>NC_138102.1:176186195-178586195 GCF_964146895.1 Miniopterus schreibersii
GGTGTCTCTTTAGGGGTACGTTGCCCACTTTGTGGGTTCAGTATTGTTTAAAATCACGTTCTGGTTTCTTTCTGCCATTTGTCACACCTAGACCCTTTGTGTCCTCCCTCTAAGCTGTCATCGTGTGGTTACTCAGCAATTGCCAACTGGTTTTTCATATTAGCCCAAGAAAAACATCATTAGGAAGGGTGAGCTTGTGGCCAAATCCATTGCTTAATGGTCTGCAAAGCCAAACAGAAATAAATTGGAGGTATCTGAGCCGAAGGCCTCTCTCCTAGCAAGAAAAGTGAAACTTGACTCTTTCAACAGGAAACATGGTAGGGTTGCCACTGTTGCATTGCAGGGAGCTTTCCCTAAATAAATCGCTTATTGCTTATAGAAACCTACTGTTTCCCCCAGGTTTTCTTACAAAGATGCTATAGAAAGGAAGAGCATTTTCTCTACAAGGTCGAGTAATCATAGTTTCAGTTTTTATTAAAATTATTTTTCTCCATAGAACAGCTTCTTTGGTAAGTGGCTTTATTTCTTAGCAGGGTGGCAAAATTATGGGGAAGGGAGTTTAATGTCACCCAACTTTTCACTTCTACCTCAGGCACACTCACCCATTTTCCTGTCACCACTCTACCCCTATCTCCACCCACCCCCACAGCCTAGCTTTACTGTCATACAATTCCATGGACACATAAGCAGAAAAACAAGTTACTCACAAGGGTAAATTTCAGGCTGGCACCAAATATCTCAACAGCATAAGACAGAGGATCATAAATTTTGAAGAAAGAAAGGGTGATCCAACGAAAAAGTTGTCCAAATTCAAAGATATCAGCCAAGATAAAACATACCAAAATGAAAGAAAAGAAAAAATTACAGATAGCTTATGAGTCCTTTTTAAAAAAGAAAGAGTTGTCTATCAAATCTAGCCAACCACAAGATGAATCAAAATAAAGAACTCAGAAAAAGGAAAATCAGATGTTTTTAAAAGAATGTATGGCCAGCATTAACATACCAAATATATAGCTAGAGCTATTTAGCTACAATAATTTCGAACTTAAAATGTAAAAACAATCAAAAAAAGAATGCAAGCCTTAGCATCCTTTGGCTTGTAGACGCATCACTCGGATCTCTGCCTCCATCGCCATCTAGTCTTCTTCTCTGTGTCTCTCTAGTCCTCCCCTTTTCTTATAAGAACACCAGTCATTGCATTTAAGACCCATCCTAAATCCATAATGATTTCAAATTGAGATTGTCAACAAATTATGTTTGTAAATATATTTCCAAAGAACGTCATATTTTGAGGCTCTGGGCAGACATAAATTTTTGGCGGGGACACTTAAACCCACTATAAGCCCAAAATTACTCAACAGAGGACTCAAACCCATGAACCCAGGTTGATTAGCTAGCACAGGCTCGGCCCCTCTAGCTGAGGCAGCACAGCCCCTACTCATATTGCTCATGACAGCACAGACCCTTCAACTCCCACACTCCCTGCAAGTCCCTTCAACGCTCCCAGCAGGGGGTGCGCTACACCTCTTGGGCCTGTAGAGGTAATCCAGAAAGGAAAGCCTAGTGCTGCCAGATCATAGAGGAGATTCTTCTTGGAAGACACTGGCCTGAGGCACTTTGCAGTAAACTTGGGAAAGGGCTCTCCTGAGCCCAGGGACAGGAAGCTTCTCAAACCTTGGAATCTTTCTAAGCTTTGAAAACTGGATCTGGAAGCCAATGATAGTAACCTGGAACCACTTCAGTTTATGTCCAGTTCACTTAAAGTACATGGAAGGGCCACTTTCTCTGCAGAGAAACCTGCAGACTAAGGTTGGAAGAATGTCATTGTCAGGTGATGCAATGGACGTTTCAAAGGCAGTCCCCAAAGAGACTTAAACACACACACACTCTGCCTCTCCATCTGGTAAGTCATCTACTACCACAGGAGGAACCTGGAACCTGTGGTTCTTTACCTGCTTTGCACACCTGGGTAAGATTCACACACAGTTGAATCCAGACGTCTAGACTTCGGACACCTGACTTTGCGGGCAGGTCTCCTCAAGCTCAATTAGTAATAAAGCAGATGAACTCATGCCTACTACTCAGTTAGTTTCAACTCCATGGGGAGAAAAGGTTGTGACACTTCAGAAACCCCAAGAGTATCCCCCCAATAATAACTTGCCCAAAGTCAAGTGGCCGGGAAGTGTATAGATGCAAGACCTGAACCCCGAGTCTGAACTTTTAACTGCTACTCTACATTGCCACCAAGGAGGAAACTGAGGCCCGAGGAGGCGAGGCAAGAGACACATCACAAAGGGCCTTGTGGAAAGTGGGCGATGTTTGGATTTTATCACAAAGGCTGTAGGAAGCCACCCGTGTGGCTCAAGCAAGGAGAGGAGACACTCCCTCCTGCAGTAAATCTGTCCCACACCCCCACAGTTAAGACTCTGTGCTAGGATTTTCTTCCCAGTGAAAAAGTGTCTGTGAAAATACTATTGTTACTGTCCCTGAAAGCCATCCCTGACGTGTGAGGCTAAGGGATAGCAGTGCTTGCTGTTACTCTTTGTTCTTAAGGAGAACCGTATCTGGGCGAGTGGGTTGCTTTCATCTCTTTGACTTGCTCATTCCTGAGAAGTCAGGCAGGCCAGTGCGGCAGCCCAGGAACGCGCGTGGCCCACCTTGGCCCCGCCAATGCGCCCGGCGGCCCCGGCCTTGGCCGGCACCTGCTGGTCTCCCGGCCCACCAAGCTCAGGGTCAAGCCCTGGTGCACAGCTTGGTCATCAGCGTCCGCCTCCTCCTCATCATCAACAATTTCCTCGGCCACCTATGCAACCAGCCCCTCGGCGCGGCCAACCCCCAGTACTTTCACAGCAAGCCTGTGAGGTAGGGACTACTGTGATTTCCGTTTTACAGCTGAAGGAATTGAGGTGCGGAAAGTTTAAGCAATTCGCTCAAAGGTAAACAGGTAGGAATTGGCAGAGCAGGAATTTGAACCTTTATTTGTTTGATGTCAGACTTCGAACTCTGAACCACAAGGCGACACTTCCCTCATAGGAGGTGTTTGTAGTTGGTGTCAAGGCCACCAGAGGCATCTTCTGTACAACGTTAGGGGTGTGGTTGGGGGTGGAGATAGCTTTGACTGGTAGGTGTAAGGGTTGAGCGCCCTGGTGCAGAGACATGTGTAAAAACCCCTACATACTGATACCTGAAAGACAGAAAATGTTCTCAAGGAGCTTCAAGGCTTAGCTCGCTCACAATATTGTTAAAACCTCAACCTAGTCATCTGATATACCAAATATGTAAGTAAGACAAACAAAAACATTTGCATTGGTATCTTTAAGCATAGTTTACACAACAGAAGCAGGGCAAATGGCTACCGATTCGAAGCAACTGAATGTTTATGGAACGTGTATTGTGCACTGGACACTGGACACAGAAATAAATGAGGCGCAACTGTTGCCCTAACAAGGCCTACTGAGCACTGTAGGGGCGGGGAGCTTAGAACAGGCTAGACCCCCCGTCCAGGTTTACTATATGCAATAGGAACGGGGTGCTCACTGGAGCACAGAAGCCTGAGCTGTTATTTATATTCAGAACTCAAGGAATGCTTCCCAGAGGTGGAGGTGTTAGAATTTGGCCTCGAAGGGTGAGAAGAGTCGGATTATAGGGAAGGGTACTCTGGAGAGGGGAATGGCTTGAAGAGCAAAATGTGAGCAGGGCCCAGATCACGGAGCGCCTTCCACACCAAAATGAGCTTGGACAAGATTCTGAGGGTTATGCTTCACCACTGGAAAGTTTTAGAAGCAATGAGAATAATCATCTGGTGAGTACTTTTGGAAGCACGCACTGATGTCGGGGTGGAGAGTAGACTGGAGGGCAGAGGCTAGAGGTGAGGGTAAGAGAATACTCAGGAGGCTACGTGATAGTCCAGGCTACGGGTGACAAGGGCCTAAATCCTTGTCGTGGCAGAAGAATGGAGAAGTGGGCTGGCACTGCACAGATATGTCCGGGGTCAAATAGACAACGTTTGGTGACTACCTGGACAGGGAGGGAAGAGAGTGGGAAGAGAAGATCCTAAGGCCTCTCATGTTTGTGAAAAGGTGGAGGGCTAATGATGCCATGAGTCAAGACAGGAGACCTGGAGAAATAAGGGTGGGGAGTGTGGAAGATAAGTTCTACAGCGGACATGCTGCATCTGAAGCATTGCAGGACAGACAGAAAATTGGAAAGCAGTTGAAAGAGAAGCCTGAGTCTCTGGAGAGCAAGACAGAAACGTGAGTCATCGGCATTTCATGGTAGTTGAAGGTCTGGGAGAAAGAAGTTCCCAGGAAGGGATGAAGGAACGCCAA
The DNA here is from genome assembly GCF_964146895.1 of Miniopterus schreibersii. Taxonomy (NCBI): domain Eukaryota; kingdom Metazoa; phylum Chordata; class Mammalia; order Chiroptera; family Miniopteridae; genus Miniopterus; species Miniopterus schreibersii. The sequence continues at coordinate 176,190,524 of NC_138102.1, forward strand.
GGCTTGTGTTAAATGCCACAGAGAGATTAGGCGTTAAGGTTCTGAGTCACCTGGAGATCTTGTTCAAATGAGACTGTGACTCAGTAGGCCCAGGCTAGGGCCCAAGATTCTGCATTCATAACAAGCTTCCAGGTGATACCTTGATCCTGGTCCATGGACCATGCTTTTTGAATTAGCAAGAGAGTAGAATGAAGACAGAGAGATCATAAAATTTAGCAATTAGGAGATCACTGGGGACTTTTGTGGGGTTTTAACAAAGTGGCAGAGGTAAAAGCCAGATAATAGATTTGGTGATGAGTGATTGGCAGACTGGGGGAAATCAAGGCAAGGATGGAGCCAGGCTCTTCCCAAGGTTCAGCAATGAAGAGATATAAGGCAGTGACTGTAAAGCAAGGAAAAGGCAGGGGAAGATTTTAGAGGAATGGGGAGAATTTGGGCCTGTTTGTTGGAAGGTGAGGGAGGCAGTGAAGAGGAGGTGACGATAGTTCTAGAGAAAGTGGGAGATCACGTTGTACTAAGTGGGTGATCTTTGTCTTCTTACGTCCTTCAAAGACACCTCTTCTCAGACAAAAAAGAAAGAGGGGAGGCTGGGCAAAGAAAGAGATTTCTGAGGAGGTGAAGTCATGGATTCATAACTAATGTCCTTTCTCAAAGACGTGAGAACTAAAGTTATCTGCTGAGAACAAAGAGCTGAATTGGTTTTGGAGGGTAGGAGAGAATAGTGATGAGTTGGAATGCCCTGTAAATGGGGAAAGAATAAGATGCTGATAAGAAAACACAAGATAAGACAGTATAATACACATGAAGTACCAGAAAAGGAATATTCATAACAACCCTATTTATATAATAATGCATTACATATGCGGTATTCTACTGAGCACGCAAGAATCAATTGTAGGACCCCAATGTGCAGAAAATGTTAGCGTTGGAAAGGATCTCTATTCTTGAAGCAGGATTGCCAAAGCCATAAAGCAAGCGCTGCACAGAAAGTATAAATGGCCACCTTGATCCCAGTGGAGCCTTCAGTGGCCATTGCTCCCAGCTCTGGGTGCAGGCCTTCTACGCCCCACAGACAGGAATTTCCCTGCACCTCCTCACTTTTTCTAATTTAATTCTGGTACCAGCCACACTGATTCCAGCCCATTCTACTCTTTTATAAGAAGCTGATCTTTCTTCACAGTGTTCCCTTTGAAAAGATCTATAAGGAATAGAGGCCTGTGAGATGGAACTTCGTAAGTGATACCATCTTCTTCTCTATCCGGGTGAAAAGAAAAGAGCACATCACTTTGGAAGGGTTTCTTTTGGGGTTTGGGAATGTATTACTTGAGGGGCCTCCCTTTGCCCATGTGAGACCCGAAGGCTGTCTCCCTGGCCCCAGAAAAACAGGAGAAAAGGAAGCATTTGTGGCTCTTCTCTGTGGTTTTCTGAAGCTTCGCAGCACTTTTGCTTCTCTTGGCAGCAGAGCTCTGGAGAAGGGGTTGATCGAATTGCATGAAGAGCCCCAGGAGTCTCCGGGAGGAAAGGGCCTGAGGCTGAGACTTCCAACTCCTTTTCCATGAAGTTCAAAGTTGGAAATCTGCCGGCACGGCCCTCACCAGAGAACATTGAAAAGGAAAAGTCACCAAGGACCTGCAAAGCCTCCAGATCTCTCTAGAACCTGACCACTTCTCACCGCCACCGCGACCACCCTGGCCTGACAGCAGCCTGCCTCTTCTGGATGACTGCGATCGCCTTTTCATTGGACACCTGCACTCTGTGGCCAAGGCTGCGGCAGGGTGACGCTTTTACAGCCTTAAAACTCAAGTCTGGTCACTCTCCTGCTCACATCTCTCCAGTATCTTCCCCCTCACTCAGAGAAAAGGCCCCTTATAACCGTCCACAAGGTCCTAGATGAGCGGATCTCATCGACTGGTTTAGTTCCTCTCCAGCTACCCTCCCTGTTCCATTTGCTGGAGCCGCACTCTCTCCTTGTTCAAGCAGGCCAGGCACACTCCAGACTCAGGGCCTGGGCACTCTCTGTTCCCTCTGCCTGGAATGTTCTTCCCTCCAGTATGCAAATGGTTCTTCCCCTCACCTTCAGTTTTTGTTCCAATGCCATCGTCCTCCTAAGGCCTTCACTTACAGCCTGTTATACTTGCAACCCCACCTTGCCCTTCATTTCCAGTCTACCATGCCTGTTTGCTCCCCAACACTTAGCACATTCTATGAACTAATAACCAGTTATTTGGCTTATTGGCTATGTCCCTTCACTGAATGTTGAATGTAAGCTCCTGGAAGCCAGGATTGCTGTCTGTTTTGTTCACTTCTGTATTCTTGGTGGGCAATGCCTGGTATATATTAGGCACTTGATAAATATTACTTTAATCACTATCCCCGGGACTCAAGCCCAGTGTAAGAGCCTAAAGCATGCATTGCAAGCCCACATGCATGCAGGGGCTAGGCAGGCAGTGACCAAGAAAGTTGCAAAAGATGGGAAGTGGGATACACTGGCGAGTCCCTGCCAGTCAGATGCTCAGTCTCAGCTGATTGTTGCTGGGGAAACTTGTAGGCATAAGAGGGCCAGATCTTCACATTTTTTCCCCAGAAAAACCCAAAATATGGTTTTTATATGAAATATCAAGATTTTGTTCTTGATGACTAGGGGTCTGGCCTAAGAGCTCAAGGAAAATGGCCTCACCCTGTCAAGCATGTGGCTGAGGCCAGAAGGCCCTCCAGACAGGGCCACTTGCTCAAGTGAGGGAAGAAGATTAGAGATGTCTTTCAGGGTTGCCCACCCTCTGCACACTAGTGTCCTCATCTATAAATGAGGGAGTAAAAAGAGATCGTCTCTACAGCCTTTCCTATTCTGGGAGTACTGATCGGGCACCCTCCACCCGCCCCCGTCAGGGAGGCAGAGGCTGACCCCCCAGGACCTGTCCCCAAGGAGCTCACAGCTTGGTATGGAAAACTGGAAACCATGGTGAGCTTAAGCCACAGAACAAGAAATATGTGCTCAGTGCAAAGTAGAGGCGGGGCTTGAAACTAGCTGTCACCTTTGGGTTCAGAGAAGATCACTGTGAGACAGGATGGTCTGGAAGAGCTTCCAGAAAGAAGTGGACTCGAGACTCTGTTTTGATCTAGGTAGAGGGCCTAGGATCTGGATAGCAGGGCACTAGGCCAATTCCAAACCACCAAGCCATTTTCGTTCATTTAACAAATGCGTGTTGAGCCCCTGCTTACTCTCCCCTTCCTGGAAAAGTGAACAAGTCCCTCAGCCTTCTGGACAAATACCCAGTTTCTCTTTCAAGGAATCCCAGTTTCAGTCCTGTCACATTTCGATATTAGCTTCAATAATAACTTGGCCTCGCTTTCTGCACAAAGCCTTCCCAACCTCTCCAGTTGGCCCCACAGCCTCATGCTTACTCCTAGTGTGACATGAATGTCCTACCTGCCTATTTGTTGGTCTCTGCTGCTAAGTGAACATCTCTTTGAGGACAGAGACCATTTCTTACTTGTCTCTTTATCCCCATAGTCTAACAATATGCTTGGGAGTCAACATATTTGTGATGGGGAGAGAGACAAAGAAAATGCTCACTTTCTATCTCATTCTACCACCCCTCTTTCATCAGGAAAATTCTCACTTTGGTCATTTAGCACATTCCCCTTCTTTTCTAAGAGTTATTTTAAGCCTCCTAGTTAAGTTCCTGGAAATTATGGCTCAGGTCAGGATATTCAGTGCGGTACAAATAGAAAAAATAAGAACAAATAAATGTTTACATCAGAGAAAGAGCTGAAGACATGGGAAGGTCCCAAAGGTGGGAAGAAGGGAGAAAGAGAGAAGAGTCCCCCCCATGGCTAGGGTTTAGCAGAGGCTTTGGCAAAAGGTCAGAGCAAGTATTGAAGGAAAGGGGCTTAGGACAGCTGTGAAGCTTAGAAGACACTAAAAGTGATGGAAATGGTAAAAGAGGATTTTAAGAAATGTTGCTGAGAGTTAGGAATTGCATGTCCTGTAATATTATTCAAAAGATTGAAGCCAAGGCTCCTTATGACTTTGATCAAATTTAGCTTTAAATCCTAGCTCTAGAAATTCTCTCTCTCTTCTCTCTCCCTCCCTCCCTCTCTCTCTCCCTCCACCCCCTCAGAGACCTAGCCTTTCCCCTGATAATCAGTAACCCCCGAGGCAGCAGAAGACAACAGCCCACACAGTCAGAACCTCTGGCAGGCTATAGATAACATCTTGACCTAAATTAAGTTTCGGCTCCTGAGCCCTAAGGTGGAACAGATCCCCTGGCTACTTTTCCCATGAAATCAGACAGAGGGACACCAGAACAGACCTCAGAACTGTCCTTGAGTCCTGAAAAATGATTTTATTACTCTTATCTCATCTTCAACCAATCAGCTCCCAGCAAGACCCTGAACCCCCTATCCCACGGTGTCTTGTGATTTTGTCCCATATAATCTGGAACCTGTACACCGTGGGGGAGTTGGAGCTTTTGAGCACTAGTTTCCTGGGTGGCGCCACTCATCAATTAAATAGCCAACATTTCTCCACTGCAGTTCTCCATGACTAGTGTTTGGCTCTGATAGTGCCAGACAGACAAACTCTTTCTGTTCAATAACAAGATGCCAAAAGAGATTGAAATAGCCTTTAAGAAATGTTGGTTGTTAAACTGTTCTGTATCGATTGAGATACCATGCAAAAACTAGGCAATGGATGCTTCCAGCTTATCTCTGGGTAAGGAACATATGTTTGGAGAATAGGTGCATGAATGAGAAATTTCCAGGTGGTCTAGTGCACAGCAAGCCTTGGTTTACATGAACCAATGAAGCTTATTCCAAGCTGCTAGGCAGCGTTTAAGAAGTCAGGCTCTGGAAATGAGTTTCCTGGGTTCGTATGCTACTAGCTGGGTAATTCATGTAAGTGGCTTAACTTTTTTGAGGCTCCATCATTTATTAAGGGAATAAGAGTGCCTACTGGATAGGGCAGATGATATGAGTTAACCCATGCAAAGCTCTTAGAATAGGCATTGATGGGTAGTAAGCACTTCATAAATGTTAGTTTTTATTATTTGTGTATGGTTGTCATTATTGTCCCATCACAGTCTCCATAAACACAGGCCCTATAACTTCTAAAAATTCCTTGCTCACTGTCCCCTATGCCAATATTGACTGTGGTGAGGCCCATTCAAGCCTTGTTTCCTTCTAAGTGCCCCAGCAGGGCTGTCTAGACCATTCACTGGGACATGATCTTTTCTGTAGGGTATTGTTCATCTTGCTTCTCCAAGGAGGCTGAGAGCTCCTTTAAGAACACAAGAATCATACTTTTGGGGGTTCTTCTCCCCAGCCCCAAGAAACCCAGATGAGCATATACTGGGCTTGGGGTGTTCTTTGGTTGAGTGGAGTGGACAGGAGTTGGGTCGACATTTAGCTTTCATCTTAATAGCCTTCTCCCGGACCTCCAGCTCACCCGCACCTATCCTATTGGCAAACCCAAGAAATGACCAGATTTCATCACCCAGAAAGTTCTAAAACACAATGACAATGAGTGTTATGTGCTTACAACTGTAACTAGATTTCATCTTAAACGTCCCAGGCTCAATAGATAGTAGGCAGACTTTTCTGTGTCTTTCAGAGCATCGTGGACAGTGCAGTGTATTAGAAAGCGCAGAGTTGGGAGGTGGAGCACGTGTCCTTGAGGTCTCTTCTACCGTCTCCTGGTCGTGAAGACAGACAGATCAGTCCCCATCTCTGAGTCTCACTTTTCTCAACTATAAAATGCAAGTAATAAAACACCCACCCCATAGTCTTGTTGGTCAGAATAAAAGAGATGATGTCTGGGAAAGTTCTTTGAAGTGTTAAGTACACCAATGTAGTTATTGTTCCTATTATCACATTTAAGAATCCACCAGAGGGAGGGTGCCTTACGGAGGAGACACAGGCCACTGGCCCTCCAGCTTGTGTTGGGCCTAATTAACATTCACCAGAAAGGACCCTGACACTGAAGGCACGAAAGGGTGGAGGACATGGGGGATGCGGTGGGAGAGGAACAGTTGGTGCTGAAGAAAGAAAAATCTAATCTTTTGCTAATACCAAAGGCCGCAGCTCAAGAACAGGCAAGCAAACAGTGAAGCTCGGTGACCCGGGACCAGCTGGGGGGCCTTCTGAACAAAAGTGGTTAACAATCCTGCTTTCAGCTGTGCACTCACCCTGGCCAGCCTGGGCCTGGGGCTGCTGGAAGGAGGAGCTGGGGCCCTGCCTGGAGACCCAGCCTCCCAGTCAAATGTCAATACCAAGGGAGCAGAAAGGAGCCCAATGCTTGGGGCTTTTGTTTCTTTCCTTTTCATTAATTAGTCTTTTGTTCAACCCATCTGAGTCCTAAAGAAACCTCTTCTGCAATCTTTTCAAAATCCAACTCCTCTACATGTACCCACATCAGTGAAAACAGAATAAAATCTGTGGTTTTGGCTCATTGCCTTGGCCACGTGGTCAAATAAGACTTAGAAGGGCTCCTTTTTTTTTTTTTTTTAAACAAGTGTTTATTGAGTAGCAGCTATTCATTCAACAAACATGTAAAGAGTGCCTATGACATACTGGCCCTGTGCTCGGTGTTAGGGACACAAAAATGAACAAAACCCAAACTCGGAACTCAATATGCTCAGCAAGGGAGGTCAGGAGGCCGACACCGGTCAACACAGTGCCTGGTAGAAAACGCTAGTTGCCATAAGAGACACCCAGATGGAAGGCTGCCTGAGCCCCCAGGCTGGCAAGGACACTTTCCTGGGGACCTGTGAGTGTTTAAGGATTCAGACGCGCATTCCCACACGTTTACCATGCTAAAATATAGCAAACTGGTGCGGAACATCGAGGGGTGTGTCAGGCACTGTTCCCAGCACTTTCCCTGTGACTCACCCGGTGATCTTTAATGGAGGCCCTCTGGTTTTTGCCACTGGGCAAATGCAAATCTGAGGCCAGGTAATGTGGCTTCAGAGCCCATGCTCTTGACCTTGATGCTCTGCAGCGTCTGTAGATCAGACCAACATCCCTGAAACCTGTCTGCCTCTCCCACTGGGCCCTCCAAAGCAGGGGACCTAGCTCATTGATCTTCCTGTCCTCAGCTCCCATCACAATTCCTGAGCCTTCGGGAGAGCTTCCTTGACCTGCTGAACTGAACCTCTGCGGCCATATGCTTAGGTCCCAGCAGGACCTGCCCTAGAAGCCGGCAGGTTGGAGCAGCGGGGGGCCGAGCAGGGGCCGGAATAGAGTGGGGTGGTGTGGGGAGAAGGGAAGACACAGTGGAATTGTTTCACGAAGCCCTGCCCATGGCTTTTCAGGGGCCAGGAATGAGGGCAGAGCTGGAATTTGGAAAATAGAGGCCCCCGTCCTTCGTGACCCTGTGTACATGCTGCTTCTACGCCAGGCACAGACCTGCCCTCGGGTGCACTTTTGTGGCTCGGAGGGCAGTCTTTGGGCTTTAGGTAATAATTGCATAGGTTTGCTTAGTAAACACAGGGCAACCGTAGGATAATTACATGTTCTTACAGGGATGGGGCTCAGTAATTCCTTTCAGTGGCCCCAAAGTATTATTTAACACATATTCTGGTTTATAAGACAGAAATAATGATGAATTTGCCTGGTAATTACACAGCACTTCCCCACTACAGATCCTGCCAGTAGCTGATGCTTAGCCCATCATTAAGGAGCTAGCAGTTGCTTTGGTAAATAATAAGTTCTTCTTATTATCGGTCTCTAGGTACAGCCAGCATTATTAAAACATCATTAGTGACATTTCTCCAAAGGGTAAATACACAGGCCTATGTGAGAAGCCAACTTTCCTTGGGCTGGATGCTTTATTTTGATCTTTTTTGACAGGAGCAAGAGAAAGGAATCAATTCTAACCTGAGTGTCTGTTCACTTTAAACATCTCCTTAGTAAAATGAGGCCAGATCAGCCCTGGCTTAGGGAGCGGAAGGGAGTCACCACTGTTCTCAATTGAAGATCGCTCTTCAATGAACCCAAATGGTTATGCCCAGTTTAGGAGGAGCCCCAGGTCTGGCGCCACCACCCCTGTGGTGGGCTGGGTCAGCACATCAAGTGCCAGGGCAAACCACAGCCTTTGGATGGGTCTTGTTGGCAGCATCCTCAAGGTTCCTCCTAGGATGGGGCCCGAGGGGCTCCTGGAGGGCCTGGGACTCTGGGAGACGGGGCACCCAGTTTCTCGGGCCATGTGGAGTAGACATGGGGAAGGAACATATACCCATCAGATATCAGAGAAGGGAGATGCAAGCCTGGAACCAGCCTCTTTGTCCTTGAAAAGGGCTCCTGGGAAAGCTGCCTGACATATTTCGTCCGGAAGGCAGTAATTTTAGGGGCCATGGCACAGCTCTAACTGCCCTTGGCTCAGCCACTTGCATGAGAAGAAAGCAACGCTTTGTAATCAATAAGGGGCTTAAAGAGGGTGGTCAACCATTATGGCTGGTGGGCAGGAGAGGGAGTGGGCCCTCTGGAGCAAGCAGAGCCCTCATTACCATGCCATTCCAGCCCATTCCACTTCTGGAGGCAACGATTCAACATCAGATATGAACTCGGTTCCAGGTCCCAACTGCCAAGGCAAGTGGCCAGTTCCAGGGGCCTATTTCTTCTGTAATGAACTCCAGGACTCCGACTTTGGCTTTGGAAGTGACTTTAGTTACCAAGAAAGCCAGCAGGGAGTAGCTGGGAAAAGCTTAGGGTTAAAACCAGAAGACTCAGGTTCAAATCCCAGCTCCACTCCTTACTGGCTGAGCCATCTTTGGCAGTCACCTATCTGAGCTTCAGTTCCTTCATGTGTAAAACAATCTTAGGCCAGAAATCACATCTATTTTATTGCCGACTGAATTGCCTGAACGGAGCCCAATGCCTAACACTTTCAGTCTTTAATCAACATGTTTAATAGGATAAGACTGGGAAAATACATCACACATTTAATTGACACGAATCCACCCATTTGTGCTTAGTGACAAGAGAGAAATAAAAGCAACAATTTAAATAGTTCAGATTCTTCTTTGATAATCCACTCAACGCACCTATGCCCCAGAATGGCCCTAAAACCAAAAATGTGGCCCAGGCGTGGCTCAGTGGTTGAGCATCAACCTAGGATCCAGGAGATTGCAGTTTGATTCCCAGTCAGGGCACATCCGGGTTGTGGGCTCGATCCCCGGTCGGGGGGTGCAGGAGGCAGCCAATCAATGACTCTCTCATCATTGATGTTTCTATCTCTGTCTCTCCCTTCCCTTCCTCTCTCTGAAATCAATAAAGCTAAATTTAAAAAAAAAAAAAAATGTGGAACTGCTCTTCTCCCCTTTGTTGGTTGTGAAAATCTTGCTGCATTAAATGCATAAATGGCTGTACTTTAACCTTGCACTTTGGACTATGGACTCTCACTAATATGTTACTATATCCATCTCATGTAATTCACACGTATTACCAATTTTGGTTGTAATCACAAAACATTTTAAACTACTTTATAGATAGGAGTGTCCAGGGAAATTTTGATTATACCTAACTTTAGCCTTAAATTTAACCTTGAGAAGCTTACCCTTGACATTTGGATTCTCTTACAGTGTCATCGTGAGTTAGCGCGGGCAATGTAAGTGCCACAGACTAGAAGCACTAGACAGAAATAGCTGGTACACCCACCGCTCAGTGCTCTCTTGGTTTGGCTATTTAGCTTGCTCAAAGCCAAGAGACTTGATTACAACCCAAACCTCTTGACTCCCAGGCTTGAACACTGATAACTACATCACAATTTAACCCAACCAAAACCTGTCGAATGATAATTAGGTGCTCAGCAATATTTGCTACACAGAGCAAGAGCAGGATAAGAGAAATATAAGGGATAGAGCCCTGACCGCCAAGAGCTCAATGATTCACGCAGACTCAACCAGTGCTCAGCTGTATGGCACATCTGGGCCTCCTACCTGACTTGGAGGCAGCTCCTGGGGACCATGCCATAGAGGGGCACTCACACGCACAGGTAGAATTGGTCCCCAGTTTTTGCCACTAAAGCCCATTTGCTCCCTGTTTCAAACTGACCATTAACGGTTGTAACTATTTTCCCCTTATTCGAAGCTGCTTGTTTCCATGTTACGTCACTGGGTTTCAAATGAGGAAAGAAAATATAATGTTATTTCTACCCTCATATCCTACCACATCCCACCCCATGTCTTATATTACCCAGGAAGCCCTCTAGTCCCAGTGGAAGAAACATAGGAGGTCTATACAATCCCACATCCAACTGTAAAGTGCTACAGTGATGAGAGAAGGGGCTCTGGGCCAGAATGAATTTAAGTTTGAGAATCAGGCTATTGATCGTGTCTGTTGATTTTCCCTGTCCTATAGCCATTCAACTCTCTTCTCATGATAAGATCCTGATTTCTTTTGGGGAGAGACCCTGCTCCCTGGCCTAAAGGTGAACAAGGGACACAGGCCTGGACAAATATGGGAATCCCGTCTGCTAGTTATAGTGATTAGTTCATGGGGAACATGTGCATGTCCCAAGCTGGTCTCATCAGGCCTGTCCCAGGATTATTGGGAAAAAGGGCATCTCTTCCTGTAGAACAGTTTACCTGGTACAATATAAGCCCAGAGCTGCTTCGGCAGCCCGTCCAGGGCCTGCCTGAAATTGGAGCCAAATGTAGAAGGAAACATAGTCTAGACACAGAGAAATGGACTAAGACCATGTGCTGGAAAAATCATTTGGACCCCTGCATTCAGCTATACCTGATTTTGAAATCAAATGATCCTGGATTTTAAGATACATTACTCAACGAATGTGGGTTTTTTGCATAAAGCAAGTTGGATTGGGTTTCTCTTAATTTCAGTGCAAAGAATCCTAATAAATTAGATAGTCATTTTTTTAAAAACGATGGCAGTACATGGTTGATGGCATGAGCAAAGCCCTAGATGCAGGGATATAGGCTTTGGGGTGTCTCAATCACATTCATAAGAACCACAGATGATAAATAAGGGGGGGAGGGCATTTTATAAAAAATACAAAGTGATAGGAAAAGGCCTTTGGACTTCTGAGAACCAAAATGCAGAGCTGAAAGTAGGAAAATACATGCCTGGGCCCAAAGGCATCTCATGAACTGGCTGGTCCAGTTACTGATCCCCTCATTTAGGGAAAACCCTGCCATGCCAGATGCTACACATCTGTGGTTAGTGTTGTTCCTTTACAGAAACACAGATTCCTCCCTGGGCACGCCACACATTTTCATTAGCTGTGGTCAGGAGGGGACCATGCTCCTTCAGATGAGTTGCAGCTGACAGACTGCTCTGGGGCATGGCTTTCGGGGAAGCTGATTCATCTTCTCTGTCGGCTGGCTGGCGGAGGGGGATCACACCTGTGTCCCGGGATGACTTCAGAGAGAGGGGAGACAAAAGACCAAGCTGGGCCCCGGCTGCCTCTGCAGACACTCCAACAGCGGAAGGGACGCAAGTGCAGCCAAGCCTGGTGAGCAGTCAGCATCGGGGTTGTTTGTGTTCAGCTCCAGGGAACCCCCACTGGGGGCTCTTCCTCTGCGTCCTGTCCCGACCCAAGGCTTGGACCGGGGAGACTGACTGACATCTGGGCTTGATTTTGATCCCCCACTTATCCATCTCTCAGCCATCCACATGCTACGTTCTCCAACAATTGCGGAATGCAAGCTGCTCAAAGCTGTCCTGATGGTGGAGCCTCCAAAGGGGGTGGAGGTATAGTCGCCTCATGCCCACGTTTAACTTGCAAGAACTCTGCAGCAGGTGTACCTCGGAGATACTGCGGGTTCCCTTGCAGATCACCGCAATAAAATGAGTCATAATCTTTTCGCCTTCGATTTGTAAAAAATACAACATCAATGAAGGACAATAAAGTAAAACTCAATAAAATGAGGTCTGCCTGCATATGTGCTTGGTGAGAGAAAGCAAAAAAAGAGACTAGAGAGAACCATATAATGGTGTGAGTGGCTTGTCCTTTCATCCCACTCACAGGAAGATGCTCTGTAGCAACTATAAGAAGATGCACGTAATCTGTGGCCCCCAGTATGTCTCAGTTCCTGTAGACCTCTCATGGCATAAACATCTTGCCTTGCTGAGTGGACTTGTCAAAATAAATAGAGCTCGCTGCTGTGACAAACAATACCAAATGTAAGAGACATGACGCATAGAGGTAGATTGTTTGCCCATTGTCACAAGGTGAAGTGTGTCTGGAGGTGCTCCTGAGTGACTGTCCTCTCCATAGTGATGCAGGGACTCAGTGCCCTCCATCTGAGACACTGCCGTATGGAGCACCTGGAAGGGGAGAAAAGCTGATGCACGATGGATTCCCCAGGGTCAGACTGTGAGATGGAGATCCGAGTGTGGGACATTTGTTAGAGTGAGTTCTGGGATCAACACACATGGAAATGAGGCAAGGATGCAAGATTGGGCAGAGGGAGAAGGTGAGCCACAGTACAGCCCCCAAAAAGGTCTTCGTCAGCCCAATGGAGAATTCTGGAGCTGGGTGGCCTCTTGGAGCTATCCTGAGTTGGGGCAAGGTGGTCATGCTGCTGAATCTGTGTTTACTGATCATTAGATGCAGACTAGGACCGCCTTCCAGCAGCACTCCTAGCAGCTAAGGAATTAAGATTTTCATTGCTAGAGGGGGAAACTGCGCATCACAGCATCCCCATGAGAGGACCAGAGCAGGGGTCGGCAAAAGTTTGGTAAATATTTTCAGTTTTGCTGGCCATGTGGTCTCTGTCACAACTACTCATCTCTGCTGTTGCAATGTGAAAGCAGCCAGAGGCAATGTGTAAACAAATGAGTGTGGCATATTCCAATAAAACTTTATTGACAAAAGCAGGCCATGGGCCAGATTGGCTTCCAAGCCACATTTTGCTGAATCCTGGACTAAGTATTTCAGAAGTATTTCAGAGCTAACCCTAAAACTGACATAAACCACTCCTGCCCACATTCTGTTGGCCAGAACACATGGCCCCACTTTAACTGCAAAAGGCTAGGAAACAGAGTCTTTCTCTGAGTCCCAGAAGAAAATGAACGGAATTTGTACGCATCCAGCCAAACTGCCAAATTGTGATTCTTGTGTTGAAAGCCATATTTTAAAACATGATAGAGCCCTGAAATATACTACACATATCTACATGGCATTACTGTGTTTAGTCAATACTGAAATTCCCACATCTCCCTGGACTGTGATTACACCTTCTATGAGACCATCAGATGGTCCCCCAGAGTCTGGGGTTGGGTGAATAAAAGTTGCTGTGACTCCTGCAATTACAAATAAATAGGAAATGATAGAAAAACTTACCCGACAGCATTGTTGGGAGGATAAAGTTATGTCAATAAAAATGTGTGGACGGCAGAAATATGCCAGGCAGCACAGTAGGTTCTGGGGAAACAAACACGAGCAAGATATTGTATTAGTTCTCAATTGCCCCAGAGCTTAGTGATTTAAAAAAACAACAATTTTATTGCCCATAGCTCTGTAGGGTGGACAGTGGCTCTTCCACTGGTGTCACGTGAGCCCACTCATGCAGCTGCAGTTACCTGGTGGCTTGGCTGTGGACTGCGCTCAGCTGGGACAGCTGTGTTCCATGAGATCAAGCACAGGCATGGGACAATTGTCTGCCTGCATCACGATTGCTGGCGTCCATTGGCCACAGCAAGACCAGCACCAGTATGGAAGGGAACCACACAAGGCCATGGATACCAGGAGGAAGAATTCATTTGGGGCCATTATTGTAACAATTTACCACAAATACCTTGTTTGCCCTTAAGAAAGGTGCCATGGAATGTCCATCTTGTTCCCACTGGATTTATTGCTCTCCACAGCCCATCTTTCCTGGTATCTCCCAAGGAAGCACTTAGAGGAGAACTGCCTGGTTAGCTCGCACAATATTGCGTGAAGTCTAACTTTCCTGCCCAGAACATCAGGTATCATTGTCTCCATCTAACATCGTTAGATCAGCTATTGAGATCCCATTGGCCAAAACCCAGTCACGTGGCCCCAATGTAAGTGCAAAGAAGGCTGGAAAATGTAGTCTTCCTATGAGTCCCAGAACTGAGGACTGGCCCAGCACTCTTACATTGGCCACAGGGTCCCTCATACTCTGGGAAGGTTACAGTAAGACCATCCTTTGCCCTTTAGCATGACTTGGCTGCAAGTGTAGAACTGAGGGGAGATGATGGGATCTGTGGGGGTTGGGTTGCTGGCCTTAACAATGAGTGATCATGACCCTTGAACTATCTCTCTAAGATACAAAATGACCAGACCTCCCTCCCATCCATGAACCATCAATCTCCACCAGGTTGCTCAGGGTGTGAGTCAGGCCCTGATCAGCAAGCTAAGCAAATTCCCAGGTTCCAGCTACTAGGTCAAGATTCTAAGAGCCAACAGATTCTCTTCCCCACCCACAGAAAATTGCAGATTTGGGTCACTGCAGAGGCCACTGAACAAATGCCCAGTTGGCCATGCCTTGATTGTCTCGCTGTGGGAGGTCAGTTTCCTTTTTCCCTAAGAATCCAATACTGAGTTTCTAAGTCCCTCTCTTCTCATTACATAGCCCAGCTGTTTTCTGCAGCTGCCTGCTGGGATGGGAGACCTGCTCTAAGACCATGTCCAGCGCTCTCTGGCCATCACGCAGTTGCAAACCCTCTGTCCTCTTGGAGCTCCTCTCCTTCATCTGCAAAATGGGAGCACCTTTCCTTGCCTCTAACAGGGCTGTGGGGAGGTCAGGTGGCAGGATTGCCTCTGCGTCTCCTGGAAGAGCAAGGTGATGGTCCTGTTATGAATCACTGCTCCTGGCTGCCGTCGGTGGGAGTCTGAGGGGTGGGGCTGAGGGAGCGGCCGGGTAGATGCTCAGACAAAATGCTGACCCAGGGATACCTTCGTTGTACTTGGCTCTTGGCCCACCCACAACTTTCCCAGCAATCTTGCTGCTGCCGCACCTTAAAACCACCCAGCAAGAAAGGGGGGAAACTGCTCCTCTCGGTAAAGCCCTGGGGTCCTCCCTCTGAAACCAGAGCTTCGGAGAGAGCAGCGAGTGAGCGGTGACTCAGTGTTTAGTCTGTGGCCTTTTGTGTGCACACGACGACTCAGGAGGGTCTAGCTGAGCTTCCAACACTCGAAGGCGTCTGTCTGGGAATGAAGCACATTCGGGGAGCAGCTGAGCCCAGGGCCACTGAGGCCCAGGAGGTGAGGACGCCAAGGTGGAAAAGGCTGCCTGGAGCCTGCACGTTGGGGTCAGTCATGGGCTGGGCTGGAGTCAACCAGGACGGCCATCCAGGAGGAGGCTTCTGGGGCCAACGTGAGGCAGTTTGGCAATGAGGGAGCTTCTCCCCAGCGGATCCCTGGCAGGGAATGTAAACAGAGCATGGTCTCCTCGGGCTCTGAGCGTGACTAAAGCTAAGAGGAGGAGCTGCCGGCCCATCTCAGGCTTCTGGTCAGACCCCCCAGCTCGAGCCCTGGGAGCCGCCGGGGATGATGCCCCCACATCTCAGCCACTGCCGAAGTGGAAAATCTAGCAGGAGACACATCTGCTTCCCTTCACGGGAGTCAAGGGCCCGGAGGTGTGCTCCTCCGGTTCCCCTCGAGCCTCCGCTTGTCTCTCCCGCTCCATGGACACGATGCGGCGCCCGGGCTCGCGGAGCAGCCCCGAGCTCCCCGGGCAGGCTTGGCAGGCGGTGCACTGGCTGCCCGGGGGCGGCCTGGCGGCGGGAGACATGTCCCCGAAGGGCCGGGGGACGGAGCAGGAGCGGGGAGCATATCGGAGGCAAGGAAGGCATCCAGGGGACGAGGGGCGAGCTAGACTCAGCCTCGGAGACGCCACCAGCTCTCAGCCACCACCTCTCAGCCGCCACCTCTCAGCCACGCGCTCACAAGGGCTCTGCGAGCTGTCTCGGTCCCTTCCTTACGGGGAAACCTCATCAGGCCCAGGCCGTGCCTGCCGCCCGCACCTTATTTCATCCAGAGCTCACTGCCAGCACCCAGCAAGTCATAAATCATGGTAAAGTCGAGACTAACTAGCAGTGTCGCACAGTTCCCTCGGTCACGTTGGCGAGGCATCTTCCCGCTTTAGCTGGAGGGCCGATCGCAGCAAGAGCGGCTGTCCCCCTGGCCACTGGGCGCTCAAGCCGTGGGTTCTGACCACTATTTAGATCAAATTTGAGCACCCGTAATTATTTTCTTCTAACGTTGCTACGAAGTCTGGCTACTCGCTCAAGTTTTGCCTTTTATCTCCCAGCCTGTTTCCCAGAGACGCTGCTGCCGGTGACTGGAGTCTCCGAGGAGTGTCCTGTCGATTCAGAGATTAAAGTGGGAAAGGCAGTGGTGACGTGGCTGAAGAGGTCAGTCGCTTTCTGCTCCAGAAAGGGGAGGATGCATCCAGAAATAAAACTGTCTCTGCGTCACAGCAAGAGAGGAGATGCTCAGTCCTCTGTCTTCGTCACGCAACATTTGATCCCCGCCTGACACTATAGTATATGTTTGATCTGTGTCTGCTGGCGCCTCCGCTAGGAAACAAACTGTGAGGGCAGAGACCTTGGCTTCTAGGGCCGACTGTTCGCCACTGTATCCACAGTGCCAGGGACAGTGCCTGGCACACAGCGGCTAGTTCTCCCATGAGTGGATGGTTAGGTGAATCTCTGATCAGAGTGGATCATACATGACAAGTGCAATGTCTAGCCGTGCGGACACACGGGGACAGACATGCACGCACACCCACACACAGGGCACGGCGCGGGGTTGTGAGGAACGTGGCGATGATGATATTAATGCTGATAATAATCCCTAAAAGTCATGCTCCTCTAGGCAGAGGACTGTGCAGATCGTTTACAAGCATCGTCCTAGTCAGTACTCACAACGTCTTGTCTTACTTTAAAGATGACAGAACTTTAGAGAGATTAAGTGTCTTGGCAAAGTCGAAACTAAGTTAAGAGCAGAGCTGGGCTTAAAGTCAAATCCATCTGCCCATAAAGTCCATGTATTTTTTAAATTGAATTTATTGGGGTGACACTGGTTAATAAAATTATATAGATTTCAGGTGTATAATTCTATAATACACCATCTATATATTGTATTGTGTGTTCACCACCCCAAGGCAAGTAAGTCTCCTTCGATCACCATTTATCCCCTGTTCACACTTTTCTACCTGCCCCCACACCCCTTTCTCTCTGGTTACCACCATACTCTTATCTGTGTTTATGAGGTTTTGTTGATATTGCTTTTCTTTTCTTTTTTTTTCTTTTCTTTTCTTTCTTTTCTTTTCTTTTCTTTTTTCTTAATCCTTTCAAGGTCCATGTTTATTTTGTTCAGCAAAACATTATTATATTATTATTTGACTTATTTCAAGTCTCCAAATTAGAACTTCCTACAGTTAGAAACTATATCTGTTTCTTTATTATAGTCCAAGCAGAACCTAGTAGTATGACCTACACACAGCAAATACACAATACATGTCTATCCAATTAATTAATTAATATTACCATAGATACATAAGAGAAATCGACCACAGATGGCATTCAAGAAAGCAAGAAGGCAGAGGCATCAACGTGGCCCTCCCTGGCTAGACCCTTGTCCTTGGTAGGGCCAACTTCTATTCTTCTTTATATTTTTTAATTATTTCCAAAGTTCTTGCATCATGCTTGTTGCATGAATTAAGAAAAACTGGTTCATAACTGGAGGTTTCACAGAGGGAGGATATTTTATCTAGGCTTTTGAAGGTTTTGATGGATAAGCACCCAGTGTGATGTCTGGCACACAAAAATACTCAGAAAATGTGTTGAAGAAACCAGTCAGTGGTGGTCTCACAGTAAGTGGCACAGTATCTGACATAGAGTGAGTGTTCAATAGTTAGCAACTAAACTGCATGATTAAATGATTTTTGCTGGTCTGATAGAAATAGATTTCATTTGTCTAGCCAGGCACTAACTGTTTTGCACTTATCATCTCATTTAATTCTCCTATCAACTCTATGGAGCAGCTGTTATTATCTGCATTATACAGATATAAAAACTGAGGCTCCGAAAGTTTAAGTAATTTGCCAAGACCGCATAGATATAAAGGATAGAAATAGGAACTGAATTGTTCAACTCCAAAGGTTTAGACTTGAAACTTAGTCCTGCCCTGTCAGCTCCTCGTGGCAGAGGCACTGTGTCCTGACAACAGGATGGTCCTGGGGAATCTCTAAGCCTTACAAGCCAGGAAAGAACTTCAGGAACATGGCAGAGCTAGAAGATGGTGCTTGGGCTTCTGACTTCCCCAGTGCCAGGAATCCCCCACGTTCTCTCCTTTCTAGAAACAACTTCAAGGCTTAGGTAAGAACTCAGAGAGTTAGGGTGCTTGGTTCACATGCAATACCCAACATCCAAGTTCTTTGCTTTCATTATGTAATTTAGGTCTCTCAGAAACATGCGGAGCAGATACTGACTTTATTACCATTTATGGAGGAAGGCACTGAGGCTTAGGGAGGTTGAGTTACATGTCCAAGTTCACACAACTGGTAAGTGACAGAGTTGGGTTTTGAACACAGGTCACCTGTCTTCCCAAGCTCATAACTTAACCATCATGACTGCTTTACATTTACAGTGTCCAGAAGCTACCGGTGAAGACAATCCTATTGACATAATAATTATAATCACAGTGACCATGTAGTGGGAGCTTCCTGTTTGCCAGGCATCGTTCTAAGAGTGTATTTCTTACTTGGTCCTTCTGCCAGGACTATGGGGTGAATACTATCAGCCACATTTTACTGGCAAGAAAACTGAGGCTAATGCAAAGGAGCAGGTGGTAGAGCTGGGATCTGAACCCAGGCCTGGCTAATCCCAACACTTGGATGCCTCCAAGCCCCTTCCAGTACCCGTGTCCTTAACCATGAAACTTTCTGATGTTCCTGTGCTGGCCCTTTGAGATTGCACTGTGTACCGCTTCTCCTCTATGGGCCTTGTCCTATATATTTCTTGGAAACTGCCATCGGGAAGATGACAGAGAAATAGAAAGAATTAATGTTGATGCTTCTCCCTCCTGCCTTCTATTGTACCTATCAGGGGTAGCCTTGGTTTTTTGCTCTTTTCTACAAATCATCATGGTTACGCTCTCACAGGGACTTTATAATGGGGGGACACTGGGAGGACGCTCCTGCTCCACTTACAACACCTTTGTCAAGAAACAGTGTGCGGCGCAGCGTGTTCTCATGAACGAGCAGAATGGCCTCCTCAAGCAGATCTATTTAAAATGTCCCTTTAACCAACAGCTAGAGCCCCAGAAAGAAGGAGACATGCGGAGCCGGCCGTGCAGATGCTGGAATTCCCTTTGCCGTATAGGCCCAAACCCCTTCAAATTATACTGCAAACCTATGAAAACTCGTTGGAAAATGAACAATCCAACAGCACGGCTCCAAGTGTTTTCCAGAAAGAAGCATGCCACGCTGTCATCGTTAGAATCCACATTGTCAGAGCGAGTCTGACACAGTCATTGAGCTGGCAAATGCTCCTGAGCACAATGCAAATAGCCAAGGAATGACAGTAATAACCCCTAACATCGGTATGAATTCAGGTGTGCGACACTTTTTCCCATATGCTGTATTGCTTTGTCCTTACCACAACCCACTGAGATCCACAGGATTTCCATTTAGATACAGAAAATTAAGGTTCGGATCTTGAGTTTCCTGAATTCAAATCCACTGTTTTTTCCTAAGCCATTCCCTTAATTTTCTATATTACTACTCCTAGTATAGAAAATTAAGGGAATGGCTTAGGAAAGCAGATAGACTCCCCTACTTCACAAGTCTGCCTTGGCCTCTCCTGGTGTATTGGCGTCTTGCATTTTACAAAAGATAACTAAAGATGAGTGAAAGGAATGTAGTTCCTCCCTTCTGGGTGATTAGAGTCGGATAAGGCAATAGCGCTGCCCATCTGAGGAGTATGCGTTTATTCATTCATGACGTACAAGGACATAGGGCTTGCTGGCACATAGGAGAGTTTGTGCGAGTTACCAAAAGGTGCTTCACCCTCAGAGCATGTGGCCGCAGGTGAAGACACCGTGACTGCCCAGCACAGCACTGGCTGATTCAGGCGCCTATTTGTCCCCCAGGCCAGACCTTTGTCCAGTGTACAAATGGCAGAGCTAGAGGCAAAGACAGTCTGGCAGAGAGGACGTGTATAAATGGATTCTTGCTGCAATGGAATGAACACTAACAAAGAGATTTGAGAAAGGCACGGTAAGAGATAAACTAGTTCAGTTCAAAGTTTACTTTCAATACTATCATTGAGGCTTGAGAGAACCCAACAAATGGTGTACTTTCTCCTACCCCTGAACCAAATGAGACAGAATTTAGAAATAAGCTGCTATTAGAGGATGTGACTTTAGGTCAATGGGCAAGGAGGACTCTTCATACCAAACCCCAGAATCGGACCAATTTACCCACCCGGTCAGCTGCGGGCAGGGCTCGGTATTGATTTCACACAACCCACCTGCACCCACACTGGGGCCCGGCCAGTCAAACGCACTTTTTGAAGACGCCAAGGAGAATGCGTGCGTCCTGCATAGTGGATACATAGCAGAGAAAGGGGAAAGGAAGGGTCGAGACCCCCTTCCCAGTTCCTTAGCCCAGACTCACCACTCAGAGTTCGAAAGGCCAGGATTCTCCCCCGTGGGAAGCAACGGGGAAGAGTTCCCCCTCAACCCCACCCCCATTTAACAAATAAACGGGTACCATCCGTTTCTAGTCACTAGACCACGAGCTGGACCAGCTCTGCTCACCTCTCCATTTCACTCTCCAGCTCCCATCGCAGCACCTCACACTGAGGGGGCACCTAATAAATATCTGTTAAAAAAATAATGATTAAATGTTGACTGAAAAGCTCACAAGGGGCTTCCAGGGGGAAAAAAAAAAAAAGGAAAAAAAAGGCATTTGAGCAAAGCCTTAAAGAATCAGTAGCCCAGAAATAGCAGACCAAAGCCAAGCCCAGAATGCGACCCCAGAAGTGCAGAGGGCTCCACTGCAGAAGCAGAGGTTAAATAGCTAAACAGCTTATTTCACTTTCATTGTTCCTTTCAGGGGACATGAATCATATGTGAGATTCGTAAATCTGAAGAGAAGCAGAAACCCCCAAGCATCCATTGGGTAAGTAAGGCCAGGTTCTGTCACCCTGTGGCCACCATCATTGCCAACATCCAGGATCATAATCTTGGGACATGGGCTGAGCGCAGGCTGTAGGACCCTCTGTGCTCCTTCCTAAGGACAGGAAGGATCCCACTTCCCACTCTCCACACTCCCCAGAGAGCCCTGCTCCACCCACCCTCCCTTCCTCCCTTCTCCCACATCCCTACTCCCCTCCCCACACACATGACATCCCACCCCACTCCTTCCCAACACACAAGCAGCTGTGTTCTCATGATTGGAATGCTGATATGAGGTCTGTTTATTTTGGGTTAAGAAGAAAATGTTTATAATTCATAAAGTCGATGAATGGTTTCCTAGTAATTTTTGTATATTTATTGTGAAATAATATTCTCTCTTCCTCTCTCTCTCTACCCCCATATTCTCTCCCTGACCACCAACGATCCTTTTTCTGTTTTAAGTAACAAAATACATCAAGGGTTTGATAAAAACTGAGAATCTCTCCCTAGGAAAACACATGCACCCAAACACAGGCTCACTCACAATTCTGCAGATACAATTCAAGTTGTTCATGGAACTTTGAAACCTTCCCATGGGACTTAGTGGCTAATTCTGTCCTACACACAGGTAACACACCATTAGTGTGATCTCTCTCTTGCCCAGGCAAGGGGAAAAATGGCCATGGGAAACTGGATGAACTCAGCTCACTTCAGACCATCACCTCCACCCCTCTCAACGTCACACAGTCTAATCCCAGAGCATGGGAGCCCCTGCCCCGCAGGATCTGATCCGCCTCGCTCAGCATTCCTCCAGCCAGCCAGCACTCGGGGAATGCAAACACACTTTATGACAGCCTGAGAAAAATGCCATTAAGATAAGGCACCTTGAAAGCCTTCCAAAGCGCAGTGCAAATGGCGTTGGTGGTCTCCTCTCCAGGCCCAGCCACTCCTGGGCGTTGACCATCTGTGAATGCCCCAGAGCCGCGGCCAAGCGCAGATGCTGAGCTGCGCTCCTCTCCCTCGCTCCTTAACACAGTCCATAGTTGACTTCATTGCTTCATGAGGCCCAGGGGCCTCATAAATGTCAGCTGGACTCAGGGTAACCTTAGGTCCCTGGTCACTTCAATGTCATCAAGTTGGAACGTCTCTTTGATCCAGTCCTTTATAAAATAACAAACACATGGAATAAAGGAAGATACTAACAATTATTATATAATGTTTACTATGTGCCAGGCACGGGGTCAGATGCTTGCCCTACATATCCTCCTATTGTCCTCATAAACAACCTTCTAAAATTTCATTTCAAGGAGTCTCTTTGGTGGAGGGAACAAGTGGGCAGCCTCTAGAGCCAGGGCAGCCTGGTCGGAATCCCATCTCCACCACGCATCAGCTGTGTGGCTTTGGACAAGTTATTGAACCTCTCTGTGCCTTGGTTTCTTCATCTGTAAAAGGAGAATGATAACATTTTAAAATATGTCTGTTATGAGGCTGTCACGAGGATTAAATGAGCCACTACACGTAAGGCATTGGGAACAACCTTTGGCTGTAGTAAGCACCCAATAAGTGTAAGCCGGTACCACACTCCCATTTTACAGATAAGGAAACTGAAACTCAGAGAGGTGAAGAGACTCTCTCCAGGTCATACACCTAAAATCATCTCCAGCAAGTGCATCTGAGGCCTGGAATCACAGCCACTCTGATGCTTCCAGTCTTCCTTGAATGCCAAGCCCATTGAAACCGTCGCCTTTGCAAAATCAGTCTTTACGACACTGTATTACTCCTGTGCTATTCCTGCCAAAATGGCCAACCTGCACCTTACTATAAAGACACATCAGATAAACACAAATTGATGGCCATTCTAAAAAAAGAAAAGTCACTGGCCCGTAGTCTTGAAGAATGTCAAGGTCACAAAAGACCAAGCTTGAAGACTGTTTTATATTGAGGGAAACTAAAGAGGCTTAATTAAATTCAACACATGATCCTGGATTGGGTCCAGAACCAGAAAAATATTTTTTCATTTGCTGTAAAAGGCATTGTTAGGTCAACTGGCAAAATATGGATAAGATCTCTGGGTGAGACATATAATTACATCAATGTAAATCGCCTGCTTTTGATCATGGAAGGAGAATGTCCTTGTTTCTTGGGGAAAGACACATTGAAGTGTTTAGAGGTAAAGGGACATCATGTCTGCAACTTCCTCTCAAGTAGTTCAGGAAAAGTAATGATAATATGCATGTAGAGAGACAGAAAATGATAAAAATAAATGTGGTAAAATGTGGGGAAGTCTAGCTGAAGAATATTCGAAAATTCTTTGTATTGTTGCAACTTGTCTATAGATCTGGAATGACTTCAGATAAGACTGTTTTCAAAAAAGAAACATCAAAAATCAACATTTTCCCCCTCAATGATCACCTCTGAGTAAATGAGCATGGAGCAGAATTTCTCATAGTGTCACCTGTAGGCTCAGCTTCATTTCAGAGAAGTCTCCTTCTTGGAGTTAACCCAGTAGATTTGCTTTTCCAAGAGAGAAAACACTCCTAAGCCACCCACTGGGCCCTTTATATAAAAAAGAAAGACATTTTTAAATTAGAAGACATCTTTCTTGTCCAAGAGGATATAGCAAGTCCTCACCCTGCCCCCACTCCTAAAAATTGTCCATGGTTGCATTCATCCTTCGACACCCACTCACAAAACCCTTTTCTGTCTGCCAGACTGTCACAGGCTTCCAAGGAATGCGGTGAATATGCTGTTGCTGAATGTGGCTCATCTGTGCAAAATTCCTCAGCCCCTTTCCATCCGCACCTCCATCATCCATGCCCTTTTCTCCAATAGGCCACTTTAAAACAGGAGCGGAGAGTGGAGGGAGGAAGGGCAAGGGCTACAGGGGAGGCTGCAGGTCGTTCAGCCAGCAACCATTCATTTAGTGAGCACCTACTATGTGCTGCCTACCAGGCCAGGGCCCCAACAGGGAAGGAGGCAAGCCTGATCTGCCCCCACAGAGCTTGCTCTGGGGCAAAGAAGTGGGGGCTGCTAACCAAAGCTTAGAGAGTGGTACAGAGAGAGAGGGACAGGGTGTTGTGGGGGGACGTGTAGAAGGGGAGCCAACTTACTCTGCCCAGATCAAGGAAAATCTTACATCTGAAGGATGATCAGATCTAAGATTAGTTAGATCAGAGGGAGTTGGGTGGGGAGGAAAGAGTTAAAAAAAATGTTTTCACTCATAAAAATAAGCACCCATGCTTCCTTAAAGCAAAACAAACAGCACTGCTGGTGAGATTGTCCAATGGTGCAACCGCTGTGGAAAACAGTATGGAGGCTCCACGGGATAGCCATTCCCGAACCCCGGCCTGCTTCGCCTCCTGTCTCCCCGCCAGCCCTGCATCGCCTGGCCACACCCAAACCCCAGGCCAGTGGAAGGAGAGAACCTTGACTGGTTTCACCCATCGCGATTCCTCCCCGGGCGCTCCAGAACAGCGCAGTCACCCACGACCTAAAACCGAACTGTCCTGGTAGCAAGCACAAAAGGGAAAGGATGTCTGCTGGGTCAGAGACCAGTGCTGTCTGCCACACCCCGGCCCCGTGTCTCCTGCCCTCTCTCACAGCTCAGACACCTGATTTCACACAGAGCCAGGGCAGTGGCTCTCTAATTTAAGCAGGTGTCACTGTCAACTGGGCACTTGGGCCCCTTGCAGATTTCACCCTGTGCACCACTTCGTCTGGCTGTTCATTTGCACCCTTTACAAGAAAATGGTAACCTCAGTGTAGAGCTTTCCTGAGTCCTGGTAGGTCATTCTAGTGACTTATCAAACCCTGAATTTGTAGCCAGGTCAGACAGAGTGTGGACAGACTGGGGACCCTCACTGGCATCTGGCGTGTGAAGTAAGGGCAGCCTGGCTGGGGGCTCGCCCCTTAACTTGTGGGACCCGATAGTAACTCCAGGTGGTATCAGAATTGAAACGAATTGTAGGACGTTCCATTGTCATCAGAGAATTGGTGTCAGGACGCACTCAAATAATCATGCCAACAGCGCTAGCAGGAAGCGAGGGAGCCCCAACTGACACTCAGACTTGCTTATCTCCACAGCCTGAGCTCTGAATGCAGGGTGACAGTTTAGCACAAGGCCAGGGGACACCCTTCACATGAACAACACTCCTGCCCTTGTGCAATGCGCGGCCCTGCGATCAAGTCCCCCGAGTTGCCCAAATTTACCTAATCATCGGAATCCCCTGGGGCGTTTTTTAAAAATCGGGATTCTCAGGCCCTTCCCCTGGAGATTCTTATGCAGTACGTTTGGGGTGGGGCCTGGGAACTTTTCTTTTTAACAAGCCCCCCGGGGATTCCAACGATCAGGCCAGGCTGGCAAACAATGCGCTGTGCTGACCTTACCGAGCTCCTCACCAGGCCTGTCGTCTGCCACACGCCCGCCTCCGCTGCCCAGTGTCTGCGGGGCCCTGGCACGTCCCTGAGCAGGGCTTCGAAGCCCGGAGAGCGTCTTCTCCAAGCTCCGCACTGCCGCCAGGCCTTACGTTTGGAAGAATGTTTCTGGCTCAGACAACATGAGTTCAACTCAGCAGGGCTAAAGCCGAACCCATCGGCGTCCCGCTCCTGCTCTCCTCCTGGTCCTCAGACTCCGAGTGACCCACCACCTGCCAAACGGCAGGGCCAGGGATGGCTGGCACTCTGGCTCCACTTTCTCCCTCACTCTTCGTCTCCCCATCGCCATCTCCTGTGATTTCTACCTCCTACGAAATACAGACCTGCCGCTCCTCTCCTTTCTCACTGCCCAGATGACGGCCGTTCCACCCTTCAGCCGGGTCACCTTACGAACGGGGCTTTCTGCCTTCATCCTGAGGCCCCGCCCTGTATCTGCCACCCCACAGCAGGCAGACTGCGGGCTCCAAAGGTGGTTACAATACCTCCCATCGCACGTGTCCTTCTGGCATCTTGCCACTATTCCATCAAGAGGTGGGGCCTGATCCCCCTTTTCTCATTATGGGTGCATTTGGGAGACTATTTCAATCACTAGAGTATGTCGAAGTGATGCTACATGACTTTAGAAGTCTAGTTCCTAAAGGCTAGTTCCTAAAAGGCGGTGCATGTACCACTTTGCCCACTGACACTCACTCTTGACACCTTCAGTTGCCATCTGCGCCTCCATGTCAGCCGTCAAATGCTTGAGCCCTCCATGCTGGGAGGAAGCCCGAACTCGCCCGCAGAGAGAGAGCACCTGGCATGGCCCTGAAGCCACCAGCTAAAGAGAGACACCTGACCAGCCCCCAGCGGCTCCAGCCCTGACTATTCCATCTCTAGCCACCAACTGGCTGCAACCACATGGGAGACCCCAAACCAGAATCGACCCGCCGAGCCCTTCCCAAATTCCTGACCCGAAGAAATGAGAGATAATAAAGTAATTGTTGTTTTAAGCTAGGAGGCTTTATGCAGCAATAGCTTCCAGGAGCCCCATTTAGTGGGCACAATGCCAGAGCTGCATGGAGCTGTGCTCCTCCAAGTGTGGGCCTCAGCCTAGGGCCCAGCAGTGTTACCAGTCAGTGTGGGTACTGAGGGTAACTGTTGGGGAGCTTTTGACAGGGGAATTTTTTTGCTCAAGGCATCTAACCATCTTTTTAAAACGGACTTGGGTTGCATATGGATTTGGGTGGACCTGGGTTCAAAGAGCGGAGGGGAATCCACTTTGGGTGGGTTGCTGAGACACCCCCCGTCTCGGGAACTGCACCACATTGAAAGAAGGAAGAGAGGCCACGGGGAGGAGTGAGGGGAATGCGGGCCAGGTGGAAGCAATACACGAGGGGTCTCTTTCTAATGCAGGAGAGTGTGTCATGTGTTCAGGTGACTGAAAGAAGACAAGGTGTCCTTAGTTCAGGAATCTCTTCACCTGCAAATAACGGAAAACCCTACTCCGGTGGCTTAAACCAGCTGTGCTTTATTCTCTTTGTATCAGAATCTTGTCCATGACGCTTGACACTGGACACTGTGCACCCCGGCCAGTCTCCCAGCTGTACAAACTGGCACCTCTTAGAGGGTTTGCTCCAAAGTCACAGAGGGCCACTCCACCCTTGGCCGTGAAACCAATGCCTGTGTTCTACACTGGCTCCCGCAGTCCCCCAGCAGGATTAAGCTCCGGGGGCCCCGAAGAGATCATACTTAATAACTCGCCCTTCATTGCCTCTCTTCCCATCCTGTCTCACGCCGCCTCTCCCTTATCGGCGTTTCTTGGAACCCTTACCAAAGAAACTGCTCGCATTCTGTGAAGTTAAAGCAGCACACGCAAGACAGAGAATGGTAAGTGACAACGCTGGAGGAGTAGACAGAGACCAGAGAGACGGAGAGGCGGGACTTGCCTAAGAACACGTGGAAGTTAGGGGCACAGCTGGAATTCGAGCCTGCTCCTGGTATGACAGATCGATCCGTCTCATTAGGCTGCATCACACTCACTGAGAAGTCAGGAAACAAAATCAAAACTTAAAATTGCCTCCCAACAATCTTGGTGATTCTTCCTGCAAATGACCTCACCTGAATTTTTACTTTTCACAGCTTCCTCCCACCAAGCAGCACCTGCCATCTGTCAGCTTAAAGGGGAAGAAGCAGAGCGCTTAAAGTCAAACAGACTCTGTGAGCATGCACCTCCACCGTTTGCTAGCTGTGTGACTAAGGGCAGGTTTCTTAACTTCTCTGGGCCTCCTCTGTAAATACAGGTATGCTCACAATGCTACCTTGCTGGATCACTGCAAAATAAAGCGGGTAACATGGAAAAGTACCTAGGGCATGCCTGACACACAGTAGGTGCTCAGTAATGGCTGGTCTCTTCTGTCTTCCCTCGCACTCTCTTTTTCACAACAGAAAGACCAAATAAAGATGTATTGGCCACATATGAGTGAGATCATGTGATATTTGTATTTCTCTGTTTGGCTTATTTTGCTTAGCATAATAATCTCCAGGTCCCTCCATGCTGTCTCAGTGGGTAATATATCCTTTTGTACAAGTGCATAGTATTCCACTGTGTAGATGTACCACAGCTTTTTTTATCCACTCATCTACTGATAGTTAATACAGATATTAACTATTGCAAATAATGCTGCTATGAACATAGGGGTGCATATATTCTTTCTGGTTGGTGTTTCAGGCTTCTTAGGATATATTCTTGGAACTGGTAGGGTGGTTAAGGACTGGGGTGGGGTGGGAGCCAGTTGGAGGGGGGCTGTGGGGGAAAAGGGAGACATCTGTAATACCCTCAATAATAAATATTTTTTTTAAAAAGATTCATTGGCCAAGTACTCAACTCCATTTGTCTGACATTCCTTAGCCCACTTGCTTTATATGATTATTTCTATGAGGCTAATACCTCATTATAATAACACTGCACTCTGATACCAGTGGGCCCATAAACAGAGGCCCAACTTAAATAAAACCATTATAATCATGGCCCAGATTTAATCACTGGCTAGTGGGCTCCCCAGTGGTTTGACCAAGAGCCAGGCAATAGTCAAATAATCAAACTGCAGATGCTGGGATAGCAAATCGGCTTAAATTTAAACAGTGGCAAAGACCCAAACTAGAGTGGGGAGAGAAGAGAGACAAGGAGGGGGAGATGTAGCCTTGTACAATGTTGGAATTCCCCGTCCGCAGCCTCCCAAGGTAATCAGCCCATAAAATAACTAGGCTTGTTAATGAATAATAGGCTCATTCCCGAGAGGCTCCTAAGTCAGGCATTTGCTCGGGGCCTGCTGGCTGTGACTCTGCTTAGAGCTGAAAGGGACCCCAAGGTGACATGCAGGCAGATGATCTCTATCCTCCTGATCACTCAGAGGTGTGCAGCTGCTTACCAAGTGGATCCTGAGTCACAGAACCAATAATGCTTCCTGTCCGGCCCGGCCCTGGATTGAGGCAGAAATTTCTCTAGTTCACAGTCAAACATCCCCCCCATCACACACACACATCCTACACACACACACACACACACACACACACACACACACACACAGGCAGACACTTATTCACATGTTCACATGCATGTACATATACACTATACATTCATGCATATAGGTTTATCCCAAACACACATGCAGATACATAACAGAAAGACACACACACATTCACCTGTGTAGAAGTTAGTCCCCGGTACCCTCCTTAGGCAAACTCACAATACAGCAACCCCCCAGAACTGATGCCTGCCTTCCCCCGCTGAGCCGAGTCATCCATCCTGCAAATTCGTCCCCCCCACGCTCCCTATCCCAGCGATTTCATCCAGAATCCAGATCTGAGCTTTCTTCACTTACAGCCTCTCACTGATGTGCCAGGGCTATTCTGTCATGACGGCTGGAATAAAATCTGTCAAGGATATATGTGGAAATGCAGCAGAGAAGAGGTGGGATCCCATGGAAAAGCCCAGGGACTCATTCACTTGTGCCAGGAGAAGCAGAGCACACAGATAAAAAGCCATAGTTCATATTCACTAAGATTGAGGATAAATCCCAAATAAATAGTCACAGGTCAGACTTAGCACTACGGCAAAAGAAATACGAAAATCATAAAGTAAGACATCTATTATTGTAATTCACTTACATTAACTCATTTGAAAATATTTATTGTATTATTTGAACACTTACTCTTTGCCAGTGTATTATTGGTTCAAGGACAGAGTATTAGAGCAAAATAGATGGGTAATTCAGCCTACGAGCATGTTGATGGAATAGGAGATTCCAGAGATAAACCCATATATAGGACATACTCTAGTGATAAAGGTGGCAATTTAAATAAGAAAGCGAAAGGAAAGACCATCCAATACATGGTATTGACAGGACTATTCACTTACAATGGAAAAAAAACAAAAACCTAGGTCGCACTTGATGCCATTCAAAATAATAGAGCCAGATGCATTAGACTTTAATAACAAAAACCAAAACTGCCAAGTATGCCCCGTAACAGATGGATTCAGATATAACATGACCAGAGAATGGCAGTTAATTCTTATCTTCAGCACAACAACACTGACCCCACCTTTTAAGTGGCAATATTTTGGGCCCCATTCTAGCATTATGCTAGGGCTATACCAGAGGAGAGCATAGGAGAAGATTTTTACAACCCGGATATGGGGGAAAGACCTTTCTAAGTGAGACACAAAACGCAGAAACTGCAAAAAAAAAAAAGCTGACAGATGTGACTACATCAGAATTCAAAGCCCTGTCAAATTAACATCAACAAGTGAAGTTCAAAGATAAAGCACTCCTGCCCGGCCAGTGTTGCTTAGTGGTTGAGCATCGACACATGAACCAAGAGGTCCCTGGTTCGATCCCTGGTCAGGGCAAATGCCTGGGTTGTGGGCCCGATCCCCAGTAGGGGGCGTACAGGAGGCAGCTGATCCATGTTTCTCTCTCATCGATGTTTCCATCTCTCTCTCTCTCTCCCTTCCTCTCTCTCTCTAAAATCAATAAAACATATTCTTTAAAAAAAAAAAAAGATAAAACGTTCCAAACAACCCAAACAATTTTCAATAGAGAAATCATTTACAAATTTGATTACATAATTCATCATACAGCCATTTTATGGAATCTTAGCAGTGGTTACATAAAATGATGCAAAGTTATATATATATCTACACGGGTGTGAAAAAATTTTCAAGACATAGAGCTCAGTGTCAAAACTGAGTCATAGAACTGACTAGATAGATAGATCCCATTCCTGTTTTTAAAGCTTGTGTGAAAATTGTGATGAAACTTCATAAAAGCGGACTACACTCATCCACGATGAGCTGTTAACCATGGTTATCTCTGAACTTACCTCTGAGGGAGAGAATGTGATCAGTAGATAAGGGGTGAATTTCACTTTTCACTCTATAAGCTTCTGAATTGTTGGGTTTTTAACAAAAAGAATGCATTTGTGCATTTTATTTGTATAACATGTGAAACAAAGGAAATCGTCACATTTGGAATCAGACAGGCTGTCATCTTGGCTCTGGTGTATATTAGCTTTGTGACCTGTGGCAATTCGCTGAGTCAAAATGGAGCATTAACGCCTACATAGTTCTGAGCACCAAAGTGACGAGCACTGAATAAGATTAAGTTATAACTACTGTTTATTGAGCACCTACCATATACCAGGCTTTTCAAGTGCACTATTGCCTTTCAAATACACTATCATGCTGAACTGTAGTAGCAGCCTCATAAAGTAGCTATTATTGTGTTTTAAGTGTAAGGAATCCCAGGCCCAGAGAAGTGAAGTAACTTGACCAAGTTCACACAGCAGGTAAGTAGCAGAGGTAGGGGGAAACCAGGATCTTTTCACTCTAAGATCGATGCTGGTCTCTCCCATGTTTGGCACTGTAGGTCTTTTGGTTTTCTCTCTCAGAGGGGTGGTGCTCACACCGGGCTTAGGCAAGACCCAAAAATAAACCTTAGAGCAGCCCTAGCACTGCCCCCAGCCCGGACCCTGCAGAAAGGGGACCAGGAATTACTGACTCACGGCCACAGCCGATTGCTCACAGGCAGTGTCTGGAAGCACCATCTCCCACTTCCTCTGAAATAGATAAGGGCAGCTATTTTAGCCTGAAATGTCACTGGCATAGACACACAACGAGTAATAAATCTGAACTGAAAATAACTCCTTGTAGAAAAGCAATCAGGGACTTGTATAACAAACGCCCCCACACACTGCTACAGCCAGCTGGGCCCTCCCCCATTGTCGTGACCCAGCCAAAGATAGGAGAGGAAGAGAGGATGGGGGACAGATACCACATATAGCAAGGGGCTCATTAGAACCTTCAGTGGCAAAAGCTGAGCAGATGTGGAAGACCAGGAATAGTGCCCGGCAGCATGGCTCAGCAGCTGAGCATCGAACTATGAGCCAGGAGATCGTGGTTCCATTCCTGGTCAGGGCGCAGACCTGGGTTTGGGGCTCGCTCCCCAGCAGGGGGCGTGCAGGAGGCAGCCGATCAACGGAATAGCTAATTAGATATTTGAATTGTTAACAGCAGGGCACAGTCTGATTTCTCTCTGTGAGCCCTAAGTGTTCAGGGAAGTCTAATATACCCACAAATATTAACTAACTGCTTTTAAGAGCTTATTATGTAGTAGGAACTGTTCTAAGGACTTCCACTAAATTAAATGGATTGTATTTACCTATTTAATCCCCCAAACAACTAGAGTATTATCCCCATTTTCCAGCTGAGAAAACTAAGGCACCGAGAAATTATGCAAGTTGTCCAAGTTCCCAAAGCTAGTGAGTGACAGGCCCTGGGCAGTCAGACCTCAGAGTCCATGTCCCTAACCACCACTCCACACTGCCTCTCAAATACTTGGCATCAGGGAGTTTTAACACTGAGATTAATGAAGGAGCTAAAGGTCAGGTCTGGATAAAGACTCCTCCCCACACCACAACACATACCCAACACCCATACCCCGAATGCTCCCGGCACTGACGCAGCCAGAGAATGATAAGATCCAAAGTCCCACTTACGATCATCCCTTACAACTGGCCCACAAGAATGTCCTGTGGGGCCCGGCTTTCCCCCACCATGGAGAACTGATTGAAATCAGCATTCTCCACCGCTCTCCCTGCCTTAGTCCAGTGAACCATACCCCACCTCCCTTAAAGAAGAGAATTTATCATTTTAGCCACAATTTTCCCCTCTACCCAGTACCAGTAACAGACAGAATTTTTCTGGCTCTTTCCCCACACTGTCAGGAAGCTCCAACTATCATCAGATTTCCTGCAATGAGTTCCGGGGGTCCTCAGGCTTGGTTGTTGTAAAAATTAGAAATAACATCTCAAAGATGTCTGAGATTTCACAGATGCTCAAATAAATGATATCTGCCTGCAATGGCGATCATAGAGAAAAATCAATTGCTATTTTAATGAACTTTGGAGAGGGCCTACTCCATGCCAGCCACTGGACTGATGATGCCCATCACGAGTGGTCATGGTGACCATATCATGATCAAGACAGAGGGATTGCTTATTTTCACTGGGCAAATGGGTAGGTTGTCTCACTTAGCAATAAAAACACAGGATGCTTAGTTAAATTTTAATATCAGACAAACAATGAATAATTTTTCAGTATAAATGTGTCTTGTGCAAAATCTTAGACACATTTATGCTTTAAAAAATTAAGCACAATGAAGTAACTGTTTTACATTGAAACGTGTATTTTGCACCTAATAGATGCCAGGCATGGCCTAGTAAACAAAAGTGATAAAACAGAACCGCAGCCCTTGAGAAATACTGTCCCCCTAATGGAGAACATTCTGGGTCAGGGGTCAATCCTTCAGGGGGAAATTTGGAAATGACTATCAAAGGCCTTAGAAGTATTCTAATTCTTTGACCTAGAAATTCATATGACTTTTGGCTATATTAGCTAATTTTCTAAGTCTTTAACATATTTCATAATTTTTTGCACAGCAAGCTACAATTGCAAAACATCAGTACTGCCATCAAGACAAATAAAAAAGAAATTACATGGACAAATGTCCTTATGGTGGTGATTAGGAATTATTATGGAATGAATCACGCCATTCCCCCCAAAAAATTAAGTTGGAGGCCTAACATCCAGAACCTCAGAATGTGATGTTATTTGGAGCTAGTCTTTATAGAGGTACTCAAGTTAAAATGAGGTCATCAGGGAGGGCCCTAATTCAATATGACTAGTGTCTTTATAAAATAGGACATAAAGACAGACACACAGGGAGAGAAGGTGATATGAAGAGGCCTGGAGAAGATGGCCATCTCCAAGCCAAGGAGAGAGGCCTGGGGCAGATCCTTTGTTCAGAGCCCTCAGAAGAAGCCAACCCTGATGAAGCCTCGGTTTTGGACTTCTGGCCTCCAGAACTGTGAGACAATAAAGCTCTGTCATGTAGCCACTCGGTTTGTGGTGTCACTGTAGCAGCCTTAGCAAACTCATACAGGAACATCTTAGCTCGTTTTCACAGTTTGGAATGAAACTGATTACGAGTTTCGTTTTCTACCTTTTATTTTTTTAATTTGGCACATGGCTGGAAACCTGTCTACTACCCTGGGTTAAATGAATTGTGGCAAAATAGAAAACTTTGCAGCTAAAGCTATAGAAAAATATTAGAATAGCAAGCTATTCCCATCTAATGCTAAATGAAAAAAGTTTGGAGTCAATAGCCTAGTTCAAATACTGGCTTCATCACTCACTGCAGGGCCACCTTATTTAATCTCTCTGTGACTCAGTTTACTCATCTCTAAATTGGGCATGACCATATTAATACCTAGCTCATAGTGCTATTATGAGAATTAAGTGAAAACGTACAAGCCATTAGAATAATATCAGCTATTACAATTTGCAGTGTAGTTCGATTCCATATTTGTAAAAATCACTTACAAGCTTATATGTAATTTATATTTATGTATCTGTATCTATAAATATTTTCAAATCCTAGATAAATAGCAGTGACTAGTTCTGGATGGGGGAATTACAGGTGATTTCCATTTTCTTCTTTTTGTTCATATTTATTAGCTATTCTATAAGA
Organism: Miniopterus schreibersii; assembly: GCF_964146895.1. NCBI lineage: Eukaryota > Metazoa > Chordata > Mammalia > Chiroptera > Miniopteridae > Miniopterus > Miniopterus schreibersii. The sequence goes on from NC_138102.1 coordinate 176,225,138, forward strand.
GGCATGTGTTATAGACATAACACATCTTTACAGATGTTTCTATTACTTTAGAAATGTGTCTTTTGACATTCCTAGAATTATATTGCAACACAGTAACATACAAGGAGTTGACTGACAGCCAGTTAACAAAAGAACGTCTTTATCCCGGGGACCTGGGCTGGGGTCTTTGGTGTCAAGAAGAGACCCACAAGTTTGCCATTGGCAGGTTGAGCTCCCCATCCTGTTTGTGGCCAGGCTAGCATGGGGAGGCATGTGGATAAAAAGGGGAAGGACCCACACAGCCCACAGCCCACAGACAGAGGGAAGAAGCAAGCCCTGCCAGTGGGTGATCCGGCCTGTGGTGTATGTCTACGCAGGGAGATCTCATTGATTCACTTACTTTCATTCTGTTTGTGCATTCAAGGAACACCAATTAAGACAACAGGTCCTGTGTTAAAGACAAACAGATGATTCAGAGGTGGTCTCTGCCCTCAGAAAGCTCACAGTCCAGTGCTGAAGAGAGATGACAGCTGCTACATCATGAGCAGTGACAATACCTAGAGCTAAAGCAATGACACACACAGGAATGCAAAGACCCTGAGGAAGGCCCACCGAGCCACGGCAGTTGCGGGCAGAGTTCTCTTGAGAACTTCAGCACATGCTGGGTTGGTTCTGAGATTTCAACCTCACATCTAACTCCTGGTAGCCCCGGTCCAGGGGAAGAGTCAGACATTGCCCTTGAAATGTCATCCTTTGACATTTATACAACCGGCGGAGGAGATAAACCCAGACATCTGAGAATGGAAGCACCCCAGTCCCACAGAAGGCGAGTACTTCATTTTTCATGCAGGGCAGCCTGCCAGCTTCATCATAGCTGATAAAAAAACATTTGAAAAGCTCTCTGCAAATTCAACAAGAGGCACTGCAACAGGTCCTGTCCAGCGCTGAGAGACACGTCAATGAGCCACAGCGAGCGATTGTACCTGGAGAGCATTGGTAGCCTGGCTCCAGAACCTGCGGCAGGGCAGGAAAGCTGCGCTGCTTCATGTCCTGTCACTATCTCCCAAGGGCCCTGCCTCTGGATCGGGAGGGGCTCTGACGCTGCGACAGGTCAGAAAAGAAGCCCAGAAAGACGAGAGTAACAAGTCCTCTCCCCAACACTGTCACTGCCATCATCACCGTGGTCATTCTCTCAGGAGATTTTTATTGAGCACCGACTACATGCTCAACGCTACCAGGGCCACAGCATGAGCAACACAGAAGAGGCTTCTGCCCTCTTGGCATTTTCATCCTCTTGGGAAAGAAGCAATAAAAAACGTTTCAGAAAATTCCAGGTAACGATAAATATTATAAAGCAGAGTGATGTGGTAATGGGGAGTTTGGATGAGGGAGAGAAAGCCTAGAGAAGGCGCTGAGAGGAGGCACCCTTGGAGGGCAGAACTTAGCAAGCAGAAGAAGCCAGGAGGCTGAAGATTTGTGAGGAGAGTTATCCACACAGCATGAGGGAACAGCACACGCAAAGCCTCTGAGCTGGGAACAAGCTTGGCATGTTCGAGGAGCCTAAAGAGGGTCTGTGTGTTTGCACCGTGTGCAGTAAACCACAGGGACAGGGCAGAGGCAGGATGGGAGAAACACGGGGGGCAGATGTTATCGGTGGGGAGCCCTCTGTCCCCACCTGCTGCTGGGGGAAGTGGACTTCTTGCGAAGTCACAAGAAAAGGAATTTTCTGAGACTTGCATGGGAAAATGGCAGCATTTATTTGCGTGGAACTAAATCCCTGAGTTTCCAAGGTTGCCATGGAAGAGGGGTGCTGTGTCCTTAGCAGAGCTAGGATTAAAGCTGTTGCCCAAAGGGTCCGTTCTGTGTTTGCACAGTGCAGTCCAGCAGCAGGCTAGCTTAGCGTGTGTCCCCAGGTGCAGTCCCTCTGCCCATTGTGTGTGGGGTCTGCATGGCCATGAACAGTACAACTTCTAGGGCCACATGGCTATGGAAGGAGCACAGGCGAATGTAAGGAGGCAGGAGTGAAACAACAGGAACAAGAGAGGAACCAGAAGGAGAATCCCTCTGTCTGCGGATTTTAACTTTCTAAGATTTCACTCACTTGCAGTGGCCCCACCCTCTCTGGCTAATGACCTTCTGTTCCAGGTTAGACTGACAGGCACCTTCCCTATGTCACCTCGACTTCATTGTGCATGCATCCATCTCCCCTTTGTCGGGCCCTTCCCCAGGTAATCTGCAGGGAATGGACTAGCGGTTCCCAAAATGTCTCCAGACCTTGACAGATGTCCCCTGGGTTGAGGGGAGAGGATCACCCCAGTTGTAAACCGCTGATCTAGACAAAAGCCATGAATGTCCAACCCACTGAATAATCTTGGTGGTAAAATGTGAAACCCAAAGACTCTGAAATTTGCAAGGACACAAGAAGTATGAAGTTTGGAGAATTTAATGGACAGCTGGAAAAGACAAATTACACGATCATGGCAAGAGCAGCAACATAGATAAAAAATAAAACAGCTTCTAAAGGCATTTTCATCACCATCACCATCATCATATCACCACCACCATCATCATCACCATCACAAGGTAGCATGTATGTTGCGTGCTTTTCACTTATTATCTCTTAAGCCTCACAACAGCCCCATAAGAGGAACCAATATCAGAGATAAATCACAGGTGGGAAAACAGAGGTCTAGAGAAGTTAAGTAGCCTGCCCAAGGTCACAGCCAGCAAGAGGCAAGGGGAATGTCTGGGATTAAAACATAGGTAGTTTGACTTCAAGGCCCAGACTTTTAGCCATGATGTCATAGTGACTTTGTATGAGATCCCATTAACTGAGTGCTAAATTTATTTTATAATAACCATAGGTGACATCGAAGGAATTCCTGAATAGACAGATAGGTGATAGATAGATAGATAGATAGATAGATAGATAGATAGATAGATAGATAGATAGATAGATAGATGATAGATGATAGATAGATAGATAGATAGATAGATAGATAGATAGATAGATAGATAGATGATAGATGATAGATAGATAGATAGATAGATAGATAGATAGATAGATGATAGATAGATAGATGATAGATAGATAGATAGAGAGATAGATAGATAGATAGATAGATAGATAGATAGATAGATAGATAGAAGATAGATGATAGATAGATAGATGATAGATAGATAGATAGATAGATAGATAGATAGATAGATAGATAGATAGATAGATGATAGATAGATAGATAGATAGATAGATAGATAGATAGATAGATAGATAATAGGTGATAGATGCATGGATGGATGGTTGGATGGATGGATAGATAGATAGATGATGGCAGATTGATAGATAGATGATGATAGATAGAGAGAGAGAGAGATGAATAGATTGATAAATGGATGTATGGATATAGATGGATAGATAGATGATAGATAGATATAGATAGATAGATAGATAGATAGATAGATAGATAGATAGATAGATGATAGATAGATAGATAGATAGATAGATAGATAGATAGATAGATAGATAGATAGATAGATGATAGATAGATATAGATAGATAGACAGATAGATAGATAGATAGATAGATGATAGATAGATAGATAGATAGATAGATAGATAGATAGATAGATAGATAGATAGATAGATGATAGATAGATAGATAGATAGATAGATGATAGATAGATAGATAGATAGATAGATAGATAGATAGATAGATGATAGATAGATGATAGATAGATAGATGATAGATAGATAGATAGATAGATAGATAGATAGATAGATAGATAGATAGATGATAGATAGATAGATGATAGATAGATAGATAGATAGATAGATAGATAGATAGATGATTGATAGATAGATAGATAGATAGATAGATAGATAGATAGATAGATAGATAGATAAATAGATAGACAGAATTAGAAATATGGAACCAGAAAAGGTCTAAGATACTATTGAGGTCCATCCCAGAGACCAAGTCCACCAACACTGCTTACCAGATGCTGATTAGAATCTGTAATTGACTGTCAGAGCCTTTGATAGAATTCCTAAAAGGCGATTTTATTACATAATCAGAAATATATGTCTGAATCATAAGTAGCAGGAAAAAAATATTGGTTACTATTTAACAAATCATTTGTTGAGAAGACAATATCTTTCAAAACATGGGAAGAAAAAAAATGAGAAAAGAGGCCCCAGGCATTGAAAAATGTGAGACCTGCTCCAGCAGGATCTAGTTGCTCTTAATGAAAGTGGGAAACCAAGGAAGCCAAGTGGGACAAAACTGCAAGAGAAAACTTCCTCAAGTCATAGTCCTGAGGGTGCTGTCAGAAGATGTGCCCGCAAAAATGTAGTTCTTTTTCCTAACTGTGTGTGGGTGGAACTTGCTAAAGTATTTCTTACTGTGGCAGACTAGCTGGCCAACCTTTCTAGATATGGAAACATTCACAAGCATGTGACCAGCAGGGAGATGTGCAGAAAGCAGAACAGAACCACCAGGCTCATTCTTCCTGCTCAGACTTGGGCAAGAGGAGAGAGGCCAGCTGGGCCAGGTCACACAGGCCGCCGAGTGACCCGTGCACACTGCAGATGGAGACAGGTCAGTGCTGACCGCGGCCGTGTGCGGAGGTACTGATCTCCCCTCCGAGGCCAGAGCCTCCTCTTTGTATCTCCGGCGCCCAGTACATTTCTTGCCATGCAGTAAGCACTCAATACATGGTTGTTGGAATTAATTCATTTTATGGGCTAAGACATTAGTCGACAATGATTAATATGGATTTAAAGGACCAGGGTTTCAAATCCTGGCTCTTACTGGCAAACTTTATGACCCTACCTAGGCTTCCTTACCTTAGGTGTAAACTGAGTAAGTTCGAGAGTAAAAAGTCTATGCTACGTTGGTGGAAAGGTGAATGGTTCCAGGCGTTTCAGAAAGCAATCTGTCAGCCCTGAGTGAATTTAAACGTGTATGTGTCCTCCTGGGTACACATACCCCAGGTTTACGGTAACAGTTTATGGTAAAGGGTGACACCGGGAGAAGTGACAAAGTTAATTGGGGATGAATGCAGTCTCTGGGACGCAATGTGGCAGAAGCAACAAGCTAGACATCCCTAGAGCATCGTGGATGGATTCCAAGGGTGCAGCGTTAACACACAAAATGAGCAGGCGGCCAGAAACACATGAAAAGACCTAAAACATAACTCAGAATAAGAAACAATGCAAATGACATCTATACTGAGATATCATTTCTCATCTATCAGATTGTTGAAAATATAAAAGTTTGACTTCCCTCTCGGTGGGACTGCGGATTAACTGGCATCTTGTACATCCCATCCCATCAATGTATCAGTGCTCCACTCCTATGGCGGGGAATTAAACAATTCCTCATGAAGGGATGTAGCATTTGTCCTTAGATCCTTTAAGTCCATTTCTAGGAGTCGACACTGGAAATGGATCTCTGTAAATACAACACATGTGCAGGGTGAGTCACGGTGGCACTGTCTGGAATAATAAAAGAATGGAAGAACCCTAAATTTCCAACAGTAGGAGGTGGCTGAGGATATGATTGGACATTTCTCAGTGTGGTACTGTACCCCTGTGAGACAATGAAGACGATCTCTAGGCACCGATTGGGGATCGCTCCAGGGTATATTGTTAAATGAAAGAAAGACAAGGTATAGAATGCTGTTTATACGTGTACTACGTTTCACATAATGAGAAAGAGAAAGAAGAATATATGTGTATATATATGTATATGTGCTTATTCCCCCACAAAAAAAAATCACTTCAAAGGAAAACCAAAAATTAATAATAATGATAACTCTTATGGATCAGGGGGTCAGAAACGGGGTGGAGGAAAAGGGATGGAAGGGCCGTATCTCGGAGTGGAACTTTTCATTTAGTTTCATCTCTTGAACTATGTGTGTTACATACTCAAAAGATAAATTAAACCAAAAAGACGGCAGAAAAGACAAACCTCAAAATTGAAAACAAACTTTTGAACACAATATCCTAACTATTTATCCTTAGTGGGATATAGTCTGAGAACCACAACAAGAACACAAGAATTTTGCAGAGAAGTCTCAAACTTCCCTCAGCAGCTTTATTGTTAGTAATATTTGTGTTTTCTTTCTTTCTTTCTTTTTTTAAATAGTATTGAGTGAGAAAATAAGGAAAGAATAAGTTTTATGGCACAATACCATTTGTGAAAATTAGAAACACATCAGCCATATTTTACAAAGACACAGCCATATTTAAGGACATATACCTCACATTAGGATGAGGGCCTAACTATAGTAGGGAGAGAGAATGGACATGGGTATTCGAAAAAAGGGGGGCGGAAATAAAAATGAGAGACAGTCTTTGCAGGGCTTAATGATGACACTACATGACCACAAATGTAAGATTTTAAGAAACAACACCCATTTATTATCTCACAACTCTGTAGTTCAGACGTTGACTTGACATGGTTGAACTCTGCTCAGGGGCTCATGAGGCTGAAATCAAGGTGCCAACAGAGCTGTGTTCCTTTCTGGGAGCCCTGGAGAAGAACTCACTTCCCAGCTCAGAGTGTTGGCAGAATTCAGCTCCTTGCAGCTGTAGGACTGAGGTTCCCATTTCCTTGACCTGTGGCCCCTTTGTCTTCAAGCCAGCAAAGGCCGTCGAATCCTTCTACTACTTCAAGTCTCTGGCTTTCCCTTCTGCCTTCTTCTGCCGCTGTTAAGGGTTCCAGTGATTACACCGCGTCCACCTGGGTAATTTACCAGGGTAATTTACCTCTCTTGAGGTGAATTGATTCTAACCTAAATTACACTTGCAAAGTCCTTTTTGCCCTTAGGGCTGGAATCTTGTGGGGCCATAATTGTGCCCAGCCTTCTTCCCAAAGCCACCCTGCAATGCCTCAAATTTCTCTCCTTGCTAAGATTGTTGATGTCACCTAGAAAATGTTTCAAAGGGAGGTCCATCTGCATTTTAGAAAGACTCAGGTGTCAGTGTGAGGAGAGAGGGAAAAAGAAACAAAGCGGTCAGGGAGATCAGCTCTCATGAGAGCCGCTGAGGGTGAAAACCAGGGCAGTGCCTGTCTTTGACATTGAGAGTAGCGGAGAAACCAGCTGGAGGCAGAGGGAGGGCCAGGGGATGTTGGCAGCAGGCGAGGCCGACCCTCCCTGGGTTGCCGTCCTGCCCACCTGGTGCCCTTAAGCAACACGGGAAACGGTTGGCTGGGTGGGAAGAAAGTGATTTTGATTTGAAGGCACTGCATTGGAGAGGTCTGAAGATCATCAAAGTGAAAATGCATCCCCAGGCCCTGGGGGAGGCAAAGAGAACTTGAGGAAACTAAAGCTAAAGCAAGAAACGATGACAGCAAAGGAAAGAGAGAGAGGAGGAACTCAGAGGAGTGGGAAGTACAGGCGAGCGAGAAGCTCCTCAGACATCCTGACAGCTCTGTGGGGGACAGAGGGTGCTGGCTGCGATGTGCCCACTGCGCCATGTGATTTTACCTCCCATCTGCTGCATAATCAGACGTGTCGGCCGCTGCTTCCAAAGCACCAGGCTTTATGCCTCCCCGAGAGGCTGCAGCCAGCACAGGCCTGCTCTCCTGGTTTTGCAGAGATATAGCTGCTTTGGGACTTTATGGAGCTCCAGATGGCACTCTGGGACTCCTGCCCACGTGCCTTATGCTTCCCAGAGGGTTGCTGCCACCTGAATTCTCTTCCATTCCTACCATCTCCAAACAGCCCACACAGCAGCCGCTTCTTTATCTCCCTTGCATCCCCCAGCCTGTCCTTCCTCATGCCCCAGCCCCGTGATCCAGTGGAAAAATCATGGCCCTGGAATCTGACAGACCTGTTTTCATACCTTAGCCAGCTGTGTGGCCTCGAGCACATTACATAATCTCTCTGAGCCTCAGATGACTCCCACACAGAATGGAATCAGTAATTCCTGTCGCAGTGGGTCTGTTGTGAGTAAATTGCCTAGTACAGTGCCTGTCATATAAAGCAGAAACTCAATCGGTGCAGGTCCCCATCCTCCAGCCTGGCACACAAGCCCGCAGATCACTTTTCAGAGGCAAGAAGGTGCAGCCAAAGGCCCTGAGGCCAGAATGACTATGGTGAGCCCAAGGTTTATGGCAAGGGGGACTGAGAGGTCATCTGACTTTGACGCTTCTTATGGATAGCATCTTGGGCCCCTGTCTAACTTCTCCAAGCCTTGGTCTCCTCATCTAGAAACTAGGAACAGAAAAGCATGTGCCTGTGCTGAGAACACCTCTCCATGGACCCCTCCAGTTTTACTCTCCACCTTCCTCCACCTGCTCTGGGTCCTGGGAAGGTGACCTGTGTCAACTACATCAGTGGATGGATACCCCTGCCCTCTGGCTGCAGAGGGGGAGCACTGGGAGAAGAGGAAGACCAAGGTCCCCATCTGCGAGTTCCCTCCCTGCAGGGTCACTGTCACTGTCAAGCAGAGCCTATACACCAGTTGCCAACCCCAAGGGAGGACTCTAAACACTTCAGAGTTTTAGTATCAGAGTCGCCAAGAAGAAAACACACCGCAATCAAGAACCGGATGGAGCATCACTTTGCTTACACAGAAAAGAAATCGAGCCAGAACAGCTGCGATTGTGGGGGTGGGTCCCTCAGGACCGGCGGTGTCTCTCAGCAGCCGAGGCAGGGCAATCGGCCTGCACACGCGCACCTTGTGCCCGCAGTGGAAGGAACCTGTCCCTTCCACGCAGAGGACAGATAGGACAGGTGCCGTGCAACACACTTACCTGAGACCAAACAGCACTCACCATGTGAAACAGGGAAAGGTATCCTCACACAAGGTGACAGGCCAGCAAGCTCTTTATCTCCTGGTAAGAAGTGCTCCAGGCCCCAACGGACCTGTTCTTACTTGGCAGCGTGGAGGTTGAAAGACCCCAAGCAGGAGACGGCCTTTCCCAACGGTCACCTGGGGCGCAGCTCCCTTGGTGACAGCCCATGTCTGGGAGGCCCTCTCCACACTGCTCCCTCGGTCCTTCCAGAGCCCAGGACCTGCCCCTTGCTCACACCTCGCTGGCTCCCCGGGCAGAGCCACTCCCCTGTGGCCCCCACACTCCCTGCCCACGCCTGAGGAAATGGTCCTTTGATGAAACTCTCAAGTTACCAGTTTCATGCCAGGCCCCTGCCTAAAGCTGGTAAAGAGTGAACGAATTCATATATGCCGAGGGCTTAGAAAGTCTCCTGGCATGACCACGAGATAAGCGTTAGCTCTTACTAGGCTGTTTCGTAGGGTTTTGATGAAAGTGTAATGAGCTCAGTTTTATAAAGCGCTCAGTAGCGCATTCAACACTGAGGAAGACCCCCGTTGATGACAGTATTAGGAGAGCGTTTATTCCCCCTGTTTTAACAAAGGGAGGGAAACTCCTTTCCTACTTACCAGAAGGCAATATTTGTAAGAGGGACGCATCACCTCTTCCTCTGTACCCCTCTCTCCTTGGCTCAGAGTGACTATCTGGCTGGTGAGACCAAAAAGGAGCACAGGGCAAGCTCACCCAAGGCCATCTGGGGTCCATCTCTTGCCCTCAGGAGTCCCAGGTGCTTCTCTTGGTCCCAGGTGGAGGCTCTATTCGTCCAGCTTATCTGCCTCTCACTGCGAGACAACGTCACTGGAAGAGAGAAACAGCCAAAGCCCGCTGTGGCCTAGGGCCCAGCCGCCGCCTCTGATCGGCCTGTGTCAGGAATGAAGCTAATAGAAAGCTAGCACCTGGGTTGCTTTCTCAGTAGCGTCGAAACCTGGAGCAGAAAAAGTAAAATTCTTTGTTACCCTGTGAATCCTAAACTAGAAGTTGACTTTGTATCATTTTTATTATTATTATTCTACTAAAAGATAACTTCAAGCAGGAGAGAAGCAGCATTCATTGGGTGGCTTCCTGGGGAGACGGCCACGTGAGCCTACTTTGCAGGGCCTGTCCAGTGGGGGGGGAACATACTCCACAGTTCTTGGAGCTGGGCCCCCAGGTGCTGTATGTTCAAATTCATCCTTCCCTAATATGTGGACACTGTGGACATTTGTCATCCTATCTGGATGCCTAACATCTTTGAAGGCCCGTCCTATGTCCACAAAAGTCCCTGTCTTATGAAGCTTAGTTAAAGGTAGAGGCTACTATAGAAACTAGAGCGTCACTTCCCTTGTCACCAGGGCCCAGGCTGTGACCCAGTCCCCACCAATTAGATAAACCCATGCCTAGCTTGACCCAGATGCAGACCCCACGTGGAGTCTATGCTAGGAAATGTGGTGGCAGATACCTCCAATTATCAGAGGCAGCTCTTACAAAAAAAAAAAAAAGAAGAAGAAAGTATCATTAGTGGCCTGTCCCCAGCATCACCCTGTCAGATGTTGGCAGTTCACAGGCGACGTCTGTGACCACTGGGGCTGGCGTGATTGTGTCTCCACCTGATAAGTGCTACAACAGAATTCTGTTTCTGCACCTGGATCTCAAAGTGTGGCCCACCTGAAGGTTCTGTGTTCACAGGATGGCCTTCAATCATTTCTACATCTGCATAAAAGAGCCAGAACCTGTTTCTGGTGTTGGAAGTAAGAACTCTGAACTGATGTAGCCACTGAAATGACAGCCCCTTGGACCATGAACCAGGTGAGGGCAGAGTCCAAGTTCGTCTTGATCTCCACTGTAACCACAAAGAGTTTCTGCTGGTTTTTATCCCATGTTACTCTCAGAAACTGTATCCGTCAGGACTCCTTCAGTTGCAAGTGACAGAAACCCAAATCAAACTAGTTAAACCCCCACACAATGTATTAACTCTCATAACAGTGAAGTCTTGGGTTGGTTTTTGCTTTAGGACGGCTGGGCCCAGGAGTTCAAATGACGCCACAGTACACACTTCATTTCCTTCCTTAGCTCTGTTTTCCTCTCTCTTGGCTTCCTTCTCGGGCCAGCTTTCCTATCACTTGGTGATAAGAAAGGCCACCATCAGTGTCTCTAGGTCTGCAGCTTTCTCCTGGTAATTCCAGAAAGAAAAGAAAGGACACAGACCCCTCTCCCCCAACATCCACACATGACCACCCAAATGGGACTGATGGACCCCGTTTGGGTTTTGGAGTGACACCAGGACATTGGGTCTGGGAGAAAGAGAAATCCAGCTGGTTAGAGTGGGTGGAGATCTCGCGCCAGGTAATTCCAGCCGGGTGATGCCCTTCTGGAGCCCCTTTCCACTGGGAGGGGCAGTGCCCCAAAGGAAGTGTTGCAAAGGGGCAAAAAGAATAGATTTCCACTTCAGAATCCTCGGTGGCACAGAGTATGTATCAATAAAAGCTGCGAGAATGAAAGCTAGAGTAAGGAGTATGGAGCTCCCCCACAAAAATTCATACATTTCTGTCTCCCCCCCCTCCTTCCGTCCCTCCTCCTTCTGTCTCTCTGTCTCTCACACACGCAAGAAAATGGCTTTAAATGGTCCCTAGGGCCCTAACAGAGGAAAATGGCCATGAGGGTCTATCCCAGTATTACTAGGGGGACAGAGCTAGGGTCTCTTGTTACACAGAGAAAAAGCAAAACCGTGAACTGAAGCATAAACTTCCTAATTGAGACCCATAATTGGCGGGCAGTAAATGCCTCATGGCTCTCGAATAGACCGCAGCCGCGGGAAGCCCTCATTAAATAGCCTATTATGTAGACGTGAATAAAGTTAAGGAGGAGTGGGGTGTGCTGAGGCAGGAGAGACTAATGGGGGGGGGAGATTGTTTCTGATGTCCCTTTGCCTCTCGCTCTTACCCAGATACTAAAATGGAACCACCACAATGAGCCAAGTATCATGTTCCCAAAAAATCTGCCAGACATTCCTGCCATTTCAGCTTTATTGAATTACTATGTAGTGCAGCCTTGGAAATATAAATCATGGAGAAGCAGGAAATGCGTTTATTTCATTAACCCATCAGGCCTTCATGCAAGGCCTGCCGGTGCCTCTCTCAGGGACAGCCTTGCTCCCTCACCCTGCAAATACATTGCATTCTGTTTTCCAAACCTGACAATAGGATACCACTTAATTTCTGCTTCTCCTCAAAAGGTCTTTCTTTCCAGTTCCGTTGCCCAGATGTGGCGCAAAACGTTAAGATGAGAACATCTGTGTGTCCCTTTATTTGTCATTTCTTGGTCTTCCAGGCAGTAGTTGGAAAGACTTGCTTTTCACTTTCATTCCAACCGACCCTCCACGAAGAAGAGCTCATCTCCAAGATTGGCAGCAAACATCTGGATGACACGCCAGAGCCCAGATGACCTCGGTGCTCGGTGGAAGGGCTGCACATGCGAATGCTTCATGGACGGCATGCGCAATGAAGACAGAGGCTGTTCGGTCATAGCCATCCACTTCGCACGCTAGATGACAGAGCAGAATTAGAATCGAAAGCCCTGGAGTCAGGTGGCCCAAGTTCAGGTTCAGGCCACCACTTCTCAGCTGGGTGACTTGAGCTCGTGACTTCCCTTCTCCAGGCTTCCACTTCCTCAGCACTATCAATGTTTACCTCCAGGGCCTATTGAGACGCAGCTTCAAGGAGAAAGTGAGTTGGGGGGGGAGGGCTGGAACCTACAAAATATCACTCAACTTTGTTGTTATTAGGACACTCAGACCAAAGAAGACAAGAGACATACTTAAGTGGCTCAGCTTGAGGCCGGATTTCAGAGTCTGTCCTTGCCCCCTTTCCTGTGAGAAGTCCCCTGCTTTCTCATCCTGTCCCATTTTTCAAGGGGCCTGCGTTGTTTCCACTCTTACTCTCAGTTAGCACTTAATAAATCTCTCCTGAAACATTAATGGCTGGTTAAGATTGAGCTGATAATGGCTTACTGTGTGATTCCTACCGGGAGCATTGGCATTTGTTTTAGTAGCGAAGGAGACCCTAAGCCCTCTCCGAACCACTCAGAAGCTCCACTGGGGTCCAGGGAGACATCCTGGTGATGTCACTCTATGGGCCTTTCCCACACGGTCATGAACATGAGGGTTTGGGAGAGGGGAAGGAGAGGGTGAAGAGAGCAGAAGCAAAGCTGTTGGGAGTTCTTCTCACTCCCTGACGCGAAGAAAAGGCTGGAGTACTTTAGGGGTTCCATAAAGAATCTTGCCTGGATGAGTAAATGGCAGGATTAATGAAATGAGTGAGCGGATAAGTGAGGGGCTGCCCCGTGCACTCTCCACTCACTCAGGAGGAAGGGGGTAAGTGAAAGCTCGCTTTGCCTGGGCTCCTCTGAGAAGTAAGCAGCTATAAGCACACTCCCTGGCTAATCCTTTTTACTGGAATCGCCTGCAAGCTGAATAACCAAGCTGCTCTTTACCTGCCTTGGATTTTTACCTGCCTCTTTTCTGGAATGTGTTGTTTTAAAAAGGGGTGCGGTAGGAGAGAAGAGCAGGATCTTGATCACGGTGAAAGGCACAGGCTTCCAAGTGGGTCATATCTGAGTTTACGACCCAGTTTTGCCATCAACTATTTCTGTTATTGTGCAAATTAATTAACTTCAACTTTTACTTCTATCCATGCAGGAGAAACTCTTATGGGATATCCCTTGCCCCGCTGTAAAAAACAAACCACAAGACAGAACAAAATATATTAAACAATTATTTTCAGACATTATACAGCAAACAACATAGGACTATGATCCCGGTGAAAAGGGGGAAAAACAAGGGAAACCATACAATTGTCCCCGCTTAACCTGGGGGAAGTTTCTGGTGAAAATCACCAGGAAAGGAACCCAAACAGAGAAAGTGATGGAGGTCAAGGAGGCCAGGGAGGCCAAGGCAGCTAGATTTGGGGCACAGAGGACTGGGGAGGAGGCCACTATATAAGGAAAGAGCTCCAGAGCTGCACAGGGACACTCTGTGTCTAACTAAACGCTAATGTGCTAATACGGGAGGAAGTCTATGAAACTGAGCAAAGAAAAATAACAATACAAAACAACTCCAACAACAAAACAAAAGTCCATGGGGAGCTGCAAGACAAACAATTTTCAGACCAAACCAAGAACTGGAAATGTCAAGTTCCCACCAGCCAGAGTACAGAAACATTGCTAGGAAAAAATACACACACACACACACACACACACACACACACACACACACCCCAAAAGGGACTTTCAGGAATGAAAAACACAATATCTGAAATAAAATTTTACTAGATGGAATTTAGAACAGATTAAACACTACCAAGAAAAGATCAGTTAACTTGAAGACAAAAAACAAACACCCATAAGAAGCACAGAGGGGTGAAAAAAAGATTAAAATTATATATATCAGCAGAGCCTCGTTGTTACAAAAATAACAATATCCGATGGTAATAAGACAGTGGAAGAAATAAAGCAAGACAAGGGAAATGGGGGGATAGTATTTTTGTAGAGTGTTCAGGGAACACTGATTAGGTGACACTTAAGCAGTTAGCCCTATAGTGTGTTGAAAAAGTCTGCAGCGAAAGGAAGCAGCAAGGGCCAAGTCCTTGAGTAAGGAACACACTTGAGGGGTTCAAGAAACAGCGAGGCACAGGGCGGCTGGGACAGGAAATAATAGGAAGAACGGCTGGAGGTGATGTCAACGGGGCAGCCTGGGACATCCCAAGCCACAAAACCCAATGTGGAACAGAGAGAGTTGTTTTTCTTTTTTCTCATCATTTATTTTTCCTTGATGAAAATCCCCAAGACCCTCTGCAACTACAAATCAGATTTTCTTCATATACTTCAAGCTAACCAACATATAACATGATATTGAGTGCAGAAGCAGATAGGAGAATCCAGCTAATAATACAGATAAAGCAGCTGTTTGTGTATTGTCTGTCTCCTCCCCCAACCACTGGAGGTTATCTCCATAAAATTAAGAACCATCTCTATCTTTTCACTGCTGGATCCCCTGCACCTGCAACAGCGTATGCAATAAATATATGTAGATTAAATCAATTTTAAAAGTGGGGCAAGAAACATATCCCATAAAAAGGGATAGAGGGTTTCTGCTCCCAAAAGAAATTAGGGAGCAATGCTGTAAAAATAACCAATATATATCCACTTCATGCAGTGAAAAAACTGTGAAGTGCTTTGGAGTAGATATTTCCATTTGTGTGACCTTAGGAGAGACCACTGAGACCAGCAGGGTGCTAGGGGAGACACATACAGGCTCATAAGAGCCAATTGTTAAATTTCCAGGAATTTTGCTAGCTCACTGATATCACATCGGTATCTTGAAACTAATCTTGGTGGGAGAATTTACACTATGGAAATGGGCAAACTCTACAAATCAATGTATCTCCTCATACCTCCCCTTCCCCCACTACCTGACCCCAGAGAGCCAGTTGTTAAGTATTTACCAGCACACCACTGGCTAAAGCTGTATCGAATTTCCCTCTTCAAACAGACAACTTTCAAAAGTCACAATACACTGATAAAATGGAACAGTTTAGCAACCTAAACTGTGGGTTGGTGTGTTTTTTTAATCCCAGCAGCTCAGGTTTCTTTCCCGCCACTCTCCTTTACCCAGGTGAGTACACCCTAAAATGTTCCCAAGAACCCAATTTGAAAACCACTGCTCTAATCCAATGCCTTCCTTTGCAGATGAGAAAAGTGAAGTCTAGAGCGAAAATGCAACTGGATCAAGATCACAAGCATCAAGCCTAAGATCTCCCAACTTGGCATTGGCATCTGTGCTGAACTAAGACCCCTGACTTCTTTTGGCTTAAAAGGACAATTCCCAATTCTTTATTAGGCACTGGGTCAGACAACAAGGTCACCTAGTGCAGGTAAAGGGTGAAGGCTGATTCAGGGGTCCATGCTATGATGTCACGTCAATGCTCACATTTAAGGAATGGGTGTGAGGAGAAAAACAAAAGACAAGCAAGGCTCTAAGGGCAGGAGAAGGCAGGCACGGTTCAGGAGGTGAGGCGAAGGAAAGAGCAAAGCACTGAGGGTCAGGACACTGGCTCTGAGCACCATGGCTGGCACTGGCTGTAGTGGCAGAATCATGAGTAGACTGACCAGAAGGAAAACTGCAAGGACAGGAAAGGCCTCAGGAACAACACCAGTCAAAACACCAATGTGCGACTGCACTGGAACCTTGGAGGAGGACTTGTCTCTTTCACTCGGTTGCTTCACTTTGGAATTCTCTTCTCAACAAGGACACCCTTTAAGTCCCACT
This sequence comes from Miniopterus schreibersii, assembly GCF_964146895.1. Lineage (NCBI taxonomy): Eukaryota > Metazoa > Chordata > Mammalia > Chiroptera > Miniopteridae > Miniopterus > Miniopterus schreibersii. Next base: position 176,241,259 of record NC_138102.1, read on the forward strand.
GAACCTCAGGGGCAACATGATCCCACTACTCTGGATCCCCAACGGACTTGAGCATGTGATTATAGTTGTTTCTGTAACAGGGGAGGCAGTTTCCCCCCAGCCCCATGTCTCTTCACTTCATCATGACGCCCAGACACATGTGTTTATGAGGAGCCAGTCCACGCAGCAACTGCTGCCAGGGACGGTCTGTGTACTCCACAGGGACGGAACCCACGGTCACGGCCTCTTTGGAGCTGACCAGCAGCCTGGCTCTGAGGCCTGCCGCTGACTTTCTGCTTTGCACACATCGTTTTGTCTGGGCTCCAAGGCCTGATGGCTGAAGCTTCTGGAATGCCCTCTGCGCTGCTGAATCTGATGTTTTTCAGCCTCGGTGATTCACAAATTCCAATTTGCAGAACTTTCTCAGAATAGCTATATTTTTGGAGTCCCTTTGCTCCAGCTGCCTCCAAAATGAACTGTCGCCCATCCTCAGTTTCTCTTGACTGTGAGGTGCTCTCCCGGAAGTCCAGTTTGGGACCATGCCTGTGTCATCACCCTGCTCTGGGCTTCAAAGGTGTGGCAATACTCTCCTTTCTTTGTGATTGAAGTTACTGTTGCGATGCCTGACCCAGGCAGGTTCATGCAGCCTGGCCTGGCATCCTGTGCTTCCATATGGCTCCAAGCAGTGGCTTTGAACAATCAGCCCTCTAGAAGAGGGGTCCCCTGAGGCCCAACAGCACAGGGAATAGCATGTGGCACAATTGGGGCATGAGTGTGAATACACAGCTTTGCACAGAAGGAATCCAGCCCCTCAAGGCCTACTGTCCCTCTACTGAGTTCTGAGCCACAGCAGGTTCTCAGAATGGAGAAAGACTCACTCCTCTGTCCCATTCCACTCTAGAGGAACTAAGAAACCTGAATCGACTCTATTAATCCATCTGCTGAACCCAGATTTTCTAGAACATAAAACCGATGGGGTACTGGGGGACAGTTGCTCTTTCCGTATTTTGAAGAGCAATTGACTTGGACCCGGGTCTTCATTCCTGATGGTATCTGTTTAGCTCCTGCAGGAAAATACCATTTACATGAGCAGGGAGGTGGTAGGATGGGGCTTATAAACAAGGAGCCTGACTTGAAGCAGGATCATCTGAGGGGCACAACAGAGCAATTAAGAGCTTGGGCTCAGAAGGATGTCATCTGGGCCTGTATTTGAATCCAGTTCCACATTTAACAGCCGGGCAACTTGGGCAAGTTACTGTGCATTCCCAACCCTCAGTTTCCTCATCTGTAGAAATAGAGATAAGGGAACATGAGGAACATTAAAAGAGATGATGTATATAAAGGGTAGACACCTGCCTGAAGCTCAATAAGAACTGGGTTAAAATGAGCAGTAATGATTTTTATTTATGTTGGGTCCTTCCCATGGGAAGCAGACATAAGTCGTGACAGAGACACTGCTATGTGTCCACCTGATTCTATCCAGGAAGTTAGCTTGGGTCAGGTGACCAAGTTCTGACATGGGATGTGGGCACAAATGATGCATATGACGTCCAGGCCTGATTCTTTTTTTTTTTTTCTTTTTTTTTTTTTAAATATATCTTTATTGATTTCAGAGAGAGAGGAAAGGAGAGGGCGAGACAGAGATGGAAACATCAATGATGAGAGTCACTGATCGGCTAGCCTACAACCCGGGCATGTGCCCTGACCGGGAATCGAACCCCGATCGCCTGGATCCTAGGTCTACGCTCAACTGCTGAGCCAAGCCCGGCCGGGCCAGGCCTGATTCTTAAAAGACCTTGACTTGTGCTTTCTCTCTCCCTCATCTGCACAGCTAGAAATGAAGACCTGATGATGGCAGAACCACAGGATGGAAGAAGCTCAGATCTCCAAGTGTCTGCATGGAGACAACATGGTAAGGAAAGCCACCCAAACTGCATTGAACTTGGTGAGAGCAAGAAATAATTGTTGATCATATTGAGCCACTGACATTTCAGGGCTTATTTGTCACTTTAACATAACATAGTCTACCCAGACGAATTCACAAACGAAAACTAGCACAGAGAGTAGACAGAAGGGGGACCAGGTGATCAAAAAACAGTGGATATTCCCAGTCAGGTAGAAATGGACAGTCAATTTTTCATCAGCAGAAAAATAATTGTCAAAATTTAAAAACACAATTGATTGCAAATTTTCCACACAATTCCCTACTAGAACCAGACAGCTGGGGTAGCATGGGGCAGGTTTTGTGACATGGAAACCTTAGTCTGCACTTTCTGATCTTTACAGAGCGTCGCCACTGCTCCATTCCATGTCCCAAACTTTGCATGATTCTGTGGATTAAAAACATCCTCTCCATAAATTTCAATAAATTGGCAGTGAATTTCTGCAGTGGAAACATATTCTCATTAAATATGCACGTCATAGTATGTCTCGTCTGGGGACCACCTGTCGAAGGAAGCAGCCATTGGTAATCAAGGGCACACCAAGTCATACATGATTACAGCCAGTCCACATCAGAACGTGGCCACATCTGTTTCGCAAAACACCACACTCCCTGACCATGGTTGTCCTAAGCCAATGGACCAGAATTTAACCCTGTAAAGCTCTGTTTTGAAGACCCAAGGGCCTTTGCATATACTGTTCCTGTTGCCTGAAATACTCACTCTTCTTATAGCTGGTTCTTCATCTTCAGACCTCTGCCCAAAAGTCACCTCTTCAGAGATGCCTTCCCAGACTACTCTTCCTACAAGAGGTACCCCTCCCCTTAATTCTTTATCTCTGCACTCTATACATTTCCTGCATAGCACTTATTACAATCTGTAATTTGAGGGGGTTTTGTTTACATGTTTATTATGTTTCTCCCACTAGACCTAAGTAACCATGAAATCCATCCTATGTCTAGAATTCCAGATATACGAGCTAATAAAGCCCTGGTAGTGTTTTAACAAGTTTCAGCTGGGTTTTCTCACATTATAGCTGATTTTACAAAAATATTTCCTCTTTATAGCATTACATATATTGTCTTCCTGATACTAGCTGTATAAATTTAAAATCTTCTATGTGTCAGGCCCTAAGGTACTTTATGACATTTAATCTTCACAGCAACTCTGAAAGTTAGGGATGATTTAATGCTATTTTACAGATGAGGCCCAAAAGGTATAACTTCTTTTGTTGACTCTGTATCCCTTCTGTTGGGAGAGCTTCCCTCCCCCACTGTGTGATTCAGAAGGAGCTGTCACTCAAGTATACAAGGGTGGGCACAGGGTCCAGGCTGGCCAATCAGGGCGTCCTTCCACCTGGACCCTGAGACTGGCCGAAGGGAGGCACAGGATCCCAGCAGAGCCAACCACAATGCTTCCTTGGCACATAAATGCTGGGATAGTAAGACTCTCTCTGACTCTAGGCTCACACACTAACAGGACCTGTAACCAGAAACGATCTTGCTGTCATGCAGAGAGCACCTGAGAATGAAATCCACATTTAGTGAGAGCAAGTGAAAAAGAGGCCAGTGACATCTCTTGAACCCCTGGATCCAGCTGTGCCTGAAGCAGTAAATTCATCTTGTTACCTAACATGGTCTGAATTGGGTTTCCACCACTTGCCCTAGCTAAGGATAATGTGAGCACCATGCAGAAGCTCAATGAATATAGGTTCTCTCGATTTTCCTCCTTAAGGTGACCACTCATTAACCTCACCAACCTATTAGGTGAAAACATGTCATCTGTGCTACTCCAGCGACCCCTATTTTCCTCCCTGCCCCTTACATGTCACATTTGGTCCAGCCTGTAGGCCATGCACGTGCTATTCCTTCTATCTGGCTGCAGAATGATGTCTTTCCAAAGGGACTCACCTTTTAGTAGATTTCCCCTTAATCCCTTACCTTGGAAATGACTGGCAAGCCCATTTGCTAATAGCCGCAGGGGCCATAACAACAATTAAGAGCCTCCAAGCCAGGCAGATTGCCATTAAAATGTCCACAGTCAATGAATATTGCCCTGTAAAGACAGGACTATGCTTTCCCATTCACGTTGAGTTTTATACTCAAGGAAACTTCATGGAAATTCTCTCAATCCTTCGCAGCCCTGTTAAGAGTTGGGTAAGGCAGCAATTAATACACCCATAAGACAGATGAGAAACCTGAGGCCAAAGACGTGAAGCAATTTGACTTCATAGCAATCAAGTTCAAGCTGGGATTGGAAGTCTTCCCACCTCAGCCCAACCTGAGAGGCATGGACATGTCCTAATTTGGCAGGCCACAATGGTGTGTGTCCATTCCTCAGCCCTCTACCACAGCCAGTACCCAGTTTAGCCAATTAAGCCCCATCAGATTGCCAGATAAAATATAGAATGCCTTTTTTTTTCTTCAGCATAAGCCTAACCCAAATATTAAAGAAAAATAATCTTTTGTTTAATTGGCTGTCCTGTAGTTTTATTTGCTAAATGTGACAACGCTGCAGCAGGCATAGACCAGATAAGGCGTGAAAGTTACTTCTTTGGAAAGTCAGACTTTCCTTGCGTGGATCTCCTGCCACTGCTCTTCAGTACAGAGCGTGACTCTCTGAGGTTTGATTCTAGGGTCGGGTTTGATGTCATTTGCTATTGTGGCTGGGATCCCAAAACCCTCAGTCTCCCCCATTACCCGTCCCTCTTCCAAGAGCTTCCTGGAGGGTCTGTGCGCAGAAGGAACGATGGCACAATGGGACCCAGGTGCCACTTTATTCCAGGCAGAGCAGTGGCCTTTCCCACTAGGAAACATGGCCCGTGGATCCTGGACTCTGAGCAATCAGATCACAGACTTGTCTGCCCTCGGGAGAAAAGGACGCGCCGAGGACAGGGCAGGAGGGGAAGCGGAGCTGGGCACAGAGCGTGGCTTTACCCTCTGCTGCTATCTCTGGGCCAGGTTGAAGGAACCGGTCAGTAGTCCGCTTGGGAAACCAGAACTGAGAACATGCAAATTTGAAAGTTATCTGATAACCCAAAGTGGGTCTTAAAATCAGGGAGGAGAAGCCAGGCTACGAAAGCATAAAAAAGCTGACGTGCTAAGAGGAGCAGAAAGAGGGCCCGTGGTTCTACGATCCCACATCTCCAGCTCCCGCTTCTCTGCCAACTGCTCTCCATCTTCTGAGAACTTCGAGTAAGTTCCCCTTGTGTGCTGAAGCCAGCCTGAGTGGGTTTCTGTCACTTACACCCATTCTGTCACTTACTTAACTAGAAGAAAAACATCCAAATAAAGCAGCAAGGTGTCAGTTCAGTTCATTGCAATTTATTTAATTTAAAAATAAAAACAGAAACAAAAACAGAAAACAAAACAAAAATCAGTTTCCAATGAAAATACAAACACTTTGGGTGGTTATCCAGCTTTTTTTTTTCCCCTGTAGGCTGTTCTGGGCTCAAACCAATCAAATGAGTGAAAACCAATTTTGACTGGAGCCATAGAGCATGTTGCACCAATTAAATTACACCAATATATTATTATAATACCTTTGAAATGCCTTTCAGACCAATAAATAAGAAAAGACAAATTCAAATAAAAAAGTCAACTTTTTATTACCAAAAAAAAAAAAAAAAAAATTAAATAAAAGTCACAACTTGGATTTTCCTTTTAAAAAAAAAATGTGCAGTCAAGTTTCTCTCTCTCTCTTTTTTCTCTTCTAGGAATGATACCATGCCAGTTAATCCCTACAGAACATTTCCAGTTTGGCAATAAGCAGTCAGTCGATCATTCACATTGTACTCAAGACAGCAGGCCTGGGCAACCCTCACCTGAATCCCACCCTTAAAAGTGCTCCCTGTCATCTGAAGCAGCAGCACTTTATAGCAGGAATGGAAATTCAGTGAGTTCATAGCATTTTCATTTCGCCTGGGGTCTTGAAGCACTTCCTGAAAACTGATCATGCCTTTGAAATTTACCTGTAAAAAGGAGTATCATTCCACTCCTTTGGCAGATGTGTAAACTAAGACACTGAGAGGCCCAAGAGGCAAGGAAAGGACCAGGAGAGCTGACATCGAATCTCCTGCCTGGTCCACTGGGTCATAAAAGTGTCTCTCACTTGTGATTCCGTGGAAATGAATCAAGCAACAACCTCCCTGGCTGGGGATTGGCAGGTAGGGGTGGTAGGGCTTAATCAGGAAGCAGAGAAAGTTGCTTTTCTGGGCTTTTCCCTCTATTCCAAGGTTTTCCTCGAAAAGACAGAGTCAACATCACATCTAGAATCAGAGGATTTAGTAGAATGTCAGGACTAGGCAGGGCCTAAGAGACCAGCTAACCCACCCCTCCAGCTCTTACTGAAGGGGAAATTTAGTCCCCAAAACTCTGCAGGTGCCTAACGCCACCAGCTAGTTAGCAGCGCACCAGGACTCAGCTTAGAATCTCGGCCTCTGAGTGGAGGACTGTCTTTGCCACAATCGAGTCTGGGTTTATTGACAAAAGAGAACATACATGTGTGCGTGTGTGTGTTGTTGTGGTTTTTTTTTGGGGGGGGGGATGGTTTTTCTTAATAGTGTCATTTTTATTTAAAGATTAGAAGGCTGGAAAATACCAAACAGAGGCAAGCACTCGGCAAAAGGAAAAAAACAACACATCAACCAGCAGGTAGGTGTTATACCTAAGTCACACCGACAGCTACCAGCTAGGCCGGCTGCCATGCATGAGGACCGGCGGTGTGGCACTATGGGGTGCTGCACAGAACGAGAAAAGGAGCCGAGAGCTCAGAGGGTGCACAATGCCCTCCTTGCACCCACACACCCTCCACACACAATTTGCCACCTACAGATTTCTTTCCCTTTGAACCTACACTGGAGCTCAGGAAGGAGGTGGAATTGAATGAAAGGAAACTGAGAAGCTTCCCACAATACATTACTCAGCTCGACCTGAAGGAATGCACATGACAAAACTCCAGAGCTGGTGGCAGAAAGGCAGCCATCTCCTTAGGGAAAGGGCAGTTTTGTTCTCATTAATGTTCTTAGTGCCTTAAGGTGAATTCTTCCTCAGCTCCCTATGAGCTATTGCCTGTTGGTTTTCCCAAAAATACCTCCCAGACTAGTCTTCTTTTTTCTCTAGGTGGCTACCAGAAGTTGGCCAACTTGAGACAAGGGTTTCAATTTCCCCAGGCCAGTGGAATCTGAAGTCATCCCAAATTCACAAATGACACCATTAATTCCAAACCCAGTATCTGAAGATGTCCCATTGTGGGAATGACGTCTTGTCACCTGCAATCTGGGTGCCAGAAGTTAAATACTTATTTAGGTTGCTTTTAAGGATAAGAGTCCTATCACACCTCATCTCTGCCTCCTCCAGAGCCATCTGGATGACTTCTAGGGAAATGTCTCCTCTTCCATATGCTTCCTCCCAACCCACTCTGCTCTTCCAACACCTTACTCATTCGAAAGGATGAAACTTTCTTTCCCCAAAAGCCTAGGGGTTCAAACCCATGACACAGAATACCTAGATTTGGGGAAAAAGCGCCTTCTGCCTGACTTTCCTCTCCCTCATCCAAATATCCCACCTACACACTAACTACCTAGAAGCAAACTCGCCTACCTCTGAGGATTCCACATGTGGTGGATGGGGAGACTGTCTGCTATCACTAAACAGGGTCAGCGGGTGAGCCAGTGACTCCTTTGGAGGCTAGGGACAGTATCACATCCGATTCAGAGCATTCGTGCAGGTGAGAATGAACCCAAAAGGCGGCATTCCAGTTAATATTGAGATGTTAAAGAAATGACAAGTTGCCCCCTTGCTGGTGTGGGTCAATTTCCATGCATTGTGCACGGACCACAGAGGGGCCCAAGCTCTGTTCTCCACCAGTTTTGACCTCTGACACCACATCCTTTTCCCATCCACTCTTGGGAAGTTGTGCTGAAGAGCAAGGCAGGCATCAGAAAAGGCAGCAAAAAATCACCATGGTCTGACTCTTAAGTCCTTAGCCGAGTCCAGACATTCTCTCTGACCAAGGCCCTGTCTTCCATTCAAGGTAGAGTAGCAAATGAACCCACGCCACACCGGTAGCATTGAGAGAGAACACGGATCCCGCAGGATGCCTTAACCTAACTCCCAGGGCTTAGCCAGGTCAAGGAGGGCACCTATGTGGCATGAGTGCTACTGCTCCTTCCCATGAGCCTGGGCTACTCACACCAGCACAGCCAGCGGCCACTACCAATCGATCGCCCATTCAAGCTCAGGTTTCTGAAATCTACTTGCCAACCCCACGCGGTCAGACCAAGCTTGCTCACGTGAGAAGGAGCGAGCTCTGAGCTCACCCAAAGCAGATGGCCCCAGGCTCTCCCGCCCTCCTCCAGAAGTATTTGGACTTCTAGGGAAATGTTCCCTCTCCCATATGCCTTCTCCCACCCTCTAAATGCTGGCCAACACCACCTTCCTTGAACAGCTGGGCCTCTAAGGGGTGCCATAAAGCCAATGCCGATTAGGACCCAAATTCTGACTGGCAGGTGACAGGACTGGCAGAGAGCTCATTTCTCCCTTCTAGGTGCTGGCTCAAGGCTGCAACCTTGGCCAAGTGAGATGGCACCAATCCCTTTTCAGTCTATCATTATGGCCAGCAAAGAGGTAACCAGCGTGTTAGCACAAGTCACTGCTTCCCTTCCTCCCTCGTACCCACCCCCAGCCCGCCCCTGCACCCCGGGAGCTAGTTGAGTTTGTTGCAGATCTCCAGAGCTTTCTTGTAGACCTGAGTCACGTCATCCATGTCCGTGAGGAGGGAGAAGCTGCTGTCTCCCAGCCGGTTCCGGTACCGCTTCAGGTACTGGGGCCGGGGCCGATTCTGGAGCCCCTCAAAGTCTTGGATCTGGAGGAAGTTTTCGGCAGAGACACAGCTGCGGATGCGCTGTCGGATGGGGCGATTTTCCTGCAAATCCAGCAAGTCAAAGGAGTCACTGGACAGGACACTGTCGTCGCTGATGATGCTGGAAGGCCGGCTGTAGCTCCGGGAGAGGCCCTCGGCGGGTACGCTGGGCTCCAGCAGGGATTCCAGTGTGGGCATTTCGGGGCTGGCGAGGGCCGGGTCCATGGTGCCTGCGGAGTACTTGCTGCTGTGTTTCAAGATGCCCTTCCTGCGGCAGGAGAGGCTGTGGCCAGTCACCCTGGCTGGGTCCGGGGGGCTGGGGGACAGGACACCACTGCCCATCCCGTCGTTACCGTCCAACAGCTCTGAAGACTCGCTGCGCTCCGGGGAGGAGTAGTAACCCGATTCTCTCTGCTGTGTCTTTTTCAAGATGCCTTTCTTGGGCATGGTGGCCGACTGCTTAGGGCTGAGTTTCCCTGGCACCTCGGCCTCGGGGGAGCTTGGCAGGGGCACGCCAGTCCGGCACGGGTCCTGCTCCATCTTGAAAGCAGAGGGTAAGGCAGGGCTGACGACGCCTTCGATGAAGCCGGTGCTGTGAGAGCGATGCTCGCTGTTGCTTCGTTTCTTCAGGATCCCTTTGGGTCTCTTGGAACTCAGCTTGGATGGGCTTTCGGGCACCGAGTCCTGGCCAGACTGGGCAAAGTCGTTCTCTTTCTTGGACTTCTTCAGCGACCGCTGCCGCTCCAGCATGACCTCAGAGGCCCCGGGCTTCGCCAGGTTCTTCATTTTGGCTTCGGCCTCAGCCTGCAGCCCCGTGGACCGGTGGTGCCAGTCGATAATCCGAGCCAGGAGCGGGGACTCGGAGTTGTGAAGGGCATCGCAGTCACAGACGCTGCTCTTGTAGCCCCAGTTCACCCACCAGTGGTTGGCGATGTCCTCGATGGTGGCCCGACGATCGGGGTTCACCATCAGCATCCACCGAATGAGTCCTCGAGCATCTAGGGGTCAAGAAAGAAGAGGCCTTAATGGGGGCCCTTGGCTCTGTGACAGGGATGACACTCCAGGAATGGCTAAGGAGACACACTCGCTTTCAGAAAACTCCAAGTGGAGTCCCAGTTCAGCCAAAGCCTTACAGACTGTACCTCAAGAGCCTCATCAGAACCTAAAGCCACAGGCAGTGTGCCAGCACAGCCTGGCATGTGCTCGCATGTGCGTGAAGGACTGTCGTGAACTACTGAGCTGTCCGTCAACTCCAGTCTTTATAAAATGGGCAAGGCCAGGTGCCGGGACAGAATCCAGCCCCAGCCCCCGCAGGGCTTACTATTCCTTTGGTGGGTATCACTTCACCAAAATGGAAAGCAGGGATAGATTACTCTGGCTCTGTAATCTTCCAAAGGTAGGCTCGTAGAAGCACGCAGTGCTCGGGGTCACGGGGAAAGTGTGCAGGGAGGAAAAGGAAATTTGGGGCTGAGATGGCGAGAAAAAGGCTCCTCATGAGAGAAGGAAAGGCAGAAAAGGATGGCGAGGAGCTCAGACCTGGCACACCTGGGCAGTGAAAGCGGCCATGCCCACGGCCAGCCTCGGCCAGGCTCTGAGGGCCACGCCCCGTGGGCTCGCCTCCTTTCCCTCTCTGACATAAGCCACGGCACGCGGAGCTGTCAGATCACAGAGCTGATCTGTCTGCTATCAGCTCAGCGCCTGTCTGACAAATTTCATTTGCAAATGTCAGCTGCCAGAGAGTCAGGGGAAAGCCCCAAAGGGATGTCGAGGAGGCCACAGGAACCAACGGACTCTCACCGCTTACAAGCTGGCTTTGAAGCTCGAACTGCGCTTCCCCAGCGGGGCTGAATTACATCCTGGGAAGGCGCCACTAATGCGGGCTAAGGAGTAGCTGGCAAGGGCCTGGCAAGGGGGCGAGGGGTGAGCTGCACCCCTGAAAAGTGACAGACAGGATGATGTTCACTCAGTCATTCAACAAATATTTTCTGAACCCCTGTAGTGTGCCAGGAGCTCCTGTTAGCTGGTGAGGCAAATAAGACCACACCACAGAGGTGACCCTGAAATATCTCAAACAAACAAAACAAACAAAAAAACAGGTTGGCTTATTGAAAAAATATACATAAAAAGATATGAATCTATCTATCTACACACATACAATGGCCAATCCTCATTATTCACAGATTCTGTACTTGTAAATTCACCTACTCACTAAAATGTATTTGTAACCTCAAAATCAGTACTTGGGCTGCTTTCCTGGTCATTTGAGTACATTTATAGAGCGGCAAAAAATCTGCATTGCCCCAAGACACACGTGCGTTCCCAGCTGAGGTCCAGCAAGAGGACAACACTCTGCCTTGTTTCTGCTCTCATGACTTGCCAAGTGTCCTTTTCAGTCTATTCAGTCCATGTTTTTCACATGTTTGTGCCTTCTGTTGCTGGTTTGCTATTTAAAATGCCCCCAGGGGTAGTGCTGAAGTGCCATCTAGAGTTCCTAAGGGCAGGAAGGCTGTGTGATGTGTGTTAGATAAGCTTCCTTCAGGCATGCGTCACAGTGCTGCTGGCCATGAGTTCCATGTCAAAGGATGAACAATATATTTCAAGCGAGGTATCTTTAAACAGAAACATACATAAAACAAGGTCTGTACCGTTCAGTTGACAAAAGCATTGTGACCAGAGGCTCACAGGAACTGAGTCCTGTATCTCCCTGAAGAGCAATGCTTTAGTCTTCACTAACAAGTGTTCATGGCGACCTTATAGAATGTAACTGTATGATTAATGAGAATCGCCTATGTGTGTCTGTGTGTGTACATATATGTAGACATATGAAGCATCTGTGTTAATTATATTCCAAAAACGGCCTCCTGTACAGACCCCTTCCATGCACACACAGCTCTTTCCCATCAAGAGGTAGAGTTTATGGCCTCCATTGCTTTAACCAATGGAACATGGTGGAAGTGACTTATTTGGCTTCTAAATACAGACGTTAAAAAGGCCTGGCAGCTGCTTCCTCCTTCTTAGAGCCCTGAGCTGCCACGTAAGAAGTCCAGGCTCCCTCCTGGACTGAGAGGCCTGGGGAGGCACCTCATGGATAGAGAGCCCACACGGAGGTGTCCTGAGATCAGCCCCAGGCCCTGCTGCCATCTGATTGCAGCTGCAGGAGAAATCCCTTCAGGCAAGGCCAGAAGAGCTCTAGCAACCCAGGGAACCAGAGATATGGTCACATGGTTGTTTGGGGGGCTGGGACAGAGCTGTCATGCAGCAACAGATATTGAAACAGCGCCATGTGCCATACCCCTGTCCAAGGCACAGTGCTAAAAAAGGACAGTTGTCACCCTTGTGGCACTTATAGTCTAGTGAAGGTGTTCTGTATGTCTACATGGACCGGAAGGGACTTCATGTAATACCTTTCCCCAGATTTTAATTTTTAGTGGAGAAACTGAATCCAAACAAGGTCAGGGATTTGCCCCAAGTTCACACAGCAAGAGAACGGGACTCCTGGCCTTCCTGCCATGTAGAAGCTTATTCTGAAATTTTCATTGGGGAAAGTTTGGGTAAAGCAGCTAAGAAGCCAGCTTTGCTAGAAAGCAAACACCTGGAGGGAAGAAAATGGGAAAGCAGGAGACTCCTTACAGACACCAAAACAGAAGCAGAAGGCGTGAGCCCGGGCAGGCAAGCCGACAGCTCGCGCTCAACCTCCGACCCTGCCCGAGACGCACCTGAGGGCTGCGTGGGCTCCCGGTACTCTCCGCTGCTGATCTGCCGAATGAGGTTCTTGTGGTCGAAGCCATCGAAGGGCATTGTTCCATAAACAAGAGTGTAAAGCAGCACGCCCAGGGCCCAGCTGTCCACCTGGAGCGGAGACAGGACACACAGGGGCTGGGAAGCAGGTTCCGGAGGCCTTCTAAAGCATTAGCATCTCCGTGCGTGAGCAGCCACCCCCGGGACCCCAGGAACTGAATTTGGCACCTGGCAGACAGGTTCCCACGGCAGCCTGACAACCGATATGCAGTGCAGCTGGGCATTTCCACTTCAAACCAAGACCCAAGGTCCCAACCTACATGAGGCCTTTCTCAAACAGACTGTCTCCTTTGATCTTCACTATAATTTTGTTAAATAGGTAGGATCTGGATGACTCTCCCCCCCTATTGACAGATGAGAATACTGAGGCACGAGGACCGAATGGTTTCTCGAGAGGCCTCGCCCCAGTGAAGGAGGTTAAGACTGGGACGCGGGGCTCTTGGCTCCTAATCCAGGAATCAGTTCCTTCCTGTTCCTTTTCAAATGGATCAGGCAGCAAACCCAAACGCTTACAGGAGCCAGGCACACAACAAACACGAACAAAGCAGGAGAGAATCTGGGGTACAATGCAGAGTGTTGGGGACAGAGACAAACAGTAGGGTCCATTCACCCGTCTTAAGCAGGCAGCCTCCCCTCAGCTAATTGCTGCCTCAAAGTGACACGGACCCCACACTGCTCGATCCTTTGGTTTTTCAAGAGAAGTCAGAAACCAGACTTTTATGTGAAATCTCCCAGTTATTAAATGTTTGTTCAAATTTTTTTTTAGAAAAACTAACGTGGCCAAATAAAGCATGCCTGCTGGCCAGTTCACAGGCTGCCAGCTTGTAACCTCGGAAACAGATCCTGGAAGATCAAAGCAGCATTCATTATCTGTGATAAATTTACAGTGTCGAGTTTCTACAGTTTTGTAAATGGAATCCTATGCTCCTCCCTTACATTCCTACTTCAGAAAGACTTTCTCTTCACTGTAATTGGCAGAGGCTCCTGGCACCCTTCTCTTCAGCCTCCAGCCCTGCCCCCAAACACTCTCAAACAGATAAATATTTGGAAGGAAACATTTCAACCCAGTGAACAGCTGCTATTTAAAGAATACTGAGTGGATGAAATCTCTCTGTAAAGAGGACCATCTTTTTTTAAAGAAAATAGTCACTCACAAATCACCCGCTTTTAAAATAACATTTCCACATAACACATGGCCCTGAAAGCTTTAGGCATGTAGAGAAATGCATTTCTCATGAATTAGAAGATACCATTAAAATGTATTTCCTTCATCAAAAAATACAGGCTGTCAAAATTATTTGCAAAAAGACAGTCACTCCCAGAGTCAGGGAGGGGGTTTTTGGTTTGATGTTTGTTTTATCTGTTTTGTTATAATGAGGAAAAACTGAAAATAATCTGACAGCCTAAATCTTGGGGAGTGATTAAATTATGGTTGTTTATTCATACAATAAAACTTTGTGTCGTCATTAAAAACTATGTTTTTAATAACAAATTCAGAAAATGTCACAATATAATGTTAAGTTAATAAAAGGCAAGATATATATATATATATATACACACATATATACATATTCAAGGACCTTAATTTTTTTTAAGATTTTTTTTTTTAATTTTTTTGAAAGAGAGGAAGGGAGAGGGAGGGAGAGAGAGAGGAAGAGAGAGAGAGACATCGATGTGAGAGCAGAACATCACTCAGTAGTCTCCTGCACACCCCCTACTGGGGATCGAGCCTGCAACCCAGGCATATGCCCTGGCCAGCAACCTTTCAGTGCACAGGACAATGTCTAACCAACCGAGCCACATAGGCCAGGGCTCAGTTATTTTTGAAATGCAAAGATTTACACTGGAAAAAAAGTCTTTTAAAAAATCACAAAAATATTAACTGGTTATCTTTTGTGGGTAGATTGCAGGTAACTTTATTTTCTCCTTTAGGTTTTTCTGGATTTTTCCATTTTCCTCCCAGGTGTGTATATTATGGCTTTTATAATCATATAAGGAAATGTTTTCTTTGCTTGGTTTTGGGGTTTTTTAAAAAGTATTTCCTGGATCAAGCTCTTGCCCTCTGGCCTTTTCTCCCCACCAAACCCACCCACCCCACCATACACAATAGGCAACCTGCTCACCTCTGGCCCTCGGTAAGGCCTCCCATTGACAATTTCAGGAGATGCATAGAGTGGGCTTCCACAAAATGTTTGCAAGAACTTGTCCTTCTGGTACAGGTTGGAAAGCCCAAAGTCAGCAATCTACAAAAACAAGCAAGATCCAGGCGGCTTGTTAGCGTTGCAGTTAGTGTCTGCATTGGATCAACTCGCACCACCCAGCACTAGAGCAGCTGAGGGCACCTGGTGGGTGTGCCGGCTGAATCACCCTGTTCTCTCCAGTCCTGGGTCTTCATGAAAGGACCAGTCAGCACGGCGGGCTAGTGACTCCCAAATGTGGTCCTTGGCATCCAGCACAAGTCCTGCCACATCTGCACACTACCTGCTCTATTGCTTAATTAAAATGATTCCTTACGTGGACTATTTTCACTTCAATTTAGACTTGCCTGAGAAATAGCCACAAAATCACAGGCTTGATGTTTCTGATGAATACTGAAGCGCCTACCTGTTAATGTGAAAAGTGTTCATCTGCAACCTACCTAAAACCACACTGTGCCGCGGTGTGCATATCACGCTTTGGAAAACCCTCACCTGTGCACCTGACACCACCACCTGATCCACCCACACTCTGATCAGAGCTGCAGTTTGCCCACCTTGTGACCCTAGATGAAACAGACTCAGGGCACTGGGCTTGGAGTCATATTTCAGCCACTTGTGTGACGTGTAGCAGGTCTCTTAGCTACTCTAAGCCTCAGTTTACCTGCCAGAAAATGGGAATCCATGATCCCTATCTTGTTCTAGCTCACAAGATTATTATGAGAATGACAAAAAAAAAAAATCCATCCAGATGAGACCGTGAATACAAAAGTGCTTTATAACCTTCAAGTCTTCAAGTCCCACACAAGTGCTCTACCTAATCTTGCTGTTCTTGGATCGCACCCCCCTCGAAGCCACTCTTTTCCTTAGTACATTTATGTTTACATAAATATATATACAAATGCACCTTGCCTATTAGACTCCAAGTCCCCTGAGGCAGGTGGCAGGTCTCACCCAAGAAATACTTGTCAGTAGAATAAGCATTATATTTTGAAAAGCACAGGATAATTAGTAGATAATACAAAGTAATCATAATAGACTTAGTTACCACTTACCGAACAAACTCCAAGTATCAGGCACTGATCTAAGCACTTTACGCTCTCTAATCTAATCTACCCAAAATCCCACTTACACAACAATGTGAATGTTCTTCATGCCACTGAACTGTACATCTAAAAATGATTAAGATGGTGAATTTTGTGGTACGGATATTTTACCACATTTAAAAACAAAAACAAAACACTACTTAACAGATGAGGAAACTGAGGTTTAGAGAGATGCAGTGGTTCATCTCAGGCAAGCTAACTAGTCAGTGTCAATGTAAACCAGTGTCTAAAGTTTTCAACCTCTGTGTTGCTCTGTCCCCAGGTAAAAGAAAATTTCCCTCCATTCTCAGCCTTTCCCTCCAGCCTCACAAGCTGAACCCACTGCAGGCTTCTGCCGCTCCCCAAGTTGGTCTCCACTGGGGGCTTATAAACAGGCAGAGCGATTCACATGCCCAGAGAGCAGCCCGGCCTGACCGCAAAAACGCGCTGGGGCTCTCTTTTGAACACAGCCCCCAGAATAAGCCTATTTTGTAGAAGTCAGCCCCGAATGAATGGAATGCCATTGAAAGTAGCTGGTGAAAAACTGCCCTCAGAGAACGCATTCTTGGGGTTCGGATTGCACTTAATTGCCCTGAATTCCACTTTTTTATCAAGGCCCCGGCCTGGCTTGGTTGCAGGAAGTTGGTTGGAAGCTCTACGAAGTGTGCCCTGTCAATCAGAAGAGAGATGAAATGGCTACAGCCCTGGGACATACGGAGAAGTCGCAGGCTGTGTCCTCGCTGTCTGCCACTACGGCAGGAACTGTCACAGCAAGTGCGCGTCCTGCAGAAAATACGTTCCTTTTTACCCCGCAATGTCGGCGGCATCTGGGGCGCCTACGAGCTTCCACCACCTCCCCACACACACACGAGAGGCACCCACCAGCTCCATGTGCAAATCCCCGTGCACACACACCCACACTGGAGTTCTCCAAGTCTGGGCATCCTTGCTTTGTTTGCAGCCCTCTGAGAGTGTGTTTATGTTGTACTCACTCCCATCCTCACAGACTGATGTTTATCAGCCTCTCCCAGTAAAACTGTCAGGGCCGCTGACAGAAGATTAATAGAAATCTAGATTAGTCCATGTTCTTGGCACTTCAGCGGAAAAGCGAAATTAACCAACACACACACACACACACAGTTCTCAAACCCTGAGCCACTTAAACTTGGGCTGTGGCCCTAAGATGCCATGCCCCGGGGAGCTTACAGGAAGTGGCCACTGGCTCTGAAACTCCTCGAAGCCTCAGTTTTCTAATCTGTAAAATGGAGGTAGAAACAGGATCTATCCCCACAGGGTCATGGTAAAAATGAAATAACATGAAGTATGTAAAGGGCTTAGAACAGTAACTGGCACAGAGTTGAAGCTCAATCAGTATTTGCTTCCCACTCTCACCCATCTAGGTAACTTTAATAACTTCGCGATACTCAACAGGACACTGGTTTTCCATTTAAGGGAATTCCATAAGGCTCCTCGTTCAAATAAATACAATTTTAAAAAATGAATTGAAATAAAAATGTTAAGTAAAACAGCACAGGAGATACTAGGAAAAGGCAAAAAAGAAGAAAGTGAAAGGAAAGAGGTTGGGAAAAGCTATAACATGGGGAATAATGATTTTGAACATAATAAAGCAAAAGTAACCCAATCTCCAAAATGGTTTCAACCTGAAAGAGCCTTAAGAGGTGAGCTAATTCTACCCCTCGTTCTGTAAGCGAAGCAAGTGGAGGTCAGACGACTGAAAGCTTTGCTGAAGGTCACAGAGACAGGCAACCCCACGAGCGTCAGGTTCTTCCCAATCTGTGTGCTTTCCCTGCATCAGAGCGTCAGTTGTGTACGGAGGGTGATTCTACCAAGGAGGCATCTAGGCTTTGCTTTTACAGTGGTATTTTGCTGACACACTGGTCTCCTTCGGAGAAAGGTAACTACTTTGTGTTTTTTTCCTGGTGACGGACGGTTCCCCTGCCCCGTACTGGTTCAGAACCACCCTCTGTCCCCACACTGGGTTCAGTTCAGCCTGGACTCTGAAAAGGAAACTGGGAAGTCAACACCCATGTCTTTAACTTTTGGAGTTTTGTTGCTATCAAGCTTTTCTAGAAGTGTGCCCTGCCAGATGAAAGTCAGAGTTAGAAAGATAAACTAGGAAATGACTATTCACATTTCAAAAGAATTCACCGCCCTACAACGTGGATGAAGCTTGAAGACACTGCGCTAAGTGAGACAAGCCAGGCACCAAAGGATAAATAGTATATGGTTCCATTTATATGTGACACAGAGTAGTCAAAGTCACAGAGGCAGAAAGTGAAATGGTGGTTTCCAGGGGCTGGGGGAGGAAGGAATGGGGAATTTTTTTTTTAAGGGTACGGAGTTTCAGTTGGGGAGGGCACAAAAGTTCTGGAGATGGGTGGTGGTGATGGATGCAGGACAATGTGAATGTACTTAATGCTACTGAACTGGACACCTGAAAATGGTAAACTTTATGCTACATATATTTTATCACTTGAAAAAAGGATTACCCGCAATCAGATGAATAATGACTGTGAGCTCACCCGACGAAGAAGGAAGTATCAGCTCACTGATGATTAACTGCTGAAAGGATGCTGATGACAATGACAATACAAGGGACGACGGTCTGACAGCCACTTGCTGTGTCTAAGAGGAAATGCAGCGGACTGAACAGATCAGAGGTTTAGGTGATTGGTGGGACCTGCCAAGGTACTCAATTTCCTCATCTGCAAAATGGGAACAATAACAGGCCCCACCGCATGCAGGCGTTGTGAGGATCAGAGAACACACATGTAAAGCTCTGAAATAATCCTGGTCCCAGCGACTCTAAATTACAGCAGTGACAATAATGCTGCTGACTCGGTTTATTTAACATTGTTTGCCAGGCAAGACACAGGACTGAAAGCACTATGCCACTGCCCATGAAAGAGCCAAAGAATAGTCATCATTCATTCCTGAAATAAGCATGAGAGGCCGCGCTGCGTGAGGGAAAAAGTAAGGGATGTAGAGCTTGAGTGTCTGAGTTCAAATCCCGGCCTCAACTCTTCCCAGCTCTAACCTTAGGCACATTAGTCAACCTCTCCCTCCTCCACGGAGGCCTGGGGACCAGCAGCACCGGCACTGACTGGGAGCAGCTCAGAACAAAACTGCAGGCCCCACCCAGCCCAGGCTACTGAGTCAGGTTGCATTTTAACAAGATCCCCAGGAGATATGCCAAACATTAGCCACTCCATCTGTATAACAGGGGAGGTGATAAGGCAACCGACTCCACAGGGCTGATGCAAAATCAAACACATGATTGATGGAAAGCATGCCGCCTTCATACAGGGCCTTCAGTAAACGTTAGCAATTACTCCTTGTACCTCCCTGAGTCTCAGTTTCCTGCGCTGGGAAATGGGATGCAATGGCACTGACCACGTGAGCTTGATGCCGCCGTTCTGTGAGCGCAACATGTGTTAATGTGTGGGATCCTCACCACACTATGACGAGGGCGCCATCATTATCCCCATTTTGTAGATGAGGAAACTGAGACCCAGGGCGGGGACGTGGCTGGCCTGAGAGGCAGAGGAAGAGCAGCCTTTGCTTAGAGGTCCACGTAAAGAGGAGTCATTGCTCTCAGGTGGCTGTGGAGGAAACAGCTTTCCCCAGCCCCGTCGAGGAAGACACGCTCCCCAGCTCCTTTCCGGCGTGGAGTTAATGGCCGTGGCTTTCCCCACGACAGCCTCGTTCCCGAGCTGTCAGGAAGTGGAGGTGAGCAGTGGAACCCTGAGCAGCAGGGAAGGGGTCGGCTTTCATCTTCGAAACATCTAAGCTCACACTGCCTCACAGGAGAGACTGGAAAGGACCGACTCCATGCGACCTGGGGACGCTCTTAACCGAGGGCGCCTCCAAAGCAGCCTCTCAGGACGCTGCTGAGCAACCTCCCCTAGCTCACTACACATTTGACTCTGCTGTCCCTGTGCTTGGAGGGCCTCTCCCAGGGACAGCTGGACACGAGCTGCTACAGACGAGGTGAGGTCAACTGAGGCAAGGACCAAAAGGTGTCCTTGTGATGCTTTTGTGAATTTAAGAAATCTGGGTTGGAGCAGTGAAGGGTAGAAACTATCAGGTGCCTGGTCTTCAGAGTCAAAGAGCCTTAGCTGTGGCCAGTCCCATCACCTAGCTGCAGGAGCCTCCTTGTCTGTAAAATGGGAGTAATCAGACCCATCCCAGTGGAGGCTTTCTAAGAACCAAACGAAAGAGGCACATGGAAGGCCTGGCTCTGGGCTCTGGCTTCTAGCAAGGGCTCAATAAAGGTTACTTTTTTTCCTGGCCTCCATGCCCTGTTCCTGTGCTTGCTGCTCCTTCCCCTTAAAAGACCATCACATTCCTTTCTGTTGACCTCCTACCTAGCCTTCAAAACCCAGTTCAATCAACACTTCCTCAGCAAAGGCTTCCTGGTCCATCCAGTTGATAGACCCACCACTCCCTGCTCAGCACTCCCACAGCATATCACAGGAGGCATTAGGAGGCACACAGCAAGGCCACCCGGTCCTGCGAAGGGACAGGATCAGAAAAGGCTTCCTAGAAGAAGGTGCTCAAAGAACAGACAGGCAAAGAGCTGTGGGAAGGGCATTCTAGGCAGACGGAACCATGTGTGCAAAGCCCAGGAATCCAGAGAAAGCTTGTAGATTTAAGGGGTTCGAGTCCTATGCAAGGGGCCTTCTCTGCCCACCCAAGCTAAAATAGTAACCTGCTATTCTCTAACTCAACCCTGCAGGAAGAATTTCTTCACTGCCAGGCAATTACATTTTACATTTCTTTGTGAATTGCTCGCGTCCTGAACTGAAATTCCAGGTCCATTAGGGCAGGTACCTTACCGCCCTCATTCACCTCGGTGTCCTTCTCATGACTCATCATGACCAATGGTTTATGTGCCAGATTCTGAGCTCCAAGACAACAGGAACCCAGCCATCGGGTCCACTAGTAAATCCCCAGCAGCCAACACAGGGCCAGGTACCAGGTAGGAACTTAGTAAATATTTGTGATTGAGTGAACGTTGCCCACAGAAGAAACTCAATTTGCTGAATGAATAAGTGCAGGAATGGATGAGTGAATGCAAGCACGCGTGGATATATATGTGTACACTCAATAAATGGACAGACAAATGAATGGATTCATTCACGCCTCAATGCACATTCTCACAAAGCCCTGAGGCGCGGATCCTTAGCTGCCTCCTTGGTCTTGTTAAGCCTCCAAGGCCTCTATCCGGCCCCATAAAAGCCATTCAAGTTTCTCTTCTCATCCCCAGCAGCTGGGTTTCCATTGTCATCAGGGGCAGCAGGCCACTTCCCCGACGCCCCTCTACTCCCAGTGCTGGGGGCTCACCAAATTCTCAGCCCTCTTTGAGGAGCTCAGCTGACCCTGGTGCCTGGACCTCTGCTCACTCTAAGGCGTTTCCACAGGAGCCTCCCATGGGAATGGGCGGCATTCCGTTCTCCCAGAGAATGGGATGTGAATCTGGCCCGTTTTTATTAATTGGGAATTAATGCTACACTGGGTGTCTATTTTGGTAGACGTGTTTCTCCTCGGAGTACGGAATGCAACCCAAAGCAGCACATTGCTCTCATTCTTTCTGCTGACCGACTGCGTGAATATTTTTAGAAGCCACACCCTCTGGCAGTGGCCAGATAAGTAACTCCCAGTGCCAGATGTGCTCTTTGCAGATCAACATCAGGCAGGGAAGGGATGAGGGACAGCTGCATGGCTCACACCAAAGCTGCAGCGACACGTGACGAGTTTCAACCGTAGCATTTTTACAGGCTTCCTGGGCAATAGCCCTCGACCCTTGGAATACGGAAGATGCACCCACATTTGCAGAGACACAGGAGGGAGCTCCAAGAGGCGCCTCACTGCTCATGTCCCACTGGTTGGTAATAGGCCATCGGTGTCAGTGGTCCCCCAGTCCAGACATGGATGACATGGACTCTCTTGAACTTGGAGGCAGCCAGCTTGTGGCCATGTGTCTGTGCCTGCCTGCCTTTATCAGAAGTGCCCTTTATAAGTATTGTTTTCAACAAAATGCTGACTCGGGAAGAGCTGAGCACATCCAGCCGGAAGACAAATCAACACCAGCTGAAACACATTTTTAAAAACCTTGGGAGTGGGTGTGAGATGATGAAGAGAGAATCTGTCTGGAGTCAAACATGTGAGCTCTAATCCAGGCTGTCATCCCTTCACTCCAAATCAAAGAGCTTAGGAGCACCTACTGTGTGACAAGCACCATGCCGCACTCCAGGGAAACAAAGACAATCATTTAGTCTATACCGATTCACTGTGAGTGATCCTGGGCACATCACTTAGACTTTCCAGACCATAATCATTAAAACAAAAAGTTTGAAAATGACCCTCAAGGTCCTTTCAAGCCGTGGGAGTCTCAGATCCCAGCAGCATTCCTTGAATAAGCAGAAGGAAGGATTAGTGTCCGAGATTGGGAAGGTTTGGTTTCTATTGGGGAGGCGTGTGTATTTTCCCTTGGTAAATGCCAGAAATAGAGAACCTTAAGGATTAAGAATCGTAAAGAAAAAGAGATGACCAAAACCTTAGTTTCTATAATATGCTCTGTGTCTGCTATTTCCCTACCTAATGGACAGGGATCCTAGATGGAAGGACTTGGTCCTGGGAGCTGCGAGAACCAACAGCATGGCACTATTGCTTATGCCAGTGAGCCATTCTCCTGGGCTCCTGCCTATTGTTCCCAGCACAATTGCTTTCCAGATTCTAACCATTCTTTTCCTCTGGGCAATTCTATGACTCCCTAGGAAGCTATGTGCCTTATCACTTCTGGGACTACATCATGGGAGCAAGAGGTCACACTGTACTACAGAACCCAATCCCCAAGTGACAGGATCACATTCCAGGCCTTGTAAGACTACATTTGGTTTGGAGAGCTCTGGGGGCAGGTGGGAGGAAGAACCTGCAGAGGAAGTTATCAGGGTGGATGACACAAACCCTTAGATTGTGTCCTTCAAACTAGAACCCAATTCTCTAGCCACAGGCTGACCACCAGGTCCCTTCAGAGCAACTGACTTCCTGTTCAGCTTCCTCTCTGGTGGCCAGGCATTTAAGCAGGCACCTTGCACATGAAGAGTTAAATGCTAAGTGCTTTGACTAGGTATTATCTAGTCCTCATGTTGGTCACTGACACCCCGGGACTGGGAAGAGTGCATAGCACACAGTAACTGCTCGGGGAATAGTCATTGATAAAATGAGCAAATCAACAACAATGGTCAAAGACAGGGCCTGGCAACCCTACTGGACAAATGAGGAAACTGAGACAAACAGGCAAGTAACTTATCCCAAATACCGCGATTAGTAACAGGCAGGGCTGCGATTCAAAGCCAGGCTATCCAAATCCAAAGCCACTGCTCTTAACCTTGACTCACTGCACAGTGCTCGGCGGTTTCTAAAGCTAAACACAGAGTCTCTCGTTTACTCCTCAAAACAAGCCTGTGGGCATTGCTGTTACCCCGTTTTATAGTTGAGGAGACAGGGTGAAGCGGATTGCCCGAGGTCAAGGAACCAGCAAGCCACACAGGATGGAATTTTCTAACCCTGCATCTAGTCTCCTGCTCTAACACTCCAGCCACTTTGCCAGACTGCAGGGGCCCTGAGATTTCCTGTCCTGTTCCTGGAGAAAACTGCCTTGACCAACTGTTTCCTCCTTAGTCTAAGGACCGCAGAGAAATATGTGACCACGGTCACCCACCCACCAGCACAAGATGTCACTGGACATGGCTTCCAGAGGCCTCTCGAAGGACGATGGTGACTAATGGTGGTGAAATGCCAAAGCGACGCCGTCCTTCTAAGCAAGGAGATGGTCACCCGGTGATGTATCCCTCAACTTAGAGCAACAACAACAACAAGAGAGGGTGATGCAAGGTCATTCCCAGGCTTTGTCTGGGGACCGGGGAGGAGGCACTAACGTCACCAGCGGCTAATGAGAGGGATCCCCTGATGCCGGGAGTACTAAGGCCATTTCATAATGAAACCCATGCAGCGAGCTCCGTTTATTTTGAAACCGTGTTTGCTTATTTTGCGGACATGATCAAAAGGACGTTCGGAGCGCTCTGCAGGAGGCACTTGAACCCTATTGGCCAGGAGCACTTTCTCCAGCTCCAGCAGCAGCCAGCAATAATATTCTCCATAAAAGTAAACTCCATCACTTGACGGGATGCTCTTTCCCAGCAGCAAACACCACCATTTCACTCAGCTTCCCAGTTCCTCGGCAGGTCTCAGGGGTGGGAGGGAGAAGCAGGAGACACAGAGTGGGAGTGATAGGAAGTGGCAGGGAAAGAGTCCCAGCTCTAAAGTAACTTGGGACCCTGCTGGCAAGTCACACAGAGTGGTTCAAACTTGGGCTTATAAGTTAGACAGACCTGGGTTCAAACCCCAACTCCACTACCTACCACTGTGTGACCTTGGGTAAGTTACTTGACTTCTCTGTGCCACAGTTTCCCTATCAGTGAAATGATGTAAATAAGAGTACCTGTCTCCTAGGGTTCTTGTAAAGATCGAATTTAAGTGCTATCAGACAAATATGACTTGAAATACATATGGAAAGCGTTACTGTTATGAGTATTTTTATGGCAATGATTGTAATGATTGTAGACCGTGAACTTGCTGAGGATGGGGACTGTATTTTAGTCACCTAATTATCCCAGCATGAAGAAGCATGTCTGGCATTCTTGAACACGGGTAAATGGCTTAACTGAATTTAATTGTTTGAACTGAACTGAGGACTCAAGCCCAGTGACGCTCCCCACCCGCCTGCCAGGGAAGGAAGTGGCCACCTTCTTTCTAGGCTCTAGTTAGAGCAGCTTAAACCCCCACCGGATGCCATCCCCAGGCCCTGCATATCAATCATCGAGGCAAGAGGTTTACCTTAATATTGCAGTTGTCATCGAGCAGTATATTTTCCAGCTTCAGGTCCCGGTGGACCACACCGTTCTGAAATGAGAAGACAGGCAGGGGTTGAATGGGAGAGGAGGGGATGAGAGAAAGAGGAAGGCGGAGGCTGAGCAAAGGGAAGCATCTGACAGATGAAGGATGCACCCGCCCGGTGGTCTTCGCCTCCATCCTTCAGGGCTGCTCTCACTGTCATGAAGCTCCCGCCAGAGACCCAGAGACCGGGGACAGCAGAGCATTAGTCACTTGCTGTGTGGTTAAGGGAAAAATGACTGGAATCCATTCTCCCCCAGAGCCTGTAAAACAGCAGGGGGATCCTTTGTCGGAATGTCATTCCACTGTGTGAAAGCAACCCAGTCCCAGGCGGCGGCGAACAATGTCTGTCTGTGATGTGATTCCCAGGGAAGAAGCAGATTTCTCTGCTGGGGACTCAGAATGCAGGGCCCACAGACCTTGCTTGTCTGTCTGCCTGTCTGCCTGCCTCCTCAGTGCTGGAAAGAAGCCTGGTTCAATCGGTTCTGGGGATGACAAAGG
The DNA here is from genome assembly GCF_964146895.1 of Miniopterus schreibersii. Classification (NCBI taxonomy): domain Eukaryota; kingdom Metazoa; phylum Chordata; class Mammalia; order Chiroptera; family Miniopteridae; genus Miniopterus; species Miniopterus schreibersii. Next base: position 176,266,597 of record NC_138102.1, read on the forward strand.
TGCTACCACGGGTGTTTCCAAAGCAGCCTGGAGGGAAGATTTTCAAGTCCCTCTCTGCTTGGCAGGACTCAGTGTAGGTGAAGGTGAAGGTGAAGGTGGGAGAGGCTGGGGAGACCGTAGCCACTGGGCTGACCAGAGCAGGTCACTGCCATACTGGGTGACCTTTCCATTCAGGCAAACGCCAGGAGGGCTGAAAGCTGAGCTGCAGTGACAAGCAGCCAAGGTGAAAGGTGAAAAGGGGTCATCAGCCAACAGGCTGTTGGTTTATGCAGCAGTAACAACTGGCCTGCTCAGTGCTCTTCTAAAACCCAATGATCTTTTAAGGGGGTGGGTGGGCATGGGAAGAAGAGTGGAACTGAAAGGAGCAACTATTTGGGGCTGGGCAGGTAATTAGCAGGGAGAAAGTTGTGACATTATTCAGTATAAAGGACATTTACAAGCTAAGCTACTCTTTTAAGCAAATGAACTGGCTAGAAATTCTTTGTCTTTCGGTCAAGATTTCCTTAGTTTAGATCTGCCTGTTTCCAGTTGGTGCTTTATTACTCTCCTTGCCATTTGTCAGTTCCTAACATCTACAAGAGCACTGACAGGAGAGATGAAAAGGCCATGTACAAACCCAGGCTCCTAGAGGAAAGATACGAAATACAAGGTACCTGGTTCTGCTTTCTTTTAAATATTGGGAGTAGTTTGGTTGACACTGTTGCATTCCGGGTTTTCATAAGATGAAATTAGTCTAATAAAGACCCACAGTATTCAGACACTTCAAATAATTTTTAAAAAATACCATCTGCAATGCTTTTTGATGATGCTGGATCATGAAATACAAAATGTTGTATGATCTGAGTCATTAGGGCCTTTAGTCAGCAAGAAGAAGTCAAGTAATGTTCACATGGGTTACGGGTTTGACATCTGAGTGAAATTTTTCTAATTAGTCCAGTCAATAAACTGACAACCCAGGAGACCCCATGGTGCAGTCATTGTATGAAGAAGCCGAGGATGTTCTGCATGCCATGTTGGATTCAAGTCACTGCTGTCCTCAGAGTGAATGATTATAATAATTCTGGGGGAAAGTATAAATAAGATGATTAATAACTATAATGGCTAGACCGTGGCTTGGGATTATCTGAGGACTTAATGTCCTACTCCAGAGACCAACAGTGGTGAAACTGTATTATGAGCACATGTCATTAGGTGTGTTGCGAGAGGATGGATATGAGCATCTACAGGTAACCCAAGTGGGTGTGATCGATGCAACAGAAGATACCAAGAGCAGAGAAAGGTTCAGAACCCACGGCCCAATAAGTCCACCTCTAGAATTTCTCTTAAGGAAATCATTCAAATGAGAGGAAAAGGTTCATGTCTAAAGATATTGATCATTATTTATAATATTGGAACCAGCCTAAATGTCCAAAACTCACAATAATTATATGGAATTTTCAGGAACATAGGAAAATGTTTAGATTAAAATACTCAGTGAAAAAGCAAGACACAAACTATGTAAAAATCATGCAGTCCCGGAACAGAGAAAGGCCACTGGTGGAAAAACTGGCAAAGCCCACATAAAATCTGAAGTTTTGTTAATGCAACGTACGAATGTTGATACATTCCTACTACAGTAATTTATCATGGTAAGATGTTACCATAGGGTCAGCTGAGTCGGGTATATGGGAACTCCCTGTACTATTGGGAAACTGCTGTAAATATAAAATTATTCAAAATAAAAAGTTAAAATAAAAAACAAATGTTAAGAGGAGGAGGAAGGAGATTGGAAAGAAACAAATAAAAATGTCAACGACGGGTTATCACTGGATAATTTCCATCTTTCCATTTTATAATTTCTCCATAAGTACTACAGTGAACAGACACCACCCTCATAATGTGAAAAAAAAACCCAAAACCATGTGATGCCATAAAAACCATCTGTGGCCAAAGCTCTGGCCCGGCCGGTACCTTGTGACAATAGTGGACGGCCGAGACGATCTGCCGGAAGAAGTGTCTGGTCTCCCTCTCGCTGAGGCGCCTCCGCTCGCTGATGTAGTCGTACAGCTCCCCTTTGCTGGCGTACTCCATGATGATCACAATCTTATCTTTGTTCTCAAACACTGGGGGGGAACAGCAATACACAAACACCCTGTTTATCCAACAATCTCACTCATGACCGGGACAGCAGAGATGTCACTGAGTGAGGGGCGGGGCAAACAGCTACAGGGCAGGACACAAGTTGGGCCATTCAACATCACGAGGAGTCGGGCCAGCTTTCCAGCCAGGTGGACAGTGACATCATCACTATTGTTATTGGACACACCACTGTCGAATTAAGGGAGCATGCCTTGCTTTTCTGAGGACTCCACTCCCTTTACCGGGGTCATTCTCACAATCCCCTCCCGCTAGAACAGCACCCCTATAGAAGGGAAAATGGGTAATAAACACAACTACTATTTATTAACCATTTGATATGGACCAGCTACCCAGACCTCATAAGCTACTCTGACCCAAAGTGGGTGGCTGATCTTGTCACCTCTCTGCTCAAAGTGTTCCAGACTTTCCATCTCACTCAAAATAAAGCCCAAAGTTCCAAATGTGGCCCACCAGGTCCTACATGATCCTGTGGACCTTTTTTAGCTGCATTACACATCTCTTCTATGTATTTGTTTATTTTGTCTCCTCCATTAGAATATGAGGGTTGTTCTAGTTCATTCACTGATGTGTCCCCAGCACGCAGCATGCTAGTTGGCATAAGGGCTCAATTAATGTTTACTAAATGAGTGAATTCAAAACTTCCTAAATGCATTGAGGACAATTACACTAAATAATTACATATCACTAAGTGCTCTTCTCTTCCAACCCTGATATTCTCAAGCAGTGATGTTCAAAGCTCTGCTCATCTGAGTCCCTGGAGCTCCAGGAAGATGCCTGGGGGGCTGGGCTAGGGGAGACCTCAAAGGACAGGCTCTTGGTCCTCAGCACAGCCTCAGCCAAAGGTACTCCATTGCTATGTTTCATATCTTGGGCTTTCACATAAAATGTCCTTTGAGCAAAGACAAAATGAAAAAAAATTTTTTTTAAATCCATCACTCCCAAGCGATAAGTTGTAAAAAAATAAAAAATAAATTTAAAAAACCCTTGTAGGCTACCTAAGACCCTCTCTCCCTGAAGGACCTCTGCCTACCTTCCTCCATAATCTCGTCAGCTTCTACCAATTCCTGACCGGCCTGCTATGCCGACCAATGCAGGACTGTTTGCTGTTTCTCACAATCTCACACACACACACACACACACACTGCTGTTTCCCACCGCTATGCTCTTCCCTCTCCCTTTACTCCTTCCTACCTGTCTTCCCTGCCAGGGAAACTCCAACTCATCAGTCAAGAATGAACACAAATACGGCTTCCACTCTGCATTCCTTCTGCCTCTCACTATACTAATCCATACTTGCATCATAGGACTTTCAAACTATATGAATTTATTTGCTGGTTTACATATCCAGTTCCTCTGCCTGGACTTTGAGAAGTAAAAACTATAGTTTTGGAATCAGACTCTACTAAGTAGAATTCTTGGATCTGCCTCTTACTTGCTGTGTAACTCTGGGGAAGTTGCTTGCCCTCTCTGTGCCTAAGTTTAGTCAACTGTAAAATGTGCACACTATTAGTACTTCTTAGAACTGCTGGGAGAATTTATTGGTATTAGGTATGTTAAATGCTTAGAACAAGGCCTGCACCTATGGCATGCACTCTATGTTAGCTATTATTGTTGGTATCAATATTATTGGACCCCAGGGCCTACTACTGAAACACACACACACACACACACAGGACTGAGTTAAACTGGAATGTGCCCTAGACCTGGGTCCACGATCCTCCCACACCTTGTCACTGGCAGCTAGAAGCACAGGCCCCATCCAGTTCCAGTTCCTTTCTGGCTCCTTCAAGTCCAGCCAAACCTCTCTGATAAAACGAAGGGGAAGGGGGAGGGCAGGGAGGAGGAGAGAGAGAGAGAACAGCCAGATAAAACTGGCTGCTCCTGCGGCTGCTGGCCTCGGTGTACCCTGCAGCTCCGGCTCCTGCCAGGGATTTCAGCCTGGTGTGCACTTTTCATTAACAATAAACTTTGCAAACTGGAAAAGCTGTCTCAGGATGCATGGCTCAGACTCCATTGATGACAGAGTGATATCCCCGAAAGGGGGCAGAGGGTTTTCTCATTTTAAAAGGGGTGGGAGGAAAGAAGGAAAGGAGTTCAACAGGGAAAGACACAGGAGCCTCACACCCCAAAAAGTCTAATGCCCAAGACTAAAGGTCAAAGCCAGCAGTCCCTTCAGTGACTATCAGAAGGTGTGGGTCAGCGCCCCATGCAAACCAAAGGACAGCTTCAGCAACCAGCTTCTTCCCTTCCCAACTGGCTGACATGTTATCAAGGAGACATATTCAGTTCAACAGACCTCAAACACCAAATATTTTACTAAGCAGCTCCGATCAGTAAGTCCTGCTGGTCCTCCCTCTGAAGTATATCCAGATTCTGTCTACCTGTTCCACATCCCCAGCCACCCCTTACTCCAAATCCCCATCCTCTCTGATTTCCCATCTTTTGCTCTTGCCCCTCTGCTGGATGCATTTGGAGGGGGCGGGGAACAGTTCCAAATGCATGTTCCATGGAGCACTATCCCTGCAAGCTATTCTAGAGGAAAAAGGGGTTCCATGGTCAAAGACGGGTAACATGTTTGGGAAATGCTAATACTTGATGGCCCTTGGAGAGTCTGGTTTCTTTAACTCAAGTTTTGCAGGTTGATATGTTCATTTCAATATACCTACTGAAATCCAGAGGAACTAACCAGGAGCCAGTGCGGGAAACACTGCATGAATGAGATGAAATCCAAGTGATAAAATCAGGCCCTCACTGTTGCAGGCAGGGCTGGTGGGCAGCCAGGTGAAAGAAGTGTCCAAGTGGCCAGGCCTGGCTCTAGAACCTCTGCCTCGCCCATCCCACAGGAAGCAGCTGGAGTCTCAAGGTCAAGGTCCTGGTTATAACTCTAGATTAGCTAAAGGCAAACAACAGTTCTAGGCTTGAAGCATCAATGATTCATCGAGAAGGCCATGTGGTGTCCATACGTGAAGCTTGATCCTTTGCTAATAAAAGCATCACTTATTGAAGGTCTGCTATGTGCAGGCACTATGTTAATAGCATTTTGCATGAATTACGTCCTATGGCTTTGGTCCTATGAGTATCCCCACTCAACAGATGAGAAGGCCTGGGTCCGGCGAGGTTAATAACTGCCATGGCTGCAGAGCTCGTACGAGGCAGAGCCAGGCCTGAGCGCATGGTCTGACTACACACTCCATGCTCTTAGCCACATGCATTAGCCCCCCAGGACCTCAGTCTCCTCATCATCAAATGAGGCTACACAATTTCCTCACAGCCACAGGGGACTTAGTGAGCTCCTGGGTCCAGCATCCTCCACACACACAGTGCCACGGCCAGTGCTGGATAAATGGAAGCTATTCTCATACTTACTTTGTCTGCCTCTTAGGCAGCTCTGGCAAAACAAAACTCTCAGGCTTGCCTCTCTCCGCCAGCATCGCTCTTTCAAACATGTTGTGGCTGCCGCAGAACCACAGGATTTTCAAGCAGAGAGAACCTTAGAGATCAAGTATTATTTTTCCAAAGAAGCCCGGGATTTGTAATGCATGAGAGCAGGGCCTTGGGAATCTGTTCTAAAGAATGACCGGCTTCCGCACGCTCGGCCCAAGGCTCCTTGCCCATAGTCAGGCCACTATCAACAAGGTGACAGGAATGCTCTCGGCCATTCTTATGGCAAAAAGGGCTGCTTCCCTTGGGCACTTTTACAACTGGTTATTTATAAGCCCAGAAATCTTGTCTGTGTTTATGTTATTAGTCACTAAGCAAAAGCTTATTTTCCACCAGTTGGGAAGGGTTTCCTTTCTGAAAAATGAAAGCCTGTGTCTCTTGGCCAGACGGTTTTACCCAGCAGCCCGGTGGCTCCAGAGTGGTAAGGAAACTATGGCCCTTGACATGCCAGGCCCACCAGGAAAATGAGAGCCCTGAATAGAAACTTAGCTCAGCCGGACTCAGCCCCAGCACTGGGCCATGCCCACGTGCTGCAGATCTGGGCTCTGAGCACAACACATTTTTATGAAGCACCCACTATGCGGATGGCCCTGGGGATAGTAAAGGAAGTTTTTACAAGGTTAAGAAGGAGAGGGAAGGCTGGCCCAGGAGAAGGGGACGTGAGCGAGGGCAGAAGCAGGAGCACCTAAGCAGAACTACCGGCAGCGGGCAGGTGCCAGGGGTCACGAGAAGAGAAAGAAGACGCAGGCCTTGAATGTAACACCGAGGCCTTGAATGCCCACAGGGAGCTCTGCGGAGGAGTCAGACAAGCGACCAGGAGTCGCCAAGTACAGGGGACAAAGGACAGGGCAGGATCCAGGATCCTGGACCTATGAAATAGTCCAGAGCTCCCTTCTCCCCAGCAGCCTCCCCAGACAGTGACTGCTCCTTCCCTGGAAGGCTTCTTCATAACAACAACAGTTAACATTAACTGAACCATTACTGCCTGCCCTGGATTCTCACATTTAACACAAACACTCCTGTGAGATAGGCAGTAATATTCTCCCTACTCCATGAATAGGGAACCAGCATTCAGATCAAGAAACAATGTGGCCAGCACCCTGCGAGCACCCCCAGGTCCTCTTTCTGCCACTCCCCATCTCCCCGGACGTGCGTGTGCTTGTGTGTGTACACATATCTATACCAAGATCATGACTATCTCAAATAAGCCGGTATCGGAGGTTCGTCTGGCATTTCAAGTTTTTCTAAAAATGAAACACCCAGTACATATTCTTTCGTGTCTGGCTTCACTAACTCAGCGTATTTGTAAGACTAATCCGTGCTGTTCCTGCAGTCAGACTGCGCACCCTCGCTGCCGTCGAGCTCTCCACGAGCGACTGTATCACCGGTTAGTATCCATTCTACCGCTGACAGACGCTTGCGTTGCCCCAGCTGAGGGTCGAGATGAGCAGTGTTGCTGCAAACATTCGCATGCATGACTTTCGATGCTCACCCGTACGGATTTCTGCTGGGCAGATCCTTCCCGGATCAGATCCCAAATCTGCGGGACTCCAAAGCTTATGTTCTTGCCACAACTCCACACCACCGTCCGCCACCATCCACGGACTCTCCTTCCGTAACACTCAATAAAGATTCTCCTTCGTTAAAGAGAACCCACATCACTATCTTTTCTAAAAGTGCTCTTTTATCAGCCTGTCCAAAGCATTTATCTGAGCATTTTGCTGTGTGTTAGAAAGAATGCAAATGTAGCATAAGACACAGTCTGTCCTCCAGAGTTGCTATCCGGTTGAATAAAACTAGTCCTTAAAAAAATAAAGCAAGGGCTCATCTGCACCATACAGGCTTCAAGAACCTAGATGATCAGAAAGAGGGGTGAGGTAACTTGAATGGGCCCGAAAAGATTCCTAGAGAAAGTAGGCAGAAATGACCCGTGGCAAATAACCTGGGCTTTGTTGGAGGGAGAGGGTTTTACCATTGTTGCAGCTTACCCTAAAAGATCCAAACTCTCTTCATTCTCTTCTCCTGCTCCACAGAAGGGCCTTCTTCCCAGACACCAACTTGAATTGTTTTTCTTGTTTTCTGTTTATTTTCCATTTCAAAAGAGAATGGGGATTGGTCGCTATAGCAACAGCGACTTCTCCAAATTAATTCTGAATTTCATCAGATGTTCAGTTTGACAGTCCAGTTCTGCCTCCCGATCTGTCTGGCTTTCACAACCACGCTAATTACCCAACTCCTAACCATTCCCTCCTGTTGCCCTCGGGGTTAGTAACACAACTGTATAACTTGAGAATATGCGTATTATCAAAACAATACTCTGGCCTGGGAGAAATGCTGATGAGTGAGATCTTGGGATTTTTAACCATCCACCAGCCATTTGAAAGCCAAATGCAGGAGGCCACTTAGGGAGATAATGAGCTTGGGAGGGGAGAGGGTGGGAATCGATTTCCAGGATACTTGGTGGAGAGCAGGTTATAAAAAATGAAGGCTATCTTTCTGGCTGACATGTAGCCTCAAGAAAGGAAGACTAGTTTGTTGGTTTTAAGCAAAAAGGCCAAGGGCCTAGAGTGGACCAGTCTGAATTCTCTTCCTGCCTTTGCCTTCAAACAACTTCATATCCCAAATTAGTTCCAGGGAACTGCCATTCCTTCCATGGCCCTGTCTCCCCACATGGCAGCATTTTTATTACTTTCTTAAAACCTCAGACAGAAGAACCATTCCATTCCTCACGGATGCTCTTTTCTTAAAGGTCAGTAGAATCCACAGAAAATCGCTTATTTTTCATCAGAAATGGAGCCATCTTTCCTTTGCAAGAATCATCCAACCTGATTACATCTTTAGTCAATACAAGATTCCCTCGTCAACAGTTTCCTCCCCAAAACTAAATTTCAAACATCTCACGGGCTCATGGCTTACAAAATGGTCTTCTGATCCCTTAAGTCCAAAAGCCCAGGGCAGTGAGAGTGAGAAAATTAAAATGGACTGGCAGCTCCCCACTGTCAATGAGTTGGTCAGGGTTGAGTCAATGGGTTTCCTGGTTTGGACAATGAAAGGCTCTTTAGTTCACTAACTGTCTTTTCTTAAATCAGAATACTTTCTAGATGTTGGTTGGTGTGTCCAAGGAGAACCACAGCCAACCAGGCCACCCACCACCAGCAGTGGATTCCACCGAAGGCAGAAGAAATGGTAAGAAAGTATATAAGTGACCTGCAGAAGACAGGGATGGAGAAGGCCTGCCAAGAACCATTCACTCCTGCTAAGATCATCAGTGCTCTTGGGGGCCCAATATCAAATCCTAGGAGACAGGGGACAGACATGGCCAGGATAAAAGAGTAGTTGCATGGGAGAGATCAAAGGCACCATGTTGGAACAGCCACTGGACTCCACCCTCCTTCCACAACCATCCCTGGCGGCGTTTCCATGGAAACCAACAGGGCTTTGATGAGACGGGCTTGGTCAACCATCATCACACACTCATCAGCCACACCCACAGTCTCCCAGATCATTTTCTCTGTTCTCTGTCTCAGCCTTTCTGTCACACACATGCGCGCACGCACGCACACACACACAATCCTGAATCTGAGAGAGCAGTGACAATTGATCAGAACATCTCAGAATCACCCCAGACTGAAGCTAAGGCTTTTTTACTTGACACAGTGAGCTTCTAAAAAAAAGCATGCTCCCCTAATTCAGGCAATGAAAGGGGTAGAAACCCCTCCCTGTGGGAAAACAGCCTTAGTCTTCCCCTCCCCACAGAGGGCTTTACTACAGGGACTTCTCCCACCCTTACTACCAGTCAGAGTGGAAAAGCCGGGCCTATAGTTATCACACCTCTGCTTCTAGCCACTGCTTGACCCACCATGTATGGCTCATCTTGTCAATTCTAAATTCTAGTCCACCTCATTGGGCAAGATAGCGCAGTGGTTAAGAGCCTGACTCCCAGAGCCAGGCTACCTGGGTTCAAATCCACACTCTGTCATTTACCAGCTGAGTAACGTTAGCAAGTTACCTAACCTTTCTGTGCCTCAGTTTCCTCATTGTTGAAGTGAAGACTATCCTTATTGTAAAGATTATCACAGCATGCAATAGTAAGCAAACTTACAAGTGTTAACCTGCTATTATTAAGTGGCAAGTATTAGTTTAAGAAAGAACATATGAAGACAAGCCTGGATTAAATCCAAAATTAATAAGGATATGTATTGGCAGAAGCCACACCTGAGATTATACATGTGCCATTGAGGGATGGGGGGAGGTGAGAGAATGGAGGAAACAGTAAACTAATACTCAAAGACAGCAAAGCCTGAGGTGGAGGGAAGCCTGATCTCCTAACTAGGGTCCCTTCCTCAATCCCCAGTGGTGCTCCAAAGCATGGATCTCAATCTCAGAGCCATACCGACCAGACGAACCTATTGTCAGAAATCCTGGAGGCCGGTTGGACCTCTTCTACACTCTATGAGCCTTCCTAAATGCAGGCTGTGACTGCCCAGGGCAAATTAACAAAGCCATCCCAGTTAATTCCCAAAGACCCCATATTAAATGACCACACAGTTCTAACTTTTTTCCTTAAAAATTAGCTTCAAGTACAAGTGGTATTATTTGAGGCCCTAGAAAATACTGAATTCCAGGAAACCCAAGAGGGTGAGGCAGGACAACCAGGGAGTAGCATTCGTTTTTGGTTGTTTTATTTCTAATCTCCAGCCTTCAGAAAAATGACTTGGGTGTAATCAAAAGAAAACAATGAAAATAATACACTTGAAGGTCAAATAGCTAACTTAATAGGAAACTCATTAGAAACGTGGCTGGACAGACTCACAGCTGAAGAGCTGGTTCATATGATTAACAGTGAGGACAACTCTCTGGTGCTGTGTTATTAACCAGGGCGAGTCCTTCCTTCGGATCCAGTCTGCAGAGACTTCATGTGCAACTTGTGGATCTGGCAGCAAAGGCAGTGTGTTACAAGGCTCAGCAATTCGCCATGGGTTCAAAAGAGTAAACACAAGCATAATACACCGCTTTGCCAAGTTCAACAAACTGTTTCATGGGGCTCTGAGTCCCTGATGAGGGTAGCAACCAAATGGCTAAGTAAGTAAACCCAAGCCCAAAGGTATCGCTCACTGCTCACTGGTGACTGCTGCCAGACACACGTTCTCCTCTGGAATTCACTGATGACAAATGATCCGACTAAGATGAGTTTCTAGAGCAGGGCTCTCATTTCCCCTTAGTTGCAGGATGAAGTCCATATTTCTCAGCCTGGTCAATTAAATCTAAATCCTCGGGGGTGAGGCAGAGCCATCGGCATTTTTTATAAACACCCCATGAGATTCTAATGTGTATCCAGCATCCAGATACACATCTAGGCAAGCTGGTCCCAAGCTTCTCTTCCAGTACCTCCCAATAGAAGTTTCTATTCCAGCCAGAAAGGACCTCTCAGAGCCCTAAAGATCAATCACATTGGGAAGAATCAATATCATTTATTGAGCATGTACCCAGCACTATGCTTAAGAATTTTATGTATTATCTGAGTTAATCTTCACAACCTTATCTATAAAATAGCTAGTTATTGGCCCTATCTTATAGATAACAGAACTGAGCCTCAGAGAGGTTAAGTCACTCGCCTAAGATCACACAGTAACAACTGGTAGAGCAACTGGCTCATTCAAATCTAAGCCTCTTTGGACAATAAATATATACTCACCCTACTAGAACAGCACCTAGAACATAAGTGCTCAACAAATTTTTGTAAAAGAAATGAATGACTAAATACATGACTAAATAGGTGAATGAGTGAATGAGAACAGACCTTGCTAGATCAGTTCAGCTGATCCCTGCCTTTTAAAGGGCCAGAATCAGGATTTGCTTGCTACCTGAGAAACCTGAATTAGAACACCTGAGCCTGAGAAGACACATGTAAACGGCTTCCACTGTGGGTATTTCCAAATAATTGATGCTAGCAATGCAGCCCTGCTTTGGTTTCTGACCTCCTGAGCAGGGTTCTCAAACTTAAGAGTGCGTGGGAACCCTGGGCCCCACCCCCAGGGTTTTGGATTATGTAGATTTGGGTGGGACCAGGTGATGCTGACACAGCTGGTCCTGGACCACCCTCTGAGAACAGCTGCTCAGATGCATTGTTAGGCAGTTTATCAGGGTCCTGACATTCTCAGGGGTTTTTTTTTGGGGGGGGGGGAGGCAGCTACGTTTCTGACTCCAGGACCTCTGCTGGCTCCTGTGGAAAGATCAGCCTCACTGCCCCTGGCCACAGAGAAGGCGGGGGGGGGGGGGGGGGGGGGGGGGGAGGCAGGAGGTGGAATGCCCTGTCACACAAGCCTGCAGTAAACAACACGGGACAAAAGCTGTGGGCTTGTCCACAGATCCCATCTCGTTTTCTCCTCTGCATCTCTAGCTGGATGTTTTGAGCAGTGATTTTCACCGAAGGGCAAGAACAATATCTCCTCCCAGAAAGTCAATCAGAACCTCAAGAGGCACAGGTAGTTTGAAAAAGCATATTGCAATGTGTCCTTCTAGGGAGATGGGAGGAGTGTTTAGCTGATAGTAAACACATCCAAAGTGTCTTAATGGTAGGAATTTGGAGAATTTTCTAGAACACAGACTCTTTTACATCTTCTCGCATACAGCAGGTTTGAGACTCATAGGGCAAGGGCATAAGATTCACATGCTTATCAAAGATGGCATGCTCGTTTGTCTATTTTGTTCTGTTATTTTAAGTTTGAGAATTCTTCCCAAGGCGAAAGATCACAGATGACAAGTGCCACATAGGCTACCTACTTCGTCCCAGAAAGCCAGGATCACCCTCACCTAAGACAGGAGCTGTGATGAAAGGGTTGGCCAGTTCTGGCAGATCACAATGCCAGGGGCCAATACAGAGATCTAATCGTGCAGGGCCAGGAAGCGAGATTTCCAGGAACAAAAACCTGGGGCATAAAAGGGAAGGCACAAGCCCAGTCTCCACCCCCACCCCCACCCCCCCGCCCTTTCCCCTTTACCTGCAGGACTGTTACCAGGTGGGGTACAAAGGTTCCCTAAAGTACCACAAGATGTTCAGTCTCATGGGGTCTCCTAGGTTTTCAAAGGGGAAAGAGGGGTGAGACAACGGGCCTTTGATGTTTGAACTCGGATCCTGAAATCAGAACCTCAGGCAAAAACTGTTTTTATCTCTTCCATCCTAGGCAACCAAGTTGAAAGCGCTGGTGGGCACTTCCTTTTCAGCTGCTCTTTCCATATTGTCATTACCTCCCTGCTGAGAGAATGGAATTCCTTTGACTGGAAACATGGGTCCAGCTCGGAGATGGTGCCAGAGATCCCTTCCTTTTCTCTGTCGATTAGGTTACCCTTCTGTCCCACACTGGAAGGGGTATTTCCGTGCTCTTTATTTGACTGTGTTGGCACAGTTGACAGATTCGCGGCTTAATCACCTTCCCCCATGGGTCAGCAGGAGAGTAACCCCAGGGGCTGGTTTGAGATAGAAGCATTTGAAAGGAATTATTTTTGAGATTTGGTGAACAGCGGAGTTGATTCAGCGAGGCTGCAGATTTAATGAGCCTGCAGGTATTATGAATAATATATAAATAACTTACATTGCCATGGACTGCTGTGCAGAAAACGCCTGCCCTAGGAGTGTCCTGGATATGGGCCCAATCTTCTTCATATTTTCTAAGATACCCACAAAGCTGAGATTTAATGCTCTCTCGTATTTAAGACAGCCATCTCTGGGAAGCCAGAAATTCTCCTTATCACAGGGTCTAGGATAATGCCCCCAATCAGAGGTCACTGCAGGCCACCAAGCGACCTGGTTAATTTTATGAGGAGCAGCTCCAGGATGTCCCTGACTGGGTTTGACTCTCAGACCCCCTCCCCCTTGTTAGTTGGGTAAGCATGGAAAAACTAAATTTTCCTTACCATAAAGTAGGGATGTCAACAGTTCACATATCATGTAAGGGTTAAATGAGATAATACATGTACACATCCTAGCACAGGGTAAACACTCAGCAACTCCTAGCTATTATTAGTATTATTTTAAAGTGTAAATGGAAAAAATGCTATTTCCCTCATCAAAATCAATAGTTTGCCCTCATTCCTGGTGTAAAATCCACACTCCCTCCTTTAGCCAATGTGACCAAGATCTGGCCCTCTCCAGCCACCTCTCTCCTGCCACCATCCTACTCATTCACCCCCTCAGCCTCAGAGCCTCACAGCCCCTCTGTCACTTCTACCAACACAAGCTCCTCCCGTCCTCTAAGCACCCGCACATGCTGTTCCCTTTGCCTGGAATGCCCAGCTCTTCGAAGGGCTCACTCCCTGCTCCATTCAGGTCTCAGTTCAAAAGTCACTCATCTGTATTCCTAGTGCCTAGAACAGTGCCTGACATATTAAGCACTTACTTGATATTTTTCACGAATGAATTACTTTTTCTCTGGAACTAGTATTTCAATATCACCAGATAATACAACCAAGGTGGTGCCTTCCCCTCATGAAGGCCCCGAGTTCCTAAACCTACAGGGAGGTGTTGCTTTGTCATGTGGCCGTTATTGCTGCTGCCACTGTGTGTGTGTGTGTGCGTGTGTGTGTGTTTAATCATAAAGGTCCTTGTTGAAAAAGAAGTTACAAAAAGAAGTTCACCCTGGCGTAGCTCAGTTGGTTAGAGCATCATCCCGATACACCAAGGTTGTAGGTTCGATCCTGGTCAGGGCACATACCGGAATCAACCAATGAATGTATAAATAAATGGAACAACAAATCGGTGTTTCTCTCTCTCAAGAAAGAAAAAAGAAAAGAAAAGAAAGAAAAGAAAAGAAAAGGGAGGAGAGGGGAGGGGAGGGGAGGGGAGGGGAGGGGAGGGGAGGGGAGGGGAGGGGAGGGGAGGGGAGGGGAGGGGAGGGGAGGGGAGGGGAGGGGAGGGGAGGCAGGCGAGGGAAGGCAGGCAAGGGAAGGGAAAAAATTGCAAAGTTCTTCAATAGCTTCTATTCACTTGGCTAATATCCAGACAGCCACTTAGATGCCCTGGCACTGATTTTTCATTAAACATATTAATGCATCTCTCCACTCAGCTAAGGCTCTTGACTGGCCTGTCAACCAATCAATCAGCTTCCAGAGAGAAGGTTCCTTTCACTCTGTGAGGGGCAGAGAAACCAGCCTATTAACTCACAGGCTCACTGTGACACCAGTGTTATGAGCTGAATTGTGTCCTCCGAAGTTCACATGTTGAAGTCCTAACTCCCAGTACCTCGGAATGTGACCCTGCACGGATGCAGGGGCTTTAAAGAGATAACAGATTAAATGAGGTCATTAGGGGGGTGTTAATCCAATGTGACTGGTGTCCTTAGAGAAGGAGGCAATTTGGATGCAGACACACACAGAGGGAGGAAGATGTGAAGACACAGGGAGAAGACCGTCATCTACAAGCCAAGGAGAGGGGACTCAGAAGAGACCAACCCTGCTGGTACCTTGACCTTGCATTTCTGGCCTCCAGAATTGTGAGACAGTAAATTTCTATCATTTAAGCCACCTAGCCTGTGGTACTTGGTCGTGGTTGCCCTGGCAAACTAATACACCCAGAGAGTCATTAATCATTCAGAGCCTCAGTTTCCACAACTGCCCAATGGGAACACCTGGCCTGCTGACATCAGGGCGTCTGAATTCATGTCTTGGGGTCCTGGGCAGCAAAGCAGAAACAGTCATAGACCTGAAGACGTCGGGGTGCCATATAGAGGTGTGAGAGCCAGAACAGCGCCTTGGCCATCTCCGCTCCTAACCCCCAGGGAGGGAGGGGGGCTGCCCCCTCCACAGTTATTTAGTGGATGTGGGAGAAACGGAACTTGCGTGGGAGAAGGGAAAGAGCACAGAACAGAAACTGGAGATCTCTAAGAAATTAAAAAGAAAAAAGGATCCCACTTAAGCCCCTTAGAGATTTCTGGATAAAAACCATACCTTTTATTTATACGGTTCTCTGCAGGTCACAAAACAATTGATGGCCATGGGTGTTTTTTTAACCCATTTGAAGTCAGGAATCCCTCTGAGAGTCTGAGGAAAGCTATGCATCCCCCATAAAAAATAACCTAATGGGGTGGGGTGGGATGGAGAGGATCAATGAGGGGGAAAGGGGACATCTGTAATACTTACAACAATAAGATAAATTTTTAAAAAATAAAAAACCTACACACTTACCACAGAAGAGTATATCTACACCAGCATGGCCCTATCCTGCAATGATGAGAGGGTTCTGTATCTATACTGTCCAACAGGGCAGCCACTGGACACAGGTGGCCAGCGAGCACTTGAAATGTGGCTAGTGCGACTGAAGAATTGCATTTTTAAATCTTTTCATTTCAATTATTTTTTAATTTAAATATCCACGTCTGGATCGCGGTTTTTGTACTGTCCAATGTAGTGACAGACTATTCCAGAGTGTTTATAGACCCCCTGCAGCTCCCCCATGAAATGCCCTTATCAGTGGACCCCAGGTTAAGAACCACTTAGGATGATTACACTGTCTTCAAAATAATCAACTTTTTGAGCTTACCAGTACATGCGTCATCACACTTAATCCTTCCAACATCCCTAGGAGAGAGGCAGGACACTATCCTCAATTTGTGGGTGTGGTTACTGAGGCACCGAGAGGCCTGCATTTCGCCCACAGTCTCGTGTCTAGGCCACTGCGGACTGTGTGGTGTAAGAACTGACCCCCCAAAACCAGATCGGAGGGTTTTATGAACTGAGGTGAACTGAGGCCTTCTCAATATGAATTGAGGGAAATTCTTTTGGGTCACCGAAAGAACTTGAATTCACACTGGCACTCATCTGAGCAAGGGCTTCTCCTCTTCTTGAAGCCCCCAGCAGGGGCTGGACTGAAGCCAGCTTGACCTTGATAATAGGAAGTTCTTCCATTGAGGTTCATCTCTGGCCTTCCCTTGGGAGGCAGACAGATACCTGCTCCCCATTTGGCCTCTAGGATTCCCAAGGTCAAAGAGGGCACACTACTAGCGAGGAAGTTAGGTTTCTCCATGTAGGACTTGGGCTACCGCAGATGCCTCCCAATAAAGAACCTGAGACCTTCCTGCTGACACAGCTCTCTCTCCGCCTTCTGATGAAGAGGCTCCTACTCTGGGTCATGAAATCCCAGACACATAAGTGCCCCCAGAGCATGTGACCCACCCCAGCCCCACCATGCAGGTCCTCCTTCGCTACTGCCTCCGGTTTCCATAGTAACCAGGCCACAGGGAGCAAGAACACTCAGAACTTAATAAAACTGACTCTCATTCTACATTTTGTATCTCTACTCACTTCTAACTTCTAGAAAGTGCCCTCCTTCACCAGGCAGATGCAGATGTTTTATCAGCCTGAAATTCCACTTTCGACAGTTCTTCCTCAGAAACACTCCCCCAGGCCCAGCTGGGATGCCGCACATCTCCACGAACACTTCCCACCCACAGGCCTCCGTGGTCCCAGAATATGTTGCCTACACAGTCCCCGAACGTGGTGCTCACACATCTCAGAACACTTTTACTGTCACGCCTTGCATCACTCTTGGAGCACTCATGCCATGTTCCTCTTTAAATTTCTAACCACGTTTCAGTGTCACAAGAAGTAGACACTCAGCAGACACGTGGTTCCCAAGCTGTTAAAACAAAGACGGCTCGGCCCCACCTACAGCTGCTGATTCGGCAGGTCCCGGGTGCGGCCCAGGAAACTGCATTTCTAACAATCCCAGTTTATACTGATGCTTTTGGTCCAGGGACCGCATTTTGAGAATCACTGCAAGAGATGTCTGTGGAATGAATAGATGACTGAATGAATGAAAAGTTCCCTTAAAATCAAGATAAATAATATTACCAGCATGGACTTCTAGGTGAGGGGCAAAAAACAACAGGGAACCAGAAGAAGAATTTTAAATATCAGAAGAACTTCAGGGTTACCATTTTGTGTCCTCTTAGCTCTTACTGTATAACTTCTCGTGATCAGACCAGAAATGAAAAATAGGTCATTTTTCTGACTCAACCATTTATTAAAAAATATTCTCTGTATGTTTGTAGATGCAGAAAGAAATACCTGAAAATATGTTCACTAGTAATGCTTATTTAAGGATGTTGAGACTTCACCTAAGCTTTCCAACTTTTATAACTCTGTGTAGTATGTGAACTTATTTTTACTGTAATCATGTCTCAATTTTATAAAAATAAATCTATGGAATAAATAATGTAGAAAGTAAAAAATATACATTCTCAAGAAACACTCTGACTCAGAAAGTCCAAGACTAGGAATTTTTCATAAGAAAATAATAAAAAATGAACATAAAAATGATGTCCAAGGAGGGTCACTAAAGCCCTGTTTATAACAACCAGAAACTTGAAATAACTTAAATGTTTGACAAAAGGAATTAGATTCAATAAATGATGGTATTTCCATAAATGGAGTACTATAAAGCGGCTTAAAATGTCCTCGTGGGGGAATATTTATTGACACAGGAAGAGATGCATAATATAAAAACTGGAAAACAATCCAGCTACAAAACAGTATAAACTGTATGATCTAACTTTGGATAAAGACACAGACATAGAGATGTACATAAAAATGTAAATCTTGATAGAGAGCTTTTTATCAGAGTTAGAACAGAAATTATTTTTTAATTTTAACGTTAGTCTTTTAATCATTTCTGCAATAAACACATATCGCTTGTGTAATATTTTTCCAGGATATTTTAAAAAAATGATAAGATTCGGGAAATGGATTCTCTCCATCTCTTCCCACGAGGGAGCAAGGAGGTTGAAGCACGAGCACTTCTATAAGCTTTGCCCCAACTTGAACTCCATCTGCACCCACAGATTCCTCTTCTTTCTCAAAATGAACTGGACCTGCACCTGCTCAATGGTAATTGCTCCATCAAAGAGCCTAACTTTGGGTAACTCATGACACCGCCCCTGAGCATCGGCTTTGGGGAATGATGTTTACAGTGTAATGTATCCACCCTTACTTGGTCGCCCAACAAAACTGCCATTTTTCAGAAACCAGGGCTGTCGCCCAGGCTGGCTTTCAATAGGGTGGGTTGCTTAGCAACCGCCAAGGAACTGGGAAGCGGAAGGAGGCACCCACCGGAGATATTTTATGACCAAAGTGAGCTGCGCTACGCCTGTCTGCTTGCATTCAAGGTAACCAAATAGGAGATAACACCCGGCTATTTTTGCATCATGAGGAAAAATACTTGGCTCCTGCCCAGAAGGGCAATTACCTAAAAATCTTGGCAGGCCCCATGGTATGAGGAATGGTAACTGATATGAGGATGGAAAAAAAAAAAATCACTGACCTTCATAAATACTGATGATATGAGGATGGCTGAGGGATGACATAATCTCAATCTCTCGTCTGATGTGAACCATGTCCTGTTCATCCTTAATTTTGTCCTTACGGATGGATTTTATAGCAACCTGTAAAGTCAGGAAATGAAATGTTACTCCGAGAACTAAACAGATGCAAATCAGCCATTTGGGGGAGTTTGGAAAATAAATACAGATGTTACTTGTTGGCAGAATCGACAATAACCAAAACAAAGCTTCGAAATACCCCCTGTCACGTCTTTCATTTATAGCAGAAACACCCTTCTCCGGACAACAGAAAACATCAGGTTTTAACAGCCTGGGGTTTGGGGCGGTGAATTTTTTTTCATAAAGCGGAGGCTGCTTCACGTGGCCGGATCCATTTACTCTAGGAATCCGGATCCTTTGAAACAAGAAAAACGGAGAGCTCAGTTTACAGGGTACCGATGATTAAACAGGGCTAGGTGAAATTAGTATCACTCAGCTCCTCCAGCAGCTGCCAGGGCGAAGGCTACAAAAAGCTTTATTGCACATCCCGTCGGGAGGCCACTTCTGCTCAAACCCTGGGTTTTAAGACTCGGGGTTATGCCTTGTTTATGCACTTGCTCAGAAGCCAAATCCTTCTTACATCCTTCCTCTTTCCCAAGGCACCGTCACAGCACACGATGTGACAAAAAGGCTCTGCTAGAGGAAAATCGGGGTAAAACCAAGGGAGTGACAGCTACACTCCCTGCCCAGCCCCAGTTGATTCCAAAAGCTCTGTACCAATGTCTCCTGCAAATCCAAACTGTTGAGAAGTGCCAGGCCATGACACAGAGCCATTACTCAAAAGAAATCCATAAATAAAAAGGCATTAAATGACAATGGGAATCTAATAAGGAAAGACACATTTGCCAATGGATTCATCTTTGCTCATGAACAAGTTGGTTGGTAATTTAATTCTCCTTGGCTCTAAGGGGGATAAAAGCTACTTAGGTGGGGGAGGTATCCATGGGTAACAAGGAAGCCTGCCAACCAATTTGCTGCCAGCTCCGAAAGCCTGCCTAGTCACCTCCATCCTGGTGCGTCTGTGCCTTCACTTACCTGTCCGACACTTTCCTAGTAACTCAAGAATAAGAAAGGTATTTTTATCAGTGTTTTTGCTATTTACTGATCTCCCCGCAACAGGTTAACTAGCAGCTCCCTGTTCTTCTCCTTTGCAGAGCCTTCCCCAGTTGTAATTAAATCAGCATTTGTGTCGTTACTTGACTCTCCACTAGTGGAGACCTTACTCACTGCTTTATCTCAGTGCTTAGCGCCACGCCTGGCACGTGGCAGGCCTGAGAAAACACTCGGTGTGGGCAGGCGGGCAGGCGGGCAGACTGGTAGGATGGGAAGGAGAGGAGAGAAGCGGGCAAGGAAGGAGGGGAGGGAGAGGCAAGGGTGGCTGCTATTAGGTGAGGAGAGCGCAGGCTAGAGAAGTGACAGTGGACCGGGAGCGAAAATGAAGGGAGCGCTCCTGCCAACCACCGCGGAGACAGGCACCAAAGGAGGACAACTTAGGATTTCTAGGACATCCTCCCCCATGGGCAATCGAGGAAAGAAGAAAGCAGATAGGAAACCCGAGACACCCTGCCGGATAAAAGGCGGCTACGCAGACCTGAATGAGCTCCCAGCTACAAGGCCCCCTTTCACCAGGGGCCAGGCTCAGAGCTACCCCGGGTCTTCAGCACAGCCCCATTCAGTACATAGCAAGAAAAGCCTACATGTGCTTACGTCAAATGTAAGGATATGACTGGAAGGCTTTATTTTATCTGAGCAGGGCCGGCGATCCTGAGAGCTGGTTCTTAGAGGAAGCAGACAGTGAACACACACAGGCCTGGAGGATGTGGGTGGCTGCTGGACCAACTCCTACATTCCTCCATGGACTGAAGGGGAGGAGGGGAGAAACCACCCCTTTGATTATGCAGCAGGCTGAACTTGGCCTTGAGGAGGTCCTATTGTCAAGTGACAATAGAAATACATTCTTTCACCATCCAGGGTCAGGGGAGGGTAGTGGCATTCTGGGGGGTAAGAAAATAAGCCCACTGGTCAATTCCCCCAACAGAAGCTGGGGGCCGCTGAGGGCCCCATGGTGCGTTTGCCAGGGGGATGCTTCCAGCCCAGTGCGAAAAGGGGAGTGTTCACATTCTAATAAAACCCCACTCAGCACTGAGGAAACTAAAAGGGCTCCATAAATGTTAATAAGCATGGTGGTTGTCCCTCCACAAAAGCCTCCCTCTTCCAACAATGAGTCTTCTATTGAAAATGTAAAAGAGGGTTCATTCTATCCCCTATTTCAAAGGGGTGGTGGGAAGTCGGGAGGAGACAGATGCTAGAAATCACTTAGAACTGTGCAACTGCCAAGGCCAGAGGGAAGGCTCTCAGTTCAGCTCCCACGAGCAGCGAGGTGACTACCCAAGGTCACAGAGCCAGTTAGTGGCAAACCACAAAAGCAATAACGGGAGTAATAATAGCAGACATTCATGCAGCACTTAATTTACGGCACAGACGCTGCGCTAAGTGCTTTACACCCCTCAGATCTTGACATCACTCTCGCTGCTCAAGCTTCAGCTTCATGCCACCCCCTTAGGGAGCCCTCTCTGACCCCGCTGGTTGATAAGGCCACCCCTGGCCACCCCCTCTATACCCTTCCCCATTTTATCTCTTTGGGGCCATTTCAAACTATCTGAAGTTATCTTGCTTCTCTGTCTGCTGCATAGTCATTCAGCTCATGGGCCGAATCCAGCTCGAGGTCTGTTTCTGCAGGGCCTAGAGAGCTAAGAATGGCGGTCGCATTTTTAAATAGTTGTTTAAGAAGGAGGAGGAGGAGACCTGTAAGTGTAGCTTCTGTAACAGAAGGCAGCGCCTGCTTCATGAAGTTAAAGGATACACCGAGCCAGGGCACAGTGAAACAGTATTGCATAATGGTTAGCAATGTGGCTTTAAGTCCTAGCTAAAACTCCTCACTAGCTGTGTGACCTTGGGCAGGTTACATAACCTCTCTGTGCTCCAGTTTCCTCATCTGTATAGAAACAGCAGTGTTACCTTCATGGGTCCCTCCCTGTGAGGATTACATGTTAGGTGCTTAGGATGTGCCTGGCCCAGGGCAGGTGTTCAATAAATGTCAACCGTGTTTAACTCGGAGAGGGTGCCCCAGAAATCGGGTCCTCTTTTCATCCTCAGAGCAAACTTGAATTCCTCCTGGTTACTCAGGGAGCAGTGAATGAGGGAGGGAATGGAAACCACATTTGTTCCCAAAGAACACCAAGGGCTAGAGCACCTCTCTCCTGGGTCTCTAAATTGTACCCTGGTCTGAAATATCAGGAAGCTCAGAGCGGCTGGGGCCCACCATGGTCATCATGGCACCTGAGTCTGAGACCAGAAGGAAGATGGACAATTTGAACCTAGGACCGTCTTCCCCATCTCCTTGTGGTTGCCCATCCAGGTGAACAAGGGAATAAACTCTTCCTCCTTGCAGTCAAAAGTCTGACTCACGCTCTCCAGCTCAGCTTTTCTGGATCTGTTTATCCACTTATTCCTTTGAGTGCCTACCAGGTGCCAGGCACGGTGCTGAGACAATACAAAAGGCAGCCAACATGATCCTGCCCCAGCCCTCAAGATGGGGGGGGGGCACAAAGGACAAGACGGAAAAATCGCCCAAATGATTACAGAATTTCCCTCATGCCCAAAGGCCACCGAAGACACGCACAGAGGCCAGCATTATGGAAAAAGCTCCTCTCGTTTTCCTCCCTCCTCACCACATCTACAAGGAAAGACCGAGATAAGGAAAGGGCCCAGCAGGAAGAGATTACCGAATGTCTGAAACCATACACCCTCAAAAAAAAAAATCCAATTTGTTCTTGCACGAGTCAGATTTCACTCCGCCTTGGAAATAACTGGGGCCGGGAAGTCAGGTGTCTGAGCCCAGCACGCAGCACAGCAACTTTCATAAATGTCCCCACGTCTAGACGGCACCGCGTCTCTTATAAAACGGTCTGCTTTTAAATAAGGCCACCCCGTGGTTTAATGTTTAAACCGTATGCAGCCGCAGGTCTGGCCGGGGACCTGCCAATGCTGCCCTGCAGTGCCTGCCTGCTTAAGAGGCAAACTCGGCGCAGCCAATTCCCATCCCTTGTTAAATGTAATGGGCCCGGCCTCCTCTTCTGCCGAGGCAGTTTCTCTTTTTGTGAATAATAACCCCAAACCACCTGCTCTGCAGCCCGCCGCACCACCTGCTCTATAGCCCGCCGCGGCCGCGAATGAAGGAGCTTGGTGATCTCGGCAGGGTTATGGGCAAGCAGAGCAGAATGACAAAAGTTCAGGCCTGTACTGGCTGGCCGGCCTCAGGCAAGCCCCAACCTGGTAGGCCTCAGTTTCCTGATCTGTAAAATGGGGTTAGTGCCTGGCACACAGTAGGTGTTCACTGAATGGGGGTAACTATAAAAGAGGCCTATCAGATACGGGGTCCTGGACCATGTTATAGGGGTGATGAACCCAAAGCAAATCATCTCACAGACCTCTCCCCTCCCTGTTTCCCCACACATCTTCTCCCCACATTTATACTGGTGGGAGAGCAGGTTAACATTCAGAGCCAGCCTGCATGCCCACATTCAGCAGGCAGCCAGCTGTCTTCCTGGCCTGCTCTGGGGAGGGGGGCATGTTCTGGGCAAGTTGTGTGTATTTGAGGCTCTAGCCAAGAAAATCGCTGCCTTCGTCCCACCACAGCCATCCCTCATGGATGCTCATTCACTCCCATACGTCAGCCTGCGAGGAGTGCTCTAGAGCAGTGCCTCTCCTACAGGGGACATGAGCATCTTGTTACTTAAAATGCAGACTCTGAACCCAAAGTTCTAAGGAGGGGGCCTGGGAGTCTGCATTTCTAGCAAGCTCCCAGGTGATGCCAGCAATGCAGGTTCAAGGATCCACTGTGAGTAGCAAGATCTTAGTGCTCTGCCTTTGGCCCTGACATATCAACATTTTTAATCAGTGACAACATTCTTAACAGCAGTGACTAACATTCATTACCTGTGAACCATGTGCAGTGGACCTTAGCTCATTTAATCCTAACTACAACCCCATTTTCGAGGGGAAGGAACTGAGGCACAGAGGACATAAATATTACCCAGAGTCACACAGCTTGCGAACAGTGGAGCTAAGACTCAAACCCAGGCAGGCTGAGCTCAGAGGCTGCTAATTCTTGAGGTTGTGTTTAAAGTTAGGATGGACAGCAAATGTAGCAGGTGACAGAATCTCTCATAAGATCCCAAACAGTCTCCCAAGCCCAGTGTGATGAGCCCTCTCCAAGCAGATGAAGTTTTAGAGGGTCCCATGTCAAGTGCCAGGAGGCAGGCCTGGGGAGTGAGCAGCAGGGAAGACACACGCCATAAACACGGCATTAGCATCACTTAGTGAAAACAAGTTTGCAGTTATCTGGCAGGAGGAGCTGGCAGCTTCCCCGCCATTCACAAGGTGTGATCTCACGCCCAGCCATGTTCCACATTCCACGGGAGCTGCAGGGCACTGTATCAGAGGCAGCTCAGGGACCTTTTCTTACCAAGGGGACCGATGCAAGTGGCCTCTGGGAAGCCAAGTTGGAGGCCAGTGCACAGGTTCCCATTCTTGTCTGGTCAGAAGTCGGGCCACATGGGTCCCAAGCCCCACAGGATCACCCACTGGCTTTCACTCAGAAAGCCTGTGCCCAGCCATCACCCCAGGGATGCCACCCAGGAGACCATCTTGCAGCCAAAGCCCCTAATTAATTAAATGACCCACAGCTCTGGCCAACTCAGGAAAACACTCCAACAAGTTGCAATGAGGCAATCGGCCCCACAGGGACCCAAGCCAGCTCTGCCGCGGGACCCACAGCCCTCTTCCTCTCCGGCCTGTTGATTCATGTTGTTACATGGATGTTTTTTCAGACAGAAGCAGGTTGGAAGCCAAGAGTTGTATCAACAGGCTCTGAAAAGAGGCACCCTGATGCCAGGGAGCACGGCATGTGTAAAAAAGAGCCTCTTCTTCTAAGAATGGCATCCCACCATTCACCACCACCAGCCCTTTAATCTTGTAAGAGGTTCTAAAAATATAACCCTCTGCAACTCACTTCTCAATCTTCTATTTCTCAAAACTCCATCAGAGATGTTGTTTCCTTGGATGATACTGATTTTTCTCCTGCTATGAAAAATGTGTTCTAGTTCCAGAATTTAAGCAGCAAATCAGATTTTTATTTGACGGCGCCAGGGCCTGCTTTGGCGGACCTCGGAGAGGCCTGGGACTTTTTTCTACACGTAGAGTAGAATCTCCATCACTCCCCTCCCCCTTCAATGACTGAGCTAAACCCAGCCGGGCGTGGCTCAGCGGTTGAGCATTGACCTAGGATCCAAGCGATCAGGGTTCGATTCCTGGTCAGGGCACATGCCCGGGTTGTGGGCTGCAGCCGATCAATGACTCTCTCATCATCGATGTTTCTCTCTCTCTCCCTCTCCCTTCCTCTGTCTGAAATCAATAAAGATATGTTTAAAAAATAAAAAATAAATACATAAATAAAAATAAAAAAATAAAAAGACTGAGCTAAGACTGTCGTTATTGCACGTGGTGATGCCACAAGGGAAATTGAATTAATGACTAAGAAATCTCAGGCAGATTTACACTCCCCTGTACAACGGGCGCTGAGGTTTGTAAACACGAGATAGTGGCCATGGCTGACTGAGCAGCGAAAAGAAGGCCAAGGGAAAGTTAACACCAGTAGCAATGCCAAAAGCAAGCAACAAACCAGCTCAGAGAACAGTTAGATTCTCAGAGAAAGCAATTTGCAAAAGAGTGGTGAGCAGCCCCCGAGTCAGACCCCCTGGTTCAGGGGGGAGAGGGAAAACTGTCAAAATGCAGATTTCAGAGCCTATCCCGGATCTACCGAATTTTGAGGGTGGGGGCCAGCTCCTGTCAGCATTTTTTATGAGTTTCCCCAGGGATTCTGCTGCACTGTGAAGTTTAAGAAATGCCATCTCAAACTGCAATCAATGTGGCCAGCCTGGCCCTTGTTATTCCGTACCTTAAATACTAAACATTACGTGATTAGAGAAAATTGATGAGCTGCCCATCTATCTAGAGGGGAATTATAAACAAGTTGCTTCCTGGAGGGGGCTTGGTGACCTGAATTAATTTACCCCTGGCACCTGGAAAGCTGCTTCCTCTCGTCCTAGCCCGAGGCCGGCCTGTGGCCCCCATAAGGGCCAGAAGCTGGCTGCTGATGGATGACTTCATCCGCAGCATGCAACCTGGGCTCCCACGCCTGGTAAAAGTGGATGTGTCCAAAGGAGGAGGGAGAACGTGAGGCTCTGCCTGCTGGGTGAGAGGTGGTCTGGCTGTGGCCGTGAGCCTTCTCTGACCAGGATCCCCTAGAAGTCTCTCGGGGCTCTGCTCTAATAAACCCCCCCAAGGCCGCCTGCATGAAAAGGCTCCAGTAGCACAAGATGCCACACAGGCAACTGGAGTCGCAGAAGGACTGAAAATGAAGGCTGTGTAGCTGGGACTCAAGTGGCCAAGCAGCTGTTTACGGACTTTCACGTCACCAAAAGCCAAATGCAACGGCAACTCCGAATTCTCACATGCCACTCTCTCTTTGCAGGTTACAAGTGCCCTGGGGAGGCAGAGGAAGGACTAGACCAGGGGGCTGAGGTTACTCACAAGTTGTTCAGCCTCGACTGGCAGCGTCCGATCACGCTGACTCTGTTTATAACATGGCTTAGGTAAGCTTAGGATTGTGCAACTTTTATTTATCAGTCTCCAAGCCCAGCCAAGCCCCAGCCAGAAATGCTAAGAAACCCAGCATCAGCACCTCGGCCTTGTCATCAGTCACAGCCACTTGGCCAGGGCGCCCCTGCACACAGAGGTGCTCAGGAAAGCACATCATAGGCCCAGCTTCCTCACCCACAATGAGGATGACAAGCATACCAACCCACGAACTGGTAAATGTGGGAATCGCATCGGCTTGTGCACATGACGGAGGGCAGAGAAGGCCAGGAGTCACCATGGCAGAGGCACAACGAGTGCCACTATCAACAGCAGCTGTTAGAGCTAGAAGGACCTCAGAATGTTCTATGCCGCCTCCCCTCCATTTTACAGATGAGAAAACTGAGTCCCAGGGAGGCTAAAGCACAGGCCCCCAAGTTAACAGCAGCACTGGAACTGCAGCTGAGTCTTGAGTCCCACTCCTGTCCTGGATTACTACGCTGGGCAAGGAGTCCTAAGTTCCAAGGCACAGCCAGCAGCAGGCCAGAAACCGCCACAGAAAAGTTCAACAGTGACATGGGAGGCGGGCTCCTGCGCGGCAAAGTCCCCAGAAAGGCTGCATTATTAATGAGCCAGGATGAGGAGTGACAGACACTCCTAAGCACGCTGGCAAATGATGACCCGTTTTGCAGCACGATGCATTATTTCAGCTCCACCTAATGCCAGGGCGCTGTCCTCACACAGACACGCCAGGGACACCGTTTCCAGTCCAATTCAGTCCCAACCTTGTTCCAATTTCTGAAGGCTGATTTGATAGCACACATGAATAGGCATAGTTGGGAGGTTTTCATCCCATTATTTCCTAATTCCCTGAAAACACTGCTTTTAAATATTAACTTCGGGTTGCTACGGAATCATTGACCTTGGGAGCAACAAGGAACACAAAACAGCTAAGGAACAAAATTAGTTTTCCAAAAGGAAAAGAAATTAGTCCATTGAATTCAGGTGATCCAGGTGAGCGGAACAAAGAAGAGGTTTTTAATCTCTTAAGATGGTAAAATACATATAACATGCAAAACCAAACAAAACACCCATGGCTTTAAATTTCATATTTTAACCATGGGTGATTTTACAGCTAAGTGAAAGAGAAGATTCTTTAGAAGGTATTTTTATCCCGACAGACTCCCTCTTATTCGGAAAACTGATTTATGGCAATTAGAGTGTGCAAAGACGTATCAGACAAGGAAGGAACAATAGACCGGCTGCAGTCTGTCCCCCTGGAGGCCTCATTCATCATCCCCTCACTAGCAGAAGCTTCTTTTCCTTCCAAGGGAAGCTCTCCTTGTCCATCACCCAGAGAGTTAACAGGCTGGTTCCTGCTCCACAGTCCCACTGCCAAATGCATCTGGATGCTTATCAACCCGCTAATTACTGCCCTGCAAACCTGCCCGGGATGCTAGTCATGGCAGCACCTCCAGCTACAAATGCACAGCCCCCCAGGCGGTGACAGCCTGGGCCCCCAAGGAGCATGCTCAGTTCCAGGCAGGCATTTCAGGAGCTCCCCAGGATCTCTATCCTCTGCACCTCACTCCTTCAGCTGGCCCCCTCCCCCACACCCATCCCTGCCATGAGCCCGGTCAAATTTGTATAGGTCGCCTTTTATAACCTCGATCACCATTACGTCTAGGTTTCATTCCCATAGAGACCGCTTCTGTTTTCTTCCGTGCAGCTCCAGTGCCTAGCAGGTGCCTGGTGTAGAGGAAATGCCAAAAAGCTATTGCTGAGACAGACCCAGCCACTGAAAAGGACCCTTAACATTATGCCAAGTGAAGTCAGACAGAGAAAGACAAATACTGTAGGAGATTTCACTTACATGTGGAATATGTAAGTTCCAAACTCATAGAAATAGAGAGTAGGTGGGTGGAAGACAGAGGCTTGGGGGTGGGAGGGCTGGGGAGATGCTGGTAAAAGGGTACAAACTTTCAGCTATAAGATGAGTAAGTTCTGGGGATTTAATGTACAGGATGGTGAGTCTAGTTAACATTATTGTAATACCTGAAAGTTTTAAGAGAGATCTTAAATGTTACCACACACACACACACACACATAGTTATGTGAGGGGATGGAGGTATTAACTAACCTTATTGTGATAACCGTTTTATATATGTGCATCAAATCATCACCTGTACATCTTAAACTCAAATAAGTTATATGTCAATAAAGCCAGGGGAAAAGGACCCTTAAAAACCATAAAACCATAGCAGGACATCTTATCCTTCCACAGGCACCTGCCCCTGAGTCTCCTTTTACTTCCTAATTACTCAAGCGTTGAACCCAATCCATCACTGTCCCAAAATCACTTCGCCTGAACTTGCTCATCTTTAAAATGGAGCCAAGCTGGGAGATAATTCCCACTAATAGCTAACAGCAATCATAATAACCACCAGTCATCAAGCCCTTAGTATATGCCAGGAACTGGGCACCATCCCGTTAAGAGCCTCAACCTCTCGCTCATTAAATTCTTGCAGAAACATTATCATTTCTGCTTTCTCGATGAATATAAGCTGAGTCTGAGGGAAGTTAAGTAACATGCCCTGGAGCACACAACTAATAAGTAGGAGAGTTGGGTCTCGCTAAAAAAAAACAACACCCAAGGCCCATACTCTTAACCTCTCAACCACTGACAAAGCACGCCGCACCTAGCACATGGTTGGTGTCTGATGAATAATAGTCTCCGGAGATGAAGGCCCCACCAAAGCCACACTGCCTTGTCCCCACCCTAAGTCTTTTTTTAAGCTAAAATTTAAACCACTTCTATCTTCAAAAGCATACCCACTGGTGTTCCTTGCTGCTCCCTGTGAGGCCAGCCAATGCAGTTGGCAGAATCCAACAGCAGGGCCTGGGAGGTGTGTCCCTAAAATGATGCAATAATGAGTCAGTTCTCCAGCAAGTAATTTTGGGAAATATACTCTGAATAAGGCATTGATACAGGTGCTGTAGAACATGACCCAGGCCTACCCTTTAAGTTGCTTACAATCCAATTGGAAAGGGTAGTGGACATGGGGGATCCTCCCTGCCCTGCACCCATTCACCCCTCTACTAGTAGAAACGCCCTGACTTTACTCTGGGGACGAGCTCTACCCTATTGGATGCAGTTCTAAAGAGACTGTCGGTCCAGATAATTCATGTCAATGGGTGGACCCACAATCCTAGAGTTTGACTAAGGAGATTCTCTTTCCTCAGAATTGAATTTTCAGGGGTCTCAAAACGGCTGGGACACTCATACCGACAACAGTCTCAGAAGAGAGCATCTATTAGTAGTTTCTCCTACATAGTTCCGCAGGGCTTCCTTAGTTCTCTCTTTTCCCAAGTTTGGTCCTGTAGGATATGCTGACTAGGGGTTCAGTAAGGATCATTTTGACCCAACTTGAAGAAAGGTGCAGGAAGTCTAGCCATATTTTCTGCCAAATAATGTTCACACCAATAAAATACTGACCGGTTGTTATTTACCAAATTGTGTGTGTGTCACCCTGCACACACACATACACACAAGTTCATTTGTTGAAGCCCTAACACCTGGCATGACTATCTGAGGATAGGACCTTTTAAAAAGGTAATTAAGGTTAAGTAAGGTCATAAGGGTGGGGTGCTGATCCAATAGGGCTGGTGTCTTTATAAGAAGAAGAAGAGACACCAGGAGCATATGCACACCAAGGAAAGACCATGTGAGGACACAGCGAGGAGGCTGCTGTCTACAAGCCATGGAGAGAGGCCTTGCCAGAAACCAACCCTGCTGGCACCTTGATATTGGACTACCAGCCTCCAGAATTGTAAAAATAAATAAATTTCTGTTGTTTAAGCCACTCAGTCTGTGGTATTGTTATGGCAGCTTGAGCAGACTAATACAGCAGTCATTGTCCATGCTCCCTAAAACACAGTCGACATGTAAACTAACAAAAGGGAGGGCCATTCATGGTCCATACCAGGCATAGCAAGCAGAGAATGGGGAACAAGAGCCCCTGTGTCTCCTAGGACATCTAGGAGAGTCTGGTACCACAGCAGACACTCAATAAATAACTGTTGAGTTGAATTGAATCAAACATGATACATAGCAAAAGTCTTAATTTTCATCAGGATGATTCCTTTCTCACCCATCCACCCACTACCACCAGCCTGGCCCAGTGTCTACAAGTTGCTGAAGTCAGACAACCTACCCAGATGATATACAGGATTCCACTCAGGTCCAAGCTGCTCCTGTACTTGTGGGTAAGACCACAAATCCATGGGTGCAATACCATGGTGTAAATGACCAACTCCTATGTACACAATGCCACCCCACTTTATTTTACTCTAACCCGCTACCCCATGAAATAGGGAGGAGAGGGAAACTGAAACAGGAAAAGAATTCCCCAAGTCCCAGCAGGTCATAAAGTCAACACCCAAGTATCAACCCAGGTACTTGGATTCTGTGGCCAATGCTGCTTCCGCTGGACCACAGCTGTTTCCACATTTCGTCAAATCTGTGGAAACACGGGGTAAAGAAGAAACACTCGGAGTCCTGGCATTGTGCTGCTTCCTTTCTCTGGAGCTCAAGCCTCGGGGAGAAAACGAGCTCAGAGATCGGACTGTTCAAATGTCGTGGGCGACCTGGCCAGGGAGCTAATCAGAACAATTTGGGAGTGCAGCGAAACAAGGACACCCCTTCCTGGATCCAGCATCGCCTTTATGGCAACACTTCATAAGAACCATTCTCTTACAACGAAACTGTCAAATCCAGCAACCACAGGCCAGAAACATCCCAGCTGAACCCCGCCAAGCTGCTTTCTGATGTACTGTACACACAAATACCAATATTCCCCAGATGTTCTCCATGTAAAACATTTGGTTTGAGACACAGCCCTTCTTTCCCAAAAACTCTTACATTTGTTTAATGGACTCATACAGTTCAGCTAAAATATCCTGGAGCAGACATCTGAAGCCAGCCCGGCTCTGATGCAAGCATCCCATCTGCAGAAAAGACAAACAAGTAAATAAGACAAATCTCCTCAAGATTTATGCTCCCTGCATCTTTTAAGCAGGTCATAAAATGTAAGCTATGTGTGGATAGCAATGCATGTTGCTTTCAAGTGTGTTTCTGAGTCCATCCCCTTGTTAATCCAAGACTGATGTTCAGAGAGTGGGTCTGGCATGCTGAAGAGGAGGCTACATTCTCTTTCTACACCCTCAGAAAAAGGAGTTAAAAAAATCTGTCACTTGAGCAATGTAGATGACTGAGGTAAAGGTAGGTTTTTCCTGGATTTAATTATCCAAATATAGCAACAGTTCCTTTATTCCAAAGCCCATTATCTCTTCACCCACAGTCAAGAACACAGGTAAGAGGTGGCAAAAGATCTGGAAGCAGCCCAAGTGCCCATCAGTAGATGAGTGGATAAAAAAACTGCAGTACATTTACACTATGGAATACTACTCAGCCATAAAAAAGAAAGAAATCTTACCTTTCACAACAGCACAGATGGACCTAGAGGGTACTATGCTAAGTGAAATAAGCCAGTCAGAGAAAGGCAAATACCATGTGATTTCACTTATATGTGGAATCTAATGAACAAATAAACAAAATAGAAACAGACTCATAGATAAAGAGAACAGACTGACAGATGTCAGAGTGAGGGGAGCTGGGGAGCTGGGTGAGAAAGGTGAAGAGATTAATAAAAAATCTCATAGACACAGACAGCAGTGTGGTGACTACCAGAGGGAAAGGGCTGTGGGGGGAGGTAGAAGAGGGTAGACGGGGAAATATGGTGACGGAAGGAGACTTGACTTGGGGTGGTGAACACATAATACAATATACAGATGATGTGTTATAGAATTGTGCACTTGAAACCTACATAATTTTATTAAACAATGTAATCCCAATAAAAGAAATTTTTTAAACAAGAAGTGGCAAAATGGGAAATGCATTGGACCTTGCTTGAGTCAAGGGACCCAGCTTGGCCACATACTTACTGGGTGACCCTGGCCAGCCCTACTCCCCCACAGTGCCTCATCCTATTACACGAGAAGACGAAACTTCACTAGATTCACTGCCAGGGACAGTTCGGCTGTGAAGACTGTAGGAATAACTGCACCTAACCCTTAGAAAAGCCAAGAAATGTCATCCAATCCATGCACTGAGCCCCCACAGACGGTCACTCATAGCTCTCCTACTAACAATTCTAACAAGCGCGGTCACAGCCAATCTGTGGGAACGTGGGCAAACAGACCCAAAAAGCCACGAGACACGGCCTCGCTGACAGAATCAAGCAGGACAGCTAACGTCACCTTTAATCTTGTCCTGTGAGTTTTCAGCATTGAGCATGCATTATTTTTGCTGTAGGGAAAAGAAGAATTTTACTGTTTAAAAAGGTCACACAAAGGAATGAAAGTTGATGAGGGAGAAGATAGACAAACTATAAATAGCAGACATCAGAACGCCAAAACACAGCGCTGAGGACTACTTAGAAGCTCCCCAAAGACATCAAGGCATCAAGAAGGTTCAACTACCTTCAAGGCACTTTGTTTTAAGAAGGCAAGAGAGTGTGCATCTTAGCAAGGCGTCCGACTAACCAGTATGCTCCATTTCCCTGGCCGAGGCTCATGCCAGGTAGGACAGTGCTGGTTTGGGGGCCCCTCTCTGCTTTCCCCAGACCCTTCTGCTCAATCAGCCAACCACCCACCGCCATGCCGGCCAAACTCATGCTCCCATATGGCAGCCTCTACAGTCCCTGGAGCACCTCACCCTCCAACAAGGCCAGCAAATCGTGGCACGACTGTAACTTCCTCCATCCTAAAGAAGAGTAGAAATCCCCAGAGTTCAGACTTGTGCTTACGCTCGTTACTGCCAAGAAAAGGCAAAATGCAATGAGATGACATATAGAAAATGCCCAGTCATGTGCCCAACTTAAAGCATATGCTCCAAAACTGCTTTTTAAATTACCATTATCAACAGAGACCTGCCCTGGCTGGTTTGGCTCAGTGGTTAGAGCATAGGCCTGTGGACTAAAGGGTCCCGGGTTCGATTCTGGCTAAGGGCACATACCTCAGTTGCAGGCTCAATCCCCGGCCCCTGTCTAGGCGCCTGCGGGAGGCAACCAATCGGTGCGTCTCCGTCACATTGATGTTTCTCTCTCTCTCCTTTCCACTCTCTCTGAAAAGCAATGGAAAAAATATCCTCTTCTAAGGATTTAAATAAATAAAAATTAAAACAAAAAAACAAAGAGACCTTATGCAGAGATGTGCATAAGAACACTACAGGGAGAGCCTCAAAATATGAGGTTGAGAGTGCGATGTCAGAGGGCAAAGTGAGACAGGGGTTGGGAGAAAGGGAACAGCTGTAGCCTCTTTTAAGAGGACATTTAAGGTCACCCCACTATAAGAATCCCTTCTGTAGCCCCCGGGGAATCAAGTTTGCAGGATGGAGTTATTTCCCTGAAATAAACAGACACACAAAGGTCGCTACAACTGGGGCCTAAAAAGAAAACAAGCGGGCTGACGGTTTACGGGCAGCCTCTGATGCAACAGAGCCAAAGGTCATGGCCCGGGTCCGGGGGGATGGCTTTGGACACACCAATCCTCCCTGAGGGCAAGAGTGGGGGAGGAGATTCACCTTCCTGTGGACCAGGCCCCAGTGTGACCAGTCATGGATGGGGACACCTTCAGGAGTCCAGACCCTTGGGCTTCCACAGTCAGCATGCTTCAGCCAGCGGCTCTCAACTCCAACAGTGCATTACAGCAACCTGGGGGACGGTTTTAAAATATTGTTGCTTGGGCCTTGGCTGGTGTTGCCCAGTGGTTGGAGCATCGGCCTGCACACCGAAGGGCCTCAGGTTCGATTCCCAGTCAGGGGCATGTACCTGGGTTGCAGGTTCGATCCCGGACCTTGGTCAGGGCGAGTGTGGGAGGCAACCAATCGATGTCTCTCTCTCACATCAGTGTTTCTCTCTCTTTCTCTCCCCCCCTTCCACTCTCTCTAAAAAGCAATGGGAGGGGGGGGATACTGATGCTTGGGCTCATCCCCAGAGAGCTTTTAAAAGGTCCCCAGGTTATTCTAATGCTCAGCCGGGCTGGGAGCCAGTGGGGTAGCGGGAAGAGGCACGTGGGGCCAGGCGGGCCTGAGTTTTGAACCAGGTGCTACCGTGATGACAGGAGCAGGTCAGTTACTTCTGAGCACCAATTCCTTCAGCTGCAAAGTGCGGATGAACAGCCACTGCGGTCAGCGAGCTGCGGTGAAATGAGAGGGCCTTGGGCGCCGAATGCGTGTCCTGCCTCCTCCGGTGCCTTGCAGAAGGCACACACCAAGTGCTCCGTAAATGTTCACTCCTCTCCCTTTCTCTGTCTTCTGTCAGGGTTCTTTCAAGCGGGTCAGGCATTGGGGGCACTCCCAAGGCTACGGGGTTCCCTGCCTTGCTAAGTGGTTAAAGAAGGGCAGAAGGCAGACACGTCGTTCCTTACGTTTGCCTTTATGGCAAAACTATGTAAAAACCAAGTCACAAACAGCAAAATGAGCGAACTCCTAGTTTTTAAGATTTGCTTTGCTTTTCCCATGTGGATATTAGTCCCCTCTTGGGTGTGACGCTTTCTGGGAAAGTCCCTGCCTGTGTCTGTCCTCCATGAGGCCAGGGGCAAGGCCCTCACACCTGGGAGCACCACAGGCCTGGCACAGAGCAGGAGCAAGGGGACGTCCACTGAGTGAGCGAGTTATGCTCCCTGAGGCCAGGAAAGGTATGTGCAGAACAACAGAGCTCATAATGCCCAACTGTGCTAATCCCCTAAACGGGCATTTCGTAAATATACCTGAACTTTGATTCTGAGCAACTGGCAGAAAAGGAGATAAAGGCCCATTTGGCATTTGGGAGGCAGCTGCTCAAGGCCCAGTGAGTGAGCAGCACTTCAGGGTCTGAGTAGTGCAAACATGAGCAAGTGACTTAATTTTCTGTGCCTCAGTTTACCCACTGTAAAATGGGGTAATAATGGTGTGCATCTTTTAAGGTTACCATGAGGATGGGATGCAACTGTTTGCAGTTATTATTACTACTCCATGGAAGGATAATAGCAAAGAGACCTAAAGCTTCAGGCCAAAATAAGGACGCAGGGTCTTAGGCCCTCTGGTTAGCACAAGAGAAGATGTAGACTGAGGAAAGCGGAGTGGTCTATCCCCAGATGAATACAACAACTAGCTGCCCACTGCTGTGTTCCTCCAAGTACAGACCATGGACCAACCCTTCCTACTCTCTTGAGTTGCCTGGTTAAAACACAAGATTCTCAGGCCACCCTGAGTCCCACCCTGGACCTGCTGGATCAGATTCTCGGGGGTGGGTGCCGAGGATGGTGCATTTTAACAGGCACACCCAGGAGATCCACATTCCCACAAATTTAAGAACCATTGGACTGGATAAGCTCCTTCACTAGAGGATCGTGTCTGTTTGTTCATCCCATACCTCCGGGGCCTCGTTCAATGACTGACACATAGTATGTGCTCAACAAATATCAAATGAATCCATTCAATGGTTACAACTCCAGAAGGATTCGTTCAATGTTTTGAAGGCCCACGGCATGTGAGGCACATGGAAATCAATGCTGAATCAGACAACTTCATTCATTCATTCATTCTAAAAGTCTTTACTGGGCGCTTACTACACACTAGGCACTGTCCTAGCCACTGAAGACACAGAAAAGATAAATTAGGTTGCTTAGAGATAATTACCAATGGTGACAAGTGCTACGTATGGAGCTAATAAAGCAAAGTAAGGAGTGGAGTGTGTCATGGCAATGATTAAACTCAGCACCGAGAGCAGTGCTGTCCTTCAGAACTTTCTATGACAGAAATGACCTCTGCACTGTCCAACGGTAACCACTAGCCACAAAGGGTTATTAAGCACTTAATGAGTGGCCAGTATGACCAAGGGACTGAAGTTTTCACTTTATTTAATTGTACTTAATTTTCATTTGAACAGCCACGTGCGTCCATATATAACAGGGCAGGGCTAGAGGCAGAAACAGATAAGTAAACTGGAAATTATAACACAAGGTAATATGTGCTAGGAGCAGGGCGGGGGGCATGGGAATACAGCACCATGTGTTATCAAATGCCTCTCACCCTATTACTTACCAGATGCCCTAATGTTCTCAGGCTCCAGGAACTGAAGAAACAAGGTCAGGTACAAGGCATTGTACTTGGGCTGGAATTTTTATAGCCCGTGATCAGTTGGAAGTGGTATGCAGCCCAGCCAAGCCCCAGAGACTGCGGTTCCAGAACACACCACGGTCCGAAAAGCCTGCCCACAGCTGCCAGAGGGATCTCTTTCTTCCCCGTCATTCTGTTGATGGTCACTTTGTCCTTGGCTAGAACGTCCCACTGGGCCTGAGACACTGCACGGGTTTTATGAGATTTCTTCACTTCAAGGATAAGTACAAATACAAGCCTCCCAAATTCCACCGGAAAATTGGGGGCTAATCCAAACATTTCATAAAATTAGAACTCATTGTGGGGCTGAAAGGAATTCAGACTGTGCCGCCACCAGAGAAATGCAAAATATTTGTCATAATTTTTCCCTGCATGAGCTGTTTTAAGAAGCAAGTGCTTTTTCTACTTGGAGCAAAGGGAGTTGGGGGAATGGGAGAGGTGTTTTTTTTTTCCTCTGGTTTGCAAAAAGCATCACCAGATGAAAAAATTAAGGGATCATGCCTAACTTGCTAATCCCTCAGCTAGCAGAGATAACAAACCTTCCCAATCTCAGCTGCATCTTGCCTTTAAAAAAACACTGTTTTTGCTCAGCTGGCGTGGCTCAGTGGTTGACTATTGACCTATGAACCAGGAGGTCGAGATTCAATTCCGGTCAGGGCACATGCCCGGGTTTCAGGCTTGATCCCCAATAGGAGGCGTGCAGGAGACAGGCGATCAATGTCTCTCTCTCATCATTGATGTTTCTATCTCTCTCTCCCTCTCCTTTCCTCTCTCTGAAATCAATAAAAACTTAACAAGCAGAAAAAAAACACTGGTTTTCCTGGAAAATGACACCTTGTGGCCTTAATTTTCTTCTTGCACTTTAATCCTAGAATTTTCATATCTGAGATTTTGTTAGCAAGAGAAACATTGCAATCATTCATTCAGGCATGCCTGCCGCATGTCACCGATATGTACTTGCCAGGCACTGTGCTAGGCACCGGGGATGTATCAGTGAGCAGAACCAATGAGCATCTGGCACTGGTGGGACACGCCTTCCAGCAAGGAAAGGCAAACAAGGAAGGATTCAGCGTCTGCCGCTTTCCATGCGACATGAGGACGCACCAGATGCAGAATCTGGAAGGGGCTGGAATGTAAGCTCTGAGAGAGCAGGAACATCATCTGTCTCATTGTCATCGTCACTCTCTCCCTGTCGCCCAGAGCAGAATGGTATCTGACACATAGCAGGCATTCAACAAATATTTGTTGAATGAAGAATGAATCCTAAAACAAAAATCCGGCCCAGAGCTCTCATCTCACTGATAAGTTAGCTGAAGTCACAGAAGGGACATATCTTGCCCAAGGTCACATAGCTGAAGTTGTGGCAATGCTGGGACCAGCTCCCAAGCCTCCTGACAACATCCCCAGACTCATAACCCAGCCACTTAACAAAATTTTATTGCGTTCTTACTGTGTGCCTGGCACTGAACTAACACTAGAAGGACAGAAATGAGTAAGACACAGAAAAATCGACATTACGGAACCAAGTTTCTCAAATTGCTATTTCACAAGCCTGAAGAGAACTTTCTCTGAGCTTTACGTCCGGGTTCAATGACCCGAAGCAGGAAGCTGCAGAGGCTCACAGCGCTCCATTCCCTGAGAGGCCCTGGAGCCCAGTGGTTACAACCATGACCCTGACGTTAGACGGCCCAGCCCAGAATCCGGCTCTGTGACTTTGGGCAAGTCACTTGATCTCTCTAAGTCTCTCCTTCCTCGTCTGCAAAATGAATGCACTAATAATAGAGGCTCAAAGGACAGAAGGCATGTAAAGTAGCTAGAACAGTGCCTGGCACATAGTGCTCACTCACTAAATCTTTCCTGCTATTAGGACTGTGCGGGGAAGGATCCTCCGCTCTGGACCTGCCTGTACACTCAAGAAGGTGGCTCCGATTAGCGGAGATTTCCACTTACTTCCTCCCCTCTCCAGGATTTCTGCCACCAGCTGCTTGCACACCCACACACGGAGTCCCTCCCTGAGCATTCCACTTGATTCTGCCCAGGAAAAGATATCCACTAACCTTGAGGAAGCTGTGAAGGGTTATTCTCCCTGCGGTGAGCACATCACTGCCCTGCCTGCCCATCCCAGTCCTCCTGCTGGGCTCTGAGCTCAGCAGATCCACAGATTATCCCCGCCTCCCCCCCAACCCACTTCTGCTGCTTAGAGAAAGAGTTCACTTTCTAATCTACTAAGAACCATACAAAGTAATTACATTGCATCAAGGGCTGCTGAGAGTTTCTCAAAGGGTGTTGGCATCTTTTTTAATTGATGCTGTGAAGTCAAGGCTGCATAATGGATGTGCTGGATGCAAAGGGATGAATTCTGATTTAAAAAAACACAAAAACACTCCAGGGAATCAGTCTCCTTAAATGAGCCAGCAAGGAGGGGTAAGTGTGAACCGCAAAGCTGGGGGTCTGGAAATGAAAGGGGTAGGTACACATTCTAGAAGCAAGAGGCGGTTGAGCCCCTTTGGGACAGAGGTCCTATCTTGCTCCTGGTTCCCCCCAGTGCCTACACGGTGCCTGGCATTGAGGAGGAGCTCAGCAAATACCGGAATGCTTATTTTTAAATGTGCTGCCTAGGAGAAACAGAAGGAACACCTGCCACAAGAAAAAAATGACAGCTATTTCTACTCCTTCCTGGGAAGCTGTCTAGGGTCCTAGGTGAGAGCTCAGGCAGATGTGCGTCTCCTTCCTGCCTTCATCCCCAGGTTACACACAGTGGGGCCCCTGTGGTAAAGTGGGGATGGCAACAGCAGCTCTCTCCTCTCATAGGCCGATCTAAGGCCAAGAAGAAAGTCATTGAGATGATGCAATGTGCTCGCCCCCAGGCCTGGCAACTATAAAGTGCTCCTTAAAGGTGAGCTGGATTGATTGATGGACTGATTTCATCTTCAAGGATGCAATACACATAAACATGTTAGTGAGTCAATTCTTCCTTTTAACAGACGCTGCCAAAAACATCTCTTGCCTTAGGGACAGGACCCCTCCTAAGTCTTTCTTCATCCTGAGTCTTGCCTCCAACCCACCTGTCACCAGGAGGAAGGATCCAGGCTGACTGGATGCTGAATGTCCCCACACACACACTGCCAAAGCCACTGGGAGAGACACGGTGTCTCCAGGAAGACCCAAAGGCACAACTGAGAGCAGAGGCAGCCACGGGGCTCTGGCTTCATTGGGACCAAAAGCAAAGCCCCCTAAATTCTAAGTTTTTAAAGAATGAGACAAGATCCTCCCAGGCAACCCAGCAGAATGGGAGCTTGCCCTCCTCTCAACCCCGAATAATAACAGTTCACATGTTTTGAGACCTGGCTACAGGTCAGGCACTGTTCTCAGCACCCTCCCTGAATCCGTAAGACAACCTAGGAGCCAGGCTCCGCTGTTGTCACAGCCACTCCCATTTCACA
This sequence comes from Miniopterus schreibersii, assembly GCF_964146895.1. Lineage (NCBI taxonomy): Eukaryota > Metazoa > Chordata > Mammalia > Chiroptera > Miniopteridae > Miniopterus > Miniopterus schreibersii. The sequence goes on from NC_138102.1 coordinate 176,306,907, forward strand.
GATGAGGAAACTGAGCCAAGCTCACCGTCTCAACGCTACACAGGGGGTTTGAAGGGGGGTCCCTCAAACCCAGGCAGCCTGGTTCCAGGCCACCTCCATGCACCCTTGTAGATTCCTAGACTGGATGGTCCACTTCCCTTCCACTACCTTGTACAAGACTGGGACCTGAGTGTCCTTAGGCACTTGGGGTGAATCATAGGTGAAATAACAACAGCCAGGCAAGGAATCCTTCTATCTGCCAAGATCAGATGCCATTGTGGCTTTTGAGTCAGCTGGAAGAAATGGGGAGGGAATGGCCTTTGGGAAACACTCAGACGGAGAAGCAGCCCCCATTCTTTACTGGGAAATTGCCCCTGGGCCAAATAGATTCAAGTTGCTCACCTCAAGCCACTTGAACTGCCACCAGTCCCCTCCCCTTCCAGGGAAGGAGGGGAACCTATGCAGAGGCCTCTTAGCACCTTCCCCCTGGAAATCTCATGCTGCTTCTCAATATCTCTAATGGAAGTAAACAAGTGGGATTCTTTTCTTGAGTTTAAAGAGCAAATCATGATGGTGTTTCTTCCAGACATACATTACCTCTGCACTCCAGCCAGTTTACAGTTCTTTAAGTACTTGATTTACAACCCTGGGATAAAATGTTTTGAAAAGCTTGCAAACGCATTTTGCATCTAAAGCCTGCCTACTCTGCAGAGCTGATTACCAGGGTTTCTCAGATGGGAGGCTGGAGTCTCCGGGAAGTATGAAAGCAGCCCAAGGATGCAGAGCTTTAGGAAGCAGCCTCCAAGGGTTAGGAACACGGTCCCTCTTCCTCTCCAGGCCCACAGTGCAATCAAGAGGCCCCTGGCAATGCTGGGCTCTCCATGGATGTCCTCATGGTCATGATAAGAGGGTGACCCAGGAAAAGAGGAGGAAGGTCCCATAGGGCCTTCCCCACTGCCTCCCCCTTCACAGAACTCCCCTGTCTCAGGATTGCTGGAGTACTCTTCATGCAGTTGTCCACTCATTCATTCATTCACTCATTCATTCATTCATTCATTCATTCTTACTGAGCACCTACTATATGCCTGGCACCAGGCTACATGCCAGGCTGCAGTGGTAAGACAGTGCCCCCGTTTCCCTTCTAATGGGAGACAAGGGCAGAGTGTATACACACAAATCATCAAACCCGCACGGTCTACGTGCTCTGAAGGGAACAGACCCAGGTCCAAGGCAGAGGAATAACGAAGTGGGAGTCCGGATACCCAGGCAGAAGCCTCGAAGGGACACGGAAAATTCAGAGCTTAGTCCCCTTGCAACCATGAGAGGGTTTTAAGCAGGAAGAGCCATGCTCTAAGATAAAAAGGTCACCGAGTACTCTATGCTCGCACTTCTCACCAAAACAATAATGCTGGCTCTAGTCTGGACGCTTCCAAACCCCACTTCTCATGGCAATCCCACTCGGTAGCCGCATTTTTCTAGAGGAGAATGCAGGAGCTCGGAGGGAACAGGCAGCCTGCCCAGATCACTGGGCTGCCGAGTGGCGGGGAGGACTCGGACCTCAAATCCGCCCGATCCCACAGCCGTGACTTCTTCCTCCCCCCGCATTTATGTACTACCTTGCATCGTCCTCAGATTATTCCAGATGTGTTCATTACACACCCCCACTAACTTCTCGGTATCTTGACGGCAGGGCTTGTCATAGTCTCTGAAATTTCCCCCAGTCCTGGGCACTTTAAATGCTCATTAAATGCGTCGGGTTTATTGCTAGAGTGACAGGAAATGGTGTGCCAGCCCCCAAAGTATGTTGTGTCTTCCTTGCGGGGACTCTTCAGGCAGAGTAGTGATGCATAGCAGCTGATAAGAACGATGAAAGTCACTTGGAGGGGCAAGTGACAGGCCTCCAGCCCACACTGTTCTCACCCAGCCACCAGTCCGGGGGCTGCTTCAGGCCAGTGGGGGAGCTTTTTCAAATTCATCCACCCAGAGAAAGGCTTTTTCTAATTTGTGCAAATGTACCTTTTAGACTAGCAGTGGCCCTGACTGCATTTACTGACCACCTCCTATGTGCCGGGCATAGGGCTAAAGGCTTAGCTGGCTATAGCACTTGAATCCTCTCAACACTCCATAAAATAAGAACTACTATGAGCCCCAAATAAAAAGCAGGTTTTAAGGAGATTGGGGACTAGCCCAAGGTCACACGACTGTCAAGGGGTGGGAGGAATGTGGACCCGGGCATCTGGTTGCAGGGCACTCTCTCTCAACTACACAGGACAATGCTTTCCACTCACACAACATGCACATGCACGTTCCCTGGACCCGCAGGTTGGAATCTTGGGGGCCTGATACGTAAGGGCTTCTACCCCCATGCCCACTTCCCAACCACCTCCCTGAGCTACAGTTGTTTTTTATAATAGGTTTATTGAGATCTAACTCACATATCATCAATTCACCTATTTAAAACATGTAAGTCAGAGCTTTTAGTGTATTCGGAGTGGTGCAATCATCATCCCAACCAACTTTACAACACTTGAATTCCCAAAAAGAAACCCCATGCCCATTAGCAGCCTCTCCCATTTACTTCCAACACACCCAGCCCTAGGCAACCACTAATCCACTTTCTGTCCCTATGGATTTGCCTACTTCAGGTATTTCAGAGAAACAGAGCCATACGTTATACATGATCTTTTGTGACTGGCTTCTTTCACTTAGCATAATGCTTTCGAGTTCATCCATGTATCAGTACTTCGTTTCATTTATTCCTGAACAATATTCCAGAAATAAAAGTATGGAATTGATCATAAATAATATACATAAAATGAACACACACAGACCCATTCATCAGCCGGTGGATATCTGGATTGCTTCTACTTTGAGGCTCTTGTGAATGCTGCTGCTGTGGACAATTGTGTGCAAGTTTCTGTGTGGACATGTGTTTGCACTTCTCCTGGGCAGACCTGGAATTACCCAGCCCCGGTACAGCATGCAGTGGAAGGTTTACCAAAGAGGCTCGCCGTGAAGTCAACATCTGGCTGCTCCTGGGCCGTTTCCAGAGAATTTTATCAATACAGCCAGACACCACTCACGGGGTGGGTCATCTGGCCCAGCCCCTCCTCTTCTGGGGCCTGGGATCTTCTCATTCCTGTACTGCACAGTGTCGTCTGGGCCAGCGCGATGATAAATGCATTCTGCTTTAAAGCAGATACTTCACAAATCATAACTTACAGATGCTCCAGGACTTTCATGTGGGAAAGACAAATGAGACTTATGCTGTCTGACTCCGGAGCCACTGAGGACAGGAAGCCATGGCCAGGAAGCTGACAAGCCCTGGATAGATGTCTCTCTCTCTCTCTCTCTGTCTCTCTCTTTCTCTCAACGAGTGCATGAGCACATGTAACAGAAAGGGATTTGTGCAGGGGAGGGTCTGCCTGGCTTTGCAGACTTTGCCACGTAATCCGCCATTCATTTCTAGCCATTGTCTTTTCTTCCCAAAACATCAAAAAGCTCCTTGAGGTCAGAGACGATGACCTACAGCCTCTACATCTCCTAAAATATCCCCTGGCTCAACGTATTCATTTCAGTTCCATTCTACAAGCCTTTGTTGAGGACCTATTATGTGCTTGGCACTCTCTATGTGAGGCATTGACAGTAAGTTCAAGGCAGTAAGACAGGGCTTACAACCCAACAGACAAGATACCTGACTCAACCCTTATCTCCTGCTGCTTCCCGGGCCGAAACGATCCCGCGAAGACCTGGCCTGTGGTGTGCATGCATTTCTGTCTACAAGCAAAGAATTGAACGGGCTGCCCTCCCGAGGCCCCCAAGGGTTTCTAGAATCTGAGGCTACTTAAGCAACAAAACACTCAGCGTGTGTCCAGGTGGCAAGCTCTCTGAACTGATTCATTAAAATATACTTGTGGCTCAACAAGCAGATAGTTCGCCAGAAGCAAACATCTCTCTCTCCCCGGGTGCAGCCCGATGCTTATCTTCTCATACCTCAACTCTTGCAAAAACCTCCGGGGCGGCCTCCCTGCTCCGAGCCACCCCACCAGATGATGGGTTCAGGGCCCCAGGGATCAGAACCCAGCCTAGCCCCCTAGAGGAGGGCAGATGGTCAAGGTCTCTGCATTAGCGCTACCTGGGTCCAAGCCCCGGTTCTGCTGCTGCATGTGACCTTGGGCAGGCTAGGGAACCTCTCTGTGACTCAGTTTCTTTGTCTGGAAAATGAGACCATTACAAAATTGTTAGGGGGATTAAATCAGTGTATATGTACCTGGCATGTTATAACCACCCAAGAAGTATTAGCTGTTGTTGTTATATGTTATTATTACCCTCATCCTATTTTACCCACCGTGCCTCCCACTGGGTCCCAGCACAAACCCCCACATTGCAAGCAGCCTGGCCAGCTCCCCTAGAATCTGCCCTTTGCTGAAATGCCCCATATTTCAGTCTTCTGAAACTCAAATCAAAGGTCATCTTCAACAGCACTTGTCATCCCTAATCCTACAGTGTTCCATGGTCCCTTCTCTAGGTCCCCCGCTGAACAAGAATGAGAAACACTCCCCCTGGAAAAGAATCATCCCATGGCTGATCTCCTGGCACCATGAGTGGAGCACCATGCCCAGATCCAGAGGTCCCCAGCTGGACAACATAAGGAATGTTCTCCATTTCTCTAGCGGCAATGGGTTCCAAAACAGGTAGACCTGTTGGACACTGTCTAACGGTATGACCCTCGGCAAGTTACTAAACCTCCTACAGCATCACTTTCCCCATCTGTTAAATGGGTCTAACCAGAGTGCATACCTCTTAGCATTGTTGAGAGGATCAGAAAAAATGTCTGTGAAGTAGACAGACCGCAAGCTCACCCAGATATCAGCTGGTAGTAATAACAGCAGGGCTAAAATGGGGAAGGGGTGTTCCTATGCAGGATCGAACTCAATGGAAAGAGCTAAGCTTCAATGAACTACATTCTGACTTGAAAATCACCTGAAACCATCAAGTCCTATATAGCACTTGCCTAGCAACTGCTTAATTCTGTCTCTTCCAGACGGTAAGTCCTTTGTCTACATCCCAGCATTTAACATGGTGAGAAGCATATGGCAGATGGTAATAAATCTTTGTTGAACTGAGCAGAATTAGTTCAATATTTGTAAGTACATTTCATCTTTGCTACTAGATCATAAGCTCTTTAAGAATGAGGATCATGTCTTGCTCTAGGAAAGATTTATTAAATGAATGATGGAAATACACCAAACCAAGACCCAGGTTTCTTGGACCCAGCTTGGTCACTTATGAGCTGTGCAGCCTCAGAAAAGTCACCTAACGCTTCTGTGCCTTACTTTTCCCACCTCCAGGATGTGAAGTTTGGACCACATGTTTGCCGAGGTCCCTTGCTCCCTGAAACTGGGTTGGGTCTTAGCTGCAAAGTGGCACCTCGGCCACCATGCATATGACAGCCACACACGCCCAGGCTCAGCAGCCGAGCCTGCTAACTCACTCCCTGATCTGCAACGTTCTACCACCAGGCTATGAATAACAGGGCCAACGCTTAAAACACCCATTTTGGGTCAAATCAGTAGCTTTGCCAAGTGAGGATGGTCTGTCACTCAAGCTAAAGCTCTGGGACCTGGGGGCACACTCTGCCCACCAGTCCTGTCACCCCCATGCCAGGTCCCTCCCACAGACCTTTCCTCCTGCTTATATAACACCACATACCAGAGATAACCTGGTACACAGGGAAAGTTGAATTTGGCTCTTGGCAGCGAGGTGATCACATGACACCTCTCCCCAAAATGTTGTTTTTGGTTTTGGTATTTTTGTCAATATTTTGTGCAGCCCCAAGGTCCAGGGAGTTTGGCTCAAAGAAAATGCATGCCATGTTATGACACAGGCGCCCGCTCGACAGCCCTGCTCCAAGTTGTAGCAAAACAAGAGTTCTGCAATAAATAAAGCCTAAATCCAAGGCTTTAGAAATACATTCAGAGCCTACTGGAATCCGACTGCCTTGGCTTCCTGTGGGAGCGCTTCCCTAGCATTCCCTAATTAACATGGAAAGATGATTGTTTCTTCTACCTCTCTCTGAACAATACAAGGCTAACTGTCCAAAGCATCATGCCTTTCTGATGGCCTTAAAATCTAAATGAAAGTCCAAGTGAGCTGAGAAAAAATAAATCTACTAGAAGAGGGAACAAAAATTGGCTTATTTCCCCTTTTGAAGCTTTCTATAGATAATTTTACTCAATTCTCACAACAAGCCTGTGAACCTGGTATTATTAGTTGCCCATTTTACAGATGAGAAAGCTGAGATTTCTTGCACAAGGTCACAAAGCTAGCAAGGGATGGGTCAGGATTTGAATGTAAGCCAGGGCTCTTAGCGCTTCTGCAAGAGTGCCTTGTTGTTGGGCTTGTTAAGTGGCTTGTTGTTGGAAGAAGCCACTTTGAGACCCTGTTTTCTGGACAGGCACAGGCAATAGCCACAAGACCACACTTGGGATTGAAGAGGGGAGGATGCCTGGACCATGCGGAGGGTTGGACCAGCTGATCCAACTTTCTGATTCTGCAGCTCTTTTTGGAGCTGCCTTTCACTGATCATAGAATCATAGCTATGCGGTGTTTTGTTTGATTCAGAAGGCCCTCCAGACATGCAATTAAAAGCCACAACATTCTTGTTTTAAAACACTTCTCTGCCTCAAGAGTACTGATTGCAGAGGGCATCTCATGCAGCCTGACACCCAGCACCCGCTCCAGCCACTCCCATTGGCAAAGAAGCTTAAAGCCACTGCACCTCTTGAGAAGTGCTCTAGAAGGCGAGGCTACAAATGAAAATAAATCACTGTGGAATTCTCCCTGAAGATCAAAACGGCAGAACTGAGACAGGCTCGTCAATTCTCCTCAATTGCACCTTAAAAGCAAGTTGTGGCTGTTAAGTGCATCCTTGGAACCAGAAGAAAACTGCCAGTTTAGATGAAAATTTCTTGCTGCTCTTGACAGATTCTGAGTCACCAAGCACTGTATGGCAAGAACAACTTGCTGACCAATTTTTTTGTATGTTTGTTTTATTTTCTGTTCAGCCAGGCACAGGGAATTTTCCACCTGACAATTCCTGCTTCTCGCTTAAGTTCTTACACCATCTGTGAGCAGTGTGCTCAGCAGGGGGAGGACTCAAGGCCAAGGACGCCTTCCATTCACCCAACCTCACCCAATAGTTTTCCCACCTATTTAATGCAAGGTATTCACCAGATGACTCTGCTAACATTGTAAGCTTATCCATCCAGTTGAAAGCAGTTTGGAGACTGCCAGTTTCTGGGTCTGGATCTGCTACCAGATTCAAAATCTTTGCATTAGTTTTTGAGTAAAGCAAGAGACTGAGCTGAAATAAATAGCACAATGGGGAACTGAACTAGGGCTGGACAATAAGAGCGGGACTCAAGTCTTGCCGCGGAGCCATGAGCCTCTTCCGTTCTCAGGGCGCCCCCTAGTGGACATTCCACTAATTCCCGCCGGAATGTTCAGAGTTTCTGGAAATAAAGGGTGACACCCACGGAAAGGGACCGGCAGGCTCCCCTCTACTGATGCAATCCCTTTCACTCGCGCTGCGGCTCAGACAGCGACGTGAACGCCTGACAGGAGGCTCCAGTGAGGCTCAGAAAGGTGTCTGCCACAACACAAGGTCTCATGCGTTCCATTTTCGGCAGCTCCCCAGAATTCAGGCTGCTGTGTCCCCTCCTTGATGCCCCCAGACACACCCTTACTCAGCCGGTCGCAAGCTCCCATCCTCAACCTGCAGCTCCAGCCGCGTCTGTTTTTCATTATTCCACTTTCCAGCTTCCCAGCGCGATTCTTCAACAGCTATTAAGACAACACGAGCAAGAAGCTAAGCCTAGTTTTTGCTTATTCAACATCCAGCCTGGGGAGTATCACCTCAGAAGAAAAGCATGAATGAAGCGCACGTTTCCCGGCCTCGTCTCCCACAAACCTGGGAGTGTGCTCCGCAAGGGACATCTTTACAACTTTACATTTTTCAGCCTTCAAAAATGGCACCTGCCCAGAGTGAATTCTCCACTACTTTTGCTTGCTATAGAATTTTTTAATTGGACACAGCTTAAAATACATAATGTACAATGTCTCAAATTTCCAATTAACCTACAACAGACTTTTTTTTAAAAGCTATAGGAGAAAGTTGTATCAACCCAAACAGTGAAGCTACCACAGGGAGTTTTCCAGGTATCCAAATATTTGAGAATTGGGGGGGGCTAAACTTTTTGATTGGTACCCCCCTTTTTTTCACAGAAGAGTTTCTGCACATATGCAACAAAAAAATACCAACATCAACCTACCAATTCATTCAACAATTCATTTTGCTTTTTCCCCTCTGGTCATTTGTTAAGTTTATAACCAACCCTGGGCCACGAAACACCCCCAAAAGTGCACACAAGAAGTCCCAAAATGAGTTCCTGATTTTGGTGCTAAATCAATTAACATCCATCTGATATGCTTCAAGTCGAAGAAGCCTGTTAATTTTCTGCCACACACCACACAGAATCTTTCTGCAACAGTCAGTCCCTTTGAACCCAATCCGGTAGCCACAAGCAGTGTGGATTTCTGGGGCCTGTTCTGCAGAAAGGAAAATGACAACGAACCAAGTTGGTGACAATCTAGAGACCCCAGGGCACTCAAGGGGCTCTCCGGGGCTGTGCAAATGGTGCTGGGACCCAGGCAGGGTTTCAGCTGTCACAAAGAGCGGGGCGGCTTGTCCAGACCCCTAAAGCAATTTAGGAGCCCTGCAGCCAGGACCTGAAACGTAATTGAACCGGCTGCGACTCAGCATCTGTTCTGTGCGGCTACTCATGCCCTGGGCATTTCAGTCCTCCCAGAAGCCAGGCCAAACTGTCATAATCCTCATGCCTGCAGCAGCCTTTACTTTTGCTCCCTAACCTTCTCTCTGAAAGGCAGGCAGAAGTCAGCCCTCCCTTGGAGTGACAGCAGCATCAAGGTGACAGGGAGGGGGCTGCGTTCGTGGGCAGGACACGGGACTTGGGGGCCAGCTCTGAGCTGAGGACGGGGTCTGGTTTGGAGTTGGAGCAATAAGGCATCCCAGGGCATGGTCTGAATGCGAGCCTGCGAGGGAGACCCCGGCGGTCCCAACGTTGCAAAGTGTTTGCAAATCATAAACACTACTTTGCTGCTGGGATAAAAACCCCCCAAAATATGCGCAGACAGGATGTAACAAGTGTTTCGGGAGAGAAACACGCCTGAGTCACGGGGAGCTGGGGGGAGAGTGGAGCTGTCTGGGGGTTCCCGGGAAGCCCCCTCTCGGACGACAGAGACTCAGCACCCAAGACGCCCCCGCCCCCGGCGCCCTGGGTCCCCAGGCGCGTCCAGCCCGCCCCCCCAGGTACTTCCCCCACTCACCACTCGGCCGGAGAACCTCTCGGTGGCCCTCTTGACTTTGCCGTAGGTGCCTTTGCCCAGGGTCTCCTGCAGCTCGTAGCGGTGCTTCAAGTTGTGTTTGTGGTGATGCCGCTTCACGCCGTGCGGCTTTCTGGGCTCCGGGACCGCCGCTGCGGGGGCTGCGGTCGCCCCCGCCCCCGCCTCGGGGGGAGAGCCCGGCGCCCCCGGCCCCAAGTCCGGGCGGTCCCGGGCCGCGGGCGCAGCGGCCCCCTCCATGTCCAAACCCGGGGCGAGTGGGATGGAAAGGGCAGGACCCGGCACAGCGCTCGGGGCGTCAGGGACCCCGCCGAGGGAAGTCGGGGTGCGCTCAAGGTCGCCCCCGCAGCATTGGGGAGGCGGCGGGACCCCGCTCGGGCTGCGGCTGGGTCACGGGCGGCGGCGGGGACTGCACATCTGGCGCCCCGGCGCGCACGGTCCGCGCACCGCCCCCCGGCCGCGGCGAACTGCGGAGCGGCGGGCGAGGTGGCGGCGGTGGCAGGAGAGGCGGTGGTGTTCGCAGGAGGGAGGGGAGAGGGGTGGCTCCGAGCGCAGGAGGGGGAGTGTTATGTGGGCGCCGCGGCCCCCGACCCCTCCCCCGGAGGACGGGCAGACGGGGCGGGGGCGGGGCGGCGCGCTCCTCGGGTCCCGGGGGAGGGGGGCCGAGGGGCGGGGCGGCCGGGGCTTCCCCCACCTCCCAGCCGCCACCCGGGGCCCGGGGACACCCCGAGCTGGGAGGGGGATGGGTGCGTGTCGCGACTCGCCCTTTGTGCCGCGCGGTGTAGGCCGCAGCAGCGGCCGGGGGCTTTGTCCTCGCTCGGCCGGGACGGGGACCGGGGGTTCCAAGCCCGGGCGCCCCCTCCCCGGGCTCGCCCGCCGCAGCTACCGCGGGCCCTCCGCCGCCGCCTCCTGCTCCGGCCGCTCGGCCTCCCTCCTGGCTCGCGCCCGGGCGGCGGCTGCAGCTGCCCGCCGAGCCCCGGGCACCCGGGAGCGCTCCGAGCCGGGGGCCGCCGGGGCCCGCTCGCGATCCGGCCGGGGGCGCCTCGGGCGCGGGCGCCCCTTCATTCTTTTAGGTGTCGCCGCGGCCGCCCAGCCGGAGCTGGGGGAGAGGCTGGGGGAGGGGAGGGCGGGGAGGGAGGGGAGGCAGGCGGGTGTTGGGTTACAGGCGGTGACTCACCGCCCCCTCCCGCCGCATGCGCACCCCTCCCGCCCCGCGGGCCGGGGGGATGGCCGCCCGCGCGACCCAGAGCGCCCCAAAAGGAGCGCCTTGACCCGGGCCCGCGCCCTCCCCGAGACTCGGGGGCTGCACCCGGGGCCCGCTGCCGACCGCCTGCCGCTCCGTCGCCGGCCAGGACCTCGGCCCCGCAGCCGCCCGGGAGAGCAGGGGAGTTGGGGACGCGGAGGAGAAGGGGCGCTGGCGGCCGGAGGGAGCTGGGCGCCCGCGCTGCCCGCCGAGGCCGCCTTGGGACGGAGGCGGGCCCGCCGGGGCCTCGGCGGGAGCAGGGCCCGGGCTGCTGGGCCGCTCAGGCCTCCGCGCCCCTTGGGCCTTGGGACTCGAGCCTTTCGCTGGAAGGGCCGGACCTGGAGACGGTGACGGCGACCGAACCCCTCGCGCCGAGGGCCGGGCAGGGGGGCCTCCGACTGCTGCGAAGCGGCCCCCTCCCCCTTCTCTTGAAGAGTCACGGAAAAATAAGGAAGAAGGCGAGAGAAAAGGAGGCCCGAGGGGAATTTTTTCTAACTGGTGCGGTTTTCCAGCCGGGGTAGGAGGAGCGAGGTACGGAGAATGCCTGGTGCGCTCTGCGGATCCGGGCGCTTCTTTACATTTTTCACGCGCGCCGGCTCCCCGCGACCTTCCTCGCAGGTCTCAGGTTCATCCCTTCTGCACTCCTGCTGTCCTCACTCCTGTCTGCCCCTATCACCTTACCCCGGACTCCTGCAATGGCATGGCCTCTCCAGCGGTCCCCTCCCTGCTGCCCTCGCTATGGCCTAAAACACGGCAGTCACCCATCCTCCGTGCCTGCCCCTCTGCCACAGTCCAGTGCTTGGTTTTCCCATCTGCTCACCCTTTTCCACTGAAGCTTCACAGGAGCCCCTTTGCCCCTTCCTGCCTTAGCCAGGAGCACGGTAATTATTGCATAATACAAACATAAAGGCCATGTTTATTCCATTCCTAATCTGTTCTCCACACTTGCAGTGCCTCCCTGCCCCCATCCTAAAACTGTTTTCTGCTTTGATACAAAGTCTGTAGACACTGTGCATGTAGAATAAAGAGTCAGAGTGAGTAGCATAAGGGTTGAGCCTGGCTCTGCAGTGAATAGGCTGTGTGACCTTGGTCAAATGACTTAACCTCTCAGAGCTTCAGTTTCCCCTTCTTAAAATATGGATGACCAATCTTGTTTTACAGGTAAACATATTGTGTCTGTGGTGGTAATTAAAATTGTTCACCAGATATTTTCTGGTTCTTTCCCTTCCTGGGGATGTGGTAGGAATCCACTACCCCAACTCTTGAAATTAGATGTGGCCACATGCCTTGCTTAGGGCAATGGAATGAGAGCATTGCTTTCAAGTAGAAACTTTTAAGATCCAATGGGCAAATCCCCATGTCTTGACAATTCTTTAAGTACAGTCTTGGCAAGCCTATCTTGACAACCATGGAAGTACAGAGATAGAGCCTCCAGCAGGCATCCTGGGTCTCTGTAAAGATGGCAGAGCATTCCCAGCTAAACTGCATTGGAAAAGTAGTGTGAGTGAGATTCAGGGGGTTGTTTGTTACAGCAGCATAACCCAGCTTATTCTGGCTAATAGTGTTGCTCCAAGTGCCTGGGACTTCATCAGTATTTGCTGAGTGAATAGCACCTACCATAGGCTGGTACCATTTCACGACAGTAAACCCTTTACTGTGGTTGTTGTAATCCCTGTTTTCAATCAAGGAAACCATACCAGCAAAGTTAAGTAATTTGCCTGAGGTTACACAGGTTGTAAATAGCAGAGCCTGAATTTAAATCCTACCTGTCCAGCCCCAAACCCTGTGCTCTTCCTCTTCCACAGACACTGTGCTGCCTCTCCTTAAATGGAAGGATGGAAACACACCCAGTACAATGCCTGGCACACAGTCCTGCCCAGGCACTGGGAGTTCCTCTCCAGACTGAATTCCTATAGCATTTATAATTTGAACCACACTTCAGCACAATGTTATCATGCATTGTATTCAAGTGTTTTCCATAGATAAAGCTTTTCCTCCAACAAGATCCCACCCTCCTGGATTTAAACGAAGTTTACATTCTGGAGTCAGACTGCCTGGGTTCAAATCCCTGTTCCACCACGAGTAACTGACAATCTTGGGCAATTATTTACCCTCTCTATGCCTCAGTTGTCTCTGCAGAATGGTGATGGTAATAACATAGGCCATGTTGGCGGTGCTAACAATAATATGTCCCATGGGGTTGATGTGAGGATTAAGGGATATAATATATACACAGTAAATCATGACTATTGATATACTTATTTTTCATCTTCCATGGCTCCTACTAGAATTCAGACAATTACAAGCAGTTTAATCATACTGCTTGTTTAGACTGATTTCTGGCATCATTCTGGACACAGGACAGTTGTTGTAACATCTGCAGTTGGAAGCATGACATCCACACGGTCCTACAACTTATATTTACATAAGGTTCATTACTTGTTTTTTATTACACTTTCTATTTCCAAAGCAATTTAAAGGAAAGAAGGCATGTTTGCTTTCTTGAGAAATCTTTGTTCAGGAAACATAATAATACCACTTACCATTTATCTGCTCTACTGTCTTCCAGGACTTTTATATGTATTACCTCTAATCATCATTAAACTGCCATTTGGGTGTTATGATCCTCATCTGACTGTTCAGAACACTGAGCCTCAAAGAAATTAAGTTGCTTGTGATCAGACAGCTAGTAACTGCCTGAATCAGGACTTGAACCCAAGCCTCCTACTCTAAGGTTTTGCTCAGACCCCTATTCCAGGCCTCCTGACATCCCAGCTCATATCAATGAATGCCTATGCTTTGCTGACACTAGTCTTCCAAATTTCTAGATGAGGTTTTGGAAAGCTAACGAAGATTGCGACATTTCTAATTTCAGTATGTTGTCTGGTAGGCAGCTTGCATTAAAGAGCAACCTAAGAAGATGCTCATCCTTCACTGTGGCTGAAGATTGCTAGCTGCCCACCAAAAATTCAGGAGCTGATGGACAGCTGCTCAGCTGGGGCTACATTTCCCAGCCTCCCTTGCATCTAAGCATGGCCACATGATTAGTTTTCTCAAATGAAATATGACCAAAAATGATGGTCAGTACTTCCAGGTCAGGATGTTCAAAAATTGGGTTTGCCGTCCCCACTTTGCCTCACTGGAGGTAGAGGATTCCAAGACCCCAGTAACTGGTGGACTCACTAAATGAAAGAAGCCTGGTTCCCTGCTTTACCTTGAGAAATGAAGCCACCCTCTGCTCAGGACATTGGACTGGTACATGAGTGAGAAAGAAAGAAACTTGTGTTAAGCCTCAGAAATTAGTGTTTTTGTTACAGCAGCAAGTACTGCCATCACTAATATATAATGCTTATACTAAGTCATATTTACATATAAAAAGCAAAATTGAAGATTATAACAACCATCTGAGTAGTTAAAACCAAAAGCCACTTTAATATTCTCTACTTGCTTATTTAAGGAGAAAGCAGGTTATTTGGAGCCAGAGTTTTTCCTTTAATTTCTTCCTCAGTTATGTGTATCAGAGACCAAATGGTCATAAAACAGTAAGAAACAAATTTACTCAGTCAACGATATTTCTTATTCTCTTACTACATGTCAGGTATCTGGGCTGAGGATGTGCTGGGACAAGACAGGAATGGTCTCATCTTCATGAAGCTTCCAGTCTGTGGGTATTAAACACGGTTTACAGCATTCAACTGACCCCTGGCCACCAAACTTCTTGGAAGCACCGAGGCTATTTGAATGCAAAATAGATACCTAAAATAAAAACTAAAATTTACTCACAAATCAACACACAAAGCTATGCTTCTTCCTCTGCTAAGTGGCTAGAGAAACAAGAATGGTGGTAGTTAAGAGCATAGATTCCAGAATCAAAATCACTGAGTTCAAATCCTGGCTCGGCCATTTTTAAGCTGCAACAATCTCGGGCAGCTTCCTCTTTTTTTTCTCAGTTTCCTCATCTTTAAAATGGGGACATTAATAATACCTAGCTCAAAGGGGTTTTGTTGAGGACCAATGGAGTTAATGCAAAAATAAATAAATAAATACTAAAAACAACATGAGATGGGCATGAGAACCCAATAAATGTTGCTGTTAATATTTGCCACCTTCCCACTGGTTATTATATTTTGTGTTTAAAAGGATACAAGGCAAGGCCTTTTCATGGGGGTTGACAGATGACATCAGGAAACAGAATTATTAATAGAACCTGCAGATATTACAAGGATTCAACTGAAATAACCCAGACTGAGATCTTTCCGTTTTTCTCATCTACTTGGTGATTAAGAGGGCAGAAGGCCCCTGTTTGGGAAAAGCACCAATTTCAGTAGCCGCCGTAGTCTGGGGACAAGGACAGGGCTTCTAGTCCCTGCTGTGCCCAGCGATGCTACCTCGGGTAGGTGCCTTTGCCTGCCTGTGGAATGATGTCATCAGGCGAGATGACTCACGATGACCCTCCCGTGCTGACAGCTTTGACCTTTGCAGATTTCGGTTGCACACCCCTGGCACATTCCTCACTCCCCTCCCCTGTCCCTGCACGTGTGCAGAGCATGGGGCAAGAGGACAACTGGCAACACTTCCCCTCGCTTGGTTTCCTCCGTCCTGAACTTTATACTGAAAAATAAGACAGCTTCTTCCAGAGGGGAAAGAAACAGCGGGGATTCGTTGGAAGGTTCTGTTATGCAGAAAAGAAGCTGAAATGTGAGAAATTCCCTGTCAACAGTGAAAGCGCTCCAGAGGCAGAAAATGACACCATGCCACCCTGGAAGGAGCAGCCGCCAGAAAGCCCGGAGAGTAAATGTGTCACATGCAGGGACGTGCTAGGGTCAGGTGGGAAAACACCTCAGGTTGGCTACAATGGAAGGGTCCTCGGGTTGCACTGAGGTTCAGTGGGGGCTTCTGGGCAGGGCGGGAGATGTAAAGAGCTCCCCTCTACATTTTGATACCTGGTGGGCGGGTGCATTCAGCCACATTAGCTAAGGGCTTACCGTGGGCCCATCATGAATCTAGGTACTGGGGATCCAGAAAGGACAAAAAACGCAGTCCCTGCCTCCGTTAGGTGCACAGGCAGACAATTTTCCATGGACAAATATTAAATGTCAGGTGACAGTAAGGGCTGGTAGGAAGTGCAAGTCAGGGTTAAGGAGGCAGGGAATGATGATGGCGGCAAGGAGAAGACTTGATGATAAGGTGGCATTTGAGCAGAAGCCCCAAGGAAGTGTACAATCTGGATATATGGGGGACAATATGGACACTGTTTAAATGATAATATTATTAAATTTAATCTATCAGGTCTATGACATGTAAACAATATCAGGTCGATAATCATATAAAGCAAATACAATTCTCTTAGTTATTCTGTCCCAAACAAAAAAACTAGGTCAGGGAAAACTAGTCTTAAGATCTAGATTTCCTACATAATCGCCTATATTTCCCTGTCCTGCTTTTATTTGTATTTCTAACCATGGGATACAGGTCCCTCCTCCCTGCCCTGCCAAAACCCAGGACAGCTCAGTGTCAGGCCCTGCATCCGCTATGTTTACTGTCACCAGGGACTTAGGCTCCAAAAGCAGGCACGAGAGAGTGAGCATTCCAGGCGCGTCACCAGCCTGTGCTTGACGGTGGAGCTCTTGGCCCACCTGCTCTGGAGCAGTCACATGGGCCTTAAATGGCCCAGGGCCTGGCAGCTGGGCACAAGTGGAGCCAGGCTGCCCGGGCAGCCAGCTGGTGAGGGACAGCGAGCTGCCCTCCTGGCAGATGAGGAACGTGTTCCAAATTCCTCTCTAGGGCCTGCTTCTGCTCCCTCTCCAGCCTTATCCTTGGAAACGCTTCATTTAACAGACACATTTTCAATCTGCCCTTCACCTAATGATCTCTGCATCCACCTATTCATTCATTCATCCAACAAATGTTACTTGAGCATCTATGAGATGCAGTTATTGGGCAAGGACTGGGGATGGATAAAGAGAGATGTAAGCCAGTCCTCTGCCCTCAGGAAGTTTCCCACACCCTCCATCAGTATCATGCTCTACAGTTTCTAAAACGCTTTCACCCGAAGGGGTCTCTTTTCCTTCTCAATGAAATCTTACTTGGGATTAGATATTTTTTTAAGTTCCCCACATTTCACTCGATGTGCTAAGGGACTGAGTACCTTACCTAAGGTCTTGCAGCTCACAAGTGGGGAGCCAAGACTCAAATGCAGGTTTTTTGGCTACACCACAGCTTATATCCAAGTAGCACCACCTCTCAAACAGCTGTTCTTTAAAAGTCACAGGAAGTCAGCTCCCTGAAGGATAAAGGTGTACCTAATGGCTCCAAAAAGAAACTGTGTGTTATACACGGGGAGGAGAGAGATGGACTCTCCCCCCAGCAGGATAGAAACTTCCAGGACTTTGAATGAGTGGGACACCGGGCCAGGTGTCTCTCCTCAGCCCCTCCAATACGAGCACCTCACTCGGGATTCCTGAAACCTCTGAACTCAGAGCCCTGACTGCCCAAATGAGCAGGATGTGGGCAAATGCTGGAAACACACGCACAGGTCTGAACCACACCCCTTTCTCCCTGAAACACCATTTCTGGCGTCCCTACCTTTAAACCTGAAGCTCTCCTGGGAGAAACTTCCAGGTGGCTTTTTGAGAGCAAATATCTTCCCACAGCACCACCAAGTGGCTGAATCTCTGCCCGCTTAAAACGCCAGGAAACAGAATCCAAAGAAGTCTAGTTCCCTTCAGGGCGAGCCAAGGCACAAAATACCAAGAAAAAGAACTTGGCAAAGTGGAGGTGGGATGGAGAAATTCAGGGGAGATTTAGGAGGTGTGGACAGGCAGAAGGCAAGCAGCCAAATCTGTTTATCAAGAAGCAATTTGGCAGAAATTCATTGACTATTAGGGCTGCAAGTGGCCAATCCTTCCCTTTAAAAAAAAAAAAATTTTTTTCAATTGTAGTTTACATTCAATATTATTTTGTATTAGTTTCAGGTATACAGCATAGTGGTTAGACATATTTTCCTCTACCCACCTGGCCCCATACATAGTTATTACAATTACTGACTATATTCCCTATGCTGTACTTTATATCCCTGTGACTCTTTGGTAACCACCAATCAGTCCTTCTCAATCCCTTCACCTTTTTCACCCAGTCCCCTGACACTTCTCCCCTGCCAACCCTTCCCTTTTTACAGATTGGAAAACTGATCTAAGGGTCCTACTCTCTCCCTTGCCACCCCCTCCCATCATATAGTCTCTCTGGGCCTCTGTATCCCCATCTGTGCAATGGGGATAATGGTACCCTTCATCATAGGGATACTGACAAAATTTTTTAAAAGGGCATGTATGTGAAAGCCACTTGTAAAATCTTTGCACATAGTTGGTTGCAGGGTCCAGGTCCCCTTTTTACAATGGAATACGTAGTGTTTTCAGCCCCCAGCTTAGAAGGGTGCTGGGGGCGAAAACGAAGAGCCAGAGAAAGGACCGGACAAAGAGCCCCAGCCTGGCTTTGGCTTGGCGTCCTGCTCTTTCAAAAAGAGCAGCCGCCTCAATGTTCTTTGAAAGGGCAGCTGATTGGATTCTGGGCACCTTCATTATGCCAGGAGGACATTTAGGGAAATTAATGTGTCCTTGGGGTATTTCCACCCAGCAGTCCCCTTCCAGCCCTGCACTCCTCTGGCCTTCTCAGGTTACTGTCTGGCTTTCTCCTAATCGGGCAGACGACAGGTGATGAGTGGGTTCTGGCTGAGGGACTAGATCCCTTCGCTGACAAAGAATGGACTGGAACAGTCACCCAGGCAGTGGGTGAAGAGAGGCAAGAATCTGCTGCTGAGGCAGGAGACGATGGTTAGCCCACTCTGCCTGCGTCCGGCCACAGCAAGACACAGCCTTTATCCACAGTCTGGGCCCCCATTACCTTTACCTAAAATGTCCCAGCAGCTCTCACCGTGTTGCTCGGGCCATGGGCCCACCTGCTGCTTCGGGTCTCCATCTGGCTGTGGAGTCCCTTTGCAGGGGCCGCGTCTCCCTGGAACAAGCCCGGCCAAAGTTGAAAGAAAGAAAGCACAGAGGGAGTCCTATATAGGTGAGGCCGTGGGAATTGAGGATGGAAGCTCCGAAGCCTTTTCTGGGTCA
Organism: Miniopterus schreibersii; assembly: GCF_964146895.1. Classification (NCBI taxonomy): domain Eukaryota; kingdom Metazoa; phylum Chordata; class Mammalia; order Chiroptera; family Miniopteridae; genus Miniopterus; species Miniopterus schreibersii. The sequence continues at coordinate 176,325,669 of NC_138102.1, forward strand.
AATCCCACTCCCACCACTGCTAGCTGTGTGACGTTGGACAAATTGCTAACTTTCTCTGAGCCTCAGTTTCTGTGGGATTTATGGCTGCTGGGTTCATGCATCTGTGGTCAACTGCTGGACGGCTTGGGGGCTGGCTGGTCTAGGATGGCCTCATACCTAACAAATACAATTTGGTGAGGATTATATTAAAGTAGCTTTGTATCTGTCGCATATAAGGGCTCAATTAAAAGGGGATTTTTTTTTTTTTTTTTTTACTGTTGGGGCAGCAATTTCTCCTTCGGCATTTTGGTAGGCCTTTATCCCTCGGATCAGAACTGCCAAGACTCACTCACTAATGGTAAATTAATGAGCGAACGAATGAACTGAGAAGTGCGAGAGCAGCATGCTTTATTCTGTCTGACAACGTCTAGAAGAGTCATGCTATTGCATTATTGTGTCCAGTTTACAGATGAGCAATGTGAGTCCCACAGTCTTTCCTTGAATCAGTTACCCCGCCCCTTGAATCTAGGCTGCTTTTATGACTTGCTTGGCCAATAAAATGCAGTGGAAGTGATGTCTGGCCAGTTCCAAGCCTGGACCTCAAAAGCCCTTCTACTCTCTCAAGGCCTTAGGTCCCTGCCACAGGAAAAAGCCTAAACTGGGGCCAGCTTGTTGGAGGATGGGAGGCCACACAGAACAGAGGTGAGCCAACTCAGCTGAGGCCATCCTAGACCAGCCAGCCCCCATGCCGTCTAGCCGCTGACCACAGATGCATGAAACCAGCAGCCATAAATCCCACCTGGCCCAGATAAGAGAAATAGCCAGTCAGACAGAGTCTCAAGAGCTAAATAAATTGCTGTTGTTTTAAGCCACCAATTTTTGGAGTCATTTGTTACACAGCAAAAGCTAACTAATACAACTGGCAATCCTGGCGTGCACAGGATGGTAGTGAGAGTTGCAGTGACTGTGCACAGACCTTCTTAAGGATGAAGTTAGGCAACAACCAGCCTACCTGCTGCCCTGGTCAATTAGGTCAGAGACCAAAGTTGTGCCTCTTCCTTTTTGCTCTCACTCTAAAGACAAGTCGCATGGTCTGCCAAATGAGAAAGAACCATGGTGGTTCCAAATACTCTGAAAATAAGCCAAACAGGCAATCAGGTCTTTCATTCCAGTCCCCAAGGGTTTTAACATACCAGCTCTCAAGCCCTGACATAAATCTTGCTCTACCAAGAAGTGAGTATTGTGTATCCCAGAATTAGAGCATTTCAAAGGAATGTTCGATGAATAAAACAAAGTGCCAGGAAAGCCTCTTATGCAACTCAAAGGAAATGAAATCAGTCCCTTTGGAAGTGACTTGGATCTCAGAGAGGACACTTGTCTGTTTTTCTGGTTAGCGAATAAAGACTCAGCATTTCTAGAGAGGGATGAGAACCTTGCTGATCTCTCACCAAGGCCTGGCTCCTCTGCCCCAAAGCTGTCGACTTTCACCTGATGGGCTCTATCTCAATAAACCTGATCCCTCCTAGGAGAGGGGAGCTTCTTAATTGCCCTGCTGCCTTAATGTACCCAAGTCAAAGGCCTCAAGCTGCATTTCTAGGAGAGACAGAGACAAGCTTTTCCTAGGAATAGCCTTTGTCATTTAGTCATTGAAAAAACTTCTGGTAAGCTGGAACCATGCTAGGCCCTGGAAATAAAATGGTGCAAAGACACGGGACCTGCCTTCCTGAGGAAGAAGATGGAAGAGAAGACAAAGAGGAAGAGTTCTGATAACTGGCCTGGGTTTTGTTTCTCCACTTAGTGATTTTTGGGTTTGTCTTCTGTGAAGCTTTCATGTATTGACAGCTTAGATTTGAGAAGGAAAGAGTGTTAAGAAAATAAACAGAATCCACTTTCAGGAAGATAATAGTAATTGTGGTTAATAATAGTGTGGTTATTACAGCTTCCTCAGTTCCATTTTGTTTTGTTACTTTTGTGTGACAAAATATACATAATATAAAATTTACAGTTTTAATCATTTTTAAGTGTTCAGTCCAGTGGTATTAAGTACATTCACATTGTTCTGCACCCAAGCTCCGGAATATCTTCATCTTCCCCAACTGGAACGCTGTACCCATTAAACACTAACTCCCCTCTCCCCAAAGCCCCTGGCAACCTCCATTCTACTTTTACGATCTTGACTGGCTTATTTCACTTACATGATGTCTTCAAGGCTCATCCCTGTTATAGCTTTTGTCAGAACATCAGTCCTCTATAGGGCTTCCTAATGATCTACAAAGATACATAGGTCAAACATAGTATACACACTGTGTTCAGCCAGCAGCCACCCATGGACACTGGGCTGCTTCCACTTTGGCTACTGCGAATAATGTTACTACAAGCATGAGTGTACAAATACCTCATCACGTTCCTGCTCTCGTTTCTTTTCAGTATGTACTCAGAAATGGAATTGCTGGATCATATATTAATTCTATGTTTAATTTTTTGAGGGACTGTCATACTGTTTTCCACAGTGGCTGCAACATTTTACATTCGCATCAGCAGTGCACAAGGGATCCATTTTTTCCACATTCTCACTAACACTATTTTCTGGATTTTTTAATAATAGCAATCTTAATGGATGGGAGGTGATACTGTGAGTTTGATTTGCATTTTCCTAATGATTAGTGATGTTGAGCATCTTCTCCTATGTTTATTGGCCACTTAGATGTTTTCTTTGGAGAAATGCCTATTCAGGTCCCTTGGTTTTGTTTCCATGGCCATGTGTTTCTTTCGTGCTTTGTGCCAGGCACTCTAGCAAGCTCCACAGATATGTTATTGTATTGCATTTACTCCCCTGAATTGAGAGGTTATCGTTCCCATTTTACAGGTGAGGAGACTGAGACTCTTCTCATGACTTGCAACTGAGGAAGGGCCCGAGAGGGGCCTGAGGCGGGCCTGGCCGACCTGCTGGCCTCGCTGCGTTTCAGGCAGTGGGGACCTGAGGGGAGACAGCCAGGAGTGCACGCCTGGGGTGGAGGGCGAGGGTAGGAAGCTGCTCTTTGTGTTTCGCCCGTTCCCTTTGTGCCTTTTGCAGCACTTGGCTTCTCCTCTTTCTTCCTTCCCTTCCCTCTTCTTGCCTTTCAGGCCTGAGCCACTAAATGCCTCCTCCCTTCCTGCCCAAATCTGATAAATTCTTAGCACCTCAGTGAGAATGGCACCCTCCCCAGGAGGATTTTCATTTTCAAAGTCAGGAACTAGAAGAGAAGTGCCCAGAACTATGTTCTGGAGGGCCACCCCTGGGGCCCTGACTGGGAAACTAAATCTAACCTGGGGTTTGCGGATCAGAGAAGAGGGGGGACAAGCCGGCTCCAGCCCCACCCCGTGACCTGAGGACCAGAAAGTGTTACCCACCTATTCACTAGACTTGTTGGCATAGCTATAAAGTCACTGAGCACCTACTATGTGCCAGGCACTGTTCTAAACACTACACATAGGTATTCACTCATCTAATCTTCCCAACCACCACTGAGAGATGAGGAAACTGCTCCTCTGAGAGGTGAAATAACTCCCACTGGTAGGTAGTGCAGCCAGCCCCCCAACTCAAGCGTCTGTCCCAGAGCCTGCCTTCGCTGCTACTTCATACTGCCTGGGAGACAGGATATGTGATTGATTGATTGATTGATTGATTGATAAGCTATTAGGTGGGGGAGGGGCTTTGTCTCCATCCTGCCTGATTTTACTGCCTTGTGGAGTAGCTCCACCATCACAATCAGCCTCTCTGGCTCCACACCCACTCCTCCCTGGGAAGAAGTTTCTATTGTCCATTTGTTTGCCCCTCCCCCCAGCACCAATACATTCTGTTCTTTCTCTGGCCCAGGGAGGCCGACCCCTGTGGGCCACACCAGGACCCCCTTGACCTCTGGCTTTCAGTTGGGCACAGCCAATGGGAGGCAGCAGCAAGGGTCAGAAGCGAAGTGTCCTGCTGCTGGCAGTTTCTGATCCAGCCTTCCCTGGCCATGGATCCTGCCCTGCAGCCCCCTCCATGGCTACAGCTTCTCCAACCTGAAAGCCTCCACTCTCCCAGCACCCTTAGGGAGGTAAGTCCTTCCAGTTGCTGGCTAGCCTTAGGGCACCACACCATTGCGTGTTTGCCCCTTAACCCTGCTGCACCTCTGTAAGGCTCCCTCCTCTTCATTTAGACCTTCCCTGCCGGCTCCTCAGACTCTCTCAGGAGGTTCAGACATCAGACGGGAACAGGGCTGTTTTTCTGGATCCTACACGCAGATACACACGTGCATACAAACACATACACACATATATATAGGGTGTCCCCAAAAATGTATACACACACTTTGAATAATTATAAAGGCAGTGTTTATTAAAATACATTTCATTTTCAAAATTGAACTATCAGCTGTCCCAAAAAATGTATACACACTTTAACAGCTGATAGTTCAGTTTTGAAAATGAAATGTATTTTAATAAACACTGTGTTTATAATTATTCAAAGTATGTGTATACATTTTTTGGGACACACATATATATACACATGCACACACATATACATATGCATACACGCATATACATATGCATACACACATATAAATATATGCACACATATATACACATGCACACACACAAACACACCAAATACTGGGAGAGCACAAGCCAAAATGCCCCCAGTGATTTTCTCTGGGCAATAGGATTATAGGTGATTGCTTTGGTTTTTTTCTTTGTGCATTTCTCTATTTTCTATGACTTTATCTTTGTAATGTTCTTTTTTTCCCCCCAAAGAAATGCTGATTCCTTGGTGAGAAGGCGGAGCCAATGGGGATGTGTGGGGGTGGGTATACTGAGAGGTCTGAAGGTTCTTCTTTCCCCTGAGGGCTTGGGCCCCTCCCCAAGCCCTCCCATGGCCACCGTTGAGCACTGAGCCTACCTTTGTCTGTCTCACAAAGGCCACCTGGAGACCTTAAACATCAGGAAGGCCTCCAAGAGCTCTTCTATGCCCCCTGAATGGCCAAAAGTGTGAGCCAGACATACGCCTGAGCCCTTGGCCCCAGTAGCCTCTGCTCTCAGGTGTGGAGCACTGCCCCCACCCCCAGCTCCCTGCTCCCCATCTGTGGGAGGAGCCAAGTCTGAGGACAGCCTGGACTTCCCAGACAGCCTACATGAAATCAGGATCAGGTCAAGACTATCAGGCAAGAAGGTCAAATGCCCCTCACCCCGGCAGGGGCTGGGCCCATAGTGCCCACCGGCCCCCACTGCAGCCATGCATGAGAAAAATGTGTTTCCCACGACCCAGGCCCTTACATCCATGCTCTCCCTGCCACCCCACCTCGCTCCACATGTGCTCAGTCCAGTTCTCTCTCAGGACCTGCCCTGAGATCCCAAACACACTCAGGCAACAATAGCAGGTCAGATGGGAAAGAGTGGCCGCTCCCAAGGGTATTTACATCTCAAATGGAGGAATCAGAGAAAGGCAACCCCAAAGGGGACCTTGAATGGAGAGATCCCAGCATTATTGGTGCAGACTGTTGAGAAGCAGAGGGTGTCGTGTGGCCCTTGTATCAGACCTCAATCAACTTGCCACTGCGTTTCAAAGTAGGGTCAACTAGGGTTAGCTGGGTCAGTGCCCTTGGCTGCTTTCCAGCAGCAGCTAGTCTAACAAGGATCTAGCAACACCAGAGGGAGGAAACAGCTATTCAGAAGTGAAATTGGGTCTAAGCAAATGAGTGCAATCCTTCCACCCCACTCCCCAGTTGTGCTAAGTCTATGAGATAACTGCCTTCAACAACCTCTGTAGGGGTAAAGGGGGAGGAGTCAACAACTTCTGTAGGGGGTAGAAAGGGAGGTGGGGGAAAACAACCCCTGGCCTAGAAGTTTTTAAAAATCCTGTGCTCTGCACCCAGCTGTCTCCTAACTTGCTGTGTGATGTTAGGCAAGATACTAAACCTCTCTGAGCCTGTTTCATGACTGGCAATATGAAGAGACTGGATTAGATCACTCTAAGGTGCCCTCCAACTCCAGTGTGCTATGATCCCCTCCCCCTTCCCTCTTCCTCTCTCTCTCCCTCTCTCACTCACACACACACACACACACACACACACACACACACACACACCCCTGCCCCAAAGAATGCACATCAAGACAAAGGCAGAGAGTTTGGCTCAACTCCTTCCAGAGACTTCTGGGAACTGCAATAAGCCTGGAGCTCACGTTTGATCAACCGTGGCCAGCTGTCTTAGGGACTGAAAGAACTGCTCTTCCCAGGTCAGCCAAAGGTCCAGGTCCAGATAAAAGGCCTGCCCCATGCTCGGCTAGCTGAGTTGCTCAGCCCGCATCCAGGATTAACCAAAGCTCCTCACTGGCTCTCTGGTTTCAAAACAAAACTTTGAAAGAGAGCTGCGTTCAGTGGAAAATCCCCCAGTAACAAGGCCGCTGGGAGCATTATGGGAATACCATCTGTCAAGCATCGCTTTGCACAACCTGTGACCAAAACAGCCTTTTAATGTCAATACCAATCATGATAATCGCACCTCGAGTATTTAGACAGCACTGCTGACCTCTCAGAGCCCTTCATCTGGGCTCAATTTGGCCTTGTGCAACTTTCTGAAGCAGCAGGAGCAAGGGATGTTCAAATAACTTAGTCCTGTGTTGGAGATGAGGAAATTGAAGCCCGAAAAATAGCAGAGGTGGGAAGAGAGACATTCAAAGCTGGGACGGAGTCCCCTCAGCAGAGTTCAGTGAGCTCCCCCCACACCAGCGCATCCCAGATGCCATCTGCAGATGCTGCCCGGCCGGCTGCCTCGCAACCGTCACAACCACTACAGTGATGTTAAGGTCTTGGACATAACCCCAAACAAGTATTTGCTAGTTTCCCTAGCAATGCACACGTTTGGAGGCCACTACCCACTACGCTGTGTCCACAGTAGCGGGGAATCCTGGAAACTCCAGGCCGGGAGGACCATCTGAGCTCATCAAGCAAAACCAGCTGTTCAGTGCAGACCGCCGCTCTGAGCCCCCCCAGGTGCTTAGGTTATAGGTTCTGCTGTAATGAGCGACCCAAAATAGCAGCACCTTGAATGAAGGGCAATTTATTCCTTTCTCAGATCACAAGCCGGGTATAAATGATACAGGGCTAATAGGGAAGCTCCTTGGGGTTGGGGACACAGGACTCCTCTCTGCTTTGGGTTCTTTAGAGTGTATTGCATTTTGCTCCCCTCCCCCCAGAAGGCAGACTCCGAGATGGAGGTTAGCATGCAGGGCCCACACCTATGGGGAAGGGTGGGTATCTGCTGGATTGAGCAGAGGGAGGAGTTGGGCTGAGATGTGGTCACAGCCAAGGCCTCAGCCACCCCCTAGGGGAGCCCTGAAGCTGTACTGGCCTTTCAGGGTTGTCCAAGTTAAGACGAGGCCTTATTCACACGCAGAGACCAATCATTGGATACTGGCTGCCCTTGGGAAGGGGTGTGACCTTGGACTAGGAGACTCACTTCAACTGAGAGCAGTTCCCAGCAAGGGCTTTTAGCTGAAGGCTGTGGGAATAAGGCCTTTGGTCGTGAAAAGTAATCTGAGCAGTCCAGTCCAGCAGCATCCACGTGAGGTTGTTAGGGGCTGATTGTGTCTTCCCCTCAAATTCATATGTGGAAGTTCTAACCCCCAGTACCTCAGAATGTGCCCTTATTTGGAAATAGGATGGTTGCAGATGTAATTAGTTAAGTTTAGGTGAGGTCATACTGGAGTAGGATGGGTCCCTAATCCAATACAATTGGTGGCCTTACGCAAAGGACAAATTTGGCATGGAAATGCACACAGAGTGCCGTGAAGGCAAAGACTGAGGTGACACTGCTACAAGCCAAGGGATGCCAAAGCTTGCCAGCAAGCCACCAGAAGCTAGAAGAAAGGCCCACCGTCCCCAGAAGGAACTAACTCTGCTGACACCTGGATTTTGGAAGTCAGGCCACCTGAACTCTGAGAAAATAAATTTCTGTTGTTTAAGCCACTAAGTTTGTTATGGCAGCCCCAGAAAACCAAATGGAGATGTTGCCTTCATCCACATGGTCCAAAGTGGTTTGTTGCCATGTTACATTCCAGCCAGCGGAAAGGAGAAAGAGGGGGGGAAGGAGGACAGACCTCCTCCCTCACAGCCAGTCGTATCCCAGTGGTCACCGCCTGATCACATGGCCACATCTGCTGCAAGGATGGCTGGGAAATGAAGTCTTTCTCGTGGACAGCCCTGTGCCCAGTTAAGGACTCTATTATGAAAAAGAGAATGAGCCCACCAATAAAGCAAAGCTAATCCCTTCAATGAGTTCAAGTGAGCTCAGGGGCCAGACATAAAACCAAACACTTAGAACACCCTGCCAGGAGGTCTCTCAAGAAAGAAAGCACAAAGGGCAATGGGGGCACAGAAGAAATTTGGCCTGAGAGCTGGGCAGGCTTCCTGGAGGAGGTGGCAACCACACAAAGCAACCATTATCTCCGTCTCAGAAAGGAGAAGTCTGAGAGGCTAAACAGAGAGGTTAAGTAACTTTAACCAAGTTTCTTGTCAAAGGTCACAGAACTAGTAAGAGGCAGAACAGAGGCACAAATTAGGTCTTCTAATTCCAAGCAAAGGCTCTATTTATCACCTAGATGTAAATTGGGGTCCCCAACCCTTGAAATCTATACAGTACTGCCATTAGGGTGTACAGACACAGCTATAGCACACTAGTCCTATACAGTGTGGACACATTCTCAGGGACTCATTCATCCATAGTCTCCTATCTCGGCCTCGAGGGTCCTGGGCCTTCATGAGCTGTCTTGACCCACCCTGACATCAAGTTGGATATAAAACCCTTCACCTGTTTCCTAAATAAGTAAGTAAAATGTTTATCAAAAAGAGGTAGTGGGGAGGGATCGTACCTCTCCTGCATGACCATCTCCGGCTTTTCCAACCCGTCAATCCTTCTGGCTCTTCCCAGCACTCTCCCCACCCGGCTCCCTTTCAAGTTCCACCGCTTTCCTCGAAGCCCTGATGATCCAAGAGACCTTGTTCAAATCCCCCTTTGATAGGCCTGGGCCCATAATTTACCTAATGATTCGCAGGCTTGCAGCTGCCTGCCTGTGCTCTGCTCTGTACACCTGGAGCTAGGTGATCTGCAAACTACCTTTCCCAGGCTCCTTTACCAGCTACCTTCCTGGTTAGTTTCCCCAGTGCTGGCGCTGGTGGGAGATGAGCCAGTGGGTGGGAGGCAGTGAGAGGCCTCCTGCTCTGGAGCTCTGACAGGTGAATTGCTGGGGCTCGCTCTAGTGACAGCAGCAGTTGGGTGATTTTGGATTCCAGCCACCGTGGCAGAAACAACCCCATTTCAGCAGTCCCAGCCTAAGCTGAGGAGACATCTCTTCAGCTGACACAGATGTCACTGTAACTACTTCCCCGACAGTGAAGCGGCTCCTGCCAGGGGCACCAGCAGCCCTGGGTGCCCAGGTGTCTTCCCTTCTTTTCTCTCTGGCCCCGTCCTGCCTCTCAGTTTTGTTTGTTCAGCCCTTCTAACATCTTTATAACTATACCCTGTATTAAATTCCTTCTGTTAGAAATACCTAGAATGTTTTTATATTTCCTGAGTGAACCTCTTCAAACTCAGTATACATTTTAAGAATTTTTTACCTCTATCTTTCAGGAAAAGGGTGAGAATAGGTTTAATTGTTTCCCTCTGCCTCCAGTGAGTCACTCTAGGATCTGTGAGCATCTTTCTCAGAAAGATAAATTTTCCATTATTAAAACAAATAAAGCGTATAATATTGGGCCATTCTTGTAAGTGTTATTCAATAATTGAGCCATTCTTGTTGTTTAATATTAACTTTAAAAAGCTAAAGTTGGACCTATTAAAGCTACCTCAGTGGAATGTGTGGAGTTATGATCTGATATCCTTCTAGTGAAGTTTTTTCCCAGGAGATTTTATGAAAATGCCATCCCCACCTTCAGAGCAGATATCCACTTGTAGAAGAAAAAAACAACTCTCTGTGTCTTCCCCCACCCGAACTGGGAACTCTCTTCAGACAGGTCAAAAAGGAATACCTGTCCCAAGCTGTGGACTGAAGTGATGTGAGAACAAGCAAATGTTAGTCTGAGCTGATGCTTAGAACAGTCTTTGAGTGGCTGCTACATCTCCTGGTGTCCAGGAGCTTCCTCCTTGTTACTTATTTCAAAAGATCAGAAAGTTGTGCCCAGCCTAGGAAAGGGATCCACCCTTGCTTTGGTGAGTTCCTAAAACTCTTGGTATGAGCCCCGGGGGATCTCACCCCAATCAGTTTCATCAATGTTTTCACAAATAAACAAATTTGCTCCCCAAAAAGAATTCTTCTGTTACTAGCTACTAAGACAATAGTTTTCCTCATGGTTTTATTACCGCTTTAACCTGTTCACCTCCACTGCCCCAAGCGCAGCTCTATAAAGGGGTCTGGAAGTAGCTCGGTAGCTGAAACCACGAATATCAGGGCCCACTTAGATGACCCTGTGGTCAATGAACAGATTTCTCACCTCACCCCTTATGCAGGGGCCTGAAAAAGGCACAGTTATATTTGGATAAAGTCCTATTTTGTCAGTTATCTTGGTTGAAGGTGCAAAGGCACAAGTTGGGACTGCAGTGCAGTCTGGAGGGCAGGGTGCCTTTGGTGGGATCTGGCTGTCGCTTGAGTTGGAGCTGGGATTGAAGTAGGAGAGAGCTGGAGAGCCCAGCAGATGAAGTACCAAGACAGGCTCAAAGAATACTTTCAGTGCGGCCTCAGGAAAATCATTATGTAAGTCAGAGCCTATGAGGCCCTGGCAAAGCTTTGGAAGGAAACAAGACCCTCCCCTGCTCTCGTGCATCTTTCAGATCGTGCCGATGGAGTCCCTCATTCCTTCCTTCACTCCTGAACATTCAGAGAAGCAATCAATGTCTTCTAGGCAGTAGCACCTGGTGGTTACATGGTGCCCACTTTAGAGTCAGAAGACCTGAGTTCAAATCTTGACTCTGTCTCTTATTTACCTATGTGTCTTAGGCAAATTGTTCAATCTCCCTGAGCCTCAGTTTCTTCATAGGCAAGAAAAAAAATGGGGGTAATAATGCCTCTTTTAAAAGATTGCTGTAAGGATGAAATAAAATCATGGGTGCTTGGCACAGTGCCTAATTCACAGAAACACTCGTGTAAACAGTCATGTAAAAAATCTAATCGGATCATGGCAGCAAGCAACCGCCGGATACTTAATGGCTTATGTAATGCTTGCTGACTGCTGACTTATGACCCCATAGCACCTCCCCAAGAACCTGACCCAAACGGGCCAGTTGGATTTCATCTTTCTAAAATTTGCAATTAGTACTCAGAAATTCTAGTACTTCTCTGTGGGTGCTTGAACCAAGATGACAGGTTAGAGCTGAGGTGGCATCATATGTCCCATATCCAGAGAAGCAGAGAAAGCCTGTGGGAGGAGGGAAAGAAAAAAACAGGCAGAGTGGGAAGGAGAGGTGAGGAGCCATTGGGGTGGGGTCAGGGCAGAAGGTAGCAGAGGAAGGACTTGGGGGGAAAGTAAAGGAGGAAGGAGAGAGAGAAAGAGAGAGAGAGAAAAAAAACACTTGGTTTTCATAAGAAACCCCAGGATCCAATGCAGATTGGTGCAGCCACTGTGGAAAACAGTATGGAGGTTACTCAGAAAACAAAAAATGGAACTGCCTTATGACCCAGTGATTCCACTTTTGGATATATATATGAAGAAACTCAAAACACTAATTGGAAAGAATATATCCAGCCCTATGTTTATTGCAGCAGCATTTACAATAGCCAAGCTACGGAAGCAACGCAAGTGCCATCAATAGACGAGTGGATAAAAAGCTGTGGTACATATATGCAATGGAATATTACTCAGCCATAAAAAGGAATGAAATCCTACCATTCGAGACAGCATGGGTGGACCTAGACGGTATTATGCTAAGTGAAATAAGTCAGTCAGAGAAAGACAGATAACACATGATTTCACTTACATGTGGAGTCTGAAGACCAATATAAATGAACAAATGAAACAAAAACAGACTCATAAATACAGAGAACAGACTGATGGTTGCCAGAGGAGAGAGGATTGGGAGACTGGGTTAAAAAGGTGAAGGGATTGAGAAGCACAGATTGGTAGTTACAAAATCATCACAGGGAGGTATAGTACAGGATAGGGAATATAGTTAACAATATTGCAATAACTGTACAATGCCAGGCGGGTACTAGAAATATCAGGGGAACGCTTTGAAAAGTATATGATTGTCTAACCACTATGCTGTACACCTGAAACTAACACAAAATACTATGGAATGTCAACTGTAATTGAAAAAGAAATTTAAATAAAAAGAATGAAAAGAAGCAATGTAAAAAAATAAATAAATAAAGGAAACCCTAGGATCACCCATTGAATGCCCCTTTCTGCTGAAGCTGCTCGGTGAGCCTGATCTAAGACATCCTTTCCTTCAGGTGTCTCCTCAGCTCACTGATTCCCCTCCTGCCCCTAAGTTGCATGTATCCTGGTTCCTGCTTTGATGGATGAAGACATGAGGTTTAGAGGCTGAGCACCTCCTCAAGGGCACACACCTGGTAGCCTCAAAGTCAGAGCTCAGGCCTCCATCAGTTTGCTCCCTGAGGAATGAGCACAGACCCAGAAGCCAGACGACCTTAGTGGGGGGGTAGTTCTGCCACTCGCCAGCCACATGGCTTAGCGCAGCCACTCAATCCCTTGAGTGCCCACTGGCCTATCTGTAAAATGGGAAGAGCAAGGTCTCTTCCCCTGCCCTCCAGGGTCATCGAAGAGATACTTTATATGAAGAGATACTTTATTTTTTTTTTCAATCTTCACTCAAGGATATTTTTCTCCATTGATTTTTTTCAGAGAGAGTGAAAGCGGGGGGGGGGGGGGGGGGGAGAGACATCAATGTGGGAGAGACACATCGATTGGTTGCCTCCTGCACACACCAGGGATCGAGCCTGCAACCTGGGTGCGTGCCCTTGGCAAGAATCTAACCCGGGACCCTTCAGTCCACAGGCCAACACTCTAACCACTGAGCCAAGGGCTATGTGAACCCACATTTTAAACTGTAAAGCACGATGCAAATACCAGCCATTATTCATTTGTATCTCTTTGTATATCTTTGCTCATCTTATGAGATTTTTTAGGTGAAGATCCTCTAGATAGGGACCCGTCTACTCGAATCCCTGAAAAGCACCTGGAAGTCCGCTGGTTCTTGGAAAATGTTAAATAACTCCAAGTTGAGAGATGCAAGCACATTTATTTCTCTAAAACAGAAGATACAGATTTCATAAGGAAAGTAAAAATATGTTTTTAAGTGCACCCAATTTCTTAACTCATGTTCTCAACTGTTTTTTGAAAGCACTGCACATGGCATTTAAAATGATGAACAAATAAGAAATAAGTTATGTGAGTGTCTCTGTGCTGCTTCTTAAAGGAGCTATTTAAAAACACAACTGAACAGCATGTGTTTTTCCATTCGCTGGAAAGCAAGAAATATAGAGCTGTTTTTACTCAAACTTTTCCAAAACAAATCACCTTTGGTGATGGAAAAATGTTGCCCTAAGGAGAGAAATTTTCAGAAAAATTATGAGTGAGTGAAAAAAAACAAACAGAACATTGAATAGAATCCCTACTTAATGAGAACAAGAAACTTGGCCTTCAGGCCTGAATCCGTTTGCAGCCAGTGTCACTCGGCTCCCTCTCATCTGCATGAGCAATGAAGTCAGACAGACCCGGGTTCAAATCCAGCCGTGATTGTTAGCTGAGTAGCCTGGAATCTCTCTCACATATCCAGATCTCGGTTTCCTCATCTGTAAAATGGGCATGAAATGCTTTCCTCACAGACTTCTGGAAAGTTTAAATGCGGTTGTATATTCAAAGTACCCACCATGTTGTGAACTATAGATATATCGTCATTTCTTTGGTTGCGCTGGACACATACGATCCCCTTGAACATATGCCATGGCCCTGTACCTCATCTCTTCTTGGTCAAAGAGTAGTTCTCTTCCTCGCGATGCCTACTAGAATATTCTAGTCCCCAAAACTGAGTTTTTAGGCCTCTCACCTTGGTATCTAAAAGAATAGGGATTGGAATAGATAGGTAAGTGGGTTGTTGTTTTTTGTTTTCTCAGTTTTACGTTCAAAAAACACTGCCAAGTGTGAAAGAGATGGGAAGGAACCCCAGTGCCTACAGCATGTGAGACGGGGCACGTGGAGAGAAGACAGAGGTAGGGGGAGTGGACTGAGAAAGAAGGGAAAAGAGAATTTCAACTTTAACTGTAATTTTAAAATTTTATTCACATAAAAATATTGGAAGGAAATACGATAACATGTTAGCAGCAATTCCAAATGGCGAGTCCGGGGATGTTCATTATGGTGTTCTTTGTGCCTTTCTGTGTTTTTCACTATCATAATCGACTTATCCACTCTAACCATAATACAATTTTCATGGAAAGAACTTCACCATATCCTCCTACCCTAACAATTGATGTCATTGACATCTTGTTTCGCTTTCTTGTGTTTACACACGAGCATAGCTATTTTACAGAGCATGTGTGTAATCCACCCCCACTTAGGGATATGCAAGGATGGCAACGTGCCAGCCCCAGGGGTGTTTTGCTGGGCGCAGGGCAGAAACCAGCTTACACTACAAGCAGCCTGGCACCTGTTAGCTCAAATACGGCCAGCTTGAGGGATGTGCTTTTTCAACAGCCTGGTCCTTGAGTTTGCAAGTTCCCCATCATAACATAACCTCCTCCGGCTTTAGCTCACCAGTCACTGGTTTATCCATTCATTTGAGGTGTCTGTTGAGCGCCTCTATGTACCTGGTTCTGTGCTAGGTACATGCCTGGGGCCAGGTGGCACCCTCAAATGACTGAGGGACAAGTGCGAGAGATGAGCAGCCATGAGAATTATGCAAAGGGATGAGATGTGATGCTGGAGAGAAGTAGAAGGGGGGGCACCGAGGAGACAACTCCCCAGAAGAGGTGATATAGCTGGAAAAAGTCCTGAAGGAAAGTCAGAGGCTGCTGACATTTAAAACTTGGGAGGTTCTTTTGTGTTTTGAATCCAGGCGTGTTGGCTTATCTTTCAAAAGTCAGAAGACCTGGCAATTCTGGGGAAGCGTCCCACAGGGCGAAAGTCAGCTGGACCCCAGTGGGGGGCTGTGGGCCTGGGCAGAGGAGCACGTGTCAGGCGAAGGGACCCGCAGCTGAGCTTCATCGGTTTCGGCTGACACCCCCTGGGCCGGGCCCACGGCCTCTGGATGGTCTCAGCTTTGCAGGAGGGCACGCTGGCTCCGCAGGCAGAGGAGCCTGGGTTCAGAGGCTCCTTCCAGGGTCTTCCAGGGCGGAGGCAGGTTTCCAGCCGCATCTTCCGCTGGCAAGCCCAGGGCTCCTCTCCAGGCCGTGAGGGAGGCAGTTCAGGAGGCAGGTAACTGGTTCTCTCCACACCTCATAGCCCACTCCCTTCCCTGCGGCCGCATGGAGAGGTGTCCCCGGGTAAAGGAAGAGACTTTCCCAGGCCCCGAGTGAGCTACAATGAGATGACAGCTGGGAAGGGTAATCAAGACATGGCTTGGCCTATTCTGGAGAAAAAGCTTGTGGAATGTCTAAGTGTTCATACACTCAAACTCAATAATATATTTTGTGGTGGTGGTTGCTGTTTTCACAGCTAACTATGTACCAGGCCTCATTTCAGCACTTACCACTGAATTCTGACCAAAATCCTGGGAGGAGGCCTTTGAACCTACATTTTAGAGATGAGAAAGCAAAGGTGAGAGAGGATACATGGCTTGTCCAGGGTCATTCAGGCACAGAAAGGTGGAGCTGGTTGTCTAACTCAGAGGCCCGTGGTTTTTCCACTAACCATAGCCAGCTGCCCCCAACTTCTAGGAACCTAGCCCAAGAAGATAATCTCAAACTTGGGGGGGGAAATTTTATTATATACAAAATTATTTGCCCTGGGACTATGTATACTATTAGAAAATTGGACACAACCTACCTAAGTGTCCAGTGGTTCACATAATGCCTGACCCAGCCTGGGCCCTCAACAAACATCTTCCAGATGAACAAAAGGTAATAGTTAAAGAAATGATGGGCCACCTGTCTTGATGGAGTAATAAATGCCCTTTACCAAGTACACTTAAGAAGAGTTTGCGATAATATCTTGTGATTGTTATAATATTATAGGCAACTCTGAGTACACAATTTTATATATATATATATATATATATATATATATATATATATATATATATATATATATACACACATATATATATATACACACATATATAATTATGCAAATTATGTTCAAACACATTTCATCTGGACAAAAAGAATGCAAGAAAATATGACCCAAGAGCTTACAGTCACTGTACTTGGCTGTTAGTTTTAGACTAATACAAATTTAATTTTTTTTCTTCCCCTATTTTCCAGTTATAAGTATGAATCACTTTTACAATAAAAAGGAAACACTTTGTTTTATTTAAAAGAAACCTGACTTTCAGAATTCCAGTCTCAGACAAGGACAAAGAACTGGGACATGCTGGGAAAACAAAAATGAACCCTACCAAATGGCCAGCCCAGCAGGCGGGTGCCAGGGAAAGAGACAAAGGCTCCAAGGAGAAAGCAGGGTGGACAACAGGGACATCTGCAAGGGAGAAGAATGTTTTGGGGGGCAGGGGTGGTGCAGAAAGGGCCTAGATTAGACAGGAGTGGGCAGCCACAGTAATGCACATGGAGTAAGTAGACAGGCATTTATTGAGCACCTATGTACTGTTTTCTATGTCTGGGCACTATTCACATATTATCTCATTTAACCTTCATTGCGAGTCTGTACATTTTATTATTTCAGTTTTACAGGTTAAGAAAATCCTGATTTGAAACCATTTTAGAGGTGGAAATTACCTGTAAGTTGATTGACATTAGAGATTTCCAGAATTAACAGTGTATCACAAAGTCAGGGACACTTTTTTAAGTATGGTAATGTCATTTGGCTGGGCCCCTCTGAGGCTAGCAAACTGGCCAGGCTGAGATGCAGACCTTCCTGTGACGACTTTGTGATGCCATAGCTCAGTCCTTCAGCCCTCGGGATCAGTGTCATGAAGGAGATATCTCCCTTGCCCAAAGACTCCCCTCAATAACCCCCAAGCCTGATCTCACTAACAGTCCTGAGTTTTTATTGTATATTTACTTACCCTGTGCCCACAGAATAGGCTCATAGTTATGGAATATTAGAGTCGGAAAACATCTGAGATGATCTGGTTCAAACCCCTCATTTGACAAATGAGAAAATTGATACCCAGAGAAGTTAAGAAACTTGCCCAAGGTCACACAACTGGGTGGTGCCCCTAGTCCTAACTTTGCTAAAACTAGAACCCCACTGCTCTGACTTCAAGCCCACTTTCCATTTCTTCCTCTCCAAGCTTAATGCTCCCAAGTTCCATCTTATTTATTTATGAAAAAGAATCATTAGTCCCAAATGGGAGAGAGGCAAGCTTTCTTGTCCCCTAAAGATTTTATTTCTAATATTCAAGGAATTACTGCAAATGACAATAAGTAATATAAGTTATTAAAGCAACCCTGTACAAAATGAAAAAGTCATTTCTCAGAAACTGGCTCCAAAGTCATTTTTCAGAAATTAGGAAAAAAAAAAAAAAAAGGCTAGAAATGGGGCAGGAAAATCACAATAGAGCCGAACGGAACACATGTGAGGTCTTCCAGGGCTCAGCCAAAGGAGGCAGAAATAGCCCATTTCTTCCAATTACCCCCATTTTCCACCCTCTAATCTAGATGAAGACTGTCACTTTATTGGCATGTCAATCTTTAGGAAACTTAACCCTGTTCTTCATTCATTCGGTTATCGGCCCAGCCCTAGCACTCCAGCCAGGGGTCAGCATGTGGCCCAGCTAACTCACACGGGGCTCCTTTGTTTTCGTTGTATCACCCAAGGAGCTGCTCGCTTCTCTACTTGGTTACTTTTCATTTTCTGACATCCTTAAAGTTCATGCTCATCCCACCATTCCAAGGGCGTGGATTTTGGAGTCAGCCTGAAGTTGTGTTTTAAGCCCCAAAAGGGCCATCACTACCTGGGTAGCCTTGAATAAATGAGCTCTCTGAGCCTCAGTTTCCCAGTCAATAAAATTACATGTGACTTTTATGAGAAATAAACAGGATTACATGTGTAAAGTAACCAGCATATAGTAAGCATTCACTCAATAAATGCTGGTTTTATCCCCTGTGACACCTTGTGTGACACACATATCAGCCATACCTTTTTTCTCAGGATATTTGACTAGTTAATATTCAAAGTACCACAAAAGATTCCAGGTACTTTAAGACTTGGAGGACACAAAGGGGAAATAGTTATGAAAAATAAATAGAAAAGTAGTTTTTTCCTTTTTGAAAATATCAGAATTGGGCCTTGGCCAGTGCGGATCAGTTGGTTGGGCATTGTTCCATGAACTGAAAGGTTGCCGGTTCAATTTCCCGTCAGGGCATATGCCCGGGCTGTGAGCTCAGTCCCCAGTGGGGTGCATGCAGGAGGCAGCTGATCAATGTTACACTCTTACATCAATGTTTCTCTCTTCCCCCCTCCTCTCTCTCTAAAAATGAATAAATTATGCTCTAAAAAAAATCAGAGTTGGTAATCCTAAGAAACATGACTGGAGATGAAGTTGGATAAGAAATCAACTAAAGGCACTGAGAAGTCCTGCAGAAAGAAATCTGTGTACCTTGCTTAACTAAGCATTTTCTAACCATATTTGCTCACAGAAACTTTTGTCAAGTAATACTTATTAATTCCCAACTCTTTGGAACTGTTAATTATTTTAACAGTTTTAATAGCTATCACTGTCAAGCTGACCCCTATGTGTTAAGTATTTCTATGACTTCATCTGGGCTCACACATGTGTGAGAGACATTGTTGTCCCTATGAGGCGACAGTCAGTTGCCCAACATCACACAGGCAATACAGGCAGAACTCGACCCAAGTCTGCCCAACACTGAAGTCCATGGCCTTTCCCCCACACCACACACCCTCCCAATTTTGTCTGATTTCTATCTCCTTTGTCCCAACCTGATCTGCAGCTAATTCTCCTCTCTCTTTAAATGCCACCAAATCAAACATTTTGCTAAAACTCCATGGTCAAGCTGATAAGGAGGTTTGCCTTTAGTAAGCAAATGCCTGTTGTGACACTCTGTAAGACACTGCCCAGATTTTGCCGACCTGTGGACCCTTTCTTCACAGAGCGTCACATGGGTCATGCTTTCAGAAACACTTCATTGAAGTTTCTGTGGGAAGCCACAGTACAGTTGGAACTCCGGGTGTTTTAGTACAGTAACATCCTGTACGTGACGAAAATTGCGGTAGGGGTCTGGGCTCTTACCCCGCTCTGTCTCTATGCACAGGTATGTCCTTGAGCAAAGCCTCAAGACTCCTCCTCTCTAGACTTCTGATGCGGCAGCTATGAAATGAACAGGATGTACTAGGTGGCTAATCTTTGGGGTTCTTAATAGGCACTTAGGCGATGAGATAATCTGGGTTTATTATTTCAGAGTCGTAGGTTCTAAAGTGCAACTGCTTGGGTTGGAATCCTGGCTCTACCTCTTACTGTGTGACCTTGGGCTAGTTCCTTAACCTCTCTGTCCCTCAGTTACCTCATCGGTCAAATGAGATTAAATCAGAGAACCTCCTTTGAAGGGTAAAGTGATGAGAACATTGCTGGGCACATTTCAAGCGCCTGATAAATATTAGTTATCCACATTAGCCTTGTTGCAAAGTGCTGCCCAAGAGGTTACAAATCCCCAAAAGCCCCAGTTCCCAGACGGAGCTGACCTCTCACCCACAAAGCTCAGCCCCCCTTCTCCCTCCCCTCTGCCCCACTCACCTCAGCCTCAGAGTGGAACCCCTCAAAGAGGAGTCTCCGGGAGCCTACGTGGAGGCCGGCGGCCTGCCTGAGGGTAGCGAGGCTGACCTGTCACAGCTGGACCGGGTCGCAGTGATCAGTGGCGCCACGTAAGGTCGGGGCGGCAGCAAGGTCACGGAGGGGTTGGCTGGGTTGCCGGGCCCCAGGGCCCCCGCGGCCACTGTGAGGGAGGAGTCCTCCCACGTCGCTGGGCTCAGCCACCCGGACCCCCCAAAGGCCCTGGCTGCCCGGACCTGCCCCCAAAAGGGGCTCACACAACAGGGGGTCTCGTCGCTGCATCTGGACCCCGAGGAGCTGGCAGAGGGAAGAGGGGACAAATTAGGGGTGGGGACAATAGTTCAACATACTGGGAGGCCTGCCATGAGCCGGGCTCTTCGCGCAACGGGCAGAGCCAGCGCTGGGAAGGGAACCGGGAGCTCGAACAAACACGGCTGAGCCACTGTGCCACCGACGTGTCCCCAGGCCGCCCAGCCCCTCTGCGCCTCAGCTCACGGAGAGGACCGAATGCCTCACTACAGGAAAACGCTTAGGGGACATGATAAACTCAATAAAGCTTTACTGTTCTCATCAATTATTCATCTGTTCCTCACAACAGTCCTGTGAGGTAGAAGTGATTACCTCTTCCACTTTTCTGAGGGAAACTGAGGCTCACAGGGCTTGGGCGAGGTGGAGCCTGGGTTCCAACGCAGCTCTGCCCCCGATGTCACATGGCTGCAGTGTCGCCCTGGCCCTGGGGTTTCAGACGACCTGTGTCTAGCACGTTCCTTTCTGATGGAGACAAAGCTACGAAGTCTCCCGTTCGGCCGGCACCTGAGACGTGGCAGCTCTGAGGGGGTCGGGGGTCAGCGGGAAGCACCCCGTGTCTGCCCTCGTGGGGCTCATGCTCCGTGACTGAGACAGAGACCCCCGCAGGAGCGAGGGGGCGTCATTCCAGCCTGAGACGAATGCTCTAAAGCTGTGGCTAATTCAACTTCGAATTCGTTAAAATGAAACCGAATGGATAACCTGGCTCTTCAATCACACAAGACAAGTGCCCAGCAACCAATGTGGTTGGTGGCTGCCACACTGCTCAGCATTAAGACCATTTTCGTTGCCACGGGATCCTCTATGGAGAGCACTGCTTAAGGGGAAGGAGCCAGAACTAGGAGCTCGGGGTGTTCAGACACTGGCAGGTTTCCCGGGGGAAGTGACACCTGAGCCAGAACTGAAGGATGAGGGGAAGGGCAGGAAAGCCCCCCAGGCAGGGGGAGCAGCACCTCTAAAAGCCTGCGGTGGGAGGACCCACGTGGCTGGAATGCAAAGAGAGGGAGTGGTTAAGACAAGAGTTTCCAAGGGGTAGCTGCCTGGGTTGGAATCCCAGCCCCAACTCTTCCTAGCTGTGTGTTGCTGGACAAGTTACTTGACTCCTCTGTGCCTCACTTTCCTCACCTGTAAAGTGAGGGTAACAATAGTACCTCCCTCCCAGGCCTGTCTTGAGGATCGAAGGAGCCTGGTACAGGTTCAGCTCTGTACGTGCGTTCGCTGTTACTGTTTCTGGCACAAGATGCAGAGGTAGGCAGGAGGCAGGCTGTGCAGGCCTTGTGGCCGCGGAAAGAATGCTGGTCTGCACCCGAAAAGCAATGAGAGGCCTGGAAGGTTTTAAATGAAGAGGACAGCACGTGACTGCGGGCAATGAAAATTAACAGCCATCTGAAGGCGGTGGCCGCCACCCTCAACACCAGCCAGACACTGGAATGTGGGACAGGGAACCCAACAGTGCCAGGCCTTCCAGTCTTCCAAAAGAGGCTGGAAGCAGAGAGTTTTTTTAACTGTAAAATCTCCTAACTTTTTAAAGTAGGCCTCTTATTCCCAAACTTTTTAATATCACGAGGAATAAAGCAGCCACCTGCTAGGACTTCTGGTCTACTCTGCAATCTGCAGCTCCCTGGACCTCAATAAACCAAAGTTTATAACTAAAGCCACATCACCTGGCGAGCCAGGTGGCTCCAGGAAGAATCCAACAGATTGCCAAGAACCAAAGTGAGACATCAAAAGAATCGCCAAATTACATCTAAACCAAATTGCCACACACACACACACACACACACACACACACACACACACACACACACGGGCTAGAGGCCCTCGGGGCCTGAGAAAAGGGCCCCGTGATAAAAGCACAAGCTGCACAGCCTTTTTATTTGTTAACCTTTTGATAGTAAAAAGAAAATATATAAAAACCAGTATTCTCTCCGCTCTGAGGTTGTTAAATGAATGCATTCCCACCCCTCCAGAGAGTCTGTCAATCCTTTCGCCGCAAAAATGCAGGGAGCAGACGCTTATTTGGGTCTGCAGTTGGTGTCATTCCCCGGTGCCAGGTTATAGAACAAGGCTGCTTCATTAGGGCACGGTGTTGGGTGGGAGCAAGAGAGGGCAGAAAGAGGAAAGGCTGGTTTGATGAATGGAAGTGCTGGAATGAAAGCCCTAGGCCTGAGCAAGAATCAGGAATCTTAGGCTCTCATCCCTGAGGTCTTAGTCTTCACTCATCACTGCTTTTCATAGACATGCTTCTTCCAAAAATCCTGAGCACCTAATGCACGCTAGGAAGCGGGAGCAGGTAACCAGTCGGTGAGCGTTTAGCCAGACCAAGGGCGAGGCCCAGCTACGCACTGTCCCAGGCGGAGAAACATTTGCAGCAAGGAGCATAAAGAAAAGGTGACTGCCTTAGCCTCTTACTAAAGGCCTCCTTCCCCGTCCAGCCAGGAAGGAAAGGTGGGCACTGGGTTTCTTAGGGAAGGCTTTATGAATACCGGGGAAGCCGAAACCACCTCTGAAGAAAGAAGCTTCTAGCACTTCCTCCACGGGGCAAGCTCAGGAAACATCAATCTAGAAGCACAATTGCTCTCTAAGGATGGGAATGCTGCCGGCTGAAGCATGTCAGTTTGGGCTGACAGTGAACTGAGCTGGGGACTGGGGCTGCGGCCGCGGGCTACCCACAGAGGTCCAGGCTCCTTTCCACCTTCCCCGTCACCGCGCCCCTCCTCTCAGCAGCCGATGGCAGGCAGGCTGTGGCTGACTTATGGTGATCGCGTGTCTCAGTCCAGCTTTAAGAGCAGAAGAGAGAAGAGAGTCATAATACAGAGACACACACAGTGCTCCGGGTCTTAGGTCAAGGGCATCTAAATCAGAGTAGGGCAGTTTCCGCCCTGCGTTCTGCAGGTCAACATCTGGAATGTGGACAAGAAAAATTCTATCTTGATTTTTATTAACCTCTAACTGAAGTGAAGCATGTCTTTCTATTATGAGTGGGGGCAACAAACCATAATGGTATTAGCAATTCCTGTGACTTTGCCACAAATTGTAATCACATATATTCTTATATCACATTTCATTTGGGGCAGAAAGCTTGAAAGAACATTTATAAACATGATTACATCCAAACCATGGTAGTTATTAGACTTGCTGCTGGATATTGTTATTTGATGCATTAATAAAGAATTCCATATATTACTGTATCACTAAGTCATTTTTTCAAAGGGGTCCAAGGCATAAAAAGATCAATGACCCCAGGACTAGGGGATGCAGGCACAGTGGTTTAAAGGACTGGTTACTAGACTTTAAAAGGCATGAATTAACACAGGCAAAGGAAAGGGGCAGGGGACAGGCATTTTAGTCTAAGGAACACCTCTTGGAAAAAGCACATGCTTTCAGACACTGTAACTGTTTGGTGAGGCTACAGAGGACCCCAAATGCAGGCTTCTGGTCGTAGCCATCAAATGAGATGGTATGACCACTGAGCTTCTGATGCATATGTTGACAGTATTAGTTAACCAAAACATTTCAATATACCACAAATTTCCTAGCCCTATTTTGACATGTCTTTATTTTTTTTCAAGGCACCTCTCGACCTCTGAGGGAGCAAAGTTGGCCAAGGATTTCCAGGAGGTGGGGAAGAAGATGAGGTGAGCAAAGTAAACGTGGGTCAGATCAAAGAGTTGGGATTTGTTTTTGGGATTTGTCTTTTTTTGAAAGATGTTTTTTGTTTTGCTTTTTTAATGTCATGCAAGTGACAGAATCTGTATAATGCTCATGTGCTGATCTCCCTGCCAACATCTATCCCCTTTCTGCTGGCAACGGTAGCTCAGATTTCAAACCAGTAGCTCTACAAACTCTCAGAGGGAAAGGAAAGGGCATGTGACCTAGACCTGGCCAACGAGAGCACAAAATTCCTCAAGTCACAGTGATTGATTTAGAGGTAAGCCTATCACAAAAATTCTGTCCTTGTGACTTCCAAGGGATTGTTTCAGGGATAGATACTCTCCCAAGTTGGTCTAATCAGAGTGAACCTTGGGATTTGTGTAAATACTGCTGGTGAAAGGGTGTCTTTTTTTTAAGGCTGGATTGGAGTAGAAGGGCTTAAGCCTAAAGAAAGTAGTTAAGGTAGCTGTCTTGCTAGCATTCAAAGCCTGAGAATGAAGCCAAAAATGGGAAAGCAGAGTCAAGAGATGGAGAGAGGGAGAGAGATGGAGTCCTGATGATAATACTGCAACTCTGGATAAAGCTGGGCCAAGTCTATCCTGAACTTTTCAGTTAAATAAACTAATAGCCTTTGTGCCTCTTGAGCCGTCAACAGAAGCGCCCTAACGGATCTGGCCAGTTCTGGTTTTAGGACGGGCATGCCGTCTGCTTGTTTCTTCCAGGCATCCAGCGAAAACAGAAAGTTGATTTGAGGATGATCGGACAGAGCCTTGGAAAGAAGCACACGAAATTATGATTCTGCAACATTTTTGAACATATGGATCTTAGATTTGGAATTGGGGGTTTGGGGCTTCTTCCTTTTACTCTGATTTTTTTGTTTATTACCAATTTTTAATCCTACAGAGGAGAACAGAAGATAATGGTTCTTAAACATCCAGAAGGTGTCAGACACTGATAGATTTCATACGTTTGTAAATAACTTTTAATACATGAATTTTCCTGGGTAATTGGGAATTTTTAAAAATATTTCTCAAGTGACATGTTTCTCTCCCCTCTCTACCCCTTTCTATAACACTACTGAGGATACACAAAATAGAGGAGAAGCCCTGTTTTCACACACTCCACTACCTAGACTTTTGATCAGCAATGCTCTACATAACATATTTTCAGCACTAAGTGTATAAACTGACGACAGCCACTAAAAATTTCAGAGAAGTCACGGTCTGAAAAACCCCTTTGTATCAATGCAACCAGGACTGATCTTCCAGATCTAGGTATTTGGGTTTGTGCTCAGTCCCCCAGTGTCCTGAGATTCTACTGGACCCTGGACCCTGCCTCTAGTCCATAACCGCTCTAACAGGGACTCCCTCAGTGGAGTCAGGGGAGGGCCTATGTACCCCAACCTGAATGTTGGAGCCAACCAGGGACCTTCTCCACTCTCCCTAGCTGGACCTCTAAGTCGCTGATCCAGAAGCAGAGGGTGGGCTAGGCCGCCACCAATGGTTTCTACTTAAGGGAGCGGATGCATTCTATAGCCTCGCCGGCCCTCACCTTGTCTTGCCTCTCTTCCTACCCTCACCCCTCTGGCTCTACTGTCCCTATTTCCCTTTCTCCCAGAGTCACCATCAATTCTCTGAGGTTCTCTCTTTGCTGAATTTCTTCATTAACCAGTACATTCACTCACCCAACCTCCAAGATAAGCTCTGTGTGATAGATACTATTATCTCCACTATGCAGATGAGAAATGGGAGACTCAGACAGGAAACGGACCAAATTTGGCCATAGGATTGTGGGGCCAGCATTTGACACCATATCTGCCAGACTCCAAAACCACAGATGCTGAAATTCATTCATTCACAGATATGGTAACGCACCTACCATCTCCAAGTCCTGTGTGAAACTGGAAATAAATGGTGGACAAGACCCAGTCCTCATGTAACTTATTCAAATTTCACTCAACAAATGATGTCTGAGCTCCCACCATGTGCCTGGGCCATAGTAGTTTATAAACTACTAGCAAAAGTAGACAAATTCACATGCAACTAACAGTGCGATTTGCTGTCTACAATAGTGGTAAGTAAAGGAAGGGGTCGATGAGACCAGAGAGCATGAGAGCCACATTTTCTACCACTAGCCTTGTACCGGGTTTGAAAAACCTTAGAATAAGCCTACTGAACCCCACCCTCTCAAATTCTAATCATTCCCTTACTTAACAGCTCATCAAAAACAGAGACCTGCAGGGATTTAGGATATACTGGCCTTGGCCTGTTATTTGCAGCTATAGAAAAATGTACTGGAGCAGTGCCTTAGGCCAGAATCAATTTCCGTCCACGAAGCCAGGCCGTGTACTTACAGCTCAGTAATGGGAGGGTGCGGGGAGAAAGTCTGAGATGGTTCTGGAGAAGTCCAGCGATGGCTCTGCAGTCAATTACTGATGGTGAGTGAAAGATGAGGTCAGCTCCCTGACAGCAAGGCCCGAGAGAGGCAGCGAAATACCACAGAACCCCCATTCTCTGTGGCCCGAGGACACAGCAGCTAAAAATAGACACACAATAACACTGGATCTGCTGTGGATTTCACAACTGCTGGCCCAGCACAAAATGTTTGGCTTCGGCCAAGTCAGGATGCAATGAAAACCAGCCGGGAAGCTGAGCATGACCAAGATCAACATTCACCAGGACAACAGCAGCCCCTCTGTCCATCAGGCCTTGACCATGAAGCTAAATTACCCACTGTCCTTGTTCAACTTGCTCTGCAACTTACAGAAAACTTGCCCGTCACGCCAGGGACTTCCTAAGACATTTCATTGCAGGGACACTGGGGTGGAGGAACTTGTGGGCGATCGCCTGAGAACTAGAAAATTAGTAAAAAATGCCCATGAGTTCAGTGTGAGGGAAATACAACGGCAAGCGTGGGATGTGGGTGGAACAGGATAAGAAAACATTTTAAAGAGAAAATAATTGCAAACACATGAGAGGGAGAAAGGGCATGGCCCAGGCTAGAAGTGTGTAAGAAAATGAAATGAAAACAAGAAAAGATTTGGCATTATATTTGTGGGTTTAAAACCAATTTTAGAGTTGACAATTCTACTCTACTGGCAAATATCAGCTTTTAGAATTTATGAGATTTTATTCACTGAGTAGGTAGCGTGCGCCAGAAGCTGTTCTCAATGTTCTCAACCCTTTGCATGTATTATTTCATCTAATCTCACACCAACCTATGGGGCAGGTACTAAAATTATTTTCATTTTTCAGATAAGGAAAGTGATTTTAAAAGTTGAACAGACCTTAAAAATTATCTTAACCAGTGGTTTCTAGGCTGACTTGTACATCAAAATTATCTTAGAAACCCTACAGAATCTGGGACCGTGTTCTAGACACAGCACCCCAATCAGAACGGTGATCAGTAATTGACTGCAGAGCCGATTTTACAGAGCACCAAGTGATTCTCACATTCAGCCTTGTTTGGAATCCACTTACCAATCCAACTGACCTCTTTGTTTTCCAGACCAGAAAACCAAAGCCCAGAGAGTCCCGGTGACACGTCCCACATAACCGGCCTGCTGGGAGCAGAGCCACGGCCAGAACCCAGAGCTTGTAAGGTGATGCTCTTGCCATCGCATTACATTCTTCACTGGAATCTTAAATGGGGGAAAAGGTGGTTTCTTTCTCTCCCATGAAATCACTGGCCTTGTCATTTGGTTCACCGAACTCTTTGCCCAAACCCTTTAACTGAACTTGGTGCAATTAAACGAGGTTTAGCTGAGCACCTACTATGAGCTGCACACTGTCCTTGGTGCTAGCAACCTCAGGGTGAACACGACTACCATGAGCCTTGCCCTCAGAGTGCAGCAGAAAAGAACAACTTTAAAAATGTAACCAGCTTACTGAGTGAGCTGGAATCAGCAGAAAGGAAGTTTATTTTCTCATCACTGCCCCTTCAAACCTGTTCCATCTTCCTACTCCCTGGAAACCTTAGGTGCCTTAGATGGATCCTATAGCTGCTCTAGTCACTCTTGGGTATTAAAGAGTAGCTTCACGTTTCAGGTCCTTTGTAAAGTCCCATTTGGCCCAATGGCTCAGGCTTGGGAGCTGCCATGGGAAGGGGATAGTGTGGGCTCCTTTGCTAATCATTGCCCTTCTCTCCAACTCACTGTGCTTATTCAGGCTCCCCTGGGCCAGGCTCAGAAGCCCAGAGAACAGGAAGAAGAGCCTGGAGAGGCAAAGAGGGTGAGAAAGTTTTATGGAGCCAGGGCCACCTGCACTACTCAAATGTCCTCAGCCATAGAAGATGCCCAAATGCTGGTTCTTTCTCCCACGAGGACCTTCCCTCCACTCCCTCCAGCTAGAGATGGAATTGGCCTCCTGCAGCCCCCTGATGTGGGCCATGCCTCTTCCCACTGACTTCTCAACCTCTTGCTTCTACCCATCTCTCCTACTCAGATAGTCTGTTGGGGTCACCTTGTGCCTCGTAAGGGATGGAGACCCCTCTCGAAATGACTCAAGATGGCTCGCCCTTCCTGGAACCACATCCAGGCCCCACTGCTGTTGGGAGCACTGTTTGTCCCAGCAGAGTCCTTTTTCCTCTCTCTCACCAGGGCAGCTCCAGGCACAAGTTGTGCACAGTCACTAAGGCCCTTCAGCGCCAGGGGGTTTTCCAGATGATCCAAAGAAGTCCTCCTCATTTGGCTGGGAAGAAGGGGAGGGAAACACCCCCTTGCTTCCCCCACTCTGACAACTCGCTCTCCAATCTCTCTCGATTGATTCCCCCACACCCCATTGTATGTCCTCCATGTGGGTGCTGAGCTCAGAATTTTTTAAATAAGAACTGATTTCACAATCTCTTAGCATGTACTGCACAGATGGTCTCAACCCTCGGGTACTTTGCCAAAGCAGCAAAAGTCAAATATAACATCCCATTACACAAGAAATTACAAATTCAGAGTGCCAAGGGGACATATAGCAAGGGTGCTTGGGGCCAGCCCCCTTTAGTTACTAAGATCTTTCCCTCACAACCCTCAGTTGAGGTACCAAATCCCTCCTTCTCTAGGCCTCAGTAGACACTGGCTTTCCGGAGGGCAAATGAGTAGCCCTTTGCTGTCACTCATAACTCACCCATCCCACGCCTCCCAAACAGCCTCTGCTTTGCATCATATAATATATATTTAACTTTATACATGTACGCATTCTGTATACTTCTGTTCCTCTCTTTAAAATCATAGATTGTAAACTCCTATGAAAGAGTCTAAGACATCTCTAGAATGATGACAACGATGATGATGATGATGACTGGTGACAGTGATGATGGCAGTTAGCAATGATGATAGTGATTAGAGGTGAAGAAGTGGAGAGAAATGATGGGCCCACACCTCCATATCTTTTTTCACTATTGATATACTGTCCAGCCTTCTATATCCAACTCAAAAATCTCTCTCTTCCATCAATACCATTCCAAGGATATGAAATAATTTGAGTACCTTTTATGTCTAAAGAGTACATTTTAGGAGCCAGCCTACAAGAGAGTCCCCACTGATCCTCACCTTCTGGTGTTCAGACCTTTGTGCAGTCCACTCCCACACTGAACAGGGCTGATCCGTGTTACCAAAGAATGTTGTGGAAATAATGGTGTGTGACTTCTGAGGCCAGGACACTGAAATATAAAAACGGCAATTTCCACCTTGCTCTCTCTTTGAACATGGACTCAGTAGAAAGCCAGCTGCCATGTCGTGAGGACACTCAAGCAGCCTTGTGGAGAGGGCCACATGGTAAGGAACTGAGGTGGTAAGTGGCTCCAGAGCCCGTTATTTCCATGACGTTGGTCCGGTCTCACCTCCTGTCTCTCTTTTTCAAGGTTTCTTGGTCTTCATACCTGTTGAGTCTCCGAACTTTGGTGTCTTTGCTCATGCTGTTCCCTTTGCTGGTTTTTCTTCCCCAGTTCCTCCTACACCCCCCACTCCCACTCCCGAAAGTCCCTTTCATATGAAACTTTATCTTGTTCCATCAGAAGAATTTCTTTTTCTCTTTTCTCTCCATGTTTCCATAACCCTAATATTAACCATTATAGATTTTATCACACTGCAAGATTTGGCCTGTTTGACTCCCTGATTATTCTTAATCTAGTCAGGGGAAAATGTTGGGTTATGCAATTTGGGGGTTTTTGAAATAGAACAAAACAGGCCATGAAGTTAAATTAAATAATAACTATAAAAAAGCCCAGCCTAGGACCTGGCACAAGATTAAATGCTAAGTAGGTGTGAGTTCCCCTTCGCTCTGCTAGTTACACAGACATTAGCCCTGGCAATGCCTGTTCCCAGATCACGCCTAATTTGCTGCTAAAAGGCAAGTATAAGATTTTCAAACGCTGCATTTAGCATCCCAGTCAGGGCTAATATTCAGCCAGTATGCCCAGTAAGACTGGACTGGTTGTTGATGGTAAGTCTCCATCCCAAATGGATCATGCCTCTGCCTTCTAGCTATGACAAAGCTAGAGTATTACATCTCGTTCCAAATATTCATTTATTTAATACTAAACATTGAGGGCCTACTATATGCCAGGACCTGCTCAGACAGCAGTAAAGACTGAATGAAAAAAGAAATTGAGAACTCCCTCTCTCCTTATGGAGCTTACATTCCAACGGGAGAGACAAATAAAATAAAGTAGCATAACACGTAGTCAGTGAGATGGGGACAAATGCTGTGGAGGGAACGTAGGAAAGGCACAGCCAGTGCAGGATAGCAATTTTTTAACTTTATAGTGAAGTATCGGACACATAAGGGAAAACAAACAAATCATATGTGTTCAGCTCAATGAATGTTCTCAAGGTGAACTAGACGTGTAACCGGCACCCAGCTCAAGACACAGAACATGATCAACACCAGGGGGTCACAGCCAGCTTCCCTGAGATGCAGGAGTCCCTGGAGCTAGTGACCGATTATTTCCAGCTCTCTGCCCCCTGGACCTGAGGGAAGATGGCAATGCTCTGCTCCCTGTTAGGGCAGCCATTCATTTTCCTTGGCCTGTGGTACGCGAGCAAAAGCGACGAGCATCATTTCTCCGTGGCCCCATCATGCCTCGCTGACGGTGGGATACGTGCTGCCTCAGAGTCTCCAACAGCCTGGGTCCCAAGGGACTCTAATGAGCAAAGCAGCCGCGCTGACGTCCAGCGGGCATGTGGCATGAGTAAATCTTTGTTGGTTAAGCCACTGAGATTAGGGCCTTGTTTGTTACCTCAGCATAACTAGCCCGTCCTGACTGATAATGAAGGTGACATCTCAGGAGAGACCTGAGCCGACAAAGGAGTGAGCCTTCTGGAAACCTGGGGGAGAGCAAGCCAGGGAGAGCAAATTCCAAGAGCCTAAAGCAGGGGTGTGTAGGAGGTGTGAGGAACGGGGTCTAGGGTGAAATCCCCCAGAAGCAGACCCTGAAACAAAGATTTGAATGTAAGGAATTTATTTAGCAGTGGATCCCAGAAACACTGAGAAAGGGAGAAAGGGGGGGAAGCCATTATAGGGAGGGTCTTTCGTGAGCGGTTACCCTGGGGCTCAGTCCCACCGGGGACACCTGGGAGGTCTCAGGGCTGTTCCCCTGCAGTGTGAGGAGGCTGAAGTGTTTATCTACCAACATTGGCTATTGGCTGAGGCCGCCTCCCAGGTGTTAACTCGCAGGCGGCCAGTAGGCAGAGCCTTGGAGGCCTGTCTCTGCCAGGGTGCCACAGGCCTGAAGTGGGGTCAGGAGGGACAGGGGCTGTAGGCAGGACACAAACATCCACTACAAACAGCAAGGAGGCCAGTGTGGCCGAAGAACCAAGATATATATGTATAAAAGTATAAATTACAGGAACCACCCCCAAACCATTGGCAACAATCTCCAGACTAAACAAATTATCCAGGCCTGCCCCTCATTGGGGCCCCTCCTACCTGTTATCCTGTCTCCAGCCTCACTCACCCTGATCTGATCCATTCTTCGTGCTCAACCAAAGTGATCTATAAAACATGAGAACCCGACAATGACACATCCCTGCCCAGAATCCTTCAGTGGTTTTCCATCTGTGTCAGGATAAACTGTAAGCTCTCTGGGTTGGCAGACAAGACCCTGTGTGTGTGAGCTGGCCCTGCCCATCGCAATAACTCATCCCCTCCACTCTCCATCTCAACGCTGCTGCTCCAGCCACAGCTCATGGCTGAGCACCCCTCACTGCCCCTTGTTCTCTCAAAGCCCCATGCCTCTGCCTAGAGTCCTCCTATGTCTCTCTCCCCTTCATCTTTGTTCATCTAATCAACTCTCATTCATTCATTCGTCAAATATTTTCCAGGGCATGCCATGCTCCAGGCACCAGGACACGGCTGTAAACCATCAGTCCAAGCCCTTTTGCACTCAGTGGAGATTATTAGGGGGAGAGGGGAGAGACCAATAATAAAAGTAAATAAGGAAATCAAATAGCAGTAAATGCAGTGACACAAAAAATAACCATGTTAAGTGACAGTGGTGATTAGGTGAGAAGGATTGGGGCAATTTTGATTGGGTGGTCAGGGAGGGTCCTGAGGAGGTGACATTTGAGGTGACTGGACTGAATGACAAGAGGTTGTCAGACATGTAAGCACTGAGGCAGCGAGTTCTAGGAAGAAGGGTAACAAGTGCAAAGGCCCTGAGGCAGGAAGGCATTTGGAGAATTGTCATAACTGAAAGCAGATCAGTGTGGTGGGGCATGGGAAGCCAACGGAGAAAGACAAGTGTGCCTAGAAGGCAGGGCCCGGTCATCGTGGAGGCTTTGCTGGCTGTGGGGAGGGCGCTGGACTATAGCCTACCATCTTCAGTGCAGGCAACACCTCTCTGCGTGTTGTTCTCTACCCACTGGAGACGGCTACAGATGAAGGAGCCACTTCTACTAGTATCTGTTTCTTCCCACAAATAGCCCTGACATAGAGGTCCCAAAGGATGGATTGCTCCAGGCATCTATTCCTGTCCTTGCCTCTGCCTGGCTGCGTGATATTTAGTCAAGTTATTTAACCTCTCTGTGCCTGGAATTTCTCCATCCATTTTTGTTCTATCCTCTGAGTGATATTGAAGTAACGCAGCCTTGCAGGAAAGAGAATTAGTAACATCTTCTCCCACCAGCAAAGTGTTTTATGAGTCCTCCTTGGTACCACGGTCATTGAGAACATGGGTTTTGAAGTCAGACAGACCTGGTATTATGTCCTGTCTTCATTGCTTTCTTGAACAAATTATTTAATCTCCCTTAGCCTTGGTCTTCTTGGTTGTAGAATGGAGCTAAGAATTGTCCCCACTGCAAAGTGCTTGGGGAGAATTTTGTGAAGTAAGGCATTTGATCACTTACCATCGTCTTTGCACAAATTAAAGCTCAGTAGTATATAGTTTCTATATTTTTTTTATTAATCCTTCCAATACCATCTGGGCTTATTACTTCCTCTGTAAGAAGGCTAAGATTTGCAATGCAAGGATCCCCAGCCACCCTCAAAAGATCACCCTCCACTCCTAATGTCATGAAAAGACAGGGGTCCTAAACTAGGATTCAAATCCCATCTCAGCCAGTGACTGGCTTTCCAACTTAAAGCAAGTCCCCTCTGTCCTCTGTTCTCAGCGCATGACTTAAGGCAACTGCTTTTCAAAGAGGCCTGTGGTAGACAGAAGAAGGGTTCCCCAAAGATGTCTACATCCTAATCCCTGAAGCCTGTGACTACGGGACCCTACGTGGTAAAAAGGAACTTGGCAAATGTGATAAAGTTAAAGACTGTGAGATGGGGAGATGATTCTGGATAACCTACCTGAGTCCAGTGTGATCACAGGGGTCCAGAAAAGAGTCCGAAAAGGACTACTATGAAGAAAGCAGAACGTCTGAAGATGCTACAGTGCTGGTTTGAAGGTGGAGGAAGGAGCCATGAGCCAAGGAATGCAGGCGGCCTCCAGAAGTTGTAAAAGTCAAGGAAACAGTTTCTCCTCTAGAGCCTCCAGAAGGAACCAGCCCTGCCAAGGCCTTGATTTCAGCCTATGAAACCCATTCCAGACTGTGACTTCCAGAACTGTAAGAGAATAAATTTGCGGTGTTTGAAGGCACTGTGCGGTCATCTGTTACAGCAGCCATAAGCAATCAATACACAGCCGCTCAGTGTGAGTTCTTTAAAGCCGCTCTCTGCCTGCCTTCTTTCACGCCCCTACCTCTGGCCACTGCTGACATTTAAGGCAAGTGACTTGGCAGGTCAGCAGGTGGTTCAAGCTCTGGCAGAGGGGAGAAGTATAAACACAGGGTTTTATTACCCAGGGGTCAAGGGTCACTGCATCCTCATTAGACCAGAGCCAGATGTCACAGAAACTGAACCAGGAGCTTCAGAATCGCAGCTCCCCAGGACACCCAGAGCCTGGAGAAAGTCAAAGAATCATCTTTCCAACAAACACTAATTATGCTTTCCACTCTTACTCAGAACCAAAAGATTTCATCCCAACCAGATCCATCCTAGGAAAAAAAAAAAGAAGGGACCATCCGCAGGAATTTAGCCTAGCCCTGGCTATTTGGCATCCAATGTGAAAACTGCTAAGGAAAAAACAGCAGCGATCTCCTGCAGTGTTTCCCTCATCTTCTGTAATTACCCTGTGTTATTATTGGTTTCATGTGTTTTTCTTTTTTTCTTTTTTTTCTTTCTCCATAAACAATGTAATTTGCCTTTGCTTTTGAGAAAGTACCTTGGAGAAAGTGCAAAAAAAAAAAAAAAAAAAAAAGTGAGCTTTCAGGATCCCTCCCCATGGCTAAAACCACTAGGCTCCAGATTTTCCTGAGGAAAAGTCCCATAAACATGGTGCCATGCGGAGAGCTCTCCCCTGGCACCAGGAGCGTTGTTTTTGGCAGCCAGATGGGTGGCCAGGGGCACACCTGCTGCAGGCAGCCCTCTGTGGCGCTCAGCAAAGGCTGGGGTGCGTGGAGAGGGGACGGGAGTGGGCCGTGGGGTGGGCAGGGCAGAAATGAGAGCCGGGGCCGGGCTGGGGCTGGGGGAGCCCTGGCTTAATGGGACACACCTGTTGGAAACTGCCTGGCAGGGGAGCCCCCCAGTCAGCTGGGCACTTTTTAAGACCATGTGCTTTGAAATCACAGACCAAGAAATAGCGATAATAAAGAACAGGAGAGCCTCGTGCAAGGAGAGGGAAGGGTGGGTTGGTGAGAGTAGGTGAAGGAAAAAGAGGAGTGGGAGAGAGACCGTGGGAGGAAAGAAGGAATGGAAAGAGGGAGGGGGGAGAAAGGGAGATCGTGAGCTCATTTGGGGCACATTGAATTTAGGAAGCTTGTGCCTTTCATGGGTCTTGGTGGCAATCAACGCAAAACAGCCCTGGCGTGGAAGGCTACCTGGTGGCTCACTATTCATCAGACGGCCGGAGGCCCAATCCCTGAAAATATTCAGACCCGAAGGAAGCAGAGCTCCTGTGGAGTGAGGCGGGTGTGGATGCTGCCCTGGCCAGCACCGCCCTGGGCGGGTGTCCCCTCAGCCCTGGGCGTTCGGTTTCTTCAGGAAATAGCCTCTGATGATCTCTGCACCTTGAAGAGCAAGGGCTCTGGGCTGCGAGCTAGAAGAGAGGACACCTGCGTCTCTTCCCCAGGCGGAAAGGGCGTCCCGATGACGGAGGGTCCGCCGTGAGGCCCTTAGACGTCCAGGGAGGAATGTCAAGTGTACGTTTACCCGGAGCTGGTCCAGAACTCAGGGGAGAGGTCGGGCTGGAGATGAAACCTCGGTGTCTCGGCCCATGGAGGTGGCACGCTGAGCCCAGGGACAGATGGCATCAGCCAGGAGGACGTGAAAGAGCAAGGACGGAGGCCTGCCCATGGTGAAGGAAGAGAAGCCCACAAAGACCCCAGGAGGGCATGGCCAAGGAAGTGAGAAGAAAACCAGGCGTGTGGCAAGGTGGACACCAGTGGGCACCCGTAGCAAACACAGCTGTGGGGTCCAGGGAGATGAGGGCGGAAGATCTGGATCTTGGAAACCACCGGTGACTTCAGCAGGAGCCATTCTGACGGCACAGAGGGGAATTCAGAGAGAGGGGACTGGAGAGAGAAGAAAGGGACCTACCTTTAGGTGGCTCCTTCAGGGGTTTGCCTGTGGGCTGGCAGCATGGGCTGGGATGGGCACGGGACGTTTGTTTTTTGTTGTCTCGGGGGTTTTTTTGTTTTTTTCTGAATGGGCAACAGATGAACACGTTCAAGACTTGACTGGATGGAGCCAGGAGAGATGAGGCTGGAGATATGGGAGGTGAGGGGCAAGGGAGGGCGTGTCTCATTCTGGGTTGTTGGGTCATTCGTTCAACAAATTGTTTTGGACACTTCGTCCCAGGCTGGGGCAGGATAGCGCACTGGTCCAGAACACAGCCTCTAGGATGTTTGGATCTTGATTCTGTCCCTGACTAGCTGAGTGACCTTGATCAAGTCCTGTACCTTTGAATCTCAATTTCCTCAGCTGTAAAATGAGGCCAATAATATAACATATTTCACACACTTATTGTGAGGAAGAAATGAGTTAAAGCATGAAAACAAGAACCCCAGCAAACCTTTAAGAAGCTCTTGTTAGGTGCTTAGTGTTTAGTTATTTCAGGCAGATGGTAAATGTAGCCCCTGTCCACCATAGCCAGACACAGAAGTAGAAATAATGCTGCTTTTTTTTAAAAATATATCCTTATTGATTTCAGGGAGAGGAAGAGAGAGGGCGAGAGAGAGAGAAACATCAGTAATGAGAGAGTCATTGGTCGGCTGCCTCCTACATGCCCCCAACTGGGTATCGAGCCCGCAACTCGGGCCTGTGCCCTGACCTGGAATCTAACCGAGATCGCCTGGATCCTAGGTCAGTGCTCAACCGCTGAGCCACGCCTGGCCAGGCAATGCTTTTTTTAATGTATTTTCTCATGGGATTTTTTTTCTCTGTCTCCATTAGTCTCCATAATGTAGACATGAATGTATATTTTCAACAAATCTTTATCAGGTGCCTGCTTATGATGCACTAAGCACTTTAATTCTCACATAAACTCTGTGAGGGACTGCTATATTCTCCCCGCTTACAGGTGAGGGACTGAGGCAGTAAGAAGTATTTAGCCTGAGTCACACAGCCAGACAATCCAGTTCCAAGCCACTAGGCTTTCTTGCCCCCACTAGCTCCAAGAAATCCAAGGGTAATAACAGGAAGCAAGGTCAGCAGTCCATGCCCAGCGGATGCAGGAACAGGCTGGAAAAGGGGAAGCTTGGTAGGAGGCTCCTCAGCAGGGCTCACCTGCCCAGAGTTTATCCTTTTGAGGCTGGCATTTGGGTGAGTCTGGAAGAATTAGAGGCCAGTGGAGATGCATATACACCGAACCACCCCAAATACCCATTCGTCTCTTAGTGACAAGCTAGGCCCTTAGTGGTCTCTTAAGACATAATCTCATTGTCCTTGACTCCCGGGGCGACCCACTCAAATAACTCCAATGGAAACAGGCTCTTCCCAAAGTCATTGGGGGAGCCCAAGACTCCAATGGGCTTTCTAACTCATAGTGAGGCATGTTCAGTGGAGCTAGGATGAGCCAGAAAGGGTTTTGCCTGCTGACTTCACTTTTTATCTCTGCCAAGGGGCACCCCGAGGCCACCACAGATTCTGCATTGAGCCATTTCTGGAAGGAATTTCCATCAAGGAAAAAAAAACAGGCTTTGCTGTCACAAAATGCAGAGATGGGCAAACCACCAGTGTGTGGTGTTTGTAACTTTCACCGTTTCTTTGGGATTAAGTATGTGCCCCAACAAGGGCAGGGACAGACTATAATGGTGGATTCCAAGCTACTTGAGGCGGCTTGACATGGTGCCCATTCCGAGCACGTGACCCTAAGAGAAATGTTTTAAGGCGTTTTCCCAATGCTGGATTCACTTAGAGAGATTTGAGTCCCCACAAAAGAAACTTCCCAGCTGTGCACACACCCTCTATCCCTATTCCCTCCCCCACAGCTGGTTTCTTCTTTACATAAGCTTATTTGGAGGATCGCAGAACCTTAGGGCTAGAAGGGGCCATCAGGAAAAACTGGGCCACGCTTATTTTACAGAGCGCAGCTACTTCCAAGTGTGGACTGGAACCTGAAGCTCCCAGGACTAGTCCCTTCTCTGTCCTCTGCACTACACTGCCCTCTTCTGGTAATGATGGGAAATTGCCTTTTTGGTCTGCATCTAGTTTTCGAGGCTGTCTTGAAGCTCTCACACCTCCTGGGGGCAGACTTCTCTCTGCAGAGCGGCTACAGGAGGTGAGGCTCTAGTCGGAGTCTGTCTTTGCGAATCTCAATCACTCTCTCATACCCCTCCATATAATGCTGGCCAGCTATAGGCGGCCTCATTTCCCAAGCCTCAGATCTTCAACTCCCTGCCTTACAGTCAAGTTTTAAGTAGTATGTACTGAGCAACTTACTATATGATGGCACTGTTTTAAGCACCTTAGGTGTAGTAGCTCTTTTAAGCTTTGCACAACCCTCTGAAGTAGGTGTTATCATTAGCATCCGTTTATAATGGGAAACTGAGGCACGGAGTGCTTCAGTAGCTTTCCCTATGTCAGACAAATAAAAAGTGATATGGCTGGGATTTGAATGCTGATAGTCTGGCTTCAGAGCCCAATTTCTTAACCATTAGTGTTATATACCCAGGAGAAGTATATAGAGATTTATCCTTGGACATAATAGGATGCCAATGTTATCACAATGGAATAGGGAGTATGACATATATATATATATATATATATTTTTTTAGTGGGCAAAGAGCAGTCTTCAGAGATAGACACATGTGAGTCTGCATCGTGGTCCTACCACTTACTGTGTGACCCCAGGACAAATTATAGAAACTTTCTGAGCTGCAGTGACTGATCAGCAAATGAGAGACAGCTGTTCTTACTCCCTGGGATAATCGTCAGGATTAAGTGAGATAAAAAATGTGTTCAACCTGACACGTGACATAAAACACAGATACACAGTCATGGGCGGCTGCTACTGTTTGTGTAAATGGTAAGCATGCACATCAGCTGCTCTAAGGGCCATGCCTGCCCTCCTGAACCAGCTGAACACGGGAAAGATAAAGGCCCTTGGGACTCTAAGCTTTTACTAGCAAAAGATTCCTATTGACAAAACCCTTAATTAATCATTAGAAGTTTTTAGGAGGAATTAATTAGCGGGAGAGCATATATATTACAAACTGTTTGTGTCACATAAAAATGCACTCATGGGCCTTTTAAATAGTGGTTTTCTTGGTATCATTTAAGGGTGCCACTGGATTTATCCCTCTTTTAAAACACAATAGCTAAAATTTAAAAAAAAAGAAATCACTCCTCTGATTTCCCCAACTCACACACTAGATGGTGCTCAATTCTCACTTCAAGTAGCATCTCTGGTTCCTAAAGCCACCAGTCAGACACTGGGGGCTGCTACCCAGCTGAAAATTGAAACATTTGAGCTACTTTAGATTTATTACTGGTAATTCCAGGCATTTTCTGGAAGTAAGCTGACTTCAGATGAAGTTATACAAGATGTTAGCCCAGCCTGGCAGCTATCCCCAATAACAAATCTAACAAATCGCTGGCCCCACCCCAAGAAGAAAGAAAATATTTGCGCACCTGTCTACCAGGCTTTGATGCGAGCTAGGAATCCAGCCTTGGTTAAGACAGAGTGACCCTGCCCCCCAACACCCCCCAGGGATTTGCCCATGTCATCGTTTTTCCCTCAGGCCTCCTGCTGCCCACAGGAATCTCCCAAAGAATCATATACGATGATAAAGTCTAAGAAAGTTGGAGCTGGAAGAGAACTTGGAGATCATTTTATCACCCTGCTCACTTTACAGATAGGAGGAGAGGCCCAGAGAGAGAAGATGAACTAACCAAGGCAACACAGGCCAGCAGACCGGAACCGGGGCCAGCTGACAACCAGGCCCTTTCCACCCTGCCTGCTGTCCTTCCAACTCCAGTCGAGGACGCCCCCCAGAAGAACAAACAAGGACCAGCCATCCCAGCGAATGAGATAGAAAGGCCTATGGTCCTGAGTTTCTGAGTGACTCCATGGGACAGTATCTTAACACCCGGCAGCTACCCCCGATTGGTAACAGGCATTTCGACAGAACATTACCAGGGACTTAGACACAGATAGGCCACGGTTTCCCCATAGCCCATTGCCCAACAGGTATTACTTGTGGGTGTCCATGACCAACATGCTCAGTTTG
Organism: Miniopterus schreibersii; assembly: GCF_964146895.1. Classification (NCBI taxonomy): domain Eukaryota; kingdom Metazoa; phylum Chordata; class Mammalia; order Chiroptera; family Miniopteridae; genus Miniopterus; species Miniopterus schreibersii. The sequence goes on from NC_138102.1 coordinate 176,365,746, forward strand.
GCCAAGGCGCCACTCCCTTCTTGCCCAGATTGCAGTTTGCGGCTGCAGGAGCTCAGCTGCCCTGATCCTTTGCTGCCTTCTGGGCATTTAGGATCTCTGGTTAGGCCTGGGGTGCAGCCAAAACAAATAGTGGGGGAGAGAAGCAGGAAAAAGGTTCTGTCTCCTTAACAGTGTGCCAGATTGGGGGGGACTTCCTCTCTCTGAGACTCAGTCTCCCAAAGCGGGCACAGCTCAGTGCCCAGTTCATGATAAACGGCCGCTGTGGAGTCAACCCCTTGACCGAACTCAGCCTGAGGAGGGGAAGGGCAGTCATCCCGCCGTTGCCGCTGGCCTCTCCAGCTCCTCCCACTGTGGACCCAGCCCCGGGGGGGGGGGGGGGGGGGGGCAATGGGGAGGGCGTTTCCCCCACACCTCACTCCCCTTTCTCCCAGCGAGACGGAGACCCTGAAATGCATCGTCCAGTTCAAATATCCATACATACTCAAACAGCTGGGTGCTGAGTGTTTTTTATATGTGACGGGCAAGATTTATCAAGACAGAAATGTGCCCAGCCTTCTGTGAATATACTAAGAACAGTTATGCATTTTAATAGGGTGGATTTTATGGTATAGGAATTACATCTCAATAAAGCTGTTGCTTTTCTCAAAGGACCACCAGGTCTTACATGGTATGATTGCACTTATTTGAAATTCAAAAATGGGCAAAAGTGGTCTATAGTGATAGTGCTCAGAATAGTGGCCTTGGGGGCTACACAGGCAGTCCTGGGAGGGCTGGGAATGGCGTGTAACTCGATCTGATGATTAGGATGTGGTGTAGCATGTGTAGAAATTCATCAGCTGTGTACTTCGAGTATATATGCCTTAAAAAGTTATACCTCAATAAAAAGTAAACCCCAAAAGCACTAGGTGTTTTTAAGTGAAGAAAAGAAACCAGTTCTAGAGCCATTCAGAGCACAGGTTTTGAACTTAGAAAACTGGGTTCTAAATCTGGCTCTACCATTTCCTTACCTGCGACTAGTAAGTACTTGGAACGAGCTGTTGAACCTCTCTGTGCCTCAGTTTTTCCATCTGTAAAATGGAAATAATCACAGAATCTTCACTGTTGTGACATTTTGAATGAGTTAATCCCTGCAAAACCCTTGGAACAGTGGTAGGAACATAGTAAGTGCTCAATGAACGTTAGTTATTTCTATTGTTACTGATGTGGGTCAAGCATAGCGCGACCTCTGTGGATATAGAGATAAAAGACACAGCCCTGCCATCCGGGGAGCGCACGCCCAGGGGGAAGTGAGCAGTCGCAGGAAGAGTCCCACGCTCAGCCTGTGGTTCCAGTACGGAAGGCAGGGAACTCGGAGGAGGGATGCACAGGGGCAGCTGGCGATGGAGCAAGAGGCACATGGACGGTTCGCTTGGTCAGTGCGGCCACTGGCAGAGCCCATGGCAGAGGAGGCTGGGTGGCAGGGAGACAGGGCAGTCAGGAAGCTCCTCCTCAGCCACAGCGTGGAGCTGGGACTTTCTCCTGAAGCCAAAGGGGAGACACTGGAGGGTTTGAGGGGAAGGGGCACAGACAGGTGTCTTTTGAGGAAGACCAGTCTCTGAGTGGGAGTCAGGCTAGAGACAGGGAGGCCACCTGGGGCCTGTACCTGTCCCTCAAGACACATGCTGCAATTTGTACAGTTAGATCATAACTATTGCTGGTTTCCTCCCAGCTGGACCGTGTCATGAAGACAGGAACCGTACCTGTCTCGGTCTTAGTCATCTCCTCGGTGTCCGGCCAAGGGTGGTGCTCTTTGAGCACTGAGAGAATATAGAGAGCATGAACCACGTTTCTGTTCTCAGCTAACGGGCAGGGGTGCAGAGGGGCTGCTGCTGGAATCCAGGCACCACCTCGGAGTGGAGAGGAGGCTGGGAGAAGTGGGAGGGGGTGGCTGTGTCAGGGCTTCCGCCCGAGCGGATGTGGCAAGGCAGAGAGACCGGTGACTCCTGGCTCAAGCAGTGAGGGGGCAGGGGTTTCACTTACTCTGGGGGGAAATGACGACTGTCATTTGGAACCCTGTGAGACATCTGGTGAGGTGTGTGTGTGTCCAGATGTTGCTGGAAAAACAGATCAGCAGCTCACAGGCATGCTTTGACAAAGACATAGGGTGACTTCAAAATATTTAACCACAGGTAAAGCATGGGTTCTGTTAGAATTAATGCTGGCCATGGGGCTGGAGCAGGGTCCTGGAGGCCCTTGCTGTGCCTGGGTGTTAACCTGTAAGTTGCTGGACTGTGAGGTTTAAAGGTCCCAAGGGAGGCACTCAGGTGGCTCACGGCTACAGCTACTTACCAAGCAGCACATACAATTGAACACTTTTAACCTTTGGAATGGCTACACATGAACAAGCCCTGGAGCTCTTACTTTGTCCCAGGTGTTGTGCTAAGCTAAACCCTCTCCACTCATGACCTTATCTGATCCTCACAACCACCCTGTGAGGTGTCATCACCATCATCATCATCTTCACCACCACCACCATCACCTCCAACCTACATAACATGAGCAGTGGTGGAGCTGTCTTCTCACGAGTGTGCTGATCATCTCACCTGGGAATCTTCACTGCAGCCTCTGATCATGGTGCTGGATCATCTGCAATTTAATCAACACCTTCAACAACCTGTGCACATTCCCTATTCAAAAAGCAGGGCAACCTTGTTCCCTGAAGGTTCCCGTCACTCATGGAAGAATTCCAAGGCACTTCCCGCAGGCTTTTGTAAACCTGTTCTAACCACCCCCAGCCCAACCCTGGCAGAACCGGCTGCTCCCTCCTTTGTGCCCTATTACACCTGGCTAAAGCACCTGTAATTCCGTATGACATCTACCAGTTTCCATGACTGTCACCCCCACTGGAATATAGGCCCTTGGAGGGCAAGGATCCTGTCACTTACACCTTGAATTCATTGATGCTTAGCAAACATCTGGCTATGGGCTCTAAATGCTCATTGAATGAGCAGACACATGAACAAGACTGAATTGTGATAATTGTGATTATTATTTGGGGTAAGACCAAGCTCCAACTGCCCCACCTTCAGGAATATGTAAATTCATAATGCATTCCTTTTATTTTCACCACTTGAATTTATATCTTATTACTTCTCTGATGCTTTCTACTCTATTAAATAAGAATCTACTAAGCTACTCCACAGGCTGAGATTGTAACTGCAGAAATGATGGAAGGGCAAGAATGTGCCCAATGCAACCAGCCAGCCTGAGAAGGAATGGAATTTAACTTTCACTGTGCATAGTTTAACTACCTCCCAAAATGAGGGCAAAACTAGTTACTACAGCATACATATCAACTTTTAGACTTTAAAATACAAATACAAAGGATTTCTAACACCCACAGAGGGACGTCCTGATTGCAAACTGCCTTGGGAACATCATGCTCAGAGTCTCAAGGCCTTAGAGATGCCTCGGGGACCCAGAATGATTCATAAGAGGGAGTTCAGAGATGAGAGGCCCTGGCCCCACTCTGCTCCCTGAGTGGAGAGCTCCTGCTGCCTCGGCCTCTGAAACGGGGTAGCGGGTGCACACAGGTCACTGTGGCCCTGCACTGGTGTTGTTAGACGTGAAGGATGCTGGCTTGGTTAAGAGAGCCTGGGTTCAAATCTCAGCCCTGCCATTTCCTAGCTAATGATCTTGCATGATGCTTCGCAGCCTCTGCCCCTTTATAAAATGGAAAATGATAATGCCTACCTCCTGGAAATATGAGGAGGAATAAATAGAGACCCAGGAAGTGCTTAGCGCAACGCTAGCATGCAGGTACTCAACATCCCTTTATTAGCTAGGAGGTAGAGGGCAACCTGGGCAGGAAAGAAAACATGCCCGGGTGTGCACTAGGGCCGAAGGTTGCTAAGATGGTCTGCGACTGGTTCTCAAACCTGGCTGCACATGAGAATCAGCCAGGGCTCCTTTAAAATCCTAGTGCAGCCCTCTTTATACCCCCTTCACCCAATCCCCGGAGGGCAGGTCCAGATGGGCGGTCGGGGCTGAGACCCTCGGCTCAAGAGGAGTCAAGCAGTGACCTATCAACAAACCTGCTAAAACAGTCAATCTACGTAGGTCCCCAGGCCCAAGAGCGAGACATTTTAGTTTCAGAATTTTTTAAAAAGTCTAAAAATGGAAAACTTGCCTATCTTTCTAATCCTCAATATTGCACATTAGTAAAATACATCATAATCACTAAATTCTCAGGAAGCAACCACTCTGGAAAAAGTCGTAACAAAGCTCAAGTGTTTATTAAGAATTAAAAATACTGTAAATAAGCCATACAGTTCATTTCACAGTAAACTAAACAAACCTTTTTTTATCTTTTTCTTTTCTTTTTTTTTTCTTTTTTCTTTTTTGAAAGGCAAGACAGCCATTAAAGAACAGTACAGCTCGAAGGGAGAGGGAAACAGCAAACAACTACAGAAAATGCACACAGTGACAGACGGGGCCGCGCTGGCAGCGGACCTCTCCAGACATCGTGGTAAAATAGACTTGGCCCCCACTCCACGGGAGGTAGCCCAGGCCTTGTGGACAGCCCCCACAACACACTTCCCGAAAGAATCCAAGGATGCCCCTTGCAGGGATTACAAACCTATGTGTTATTTGGGGACCCTACCAAAAGGTGACACAGATCGGCCGTGAGGGGCTCTGTGGGGTGTTGTGCCTTCACATTCAGAACCGTCTGGATTCTTTGCATAGTTACCTTTGAGATCAGATGATTCAGGAAAGGAAAGAGACACCCACACCACGGGAGGCCACAGTCCAGCAGCTGCTTCTTTTTAACTAAAATGACTAGGGGCTTTGCCCCTCCCAATTCAGAGCTGATGTCTGAGTTTTCACCAGTTTAAAGTGGAAGACAAAAAGGAAGTGACCTCTCCCGAAAACTTCGGCTGGACATACAAAAAAAAGTAAAATGAATTTTCCTTAAAGACAGAGAGAAAAATGCCTCCTCCCCCCACTTTTTTCACTTGCACCCTGCCAGCCAGACAGGCTTTTCTGAGGTTAGAGTTAATCTGCTTCTGTAAATCCCGGGTGAAGCCATCACCACTCTGACACCAGAGACATCCCTACTGACCAGCTCCTCTGAGCCTTCAGGGAACCAACCAAAACCAGAAGCAGAACCCTTGAGAAACCGGTGGTGTGTGCTAATGATCGTAAATAAATTAACTGGGGAACAGAAATACAAAACCCTGTGGTGTTCCAAGTGGTGTCCACTGCTCTTTAGGAGCGGACAAGAACGTGGGGGGGGGGGGGGAGGCCACAGGAGAAAACATTTTTTTGGTCATGAGAAATAGGACTTCTGATCATGCCCGGGAACACAATTCATTTAGACCTTTTCATGAATTTTTTCCACTTGCACAAACAACCTATCCAGGTCATTTCTCAGATCATCGAGCAGACCCTTGGCTGATTCCAGGTTGTTCTCGTTGGTTTCTATTTTCACTGAGTAGGCCACCAAACTGTCCACAGCAGTCCTGAGCATCTTCAAGTCCGACTCCACTTGGCTGACTGAGGATTTGAGGTGGTCTAGAGAAGAAAGTCTGTCCAGAAAGTCCTCTGGAGGCAAGCGGGCCGCCTGGGCCTGGTCCTGACCTAGCAGCGTGTGGACTTGCTCCTGAACCTTCTGCAGCGTGTCCACAGTGCTGGGGAGCTCGCCCACGCTTCTCTTCAGCTCCTCCACGTCACTGTAGAGCGAGAGCTGGGCCTCCCCCAGGCTCCTCACGGTGCTGGCCAGGCCGCCCTCGGCCGGGGCGCCCGGGCCGTCCAGGCGCTCCTGCAGGGCGCCCAGGCGCCGCTCGCACTCCCCGCTCTTGGCCAGCAGCGCGTCCAGGCGCTCTCCCTGCCGCGCGGCGGCCCCGTGCGCGGCCTGCACTCCGTCTTCCACAGCCTGCAGCCGGGCGTCCAAGCCCCGGCTCTCTTTCTGCAGCGCTTCGAGGGCGTCCGCGCTCTTGAAGGGCGCGTCCCGCTCCAGCCCGTGGGACTGGGCCTTCAGCTGGCGCAGCTCCTCCGCCAGCCTGCTGAGCTCGTCGGGGAGGCGGGAGGTGGCCTCCTCCGACCGGAGGATCTTCTCGCTGAGGGCCTGCAGCGTGAGATGCTCCGAATCAGCCGCCTCCTTGAACCTCTGCTGCTCCTGTTTTAGGCTCACCAGCTCTTTGACTTCAGTGTAGACATCAGACTCCATGGTCTGGAGGGAGCTTTTCAGGGCCTCCATGTCCTTTTCTTTGGACTTCAGAGAGGTTTGTATTTCCTTCACAACTTCCTTCAAGGCTTTCAAATCCTGCTTGTACCCCTCAGAGTCTTCCAGAGAGGTGATCTTTGCCTTCACATCGTTTATTTCCTTCTGGCTTCTCTTCTGGACCTCAGTGAAGATGGCGATGTTGTCGTTGATGGACTTGGTGAGCTCCATCAGCCTCTCCTCCACCGTGTTCTCGAGGGACGTGAAGTCCCGCTCCCGGGCATCCTTCACCACGTGGATCCCGTCCGAGAGGTCCTTGAGAATCTCATTCTGGAGCTTCTGCAGAACTTCACTGATCCGGTTGATCTCGCTCTCCCCCTGCTTCATGACCTTCTCTGTGAGATCTTGTTTATGTTGGAAGGTTCTCAAGAAGGATTCAAAAGTCCCCAGTGTGGCCTGCAGAGACTGCACCTGTAACCAAAGTCCAGATATTAACGCTAAGAAGAGCGGACGAGTGTTATGCAACACAACTCTATTTCCTTTTGTCTGCCCAGTTTCCAGGTCTCTCCTCTTCTAAAATGGTACCACCATTTTCTTTTGCAGAATTATCCTTCCACACAATCCATGTGGTCTGGGAGACCAACCTGAGGGCCCCTTCCAAGTGCTCCAGGGATGGTTTGTAACGCAGACCTGACCAATCAGCACTCTCCAACCATCCTGCCCCCTCAAAACTGGAGCCAGTGATTAGCTCAGGGATGGGCAGGTGACCTAAAGCAGGCCAACAAGTCAGTTCCAAGCTTCTTTTAAATCTACTCGGAAAGAAAGCCTCTTTCTACTGGGGACCGCTAGCTGTAGAATGAGGGAAGCCTGCAGCTGAGCTACTCAGACTAGCACAGGAAGAATGCAGGTCTAAGAGTGAAGCCAGCACAGACGGAACGGAGCAGAAGTGAGAAACAAGATAACAAGACCAAGGTCTGAAGATACAATCTGAATTCCTGGATACAGCCATACCTGAAGGGATCTCTCCCCCCACCCTTCTTTAAGACACTCTGAGCTAAGTTTCTAGCTTTTGCAAGTGAAAGAGTTTCACAAGTTTTCATAGCAAAAAGGCTGCGGCACATGGGTAGCACTGGGCTGAGAGGCAAGAGACAAGGGCTTGGGTCTCTCTGCTCACCACTTTTAGCTGTGTGGCCCCAAATAAGTCATTGTCCTTACCTGCAAAATAGGCGTGGCGGACCAGATGATCCCTTAGCATTCTCCGGCTTAGTGAATACATTATGATCCCGCTGGCCACTATGTGTGATCATAATGTAATCATACACGTTCATTTTAAATGAATTCTACCCTAAACAAGGTCTGACCTCAGAACTACCCCAGGGAGCTGGTTTAATGTACTGAGAGGCTGACAGATGATGACTAATACCCCAGGCTTTATTCTAATTCGGTACACGGGGCCACCTAGAATACTTTCTACTTTCTTGCACGCACACAAAAAAGGAAAAAAGAACCTGAATCTATCAAGCCTCTGCCTCTAATCACCAATTCACAAAGACATACGAGAGAGAAATATGCCAGGAGGAAGCGATCAGCTAAATCCACAAAGTGGAAAATTCTACAGGACAAATAACCAGGATCTTCCACAAGTAAATGGCATTTTAAAAGGAAGAAAGACAGGAGACTATTACAGATTAAAAGGAATTTAAGATTTATCAATCAAATGTAATGTGCGGACTTAAATGGATCCGGATTCCAACAAGCCAACGGTAAGAGAGACATATTTTTGACAGAATCAGGGAAATATCATTATAAACTGGATATTAGAAGATAATAAAGAATTATTAACTTTGTTAGGTATAATAGATGGTGTTTTGTCGAAAGACACAAGGAAAAGAGAGGGAAGAAAAGAAACTCTTAACTGTCAGAAATAAATCCTAAAAATACTTTGGGTGTGTCAGTCAGGGATTAATCTAAAAACTAGTTCCTAGTTCACTATCCGATGGGTCTGCCAGGGCAACACAGGCCCCTCAGAGGGCCTAGAACCAACTGCCAACATTTTCTGAAGCCCTGCGCCCACTTGCTTGGCTGAATCTTCTGGAAAAGGGCAGGCTAGCCTCTCTGCCCATGCTGTGGCCATTCAGAAGACCTGGGCAATTTTCTAAAACCGGGAACATCTGGAGAACAGGAGAATCCAGGTGGGCACCCAACAGGGCAGTGGAGTGGCGTGCTTCAGAATCGAGCTGCTCTGACTCCACAGAAAAAGAGGAGGGAAGAGGTGGTGATGGAATGAAACAAGAACAGAAAAAAATGGTAAGTACTGAAATTGGGATTCATTATATTAATTTATTCTTTTGTTTATGCTTCAACATTTCCATGATAAAAAGTTAAAAAATAAAATAGTGTGGGCTCTAGAACCAGACTGACTATGTTCACAGCCTCGCTTGCATACTTCCTAGCTGGGTGCTCGTGGGCAAGTTGCTTAACCTACCCTGTGCCTTGGTTTCCTCAGCTGCAGGATGGAAACAAAAATAGTACCTGACTCAGGACTGTCTTGTGAGTTAATCTATGTAAAGTGCTTAATTGTGCCTAACACATAGTGAATGATCAATAAATGGTAACTATCATCTTCATTACTGTTTAATCTTTCTTCTGAAGTAGCTCAGGAGTCTGGAGATTCCTAGACGACCCTCAGCCCAATGCCAAAGGGAAAACACTACAGGAATGGGAATGGGACACCTGGGCTCTAGTTCCAGACCCACCAATAACCAGCTCTATGAGCACAAATAAGTCACACTCACTTCCCAAGTCCCAAGTTCCTTGTCTATTAACAAACAGGTTTCTAAAGTCCCTTCTGGCTTCCATCAGTCTGTGCTTTTAAGACAAATTAGACTAAGGTTCTCAGGGACTCTAGGATATTAGACAATTTCCCTGCCCAACCAAATATAACCTGAATCATAAAGGGCACTGGAGAGAGCTCACCGCTAAAACTAGGTTATGAAATTACCGTACTCGCCTGTTCTAAGCATAGCACTCAGAATAGAGGTGTGAGCAGGGGAGCACAGTACCTGCAACACGGCAGGCTTCACCAGTGTTTTCTAAATGAATGAAAGAATAAATGAATTAACAGAGCAAAGCCTAATGAAGACCGAGCTGATCCATTTGCTCTCTAATCCCTGACTGTCACCCATACCCTGGGCTGGCTCTTTACAAATGGCTGGGAAGGGGACTAGATCAGAAATCATGAATGAAACCAAACAAACCAACCCCCAACACTATGGAAAGAACAGAGAAAGTGCCCCCTACTGATGCTGTTGGTTGTTCATCTTTCCATGCAAAGCCCTTATTATAATTAATATGCAATGGATGCATCTGTTCCCCCAATACACATGGAGTGCCACTAAGTGGTGGGTGCTGGGCAAGATGTCAGAGATAAAATAACAGTGGAGACAGGATCCCTGCCCTTCAGGAACTCACAGCCTGGGGAAGGGGGATAGTGGTGAATGTCACTCAACAGAGCACTTACTGTATACAGCAATTATGCAAAGTACTTCAGAGACATCACCTCATTCCATCATAATAACCTCATGAGTGAGGGGCTCCCATTGATCTCCATTTTACAAGTGTGGAGACTGAAAAGTGGTAGAGCTGACCATCAAAATCCCAGAACATGTGACTTTGGAAACTGAGCTCATAACTTCTTTGTGATATGCTCGGGCAGAGGTGGATTCAAGTACACTGAGTGCCTGGAGATGCTGTCTAAACCCGAAGCCCTGACTCCTGGTCCAGAGCCAAGTGGGAAAACAAAGAAATATGGCCAGAGAACTCCCTTTTCTACAAATAACAAGTGGTCTTATTAAACTGCCCTCACTAGGCCTAAGCCAACTCCTAGTTGCTTTAGGCCACCCTAGATGTGCCTGGAAAACCCAGGACCTTCAGCTCCACACTTAGGGTCTGTGTGTGACATTGAACGAGTAACAACCGCTCCAGGCTCAGCTGGCCCATCTGTGAACTAAAAATGGTACCTGCCTCAGAGGGTGACTAGGAAGCACTTATAGAATTCCTGGGCATTAATATGTGAGTACTAATTATGAATAACACTGTAGATATGATACTATGAATAATAATAGTGGATTCTCATTGTGAATAACACTCTAAATATATGTTCCTGCTGAGAACCAAACCCCAGCCCCAACCAAGCCTCATACTGAGTTATAAAAAGGGTTCAAACTTAGGTTGTCAGAGGACCCATCACTCCTCACTCAACGTGAAATAACTCATTTACTGTCTACCCTGAGGTGCACAACAGAAGGGACCACACACTGGCAAAGCCTAATGCTGTTCTGGACATGCTCTGAGTTCCAAGTCAATGGAGTAAGCATAAACTGAGCACTACTATGCACCAGGCAAGGCACAGGCAAGACTACAAAATGCACAGATGAGTGGTTAAGAGTGTCCTAAGAGATAACTGAGGTCTGAATCCTAGCCCTCTCACTAGCTGTGTAACTAGTCAAAGTTACTTAGCCTCTTTGTGTCTCACTTTTCTCATCTGAAAAAGGGGGACAATAGTACAGCTGACCCTTAAACAATGTAGGAGTTAGTGGAGCCAACACCCCTGCAGTAGAAAATCCACATATACCTTTTGACTCCCCAAAACCTAACTACTAATAGCCTGTTGACGACTCAACACATATTTTGCATGTTTTATATATATATATGTACGTATGTGTATATGTATATCATAAGAAAATCATAAGGAAAATACATTTATAGTACTGTATGTATATATCAAAAAAATCCACATATAAGTGGACCTGTGCAGTTCAAACCCATGCTGTTCAAGAGTCAACTGTACTTACCCCTTGGGGGTTGTTGTTAAAGAGGTGAGTGCACAATAAATATAATGCATTAAATAATAGCTTGATTATACTACTTAATTAAAAGAAAAGTCACTATTTAAATAGTGATCACTATCTCTTTCTTTTTTTATATCTTTATTGATTTCAGAGAGAGGGAGGGAGAGGGAGAGAAACATCAATGATGAGAGAGTCATTGATCGGCTGCCTCCTGCACGCCCCAGACCAGGGATCAAGCCCACAACCCAGGTATGTGCCCTGACCAGGAATAGTGATCACTATTTCAATACTTTATAGACGGGTGGATTCTTAAAAATCTAGATGGACCCCTCTTCTCACTGTGTAGCCGGAAAAACTGAGCCCCAGAAAGGAATCTGTACACAGCTGTGACAGAGAAGGGGTAGGAACCAGAAAGGAAGAAATAAGAGAGACAGGAGGAAGTGAAGAGAATATACCGAGTTTCTTCAACCTAGATTCATGACCTCCCCCATTTGGGCCTCAATTTCAATCATCCCTTTCACAACTTCCCATCAGTCTACTATAGGCAGGGTAGTCACCTGCCGTCCCTCAAACATGCTGAAGATTGTCCCCTGCCTGTGTGTTCCTCATGCCTTCTCTCAACAGTTAGGGATCACCAACTAGATCTCCATGGATCCTACCTTGACCGCCGGGATACAGGCCCAGGCAAACTCCAGACTTTCTCTTCGGGGCAGTTCCCCAATTTCCCAACAGAAACCTACTTACGTGCAGCTTTGCAAATACGAGTTGCGTCTTTTCCACTTCATACCCTCCACAGGGTCTACACGAAGCCCTATGACTATCAGACTTCAATAAATATTATGATTGATTAGTAAGTGGGTGGATGATAGGGAGGAAAATGGGAGCTTAGTGATTATACTCCAGCACTATGTCTATTTTTTAAGAATGATTTAACATTCAGGATAGGCAAAGCAGCACTGCCTACTTAATTCAAAAAGGCACCTCCCGTGGCCTGCAGCACAGAGCGCGGGCTGACTCATTCCAGTTGCTCTGCCTGTCTTAGGGGGAATTCCTAGTCCTGCACACTCCACAAAAGTGGAGAGAAACTTGGCAGGTCAGGCAGCATGCTGGGAAAGGGAGGCAGCAGTTTCAGGCTCCTGAGTGGTGGCGGGATTTTTTGTTTCAATCAGGCAACCAACTTTCATTGAGCAATGACATTAGTGGTGGACCCATGCGGAGGAATGAGACTTGGGGGAGTTGCGCCTGGTGTGGGAAATCACAGAAGGGTGGAAGCTCAGCGACTCTGTGTTAAAAGTTGGGTCCATCCACACACCTGAAATAGGCCCCTGCGGACCCTGAACTATGCAGTGGGCTAGACACTGCCCTGCAGTTTGCCCCTCACCAGCCGGGATCTTTATCAATACACTCAAATCTCTCTCGCCCTCAGCTTTCTGTTCTGAAAAATGGAGTCAAAACTGCGGGTCTCACCTCCCTGGCAGGGTTGCTAGGAGGGTTAGCTTACTCGTGAGGACGCCTTCCACACACCACATAGGTGGTGTTAGTCACCAACACGACCTGCTATTCTTGGCCTTCCTCTCCCCTAAAGCTGCTTCAAAGGCCCACATGGGCACACCGGTCCAGGAAAGGACACGGCGGCCCAAAGGTGCGCAATACTGCATCTGAACTTCGCAAATGAGGAAGACTACCAGGGTTCCCTTCCCCAGGCTCCGGGTGTCCATTAAGAACTGGCTCAGATGTCTCCCCCTGGGAGCGCCGAGGTGCTCGCGGCCTTGCCAGAGGCTCCCAGGGATGCGCGGGCTCCCCTTCCAACCTCCTTTCCGGGCCACTCCGCCCGCTCGGCGGCTCCTCGTCCGAAAAGAACGGGCTCCCCGAGCCTGCCCGCTTCCTGCCAGGTCACCGCTAATGTCCTGTGGCAGGCCCTGGGCCCACGGGCGCGGCGATGCGCCCCTCGGGGCCGAAGCCTCCGCGGCCATTAACAAAGGGGGTCTGGGGACCGCCTGGGAGCCAGGGGACCGCCTGGGAGCCAGGGGACCGCCAGGGAGCCAGGGGACCGCCTGGGAGCCAGGGGACCGCCAGGGAGCCAGGGGACCGCCTGGGAGCCAGGGGGCCGGAGGGGGGCGGCTCCGGCCAGGGGCCTGGGCAGGGCGAGGGGCCCGCGGCGGGGGCGGGGGTACCCACCTTCTGCTCGACGCCCTGCAAGCCCTGCCCCAGCTCCTCCCGCTGCCGGTAGAAGTCCTGGTGGCTGCGCCGGACCTGCTGGACCTCCTCCAGGACGTGGTGGACATACCAGCCCGAGAAGGCGGCCGCCGCCACCAGGGCGAGGTAGAAGAGAAAGTTGAGCGCGCGGCCGAGCCGGCGCGGGCAGGACGCCGAGGGCGAGGCGGCGGCGGCCGAGGAGGACTTGCCGCCGCGGTGGCCGCCCCGGCCGTGCGCCTGGTTCTGCGGCGGCGGCGGGTGCTGCTGCGGGTGCGGCGCGGGCGGCGGCGGCTGCTGCGGCGCCGGCGGCGGCTTCTTCGCCACGTCATCCGCGCCGCCCGACGGGTGGGCGCCCTTCTCCGAGGGGCTCGCGGCGCCGTGGCCGCCCTTGGAGCCCCTTTGTTTGGCCGAGGGCATGGCGGGCGCGGCGGCGGCGAGGCCGCGGGCTGCGAGGCGGGCGAGCGGGACGCGCGGCCCGGGAAACTTCCTGGGCTCCCCCGGGGCTGGGAGAGCGGCACGCGGGCGCTGCCGGCGTCGGAGCGGCCGGGAGAGAGGGCGGGCGGGCGGGCGGCGAGGCCGGAGGCCGGGAGGGAGGAAGGAGGAGGGGGCCTGACTCCGCCGCCGCGGCGCCGACCCCGCCTCCCGGGAAGGAAGGCCGGGAGCTCGAGCGGGGAGCGCCTGCCACGCACGCGGGGCCGCGCGCGGCCCCTCCCCCTGCCGCCGCGACCCCGGGGGGCGGGCCGGGGCGGGGGGCCCGGCGGCTCTGTGGGGGCGGGGCGGGGCCGGGAGGGTCTCCGAGGGCCGGGTGGGGCTGAGGGTGGGGATGGGGGCGGCCTTGGGTGGGTGGGGGCCGAGCGGAGTCTACGGGGGCCGGGCGGTGGGGGTGGGGGTGCCGAGCGGAGTCTACGGGGGCCGGGGAGTGGGGGGGCCGAGCGGGGACCACGGGGGCCGGGGGGTGGGGGGGCCGAGCGGGGACCACGGGGGCCGGGGGGGTGGGGGGGGCCGAGCGGGGACCACGGGGGGTGGGGGTGGGGTCGAGCGGGGACCACCGGGGCCAGGGGATGGGGGGGCCGAGCGGGGACCACGGGGGGTGGGGGGGCCGAGCGGGGACCACGGGGGGTGGGGGGGCCGAGCGGGGACCACGGGGGCCGGGGGATGGGGGGGCCGAGCGGGGACCACGGGGGGTGGGGGGGCCGAGCGGGGACCACGGGGCGTGGGGGGGGTCGAGCGGGGACCACGGGGGCCGGGGGATGGGGGGGCCGAGCGGGGACCACGGGGGGTGGGGGGGCCGAGCGGGGACCACGGGGCCGGGGCTGGCGGCTGAAGTGGCGGCGGTGGGGAGGGCGGCCGGGCGGGGTCTACGGAGCGGGGGACGCGCCGCGAGGCGGCCCGAGGGAGGGGGCGAAGGACTGGGTGGGCCGGGGCGAGACTGGCGACTGAGCTGGGGCCACGAGCGCCTCGGGGATAGGCGGCCGAGGTGAGGGGGTGGGGGTGGCCAGGCCGGCCGGAGGGAGGAGAGCCGGGGATGGCCGGGTGCTGCGGGCCAAGTGCGAGCCCCCCCCTTCCTTCTCGACCTCTGGGGAGCGGGGACGAGAAGGAGCCCTGCCCTGGGAGTGGGCGCAAGGGGGCGAGGACAGACCCCCGTTCCTTCCCGCGGGGAGCCGGGCACCCCGCCCCCTTCCCTCCCCAGCCGTCCTCGGCCGCCGCGGGCCGGCCCGTCTCTCATTGGGTTTGAAGGCGGAGGCCCAAAGCGCTGTCGGCAAAACCCAGCCCGCGCTAAGGCACGACCGGGACAGCACGGGCTCCCGGGCTGTGGGAAGCCTGCTCGTGGAAACACACGTACTGGGCGTCCCCGTAGCCCAGTCAGCCCCGTGGCAACGCTCTTTCCTTTTTTCCTGAAGCCCGGTCATGCGTTTTGTCTTTGGGGGTCCCGCAGTCTGTCCACAGCCCCTACTGGGGGCAGGTTCCGTGCCCTGCGGTGGGAAACCAGCAGCGGATCGCGACAGGGAGGAGGGTAGGGTCGTCGCCCCCACTTTGACAGGAGAATATATAATAATGCCAAGATCGTGCGTAGCAGCATGCATGTGTTCTTAAAACCTCACAAAACCCTTGTACGGCCGGAATTATTTTACCCATTTTATAGGAAGGAAACCGAGGCTGAACCTCCACCCCCAAATGACTGGTTCAAGGTCACATTCAGCCACCTGCTTCTTCCAGAGTCTGTGCTGCTTAATCATTTCAAAGTGGGAAGGAAATGGGGCCCTATGGAAATGAAGCAACTTGCCCACTCTCACTAAGGTTAGTTGCTGCTGGGGCAGGGACCGACCCCGCTCCACTGCTTTCCTCCTGAATCTGGTCTGTGGTGTGTGCCTGGCACTGTGCTGCAGGAGCACTGTTTCTTCTGCCTGTTCTCTCAATTCTGTTTTTAGAAAACATTCCCTGTCCGTAAGGCCTAGCTTACATACCACCTCTTTCTTGTAACACCACCTGATACCTCTCATGGGACTTAGAGACAGCAAATAATTGAATATATATATCCGATATAGCAAACCTTTGTTTAGGTCCCACTATGTGCCAGACAGATGTCTGCAAACAATTAGAGTCTCCCCTCCTTGAGGAGAGGAAGCAGCCATTGCTCATACTTCTTTTTGTATCTCACCTTGTAAGGTGCTTTTAAAAACCTCTAGTGAATGAATGAATACGTGTGTCTGCCCTCAACGGGCCTGCATTACATTTGGAGAAATGTGCAGAAACATTTTGAGGCTAAATTATATAGTTGAGAAGATAAATGTAAAGGGAACTTGGAAAGCAAACCACTGGCTGTACATGGGGAAGTCTTCTCAGGCAGAATGGTCTTGAGCAAAACCTTGAAGGATGGATTTGCATAGGAAGAGAGCAGAGAGTATATTTCTGTGGCGGAAATGAAGTGAGCCCAGGCCACCTGCGTGATATGAAGGGTGTGTGCTATGATAGAGGGAAGAAAGAGATGAGCTGGGTGGAGCGGGTCCAGATTGCAGAGGTCTGTAGGAGCCAGCCAGGCAGGCAGAAGAATCACTACTAGTGTGGGAGGCCAGAGTAAATTATAGTAGGTTCTACAGATATAATCATTTGCTTCTAGTTCAACCGGGCACACAACTCTGAACTTGGGGATGGGGTGCAACAAAGGAAAACAGAACACTAACTCATCAGCAGGTGCTAGAAAAACCTTGTTTAAAAACTTCAGCTAAGTTCAGACTGTGTTTAGGATCTCTAGCACACAAAAAAACTACCACCCTCCTTCAAGCAGTCATCCGTGTTAGGGCAGAGACAGGGATAACTTGCAAAACAGCTTTGTTAGCCTTAGCTCTGCCACCAAACTAACCGTGACCTTGAAACATGTAATTAACCTCCCCTCTGGATTCCAAGGTCACCCCTTCTGCCTCTCTAAAGACCTTTCTTACTATCACTCTGTTTCTTAGAGAAAATAGTTGGCTGATTGTTATCAGAAATAATTAAATATTTAAATATTTTTAGGTTGATTTAGACTGTAGAACAGATATAAAAATGGGAGGTTTTTCAGCCTTCTGACTCTACTGCGCCCTGGAAGAACAGAGAGGAGGGAACTGTTACTATTTTCAGTATTTCTCCTCCCTCCATTGCCTCTGGGGGGTAGTGAGTATAGTGGTCAAGACGCAGGGTCTGGACTAGACTGACTTGGGTTCAGAGTCAGCTCCGTGACAGACTGGGGGCCGCAACCTCTGAGCCCCTGTATCTTCGTCAGTGTGATGGGGGTAAGAAGAACCACTTCTCTGGATTGCTGTGAGGATTAAACGAGAGACACCACGCAGCAAGGCTCGGTGAGTAAAGGGGAGCTAACACAATTGGCAGAACTGTCGAGGGGAAGCATAGTGGCACAGACTTTCTGTGTCTAGGCCTCAATGATTTTCTTTCATCATTATTTCTTGGAGCTTCCAGCACCATATGTGGCCTGTAGACCACAGGCTCTGGTGTGTTTAACTCGAGAAAGCAGGCAGTGTTTTCCACTGAAGCGCGGCTCCACTGCGGTGTTTGGCTGCACCCAGAGGAGGAGGTTGGTAAGTAGTCATGAGAGTGCATCTTCTAGGGCAGGAAGGCACCGGCGGGTCTTCAGGGAGCTTTCCGTTCCCCTGCCCCACCTTCTGAGTCAGTGCAGCAAGCGTTTTAGATGGTTTCCCTTTTCCCTCTAGATTCCTTCTCTATCCTTCTTCTTCCTTCCTCAAGTGTGTTAGATGGTCCCCCAGCTTGTGCAAAGCCTCTTCAGAACACCGTTGAACTACATGGGTCATAAATCACAAGACAGAGCTTTGTAAGCCTGCAGCCCTGTTGGTTTTCTGCATTTCAGAATGTCTAAGTAGAAGGCCCCTATTACTGTTGATTGCCTCTTCTCTGTTCCAGGTTGATAAGAACCCCCAGAGGCCAAGGCATGAGCCTGAATTCCCTGCAGACAGGTGTGTGTCAAAGGTGGGGGCCTCCCTTATAGTTTGGCTCTGGAGAGCTAGGACCCCCCCCCCCCAGCCTCATGGTTCACACTCCCAGGACCTCCCCAGCTCCAAATCCTATAGCTCCATGCAGTAGGGGAATTTTTTCTTGGAGTTCCCAGCACCATAGATGGCTTCTAGACCACAGGCTTCACCTCCCTGAGTCCCACTTTTCATGGAAGATACCCATAGTACCTACCTTGTAGAGGCGATGTGAATATTAAATTGATTTTCTCCTTCAAATCCACTTCACTCATAGTCTTCCTCGTCCCAGCACATGCCAGTAACATCCGATTAATTGCTCAGGCATGATCCTTGACTCCTTTCTCTCACCCATCCTCCCACACTCAATGCAATACATTGTCAAGTCTTGTCTTTGCCTTCAAAGTATATCTGTTGTAGGTGGTAGGAAGGGCACCAGGTGTCTGACTGGACCTGGGTTCAGCAACTTCGGTACTTGGGTTCTGGCTCGGAAAGAATTCAGAGCCAAGACTCCAACAGTAAGAGAACATTTATTTGGAAAATTACAGAGGTAGAAGTAATTTGTAGAAGACATGGGCTGAGGAAACAAGTTATAGAGGCAAAGGGCAGGCCCTAGGAGCTTGGGAGTGAGGAAGCAAAGTTAAGGCACCTGGAACAGAAGGGGAAGGGGTGAGAGGGAAGGGAAAGGCTTGGGGTGTGCTCCCTGGAGGAAGAGTGAGAGCACCCGGAGAACACCCTGGGTCCTCCGTCCTAAAGGTTTTAAGGACGGAGGTTTTAGGGAAGGTCCTGGGGAAGATCTTAATAGAATATTCAGCAGCTTTCTAGGTGTATCCTTTTAGGGTTGGGGTCTCCACTGATTGATTGGTTGGTGCCAGGGTAGGAGGTCATTATTCAATGCAGCTGGCCCTGGGATCAGCCTTGGTGTTGCTTGTCTGGCTCTGCTGCTTTTCTAGGCCTGGAGCGGAAATACAACTGAGGCCTAGATGTTATTTCCAGGGAAGAAAGATCAGGGGGTCCAAAACACATGACCAGGGATATGCTAGAGGAGGAAAGGTCACCCTGGGGGCGAGGTCCCATCCTACAATTGTCCTTTGCTAGGCACCCAGGACTTTCCGCCCTGGTGACCTGTACCTGTCCACAGCCCTTGCTCTGCTCGTGTCTAACTGCCTACCACATATCCAGCATCTCTCACTTCTCACAGCCTGCACTGCTTGCTACCACTCATCCAAGTCACCAGCAGCTCACACCTGGGTTATTGAAATAACATCATACTGGCCTCTCTGCCTAAACACTTGCTGCTCTGTGGTCTGTTTTCAACACACCAGCCAGAGCAATCCCTAGAAATATGCCAGACCATGTCACACCTTTTCTAAAACCCTCCAATGGTTTCCCAAGTCAGTAGGAGTAAAAGGCAAAAATTGTACGATGACCTCCACAGCTCCCATGTTCTGACCCCCTGCTGCCTGCCCCTCTGGTCTCATCCCCTCTTCCTCGCCCCTCGATCACTGACATCAGACACAAAGTCCTCCTCATGCCAGTTATGTTCCTACCTTGGGCTTTTTGTAATTTTGTTCCCTGTGCCTAATGAACTTCAACCACCCCCATCTGTGCAGGGTCCTTCACTTCCTCACTTCACATGTTACCTCTGGGCGTGCTCTTCCTTGACCATCTTATAGAAAATAACTGCCCCACCTGACACACTTCCTTTCCCTGCTTTATTTTTCACTGTTGTATTCCTTTTTCTTTGGCATACTACGTACTTGCTTGTTTAATTATTATTGCCTGTCTCTTTTCATTAGACTGTAAGTTCCCTGGATGGGAACTTTATTTAGCTCACTCTTATATCCCCTGGTACCCAGAACAATGCCTGGCACAAAGTAAGGAGTTCAATAAATGTCCTGAATTTTATATTATTCAAATCCTTCTATGTAGAGCCTTCTCTTTTGTAAGACAGCCACAAGGAAGGAGACTGCAGAGGTGGAACCCAGTAAGGAATGACCTAGAACTTCAACATGATGATGATGGGAATGATGGTGATGGCAGTGACAGTGGTGATGGGGATGGCGATGACAAAGAAAGGATGGTTGCTAACACTGTTAGGCCGCAAGGGAGCTGCAATATCACAGTAAGTTGGCATTTACTGATCACTTACTCTGTGCCAGGCACTGTGCCAGGAGTTTAACATGTATTATTACCTCCTTCCATCCTTGTGAGCCTTCGATGTGGGCACCATAGTCGTACTGATGCAGTGTACCAGTGAGAGTGGACAACTTACACAACGTGACACAACTCGAGAATGGTAGGAGTCGGGCTAGAATCGAAGCAGCTGATCCTGGAGCTCACATTCTCAACTAGGTGTGAAGGTATAGACAGATAAGGCAAAGCCTGGCGTGATGAAGTACCTTCTCCAAGGTCAGTCAGCCCTCCGACAGAATCCAGACTCTTGATAAACATCGTGAGTCTCAAACTGGGAAGGGTTGGGCAGGGTTATATCTCAACCCAACACTGGTAATTCACTCATTCACTTCCACAGCTATTCCCTCACGGTGCTGCTGATGAATATATGTATATGTATATCTATATGCATATACATATATATAGTGAGAATCACTGCCTTAGCATGACATTTAAAAATCCTTCGTAATCCAGCCCCTTCTCCAGCCTCATTTCTCCCTCAAATTCCTTCCTATTCTGTGTAGTCAGATTGAGCTTTCCTACAGGTGCCCTAATTAATCATATTCTCGAAGGAACCGGCTTCCTTGACCATTTTCCTGCCCCCACCCCAACCTGGATAAGGTCCCTCCTGGGTGCCCCCCCCCCCCCCCCCGTGCTTACCATGAGGTGCTGTAATTGCCAGTTTACTTAACTGCCGTCCATCCTCAGCTTTCAGGGCAGAAACTGTGATCTGTTCCTCTTCTTACCCTTAGTGCCCAGCAGTTTATCGGGACTCCGGGAGGCAGCCAGTCCATGATGGATGGATGGGCAGCTCATAACTTACCATGCCGGGCTCCTCATTCTCAGCACCCCATGCTGTCAGCTACCCACTCTTCAGGGGGTGGGGTGTTGGGAAAGTATCAAAGTTTTGAAAGTTCAGTAGGAGTAGATATTATGTGGAAATGCAGTGTGTTATGATAGGCTCAGAGAGCATGTTATAAATATATGTTGCTAATTTAACCAAAAAGTAGAGGAGGTGTGTGGATATGATGGATCCCTAAGTGAATGGGATGGAGAAGTTGCTATAAAAACCCTTCTCACCAGAGATCATTTTCATCTTGCCCCAGCCTTTCTCAAGAACCCCCCATGTCTCCTTATTAGAATCAAATCACAGTGACCAGGAGTGTGTGTATGGGAGGGGGTGTGGGAACTCTGCCTCCCACCCCAGCTAGGATTATATTCAGCCTACCTCTCCCTGCTCCACAGCCACCTGCAGCCTTTGCTCTGTTCAAGCTCTTCTCCCCGGCCTGCCAACCTGGAATCCCCAGCTTCATCCTCTAGGAAAACCTAGTCCCTGACCACCTGTCCCATGCGCGCCCGCCCATCCACAGGTCCTTCCATCATTGGGGTTCCTCAGAATGAGGAAGAGGAATGGGTTTGATTCTATCTGGAAAACTAACCAGGTTGTGTGGTTCCGGAAAGTTAACTCCTCTGTTTCCACATTTATAGAGTAGGATGAATACTTTGCAGGGTTTGCGGAAAGTAATGAATATGAAAAAGACCATTATAACTGAAAGGTACATATACATTATTATGTGTCAACTAAATAAAGCCAGCCCCTCTATAATTCAGAGCCTACCTGGATATTTCTGGCTATAGAAAAAACTAAAATAGTGTCCAAAAACTGTGGCTTAGGGTACCAACGGCCCAGGGTTGTGATGAGGTTTCAGTGAAATAACATCAGTAGAGCACCCAGAATGCTCTTATTTCAGTAACATGGAGATTAGTATGTAATTAGTGTAATATCTTATCTCTACCAGGCCATGGACCCCGAGGGGGCAGAAACCTGTCTGCCTTGTTCACTGCACTATCCTTAGTGCTTATTGTTGGATGGGTAATTGATGTTGAGAAAATACTTGATTCATGCATTGAACAAATGTAAGCATCTGACTTAGGCAAGGGGGCTAGAGCAGTGGATAAAGAGTCCAATATCCCTGCCCTGATGGAGCTCTCACACCAGCAAGGGAGGCCAGGCAATAGCACACTAGTAAATACAGCATGCTAAGATAGTGCTAAGGAGGGAAAATAAAGTCGGAAAGGGAAACAGGAAGTCCGTGGAATTGGGGGAAGGGTTGCGATTTTAGGTGGTCAAGGAGACCTCGCTGAGAAAGTGTAAAGAACTGAAGGAAGTGAGGGAGCCAGCCACACAAATACCTGGAAGAAGAGCCTTCCAGGTAAAGAAAAGAGCGAATGCAAAGGCCCTAAGGTGCACATGAGGAGCCTAGAGGAGGCCAGTGCAGCTGGGGCAAGTGAGCAGCTCAACGGATATTTGCGAAGCCCCCACTATTTATTGAATAAATGAGCACAATGCCTGGCACATAGTCACCTCACAGCACAAGTTGCTGTTTTTATTATCTTAGTCATTGTCACTGTGATCTCTGGATTTCCCCCATCCCACCACCCAGCACCCAGACCAAGACCTAGCACCTAGTAAGAGCTCAGTAACTGCTAGTTGAACTGAGTCTCACTGTCCTGTGTAGACTGGTGTCCCTAACCTTTAACTCCTGGTTATCCCTTGAAGTTTAGCTGCATTGAAGACTTACTGTTTCCTTACATTGGCCTTTGCTCTGAAAATCCCTAGGCCTTACAGTGATAACAGAATTGTATGTAAATGCATCATTATATCACTTTGGTTGAATTTCTCAACCTTCAGAAAGAGAGGGAAGTCTAGCAGTTCCAATTCTGTGACTTCTGTTGACTTCTGAGCCCCATCATTTTATGGGGACCCCTTAGAAGAATGGCAAGTGCCTGGGCTCTGGGCCCAGCATCCTCACTGGTTTTGGGGGGATATCACCTGAGAACCAGCACCAGAACTAAGAGCCTGCTCTTTGCAACTCAGATTAGCCTCTGAAAAGGTTTCAGCCTAGAAGTGAGTGGATGAGAGAGTGGGAACTAGAAGCTCACCAGGAAACTTTCAAACAATGATCGTAACAGTAATTCAGGAAGCTTGTTCAGTATGTGGAAGAGATTGAGAGTCACTAATGAACTAATGAACTCCTCCTCTCTGAGGCTCCGCCAGCCAGGAGATGTCAAGTCTCTTGGAAAGGAGACTCCTTAAGGACATAAGATACTCTTTTCCCAGAGTGAGGAAGTAGTTTTACTATCTGATTTAAGCCCTTCTTGTTTCAATAAACCTAGGGCCCTTTGTTCTTTCTTCAAGTGAAAAAAATAGCATCTCTCTTGATCTATTTCTCTGATGTCCAATGAAGGCAAAGCAGACAAGAACTCTACTCATAGGAAGCTTTCAGTTCAGTTGCCACGTGACTCTAAATGCATTCATTTCCCCTGCAGCTCAAGCCCCTCCATCTGTCATCCAGGGGCTTCCAAGACACCTGTCCTAAAGCCAGGGCTTTGGTGTGTGATCAGAGTACAAAGCAGAAGGGCCCTTCTTTTCCAGTCCGTGTTTTCCCTCATTGTTCCCAAAATACCCTCACCTGTGGGCAGGCTGGCCTCCCTCTCTCTCTCTCCCTCTCCTTCTCCCCTCCCTCCCGCCTGCCCTCCCTCCCTCCCTCCCTTCCTTCCTTCCTTCCTTCCTTCCTTCCTTCCTTCCTTCCTTCCTTCCTTCCTTCCTTCCTTCCTTCCTTCCCTCTCCCCCTCCCTCTCCCCCTCTCCCCCTCTCCCCCTCTCCCCCCCTCTCCCCCTCTCCCTCTCTCCCCCTCCCTCTCCCCCTCTCCCCCTCTCCCCCTCTCCCCCTCTCCCCCCCTCTCCCTCTCTCCCTCTCCCTCTCCCTCTCCCTCTCTCCCATCTCTAGTACCACACAAATTCTGTTTTCCAAAATGAATGAGCCCTTTTCTCCTCTCCACCCAACCCAATGGTGCTCCTCCAGGAAGACAGCACTGGCTTTAGAGTGAGAATGGCATTCTCATTTTAGAGAAAAATAAGGCTGGGCCCAGAGTGTTTTAGCAATTGGCCTAAAGTCACACAGCTCATCCCTATCAAGAGCTGGGGTTTGAGACCACATGTGCCTGATTCCACATCCCTCTCTCTTTTTCACCAGTCCTCACAACTTTTTGGGTGGGTGACCTCCAAGGAATACGGATTAGCACCCAGTTGTAAAATAAATATTTGGTATAAACTTGTAATACAGGGCAGCATGGGAAACTGGTTTTAAATGAGTACCGTATAGAGGCCATTTCCAAAGTATTTATCCAATAGAAGTGATGTCAATAAATATTTGTCAAATCACTGAATGGATATTGATGGGATGAAATTAAGGCAGGTGGATCTTCTGAGAAGTAATGGCATTTTTCATCCTCAAGAAAGGAGATTCTCTGCTCTGTGAACAGATTTGCATGAGGATTTTTATAAAAATGACTACTCCTGTGGTGTTTTGTTTTTTTTTTTTTCACAACAGCTGTTCTTGCTTTCCAGGCTAAGCCACCCAGGGGCTGGGATTATCTTTGCTACTGAGCCCAGGTGCCCTGTTGTGAAGCCAGAGTTTGCCTTTGCCAAGCTGATGAAGGCAACAGCTTTGTGTGTTCAAAGCCTCTCTCCATTTCTCTAAGGAAAAGACTTCCTTTCCAAAACGGTGCAGCCTCTTTGAAGGTTTCAGACACCTCGGGGATTGAAGGACAGCTTGGACCCCGTCCCGTTTCTCATCCTGACATGTGTT
Source organism: Miniopterus schreibersii (assembly GCF_964146895.1). NCBI lineage: Eukaryota > Metazoa > Chordata > Mammalia > Chiroptera > Miniopteridae > Miniopterus > Miniopterus schreibersii. Next base: position 176,390,298 of record NC_138102.1, read on the forward strand.
TGCCTGTTTTCTCTAGAGATGTCTTGCATCAGTTCATCCCAAAGGCTAGCTCAGGGGGAAGAAGGGAGAATTAATTAAGGTGTCAGGTGCTGAGCCAGACATTTTATACTTGATTTCCCACTGAATCATCACAACCCTATGAGGCAAATATGATGATGTCTGTTTAGGACAGAAAAACGAGACTCAGAGGGGACCAGTGATCTGCCCCAATAACAGCTTGCAAGGGGCAAAAATGGGATTGAAACCTCCATCTGCATGTGTCCAAAGTCCATGCTCTTTCTACTTTCCCCTCAGAGGCTTCCTGGACCTACAACTAAATTCATCTTGGCACTGACACCTCTTTCAATCTGCCCCCTACTTATCTGACCAGCTTTATCCAACACCATTTCCTACATTGGCAGTGCCAAGGGAGCTTTTAAAAAAATCAATGAACTCTGGCCCTATATCAAAGCTACTAATGGCAGGGCCCAGGCGTGGGTAGTTCTTTAAGCTCCCCAGTCAACAGGTATGTCCATTCCTAGTTAAGAATCACTGCAACATATGGACCCTTTATTCCAGACAAGCTCCACCCTCCATTAGTGCCTTGTATCTACCCCCACCTCACCTCGCCCTCAATCAGAAGTCTGTCATCTTTACAAATCAGTGGAGAAGGGAAGGCTTCTATAGTGTTAAAAGTTTGGGGAAAATGACCAACTTAGATGCTTGGCTCAGCCACACACTGTAACAAATTACAAATGAGTGAAACCCTTGAAAACAGAAGTTTCGAGCCTAGGCAAATAGGAAATACATTTTTTAAATGAAGGGGGAGGAGGGGAAGCATGGAAGAAAAAGGTTTTATTAAAAGGGGAAAGTATATCAGATTTAACTACGTGAAAATATAAAACTACTATTTTGAAAAACAAGGAAAAAAACATAGAAAAAATCTGTTATAATATGAGAAGCAAATGTTAGCATATTATTATCTTAAAAGGCCATGCAAACAGGGTAAGTGCCCTGAAGACCGGAACCCTATCTTGTTTGCATTTACATGTTCTGTGTCTATAGTTGCTTGGCCTATAATAACAGACCAGTAAGTATTTGTTGAATGAAGAGATTTTTTTTAAACCTTAAAACCCCAGGAGATAAGGGAACCAAAGACATGAAAATAATTCACAAAAGAGGAAATATGGTTATTAGGCACACAGAAGCGTATTGCTAACCTCACTTGTGATATAAGGAATAGAAACAAAATACCAGTGGGTTATTTTTGTCTATGAAATTAGCTGAGTTTTTATATATATAAAAATATGTCTTTATTGATTTCAGAGAGAGAGGAAGGGAGAGGGGGGGAGAGAGAAACATCAATGATGAGAGAGTCATTGATCGGCTGCCTCCTGCACGCCCCCGACTGGGGATTGAGCCCGCAACCCGGGCCTGTGCCCTGACTGGGAATCAAACCTCCATCTCCTGAATCATAAGTCGATGCTCAACAGCTGAGCCACACCCAGCTGGGCTGAGGTTTTATTTTTAATCTGTAAAATGTAATGCCAAGCGGGTAGGAGAAAATAGCCGCTTCATGCGGTCATAGAGTCGGCCGCTTTGGAGACTAGTAGAAATGAGAACCAGGTTCTGACAGTATTGAGATGGTCGCTGTTATGGGAATTACTTGGTTTGTCTCACCAACAAGTCCCATTCCCCACTTCTGACAGACCCCACTATCCAGCACCTACCCTTCACTAGGATTTCTCAAAGGAAGCCCTCCTTTTTCCTTTGGTTATGAATCAGTAAAGACATGACTTGAAAACTGCTAGCAGTCATATCTCTTGAAATCTGGAGAGAATAGATCTGTAGTAGAAAAAAAAATAGGTTGGTTTGCTGAGATATCCTATTGACATTAGATTCTTTGCTTCCTGTCATCCCCGAGGTCATTTTGTGTGTCCCTGTTCTTCCCACATGTGGATGACAGGAGTCACTCACCTCCCTCTCTGAGTGTACACCGGAGTGGGCTCCTTCTGGCTTGCATGAGCCTATTGTTAAATTTTCAGGAACTCTGCGACCTGGTTGTTAAACAGTTGAAGCTTGAAATCAGCCCTGGTAGAAGTAGTGCCTGCACAGCCATGGGGAGTTTCTAGCCCAGGGAAATCTACGAACAGTGCAAATTGGGGCTTGTGGCCAGAGATGTTGAGAGAACCCAATTCCACCTAAGAATTTTATTATCCTCAGTTTACCAGTGAAACCTCCCCAGGCAGTGCCCATGGGAGGCAAAACCCCAAGGGGGAGTTTTATTTCTAGGTGGGCTTTAGGCTGCACCTCAAAACAGAACTCTGATGCATGAAACTGTTCTACAAGGCCATAGCCAGACACGTTAGGGGGGCTGCCCTCTATGACCTAAACAGTGGGTCAGCCGTTTTGCGGGGGAAGGTATAAGCGCATATCCACCCGAGCTGGATGAGATGGAACCACAGGAAGGTCTCAAGAGAAAGTGCATTTTCCTCGGAAGCTAGCGAGAAGCCCTGCAGGGGGCCAGGGAGGCTCCCAGGCCTGCTTGCCGCCTAGGAGAAAAGTGAGTGAAAGGAAAGTCGGGGGTCCCTAGAAAGTCATGCCCTGGGTCAGCTTTCTGTCACGCTGCATTCAACAGATGGGCAGAAAAACGGAAAACTAGACCCATCTCCAGACCTCTCTCTGCCCGGCAACTCTGCCCACTGGCCAAGATGACCCTCTGAGTGCCGGGCCTCTGGTTAATCACACTCCTCTCCCTCTTCCGCTTGGAAAAGACTCCAAAAAGAGGGCTTCAAGGGAAGAGCATTGTGGAGGGAGAAGCTCCTCCTCCGGGTGCCTCTAGAATTCTTTCGACTGTCAGTAGGAACATTAAAACTGTCCATATCTTCTCCATCAGTGCCTTCATTTCTGGGAACGGTTTCTAGAGAAATAGCACAAGATAAAGGAAGAGCTTTATGTCCAGACTTGTTTAGTGCTGAGCTATTTAGAATAGGAAAAAAAAAACACCCTGGAATCCACACAAATGTCTAACAATAGGGAATGATTCAGTAAATTGCTATATATGAATTCAATTTAATGCATCCCAGTCATTAAAAAAAAGTTTTGAAGAGATTATACTAAGATGGGAGGAAAAATCCTATGTTGACTGGATATTAATTAGGATTTAAGTTTTATATTCAGAATGACTGGCAGTACAAAAAGAAAAAAAGCAAACTCAGTCATGCATTGACTGAGAACTGGAAAGGAATACTCCAGAACGTGGACTGTGGTTTTCTCCCTGGAGTGATGAAACTACTGATGGGTTTTACTTCTGCTTTTCTCTGTATTTTCCAAATTGCATTCAATAAATGTACATAAAAATGGACAGCACTTATTATGACTCTGTATTTATCTTGTGCCAGGTCCTAAGCTAAGCACTTTTCATAGATTATAGTATTTAAATCTCCCAGCAACCCTATGAGGTGGGTCCTTTTATTGCCTCTAGTTTACAAATGAAGAAACTGAGGCTTGAAGAGCTTACGCTACTTGCCCAAAGTCAGGATTTAGAGCCTGGTCTGTTTAGAGCCTGGTCTGTTTAATTTCAGAGCCAAAGCACATTATCCAACTCACCCTCCCCAATAAGAGAAAAAAGTAGACAAATAATTTACATATAACTATAACAACTAAAACTTTTCAGCAGTAGATCCATCCTTCAGGGCTAGTTCCAGGCTTACCTCTTTGATGACAACTGCTTTTTGTCCCCAAGCTCTTACGCCGGTGTTTGCTCCCGTCATTGACTCCTACCCTGTCTTGCATTGCCAGCTGTCTTTTCACATACACAGGATTTACACTCAAATAGGCCCGAAAGCCTGGGGGCAGGAAGGGCATCTTCTCCGCACTCTGGCTCTTCCCTCCTTTTCTTCCTCTCCTGCCTTTTGATCCTAGAAGTCAGCTGCAATCTCTCTGCTCCCTAAGACAAAATAAGCCAGAAACTCCCACCTTTATGTCCTAAGGGAGGCTTAAAGGCCCGAAGGATTTCTGGCTCACCTTCTTAAGTTTACTTTCTTGTGGCTGCTTCTGCCTCCAACTCCCGACTCCACTGAACTGGTTCGTTCCGGAAATGGCCTCACCTTTCGGTCTCTGACCCACATGGAAACTCAACCCCTTCCTCCGTTTTTTACAGAAAACCACGCATGAGGCGATCCGAATCGTAGGCTTTATCAAAGACACTGAACGGTAAGGAGAGGTTTGCACCGCTGAGACTCAACTTCAGCGTGAATGTTAAAGAGCCTGTGAAAATAAAACATAATCCTTTGGCTACCGGGCCCTGGAGATGTATTATTTATTGGCTGCTCTGCTCTATGGGTCTCGTACTAGGTCCTCTCCCTCTCCCCCTCCCTCCCCTTGGCCTTCCTACCCCCACCCTCACTCCACACCCAACCCCACACCCTTCTCTGTGTCCTGCACAGCCATCAGCTCCATCAAGCCCCAATCTTCAGACTCGACTCCTGACCCCTGCAGGCGCCCACCTGAGCAAAAGGGCCTTTCGTTGGCACTGAATCCACTCTTCTTGTGCTGGTGGGTGGCAAACATCTTATCCTCTATTACACTTAAATCTGTGAATTTAATTGAGAGCCCGCTTCGTGCCAGATGCTGAAGAGACACAAAATTGGAAAAACAAACAAGCAACCATCGTTAAGAATGTAATCATTAAGTTCCTTAAGAATTCACAGCCTGTGGAACAAGTAACCCCCAAACCAGGTTATTGGAGCTATAACGGAGGTGGGGGCAAAGGACCATGGGGCTGGAGGGGATGAAGCAGCCTGTAGGTTTGGGCCCCTTTGAGATTCAAGGCCCAGACACAGGAGTCTTGAGTTCTGAGCTCCTTTCTCTAGCCATGGGTTCAGGTGCAGTTCCTCACATTTCCCCTCCAAAAGCTTCTCTTTGGCTGTGGCCGCCCCGAATCTTTCCATTGCATTACACACTGCACAGCATTTACAACTGACACTAACCCCAATATCCCTAACTTGACAATAACCCTAATATGATACTTGCAGATTAGCTCTGTACCACCCTGCAGGATGCCATGAGCATCTGCAAGGCCATTTGGTGGGTTGAGCAACAGAGGATGTTGAGGGTTCTCCAAAGAAAGTCAACATGTACTAAGATGCTCGATAAAGTCCATTTTCAACCCAAGTTTCCTGTTTTGTTCCCCACACCCCCCTTTCAAAACCAAATGCAAACCAGAGCTTTTCATTTAGATTCTTTAAAAATGGGAGTGGAGAGACTGGTGATCTCTGTTATCACAAAGGATGTTGCCTCTTTTGACATTAGTTTCAACAGTTCCTTACAAAACACTGTGACTGTGCTTTATTTAGCCTTAGCTTGAATTTTGAGCAGGGAGCAATTGGTTGTCAAGACACTCAAACAAGTTCTGATATTTGTGGAACATATGTTACATGCTAGTTATTGTGCTAAATATAATATCAAAATTTAACCTCTAAATGAATCTATGAGGTAAATGTCAGATTTTTAAAAAAAGAAAAAGAAAATTAAAGTTCAGACTTTGGCCAGATCCCACAGCTGATAAGTAGAAGAGCTGGAGTCTGCAGTCAGGTTCAGTTGAGACTAAATTTGTGGTATCTCCCAAAAGCAATAATCTCTGGAAATAAAAATTATAATGGTTTTGAGGTCTTTTCCTAGTAATTTGAGAAACCAAATATTTTATCTTTTAAGGATATAATCGGGATCTGCCTTCACCCTAGCATCATATACTACTATTAAGTTTAAAGTTCAAATTGTAATTATTGTTGTATTCTGGGTCGAGATATTTTAAATTAGTTTTTTTATTATAAAAGAGATATAGGGCCATTACAATATTTCAAACTTTGTGAAGTATACAGTGAAATAAATGTCAATAGCCTACAAAAAATCTGAATAGACACTTCACCCAAGGAGCTCTACAGATAGCAAATAAGTATATGAAAAATCTACATTGTTAATCATTAAAGCAACGAACACTTCAACCACCCATTTGAAGAGCTAAAATGAAAAAGTCTGATGATGCCAGATGCTGTCAAGGATATAGAGAAACTGGAACACGTGCACAGTGCTGGTGGGACTGGAAAAGGTACAATCACTTTGGAAACCAATTTTGCAGTTTCTTAAAAGTTAAACATACACCTACCGTATGATGCAGCCATTCCACTCCTAGGTACTTACTTGAGAAATGAAAGCACATGCAAATAGACCGGCACTCACGGCTCCTAGCAGCTTTCTTTGTAGGAGCCAAAAACTATTAACAATCCAAACGTCCATGGCAGGTGAATGGCAAGCACATGGTGATGCATCCTACAAGGGATGCCGCTCAGCAAGAAGGAGTGGATCACTGATGCACTTAACAGCATGAATGAACCTCAGATTAATTTTGCTAAACGAAAGAAGCAAGACCCAAAATAAGACATGTTGTATGATTCCATTTATGTAAAATTCTGGAAAATGCAAACTTTTGAGTGACAGAAAGCAGATCAGTGGTTGCCTGGGGACTGGGGACTGAGAAGGAAGGTAGAAGGGATTACAAACCAATGTAAGGAAACTTGTGAGGGTGATGGATATATTCACTATTATAACTGGAAAACTTATTAAATTGTACAGTTTCAATATGTGCAGCTTATTGTATGCCAATTATACCTCAATAAAGCTGTTACACACACACACGCACAGTCAATAGCCCCCAAACCCTCTCTTGAAACTATCACTCATATCAATTTCGTGATCATCTCTCTAGACATTTGCACAGCAGGGATCACATTATACATTTTTCTGCAACTTGCTTTTTTCTCTTGGACTTTTTTTTTCATGTGGGTATACACAAAGCACCTCATTCCCTTAAATGGCTTCCCAGTAACCCAGTAAGCGAATGTTTAATGATATTTAATGTGTCTTCCACATAACTGTATACAGTTATAGTGATGAGCACCTGACTTAGAAGCCTCCTGCTCATAAAAAGTCCCCTGCTGGTGCTTTCTCCTATTTGACCCTTTCTGCATACCCCCAGCCGGCTGTTCTGGCCTATTTGCTCCACCTGCTGGCAGTGTAGGAAACTGCCAAGTTTTATTATTTTTCCTTTATGAGTGGGCCTCCTTGACTCCATTTTTCCCTTCTCAAACCCATCTTGCCACTAGATGCCAGAGTGATCTTTCTACATATAAATATGGTCCTCACACTCTCCTCATGAATACCCATCACCTAAAATAAACCCAATCCCCTTATCAAAGCATGCAAAGTATTCATACTCTGGCCTTTGCCCAGCTCTCCAGCCTCAATTTTAGTAATCCCCCTACTGGTACATGTACTCCAGAAATACATAACCAATTGCAGCTCTCTAAACAGACAGTGCTACTTCATACATCCATATATTTATACCTTCCACTTGGAGGGTCGTCTGCCCTTTCCTATTCCACGTTTGCCTGGTAAACTCCTATTTAATCTCCAAAACCCTACTTTAGAATCACCTCCTCCTGCAGTTTTAACTGTTCCCCCCACATGGAGTTAATCATTCCTTCCTACCATGCCTGGCATAAACATCCAATACCACACCTATAACATTTCATTATAATTGCCTATTTAAATGTTTGTCTCTTGCACTACACCGGCTGCCCCACTAAAGCCCCTCACTGCACTTAAGAGCCTTGGTAATTGTTACACCCTCAGCATCTTCCACAGTGCTCAGAACATAGGAAAATGAGGCTTAATAAGCAGACCTGAAATAAAATGAGCTGACCACATCTGCAGCCTCAAGGAAATGATGGGAGGTGCTTCTTATTTGACTCATGTGTGTAGGGCCTGCCAAAGTTAGGATGCTATGGGTCAGGACACAAAGTCCAGAGGCCGAGGCCAGTCAGAGGGACCACATGCTTTTTAATCTTTACAAAATACATTTTCAAGTGATATCCACCACTTGGTCAAGTCTGAAGATCGTTTAAACTATCTTGAACAATTTCTCATTCGATGGTTGGGAAACAAAGATTTATGTGATGAATGAATTTTTGGGTTTGCTTTGTAGTTTACAGCATTGTCCCGTTGAGGACCACAGGAAACCGTTCCAGCAAATGGAGAGTTCCCGCCTTTTTTCTTATTTCCCAGCACAGAAAGTATGGGGCCATCACAACCTTCCTTTTGCTTCATTTGGGATCCGAAGGAAACTATTTCATTCCTTTACTCATCCATTCAACAAATACAGGGTGTCCCCCCAAAAATGGGTACACACTTTAACAGCTGATAGCTCAATTTTGAAAATGAAGTGTATTTTAATAAACACTGCCTTTATAATTATTCAAAGTGTGTGTATATATTTGGGGGGACACCCTATATATATTAGGTACCTACACTGTCTCAGACACCATTCCAGGCACTTAGGATAGGTAAGTGAGGAGACACAAGCCAATTAGACAATGACCCCCGCCCTCAGAGCGCTTCATTCTGGTGGAGGGAGGAAGGCAGTGCAGGTCACATACAGCTATAAAGACACACGTATCAAAATGTGGAAGCGAACAGAGTACCGGGGGACTTCCTATCACGGGAGATGCTTTCCTCGCTGTTGAAGCCAGTTTGGATGGGCCTTTTGTTCCCCAAAGCTGAACGCACCCAGACTAAACTGCGGCAGTCGTCTTGGCATAGCCCTCCTTCAGAGCAATGCCCGCCACCCGCTAGTCCCATCTGTTCCCTTGGCAAGGAAAAATCGATTACGTGGAGACAGCAGTCTCGGGACCCACTTGGGGATTTTCCTGAGGCCCTTTACGACACTGTTCTTACTCATGTGCCATTCTGTCGCATTCATCCCAGGTCACACGGCAGTCAGAAAGCTGCACCCGACAGTAGGCTCCCAGGACGGGAGTTCAGAGGAACCCCCCACTGCTGCGCACGGGCTTGCTCTATCCACAGGGAGGGCCCCGGCACCCCCAGGGCAGCCAGCCCCATCTCTAGCCTGAACTACTGCCGTGGCCTCTGAACTGGCCTCCCTGCTTTCTTCTTGCCCTGCTTTGTTATCCTCACAGCAGCCGGGTGATTCTTCTAAAACGTTTGTCACATCCTGTCACCTCTCTCCAATTGCTTCTCAGCCCTTACAAGCCCTGTGCGATCTGACCCAAGGTTAGCTCCCGCCGCCCCCCATCCCTTTTACCACCACATCTCAGCCACACGCGCTCCCTGGCTATTCTTTCGGTATGCTCCCACCTGAGGCCTTCAGCACTTGCTCCTCCCACTACCTACAATATTCCTTCCCCAGACACCTGCAGGCTTTTACCCTCACTTCCTTCAGATTCCTGCTCAAATATAACTTTAGGAGGAATCGGAAGGATTCCTTGCCTGACCAAACTACCTAAAATAGCACCCCACGCCAGTCTGGCTATCTCCTTAACCTGCTTTCTTTTTCAGCATAGCACTTCTCATGCCTGAAATTATGTGGATCCATGTATTTATTCCTGTGATGCCTGCCTTCCCCTACTAAAACGTGAACTCATCGAGGGCAAGGACTTTGCCTACTTTGTTCACTGCTTGGCCTTCCAGATACAAACAGTCCCTGGCATATAGTAGCTGCTCAATAAAACTTTGCTGAATGAATGGTAACTTGCCTGGCTCTACCTCACTCCACATTCACACAAAGACATACATTCTTTTAAAGCCTCTTCTTCCTCTCCACTCCTCTTCCAACACTTATAATATCTTTAGGAAAGCTTGGCTTCCATTTTCTCTTTTCAGTCCCTTCAAGAAAAAATATATATAGTGAGGTGGGGTTTTTTTTAAGTAATGTCCGATTAGTAATCTGATTAGTGACAAAATTCTTGGGCTGTGCACTGACAGAACTGTCTCTAGGAGGCCAACCTGTGTTGGAACTGATAAAAGACCTCGTGAGGCTCCAAGCATGAGCAACCAAGAGTGTGTACAGAGTCAGGGAAGGGGCTCAGCTCCCACCTCTGCACCAAGCCCAGCACAAAGTTCAGAAGCTTTGGAAGCACCCAGAGGTTGTCGGTTTGGCATGGACCTTGGCTGTCCCATGGCTTACAGTGGCAGAGTTGTCCAAGCATGCCTGTGAGGAGTAGACCTGGACACATGGGAATCTGAGTAGGAGGGGACAAGCAGGGCTAATGCTATGCAGTATTTGTAAGCTCAGAGGCACTTGTAGCTGCTCAGGAATAACTGGGGGATGCTTTAAAGGAGACTCACGTCCAGCAACACAGCTGGTAGGCACCCAAACTATCATCATTTGAGTGAAAAATGGAAATGTGACTTCATTTTCTACTCATAACCTTGTGAGGGCTGGGATTATTGGGTTACACCTAGGGGAAAAAACATGAGTTGGGAATCAGAGTTAGATATAAAAATGAACCAGGTAAATCAATCTTCAAAGTCATGGACAGGATCAAAAAGTCTTTAGTAGATGCACCCCAAATTTTGCAGCTACCTTCTCATTTTCCTTTCCTTAAATTAGCTTTTCCCTCGAACATTAGCATATTGGAGTTGTTTCAAAAACTATATTCACTTTTTTCAGTTTTGTGTAATTACTAGGATTGTATCTTTTTGTTTCATTGCAAGTAATCGGTATTTGGAAGATATTGCTGGAATAGTGCTCTGTGGGTCACCTAAGGAACTTCAAGTTCTTTGTGTGCAATCAGGTGTTCTTGCAAAGTATCCCTTGACATTTTTTGAAACATCACTTGTTTTTAAGTCAGAAACTGCTCAACAGTGAGTTGCTTTGTTGTTTGTTTATTTGCTTTAGCACTGATATTTACAGTGGAAAAATCTGCTGTGGCCCAGAAAATTCTGCTTTTGGAGAAGAGACAGTCAGGGAAGGGAGGGGCTTGAAAGGATGGGCTCAAGGGCCACCCTTGTCTGTCTGGGACAATAGCATCAATCTCCAGGAAAGCGGCTGTCGGAGGGTAGCCATGATAAAGACCATTAATTCTGACCTGCAGAGTCTTGTGGTTTAAGAGCATTTCATACTCTTTCAAAGTTTGGAGAGCAAACTATGCACTTGTGTGTGCCCACGTGTGCATGTCGGGGGAGGCAGGCCTTTGAAAGTCTACTGAGGCGAAGCACTGCTGGACGAGCAAGAAGTGGGAGGGCATAGTTATAAAGGCAAGTCAAACTTGACTCCTACCGTCAAGACACTAAAAATCCAGAGGGGAAAATGAATATAAATAGAAACAAATTCAAAAGGGATGTTCTCAGTAACCTGAGGTCACTTTCACACCTGAGGTTCTATTGCTCTCCTTACCCATTCAACAAATATGTATTCGGCTCACCTAAGGGACATTGAAAGAGGGCCATGGGCAGAGCCGAGAAGGTGAATTACCTCCAGATGTGGGCTACAGATGCTTGTGATGCGGGCGGCATCTAAGCTGAGCGTTAAAGGGCGAGTAGAAATGCGGGAGGTCAGCTTGCGGGAACAGTGGCAATGCCAGAAAAGGGTGGGGTGTAAGTAAAGGCACGGCCACCAATCCAAGGGCAATGGGTGGTCCTAAAGCATAAGTGCCGCGGAGGGTGGGATCTAACTCCCCTCTTCTGGCTGTAACAGCCCTCTAACCCACAGGCCGCTCTGAGCCTGGCCCCCCGCTAGGTGCTCTCCGCTTTCTCACCTCTGCGCCTTCCGTCAGGCTGAGCCCCACCTAGAGCACCCACTCCCTCTCTTCTTCTAGCTAAACTCATCCCTAGGGACAGTTTTAGGGCAGCTCATTCATTCAATGGTTCATAAAATATTTACAAGGAGCCAAAAAATGCACCAGACACGGCACCAGGCACTGAAGGGACAGCCGTGAAGACTGGGGCAGCCCCTGCCTGCACAGGGCCCGGTGGAAGGAGCAGGTACAAGGTACAGGGCGCCTCAGAGAGGCTGCAGGCTCGCCTCCAGACCGCAATAAAGCATCGCAATAGAGCGGTGGGAATCTTTTTTCTGGTGGAGGGTCCTGCCTTCAATTTGTAAAAAACACACCACTTAAGGGGGCATCTGTAATACTTTCAGCAATAAAGATGAGTTAAAAACAAACAACAACAAAACACCACCCCCTGTGAAGCGCAATGAAGTGGAGCACAAGAAAGCGAGGCGTGCCTGTATATAAATGATGGGGTGGTGGGGTCAGTTTCCCCCGCACCCCCGAGACAGTGGGCGACAGCCACTCCCAGGCCCCCGAGGCAGGTGTCTGACTACTCGATGGGACTTAGAGATGAGATGGTCAGAACCAGTTGTGCGTCTCTTGGCTCTTCATCCTCTCAAAGGTAGAATGGGTTAGATTTAGAGAAGCCGGGGAGACACAGCACATAAATAGTTATGGAAGTCATGGAAGGGGCTGAAGGGGCCTGCCCAGGGATGTGGGCAAATTGAGAACAAAAGAGTGACAAATGACACCCTTCAGGGACATCATCACCCCAAGGGCTCAGCAGGGGAAGAACCTGCAAAGACTGAGAAGGAATGGCCAGAGAAGTAAGAGGGCCCGATGTGCGGAAACAAAGCCAAAAATGTGTTTACAGATGGAGGGAGTGTTCCAACTATGATACATGCCATACAGAGATCTAGTAGCTTGAGGACTGAGGACTCACTATTGGATTTGGCAACCCTGAGATTTTTCAGGAAGCTCCCCTGTAATTCTCAAATGAGCCTAAATGCACCCCTTCTATGCTCCCTTAGCATCCTGGGTGGTTTTAAATTAATACTGTCTGGAAATGATCTATCTGTGCGTTATTCTCTCCCATCAGACCATGGCTCTTTAAATTTAAATGCAATACAATTCAACATTGTGTCCCTAGATTGCAGTAGCCACATTTTACGTTTTTGTTTTTTTTTTTAATTTGATTTCCGAGAGAGGAAGGGAGAAGGAAGACAGAAACATCAACGATGAGAGTCATTGATCTGCTGCCTCCTGCATGCCCCCTGCTGGGGTTCGAGCCAACTTCCAGGGCACGTGCCCTGGCACATGCCCTGACCGGGAATCAAATCGCAATCTCCCAGATAATAGATGGATGCTCAACCACTGAGCCACGCCGGCCGGGCCACATTTTACGTTCTTGATGGTCACCTGTGACTTTAGTATATTGAGATAATAGAATATTTCCATCACTGCTGAAAGTTCTTTCAGACAGTGTTGCTTGTATATTAAGTGGTAATAATGGGACTACCATTTGGAAAACTGGACCACCAAAATGACAAATAGCCCCCACAACATCCCCATTTTACACCTGTTAAAATAAGGGCCTATGTATAATGAGTGGTGGAACTTGACTGTGAGCCCTCTGGACTGTCTCAATCCAAAGAACACCCTCCTTCCACCATACTACATTTGCTCTTTAAATATACAGTTAGTTTGTACCTTAATGGATTTGCTCTTTGAAAACTTTGATCTACAAGTACTTGTAAAATTTTTAAAAACTTTAAAAATATACAAGCATAATCAAGATAGCCTTCCTTTAAATAAAGAATTCAGCTTAAGCATTAAAATTCACTTGTACACAATTATGTTGCACCCAGCTTTTCAGGATTTGCTGATAATGTACATGCAGGTATACCCATAACATGAACAAGGTCATGGCCAAGAATCTGTCTCAGGAAATAACCCAGAAATTCCTCATTGTTGCTCTTTACTCCAAATTTTCTTGTAGCCAAATTTACTTCTTTTTTTCCCTCTGCTTCATAAATACATGAGAGAAGCACAAACAGCTTCATGGTTTAGGAGAGCTGGCAGCATTTCCTCCTTGCTTTCTGGAAGGCACGGCCATCCCAGTACCTGGTGCAAGCACCCTTCTAGAGTAATGGAATGTGGGATGTGATTACAAATACTTTGGGCACTTAGTTGATACAGTGCTTGTTGACATGTTGTTATGGAAATTAGATAATTATGCCAATAGGGGATACTTTTCATGTGACACTGCACGTGTATGTGTGTGTGTGCCCAAGCCATGACATAAGTTCTGGTTTCTATTCTTGACCTGACAATTCAGTGAGTCACTGAATATTCCTTTGGTCACCCAAAGTCTCAGTGCCCTAATAAACTGTGGGGGCTAAAAAAACCCCTTTTCTCTCCCACCTTCTAATTTCTTTTAGCTAGGCAAATAATCAAATTATCAGACAGATTAACAGAAGAAAATAAAAATGTTAATACATATGCATGGGAAATTCACATAAGCATGAAAATTCCAAAAACAATGAGGCCACATTGGATTCATAAGACACTTTGGACAAAGGAAAAAAGGGGGGTAAGGGGTATTAGATTTCAGAAGTGAGAATGGGTTATTTACAGGTAGTTTCAGACCAGTGGAACACAGACGGCAGGCAAATCCTTGCTAGACAACTCAGAAACAATGGGACACGTGGGATGCCTAACCAGCAGGCTCCTACCTGAAGCGCTCCTGTTTACCATACTGAAATCAAATTAGGCTAAGGCGAACATCCTAAGGCTTCCTTCCTGAAGGAATCTGAATCTCATGGGCAGAAAAGGGGGGGAGGGTCGAAGATTCTTTCTGAGTCTTGTTTCTTAATAAGCAGCTTAAAATCAATATCCCAAAAAAATGTAGCTTCAGGGTAGCAAAACCTTGGTTCCCTTCAGTACCTCCTACTAGAACCCTCAGGAACTCAGCTGAAAGCTACACTGCAGGCATCTGAATATTCAAGGCTCTCAATTTTTCATCCTCAAATGTTATTACAATTAAAGTCCCATACCACTTTGGGAAAGAATGCATATTCAGTTTATCGTCAAACTTCAGGGAAGGTGAAGGAAGCCCTTAGAAGTCACAGGTTGGGGCAAAACATGTTTTTAAAATGCAAGTAAATGCCATACACTTTGACAGTCTAAGAATTGAGTTCAAAGGGAACTACTTAAAAATAAAGATTAGTATTTTCCCACCCAGCATAAATAATTTTGACATACATTAGAATTTTACATTAAATTATCTTTTTAAAATAATAAGGGCCTTTTGCAAATCTATTTCTTTCTGTAATTTATATGGAAAGCTCCATTTCTTTTCATGACTTTAAAAAATGTGAATAAAAGAGAGGAGGGAAAGTTATGTATTGCGCAGCCCACCACCACTAAGGTATATTTAGGATGACATAGACTGTTAAGAGTGCTATCCTTGCACCGCGAAATTATGCTAGTGACATCTGAATGAATACACCCTCGGCGTAAAAGGAATAAGCCATTTGCATGCATATAAACTAAATCCGAAACATCTCCCAACTTGCCTCCTGAACACTTTGGAGGGTAATTTTTTAGTGCATTTCTATGCATTTCATATATACAGAATACATACATGTGCTCTCTAGTGCAAGTTCTCTCTCAAGTATAAATGTTATCACCACATAATCATTGTTCAACATATGTTGAACATACTATCTGACGACACATTTCTTAATCTTTTCCTTTATGTCTTCTAAGTTTTGCCTCTTATTTTAGAAGCTCTTCCCCCGCTGGTTTTCCAGTTGATGTTTAAAGTGAAGATTAAAATATTCTACAATTCGGGCATTTAGAAAAGGACTGCCTGCTGGCCCAGAGGTGGGGTGAAGAGCATGACTGTCCTGGCCAGGGCTCTGAATCATCTCTTTGGCTTCTCCTAGGTGCTCCTTTGAGTAGCAACTCTCCTGGCCCCTCCCATTTCCTACCCAGAGCTGTCTTCACTGCTGGCTGGATCTTTTTTGCTCTCTAGGGGACAGCAGTCGTTTCCAGGTAGGTGGAGGGGACTCATGGAGGGTGAAGGGAGGGTACTGAGAATGTTTTTTCTTTTAGTATGTGAGGGGTCAGGGTCTGGAGCTGTGTCCTAGGGGTGAGGGTACAAACAATTGGAATGAGAAATAACCTCATTTTATACTAATTCAGTTCAGTGGAGTCAGGGGAAAACTGGTTTTGGTGCTTTGGAAACTTGATCAAGCATCAACATTTTGATTAACTCTCAACATTGGTCAGTGATCTAAATCTGCCTTATATATTCAAGACAAAAAGAAACCAAAAAAAAGAAAAAATCTGCCCAAAAGGTGTGGTTAAAAGTTTGAACATTCAGTGACCAATTTTCTAGTTTGTGTTATTAGCCAAATTATTTTTATTCCTTTCACTTTATATTGCCTTTCCCTCCCCCACCCCTTACTGAATTTTAACCTTTCCTAGCACTTTAAGATTAACAGGAGAGAAAAAGAGAGATGAGGTTCCATTTAATCAATTTTTCTACTTACAGTGGAGTCATATCTTACGTGAGGGGTTAGGTTCTAAAGGGGCAACATAAGGTCAAAATTATGTGCGGTCAAAATTATCCTTGAAAGTTCCTTCAGTGAACCACAAGACCTGGGATATACCCATGTGTTTTTACCTACAGCACTGAAACAGATATATGTTTCTTCAACTAGATAAAATAATTGCTTTGCATTTAGGAACAGGTTAAGGTTAAAATAAGTAGCTTTAAACACTAGACTCATAGTCTACCTGGTGAGATCAGGACTAGCTACATAATTTGTGAGGTCCAGTGCAAAATGAAAATGTGGGCCTCTTTGTTTAAAAAGTTATTATGAATGTCAAGATGGCAGCAGCAGAGCATCAAACCAGGTGTGGGGCTCTTGCAAGTGTAGGGTCTTCTGCAACTTACAGGTTGTACACCCATGAAGCCAGTCCTGGGTAAGCAGCTTGGAACATAATGAGAAGCTTGGAAACTGAGATCAACTCAGGAAGAGAAGCCTTGAAACTCCCATAGAGAGAATCACTGCCAGTGTTTAAATTATTCTCTGTGCTCCCCACACCTTGTCCCATCTGAGTAGTATAGTTGAACTTGCATTATGCTAGACCAGCACAAGGTGCAGCTCCATTATACAAGTTAAATGGCTGAGAGGTTGCAATTCCATATTAAAATAACAGTTTTGGATTTTCTGATTTTTTTCTCAAGGATTCATTGTAATTTAAAACTCAGATGTGCAAAAAGAAAATTAGTATTTACATTTCTTTACTGAGCAAAAATTTTGACCTGCTTTTGGTACTTGCCGAAAGCAATAGATCAAATTCAAACTGCATCACCATGAGTTTGCCAAGTGGTCCCCCCACAAAAGTTAGAAAAATTAGGTGTGACAATGTCTTCTTCAAATAAAAAGCTGATTATTTTACTTCCTAAGGAGGTTACCTTTTTGGACATTTTTCCCCCCAGAAGGTCTTGAACGTAATCTGAGCCAGGAGGATTTTATTCTAGGACTACCTGAGCTATCTGAGCAAGAATGTGATAGAAGGCTAATTTTTTAAAGGAACTGCCTAATACTTGACAACACTATATTTTTTCCCAAAGTGCTTTTATATCCAAGTCAGGCTGAGGGCAGTTGGTCAGATAACTGACCAGAAGGTTTCCAAGTAGCAAGTTATTTAATGTCAAAATAACAGAAGATTGTGTTTCCAGGACATTTTCTCTCCCCGGCTTGGGCCTCTGATGCTACCCCACCTTTTCCACCCCAAGGTTCTCAACCCAGCACATGTTGAAACTTGACTCACCTGCTTTGACAAAAAATTGCTTCCTTGTGGTCTTGAGAGTTACATATTTGAGCTTTAAAATAAGTGCCTTGCCCAGGGTCAAGCAGCTGATCACCCAGGTAGACTGGTCAACTCTCCTGACTCATGCTCACCTGCTCCAAGTTATGTAATAGAGCAAAATAATATTTAAGCTCCTACAAAGCTAACAAAGGAAGCAAAGCTGCAATGTGTCATTGTCACAGTGGCCAGAAGTTTGAGGGATATTTTTGGGTAATCTTTCTATTGTGGAGATTTTAGGGTGTTGATGGTAGTAGTTGTGTGATGGTTGTTATTTGGCAAGAAGTGAAATTGGAGGCGCCTATTATCCTTGCAGCTGATTTCAACAAACTGTATAAACAAGGGCATGAAAGAACCAGGGTGGCGACAGCATTTTCTCTTTAATCTCTTTATTTCTATCAAGTTGTATATTTTTAGAGAAGGGAGGAGAGAATGGCATAAGGAGACACAAATACAATTTTATACAGATCACCAGATAAATTTGTTCTGAGTGGTTTGCCAAATAGTTTCAATAACTAACGCTCATTGGGTGCTTACTGTGTACAGCTCTAACCACTTCACATGTTTTATTTCATTTCATCCCCACAATAACCCGATGAGACACTTATCATTGTTATCACTATTATCCCCACTGATCAAGATCTCATGGGTAGTAAGTGTTGGAGCCAGGGTTTGAACCCAAAACAGTCCCTATTGTAACACTGAATTATTCCATCTAGGATAACTGGCTTTCTGCCCTCCTTTAAAATGTTGCCTCTCTGTTTTTGTTTTGTTTTCTTAGAGCCAGTCTTGCCTCCACAATCCAGACATGATTTCAGCACTAAGTAAAAATACTTCAGGCTATATAAAACTCACTTACACCCTGCATGAAACTGTTTCCTAAATAACACCCATTTACACCTGGCAGAAGATAGCGTGGTTTTCATGTGCGGGGGGTGGGGGGGGGGGTGTTTCTGTACATCCTGAAGCATGCCCACAAGAGCTGAGCAGTAGGCCTGACCGCACAGAGCCCATGCTGGCACCGCTTATTTACATTAACCAATGTCGAAACTTCTCCCGTACGTAGAGTTAGGTGCTGCCAAGAACCCTAGAGGAAGTAAGATGCTTTATCTTTCGCCTGCACACAAGTTTACTCTTCAGAGAGCCTGGGTGGGTGTGACTCCCGGGAGCTAATCGGCTAGTCCAGTCATATGCAAATCTGGACCCGAGTTTAGGTGCAGGTGCAGACACAAAACGAGGGTGACACTGTTGGTTGCTGAGGTGCGTGGAAACGCACTTGCCACGTCGTCAGCCAGGCTGTCTCTGTAAGTGTGGCCGGTGTGACAGTGAGCACCCAATTTGGATCGCCCCGTCTAAATGAGGGGTGTCCGGGTAGTAAAAATGCCACCTGCGGCCGGGCGTTTGCAGCAATGTCCTCAAGCTGGTGCGCCCCCGGCAATCTCAAGAGGATCAGTCCAGCGCTTGTAGGAGCGGATCTCTGGGGGCTTCGCCACGCTCCCAGCTCCCTAGCTCCGCCCCCAGCTCCCTAGCTCCGCCTCCAGATCCCTAGCTCCGCCCCCAGCTCTGCGGCCCCCCCCCCGGCTCCGGCCCCGCCCCCTAGCGTCCTGACAGGCCCCGCCTCCAACGCCTGGAGCTCCGGGCCGCACTGCCGCCCCAGTTCCGTAAACACTTCTCTCCCCGCCCCTAGGAGCTCCCGGACTGTACCACTCCCAGGACGCGGGGGGAGACGTTCCCTCTCGCATCAAGTACACCTTCAATCCAAGCTCTCCTCAGGTTCTTTCATCCGAACATGCAGAAACATGATCTGTAGTAGGTGAAATCTGTCAGGACTCTGCTAGCGGAGCCTGGAAAGCCCTGGATTCCACGCTCCCCCGTGCTGTCTGTCCCCCACTCGCCGGTTACGTGATAGTCACGCCGTGGCTGCCTCGTTAGAGTCCCTCCTGGCCCTTTAAATACCGCGTGGGGTGCGGGGGACTCGGAGGCTGGGGGTGGTTGGACTCCTGAGTTTTCCAAGTGCTTGTGCCACGCTGGGTGAGGGGGCACCCAGAGACCCTCGACCCGGGTTCACTCAGTCGCCTTCTCCTCCGCCTGTCTCCGCGCGCGGCCGGTGCGTATCCATCCCGGGGGAGGGGTCGCCGGCTCTGAGGTGACCGGCCCAGGCCGGTGGAGGGGGACAGGTTGGCATGGGGCAGCCCGGGGCCTCCCCGCCCCACCTCAGAACTCAGTCCTGGGACGCCGAGGCCGGGGCGATAAAGCCCACCCTCCCCCCAGTCCACTTGTTTGACCTCGAACCGCCATCCCGCGTGGGAGCCGGGCGCGGGCACCGAGTAACCACGACGGGTGTCCGGGTGGTCGCGGGCGTCGGCCCCGGAGGCGGCCGCGTCGCTGCAGCTGGGCCGGTGTTTACATCTCGCTGGGCGGGTGCCAGCGACCGCTCTGCGAGCCGCTTCCCACCATCTGGGCTCCGGGAAGGGACACCCTCTCGCCCGCGACCCCCGGCCCGGCCGAAGTGAGCGAACCGAGCCGCGGTGAGCGCCCGGCGGGGCCCGAAGCGTCTGTTTGGGGTTTGTTGCCGGGGTTTCCCTGGCACTCGGCTGGCCCTCCGCCGTCCCCTCCCCCAAGAGTTTGTTTTGACAGGAAACGTGCTGCTGGAGCGGAGAGGCTGCTGGAGGACGCGCGTTGTGAGTGTATGTGTGGGGGATGGGGGGACGGGGCGGCGAGTCCGTGCCGGCTCCGGTGACCCCCGGTAGGGGAAAGCGGCGGGAGGTGCCATTCAGGCCCGGGGTCCAACCCCTGGCCTCTCAGGGATGGCTGATACTTCCCAGAGCTGCTCCTCTCGGTGGCACCTCTGGGGTTGACAGCGATGATTTGAGGTGGCAGATGGACGAACGTGGTGGTGTGTTTTCTTTAATATTAGGGAAAAAAAATTGTTCTATTAAAGGAGCGATTTCACAAACGATAGGAGCGATTTCACAATGATACAAAGTTTCCTTTTAAATGAAATGTATTTCAATGCACAAATCTGGTGACGATAAAGAGAAGTGGTTGATAAATCAGCGTGTGGTGAGGATGGCAACGTGGAAACAGGTGTGAAGAGGGGAACTCGGATGACTGGCGTTTGGGAAGCACTGCCTTGGATGGCTGTCCCGGTACTTTTGCTTTGAAGAAACTAGACAAATTTTCCTTGCCCCCTGTGGGCCCACCAGCCTGCAAGATCCCCATGTTCTCATGCTCTCCAGCCCAGAGACCTTGCTCTTTGCTACCTGCCGACCGTAATGAGGTTATGGCAGTGTTTCCCACTTCAGGGGGCTCCCTGCCTGTCTTTTCCTCTTGCCTCCAGGGGTTTCATACATCACCCTGGCAGCCCTCAGAGGCGGCCTGACTTGAAGTGGCCCAGGGCTAAAGATACCCGGTCATGTGTGGAAGCAGCTTCAGTGCCATCGTGTGGGGGGTTGAGGGCCCCAGAGGGCACGGGTACTAAAGCAGGGCAGCCAGAGGTGGGAGGAGCGGTGTTTTCAAGGATGAAAAGTGCCTAGAAATCCTCCTCCCTGATGCTGTCATGTTATGTGCAGTCGAACATCTGCTGTTCTAGACAATGACTGGCCTGTTGGCTTTTATCTAGTTCTTTGCTGGCTCTAATTTGATGAAGACCAGTATTCTCTCGCTGAATAGAGCAGGCACCTCTCTCTCTGCTCTGTGGTTTCTGCTTTGCTGAGGATGAATAACTTTTGAGCTCTGCTCTTTGGGACTGGTTCTAAAAGCAGCATTTTGCAGAAGATGGAAAATTTTCCACACCAACTGCAGTTTTTCTTCAGCGCCCAACCTTACTCCTCTGACTCCTTGCCCTTTACTACACACATGTGAATGCTTGTCCTGGCACCTGACCTTGATTGGATCTTCAAAGATGATGCCCACTAGATGTTTCTTGAAATTTCTCTTTTCTCTGACAACCTTAACTGGATGGGTTCCTTTCCTCAGGGCCCTACTGGATAATCCGAACAATGCACTTCAAAATCTTTTTGACTTATACTAGTTTTAAGCAGTTAATCCTTTTGATATTTGAATTTTAACTAGGGATTTTGTAGTGCTTAAAGAATAGCTTCCTGATAGAGGATTTTCGGTCAGCCTAGTGGGGTGGTTGAGAGTTGTTCTGGACAATAGACTGTTTCAGTGGTGCCCTTCACGGTATAGCACTTGAGCCGCCACCCTGGGGTAAGGTCAGCTTGCTACCACATGTGCACATGTTCACGTGGTGATAGGTACATCGATTTGGCAGAGTGGGAGTGGAAAGAATGAGCAGCACACTGTATTTTCTCCAGCCATCCTAGAGTGGTAGAAAGCATGGTCTTTAGGGATCCTCTACCTGGATTTGAGTTGTGTTGCTGCTGCTGTGAATCCTTGGGCAGGTAATTTAGCCTCTCTGAGCCTCTTGCATATAAAATGGGATAATAGCAGTACCGTAGTTAGCAAGGTTATAGTGAAGATTCAAGAAGATAAAACATTTCAAGCACTTTTCATGGGATCTGGGTCAAAACAAGCATCTAATAACCATTAGCCTTAATTATTATTATTTGCTATCAGTGAGCATTGAGAGGGTAGAAAAACACAATGTAACTGTGTCTTTGCTAGTTTGAATTATTGGTGCCTTAGGAATGTGTTGAATTTCTAAGGCACTGGGAATTAGAGTGGAGACATAGCTCCTTCCTGAAAGCTGCTTAAAATTTAGTGGGGAGACAGTTATGCAGAAACAACAATGTACTTTAAGTGACCGCATAATGAGGATGTAAGTAATGTGAATGAAGCAGAAGAGAAGGAAAGCCCAAGGCGTCTTATGAATAGGAGCGTGGCTCAGTTTGTTCTTCAGTGATACTCACGGAGCTCTCGCTCTATCCCAGGAAGAGTTCTAAGCTCTGGATGGCTAAATTAGATGGACTGATTGGGGATATCAGGGAAAGTGACTTTGAAGTAGTAACGCTTAATTTCAACTCTGAATGACAACAAGGAGCCAGTCCTGTGATCAGGGAGAAGAAGCATCCCAGGAACAGAGAAAAGCAGGTGCAAGTGCTCTAAAGTAGGAAGCTTGGCTTTGGCTTGTCTGAGGAATCAAGAGAAGGTCTGGAGCAGGAAGGGTTGGCGGGAGAGTGGTACAGGAGGAGGTGGGCAGAGGCCAGATCACAGGAGTGTAAGCCACCGCCTGGAGACTTCTTAGGGAGAGGGAAACCACATGGCAAAGGACTCTTAAAAAGGATGATTTCTTTTTCCTCTTGGTAAGGACTCCGGCCTGCTTCCTGTGTTATTCTCTAGGTGCTGTTCAAGAAGGACACTGGGACAGTTTCACTGTGTAGGAGAATGTGAGAGTGGCATCTGAGCTATCATGGGCGGGAACCATCAAAACTGAAAAACTGCGGGAGGATTGGACTGTTTCGAGTTAGGCTTGAAGTCTCATTTAGTACTTTTGTCTTTTAACCTTTTGCTCAGAAATAATTTCAAACTTACAGAAAAAGTTGCAGGAACAGTACAAAGAATTCCCTATTGTCTACCTTTCACTTACATTCACCTATTAACATTTTGTTCCATATGCTCTATTGTTTTCTCTTTCATTTGAGTAATTTGAGAGAAAGTTGCATACATCTTAGCCCTTTATTTCTAAATACATAATCACAGTGCACTTATCGACTTTAGTAAATTTAATGTTGTAATACAGAGGTAGATTCAAATATTGTAACAATGTTCTCAACTGACCTAGTAATGTGCCCCCCCCCCCCCCCCCCCCCCCCCCCCCCGGTACTGGATCCAGTCTAGGCTCATCTGTTGCACTCACCGGCAAGCATCTTTTCATCTGGAACATAGCCTAGCCTTTCTTTGTTTTCATGACATTGACATTTTGGGAATTCATAACTTTTAGTAAGAATAAAATAATTGTCGATAATCCATTAGTAGGAACTTGTACTTGACATAGACTATTTCATCTTCACAACAATGTAAACTGATCTTCCCTCCATCTGTTATGAAACACAGGATAGCCTCTTCAGGTGCCTGCACCCATTCCCTCCTCTCTAAAATATCAGTGGTCATTCTGCCTTTCATTCATCCACTTATTGATTCAACAAGAAATATTCAAGTGTCTGCTGCATCCCAGTCTTTGGCCTTGGAAGGAATGATATAATATTGTACTTATTATTATTAAACATGGAACACTGCAATGAAAAATGTTCTTCTCTTTGAATAGTGACCCACTGTAGTATTGGACGCTTTGCTTGGAGTTATCTTCTGTTTTCACCTTTGACTTAACGTCTGGCCTGTGAGTAAATCTTCCAGGTTTGAGATGTGGTGTTCCAAGAAAGTTGTGTGGTTTGCTTGTGAGTTGCAGTGGCGAAGGTTAAGTAGATCTAAGTTTGTCAGTATGAGAAGCATTACCTTTCTTAAAGAATCTGCCTGGTTTCATTATCACTTGTTCTAAGAGAGAATCCAACATAGTTTTAAAAGCAGTCTAATTACCCTCAGTGTTTTTTGAATCAAGTAGCATTGTCCCCAGATGACTTACATGGAAACCCAAGACCAAGAAGAGTAAGAAAAGGTGTGAGGGAACTTACAGAAGACCATTTACACAAGGACTGGACACTTGCTTTTGGCTTTTGTGTTTCAAACAAGTGCAAGAGTTCTGTCCTAGGTTAACTACCAGTCTTCTTTATCTATAGGGAAACATGCTTTTATCATCATGGGATAAAACTGTTCTTCTCACTAGAGTTTTTAATGCCTAAAATGATAACAGCAACAACAAAAGCAAATAATATTAATAATAGCATGTTTATCTATAGGGAAACATGCTTTTATCATCATGGGATAAAACTGTTCTTCTCACTAGAGTTTTTAATGCCTAAAATGATAACAGCAACAACAAAAGCAAATAATATTAATAATAGCAAACATCTGTACCCTGTTTACACCGATCAGACACTTCCATGTATATAGTACTCTGTATACATTGATTAAATGGAATCTCACACCAACCCTATGAGTTAGGTAATATTAGCATGCCTACATTAGGAAACAAGCAATTTCCAAAGAAAGCAATAATGGACATTTTGGCTTCAAAGAAAAGTTTCTGCTTAGATCCTCTAAAGCCCAGTATTGGGGGAGGCTTCTGCCAAATAAACAAGTTTCTAAACATTTTGAAGCTTTTAAATTTTCTGTTGCATTCCCTGTGCCAGAAACTCTACCTTCAGTGAATTGTTGGAAGAAAGCATGGTTGCATGCTATTAGCTATGCCATGAATACATTTAATTTCTCAGAACTTATAGTGATGCCTCATGCAACTCTGGGTTTATAGCATTTTAACAGTACCTTGCTGAAAGGGAACTTATAACTGGACCAACCCACTCAGAAAAATGGGATGAAGAGAGTAGATGTGATGTATAGAAAGTCACACAGGGACTTAATGACAGACCCAGGCCTCACATCCTCGACTTCCAACTTCTAACTTAGTTCTTTTATTTATTTTATTTTTTATTTTTAAAGAATAGTTTATTGATTTTTGGAGAGAGAGGAAGGGAGAGAAACATCCATGTGAAAGTGCAACATCAATCAGTTGCCTCTTGTATGCCCCATACCAGGGATCGAGCCCAGGAATTGGGCGTGTGCCCTGACCAGGAATTGAACTGGCAACCCTTTGGTGTGCAGGGCAACACCCAACCAAATGAATCACACCAGCCAGGGCTAGATCTTTTACTTTTTAAATCTTTGTACTTTGCTGCCTTGTTAAACACAATTTAAAAACCTATGAAGTGTGCTGTTCAGCTGGAGTAGAAAAAATAGTTCATAAATTCTAATGGATGAATTTATGGTTAAATAAATCCAGTGGATTAATGTATGAATTAACCTGGTTCATAAATTCCAGTGGATGGAAGCTTTTATTCACCTTTACTTGGTAAAAACAGCCAAAGTAAAGAGAAATAAGAGCAGGCCATACATTGCACAATTGTTACAGTGAAATGACTGAAAAAAAGTGAAACAGAGTTTAAGATATTTAAATAAGAGTTTGCTAAGTACCAGAGAATATTAAGTCTTAAACCTACTAAGGTTTAAGTGTAGGTTTCAGTGTAGGTTCTCTGCTCTACCACTTGAACTTTGGCAGTGCCAAGCCTGTAAATGTGTAGCGATATCAGTTTGCAAATGTTCTGGTTGAAGCTGCACCAAATGGGATTCAGTGATTCCAATTCAGCTGACACCAAATGAATACTTGTCACATACCCGACCCTGGCGGTAGATGAGACACAGTCCCTGCCTTATTAAGGAGAGTTGGAAGTAGCCATGGGAGGAAAAACACTGTACAAGGGACTAAGCAGTGTCATGGAGGTGAGATGTGCTACAGGTATACAAAGAAGAGTGCCCTTAGCTCTGGCCAGACGGTAGAGGGAGGGCTTCCTGGAGGAGGTAGCACTTTTCAAGAAATGCCATCAATGAGAAGTAAAATATTGGCAAAGAGACAACACTAGAGGGAAGGACAAGCATTCATTCCGTTTAGGATCTGGGGTTTGGTGGAAGTGAAAGGATTAAAGCAGCCACTTTTCTTTTGTCCTGCCCCCTACTCCCCAGCAGATGGGAGTTAAAGCTCAAGTCGAATCTAGTTTGCATGGGGTAAAGGAGGTTATTTCGCCACTGAGGATGCTAGGGTTCAGGGCTATTTTATAACCTGTGTTCATGGCGGTTGGCCTTGGGACTCCAGGATAAGGTGACTATCTCTACCTGTTAGCTTCCCCAGCAGCTACACTCAACTCCTTGCCCTTCGGTCTGCAGAGGCAACCTCCAAGTCAGTGGTTTTCTGTTTGTGAAAGTGGTGGGTCAAGCAGGGGTGCATTTCTGTGAGTGACAGGTCTAAAGAAGTTTGTCTAGATGAGGCCAGACGCAAATGACCTTGGGCTTTGGACCCTTAACCAGTCCCTTTCAGGCCTGTCCTTGTCTCTCCCACCCAAGAGATAAAAAGTGGCACTATTTCTCTCAACAAAGGCTAGATTCCCACTTAGTCCCAACCCTGCCTGCCTCTCCTTTCTCATGTTCCCTCAGCAATGCCCTGTTTTGCCTTTTCTTGTCTTCTAGCATCTGGCACACACAGTTTCGGTAACTGGACTTGAGAGCCACGAGAACAGGGCCCTGTCTGTTTTGTTCACTATTACTTTTCTCAGTGCCTGGTACACAGTAGGTACTCAATAAATATGAAAGGAATCATTGAAGAAACTGTGCAGGTATTTCTAGACATACTATGCATAGTCGTGGTTTCACATCCTGGCAGCTTTGAAAGCTCTGTGTACCTCATTGCGTGAGCTGGGTCAGATTTAGAGACTCAGTGAACCCTTACTATCACTACTGTCCATTTAAGATTTGAGATGCCTTTGTCCTCGAGCCCAGGTTTCCCCTCAGCGTCATCTGCCACCACACTCACATGAAAGCCAGCTTTCTCACGGGCCTGGCTCAGGCTCCTGGGCTTAGGTCTGGGCATCCTGTGTGCCCAGGATCTCCTTTCTAGGGGGTGACTGGGCCCAGCTGCCCTGCTCTGGGAGGCACTCTGATGTCCCAGAAACAGCACTGAACGTAGAGTCAAGGGACTGGTCTTATGACATAGTAAGTCTTCTTGTCCCTCAGAGCCTGTGCCCACCAACCTGTGAATCAGGATCTTCTGTGCCTGTTTGTCCACTGGGTTGTAGTGGGTACTTTGTAAATTGTCAAGTATAAGCCAGATATCAGGCCTGACTCTTCATATCCTGGCAGTTCACAAGAAAATGGAGAACATGAAAACTTGACAGTCAGAGATTTTAATTAGCCGCCTCCTTTCCTTGGGAGGCTCACAGACAAGAAACGAGGCTGACTTCAAAAATATTTCATTTCAAACAAAGACATAAGAACAGTAGCAATAACTGACATTTGAGTGCTGCACTAAGCACTTTAGTAAGATGAACCCTGTTTCATCCTCAAGGAATCCTATGAGAGGAGTCTTTCAGCCCAGTTTTACTGATGGGGTAGGTGAGGTAGATGGTGCAGTGACTTCCTTAGGGCCACATGACAAAAGGCTGAAGGAGCTTCTAACTTAGGCAGTCTGACCACAGAGCCCCACTTTTTTTCTTTTCTTTTTAAATACATCTTTATTGATTTCAGAGAGAGGAAAGGAGAGAGAGAGCTAGAAACATCAACGATAAGAGAGTCATTGATCGGCTGCCTCCTGCACACCCTCCGCTGGGGATCCAGCCCGTAACCTGGGCATGTGCTTTCACCGGGAATTGAACCACAATCTCTTGGATCATAGGTTGATGCTCAACCGCTGAGCCACGCCAGCTGGGCCAGCACCACACTCTTACTCTTACCTTCCCGTGTTTTAGCGGTCCAGGAGGAGAGATTGTGTACTCTGCTTTGTTTCTTAAGGATCCGTTACTACTGAGAGTTCACATCCACACTGAGTATGTCCTGAGTAAGCTCACCCCTGTGGCTGTGGTTTCCCTTTTCTTGAAGGCAGCCTTGAGGGCCTAGTGACAGCCTGGCTGGGTGCTATGGGAAGCATGCGGCCATCCTCTGATAGCCTTTCCAACACTATGACACGTGCGACACGGCGTCTACACAGGAGGAAACATTGGCACTACCAGTGAAGTACCACAGAATATTGACACAGGTCTCTTTGTCTATGCAGGTACCATCTCTTTACCCCACACTCAAGTAACACAAAATGCCCTTCAATGACGAGAAGCAGTGTGTGGGTGAGGACCAGCCAAGCGACTCAGATTCTTCCCGGTTTTCCGAAAGCATGGCCTCGCTCAGTGACTACGAGTGCTCCAGGCAGAGCTTCACCAGCGACTCCTCCAGCAAATCCAGCTCTCCTGCATGTAAGCTGACAGGGAGCAGAGGCCGGGGTAGCAGGGTGGTTCTAGACCTGTGAGCTGGATTCTGAAACTAAATGACTGAGATCAGAGGACAGACTTCCCCTTCTTTCTAGATATACCTGAATAGGACCGCAGGGGCCCTGCAGCTACCTGTACAAGCTCTCAGGGACACATAGCCACTGACGTTGACCACCTGCCCATTTTTACTTTCATCACTGTGTCTGACCTGCTTTGGTCTGACTATAAATCAACCCCACCTGTCATTCTCAAGAAGTGGAAAACCAGTCTTTGACATCACTTAGTAGGCCACATTTAAGGATGAATTGAAATTGGTCTTTTCTGATCATTTCTGATTGACATGAACGGAAAGTTTCCCCAATTCAAGGGTCAGGGAGGAAGTGAAATAATCTGAAGGGTTTCCTGCTGATTTCAAAAACTGTTGTGCAAATCACCCCAGAAGAGTACCCATAAGGAGAATTACTACACCAGGAGGGTGAGAAAGCATTAAAAGAGTGGCCCTGGTGAAGGGAGTCATCTTCCTTTCCTTTTTTGTGTGTGGGAGCTAGAGATGTGTAAACCTGGTGTGTCTTTTTTTTAAAGCCTTTTAATTGGCGTTTTATATAGAAAATGTCACACTTAAGCTGAAAAGCAAATGCAGAAAAAAAGCAACTCATGCTTAATATGATCAAATGCCCACTTCAAAAAAGTTGGTTCATTTGAATTTCCTTTAAATTTGTACATTCTCATTTTTAAAAATTGGGAAGTTGATAAGTGTAGAGGAAAGAAAACATTGCCTGTAATATCACCCAAAGGTGACAGCTGGCAGTGTGCCCTCGTATCTTTATTTTTTATTTATTCACTATAATATATTTTTAAAACATTGTTTTTATAACTACTTACTACTTCATCGAGGGAATATACAATTAAATATATTTAACCATTGATTTATCATTGGACATTTAGTTCGTTGTGTTTTTTTGTTTGTTTTTTCTGTTACAAATAGTGTTTTATGCATACCTTGGTGCATAAAGCCTTTCCAGGAATTCCTTCGATATAATTGGATTATTGGACCAAAGAATACAGACATTGATTGTTAAGGAAATTCTTAATGGGACAGAGAATTAGCAAAAGAATTTGCTAGCAGCTACCCAGCTTTCTGAGCTTTTTCTTACTCTTTACACTGTGCACAGCGTTGATACCTATAAAAGGGTACCGAGGAATCCTGAAGAAGGATTTTACTAATCCTGTGTTATCACCATTCCTTCCTCCTCCGCCTCCTCTTCCTCTAGCAAAAGGTTGCTAGTCAGTACTATTGTTTGAGGTAATAATTTTTAATTAATAGGAGCTAAGAGTTCCAACAGTGATTTCAAAAGGACCTGATTTATTAGAATAATTTTTAGAATAATCTTTATGAATAAATAATTATTTATTAATTTCTTCTGAGAAGTACATTATGAAGCTTATCAGATTTATTTTAATTATCTACAATTTATTGAGTTCTTACTATGTTCTTCTTTACCTAAATGATCTTATTTTGTCACCTCAGAACAGCCCTATGAGGAGGCCAGTTATGCCTCAGTAAAGTCAGATAACTACCAATTGGCAAAACTTAGAGCCAAACCTAAGTGTTATGCTATACTGCCTATATTTTTAGAAATTATAGTTTAAAATTTTATTTATTTATTTATTTTCCTCACCCGAGGACATTTTTTCCATTGCTTTCTAGAGAGAGTGGAAGGGAGAGAGAGAGAGATGTCAATGTAAGAGAAAAACATCAACCGCCTGCTGGAGGCAAGCACCCTGGCCTGGGCCGAGCCTGCAACCGAGGTACGTGCCCTTGATCAGAATAAACCCGGGACCCTTCAGTCTGCGGGCCAGCGCTCTAACCGCTGAGCCAAACCGGCCAGGGCTAGAAATGATAGTTTTTAAAAGTCAGTTATTTCAGCCCTAGCCGGATTGGCTCAGTAGTTAGAGCATCAGCCCTTGGGCTGCAGGGTCCTGGGTTCAGTTTCGACCGAGGGCACGTACCACAGGTGAAGGCTTAATCCCTGGCCCGGTGCATGAGTGGGAAGCAACCCTGCTCACACATCGATGTTTCTCTCTCCCTATCTCCCCCTTCTACTCTCTCTGAAAATCAATAAAAGAATATCCTCAGGTGAGGATTGAAAAATAAAAGTCAGTTATTTCATATTAAGTCTGCTTAAATTAATGAGACTTATGAATTACAGAATAAAAAGTAGTCATCAATTTCCTGTATATTACATGTAATAAATGCAAATATAGTAGGCACAAAAATGAGGTGATTTAATTTTAAAATTAACTTAGCTTATATTACTAAGATTATCTCAAAAACGGTGAAAATTTCTCAATGCAGTAACTGAAACTATCAAAGGATTTCTTCAATTTTTGAAGTCTTAAATATTAAGCAGGGGAATCCACCTGTTTTAGTATATATTCTTCTTACTCATAAAGTCCTGAAAATATATGTTGGAATAACTTACACTCTGGCTGCATCAGGAGGCTTCATTGGATGACAACTTCTCCTCCACAACATTCACTGGTTTTTGCTTTTCTCTCAGCAGCAAGCCCTCCCAGGGTTGTAACATTTGATGAAGTGATGGGCACAGCAAGGAACTTAGAAAACCTGACTCTTGTTCATGAAATTGCTGTCAATGAGAACTTTCAATTGAAAAAAGATGCCCTCCCTGAGAACAGGTAACCTAGAGGTGTTTGTTGTGCGTAAACTGTACTGCAGATTGTGTACACACACAGTCACACTGATTCCTGCAAGTTCTCTGCAAGTATAACACTAAGTGGGAACAAACATTATCTAGTTCCGTAACAAAGTCCTATAGTTGTTTTTAAAACCATTCCTCTGGGGTACATGTTACCCATAATCTTTAGAACTCAGTCTATAGATCATTTCCTGAGGGAAGCTTTTCCTGACATTCCTGAGCCCAGTAGACTACATGACATCCCCTTGTTAAAGACTCCTGTCGCCCCTTCTACCTCCCCTTTGTTATGATGTCTTATAATTTTATGTTCAATGTCTGTCTTTCCCACTTGACCCAAAGCACCATTAACTATGCCTGTCTTGTTTGCGCTCTCCCTATTACCTAGCAGAGTACCTGACATATAATACATGCTCAAGAAATCTTTGCAGGTTGACTTATTAAAAACTGATATTTACATTGTGAAAGATAAAGAAATGCAGCTGAGTTACCAGAGTGCTAAGAACAGGTGATCCAGAATCCTCTGCATGTGGGAATCACAACTACATAGGCTCCCCTATTTAACCTCACCACAGGCACTTTCAGTTATAGACACGCCCATATATCCTTCCTCACCCTCTCTGGCTTCAGTGGCCGGGCCAAAGTGGAGAAAGGCTTGTGGAGATTGCTACAGACAAATCATCTTCAGAGGCAAAGTTGGCTCATGGGAATGGCACTGAACCTTCAACCTCACAGTGCCATTTGTAAACCAAGAGGCATTCTCTCTATCACTTAAGACAACATAAATTTGATTCCATTCCGAGCTTTTTTGTTTGTTTTAAAGCAGGGCAATAGTAAACATAAAAATTTTTTAAATATAAAATGTGGGTCATAGTCCTCCTCCTGGGGATGTTCCTAATAATGCTTAATATTTTTTAAGATTACTGGCCAAACTAGGTGTGTCTGGTTTCCATGGTAACTGCACTTCCTCATGACCCTTTATAGCAGCTCTACTGCTACACTCCTAGGTTAGGGGCATAGAGACTGGCAAGTAATTCTAGGGCAGGGAAGTATGTGCTGATCTCAAAGCTGTTGCCTAATGGTGCAGTTTAGTAGGGATGTGTATTTTAGTGTGCACCTATTTTAGGGCATTGACTTAAGGGGTAAAGCAAGGTGGCCATCTCCTCTATTGTGAGCTCTTCCTAGGAAGCAGCTATTTCAGCAGTTTGGTCCGGCTAACTTTAAATGGGACATCGAAGCTGAAATTGGCAGGCTTTCAAATACGTGCCTCCTTGGGGCCAATCTGTTCTGTTCTGTGCCACGAAACTTCAGCTGTTGAGGAAAGAGCAACTTTGCCATCTCATCCCAAAAATCTAGAACAAGTCTAAGAATCTTTAAAAGAGTAGCTAGGTAAATTACGGTATCTCCTTAGGATAATTTTATAAACTTATTGAAATCTATAGGAAGGAAGCATTTTAAAAGTCTAGGGGAAACACGATAGAATATTAAATGAAACAACTATATAATATTGTACGTACTGGGTACTCTATGTTAAAACAATACATAAAAGATGGAAATAATGTGATGATAGGCAATTTTTATTCTTTGTTTTTTTGCATTTTCTAAAATTTCTACCATGAACATATTCCTTTTATAAACAGGGAAAACAATGTTCATTTTAAAAAACAATCCCTATCATTCCTCTAGCTTGGCCAGCCGAGTGAAGCGCATTGTCCACCAGGCCTACTGGGACGTCTTGGAATCAGAACTGAATGCTGAGCCTCCCGAGTATGACCATGCCATCAAACTGTTTGAAGAAATTAGAGAGGCAAGTTGACATTGTCTGTGTTAATTAGTAATTGTTTTCCCCCAAAGACTATTTTCATGTACTCTGAAGAGTATCACTCTTTTTGAAAAACTGAGCAAGTTTAATCACTGGGAGGGATTTTTCCTTTGCCACCTAGAGTAGGGTGGAGGCTGGGAAAATGGGGCAGTGGAGGGAACTTGGAGTGATGCTTAGCACTCAGAGTAGTGGTTGTAGTGGTTAAGAACAGACTGTGGAGTTAGATAGTCCTGGTTTGGTGGTGGCCTCTCCGTCTTTAAGTCTTATTTCCTGAGTACTCACAGGGTTGTTGTAAGGATTAAATGAGGTGACAGTTATGGTTTTAGCTGACATTAACAAGACACTTGCTCTGTGCCAAGCATCAGACTGTCCATTTATCCTCACCATAACACTGTGAGGTAGTTACACCTATTATTTTATATAAAGAAACCAAGTTCCCTGACTTGCCCAGGGTCACACAGCTTTGAGGGGTGGAAAGGGGTGTGAAACTGAGGCACTTTGGCTCAGAGTGCTCCTGCCCATGTGCTATGTGTATAAGTACCATGTCTGCTATGTACTGAGTATTGA
Source organism: Miniopterus schreibersii (assembly GCF_964146895.1). Classification (NCBI taxonomy): domain Eukaryota; kingdom Metazoa; phylum Chordata; class Mammalia; order Chiroptera; family Miniopteridae; genus Miniopterus; species Miniopterus schreibersii. The sequence continues at coordinate 176,423,779 of NC_138102.1, forward strand.
ATATAGGTGGCTTATGTAATATATAATAAAGATATGTAAAATATGATATACTCATGGAGCCCGTGGTGGGGATGGGGGGGGGGGATTCTGTTTGCTCTTCTTTAATGGATTCTTCAACTTGTTCTTTCTTTGCACAGTTTATCTGTAAACCTTTTGAGGTTCTTTCAGTAATATTGCTTCCTTACTAGTTGCTTTTATTTTGAGAGAATCATTAATTTTCCTTGAAAAGTGGAGGGGACTTTAATTCAGAAGCTAGACCTTTCTTTTTAGAGTTGAGACACTGGAGTGCACTGATCTACCACCCATTCCATGTAAACTTCTGTGGCATCCAGGGCATTAAAATATGGACAGGGAGGTTGGTCATCTAGATACTGAAATAAAAAATAACAGCCTTTACTCATGTAATGCTGCTGTTAATTTTTCTTTCCTTTCCCTGTGTAGATTCTTCTCTCTTTTCTGATTCCTGGTAGTGGAAACCGGCTTCGCAACCAGATCTGTGAAGTTTTGGACACAGACCTCATTAGGCAGCAGGCTGAGCACGGCGCTGTTGACATCCAAGGCCTGGCCAACTATATCATCAGTACAATGGGAAAGCTGTGTGCTCCCGTGAGAGATGATGATATCAGAAAGTTAAAGGCTACTGGCAACATTGTGGAGGTGCTGAGGTTAGCACTTTTCTTACTTGCATTTCCTTAGAGTACGTTCGAGTTCGCACAGAAGGGAAGTGTGGGGATTGAGGGACACAGAATAATAACTGGTCTCTCAGAGGAATCCTTGCTCTTAGGAAAAATAACAAATAAACAAGGATTTAAGTCAGCCCTTTGCTGTGTGCATAAAGTTTTCAGATAGAATGATCTAATAGGGTTGTTGGTTGGCATGTGCTGGGCATTAGGGATGCTGTGATGAACAAGCTAGCGACAGCCCCTGGCCCATGGCAGTTTACAGTCTAGCAGGGAGATGGACCTTGAACAAGGAAGTACAACTGAGGTAAGTGCTGTGGAAGGGGAAGTAGAAGGTTAATAGAGCCTCCAGCAGGAGGGCCTAGTCAAGGATCTAGAAAGGCTCCTTTATTAGGGTAATGCTAGCTGCTATAACACAACCACGAATTCTCAGTGATTTAACCAATAAAAATTAGTTTCTCATTCATGTCACGGTCCAAGTCAGGGGTTTTTGTCAGGCAGCCTTCCGCATGTCAATCAGTGACTCAGGCTCCTACTTGCATTGGCACCACCCTTGCCCAGGTCTGTAGGGTCCTTTACACTCAGCTGGTAAATAGGAAGGAGGTCATGGGGAGGGCATACCCAGTGGTTAACTACCTCAGCCCAGAAGTGACACCTTCCACTGACTGACTAGTCCTAAGGTCCCACCTTAGATTGAAGGAGGCCTGGGAAATGTGGTTGCCGTCTGGAAACGCATTTCCCAACCACAAATCCACACTGTGGAAAGGGGGCATGGATCTTTGGTGGTCAGCTAACCATTCTGCCACAGCTTCCCTGAGGAAGTGAGAATGTAATCTGGCTGTGCAGACAATAATTTATTTGTGATTGTAGAGGAAGGAGGAGTCTGCAACACCTTTTGCCATTGAGGGGAACTTTTCTTTTGTGTGTGTGAATATAGCCATGTTGATATGTAAGTTTTATGTAATAGTATTGGAAAGGTAGGAGAAGGAAACTGCATGTAGGAGGTAACTTACTTTATGACCTTGGGCAAGTTGACACCTCTCAAAGTCACTTTTCCCCATCTGTAAAATGGATTTTATGCACCCTTAGAGTTGTGCTCAGCTTTGGCAAATTTTCATTCTTCAGTTGCAGTATCTTTGCTTCTAGTTATCTTATTACCCATGTAGTGATAGCAAATCTTGGTCATTCATTAAGCATCTACTGGGTGCCACTGTCCCCTACAGTTTACATTCATTATCTCATTGACTCTTCACAACATCCTCCAAGGTTGATCTTGTCTTCTCCTTTCAAAGGTGAAGAAACTGAGGCTCGGAGAGATTGAGTAATTTGTGCCTGGTCGCTGAGCTGGGTTTGAGCATCGGGCTGCCCAACTTTAAAAGGAACTATTTTCTCCTGTACCTCAGCACCCTGTCCTTTCTTGTCTTGTCTTTTTTCTTACTCCCTTCGGAATAGAAACCATATATATTATGTTCAGACTCTTTAAAATTTCAGGGGCTCTCAAGTGAAAATTCCTTCTTGAACCTTTTTTTTTAATCTCATTGTTAAGAATCACTGTATATACTTCATAGCGTCTTTCTATCAGTTCAGGACAGGATGTAATGGCTCAGCTGGAAGTAGTGTATTTGCTAAAGCAAATACTCTTGGGAGCTGTAGAAGAATACATTTGGAATGCATGTCTAATGCCTTCTATGAAAAGTGACCTTGCCAAATGGCGATTGGAATTTAAAAACCATTTGGGGGATGTTTATTTTTACCAGCCTGGAAAATCAGTAAAAGTTAATGAATTTCAGATTAATTTCTTAATCACCTTTCTAACTATTTTAACTCTAAACTTTTTAGACAAATATTTCATGTTCTGGACCTCATGAATATGGACATGGCCAATTTTCTAATTAGGAGTTTTAGACCACATTTTCAGCGGCAGTTGGTGGATTATGAGAGAACCAAGTTCCAGGAAATTTTGGAAGAAACTCCAAGTAAGTACATGATATTGTATATTTATGTTGAAATTAGGTGAAAATACGATATTTTATTTTTGACATCTTAAGAAGTGTCACTAAAGAATTTTTGCCTTTCAGTGAAACATTTTTTTAACTTTTAAAATTGACATAACAAACTTATAATTGTTTTCTATGTCCCAGGAACTGTGCTAAGCACTATTCATTTCTTTACACATGAGAAACAATATTTATTGAGCACCCGCTGTGTCCCAGACACTGCCTGGGTGCTGTGGATACTGCAGTGAACAAAACAGAATACAGCTGTGAGCCCCAAGGAGCTGACATTCTAGTAGACAAACTTATATTATCAGCTGTGTTGTTAAGTGCTGTGAAGGAAAATAGGATAAAGGGGCAGAGGGAATGGTGCAAGAGTGAGGGTGGGGAGTGTTTTTTTTTAGATGAGGTGGACTGGGAAGGCCTCTCTCACAAGTGACATGTCAACAGAGTTTGCAAAGGAGTGAGGAAGGGGGATGTAAAGATGTGAGGGAAGAACATTCCAGCCAGAGCAGCTGCAAACACAAAGGTCCTGAAGCAGAAACTTGTTTGTGAGGTTGGACACACACAGGCAGACAGTGTGGCTGGCCTAGAGCAGGCAAGGAGAGAGAGCTTCGAGATGAGGCCAAGAGGTAGACCCTGCATATAGAGCCTTGTCAGGAAATGAGAGGAATTTCGATTTCATGCCAAGGATGATGGGAAGTCCTTGGAGAGTTTTGAGCAGGGGAGCAACATCTGATTTTCATTTTTAAAGAATACTTTGGCTCTTGGGTAGAGAATAGATTATATGGGAGCAAAGAGGGAAGCCAGGGTACCAGTTAGGTGGTATTGTAGTTGCTGGGGCAAGAAATGATGGTGGCTTGGTCAGGTGGTCGTGGTGGAAGTGATAAGAAGAGGTCATGTTCTGGGTGTATTTTGGAAGTAGAGTAACAAGATTTTCTGAAAGTTGGATGAGGGAAAAAAGAGGAGTTGAGGTTGTCACCTGAGCAACTGGATGAATAGTGATGCCTGTTAGGGAGATGGGGGAGATGGGGGGAAAGGAGGTTAGGAGAAGCTATGGAATCAAGTTCAGTTTTAGATATATGATCTCTGAGGTCTTGTTTGACATCAACATTGAGATGTCAGGTAGGCCTTTCAATGTGGGACTAGAGCATTGGAGAATGGGGATATACATTTGGAAATCATCAGTATATTTATGGTAGATGAAGCCACGGAACTAGATAACATGTATGAAATGCTTACCACATTCTAAGTTCTTTACCTGTACTGACTAATTTAATCTTTATAATAACTTTAGGAACTCACTCCCCATTTTATGGATGAGGAAACCGAGGTATAGAGAGGTTAAACCACTTGCCTCCATAATACAACTTGTACATTTTAGAGCTGGGACTCACCCGGGCAGTCTGGCTCCATGGCCCATGCTCTTATCCACAATATTACACTGGATGAGATGACCTAGGGAATGAGTGTAGGCACTGAAGGGGCCTGACCTGGGATTCTAGAGCATCTAGAGCTAAAGAGAAGGATCCAGCAAAATTGAAACTATGCAGGAATATGTGCAAATGTCTCCATGTTTTGAATAAAGATAGCTTGGAATCTTAGCAAATTCCTTAATATAGGGTTGATTAGAGTTTTGTTAATCTCAAATGATTTGTTTCTCTCCTTAAAACCTAGGTTTAGTGTCCTGTAATTCATTTGCACCTTTCACATTGACTTGGATATTTCCAGAGATTTAAGAATAGAATGAATCCTGCTGTGCATATATATAGGTCATTATTGCCCAGCTCCAAATATGTTCCCAGAGAAGTCAAGTGTATGTCAGGTGTTAATTATATCCTTACCTGACTGCCAAAAGTCGGCCACTGTGCCCTAATATCAAAATAAGAGCCTCACAGTATCACACAGAAAGACAAAAATGTTGGATATTTTTGTGTGCATGATTTTTATAAAATAATTATTGGAAAATTAATATAGAGAAGTATTCTGAGTTTCTGAATTAACTACAAAACAGATTTTACTTGGCTGACTGAGATATTTTATATATGCATCTGCCTTGTTTAAAATACACCCAAGAGATTTCACTTATATGTGGAATTTTTAAAAAGCAACAAAATAAATGAACAAATAGAAACAAACTCATAGATTCAGAGGACATTTTGACAATTGCCAGATTTGAGGGGTGTTAGGGGGATGGATGAAAAAGGGGGAGGAATTAAGAAGTGTAAATCAGGCCATGGCTGAGTGACCTAATTGGTTGGAGCATTATTCTGTACACTAAAACGCTGCCAGTTTGATTTCCCATCAGGGCACATACCTAGGTTTCAGGTTCGATCCCCAGTCTGGGCGTGTATGAGAGGCAACCGATAGATGTACTCTCTCTTTCTCTCCCTTCCTCTCTCTCTAAAATCAATAAAAACATATCCTGAGGTGAGGGGGGAAAAAATAAAGTACAAATTGGTAGCTACAGAATAGTCACAGGCATGTAAAGTATAGCATAGAGAATAGCGTTAATAATATTGTAATAACCACAGGATGTGGCAAAAGTAGGTTTACAGTTTGTATGGAAAATAATATAATAACAAATAAACAAGAATAAACTCTGTGTTTCACATACTCACAACTGTAAACCTACTTTTCCCCCACCCTGTATATATGGTGTTATATGGATACTAAATTTATTGGGGTGATCACTTCTTAAGTTACATAAATATCACTATGTTGTAAAAAAAAGTTCATACAATATGATTTCATTTTTATAAAACTGTAGACAAAGTGAATTTATATCTAGTCACAGAAGGTAGATCAGTATGTTTGGGGATGGTGAGGTTGGGGGTAGGAGGGAGGGAGAAGTGGGGATGATTACAAAGACCACTAGGAATCTCTTGGGGGTGATGGATATGTTCATTATCTTAAGTGTGGTGATGGTTGTATATATCAAAACTTATCAAATTGTACACTTTAAATGTGTGCAGTTTATTGTATGTCAGTTATATCTAAGTAAAAATATTTAAATTTTTTTTAAAAGAATGGGATAGGATAAAAATAAAATATACCCAAGAAAGTCCTTGGCAATGATTGGTGCATGTATTAAGCATCAAAAAGATAACCACATTAAATCCAAAAACTAAATCACCTGTAGAAAGAGTAACAAATTACTCCTGAAGGGGCAATACCACAAGCAATTTTTAAAATACTCAGAAAGAAAAAAGTTTCATTTATTTAGATATTTTACATTTGATAAAATGTTCTCATGAACTTCATGTGATTCTTTCAAAAATTCTATGAGCCATAAATATTTTTTAAAAGTACATTGTACTGCATTATGGTTGTCTTTGCCTGGCATACAAGGCATTCAGGATATAGTTATGGAACATTTTAGAGATGAGCAAACTGATGCTCAGCCATGACCTGCCTAAAGACAAAATCACACAGCTAATAAGTAGTGGAGCTAGGACTGGAAGCCAGGGTTCCCATAGCTACACCAAGATTAAACAAGCTGCTGCTTTGGCAACTCTCTTTGATTATTCAGTTTTGTCTTATATGAGCTGGGTTATATTGCAACCAACAGAAATCAACTCTGGCTGATTTAGCAAAAAAGGAAGTGAATGGAAGGATGGAAGCTAAAGCTAAAATACAGAAAAGCTAAAATACCTACCCTGAGCAAGACCAGAAACAAGAGAGTGTCAGGAATCGGTTAGGAAAAAAAAAAAACAAGAAAAAGCTCCTGGGCTCTGCAGTCGGGATGGTTTATGTGTACCTCAAAATGGGTCATCCTTGAAGGCTGTAGTCACCGTTTAGAGGCCCAGGTAAGAGTCTCATGGGCATGTGATTAAGGCCAACCCCTGGTCAAGGGCCTCTTAATTGACAGTCACAAAAGGAAGCATGGAGCAAGGGAAAATGGTTTCTCAAAGAAAATCAGTACCAAAAGAAGGGAGGTGAGGTGTCTCTAGGCACAAAAGAGCAAATGTCGTTGGTAAGAGAACTATATTCTTCTAACTGAAAAATGGGTATTTGGTCTGCATATTTTCCAGAATATTGAAAATGGGGGACATCTGAAACCTTGCCCAATATCTGCACCATTCTCAGTTTATGTGAATGGTGCCTGCTCAGAATTATAAAGGCCAAGAGTGAGGCTGGCCACTCCCCAAATTCAGGATGTAGAACTATTGCCTTTTTAGGTGTCACATATTATGTTTAGGTAGGTTCCATATTTCATGCTTATATACCATATTAGAAATCAACAGGGATGCTATTATAAATGATATTTTGTAAAATTTTTATTTCCTAGTATATAGAAATATAATTGGTTTTTAAATATTGACTGCACCCTGAGACCTTGCTAAATTAACTTATTAATTCTAGTAGTTTTCTGGAGTATCATGCAGGCTTTTCTCTATATACAATCATGTTGCCTGTAAACAAAGACAGTTTTACTTCTTTTTTTAAATCTCTATACCTTCTATTTCTTTTTCTTGCCATATTGCACTCGCTAGGACCTCCAATCAAAATGTTAAATAGAAGTTGTGAGAGAGTGGATTGTTGCCTTTTTAGGGGAAGAATGTTCATTTTTTGACCATTAAGTATGATGTTAATTGTAGCTTCTCATAGATGCTCTTTTTCGGGTTGAGGATGTTTTCTTCTAGTTCTAGCAGACTGAGAGATATTTGGTCACATGTTTTTTCTGCACATACTAAAGTGATCTGCACCCCCACCCCTTTATTGTATTAATGTAGTAAATTACAGTGATTGATTTTTTTCTAATATTAAACCAACCTTGCAGTCCTGAGATGTTTATCCCACCCATTGGTTCTTGTCTATTAGCTTAATCTTATCTGCCTTGCTAATGCTTTCTTAATGATTTTTGCATCTGTATTTATGAAAGATATTGCTCTGTAATTTTCTCGTAATGTCTTTACCTGATTTTGGTGTCAGGGCAAAGCTGGCCTCATAAAATGAATTTGGGAAGTGTTCCCTCCTCTGCTTTCTGAAAGAGTTTGAAAAGCACCCTGTGTGTTTTAGTTTGATTTGCATACACTGTGTATATTAGTAAACATTTTACTGGATGAGAGTGGAAAAGGAAAGATAAATGCAGACATGTAGGATCAAATCAGTTGTCAATTCAAAGGAGACTGTTTGAGCCAATCTTTAGCCCGTGGTTGCCTTCAGGGATGGTGAATTAAATCAGAAGCCTACCAAGTCTCTCATGCCACATATAGAGAGCAGAGGCTTTTTGAGAAGCACCTACTGTGTGACAAATACAACTAGAAAAATATCTGATCGGTTTCTAAAGTAAGTGGGCCTGCCAAGACAAAGCCAAACATTTCACACACCTACAGGTTGTGCTGTGAGCTAAATCAAAGGAAGGAGAAACAAAGGTTGCAGTTTGGACTCTCAGTGATCTCACCAGTGAGATGAAAATGAGACGAAAGCACATGAAATGTTGAATGACAATATTTTAAAAATAGAGAAGCTGGTTTTCAGTTCAGCTGTTTAAGAGAAATGACAGCCAATTGAAAATTCAGATTCATCCTGAGAAGGGAGACGAGATTGATCCATATAATCAAGATGGGCGTCCTATAGGAAGAGGGCTTTGGGTTGGGCCACTAAGGACTGACAGGATTAGGATTTAGAGAACCAGAGAGAGTTTCTGGGCGATGGGGGTGGGGGTGGGGTTAGGCCAAGCCTCCCTGGCAGGAAATCAGGAGCACATATTGGTGGGGAGTAGTCAAGTTAAGTGCTCTTGGGTCTCCACTGCTCCTGGGAAATTCTTAGGTAAACACACCTGTAAAGCCATTGCCTGCTCTTGTGTTTCTCTCTCTGAGTAGACTAGGAGCTTCTTGAGTGCAGGGACTGTATTTACTCATCTGTGATTCCCCAGCACTTGGTGCAGTGCCTGGTGTGTAGCAGGTGCTCAGTTACCATTGAATCAATGAGTGGATAGAGAGACTCTTATTACTGTCCCCATGAAAGACCTAGGGTACAAGTGCCTCGTGAATTTGACCTTGCTTTTAGAGCCACATAGAGCAGTCAGTGTTCTAGTTGGTGAAGTGAAATCTCAGCAGATCCCTTAGAGAAACCCAATGTTTCAGTCTAAACTCTTGCTCTTTCTGCTTTACCAGTTGTACTTGATTCTGGCTACATATTAGGATCACCCAGGGTGTTCGAACACAGATGCCTGAGCCCCATCTCAGACTGATTAAATCAGAATCTCCAGGAGCTGTGCCCACAATCATTTTTTTCTTTTTAAAGCTTCCCAGATGATTCTAAAGTCAACCAGGATTGGGAACCACTATGCTGCACTCTTGCTTTTGTTTGAAATAACAAAATGGCCTTTTAAATGTGTCAGCTGTAAATGATTACCCGTGCAATATAAATGCTTATTACTGCCACATTGTAATTATATCCATGATGATTTCTGCACACACTCTCTCTGTTGGATATCTTTTAAGTAAGACTGAAAGTCCTTTACATCTTTATAAACAGAACTGGAAAAACCAAGAACAATTTGCCAACTGAGGAGAAACAAAATTGTGAAATTCTGGGAGTGTTGTAGCTTTAGTGTGGCAAACAGAGCTACTCATAAATTACCCCTGTTTAAGTACCAGGTCTCAGCAAGAATTTCAGGGCAACAATTCTTTATTTTTTTCTCTGGCTTTAAAAAAAAAAAATCTGCACCTGTGTTCAGATGCACCTGCATTTTTTAGCAGTTGCTGCCTTATAAATTCTACCAAATACTACTTTTATAAGAAATGTAGTATAAAAAGCAACTTGTTTCTAGTGGGAAACCTTAGTACTGGGTCTAAAGTAAAATAAAGTGTGCACATCAGAATGCACATGCATTTTGGGAAAGACATAGCTCTAATCAGTCACTTAGAGGGGTCCAGGACCCAGAAATGTTTAATAATCAATGCCTTTATTCTAAATACCTTCTCTGCACAAAACTCAAGGTTGTGTGTGACTTGGCCTGTCTACTCAGCCAGTGCCATCTGCTGCCACTCTCTTCCCCCTACTTCTTTATGAACCAGCAATACAGATTTTGCTGGTCCGTCTAGAATGAACCATATTCTGTCACTTTTGGGGGTCTTTGTATGGGCTGTTTTCCTGGCCTGGGGTGACAGCCCTTTCTTCTGTTTGCCGTGTGTCTTCAAGTGTCACAGCTCTTTCTCTTAGACTCTGCTCTGGACATCCTCTGCTCCCTCCACTTCCACTGTGCCTCTAGTATTCTTTATTTTCTGCTGTAATCGTTAGCTTACGTGTCTGTCTTTCCATCTGGACTGTAAACTCTTTGAGGGGTATGACTGTCTTCATTCGTGCCCAGCACCTAGCACAGCATCTGTCCTGAAGAATGCACAAATGCAGGGATCCATCAGTCGTAGGACAAATGTGTGGCCTTTTCACTTGTAGGTGCTCTTGATAAAACTACAAAATGGATAAAAGAATCTGTAAATGAAGAATTACTTTCTGCTTCCGAGACCGCTCTAACTCCTGGGGCTGAAACCAGCTCCAAGCCAAGCCTGAGCCCTACCCTGGTGCTAAATAACAGTTATTTGAAACTGTTGCAGTGGGATTATCAGAAAAAAGAATTTCCAGAGGTGAGTGATTTTTTTTTCTTCCCTCAAGTTTTCCATTATGTTCATTTTTACATTCTAACTGCGAATCAGAGGGTCTATGTGTGTTGCCTGTAGTGTAATGACTTTACTGAAATCAGATAAAAAATGGGAGTTCGGATATACTATTGCTTATTGTACATTTTGATGGTATTGAGTGTTCCTTTCTATTTCTCCATTTTTAAATAAATATGCTAGACGCTGATAACAGATGAAGCACGTCTCCAGGAACTGACAGAAAAGCTGAATCAATTGAAAATTATCGCCTGCCTGTCCCTCATTACCAACAATATGTTGGGTGCTATTATCGAAGGCCTACCTGAGCTTGCAGACAGGCTGAAGAGGATTTCGGCTGTTCTACTCGAAGGCATGAGCAAAGAGTAAGTTCCAAGTGTTTTCATCTGCTCCGCCTCATGTTAGGCTCTGCATGTGTTTCAGAGACTGTGAATAACCTTGGGCATCTGGATGTGATATTCAGAACTGTGCTTTAGAGAGGCTTATCACACACCTTTTTCTAGAATTTCTTTTAATATCTCTGGAGGCTTAGATGTCCTTTCATAGGAAGCAAGAGGTCTTTTCCATGACAAGTGCCAGGGTGAGTGTAGCATTTCCACTGAGGATGGGTGTGTACAAAAGCTCTCCTTTGACAGTGACGTGGAAAAAAACAGGAACCAGAAATCCACCTAGCTCGGTGTTCAGAATGCCCCATCAAAGAGGCTTTCCAGATTAAGTAGTCCTGACACCATCGTTTTTCTGTAGTGAAATGTTTACCGGCTTTACTGATCCCACGTGCTATGAAATCTTTAGAAGTAGTGACCTCTCTGTCCCTTAGGGATGTTACACAAGTTCATGGAAGGTTTTGTTTTCATGAAATCCGTTTCCCAGTGTCACACCTTCATTGAACACTAGAATCCCACTGAGACTTTGCATTTAGGTCATCCTGCTGGGAATCCTGTCCAAGTCACAAAATTCCTAATCTTAGCCAATGACTGCATATTTCCATGGATCTTATGTGGGTTAAGCGCCTCCTGCTGGTTGGTTCCCCTTTTAGGTGTTTTCAGGGACATGTACGCTACTCCTCTCATTGAAGGGAGGGAGATGCACCTATTTTGCCAAACTCCCTCCTATTACACAAAGAGCACATAAATTACTTCATAAAGTCCTAGAATATTAAGAGCCAAAAGGAGCCCGAGTGGTTACAAAATCCAGTGTTCTCACTCTGAACTGAAGCCCAAGGATTTGCGTTGGGCTGCACATCAAGAAAAGGGCAAACCAAGGCCTGACTCAAGGCCCTGCGTGTTGTATTAATTTTTTTAATTGTTCTGAATACTTTTTTAATATTATAAAACTATTATAAAACGTTCTGGAGAGTAATTGGCATAGTCATGCTCTATGAGAATAATCTCTGAACAAACCCAATCTTAAATATTAAAATTATTATTAAAGCTAAAAATACATTGGGGTTTTTTTTTTAGTTTTTAGTTTTATTTTTCAATTACAGTTTACTTTCAATATTATTTTGTATTGGTTTTAGGTGTCCAGCATAGTGGCTAGACAATCGTATACTTTACAAAGTGTTCCCCCCGGTATTTCCTTTCTACTGATTCTTATGCTAACCTGCCACGCTCATTTACTTCACACTCAAGACCTATAATGAAAAGAAACCTCTGTTTTTGCAATTGGTTTTATCTTAGCCTTTCCTCACACTGGACAATCATTTTCTAGAAACTTTTTAAACCTTTACTGAAACACCAATGCTACTTAAGTATTAATATAAAGCATGGAACAGAGTGGCTACTAAGAGGACAGGTCTTTGGATCTAAATCTAGATTTTTAAATCCCAGCTCTGGTATTGACTTACATACGTTCCCTCGAACAAGTTCCTGAATCACTCTGAGCCTCACTTCCTCTCTTGCAAAAAGGGAGTGATATTTGTGCCTGTCTTGGTGTTGTGAGAACTCAAGGTGATCTGTGTGAAACATGTCCACAGGTGTCTGGCACATAGCAAGTGCTCAATAAATGTTAGCTTTTGATATCTATTTAGTTGTTAAATCATTCTCTTTATAGTTGTTCTGCCTATCTGGTTGTTTTATTATTTTGTTTAATCCCACCCACACCCACACCCACACCCACACATGTGTTAGGAAATGGTTACAGTCAATTCTCAATTATCCTCATTATGGATGGGGTAATAACATAATATAAAAACGCAAGTGATTCTAAATACTCAGTAGACCCTGATGTGTCTTATATTTGGTTTGATGATGCATTTTGAAAACCATCAAGAATTTTGCCTTCGTTATTGTGACTAGGAAGCCATGGCTTATGCCAGAATTAATTTTTCCTTTAGCCTAAGAATTTGTGATTAAAAGCAGGAGGAAAATGGGTAAAAGTCAGAAGGTAAAAATTTTGCCGTAAATATTCTAACTTTGGGTTGTAGAACCCCAAAGGCAGGTCTGGTGTGGATTTATAACCAAGTCCGGTCAAGGGAGAACACCAAGGACTTACTGCTGCTTCTTGTTCATGATGTCAATAATGATAAACAGTCTTTTTCTTTTTTCCTTCTTATTACTCAGCATTGACTATGTGCCTGACAATCTGCCAAGAGCTAGTACAGTCACATAGTGAGTTTAGTATTTGAGCTGGAATTTGAACCCAGGCCTGTGTGACCACAGCTTATGCTTTAACCGCTACATTACATTGCCTCCTGTCATTGGGCCTCTCACCCTTTAATTCCCATTTTAAACAGAGTTGTCCTAAAGACCCTTTCTGGATGCTGAGATGCAGCTTTCAATCATCATTCCCCAATAGTGTAGACTCAACAAATGCACTTTCTAATTATCTCTTTTTCCTTTCCTATTAAATAACCAACCGCTAAATACTTTTCACAATTCCTGGACTCTATCTTTGCACTGTTGATCAGTTGTTTGAAAGTAGCAATGAGAAGGAGCTTCTTACCTTGGGTCATGAGACGTCAAGAGTTTTAGGCAATTTGCCTTTATGATATTGACCTCTGAATTTCTTCATTTCTTGTTTTGATTGGTGTTATAGGTTTACTGCTCAGGCATAGATAAAGGAATTGATTTTACCCCATTTTCCAAGCTGAAAAAAACCAAATCTATGAATGAATCCACTCAGACCAAAGGGTTTATTTTAAAAATAGGTATTTTCTTACCCTTTTTAATAGCCCTGCATGAAAATGCAGGGACCACATTTTTCTGCCTGTGCTTGTCTGTATGAGCACTATGTACAGAACTGAGTGGTTTAAAGCATGTAAAAATCTGTTCCAAATAAGGGTTGGTGATTGGGAGGAGTTACTATTTTCTAAGTTCATGGAATAGAGGTAACTGTTGTCTGTATAAGAAAAAATGGGTAAATATTTTAAATAAGTTGGTATATTAAAAAAGCAACAACAGTAAAACTGAGGAACAAAAACTCAAACTCTCCCTGATGGGATTTTGTTTTCTGTTTTGCAGGACCTTTAACTTGAAGGAAGTCCTGAATTCTGTCGGTGTTCAGACTTGTGCTGAGGTTAACAAGACCCTGGTGGAGAGAAGCTTACCCACTTTAAATGCTGAGGTTCAAGCTAATCTCGTAGGTCAATTTTCAGGCATCGAAAAGGAGGACAATCCTATTCGGTCTTTGATTGGTGGGTCCTCACATTTTTCTTGTTTTCTTCCTCAATTCCAATTTGCTTTAACTTGCTGGTTTTGACTGATGGTGTCAGTCAAAATATAGTCTTAAACAGGTTAAGAATAAATATTGAAAATATGAAGAAGGTATTAATATTTTAAAGGATTTGTGATGTGCTGCTGCTTCTGTGTGTATATATAGTGGAGTGAGGGGTATTTCAGGGCCTTCTGTCTTACTGTCCAACCAATAGATTTTTATGAAGAAAATAACAAAATGCTGCCAGCAATGTTAAAATCCCAGGTCCATATGACAGTCCAAACCAGCTGACAGTATGTTCACAGAAAGTAGGCATCAGTCCTGCTACGGGCCAGCCTCAGCCCCCTAAAGTCCCTTTCTCAGTCAGGCTTAAGGGGACAAAGAACGAGAAGGCTGTGGGACTGGGAGGCATAGTGGGGGGCTTTTCTTGTACTTGCTAAGAAAGTGGATATCTAGGTGTCAAGCTGCGTTGGTAAGTTGGGGAAATGGAGAATGTATCAGTTAGGACATTTTCTGTTACCTGTGACTGAGAATCTAAACTAGCGTAACCAAAAAGAGAATGTATTTTCTCATGTAACTGAGAAGACCAGGGGGGAGGCTGGCTGCAGGCACAGCTCAGCGAGAGCTCAAACTGTGTCCCAGCACTAATTTCCCCACTCCCAGCACTCAGTGCTGCTTCCTGTGGACTCGCCGTCTCACGGATCGTCTCTTCCCGCACAGTGAGCCCACTTCCACTCAAGCCTGCACCTTCCCAGGTTTAAAACAAGGAGTCGGCTTCCCTCGTAGGGCATTGGCTCCAGTTGGCCTGACTGTAGGTCATATCCCATTCTTGAATCAGTCTTGGTGGCCAGAAGGAAAGGAACTTAGGGCCCAAGACATGTACTCAGTTCCTGGACCCAGGGCAAGTCAGCTTTACCTTAACACCTGGTCTGAGAATAGGGGAGAGATGGTTTGTCCCAAACAAAACCGGGTGCTATGTTAAAAGAGCGGTGATGTGGGGCACAAAGCAGGTGTCTACTATTGAGAGCAAGAAATAAAGGCTGGAAGGAAGAAGGGAGTGTAGAATTAGAATATACTAACATTCTGGGACTAATCTGCAAGTTTTTGAATTACAACATTGACTTCCCTAAAAATATAAATACTTGCTATTATTTATTTGAGGCTCTCAAATGGTTCCTCTCATCCTTACCCCTGGGGACACAGAATGCTGGAAATCTAGGCCACACAGGCCACTTAAAAGCTCAAGGCTTCAGCCCCTCCCCCAGAAAAGAGCAGTCTGGTGTGCAGGCTGCGGAGAGGTGGCAGTTGATCACAGTAACAAGCGCAGCATGCCCACGGTCACCTGTGGCTGAGCCCCCTGCTGCATAATCCTCATGAGGCCTGCACACTAGTGGGGGACGAGCTGCGTGTGGCCGAGACTGCAGAGTGTCTGCCCCTCTTCCTCCACGGAGCAGCATCTCCCAGGTGTCAGCTCTTCAGCTGGGGACCTCTGGCTGTGCAGGCAGACTTGTCACCAGTGAGGGTTATGCTGTATCCTGTACCACACTGGGCCCACAGATGACATTCCATAAGTACTTGTGGAAGGGGTGACTGCAGCAGACACTTAGTGGTTAAGAGACTCTCCCCCAAGGTCGCACAGCTAGCCCGTTGCCGAGTCAGGAGCCTTACTGAGCCTGTCGGAGTCCCGAGCTCGTGTTCCTACCTGCCCTGGTCGGAGTGGGAGCCCCTGCTTGCTGGCGGGGTGGCCGGAGCGCCCAGGTGTCCTCTGTGCCCTTGCTTTAGGTGAGGGAAGTCCTTGCCGCGCCATAGGGGAGAGGGAAGCTGGGGGCCAGGAGGTGCCCCTGCCCTGACGGGGCCCCTTAAAATCCGGTGAAGCACCTTTCTCCCAGCCCTCTCTCCTGGTCCAACTTTCCTGTTCTTTTGAAAACTGAAGCATTTTTAACCTCATTCAGAGCACTGTTGCCTAGCAACTCGAATGACTCACTGGAGCGGCTCTCCTCCCGCTCTGGGAGCCAAGGGCACGCCTTTGGCAGGGAACTCGGTTTGGCTGCTCCTAACTGGACAAATACTTCTGTCATTTTAGTCTTGGCCTAAAAACTGACTCGCCCACAGAGGAGGCAGAACCACTTCTCAGCATAATAACAGTTTTGAAAGAGTTTTATCCTTTAAACAATCTTGCGTGAAGCTGTTGGACCATAACTGTGATGAAAATAGACTTGGGCTCCTGAGAGTCAGGCGGCCAGTCTAGCAGGAAATTCAGTACACGTCGATTCTTAATTTTCTTCCCACAGAGGAGTTAGACTAAATTAGGCACTTAGAGGACATAAAAGGACGTGCCTAGCGTGCCTAGCGTTAGCCAGGGTTTTCCTCCCAGGTGCGCCATGCCTGCCGTGGTCCCCGCAGTTTGTCCCTAGGCAATGTGCTGTTTGTTCACAACTCGACTACAGCTCCCACTGTGTCCTTTGACTTTCAAAACCCTAATTAGAAAAATTTTCTTTCACGCCAGTTGTTTTCCAAATGCTTACCTAAGCCAGGTAAATATTATTTGTAGATTACCTACTGTGTAGATTGTTTGTGTGCTTATAGCCATCTGCATTTTTAAAAAGTAATTTTCAATTGTACGGGTGATACATACACGAATCATTTCTTCTTACTGACAAATTATAGACAAGGCCCAAGTTATCTGTGACTGCCTTTCCCAGCCCCCATGCCTCCCTGACTCCCATTGTTTTCAGTTTGGCATTGATCTTTACAAACCTTTTCATTCTACTCTCACTTCAATTCAGTCAGTGTTTGTGATGTGCCTGCCACATGTCACACCAGAGATGTAAAGAATAAAAGAGCAGCCCTCACCCTCAGAGAGCTCACCTAAGCAAGGGGAGAGAGACACATTCTCAAATAACAATAACATGATGTGCTAGTCCAACAGATGTTAGGGAAAGCCACAGAAGGAGGTAACTTCAGGCCTGGTATTAAGGATGCTTTTGACTTGGGGCAGAGGTGAGGTGAGATGGAAGAACATTCTAGTAAGAGGAAGCAATTCAGGCTCAGACATGGACATGGGATATTGGGAACTTTGAGTCCTAGGTCGGATCTGGCTGGGATGTATGATTGTTGGGAGAAGCGTTCGGAAATTAGAGTTTCATTAATGTCATAGTTGTCTGTATTTGATGGAATTTATTCTCCTTAGTACACCTTCTTTGTGAGATTTCTGTTTCCAAGGCCAAAGAAAGTCCTGGGAGCAGCGTGAGCTGTAGCAGGTCTGGTTTGTCCAGCACTCTTTGTCTGATACTTCTACAGCCTGACCGATTTATGCATTTGCTTGCTTTTGTGAGGTAGTCCCAAGTGCAGGTGCGCTGAAGCAGTGAGGCAGAAAGGGTGAGGAAGACGGCAGTGCCCGTTGGGGCAGTGCTTCCTCAGTGCCTTTAGATTGTTGGCCACCTATGGGGTGAACATGTAGTTCATTGTCCAAACCGGGACACTTTTGAGAGTGCTCTTTTTCAGTTATACCAAGACAACAGGTGTAAACTTCAACTGTCCTGGGAAAACCTGGATGGGTGGTCACCCTTGCCATGTGGTAATTTGGGCTCCCAAGTTTGCCAGATCTCTAGATTTTTCAAGAAGAACCAGAAATTTGTATTTCTATATGAATTCCGCTGATCTTAAGTGGTTTTATTTTTTAAAAACACTGTGTGGGCAAAACTGGCGGTACTAGTTTACAAACTCAGCTGTAGTATACATAACTAAAATTACAGGTATTAAGTATTGAGTTTTTGTAAAAGATTCCCTGCCCTACCCCAAAAGTGCCCTGCATTTTTAATCAGTTAGCTATTGCTGCATAACAAGTCACCCTCAGACTCCATAGCTAAAAAAAATAGCAAACATTTAGTATTGTTCACAAGTCTTTGGGGCACCTGGGTAGTTCTTTTGGTCTTGCTGGACTCAAACATGCATTTGTGGTCAGCTGTGGCTTGGGTAGGCAGCCCTGCTGATCTTGGCTGGGCTCTTTTGAGTGTTTGGGAGTTGTTGGGCTATAGGTTGATCTAGGATGGCCTCAGATAGAAGTGTTGGGCTTCCCTCCATGCCGTCCTTCATCAGGCCCAGGTTTATTCATATCGTAGGTAGAGAGGGCAGATGTGAACCGTGCCTCTTTAGGCCTCTGCATGGAACTAACATACCAGCACTTCTACTGCATTCTGTATTGGCCAAAGGAAGTCATAAGGCCAGCCCCAATTCAAGACTTGGGAAAACAGACTCCAACCTGTGATGGGAAGGGCTGCAAAGCTACCTTGTAAAGGGCATGGATACAGGGAGGGTAAAGAATTGGGAATATTATTGTAACCCACCTACCATAATTCTCGTTTTTAAAAAATTACATGCTTTAATAATGGGACGAATAAAGATATCTTTTTCCCCCCCAGATAAACGAATCCAGCTATACTTGAAGAGCCTACTTGGTCTTCCAAGCCCTCAAAAATGCATGCCTCCCATGCCTGGAGGCCTTGCTGTCATTCAGCCGGAGCTGGAAGCGCTAGGTTGTCAATATGCTAACATTGTGAATCTCAACAAACAAGTATATGGACCATTTTATGCAAATATACTTCGAAAGCTGCTCTTCGGTGAGGAAGCCACGGGGAAGACAGATGCTTCATCTTCTGCTAACTAAAGAGGAACTGACATTGGATAAGAGATTGGAAATCCAAACTTCGGTATGGAGTCTGTTTTCATCGATGGCATTATAGATGTGGCACATTCTCAGCCCTGTCCGTGGTGCAGTGTTAGCCGGAATCTGTGTAACCCAGTAATGTTAGAATTGCAGAAGACACGCACACTTGCATATAGGCCCTGTTCGTGAATCATTTTCAAGTTCAAAGGAGATGTTTTTCATGAACAGGAAGCAATTTGTAATTAATTGTATTACCCATATAATACTTGTAAATGTTTTCTTAAGCATTTATATCTGGCTTATCCATTCAACCCTTAAGGAGTTGTATTTCCTCACTTGTCACTATCAAATCTAATGAATTTTAGTTTTGGTACAACTTAAAGGTTTGAAAGTTGTGGGAATAACCAAGGGCATTGATGTTGTGAATACATGGTGTGAAGTAAGCATAATTGTATTTGAAATGTACAATGAAAAAAAAATAAATCAAGAAAGACATGTACTATGAAATTTTATTAATGTGTAATAGAAACTTACATAGTAAGTCCTAAAGTTCCTCAAATGTGCCAGTTCACATTTTATAAAACCAATTGTCAGTATTTGTGTAGAATTTAAATTTATTAAATATATTTTAAAGCTATATGCAAATTTTAGATAAAACCTCCCATGTTCATTTAGTGAAAATAGAAGCAAAGCCCTTCTAAAGTTTTATTCCGGGGGTTAGTTTATATTCTTGCAATTTATCCTGCTCTCTGAGAGAAACAATTTTTGCACAAATCTCTTAGTGAATGTCTTTGCATTTCTCAGGCTATTGGTAAGGTTTATATAAGATTTTAATATTTTTACATAAGGCTGTAATGGTTTGAATTGGTTTACTTGAAAAAAGAAGAGAAGTTTAACAATAAAATGAGATCCAGGAGAGATCCCCATTCTCAGTGAAGTTCACGAAAAAGTAGTAGTTGAACTTTGGATGTTTTAACCACTTAACTCGTTAGCAAATGCCTCCTGTGCTGATTAGATTCTTACCCTGCTAAGACCTAGGTGCTCTTCTAAGTATTGTTATCATTTGACATCCGTGAGCATGAAATCTAACTTTGCCAAGCCTGCTCTGGTTGTCATTAGAGAAATCTGCTTGTCCTGGAATTACATACTTCTTTAGAAGTGTTAAGGGAAGCATTACCGTTTAGGCAGCCTCAGTCCAGCAAGTGCTTTATTTGCATAAGACACAGTTTTATTGTCTTGCTTTCCAAGGACCCACTGAACCTTAGTAGGTTGGTGGGGCAGAGCGGCCCCCTTTGCCTCGCCACAACCCCCCACCACGATGGCCCTACTCCTTTATTTGATAAGTTCTAGGAAATGACTGTGTGAAGAAATTACCTCCAATCTTCACAGCTGGGAGGCATCTGCCAAAATGTGAGGAAATTTTGAAAGTCATTCGCTTTTCTCACAGTGACCAACACTCAAGTCAGCCGGTCTGTCCAGGCAGGAGGTGTGTCTGAGTGGAAGTCTCCCGAAGAGCGCAGCGCTGGCCTTACGGGCCCCCTGTGTTTCCATCCTGCCCAGCTTGTCTGTGCTCAGAAACCAGAAGGTGCTGGAGATGTTTGTTTTCATTCTCTCTTAAATTGAAGTGGTTTTCAACCGTGTTCACTGTGGGGCGTGGGCGCAGAGGAGGTCTAACGTAGCAAAGTCATGTATTGTGCGATTTGCTGTTGCTTTCCGAGGCGAAGCGTGTGCTTAACAGGAGCGCCGGGTGCACTTCTGAACGATCAGAGTGCAACCCAGCTGGCGCTCTTACATACTTGATTATACGGCAGTTGCCGGCAGGAAAGCAATGTGCAAATATGTTTTAAAATGCATTTTAAATGAAGGGCATTCTGCTTTTTTTTTTTTTTTTAAGTGGCAAAGTAAATCTCAATGTCTCAAGTCTGGATTTAGGCAACTACATTTATTAGGATTTTTACATCATATCCTTTAGCATGTTGTTTATTTGGTTTTTACCTAAATGTTTACTTCTTCTTTTAAGGTTTTCTTAACATGATCTTGTTTTGTAATGTCAGTTTTATTAAACACCATACACACACTTTCATTTTACTGCTAAAACCTGTATTGTGTGCACTGTTGAATTTCAAACATTAAATGTTATTTCAACATAGCTAGTGTCTCTTTGTCTTCTAAACCACCTTTGGGGAGCTCAGGGCTGGCATGGTGCATGGTCTTTATTGAGCTTGTTCTAGACTGATTCTCCTGCTGATCCTCAGAGCCTTACAGACATCAGGTCATGTTCAGTCAGTCAGTCAACAAATACCTGAGAGCATCTTCTATATGCCAAGGAGTATCTAGGCGTTGTGATAGATGACTGGACGGACACTGTCCTCAGGGAGTTTATTACCTACTAGGAAGGACAGACTTGTGAATAATTGCAATAAAGTGTAATAAGGGCTATAAAACAAGTACGCATAATGCTAGAGGAAAATTCATTAAACTCTATTTCGCCGAGATCATTCTCGAGCAAGAACAGGAAAGATAAGCGGGACCTTGCCGAGAGGCCCAGAATGGAAAGGCACAACAGGCCAAGAGCACAGTGAACACAGTGGTGTGGAGAAGCGGTGAGCCCAGGGACCAGCATACGGTAGGAGAGTGAAACAAGGAAGGTAAATAGGTTCTGGGGTATCCTACTAAAAATGTGTGGGTCCTGAGATAAAGAATCACTGAATCTTTTGAAACAGAAGGTTACAAGCAAATTAGTGATTTGGAAAGATTGCCCTGGCAAAGAACACTTGCTGCTGGTGCTGGAATATTCCCGTGTTGTGTGCATATGCGTAAGTGCACTTACACATAAACACACAGTACAAGCAGTAGCAGCAGACTCCAGCTAACAGAAGCAGAATGGGAGTTTACTGGATAGGTATTAAGTAAATCTATTTACTTCCCTCGCAGGATCTATTTGAACTGGGGATCAGGCTTGGAAAATGGGTGAAAACCAAGGCAATGCAGGCTGCAGGACACCAGCCAAACTGGATCCAGTGTGTGGCTTCACAGATTGATTTCTCCACTGTCCTTGCTGCTTTGCCTCATTTGCTTAAGATTTAGCATCCCAGATATTAACGTCAGTTGGAAGAGTCTAAGCCCAGACTCTGATTTGCAGGGGATGGAATAAGGGAGTAGCTGATCCTTAGACTCCAGTGGTCCCAACAAAGTCACCCAACTTGGGATTTCTCCCAAATGGGAAGGGTATGCCAAGGAGCAGAAAGAGAAAAACAAGGCCACTATACCATTCGTGAGGTCTTTAAAATTTGAAAGTAGGAAGTGTGTGAGGAGACCACCTAGTCCAGCATTGCTTCTGAGAATGATCCCAAAAGATGATTCAAGGAAGGGCACAATCGCAAGAAGTCAGCCTTGATTAGTGTGTAGATGAACTGCTGAGCAAAAGCTCCCAAGTCATGGTGGACTCAGTATAGCCTTACTCCTCAAATTATAGTATGCTGCTCGGGGGGGGGGGGGGGGGTATTCCATTTAGCCATTGAGGGACCCACTCCCATCCATCTTGTGACTCAGCTGTCCCCTACATCTTCAGAGTCTTCTCTAGTCACTCAGTAGATGCGGGAAAAAGATTGCCCACTTCTACTCATGGTCCATTCCAGAGCCCAATCCCGTGGCCTCATCTAAACTGCAAGGGAGGAGGGAAAATGTGCCCAGGAGAAAGAGGCTGACGTGAATACTGGCAAGCATCCGACTTCCTCGAATATGCCCCATGAACCTTCTTGTCATACAAGAAAATAACTTTAAAATCCTATGTCTGCTCTGATCTTTCACTAGCTCCCCAGAGAAGTGTGTTGAGGGGATTCGGAAGCGCCAGTATAAGCAGTAGAGAATTCTGGGCCCGATTGGCCAAGTGTGCCATGGGCATGGGGAGTGTCACCGCTTGTGCAACGTTTTTATTTCTCACTTGACCCCCTTCTTGAAACTAAAGTTAAGCCTGTTCTACCTCTGAGGATGTTAAGTTGCAAAATTTTCTACTCCTTTTGTGAAAGTAGCATGGGGCTGAGAGTCACAAGATCTGAGTTGGAATTCACTTTTACTAGATAATAGCTATATGAACACAAGCCAGTCTTCCATCTCCCTGAACCTCCCAAACGGAAGGCTTCCTACCCTACACCTGCCTACCCTACCTACTACCTGCCTACCTCACAGAGATATTGTGAGAATCAAGGGAAATAATGTACTTGAAACTGTCTCCAAATCCTAAAGCACAATGCAGCCAGGGTGCATTATAATAACTAATTTATCAGTCCTAAATCTCTTTCAAGCTTCAGGAGGTTTTAGTATTGTGAGATGTGATGATTAAGTACTTACGTACACAAGAACAAAAATTGTCGTATCTCATCAGAACCATGGTTCATTAAGCCTGATATTGTCATTGGCAGAGAAACTCAAGGGTATGTAGAAGGCTGCAAATATTGTCCTTGATGTCAGCTTCAAAGGGTAGTGACAAACCCCAACATGTTCTGATTTCCTTTAGTGATCAATCATGACTTTGTTGTTCATGATTTAATCTAACCCTTTAGAAAGCATGTTTGTATTATCAACGTGTTCCCTCTTGTTCTCCGTTTTTGAAGTGAAGCTTTTTCTCATTTCTAAGCTTACTATGTTAGCCTCTTTCCGATTTCAAAGGAAGGGACCCAGGGACTTAGTATAAGGCTTTATGAAAAAGAATGGAAACCCAGGAATCTGTTCCAACAGCTCACTGGCAGACTTGGTGGAGAACATGAATATAATTTTTCCCCCCCTTCAGAATATAATAAAATAACAGTTACCAAGCACTTAGCAGACGGCAAGGACTACCCTAAACACTCATATAACTGCACAACAGGCCGTGAGGGGGGGAAGAGGGAGAGGGAGGCTCAGAGAGGCTAAGGAAGTTGTCCAAGGTCACAGAGCTGGTTAGTGTATTTGAACCCAAAGAGTTGAACCCTGGAATGTGTGTTCTTTTTTTTTTTAATGTATTTGTATTGATTTCAGAGAGAGGAAGGGAGAGGGAGAGAGAGAGAAACATCAGCGATGAGTCATTGATCGGCTGCCTCCCACACGCCCCCGACAGGGGATCGAGCCCGCAACCCGGGCATGTGCCCTGACCGGGAATCGAACCTCAGTCTCCTGGATCATAGTTCTGTGCTCAACCCTTGAGCCACACCAGCTGGGCAGGACTGTGTGCTCGTAAGTATTTGCTACACTGATTTTCTTCAGTCATCAAAGGAAAATTTATTCCTTGCCCTGTTGCTACTAAATGCTGACTTGGTATTTCCTTCTCTCCTTTTGTTTTCTGCGGCTGCCCTCTCTTTTTTAAGGACGTCTTAATTAAAAACGTCCCAGGTGACAGAATGTGATTGGGACAGCCCCTCTCCCACTGTCCCTCACTGGGTAGGGGGCCTCATGACAAGCCACCTCGGCTCCCTTATATGGCGTCTTTGGCAGATTCCCGGCCCTGTTGCTTTTGGCGGGATGATAGTGGCCCAGAGCAAGGCCTGTGGGTATGGCGGGCAGCGGGCGGTTCCTGGACCGCTCGGTCTCACTGGAAATGCAGAATGTTCTCCGATTGCAGTAGAGGCTTCTGATCGTGTCCCCCTTACCTTGCTGACTGTGAGATGACAGACTTCAAGGGCTCCCCCCTTTGCCCTTGCCTTTCACACGGAAGAGCCCTTATTTTGCCTCCAACATTGTTCTGGCCTCTAGTTCTAGCATGAATTTATCCAGCTATAGAAATCAAGTCCATACATATTTTTTCCCAGCCCGAATGCACAGGGGCTTTGAAGAAGGGATAATCTTTCTTTTTCGTTTCTAGTGTCTTCATGTTGAAGCCTCTCATCAGGTCTAACTTGAACGTGACATAAAGGCCACGAATGGTTCAGCCCCAGTGGATTTCTTCTGGTGTCACCCACAAACCCTTCCCGTGACAGCCCTGCGGGAGAGCCACACTCAGTCGCCAGGATGCGGCATTACGTCATGAGAAGCCCTCGTGCCATTGCTCAGGCCGTTGCTCTCTGCTTGGAATGTCTGCCACCACCCTCCTTTCGGTGCAGCATTATGATAGCATGGTTGAAAGCAGGGGCTCTGCTGTCAAATAATTATGAATTTAAATCCCAGCTCTGCTTGGCAAATTTCTTAGCCCCTGTGAGCCTTAGTCCCCTCACCTGTCAAGTGGGGATAACCCTACCTATCCCTCGGGGGCTCATCATTAGGTCAGAGTCACATAAGTGGGATTCCAATACCTGGCAGGGGGAACACTCGGGAGACGGATGCTCTGGCTAATGTCCCCGGGCCCAGCTTGGACACGTCCGCTTTCCGCTTCCCTTAATTCTCCTTTAACCGACGGCCCTGTTCTTCCCCCACGGGACTGGTCACTGTCTCACCTGGCTGCCCAGGCACTGCACACATAAGGGATGGCACAGTCCGAGGTATCAGCCATTCCCACCCTGCATTTCCCTTTCCCGAATTGCCAGCCCTCTATTCAAACCACCACTTTTTTTTGTACCAATACCTCAGGGGAAGATGTGTCCACAGAAGGCAGAGAAATCAGGAGACGGTGCCTGGCTTTTTGGTTTCTGATTTGTTTGGTTTCTCCCCTTAGGAGGTCAGAGAGGAGTCATGGATTTCACTGATGTCATCTGGGGTGCAAATGCCGACACCTTGGGAGCCAGGCAGATGGAACAAAGGGCTGTGGCAGTTGTGGCCTAGGGGCTAACACTGCCCAGAATCAGCCAGCTATTGGCATGTAGGACGCTGGGACTGTGGCTACCAATTCCTCCTCTTTTCTTTTTCCTTTAAATCCTCACCAAGGATATTTTTCCCGTTCCTTTTCAGAGAGAGCGGGAAGGAGGGAGGGAGGGAGGGGGAGGGAGGGAGGGAGAAACATTGATGTGAGACACGTGGACCGGTTGACTCCTGCAAGCACCCCAACCTGGGCAGAGCCTGCAACCAAGGTACGTACCCTTGGCTGGAGTCGAACCCGGGACCCTTCAGGCCACAAACTGACTGATACTCTAACCACCGAGCAAAGCAGCCAGGGCCACACCCTCCTCCTTTCAAGAGAAACTAAAAAAAAATTAGGATTTTTTAAAATGTGAAATTTAATATTGAATTTATCATCACTTTGTTGCATGTTTTTCTTTCAAATTGCCTTTTCCATACACATTTATTCAGAAACAACCAGTGGGTGAGAGCATGGGAATACAGAGACAGACGAGACCGCCCTGCTCCAGAAGCCCCCAGGCTGGAGGAGAGCTGCACAGGAGCACAGGACACGGGATCGAGCGATACATATTACGTTAGAGAGTGACTGTCAAAGTGTCATCACCTGGGAAACTTATTGGAAATACAAGATCGCAGGCCCGGGACCAAACCTACCGAGTCAGAAAGCTGAGGCTGTCTTACAAGCTCTCCGGGTGCTTCAGGCTGAAGTGGGAGAACCACTTTCACAGCAGGAAGCCAAGAGAAAGCCAATACATCTGGGCCAACCATGACATCTCTGCTATCAAAAAATCACTTCACGCCTGGCTGGCGTGGCTCAGCGGCTGAGCATTGACCTAGGATCCAGGAGATCGACGAGGTTCGATTCCCGGTCAGGGCACATGCCCGGGCTGCGGGCTCCATCCCCAGTGGGGGGCGTGCAGGAGGCAGCCAATCAGTGACTCTCTCATCATTGATGTTTCTCTCTCTCTCTCTCCCTCACCCTTCCTCTCTCTGAAATCAATAAAGGTATATTTTAAAAAAAAGAACTAGTGCTCTAGAAAATGCTAAAAAAAAAAAATCACTTCACAGTCCCTTCCAGAGTAGATTCTAGGTAGGTTGCTCTCCGCTAATTCACAAGGATGATACAAAATTGTATCTGTCTCTAAGTGAGCTGTAAGATCCTCAAGAGCAGGAGTGATTCCTCTTTCCTTTCTTCTCTTACTTTCAGACATCAGCACAATACTTAGAAGATACAGGCATTAAAATTTACTTGAAGTAGCTAATTCAGAAATTAAACGAACCTGGTACAAGGCCTGCACATTCATGAGAAAATAGCAAATGCATATTTAACAAATTTTTGTTATTTATTGCAGTAAAACATACATAAAATTTACTATTTTGATAATTTTAAGTGTACAGTTCAGTGGCTGTAAGTATATTCACATGGTTGTGCAACCATCACAGTCAGACACTCCTCACCCATGAAACAACTGTTGCTATCGTTTGCTTTGTATTTCCCAGTGGGATTTCTTTTCCTATTGACTTGCATGAGTTCATTTTAAATTGTCTTTTGTCAACTTGTGTTTTTAAAAAACTCTATTCACGGTGATTTTTAAAAATCTGTTCAGAAAATTTAAAATTTTTCATGGAATCATGAAATGACGATTAGAATTATATTACTAAATCTATGAATATTTCCCTTTTCAGTTCCTGACTCTGTTGCCATCCTTGAAGGCCCGCATCACCAGAATGTTATGAATATATTCACTTGCATTTTCTTCTAAAGTTCTGTTAACAGTTAAATATTTCATCTATTTAGGACTTACTTCCCCCCCCCACAAACGGCTAATCAGCTGTTCCAACATCATTTATTAGATAAGCCATCTTCCCGCTACTGATTTAAATATATATTTTAAAAATTGATTTTAGAGAGTAAGAGACAGGGAGGAACTTCAGTTAGACCCAGCTGCCTCCTGGGGACCCCTACAGGGGATCAAGCCCGAAACCCCGGTATGTGCCCTGACCTGGAGTTGAACCGGTGGCCTCCCAGCGCATGGGATGGTGTTCAACCAGCTGAGCCACACCGGCCAGGGCTCCCCTAGTGATTTAAATTGTCACCTTGTCACACTGCATTTCCCCATGTACTGCTATTTATTCTTGGACCTTACCTCCAGTCATTTTAGAATGTAACACTGTCTTAATTACTGTCCTATTGTGCTCTACCCTCAAGTGAGTTAATATTTCCTCACTTTATGGTTATTTCAATAGTTGTATAATAGTGTTTCACGTCCAGGCACCATGTGTTTTCAACCAGTCCCCTCCCCTACTACCAGGCATTTGGTAAATTTCCTATTTTTTCATTCTATACAACGTGTCGTTTTGGATTGAATTACAAAATGGCTCAAGTTGCGTAGATTGCCCGTTTGCCCTTCTCTCTGAATTATTTTCAGAATTACAACCAAAATGCTCTTTGGGTCTCAATTACAGGATAACTGGGAATGAATCTGTCTTCTGGGGTTTAGGGTGATCGGGCGAGGCCTCCGAGCGACACTAGGGGGCGCAGGTTCCCAGCTTTGCCTCAGCCACATCCGGGTTAACCGCGGGTTCAGGCCGCGAGCAGGCGGAACCTTTCTGTCGCGTCTTCAACCAACCTGCGCGGCGGGGACCGTTTAGGACACGCGCATCGCTCCCTGCCGATGCCGCAGTTAGCTTGAGGCGGCGAAGGCTGGCGTGTGGGGCTCCCGTTCGCTTCTTCCTTCGTCGTGAGCAGCATGGACGTCCTTGCGGAGGAATTTGGCAACCTGACCCCGGAGCAGCTGGCCGCGCCAATACCGACTGTAGAGGTGAAGGCCGGGGACGCGGGGAACGGAAGGGGCCGGGGGGGGGGTCCCCAGGGGGCGGTACCCCGAGAGCTCCGGCCGCGGAGCGGTCCTTAGCTTCTGCGCATGCTCAGAACTTCGCGCATGCTCATTCCTCCGCACGGGAGTCCCTTTCCCGAGCCGCGTCCGCGCGCGGCTGTGAGGCCGGTGCTCTCCGCTGCTGCGGGGACCGAGCTCTCGGGTTGGGTCTTTCCCAGCCTTCGTGGGCGTGTGGAAGATGGGTCCTCGCGCCCACCTTTGGGGGCCACACTCCATCTTAGCGGGCTTATCGAGGACCCTGAGGCCCAGGGAGTTTCGGCCCCCTTTAGTGAGGTCCCCCAGCTGGCGGTGGTGGTTACACCAGATCGTGTCAGTGCCAGGCTAGTAATCGTCCCTTCCCACCTGGAATTCAAGTTCGGACTGTAGGAGTATTTGAAACACCCCGAGCATTTACTCGGCATTTCGCCTCGGTGTTCTCTGGGGGGGGAGGGGGGAGCCCCATAGCTTTCCATAGATGATCAGGAGCTAAGGATAACTGCTCTGCGGTGAGCAGCTGCCTGATGAAGGTCAGCTGTTGACATAATTTTACTTTCTGGAAAGGCACAGATTATTATAACCCCTCCGGGCCTTCTCCGTCCGCACTCCTGAGGCAGCCCCGTCCTTTGCGTGGCTGTGATTCCCACCCGTTCGCTGCCCTCCCTAATTCGGACCTCCAGGCCACGCTCTCTCCCCCAGTTCCAGGCTCCTATCCGCTGTCTGGTGGATATCTTGCACTTGGCGTGCCCCCAGCCAGACTCCTGATCGCCCTCCACACTTTAAAGCTGCTCCCCTTGGTAGCATCCCCGCTGCCTCATCTCCACAGGTGGCCACCCTGAGGCATCAGCCTCGACTCCGCTTTCTCTCAGAGCCTCTGTCTAACCTGCTGTCAAGTCCTGTTCGCTCGAACTTCACATGGAGTCTCCCAGGTAGCAGTTTCTTGCCACCTGTACTGTTGAGCCTGGCGTATTGTGATAAACTCCTAAAGGATCTCCCCGCTTCTAACCTTGTCTGTCCTCAACCCGAAGCTCAACCGGTTATTTTAAGCGATCCAGTTAAAATGAGTCCCATCATCGTGTGACTCCTGTTCAAAACCTTCCGATGCTTCTCATGTCAGAGTGAAAGTCAGTATTTTTATGGTTGCTGCAAGGTTTAATGCGATTCCTATGCCCTTTTTCAGAAACAGCGCATGTTTACTTTAGACTCAGTTCTACCCACTTGTTAGATGTCCCACTAGCAGATTCGAGGCCGTTCACGAAAAGAGGCTCATCATGGTGGGCTACTTACAACCTCAGCAAAGAATAAATAACAGGCCTAAGAACACAAGCAGTGTGGCATTTTGCAGCTGTTTAATGTAGAAGGTGAGCACTGGGTGTGTCGTCCTGCTGCTGCCCTGAGATGAGCTCTCACCGTGCACTGGTTGACAGAAAATGGGAGCAAGGAAGAACTCCAGGGACCCCTCGTGCTTCCCCATCAGACTCTCTGAAATTTACTTTCCCTTTCTCAAACTGGCAAACCCGCATACTCAGGAATAAATGAGAATAAAATAAAGTGCTTGGAATCTTGAGTCATCAACAGGAAATTAAATTAGATTCTATTTAAGAAATCTGTGGTGTATGTATACATATATTTGTACGCACATACGCATATGCATTCCTATGTGATTTCTATAAAAGTGGTTACTACGTAAAACTTGTTCTTTTAGAAAATTTATTTTCTTTCACTTACTGGGATAAAGTGTGTCGTTTTTTTTTGTACATTAAAATAACATAAAAATATTGTGATTGCCAGCACATATCCTGACAATCTTATTGTTTTGATTCACAGGAAAAATGGAGGCTGCTTCCAGCATTTTTAAAGGTAATGAACACTTAGCGATAATTATTTTTCTGATGAAAAGTCAAGAAATAAGCCTTTTTTGACTATGTACAACTGTGTACATTGCTAGGTTTGGGAAATACAAGGAATTATAGGGCAGTATCCAAGGTGCTAGTTGGAGTGACAGAGATAGGAAGTAGTATACATTGTAGCCTGGCAGATGAAGAATACACGCCAAGGCGCTGTTGGCAAAAGGTGGTCAGAGAGGGTCTCTCTCCCACATGAGATGTGATATAAACTGTGTCTTAGGAGGAAAGGATTTAACTCTGCTGGAAGGATACAGAGGATATGGCTTTAGAGAGGTGCTCAACAGGAGCCATCACCGAGTCTAGGAAGCAGTGGCCCACCTGGTTGGATGGAATGGACGAGTGGATAGTCAGAAACTGCTGAATACAGACTGGTGAAGGGCTTCCATTCATTTTTAAAGAGCTTATGCTAAGAAGCAGAGGTTCCATAATAAGACACTACTTGACACCCACTAGGATACTGTAGTCGGAGAGAAGGAGAAGTGTTGAGGATGTGGAGAAATTGGAACCCTCATGCTCTACTAGTGGGAAAGTAAATTTTGCAGCCACTTTGGATAACAGCCTGGCCCTCAAATGCTTAAACATAGGGTTACCAAATGACCCAGCAATTCTACTCATAGGTATTTATTCAAGAGAAGTGAAAACATATGTCCATGCAAAAACTTGTACACAGATATTCATAGTGGCATTATTTATAAAAACCTCAGAGTGGAAATAACCCCAATGTAAACTGAGGGATGGATAAATAAAATATAGTATAGTCATACATTGGAATATTATTTGGCAATAAAAATAAATCAAGTGCTGGTACAGACTACAACATGGATAAATCTTGAAAACATGCTAAATGAAAAAATGAGTAGAGTTTTGTCTGACTTAGTTCTGTGTTATAGGCAGAGGGGAGAGTACTGGGAGATGATGCCAGGGAAGCTGTCAGGGCTGATCAGATTTCTGATCAGATTTGAAAGCCATTTTAAAGATTTTGGCTTTTTTTTTTCTAACAGCAATAGGAAGCTATTGAAGAATCTGTAAGTAGAGAAGTGACCAGAATGAAATAAACTGGTAATATGGTTAAGAAAAATTTTTTTATTATAAAAATTTTTAAAGGAACTATATATACATAAGTAGAAGAGAAGGGGCAGTATTTATGATTCAAAAAAGAGGATACAGCCCTGGCCCATGTGGCTCAGTTGGTTGAGTGTTGTCCCTTGTACCTAGAGGTCACTGGTTCAATTCCTGGCCAGGGCACATAATCCCCAGTAGGGAGTGTGCAGGAGGCAGTTGATCAATGTTTCATTGATGTTTCTTGCTCACTCTTTCTCCCTCTCCCTTAAAGTTGGAATTCTCCTTTACTCAGACCACCTTTAAATATATTTGTCTAAGAACAAAAGTGTAAAGATTTTAATACACATCTGAAGTCTGCTGGTGCTGTTGGCCCACTGAATCAAGACTCAGATTGTTAGGCTGGGAAGACACCAGTGAAGAGGGACAAATGTAAATCCCTGTAATTAGTTTTGCATGAGTACCAAATAGGCTGTGCATGACTTAATAGCATTTTTTTGGTGAAGATTAAAATTACCTTTTGAGTTTTAGCCAGTAATGTGGCCTTGTTTCTTTAATAGCAGTGGTATAATAATCAGGATGAGGGAGGTTATAGCTCTCTGCACACTGATTAGACTGTCAAGAATGTCGTCAGTGAGTTCAGGGTACCCTTGTTAAGGAGGAACATTGGCAAATTGAACCACATCCGGGCGCAGCCCATAGGCTGCTGAATGGAAGGCATGCATATAAGAAATAATTGAAGGGGCTGTTCAGCCTGGAAGTGAGAGCATGAAAGAGAGATGTGATAACTAAATGGATTGCCCTAGAACAGTCATTTTCTGCAGAAGAGACTATTAAGTCCAAGGGGTGGAAACTTGAGGAAGGTATGCCTCAGATCATTAGAAGGTTGAATTTTACCCCTAATAATCAGGACTGCTTCAAAAAAGGATGGTGGTTTTGTAAGCCAGTGAGATTCCCAGTAAGAAAAATTAAAGAAAAGTTCTGCGATCATCTCTTTGTCAGGGAAGTTCTAGAAGTGTTGAACTAATTGTGTTTGAAGATTAATGTAAAGAAAACGAACACAGTCCATTCATAATCTTAAAATTTTAGAATCTGTTTATTATTTTGTTGTTTTCCATAGTAGCACATAGCACTATCTGTGTAGTTGTTACCAATTTCTGAGATGGAAAGGAAGTCACTACTAGCTGGTATCAGATCTTAGGTTCCCTGAGTTTCACCCTGCTTTCAGTTTCAAATACAGGTATTTTCTTAATAGAGATTCTTACTTCCCCCCTCATTCTTCTATGAAGTGATATGAAAGACCAGGTTGGATGTGTGGAAATCATAAAGCTGCCCAGATAGGAGAAAGACAAAAAAGGCATTGTTTGAGGGTTGAAGAGATGATATCATGCTCGATTGCTATATTTTTTTGAAAATTCAATGTATGCAGAGAAAGAAAATTCTGCCTTATTTATTAGCTTATAGGGAGTCATTAGGTATATTCAAATACTCATCTTGAATTCCCAAAGTCAGGTTGCTTCTCAAGGAGGGAAATCTGAGGATATTCTAGTAAGATGGAGGGAAAATGGAATAGACACAGAAATGCAAAGTTTTACTAAACAAAATTTATGGGTTTTTTCCCTCACTGGTTTTGAGGAAAATTTGATGGTCACCTATGATTAGAGTATTATAAAATTAGCTAACCTACTTTTGTTGCTAATCTACTGTTTCCCCTTTTCTGTTTAGGTGAAAGGCCTTGTAAAACAGCATATAGATTCATTCAACTATTTTATTAATGTAGAGGTAAGCATCAGATCTTAGAACTAGACGTAGCTAAGAATTAATTGGAAGCTAGAGTCTTTCCTAATGCTATTTTTTCCTCTGCAGATAAAGAAGATCATGAAAGCCAATGAAAAGGTTACAAGCGATGCTGACCCCATGTGGTACTTAAAGTAAGGAATCAACTACTCTTAGTTGCTCTTTTGATTATATCTAACATTTTGAAAAGTGAATGTAGTTGCTATCAAAACTCTTTTTAATCTGTTTAATAAGTTAATTATCAAGTGTTCAATTTTTAATTGGTAACCTATAACGTGTAGCATTATGATTAAGAAGTTACTAAAACTATTAGAGTTTTTAATTTTTTAAAAACGATTTTACACTTAAATAAAAATTACAAAAATAGTACAGTGTTACCATTTTATCTTCACCCAGGTTCTGCCAGTACTAACATCTTACATTACTATAGCACAATTAGCAAAACCAGGAAATTAGCATTGATACAGTACTATCAACAAATCTACAGGTCTTATCTAAAGTTTTCCCACTAATGTCCTTTTTCTGGTCCAGGATTCAATTCAAGACCCCACAGTATGTTTAATTATCATGTCCCCTCACTCTCCTCTAGTCTGTGATAGTTCCTTAAACTTTCTTGGTCTTTCATGACCTTCACACTTTTGAGGAATTCTGGTCAGTTGTTTTGTAGAAGGTCCTTCGGTTTGGGTTTAGATGATGTTTATTCATGATTAGTTTGGGTTATGCATTTTCGGCAAGAATACCACAGAAGTGACATTTTGTTCCGTTCCTACTGCAACATTTCAGGGAGTACAGATATTTATATATTTTATTATTGGTGATTTTAACTTTGTTCATTTGATTAAGGTGATATCTTCTAGGTTTCTCCACTCTCAAGTTACTAGTTTTCCTTTTGTAATTAATAAGTATC
The DNA here is from genome assembly GCF_964146895.1 of Miniopterus schreibersii. Classification (NCBI taxonomy): domain Eukaryota; kingdom Metazoa; phylum Chordata; class Mammalia; order Chiroptera; family Miniopteridae; genus Miniopterus; species Miniopterus schreibersii. Next base: position 176,457,685 of record NC_138102.1, read on the forward strand.
TTATGGGGAGATTTTTTGAGACTATGCAAATACCTTATTCATCATATCTTACCCATTAATTTTAACATATGTTGGTGGTTTTTACCCGTAACAGTTAATGCTATGGTGTTTACCTAATGGTCTCTGTTTCCATCATCCCTCCTACATTAGTACTGGAATTTACTGTATGGAATATCGTTTTCTTTCCCTCATTTATTTATCTGTAATTTTATTTATGTCAGTATAAACACATGGATATTTATTTTATCCTATGGATCATAATCTAGTACTATCATTTTATTGCTAAAATTGTCTCAGTTTTGGCCATTAGAGATTCTTCAAGTTGGCTCCTGTGTCCTTTCTACATGCCCCTGTTAATTTTTGAGTACCATAAGATGTGGTTCATCTGCTGTTTTCCCTGTCTCAGCCCAGAATTAACCATTTACACAAGGAGCCCTGTTTCCTTTTACTGGAGAATAGTATTTAGAAACAAAGATACGAATACTAAAGCCTCAGTAGACAGAGCTAGGAAATATATGTATGTATTTATTGCACACACACACACACATCCATGATTCTATACCTTATCCATTCTTGTGTATATTATCAACCATGCATACTGTACCTCCAATTCTAATCCAACTGTATGGGACACATTCTAACCTTCTGTCCTTTCTTATTTGTAAGTTCTGTGCCTGACAGTGAGAAATCTGACTTTCATTATCACCACTATATTTACTTACTTTTTCAATCCTGGAATATACATAGTTTCAGAATTGTTAAATCATACTTCTGTGAGAATAAGATTTACTAATTAGATTACAATATTTATATATTGCTTTTTGTCTTTATATTATCCAATCAAAATATTGTTTAAAGTTATATAGATTAGTTGTTTTCTTTCCCAACTTTTTAGTGCAGTTATGTTATTCATTTGTAATACAGTAAGGTTTGCATTCCACTTTGGGTTGGTCCCCCACCTGCCATCCTTGTTGATTTTAATTATGCATATAATTTTAGGATATGTGAAACATTGTTATAGTTGTAAGAGTTAGACCAATAGAAAAAAGTCTATTCAGGATATTGTCACTCCCCTCCAGATTCTTTCCACTATATTCCAGGCACTTTCTATAGGTAACCAATCTCATTAGTTTCTGCTTTCTCCTTCCTATGTTTCTTTTGCACAAATGAGCATATATATTTCCCCCTTGTAGCCTCCTCTTTCTTATATGAATCATAGCATACTATAGCTATTCTTTTGCACTTTGCGTTTTTCAGTATCATTTTTAGGGAGCTACGTTTTTAGTATTTTTGTAGAGAGATTTACACTATTTTTTTAAAAGATACTCTGAATAGTACTTTCATTCCTCTGTAAAGCTATATGTACTATTACTTTAAGAAGTTCTCCAATTATAATTTTTAATTTGTCATCCTTAGCAAGATAAGCATTTTTCAAAGCATAATCCTGTATTGAGGAGGAAACTGTCTTGTTTGTATGTTCTTTGGAGAAGTATAATTGGTAATAGAATAATTTGCTTTTCAGATATCTTAATATCTATGTCGGACTTCCTGATGTTGAAGAAAGCTTCAATGTAACCAGGCCAGTGTCCCCTCATGAGGTAATTTTTAACCTTACTTTCAGTGAGTTTGTTTGCTTTAATCCAAAGGGTCTGTTGTGCCTTTAATATATACCCTTGAAAGATGATTTAAAAACAGGTTAAAAAAAAAAATCTCTCATGAGACAGATAACCAAACTAAAGATGAACTTGTATAATACTATACTATATTAGGAAACAGTTCTGTATTATTTAGTTTATCATTTAATCTTATTAACTTGCACTGTTATATAATTGTGTCCTTTATATTATTTCTGAGCATTTTAGTGGTATTCCCTGTCCCCTCACCAGCCACTTGTGTCTAGCATGGTGCTGTTTTTTGCAGAGGTTACTTGCTTAGTGCATTTTTTGAGGGTCCACAGGCATTGTGCTAGGGAGAGGAGACCAAAGACTAGGTGCTCACAGTCTAGTAGTAGAGATGGATAAGCAGAAATTTAAATACCAGAATTTTAACAGAGATGCAAACAGAGGGTTATAGAACAGGCCTGTTTATTGACTTCTAACAGATACTAGACTTCTTTTCAAATTCTTCCATTTAGTGTCCAGAATTGGGAATTGATTCAGGAAATAAAATGATTTTTGTAGATTTATCTGGTTTGTATTAATGTAAAGCTAAAATAACAATTAAGGAACGTAGCACAGGAATCTTTCATTAAACAACAATTAAGGTGTTAGAGTGTATGGTTGTTGTCTAAGTAAGGTTAAACAGGAAGTATGAACAAGTAACTAGACATTTTACATAGATAAATTTTGGTACTACTTAATCACCAAGTATCGATTGGACATTTATTTTGTGTCTCAACATTGAGAGATACAAAAGTAATGAGACACATATCCTTTCTCAAGGGGTTTTTTCTCTTGTGGAGAGATTAAAATAAAACACGTGAAACAGAGACACCAGGGGTTACGCACTTTGGAAGGATCAGTTAGATAAGGTAAATATATGAAGTACTGAGTAGGAAGTGGTGAGAACTGTGGGATATTGGAAGGTGTTTGCCTTAATTTGGCTTTCCCCACCACCCATTCCCTTTTGCTAGAACTTTCCAATTTTTCAAGAACTAGGCAGCCAGTTAGCAATTTCTAAGTCATGTAAACTGTATCACCGAGTTCAGAGAAAGGAGAAGACAAAGTAGTTTGAAGTAGTTCAAGACGGCTGAGGCTACAATTGGCATTATAATTATTCTTTCTGATGTTGAAAAACATACAGGTATTACAATTAGAGAGAGAGGATGTGAAGATTTCTTGGAGAGATTTTGACTCTTGCAGAGATGGGGAGAGTGGGAGAGTAGATGGGTGGACTGTCATGGGACCCACGGGAGGACTCGTGGCGTCCAGGTACTGCAGGTTCCACCAGCACAGTCCTACTACAGTGAGAGGCCAAGGAAGACAAGGGTCCATGGAGGTAGTTTGGGAGCCTATGGAGTTGGTCAATTTTTACCACATCTGTTGAATTTCATTTCCATTTGAAGGGATAAGTTTGTTAAAACCCACAATGCTTCCTGTCATGGACATTGCATTAGTTTTATTAATAAAAATGAGATAATATTTAGTGTTCTGTACCAGGCACCATTTAAAAAATATTTACACTCTTGGGAGTTAAAATTACTCTTATTCCCATTTTACATAGGAAGAGATTGAGATGCAGAAAGATTATGTTAAACTTAAGTGGTAGAACCAGGATTTGAGCACAGGCAAGAGTCCATACTCTGAACTACCATGCCATACCACCTTTGGTCTGGCCCAAAGGAAGAGGCTTGATCTAATTAAATATAAAATAAACAATTTCTATTTGTCGATAATAGGAATATCTAATATTTTAAAATTCCAGGCACAGTGATAAAGACTAGAAAAAGTTTAAATCTAACTATCTTTGGTTCAGTAGAAGCCAGAGAGACGATTCAGCACCATAGTTGTAAGGTTGATGTCAGAGAAATTCCTTTTGTGACTACAAGCCACCTGATGACCATCAATATAATGGAGAAGTCATTAGATGATTCTGATGAAGTTGCCTCTGTCTGATCAAGGCTCAGGAAAGGACATCATTTTGTGAGCCACATACAACTAAAGTACACAGCAACAATTTCTGAAGTTCCTCAAATGATTCAGCAATTGTTAGAACAAAGCATTTGTTTATTTGGAGAATAAAAGGAAGTATAGTTAAAACTTTTTAGTTTGTGTGTGTGTGTGTATGCTTTAGTTATCATTATACTGGTTAACTGTTTTCAATAAGCCAGCCACAAAGGTATAGGAGTAGATTGATGATGGCATCAGATCAGTGAGAAGAAAATCAGTATCAGATTTATTGTTCCATTTCTGGGCTAGCAGGGGCTGAGATGCTGTGGTTATGTCTTTATCTATAGCTGGCATTCCCCTTGAGGAGAGGGTGGGCTCCTAACTCCCAGTGCCCTAAGGTAGCATATGTAACAGCTCAGTGTTCCATGGACATATCCAAGTTCAACATGAGCCATACTTCTACTAGAGAAGGAGCTCTTTGGGGCTGTCAGGACCCTTTCTTCTCCAAAGAGGAGGAGCAGTGACTGTCTGAATCTATTTTAGTGCCGTCTGCGGGACATGACATACTCTGCCCCCATTACAGTGGATATTGAGTATACCCGAGGCAGCCAGAGGATCATCCGCAATGCTTTACCTATTGGCAGGTAAGAAACGATGTTGGTATTAGAGATACACTACCTGCATTCCAGCCCTGTGAGGTGACCTGGAGCAACGTAAGTTCTCTTTGTCCTGTTTCCTCATCTGAAAAATGTGGGAAGTGGTGCCTAGTTTGTGGCTTATTTTTCTGGATCCAGTGAATCAGTAGATATAAAGCACTTAAGCAGTGTCCAGCACATAGTTATGTTTGTTATTATTGTTTGTTATTATTTTTAAATTGTGAAATCTTTAAAGTTGAGGAAAATGCTTCCATTTCCTTGTATAACTCCAGGCTGTTAGGGAAACATTAGGTAAGATAGCATTTCAGTGAATTCTCTGGACTGGTCTTCATGGTGGATTCATGTGTATTTTAAGTTTGTGTTTCCTGGCTTTAACTGTTTACTATATACCAGTATTTAAGGAAGAAGTTACTTATTTATCCAGAACAAATTTGGAAATGATAGCTAGCATTTTTGCTATCTGTATGTCCTAAGTAGGGAACTGTATTGACTCTCCTGTAGAAATGGACAAAACCCACAATAATATAAATAATAATAATAATGATGGTTATGAATGATGTTGGACTTTAAACTTATTCCAAATAATTCCCATTCAAGTGTTTTTCCTCCTTCAGAAGTGCTAAGAGCTTAATAAACAATCCATTAGTTCAACAGATATGCATCAACTTCTCATTATTTGTCATGCACTGTGCTGGGTGCTCAGGTAAACAGAAAGATAGTGATACAGATCCTGTCAACTACACTCAGGCTACATGTCTTTTGAATGGGGCATTTTATCCATTTACATTTAAGGTTATTATTGATAGGTACATATTTATTGCGCTTTTTATTTTTTATGCCTATGTTCCTCTCTCTCTATGCCTCTTACAACAGTCCTTTTAACATTTCTTGAAATGTTGGTTTGGTGGTAATAAACTCCTTTAGCTTTTTTTTTGTTTGGGATGCTCTTTATTTTACCTCCAATTGTGAATGATAGCCTTGCTAGATAGATTAGGCTTGGTTTCAGATTCTTGCTTTTCATTTCTTTGAATACCTCATGCCATTCTCTTTTGGCTTATAGTGTTTCTGTTGAGAAATCAGCTGACGGCCTTATGGGAACTCCCTTGTAGGTAACTGACTGTCTCTTGCTGCCCTTAAGATTCTCTGTCTTTAACATTTACCATTTTAATTATGATGTATCTTGGTGTGAGTCTCTTTGGGTTCATCTTGATTGGGACTCACTCTGCCTCCTAAACTTGTGTAACTTCTTCCTTCACCAGGTTAGGGAAATTTTCTGTCATTATTTTTCAAACAGGTTTTCTATCCCTTGTTCATGTTCTTCTCCCTCTTGACCCCTGTGATGTGGATGTTGTTCTGTTTCATGTCCCACAGTTACCTTAAACTGTCCTCATGCTTTTTAAGTATTTTTTCTTATTGCTGCTCTGATTGAGTGATTTTTTTCAACCTTGTCTTCTCATTTGCTGATTTGATCCTCTGCTTCTTCTAACCTATTGTTAATTCCTTTCAGTGTATTCTTTATTTCGGCTGTGTCATTCTTCATTTCTGACTGGTTGTTTTTCATGATTTCTGTGTACTTTTTCATGCTATCAAGCATTCTAAAAACTGTTACTTTATACAGTTTCTGATAAATTGCTTGCCTCCATTTCATTTAGCTCTTTTTCTGGAGATTCCTCCTGTACTTTCATGTGGGGCTTATTTCTTTGTTTCCCCACTTTTGTTGTTTCTTTGTGTTTGTTTCTGTGTATTGGATGAGACTATTCCTCTCAGTTTTGGTGAAGTGGCCTTCTTGTGGGACCCAGTGGTGTAGTCTCCTTGATCTTTTGAGCTGGGTGCTCTAGGAATGTCCCTTGTTATGTGGGCCCTCCTGTTCTATTTGGGCCTTGATTGCTGTTGTCCTGTTTGTGGGTGGCCTTAGTCCTCAGGCTTGCCGGTCGTGCCAACTGTATACAGGTGCTAACAGAACAAATAAAGGCAAAACAAGACTGAACTGAAAACAACACGAAAAATAAAATAAAACAACAATAACAACAAAAAGGACTGAAAAAGAAAAGAAAAAAATAAAAAGACACAAGACCAAAAGAATTAGAGGAGAAAAAAAAACAAAAAAAGGAATATGAAAGAAAAAAGGAAGAGAAAGGAAATAGCCTTAAGATTAAAGAAGAAAAATGAAATAATTTTAAAAAGTAACAATACTGAATAAATCAAAATATAGAATAGGAAAAGAAAAACAAGAAAATGGGGGAAAAAAGTTAAAAATAAAAAAAGAATAGAGTAAAAGGAAAGAGAGAAATAAGAGGTGGGGAAAAAAATCTTTGGATCTGCCATTTGTGGAACATGCTGGAATTTGCTCCGATGTTGTTGAATCAGGCCCCTTGGTGTTTTGGTCCTGGGCTTCTCGGTAGGTTCTCTGGTGCAAGCCAGTGTGAGTTGCTGTCCCTGTCGGGCCCTGAGCAATCTGACTGAAGCATGCAGGGCGGAGCCCCAAGTAGTCCGTTAGGTGGGGCCTCCATAGCCCAGAGGCTGGGCCTGTCTCCAGTCTCACATCTTGAATGTCCCTGTTATGAGCTACTCTCCCTTCCCACGTGGAATTGGGTTCTGCAGGGGTATCTGGGTACTGGCCAGGATGGTTTAAACAGATTCATGTTGGGGGTTGGTGCACATATTTTGAAGAGGGCATACTTCTTCCAGTGCCTCAGCTCTGCCTGGGTTGCTGGCACCTCCTTACTGACACCTCAAGCAGAAGGGTATAAAAAAATAAATCCTATCCCCTTGGCACTCTAATCTTTCAGTCTGTCCCGCCCCTGCTGGGTGGGGCATCTGCCCAGACTCCCAGCAGGCCAAACAGCCAAGTTCCCCATGCCGCCAGACTCTTCCACTTGGACGTAGATTTCCAGCCCAGAGCTCCTTTTCATGGGTCCCTGCAGCCAATCCGCAGGAGGAGAAGGCATGCCTCCCCCACATCTGACCAATTCTCTTTTCTGGGCCACACTGTCCAGCCCCCATCTTGCTCTTTGCCAAAAGTTCTTCCAGAGAATTAAGGGTCCCTCAGATTCACTGCTGGGTGTGCCTGTCAGATCTCTCCCCTGTCCCTGAGTTTCACCATGTGGCCCCACCCACAGACACAGATCAGGGAAAGCTTTCTAGTGATGGCAAGGGTGGTCCCAAGGCTCCCTCTGGTAAATCTCAGCCTTAGGCTCCCGCCTTGGCCTTTATAGCCAGCACTGCCCTGGCTGCCTCTCTCTGCCCCCGGTGCTCCTGGCTCTGTGGCTAAACCACATCCTTCTCAGTCTCTGTCCAGCCCCTGGTTTCAGTGGTGGTCCCTGGTGCCAGGGAAGCGATACCTCAGTCCCTGGATCCAGACTCCTGGCGATGGGGCCACATAGCTCATGTGGTGGCAGCAGTGTTTAGACTGGGCGCCAAGTTGCAGGCACTCCCAAAGGTTTCTTCTGAGGAGGATTTTGTAAATCTCACAAAATTGTGCAGTGCTCCAAACTTGCATGGGGAGAACGAAAGCAAAAGCACTGGGCCCCAGCAGCATGGTGATGATGGAGGCTTATACACCAGGATAGCCCAAAACCTCTGTCTCCCCCCCCGACCCCCATCCCTGCCTCTTAGTCCCGGCACAGACAGACATGCACATGTATACTCGCCCTCACACACGCTCACACACACCTAGTGACAATCTTTATGTGATATTTTCTTTCATTTTATTTTAAACAGAATGCCCATAATGCTTCGTAGTTCAAACTGTGTTCTTACAGGGAAAACACCAGCAGAATTTGCCAAACTGAATGAATGTCCTTTAGATCCAGGTATGTATGAGTCCTTGGATTTGCCCCCTTCCTATGTTTTTGTGTTTTTGTTGTTGTTTTGTTTTGTTTTTTACATTTTTTCCTTAAAACAATACCAGCCTTTTTGCTTTATAATGAATTTTGATAAAACTTTGTTCACAAAATGTCCAGAAATTTAGTTCCAACTTTATTCTATTAGTCTATATTTCTAAAAGATATACTATTTCGTCTTTTACCTTAGGTTTAAAACTTTAATACAGCAAGTTCTTATTTATGGCTATGGTTTGTAAGTCTTTTCTTTGTCTCTTTGCTCAATGGTAATGCTCTTTTGGTGTACTTAAAAATTCAAAAACAATCTCACAAAGTTACTTGTCTAGGTGGCCTAAAAAGACTCAAACATCTAATTTCAGGCTGTTTTAAATGCAGTAAATGGGCAAAAATTAAAAGTCCTTTGTTTAAATTGCTTAAAATTACATTTTTGTACCTGTTTTTAGGAAGTTTCTTTTATAAAGTTTCAAGCTTAGCACTTAACAGAAAGTTACTTTTAATTCCTTAACTTATATTTCACACCGACTTAATTTATAGTTACTTTAATCTACTTCCTTTAAAGGTGCATTGATGTAGAGTCTCAGAAGGTTTTGGAAAGAGGTTAACGAAGAACGTGATTTTTAGACTATAATAAAATGTTCCATAAGTCAAATACATTGCCCTGTTTTCACTTATATTCTGAAGGTAAAATGAAGTCTTACTCTATTCGATTCTGAATTGTGTGCAAACATATATATGGTAATGTTTTATGAGTTTTTTTGAGTATAGAATATTACAGAAACCTACTCTACCATTATCACTGATCTGTTAGAAAATTTAGAGTAAATTTTATTTTATATTGAAGCTATTTTTCTGCTTAAGAAATCTGAAGACTAATTTATTTAGCATAATTATTTTCATTCATCTTTTATATGTCAGGTGCTGGTGATGCATAGACCACTAAGATACATTTCTTGTCAAGAAGTTTATTATCTTGTGCTTCATTTATATAAAATCATGTGCTGACACTATCATTAATTCATAAAACAATATCAGCAAACCTCTTTGAATTGATGGCCAGTGCCATGAAGCAATGGAAGAGTGATCTCTAAGTCAGGAGATTACTAAATCACACTGTTTGAAGAATAGATGGTGAAACTTCTGTTGTTTCCTTTGGGCAGGTGGCTACTTCATTGTTAAAGGAGTGGAAAAAGTTATTCTTATCCAAGAGCAGCTGTCTAAGAACAGGATTATTGTGGAGGCTGACAGAAAAGGGGCAGTTGGTGCTTCAGTTACCAGGTATGGAAAGCAGAGGTGGTGTTCTTAAGAAATATTGATAATTCCATTAATATCAGATGGCTGTCTTTTGATAGGGAGGAAGTACCCAGTTATTTCTCTGATAACAGGCATCTTCATAGTTTTCTATTATGGTACAGACTCATTTTGAGGTTTTTCTCTTCAAATATATAAAATTGATTAAGAATATATGCTCCACACTGGATCCAAGGAGTTCAGGTGGAATAAAAGTGAAGTAGGTCAAAATGAATTGGTGATTGTCACTTATTCGCCTACAAAACTTCCACCGTAATCTCAAAGCTAAAGAAACATTTATGGTGTTTTAAAATGCAAGTGGCAAGGGCAGGAGAGGAGTTGTGCAACTTTAAAAAACATCTATTAGATAGAGCCTCACTGATTGTTATTGATCAATTGAACCTTATTGATGGATGAACATTGCTGTTGCATGTAACTAGCTTGACACTAAGTGGAGATGCAGTTTAAACTTGTGTTTCCTTGTAGCTCTACCCATGAGAAAAAAAGCAGAACCAATATGGCTGTGAAACAAGGACGATTTTATTTGAGGCATAATACTTTATCAGAAGATATACCCATTGTAATTATATTTAAGGTAAGGTTTACAGGTATTTACTGAAAATTATAAACAATTTTTTTTAATTTGTATTTTTTTTCAATTACAATTGACATTCAGTATTATATTAACTTCAGGTGTATGCGTAGTGGTTAGACATTTATGTAACTTACAAAGAGATTCCCCCCAATAGTCTAGTAGTACCCACCTGGCAACATACATAGTTACTATAATATTGACTATATTCCCTATGCTGTACTTTACATCCTTGTGACTGTTTTGTAACTGTCAATTTGCACTTCTTAATCCCTTCACCTCTTTCACACAGGCTCCAACCCCCATCCCATCTGGCAACCATCAATTTGTTCTCTTTATCTATGAGTCTGTTTCTGTTTTGTTTCTCTGGTTTATTTTCATATGTAATTAGAAATTTGGAGCTCTAATTAGAATAAGGAGTTCTAAAAATAGAAAGATTTGTGGTATGAAATATTGATAAGTTGTAAATATTGATAAGTGGTATGGATAAGATGTCAGTCATGTAATGTATTTTAAATTGAAAGCTAATAAGAGCAGGATTCAGATATTTTTAAAAATAGGAATCTATTTTTTAATAGATATATTATAAAAAATCCCAAAGCTACAAAAGGTTATATAGTGATGAGTAAGCCTCCCACCTACCTGTACCTTACCACATAGTTCTCCTGCCCAGAGATACCACTTGCTACTAGTTTCTTGTACATCTTTCTAGGGATAGTCTGTACATATAGAAACACATGAGTACATAGTCCATTTTTATGGCTTTGTTTTTTATTTACATACATTGCACATCATTTTGCTCTTAGCTTTTTTTCTCTTTTTGTTTTTTCTAACTTACATTTGGAGATATTGTTATATTACTTCATATAGAGCTACTGTATTCTTTCTGACAAACTGTTCTATTTATGGCCCATGTGGACATATATATCTCTTGCTATTACAAAACTGCTATAATATCATGTTACACATGGGCAAGGATTGTGTATCTGTAGGCTAAATTTCTAGTAGTGGAATTTTCTATGTCAAAGAGTATGGACCAAGTTCATTGTTCTTTTTAAGGGATTTCTGGATTCTGGTGAGTTTCTACATAAACATGGATCTTCAATTTACAACTGATTTTTTTTTCCAGCTTGTTTGTGAATTATTGGCTTAGAACCCAAAAAACATTTTCCCATAGAAATAATGTCTAAATGGTATCTTCTCAGGTAATTATATAGTGACTGACTTAATTGGCTCTGAGACTTAAATATTATGCTCATTCTGTGAACAGTTAAATTATAGTATTAGTCATTTAGCAAAACAGAAAAATCAGTATTCACAGATTCTATATTTGCCAATTCTCCTACTTGCTAAAATTTATTTGTAACTGCGAATCAGTGTTTGTGGTGCTTTTACAATTATTCATGGACATGAACATGCATAGAAGAGTGAAAAGTTTGAGTCACCAAATAGGCACATTTCCAGCTGAGGCCAAACAAGGCAATACTGCCTTCTCATTTCAGCTCTCATACTGTTGAAAGTGCCCTTTTGCCATCTATTTAATGCATTTTTGTACCTTCTGTTGCTGGTTTTGCTGTTTAAAATGACCCTCAAGTGTAGTGCTGAAATGCTATCTATTGCTCCTAAGCGCTAGAAGGCTGTGATATTTGTATTAGATAAGCTTTGTTCAGGCATGAGTCACAGTGCTGTTGGCTGAGACTGCAGTGTAAATGAATTATATCCATATACACACACACATATATATATTAAGGTATCTTTAAATAGAAACATACATAAAACAAGGTTCTGTATTAATCAGTTGAAGAAAATGTAACCAGAGGTTCACAAGAATCTATTTCCCCCAGGAGCAGTGCTTCAGTCTTCATTAATCCAGTGTTTTCGGCAACTGTGTAAAACGTAGCTGCTCTGGGTAATGATGATCAACTGTACATGGGTATTAAGTGAATCTTGATGACTAGGTTGGTGAAAATAAAGAACTCAGATTATCTGAGGAAATACTGAAGGGATACTGAATACTCCAGGTAATTTTAAAGGTTGATAATACTCATTTCTCATTATTTAGTTTCACTTCAGTGTTAAATATTTCTGCTCAACAGTTGTTAATGTGTAGTGGAAATACCTTGGGGATCGCAGTGAGAGAAAACAGAGAAAGAGATCCTTTGAAGTGGAATTAACTAAGTTGGTTAAAAGGAAAAACATTTGGATATAAGCCTTGAGGAGTAAGCAAGGAGATGAACTGTCCTGTTAAAGCTGTAACCAGGTGACAGGGCACAGGAGTCAGGGGGGAAGATGGATCTCCTCATGTGAGGGTGGTGTTGGGGGCCAGGGAGTTCATAGGAGTTGTCGGTGAAGGAGGTTGTAGAAATTTTTTTTTTTCTATTTAGTAGAGCTTAATGTGCTTTTGAGTTCTATAAATGAGATTGTGCCATATATTTTCTTTTTAGGTGGAGGAGGATAGTAGCAGTACCATTATATGATGGTGCCAGGGAGAATTCATAAATATACTTTATTACCTTTCTTCAAGGTCTATATTTTTTAAGCACAGAAGTAATTTTGCCTTTTCTTGTAGGGATCCCCAGTACCCAATGCAGTGCCTTGTGTACATAGTGGTACACAAGTGTTTAGTTAGGAAAATTTGTAACTATGTAGAATTACATCTCCAGCAGAGGGCAGTATGCTCCCATGCATCAAAAGGAATTTTTTGAAAGTTTTTCATGCTTGAAGATGCCCAAGGACTACATTCCTTACACCAGAAATTATAAATTAATTGTAATGCATGTAATCTTATATCACTTACATGGAAAATGCATCACTAAGCACATGCATTAAAATAATAAAATCTTTATTGACTACTTTTGCTGAGGACAAATATTTGTTAAGACAGTTTCTTCTGTCAAATTTATTTAATATTTGTGCTGTAAATGTATATACATGTATAGTTGACTTAAATCCTTTTTATAATGGGCTATTAATTAACATTGTACATTTTTATGTAACCAATAGTTGAGATTTTAAACTTCTTCCTTTCTGATTATAAAGCAATCTTTGCATTATAAAAGTTTAAAAAGCCACTGAAAAGTATGTTATTTTTTATGACTTTTTTTTTGCTTTTGTAATATACATATCGATTTTATTTTTTTCACTTAACAATGAATTGTGAATAGTTTTCCATGCCTGTAAATGTGAATCTACATCATTACTTTTAGCAAGTATTATATAGAAATTTCATGTCTGTGATATAATATATTTAATCAATTTCCTATAGTGGGACATTCAGGTGTCATTTTTTTCCCCCCCAAGTTTTCACTCTTATACACAACCCTGGGTGTCCTTATACATACATGTTTGTGCATGTTGCTGATTATGTTGTGAGACTTAATTCCTGAGAATGGAATTACATCTTTTTTTTAAAAAATCTGGTACATGGTGCCACATTTTTCTCCCGAAATGTATCCATTACATTCTACGTATAAGGTGTGTTATACATAGTGTATCATCAATTATATAAGAATTAAGTATTTTTAAATTTCAATTCAAACTCTTTAGTTTAAATATTCAGTTCAAACTACAGTCACTTTTTGGTTTCCTACTACAGGGATATTTTAATAATCTGATGGAAACTTATTTGATACCCACTATTTGGACTTCCCATCTGGAAGGTAGATTGGGTATTGGATTGCTTAGAATCAGTCAGATCTAGGTGGAATTCAGCTTCTCCACTTCGTAGCTAAGTGACCTTGGGCAAGTTTCCCACTCACTGAGCCTTAGATAATTCATCTATAAAGTGAGAATTTCACCTAAGAGGGTGGTGATGAAGAGCAAGTAAGATCATGTATTTTTGAAAATTAAGACTGCCTGGAAAGAGGATGCTCTTTGTCTTTCCTTCGTTCCCCTTACACATTTATGCCAGAAGCCCAGGAAAATAAACTGGGATACCAGGAAACTCACATCATTTCTCTTTCTGTGTTGTGTGGCCTTGACACAGACCTTGACAGTCATTAGGACTTGATGGTCGTTGATTGTAACCAACAATTGGCTAAAAGTGACAGAAACAGCAGGGTTTTAGAGTCCATGCTGAGTCTGAATATGATGGATAGAGCTTTTAAGACCTAGATCAGCCTTATTTATGGACTTGAATCACTACAAAGGTTCTCCTGCCCATGAGTCTCCCCCACTTTGCATCCTGTATTCCCAAGTACTCAGCAGTTGGGCTCTTGTGTCATCTGTGGTCTTAAAGTTTTTGCGGAAAAGAGGATCAGGTTTCGGGGGTGCTGGGCTTTGTTTCTTGGAAGCCAACTTATACTGAAATTTTTGATCTTTAAAGGGGAATACTCACAGTTAAAGAGGGCCATCACGTTTCTTTTATTATCTGCTAGGACCACTTTTGGTAATATTAAATTGTCTTCTGTCTAATTTGAAGAAAAATGAGAGATTCCTGGATATTAGATGTTTTAAGAAGTTGGCCCCTTTCCCTCCTTCACATAATATATTTCAACATATCACCATTAGCCTGCATTTTATTTTATTTTGTTCATTAATATTCTTCTTTTTGTCTTTTTAGTCACACTCATGCCACTTTTTAAAGAACATGTCTCATTTTTATTCTTATTACTGATTGCCAGACTGAGTGACTTTGTGCTGAAATGTATTGTCTCTGCTGTTTTTTGGTAAGGTTATTATATAGCATTCACTTTTGACTTAAATTAGGTGAAATGATTTCAGATACCTAGAGTACAAAGAGCTCCATATAAAGCTAGTTTTCAGATGTCTAAATTATGTCTGTAAAGCAAAATGGTTGGCCATTTTGCTGTTGTATCCATAGCAATCTCATTTATTTGTGGCTGTGACTTCTGAAGGCTAAGTAGTTATAAAGTCAGTTTGGTCTTTGGAACTGGAGCACTTTTGATGATAACCTGACTGAGTTATCACCCTGTATTTCAGTGTATTTCAGATTCAGGAAGAGTTTAATTCTTTTAGAGGAAAGCTTTGCCACTAATCATTTTTTCTGCACATGTGGTGTTATTTACAATGTGCTTGACATACCTTTGCATCATAGCATATTTGGAGGGCCTGAGCAATCTATTTAGATCCATGTTAGACCACTTGAGAATTTTATGCAATTATAAAATTACTCCTTAGATTCAGCACCAGGGCATCTTGAAGTGGCAGTTTATATGTTAAATGAGGGTGGACTTTTGTTATTATTAAACACCAAAATAGGCAACCAAGTATATAACCTTTCTCACTTGGAGATTATTGAACTGAAAATTAATTATTAAGATAATCTAGATGGTCTTTAGTTCAGATATTTTCGATATTAACGTGCCTCAGGAAATGGGGTTGATCCAGAAAGCTACTGCCATTTCAGCTCTCAGGTTCTCTGTCTCAGTGAGCTATATAATTTCTGTCTCAGTTCTGCTCTGAAATTTCGCATGCTTTGTTTGGCATGTGTCCTGCATAGATCTCTTTTAGTGTTGGGCTTTCCTCTGAGAAGTGATGTGCATTGGTCACTAAGTTTTTTATCTAGAAATTTTAGAGAAAGGTGTTTAGATTCCACTGCAAATTAGTTGCCTTAGTATTGTTTCTTTTATATTTTGATTTCATTGAAATCCATATAACATCATTTTGAGAGATTGACAGGTAAAAACAAAGTTATATTCTAATTAGCTTTCCACTGGGAGCTATTCTCTTCTGATATTTGTGACTAGCAGACTGAGGAGAACATGTAGATGGTTCTACATATATGCCATCGCCATCAGAGTAGATGCAACTTGTACTTGTTCAAAGGATAATCTAGTTTTTTTTCATTTGCTTAAAAATTAGGACATAAATATCTGCATATATTTCATACCATAAAACTTTCAAAGGAGTGCTCTTTTAAAGTGAGCCCCAGTGAATGGTTCGTTTACTGACGCAGTAAAATGCATATAAATCTGTAAAGTTTTCTTTATCCATAAAACATCTCAAAAAATTAGTAAGATACTTGTGAAACTGAGCTTCCTAAACCATAATATTTTAGAAAGGAATTTGATGTGCATATTCCAGTGAGATTCAAAAGTCAGATAAACATGGAAATAAAGACCTATTGAAAATAAATGCATACTACACAGAGCAGTTAAGGCAAGAGTGTGATGAATGAGAAAAATTGAGAAGTAGGACACAGGAGATGTGGGAAGGAACAAATGATAATGCATTATATGAGCCTGAGCTTGGATATAAACTCCACTGGTATTCACTTACTCTCATCCTTACTTAGGAATGTTTACATTGTTGAAAACTTTTAGAAGCACCCTCCTATTCCTATGTTGCAACCAAAATGCTTGATGTCTGTTTTCTTCTGTAAAATCACCTTGGATCTCACCAAGACACTAGGTCAAAGAATCTGAATTGCTATTTCTTCATGATTTAAATTTGTAAGAAAGTTTTCTTCACTGATAAAATCACTGATCAATATTATTAATATCCAGAGGTATATATGCAGAATTTTATTCTAACCAAGACTATTAAGTAGGGACAAGGAAAGGAGAATAAGACCAGGTTTTTGTTTGACCTTTGAACAAAGGCAATAGATCCCTGATACTGAATGACTCTAGGAGCAGCCCCTCATAGACACCTATGGGCTAAGTGAGCACTTTTCAGAGAAACAGAAAGGAAGAAAATAAGGGATTCTTTACCTTAAATCTGGCCAGAGACAGCAGTCCTACCACAATCCTGCACCTTCTACTGAAAAGGACATGGGAAACTGTCACTCTTACTCTGGAGGTATTAAAGGAAAGCCATCCTTTCTAGCAGGGATATGACTTTTTCTATTTGAGTTTCAAAGTCTGGGCTCCAGATAACTTTGAGAGTTGCATACTATTTGCAGCAACGTATTTCCAACCTTAACTTGTCCTAATGTATAAACAGAAAGAAAAAGAATGGAAGAAAAGGAACAGGAGGAGGACCAGGAGGGAGACAGAGGATTACTTATCAAACTTGGCCCTAAAGGATGCCACTAGCATCTCCCCTCCAGCACCATAAAGTCTCCACGTGGTGTGGCTTCCTAATGACTTCAGAGAGACGGCATCTGCAGAATCTGCCTTTCTGCCATTTATAGCTCGGTGCACTGACTCCCAGGTTTCTTGAAGGAAGAGGGCCCCTAGATGCTGCTGTCTTGCAGCAGTAGCTCAATTATTATATATACAATTTTTATAAAGGATTATGTACTGACTGAATACATTTTTCTTTTTTAAATATATTTTTATTGATTTCAGAGAGGGAAGGAGAGGAAGAGGGAGAGATAGAAACATCAATGATGAGAGAGTCATTGATCGGTTGCCTCCTGCACGCCCCCGACTGGGGATCGAGCCTGCAACCCGGGCATGTGCCCTGACCAGGAATCGAACCCTGATCGCCTGGATCCTAGGTCGATGCTCAACTGCTGAGCCACGCCCAGTCGGGCTGACTGAATACATTGAAAAGAAAATGTATTTTTAAACCTGTTCTTCTATGAATGGAAATGACACCTTTTAACTATGCTGTTGGTTTTTCAGTTAAGCTTCCAATGCATAATAAATTTGCAGTGGATAAAAAATAAAAATAATAAAAATAAATGAAATTAGGACTGATAATTTTTTAGGATTGCTCTTTAATCTGTGAAAGGCTAAGTGGTTTGATGAATGTCAAGTGTCCATTTTAATAAATTCATCATATGAAATTAGAGATAAAAATATGCAAAAATTTAAGTACAAAAAAGGTTTGTATCCTGAAAACTTTATTCACTAAACAAAAAAATTTTGAACAAGTTATACACTTAAAAAATGTTTTTAAGTTTAAATAGTGAATTTAATTCCAAAATTTGGTCTATTAGTTACCTGTGCTATATAACAAATTATAGCAGTTTCTGTTGGTCAGGGATTTGGGAGTTGTTTGGTTGGGTGGTTCTGGCTCAGGGTCTTTCATGAGTCAAGCTGTCAGCCAAGGCTACCATCACCTGAAGGCTGGATTGGAGCTGGAGGGTCTATTTCCATGATGGCTCTCACACATGGCAGTTGGCCTCACCACCGGAACTTTCAGTTGACTGCTTGGGTGTGACATGGCTGCAGGTTTCCCTGAGAGGAGCACTCAGATACAGAAAGCAGGAAGCTACAGTGCTCTATATGTCCAAGGCCCCAAAGTCATATATTGTCACTTCCACTCTTTTTTCTGTAGAGGTGAGTCATTAAGTTTAGTATACACTCAAGGGGAGGAATTAGTCTTTACCTTTTGAAGGGAATGTCAAAGAATTGGTGAACATTTTTTAAGCCATCACAGTTGGCCTAAAAGGGACACAGCATATATTTAGCTCCCCTCAAGAAACTTCAAAACTTTCAGTAAGTTTATATCTGATCCTAAAGTATCCACGTCAGATTTACAGAATACAAACTAAAATTCAGTTATAGAATTGTAGAATTTTGAGCTGGAGGGGAATTTTGAGTTGTGCCTCTTGTAGAAATGGGAAAACCGAGGTGGAAGAGGTAGTGTTTATAAGGTCTACTGTTGACATTATGTTAGGACAGACACCTCAGAGAGGTGCCCTTTCCATTGTACTCAGGCTAATGTTCTTGAAGGTCTGCATTGGAATTTGGGATTCAACTTAACACCCCCCCCACCCCCCATGTGGAGGGAGAACTGAGAACCAGAGGATCAAAGCCTAACGAGACAATTATCCCTGGTTCTGTTTTCTCTGCATAGCTAAAGGAAGAATTTTAATGCAAACATAACTTTTCCCCTAACTTCTAAGAAGCAGATTATTTCTCTGCCAAGAGACGGTTAGTGTGATTGTGCTGTATTTCTTGATATGGCAGAATTCCAGGCAAGTGTGTGAAGGAGTGAGCCTTCGCACCATATGGAATCTACAAAGACCTGCATTGCCGGCTGCCACCTTGAAACACTTAAGATAAGTGGGTTTCTTAAACCTGTTAAGTGTGTGCTTAGTTTTAAACGATCTCTTTTAAAACCTGCATGAAGTATAGCTTGGGATCTCTGGAAGAGTGAGGTAAAACACCCCTTAGGAAAAGTTCTTTTAGCTTGAATGTGGATGATTTGACAGTTTTCAGAAAAATCATCCTTTTGACAAAGCTAATTGGGGTTCTGTTTATTTTCAGCAATGCACATTTTCTGATTTGCCCTTTGGCTGTTTATTTTTATTTTATTTTACTTTTTCAGTTTGCCTTTGTGATTGTGACCGGTGTCTTCACTGTACCTCCCCACCTCCTTTCTTCATGATGAAACTCATAGAATATTTATAAATTTTACAAAATAGTACACATGCAAAAAGTGCTTGAGAATGTTTGTTTTCCTCTTCCTAATCAAAATTTCTGTCTCAGGTTCTTCTGCAGCTTGGGCTTTGGCTGCCAATGCCAGATGGCACCATTTCTGAGGAAAGAGCTAGCTTTTGCTTAGAAGTAATACCCACAAACAATGCCAAATTAGCATAAGCAAATGTCAGTGAGTTAATACAAAGCCAGCACTCTTTCTCTCTTTTCTTTCCTTCCTAGGCCATGGGTGTTGAGAGTGACCAGGAAATTGTGCAGATGATTGGAACAGAGGAGCACGTGATGGCTGCATTTGGGCCCAGTTTGGAAGAGTGCCAGAAAGCTCAGATTTTCACACAGATGCAGGTGTGTCTTTTCATTTTTCCCTTTGCTATGAAAGGGAATTGGAGATTTAATGGTGCTCATTGATAAAGCATGGGATGCAGTGACTTTTGGGGGTGTAGGTTTGGGAGGGGTGTTAGAGAGATGGAAGGAGTGATAGAGAAGCTTCTCTGACTTAGTTAGGGATTAGGCATAGACAAATCATCATCCTGTGGTGTCTAACTTGGAAGGGGGACATGTGGCCAAGAGGCTTTTGGTCTCATATGATAGGAAGTACTCTTTTTTCCTTATTTGCCTGAGTTATATATATTAAAACTACAGCAACTCTAGTGTAGAAAGCTTTTTTTTTTTTTCTTTTCATTTCTCTTTAATATCTCTTTTTATTCTCTACTTCTAATTGCTTTTGACATCTAGTTATATGTAATTTCTCTCCTTTCTCCTGAATTCCCAGTGTTATCAGCAAGGAAGGCCCAGATCAGAGACCCCTTTACCACTACAGAACGTTCATTGACCTGCTGAGGCACTTCCTGTTGGAACCTGGGGATTTTAGAACAAGACAAAAGATGAAGATAGGGACACACACACACACATACACACATATGCCTAGGATATATAACAGCCATACTTAGGACTTTTAGTCCAACATTTGTAAAGTTCTTTGCTAAGTGGAAATCAATGGTGACATCCCTAAGAGCCATCCTGGGAGGTGGGAATTCCCTACTATAGAAGCACAGTAGAGTTTTTATTGAACCATATGTCTGTTGTCTATTCTGTGGGTTACTTACAACAGGGTATAAATTCCAGGCGGTTTTTTTCTTGTCACCTAGGATGCTTGCAGAGATAGCATTTTCCCAGTTGTATCTGTTAGTGTGTATTCCGAAAAATCAAAGCCTGTCTTGGTATTTTCAAAGACTGAGTCAAACATTTAGGAAGGTTATTTTCATATGTAAGTATATGTAATTCCAAAGCACAAATCAGTGGGGATTATTCTCATCACTGCCTCCCTCTTTTTCTGCAGTTAATTAATAGTCAGCTCTGGTTTGGGACAGCAGTATCAGGAAAAGTGCTTGGGATTTAGAAGATTCTATTTTTGGTCTTTATTGAAAGTGAAATATTTAGTGAGCATGAGTCTTTGTTACAAACTGAAATTATATTGTCGAGAGGTTCCTAGAACATGAAGAGGAAAATGTTAAGAAAAACCCAGGAAGTGGCTCAGTTTGGGGAGATACACTCTATCCTTTAAAACTCTGTAATGCTCTGAAAGAGCAATTTGCCTTGATACCCCAGTGGACTCAATGAGATCTAGTATTCATTTTATTACATACATCATCATTAGTTGTCACATAACCCTAGAATCATAAAGCCGTTTGAGCAGGGGCTAATAGTGGGTTGGAAAATTGCTCATTTATTTCTCTTAAATAGGTACTGACAGAAAATTTTATCTAACTGAATCAGAGAAGTTCAATTAAAAGAGGAAAAGGGATTAAGGTAAAAAGAAAAACTCATAGACACAGACAATGTTATGGTGATTACCAGAGGAAAAAGGGGATGGGGGGAATTAGAAGGTATAGGGGAGATAAATGCTGATGGAAGGAGACTATACAATATACAGATGATGTATTATAGAATTGTACACCTGAAACCTATATAATTTTATTAACCAATTTCACCCCAATAAATTCAATAAAAAGGAAAAAAAATGATAAGAGGAAAATATAGTTAGTTAGCAAGTAAGACAAATGTTTCTAACATGAGGAAAACAAGCAAAGTGTAAATTTGAGATGGTTTGTACTCTGTATGCTGGATTAAAACATAGATTAGTTATTTGCTACTAATAAAAGGTTGCAGAGATACAAGTAATCCAAAACAGTTAAGTTGAACATATATTATGAACTAGGGCAACATGAATATCTTATGTAATTCTAAATGAAATGTAGCAAGTACATTTTATCTCATATAATAGAACTTTTGACGATATGGCATTTTAGTGGGTTGCTTAAAACCAGCATTTCGTTTTTATTGCCTGCCTTTTAGTCTCGCCTCCTTTTCTTCTGTTCACAAAGCCTTTTTGCTCTATATTAGTTACGTACATTTTACATCATCCTCGCCAAGTGATTTGGTGTATAGAGAAGAAATTATTTATTTTCTTTTGGGGAAGATAGGATGCAGTAGGGGTGTCATCTTGGCCTATTTATGAACAGATTGGGCTCTTACCCTCACACTATGAAACCCTGGCAATGTGATTGGATATTCTAGGGACAAGATGACTTTCTGCTACATTAGAAGTAATACCAGATGCCCCTGTGTTCTTTTTTGTTTCTTCCTTAAAGTGAAGCATCTTTAACCTTTTTCCCAAGGGAACTGGAAGACCAGAATTTAATGAGGACAGCTCAGTTTAGGGAAAACCCAACTGCCTATCTGTTCCTGGATCCCACCAACTGCTGAGTTGTTTTAATCAGTTCCCTAGTTATTACTTACTGCTAGGTTACTGCAGCAGGTGTTTACAGGGTCTTAGTTTATCTTATGCTCTAATGGCCTTTTTGTAGGGAAGATCCTAGGTTTGGTGCCCAAATCTTGTAACAGAGGAAGAATTCTACACTGTACTTGTCATTAGGAATCAAAGAAAAAGATGACACGACATTTAGTAGGAGAGAGATATACATGTAAATAGACAGTTAAAATATAGCGTTATGTGAATGCTAATGAAAGTATTCAGTGTTTCATATGTAAGGGATTAAAATAGAGAAAAAGGAGTGGGGCTAGGAAAGGTTTCAAAGCAGAAGTGATACCTCATCTAGGTTGTGAAGCATGGAAAAGAAATTTACCAGGCAGGTAATTGGGGACAGGAATTTTAGGATAAAGAATTAGGGATTCTTTAGGATAAAGAATTAGGGATCCCGTTTTCTTCTGACTAACTAAAAGCCAGTTTAAAAAGAAAAAAGCATTCATCATTGTTACAAAGTAATAAGAACCACGTGATCCTCTTCGTTAAAAGCTTTTTATTAAAAAATTTTAACATGTGCAAAATACAGAGAATAATATTATGAACCCTCATGTACTTGTCACCCAGCTTGAAATCCACTAATGTAAATCTTCCAACTTTTCTTTTTCAAGATTGTTTCAGCTATTCCAGGTCTTCTGCATTTTCATGTAAATTTTAGAATCAATTAATTTTGATTTTTAAAAAGCCTGCCAGGAGTATAATTAGCATTTATGATGCATCTCTTGGTCATTTTGAAGAGAATTTTAACAGTAAGCCATCTTAACAGTATTAAATGTTCTAGTGTATGAAAATGGAACAATCATCTATTTATTTAGGTTTTGTTTTTTCTCAGCAATGTTTAGTAGTTTTCAAGTTAGAAGTCTTACATGGTGTAATTCCTTTTTGAGGGAGAAAAAGTACTACCCCAAAATATTAACTGTAAACTGTGTTTTTTTTAGGTGGAAGCTTTATGGCTACTTTATATATATTTTTTACTCATCTGTATTTTCTAAATTTTCTATAATGATTATCAATTTTATAGTATGAAAACAAATTATAAAATAGGGAACCAGTGTATTAGATACTGTATTATGCTGTTTTGCCATTGATTTGTGACAAATGTTGATTTTTGACTAGGCCCAGTGCAGCTTTCTCCATAACCAGGACCCTTGTCTTTTTTGCTTATAGTGTTATGTATGGGTAGGTGCTTAATAACTTGTCTTCAAAGATATTGTTACACATTGTTATACTATATTCTGTTTTTCATAGGCATTAAAATATATAGGGAACAAAGTAAGAAGACAAAGGATGTGGGGAGGTGGACCAAAGAAAACCAAAATAGAAGAAGCAAGAGAGCTCCTGGCTTCTACCATCCTGACCCATGTGCCAGTGAGTACCTTTGCATGTAGAAAAAGGACTTACCTAGTTCTCCAAGGTTTTTGTCTTCCCAGACAAGCCAGTGCAATTATGTAACCAGTTCTGATTTAACTTACTGATTGAGCCAGGTTCATTTATATGGATCTCAGGGTTTGTACTAGAGAAGATTGAGTAGAACATTTGCAGTGGATTCATTCATCCATCTGTTCATCCATACAGTAGATATTTGAGTACCAGACAATGTTTTAGCACTATTCCTATTGTCTATTGCTACATAACAAACATTTCCAAATGGCACAAGATAACTGTTTATTGCTATCTCATGATTCTGTGGTGGTTTGACTAGGCAGGACAGTGGGAGAAGGGCTTTCTCATTTTGGGTCTCATAAAGTTGCAGACAGATAGCAGCTGGGGCTGAAGTCATTTGAAGGCTTGATTGGGCTGGACACCTAAAATGTCTTCCTCACTCATATCTCTGGTTCCTCAGTGCTTTTCCAGGTATTCTCTTTTCCCCCAGCAGAGTGTCCTGGACTTCTCATGTGGTACTTCAGGACTCTTAGAGGAAGTGAAAACTGCTAGTTTACAGGCCAACACAAAGGGGATGATGGATTCTATCTCTTAGTGAAGGAGTGACATGAAACATAGCGAGGGAAGGAGTTGATAGGGATCAGCTTTGGAGAAAAGCTACCATAGGGACTGAGTACAAACCTGAAAAGACATCATCTCAGCTCTTAGGAAGTTTAATAGACTAGTTGAATTTCTTTTGAATAGCAAGAATCATAACAATTCATTATTTTCTTATTTAAATATTATAACATGGGTTCTTTTCTTGAGGCACCTTAAATTATAATATGCATTGTTTCAAAAATTTTCTCTGATTTCTGAATTACAGGTTAAAGAATTCAATTTCCGAGCCAAATGCATCTATACTGCAGTGATGGTACGAAGGGTAATTCTGGCTCAAGGAGATAATAAAGTTGATGACAGAGACTATTACGGTAACAAGCGATTGGAATTGGCAGGACAGGTAACTAAATTATTCCATGTCAGAAATCTTATTTTCTTTAATAAAAATTAATTTGGTATTAATTTTAAGTAGGAGGAAGAGATAGTTGAATGGAATATACATTCATATATTTGAAGTATAAACGTTTCACATATGACTTACTATCTCTCAGGAATTTCTTTAACTATGAAAACTCTCTTAATTCTTTAAACATGTTACTAGTATATTACCTATATCTTTTGTTGAGATGTTTACCCTCATTCTGTGTAATGTAGGAAGTGAAGTATGACTTTTAAGTAGTATTTATTTATTTATTTAAATCTTTACTTGAGTACATGTTTACTGACTTTAGAGAGGTCAGGGGGAGAGAGAGAGAAGAAAACATTGATGTAAGAGAGAGCATTGATCTGTTGCCCTCCACACATGCCTCCATCGGGGATTGAACCCACAGAACCACACAGGCCAGGGCATTAATATTTATTATGAATCAGCTACCATATGCCTGGCATAGTCCTAGGAACTGGGAATACAGAAGAAATAAGACAAAGTTCCCTTTTCTCTTAGTCCTTAGTGTCTATTGAGAGAGGTGAACAGTAAACAAGTAAACAATCCCCTAACTTTTTGTGACATAGTAGAAGTGGGTTAGTAAAAATGTCTCTAATCTCATTTTAAGTCTTTGCTAGTAAATTATACCTTATTTTGAGAGTATGTACCCCTTTCAACTGGTTAGCAAGTATCTAAAAGTCTTCAAACTTTATGTTTCAGCATTTAAATCAGTAATTTTTTTAAAAGAGCTAGAATATAGACTTGGCTGCTTTTGATATTTTCTTTTTATCTTTGGTTTTAAAGAATTGCCTTGGTGTGGATGTACTGAGTAAGGTTCACTAAGTTCTTAAATC
The DNA here is from genome assembly GCF_964146895.1 of Miniopterus schreibersii. Taxonomy (NCBI): domain Eukaryota; kingdom Metazoa; phylum Chordata; class Mammalia; order Chiroptera; family Miniopteridae; genus Miniopterus; species Miniopterus schreibersii. The sequence continues at coordinate 176,483,051 of NC_138102.1, forward strand.
TGTAAATGTGTGGCTTTCAGCAAATTTGAGAAATTTTCAGGCTTTATTTCTTTAACTATCTTTTTAAAAAAATATATCTTTATTGATTTCAGAGAGAGGAAGGGAGAGAAAGGGACAGATAGAAACATCATTGATGAGAGAGTCATTGATCAGCTGCCTCCTGCTCACCCTCTACTGGGGATCAAGCCCGTAACCCGGGCATGTGCCCTGACTGGGAATTGAACCTCGATCTCCTGGATCCTAGGTCAATGCTCAGCTGCTGGGCCACGCCTGGCTGGGCTAACTACCTTTTTTGTACTATTTTCTTCTGACTCAAATTATATCGTTAGACCCTTGAATATTGAGGCTCTGTTCATTTTCTTTTCAATTTTATATTGTTCTGCAGATTGGATAATTTCTATTGACCTACTTTCAAGTTTACTTATGTTGTCTCTAATATGCTGTTACGCTCATCCAGTTTAGATACTGAATTTTCCAGTTCTAAAATTTTCATTTGGGTATTTTTATAGCTTCTGTTTTTTTCTACTGAGACCTCTTGTTTGTTCATTCATTGCAATCATATTTTCATTTATATCCTTGAATTTTAATAGCTACTTCAGAATCCTGGTCTGCTAATTCCAACATCTCAGTCATCTTGAATATGGGCCATGTTTTCCTGTTTCTTCATATGGCTAATAGTCTTGGATTGTATGCTCATGAACATTGTGGGTGATATTCTGTCTTATTCCTCTGAAAAGTGTTCTGCTTTTTGTTTGTTTTAAAGCAGTTAACTTGGCTATAAACCTCTGAATTCTATCTCCTTGCATCAAGCAGCTGAAACATTCTCTTTAGTTCTTTCAGTCACAGTTGGGCTGTAAGATGCTCTTTTTATTATTCTCATGGTTATTTGTCTTATCAATTTAAGCAAGTATTTTTAGTTTTTAAAAAAATAATGTTATGATTTTTAAAAATAAAACAGTAAATTAAGCATTATCAGATAGCAGGTATTAAAATAAAAATCACAATACACAGTGAAAAGGCTTTAAAAAATAACATTACTACAGTAAAATGAATTTCAGACAACTATAAGAAAGTTTGCAGTGAAAATGAGTCTCCCACTTCTGACCTCCCTTCCCACCTGACTCAGTTCCCTAGTTCCTCTCTCCAGTAAGTCACTTTTCCCTTCCTTTCCTCTACCCTTCCAAAGACATCTTATGCATGTACAGATATCTTTATTCACTGGCATTTTAAAGTTATGCTATTGGAAGCTCTTGGCTTGCAGACATTCAGGCCTATGTATGAATTTATGCTAAGTTTTGTGGACCTCATTTTGAGTCCTGTGTCAGAGGCAAGTTTCGAGTCAGGCTTTGCAATTTTAGAAGAAATCATCTATTAAAGCAGTTTGTCCTCATTAATATAAAACAGATACTCAAAGCAGTATGTCTATGAATGTTGCTTGGCCATTATTGCCAATCCTTCTTACTTAAGAGGAGATTTAATCAGTGAAATGCCTGTGTTGCTACAGAAATTGACATATGCCTGCTTTTGTGTCTGTGCTTTTTAGTTATGAAATATTTCATGCATATAGGACTATATATAATGTGTATGTGTGTTTGTGTATTAAGACTCATAAAACTAGTATTCTCATGCCCAACTCATCTAAGAGTGAGTACAGAACTAGTCCATTTGAGTCCTCTGTGTGCCTTCCCTGATTCTTAGCTACCCCTCCCCTCGGTCTGTTCTCGAGGCTCTGGCCAGGTGCCTTCCTATTCACCTGGTGGGAAGAATGCAATCCCAACACATTCCTGAGCACTTACTATAAGATTATGTGAAGCACATGTCCTTTTCCCAGGAGGATCCCTCAGCAGGCTTGAGCTTCAGACGTGGATTTATTCAGACGTGGATTTAAAGGTTTTTAAAGCATGAACTCTTACTCGGAATCCCAATATTAAAATAGGTAAAAGTTGAGCCTTTCTAGTTGAAGTGGGACGTAAGAGCTTGTTTCTCTGCCTGTTTGCCCTTTCCCTGAAACTCCTGTGTGGAATTCATAAACGTGGTTGACAGCTCTGTAGAATGAAGTGTAAATTCTAGCAGGGCTAATGGGGTCCTTGATGATCTTGCTGCTGTACACCTTTTTTATAGCCTGATCTCGTGCCAAGGTGAGCCACTTACATCTTCCTAAACACACAATGATGCTTGTTCATCCTTCTGTGCCTTTGAGTTATGCCTTCTGCCTGTTGCCCCTCCCTCATCTCCCCTTCACCCTTCCCCTAATGAGCTCCTACCCATTCATTATTCTTTGAATCACCCTCCCTGAAACCATCTGTGAACCCCAGGAGTAGTTGCTCTGTCTTTCAAATGCCAGCAACACTTTGTTCAAGTCTTTATTTGCATGCTGAATTACTATATAATTCTTTACCTGCATGCTCTTTCTCCCTTTAGACCATAAGCTTATTGAAGGCAGGAGCCATTTATATTCATCTCTCTATCCACAGTTAAAGTACTCTGCACTGAGATACAATGGTGACCAAGACTTTACAAGGCACCTGCTCTCAAGAGTGTGCATTTTGGTAGGGGAGACAGACAATGAACAAGTAAACTGTAAATGTGGTAATTTTAGATAGTTATAAATGTTTAAAGAAAACCAAAAACAGGCTAATGCTAGAGAGAGGGGTGGGTATTGCTGGGGGAAAGACTGTTAGTCAAGATGGTCAGGAAAGATCTCTTTGAAAAAGTGATATTTTTAAGCTGAATCCTCAAATATGCCAGCTACAACTTGAATGGGGTGAAGCCAGTCTCACACAACCTTGGGAACTACATTCCAGCAAGAGACCCAAGCAAGCATATCCATCTCCAGGGAGTTCTGGTGCTGGAGGAACTGGAAGAGAGGATCACTGTGGCTGGAGTGCATGGGGTGTGGAGTTGGTGAGAGATGACATTGGAGAACTAGCATGCAGGTGGTGGAAGGGGTTTGTATTTAGTTTTACATGCAGTGGAAAACCACTGGAGAATTTTAATCAAGGAAATGATGCAACCTGATTTTCAGTGTAGAAATATGTGATTCAGAGATGAACAGGCCAGGAGTGGAGCGGTTAGGAGGCTATGGCAGTATTCTCGATGCCAGATGGTGGTAATTGGAATGGTATCCAGCAGATACTACCACAACTAAATTTTTTAAAACTAGAATTAAAAATTTATAGGTTTGGGGGAAATTTTAGTGTGCATCCTTGGGAGTTCTATGTGGTTATAATGGCTGATTCTAGTTGGTGGGTTTTGGCCACCTTCAGATTGACCACTGTTTGGGGCACTGTGGGTATCCCTACCACCATCAATCCCAATTTTTACAGTTTTTTAATTGGAAAAAAAATCATGCAGTTAAATGAGTTCATTTTTAAAAAGTGTTGGTTATTTAGAGGAATAAGGAATGAAGTCAGGAGAGGGTAGAGGAGAAACTGTCCTGTTGCTTAAAAAATTAAAATTAAAATGAGGGTTCCCATGTGCAAGAAAACATGGCTTTATAAACAATGTAGAGACATAAAAGGCATTATGTTGGCTAAAATGTGTAAAAACAATAGCTGCTAATTTCACACCCCATGGGATGAGGGAGCATAAATGTGCTTCAGCTTTAGATAACAGAGCTGTATCTGCTGGCCAAACTGGTCCACAGAGCTTTCCCTCAGTCTTACTGCCTGCCACCTGAGGGCTGGCAGGCCAGCCGCCAGTAGAGGTGTTAGCAAAACCTACCCATTTCAGGCTTAATCTTTTCACCTACCTTTTCTTTTTCTGTAATGTGTTCATTATTTGCTGAGCATAACTCTATTCTTTGTCTTCAAATTTTTTGTTTCTAATGCAGCTTGCTTTGTATGGGTGAGATATGAACGGCACCAAAATCCGGCACCCTGGAAAGCCAGGGATTTCCACTCTGTGACAAAAGAATGCCGTCTTGACTTCAGAGATTGCCTAATCCCAGCTGTTCTGATAATGTAATTAAGGCTGCCTAATGTCTTTAATTTTGCAACCAGTTTGTGTGAAAAGGAGAATTTGGCACTCCGAAGGCTTAAACACTAAATAGCAATCTCAAGACGCCTAATTAGAATTCTTTGACATTAAGCTAATTGGTGAAACTATTTCAGCAGCTTAACTTCTTTATTAATTTTTTTAGGATTTTCATTGAAAATCAATTGATGAGCTGTCAGCATTTTTTCCTTAAATATAATGTGCTCTTTAGTGGTCCTGTCTTAAACAAGCTGAAAGGCCTCATACTAACTGTGAAGGGTAGTGAATATTATCACCAGCATTCCATCCCTTTTAGTCATTTCACTCTTGACCTAAATAATGTGACTTGTTGTATGACTTGGCCTTGTAGTGTCTCACTGCTCTGTGAACTGGAGAACATTTCTCTTAAATTGAAAATTTAGGGCTGGAAAAATTTATTAATAAGGCAGTTCTGATGAGTGTGCTCTTTTTACCTGTTTAGTACCAGGAGCATTTTCTTGTGTTTGAATTGGGGGCTTCAACAATTCAGCTGTGATCTAAAAAATCCTTGTCATAATTTGAGAGACAAAAGTCTTAAATGTAAGAGACTAATTAAAATAGAGCTGAGCTGTTGTGGTTTAGGTTAAGGGCATTCGCTTCTGTTCAGAATGCTTATTCAAGTTCCTTTTGCCAGTTTCCACAGGAAGTTGCTGAAATGGGTTTCCTTCTCCCTCTTGTCCCTTTGCACCTGCTCCCATTCCCATATTCTTTCTTTCTAGGAGTGAAACTGCTGGGTCTAAGTGGAAGAAAGGATTAAGCTCTTTAGAGGAGGAAGCTTTCTTTTTAGAACATTTCTGACGTGGCAAATTCAAGTCCAGGATCTTGGCTTTCCTATCACAAAGTCGATTTTAGTGGAAAAGTGGGAGGCTGTGTCTAACTTAAGGGGGAAGAGCATAACATCACATTCTACTTAGGAAATTCTTTCTTTAGTAATGGCTAGGGGAGAAGACTCATTGGCTTCGAAGTTTTCACTATGAGTCAAAAAACTACCCATGGGTAATAAATATTCAAGAACATAGTCAGTATGGAATTTAGAAAATCTTTAGCTTACAAGATTTCACTGAATTTCAGAACTCCTCTTTAAGTAAATAATTAGTGTATATTTCCCTTTTTAAAATATTAACTTCTTTTTTTTCTTTTTTTAAACATATCTTTATTGATTTCAGACAGAGGAAAGGAGAGGGGGGAGAGAGAGGTAGAAACATCAATGATGAGAGAGTCATTGATCGAGCCCACAACCTGGGCATGTGCCCTGACCGGGAATTGAACCCTGATCGCCTGGATCCTAGGTCGACGCTCAACTGCTGAGCCACGCCCAGCCGGGCAAAAAATATTAACATTCTTATTTGTATCTTCTGGTGCCCATATGCAAGAGTTTCTACAAATAGGATTGCCTAGTCATTGGAGTCAAGTTAAATCTGCAGCTTAACTGGAGAATGTCAGACTAATTTTACAAATATTTGTTCATCACATTGTACATGTTGCTGATGATCTTCATCCTATGACTTAGTATCAGACTTTTAAATTTTTGTCTTGATTATCTAGTGGGTATAAAGTGACATCTTGTGATCTTAATTTGCATTTTCTTCATTACTAATGAGGTTGAGCCTCTTTTACATATGCTTATTGACCATTCCTGTTTTTTCTTTGAGATACCATTTGAATTGTTGCATTTCCCTTATTGATTTCAAGATTTTTTAGTATATTTGGGTTCCTAGGTTTTTTTTTCAGTTATATGTGTTGCTGATATCTCCTCCCAGTCTGGATTCTTTTCTTTAAAAAAAAAACTTTGTGGGATTTTTTGATGTCTAGAAGTTTATAATTTTAACTGTGGTTAATTTTGTCAATCCTGTTTTTTTTTTAATGCTGCTTTTTTATATTTTAAACTTATGCCTTTAGTATTTGTTCTTTAGTCATCTGGAATGGATTTTTGTATATGGGATGAAGTAAGCCATCCAATTTCATTTGTTTTTCAAGTGAATAACAAGTTCTAGCACCATTTTTTATATAGTCTTTCACTTCCTCAGTGATCTGAAGTGCCACCTCTGTCGTATAACAAGGTTTAATATATGTGTGGGTTTGTTTCTGGACTCTTTATTGTACCCATTGGTCAATTTGTTTATGTAGTCATCAGTCCCTTCACCTTTTCAGGAGTGTCTTGGCTTTTCCCTATAAAGTTTAGAATTAGTTTTTATTAAAAATCTTTAAACATGTATAAAATTTCAAATATGTACAAAAATAGAACTAGCTATTAAAATAATATTAAATATTGAAATTTAATATTAAAAATAAAATTAGCTAATAAAGCTTGCTCCCATATATCCAGCATGCAACTTCAATTATTATCAATAGAAATCAATCTTGTTTTATCTATGCCCTCCTTAACTCCCTTAGATTCCCCCTATTCCACAAATTGGGTTTAAACAAATCTGAGTTATCAAATCATTTCCTTTCATTTTTTTAAAAAGTATTTATTAAAAAAATTTTTTAAATCACAGTTTACATTCAATATTATTTTGTATTACTTTCAGGTGAACAGTATAGTGGTTAGACAGTCATATACTTTACAAAGTGTTCCCCCTGATATTTCCAGTGGCCAGCTGGAATCGTACACAGTTATTATTATTTACTATATTTCCTATGCTGTACTTTACTATCTCCATGACTATTCTGTAACTACTGATCTGTACTCAATCCTTTCACCTTTTTCACCCAGTCCCTTAACCACCCTCTCGTCTGGCAACCATCAGTCTATTCTCTGTATTTATGAGTCTGTTTCTATTTTGTTTGTTTGCTTATATTGTTCTTTAGATTCCACATGTAAGTGAAATCATGTGGTATTTGTCTTTCTCTGACTGACTTATTTCACTTAGCATAATACCCTTTAGGTCCATCCATACTGTCGAAAATGGTAGGATTTCGGTCTTTTTACTGGTTGAGTAATATTTGATTGTATATATGTACTACAGCTTTTTATCCACTCATCTATTGATGGGCACTCGGGTGCTTTTGTAGCTTGGCTATTGTAAATAACACTGCACTCAACATAGGGCTGCATATATTCTTTTGAATTAGTGTTTTGGGTTTTTTTGGACATATACCCAGAAGTGGGATTGCTGGGTCATAACGCAGCTCCATTTTTAATTTCTTGAGGTACTTCCATGCTGTTTTCCACAGTGGCTGCACCAATCTGCTTTCCCATCAACAGTGTACTAGGGTTCTCTTTTCTCCATGGTAGCCATTCTGACAGGTGTAAAGTGATTTCTCATTGTGGTTTTAATTTGCATTTTTCTGATGATTAGTGACACTGAACGTTTTTCATGTCTGTTGGCCATCTGTATGTTCTCTTTGGAGAAGTGTCTATTTAAGTCCTTTGCCCATTTTTTAATTGGATTGTTTGGCTTTTTGGTGTGGAGTTCTTTATACATTTTGGAAATTAACCCCTTATCAGATGTATCATTGGTAAATATAGTCTCCCATTCAGTTGGTTGTCTTTTCATTTTGTTGAAGGTTTCTTTTGCTGTGCAAAAACTTTAACTTGATGTAGTCCCATTCGTTTATTTTTTCTTTTGTTTCCCTTGCCCAAGGGAATATTTTAGAAAAAATATTACTAAGAGAAACGTCCTAGATTTTACTGCCTATGTTTTCTTCTTGGATTTTTATGATATCGAGTCTGACATTTAAATCTTTAATCCATTTTGAGTATATTCTTGTATGTAGTATAAGAAGGTGGTCTAGTTTTATTTTTTTGCACATATCTGTTAAATTTTCCCAACACCATTTATTGAATAGACTGTCTTCACCCCATTGTATGCTCTTGCGTCCTTTGTCAAGTATTACTTGACCATATAGGTGTGGGTTTATTTCTGGGCTCTCTGTTCTGTTCGATAGATCTATATGTCTGTTTTTATGCCAGTACTATGCTTTTTCATTCCTCTAACCTTGTTTCCTAAAGAATTTCCCACATTCTGGGTCCCTAGATGATGGTATTCCCATGGTGTCATTTAACATATATATTCCTCTGTCCTCCTAAATTTTTTGTAAACTGGTAGTTAAATTCAAAAGCTAGTTCCTACTCAAGGCCTTTTTTTTTTTTAAGACTATGTCTGATTATATCTATTTTTTGTGTGGTTGGAATTGATCACTGGGGTTAGATGTTTGGGGCCCTGATTCATCCATTATAAAGTTCCCCATCAGCTTTTCTCCTCATGGCTTTATTTAGCTGCTGCTGCTTATTCCTATGGCCATTAATTAATTAGGGCACTCAAAATAGTGATACACTAAGTTTCATTCTTTCTGCATTGTTAAGCTGGAATTTTTCAATAAAGAATATTTTCATTAGCTTCTCTTTGGCTACCCTGAGACATAATTTATATGGAAAAGGCAGATGCTAGATGTTTTGTGTTGGGTTTTTTTTCTAAACCAGTTTGCAGAATATTGATTTAATTCCCTAATTTCCTCCAAAAGTAGGTAGTGAAGGGTTTTCTTTTTTTCTTTCTATCATTATAAACTTAGGACTTTTTAGCATTCTTATTTAATTTTAGAATTATCATCTCCATTTTTTTGTTTAAAAAAAAAAAGCCTGCTACTTTTTTTACTGAGAGTGTATTTGAATTTATAGATCAATTTAGAAAGAATTGATATCTAATAATACTGAGATATACCATGAGCATAATATATCTTTCCTGTTGAAATTCCCTTTAATTTCTCTCAATACTGTTTTAAATACAATTACTTTTTATATACAGTATTGGCCTATATCTTGTAAGCTTGACGAATTCACTTATTGATTCTAGTAGGGTTTGGGGTTTTTTAAAGATTCTTTGGGACTTTCTATGTGGACAAACATGTTATCTGTTTTCCAGTATCTATACCTTGTATTTCTTTTTCTTCCCCTATTGCACCGAATGGTACCCCATAATCCAGTGTTGAACAGGAGAGGTGAAAATGGACATTCCCTCTTTTTCGACAAGTTTATAAGGGAAAGCTTTAAGTTTTCTGCTCTTTCCTGCGATATCTGGCCCTTGCTTTGTATCAGTACAGGATCCTTGGCCCAGGCAGGTTTCCTGCCCTGCCCCAGGGAAAGATGGTTGTGGCTTCTCCTCTTGCACCTGGCCTTGTACCTTTTCCTGGAGTCAGTGGCCAGAAGATTTGCTGGCCTTTCTCCAGCAGTAGGTTGCTGTTACTACTGGTTGCAGGGAGAGTGCCTCTTCCACCCTCACAGACCTACAGCTTTGTTTCTGCCTCTCTCTCAGCGCAGGTTACCTTTGCCTGGGACCATCGGCTGGAGGGTTTCCTGACCCTACTCTGGTAACTTAATGGTTTTGCTTCATGTGAGAGAAACTCCAGGCAAATAGATAGGGTTTTGTTGCTTATTCCAACAAAGGGGTCGCTCTCAGATCTTCTTTCTCAGGTTTTACTCCAATCTTTCATGAGCACTCATGGAAAAGAACTTGTGAATGTGGATCCTCTTGTGTCTGGGGCTCTGAAGGATTCCACGCTTTCATGATATCCCACATTTGGCATTGGAGAAGTCCTTACAATTTTAACTGATTTCTTCTTTTATGGCAGACATCTGCTCTGTCATGTGTCCTTGGAGAGACTTGTCACCATTTGCAGTTCAGTTCACTTGTTGTCTTGCACCCTTACCTCTCTGTAGGAGTCAACAGTTTATGATTTTGTACATGATTCATCATTTTTTAAATTATGAAAATGGGAAGGATGTTGTCTTATGGCTTTCTACAGTGGAACTTACACATCTTTCTTAAGATCTCCACTCTCCTTCCAAATCCTGGAGCCTTCCTTCCACCTCTGCCACTCATCTATTTCATGAAATCATTGATTAACCCTGTTTTCCAGTAATCTTAAAGTAGGGGCTTAAACACTTTGATTTTTTTTTCTAGCATAGATGGAACTTTTTTTTACACTGTATTTTGGCCTCTCCAGCATTTACATCATTCTCTGCTTATTCAGGCTTGTGGAGCCCAGGCACTGGTCTGCGGATTGGTATGAGTCTGTGGTCCAGTTTTCACTGGTCTAGAGAGTAATGAGTAAGGATGGATAGTGTGAGTTTCATCAAGCAAAGAAAAGTACATATTTACCAAGTTGAATTTTAAAATATATTTTTTTCAGTCTTAAGCAGTTTCTTTATTTTGTTTTTTAACAAAGTTTAATAAAAACCTAAAACTTATTAAACAAGCTAGTAATGCATTTTGAAAGTTTACCATATACTTTTTTTTTTTTTTAGCTTTTATCTCTTCTTTTTGAAGATTTGTTCAAAAAATTTAATTCTGAAATGAAGAAGATTGCGGACCAGGTGATTCCTAAGCAAAGAGCAGCCCAGTTTGATGTAGTCAAACACATGCGTCAAGACCAGATTACCAATGGCATGGTGAATGCCATTTCTACCGTAAGGCTTCAGTCATTTGTTTAGAGTTTTGTAACTTATTTGTAAATCTATTCATATGCATTTATATGTGTGTGTTTGTATGTGTATGTATATATAAAAGAATGCTTACAAATCAGATTTTTTTTCTACTTTGAAAGATAGTCTATAGTTTAAATGTTATCAGTAGGAAATTTGTTGCTATATGACTTTATTGCCAAATTATAGTTCCTGTTATATGAGGCAATAAGAAAATAGATATACTCTTACATACAGGAAAATCTTAGTTTCACAGTTAATAGTCATTCTTCTCATGGATATATTTTCCCATTTTTTTTTCTATAATAAAATGGACATATTACAAATAGGTTTATTAATGACAACTTTTGTCCATAACAGTACAGAATGTTTCATTTCATTGTAGGTTTTTATTCCTCAGAGGGCCATCAGCTCTTCCTCATGTAGAGATAAAGTCAGGCCTCTGCAGCTGCTGTGTATTCAGGGCCTCTGGCTGTTCATACAGGGTTATCAGATAGGTTCTTGCTCCTTTTCTTAAAGCGCAACAACTATAGGTCTATCTGATGAAGTCTGGTTTACATTTTGTATGCCAGGCAGAAAATTAGTTTTATGGATGGGATTTTGCCTCAACAAAGGAACAGTATAGTGTTACACATTGATTCCCTTAATGAAAGAATTAGTAGCGGAGTTGCTGCAACACTTGACTTTAGAAATTTTCAGTCTATACGAGCAGCCCTTGCAGTGACAGCTATATCTAAACTTGAGGCAGACCAGGCCTTTGTACCTAGTTAGGCACATTAAACTCTTGTGGTCCCAGTTTGCCTAAGAGTAGATCCCTGTATATTTAAAGAGAAGCCTCCAGAGACCATTTAAACACACTTCTGTTAGAAATACTTTTCCTTGCTTTCCTATGATTTTCAGGTCATAATAGCTGTTCTGAGCACTTCTTTTGTCCCTAAGTGATAACGCTTTACCTCCCAGAGAAGACTGCTTATTAGAAAAATCAGTATTAAACCTTCTTGCAGGCGTTCCCCAACTTGTAGGCAACCAGAAGAAGGTCAGCTCCTAAAGTTGTGTTGCCATTAGTATAATATTTTCAACAAATAAATTTTCTTAGAAGAGCAATTTTAGACCCCTGTCTGTTTCTCTCTCCCTTTTGTAATACTCCTGCAGAATACTAGAACAAATTCTTGCTGAACGTCTTGGCTTCACTCCCCATCTACTTCCCGTTTGCCAGCAGCTGCTGCCTTATTTTAGTTCTGTGCAGAATATTTATCTTACGCTTACTCTCTGGACATAAGTTTCTGAGGTTTGTTCTCATTCAAAGCATAAAAGGAGTTAATGGAAAAAGCAGTAAAGAAATTAACTTATGGGATAAATGTGTTTGCTTTATTTCTTTGCTTTGTAATGGATAGTGTTTCTTAGAATTCAGCTCTTTTCCATGTTATCAAAAACTCAGGTTTCTGAAGTGATAGACTTTCACTATAATGATGATTAAACTTTTAATTTGTGAGGGAGCCCCCTAAAGTCACATATCTTAATTCAAACAGATCGCCTCATCTGCTTCTGAAACCCTAGCAATTTTTCTACTGTGAGGGGTTTTAACCCAGGATTCATGAGTCCTCCTCTGAAATTGAATGAAAAATTTTGTGTTCATGACCTATGTATATTTTTCTCAAGAGAACAGTCATAGCTTTTTATCAGATTTTCAAAAGAAAAATGAAAAACCAGTTTGGCAGATGCAATATTTTTTTTGCTTTTGAATCAGAAAGATCATTAAATTATTTTCTTTTGCTTTTCTATGCATACTATTTTCTACCATTAATTCATGTTGCCATAAATTTAAAAGTTAGCAGTTTCTAACCTTAATCTTTAAATTACCCTTGAGAATATTTAATATGTGCAATTAATACAACTATGAAATAATATATTTAATGTATATATTTAACACATAGGAGATACGTTTAATGTTCAAGATTTATTTCATATGGATCTTTTTTAAGATTGACATGATAGCCACATAAGATATGTATTTCTTAATATGAATATGTATGCAGTTTTTAGCCTTAATTAAGAGCCTAGTTTATTCATTATCCCTGATAACTGTTATTAGAATCATTTTTCTGTTGCTATATTTTCCTCTAATTAAGACTTATTTTGGAAGATATTTACATAATGGCACATTCCAACATGAAGTTATCTCTTTGAGCGTTAAGCTAGTTTTACCTTAAATGTATGTAGAAATTGCTACTGTTCTCTTAGTGCTTATTGCTTCCAGTGGAAATCTCTAGTTGAACTGGCTTGTTTGGGATATAACTAGTTCTTCAGAAAATAACTGCTTTGATGTGATAAGGTTGATGCATCAAAGCATTCTGAGATGACTGATAGATAGGTAATAATCATTTAATTCCTTGAAAACCCCAGCAAGTGACCTGACTAAATTTTAATCTTAACTGTGACATTTTGATTGCTAAATATACATCATGGCTCTAATGTCATAAACATGTTGTTCCTACAATGAGCTTCTCAGAGTAACTGTGAAGTATCAGGCAATTTATGAATTATCAGGGGTAGTCTGTGTCTGTCTTCTCTCTACAGGGAAATTGGTCTCTAAAGAGATTTAAAATGGACCGTCAAGGTGTGACTCAGGTACTTTCTCGCTTGTCATATATATCTGCACTGGGCATGATGACAAGAATCTCTTCCCAGTTTGAAAAAACAAGAAAAGTGAGTGGTCCTCGATCCCTCCAACCATCTCAGTGGGGAATGCTCTGTCCTTCGGACACTCCTGAAGGAGAGGTAAGGTACCTGAAGAGTCTGTGTGCTTTGTCAGTTAGTACCCATTGGTGATGTTCTGCTTCTGCTCCCATTCCCCCAGGCCATATTCTTTTTTGCATCAGCCATTTACATGCCAAGAAGTACTAATGCAGTTTGTCAGGAGAACATCAGTATCATTTCAGAATCAGTACCTGCAGAAGCATTTGATTTAGTATCTCACCCAAATAGAAACATGGTCCAAATTTTCTGGCTTGTTTAGTTAACCCAAGAATCCAGTCGTGCAATGGAGAGGAGACAAGAATGTGAAGGAAAATTGAGAGACCCATTACCTTTGCTTATGAGGAGCTCTTTTTAAGCTTTACCTTATTTTTTTAGGTGTCCTTAGAGTACATCATAGTTGCAATTGCAGCCAAGTAGGAACACACAGCCCAAGACCTAAAGTGAATTTCAATTCAGTTATGTAGGGTACATGAGCAATTACCTAAACACTACTAAACCGACAAGTTTAAATAGGTTTATTTCCATAGCACATACTACTTCCTATGTCGTGACCTTTTCTCTTTCATGTTAACCATTGTTGGTTTCACGTGACTCTGTTCATTCTAAATTGTAAACTTCAGGAGGAAGGAACCTTGTTGGGTTCACCGATGTATCCCAAGCTCTTAGCACAGAGCCTTGTTCAGAGTAAAGGCCCCGCTACAGCAGATGGTTTTTAAGAATTGAAAATATAATCTTTACGTATCACACATCTCACTGTTCTTTTCTGTTTGCTATATTATATACTTACTTATATTTTTGTCTTAGAATTTTTGGTTGTATAAAAGTTAAAAAAATTTTATTTCCTTTTCATTCTGAAATAATTTTAGACATGCAAAGTAGTTACAAAAATAGTACAAAGATTTTTCATAATCCTTCACCTGGATTCCCCAAATGCAACCATCTTAGATAATCATAGTATAGTTACCAACCTCGTGAAATTACCATTCATAATGTACTATATCCTATAGATCTTATTCAGGTTTTGTCAGTTGTCCCACTAAAGTCTTTTTCCTGACCCAGGATTATACATTGCTTTCAGTTGTCTAGTCTCCTTAGTCTCTTAATCTGGAGCAGTTCTTTGGTCTTTCTTTGCCTTTTATGACCAAGAAGCTTTATAGAGTACTGGCCAGTTATTTTGTAGACTGTCTTTCATTTCAAGCCAGAAGTTTTGTATGTTTTTATGTGTCCACAGTTATCAATGTTTTTCGTTACTGTTTTTATACAATGTCATTTTAATGACTATGCTGCTCTATTGTCTGGGAATAACAATTTATGTAATTTTCTTTTGGGGGGTGGTGTCTTTATTTGCCACTTCAAATAGTACTGTGCTAAGATTTCTGTGACTAAATCTACATTTATATCCTTGCTTGTTATCTTAGGATAAATTCCTCTGGGTTAAAAGGTATGTACATTTTTAAGACTTTTGTATGAATTGCTGACCTGTCCCCTACATGGCTGCACTGCTTTACATTGCCATCAGCAAAAGTGGTGAACTATTTTTAAATACAAACTGTACTTTGTATTACTAGTGTTCATCTTAGAAGTGACTATGTTGTTTTTAAGGCATGTGGTTTGGTTAAAAACTTGGCCCTTATGACGCACATCACAACTGACATGGAAGATGGACCCATTGTTAAATTAGCCAGTAACCTGGGAGTAGAAGATGTGAATTTATTATGTGGAGAAGAGCTCTCTTACCCAAATGTGTTTCTCGTCTTCCTCAATGGTGAGCATACTATGGAGACATGTTGATCCTGAACAGTCTGTGGGGGCAGGGAGAGGGACCCTGGACCCAGGTTGACCTTAATTTAAAGGTAGAAAAATGGTAACAAAGGTATTCCATTGGCTGGGTCATCCAGGTTCTGCAAGGATACCGCTATCAGAGCTAAAAGGTCACATTGAGAGACTGGCTGCTTTCTGTACTTTAGCAGCTGTCAGCATTTGCACAGTGGAATAAGCCTCAACATGGTTTCTTTAAGTTCAAGTTAAATATGTGATGCATTCTGCAAAAATAAACAGATCAGCCCTGACAGTGAGTTGACTTATATTCAGTCACTTATATTCAGTCAACAGCCTGTGGCAAGAGAGTCCCTTTTCCTTCTGTTCATGCTCTAGACTCTGCTTTAACCTCCCCCTTCCTCAGGAGACTCATTAGCAAGTGTGCCTTGTCCTCTCTTCTTGAGATTGGTGGTCTGGATGCCTGTCCCTTAACCGTTGTACTCCATGTACTCACCCTGACCACTTAGCCCCCACACTCTTCTTCCTCCCACTGTGGAAGGCGTTAACCTTTCCTGCATGGGCTGGGGAGTAGGAAAATGGCTGTTAAATGTCTCATTCAATGTGTCCCAGCAGCCAACATTGAAGGAGCTATTACTCTTCACTTTCAACCACTACCTTTCTGAATCCTCAAGCTAATCCTGGGAGGCGAAGTCTGCTTTCCTTATTTCACAGATGATGGTGACAACAAGAGCTATTTAATAATAGCAGTTACTAGGTGCTAGGCAGAGTTCTAAGTGCTTTACATAAGATCAACTCATTTAATCCTCACATGGGTTCTTTGAAGTGATAGAGCCAGTGTTCAAACCCAGGGAGTCTGCACCCCAAGTTTATACCCCCAGCATGGTGGTGACAGAGAGGAAAATGAGACTAACTTTTCCAGGGTTACTCTTCTAGCACCTGGTAGACTCAGGTCCCTCGGACTGCCCTTAGCTACTCCACTCCATTGCTTCCCTACAGCCTTATAGACTGGCAAGAGATGTTAACGGTATTTTCAAATGACTATTCAGTGCTGCTTATCATTTTCGTTGGCTGTATATTTTAAATCCTGTTGAGATTTCTTTTTTATTTATGTATTAAATATTCTTCTTCCTGCTTAGGTAACATCCTGGGTGTCATTCGAGACCATAAGAAGCTAGTGAATACATTTCGACTAATGCGAAGAGCAGGATATATCAATGAATTTGTTTCCATCTCAACAAATCTTACAGATCGATGTGTCTATATTTCCTCTGATGGAGGAAGATTATGCAGGTATAAGTTGTTAAAAAGAATTTTTAAGAATCTCTATGCTTACTTTTGAAAGAAATAAACTCTCTTATCTTTTCATTTGCTTTAACCTCTTTCATTGTTGAGATAAGTTTCATTCAGTTAGCAAACACCTCATGAATATGCATACTGGGTACTGAGGATTCAAAGATTAATGAGAGTCTGTGCCTTCAGAAAGCTCAGTCTTCTGGCAAAGGCAGAAATAATTACTAATAGCAACCAACTATGCTAGTAGTAAATGATAGCTATTTTTATTATTTTATTAGGTGTATTATATGTACAGCGTTATAGGTAACCCTTTGTGGTTCGATTACCCAAAGCTAGATACTGCTTTCTACTCAAAAGTCCTTAGAGTTTGACTCCAACAATCATGATTTTACCCACTACATTCTGTTGCTATGAACTGAGTTTTGAAGGATGATTAGGATTGTGTTACTTGGAGGAAAGGAGAAAAGCTGAGGAATGGCAAGAATAAAAAACATAGATTGTGGTAAGCCCCTTGTAGGGTGCCGGGCTCACATTAGGTGCTTATTTGTGGCTAACCTAGTCCATTTAGGGGTAGGGAAACAATGACATTTTCTAGGTTACTCTTTTTTAGGACTTTTCTCTGTCTTTACATCTTATATAATATGGCATAGTCTAAAAGAAAACTAATTATTTTTTAGAAGTAAGTTTTATAATGGTATATCATAGATCTGGCAGGAAGAATTAGAACTTACTGAGTAAAAATAAAAGGTAACTGAGGTAGCGAAACATGATCCCTTCCCTCTGCTACTCCTGCTTCTGTCATCATTTCTGAGTTCCTTAACCTGAACTAAACTGCAGCCCTTGAAGGTGATTTCCACAAAAAGTTCACCCAGTTCATTTTTCAGCAACTTGTAATTGTGCAGCTCCTCTTAACTGTTTAAAAGTGCTTATTAGTCCTCAAGTAGTCATTTGGATTTTAGGGTAGGGTGCACAAGTGTCTGGTAGTTACTTGCTCCTCTGTAAGAGCTGCTTATCCAAATAGCAACAGCCATTGACGTTTTAGTGCCACATGCCATCCTTTGTGTCTGTGTTTCCTTGTGGTGGCAAAGCCCTCAGAACCAGATCAACACTGACAGTTACAGTTTAATCTACCAGAACATGTGGACCAAAAGCTGTCTACCTTACACCCACTGCGAAAAATCGCAAAGTTAAAAAGCATTGTTCTCTGCAAACTGATTGCTACTCTTATTGGTCATGTGTAGCTTTAGGTAGCCTGCTCTGTAACCCAGTGATGTTTATGCTAAATCAAACTGCTCTGAACAGTAGATATTCATCAGACCCTCCATTGAAGTCCTCAGTGACAGTTCTTCTCTGCATACTAACTTCATGGGTAGTAGATCACTTATTTCCAATATGAAGCAGGAGATTCTTTTCATACGATGCATTTACACAGTTTAAAATATGACACTAAAGGTTTTGTTTCCTTTTTAGACTTATTGAGTATCATTTTTTAGTTGCCTTTTCACCTAAGATACTTGGAGAAGTACTGGCTATGTATACATGTGTATGTGCACACATACAGACACGGGCTGATGTGTATGTCCGTGTATGTACATGTGAGAGAGAAAATAGGCCTCAGTACACTTACATGTAAAAACTACCTGGTGTCCTCAAGCAATACAGAAATAAGAGTTTTCTTATGTTTTCAGGTTCCCTCATATCCCAACTTTTTTGCTGACTTAATTTTTTTCCATTCCAGACCCTACATAATTGTTAAGAAACGAAAACCTGCAGTCACAAATAAGCATATGGAAGAGCTGGCTCAGGGGTACAGGTAAATGGCCAAAAGCAAAACTTCTCAATCTCCTTAGTAGTCACTTACATAGTATATTCAATAGTAAAATTATTTTACCTGAGCTTTTAAGAATAGTATGTTTTCACTGTTAATCTTTTAATTCTTCCCCACTAAATATATCAGCCTGTTAAAAACCTATTTTTCTCTATGTGAACTTCCTTGGATATTTTAAAATACTGATCAACTTAGATCATGGGGATTACAGATTCCTGGTGTAAATTAGTGCACTATTAAGTGTTCATAGTAAGAGAAAGACTTTCATCCATATGTTGATATAGACACTTTGGGTCTCTTGTCATATGGAGTTCCTAAAGTCATAAAAGATATTTTTAGAAGTGGAGACCAGATGGACAAGAATCACAGATGTTTTACTATTATTTCAGTGATTTGTGATTTCAGTGATTTGGGTCATTGTATGACCCAAGAATATCATGTTTCAAGTATCCCAATGTGCTGATACTCTGGGAGAGTATGTGCTTTGGGTAAATGAAAGCCAGTACCTTCCATTATTGCATATAAAATATTATAATGAAATGCCTTTTAGTAATGTATGTTTCACCAATATTTTCCCAGAAATTTTGAAGATTTCTTACATGAGAGCCTGGTTGAATATCTAGACGTGAATGAAGAAAATGATTGTAACATCGCACTCTATGAGCATACAATTAATAAGTAAGTAGGATCCCTAACAACCATAATTAAAACCTATTTTGCTTATAGAAACTACCTTCTCTTTTCGTTTCGTCTTTAGTTTTTCTATTATGTGCTCCTTAGTAGTTACTGTTAGAAATATACTCTTTTATAATAAACCATAAACCATCATTTATCCCAATATAAGACTGTCACAACATTGCTAACAAGTTATTTTTATACTTATCTTTTCTATTTATTTTGCACTGTTTATTTTTTTAAAAGGAATTGCTGCTCTGATTTTAATATTTAATTACTGCCAAAGTTGAACTAATGAATCAGGATATGTAAAAGATGTATTTATCTCTTCTAGAGGGCATTTTATCAGTGGATATCTGAATTCTTATTGTCAGTGCAGGAATTCCCTACATAGTATGTGGTGAAGATGCCTCTAAACTTATGTGAAATATAAACATGATATGGTGATATGGTAATATATTTACAGTGTTTTTTCTGAAACAGTGATTTTTTTTAGAAGCCTTAGAGGACATTTATATAACTTGCTGTCTGATGCATGTTGCTGATGTACTGCTTACCTGAAATTGGAATTTTTGCAGTTATATTGTTAAGTAGTGAGGGAGTTTAATCCTACCAGCTGATAACTATTTATGTCTGCAATCAAGAAAAGACTTTTCTGTTTTCTGTTACCAGATGAAATATACTTCTTTATTTTTGTCTAATTATAAGTTAGTAAATAATGCTTTCAATCACAATTTTATTTCCTTAAAGGTATGAATCTCTTAAAGTACTATTTCTATACCCCTCATTCCAAGATTGACCGAGGATAAGGGAGAACTATTATATAGTAACCCTATAAATAGCAGTTCCATCTATCTGCTACTCAAAGCAGAAACCCCAGTTTCAGCTTTGACTACCCCACTCCACATATACCCTTAGCATACCACTGGACCTTCAATCCACCCAGAACCTGAGCTCTTTTCACTACCTCCCCAGGTCACCTTAGTCCAGGCCACTGCCGTTGCTTGCCTGGATTCTTGCAAAAGGCTTACGACTGTTTTTGCACTTGTCCTCATATGGTCTATTAATAGATCAGAGTGGTCACTTCTCTTCTCCTATCCCCCAGTGGCTTTCCATCTCCCTCTGAAGTCCTTACAGAGGCCTTCAGGTTCTTACATGTTCCCCCCACACTGCTTTACACCTGCCAGATCATCTCCTACCTCCCTTCCCTCACTCTGTTTTAACCTTGGCCTCTTCTTCAAACACCCCAGGCATGCTTCTGCCTCAGTACCTTTGTACTGGCTGTACCTCTTCCTGAAACACTGTTTCATATGCCTGCATGGTTCACTCCTTCACCTCCTCCAGGTCTTTGCTCAGTTGTCACCTTCTTATTGAGTTTTCCTCAACAGCCTATTTAAATAGAAACCTCTCCTTTGACCACCTCTCTTCACTGCTTTATTTTTCTAGTGCGTATTGCCTTACAATAAAATCTGTAAAATGTATATTTTATTTATTTATCTATGTATTAGCTGTCTTCCTCCAATAGAAGCTTCATGAAGGCAGGGGTTTTTCTCTGTTTTGTTCACCGATGTAAATGAATATAACTATCAGGTATCAGTATTGTCAAATCACCATGTTATCCCATACATTAAATTCATTCTATTTTAAAAATAGAAAAGTTTTATATTATTTGATTTATATATATGACATTTTTCGATGTAGTTATAAATATATTATTTTAATTGCTTTTTATTGCATTGTCTGACTATACATAATTTAACTTGTCCCTTATTGAGGAAGATTTAGATTGTTTCCAATTTTTCCTGTATTACAAGGCACAGGTTACTTAAGTTTAACTTGAGCTAAATTTAAGGCTGTTATACATGGTTAATAGGAAGCCTCCTAATTCCTCTTCAGGATAGAAACTTATGGTGGTTATAATTTTGAATAATCATGTTCCTTTCTTTTTTGTAAAATCAAAATCCAGAGTGTTTAGATTTTGAATAATTATTAGGTAGGTAATGTATGATCTTATATAAGTTGTCATGAAAAAGGAAGAAACTTCAATGTTTACCTTCTTTATTTTCAGATTCCATCTCACCTCAGTCTTTACATATGAAAAAGTAGTTTTTATTTACATGGGGAATGCCAAATTGGCCAGTATATAAACAAAACGGTACATTTAAAACAACTTTTTTTTATCCTAGGCTATAAAATGTCACTATAAGCTTTTTTTCTTTCAAAACAAAACAAAACCTAGAACCTTTTTCTCTCCTGACAAAGGCCTAAAGTATCCAAAGGGATTGGGTTCATTCTGTAACCAAAGTAGAGACATAATTTAGTACGTGTGTACTGAAAAAACAAACAGATCTATAAGCAGGAGGTCTTTTGTCCTATGTTGTAACTAATTTTTTCATGATGGATTAGGTTATCTTGGAAGGTACTTCTCCTTACAGGTACTGTAAGCCATTGAAATTATTAAAGTTATGCTTCAGAAACACTTGAAAAAGCGATAGAAGATCAGTAGAGACCACAGATCCTAGGTGTTCCTTTCAGCAAAGACCTAAAAATAATTTGGCTGCTCTTCTCATTAAAGTATCTGAGTTGCTTTATCATTTAGCCAAAACTGAGTTTTCTGCAAAAAGGTATTACAAAAGTAACAAAGATTCTGTCACTTAGTAGGTAATGTCTTACTTTGTGTTCAGTATCTGTAGCTGAGCTGTCCAATAAAAATATAATGCAGGCCACCTATATAACTTTAAATTTTCTAGCAACAACATTTAAAAAGTAAAAAACAGATGAAATTCATTTTAATAATTTTATTTAACCCAATGTGTCTAAAATGTCATGTCAACATGTAATCAGTATGAAAATATTGAGATATTTTACATTTTCTTCTAAGTCTTCAAGATCTGGTATGCACTTAAGCACATCTCAATTTGAATGCTAAGTTTTATTGGAAATACTTGATCTGATTTTATTACACAGTTGAAAAAGTAGATTCACAAATGTAAGTTGTTACAAACGTACTTAAAAGGTTTAAAATGACTGAACAGAGTTATTGAAATTTAAATTTGAGTTTTAAAATGTAAGGTAATTAAAATTAAGTAAAATTAAAAATTCAGTCCTTCAGTCATACTAGTGTAACTTTTCAAGTGCTTAATAGCTAAGCTACACTTAGCTAGTGGTAACAGTATTGGTTCCCGTAGGACTGTAGTAACTATGCTTAAAGGGATGTATTTCTTACTCTAAAATGGTGATACAACTCTCTCATTGATCGCAGTTGGAAATGTGAAGAAAAGCAAGTTACTCACCTATGTGGATGTTTTTGATCTACATTTCTGTATGCTCAATTAATAATTTCTTTTTAAGTGTTAGTTATTATTAGTTAGCATATAGTAATACTTTATGTTTTATATAGACATTCCATACTGTTTTCCTTCTCTTGTATTTCTACAAATAATAGAAATTTATTTTATTTTATTATATATTATTTATCAGTTTTACTAGCATCAAATTCTTTTATTGAGGTTTTATTATATAAATTTATATATGTTTTATATATATTTATATAAACTTAAATAAGTATTATCTATGTCCCATGGGGACTTAGATAGTAATATTTTCATACCCTTTAAGAGGTATTTATTTTAGTAGTTGGTGCCTAAGATGTCTATTCTTAATTAACTTGCTAGAGATACCACCCACTTGGAGATCGAACCCTTCACTCTTCTCGGTGTTTGTGCTGGTTTGATTCCATACCCTCATCATAACCAGTCCCCAAGAAACACATATCAGTGTGCCATGGGAAAACAAGCCATGGGTAAGATTTTCTTCTTGAATTTGGTTCTAAATACTTGGATAAAAGACATGTCTTTATTCTTACTTCACTAGTATCGCATGTTTGGCCAGTCAGCATTGCTAACACCTGAGTGTTACCAGATTCAGAGTGTTGCCTATAGAATTCTGTAATACTGTAGGTGCCTCTGTCATGTCTGAAGTTTAAACAAAGATGGAGAAAACCTCTCTGAACCGATTCCTTTGACCAAACAAAGGAACATACAATAAATGTCACAGAATTATAAAGGGGTAAATCTGAAGAGAAAAGCCCTATAAAATGTAAGTTGTTAATCCAGAGAGATGGAAGAAAGAACAGAAAACTCAAGGTGAAGGGAAGAGAGGAAAAGAAAATAGAAATAAAGGTGCACAGTGTGTGTTAGAATGTGCTTAGTAATTGTCTGGGTAGCAGCCATTGAACCCCTTAAATCCTTGAAGTTGCTCCTAGAGCTCCTGCAAAGTCCACTTCGTGTCACACCAGTTTCTGAATTCATTTCCCTTCTTTCTGTTTTGCTTCCTTTTCGTCCACCATCTATTAGTTTTTCTACATACCCGTCTGTAACATTTACTGAGTATCACCTGTGGGCCAGGCAGTGGGGCTGGAGCCTGAAAACAGGTGAGGATCGAGCCCCGTCCTCAGGGAGCCACCATCGGGAGGGGAGGCCAGCACTTCAAATGGGGTTCAGTAAGTGCTCAATTCCAAGACGGACTGACAGCCAGAGCTCAGGGGATGAGCAGAAAGGCCACTTAGGGTTAGAGAGTAGGTGGTTTCTGAAGAACAGAACTGAACTAAGTCTTAAAGACACTGGCGTTGTCCACAGGTATGGGAGTTATAAGCCAGCGCTTCATGGGAATGCCCTGGTACTTCACTGTGGCTGTTGAGTGCAGTGGGCCTAGAGGCGTGCTGTAGGGGTGCCGTATATTAAGGAGTTTGGGTTTTACTTCATACTTGATACAAAAAGAATGGCAGGCAAAGGTTCTGCTTATAAACTTTTCGAAGTGTTTTTTAAAATCATTTAAGTCCTAATAAGTGTAATAAATTTTATTTTCGTGTATGTCTATGACATCAATATGACTTATCTCTGATTTAAAGTGTGGTACAGGAGCTTCATAAGAAAAAACTGTCAAAGGTCTTTGCATTGCGTTTGGGTAACAACCAGAATGCAGTTAGCCTTGTTACCAAGAATCAGCTGCATTGACTATAACTTGGCAGTTAAGGAATTCTATTTCTCATTATGGATAAAGAGTCTATATTCCTTTTCAAGTTTTTATATTCCCCTTTGGTTGGCGGTGAAGAAGTGAGAAGCATGTTGTCCAGCTGCCATTTACCTGAATGATGTAATGCCTGGACAGTTCAGAATAATTCCCAGTGGGAAAAGCTAAACAGCGGCTCATCAATTTAGCCTTTCCCATTCATCCTCAGCTGCAGTATAGGCTGATTTCCCGCTTGTGCTTCTGACTTCCTAACAAGTTGAAATATACAGTACTGAACCCTGTGTGTCATGAAAGGGCTATCACTTCTATTGGGTTTACCAAACCATTTTGTTTCATGATGTGAATCCTGACTGAAACAATACGCCTTTTGTGTAGAACCTTCAGCAGAATTAACGGAAGACTAATCACTTCATTGCTGATGCCACTCTTTAGTGTGTTTGTTTGAAGATTGAAATAGAAAGGGCTGCATCTATCTCCACTTATTGAATCGTTGTTGTTGTTTTTAAATAAGAGACTTGAAGGAAAGAAATAATATTTTTATTTTTGTAACTTCTCTCTCCAGCCCCCCGCCAAAAGCCTCTGTTTTGTGGCCATGAGTATCTGAAACATTTAGTTAGTTACCACACACAGTTAAGCAGGATCAGTGTGTACAGAAAGCCAATTCAGTGTCTGTAGAGTTCTTTTGTAGTTTTCTGTGTGAAGGTTTTTTTTCTCGTTTTGTTTTGAGTGTCATTTGCAATTCATTGTCTGTGTTTTCTGAGGTTGGTGTATTCAGCTGCTCTGACCCTGGGTCCTGCACATTTAGCTCCTTGGATACAATCCTCTGACGTTACTGCTGACGCTAGGAAGACAAAAGCTGCTGAATATCTTAAGTAATAAAAAAAAAAGCCTTTGTCACTGTTTGTTATTATAAAACACCTGACTAGAAAGAAAAGCAGAGAGATAAAAGTACACTTAAAGTTGGCTCATAACATGGCCACATTTCTCTTTGGACACTGAACTAGCTGCGGAAGTCTTGAGCGAGGTCTATATGAAAAATCACAAAAGGAAAAAGGCCAACAGAGGGGGAAAACCTACAGCCGAGACCCAGGTCTATAAAGCCGACACAGAACTTTGAGTTGGGCTTCTCTGGGTCACTTTAATTCTGTGCGGTCTTGACAGCTCATAACTCAAAGGCACACTGTCCTATTTTAAATATGCACTGAAGAATATATACTGTTCATCCATTAGTCCATGTGAAAGGTGGACAGTAGCCCAGAATTAATTCGCTGAATATTCTAGCCAACCTGGAAAATTTACTGTCTGCCTTTCACTACAGACTCCTGCCATTCAACAGAGTAAAGAAATGAGTAGAAGTCATTTTCTGTCACTTACAAAGGAGACCAAAACTAGCACAAACCACAGAGACTGCAAGCCTTACCTTATACATGAGAGAGAGCTGACTTTAATCCAACATGAAACTCCAGCAGTGGGTGTATCTTAAATCTAAGGCACTTTGAGTTATTAATAAAGTTCAAGTTTCCACACAGCGTCTTACTGTGCTATTGAGCAACACCTCCCTTCTGTGGATACGGCTCTGTTTGTTGTGACATGGTTTAGAGCAAGAGTCATGGGGACACGTGTGGAAATGGTGAGGTCTCTAGGTCACTCATTCCTACAAGTAAAGACTGTGTGTTGGAGCTACATTGTACGTACTTTCCCTGGCACCAGAATCCAAGTTCACATGAGCCACTCTTTCATATCTGCCCATGTTATTAGTTGGCAATCCTCTAGTGGAACAGTTTTTCCTGTTTGAAAGGATCTTTCAGTCATTATCAGCCCTGTTAATAAACATGCATCACATACCTCCCCTAGTCTTGGCTTCTTCTCACCACTCCTTCTCCTTCAGTTCCAAATTGCTGGGACTTTTTTTATTTTTTAACTCAGGAGCTAAGGCAGCTTCTGTTTTTGTTTTTGTTTCTAATAGATTCCATTCCTAAGCAGATAGTTCTCTCTCTTTTATTACTCACGTAACAGTAAGATGGGTGTACTGGAGATATTAAAAACACATAATATACAAAGATCCCAATAAAATTTTGTTTTATTCTACATTTTCTTCCCCACTTTCTGTTTGAATTTTTTAAAAGAATTCTTTATCCTTTTAGGGGTATAAAATGAAAAGGTGTCTTGGTCAAATTGTCCCTGGCAAGTCATCTTTTAGAATTTTGCTCTTGGTTAAAAAAAAAATTGAAATAATTAACTATTTAAATATATATATTTTTATTTTATTTATTTATTTATTTATTTTTTAAAATATATCTTTATTGATTTCAGAGAGAGGAAAGGTGAGGGAGAGAGAGAGGCAGAAACATCAATGATGAGAGAGTCATTGATCGAGCCCGCAACCCGGTCATGTGCCCTGACCGGGAATCGAACCCCAACCGCCTGGATCCTAGGCCGATGCTCAACCGCTGAGCCACGCCTGGCCGGGCGATATATATATTTTTAAATATGTCTTTATTGATTTCAGAGAGGAAGGGAGAGGGGGAGAGAGAGAAACATCAATGATGAGAGAGTCATTGATCGGCTGCCTCCTACACGCCTCCGACTGAGGATCAGGAATCGAACTGTGATCTCCTGGATCCTAGGCCGACACTCAGCCGCTGAGCCACGCCCAGCCAGGCCATCATTAACTATTTTAGATGTAAGCTTTTGTGGCATTTCTTGCAACTAGCATGTTAATAATGAGTACCTATTGAGGTTAAATTAAAGTGCAGTATATAGGTTAGAGTTGGAGATAGAATTGGTGATATTGCAGGGTGGTAGGATGTATATTTTTATTACTACTATTATTGTTAATATTAGTAATGACAAATGTTGCCACTTGTTGAAAACCCAAGTGGTTTACGTGCATTTCTTCTTTTATTCATAATAGTAATGCTGTCAGATATAATGCATACCTTTTTTGTTTCTGACAAGGGAACTGAACCCCAGTTTGGCTGAGTAACTTCTAAAAGGTTATGTCTTCTATGCGATACCATCTATAAAACTTACTAAAATTCTTCTCAACTAAACTAATGTCTTTTGTCACATTCTCCTATTCACGGTGGATTGTGGTCCAGGTGCCTTTCCTGTTAGACTGTAGATTATAAGCTCCTTGAGGACAAGGACTGTGTCTTTGTTATTTATCACTATAGCATAGTGCCAGCTTAAGTAAGTAGAGTAAATACTTAATAAATGCTTCCACAGTGAATGAATGAATCTTTGAGTACATTAAAATTGTGAAGAAATTAGGTGATATTTTTAAAAGAACCTTTGAAACAAAAAACTAAGTTGGAAGACTTATACAAATTGATTTTAAGACTTACTCTAGTCCTAGCCAGTTTGGCTCAATGGTTAGAGCATTGGCCTGGGGACTGAAGGGTCTTGGGTTCAATTTCAGTCAAGGGCACATACCTTGGTTAGAGGCTCAATCCCCGGCCCCTATCAGGGCGCGTGCAGGAGGCAACTAATTGATGTGTCTCTCTCACATCGATGTTCCTCTTTCTCCCTTCCACTCTCTGAAAAGCAATGGAAAAAATATCCTCGGGTGAGGATTTAAAAAACAACAACAACTTACTCTAAAGCCACAGTAATGAAGACAGTATGTTATTGACCTGAGGGTAAACATACAGATGAGTGGAACACAATCAAGAATCCAGAAATGGACTCACACATTTATGGGCAGTTGTTTTTCAATGAATGTGTCAGGGCAACTCAAAGGAAAGGAAAATCTTTTCAACAAAATAAAATGTCTCTATGTATATCTATATAGAAAAGAAATGAACATCATCTCCTACCTCAGACCATACAAAAAATTAACACAAAGTGGATCATAGTCCTAAAAGTAAGAGATAAAACCATAAAACATATAGAAAGAAATGAGCGAAAATCTTCATGGCCTTGAATAATCTAAGATTTGTTAGAATACAAAAGGCACAAACTATAAAAAAGAAAAAGTAAATAATTGGGCTTTTTCAAAATTAAACTTCTGCTCTTTGAAAGACACACTGTTAAAAATATGAAAGAGACCTCAAACCACATAATGGGGACAAACTGTTTGTGGTGTATCTATATAATAAAGGATTTCTATCCAGTATATGGGAAGAACCACTTTCTAATAAGATAACTCAATTAAACGATGGGAAAAACGAAAACCAGACACTTCACAAAGAGTAATAGGAATTACCAATAAGCTCATGTTGACAACGTTATTAGTCATCAAGTAAATGTAAATTAAAACTGAGATACCACTACACATTCATTAGAATGGCTAAAATGGAAAAGACTGATGTACTGTGTCGGTTAGGATGTGGAGCAACCAAAATGCTCGTACGCTGCTGGTGAGAATGTAAAATAGTATATAATCAGTTTGGAAAATTCTTAAGCAGCTTTTTCAAGTTAACCCTACCCTTACCAACCCGGCCCCCCCCCCCCCCGGAAATTCCACTCCTGTGTATTTACTCAAGAGAAATGAACACACAAAGACGTGTGCATGAATGTTCAGAGCAGCTCTATTCATAGTAGCCTAAAAGTGGAAGCAACCCAAATCCATCAGGTGAATGGACAAACAAAATGTATATTCATACAATGGAATAATACTCAGCAATAAAAAGGAATGAACTCTGATACACACAACTACATGGGTAAATCTCAAAATCATTATGATAAATGAAAAGTAGCAGAAGAATATATATATTGTATATTTCCATTTACATAAAATTCTAGAAAATGCAAACTAACCTGTAATGATAAAAAACACATCAGTAGTTGCCTGGGGCCAGGACAGAGGGGAAACTCTTTTGGTATAGTTGGAAATGTTCTGAATCTTGATTGTAGTGGTGGTTTCACAGATGTATATATCTCTCAGAACTTATCAATTTTTACACTTTAAATGAAGTTTATTATATTCAATAATGTTGATTAAATAGAGAGAAATTGGACAAAGGGAGACAGAAAAATAGTTAAATGCATGAAACTTGATTTTTTTCAGTATACATTTTTCTAAGCTATGTACATTCTTACTGGTTTTCATCCCACTGTAAAATAAACTTCCTTCACTGTTTTAACCTACATTTAGATACCTTGTTGTGCCAACCTATGGCTTTGTAAGAAAGTTAGGATCCAGAAAATATGACTTTGTAAGAAAAATTATACCCTGATAGTAAGAAATTGAAATCATTGGTGACTTATAGTTATGGCAAAATGGGGCTAGAAAAGGAGAATTCAGCTTATAGAACATCTTGTGGTTAGTTATTTTATATATAATACCCTTTTTAAGGAAGCTGAAAATATTAATAGAAGCATTCTAATTTGAACATGTTTCACCCAGAGTGGTCTTATAATTTAATTTCTGTATGACATTTTCTCAAAAAGCTTATTATTGGCAAAATAGCTAGTCAGTCAGTCATAATTTTTATAACAATTATAGGGTATGGTGGCATTTTGAAGTGTTACAATATAGAAGTCATAGTTCATAAATCATGTTGTAACCTACATACCATTGTCAGTGCTGCTAAAAATAGATACACATGCATATTCCTTCAAGTTTGTTTAAAAGTCTTCAAAGAAAAATTTTCTGATGAGATCATAAACACCAAACATTTGGTAAACCATTTTGCTGTTCATCCATTCACTGGTCAGTTGTAATGGCCAAGAATTATGTTCTGGGCCCGGTAGCACAGTTTACAACAGGATCCAGTCTGTTTCATGGTTGTTTAGAGGTGCAGCCATCACGCTCCCCTGCTGCATAATAATGCTTGTCTCGGGTTTCAGAAGACATGTTTGGCAGCCTGGTGGGACAGTGCCTGAACCCTTGCCTCAAGCTGGGTAAAGTATACAATTGGAGCTGAAATCTCAACATAAATTTTAAATGATTTCACATAAAAGGACAAACTTACTGCCAGTGAACTTTACCACTATCCAAGCAGCAGTAATTTTATTTCTGAAACAGTAAGTAATTTATTACTAGGTATCCTGTACACTTTATTAGTTGGTACTAAAATAACATAAATTAATTGGCAATTTATAGTGTAAACTGGACAAAAAGTTCATGAGACTAAGTTTAGCTATTGTTTTTCAGCTGAATCTTGATAAATTTTCTAGAGATTTAAGCACAGATATATCTGTCATAAAGAATATAATGCAGTTCTTCAATTTCATTTTCTTGACATTTATTGAGCATCTATAGTGAGCCCAGCAATGTACTAGGTGCTCGCTTTTTTAGTACTCTAGAGATTTCAGAATTTCTTTCATCATACCTAAATATATTATTTTCATTCCTGAATTGAAATCACCATTGATTTAATGACATGAGTACAGAGAAAAGTAAAGGAAATAGTGTGTTTTGGTGTCAGCTCACCTTACAGCTTAACGCCGTTAAATGACACATAGGCATCTTGGGGTGTGTGGGTGTTGTGGGTGTATCACTGGAAGCACATGCAAGAGAAAAAAAGCTACCTTCTTAGCCACACAAAGGGGAAAAGAAGAGATACCTGGGAGAAGTTAAAGAGTCTCAGTAGCCTACATTCAAGCTCAGCAATAGGGCAAATACGCATTTTCCAGTTTTAAGGTCTCTGAGTAGGAGCAAGCCATGAGAGTGAAAGCTTTTTTTTTCAGGCAGGTCTGTGAACCCCTATAGGGAAAGGGGAATAACATTCTGATTTTATTTCTAGTTTACAGTAACACCCTTTCAAGGTCCAGTCATGTGGAAAGGCTGACTGCTAAGGTGGGAAAAGCCCCTCCCTGATTGGACAGGGCCTTGGATTCCTTAGGGGAAAAGCATGGTCCTTTTTAGCTCTACTTTGGTCAGAGTAGGTATTTATTAACTGCTTAATAAATGAATAGTTAACTAAATGAATAAGCCTATTCTTCTCTGCTTTTACTTTCCTTTTCTTTACTCTGTTTCTCCTGCTTTCTTTTTCATTTAGAAGTTTTATAATTGTTGATTTCTTTTTATGTTTGCCCCACTGTATAAACTCCTTGTTTGTCAGCTCTGGTGGTGGTCTCCAGTTACCTTTCCCCCACAACTGGACATGTGCCTGGAATATAGTAGAACCGAATACAGAATTGTTGACTTACTTATGAATGAACCAACGGAGACTAAAATTCCTCAAATGGGATTAACTGTATAAGTCTACAAAGCTGAAATTATTAAGATTAGTATACCTTGAGTGTGATTTTTCTTCTTTGTGGGACTTTTAATATTACTGAGGAAAATTGCTTTTAAAAGTAGTTAGCACTGTGAGGGTATTGCTTTTGTAATGTTTGACTTGAAGATTTTCTTCATTTCGATTACTGAAATTAGTGTGTTTATCACTATATTCATTGCTACATAGTTATTTGACATAATAGAATATTGCATTTTGTTTTTTTCCAATATCAATGAAGGTACCATTGGATACAACCAGCGAAACAGAATTGATACTCTCATGTATCTACTAGCATATCCACAAAAACCTATGGTTAAAACAAAGACCATTGAGTTGATAGAATTTGAGAAACTGCCAGCTGGACAGAATGCGACAGTTGCTGTGATGAGTTATAGTGGCTATGATATTGAAGATGCTCTTGTTTTAAACAAGGCCTCATTGGACAGAGGTAAGTGAATTTTCAAAGCTCTAACACCAAAAGGGCTTAGTATAGAATTAGATATAGGGATGATCAATATAAAAATCATTTGGTGTCAAAATGCTAATGTCAGTTTCAAGAATTATAATTTTATACACAAACAGGAGGCAGTTGTTGTGTTGTCTTTTTAAAAAAAATGAATATGTAGAAGTAATTTGTTCAGTGTATTACTAAGCAATCTTTTTTTGTTGTTGTTATTTTACTTTATTGGTGACTTGAGATAATTCCTCAACGGAAAACATGTAAGAATTTGTTTATTTTCCAACAGGAATTACAATAAATGAAATATGGCTTTTGAATATATCTAGTTATATATTCAACAATAAACCTGTTTGATATGGTGGCAGCAATATTTTTATGTAAAAGGCTATTTTATTAATTGTACTATATCTCAACCTCATAATGTTAGACCATTTTGTTAACAAATTGATAAAAGTTTAAAAATATCCATACATCAATCCTGGCTCATAATTTTTACACTTTTCTCTCTCAGTTTGTTGATAGTTTACTTTTGTAGGTCACCACTTTATGGTTTGTTAGCCATCACCTGACCTGAAGTCTGACTTCTCTCTTCATAATCTCTATTTCTCTTTTGGCTCTCTGGCATACCCACTCTGCCTTCCCTT
Organism: Miniopterus schreibersii; assembly: GCF_964146895.1. Taxonomy (NCBI): domain Eukaryota; kingdom Metazoa; phylum Chordata; class Mammalia; order Chiroptera; family Miniopteridae; genus Miniopterus; species Miniopterus schreibersii. The sequence goes on from NC_138102.1 coordinate 176,515,125, forward strand.
CACTCTTTGTAGTTGCTAGGCAGCCATAATAGTACTCCTAGACATGTGTCTTTGGCATTAATGTTGGGTGCACTTAATTTATGCCTCTTTTTTCCTCCAAATGACAACAGCCGTGCTCTAAAACTGGATGTTTTCTTTTCTGATTAACTGGTAACGTTTATGTGGAAATCTGAAGACTTTGTGATATCTGTCAGAAACTCCACAGCACAATTTAATGATCTGAGTTTACTGTGCACTAGCTTTTAAGCTACCACCTGTAAATAAAATGTCCATTTACCCTTAGAAGAAAACAGTTCTTGATTTCATGCAGTTCAGATTCACACTGCTCTCCAGCATGTTGCAGGCCATTGTACGAAATTTGAAGATCATGTAATGTTTCCAAAGTAGCTGGCTCTTGGAGCAGAGTTTATTATGACCATACACAATTTACTAGGAGCCATAATGACTAACACCTTTTTCGAAGACACATCTATTGTCCACTTGTAGAAATGTGTTGTTTCATTGAGCAGTCACATTCATATTTAAAAATTTCATTAGAGCATGGATATTTTATTTAGAAATCAACTTTTTCCTGATTGATTTTCTAAATTCACAATCTTAGATTTCTTGAAAGTGTTCTGCTTTTTCTGGAGAATTATAAATGAAGTATTTTACAGCCATGCATTTATTTAATCAGTAACAGCTAGCATTTAATCCTGAGACATTTTCCTGTTTCAGTGAATTTTTGACGTGGCTCAGTGTATCCTGGGAGATTAGAGAGAAAATCCAGTTTAAAATAACTGCTTGGGAAACACACACACACACACACACACACACACACACACAAACACAGCCCTGGCCAGGTGCTCAGTTATTGGAGCATTGTCCTAGACAGCACAAGTTTGCGGGTTCGATTCCCGGTCAGGGCCCCTGCCTAGATTGTGGGCTCAGTCCCCAGTTGGGGCATATATGGGAGGCAACCAATCAATGTTTCTCTCTCCCTCTCTCCCCCTTCCTCTCTAAAACCAATAACATGTCCTTGGGTGAGGATTAAAAACAAAACAATAAATTCAATAAAAATTTTAGAAAGAAAAGAAGAAGTAACTGCTTGGCCAAGCCAGGGGAAAGGGAACAGCTGTGGCCGCAGAGTCTTGGGAAGTGATGTTAGCAACTCTGCAGCTGATGGCTCTGTGGGATTCAGTGGCTGCGGTTCTTTGCCCCATCTGAAGGTGTTCTTCTCTTCCCTGTGCTTATTCTTATTAATGTTTAAATGGCTAGTTAGTCTCAGGCCTTTTCCCTCATCCACTAGATAAATGTGATCTCAAAATATAATAAAGTTAAACTAATCTTCAGGACAGAGGTGAACTCTTCCTGCCCTTTCATTTTCTGTGCTCTTTGGAGAAAAATTGTTTTTTGTTTGCTGCTTTGGGACTTCCTCTAAATGCTAATGTCAGAAAAAGGACAACTTTCCAGAGAAGGTTAGCAAAAGTTATCCACCAAAAGGATGTGTAGGCGGAACCCTGACTGATCAGTGGACTTGGTCTGTCTCAACTCTGCCACCAACTTGCTGGGTGACCTTGACCATTTAATTTCTTTGTACCTCACTTGTGCGCCTCTGAGATAGAGGGGTTATGCCAGGTGATCTCTAAGACTCTTTCCCTTTCTCACATTATGTGGCTCTGTGCTCTGAAAGAATCACAGTGACAGCTAGGTTTCTCTCTCTCACCTTCCTCCAATGTGATAAAATACATATAGTCCATGCTGAAAATGGTTGTAGAGATTTCAGTGTTTATATGGACAGGAGGTAGGAGAAGACCTGAGCCAGTTCTTCAGATTAGTAGATTGTTATTTGGTTTGGCCAGTCCCAGACTATCCAAATGTAGGACTGTTTTGGGCGGGGAGTAGAATGGGGTTGGGCTATTGAATAGCGCAAATCTGTGTTTTCTCATAGTTTTGTTTTACTGGTGGTTCTGATACCTACTTTGGTTTCACTTTAGGTTTTGGGCGTTGCCTAGTATATAAAAATGCTAAATGTACATTAAAACGATACACCAATCAGACTTTTGATAAAGTGATGGGGCCGATGTTGGATGCTGCCACAAGGAAACCCATCTGGCGACATGAAATTTTAGATGCAGATGGTATTTGTTCTCCAGGTAAAAGCCTTGACAAAATTTAATGTATGCTTTTTTAAATTGTAAAAGGTATTCAGTAATATATCTAAATATTTGGTAAGTGGGGTAGAAAAATATAACCTATAAAACCACTATCATGACTCAACCCATCTGGTCATTGTTCGGTGAATTTCATTCCAGTCTTTTTATGCATATGATTTTACATAGTAGTAATCTATTCTAGTAATACTTTCCTAGTTATAATTTTAAGTCATAGAGAAGCCACTTTAAGGAAATATTTAAAATAAGAAAGTCATGTCCCAACATCTATACTGTTATTTCATCATTTGTGCACTTAGCTTATAGACTGACTTTAGAACCTAATGCCTCTAAAAAGTGTGACTCCATTGTAATTACAAGCTTATAATGAATGTTGTTGATGCAACCTATAGCTCCTGCCTTTATGAGTCTTATGGGCTAGTGTGGGAAACACATCGATCAGAGGAGCACACACAAACATGTCAAATTACAACCAGAGTAAGGAATCATATAAGGAGCTATGAAGCCATTTGTGGTAGCAAGAGTATTCGACTTAGGAAGATCGGGGTAGCCTTCCTCACGAAGTGAGCTGAAATCTGAAGGATAAGCGGAGTCAACCAATGAAGAGGGGAGAGGAGTGTGTTCTTAACAGTGGGAAGGGCTTGTGCAGCTTGATAGTTAAAGGATCTGAAAGAAGGCCAGTGGGGCTACAACAAAGGAAGTGTAGGCGAGTGTGGTGAACATCAGTGGGAGGAGAGAGGGAAATGGGGGGGAGGGGCAGGGGCCAGAGGCAAGGCATTGTAGCCATATTAGTATTTTCACTCTGAAATGATCGTTCTGACTACCACATGGAGAAAAGAGTAGAAGGGGAGCCAGAATAGAGGGGGCCCAACTGAGAGCTCTCACACAGGACCAGACAGCAGGAGCTGTGGTGAGGTGGAGAGAAGGGCTGGGTGGGGGAGATTCTTAGGAGGGGAAATCTGCATGACCTTGTCACAGTGGTGAGTACCGCATCTGTTGTGGTGCCCTGGGCCACATGGTGCGTGGCTTCCCCTCCTTGCTGCCTTTGCTCCTTGGAACATTTCTCTCTTTATTGTGACAAAACTATAATAGTTGGTCTGGGAGCTTACCATGAAAAGATGCAAAGCAAAGGTGACAACAGCAGGAAAATCAAAGAAATCTTCGGATTTCCTTTGCCCAAGTTAAGTTGGCAGTGACTTATTACTCGTTGAAATAACTTAATAAAAATAAATGGTCCAAATCCGTTTTAACACCTTAAGAAATATATAAAGTTGCTACCTACTGACATGATACTTCTCTTGTTAATGTGGTCCCCTAAATCAGTTTCTTAATTTTATGCACACTGTAATCTGAATCTATGATTTTTTTTCAGTTGGGCTTGCCAGATTACAAACTCACCTATTGAACTCTAGTTCCCAGTTTATGAACTCATTTTTTTTCCATGTCTAGACTTCATGGACCAGGTCTGATCACATAGTTTTATGCCCAAATAATCTTTGGATATCACACAGATGATAACAATTTGTCTAACCCTTCTTTCTTTCTTAGGTGAGAAAGTAGAAAACAAACAAGTGCTTGTAAATAAATCCATGCCCACAGTAACTCAGATTCCTTTGGAAGGAAGCAGTGTGCCACAGCAACCACAGTACAAAGATGTGCCCATCACGTATGTATTGGTTGTGCCTTGGAAATACACAGAAAGATTCACCCCCTCCCAGTGTTCCAGTCTCTCTCCTTTTGCTAATGACTTCCAGATAGACACCTGTGTGGTTTCAGCTCCATACTTGGACAGCTTTACAGGGGCCCCAAATCTAGACCAAAACCATCCTTTTCTCCACCCCAGTCAGGCTCCTCCTGGGTCCCTCTCTTGATGAGCAGCACCACCATCCAGCCAGTCACCTGCAACACAAACCTGACCCTTTTATTTACCACACAAAGCCTAAAGCCTGTAGGTTCAGCAAAATGTATAGGTTCTGTCACCTTAGCTGTCCTCTTATCCTTTCAATGACAGCGCTTGCTGTCTGAGTTCTGGCCCTCCTCTCCGTAACTGCACATATGCCTCCAGTCTTGCACCTCCTCACATCCCTCAGGCTCTCTCTATGGTACTGCCAGAGTGATTATTTTTTCTAAGTTACTTATCTGGTCATGTGACTGTCTTGAGTTACTAGAATAAAACTTGAGTAGATTGAGTACAACTCTCAGTGACAGTGCTGCCTGCTGGATAAAGGCCAAATAAAATAATGATACATACAGGACCATCCATGATCCTCAGCATACCTCTCGAGCCTTACCCCTTTGTATACTGGGCCCCATATTTCTAGTAAATCATCTCTTACTCTCCAGAACATACCATCCTACTTCAGGCCTTCAGCATTTGCTCCCACTGCTCCCTCTGCCTGAATGCTCCTCTGCTGGTGAGGTCTCAGCTCCAGGGTCACCTCCTCTGTGAAGCAGTTCCTCTCTACCACCACTGTCATCTCCAACCACTAACAGGGTTTACCTTTGTCTCCCTTGGATCTTTCCTGTTCTCCACAGCACTGGCATCTTCACTGTACTTCCCTTTCTCTTCTTCCTTTGTTGGATTGTGAGTTCATTGGGGAGGAGCCATGTCTACTTAATCTTTGTATGTCTAGAGCCTACAAGGATCTGACACAGAGTAGACTCTTAATAGTGTTTATTGTATGAAAAACAGGTAAGAGAAGAGGCAAAGTGTGAAACAATTAATGGGAAAGCTCAGTAAAAGTGGTGAAGAACTTGGAGTCAAGTCTGACAGGCTTCAGCTCAAATGCCAGGTCCACTTCATATGTCCTGGGCAGGTTCTTAACTTCTCTAAGCACCAGTTCCATGTCTATAAGGGAGGAATAACAATATGGGAATAATATGTATTATGAAGATTAAGTTGCATTATGTCTGACTCATAGTAAATGCTTAGTAAATGTTAGCCATTATAAACTAGGACTAAAAAGGGGAAATTGTAATTGAATTAATATTGAAAATGAAAGTAATTTTTCAGAGCCCAAAATGGGAATGTCAAAATATTCTGTGGTAGGTATTAAATAAAACATGACCTGGGTGGTGGTAGGTTCACAAATGGCAGTTTGGAAACATTGTTTTGTTGATTTCCTCTTAACACTAGCTACAAAGGGGCAACAGATTCATATATTGAAAAAGTGATGATATCTTCAAATGCTGAAGATGCTTTTCTAATCAAAATGCTGCTGAGACAGACAAGGCGTCCAGAGATTGGAGACAAATTCAGCAGTCGTCATGGGCAAAAAGGTAAATTGTTTTATTTCTCAACTTGTTTATAAAACTGAATATACTAAAATATTTATTAACCACATATGTAAGAGATGCTTTACATTTTTACCCTGTTGAAAAATTTAATATGTTTGAAAAATTTTTACATTGTCTTCAAAATTATTCTTGTTTTATTTCTCAGATTAACTTGTTTATATTTTAAAGGGATTTTAAAATATACTGTAGAATTATTCTCTATAATGTTTATTTCATTCTCCTGCAACTGCTTGGACCAAAATTATAACAATAAATACATTCTAGATGACGTACCTATTGAAGTACAGGAGCTATTCAGAAAACTAATAGTAATACCTATTTTTTATGAAAGGTACATATTTAAACTACTATATGTTCTGTTGGGTCATAATATTATAGATGTCAGCACTAGAAGAAACCTCAGAGTTATCTGCCCCTTTATGTAACAGATAAGGAAATTCAGACCCTCCGTGTTAAGTGGCCAGTCAAGGGTACCCAACTAGTCAGTTGCTGAGCTGGGGTAAGAACCCAGGTTTCCCAACTCCAGTGCAGTACTTTGTCCACTGCACAGCATTCCCTCTCCTAGATGGTGTTTCTCCACCTGATTCCATTAGCAAGCCTCACTCGTTTCGTTGATGGTTACTGCTGGGTTTTCATCCATTTGTGGTTTTGTTTTGTTTGTTTTTTATCTCCAAAAACCAGAGCACTGTGTCACTGTTGATGGACTCATTATCAATAAATTCTCTTTTAGTCAATATATATATTGTTTAAGAGTGAGAAAGTTTGTCCTGGGGTTTGAATTTTGGCTCTGTCTGCCAACTTGCTAGTTTCAAGAAAAAGAAGCTAACACTTTTGTAGCACTGTGTGCCTGACAGTGCTCTCTCTTCTCACACAATCCTAGGAGGCAGGTACTATTATTATCCTCATTTTGCAGATGAGGAAACAGAGGCACAGAGAGATTGGTAGCTTGCCAAGGTCCCCAGTTTGGTGGCAGAACTGGTTTTTGATCCCTGGCAGCCTGGCTTTTGGCTGCTCTTTAACTACTCTTTGGACTGTTAAGCAGTGAGCATTGTGCCTGGCACATATGTATTAAGTGTTGAAGAAAGGATAGCAATTTCTTTCCATTCCATCAGTGAAAGTTTTTCAGACAAAGATACTATTTCATCAAAAGCATTTTAGTTCAGTTGACAGATGCAGGATTATTTTACCCTGTCAATATTTTATAAGAATTTGACACCTCTGCTTTGTACAGTTTTCTAAGATGCTAACTCTTAATACCTTTTGAGTTTTTAAAAATATATCTTAAGTTTCTAATGTTTTCTGCCACTTATCAGTGACAATGAAATTCTCTGTTCCTCTTTCTCTCTTGGTGTTGACAGTTTCTGAGATGCACTCATAAGTCATTCTGGGGTAATCATAACCTTGTTTACAGCCTCTCTTTTACTTGACCTATTATCTGGACAAGAGCAAAGTTTGATACTCTTCTTATAAAGCTTCCAGTTTGGCACTGGAAGCTTTACAAGAATGTATACCATAAGAGAATATCACTATTATGCATCAGTTTACAAACTTCACATATTCCAAATCCTTGTGCTTTATTCCATCATAGTATTGTGCAAAGGCTTGAAGTCTGGCATACATTTCAGTGATTATCCACTGTGTTCTAACTCCACTAAGTTTGCTGATGACAGGGACTATGTCCTCATTCTCATAAAGTCTGATAGAGCCTCTTTATAGTAGATGTGTAGTAGATAGATGGTTGAATAAATGAATGCATTGAAGGTAAGTGCAGTGGAAAAGGGTAGATTCTCTTCTCTGAGTGGATTGATTTTAAATAGGTTTTTATTTATTGTACGTGACTGCATGTATGTATGGTATAGGTAAAGTAGTGCTTTTGAAAATGAGAAACACACTTGGTTAGTAAGTTCCTATAAATATAGACATCTAGGTAAAATGTCAATAAGTCTGTGCTATAGCATTTTTCAAACTATCAATGTGATAGGGATAATGTTCATTGATGAGTGGTTTCCAACTTGCAGTGATCTGAAACCAGCAGCTTTTAGAGACCTATTCAGTCTTCAGGGGGTTCTGATTTGTACAGCTCTATGTGATACCAAAGAAGTCCTCCTGGTTTTAGATGACCTGCCACTTGTAGTGTGGAGTTATCTTGCTAGTTTTCCTTTTCCAGATGGCTTTTAATCCAAGGGTAAAAACCTTCTGATTAGCCTAGATTCCCTTGGTATTTCCTTCTTTTACAGCTTCATCACATTTATTGAAAAGATTTAGAAAAAAATAGTGTAAGCTTTCAACAGAGTAATGTAAAGAATGACATAGAACCCTTAACTGAACATAATTTTTATTTCCCTTAAGTATAACTTTTATTAAATAATAGATGCACATGGTTTAAAAATTCAAATAGTATAGAAAAGGGGAGAGAGTAGTACCAAAAAACAGCCTCTGCCCTTCTTACAGTTTTGCTTCCCAGAAGCAATTTCTTCTCATTTTTATATTCATATTTTTCAATGATATTCATAAACAGCTATATATTCATCCATTTTAGATGTTGATTTTCTATTATATGATAGATAGCAGGACCTACCATTTCGTTACCTCTCTTCCCTATTCTTCACCTCCACTTCCTGCATAGATTTATTAAAATTTGAGGTTACTTAATTATTTAGATTCTATTATTATTACTACATAAATATTCTTCACTTCCAAACCAAAGTTGTTGAGTGTATTTCCTTTGTTATATAACTTTTTTTCCTGAAGTTAATAATTTTATATTTTTATTTGCTTATTCTTATTCCTATTACCATTTTTCTATACCATCAACAGCCTCTCAACAGTTGTCCACATGAGCAATAGTTTATTGTACCATTTTTCCCCCCAGAAGACTTTCTTCATAGCATCCCACTCCTCCAGCTCCAAACTGTGGTGGTTGTTCTCTGAGCCAGAGCTTCCCGCTGTGTTAAGAATTGGTAATAGATGAGCTAAGACATTGATCCCTGCAGCCCGTAGGAGTGCTGGGCAGAGCCTGGGGCAGCCAACGTCATGAGCTGCCTCATTTTGTCTGCCCTGGAAATGTTTTCAAAAACGGTTATAAAACACTGTTAATTTGTTAAGGCTGCTATTATAAAATACCACAGACTGGGTAGTTTAAACAACAGAAACTTATTTTCTCAAAGTTCTGAGGCTGGAAGTCCGAGATCAAGATGTTGGCAGGGTTGGTTTCTTATCAGTCTACTAGTGAAGTGCCACTCATACATAGATGCATAGACAGGGAAGGAATCTGTCAAATACCATGAATGACCAGGTAACAAGGCAACTCAAAAAGAAAATGAAAAATCTCCAGAAAACAAACTTAAAGACATGGAAATATGTGACTTACATGGCAGAGAATTCAAGATTGCAGTTCTGAAAAAAACTCAACGAGCTGCACGAAAACACAGGCAACTTAGTGAGCTCAGAAAACAAATCAATAAACAAAATGAGTACTTTACCAAAAAGATTGAAACTTTTGAAAAGAACCAAACAGAAATTCTAGAGAAGAACTCACTAAAAGAGATCAAGAATGAACTAGTGAGCATAGGAAACAGAGCTGACCAGAAGGAGGAAGAATTAGTGATATTGAAGATAGAAATCTAGAAATGACATAGAGGGAAGATGAGAGACACTTGAGCATTAAAAAACAAAAAGGAGGAAAACTACGAGAACTATCTGACTCCATCAGAAAAAACAGTATAAGAGTAATAGGCATACCAGAAGAAGAAGAGATGGAGAAGGCAGTGGAGAACCTATTCAAACAAATAGTCAACAAGAACTCCCCAAATCTGTGGGAAAAGCTAGATCCTGAATCCAAGAAACAAACAGAACACCTCATTACCTCAGTTCAAAAAAAGCCTTCTCCATGGCACATTGTCTTGAAGCTGTCAAAAATTAATTACAAAGAGAGAATTCTCAAGGCAGCCAGGGGAAAGAAGAAAGTAACCTATATAAAAGAAAGCCCATTAGGCTATTGTTGGGGTTCTTAGCAGAAACTCTATAAGCTAGAAGAGAATGGAACCAAATATTCAAACTACTGAAAGAGAAATTACCAGCCAAGAATAATGTATCTGGCAAAGTTATCCTTTAGATATGAAGGAGAAATAAAAACTTTTTTTAGATATACAGAAGCTGAGGGAATTTATCACCAGAAGCGTTCCATTGCAGGAAGTACGGGGGTCGTTCTACCTGAAACAAAGAACATAAGGTCACAAAACTACGAGTAAGGTCACCAACAAACTTGCAACATAAACAGGGATACTTTGTGACCACAGAGATGTAAAAGGGGAGCGTAAAGGTCTGAATTTTCAAAGGGGAATGGATGCCAGATGCATTCAGAAGAAAAAGGACCACTGTACATATGAAATTTCCTTTTCATAAACCCAGTGATAACCACAGACACATACAAAACTGAGACACATCACTTAAGAAAAGATGAAACAAAGGAAAAGAGTATGAAACACCACCAAACAAAAACGACAGAAACACAAAGGAAAAGAACCAATGGAGGCACAGAGCTACCAGAAAATAAAAGATTAAATGGCCATAGGAAATCCTCATACATCAGTAATCACCCTAAATGTAAATGGACTGAATTCACCAATAAAAAGGTACAGAGTAGCAGATTGGATCAAAAAACAAAATCCAACCGTATGCTTACTTCAGGAGACACATCTAAGCTGCAGAGAACAAAGATAGACTCAAAGTGAAAGGGTCGAAAATGATTCTCCAAGCAGATAGCATCCATCCACAGAAAAGCAGGTGTAGCCATACTAGTATCTGACACAATAGATTTTAAGATAACAAAGGTAACAAGAGACAAAGATAGACATTTTATAATGCTAAAGGGGACACTACATCGAGAAGACATTAGTACTTCTCAATATATATGCACCCAATTAGGGAGCACCAAAATGTATAAAGCAACAACTAACATAACTAAAGGGAGAAATTGACAAAAACAATCACAGTAGGGGACCTAAATACTCCATTGACAGCTCTAGATAGATCATCCAAACAGAAAATCAGTAAAGAAATACCAGCCTTAAATGACACATTAGACCAAATGGACAAAATTGACACTCACTAAGCCTTTTGTCCCATAACATCAGATTATACATTCTTCTCCAGGGCACATGGAACAGTCTCAAGGACAGACCATATGCTGGGTCACAAAACTAGCATCAACAAATTTAAAAAATTGAAGTCATACCAAGCATATTCTCTGACCACAGTGCTTTGAAATTAGAAATGAACTGCAAAAAGTAAGTAAAGAAACCCACAAATACATGGAGATTAAATAACATACTACTGAAAAATATCTGGGTCAAAGAAAAAATTGAAGGTGAGGTAAAAACATATATATATAGGCAAATGAGAATGCCAGGACAAATATCAAAACTCCTGGGGTGCAGCAAGAGCAGTAATGAGAGGGAAGATTCTATCATTACAGGCCTATCTTAAGAAACGAGAAATCCCAAGTAAACAACCCAACATCACATCTTAAAGAAAGAGAAGAACAAAAGCAACCCAAAGTCCGTAGAAGAAAGGAAATAATAAAAGTTAGAGCAGAATTGAATGGAATAGAGAACAAAAAGACTGTACAAAAAATTAATACAACAAAGAAGTGGTCCTTTGAAAAGGTTAATAAAGTTGACAAACCCCTGGCTAAACTCACTAAGGAAAAAAGAGAAAAGACTCATGTAAACAAAATCAGAAATGAAAGAGGAGAAGTACCACAGATGTGACATATACAAAGGATCATGCTAGAATACTATGAAAGACTGTGTGCCACCATATTCAATAGTGTAGAAGAAATGGTAAGTTCCTAGAAACATATAACCTTCCTAAACTGAACCATGAAGAATTGGAAAATCTGAATAGACTGATCAACAGTGAAGAAATTGAACAACTATCAAAAACCTCCCCAAAATAAAAGTCCAGGACCAGGTGGCTTCACTAGTCAGTTCTACCAAACATTCAAAGATTTAGAACCTATCTCAGATTCTTCCAGAAAGCTGAAGAAGAGGCAGTACTTCCTAATACATTTTATGAGGCTAGCATAACCCTGATACCAAATCCTAGCAAGGATAATACAAGAAAAACTACATACCAGTATCTCTGATGAATACAGATGCAGAAATCCTAAACAAAATCCTAGCAAGTCAAATACAACAATACATAAAAAAATAATACAGTAAGATCAAGCGGGCACAAGGATGGTTTGACATACACACAGGGGCACACATCAATCAATGTGATACACCACATTAACAAAACAAAGGATAAAAGCCATATGATCTTATCAAGAGATGCAGGAAAACATTTGATGATACAACATCCGTTTATGATTAAAACACTCAATAAAATGGGTATAGAAGGAAAGTACCTCAACATAATAAAGGCCATCTATGACAAACCTTCAGCTAATACTATACTCAATGGTGAAAAACTGAAAGCTTTTCCTCTAAAATCAGGAACAAGACAAGGATGCCCACTCTCACCACTCTTATTCAACATAGTTCTGGAAGTCCTAGCCAGAGCAGTCAGGCAAGAGAAGGAAAGAAAAGGCATCCAAATTGGAAATAAAGAAGTAAAAGTGTTACTTTACCCCAAAGGCAAGGGAAATAAAGGCAAAAATAAATGAACGGGGCCATATAAAACTAAAAAGCTTCGGCACAGCGAAAGAAACCGGAAACAAAAAGTCAGCCAACCAAATGGGAGATGATATTTGTAGATAATAGCTCAACAAGGGGATATCTCATTACCACCCTGTCCCCTGGATTGCCTTTTCCCTGAGATTTCCCCTTGGGTAACATAATAGCCTTTTCCTGAGACTGACTGAATACTGATACTTCTTAATACATCTTTTCTGTTTCCTCTTTAAGGTGGTTATCTTCTTAAAATTCCTATTCTTCCTGGATAAACAGCTTTACATAGCACTTCTCAGCCACCAATCCAGAGTAAATACCATTCCCCACTTCCCTTGTTCCAGAAGTGCCTGCCAAACTCTCATATAAAGACATACTCCTAACATAGAGCTGTATTTTCAGGTATCCCTGTCCTAAAACCAACTTATTGTAAAACACTATTCCCATTCCCTTCTTTAAGTTTGTCTCCTGGTCAGGCATTAGTAGTCTTAGTTAAAATTCAAAATCTGCTAAGAATTTGAGCAGATAAAAAGGAAGTAAATTTTTGAGCCCTCAAGTTTGACGTTCTCCTGATCCATCTGTTTGCTGTGGTAGTTGGAGCTAGAACCTGAGCAGTGACAGTCAGCTGCATTCACATGCAGTGGCCACAGCTGGTGGTTTCTCTGAAGGAGCCACCCAACAATTCAGCCCTTGGTGTGGGGCCAAAGAGGAATTGGGTTAGACCTAATGTGAATAAAATGGAAAATGCCTTTCACAGTATCATTTATGCTGTTTGTGATTGTCATGAAATGAGCTGATAAAAAAATTCAGTGTTGTCAATTCTCAGGGTGTGCACCATGTATCACACCATGATTCCTGCAGTGACTTTTTTCTGATTGGTTTGGATACGTGCCAGAGTAAGACCAGTAGTTGGCTGAACTGTTTTCACTCTTGACATGGAGAATTATTTGGAAATACTATTTTTTCTTTGTAGCAACACCTGCAAACTAACACATGTGAAAAAATGTAAAGATTATTTTGATTTAGTGTATCTTTATGCCCACCTCTTTTCACCCTGTCCATTTAGAGCATTAATTTTTATTCTTGGTGTTCAGAAAGCAACATGGCCCTGAGGATTGCCTGATTTTTTTCTTTCGTTAAAAGTTGATTTTGACAGAGCTATTGTTAGAGATTCTTTTTGTGTACGCATAGCGTATAGATTGAATTTCTGCACCTAGTGCCTCTTAAAATATCCTTTCTAACAATCAGAGGAGACTTGAAGATTTAATTCCACAGAACATGAGTGTCTATCCTGCCCAAGCCTGAACACTTCAAAGGTTGTAGGATAATTAGTAGCCAAATGAAACAAATGTGAAGAGGAAACTAAACAGCAGTGGTTTATATGTTGTAAAAGAGCTGAGGAAAGTTGAAGAGGGCAGAATGAGTGGGTGAACTGGAGCAGGAGAATCAGTACTAAGTAGTTGGGGATCAATATCAGTACTGTGTGATAAGCAAAGATTGGATGTAATTGACCAGAGGAGTCCCACTGAAGAAGTGAAAGTGTTTAATCAGTAGCTGTTAAAAATGTGACAGACCCAATAAGCAGCATTGCCTTCTGTGACCTCAGGAATGGAGGTTGACTAAGCAGAGCCAAGTATGCAGGAAGGAGCAAGTGTTTCGTAAGAAGAGGGTGTCTCAGTTAACCTAAAGACTACTGCAGCCTGAGAAGCAGTCAGAGCTCGCTCACAGCACATTTCTTAGGTAAGGGAATTTCAATGCAGTCTTCTAACGAGAAATTCAAAATTCTTCTTGAAGTCCATTATGTACCTCATCAGTAAATGCACAGAGAGTCAGCTCCCTCGAAAAGGAGCTAAGCCTTTGCTCAGGAATGTTTAGAACGGTCCATTCTTTAGTAAAATGCAATGTACTGGGAAAGGTGAGATGATTTAGTAATAACCGTCTGTGCACCAAAATTGTTAATTTGTTGTGTGTTTGTTTATAAGGGAAGGAAAGTTTTTTAGTTTTAATTTTAGTTGGAGGTAAATATTAAAACCCTAAAGCCTTAATCTCCTCCCCAAGTGTCCTAGACTTCTAGGTACCTTAGAGTGAAGCCACGACTTACTTGATAGATGCATAATGATGCTCCATAGAGGGAAGTAGAATAGAACATGGGCCTAGAATGTTCTTCATGCTTTCTCTTCATATCCTTTCTTAATTCATTTGTAGAAAGAGTTAAAGATGGGAAGAGAGCCTGGCCGGCATGGCTCAGCAGTTGAGCATTGACCTATGATCCAGGAGATTGTGATTTGATTCCCTGTCAGGGCACATGCCAGGGTTGCGGGCTCAATCCCCGATGGGGGGCGTGCAGGAGGCAGCCGATCAATGACTCGTCATGGATGTTTCTCTCTCTCTCTTTCCCCCTCCCTTCCTCTCTCTGAAATCAATAAAGACATACTTTTTTTAAAAAGATGGGAAGAGACATCCACATATAATGTTTGGAACTAGATTGTTTATTAAAATCAAAATAACTTATGTAAGCCTCTTGAACTTTGGTATAATCAGTTCTATGTCCAGGTAACTCATCAAAAGCAGACATCTTTATCTTGAGCCGTGATTTTTCTGATGCTTAGTTCACTTATTAGAGGGATGAGCAGATTTCCTGCTCTTTTTTTAAAATTTCTTTAACAAAAATTTTCTGTTAGCCTAAGGAATTCCCAAGTGTCATTTCAGTGCTCAGGCAAAACAAATTATTATATTTTCCTCTTTTGCTGCCATTCACAATGAGTGAAGGAGGAAACCGTGGGCTCCTTTGATGTGTGGGGGGGAAGCAATATATCACTTCCCTGAAAGAACATTTCTCAGCCTCTCATGTGAAAAAGGATTAGCACCTCAACAAAGGTCCTGTAGATCACAGAATCGGGCAGCAATACCAAATAGTATTCCTAAGGAGAGGAAGAACTGTATTTGAGTAAGAGTGTTCTGGCAAACAGCTTTTTAATAACTGCAAATCTGAGATAATAGCATCGGCATCTCCCCCTAAATCCTCAGATGGCTCGTTTAAATAGAGTAAAGTCAGCCTTTGTTTTAAAATAGAAGTACTGTATAGCCTTATCAAAATGCAGGCTTTCCACGGACCGGTTCTGGGTGTCTTTGGTTCACAAGGATTACACATTTATGGGTAAAATTGTTTGGAAGATTCATCTTTGACCCTCTCTTGTTCAACAAACTTCCATTATAAGGTCACATGCTTTCACTTTGCATTTTAAAAGTTGTTCAACAACCTGCTGAATTGATTTATTAAGATTTTGATTGTTTATTAGAAGAAACCAAAACCTGACCTGACTTTCCAACACATTAAGGAATCTTTACACCGTAGGTATGAAGAGGCTATGGGAAGTAGGAAAATGTAAATTTGTGTGTGGCAGAAAGCCGAGAAGAAAGTTTAATTGTTAAACAAGGTTTGGGTAAAAACTGCTTTTCCACACCTTCATTTATTTCCTTTTTCTAGATTATCTTTTCTAAAACTGAGAAAATGAAAAGACTCTGATTTAAAGTAATAATAATAACACCTTGTACTCATGTAGCACTTGAGAGCATCTAAAATCCTCTCTGCTACACTGAAGCTTCAAAGTCGGATATCTTTGGCTCCCTACTTTGCTTGATCCTGCTTGAATGAAAGATTCTATGTGGGAGGGGAGAAGGGCGCCAGTGGAGCTAATAGTGTGAGCCCCAAGCTAAGGTGAGTGATGCCAAACGATCTGTCAGAGTTTGGGTCCAAAAAGAATTCTGGCAGCTGTTGCTTTAATGTTAGAAATCAGGATTATTTTGTCCACATAGACACTTCATTATAAGGAAATTTTATTTCATTTACTATTTTAAGAACAAATTTTGGTCTTCAGTAGCTAGCCTGTAACCCTGTGACCTTTCAGTAAATATCCAACCAGAGCTTTGAAATTAGGATGTTTAGTGTTTTATGGCCCAGAATAAAAATCTCCAACTTTGTTTCCAAATAGTGTAGCCTCAACACATTTTATTAAGCTCTTGACACATTCAGCCGTGTGTATTTTGTAAAGTTCCTATGGTTATTGTTTTACAATAGCTGCTTCCAGAAGCATTGTAAGCGTTTCAATTAATCAGCCCTTTGTGTGCTTCAGACTATGCAAATTTATCACATCAAACCATTCAACTGCTCATGGGAAAGCCATGTAAAAACTGTATTGTCTTCTAGCGCCTCCTCTCATTTAGAGTGATGTTTTAATAAGAAAGCTAATCAAGTTTTCTTATGCATTATTTATCTGTTAACACGTAAGGAAGAGCCGAATTAAAATTATGTCAGCCGGGATCTGGCAAGTGATGTGATAGATCTGGAAGCGATTCAACAGCAGAGCAAAGCTAATATGATTCAACAGTTTTTGTCTCCTCTCCCTCTTGGGATTATTTAAGGTGGTGGTGAGAAAAATAAAAGGTTAATTCAGTCACTGGAAGGGGGAAAGGAAGAAAGGGAGCTACCACCTGTGTTAGCTTTCACATTTTGATTTAGAGATTTACATTTCTGAATATATAAAGGCCTGTGGAGATGAGTTTATTCAAAGCAAAAACATTTCTTGCTTAATACGAACAGTCAAACTTGAAAACATTCCTGCTGTTTCTTTGGCCCCATTTACCACTATATTCATCAGCAGTAAACTTCCACACCAGAAATGCTCAGTCCAAGTGCTGCGCAGTTCTTAAGTTACTAGGAGACACTGTCCTGATCTTGTGAAATGGTCTGCACAGCCCCACCGGGTGAGCTTCCTTTCTGCCTCTTCAGCCAGTTCAGTGCGACTGCACTTGCTCCTTCCATTCATTAAGGTGGTCTCCTTCGCTTTGCTAGTTTGCTTCCTGCTGAGAATAATTAGGTTTCTTATATAATAATAATTCCTTGGATTTAGATGCTGCCTTTCTCTAAGGACCTTAAAGTACCTCTCAGACATTAGTACCTCTCATCTGTTCTTTTGACACAATTGCCTCATGAGATAGGTGCTAATTATTCCCATTACAAAGACCAAACGACTAAGGCTTGCCAGAAAGTGGTGCTTTTCCCCCTAGGAAACACAATGTCAATTGAACAGCACAGAGTCAAATTAAGGTCACCCGATTCCTTGATCTCGTGCCCTACATAGATCTGAGAGTCCAGGAGGTTTTTAGTCTTTTACAGATGACACCCCCCCCACACACACAAACATTTGTGAACCTCATTAAGAACAGGCATTGCACAGTGGTCACTCCTTTACTAAACATCAGCCCTATTCCTGCACTGTGACTGATAGAGGGAAATCACAGCATCATTTCACCCTTCGTTTCGTGCAGTGTGTTAAACTGAGCAGAATAAATAGCCTTGTCTAACAGGTGCCTGCAGAAAGTAGAGCATTAGAATGTGGCAAGCTGAATTGTATAACTGTTCTCATTTTCAATATTCAGTCAGATTAATCTGTGTAGGACTCCTCTCAAGTGGAGTTGTATCCCTGAGCCTCTCATATGTCCCCATCTCCATCACAGCACTTGTCACATAGCATATGCTTGGTAATTGAGGGAAATGATTATCTCTCCCTTGCTCAGAAAAGGAAGAGTGAGAACATATATCAACCTCAGAGTGGTACATTTAATCCCAAAGTGGTTATATGTGGAATGTAGAACTGCTAAAGGAAATTTAAGTTAAAAGGTGAAACAGTATGATATTAAAATGGGACCTGGCTGTCAACAAAGTTGAAAACCATTTGCTAGTGGATTGCCAATGCATTGAAGTCACATCGGAACAGCTCTTGAATCAAAAATTACTAAGTTCTCTTCTGCACTTGCTACTGCTTGCCTATCTTGATGTGGTATTAGAATGCTTTAGTTTTCCCTTACCATTTTTATTGAGTCCTTACTTTCTTTTTTTCTATTTGAATTGAGATAGGACCATTACACTAAAACTAGTTTTTTAAAAAAGCCAAAAATAACTTTTGAACAAATCATTTGCTATTTATAATTAAAAATGCTTTCTAAGAATGATTCATCAGATTAACTGGATTTTTGCTGAGTAAAACTATTCTTAAAATGACTTATATGTTTTTCTGGTGGGCCATGGAAATAACAAATTGGTGTAAGAGCCTCTAGTGTCTGGGGCACGACACTGAGGGAACTGTGACAGTGGGTCCCACATTTGCCTTTCCTGAGTGGCTTGGCGGTCAGACTTGTGGTTTCTTTAGACTCTGTAAATTCTCACCTTTACAACTTGAAATTAGATAGAGTAATTTTATTTTGACTGGGTATCTGTAGAACCTTTCGGCTCTTTTTGTGTGCCAGTTTTTTTAATTATCTATTTTCATTTATTAAAAGTTTTGTAGTATAGTCTATGATCTAATTCCCAGTGGCCCCTATGAGTGCATTAAATGTTTCTGGGCCTGTTAGAGTGGTGTATTTGCATTTCACTGCCAGGAGGCTGTGCTATATACAATGGGGTTGAGACACAGGCATGAGCCAGGGGATGAAATTTTATTTTAAAATCTGAAATGCTGTGTAAGCATTTGAGGTATGAATCAGTAATTGTTTTGCAACAGCTTCCATTAGATATGGTTTATTTCTAGTCCATCCGCTTTTCAAAGATCCAGGGAGTATTAACACACTGAAGCGTACTGCATATCATTTACATTTTTAAACCAGCGCTAAAGAAAAGTGACTGTAACTTTTAAGAGTTTAAATATAGAAAGAGATTTTATGCTCTGTCCCTGGAAATAAATTACATTTTTAAAATTTGAAAATAAAAGAAAGCTTCGTGCTTTGATTAAGGATTTGAATAATTCTGAAACAGAGAAATACCATTTCTTTTATTAAGAAAAAAATCTGGTTTTAAGATTGTGAACTCTCTTTTTCCCTTAATGAATTCAGTAAAATGCAAACTTTTAAAAATCATCTGTCTAAGTTGAGATTTGAGATCATCAAATTCTGTCTAAATATTTTGTTTTAACTTCTAAGCTCATTATGGTTTCTTTGTGTTAACTTGTATTAAAATCTGTCAGCTATGACTGGTCTCATAAGCACAGTCAGCGGACCAGAATAAGTTAATTATTTACTTGTGTCACTAGTGCTCTTCATCTAATGAAATGCACAGCTGTGTTAGATCTGCAGTTGGATGTGTAGCTTCCATTGTTCTGCAAGTCAGCAGAGGGTAGAAGCCGCAATGATGGAGAGCCCTCAGTTCTTTCTGCTGTTCTGGCTTTCTGTGTCGATTTCATGGATCTTTTATCATTCACTTTCACACAAAACAAACAACACAGGGCTGTCTGCTATGGGAACCATCTTGGCATATAAAAGGGTTTCAGAGCCTAAAGTAATTTTAAGTTAGCTAAGATTTAATTTTTGGCTTACAGGTGCCCTTGATTCAGATGTGGCCAAAGCAGTTCCTATAATGGAATGAAAAAATCTGAAAGTTACGTATATGTATTTTTAAATGCAGTATCAGAAAAGAGTTAGTAAGAAAATAACTTCCCCAAAAGGAAGCTCTATGCTAAATATCAATCAGATTTTAAGCAGTGTTATTAGAGATTCAGATTTCAGGGGAAAGAGCATTGCTTTCAATTTAATAACAAAATAAAGTTACATTTGCTGGAATTAACCTGTTGGCTAAAATTGAAAATGCAAAATGCAAATTCTCTCTCTCCTTACTGTCTCCAGTGTAAGTATGCCATGCTTCCTCCTTGGGTTTGGTACCTCCTGCCCCTCACTCCCACCTTCTCTTGTTGGAGGGTGAGCAAGCAGCTTTCCCCTGAGCAGCTGCAGGCACCCCCTTGTGAACTGCTGCTGAAGGGGTGCTGGCATTTTCCTTTGGTTTGTTTTTTAAGGGATATAGTTGAACCCTCCACCTCCTCACTGACTAAAATGACACTCTCACCCAAGCACATCCCAGGACCGGCCTCTTGAGGAATTGCTGTTTTTAACATTTTGTTCACTGCCAAACAGTGTTGTTATGGGTGCACCTAGATTTACAATTTCATTTCTTTCAGAGCAAATTTCCCAGTAGCCCTAGTGTTTTGTCAGATAATTTCAGTGTGGACAAGATAGATTTTCTTCTGAGGGAAGGAAGAAGCGTCACACACTCTGCTTGATTTAAATTCTAACACATTGTAGCTGAACTTGAAATAAAGTGAACTGAATATTTCTGTTCTCCATGTAGGAAAGCATACTTTCTTTATAATAAACGATGCAATTTCAACCAAAAAGCCAGTTAAAGTACCTACATACATTGGAATTCAACTCCACAAATCTAATTGCCATATTGTTGGCAGCCACTAGAAATCAGAATATTAATAACCAACATTAAATAGGCCGATGGAATTCTATTTATTTGAACCTCTCAAAAATTTTTATTTTAAAATAGTTTGAGTAATTAAGTAGAAATCAAACTGAGCAATGAAAAGTTTCTTTGCGAGCAGTTTCTTTTCAATAAGTACAGATAGTTAATTTATGTACATGGGAAAAGGAATTTTTTCTTAATAAATATAAAGGCATTTTTTGGTCCATTGCCATTGTATGCTAGTTTTCCAGTTCTAAGTTACATAGATTGTGGTTAACAGTCTGAATTATACCCCTATTCCTCCTACCAAGAAAAGGAAATAAGAGGAATTACCAATTATTTGATCAACAAAATTCCCTACAAGTTACAACACTATTAAGGGAGAAATAAAATACAGTTAATTTAAGAGACTATCAGTAGTATGCATGGAGTTGGTAGGTTTTTGCTTTGTTCTGTTTTCATTCATAGAATACATTTCTAATTTTAGTCTTTTTTCCAAGAATAACTTGATATTTAATTTTGTTGTTCAACTTCACAACTTCAATCAAAGATCACTTTTCTAATATGTTATAAGCTATAGGAATTAAAATTCCTTAGGGCAGTTTAGACTGAGCCAGGGAAGCCTTGGAAAAAATCAGCCAACCAGCCAGCACTCTGCAGCCACTAAAGAGACCCATTAGCATGTCAGCCACAAACGAGTACTTCTTGTCACAGGTTTTTAAAACCACAGTTTAAACACACCCCTCATTCAATCAGTTGTGTTTGGTGGTCAGAGAACTTGGATTCCTGTGATTTGGGTACGAATATGTAGCAGATCGTGGACAAGCTGACAAGGAGTGAAATTGATGCTGACTTCAAGTTCCAGGGACGTTGACGGGACTAGGGCCCAGTGAGGTCGCTGCTCTTCCATCTCGGGCACGAGAGGTTGGGCAAGCAGCCTGACAGCACCAGTGTGAACTGTGCCAGCAGGGCCGGCTGCAGGCTGCACTGCCTTTCTGCAAGGACAGCCTTTTTGAACTGCTCATCTAGCTGGATTGTTGGAAATTGCCTGATCCTCAATGATAGAGGCATGGGGAAGGTTTGAGAGCAGTGGAAATACAGATCGCGGCAGGGAGATCCCAATAAGTTCCACATTCTTCCTTTCTGCCAGTTTGCTTTACATGGCATGAAATCTTCTCTCCCCCAGGTGTCTGTGGCCTGATCGTCCCACAGGAAGACATGCCGTTTTGTGATTCCGGCATCTGCCCGGACATCATAATGAACCCTCACGGCTTCCCATCACGAATGACGGTCAGTATGTTTTTCAGAGGTACTGCTTTTAAGGAAGAGAGTTGGCAGTTGGTTTGTAGTTAGTGGAGGTGATGGGACCCTGAAATTGATTTTTAGAAAGGGCCCTTTGACCCTTAGTCAAATAAGTAGGTTCCTAGTTCCTGACAATGTGGGACTACTGTCCTCTACAGAGGGAATGTGCAGCAGGTTTGCCGTTTCCAGTCTTCTGAGTGGCAAGCTTACTTCTCAGCAAAAAGAACCCCTTGTATTGAACCTAGTGCACTTCCCTTTCTGTGGTTATTGTTTTATAATCCTGGCTCCACCACTTACCGGCTGTATGACTTGGGAAAGTCGCCTAACCTCTGTGTTCTTCGGTCTCCTCATATGTAAAGTCAGGGAAGTATCCTAGAAATGGATATCCCTACGAGATATCCCTATCTCGTAGCAGTTTGGGGAGGCATATACTTAGATCACACATGTCAGGCTTTTCCAACAGTTGGTCACACAGTAAGAGCGCGATAAATATTTACCGCTATTAATTTATCACTCTTAGTAGTAATCGTCATCTCATAATTCTTTGGGAAAATAGGCCAAAGCTAAATGAACAAACAGGATTTATATACCCCAGGAAGGCACTCACTTAATTTGTTCACATCCCACAGGTGGGAAAGTTAATTGAGCTGTTGGCAGGCAAGGCAGGCGTGTTAGATGGCAGATTCCACTACGGCACTGCTTTTGGAGGCAGTAAAGTGAAGGATGTGTGTGAAGACCTGGTTCGCCATGGCTATAACTACCTGGGGAAAGACTATGTTACATCTGGCATCACAGGGTGAGTGTTTAGGTGTATTAAAGTAAAAGTATGATTTTATTAGGATAAGAGGTAAGAGCCCTTAAGACATTCAGCTTTACTCCTTTAAGAAATCTGATACAAGAAAATCTAGATTTATGATGGAGGTGTGAGCTAATGCTATGATGGTAATCATTTTGCAATATATAAGTATATCAAATCAACATGTTATATACCTTAAAGTTGCATAATTTTTATGTCAATTATATCTCAATAAAATGGGGAGGGGGAGAAAAAAAAATCTAAACTTAGAAAACTGATAAATTAAGAAGTGCTGTTTTACAGGTGGGGCTATCATTTAAAAAGTAGAAAACCTGTAATTTACCAAAATAGGATTTCTACACAACTTTTAGAAAACAAATCAATTACATATAATGCAAAATTCCGTAGCTATTGAACTTACTCTGTATTAATATGATGAATGCCAAATAATTAGTGCTCTGTCAGAGGCCTAAGGCCTAACGTTTGCACTTTCACAGATTCAGGATGTGTTAAGTACCGAACATGAGCTATTACTAAGTTTATAACAGTGAACAAAATGGACATGGTCCATGACCTATGGAGCTGACTGTTGAGATTTGTTACTAGATGTTAAAAAAATAACAGATAAAAGTTCTCAGCAAGGCTTACCCTGACCACTTCATTTAAAACTGCAATCCAGTCTTGCCCATTTCCAGCTTTATTTTTCTCTGTAGCATTCATCATTATCAAATATGCTGTGTAATAATACTATACAATATCGTCTGGCTCCCCAAGTACTGTGTAACCTCCATGAGAGCAGGGCTTGTCTGTCTTGCTTACTGTTTTATTTCCAGTGTCTAGCACAGAGCCTGACACACGGCACACACTCCATAAGTATTTGTTGAATAAAGGAATGAAAACAAATAATACAAGTGCAAGTAGCTCTCACCAGAATGAATACAAAAGAATAGATTAGAGGACCCCTGTGAGGAGGTAGATTTTTCAGCAGAGGTGTGAAGAATGAGTGGAGCATTTGAAGTTTCATGCAGAGGAAAAGCTTATTTAACACCTTACAAGGGATCTTGGTAAGTTCTGGGAACTGGGAGAGGCCAGCCTGGCTGCATGCAGTGAGGACGCAGTGGTTCAGCCTCAAGTGAGGCTGAGGAAAGGGGAGAGCAGGTCACGCAGCAGAGCATTGGGTCTTCCTTTTAATCTGGGAGAAATGGATATCCCTAGAATTATCATGAAGGACAAGGTTTTGAAGCTTCACTGGCATATGATTTTAAAGGATCAAGTCAGTTGTTTAAATTAAGACACCCTTATGTGTTTTTATGCCAGAGAAACCTCTGGGATATAGTGTTTATACCAATCTTCTGAGGGTTTAAACCTGAACCTCAGTGTGGAAGCAGGTGTGGGAACACACAGCTTGATTTCAGTGCTGCAAATAGGCTAACCAGATGTGATTAAAATGATCAAAATACATATCTGTTAAAAGTGTGGAGTGCTTTCTAAAATGATTTCTCCAGACTGTGATAATATGGCTTTCTTTAGGTGTATTATACTTGAGATGTTAGAGAAAATCACATTACAGGGAAAAAGTAATGGTCCATGTCAAAAATGCAGTTGTCGTTGCTAAACTGACCATCTCAGTCTTTGCTTCTCATCCAGAAATAATGCAGAAGTTGACCAGGGAGTGTGCAAAACCAGCGAACCATTTTGGGGGACCTTCTGAACATAATTTTACTGAAAGATTTGGATGATTATGCTCTGCTTCCTATAGATAGCTGTGAGCTATGTCTACATCACTGTCCTCTGCACCCCCAGCTGGTGTTTTCATTTCTTTCCCATTTATCTTGGAGTTCTGCAGAGGGCTTGCAAACATAGTCACTCATCAGCTTTCACCTTTTGTCCCATTCTTGAGCATAGCTAGGAGGAAAAATTGCATATGACTTTATTCAGTTGATGATGGCATGGTAGCAGAGTTCCATGAGTTCTACCATGAGCAGCCATACCACGGAGGAGTAGAATCATTCATTGTTAGAGCTAGAAAGAAAATTGGTCCGACCACTTTGTTGTACAACTGAGAAAACTGAGATAAAGAGGTCATATAATTACTATGTGACAGACTGAGACAAAATTTGGGTCTCCTGACACCCTGTTTGTTGTGCCTTCCACTCCACTCTGGGTCTTCCAAGAATCCAGTTGTGTTTATTCCAGTGGAATGGCTTGATAGGTGCAAAAGCCTTTGCTAATGATACTGAAAGTATTATAAGATATAACAAGCATGCAGGGGCAAATGCACGTATGTGTCTCTCTGCCATGCCTTTTGCTTCCTTTGCTCTTTCCACTCTTACATCATGCTGTAGCCCAAATTTACTTTGCTCAAGACTGGCAGGCATGGTAGGGAGAGCCCTGGATTTGAATCTTCCTGCATCACTCACCAGCTCTTTTTTAATCTCATGAACCCTCTGTGCCTATTTCTTCAAATTAAAGTAGGGATGACCATATCTTCCTCCCTGGGTTTTTGTATGGATTAAGTCACGGATTATGTGGCCTGTGGTAGATGCTTCCTTTCTTTTCAGGAAGGAAGTTCTGGGGCAGTAAAAAAAACTTTAAATCATCAATCCCCTGGCTACTCTTGCTCCAGACTTAAGAAAAAAGGTTTCTTCTGTCAAAGCACTTAAGTATTCACTCCTTTAAACTCTTACTACAGTATTTCTAAAGAGTCATGAAGTCGGCTGTAACAGACATTTACGGAGCATCAGTTATATGCCAGGCAGGGTCTTTAGTGCTGGGACCACAGTGACAAAAGAGACAAAGTGCTTGTCTTGCGGAGTTTACTTTTTGTGGGGAAGACCAGCAATAATCAGAAAAATAATCAATGTGTCCAGTAATACCAAATGGTGATAAGTGCTCTGAAGAAAATAAAATCAGTGTAATAGTTGAGACATGCATGGGTGCAGCAGTACTGGAGTGGAAGGAGGATTCTTTTAGACAGGTGATCAGGGAAAGTCTCTGAGGAGGTGAAGTGTGTGACAGAGCCATGTGAATACCTGCTTGGAGAATGCTTTAGGAAGAGGAAACAGTAAGAGCCAAGGTATTGAGGCCGACAAGCTTGCTGCATTTGAGGAACAGCGGAGAGGCCAGTGTTACTGGAGTAGAATGAGCGATGGAGAAAGGAAATAGTAAATGAGTCCGATGTGGGCAGGAGCTGGATTACATTGGACCTTGTGGCTGTATACAAAATGTGGGTGATACAGATTCTGAGTATAATGGGAGACCACTGGAAATTTAGAGCAGAAGAATGACCCGCTGCGATTTACATTTTAGAAGGAATCGTTCTGGCTTGTTACGTGAAGAAGAGATTGTTGAGGGAGAAGAGTGGAAGCAGGGAGACCAACTAGAAGATTATCTGCAGTTGTCCGGGCAAGAAAGGATGTGGCCTGACCAGGGTGGTGGCAGTGAAGGAGGCACTGGCCTATCTACACTCTTTCTCAAGCTGTTTAAATTTTTATTTCTTAATTGAACAGTGTGCCTTTTAATGTATTCATGGTACTTTTATATTTTCAGATGTAGCCTCTTCATTTATTGCAGACTGAAAATCATTCTCTTTCATGTGGTCATAAACGTGTTCATAAACAAACAAGGACCTGCCAGAGCTGAGACCTGGAAAAGGCCATCTCTCCTTTTAACCCAGACTTAGTTTCTTAACCCAAAACTCTGACCTTTCTTTCAGTGAGCCCTTGGAAGCATACATCTATTTTGGCCCTGTGTACTATCAGAAGCTGAAACACATGGTGCTGGATAAGATGCATGCCCGGGCCCGGGGACCACGAGCTGTCCTTACCAGGTAAGAGAGGAGCACTTACAGAAAGAATTTACAGTGCAGTTGAGCCTGCCTGTATTTCCTACTATAGCAATAAGCAGACTCAACGAAGTTTCTGTTTCCCGGAGATATCAAATTTTGGGGTGTTAGATACGAACAAAAATTATATATGTCTGATTAACGTGAAAAAAATAGCAACCAATTAAAAATCATTCCGCAGACACAAGAACAAACCTTCCGTACGTCTTGACAGTAGTCTTCTAACTAATCATTTATTGTATACCAGTTTGCAAATATGATCCTGTTCAAAACAGTTCCTTTATAAGAATGTAGATACATTTTACACATGCACATGCTTATCAGTACACCTGCACGCTCCCATGCGTTCACAGAAAACATGCATACATTATTTGGTAGACTAAGCCACAGCTGTCATTTTTTTAAAACTTCTGTGATTGGAGCTTACGGCACCTGTACTTGCATGCTTATTTGAATAGGCTCCAGGGTCCATGTATGCCTCTTCTCCAGTGTATCCTCAATTCCAAGCCCAATGTCTGTGTGTTGATGAATGGGCATAATTGTTGGGAAAGGGCTTTTACAAATACTTAGTTTTATGTGTTCTTAGTACTACATTTTCCAGTTGAAGAAGCATAGTCTAAGGCAGTGGTTCTCAACTCAGGGCAGTTTTGCCTCCGAAGGGACATTTGACAATGTCTGAAAATATTTTGGGATGTCACGACTGGGAAACACAGGGCCAGGAATGCTGATAAACATCCTGCAATGCACAGAACAACCTCTGCCTCAAAGAATTACCCAGCTCAGTGTAGCACTGCCACCAAGGTGGAGGAGCCCTGGGTCAGGGCAGGGAACATAGGCCTCGAGTCCGAATGACATAGATGTGAGCTCATCTCTACCTTGTGGTGCTGCCAGAGCCTTGGACAAACCACTCACCTGCCTTGGCTTCAGTGTCCTCACAGATGCAGTAGAGACAGTAATACCCACTACACAGCATGCTCATGAATGCCAGGTGTTTGAGTCTAGGCCGTATACAGTTCCGATCCATAGGAGATGCTCAGTAAATAGCCAGGCCCCTGCCCACTTTCACAGAGCACTGCTTAGATGTTATAATATTGTGGAGGGAGCAGAGGACAGAGCAGCTAGTATTTGGGTGGGGTGTTTTTTTTGGTCTTTTTCCCCCAAACCAAGGGAGAGGTGTAGATGGATGACTCAATCCCTTGACCATGTAAAACTGAGCAAATGCACATGCCTGTTGAAATGATAGGCATGTGCGGGCTTAAATTGCAGAAGAGGGAAGAGAACTTGAGATTTTCAAGACAGTAATGACTTCAACATTGAGACCCCACTTGGGTTAGGTGCATCTTTCCCTGAATGCTGTCCCCTCCGGATTTCATTTACAACATCCAAAAACTATTTCAGAGTAATATAAATGTCAAAGCAGTTATTTCCTATGTTTTGCTTTGTTGTATAAAAAAATTATTACTTTAGTATTACTTTTGTGTATTCCATATGAAGACAGCCTGGAGTGCATTTGTCTATAGTTATTTATCTCAGTTGGTTAAAATCCAAGTTTTGGGTTCTGCCCACATGTGATCTTACCTCCTTCACTTGTCCAGCCACCACAGGTAGAGGGATCCTTCCCCTATCCCTGGGTGGTTCTACTAGCAGATAAAAACATACCGATGTTTTTATCTGCTAGTTGTGCTCAGTTATGAAGCTTCCACTATAGTGTGTTCATTGAGATCTACTTGTAAGTTTTCATATGTAGATTTTCTTTCAACAAATAATATACAACTTAAATTGGTTTCCTATTGTAACTATCAGCAACAAAAGTTAAAATTTCAGCATGTGCTGGCAATCATGTGTTTACCTTCTTAACTCTTTTGGAAAACTGGCAGCAACAACAAAAAAGATTAAAAGATGCTAGGGAATATAGTAATATGGTCTACCCCGGCTCAGACTCCCTCCAAGGAGTGTTGCTCCAAAATAAGCCAGGGTGCTCGTGTCTTCCCCTCCTTCCTCCTCCTCTCTCTCTCTCTCTCTCTCTCTCGTGCACGCAAACACACACACACACATATAATTTGATAATTTGTCACACACACATATAATTTGATAATTTGTGTCACCAGTACCTAGGTCGGGTTGCCTAAGTGTTTCAGAATCCCCTAATTTTACCTACATCTCTGGATCCTGGATTTTTAACCTTTTAAAGTATTCTCAAGCCCAGCAGAAACATAAGCCATAGGTAGTCCATTCAGACGGCTAATAGCTGCCCAGTTCAAGTGCTCCCCTATACGGAGGAATGGAGCATTTTCATACATGAAGGGAGGACCTGAATGGGACACACACTGGGCGCTGGGGGAGTAGGTCTCTGGGGAACCTCCCATCTGGCTCCAGATGATTCCTGATCTATTCCAAATTTTATAAAAATCCATTTGCTTCTTTTCATGTTTAATTTGTTTTCATGTTTAATTTGTTTAATAGTAAAGCTCCTCTCTGGAGCCCTGGGAGTAACTACTGGAGGACCTGGGTTTCTTCCACACTCTGTTCTGCTCAGTTTTTCTGATTTTAGATAACAGAGAACTGAGATATCTCTGAAAATGCTCAAAAGACATCCCTCCCTAATAATAATGATAGTGGTAGTAGTAGGAATAGTAATGCTAGCACTGGTATTTTATATGCTATATGTTAATTTTTTATTATATCATTATTTAAGTAATTATTATTTCCATTTAATAATAAAAATAGCAACCAAACACTAGGATTACATCTCTTCTCATTCAAGGCTCTTGGAATAGACAGTCTAATGTACATTTTACAAATGAAGCTGAGAGGCTGAGCAGCACGCTCAAGGTCACTGTCTAATAAGTGACTTGAATCCAGGTGAGCCCTGCTCCAAAGCTCTGTGCTCTTAGCCAGCGTGTGATGCTGCCGCTTTGTGTAATATGATAACACATTTCTTTAACTTGTTTCAAAGGCAGCCCACTGAAGGCCGATCTCGTGATGGTGGTTTGCGTCTTGGAGAAATGGAACGTGACTGTTTAATTGGTTATGGAGCCAGTATGCTTTTACTAGAGCGACTAATGATTTCAAGTGATGCCTTTGAGGTTGATGTCTGTGGGCAGTGTGGACTTCTGGGGTATTCCGGCTGGTAAGTGGACACCATATGCCTTTCATAACACACCCCTTGCCTCTTAAATCACAGCTCGAGTACTGACCCTAAATCACACCTTTCCTATCCATGCATCCCTAGAATTGGGGGTTTGGTATGTACACGTTTACTTTGTCTACCTAATGTTCTGCTCTTTACACTGCTAGTTTAAACTCCCAAGGAGTAAGGACTTGATGCTCTTTTTAATGTTATCTCAAGTACTTTTATGACACTGTTCACCTGTAAAAATCACAGCAGAGTCATTGTTAGGTGTTATAATTATAGCATATTGTAAATAGAAACATTTTAGAGAAGATTGTGTCGAATGCCTTCATTGAACCTCACACCTAAAGAGCCAGGTATGTTGCCCCAGATCTTATAGCAAATTAATGACAGAGCCAGGACCAGAGCCTGGTAGCCTGACCCCTTGTCTGTACTCCGTCTGCACAGCAAGCTGGTTTCTACTTGGAATGTGAATCCCATGATGGCAGAGACTATAACTGCTAACTGGTACTAACCTTCCCTAGAGGACTGTCAGTAGGTAACCTATGTGATTCACAGTTTATCAGTGCTGTCAGTCAGTACATAAAGCCCAGCTTAAAAGGTGATGCTACATACCTTTTGCTTTTGTTTGTATAGTTAAGAGCACCTTTTCTCCTTGCAGTGGTTCCACTGTACCACCAAAGAACTACTGCTCTGCTTAGTGTTGGTCATGATCCAGAGCCCTGCAATACCCTGTGGGCAGGAGGGCCTGTAGTTCCCCAGGCTCAGCTCACTTTCCTGTCAGGGAGCAGGATGCTGCAAGGATGGGAAGCAGCTTCATCTTCCTCGTCACCCCTCACTTCCCTTCCCAGAGCCCCTTTCCCTAGGGAGGGGCAGCCCCCACGAGGGCAGAGTCAGACCCAGATCAGCTCACCTTTTCTGTATGCTTCCCCCTCAGGGCCTCCTTACAGGGAGGCCTGACTTCTTGCCACCTTACGCTGCCAGTTTCTTGGTTGAATAAAGCAAATTAAGCGTCAGAATGAGTAGCCTTCTCAGAGCACAGTTTGTATCAGACTTGCTAAATGTCAGAACCTTTTAGCCAAAATCAATTAATTTAGATTTTGGTGTAGAAGAGTTGATGAGACCTGTCTGTGAAGAAATCCTCTCATTTTAAAAACTAACACAAGAGGTGGCCATTTGCCTTTCATAGGGTTGCAGAGATTGGGTAACGTCATTCTGGGCATAAACCTGGCTCTTCCTCGTATCACTGACATGGGGGCGCTGTTTCAAGTCTGAGATGTCTGTTTGTCTATTGAAATGCATATTGAGTTTGCTTTTCATTGTCCTGGGCAACGAGGACAGCAACAATGAAGTGTAATAGGAAGGTGCCTGGGACCTGGCTCCACTATGCTTAAATCTTCAAATTTGGCACAAGGATTTTTAAGTCATTTATTTTGAAAAGATGGTGCAGAAAAGTCATTTTATTACCAGTAGGGATCATGAAACTTCGCGGGAGTTTCTTTTTCCTCTGGTTCTCCCTGCGGTCTCACGCACTGCCCCCTCCTGAAAGGTCTCTCCGCAGGGAGTGAGGAGGGGAGGCTGAGAGGATGGGAGAAAGGGGAGAATGAGGAGGGGTGGAGAAAGGAAAGGAAGGCGGGCAGGAGGGAGAAGAAAGGGGAGGGCGGGAAAGGAGAAAAGCAGGGAGGAAGGAAAGAGAACAACAGGAGAAAAGGAAAGCGTATTTTCTGTAGCTCTTGGAAAACCTGTCCCCTTCTGAATGCCCGGGAAAGCTGAGGTGGGCAGCACCTGGTCTCCGCGTCATTCTCTCAAATGCGTGGCTCCTTTCCTGCTTCGTTTCTGTCTCATTTAGAGACCATCTCATGGCAGTGCCTGGTCTTGAAGCTCGTGCTCAGGGTGTCTTGTATCTGAAGCCCTTTGAAAGAGGGCCACATCCGGTTACGGGCTTTGGGGTCTCTACTGTCCTTAAACAGACCCGGCGCACCGTGTGTCTGCCTTTGAATGGCTACTTACAGCCCTGTTGCCAACGGGAAAAAATCCGCACCCGGTCTGGGAGGCTCGCAGCCTCCTTGTGCTGCTCTCGGCGGAGGAGCGTAATGATGCTGTCCTTTTCCCATGGCACCTGATGTGCGTGCGGGGCTGTGTGGAGGGGAGCATGGCGTTCGTTGGAGGAAGTCGCCTTTAATGAACAGCACAATGGAGGCCAAGTAATTAGAGCAGTTCAGAACCTTGAAACTGGCCCTTTGTCATTGATTTGCACATTAGTAAGGCATTGCTATGGGGATGTTTACAGCAACACTGTTGTTCCACAGAAGACACGAAGGGCGTAAGTCACAAAAGAGAGGTCCAGAAGGAAAACTGCAGAGAAAAGAAAATCCCTATTAAGATAATTAGCTCATGGAGGATATTTTACTGGACAATCATTTCTCATGTGAAGTCACAGGCTCCTTCTTTTGCTGGCTTTGCCCTGAAAAATCAGTTTACTTTATTGTTGTTTCAGTCAAATTTCTTTCTTTGGAAGTTGTGTAGACACAGGGGAAGGTAATTCATATATTTTTATTTATATGTGTGTGTGTGTGTGTGTATTTGCATTGGAACATTTTAAATAATTGAGAAATATTTAATAAGAAAGAAGATTAGTGGGCTTTCTGTATCATGAATCAGCACACGTAGAAATTTTAAATAGATTATCCTGGATTGAATTTACGGGGTAATGACAGGAGAATCAGCAAGAAGTTGCTCCAGTTAAATCCATTTCTCCAATTAAATTAAGGTATGAACATGATTCCTGAATAAATTAGATCAACTCAAGCACAGTAAAAACATAATTCTTAAACTGTCATGCATTAAAAAGATCTATAAGTAATCTTTTAGGAAAAGTCATTCCCATGCTTATATTATTACTGTGGATAGAGTGAAATACTCCACAGTGTTTAAGCCCCCTGCAGCCCCCTGGTAGGGGCCCAAGCATGGATCCATGATGGCTCTTCTTTTTCCCACTCTCTTCTCCTCTGTGTAGTCACTCACCACCATGTTCAAACTCTCAGCCTTAGTGATTCTCTTTTCTAAATAATAAAAGCTTTATTTGCTGATTATAAAAATTATTCCTGCTCTTTATAAACTATTCAAAGTTACAAAAAATATATAGAAAAATGTAAGTAGTCACATTAATTCCCACCACCCAGAGATGACCACTATTAATACTTAGTGACTTTAGGGGACAGCTCTGTTTGGCAGTCGTTTTGTACCATTTTTGTTTTTTAAATTATGAATCCTTTTGAGATTCTGCTAATAGCAGGAAAATACAAATAGATACCAAAAAAATCTTGTTAAATGTGATTTTGAGGGCTTCATATATTTACTGAAACCCATCTGAGGACCTGCTTGTGACCATGCTGTTTAGCAGACTGCTTTTTACACCTCACAGAGTCCTGCGCACCTTTCCATTTCAGTAAATACGGGTCTCCATCAGTGCATTCAGTGGCTGCACAGTATTCTTCTGCATAAATGCCCTGTAATCACAGAACCATTTGCATAGCCTCCTGCTTTGTGCTGTTATAAATAGTGCAACCGTGAGCATTCTTGTGCACGTATCTTTGCCACTTTTGTTATTACTTAAATAATATGCGTGTATACATGTTTTACACATGTGCCTTATTTTACCCTCCAGGAGAGCCTTAATTGTTCACTGAGGGATCTTCCTCCAGTTCCTGGTTGACACAGGGTCTTCTAAGCCTTGTGCTGTTCCTTGCACTCATGTTTTATCTACCCTGTTAACTGGGAGGACCTGGTTTTCTACCTATTAAGTCTCAGGATTTGTACTGGGTACCTATTTTCCCAGGTCCCCCAGACCCTGAGATGTAGGGTGAGGCCCAGTTTTGGTCTGAAACTTGACAGAATAGTTCACTTTCTCCGCAGGGACCCTTCTTCAGTTGTAGCCATTAATTAAGACCTAGGTTCAATTCACTGGCTAAAGGAAGAGAAAAGAAAATCCTAATTGGAATAGCAGGCATACTGTTTAGGAACACGGGCTGTTGTAATGATTAAATGGGAACATGTGCACACACTGGGCCAGTATGTAAAGTAGCTCCTATACTAATAGAAATAACCAACTTTGAAGAGCCTGGAAAAAGAAGTAACATTTAATTAGACAACCACCTTTCTATATGAAAATCTCATATTTCTCATCACACTGCAAGTATCTCAGTGACAGAATTCAAATGGTAAATGTTGAGCATCTTGCCTGGAATAGTGCAGTGTAGAAGATACTTATCAATACGTGGAGACTGAATGTGTTTAAAATGCTTTCAACAATGAAAAGTCTAAATCTGAGTAACTTTCAGATGGTTCAGATTTCTGGGGCTTATTCAAAACAACTATATTGGCAGATGTTTTGCATTTTAAGGAGAAAGGTCTAGAAGTGTGGTACTAACTGATTAAAAGTATGTGTTTTTAAAACGGGAGGAGTGATATTTGTTTTGTTTTGGTTTTTGCTTCTTTGGAGGCTTCTTTTTACTTTGGGGACACGTTTTGGATAGGAGGAGAAAACCCACCTGATGGAGTGGTAATAGGATTTGTTAGAGAGGATTCTAACTTCCTGCGCACAGGCCTTTGCTTCTGAGTTGCTGTCCCCCTAACACATGCCAACTTGGGTTTCAGGTGCCATTACTGCAAGTCGTCGTGTCATGTGTCGTCCCTGCGCATTCCGTACGCCTGCAAGCTGCTCTTCCAGGAACTGCAGTCTATGAACATTATCCCCAGATTAAAACTGGCCAAATACAATGAGTAGGGATGGGAAGGCGATTATTTAAAGAGAACGATTCATGTGTCCAACGCAGTGCAAAATAGAAGGAATTGAGGACCACGTCTGCTCCTGTGAATAATTCCTTTGAATGTTCTTTGGGAAAAAAATAAAAATCAGTGGAGAGGCTTTTTAAACCCTAGAAGACTGACTGAACAACCTCGATCGGTGAGCCTCAAGCCATGGAAGAGATGCCAGCAGTATGGACTATAATGCAGTTCCTCATTCCTGTGCTGAATTTGGTTCATAAAGGGACGTGACTTAAAAGATAAATAAACATTTATTTTGTTCTGGTATCTTGAAATTTACTCATTAGAAAAAACTTCCTCCTTAAAAAGAATGTTTGGGGTTAAATAAAACTCAAGATTTTTATGAAACTTGACAGATATAAATAATCTGTTTGAATTGGTTGACTCTGATCTGAGCAGTCCATGAAGGGAAGAACTGTGGGAAGCCAAGGGCATGGCTGGTAAAGTCAGAGCTTTTTTCTCTGGTACTATGAGAGGACAGATTTTCCCAACAATCAAACCTTGCTTTTATACACCCAAACTTTTTCATTTTAAGCTTGATGAATTATAATAAACATATTCCTGCCATCTTGAGCATGTTTGCCAAGGATGTCACTTTGTCTTACGGACTTAATTGCTACAATTTTGAACCTCCATGATCGTACCACCTGCAGTAATATTTGTTGAATATCTGAAAATAATTCCCTGGATGCTTTGTAATTTTTCTGTTCCTTCCATTCCTGCCAGAATGTTAGCTGTCCATCTTCTTTTTAATCTGACAGCCTTCACCCATTCCTAATTTATTATTAATTGCTCTGCCCTGTAGCCAGATAAATATTTGTATTAAGGACTTATAAAATAAGTCAGAAAAGCTTTGAGTAACAGTCTAAGGCTGCATTCCTAGCACGTCACAATGAACATGTTTCACAGAATATTAATAGGTTTTTTTACATACCGACAGGAATCAAGTTCCAGTGTCAAATAAGGTTGAGAAAGTGGGTGTAACCAAGTTCAACATACCAAGGACTTTTTCAAAGCCTTTACCAAGCTACCCTGCTCCAGGACTCTCCAAAAGTGGGATGTTCCAGGAAGCAGCCTAGTCCTTGACTTGAGAACCAATCCTCCACATCACTTGGTGCAAAAGTCCTGAAGGCCTTATGGTTAAAGCAGAATGAAGGAGACACTGCAGGTGAGTAGGCCTTCCTCAGCCATCACCACGTGTCTCCAGCCATTTTGGGAACTTGAGAGGTATAACAGACAGAGGGGTTCGAGTGCCCAGGTCTTTATTTATGCCCATTGTTCTTTCCTTTCATCTGGCTTTGTTCTCAAAATTGAGGGTGCCTAAAGATAACTATCCTGGATTGCGTGTACAAAGCATATGTTCTGTACTTTGTGGACCGTTTAAAGAGTTCTCTAGAGTGACTGCGACTACTCCCTTACCAGCTTCATGGAAGATGCATTTGCCCTGCAATGTGTAGCTCACCGCTTCAGTGAACACTTGGTGGGTCAGTTTGGGAAGAGCTGCCAGTGTGCTGGGTACATGAGGACTGTATCACCTATCACTCAGAACCCGCCATGTGTGAGGCACTGTACTGAGGACGAAAAAGAGA
Source organism: Miniopterus schreibersii (assembly GCF_964146895.1). Lineage (NCBI taxonomy): Eukaryota > Metazoa > Chordata > Mammalia > Chiroptera > Miniopteridae > Miniopterus > Miniopterus schreibersii. The sequence continues at coordinate 176,551,033 of NC_138102.1, forward strand.
GCAGGTCATGGCCTGCTCCTGAAGGAGCTCCGACGCCGGCTGGTCATAGAACACCACCCGGCAGTCAGTGCCAAGGGCAAACCTTGGCCATGCTGAGAGGGCTCCCGGGGCAAAATGATGAACCGCTCTGGAGACTTGGAAGCACATCTTCACAAGTGTGATTATTGCCTTCATGCAGCTAAAGAAACTGAGGCACTAAGTGGCTGACGCCCCAATGCTGCCCTACTAATGGGAACAGGGTGGGCCTGGAGACTCGGCTTTCTGAGTCAGCTTTGTTTGGGCTTCATCTGTGATTTTTTCAGTTACCAGATGTGACTTTTTTTTTTTAATTTTTATTGATTTTAGAGATAGAGGAAGGGAGAGAGGGGAAAAAATCGATTTGTTGTGGTTGATTCTTGTGTGTGCACTGTGAACAGAGATTGTACCCGCAACTTGGTGTATTGGGACCATGCTCAACCAACTGAGCTACTCAGATGTGACAGTTTTTATTTTATTTTATTCAAGTGCTACTGAGTGGTTGTGTCTCTTAAACTTTTTCCCCCCAAAAACCATTCCAGGCAATTCTGATCATTTTGCAGGGAGTCACCTAACTAGCCTTCTAGGAAATTCTCAGTTCTCTAAGCTAGCAAAGATTAAAGAAAGTGTGGGCCAAATTAAGACATCCTTAGAGGAAAAAATTGTGTTAGTTTGCTATTTCAAAAACTAGCAGATACATTTGAATAGCATTTGTTATTTTTAAATTCCTTGTTTTAAAACTACCAATTAGATTTCCATTTCCAGTAATGATAGAGTACACTTTTACAGACCACCCTCAAAGCACTTTTTTCCTCAGAGTCTTGCCAGGTCAGAAGTGGCACAGGGATGAGAGGCTACAAAGCCACACCAAAGCCACCAAGAGGCTGCAACCCTGACCTGAGCCTTGGCAGAGTCAAAGAGCTGGGGAGACAAACCTGTGGGCTCAAAGTTACCAAGACACCAGGACCAGAAAGGCCACAGTCCTGAATAGAAAGAAAGCTCATTGAGGTGAGCCCAACTCTCCACTCCTTTTCCTTTCTATTGGTCTGCTCTGGCTGTCATAACAGGACACCTCAGACTGGGTGGCTTAAACAACAGAAATTTATTTTCTCATAGTTCTGGATGCTTCAAGTCCAAAATCAAGGTGCTGACAGGTTTGGTTTCTGGTGAGGACTCTGTTTCTTCCTGGCTGCAGACAGCCACCTTCTCACTGTGTCCTCATGTGGCTTTTCTTCTGTGTGTGCTAGGAGAGAGAAATAGCACCGGTGTCCCTTGCTGTCCTTAAAAGAATACCAGTCCTATAGGATTAGGGCCCTTGTGACCTCATCTAACATTAATTACCTCCTTAAAGGTCCTATCTCCAAATACAAACACATTGGGAGTTGGGGCCTCAGTATACAGATTTTGGAGGGATACAACTCAGTTCATAATAACCCTCCAGTCATATAACAACACAGACTGAACTGCTAACATTATCTATTAAAGCTGAATGTACCCAGGAATTCCATTCCTTGGTGTATGTATGCCCAGCAGAAATGTATGTATATGTTACCAGTAGGCATGTACAAAAATGTTTCTAATAGCATTGTTATTTGTAATAAGCCCTGCACATTAACAATAGAGTAAATTGTGCTGTGTCCACACAATGGAATACTATACAGCAATGAAAAACTGCTGCCTACAATAATCTAGATACTCTCACGACTATAATACTGGGTTGAAAAAAGTTAGACAAGAGAATACATACCATATTGGTTCCGTTTAAGTTCAAAGATAGGCATAGTCTAAGAAGTTATGATTACAGTTCCCTATGCAGAATGGGTGGCTAATGACTGTGGTGCAGGAAAGGGGCTTCTCGGGCTCTAATACTTCTCTGACCTAAGTGCTGGTTACATGGGTGTGTTTATTTTATGAAAATTCATTGAGTAATATATACTCAGGATTTTTCACTTTTCTGAATATATGTTATATTTTAATAAGTTTTTTAAAAAGAACACAAGTTCCAAATTTAATAGCTTTGTCACCCCAAATAGGTCTTTTGTTCTCTTAGTTTTCACATCTTCAAAATGAGAATTATAATAATACACCTAGGGCCATTTTAAGATTCAATGAGGTAATACACCTAAAGGGCTCGGCACAATGCCTGGGACATAACAGGTGTTCACAAATGTGTATTATTGTTTTCACTGATACCATACTCCTTACTGGCCTTATCCTGAACAGCTGCATCAGGAAAGGGTTAGGAAGGGCAATCCTGAGTTTCCTTTAGAAGAGGGAGTTCGGGAACCAGGACCAAGGGCAGAAGCTGTGGGGTTTTGTGAAAGCCGCCCTGTTTCACAGTGATGGGAAGGAAGGACGGAGGTGGGGTTTGAGAACACACTTCCTTGGAACATCCATTTACCGCTGACATCAAAGTGAGGCCTGTTGTCGGCACCAGAGTCCCAGAATAGTTTCATGAAGCCCACAGAACCAGTTCTCAAAACACTTCCATGTGGTGAGAGTAAGTAAAGGATTTTGTAAAAAAAGAAAAAGAAAAAGGCCTTGATTGGCTGCCACATAATGGGATAGTTTTCAGCTGCTTCAGAGCGTTTTGGGCCAACACCTCTCTGCAGTAATGAGTCACACAGGAATGAGCGCGTTAGGACTGGTGGCTGGGCCCATCCACTTTCCGGCCAGCTGAGTAATAGAGAAGCCAGTTTCTGGGAGACCTGCAAATAATTCCTTTGCAAAACGGATAGTCAGAAAAGTGACTGTAAAAGTAGCACCTCTTTACCATCCATATTTACTCCATATGTGTCTTGAAAACAGTTTATTTCATTTGCTAACCAAAAGTTGGATTTTTACTACATCAGCCCCACAGGGCCAAGGTTGTGAGAAATTAAAGTCAAGCTCTGAAGAGGTAGTTTTAAATGGGAACAAAAAAAAAAAAACACAAGTGGTGGCAATCCAGAAGAGTGTTAGCCAAGCCAAGCTGCCCATTTGGGTTTCAGACACAGGCTCCGGAAGCAATTAAGAGATTTGCTTCAGCAAATCAGATTTATTGTGATCAGGATACCTTGGCAGAAATTTTCAGAACAGCCTGAAACTCACATTTTCACTCAGAAGTCTGAAGTCTCAGACCGTGGTCAAAGGAGTTAAAGTATTTTTCAAGTCCAGGGAATAGCACTCGTTCCATGAATAATAAATTTTAAGTCTGGTTAACTCCCAGTCATCCACGTTAATGAAGGCAAGGAGCGGTGTGAATACATTAAAACAGATGATGGATCCAAAGCCTTTTGTAGTAGATGCTGGGGTGAAGTTTGCATTCACATTTTTGATGTAACTTGAATGGAGGTTTAGTGAATTTGCTCTACTTTAAGTAGTGGCTCCTATGAACACTGTATTTGAAAAAAATGGGAATAATACTACCCTTTATGGTTAAATAATGATGACAGATCTTTGAGGGGTAGAGTAGCCTGACAGCTGGGATGCTTCTAGGCCAGGGGTCTCAAAGTGTGGTTCCTGCACCAGTATCAGTATCGCTGGGGGTTGTTGAAAATGTGGGTGGGGCCCAGCAGTCTGTGTTTTAGCAAGCCCTCCAGGTGGTTCCAACACAACCTAAAATTTGAGATCCACTGCTTCAGCTGCATGAAGAGCTCTGGATCCCACCTTCTCTTAGAGCCAGCGTTTAGATTTTTAGGGGTGCACAGGACCCACCCCTTGGGAACTAGCTCCCCACTTTTCTCTCTTGCTGGTGTGACTTTTCCTTAAGCAGCAGGTTGAATTGGACTGTTCCTCCCACTGCACCTCAGCCCCACTGTCCCAGCCTCCCCCACTCCTACCCCTGCCGGTGGAGAGCCTGAGCATAGGGAATGGGCATTAAAGGCCAGATTTATACAGGAATCAAGACATTTCCAAATGTGCCCGGCAGGGCAAAATCAGCCCCAGTTGAGAACCACTGAATTAGACAATGCATATGAAAAGTGGTTTAAATTACAAACAAATGAGAACAATTTCAAATTGCAGTTATTGGAATTTGTCCTCAGTAAACTGACAGCCCATGTGCTTCTGGATAATCTAGTGATTATCCAGAATTATTGAGTATAATTGTTACTCTATTATAGCAACAAATGTAAGCATGAACCACAGATTCAGTGTACAAATTGTAAACAGCATTAGATAAAACTGATGTCCATCACGTTGGTCGTTAAGTTAAACAAGTTTCATTCCTATTGTAAATGTGCTTTTATATACCTAATGATAATGTTACAGATATAAAAAATAAGGTTAGTTATAATCTCCATTTTTATTCATATTTGCCCACAACCTGATTTAGATCTAGCCAACTTTTGTTTTTTGCCAAAGACACATACTGATTTTCATCATTTAACCAATAGTAATACCTCAGTTTTGCATCTGCCTGCCTGCCTGCCTCATGGCAGGGACTGTTTAGCTCCCAGTCTATCCCAGCACGAAAACCCTGCCTTTCCTTGGAGTGGTCCTGTGCAAGTAAATGGGGCTATATGCCCTGGGGAGAGCCCTCTCCTAGCCCGCTCAAGTACTGCCTTCGCTTTGAGATGACAGCAATAGGGCTGGTCCCAGAGCAGAAATCTCAGCAGCCGCAGCTGTCTTTCTGAGTTACTGGAAATTGTCCTCCCTCGTTACTCTGGGTCTTGCATGTCCCAGGTAGGTTTATAATCTGTCCAGAAAGTGAAACAGGAGGCTGTTAGTGATTTGTTACCTGCTCTGCCAGCAGGGAGTTATTCTAATTACCTTACTCAGATGTTACAAAAATCTAGGAGTAAATATTTGTTGAGATTGAGGCAGTTATAGTTCTGATAGTACAGATGTTATAAGGACCCTTTAAATAAAGTCAGGGATGCAAATACACATACATGTGCTTCCATTCTGTGTCTGGATCCCCTTGGCAGCCCCCTAATCAATCGTAGCAGCTTCGCCTGCTAAACCTGAGTTTGGCCTCAGACCCTTGAACACCAAGCTCGGAAGCCATGACCCTTCAGGCAGGAGCACGCTGTGGTTAAGAGCAAGGACTCTACAGTTGGACTGCCTGCCTTCAAACCCTGGTTCCACCGCCAGCTAGCTAGGTGATCTCGGGCAAATTATATTGCTTCAGTTTCCTCATCTGTAAAAGTGAGGTAATAATAGTACCTACTCATAGGGCTAATTGAATCAATTCATGTGACCCACGTAAGTGCTCAATAAATATCAGCTATCACTATGATTAGTTGGCGGTGGCTTCCATGTGGAACCTGTTTGCCATCCTAGTATAACATAGCCCTGTCTCTCTCTCTCAAGTCCATTTCACCTGTGTGACTTGTTACCTGTGTAGGTGGCCTGTTGTGCTGATAAAGCTAGGGCGCCATCCTTGTTGGAGTATTAAGTTTAAATGTGCCCTCGCTTTTATTCAAACACTCCTCAATGTGTGCCCTTGGTTACAGTGGAGACTGGGTCAGAGGATGTGTTTGACTAAAAATGAAGCCATTTCCACTCTTAGAAAACAGTTTAAGGTGTTTACCTAATAGCGGGTTAGGAGTGCAGTCTTCATGAGGGAAAGAAATTCAAGACATGCATATGGCCTTCCCATCTAGGATCCCCACGCCATCGAGTTACCAGATTGTATATAGATATTTATATTCAGCTGTGTGCATTGAACTCAGCATTAATGTCCCCCACGTAAGAATCTGATGACCTGCATAAGAAAGAATTTGTGTATGAAGGAATCTTTGGCTTATGTGCAAAGGAAAAAGTCTCCCCTGGAAAAATGCAGGCCTTACACATTTAGCAGACCCTTGTGTCCACAGAAACAGTCATTGGCAATTAGGCAACTGCCGAAAGATCAGAGGCAGGAGCCCGCACATGAAACAGAGGCGGCACATGAAGATCACCGCCTTCTATCTCTGAGTTATGGGCGGCCGAGGTTGCCTCCCCCTGGGCCCAATCTGCTCTGAGCTTTTCCTGCTGTGGACAGAGGCCCCCGGGACTTTTATGCACCCCAGTTTTCATGCAGCTTACTGATCCCTTTTTCACATGAATGAAAAACGCCTTTGATTTTGAATTCTCACGTCTGTTTTGTGTAACACTTAACTGATGTGCCAGAATCATTCTGTACCTCCAAGGGGGTCTCTCACTGGGTTATTAAAATAAGTCCTTATGTGAAGAGTCACTTTGCTCACTTAAAGGATCACCGCCCTGCCTTTCTTAATGATGCTCATCTCGTTAGACCTGGATTAGGGACAAGAGGGGCAAGCAGAGCAGCAGTTGGAACCCGGCCAGAACCTATTGACGAGTTGGTCCAGCCACACCAGAGGCTTCGAAAAAATATCTGCTCATCAGCCGAGCTGGAGCCATCTGAACCTTCAGCCTGAGCCCTGCTTCAGAGCATTAATTCCCATGAGAATCCTGGTGGAGACCTTGAACTAGAGGGTCCACTTCATTTGGTCAAATGACAGAATGGGCTGTTTCATTCCCATGAAAGTCTCCTTCTTTGGAGAGGTCCAAATCATTAATCCATCCACCCAGAGATCTGTTCTTCTAGGAAGGGCATCCTACTAGTCCTGGGAATGCAGTCATGACTTGGGAGGGAACACAGAGAAGCTACCATTCAAGGAGGGGAGGCTACCATTCACGGATGTAACTTTGACGGATTTAATACATGCTCAGCATTGGGAAAGAGAAAGGTGGGATTTAAAGAAGGTAGACAACGCTGCTTTCACCTCCCCATTGTCAAGTCTAGATGAAGTAGAGTGTAACCTGCTGTCTCGAGCTTCTCACAGTGCGGGAGTCCCTGCTCTAGTGTGAGTCTCTGGAGTTAAAAAGATCGGGGGTGGGTTTTGGTTTTATGCGCATTATAGACCCTAAATTTAAAACACTGTCCCATTAGGTGTTCAGCCAAAGACATAGCCCCCTATTCCAATGCTCAGTGATCTAAGCTGTCTTTGAGGGTAATTCTGACTTTTTGGGGTTGCCCCTTTAAATGCTGACTGTGGAAGCTGGTGCCCCAATGAGACTGGGCTCCTCTGTCATACAGCAGGCGGGAGGCCAGCCTGTGACATCATAGAGTGCGAGCTCCTGAGCAGTCAGGGCAAGTTTCCCAGAGGCGACGGCCAGAGCTGACTTTCAAAGAACGAATGGACAGTCACCAATGCAAGGATAGTCTGGGGTGACACTGGAGGTGAGGGGGGGTGGAGCAAGTGAGAGGTAGGATTGACAGGAAGTAAGAGGAAGGAATCGAGGAGCTCTGAGGTAGGGAACTGCCAGGATCAGGAGCAATGGCAAAGCCGGGGTGGGGGGGGTCACATACTACATTTAGCATACACTGAGGTGGGCGTCTGAGCCAGCAGCCCATGTGGGGAGGGAAGGCAGGGGCCGCCAGCGCAGATTTGGATGTCATGGTGCTTGCAGGCTGGGGGGTGTGGGTGAGCTCCTCCCCAGAGAAGTGCTCTGAGGACGGGGCCGAGGTGGAGCTCTGAAGACCAGCAGGAACTGTCAGTGCCCAGCAAGCAGGGGAGGAGGGACGGTCAGGAGGCGGATGCGTGGAGACCAGAAAGTTGAGGTCCGAAAGGCATCCGTCTGGGGGCGCTCTCTAAGCCGCGAGAGCAGAGTCAAGGCCGTGAGGGGCGGGAGCCCGGGGGCTTGGAGGGGAGTGGAAGGTGGCTGTTTCCTAGGGCCAGAGAGCTCCGGCCTCCCTCCTGGGCAGCAGTTCACGGGGCAAGCCAGCCAGGGGAGCACCGCTGGCCTCCGGATGGCCTCTGGTGGATGGCTTCAGCCCCCGTCCCCAGAATTCTGTCCCCAGCAGTCTGCCTAAAATCCCCACCATTACACTCCCTGCAGGCAGGTCTCCTGGGAGAACACGTTAACTAATGGGCTCCGGATTAGGGTCATGGTGACGAGATTAGCTGACTGTCTTCTCAGGCCCCGAAGGGGACGCACAAGGCTCAGGAGCAAGGGGTGAGGGCAGCGAGAGAGGGGCCCAGGGAGCAGACTCAGCGAGGGGTCTCCTTGATTCTTTCCCGTCTCTTACCAGTTTTTTTCTTTTTTTCTTTTTTTGTTTAAAATATTATAGATGCCCCTTTTTCTCCCCAATGAATAGTGAGTTCCCTAGCATCCGTCAGTGAGGACCAGGGAGCTTTTGTGGGGTATCATTCTGAACTCACGGATTAAATACATTTCATGTGTCCCAATCCATCGCAGTTTTTATCATTCTCATGCTCAAATTGTCCCATCTTTGGCCAGAAGAGGCTATTCAGGTTTGCTCCGGAGTCCTTTTGATACACGCCCAGTGGTCCTTGAAACCTGCCTGCTTTCGGGTGCGCCGTGGTGGTCCAGTCTCCTATTGTGCATTTGCTGTCCCAGGACAGGACTCAGCCATCTCTCCCAGGAGGCCAGTTTCCTTTTGTGGGAAATGTTTCAAGACCACAATCCAGGTGTTAGGAATGCTCATGACTACTGAGTGGGTAGTTGTTTCTAGGTTTTTCTGAAGGAGGGAGAGAGGAGAAGGGAGGAAGGGAGGGAGGGAGGAATCACGAGTCCTTACTAACACTAACAGTTCTAATTTGGGGCTACAGGTTTTTCTTAATTGCATCAATCTTAAATCTGCTTTCACACCCAAACTCCCAGTTCCAAGTTCTCAACACCGGCATGATCACTATCCGAGAATGTCAGCACAACAGTCTCAGAACAGCACTGCCCACATTACCACCAACAGCACGATTACTGTCCATTCCCTATGTCCCACCAGGGATATGCCGTCCAGTTGCTGGCTGTGCAGCAGTTGAGAACTGTTTCCTGTGAGATTTCCACCGACAGCATACGAAGTTAGGCTCATTTATTTCATCTAGTTTTGGTTTTGGGAATTTGCCTTTTATTTAATCGCTTTCTTCTAGAGTTGACCATTCACATTTTTTTATGTTTATATTTTTATTGTTTTGTAAATATAGGCGTATATCCTCTCCTCCAAAAAACAGAAGCAAGTGCATATACTTCACTTTGATTTTTTTGACCCAGTGTTATATCCACGAGAGCCCTGCATAGCAATACAGAGAGGAAATAGGTCTCTCTGTCAATGGCGTCGGATAGTACGCACTACTCTGGAGCCTGCCTTTTATCACTTAACACCCAGGTGCTCCTTTCCCTCCTCCCCTGATGCTTTGGAAAGGCGATCGAATGCACACTGGCTTTGTGGGAGGGCCTCCGTGACAGTACTGCGCAGGGTTTTGGTTTCGTCCATCAGTTAAAAACTACACAAATGTAGTCCACCAGTTTTAGGTCAGATAACATGTAGAGTTTCAACACATTTTGTAAACAGTGAAACAATATTTTAATTACTTCTCCTTGTTTAAACCTGTGACAGGAATGATATTCGCCATCTTTCGCCCAGGAGTTACATGTAGCTTGATGACCAATGACTGGAGAACCCTAGGTGAGGCGGGGTCATGTGCAGGGCTTAGCCAGGCAGTCCTTCAGCTCCTTGCAGGGCTGCTTCAGCAGGGGCGTCTCCTCTGCCCTAGCCGGTGGCTGGGCTGGGCTGGAAGGCCCCACTCCCGTCTGGCGCCTCAGCCAGAGTGTCTGGGAAGACTGATGGCCTCGCTCACTCTTTCTTCCTGTGGCTCCCCAGCAGGGGTCCAGATGCTTTACAAAAGCTGCTCTGCTCCAGGGGTGAGTGTTTCTAAAGGACAAGCCCAAGCACTTACTAAGGACAACCTCACTATCCTTTGCTGTTGTCCCATTGGTCAAAACAAGTCACGTAGCCAAGTCCAGAGTCAATGTGGAGGGGACCACACAGGTGTGTGAACATCAGGGGGCATGATCAGGAGCCACCAATGTACAGTCTACACAGAAGACTTTCAGTCAAGCCTCCCTTCAGCTCTGTGTTAGACTCTAAGCTTATGAGTATGTCATGCTCAACAGCTGGAGAAGTAAAATGTTTGTTGGGGTGCAGTGGTAAATGCACCCCTTGATGCAGTCTGAGGAGTTCACCCTGGGAAATATTTCATTTCCATTGCAGCATTTGGATGCAGCATTTTAAAGAAGTCTTGATACATACTCTTAGTAGGAACAGTCATGGAGTGTTGGCCCTGGAGTGACAGGCTCTGGCTTCCCTTGAGCAAGGCACTTGAAATCATTGAAATGGTCCTAACTGGCATCATCAGCATCATGAAAAGTGTTTTGTCTCATCCCTCATTAAAAAACAAAACAAAAAACATAATAGTTATCTCCAGAGCAGGAAGTAGATCAGGAATCATGGTCAGGGGTCTTTAACTTTATCGGTCCTGTTTAGTGTTTTATAATCCGAGTGTTCTCGTGTACTATTTGTATAATTGAAGATAAAATTAACAGAAAAGAGACAATTTACATGAGCACTTTCACCTCCACAGCCAGCATACTTCAGTGTGGAAAAGCCTGGTCAAAAGGCTTGCTTATGACTTCATATGGGTATCTGAGACTGGGGCACAGTTGATTTTCACTATTTCCTTCAATGCTGAGTCCAGATCCAGGGGGTGATTATTACACTGACTGTTCTGTGTGTGTGTTGGCCTTTAGGGGCAACTCCTTGGTAAAGGATCTTTTCCTTGCTTTTTTGTCACTACTGGTCCCAGCACACCTTGTCCTGTCTACACCATCTCAAACAAGAACTAACCATTAATCAAGTGGGGAAAAATCTTGTCTCCTGAGCCATTAAAATAACTACAAACAAACTAAAAACCTTCCAAATTATCAGGAAATCCATTCACAGAATGAAATACAGAAAATACAAATCACACAATAAAAATATTTTTAAAAGACTAAAAAAAGACATACTGTAACATAAAAGACTATTTAAAAACACCAAATATATTTGTTGCTAATTTATACTAAGGGGCAAACTGCACAATGAAAACCTTACATTTATGTTTGTTTATGCACCAATTAAAATACCATCCAAATTCATAAAGCAAAAACATGAAAATAAGAGGTAGACACAGAAGTAGGAGACTTCATCTCTCTTACCCTATTACAGATAAAGTTCACAAAATAATAAATAAGCTGAGAGAAGACGTACATAAAATATTTAAACAAATTTAATGCATTGAACTCTACACAACCAAAGCAGATAGTCAATATCTGCTCAAGAATCATACAACATATCACATTATCTAGTGACAATGCAATAAAACTAAAAACCAATGACAACACTTATAAACAAAAAAACCCAATAACTCTTATATCAAATGGAACTCAAAAATTATAGAATATTTTTAAAATAATAGTAAAAACTTCATATTCAAAGTTAGGCATTACTAAAATAGTGTAGAGAGAGAAATTCATAGCCAAGGACATTAATATTTATAAATAACAAAAATTAATCTAACTCAAGAAGTTAGAAAAAGAACAATAGAATAAACATAAAGAGAGCAGAAGGAAAAACTAATATAAAGATAGAACTTAATGTATTAGAAAATAAAGAAGATATAAGTAAAGGGGGTTATTTAGAATAAAAACAATGTAATCAAGAAATAAAAGAAGAGAGCACGAAAAACACAAGATAAAAAAGAGTGATGAACATAACCTCAGACTTAGAGTAAACTAAAATCATTATATGTCAAAGTCTTAAAGATTTAGTCAGCTAAATCTTTCCACCCCCCAGAATTCCTGCCTGGTTTCCCAGGGAAGATTGAGCCAAAATTTTAAGGAACTCTAATACTTAAAAAATTTTTTCTGGAAAATTAAAGAATATAGTTCTGTAAGTTTGTGCTTTGGGGTATCTTTTACCCTAAACAGAGAGCAATAATGGACAAAATACACAAACAGAAAATTAAACAAACATAGCAAGGTTCAAAATCAAGTATCTCCATGCACTAGGAAACAGGGCAGTAACACAAAGTGAGAACCTGCGCTAAGGAAAGTGGCAAATTGGGCCCAGAACCTTCCATGGCAACTGTGAGTTTATCTTTTTCTGGGTCACCTGGGTCTAAACGTGTTCGTATGCAGCCAGGGTCATCGCGAGAAACCAGAGGCTGCACCAGGGCTCCTTCGTCTGTGAAAGGAGGCTGACAGTCATTGCCAACCGCTGCCTGGTGCAAGGCTTGCGTGAGGCTATGGCCCTAGGGAGGCAAAGAACACAGCACAGTTTATGACCAGGAATTAAATCAAGCTGTTCACTGAGCGCTTGGCAGCATATCTGCCATTGCTTCAGTATCGCCAAGGGGCAGGAACCCTACATTGCCAAATACGACCTGGTTCAGGACCTAGAGAACTGGGTGGAACCACTAGGGTGGCTGGTAGGAGATGGGGGGTGGGCAGAGTGGGGAGTGACGACAAAATAGACATTTTCCGGCATACAAAGACTAAGAGTTTATTACCCATTAAATGTGTTCTTTGGCAAGAAGAGGAAAGCTGTGGGATTAAATACACAGTGGTGAACACAAATTAATAAATGAGTGGATAAATTTAATTAACTGTGGACTATGCAAACCATTAAATTTTTGTGTATAGAACAGTGAAATAAATTATAGGAATCAATATTAGGTAGGGGTTATGTTCAATGGGCAACTAAAGCATGTTAAGATTCTTGTTTTATTTGTGATCTTGGGCTTTTTATGGAAAGATTAATTAAGCATATATGCTAAACTTCAAGGGCAACCATTAGAAGAACAGAAATACAGTCAGTACAGAGGGAGGTGAATGAATATAGGAAGCCTTATCAATTCAACAGAAGTCAGGAAAGAAAATAAAGCAGAAAAAAAAGATGGTAAACAAAACACAAAATAGGTGTTAAAAATACATTTAAATGTGCTATTTATCACAATAAATGTAAATAGGTTGTATTAATTTCCTGGGCTGCCATAACAAATTACTACAAACTTGGTAGCTTAACAACTAAAATTTTACTCTCTCAGTGTTCTGAAAGCCAGAAATCCAAAATGAAGTTATCAGCAGAGTCATGCTCCCCTGAAGGGCCTAGAGGAGAATCCTTACTTGCATCTTCCAGCTTCTGGTGGCTTCTGGCATTCCTTTAACTGTGGGTACATCACTCCAATCTCTCCTTCATATGGCCTCCTCTTCTCTGTGTCTCTTCCTGTGTGTGCCTGATAATTTGGGATGATAATCTTATTGGATAATCCAAGATGATCTCACCTCAGGATCCTTTAAGTCTGCAATGACCTTTTGCCCAAATGAGGTCACATTCACAGGCTCTGAGAATCACAAAGTGGACATGTCTTTTTAGGAGTCACCATTTATTCCACTACACAGGTTAACTTACCTATTACAACAAAATAGAGAAACTAAAAATTAGATGTTTAAAGTCCAGCTATGTGCCAATTACGAATGATGTATCTAAAGGTAAATCACTGATTAGGTATATCTAAAGGTAAATAAGGATTCAAAATCAAGGAAAGGAAAATATGTATCAAGGAAATGTTAATCAAAAAAGCTGATATAGCACCTGGCTGGTGTTGCTCAGTGGTTGAGCATTGACCTATGTCCAGGAGATAGTGGTTTGATTCCCAATCAGGGCACATGCCCAGGTTTTGGGCTCGATCCCACAGTAGGGGGTGTGCAGGAGGCAGCCCATCAATGACTCTCTCTCATCATTGATGTTTCTACCTCTCTCTCCTTCTCCTTTCCTCTCTCTGAAATCAATAAAGATATATATATTTTTAAAAGTTGATATAGCAGTATTAAGGCAGACAGCTTAAAACTTGCATTTTCACTTTATTGTCAGTGTCTTTTGGTGAACCGTTCTTAATTTTATAGAGGCAAATTTACCAATATATTTTTTTAGTTAACACTTTTTGTGTCTTAAAATATTCTTATCTACCCCCAAATTAAAATAATACTCAGATTTTCTATCAAAACTTGTAAACCTTTGCTTTGGACATGTAAGTTTGGTATCCATCTAAGTTAATTATTTGTATGGTGTGAGGTAGGGATCAATTCCATTTTTTCAATATGAACAACAGTTTTTCTTAAGGTCCACTTATGGAATAGTACCTCTTTTCACCACTGATCTGTCATGACAGATAAGTAAGTCTGTTTCTGAAATCTTTATTCTATGTTTAAATCGTTTATCTCTGTTCCTGTACCATGTTGTCTTAGTGACTATTTTCATTATAAGTCCTAATAGCTGGTAGGACAAGTCTCTCCTTATTTTTTTTCTGTAGAAGGTATTGCCTTCTAGATCAATCAAGGGACAATAAAAATCTAAATAAAGAAATCTATTATGTTCATGAATAGGAAGATAACACAAAGATACCAGTTTTCTATAGATTCAGTGAAATTCCAGTCACAATTCTAACAAGACATTCATGAAACTCAATAAGCTGATTTTAAAATACATGTTCTCTTTAATCCAGCAATTTTATTTCTGTAATATAACCTACATATACTTGCACATGTAGGCAAAATGAATATACAAAGAAATTTACTGTAGCATTTTTTGTACTAGAAAGAAAAGATTAGAAACAATCTAATAACAAATATGGAACTGATTAAACTGCAGAACACCCATATGAAGGGATGCTATTTAAAAATTTTTAAAGACCAAAGCAGGCCCATATACATAAAATATCTCATGAGCTCCACCATACATTAAGTGAAAAGGAAAGGAGCAGAATAATAATTTAAATAGGCTTATAAATTATTAATTTTAATTATCATTAGTATCACTAATATTTATTGAACACTTATTATAAGACAGACAGCTTTCTTAGTGGCAAAGTGGGGCTGAGATGGTTTTACACTGACTGAGTGTTGAGAGGCAGCATTACTGGTCAGCTACCTTTGCTAGAGAAGAGAACAGTGCAATGGAGGCAGGACACACCTGTATTTAACCTGGAGAATTCAGTCCCGTATTCAGGAGGAGGGAGGCAAGCGGCAAGACACCATGGAAATCGTGTGGGCCCATACCCACCATTCTAGTCAATGAGTACAGGGTCACGGGACAGAGACCCACGGGGGAGATTGACATTGAAATAGTAGTTGGAAGACATGGACCAGGTGTCTCAAAGGAGAAGAACAGGATGAATAGCCGAGGACTTAAGAATTTATTTACTTGGAGCCTTTTGGTTGCAAGTAGCAGAAACCAAACTGAAACTGCCTTAAGCAAAAAGGTGAATTTATTGGCGTTCGTTCTGGAAAGTTCAAGAGGAGATTAAATTTCAGGCACGGCCGGGTCCCCTCAGAAGGCATCACTCGGGCTCTCTCTCTTCATGCCTTGGCTCTGCTTTCATCCGTGCGGGACCCGTCAGGCCGGCTCTCTTTGGTGGCCTCCACAGGTCCAGCATTTCACCTTTCCTGTTCAAGCTCTCATTTGCAAGACTTCTAGCAAAAGCTTAGACTACCTGTGGGCCAAAACCCACCCCCTGGAATGGGAATGGGGTCAGTTCCATATGGTCCAGCCACATAGGCTGAAGCAGATGATATCAAAGAATAGAGGTGCTGTTTTTCATGGAATGAGTGTGACTAGATAATCTAGATGCTGAACAGGCAAAACCTACAGACGTCTACAGTTGGGTCTTAACTTAGTTAAAAACCCCAGCAATGGCCATTTGAGGATTTCAAAAACTCTACCAAATATGAATCTATTTGCCACTTTTCTGAATAAAGGTTCTTGTTGTTAGCGTAGCTGAGCTGCCTTTTATTGCTTCTACCCTATGTGACAGTAGAGAAGGGTCCCTTAAATTGGAAAGTGGTAGAGGAAGAGGCATGATGGCCTTGTGTTTTATTTTGCCTTTTTCTTGCATCTACCAATGTCTAATTCCTGTTACATTCCTAGCATGTAGTCTAGTGCCTGGACTATAGTGGAGAATAGATAAGTATCTGACAATCAGTGGACAAACAGATGAATAAAATATAATGTTTAAGAGTAGCTGTTATCATCAGATCTGCTAAACTGCGTTTTTGCGATGAGTTGTTTTGTCCTGCCACTCCACTTGCCATTCTTTTTTCTGGACTCCCAGGTCTCCTGTCCCTTGATTTTGCATCCCGGTTCCTAATAACCGCTCAGGCCATTCACGTTGTGATGCTCATTTCAGCTCTGTGTGAGATCCCTCATTCTACCATGGAGGTTGGACCCTCACTTTTTACCCAGGTACATGGATGCTCAGTTTAAAAACGATTTCCCAGCCTCCCTTGTAGCTGTTACCTGACTTTGTTTTGGATATTGGAAGGTCCACAGAAGTATCCTATGACACTTCTAAGAAATTTCCGTGGTTGCTAGCCCCCAGAGGTGGCCCCCAACAATTCCTCCCCTCGATGCACATGCCACCCTTCGCATCAAGGGGTGGAGCGTGTCCCTCACCAATCCTGTCTGGGCTGGCCCTGTGCCTGAGTTGACCAACAAAATGCAGCAGGAGGGGCATTCAGGGATTTCCAGGCTCAGTTCTTAAGACGACTGGAGCTTTTATTCCCTTCCTCTTGGGCCACCCATGCTTGGAATAGGCCTTTATGAACACAGCTTCCATGCTCTGAGGGAGCCCAAGCAGCTGTGAGGAGGAGCCCTCATGATGGAGAACTGAGGCTTCAGGCAGTGTGATGCCAGCTGAGCTCTGAGCTAGCAGCCAGTTTGCCTGGACTCCCTTCCAACCATGTGGTTGAGTGGCTTTGGACCTATCAACTGTCCCAGGATGCTGGCCAACACCATGGAAAGGAGGAGAGCTGTGCAGTCTACTCAGAATCACGACATATAATAAATCGTTGTTGTGCTAGGCCCCTAAGTTTTAGGGTGGTTTATTACGCCACAAAGAAACACAAAAGCAGCTACCTTAAAATATAGTCCTCATATGCTCGTTGCCTCTTTCCCCCCTTCCTCCGTCCTGCTGGCTGAAGCATACACATGGTAAACAGAGCCGAAGCAACTGTCTTAGATGATGAGGTCGTCTTAGGAATTCAGGTCACACAGGAGAAAATAACTTGAAGTGTCTCCACTCCATATGTTTACATAAAAGAGAGAAACTTCTATATGGAATAAGCCGCTGTTATTTTGGGTGTTACTCAAGCTGACCCTAATTCCAACTTGACCGACTCACTCCCAGGCTCAAACTCAAATGGTAACTTTTGCACGTCCCCTCAGTCCCCTCAGTCTGCCTGTTCTATTTCTTTTTAAATGAATTTTTGTTTTATCAGAGAAGCATGTATACATAGTTTTAAAATCCAGACAGTTTAGGAGTTCTAGTTCCTGCCAAGATGAAGGATCAGCTTATCCTCGCGAATTCCTTCTCCAAATCCCACCTCATAAATGCCACAGACAACAGAAGGAAGTTGTGTGAAACTAACATAAACTCGTAAAAAAATATCTGGTATGACAGGAGGTTTTAGGTCCTGGTGTGAGGGAGATAAATGGAAGCCCAGAGCCAAACGCGGGTGAACCCCACGGACGGAGACAGGGCAACTGAGTTACAGAGACTTCGAGATGTTCCTTTTGCTCTTTAACACTGTCCTGGGCAGGCTTTGCCCATCCCAGGGCCACGGCGAAGCAGGAAAGACGGCACCGGCCCCGTGCTGCCGGGCGGCCCGCGGGGGGTCGGAGGGGGCCTCCAGCCACGTCAGGCGGCTAAGAACCAGGCGACGGGTGCGAGCCCACCGACTGGCCGAGCGCCGCTTGCTTCCCTCGCCCTGCGCCCAGCCAGCCCTGGAAAGGAGCAGGTGAGGGTGGAAGCGTCAACTGCAAGGCCCCGAGGTGCGCGCTCTGCAACCCCTGTGCCAAACTTGCCAGGAAAGAGAGGCGGCAGCTCTGGCCTCTCGTCAGCCCGGGCACCTAGAGCTTCCAGAGCAGGTGGTCTCAGTCTTCGCTCTATTGACATTTCGGCAGATAAATGATTGTCGTGAGAGGATGACCTGTACATAACATGGTTTTGGGGAGCATCCCTGGCCTCTACCCACTAGAAGCCGGGAGCAATACTCTTAACTGTGTTACCCCACACCCACCACCAGCCAGATTGTAGCAACCCAAAATGTCTCTAGAACTTTCTAAATGTCTCCTGTTGGGGTAAAATCACCCCTGGTTGAGAACCTCTACTCCAGAAGAGTAGGCCTGGGCCCCTGCCCTGTCGTGTGATAGCCTCGAATATGAACTCACAGGGAAAAGAATCAGACTCGCTGGGGGGCCACTAGTATAAGAGAAAAGCAGCGAAGGGAAAATGTTTCTAAGCTGGAGGAAGCAAATTTAGCAGACCAAACAGAACAATAAGGAAAGAAAAATGTATTAAAGAGGAAAGAAAGGATAATATGTAAAGGCATAAAGGAACCCTAAAAGGAATTTCTGAGTATGAAAAAAGTTGGAACGACACTTAATAGATTGACTGTTCAGGAGTAGGCTGGATAGCAGAATAAATCAGAGAAGTGCAAGATTAGTTCCAGAAGGCACCGGGACGGGCTAGGCAGTTGAAATATAAAAGGGAAAGGTTAAGAGACATGGAAAATAGAAGCAGAAATATCAAAATTCAAATAATAGAAGTCACAGAAGAAGAGGAAAAATATAGAGAATGGAACATTTAAAGAAAGAATAGCAGAGGACTTCTCAGATTAGAGACAGTTTTAAAACCTCAAAGTATAAATACAACTACTTAGAGAAATACAACAGATGAAGAAAAAACATACCTTAGGTACCTTTTTGTATCATTTAAGTGCATGAAACACAGAGGACAGTAGAAACACTTCTAGATACAAAGCAACTTGCCTACAAAGGAGCAAGGATCAGATCTTCCTATTTCTCCACAGCAACATCTGCAAGGAGACCACAGAGCAGTATTTTCAGCATAAATACTAAAGTAAAAGAACTTAGAATCTAAAATTCCAAATCCAGCTAAACTCTCATTTAAAGGTGATGTGAAAATAATGCGTGTTTACTGTACAAAGGCCCTCCTTGAAAACCTGCACAGAAGTGCTGCAGCAAGAACACTAGGGGGTGTGACTGAAAAAGGAAGGGTAAATAAATAACTGGGTAAATTTGGCTGTTGTAAAACTCAGCAACCATGACAACAAAGGAGGCCAACAAAGCTTTACACGCATGGCAATCAGTAACTGACATTAATCAGACAGGTTGGAATTTTTTTTGCTTGAAATTATACATTCAATTTTATTTTTATGTTGGTTGCTCATAACTTACGAATATAAAAACTTGGTTTAATTTTACCCTTTTTGTAGCAAGTAGCAAGGAAGAATGGCTAATGTGTGTGTTTTTTTAAAGAATTTAAGAGTAATTACAATAAGTAGAAATAGATAAAACAGCATAAAACTATGAAGACTCAGAGAGGATTGATGGATAGCACAACCTACAAGAAAAACACTAAAGCAAAAGAATACAAAAAGATTAAAATTTAGGGTTGAAGAAAGACAACCCAGAGAAACATGAATTTTTTAATGTAGCGATTTTATTATCCAAACATATGGCAAAGAAGGATGTTATATATTGGTAAAATGTATTTCAGTAGATACAGGGATCATATACAAATATTCACCTAAAAGTTCTCTGAATTCTTATATGTATCATTTTTTTTTGATGACCGTTGAAAGAAAGAACTAGGCCAGCAAGTATGGTTGGTAATATCAGATACACAGGTACAAGCGTGTGTCACACTTACGCAACAGTAAACTTAGATCTCTGCGTTTTGCTCTATGTAAATTATTCCTTAGTTCGGGTCCTCCAAGAAGCAGGAGCCAAAAGGAGATTAGGCCCGCAAGAAGTTTAGTGGGGAGAAATGCACATAAAGAGTAAAGGGGATAGAACAGAAAAGGACGTGGGGAGACTTAGGGATGAACAAAGACACACCAGGGAGACGTGAGTCTCCACGGCAGTGCGCGAGTGATGCCTGGGGAAGGAGAGGAGGGGGCAGACGGGCCGGATTTCCACAGGGCTCTAAAGACCCTGCAGCTAGGCCAAGAGGGGGACCTCAAGCCGAAGTCTGCGTCCTGCAAGAGTGAACCGGCCCGGGCACCCCCGCTGTGCCCAGTGATTGAAGTGCGGCCTCAGCAGGCAAGAAGGCCACGGTGGATTCAGAGCAGTAGCTGCAGGAAGGTCAGCCGCCCCCTCCCCGCCGCAGCTCCCTCGGAGGAGATCTGAGCCGCGCATCTCCGGGATCACCACCTGCCTAACTAAAGTCAGGAGAGTGTGACCCAGCAGTGCTCCTCTACGCCAGCAATAACCGCGTATAAAATGCAACAAGATGTGATGCACGGCAGCCGCCCAACTGTAAAGTCTCCTGGAATAAATCAGACCAAGGCGAAGACGTCTTCCAAGAAACTCAAAGCGTGCACAATTATTTTTTAATAAATGAAGAGATTATACTCTGTGCATATGTGGAATGACTAACATGTAAACATGTTTTTTCAGCTCAGAACAATTTTAATTTTAATTCAAGTCCAGGTAAAATTCCTCAAGGATTTGACAAATTTATTTTAAAATATATATAAAGAATTAGTTCCTTGAGTAGCTGGTTTTGAAGAAGAAGAGAAGGGACAAATGTAACAAAGCCAAAGGGATAAAAATGGAGAGACACTAGTCCAAGAAGAGCTGAACAGGTGAAAGAAAAAGACCGGAGAGTACATACATGGGAAACTAGACTATGCTTACGGTGGTGCCATAAGGCAGTGGGGAAAGTAGGGGTTATTTAACAGAATTGTCATGGGCCGAATCGTGCCCCTCCCCCAATTTATATGTTGCAACTCTAACCCCGAAGGTGAGTGTATTTGGAAACAGGATCTTTCAGGAGGTAATTAAGGTTAAACGAGGTCACACATGTGGGGCCCTAATCCAAAAGGATTGGTAGACTTATAAGAGGAGGAAGAGAGAAAGTCCTCTCCATCTCTCTCTGTGCGCGCGCACACACACACACACACACACCAAGGAAAGGCCAGGTGAGGACACAGAAGGTGGCCATCTGCAAGTCAGAAATACAACCCTCCCAAGAAACCAAATGGACCAGGACCTTGATCTTGGACTCCTAGCCTCCAGAACTGTGAGAAAATAAAATTCTGTTATTTAAACCACCCAGTCTGTGCTATTTTGTTATGGCAGCCCGAGCTAAGATACTAGTTTTGGTGGGAAGAAAAGTGGTTAACTATACTGAAAACCGGTTTGTATACAAAGATGGACTACAGGGTGGAATGGTAAAAAGATTTAGCCAATGAACGAAAAATTAAGACTTTCTTTGTAGTCTTGGAAAAAGGAAGATTTCTTAAATAAGGCCCTCAAAGCACAAACCATAGAGTGGAAACAACTGGAAGTGACACCCCATCACTTTTGTTATTTTTTTGCTTTAATAAAATAAAAATTCTATTTATTAGAAGTGACCCACTAAGGTCCAGGTTGTACTCAAGGAGAACGAGTGTGTGGACATCAGAGGTGGGGATCACTGGGAGCCGCTTTATTTTCTCATTTTTAAAATCCTCATTAGAGGATATTTTTTCCATTGCTTTTGAAAGAGAGTGGGAGGAAGAGGGGGAGAGAGAAACATCGATGTGAGAGAGACACGTCGGTTGCCTCCCGCGTGGGCCTGGGCTGGAACTGAACCTGGACCCCTTCAGCCCGCGGGCCACCAATCCAACCACTGAGCCAAACCGGCTGGAGCCCGGGGAGCCACTTTAAAGGCAGCTTAACACAGGGTAGAAGTAAGCAATTCACAAAGAACGAAATGCAAAAACCAAATAAATACAAGAAAAGGTGCTGAACCTCACTAGTCCAAATTAAAACAGCAGTTCGTCATTTTTATTCCACATTTGGCTACAAATTGTTTTAAAGTAATAACATTTAGTGCATGCAGAAGCTGGCACTTGCCTTTACTGGGCGGAGGTGTGAACTGTGAAACCTTCTGGTAAAGCAATCCATCCAGGTCATTAAGATACTAAATGGCCTGGCACTCCCCTTCATGGCCATCTACTTGTTAGAAATAAAAGCACCACTACTTAAGGATATATGTGCAAGGGTGGTCTGTTGTAACATCATCAGTGATGGCAAAAAATGAACAACGGACAAACCAAAAAACCCTAGAAACAACCCAAATGACCTTCAATAAGGGAAACATTGGAGAAGTTGTGGTACAACTAAACTGTGCAATGTTCTTATCCAATTATTAATTTACATTTGAGCATAGCGAAGGTTAGAGAATCACACACACCAAGCCATGAAGGTGTGTACCAGAGTAAGATCGTAGGGGGGAGAGGAGATGATTAGTTTTTAATACGCCCTTACATAGTTTGAGTTTTAATAGCAAACGTATTACTTTGTTGTTTAACAAAGGCAAAAATATTTTTTTTAATATAAAAATTTTCTCAACTAAGTCCCACCATTTAACACTTCCAGATAAACTAAAATCCCGTTGGAATTTCTCTTGGGATTGCAGTAAGTGTGTCAATTATTTTCCCCCAGTCACTTATGCATTTTAAAAGCCTTCATTCATTCACTCAGCCATCCATCCAATGCATAGTTCCCGAGTATGACCTGTGTACCCCGCACAAGAGCACCGGCTACCAAGAGTGAAGCATCTCACTCTGGTAAATCAGCGCTTCTCATGAATAAGAACAGGGGGAGAGATTTTTTGCAGGGCTCAGGATGAGTCTTCTTTGCACCTGTCAAACTAAACCCAGGAGCTAAGTTTTGAAGATCACATCTTGAGAAATGGGTGGAGCACAAAATTTTGTGCCATCCTCAGTGAGTGTATTTCTCACAAGAAGGAAGGAAGATCTCACTCAAGGCTTCTCTACTGAAGGTGACCCAGGCTTGGACCCACACAGAAGGCAAGTCTAAAATAGAAATGTGCACATGTTTTGGAGACTTTTAAAGAGGAGGTATTGACCTTTCAATTTTGTTTTTAGAATCAGTTGAACAGGGCTCTGATTTTTACTTAGAATAACTAAGAACTTTTCAATATGATGCAAGGTGTAAAACTCATGTCCAGTGACTTCACTGCACAAGGAAATCCACCGTCCTGTGGGTCTGTGTCACCTGCTACCAGTCAGGCCATTGAATGGGCCATTCATAGCGGTGAACAAATGCTGTCCCGAGACAGCAGTGAGCAGGAAGGACACAGTACCAGCCCTCCTGAGCCTTGCATCCTGGAGAGACGTACAATGAACAAGGAAAGAAAATTTTAGATGGTGATAAGTTCCATAGATAAAACATCAGACAAGTAAATAATTGCAATAAAGCGAGTGTTAGGATCGGGAAGTACAGGGCACTGCGGAGGCTGCAGCAGTGGAGGCAGCACATGCCAGGCGGTCTTGGTGACCTAGAGGGACCCATCCTGCTCCTGCCCCTCCGTGCCGCTCGTTCACCCATCCCAAGGCCTCCAGCAGCCACCCAGGTCTGCGTGAGCAGCGCCAACGCCATGCTTTAGTGGGCCTGCCTGCCTGATGTCACTGCTGGGCTACTGGGAAGTTTCATGAGCACTTCAAGTCACTTGCCCCTTGCTGCCAGATCTTCCCCCCTCCTGCCACCCCCACTCCCCATTTGGATCATCTCTGTGAGTGGTACCAATAGCCCAAGTCAGAAACCTGGACATCACCCCTCCTCACCGCTCATCGGCCACATCCAGTCAACACCAAGGCGGGTGGATGCAGCCTCCTCAGTATCTCCTGACGCCCCCACTGCTATGTCTGTATTTCAAACCATCATTCCCTCCCCCCTCCTCCCCCTTGCTTCCCCTCCCCTCCCCCCTCCCCCTCTGACCTTCACCTTTAGTACCGGCTCCCACGCTGAGATTGCACCATGACCACACTGGTATCTCCAAAACACAAACCTAGTCCTATACCATCAAAACCCTTCCAGGCTAAATTTCTTAGCATGACCCTCCTGATCTGATCCCTGCCTACCTCCCAGAGAAATCACCCATTGCTTTTTCCTCCCCTTCCGGATACAGCCACCCCGAGCTCCAGCACCCAGACATACCACGTGCGCTCTCCTCTTTGCCCGGGCCTCTGTCTGTAACACCCTCCACCCCTTGCCTGGCTTAGTCATCACTTCCTCCGGGCGTCCTACCTTGACCCCAGCCTCCAGGACTCCGTTTCATGTCTCCCCTGGCTTCCCACAGCACGCACACTTTCCCTCCCACAGGCCTGTGCTGCATCTGTTTTCGACTTCGAGCTTCTGGGGGATAAGAACTGGGCTGTTTATTATTTTGTCCAAGGGCAGGATCGGCTCTGAACCCCAGTCGCCGGTCTCTCTACAAGTGGGGCCAACAATATAGGTGTCTGTTAGTTGTATTGTTCCGAGTCAGTGAGATGATACGTGGAAATGCCTATCGCGGTGGAAGCACAGTTCGCCAGTACATAAAGGGTAAATGGTAGCTATTACTACTGCAAAGTTAGCGTGAAAGGTAAACAGACATTTTATTGAAGTTTGGAATACACTCAGAAAAATGCATAAAACTATAGGTACGCAGCCAATGAATTTTCACAAGTGAACACACCCTGTCACCAGCCCCTAGATAGCACTATTTTAAAGCTCAGATGTTACCTTCTTAGAGGAGCCCTCCCTTAACACTGCATAACACCCCTTACGTAACACTCATCACCCAACAATTCATATAATCTAATGTATTTTCTGTATTATCTCTCTCCCTTCGCTCGGATTTAAGCTCCAGGAGGGCAGAATTTTTAAAATTTTAGTCCAGTTCGCTGCTGTATCCCCAGCGCCTAGAATAGTGTTGGGCATACAGTAGGTATGCAAGAAAAATTTGCTAAGGAATGCATAAGCACTTATTTTCATTTCTTTAAGCTCCCAGGTGCTGAGGCACAGTGTTGGCTGAGAACCGGTGCCCTCCCAGGTGAGACAGCTCAGGGCTGCTGTGCCCAGCCCAGCCCAGCCCAGCCCAGCCCGCGCCCTGAGCTGTGGAGGGCGCGCACCCACCCCGAGCACTTTCTCTTCCTTCCTTCCTTCCCCGCGCAAGCCCAGCCCACCCCACCTCCATCTGGGGTGCATACTAATAATGATAATAAACAGCCGTAATAGTGTCACCGGCCCTCTGGAGCCTGCCCGGGCCCCCGGCACTCCTGCAGGATTCTTCCGACGGCGCGATGCCCTCAGGGTGGCGGCCGCTCCGCAGCCGGGACGGCTCCCAGCGGCCGCGCGCGGGGACGCACCCGGTGAGCTCCTGGCCGCGGCTTCCACCTGGGGCGCGCCCCCGCAGCCGGCGAGGAGACTCCATCATTCGCCCCGTTTCTCTGAAACAGAAACCGAGGCGCGAGCGGCAGACCCAGCGGCTCAGGCCGACTCCGCGTCTCGAGCCTCGGCCGTCACGCGCGCGCAGCGCGACATCCTGGCCATCGCCGCGGACACGGCGCCGCGGGCCCGGAGCTCTCGCCGCCGCCCCTTCCTCGCCGCCGGCCGTCTCAGCCGGAAACAAGGCGCGGGGCCCCGCCGAGCCAAAGGGCGACGGACCGCGCCGCGGCGGGCGCAGGAGACCCGCACGGGCTGGCCGGGCACGGGCACCCGAGGGGGCGGCGCTTAGCCCAGCCCCGCGTGGCGGGAAGGAGCGGGCCACGCGGGGACGAGCTGGGGCCGGGGGCAGAGGGCGAAGAGGGTGGCCGGTAGAGGGAACAGCAAAGGCTCAGCTCCTTTCACATCCACGGCCTCGGTGGATCTCTGTGCGGGGACATCTTGGCCAAATCTGCCATTTTGCAGACGAGCGAGTTGGGGCCCAGAAAGATGAAGGAATCCGCGGAGTCTGGCTGGATTCGAACCCAGCGCCCCGGCGCACGGGCAGCGGGCTCCGTGCAGCCCGCGTTGCGCGCCGCCGCCTCCCCCACCGGGTACGGTGACCTGGGCTCGGCACGTGCTGGCCCCTCGCTACGCCCCCCCCACATTGTCCCCCGCAGCCCTGCTCGGGCAGGCGGGCTGGGGGGCTTTGCGAGGGACTGCGGGGGGCCGCGCCCAGCCGGGGCCGGGGTTAGAGACCCCCCTCGCCCGCCCGGGGACCCCGCGCCGCCCCGCCCCTTCCGCGCGGGGCCGCGCTGCCTCTGTCCATGGTCGCAGCCCCGCGTAATCCGCTTTCTCTTCCGCCCGCCGGCCCCATTCATATTCTAATCACAGCGCGGCCGGCCCGCGAGCCGCCGCTCCCCCGGCCCGCGGCGCGCGGCCCCCCCACTCCCACTTCCAGCCCCCAGCCCCTCGCCCCCTCTTTCTGCACTTTAAACTCAGCCGAGGAGGGGGTCCCTGGGAAAAGCGCGTCCCCACTTGGCCGCGCGGGCTTCTCACAAACTTCGCTGCTGGCGGGAGGTGGAGGGGGAGGTGGGGGCGGGAGGGAGGGGCTGAGACGCAGACAGACTGACAGACAGAGTTACGGGAAGAGGCGGGCAGGGGGGTGTCGGAGTGACCAAGGGGGATAGAGACAGAGAGGGACAGAGTCCTGGGGAGAGACAAAGAGAAGTGGGGGCAGGGGCTGGGCCGAGAAATAGAGGGACCCAGAGGACAAGGGAAGGGCAGAGGCGGAGAGGGGGAGACGGGGGCAGCGGGGAGACGGGGAGACCACGGGCCTGCAGGCGGCGAAGTTCTGGGGGAGCGGAGTCGGCCCCTCGCACCCTCCCTGCCGGGCGGCCTTCCCAACCCCCAGGTTGGGGGGGGGGGTGTCGTAAGGCTGCAGTTTCCCTCCCCCGCGTCCCCTCAGCTCTCTGTAGTCCACGCGTGTCCGCGGGCCCGCGTGGGAGGGGTCCAGCCCTACCTCCTCCCGCATTCCCAGGGCCCCCACTTAAATCCAACCCGGGAGCCAAACCGGGGGTGGGGGCACAAGAGGAGCGGGAAAGGATCGGGGCCCACTCGTGGCGCGTAGGCGACTCCCCAGGCTCCCCGGAGTCCGCTGCCCCCCCCGTTCCTGCGCCCCGCCTGGCCGGGTCCGGGGAGGGGTGGGAAGGAGAGAGGGGGCCACATCTAAGCCAATTTTGATTTCGCCTATAATGAGCGCGGGGCGAGGGCTGGAGAAGGCCTCTGGAACTTTAAATAAGAAAAACGTTGCTAATGCTATAATAGAAGGGGGAAGTCGGAGGGCTGGGATTGCGTCGCTCCGAGCCCCCCTTTTCGGAGGCGGCTTTTCTTATTCAAAACAGGCCCACAATGGGCTTCACAGTGCGCCTCGCCACGGCCCCATCTGACGAGCGGCCATTCATCAGGCCGGCTGGCCTATCAATGACATTGCTCCCATCGGGGCTCCTATAAAATGATGCTTTTTCCCATGAAACATCCGCAAACATTTTGACGGGTTTGGCTCTGCCCGGCTGGCCTGCCGAGTGTCCCCTCGCCCGCTCGCTTCCCTCTCCCCCTCGGCCGCGCTCTCCCCCTCCTCGCGCTCTCCTCTTTCTTTCCTGTCTGTCCCCCGTTATCCGTTCGCCCCGCTCTCCCCGCGCCTCTCGCTCCTTCTGCCCTGCTCGGTCCTTTCCTCCCCGGGCGGCCCTAGCACAGGGGATCCCCAAACATCAGGACTTTTGGGGGGCGCCTGTGCTGTCCATGGGAAGAGCATGCATTGTGGGTTACTGGAGGAACCCGACATGGATTCCACAGGTTAGTCCTACTGGTGGGGGTTGGGGGGAGACCTCGGGAGGGAAAGAAAGGGAGACGGGGAACTTCGGAAAGAGTTTGGAAAAGTTCAGAAAGGTCAACTTGACAGTGGAACCCCAGGAAATAACGGAAAGCGTGCAGAAGTTCTCAGCCCGGCACGATGTGTGCAAGTGGATGCGTGGAAGTGTGTGTGCAAATGTGTGAGTGTGTGTGCACGCGCGCACGCGCCGAGGAGCGCGCTTTCGCTCGCCCTGCACACAAAGTTACGTAAAGATTCGCTGGCTCGCGGCGAGCTCGAGGTGCCACTTGCGGCAACTTGGCGAGCCGACTGCCCCTTCCGGGCGCCGGGCCGCCCCCCAGGCGGGGGCCGCGGGACGGCCGTGCGCTGCGGGCTGGAGGCGAGGGCCGGGAAGCCGAGCGGAACGCCCGAGAGGCGGGGTAGGGAGAGGACTTCGCGCAGCGCCTCGGAGGCGGCGACCGAGGCTCGGGCTGGCGGAGACCCGCCGCTGGAGGGAGTGGCGACGGCGAACCCGGTGGTCCCGGGGAATCCGTGTCGGGTCAGGAGGTGGAAGCCCCGGGCTGTCCGAGGCCGGGTGTGGCCTCCCTGCGGGGAAGGAGCCCCCGAGGATGCGCGCGGCTCCGCGGTTGTGACTCTGCTGGAGGGCGCAGCGCAGCGCTGCGCAGCGCGGCCCGCGAGGCCTGGCGGCGGGGTCTGCAAACTGCTCGGCACTTGGGCGGCTGTTGGCTGTGGGCTGTTCGTTTTGGGGGTCGCGGCGATCTGTAAAAACTGAACAAGCCAAGAAATCTCTTTCAAAAGCCCGGCGCCTCCGTTCTTTCTCCAGCAGAGCCTTCGCCACCTCCCATTTCTAGCACCTTTGAAGAGCCGCCAAACTTCCAGACCCGAGTTTTGCTCCCGATGTCCCTTCCAGGTGGAAGGAGTCAGGCCGTCTACTCCTATCCGGGCTCCGCGGCGGGGCGGCAGCCTCGGGAGAGATGGGCTTGGGGAGGGGCAGAAACGGGGCGGTGAGCGAAGCCCGGGCCCAGGTAGCAACGTGACGCCAGGCTTGGGAGGGTGCGCGGAGCAACAAGTGCCTGGCAGCCTCTGCCTGCCTCTCACACACGCGCGACCCTTCCCTGAGCAAATAAACAAACACCGCACGGATGTTGCCCCACCTCCGCCCCAAAGCAGCTGGAAATGGGTGTGGGGAGGTGGAGGGGTCATCCGGGCATCGCCCCACACGGTCTTTCTTTGGTCCCTGTAGGCAGATTTCCAGCCCCCCACCTCCACCCCAGGCTTCTGCCCGGGCCCTGGTGGCAGGGACACCCGCACCCTTTGGGCCCCCTTTGGTTTTCCAGGGCAGTTGTCTATTTCTGATCCCAAGAGCCAAGTTCCTCTTCCATCGGGCACCCCCAAATGGGTGTGGACCCCCTGGGAGTGGGGACGGGCTGAGCTCCGCAGTCCTTCCTGTAGGCGACAGGCAAGGAGAGGGGTCTCCTCTGCGGGTGCGGGGCGGGCCCTGCCTGAGTTCTCTCCGCTGGCGGTAAAGGAGGCACCCAGGGAGGAAAAGAGCCCCTCCCTCCACGTTTTCAAGTCAAGCGCTTTCTCCACTGCGCACCTCCTGAGCACCCCAACTTTAGAGGCAAAGATCGTTGAACGAAACTAAACCCATGTCTGCACTGTTGGCGGCCAAGTATTTGCAACGCGGGGACTTGGGGTCTCCCCTTACCCAACACCCGACACGGCCCAGCCTGGAGGGTTAGCCGACCCTTCCACAGGCCTGGAGCGTTTCCGTGCGTTCTTGGGGCCGTGGAAACGTTCTGATTTGTTTTCCACGCAGCTGATGGTCGTGGGGGAACCTGGTCACTTCGCCTCAACTGCAAACGTCCCAAGTGGGGAAAGCGAAATCTCTCCCCCATCCACTCTCCTCTCCCTTTCGAACAACTGAGACATCTAGATGGCCATCCTGAACTCAGAATCAAAAGCGCTGGTAAACTGTGCCCTGGAGAAACGGCACGAGGCGTACCCGGGGGCATTTCCCTCGGGCTCGCAGGGCCGTCGGCCTGGGCAGCGCGGCTCGGCGCGGTCCGGTCCCGGCGCCTCCGCTCACCTCCCTTCGGAGAACTTAATCCAATTAGCTTTCCCCGCGAGTCTCCCTTGTTATGTAAAGGTCCTTGCGCCCCGGCTCGCGGAGGCTGGCGCTGCCTGGGGCGGTTCGATTCTGCTCCTTTTACAGCAGGTCGCGCGCGACCAGAACCACGAATATCATCGCCATCACTTCATTCCGAAAGGGCCCGAACCCCCGTTTCGCAGCAAGTGCTGGGGCGAAGTCGGGAGCGGGTAGGATCAGAGAGGCGGGCGAGCCGGGCCTCCGTCGCCTGCTCTTAAAAGGAAAATCCGCGCAAAGTGCCTGGGGCGCGGAGAACAGTTTTGCAGGGCCCGGGGCTCTAGTGGTGTGCCTCGGGGCCACTTCAGCTTGACCTGAGGAAACGCGCCCCTTTGTTCGGCGCACCGAGCCGGTAATATATTCCTCCAGTTTTCCCAAAATACTCAAGTGTGGGGCTAAGACAATGGCCCCGTCGGGGGAGGCCGGGGAGCCGGCGCGCGCCTCCCGGGCCGTCCGCTCGCCGGCCGCAGAGCCGGGCCCGGCGCACGGGCCTCGCCGCCGAGCAGGCGGTCAGGCCGCAGGGGCGCGTGGGGCCGTCGGGCCCGGGCGTGCGCACGTCTCACGCGGCCCGCGCCGCGGCCCACGCCGCGCGAACGCGAGCGCGCAGCCCCGCGTGGCCCACCCCGCCCCGCCCACGCGGGCCGCCCGCGGCGCCGACGTGTCCCCGCCCGGGAGAGCGTTGCTCAGTTACTGAAGGTACCCGAAAATTCGAGAACGGAGGGGAAAAGTAGGTAGAATTTTAGGTCCCGCAGAACTTGTGCGAACCGGGCCGGGGCCAGGTCGGTCGCCTACGCAACAGAAGGGTCGCGGCCGGTTAAAGGGGACGGCGCGTTAGAGGGGCGCGCGGGGCCTGCGCCGGGACCCCCGCCTCTGCCCGCTTCCCGTCGCTCCAGATCCCGAGCGGGGCGGCTGCAGGACCCCTGGAGCCGGATTTGAGCCCCGCGGGCCGCGGCGGCCCGAGGGCCGGCTGGCTCGCGGGCGCCGGCTCGGCAGGAGGCCCGGCCCGGCCCCGCGGGCCCCGAGGTGAGGACATTCGGTGGCTGCGCTCGAGGCCCGCGCGGCGGAGGAGCCCGGCTGAGAGCTGGGCCCGGCCCCCTCCGTCCTCTCCCAGGCTCGGCCCCAGGCAAGGAGCCGCCTTCCCGGGCCCCGAGACCAGGGCTGCGGGCTCCGGGGATCAAGGGGCGGCGGGGCGGGGGGTCTACGCTTTGCTCCCGCGCCCCAGTTAGACTGACTCTCCCTCCAAGTGTGTGTGTGTGGCCAGCGAGGGGGGCATGCGCGCCCCCACCCTCGCCACCTGCCAAGCGCCGGCGTCTGGGCTCGGCTGCAGGGTCAAGTGAAAGTCGCCGGGTCCCGGGGTCCCCCAGGCCCAGTGCTGCAGCCTTCGCCAGCGCGACACGGCGCGCAGGCCGGGCCCGGGAGCCCCGCACGCGACCCCGCGCGGCTGCGCTTCCCGACCGGGCCTGCGGGTCGCGGGGACCCGGCGGAGTCCGCAGGGGCCGCGGGGCCCTGGCGTTTCCGTGGCCGCGCCCGCCCCTCCCCGGGGCGTCGCCATGGAGACTGCTGGAAGTTGGTGGCGGAAAACAGACCCGGCGCAAAGCAAAATATTATGAGTGCAGTTGGGGTGACTTCAGAGGGGCGGGGGGCCGCAGGGCATGAGCGGGAGCCAGAGGCGGGGGCCGACAACAAAGGGCCGAGTGCGAGGAGCGAGGAGCTTGCAGGGGCTTCCCGGCCGCGCTGAGACCCGTCGGCTTCGCGGGGCGCGGAGTCTCATTTCTCTCCAGCAGCCGCACCTTTCCTCCGGCCCCCGCGCGCCCTTCCCTCCTCCCCGGTTCGCTTCCAGCCGCTCTCCCGTCTCGAGGTTGGAGGCCAGCTGGGCGGGGCGCCCGCCTCCCCCACGAGCCACGGGCTCGCCGGCGCGAAAGGTTCTGGCGTCTCTCCCCACGGCCCCGTGGAGCGCCCGGGGTGAATTCCTCACCCCCGTGTCCAGGCGGATCTGAAAGGCCGAGGGGACGGGACAGGGCAGGAACATCTCGGAGGGGCTGGTGGAAGGGAGAGCCTGTCCGACTCCTTTCTCTCCTTCCTACGGTGGGAAAACTCCGAGGTAGGACTCGGCTCGGCCAGTCATGCTCCTGCAGGAAACCCAGCCTTCCCAAGAGTGCTTTTCCTGGCCTGAAAATGCAGGGGAAGACAGCTCAGAGCCTGGGTTCTCTGGCGCGTTAAACATGTCCCTCTTCACTGCAGAATCCAGGAGGCACGTGTGAGCTGGTCACCACCCTGTGAGCTGTGGTCCGCTGCACAGTCAGTGAATCTCTCCCCAAACTAACGGTAAACTCAAATATTAGAAAATCAGTTAGGATTTTAAGAATCAAGAACCTTGGATAACCATTTAAAAGGGCCCATTATTTCCTTTCTCAAGGGCACCTGAGGTACATTCCTGAAGTCTTTGGTCAACCCCTTGTATCCCAAAGGAACTCACTATAAGGCCCTAGATTTCATGGGGCTGTATCCAAGTCAATTTAGGAAACACTGACATGCCTGTGGATGCTGGAGAGGCATAAACACTGGCCAGTGTGACGAAATGATGCCATCAAAGGAAAACCAGACTCTGTCCCCTCTCGCTCAAGCTTTTAGAAGAGGTGAGGCTGTTGTCACACTCAGCCACCCCTCCTGGTGATCATTTCAGCAGAGACCTCTTGCCTTCTGCCCTGTCTGTAAATGAATGGATCGGGCGCGATGATCCTGATGGCTGTGGCCTACCTAAACCACTACCGCTCATTTACATCTCTGCCTTCCTGTATGTCTACTGGCATATTTGTGAATTCTGCCCGGTGCTTTGTTTATAAACTAGTTTTATGGTCCGTGGTCCTCACAAGTGCTCCACGAGAGAGGCCTTACTGTGACCTGCATCAAGCACAGGGTTTCTCTTCCATTTCCAACATTGTAAGATCATGATCCTAAGTCAGGTTTTGTTTTGTTTTTTTGCCGTGGTGTCCTTGCCAAAAGGGCTGAGATATAAACTGATGGCATCACAAGTTGGGATACCAGGTGGCAGGTCTCCGCTTGCATAGGGCCCTGAGAGTCTATCCCACGTGTGTACAGGTCACTGGGGACACTTCACCCGTCTCTGCACGGCTCCAAGGCTCAGTGGGATAGAAAACACAGGAGGTGTCTCTGAGGTGGTTCTCACTCTTTTCACTCTATTTTACATGTCTTTGCAATTTTATTAAGGTTTAGGGGACCCAGAATGAACCCAAGACAGATTATTTGGAAGTGCCAGGTAAAAGTTAAAAAAAAATTCTTTGGGTGAGTTTATCAGAGGTATTTTTCAGTCTTACTGTCTGAGCACCTGTTGGGTGGTAGACCTGGGGGATGAACACCACCGTAGTCCCTACCATCAAGGACTTTAGAATGTGTCTGATGAGAGAAGATGGGGGCACATTGAGAGTGATGAGCACTCCAAAGGACATAAAAACTGTCCCCTTGGAGCCTAGAAGAAAGGGTGCTCTCTCTCGTCGAGTACCCACCATGTGTCAGCCCCGGAACAGGCACTTTGTCACACACTGGCCGTTTAAGCCTCACCACAGCTCTGTGTTGTCCCTTCCTCTGAGTCGTGCCTGGGTCACAGCTTGTATGTGGCAGAGCTAGACTGGAGACCAGACTGGGGGAGCCTGTTCCCTCGCTCCACCCAGTGCACTTCATCTGGGCACTGCTGGAGTGCCGGCTGGGCAGGGCTGAGGCGTGGCTCGGCCCTCAAGGTGGGTTTGAATCCCACTTGCCGAGAAGGGGAACGTGTGTCGTCTTTGGGCTCCGGAGAAAACCACTTCGATGTCATGTGATTCTGCACTTGAAGAGGAGTTTAAATGATGGCAGTGATGGGAGGTGGTGCATCATAGTGGCCGAGCTGAGATTTTGGGCAAATTTTAGCTACATTTATTCATTCAAGGAAACTATGTGTCTCCTCTGTGCCCAGCATTCTGCCACCTCTCTTCCTCCAGAGCATAAATTCTAGACAGACAGACAAGAAAACACACAAAAATAGGTAATTTCAGTTCATGAGCACACGAAGAAAATAACCGCCACCTGGAGCAGTGAAGACAGAGCACTGATGGGGAGGTGCTGCCTTTCACAGCCGCCCTTGCGCCACGTGAAGCTGCGGGCCTTTGGTCTGGAAGCTGAGTAATTGCTGAGCCTCAATTTTCTAACGAAACTGATATAACCACCTAATAGGGCCATCGAGCATGAAATGTGAGTGTGGTAATAGATTACCGTATACTCAACACTTACTGTATGTCTTCACTTTGCTAATAAGCATTTTTAATTTAAACACATTTTTTATGAAATGCCCACCTCAGTCCTATCGAGAAGGAACTGTTGTTAGTTACAGTGCAAATGGGCTAAAGGCAGAAATGAAAGCCAGTGAGGTGGTCCGTGAGTTTCGGGCTCCTGCGGGTGGGCTGTGAAAACACACCTTGGTTGCATGGGAAGCAAGATCAGTCTTAAGGGTGTGTGCCTAATTTTCCCAAGATAAAACCCAAGTAAAGTTATTTGTATTTTTAAGCTAACATTTATTAAATGCCTTTCATGTATGAGGCATGTACTCAGTGCTTTAAATACATTATTAGTTATATTTTAAAGTGTGTTATGGGTATACCATTATCCATTTTGGGCAGCGGGGAAACTGAGGAAGATGAAGCCCATCTGTGAAGGGGGCAAGTGGCCTCACCTATTCGAGGTCTCTACCCTTAGTCACAAGAGTGTATCTTCGCTACAGACATGAGGGTGCTGTAGCCTTTGGGATTCGTGTGAAGTTCAGTCAACATTTGACTCATCTGAACTGTCCTTAACATTTGCTTGTCTCTGAGGGTGCTGAGGCGCCCTTCATTCTTGCTCACGTACAGACACCTCGGTGAGAAAAACTAATGAGGCAAGAGCATGATGTGATGTGACAGAACGTGTAGCTGTTAGGTAACTCAACAAACTATAGTGCAGCCAAAGTCATTGACAGAGATGTGTTAGCATGACTTCCGGTGAGTGTGGTGGGGCTTAATGCAACAAACACCAGCTTAGCCACGAAAGAGGCCCGGGTTTCAACCCCAGCTCGGCCACTTTCTAGCTGTGTGGCCCAGGTGAGATCTCTAAGCCTCAATTTCTTTCTCTGTGAAAATGTCTATTCCTTACTTTCTTAGGTTGGTTTAGAGATTATAATGAGAGTGTGTAGGTTAAACTAAGCCCGGCTCTTAGGAAGCGCTCGGTAAATGCAGGTTTTATTATTACTACTAATAATTACCTGGTATTTCTACGCCTAAGCCTAGGTGTCTAATTGGGGAAAGGAGATAAGAATCCTGAAAAAATAAACTGTTTTTGCACATCTAGGTGTTTTCTGTTCGATGGAGGCATAGCCCCAGTTCTAACTTCAGGAGAAATCACTCTTTTCTACAGGGTTCAGGCTGAAGGATTAATTTCATTTCTCAGCCTTTCCCATGGAGAAGGAATTTGATGTGCTCCTGTTTGCCACGGTTTCATCCTCGTGTTTTCCGGGGTTAGAGGGAGTGGGAGATGTGTCTTTGTAGAGGC
This sequence comes from Miniopterus schreibersii, assembly GCF_964146895.1. Classification (NCBI taxonomy): domain Eukaryota; kingdom Metazoa; phylum Chordata; class Mammalia; order Chiroptera; family Miniopteridae; genus Miniopterus; species Miniopterus schreibersii. Next base: position 176,586,247 of record NC_138102.1, read on the forward strand.
GGCACCTGTTGACTGGAATGGGAACCCGGGAGAGGGGCCCATAGATCCCTCAGAGGACATATGTTGCTCACCTCTGATGGGGGCCCCCCACAGCTCCTGAGGCCCTCCCAGTTCCGGAATGTGGTGGCCCTCATCCCCCACCCCCCAATACTTGTACACATCCCCGTGTTAAAGACTTGACCATTCATTTTACACTTGATTTTCAGGAAATGGAAAACTCAGTTTCACGTGAACCATTCTCTGAAACGCCTTTTAGCAGGATGCAGAGAAAGTGTCTCGTTCACTTGTATTTCTTGCCTATTTTTTAATGTTAGGAGAAATTTGTTTTGTTTCTGTCTTTCTAACTTGATTTTTTACCTACATGTGTTTTTTGAGTTTTTGAAGTGTTAGCAGCTTCCTCTGAGAGAGAGAGTGAAAGAAATCATAAAAAGCAGAAGAGAATTTAATTCAGTCATTATGTTTTCCATTGACTAGGGTCCAGATTTAGGCAACTAAGGCTGGATTGACCTGTGCCAGTCGATTATGTGGTTTCTGTGTGTCAGATCTGATCCGCAGAGCAAAATTACTGTAAAATATGTAATTTGTTTCTATTTTTGTGGTTGGTTAATCGTCAGTAAAACTTAAAAGCATAATCTGCCGTTGAGCAATCAGTAATTATTAGTTGAGAGGTGAACTTGGACATGTTGCGTTTATATTGTTGTGGTTTCTTGTTTGAATTTGAAGGGATAGTAAGAAAGTCTTTGAAAAGGCTGCAGCCCAGTGAAGGTTAGTTGGCACTTTGAGTCCTGAGTGTTCTCTGGCCGCCCAGTTGTCTAAAGGTCAGCGTTAGTTAGACACAACCTAAATGAGATTGCTGAACTGAGCGGACTTTTATTTTCTCGGAATGGAGAATTAGCACTTCATAAGCTCTGATCCCCTGAACCCATCGTGTTGGAGAAAAAGCACCATCAGTCAGTACAGGTGAACTGCTCTAGAAGTAGATTTTGAACTGTCATTTGAATATCAAACGTGATTAGTGATTGCTAATTACACCTCCGGCATTTCATTTTTTGAGGCACAACTGCATTTTGTTATGTCAAGGTGTTTGTTTGGACTCTTGCAAGTGCCGTGAAATCGTTTCAAGCTCATATGAAACTTTTGAAGAAGGGAGTATTTCTTTGAAGGTTGCAATTCTGGAATTCATCATCTTTAAAAATGAGCAGGAGTGATTTTTAGTTCCACATCATCTTTTTCTGAATGATTAGTCTAAATTCGGGATGTTGATACATGTAACTTATTTATAATTTATGAATTCTAGATCTCATGGGTAGGTCAAGTTCCCATTGAAATCATTAGGATTTTATAAAGTTTCAGAACTGGGACCATGACAAAGCGCAAACCTATTTCTGATGGAACTGAGTGGTTACTTTCAACATTGGCCCTGTTTTCTTTGTGGTGTCAGGTCTGCTGATAACACATCTTGAGTCAGGTTGGACTTAGGGACCCTCTGTAAGTTCTTCAGTCCACCAAAAAAATCAACTAATTTTACATCGTATGTAGATGACCATTAAAAAGGCTAAGTTTCTGTTTCTAGGAGTTTTATTTCCTTTACTGATGACTCCTTTTCAAAAGCAAAACAGTTTCTCCCTTCAGTGTCATAGAAAGTAAATAACGTTGGCTGAGAAAGCCCTGGGAGCGTACAAGAAGAACGGCTCCAGGGGCTCAGGCCCTTGGTTAAAACATTGCAACTTTTAAGCTTTGGAGGGACGATTTCTAAAGCGCTGGGCGTCTGTTGTGAGAGGGCCTTTGGTCTGCATGAACTTTTATTTTCAATTCATGGGCAGAGGTTTGAGGTCGCTGTGGTTGGGTAGGGGAGCTTTTCAGAAATGCCAGGCTTTTAGAAAAAACACACCAGCTTTTCTTCTCATCAAGCCTCCGTTTTAAAGTTTGAAAACTTTGCTGTGATTAGAAGAATAAATTATTTCTCGGCTGCGTTTGAGCTTCCTCCGTGTGCCCAGGCTGCAGGGCATTCTCCCTCTCAGCCGCCGCACAGGGCACAGCCGAGGGAGCCCGGGGAGCGGGAGAGCTGCCCGCCAGGGCCTGGCCCCTCACATCCAGGCGTGGGACCCGCACAGCGCCTGGGTGAGCCAGAGTACAGCCCAGAAAGCATGAAGGGCAGAGGGGTCCAGAAGGTGCAAGAAATGAGGAACCTACGAAAAGGATTCCCTGTGGATCTCGTGTTTTGTTCAAAGTTTTCCTTGGTATTGAAAGATATTTTAAAAGAGAAAGAGAAATGGAAACACCAAAACTATATGATTGTAGATGGTTCCTATTTAATTTAATAACAGTTTCAGGTGTACAGCATAGTGGTTAGACAATCATGTACTTTACACAGTGATCCCCCTGATATTTCCAGTACCCACCTGGCACCATACACAGTTATTACAATAATATTGACTATATTCCCCTTGCTTTACTTTATATCCCCGTGACTATTTTTTAACTACTCATTTGTACTTTTTAATCCCTTTACCATTTCATCCAGTCTGTTCTATGTAGATAAATAGATCATTTTTTAGAAGGAAGGAAGGACAAATAGGAAGGAAGGAAGAGACCCAGAGAGGATGGGACAAAGGAGAAAACAACATTGAAATCATTTTGGTATAATTGATGCCAGATTGACTTAATGAGTTATTTTCAAAATTATTACTTTTTAAAAAAAGTAAAAGTGGCTCCCTTTTAAAATTGGGTAGTGGGGATAATGAAATTTATAATCTTTTCCAGGCACTGTGCTAAATGTTAATGTATGTTTTACCCCATTTCATTCTCATGCCGAACCAATGGCATTATTGTCCCATTTTACAGATGAGGAAACTGAGATTCAGAGAGCCTAATTAACACGTGCAGGCGAAATAGCTGGTGTCAAACCAGGCTTTGAACACAGATTATTCTAATTTTGAAGCCAGGCTGCCTCCTTGCCTCCTAAAACTTGGAACTAGAAGGAAGGCCTTAGCGATGTCCTTCCTAGCTCACCTGCTCTACTGATAAAGACAATCAGGAGGTCAAGTCATCCCTGATCCTGGTGGGAGACAGCAGCTCACACTGCAGATCTTTGGAGCACACTGCCGCAGGTGTCAGTGGGCATCTGGCTGCCACAGGGACCCCGATGTGATTTTGGCAGCAGGCTGCTGACTGAGGATGCCCTCGGGCACTCCTTCCTGCTGGGGCACCTTCACGCAATGTGTGCCTTTCATCTGTAATCATTCTCAGAGCTTCTGAGTTCAGCCTGGCACGACCGCTGGGTAGTTCCCCCCCACACACTCCCTGCCAGTTACTCTGGCAAATTTGACATCTTACATCATCAAGGGATTCATATCTATTTACTTACAGACATGACTCTCCATCAAATAAGTTCAACACGAAAACCTTGGTGATAAAATAACAGTGTCTCCCGTTTGCATAGCATGTTGGCTTACAATCACTGTTACAGTCATTACTAGCAGGGATTTTGCCATCAGTGATAGACTCATTAACAGCTCTGGCCTCCCACAGGAGGCATGGGCTAGGTGTATGAACTCAGCACATTAGGTAACCGCTCTGAGCCTAAGTTTGCTTGTCAGTAAAGTGGGGCCATGCACAGTGCCCACCTTATAGGGCACTGTGAGGATTAGTGAAGTAATTCATGTAACGGCATCAGCATGGCGCCTTGGCACGTTGTCAAAGCTCAATAAACAGAAAGTGCTCCTGTGTTCCCCTCCTAGCTTCCAAGACCTGCCGTCTTCCCGCCCCCCACAAGGACCGCAGAGAAGAAAGCAGAATTTATACATCACTTCTGTGCTCAGTCTTTTTTAAATTTTATTTTTAAATTACAGTTTACATTCAACGTTATTTTGTATTAGTTTCAGATGTACAGCATAGTGGTTGAACAACCATATGTTTCACAGAGTGATCGCCCCAATATTTCAAGTACAAAATCTTACCATTTGTGACAGCATGGATGGACCTATAGGGTATTATGGTAAGAAAAGTAAGTAAGTCAGAGAAGGACAGTTATCATATGTGGAATCTTAAGAACAGAATAAATTAATAAAACAGAAACAGACTCACAGATACAGAGAACATTTTGATGGGTGCCAGAGGGAAGGGGGTTAGGGAGGCTGGGTGAAAAAGGTGACAGGATTGAGAAGCACAAATTGGTGGTCACAAAATAGCCGCCGGGATGTAAAGCACAGGTAGGGAGTATAACCAATGATACTGTGCTCGGTCTTTTCACAGTCAGTGAAAATGCCCTGCAGCGGGATCGAGCCTGACTGTCCTGGCGCCGCGTCCCCCGCGTCCAGTCCATCCTCACTGCGCGTGTTTCCTTGGCGCGTCTTCCTTTGTTCCCAGCGTCCCACCTGTGCCTCTATTACCTGCACAGTGCAGAGCACCCACTGGTGTCTCGCACAGGCCCGTGCTCCATGAATATCCACGGGATGCGAGTCGCTCCGCCTTCCGATCAGGGAGGGTGCCCCGGTGCAGGAGGCCGGCTCGAGGTCCACGCAGACGGGCCCTTCATAGCTCCGCAGGTGCACTGGCTCCTTCCTCCCTGCTGAGAGCCAGGCGTGGCGCGGGGCTTCATTCATTCGTTCCTTCCCCTCCCTTTTCTCCATCCTTTGCTCGCTCCTTGCTGGTCTGCCCTGCTGTGCCCAGCACCGTCGGCATGCAGGGAACAGTGGGTGACTAAGGTGCAGTCAGCTCTCAGGTGCTTATGTTATTTCTCCTAATCCTCACAGTAACCCATGGGGTGGATTTTTTATGATACTGTATCGAAGGGAATTGAGACCCATGTGGTTGAGTAATTTTGCGAAGGGTTGCAGAGCCGACTTAGTCACCTGTAAGGACAGGATTCGAATTAGTGTCCTCCTGGCTTCCAGGGCCACGTTCTTTTCATTGCACCAAGAGACCCAAGAGTCAAACAGGAGGAGTGACAACAGGGAAGGGACTAAGTGGGATGCTTTGTGGGAGGGCATGATATAAAAATGAAAATAGCTGAGAATCGTAGTGCTTATCACGTAAGCACTCTCTCTGCCTTCTTCACCTAATTCTCATGCAAACTCCATGAGGAGCTGTCTTACTGCCCCCATTTTGCAGATGAAAAAAACCAAGGCTCATGGAGGTTGAGTCACTCGCCCACGGTCATACAATGAGGAGATCAGACTTGAACCTGGCAGTGGAGCTCCAGAGTCCATGCTCTTGACTGTGGCACTGTCATTAAAACAAACAGAGTGCCCCTGTCATAGCGGGTACCTGGGAATCACAGTGGTTCCATGTATCTAGACCTGGCTCTGTGCCAGGCACTGTGCGTAGAGCTTTCCATGCCTCTGTTCTCTGAAACCTCGCACCAGTAGGATGAGGCAGGCACCCACCTTTTACATGAGGGGACCCTGAGGTTAGAGACTTTGCCTGGAGTCATTGAACTAGCAAGTACTAAGACTGGGATCCAGACCATTCATGTGCAGCGAGTTCCTGGACTCACATGCTTCTGTTCCTTCTCCTAGATGTTCTCAGGAAATGACTCAAAAGAGAGAAAAAATGATATACACCAAGTTGTTCATTGAAGCGTTATAAAAACAGGGAGCAGTGGCCCAGTGGGTCACTGGGTGTCTATTAAAGATACATGTGAAGACTAGCGACATGGGGAAAATCTGCACGATAGAATGTTCACTGGGGTCACAGTTCACATGTTAGAAGGGTGGGCTTGTGGGCAAATGTTTTTCTTTTAAATGTTTTAAAATATAATTTCTATGATAGATTAACATAGGAAAGGCAAAAGAGACGGATATCTTGGTGATTTATCTCAAAAGTTCAGGCTGGCTTGAAGTCTGTTTGGAGAAGAGGTAAAAACAAAAACAAAACAACCTAGGAAAGAAATGATGTCAAGAATCAAATAATATCAGATGCACAGTGGGTAGTCTTGGCTCCAATAATTTTTTCAGATTTTTATGTGTTTTAATAATATTGTAATAACAGAGAAACAAGTCCACTGACATTAGGAAGTAGTAGGTATGCTCCCTGCCAAAGTCAAGGGAAATAAAATTTTTGCCACCTGGTTATGCAGTTATGTACCTTACTCTGGTGTTCCCAGGGATATTTTCAGAGCAGAGCTCTGCTGTTACATTGAATTCATCTTCGACAGGAGATGGCACTGAATACCTTAGCATTAACCTCCTCTAGCCTGCAGGGACTGTGGTGAGCTCATGATCTGTGAACTAATGACATTGGTGTCCCCTCGGGGTTTCCTCGTTAATTCTTGTATTTTGTAAGCAGTGATGCCTTAGCTAATCTCTCTGCCCACTTTAGAGTCTTATATATTGAGTTTTTCTAAAGTGAGAAAGGGCAGTAACGTTACTGAGCACCTACTATGTGTTTGGTGTTATGTTAGACACAGCTTAGTACTCACAGTGAGACTTTAAGGAGTATGTAATTATGGGCGTTATAGCATATGTAATGATTAGGTTAGAGTCACATTCAAATCCTGTCCCAGCTGCTTACCGTGGTGTGATCTTGGGCAAGTTGTGCTGATGCTGTCGATGAAGATGATGGTGCTTGTATTACGAGGCTACATTCTAGGAGATGTCATTAGTGTCACCTTGGGCTCACCTGTATCATCCCATGGTTGAGACTCCAACTGGTGAGGAAGAGACACAGGGACACTAGCCACATGGATTGGCCAGGGGAGTGAGCACAGTTAGCCAGAAAGAGGGCAGGGTTCTCATCTTCTCTCATTCAGGCCTGTCTTTCTCTCTGGGCCTTGCTTTCCCCATCTATAAAATGGAATTATAATACCTACATATGAAGTAGTTACAAGGAAAGGTATGAAAACAGTTTGGTACAAAATGGTGGTTCAGAAAATGGTAGTTATTGTAACTCTAACAGACAAGGAAACTGAGGCGCAGTAAGGTTAAAGTATTTGGTCAAGTTCACAGAACTGGTGAGGCAGCAAGGCTTAGAAGTCAGGTCTTCTCGTTCTTTCCTCTGTATTGGACTCCCCCTAACCAGGGGGAGGGGCTTCCTCCCTGTGGTCAAGAGTTAGATTGGTTCGGGTACCAACACTTGCTAGTTCCTGGACCTGCGGGAAAGATTCCCCAGGATATGAATGTCTGTCGGGACAGCCAGCAGGGACACGTTAGGGGTCTAGAGAGGCAACTAGAAACAAAAAGAGTGACTGGTTTGGGCAGGTCAGAGAGCACTGAGGAGACAGGGCTGTTTAAAGAATAGTAATAAAAATAATACCACCTTGTGTTTAGTTAGCACGCTAGCCTTTATACAGAATGTGTTCCTATATCACCACCACCACCACCACCACCACCACCATCATCATCACCATCACCACCATCATCACCACCACCACCACCATCACTATCATCACCGTCACCACCATCACTATCGTCACCATCATCACCATCATCATCACCACCACCACCATCATCATCACCACCCACCACCATCATCATCACCACCATCACCATCATCACCATGATCATCACTACCACCACCACCATCATAACCCTCACCACCATCATCATCACCATCACCATCATCATCATCATTTGAGTCTCACTATAGCCTTATGAAGCAGATTCTTATCGGACTGATGTGGAAACTGAGCACAAGTAAAATGGGAGTTTAGGAAGGGTTTTTTTTTAAGGATTATATTAGAATTGGGAAAGAGATGGAAACAATGCTCAGATTTTTAAGGAAAAGAAAACTAAGAGGCGGCAAACCGACAAGGGTACTTTTCCTCTCTCCTGTAGCGCCCCGGGCAGTGACACCTGCGTGTACCATGCATTAGCTGACTCCACAGTAAACTCTAACCTCCCGTGAAGACAGAAACTGCGCCCTCTTGTTCGCCGCTGCTGTGTGTGTAGCCCAGGGCCTGGCATGTGGGACTCCGTGAATAGTTGATAGACAAATAGTGGGACGAATGGCTGTAAATGCCCCAGGAGGCTACCCTTCCTGAGCCGATGGAGTTCCCATCACCTGTTTAAAGCCCTTCGATAGCGTCTTGGCACACCTGGAATAAACGCGAAGTTCTCACTATGGCCAGCAATCCCCACAAACAGGGCCCTTCCCAGCTTCCCGCCTCATTTCCAACTTCTCGCCCCTCCCTGTCCCCCTCCCTCTCCTCCTCACGCACTCCAGGCCTGCTCCCACCTCAGGCCTCGGTACTTGCTCTGACATCGTCTGCCCCGAGAGGTCGTCAGTGTCCCTGTCACCTGAAACACCACCCCATCCCCGCCTGTCCCGTGCCATGGCTTCACGTCCTTCATTCTGAAGTCATCTTGCTTGTTTGTCTCTGTCTGCACCACAGAATCTAAGCTCCCTGAGAGCAGGGCCTTGGCTGCCACGCCCATCACCAGATCCTCAGAGCCTGGCAAAGAGTCGGTGCCCAGCCCATATCTGATGGGCGAGGGGAGGAAAGGAAACGGGCAGGGTGGGGCTGCCCCTGGGAGGCAGAGCAGGGGCCCCTTCCTGGAACCCAGTGGCCTCTGGGGCAGGGCCTGTGGTGTCACCATGGCAACCCACTGACCTGGGTTCTCCCCAGGAGAGGCCCCAGCTGCCCACCGCCAGGGCCCAGACTTTCCACCCGAGCCTGTGTGTCCCGTGTGTCACGCCCTGGGGAGAGAGGAGAAGGGGCTCAGAGAATGAGCAGGAGGAGAGCACCCCTTGGAGCGGGGGGAGACAGGAGCTGGCCACCTTGGGGTGGCCCCACTGGTAATGACCAGGGCCCCGGGCGGGCGGGGCGGGGTGGGGGAGGGGGGAGAGGGGCCTGGGGCCTGGCCCTCCCTTGGTAGCTGTGTGTGGGGCATGTCAACTCTCTTACATAGCATTTCTCAAGCCGTAGGTTCCTAAGATCGGCCCGGGCATGGCCCGGAGAGACTGTTGATAGAACGAGTGTGACTAACGCTAATGCCTCCTATTAAAACCGGGCGACACTTTCTAAGTCAGGCAGCGTCGTCTTCAGGTGTTGCATAAGCCAGGGGCTCCCTGTTCTCGCCAGCTGCTCCCCTCGGCTTGAAAAGCCCTTAGACTCCCGCTGCTCCCGCCCTGCAGGCGCTGGCCTGGCGCGGGGCCTCGCAGCCCGCTGACCTCTCCCGGGCCGCCGCCCCACCTGTGGCCCACCGCTCCGTGGGCCACGGGTCAGCGAACTCTTCACCTTTCCCAGGACCCACTTTGTGCCTTTGTCCCTGACGACGGCCCCCTCGTCCAAAACGCCCTTCTTTCCTCCTTGCTCCGGCAGATGCGGAATTCTTTAAGGTCCAGCTGAAATGCCACCCGGTGTGAGGCGGCCGGGCCGAGCCGGAAGCCCCCTTCTCTGTGTCCCCACAGCACCTTCTTGTAGTAACAGATGTCCCCCTGTCACCTGCCGGCTCCTGAGCAGGGTGCCAGGAGTGCAAACCAGCGTTGGAGGCAGGCAGACCTGCCCCAGCTGGGCCGCCAGCTAGCTGGGGGCTGCGCCCGGCTGCTCTGAGGCTGTCCCCTTCCCTCAGACCCGAGTCGTCAGTCCGGGGCTCTGCCGCTGGGAGGAGTAGAGGCGAAGCATGGGAAGGGGGCAGCCGGTGTGGGGACGGTGCGCAGTGAGAGCTGGGCAGGGCGGTGAGCCCTGGAGGATAGCCACGCTTTCCTCGCCTTTCCATGGCCCACAGAGCCAAGCGCCAAGGGCTCCCCCTGTGTTATTTTAATCTTCAGAGAACCCGGGAGGTAGGGCTTCAGGAAGGTTCAGAACCATCCCGATGTTACATAGCTGGTAGGCGGCAGGGCTGGGATTTGAAGTCCAATTGTTCTAACTCCAATTGTTCTAACTCCAAAGCCCACATCTTCCCGGCCTGCCTCTGTCTCTTTCATCTGCACCGCCGCCCCCTCGGTCACTCCACATCAGCCACCGGGCCTTCTTGCCACTCCTTAACTGGTCACGCATGATCCCTCCTCGGGGCCTTTGTGGTCCCCGCTCTCCAAACCTTTGAAGGCCTTGCTCCCTCACTGCACTGTTCCCCAGTGCTGTTTTTTCTCAGAGGCCATCCTGGGGCAGGGGGATCCCCTGTCTCCTGCTCTCTGTTCCTTCGCCCTACTTTACTTCAAACCATCACCCCAGCTCTGCGCCTGTCACTGTTCCCGGCTCTTGGGGAACTAAGCACTGAACAGGATAGACAAGGTTGTTAGAACTCACATTTTTAAGATGGGGACAATAAATAATAAAGAACACACAAGCATATAAGATATTTTCAGGTCCTGAGACCTGAGTCCACCAGAGATACCTTGCTATGAGCCCACACTCATAGCCATCAGTAAATCTTGTGGGGCCCTTAGAGCAAGCTTGATCCTTGTGAAAAGGTCAGATGATTTTTATGGATCCAGAATGAGGCTTCCGGTTAAATAGCATTTGTCCGTCTCTTCTGTTGGAACTTTACACTGAAGGTACTCAATCATCATTTGCAAGATGGATGGATGGAATGGATGGATGGATGGATGGATAATCTAAGAGAACAACTGGCCTGTGCTCGATATGAGGCAGCAAGAAGCAGTAGCATAGGCTTTGGAGACCGAAGACCTGGGTTTGAATTATGAGTTTAATCCTTCTGCCTGACCTTGGCCAAGCCACTGCCATGTTCTAAACCCAGTTTCCTTATCTGCGAAGTGGGATGAGTTTCCACCTCATGAGGTGGGCTGTGAAGCTGGGATCAGGTTCTGTGTGTCACTGGGTTCTGTGAACTTCAAGGATTACCTGCCCTTGGGGAACCATCTTAGCCGGCTCCTCCCGCCAGACCCATACATACACGTGAAGCCCTGCTGGGCCTCGGACTGCCTTGGACGTGCCATGACCCTGCTGCAGCTGCTTCCTGGTTGGTTTTTGCTGCTGCTGCAAAGGGAACCAAGCCGCCTGCAAAACCCAATAACCCTGTATGGCTCTGTTCAACCTCATTATATGAACTTGAGAAAGTCACTCCAAGTTCAGGTTTCCACATCTTCGATCCAAAGTGGGGAGACAGGAAGATCTGCTTCCGAGGAGTGTGGGTGGAACTCTCTGCAAAGTGAAAACCAACCAGGTATCATCAGCATCCTGCTTCCTGCCTGTGATCCCGGAGAGTCAGGCACAGGGATGCTTTGCAGCCCAGGAGCCCACACTCATAGCCATCAGTAAATCTTGTGGGGCCCTTAGAGCAAGCTTGATCCTTGTGAAAAGGTCAGATGATTTTTATGGATCCAGAATGAGGCAACTGGTAGCAGGAGGTTATCCAAGTATGAACTGAGCTCTCCTCCTACATCCAACACAGTGCCTGTATTATAGAATCCAGCACAGTCTGCCTTGTGTTAGGACTTTTGCTTCAAGCCTCAGTTTTCACCTCTATAAAGAGAGATATTAAAACATACCACATAACATTGTTCTGAGGTGTAATTTAAACTACATATGTGAAAATACCTTGGGTAGTACCTGTCACACAGTAGGAACTTAATGTTTTTTGAAAAAAGTAATGCATTCAATAACACATTTATTCTGCAACATCTATGGGGGCAGGCCCAGGGCTGGCCATGGGGTACAAGGTAGTGAACAAAAACCAGAGTCTGTGCACTCATGAGCCTGGAGAGCAGCATCTGCCTTACTTTCTTGAGGGCAGAACCCACTTATTCATGTCTACATCACTCACAGCTTCTCTTTGCTACAGCTTCTTATATCTAAAAGGCACAAAATATATGCTTGTCAAATTTTGCTTGTTTTATTTAAGCCAGGGGTAGGGAATCTTTTTTCAGGGGCCATTTGGATATTTATAACATAATTCACGGGCCATACAAAATTATCAGCTTAAAAATTAGCTATGAGAAAAGCTCCTAGAGTTATTGAATTTCGAGTCCCTTCTGCAGTTGCCTTGGCAGGGCCAGACCAAATGATTTCTCTGGCCAGATGTTCCCCACCCCTGATTTAGACAGTTGCCTTTGACTTGTACTTTTTCATGCCTATGTGGTAAAAAAGAAAATGATTAGGACGTCCTATAGATATGTGGACATATCTATCTATATGCTGTGCGTTCTTTGATATCACGTGTGGCAGTAATGTAACATTTATTGGGGCCAGACTCTGAGAAAAACTTGATACCAGGCACTAGGGGAGAGTCAAAAGAAATAGAATGAAATGGGCTCCATTCTACAGCTGTTTCAGTTCTAAACTGAAGAGCCTGCTACGTGTAACAAAAGCTGACAAAGAAATACATAAACGAATTTAGCAAAAGTTGTCATATGTGGGAGTTTTAGCAAAAATTCTAACGCAAGGCCGACTGTGACCAATGCTGCCATATTGGCACTGTGTTCTGGAGACTGTATGGGACATGGGAGGAGAGCTCTGTTCGTGCAGGGAGAGAGCATGGTGGTTAGGACCTGAGTTTGAATGCTGGTCCTGCCTCTTGCTAGCGGGGTGACTGTGGACAAGTCACCTGATCTTTCTGAGCCTTAGTTTTCTCATCTCTAAAACGCACATATTAATAGCACCTGCCTCATAGGGTTGTTCTGAGGATTAAGTACAATGGTGATGTAATGCATTTGCCTAATGCCTGGTCCACGGGCTCAGTATGTGGTGGCCTTTATTATTAAATCACATAATCATAAATAAATAAGACAGATGAACACAGTGTGCTATTAAAAGTTCAATATAAATGTCATTCCAGTTGAGTGATTCTTAATCTTTGCAAGACCCAAATCCATTGTTAATAGTTTTGAAGTATATAAAGGTTACTTCAGATGATCTAAATAGGGGCCTTCCAATCATGGAGCAGCCTGATTCACGGGACACGAGTTGCAGATACCACTGTTGAGGGTCCTGGGAGGAAGATGACAGAGGTCGAAGGGCACCTGTGGACCCAAGGCCCTGGCCATTTGGATATTGCAGGGTGCCAAGCCCACGCACTCTGGAATGCAGGCCTTTGGATGCTCTGAGAACTCCAGGTCTCCAGAACAACAGAAGTGATGGTTCTGCCATTCTGGGCACTGCTCAGATCAACCTCCACACCCTCTGAGAGTCCATGCTGGATGCTGCATGTTCAGGTGGACAGGATTAGCTAGAAGACAACCAGAAGCAGTGCATTGGGTGGCAAAGAAGTGGGATCAGTTTCTTCTACCAAAGAGCTGAAACGGGGGGTACTTTGACCAGAAAAAAGGAGACATGATGGCTGTCTTCCTATCTCTCTCATGTGCAGAAGAGACCAAGCTTATTCTGTGTTGATCTCGGGAGCAGAGCTGGGTAGCAAAATGCCTACAGGCATAGACCACGGAGTCAGAGATACCTGAGTGGGTGCAATGGGATGCGGAAAGGATCCTTGGTGAGATTTTTTTAATGGCACTTCCAACCCTCTCTCCCTTCTAGTAACCTTGCCTTCATCTCTCCAGTGTTGGGTTGAGCAGCGTGGAGGAGAGGCACAGCCATCAGGGAAGTTCTGACTTGAACTCTTGTGGGGGCGTTACCTTCTCTCACCCACCGGTAATAGTCCAGCTCCTCTCCACAATGTTGCCAAGAGTTCTTCAGAGAGTGCCCACCAGTCACTGGGGGGTGTCCCTGCAGGAATAGGCCCTTTTAAGGGCTCCGATTTTAACAGGCCTAATCCTGGCATAGGCAAGTGGGTGAGAGCGAGTGAGCGAGCATTTCTCTTAGTTCCCTGTTTCTGCTGGAGGGGCTGGGGGTGGTAAGTATGGTGATGTGCCCACACACTCAAGGGTAAGTAGGTATGAATACCTCGCTAGCAAGGCCAGGGACTGGCCCAGAACAGTAGACATGGCTGTTGGTGGGCTGGTTTAGTGAAGGAAGAAGCACATTGCAGTGGATGCCGTTTAAAATCAGCTGTGGCTGCTACCAGGGAAAATGTGCCAGGACCAAAGGGATTAGACCTGAGTGGAGGCATTTTGAGTCCTGAAAAGAGTTCTGAAGACATGTATTCCGATGCATCTTTCAATATGATGTGATGACAGACGCCCACCTTGCAACATCACGGCTCTAAAAACATGACAGGCCACGTGTTTCTAGGCTGTGCGTTTGATATCAGGAAGGGGCTGATATGTTGAATTTCTCTGCTGCTTAATGCTTCCTTGGAAATAGCAGATTTCCACCTCCTCTCAGCAAGCTGGTTCCTGTCCCTCCCCTTGGATATTCCCCCTACTTATCTACAGTTTTAGAAGCAGCTTTTAAAAGAGCAGTTTGTTGGAACATAAAATACAAAACAAACACCTGACGTTTCTCCCTGCTGTTTGAGTTTGCATGTCTTCCCCACCTCCACCCCAGTTTACTCGCCTGCCTGGCTGCTTTTTACAATATGTTAGGAAGGTGTTAACTAATGATCTCTTCCTTGGCTGTTTGAATTAAGAGGAATCATATTACTTAATCTCTCTAAGCTTCAGTTGCTTTCTAGGAAAAATGGAGATTAAAACCTTTGCTTTTGGAGTTGTCAGAATTCAGTGAGAACATATATAAAGGGTCTGGCATGTTGAAATAGGGGTCCAATAAGTGCCGGTTCCCATGTTATACAGACGGCAACAGGAGACTGCACTGCGCAAAAGCACAGCCATCGCTCTGGTCAGTTCTGCTGGACACTCCATACGCATTCCTAAAATCACCGCCACTCTGCAGAATCGCACGGTAAAAACCACAGAGTCGGCTGGGAAAATAAGCTAGGGCCACAACACTCAGAAGCTTTGTCAGTGACTCAGTAAAAACAAACTGATAAAAATGGTAGCACAGTTTTGTTAAATGGCTTAGAGATGCAGAAATACAATAAATAGGACACTTCATGTTGGAAAAGACCTGAAGTTTGCTTTTGGAAGTGGGCGTGGGAAGGGCTGCAGCTTGAGTTACCGGGAAGTGGTGTCAGTTGTCCGGACAGGTGTGGCTGGTGGTGCACTTAAGGTAACCGGCAGGTGCGTGAGGAGTGAGAGTGTGAATTTTGCATATCCCTGTGGGGCTCCGTTCAGCTATGTGCAGTTTTCTGCATCCACCTGCCCACTCTTACAGAAGAAATCCAGCGTAAGCAAACACAAAGTACGCTCCGTGCCCGCATCGTTCCCTAACATATCACTTGCGTTGGAACCCACTCTTATTTTCAGAACAAGCATTATAGGAGAGCTGCCTGCACTTGGCTGATGTTGCTGAATGAATGAATGAATGAATGAATGAATGAATGAATGGCGGATAGTCTGGAGGGTGGAATAGCATTATGCTACATTACAGAAAGTACACCTGTAGCCTTTGGGATGGATTTTAAAAACCATAGTCTTTTGGATTTAGAAGTGCTGCACAGCTGCCCTGGCCGGGTAGCTCAGTTGGTTAGAGTACTGTCCCGATACGCCAAGGCGGTGGGTTTGATCTCTGTCAGGGCACATGCAAGAAGCAACCAGTGAATGCCTAAATAAGTGGACTAACCAGCAAATCGATGTCTGTCTGTCTCTCTCAACTCAATCAATAAAAAATTTTAATAAAAAGATAAAAGTACTACACTACTCTCAGAGCTCATGCAGTGGCCCGTGGCCTGTGCGTGAAGGGCCCGTTCGGGGCTCGCTGGGCACAGGGAGGAGAGCTGCAGGCTCCTGCCCTCCTCCACTCCCCCAGCGCAGGGCTGCTCTGCTTTCCTCTCTATCTGTGTTTAGGGGGAGGGTTCTGCTGCTCATTTACAAGTCTGCAAACCACCACCAGGGATTCAGTTGACCAAATTTGGTTTTTCAAACCACTTCTCAAGAATGTATCTTCTTTTCAAAGAAAGATAATCCTCAGTTGGTACCACTGGGCAATGAATACTCCAGAATTAGTAGAATCTGACCAAGAATTACTCAAGTGGGGCCTCAAGTTACCATTTTGCCTTCATACCACCCAGCAAGTGGTGCACGTAGAGCTTCTTGTGAAATGCAGTTCCTGTTGGAGCAGTTCTCAGACGAAAATTGACGGGCGATGAATAAATCTAATGCATTTATGGTTTTCCTGCCTCTTCACAAATACCAGCAGCAAGTCTGCAATTTTGTGATTTTCTTTCTTTTTTCAGAGAGCTGGATCGAAAGATGTCTCAACGAAAGCGAAAACAAACGGTATTCCAGCCACACATCTCTGGGGAATGTTTCTAATGATGAAAGTAAGTGCTTGAAATTCAGTTTTTCAGGACGTCTAGACACGCCAGTGTCCTGATGGGAGAAACAGCGCTTCTAGAGTGCAGGGCTGGGGCAAGTCCCCTGCAACCACAGGCTCTCCGGGCATTGCTGAGGTGCCCAGGCCCTCCCTGTAATGCTCTGAAACAGGGAGTCCACTTAGGTGGATGTGGAAACGGAGGCCACTGCAGAAACTTTCTGGGACACATTCATACTGTCTGAGACCCCAGAGACCCCGTTACAGCGATGCTCAACTTGGGCAGATGTGGCCCCTAAATGGGAAAGGCCATTCTCTGTGTCACTGTAGGTGTGTGTTTTAGGTAGTGTGTCACAGGACTGTTGTTTTAGAGCTATGAAGGTCTTTGCTGTTGGAAAGTAAAAATGTCTCCTGGATCATGGACGAGAGAATTAGAATAAATGGAAGGATATGAACTGCTGTGTTTACACCGTCCCCAGGGTTATGTCAGACTGGGGCTTCTGGGTGCTTCATATTAAGAGCAGAAGACTACTGCCCTGGCCGGGTGGCTCAGTTGGTTGGAGTGTTGTCCTGTGCACCGGAAGGTCACAGATTTGATTCCAGGTCAGGGCACATACCTAGGTTGCGGGTTCAACCCCAGTCAGGGCATATACAGGAGGGGACTGATAGATGTTTCTCTCTCACATCGATATTTCTCTCTAAAAATCAATCAACATATCCTTGGGTGAGGATTTAAAAAAAAAGAACAGAAAACTACCTGGGACTTGTTTTTGCCCCTTAAGAACTACAAAAGGGGGACAGCTTATAAATGTGATTTCCAGCTGGGACAGAAGTGTCTTTCTCCCTTGGTTGGTAAAGTGCATCTCCATAGTTCAATTTTCTCAAAGCATGGGCCAGTGACAGCCACTCCATAATCCCCAAGGGTGTTTGCTGGATATTCTGATCAGCTTCCTTCCAGAACCCCTTCTATCATCACTATTTTGCTTCATTTGATAAAATTGAGATAAATTGAACATAAAGTACGTAAAACATGTGAATAGTTTGATGAGTATCTTTTTTGTTTGTTTGTTTTGTTTACATTTTGTATCCATCTGTGTAACCACCACCCAGAAAAGAGGTAGCAGCTTGGGAGGCTCCTTCATGTCCCATCCCTGTCAATAACTACTGTCCTGACTTTTATCAGTCTAGTTTGATTTTGCCTGTTTTTGAAACATCATGTAAATGGACTCATAAACTCTGTATTCTTTCATATGTAGCTTTTTTCACTCAATATAATGACTGTGATATTCATGCATGCTGTGTTATATAGCAGTTCTTTCTTTTTTCATTGCTGTATAGTATTTCACTGTATGCATATACCACAATTTACATATCCATTTAAATGTTGATCAATATTTAAGTTGTTTCAAGTTTTTGACTATTTCTTAAGCATCTCTGAACATTCTTTTTTAAATTTTACTTTATCGTGGTTAATATATATAACAAAATTTACCTTTTTAGCCATTTTAAGTACACAGTTCATTGGCATTAAGTACATTCACCTTGTGCACCCATCACCACCATCTATGAACAGAACTTTTTCCATCTTTCCAAACTGAAACTCTGTACCTATTAAGTAATAATTCCCCATCCCTTTCCTCCCAGTCCCTGGCAACTACTATTATACTTTCTGCCTCTATGAACTTGACCACTCTATCTCATAGAAGTGGATTCACACAGTATTTGTCCTTCTGTGACCAGCTTATTTTACTTAGCATAATATCATCAAGGTTCATCCATGTTGTATCATGTGTCAGAATTTCCTTCCTTTTTAAGTTTGAATGGCATTCCATTGTATGTATAGACCACAGTTGGTTTATCTGTTCACCCATTGATTGGCACTTGGGTTGTTTCCACCTTCTGGCTGTTGTGAGTAATGCTGCTATGAACTAGGGTGTACAAATATCTGTTCAAGTCCCTGCTTTCAGTTATTCTGAGTATATACCCAGAAATGGAATTGCTGGGTCATATGGAATTCTGTGTTTAATATTTGAGTAACTGCCAAATTGTCTTCTATAGCAGCTGTACCATTTTACATTTCCACTAGAAATGCACAGGAATTCCAATTCCTCCACATCCTTGCCGATACTTTTTTTTATAATCGCCATCCTAATGAGTATAGTGAAGTCTCATGGTTTTGATTTGTATTTATCTAGTGACTAGTGATATTGAGCATCTTTCCATGTGCCTATTGATTATGTATCTTCTTTGAAAAAATGTCTGTTCAAGTCTTTTGCTCATGTTTTTTAACCAAATTGTTTATTTTTTGTTGTTGTTGAACTATAAGGGTTCTTTGTATATTCTGCATAATAACCTCTTATTAGATATATGATTTTCAAATATCCTCTCTCATTCCGTAGGTTGCCTTTTACTCTGTTACTGTGCCTTTGATGCCCAGATGTTTTTAATTTTGATATAGTCCAGTTCATACTTCTTTGGTTGCCTGTGCTTTTGGTGTCATGTCTAAGAAATCCTTACTAAATCCAGTATCATGAAACTTTTCCTCTGTGTTTTCTTCCAAGAGTTTTATAGTTTTATCTCTTATGTTTAAGCCTTTATTTTTAGTTAATTTCTGTATATGGTGTAAGGTAAGGGTCCAAACTCATTCTTTTGCATGTGGATATCCAGCTTGCCTGACACCACTTGTTGAAAAGACTGTCCTTTCCCTATTGAATGGTCCTGACACCCTTGTCAAAAACCATTTAACCATATATGCAAAGGTTTATTTCTGGGCTCTCTGTTCTATTCTGTTGGTCTCTATATCTGTCTTTGTGCCAGTACCAAACTATTTTGATCACTGTAGCTTTGTATTGAGTTTCGAAATCAGGAAATGTGAGACCTCCAACATTGTTATTCTTTTTCAAGATTGTTTTGGCTGTTCAGGATCCCTTGAGATTCCCATATGAATTTTAGGATGGATTTTTCTATTTCTGCAAAAAATGTTATTGGGATTTTGATAGGAGTTTCACTGAATCTGTAGATCACTTTGAGTAGTATTGACATCTTAAAAATAGTAAGTTTTCTAATCCATGAACATAGGATGTCTTTCCTTTTATTAGTGTCTTGTTTAATTTCTTTCAGAAACATTTTACAGTTTTTCATGTGCAAGTCTTTTGCTCCCCTGGCTAAGGTTACTCCTGAGTATTTTAGTCTTTTTCATGCTATTGTAAATAGAATTTTCTTAATTTCCTTTTTTGGATTGTTTATTGTTAGTGTGGAGAAATGCAGCTGATTTTCATGTGTTGGTTTGTATCCTGCAACTTCATTGAATTTGTTTGTTAGGTCTGACAAGGTTCCTGTGTGCACATGAGTGGTCTTCTTGTCTAATTGCTCTAAGTAGGCCTCCCAGTACCCTGTTGAATAGAAGTGGTGAATGTGAGCATCCTTTTCTTGTTCCTGACCTTAGAGGAAAAGTTTCAGTCTTTCATCGTCCAGTGTGATGTTTGCTGTGGGTTGTTCATAAAGCCTTTTGCTGTGTTGAAGCCATTTTTCTTCTTTTCTTATTTTGTTGAGTGTTTTTATCATGAAAGAATTTTGTCAAATGCTTTCTCTGCATCAACTGAAAAGATCACGTGGATCTTGTGCCAATATGGTGCATTACACTGACGGATCGTTGTATGGTGAACTGTCCTTTCATTCGGGGAATAAAAAAAATCCCACCGTGTCATGGCGTATAATCCTTTTAACACACTCTAGAATTTTGTTTGCTGGTATTTCACTGAGCATTTTTGCATCAATATTCATAAGGGATATTGATCTCTAGCTTCCTTTCTTGTCGTGTCTTTGTCTGGCCTTGGTATCAGGACAGGGCTAGCCTCATAGAATGAGTTTGGAAGTGTCCCCTCCTCTTCCCCTTTTAGGGAGAGTTTGAGAAGAATTGGTGCTCTGGACATTCTGGTGGATATCTTCTTTTATGAACTACCTGTTCAGATCTTTTGCCTGTCAGTATTTTTAAATTTCTTTATTAAATCTATTGGGGCGACATCGGCCAATAACATCATGTAGGTTTCAAGCGAACAATTCTATAATACATCATCTGTATACTGCATTGTGGTAACCATCCAAGGTCTAGTCTTCCTCCATTTTTTAAAATTGCAGTTTGTCTTTTCCTTAATGACCTGTAAGAGTTGCTTTTATATTCCTAATAGGAGCTGTTTATCAGATAAAAGTATCACAAACATCTTCTCTCAGTTTGTGGTCTGCCTCTTCATCTTCTTAGTGGCATCTTCAGATGAGCAGAAATTCTTAATTTTAATACAGTCTAGTTTACCAATGTTTTCCTTTACCTCTGTGGAAGTCATAAAGGTATTTTTCATGTTATTATCTAAAAGTTTTATTATTTTACCATTTATCCTTATATCAGCAGTACATCTAGAATTTTTGTCTATGATGTGAAGGAGGAGTCATAATTCTTTTTTATTTTTTATTTTTGACTGATAGAGCACCTTTTGTTGAAAAGAACCCCTTTACCCACTGGCTGTAAGTCAGGAGATCATAGGCACGTGGGTCTATGTCCTGACCTTTATTCTGAATCATCTGTGCGTCTCTGTTTTGGGTCAACACCACAGTCTTTATTATTTCACTTTTATCATACGTTGTCATATCTGGTTGCATAAAACCCCTTCTTCAAGACTGTTTTGGTTAATTTAAGTTCTTAACATTTCCATACAGATTTTAGAATCAGCTTGTCAATTTTCACATGCACAAAAAAACCTGCTAGGATTGTCATTGAGATTACATTGAATCTGCAGTTAACCTGGGAAGAACTGACATCTTACCAACCTCAAATATCCAATCTATGTCTGTGACATTAGACCTCCATGTATTGAATGGCCTTTAGTTTCTCTCAGCAGTGTTTTGTAGGTGTCAGTGTAGAGGTTTTACACAGCTTTCATTAGCTTAATTCCTAGGAAATTGATTTTTTTTTCAGTGCTATTGTAAGAATTATTTTAAGAGTTTTAAAAATTGTTGCTAGCATGTGAAAATGCAACTGATTTTTTAGATAATGATTTTGTGTCCAGCCACTTTGCTAAAATTGCTTATTAACTATGAGTTTGCTTTTTAAATTTTTTTCTATGAACTGAATCATGTCACCTGAGAATAATGATAGTTTTCCATCTTCTTTCATTGTCTTTATATCTTTATTTCTTTTCCATGCCTTAGTGCACTGGCTGGGACCTCTAGTGTAATGTGTTGAAGTGACAGTAGACATCCTTGTCTTGTTCCTGACCTAAAGGGAAAAAACATTTACTGTCTCACCATTGAGTAGATGTTTGTTGTGAATTTTTTGTAGATACGATCAGATCCCTGGTTTGCTGAGAATAAACTGCACTTAGAAGTATTTTTAAAATTCTATTTCTATTGTCAATCGACTGTTATTTTGTTAAGAATGTTGGTGTCTATGTTCATGAGACTTTATTGACTCATGATTTTTCCTTTCTTACAATGTCTTTGTCAGGTTTTGGTCACAGTTATATAGACCTCATAAAGAAAAGAGGTGGGAATTCTTTTTCATTTTTTCTGAAGACTTTGTGCAATATTGGCATTATTTACTCCTTAATTACAAGGAAGCATTCAACACCAAAGCCCTCTGGGTTTGGAGTTTTCTTTGAGGAAAAGTTTTTAATGATAGATTCCGTTCTTAAAATATCAATAGGATTATTCATATTTTTTCTATTTCTTGTTCTGTTACTTTTAATAGTTATTTTTAAGAAATTTATTTCATTTAGATTTGCAAATTTATTTACATGACATTGTTTAAACTTCCCTTTTATTACTTCTGGTCATGTTTTTAGCATCTACAGTGATGTTCCCCTTTTATTTCTGATATTAGCCAGTTATGTTTCTCTGTTTTTCTTGGTTAGTCTTGCCAGAATTGATCAATTTTATTAATCTTTTCAAGAGTCTAACTTTTGGTTCTGTTATGTTCTCAATTTAAGCCTTTTTCTATTTTATTTATTTCTGTTCTTATCTATCCCGTTCCCTTCCTTCTACTTTCTTTGAGTGTAATTTTTGCCTTTTTCTAGCCTTTGAGATATCACTTAGATCATGGACTTGCCACCTTTTCTAAGATAGGAATTTAAAGTTATGAATTTTCCTCTAAGCGCTGCTTAACTGTATCCCATAATTATTCTGATACCATACTTTCATTATCATTCAAACTCATTTTCTAATTTCTATTGTGATTTCTTCTGTTATTCCTGGTTGTTGTTTTTTGTTTAAAGAAATCTTTTAAGGAATGTTATTTTCCAAACATTCTGTTACTTCCCAGCGATCTTTCTGTTACTGGTTTCTACTGTACTTCCACTCTGGTCAGAGAACACACTCTATGATTTCGGTATTTGGAATTGCTGAGACTTGCCAAGCAGGTGACAGTGCTTTCCCAGGTGATTCGAGAGAGGTCGTAGCCCCACCTGCCATAAAAGGTTCCATCTGCTGGCCTGAGTGAGAGCTGGACATTGGCATCAGGGAATCCTGGTTAAAAAGAAATGGAAAAGGAGAATAATCCGTATCCAAGACTGGGAGATATTTATAAACCCTCTTGGCCCACTCTGCTATGTTACAGATGAGGAAACTGAGGCTCAGAGAAGGGAAACTATTTGTTCAAATCGTGCTCAATCAGAACTGCTACCCAGGCCTCTTCCTGTTACGCGCCTTTTAGCGGGGATTGGTTAACGGGAGCTTCGGTGAGCGGGAGGAAATGGGGCATTTTGATGGAACGAAGTTTGGAAGGGGAGTGACAAATCTAAGTGGCATTTTCAGAAGGTTGATGGGCAGGTTGTCTGCAGGCGGGTTAGAGCCAGCAGGACACGTCGGGCCCCACTAGTCTGGTGAGGGGCCGGGGCTGTAAATCCAGGGCTGTGTCAGTGGGACAGACGGAAGTGGAGGGCCTGGGGTGACAGGATGGGCCCGAAGAGCAGGGACCCAGTGGGCTTCCTTGGGATTCCTGTTGCCCCACTTGGGAAGCAGAACAGTCAAATGTACCCAGATGGCCCACGTCCTGTAGCCCTCAGGTCGCTGTTTCCTTGCGGATTTGATTTATTTATGATTTATATATCCTGCATTCGGTGTCCTAGGTGAGAGCCCAGGGTCGCCCCTTTGCCCCTAACGGTTATCCGATTCCGTGTGCAGGGTGGAGGTGTGGGAGGGGGCTCTTTTCTTCTGAGACAGTCCAGACTGTGTCCCGCTCCCTCCGCTCTTTGACACCTCCTAACAGCTGCCGCGGTCCTCCTGTCCCGCCTGCCTCATTGAGAAGGTCGCTCTTCCTTTGCCCTCCCCAACCCTCCGCGGGCTCCTCGTGGCTGTGCCGACTGGTGGTGATGAGAGATACTTACAGCACAGGGAAGGGGAGAGTGGGAATCCAGTGGCGTGAGAGCTTAGACGTGGGGTCACAGTGGGCCGCACTTACCGTGACTCATCATCGTATTAAAATCTCATTGCACCTCGGGACTACGTATATGAATATTTGCTGTACTCAGCTCGCCCAGGTTATTATCCAATTTGGGGTCTTGTAACTTCACAGGAGGGGGTTCCGGAGAAGAGGAACTGTAGTTAAACGGTTTCACGTTCCCATCGCACAGCGGACAACCCCCACCCCCACCCCACCCCGCCAACCGCAGAAAGGTGTGCAGAGGGCTCCTGGAGCAGGGGCAGTGACTGAGAGTGGGAAGCCCAAGGGGAGCCCACAGAGAGCCGCCCACGATGGCCTCACAGATGGGGTTCCTGTGCTGGGTGAATGCTGCCCGTTTGGTCCTGGCTGGGAGCCGGGTGCAAGGCTGCTGCTGGCTGGGGGAGGCAGGGCCGTGCTCAGCTGGGACGAAAGACAACCCCAGGCCCCTCCCCGTCCTCAGCCGGCACTGCTGCCCTTTCTGTGCCCCAGAGTGTCTGTCTGTCCTCTCCTCTTGTGGAGAACTGGGGAGCCCCTCCTCTGCGCTTGGAGCCCGCGGCCAGGGCCCCTCTGCACCCCGAGTCCCTCGGTGGCCACAACTCCCCAAGGGAAGGAGCCCGTGTGACCGGCAGTTTCGCCAGCACTTGGCATGCGAGAGCCTGGCACACAGCAGGTGTGTACTGAGTAAAGGGACGTCGGAAAAGCAGGACACACTACAGCCGTGCCAGGCACAGGTGTCTGTAATTCGCTTTCGGGCTTTGGACTCCAGGACGGTGGAACCCTTTGAGTACTTTCTTCCTGCAAATGTTCCCTCCCCACTTGGGTCTGTAATTTGTTAAAACTTAGAGTATTTTTGAGTAGCTAATACATTTACAGGGTTCAGAAATCAAAACATTCCGTGGGTTCTCATGGAGAAGCCTGGGCCCCACCCCACCTTCCCACGTCAGCTCCCGAGTGGGGTGCACTTTTACTCATTTATTGCGTGTTTTCCCCGGGTTTATCCTTCTGGTATTTTATTTCTTTACGCAAATGCAAAATCCAGATGTGTTTTTTTCCACACAAAAAATGTAGCGCCCCATACACATTGTGACTTGCTCTTGTCCCTCAGCGACGAGCCTGGGATGCTCCCTGCCGGGCGGAGCACGGCGAGCACCCTCGTGCTTTGCTCGCTTTAATCTTCTCACGGCTGTGTAGCCTGCCGCTGCGGGCGTGAAGGGC
Organism: Miniopterus schreibersii; assembly: GCF_964146895.1. Taxonomy (NCBI): domain Eukaryota; kingdom Metazoa; phylum Chordata; class Mammalia; order Chiroptera; family Miniopteridae; genus Miniopterus; species Miniopterus schreibersii. The sequence continues at coordinate 176,610,996 of NC_138102.1, forward strand.
CCCGCGAACCAGGGGGGCAGCGACTGGGCTGCCCCAGACCTTTGCTGGCACAGTCAAGCTGCCCCCGAGAGCCTCGCGTCGGGCGGTTCCCGCCAGGCCCGGGCGGGGCTGCGGGGCGCGGGCCGTGTGGGAACCCGGTGGATTCTGCACAGTGACCACACGGGCAGACGGCGCTTCGCACCGGCCCGCGAGGCAGGAGGCCGCCGGTTCCCACGCCTCCACACGGAGTTGCGTTGCCGTGGTTTGGGTTTTTGCCAATCTGATAAGTGAGAAATAATATTTTAGTGTCATTGCCATTCTCCCCGATGGAGAGTAATCGTCTTTCCCCATTTCAGGAACATTTGTATTTTTTTCATCGGCTGTGTGTCATGTGTTTTGCCTGTTTTTTCCTCTTGGTTCTTGGTCTTCTCCTCTCAGTTTTCTGAGGTGTGGAGCAGAGACCATTGTTCATGCTACGATTGCAGTTTTCCCAAGTGGGTCTCTGTCTTTGTATTTAGGGCGTTTTCCACCCCTCATAGAAGCCCTGGGTGTTTCATGCAATGAAATTTATCAGCGTTTTCTTGTACGGCTTTGGGGTCTGCATCAGTTAGAAAGGCCTCCCCTACTCCGGAGCGGGGAAGGAATTTACCCAGAGGAGGCGAAAGGCGGCAGGTGCGCAGCCCGTGAGAGCAGAGCTGCCAACATCGCAGTTTTGTTTGGGACGCAGCCCCGTTCCCACGGGGAGAAGGGTTTGCTGCCAGGGGCTGATGCCCGCTGCCAGAGGCCTGGGTCCAGCACCCTGACGGTCGGCTGGAGCCCTTTGCAGGGCCTGGGAAGGAGGTAGATGAGCGGAAACGAAGTGTTTGGCAGCCCCATGTTCACAGGTGAGGTCTGTCCAGGTGCAGCCAGGTTAGCATAATGAAAGGAAATAGAATTAAAACTTTGAAGTGAAACTCGAGACTGGCATAAACCTGAACCTTTTCTGGGATTTGAAAAGAAGTAATTAATTTAGAAACTTTCTCCCCCAGTGTGAAACTCTGCCACACGGGTTCCAGGCAGGAAATAGCCTAGAATAGGTTTCCAAATACGGTGAATCCACTCAGCATAGAGGCAGGAAAGAAAGGGTTAGGCAGAGAGCATGTCTCCCAAAGTCTTCAGCCCAGCACTTCAGGTGAATTAGGATGGAGAGCCATCAGGTAGGAGGGCCAGGCTTGGGTGTGACACGCACACCCTTTGGGGGAAAGAGGCTGGGCCTTCAGACCCTGGGCACGAAGTCACTGTGGTCTAGAAAGGGGCCTGCAGAGGTGGAAGGCACGTGTCTGATGGCTGAGCAGAGGGTCTGTGTTGGTACTGGGTGCACCAGTTCTTATCTAAATACTACCAGTAGCTGCCATATGCTGGGCACCAGGTGAGTCCAGTCCACCCCTCGGCTGTGCGGCCTTTGCACGTTAGTCAGACCTGCCAAAGCTCTGCTTCCTTATGTATAAACTCAGGATAGAAAAGGTCTCAGAGCACCGCGGAGAAACAGAACGGATGGCACAGGGAAAGCGATGCCTGGTGCCTGGCCAATATGCTATTATTATTGTTACAATACTCTTAAAAATGTATCTAGTTTTTAACGTATATCATTACATTTAATCCTGAACCCACCCTTGTGATGTAAGGACCCATTCTTTTAGGTAAGGACCCCTCAACTTGGGTGAGTCAGGCTCCCATACTGAGTTAGGGGCAAAGCTGGGCTTTGGATTCAAACCCAGGCCTGCCTGCCCTCAGAGCCAGTTCACTTTCCACTCCCTGGTGTCAGAAATGGGTCAGAACAAAGTTTAGTTGGGAAAAAATGCGACACAGTAGAGACAGGCATCGCCTGAGTTGAAGGCACTGTGATGGGGTCCCAGAACGAGAACCGTTTCTGGCTTCAGCCAAATGGAGCACTTGTGCTGTCCCCCAATCCCCAGGGTCCCTCCTCCACTCTTTCCTCATGTTGCTTCCCCCCCCCCCCGGAGCCCCGTCCTCCTCCCAGGGTCTGACCTGTGCCTGCGAAGGTGCGTGAAACAGGTTACAAGCCAGGATGTGCTGTGTGGCCCTCACTTGTTTGAAGTGAGGGGTCCATGTGTGTGCTTGGGTGTGAAAGAGAACATTGAAAAAGATGGGTAAATAGGACAGAAAGTTAACAGTAGTTCTGTCTGTTGAAAGGGGTTTGGATAGCCAGAGATTTCTGTTTTCTCTATATTTTCCAAATTTAAAAAAATGGACACGTATCAGTTTTTGCAAACAGAAAACAAAGTTCTGTTAAAAAACCCGACCATCTCTTCCAGGCCAGCCCAGGTCCCACCTCCGCTTGGGAACTGTGATGTCCCCGGTGTGTTTGCCTTGCGGGATCCCCATCCACCTGGTTGTCTTGCTCCCCTAAGTCCCCTGGAGCAGAGAGGCGCCCCCTCATCTGCTTCCCCAGCAGCTCCCCACTGAACGGAATTGCCCCAGGCCTCCCGCCCGCTGAGCAGCGGGGCAGCCTTACCAAGCAGCCCCTGCAGCTACAGTTTCTGAGCCCGTAGCCTCCGGTAAATTCATTTCACTTAATCTTCCCAGCCACTGCTCAAGGTAGGCATTTTATTATCCTCAGTTTAGAGAAAGGAACTGTCTTGAAGGGTAAACAGGATCGTGGGACTGTCAAACAGCCCCTCCCCAGCTCCTTTGCTCGCCCACCACACCCACCAAGGACCAGTGCCACAGCCACCTTGCTTCTGGGGAAGGTGGCGTGATCTTTACAGCCCCCACGTCTTCGTCTGTCTCTTGCCTTCTCCACCCTACCCCCTAACTTGGTCCCACCTTCCTTGTCATTTGGTTCCCATCTCTGGGCTGCCCTGGGACTCAGCTTACTTACTGCTTCTTCCAGGAAGCCTTCCTTCACAGGCCCTGCTTTTTAAAATTATTTATTTAATCCTCACCTGAGGATATATTTTTTCCCCCACTGCTTTTTCAGAATAGTGGAAAGGAGAGGGAGGGAGGGAGGGAGGGAGGGAGGGAGGGAGGGAGGGAGGGAGGGAGGGAGGGAGGGAGGGAGGGAGGGAGGGAAACATTGATGTGAGAGAGACACATCAATCAATTGTCTCCCACATGAGCCCAGACCAGGGCCGGGGATCGAGCCTGCAACCTAAGTATGTGCCCTTCGCTAAATCAAACCCAGGACCCTTCAGTCCGTGGGCTGGTGCTCTAACCACTGAGCCAGACCAGCTAGGGCCAGGTCCTGCTTTTTCATGCCACTTGGGTTGGCAGGCTCCTCTTTGCCCACCCATATCTCAGCATTTACCACTTCTTATGGAACTTGGCCTCTCTCTCCACTGTTGGTCTTTCTCTTTCCCCAACCAGAATCAAGGACAAGCATTTAATTTCTTTATCCCCAGTGTCTAGCTGGCACAAATCAGGTATTCAATGAATATTTATTGAATTACTTAATATGATCCCTACAATAGCCCTATAAAATGACCATTTTACAAATGAAGAGAAATGCAGCCAAGAGTTGAGCGGTTTGCCCAGTCATGGCACTAAGTTTTCGAATTGATTTTAGAACATGGGTCTTTGAAATCTAATCCAGGTTGGCTGAAATGCTGAAATTTAAAGAAGCAAGGGGTTGGGGGGACAACAACCCAGCCAGTTCCAGGGGGGCCCAAAATGTTAATCATGTTCCAGCATAAGCTAGGCAGAGGTATATTTAGGTTGTTTATCTACTTTTTCTTGTGTGTTTTTTTTTAATTCATCATGTTTTCCAATATAGACTGTTCTTTCTTTTCGATTATTTGCTTTATATAATTTCTAGGAGTTGGCTTGTGGGGCCAAGTGACTGGACATTTTAGATGGTTTTCAATATTATTGCCAAACTGCTTACCAAAAACATTGCATCAATTAACACTACCCTCAGAGAAGCATGAGGCTGTCAGTTTTACCATTTACACACCAGCATTGCGAGTTATCATTGTTTCAGATCTGTGTTCCCTTCAGAGATGTGAAGCTGCGCCTCATTCTTTCCTTTCTATTTCTTTGTGAACAACTGAGACTGAGCGTTATTCTTTGTGTCCATTTATCTACATTCTCGTGAGACTCATGTGTTTGTGCTCCTAAATGTACTATTTTATTTGAAGATTGTTGAAGACACTTGTGGAAGATGCTTAACAATTTAATTGCCAATTGGAAGGCACTGGTGGGAGGGAAAACAAAGTTAACTGAGATACCTGCCCTGCCTTCTTTAGTAGGAGCTTATTAAGTAGGATACTTAAGTCAGAGAGATGGATGTGTACAGAAATAATGATCTAGGCGGCTACCCTATTCAACTGAGAAATAAGTAATGGGCTGTAGAACAGAGTTAGGACCAACAATTCCTGACTTGGACTGCAGCAGGGAAGGCCTCAGAGAGGTGGTGTCATTTATCCTAGGCTGGAAAGGAAGAGAAATATTTAGAAGGAACTCCAGGTTGACGAAGCAGCATGAACAGGTACTGAGCCCACGCTGTACTGGGACATTTTGTCTCTGAGAACATTTAGTGTGTTTGTATCAGTTAGAATGGTTTTGGAAAATACTCAATTAAAAACAAGTTTTATTAACTAAGGAAAATGTCTTAGCTCACAAAACAAAGAGGCAGCTCTTTTTAGGCTTAGTTAATCTGAAGCACAACATGACATTCAGGATCCACAGTTTTCCCCCTTTCCTTTCAGTCTGCCTCAGGGTTGACTTTGTCCTCCGCTGCCCTTTCCCCGGTTGAAAGTTTGTGGCCTCAGTGCAGTTATCGTTCAAACGCAGGCAGGCCAGAATCCCCTCCCTCCCTCCCTCCCTCCCTCCCTCCCTCCCTCCCTCCCTCCCTCCCTCCCTCCCTCCTTTGTAAAACAGCAGACATTTGTTTTTTCAGCTTTGGAGCCCGAAGTTCAAAATCATGGCCCCCGTTCTTTTTTAAAAATATAAATATATCTTTATTGATTTCAGAGAGAGGAAGGGGAGAGAGAGAGAGAAACATCAATGATGAGAGAGTCGTCATTGATCGGCTGCCTCCTGCATACCCCCCGCTGTGGATTGAGCCCACACCCGGGCATGTGCCCTGACTGGGAATCGAACCACAATCTCCTGGGTCCTAGGTTGATGCTCAATCGCTGAGTCACGCCAACTGGGCCCCGTTCCTTTTATTAGGGAAAATATCTTTCTCCTAAAGTCTGACAGGCCAACCATGCCACATGCCCCACCTACTCCATCAGTGGCTAGATGACATAAAATTACCATGAAAGATTTAATCAGCATTCACCTCTGTAGGATTTGTGAGGGGATCCCCCTCCCTGAATGCATGGTCCCCTCTAAATCGGGGCTCCATTAATGTGGGAGCAGGTGAGTATGCACAGTTGTTGAGTAAGCAACAATATCTGCCACAGTGTTTAAGAGCAGACATTTTAAGCTGAATTATACCAATATTGATAAACTTTCATCAAGAAAATATATTCTGAACTCAACTTTATTAAGCTAATTTATTTAAAAATTTTTTGATACATCTTATTTCATTTTCTTTCATTTTCACTTTTGTTTTACTGAAATTATTTTCATGAGTACAAATTCTTTTCCATATAACATTTATACCACAGATCTATTTCAATAACCATTTTATAAGTCCTTATTAAATTCTGTTGATTGTATTTGTAGGTTTGGACATTGTTAATTTCCTTTTGAAGATATATATGTACGGGTCTTCTTGGGTAAAAGTTTGTGGATCAAGAACTTTTATTTTATATTGACTATCCCTATCGGAATCTTCATTAGGAATTGGGTGAGACTCTATGTATTTCTCAGCTCACCCCTGATAAAATTCTTCTTAGGTATGCAAAGATTGATCTGTTGTCCAGATTGCTGGGTTGCAGAGGTCAGCAAACTAGGACCCCACAGGCAGATCTTTCCTGATGCCTGTTTTCATAGTGCTGTTCGCTAAGAATGGTTTTCAAAGATGAATATTTGTAATCTATTTGATGATAGGGATTGTGAACTTTGAGCCCCAATTAAGAAAAAAATGTTACTTATTTCCCCCAAAATAATATCATTCTTCTCAGTAATAGACCTGTATTAAAAATTGTACTCAATTACTATTATTTTGAATTTTGTCAATAAAGTTTTGTGGAATTTGTTGTCTCTTACTATATAAATATTATGTAATATTCTTGATTTTTGCCCCTTGGCCTCCAAACCCTAAAATGCTAGCTATCTAGCCCTTTACAGAAGAAGCTGGCCACCCCCTGCTCTGTTCTGCGATCCTGCTTCTTCTGAGCACTCACGCTCTCCCTGCCTTTTCCTAACTTTCTGTTCCGACGGAGTTACAAGGGAAACATGGTTTGTGGGGTGAATAGGTTCTTAGGGTCAAAGCCATTGAGTCCGATCACCTGGGAAAATTGCCAGTTGGAGGGGTGCAGCCCTGGTGTTCAGTGGGGAGAGAGAGCCCCTCAAACTGTAACACGTTGTGTCAGATAAAAATACAAATACAAATCGGTGTAAGAGCTTTCTGTAAAAATCTGTTTCCTCCTTTTTTCTCACTAAAGTATATAATAAGTCTAAACTGTTGAAAAGGCCCACGTGTCATTGGCTTTCCAAGCATCAGTGTTTGAGGGAAACGGTGCCTTGAGAGCTGAGCAGCTTTCCGTGTCCCTACTGAGTCAGCCCCTTCTCCTTCCCTTTGACAGATGACGAAAAAGAAAACAGAGCGTCCAAGCCCCACTCCACGCCGGCCACCCTGCAATGGTAAGTTCCCTTTCCAGCAGGTCTCTCCACGGGGTGCTCGCCCGACTGCATCTCTCTGCCGATAGGAGGGCACGTCGGTTGGCTCTCTGGACATTGTCATGATCCCGTGACACCCAGTAGCCCGCCTGCAATCTATTGAATCTGCAGGTATGTGTAAAATACCCAATCTGGATCTAGTCTGGAGATTTGAATTTTCACATTTATTTTATTTTCGGGTAGATCCCCCCCCCATCGTTTAAACACTGGCAAGGGCCGAATTCCACATGGGTGCTATTAATTGATTTTAATGGAGTCCGTACTTCAGTTAATAATGTTGCAGCAGACGATGTAGAAACATAGGTCTGTGCACCCCACCAATCAGCCTTAGTAAATTAACACTTACTTGTAACCGCACTGCAATGATTTTTAACATTAATACGAATTATCTACTAGTGTGGCTTTCTCTTTAAAGTTTGGAATTCCTGGACTTGATGTGACATTTAGTGATGCTGTGTTGGCTGCACTCGTGTTTGACATTTACGGTAAATTCTCCTCTAAGAGCTCTGCTTAGAGATGTTGTGGCTGTAGCTGTACCTGAGAGTCACCCCTAGGAGGGTCCTGTCAGTTAAGGGCTATTTTTCCCCTAGCAGTGGGGCCCAGCAAACCTGAAGGAACTAAGGAATGAAGGGGAGGGAAAGAGAAGAGGGGAGGGAAAGAGACTGAAACCTATTTTGTGGCAGCCTCCGTGCTGGGCACATTGTACATGTGCCTCGCTTCATCCTCACAATTCTGTGAAGCTGTATTGCTATGCCCATTTCACAGATGAGGAAAAGAAAGCCTAGACAGCTAAGTCATCTGCCTGAATGTCCACACAGCCATAAAGTGTAGAGACAGGAACCTGGCTGGATCTCTTTAACTGCAAAGCCTGTGATTTGGAAGAAAGGCAGAGAACTATCAGGAAGGATGGAGGAGAGAGAACAGATCAGAAGGGAAAGCAGATGGGCATTAATGAGCAAATCGTATTAGATTCTCTAGTCTAATCCAGCCACAGGTGAGGGGAAAACAGCATTGGGAGAGAGCACTCAGGAACGTAACTCAATCTTCTCTAACAAGGGTCTCAACCGTCGACTTGTTTTGCTCCAAGGGTAGCCAAGGTTGTTTTCACGAGCTCCATTGCCAGCCTCTTGGCTGGTTTCCATCGGTTTGTCCCTATATTCTGTTTTCATTGCTTTCATTGCTGTTTTGCTTTATTTAAAATTCTACTCTGCGTCCCTGGTCAAATCACCTCTCTACGCTTCCCCCGGAATTATGGCTGCGCAAATTCCCATGATGCCAGGACAGCAAATGAGGCATCAACGTAAAGGACTTTGGGAGTGAGAGTTTCTAGAAATGCAAGGACTTGACAGACACTCTTGCTTTAGTAACTGGAACACGTTGTACATTTTAGAATAAAAGATTTGAAAGGGACTGTAAGAAAATCACCTTGTTCGTGTCTGTTTCCCTGTGATTCTCTGGCATCTGCCTGGTGACACGAGGCTATAGATGGTGTAGCCTCTTAAGTCAGACTTGCCAGGAATTAACTCGCAGCTCTGCTGCTTTCCAGCTGTGGAACTGTGGACAAGTCCCTAAACCTCTCTGTGCCTCAGTCTACTCCCCTGTGAAATGGGGACAGCAATGGTATCTACCTCATGGGGTAGTCATGAAGAGGAAGTGAGTTAGTACAACTGAGCTCCCCAGCCAGGACCTGCTGAAGCTATCCGAGTGAGCAGTTTTGCAGTCCCGTTAACATTTTAGTTTGTGCATCCAGTAATTCCACTTCTTCATGCTGACATGGAGAAGTACCCCCACAGGTGTGTAAGGGGCCACAGGTGACGATGTCCTTGGTGGCCCTGTTTGTAATGTACAGACAGGGAACAGATGGGGAGGGAAGGCCGAAGGAGGCGGTTTAGGACACTGAATGATGTCTCTGACAACTTCAATCATAAGTTATGACATTCAGCAAAATTTTTTTGTTTTGTTTTTTGAATCCTATTGTCTTTTCTTTTGGTAAAATACAGGAAAAAAATTTTCTGTTTTAGACATGTGTGCAAGGATGAGAAGTGGAGACTTTGAACCAAAGGCCCATGTGTACTACAAATAAGAAAACAGGCGTAAGATGAGAACAGAGGGGGCGATTATGCTAGGTGCCCCTGGCTCTCCTTTAAGAAGGGCTAATGCAAGCCTTCCTCTGTGTGCCCTCGATGCCACACATCGAAACCTTGCGAGGAGGCCTTGTAAAAATGTACACGCAGTTAATGACTCGTGCCGGCTGGCAGACCGAGTTCATTATCTCCGTAATAGCATCGGCTCAATTCAAATATGACCAGGTCGTTGAATAGAAGATCAGAAAATGGAAGAAGAGGGGAATTTTTTTGTGATCATTAAAAATACCCAGGTATAATGGAGTATTGTTCACCATGTCAGACTAATGATGTCCTCTAAAAGTGAGGAGGAAAGGGGGAAATTTCATCAGATCTGAGGAGAAATAATTAACTGCCTTTCTTTCCGCCATGCCTTGGTCGGGAAGCGGGCATTCCAGCTAGCAACGTCAGCACACGCAGGGACCCCGCGGACCTCGTGAGGTTTGGGGAGAGATGTCATGAAGCTATTCCTGAGAGCAGAAACTCATCAGACATCAGAGTTGCCCTTAATGCCAATTACCTCTGCGTCCTCGTAGAGCTCATTAAAATGCTTTACCCAGGCACCTTGAGGCAGAGCAGCTCTGGTGCCAGTAATAAAACACGGGGAGAAATGGAGGTATTTAGAAGGCGCTGGCCTTTGGCAGGTCGCTGCTTAATTAGCGCAGCCTGTGTGATCTGTGACTTACACCCATCTGACTCAAATAGTTGTTGCTGCTATGGGTTCATTTAATGAGATGTATTTTAATCTTGACCTTGTATTTTAACCCCGATCTCTTAGCCAGATTTAATGAGCAGATAAGCCACAAGAACAGCAAATAGAAACTGAGCTCAGGGGGCATAGGTAAGGTAACTGACGCTGGGGAGTCCGGGAATCTGCCCGGGAGCCTGTGCTCTTTGACACGGGATTTGGCAGCATTGTCCTTCCCCACAGCTCACCACTCCTGCATTCTTTAATCTTAGGGAGTGAAGCCCCCATTCATCCATTCAGCCTTGTTAGGAACCAAGAACCTGCCCTGGTTGCTCCTACCCATCTCCCATCTGACAACAGGAGACCCACACCCTAATGTTCTCTCTGCCCCTCGGCCTCTCCTTCAGTTCATTTCTTACCTGGACTGTTGTAGTTGCTCCTAATTGGTCTCAGTTGTTCATTCATTCATCCATTCATTCATCCAACAAATACTAATTAGCCACTGTGTGCCAGGCCTCACTAGTCCACCTAGTCCACCCACTGTAGCAGTGTCAGAGTGACCTTTCCAAAAAATGACTTTGATTATGCTATTCCCGTGCTTAAAATCTTAACTGCCACCCTGTCATTTTAAAGGCTCTTATACCTTTTATAATATGAATTCTGAATGGTTTGAAATGCATGTTTGTTGCATGTGCCTGTGGATTTTTCTCGCCAAAATTAATTTTAGGAACTCATTAGCAAAAACAAGCAAAAAAAGGCCATGGCCAGTGTGGCTCAGCTGGTTAAGTATCGTCCCATACTCTGAAAGGTCTCTGGTTCAATTCCTGGTCAGGGCACATGCCCAGTTTGGAGTTTGGTCGCCGGTCGGGGTGTGTATAGGAGGCGACCAATCAATGTTTCTCTCTCACATAGATTTTCCCTCTCTCTCCCCCCTCTCCCTTAATCTCTCTCAAAAAAAAAAATAAATAAAAACATGTATTTTTTAAAAAAGATTTCAAGATGAACATCACTTTAAAAAAAAAGCAAAAAAGGGATAGTTTCTCCCTCCCCACAGCTTGTCGTGCACAAAGTTCCTGCTGCCCACATTGTTGGTGTGTGTGCCTTCAACTGGAAAATGTTCCACCACAGTCTAAAGAATTGAAGTCAAAGCTTTTCAGAGAGAGTGATTAATGGAACTGTCGATAGTCTAAGATGAAACCTATGAAATGGATCTTTTTACACTCTTTTAATATTCAAGCCATTGCTGGCAAAAAGAACATTCTGAGCTTTACATTAGTGTTAGTTACTGTTGTTATTGATGGCATTATTATTATTCCTACAGCATCCTGGAAACACTCGGGCCTTCCTGCCTCTGAGTCTTTATTTTTTTAATTCTCTGAATATCCCTTCATTGCCTTCTGAAAATAATACTTTCATAGCAACTCTTCAGCTCCAGGGGTTGCTAAACTCTTATGCCAGGCCATATCCTCCACGGGCATTTAAAGCCTCTCCATACCCCTCCCCATGGTTCTTTCCTTTTAGATACTCCTTCACAAGCTCCCTTCTGCGCTCAGACCAGTGTCTCCATCACCCAAAGCACGTGCCACGTTGCCTCTCTTCCTTGCTGGTTCTCTTGCCTGACGCCCTGTCCCTCTACCTTGGATACCACAGTGGTGTAGTGAGACCAGCTCTCCCACTTACTACCTAGCTGCATGGCCATGGGCAGATGAGTCCCACTCTTGGAGCCTCAGGTTCCTCATCTAAAACATGGGTGTAACGCTTACCTCATAGGGCTCTTGTGAGGATCGAATGAAATCCTGATACCCAGAGCATCAAGCCCACCAGAGATTGGCTGCTGCTGTTGTTACAAAGTTGCAACCCCAATTCACCCATGAAACCTTAATCAACTGCTGTCACCTACCACTAACCTGCTTTCCCACCTTCCACTGTGCCTGTGGTCCACAGCTGGTAGAGCTTAAGCATTTTCAGTTCTGTGCATTGTCCTCTCCAGTTAAACTGCAAAGTGAACTAGGGTGTAGATTGTGTCTTACGTCACACAAGAGCCAACAGAAGCCAGACCAGGAATAGAAGATAGATTGGGTGTAGGAGAAGCAGGGAGTGGGGACTCTGGCCAGTTGGAGGGCACATGTAACTCTGGCCCATTGTTGTCATGCGGGAATATGGGCCCAGTGTTGCCAGATCTCAGCCTTTTCAGAAGAAGCCAGGAATTCAGATTCCAGTGTGAAATGTCCTGAGTTTTCAAAGCTGGGCCAACACTGTCCAGGCCAAACAAAGCTTGCCTGTGAGACCCCAGCTTGTGAGAGCCGTCTTATTCAGGTGGCCCCCGCGAGTTTGTGCGTATGCTTGTTGTTTAGACCTCTGAGCTCTCTTTTAGAGAGAGACAATACCATGAGTGGCACTTAGGGGTCCAAGTTATGCTAGAGGGCTGGTCCCCATTCACAGCAGACCTGTAGTTCAGGGTCATCCTAAGGAACCTAATCTCTGCATGAAACCACTTTCCTACAAAAAACACATTTCGAGTTCTGAGTTACGATGTTGGGGACACATGCTAGAATGGAAGCCCTTTCAGGACAGAGCCTTTGTTTTGTTCACTGCCTTTTCCTTAATGTTTACAATGCTGCCTGGCATTCAGTAAATATTGTTAAAGATTACCGGCTTCTTTATCCACCTGTCCACCATTGGCCTGTTTTCTGTGTGCAAACAAGGACCACATTGCTCATGGTGGCTTCCCCAGCACCAGGCAGGTGATGAGAGATCAACAGATATTTGTTGAATGATTATATGACTGAAACAGCCTATTCATCAGACACTCACTGAGCACCTGCTGTGTGCCAGGAATATGCTGGACTCCAAGGATGCAGAAGTGACTCAGACTCAAGGAATTAGGTTGCCCAGAAAGGGCTGCACAGAGTATTTCCTGAAACACTTAAAAACTGTCAGGAGTTACTCAATGTTCCCCTTCCCAGAGAAGGAGCAGGGGTGGGTGAGGGGACCAGGGACCATTCAGCACCGGGCTTCCTCATTCATCTGAGCGTCCGGGGTTTGTATACGTCCATGGGGTCTGAATACGAAAAGCAGAACTGACCTTCTTTCAGCCACATGTCAGAATGAGCCAAACGAGCGCTGCCCTTTTGAGTGGGCACCTCAGGAGGCTGTGTCTCATTCCACTCCAGTTACGACAGCCCTGGACCACTTCCTTGGCAAGTGCCCTCAGACAAAGTTAGAAGCCACTTGAGGACATTTGTATCATTGCTTTAGAATCATGCCTTATTTTCGATCCCTCACCCCCCCCCCCAAAAAAAAACACGTTTGGGAGAAAAGAGTTATTCCAGTCACTTTATCCCTCAAACTTGACTCCAAATGCCTTTGGGCTGTTTCCTAAAGTCCAGTTCATGATCAGAGGAGAACTGTTTTCTGTTGGTGAGTGGATTGGACAGTGTGTGCCCGGGCTCTGAAGGCGTCAGGGCCCAAGGAGAAGCCCAGCGGCCACGCGCCCCGGCAGCTCCACTGGAAGAAGTGCTTAACCTCCCGGTGCGTCTGTGGCAAAGGAGGCAGGATTCTACCTGCCGCCTACATTCTGGTGTTTGGGCTAAAGGGGAAAAGATCTAGTTTGCTTTTATGTTTCTGATATCTAGCACCCATTCAGGGCCTGTAGGAGCCCAGAAGCTTTTCGAAGGAAAAGTGGATGATGGTGAGGTCTAATATCTACTTACCAGCCTGGCCTGCGTGGCTCAGTGGTTGAGGTCGACCCGTGAACTAGGAGGTCGTGGTTCGATTCTGGGTCAGGGCATATGCCGGAGTTTCAGGCTTGATCCCCAGTAGGGGCCGTGTGGGAGGCAGCCTATGGTTGTTTCTCTCTCCTCATTGATGTTTCTCTCCCTCTATCCTGCTCCCTTCCTCTCTCTAAAGTCAATAAAAACATATATTAAAAGAAGTACTTACCGGTGCCAGGCACCATGCTGGCACATGTCACACATTATACCCGACCATCACAACGCCTTGTGAGGCAGTTATAATCTTCACCTCCAAAAGGAAACTGAGGCCTGAGATTGAGAAACTTGCCCAAGGCCACCAAGCCAGCAAGTGACAAAGCTGGGATCTGACCCAAGTTGAAAGTCCCTGCCATGAACCCCTGACCTATATATACTCATTAAGAAGGTAATAGGTGTAGAATCGTAGAATCCTTGTACAGCCGAGAAGGCGATCCTAAAGGAGCCAAGAGGTTCAGCTCCCTGCCCTGGGTAGAAAGCCTCCCTTCAGTCAGCAGGTGAGTGACTGTCCAGCTGCTTCCCCTGGCCGTCCCCACCCACTGCTCTTGTCAGCCAAAAGCGCTCTGTGATTGTGACACCCGTTAGAAAGAGCTACAGTGAGTGTGTGGTTTGAAACTTGGCTGAGCGGGGCACCTGCAAGGCCCTATATCATTTTTGGAGTTTTGGGGAACCTGATCCACCCAAAATGTAGCCAGGCCAATGTCAGCACCGAGGAGGAGGACTGGGAATTTGGGCTGAAAAAGTGACCAGCGGTCATACCCACAGCGGCCAGGAGTCCGATCCTGCTAACCTGCTGACTCCGTCGCGACCTTGGGCAGGTTGCTTTGTCCTTCTGAGCTTCGGTTTCCCCATCCGCAGGAAGGGGGCTATTTCTGAGGTGCGCCCGGCTCTGGGGAGGACCGGAGGAACCGTCCCTGTCTTTCTTGGGTTTGGCTCACTAGGCACTCCTTCATTCCCCAGGCTGGAGGACAACTACGAGATCGCAGAAGGGGTCTGCATCCCGCGCAGTGCCCTCTACATGCACTACCTGGATTTCTGCGAGAAGAACGACACCCAGCCCGTCAACGCTGCCAGCTTCGGAAAGGTGAGTCCTGCCTCCCCAGGTGCAGCCTCCCACCCTCCACGCAGTTCCTGCAAGTTCATCACGCGAGCTGGTTCTTTGTAAGTTACTTAACTTTGCTGCAACGCTTCACTGTAAAAAGTTTAAACACTTGTTAACAAAGAAACGCCAAACCACATCCCAAAACAAAATAATACCAACATATTAAAAACTTCAAGTAATTCAGGCAGGTGAGAAAGGAAAGAGTGAATGTCTGACTTGAATTTTCGCAGCATTTAATTTGCACGAAGGAACTTCTGTCCTCTGTGAGGGAGATATTGAACTCGCAAGTGTATGCCAGTGAGCCTGGGATGGGCAAACTGCTTGGCTTCATAATGGGTATGCCTGGAAGAAACTGGGAAATGGCCTTGGCTCATTAGCTTGGATGTCTGGGAGGTGACCACTGGGTGGGAGGCTCATTGTCACGTCACTGCAGGCCTGGCTGTTCTCTATCCATCTTATGATAAAAAGATATTCCCCACTCAGGGCTATATCTACAAAAAAAAGTTATCCCTGGTCATTCACATTTACCAGACCAAGGAAAACTGTCGGAGCACTCTAAGACTGATTGTGTGATAGGTAAAAATCTAGATTTTTACACTTCCAAAAAATACCCAATTTAGCTTGAGTCATTACTTCCCAATTATTTCTCCTTTTATTAGCTTCTTTTCTCTATGTCTAATTTTTACTGCTTCTGATAAAAAATAGGCGGACCTGTTCCTTTCCTTACCTGTGTTCTGAGTGCAGGCATAGCCACGACTGGAACAGCAGAAAGAGGCCAGTGTGTAAGGAGGTCAGAGTGTCAGGAGTTCCCTTTGCAGTCCCCCAACAGATAAATCATCAGCAGGAAAAAAAATCATCAGACCTTAGCCAGCCTCCCCGGAGAGTCTAAAACTGAGTGGCTGAGAACTGGCTCCCCTCAGTAAATGCGAAGATGCTCTGGTGTCTTAGGGAGGGGAACATGTTTTTGTGATGCACTAACACTATTTGTCCGAAGTGAAAAGAATTTTTTAAAAAGTCAATGGAGAAACCACCTTTGCCGGTTCATTCATTCACCTCTCCGGTCCATCTGCATTAGCTGAGATGGGCTGTGTGGCAGGCACCCTTAGGCAGCAGAGACCCAGCAGTGAACCCAGCATGGGTCCCCGTGTGGAGGGGCTCACAGGCCAGGGAGGGAGACCGAGAGCCCCTCAGCAGGTGGGAGAAGGAAAAGCAGACCAGGGGGTGCGTGGGACCCTGGAGCTTTCTCAGGTCCATGGTCCTGGAACTTTCATTTGAGTCTCCTCGCTCCCTCGTAGTGGCCACAGTGGAGAGTCCAGATCGGGCCTCTTAGATGGAGGGACAGGCTGGGTGAATTGAAAGACCCTCCTGGACTTATCCTTGAACCTCTCTGAGCCTCAGCCCTCTGCTGGGAGTGGGAATCAACCCCTCCCTTCTTCAGGGGGATGTTGCAGATACAAATAACCATTTGTTAGCTTAAATTCTGAAAAACAACAAAAACACCTCACCATTTCTAGAAACTCCAGTTTGCCTGTGTGAGGACCCTCTATTCCTTTTTCTCAAATGCTTTTATAACCCTATTGTCAGCTCAGTGTTTCTTTGACCTCATGATCTAGGTAAAATTGATTTAACTCTGTCCTTCCTCCCTGAACCCCACTTCTGTTCCTAGTTTAAGTCTCAAGCCTGCCACTGAGATTTCAGCAGATCCCAGAGCGCTTGCATTCTCGGGGTCACCTGGAGTTGGGAGTCTTCCTTCTGCATATTCCACCTCTCTCTACACCTGTGCTGCTCAGTACAGCAGCCACTAGCCACATACAGTTGGTAACTTAGTTAAATAAAGTTAATCTTTCAGTCACACAAGCCATATTTCGAATGCTCAATGGCGATGTGTAACCTGAGGCTACCATACAGGACAGCACAGACAAAACATTCCCATCATCAGAGAAAGTTCTGTTAGACAGCCCTGTTCTGGACCATTGTGAACCTGGGATGAACTGAGGGGCCTCTTCGCTTTGCACAAGACAGCCCTTGTGATCCTGGTATACTGGAGCTTGTAGGAGGGTTTACATCCCAGACTGTCCTATGGAACTTTTAACTCCAAGCAGGCAGCATTCAATATTTCAAATTGGTTTTTAGGGGGAAATTAGATTGGTAATGGTCTCCCCACCCAGCCTGTACTCGGGCTGAGGTGAAAGAGACATCAGTGCTGAAACCCCTCCCCCAACATCCCCGTGTCCCCGGCTGGGGTACTGTCCTTGACAAAGTGGACAGCAGCGACTGCTTTGGTGCAAGTAGGAGCTGAAGCAGAGAGCCTCTTCCCAGTGCTGTGGCCCGGCTCCGTTAGCACCGGCTTCCAGTAACAGTGTATTGACTCAGTCCCGGAATTAATGCAGGTCCCCAGAGAGTGCTGAGGCTCCTAGCCGCCGGGCTTCTCCTGCTCTTACTGTTGGCAAGGGTCATGGGAGGTGCCCGCCTTGGACTCACTTAACTTTCCTGAGTGCTCATTTCTTTATCTTTAGACCAGAATAGTCCCTCCCGAAATTACTCTAGGGATAACGTGGGACAGGGCTTATGAGAACATTTTTTTAAAACTGTAAAGAGCTCTACCAATGGAAGAAATCACCATTATCTAAAATTGGCCCCACTCCATCCTGGCTCCTCTATTTCCTCAGCATGCTTTATTCCTCTTTATAGCACTTGTCACTGTCTGAAGTTTTATATTTATATATATATATGTGTGTGTGTGTGTATACATACACACACATATACATATATACATATGTGTACATATATACGTATATGTATATGTTATCACTAATATATAGTGTATATTATTTATATTATATTGCTATATATTATAGTATATTATATATCTATATATCTATATATAGTATATTATATATAATTGCAAATATTATACTTCCCTATTAATGTAATATAATATAATAATATAATATAACATAACATAACATAATATAATATATAATATAATATATATTCGTTGCTGTGTTTTGTCTGCCTCCTTCTCTAGAATGGAAGCACACGAGGATTTTTTCGTTCACTATAAATACCCGGCTCCCAGAATAGTGCCTGGCACATAATAGACCCTCAGATATTTGTTAAAAGTTGAGTGACTTTTATGAGTAGTATTTGCCAGGGGCCACAGGAATCATCTGACATGTGTGAGTTTGTTTATCTCTACGGTACCGATATGAAACTGGCATTGTGCCCATTTTGATGAGCCCGTTTGCTGAGTAGGGGTGACCTTGTTAATGTACAGTGGCAACTGGCTGCATTTTTACTGACTTTGAGGAGCCCACCTTGAAAGCCCTGTGTCTGACCTCCCTGCCCCGCTTCTGATGGCATCACAGGGAAATCCCACAGCATCAGGCCGTACTCAGCCATCAACCCCGGCCTCGGTTAGATAATTAAAACTCATTAATGAAAAACTCAGCTGTGGAAAAATCCAGTTTGGTCCAAGTTAAAACTTCCCTCTCCCATCATAGTCAGAGCCTCTGTCTCCCTCCCGTTTGCTCAGAATTTGCTCAGTGAGCGGGTGGCCAGCCTTCTCTCTCTCTGGCTGCTGCAGCGCAGGGAAAAGGGCGCTTGGAGGCAGACACTGAGCCATTCAGTCTCAGACCAGCAGGTGCTCTCGAAGCTCCCTCCCAGCACTCAGTGCCCTCCGCTGTGGTCATCTTCCTGGGGCTGGGGGAGAGCACGTCCTTCAGCCAGTGGGGCTGAGCTCCCAGGGGCTCCTCCAGAGCCCACATGCTGCTCCCCTGGCGCAGGTAGAGTTTTTGTTTCAGAGTTTCCAAAAGACTAGTGGGAAACAGAAGTAATTGGTGGAATTAAAACATCCACGTCAGCTCCTGTGGGTGTCCCAGGGCTGTGGGTTGGGAGAGAACAGTGCTAGGTCCCTGGGGGTTTCCAGGACTGACCTGCTCCTACACCAGTTACCCTTGTGGGGGCGCATCTGGCATCTCCAAGAACCGGGGTAGAACACTAGGTGTGCGGCGAGCTGGTAAAATCTTGCAACACAAGAACAGAGCCACTGGGCGACTCCAGATGAGATTAAGAGTCAGTGGGAGTGAGTGGTTTTCCCAGGGTCCCGTGCTTAGTGGCAGGGCTGGCTTGGAAGGTTCAGGAAGAGCACTGAATGCCCACTCTGGAGCAGAGACACCAGTAACAGGTCAGAAGGTCGGAGCCCAGGAGGCTGGGGAGACAGAGGTCCTTGTATGAATTGAATTGATTTGTATCCTGCCTTTTCCCCATGAGGGCTTGAGGGTCATAGGCAGTTTGGGCTGTGGGTGGCTCTTCCTTGAATATCTGGCTTCTGCCTCTCTGCTCGCTAGGCTTGAGCAATGCAAAAACAAACAAACAGAAAAACACCAATTGCGTTTTGGGGATCTGTGCCTCCAGTACCCACGGATACCTGGAACGGAGATGAAGCTATAGAGTCCTCTCACTTCCCGTGGCTGCCCACTCCCTCGGAGTCCTTACAACCCCCTGCGCACGCCTCCCTCCCTGAGCTAGAGTCCCGTGCACGCCCTGGAGGGCCACAGCCGAGGACAAAGGAGCACCCTTAGGCTCCTTCAGGGATGGTCCTTTTCCAACTTTCAAGGAAAAAAATAAGTACATGGAACGTACCTATAACATTCGTACATTTGTTACTACTTTTTAAAAAGATTTTTAACTGATTTTTAGAGAGAGAAGAAGGGAGAGGGAGAGAGAGAGAAACATCCACGTGAGAGACGACCTTTCGGTGCGCAGGCACCGCCCAGCCAGCCGAGCCACACCGGCCAGGGCTTGCACGTTATTCTTAACCTTCAGTGTCTGCTGTGCGGTGTCCACATCCGAATGTCTCTGCGTCTTGTTTCAGGCGTCCTCAGCGTCACGCACTGTAAAAACTCTGAAATCAAATCGTTCAGGCTTGAGTCGCATCTCTACTGCCTAACAGCTGGGTGAGCTTAGGTGATTTCCTGATAGCTCAGGGCCTCAGTAAAGTGGGAAAATGATAGCAGCCACCTGAAGAATTGTTAGAATGGTGACTGTTAAAAGGACGTCCTTAGCACAGGGCCCGGTAAATATGAACACTCAATGCTCGTCAGCTAGAATTATGACTTCAGTTTATCTTCGCAGCATTTCATGACTCTAATACCTGGTGTTTTTAATATATCATCCCTAACATCAATTTTCGGCTCTTCTAGCTGCTCTTCCTTCTGAACAGTTGTGAGAACAATTGTTCTAAAAATGTCCTACATCACACACGCTGCCATCACCACCCTCACCCTCTCTTATTACTGTCTTCAGAATTATTCCATTTTTGACTTAACCTGCATCTTATGTAACTCACCTCATTCTAGCTAAATCGGTGAGTGATGACTGCCTTTCCTCAGACGCACGCATGTGACCGTCTTCCAGTCAGCTTAAGGACAATCCTGGGCTCACATATGGACTTTTGGACTCCTTGGAATTGTCATCCACGGCACCCCTCAAGGGACAACAGATTAACTGTTACCTTCCTAGCCCAGAGGGTTTTCATCCTTCATTAATCCATATGCATGATATGAATTTCCATTTCTCTCTCATTGTACTAGATAAGAATTTCTTGGAAATTTTGGAAATTTCTCTTGGGGAATTTCCTATGGAACCTGCAGCACTTTACCCTGTGGACCACCAGTGCCTGGCCCCCAGTAGGTGCTAGCAAAAAAACAAAATCATCCAGTGGCCCTGGCTGGGTGCCTCAGTTGGCTGGAGCGTTGTCCCGTACACCAAAAGGTTGCAGATTGGATTCCCAGGGCAAGGCACCTACGGGAGGCAATGGGTTGATGTTTCTCTCTCACATCAATGTTTTTCTCTCTCTCTCCCTCCCTCCCTCTCTCTAAAATAAAATAAAAATCAATAAACATATCCTTGAGTGAGGGTAAAAAACTTATCAGATGGATAGTTACATCAGCATAGTGAGATTATTTTGGCAAATATCCATTTCAGGATGGTAGCATTGAGGTGTAGGGTGTTTTAAAAATCCTTATTCATACCAACAGGCTTAATTAATTTTTCTTCTCTGGGAAAGGGGCTAGGTTCGTTGTCAACAAAGAAAGGGAGTATGCCACTTTCAGACTTAAAGTTGTGACAGTTAGAATCCCTTTAACCAACCTCTTTCCCTAATCGTTTCTCTCTCTCTCTCGCAGAAAACTGCGTTTGCTTTTTAAGAGCAGGCACAAGACTCCTCCAGTACAGTGTCGTGAAACAGTTATTTGATGTTGTGTGGATTTCTAATTTCTTGCTTTTTGAAAAGCCCGTCTTCTTTTTCCACATTCAAATGACCTCTCAAATAAGACCCACAGCTCTTACGTTTAAATTGTTTTAAGCATAGTCGACTCTCTATATACACAGGAGTTTGTCTTCTTCAGAGTACAGGAAGGTCTACACTTTCCACTACTTTGGAACTTCTTTGGGATCAGTTCTTGTTGGTGCAAATCTTTGCTTGCCGAGGGTAGATCGAATTTTTGGAAGCAACCAAAAGCCTTTTCTCAGAGCCGTTCTGATGACTAAATTTACATCTCACTCTGGGTGAAGGTCATATGATTTGGGTCAAAATAAAACAAATCCAGTCTGTAGTCGTGAGACCGAGGGTCCCTCCTGTGTGGCTCTGAAGATTCTCTTGAGGCGACACTAGAGAGTACGTCCAGGGTCTCCTGCACAGTCAGTGGACAAGTCTCTGGCTCCCACGGGTGGCAGCCAAAGTGAAGAACAGGAGAGAAAGTGGAACAAGATTCCTGCTTCTCCCACTGGCCGGAGTCAGTGAATCTGGGAGCCTCGAATCAGTCACCTTGGAGCCCAGCTTCTAGCCTGTGAAATGGGCTCATCATACGCTCCTCCAATGCTGTTTTTAGGATAAAATTTTAGAACCAAGTGTAAAACCCCTGGTCAGTGCGTTGTGCCTGGTGATGCCCAGTGGGTGTCAGTCCCTCCTCTCCCTCTTTCCCTGTCTTATCTTAAAGGAGGGTGGTGGTTTGAATATACCGGTTCAGGAATGTTTACCTAAAACGCGCTCATGCTTTTTGAAAACTGAACCCACAGAATTATGTCAGGAAAGCCTGCATGCTGAGTTTCCTTCAGCCTGAAGCAACAGACGGGGGGGGGGGGGGGGGGGGGGGGGCTCTGAATAATGTCCCCACCACCTAAAAAAGAAACCCAGCGGCTCCAGAGAGCGCGGTTCTCCTGGGATCCCCCACGCCCCACCCCAGCCCAGGAGCCCCAGCGCCTCTGCGGGGCTGAAAGGAGAAGGGTGGGATTCCCGAGTAATTAAAGGGCATTTGGGGGGCTGGCTGCTGCGGAATGTTAGATCACTAGCGAGAACAGCATGTGGCGTTCTTTAGGCAGCTTCATTGAATCCGCACACAAAGAGAGGGGCTGCCTGCCGTCTGCTCATTTATCAAACAGCAAAGCTCCGCGCCCACAGCCCCGCAAAAGTGTTGGACTGTTTGCCGAGTCCTGCTCCAGAAATTAGAAGCCGAACAGCCTTCGAGGGGCTGAGCCGACCCTGCGTTTTGAGACTCAAACTAAGTTGTGCTGGGCTTTCAGATTCCGGGACCAGTTGATTATTTGGTGAAAGGACAGGAGAATACTTTCTAATCTGCAGCTCATAAGAAACAGTTAAAAAGAGAAAAAAAAAAAGCAAGCCCCCGTCCCACAGGGTTGGTTGGGGCTGGAAGGAGGGGGCCTGTCTGGGAAGAGTCCTGACCTCCATTTAGGCAGAATGGATGCGGTTCCGCAGAGCCTCCCATCCCCCACCCCGGCCCGCCACAAAATTCCTGTCCTCTGAGCTCTTCGTGTGGAATTGCCGTTTCTCTTCTGCGGGGAGGAGGGGGGCATTTGGCCATCAAATATGTTCAGATCAAAAGCATTTTTACAAACAGAACTGAATATTCTAACCGCACAAATGTATTGCTTGGGACACCATACCCTACCCCAGAAGCCTGAAAAGGAGCTTAGTGAGGATCATCTGTGATGCCATCAAAGGACTGAGTATAGAGCGCTGGGTCTGTCGGTGAAGAGAGTGGGCTAGGAAAGGATGGTGACCAGCGGAAGACATAGTAAGGGAGGCAGGGAGGCGCTGACAGGTGTGGCCTCCTTGCTCCAGCCCCTCCCTGGCAGCTGGTCACCCCCCACCCCCCCATCCAGTGACAAGCCAATGAAAGCCCCGTTGAGACAGAACTTCTCCCAGCCACCCTTCCTCTACTTCTGGCTAATAAAGCCCAGGAGACAAGCCTGGGCCCCCTCCCTGACTCCCTGAATCCCAGACATGCTACGAGCCTGTAAGCTGAGCAAGTGTTAGTGTCCCCGTTTTAGACCTCAAAAACCTGATGTTCAAATAGAAGAAAGAGGAAAATATTTTTTTTGGGGGGGGCACTTTCAGTTTAGCACACTTTCAAAAGCGATAATACCCTTCTGCACTTCATGGAAAGCATGTGATAGTATGTTTTAGGAACCTCGAAATGTTTCTCCCCTTGAATCAGGCAGCTCCACATTTGAGAAACTATTATGAGGGGGTGAAACCCCAGCAAAATATCAACAATAAAAATGAAAATCATGACACAAGTGGTATTGCTTACAGCATTATTTATGTTAGCACAACGCCGGAAACAACTTCAATGGCCAACAAAAGAGGAACGATGCATTTATTGGCTCTCATTTATTGAATCAATGAATTAATGTACTGAGCCATAGTACCTCCTGCCTGGACTACCACAGTGGCCTCTGACGGGGCTCCCTGCTTCCACCCTTGCCCCCTACAGTCAGTTCTCCACACAGTAGCCAGAATGATTCTTTGAAAGGTAGTCAGATCTTGTCCCTCATGTCCCTGCTCAAAGCCCTCTAAAGTCTCCCCATATTATTTAGGGTAAAAGCAAAAGTGCTTACAAAGGCCCACAAGGCCCTCCACTAGCCATGCTCATCAACCCCTCCCAGCCTCTTGACCTCATCTTCTGTCCTGAGCACTTGCTCTGCTCCAGCCACATTGGGTTCCTTGCTCTTCCTGAAACATGTCAAACAAGCTCCTACCCCAGGGCCTTTGCACTGGCTGTTTCGTCTGTTTGCAGTTTTCTTCTTCCAGGTATCCACAGGTTTTATTCTCTCACTTCCTTTAGGTCATATGCCACATTTGATCACTGGGTCCTTTTCACCCTAAATAACACCCCCGCTTCCACATTCCCTATCCCCCCACCCTGCTTTTTTTGTTCCTCTTTGTAGCACTTATCTGATATAAAACGTGTTGACTTTTTATTTTTGGTGTTCTCCTGCTGATGTGATGTAATGTAAGCTTTCTAAACAAAGGCTGTTACTGTTTTGCTCAGTGTTCTATCCCTCAATGCTTGGCAAAGTATCTGGCCCATAGTAGAGTTCAATAAATATTTGCTGTTGAATGAATCTAGGCTATGTCCCATTAGGCAGCCTATGTGGTTACTGAGGCTGCAGCCCCGCAAACATGGGGAAGAAGAGTAGGAAATGAAGCTGGAGATCTGGTTTGCGTAGAGTCTCGTGGGCCTAGGCAAGGACTTTGTAGGGCTGAGCAGACTATTGACTAGATATGAGGATTGTGCAGACCACATAACTATCGTCACATAAACCAAACAAGTGGCCCAGGGAAGATTTCTGGGAGGAAACAGGTACAAGGTAAGATTTGAAGGATAGCCCAGCCGGGCGTGGCTCAGCGGTTAAGCATCGACCTAGGATCCAGGCGATCAGGGTTCGATTCCCGGTCAGGGAACATGCCCAGGTTGCGGGCTGCAGCCGATCAATGACTCTCTCATCATTGATGTTTCTATCTCTCTCTCTCTCCCTCTCCTTTCCTCTCTCTGAAATCAATAAAGATAATTAAAAAAAAAAAAAAAGATTTGAAGGATAAATAGACATTATGCAGACAAAGGGCATGGAGAGAAGGTTCCAGAAAATGAGAAGAGCCTGTGGGAAAGGCCAGGGCAAGAGAGAACACAGTGTGCTCATAAGCTTGAGAGATGTCGCATGGCCAGAGCATGGAGACTAGGAGAGGAAGATGGGGAGAGATGAGCTAGAATGAAGGCTGGGCCAAGCGGTGGGACCTGGTAGGCTTGGACTTTATCTAGAGGCTTCATAGAGGCGTGATTGTGTCGGGGCATGACTGGACACAGAGGCAGTGAGAAGACCATTGCAGTGACCCAGGCTCGAGAGCATGACCCTGGGACTGGTGGAGATGGGAAAGTGCGGGTAGAGTCGGGATACATTCAACACAGAGGAAGAATGGAACTTAGTCACAGACAGGACTATGGGGACAGTGCTCTAGCCAGCTGAGCTGCTGGCCAGGGCAGACTTGGATTTTAGAAAGATCCTGCTGGTGGGGCAGCAAGACTGGAGGCAGGGCTACCAGTTGGGAGGGCATGTCTGTGGTCCAGGAGAGAGATCCTGGGTGGCTAAGGCCGTGGCCGGGGAGAGAGCAGAGGCTGGGTTCAGCACATGCTCTGGGCATAGTCAACAGGACACAGGTGGTGCAGTGTCAGGAAGAGAGGGGAGCTGCTCCTGGTTCTGTCTTGGGTGACTCAGTGGAAGGGGATGCTGGCGGCAAATATGGTGAAATTGCATGTACTGATCCACACAGTATTCAAAGGGACTAAGTGAAACCCGTCAGCTATGGAGGGAATCATAATTAAACTGATCAGAGAATTCACAGGTGCTATTCCATGACTTGATAACCCTGCAAGATCACAGAGCAAAGGGCTGCAAACACGCTGATCTTACGTTTTATTGCCTCACGGAGGTAGAACAAGCAGTTCCAGCGGCCTGTCTCATATCCAGACCAGAGTCTGTGGCCCCTGGTACCTGAGCCGTGGGCCAGGCACTGCCTTTTGCTTTGTGGACACTGCGTGAGACACCATTTGTGGGACACCATCTGGATAAACACTTAGAAAGATTTCAGAACTCTGCTCATTCTCTTCAGTCAGATAACATTAAAGCTGGGCAACCAAATAAATGCCCCTTTTAAAAATTATCTACATATTGTTTGCAGGGTATAGGGATTGATTTATTTTTTAAAAAGAAAAAGAAAAAAACATAAAACAACCACTATAACATTATGGTATATTTTTGGTTCTTCTTTCAAAATTAGCTTGAACTGCCTTTGACAATTAGGAATATTTCTAGTAAGAAAATCCATTCTATTTGCATAAAAGTTGCTTTCTTGCACAAATGGTATAGAAACCCTTTTCGTTCTCCCCGGCAAACATCCACTTTTACTTGCCCATATTCCCTTTCCATTCCTATATTTGTACAAACATAAGTCACAGCCACAGCATAAGTGTAGTTCGAGTTCTGCTCTTTATTTAACACTGTGTCATAAGCATTTTCTGTGTTGTGACATAGCTTTGTTACCATCATTTTTAAAGCCTGTATCATATTTTATTGAGTATCTATCTAATCATTTATTTAGCCAGTTACCTACCACTGGGCATTTCTTTTTTTTTTGCAATTTTTCACTCGAATAGTCCTGCACATAGCTTTTTTTTATTTTAGTTTATTTTCTTGGAATTAATAGATCAAAAAGTATGAATATTTTTTTATTGTAAAAATGCTTCAGGAAAGGATCATACGAATGAACAGTGTTATCAGCCATGTATGCGTATTTCCATGCCCTAGACAGCACTCAATATTATCATTTTCAAACTGTCCGCTAATTCCAGAGCACTTAACACGAACGTTATTGTTGTGCCCGTTTGCATCGGAGAAAGTGCCCAGACTGAAATATAGGAAAACCTCTGCTTTTTCTCAGCAACTAGTGTGCGTCTGTCTCCTAGATACAGGGACTCTTGTAACTGTATTATCTTCTTTGCTTGGGTAAGTAGGAAACTCAGAACCCAAATCCTAACCCACTTTTAACCAAGAGAAGAGCCCCCGACCCCATATTTACATGCTTCCAGTATTTACCCTCAGTCTCTGTTGGCATCTCGCTGTCTGTCCGTCATTGTAGCTCTGTGAACAGCTGCTGCAAATCTCGGATCTGGAACCAGTCATGTGAGGAGAGTCTGGAGGGCTTACTTGGCCAGAGGTTAATAGCAGTGGCCCAGGGTGATGCGGCCACTGGACCTTGGTGTGGTCTTAGGCTGCATAACCAGACTGAGCGCAGAGAGCCCTGTCACCGACCCAGGTCAGACCCCATTCTCAAACTGCGTTTTCCTTGGGTCCCCTAAATGAGAGAGACATAGACAAAGTGAGGAGCCCAGGCCCTTAGCTTACAGGAGTTAGGACTGAAGAAACCAGGGGTGTGTTGCCTACAAAAGTGACACCATTAAAGAATTCAGAGAATTATGGCATTGACTTGTTCACCATCCTCACTGAGAGAGAACATTTTAGAAGCCCCTTTTTACCTTTGAAGTGGTCTCTGATGTTATCCTATTAGATCGATCCTCTAACCATTCTAATGGGGAATGCAGATTTTTTTTTCACCCATTATTGAGGTCTTACTAAGTGCCAGGCACTGTTGCAAATTATTTACATACATTTATTTACTTTTTTAGATTTTCACAAAAATTCTCTAAGGTAGGGGTTATTTATTCCCATTTTTCAAATGAGGAAATTGAGTCACTTGAATGTTAAATAACTTGACCAAGGAGCGTCCTGCTGACAAAAGGCTGAGCTTGGATCTGACCCAGGTGGCCCAGCTCCAGGGCCTTTGCCCAGAACCTGCACTATCCTGCCTCCCCAGACACCAGGGCTGGGGACCCCAAGGACAAGGACCCTTGCTGGTGTTTTCGCCTTGGCAGACGGCCCCTCCTCCCAGACTTCTGGCAAATCTATGTGGTCGTCCTGGGCAACACATTACTTTCTTCCACTCTGCAGAGGAATAGAGGGTGCCCTTGGGGACAGGGGTCAGGTGTCATTCATTCATTCAGCAAATAAGGATTGAGCTCTTGGCATATGCCAAGCCCTGCACCCGGTCCCTGCTCTCATGGAGCTTCTGGTCTACTGGGGGTGAGGATGGGGGTGGGGTGGCAAAAATGAGCTCTCAGAGGGTAAGTGAACAAGTTCACTTCAGAGAGCTAAGTGAGAAGAAGACGTACAGCAGGGCCCCGTGATGGCCAGGGACTGCCTTTGCGACCCTGCATTGGCTGGGCAGAGGGCCCGCACCCGGAGGCCCGCATGGTGTAAGAGAAGGAGCCCGTCTCGTGACTGAGGATCCGAGGATTGGGGTGAAATTACAACTTGGGCAGAGGAAACTGCAGTGCGAGGGCCCCCAGTGGGGAGCCAGCCCGGCTGTGTTTCGGTAGTAGGAAAAAAGCTGGGCCCTGGTGAGTAAGGGTGAGAGTGGGAGGAGACGAGGGCCGGGAGGTGAGCAGGGACCAGGTTGCAGAGGCCGGGGTGGGCTTTCATCGCAGGGGTGATGGAAGCCAGTGGAGGGCTTTAAGCAGGGGAGGGTCAAGTTCTGGGTCCACCGGCACCATCCCTACATTGAGTAGGAGGGTGAAGCACAGAGCCGCCCAGTGAGACCCCAGCAGGAGCCAGAGCCCCACCATCACTCGAGTGCTCCCCTCCTCACTCCCTGACACTGGTCACCTTCTCGGGGTCCAAGGGGCTCCTAATAAGTCATTGCAACCAAGGATATGTTTTCCTCCCTTCTTCAGATTGCCATTTGTGAAACTCGGTCACTGTGCTCCCAGCTCTTCCTGTCGGGTAACTGACTCTTGTGTTGACTTACAGATCATAAGGCAGCAGTTTCCTCAGTTAACCACCAGAAGACTCGGGACCCGAGGACAGTCCAAGTAAGCACCACGCCCTTCTGTCTGCCGAGGCCCCAGCCCAGGCCTTTCTTCCCCAGCTTTGTCCACAGGCCCGGTGGGAAACTCATGCCTGGTCAGAGCTCAGAGGAGCTTTGGACAGCCGGGCCTCTCTCCCAGGACCCCTGAGAGAGGCTGTCCAACGCCCAGGGCCAGCTGGCCCAGCTGCTTTAAGGAATCCACCATTTAGCCACCCTGCCTTTAGGCGTTTGTGTAAAATCGGCTTGAGCATTAGTTAAAGGAGCACCTCGTAGCTTTTTGGGCAATCTCCAGGCTACTTGGATTGTTGTACTGAGCGAACTCTCTGCCCTCACAGCATCCAGCAGCCAGAGGAGCAACCTGTCCTAATAAACCCTGAGGGGAGATCGAGTACGCAGGTGCAGCCGTGGGGTGCACAGAGCATCCTGCTCGCCTTTAAGCAGTTCTGTCGGCCAACTAACCACTGTTTGCTTTGCGCTTAGTGTGTGTCAGATGGAGGGCACTGAGCCAGGAGTACGGGAGCAAACAGGCCATGCCTTCATGGAGCCTATGTTCCGGTAGGGGAGGCAGGCAGGGAAAAGACAGTTCGGTTGCCACAAAGAGGGTTGTCATAGAGAATAACACCAGGGGAGTGGCCCAGGACAGCCTTTCTGAGGAGGTGACCTGAGGAGTGCGTGGACACCTGCCTACTAGGTGTGAGTCAATGGGAAGGGAATCTCTGGAGGCCTGTACTGCTCACACTTTACTAAAATCTGGATTTATAAGACTTGCCTCAGAGGGTGTTCACAAATTGTTGGACTTAAATAGGTGGTCCATGAAAAAGGTCTGGTGGCCATGTAAGTCTGATAAGCGCTGAGTTTTAAACAGGTTCCTTGGTGCAGGACTTCTCAGAACCTTTATTATGCTAATGTGCACAGTGACTCCACTAGAGGGTGCCTTATTATGCAACATTTCTAAGCGTTTTGACATGAAGTTGCAGGTCAGCACATACTGACTTAATAAAATACTGAACCTTCTTAAAAAACAATAGCAAGTACATAAGGCTTATAAGACTTGTGATGGAGATGATTCAAAGGCAGCATGTCCAGTACTATCCCCTCACTCCAGTACTGTCCCCTCTCTCCCCCTCTCTGCCATTGCTGGGCAGCACAGTCCCATCCTCCCGTGCGAGCTTAACTTTGGAGCCAAGTTAAGGGAAGTGGACGACCAAACTGGGAAAAACCGTTTTTGGTAAAGTTCTGAAAATACCAAGACTGATTTATTTGTGGGGCTCAAAAGCTTTGGGGGTGATTTCCAAAGAGACATACACAGAATTTTTTTAGCCAGGGACATTTTGGAATAAGTTTCTCGTAATCTTCCAAGGTGCCTGCTCTGGAGAGCAACTCTTGTTAATAATGAGAATTCCAGCGTCTGTTTTAAAACGAGGTTTCAGCCTTGGGAAAGGCATAGAAAACAAGAGCCAGATTCTCCCTTTCTCGTTGGCCGGTAAGCACAGCTGCTGGCACCCAAGGGGCAGCTCACACCGTTGGTGGGACATAGACAAGTAGATGGACGGAGAATGCTGAGTGCGTGGAAATGAATTCTATAGAGTCACTGGCTCCAGTGCATTGTTGCCCATCTCTAAGAGTAGAAATAGGTCGTGAAGAACATAAAAGTTTCCCGTCCTACATACACTTGGAGAAAGATTCCCTCTGTCTACCTCTGAGAGCCTGGGGTTTTTTGTTTTCTTTAACCCCAAGGTTGGCAAATTGGTCAATAGTTCTTTAAAAATTCCATATAATCAATTTCATTGTTTCCTCTCTGTAAGGATCCTCCAACCATTTGAAAGGTAGTAAGAAGCTCTAGTCTCCAATCTGCCGCTTGGTCTTACAGGAAAAAAAAATCCCTTAGCAAATGTACCTGGACAGAATAAATAGGGGTGGGGCCGGAGGTGGGGATGGCCAGTGGAGGGTGTGTTGACCTGCCCCACAAAGCTGAAATATATAGAAAAATTAAGAAGTGATCAGAGCAGTAACTTCCTGTAGTTGTGGATTTGGGCAGCATACACTCTGCAAAATCAAGAAATGGTCTGATCTGAATTGTGATTGCTCTCTTGGTCTTAAGAAGTCATGAAGGGGAACTTTGTAAAGTCAGGGAGGCTTGTCCTAACTGCCCTCCCACTGCAGGGCGCTTCTAGATCCCACGGAACCGTCCCCTCCCCCTCCCGCTGGGCCAGCTTGGAGCCAGAGAGGCAGTTATGACAGTTGGGAAGTAGAAGGTGCAGGAGACAGATCGGCTCCCCACAGAGAGAACTTTCTGAGAACTGTACCGACCTAAAATGAACTGGGCTGCCTTGGGAGGGCCTGAGTACCTCGTCCCAGGAGCCATACAGATAGAGGCGAGATGCCCACTAAGCAGAAATATCACAGAATGGTACCAGGGGGGACAGGGGTGGGAGAAGGGAAGGTTGTGTGTGCTTGTCTCTCCCCCCCCCCAGAGAAGCCTGTCCCACAACTCAGATGCTCTCTCATTTGTATTGTGTTGTGACTACCACCAACCATACTTCTATGAGTAGAAAAGAACAGTTAATATGTTGTTGTGTTTCTGAAAGTGAGGTCCATGAATTACTTAGATTAGCACTGCTGTGTGATTGTAAAAAATCTCTAGACCTAAATCAGAACCTTTGGGGGTGGGCCCAGGAGTCTGTATTTTAATATGTTCTGTCAGTGATTCTTACTGTCAGTAGTTTGAGAACCACTGGCGTGGTGGTTAAAAGCACTCTGGAGGTTCAAGTCCTGCCTCTGGCTGTTACTCGCTGGGTGATCTTGGGTAGGTTGTTTAAATTCTCTGGGCCTTAGTTCCATAGTCTATACAATGGGGATGATCATTAGTTCTAGCCTCAAGGGGTTTTTGTGAGATTAAATAAGGCAGTTTAGCACCCTGTGAGCTGCTGTGATGGGCCCCCCACTTACAATGGCAGTAACAGCAGCCCCTCCATGGCTGGGGGGCACAGAGCTGGAATGTAATGCAGGTGCTTAACGCAGCTGGCCAGCCGACCTCCAGCTGCTGTGCGTGAGGATTACCTGTGCTGCTTGGGCCCCATTCCCATGCTTTGAATCCGTCATTCTGGGAAGGGGCCCAGGAAGCCGTACTTTGGTTATGCTCCAGGAACGGCTCTGACACACACCCAAGTTTATAATAACGCTGTGCAGTGGTGTTAGCACAGCATAGCGGCTTCGCAGGGGACCAGACCTGTGTGCAAGAGCCTGTTCTTCCCGAAACAGCTGCATAGCCCTGAGAAAATGAAGCTTTCATGCCTTCATTTCCCCATCTGTAAAAAGACTGTAATAATCCTCATTTTGTAATATTATTTTACAAATTAATGTGGGTAAAGCACTTTGCAAAGTGCCCGACACAGAACAAGTGCTCAACAGTTGTAACTAAACTCTAAAATCTATAATCCAGACAAAACGCAGCCTCCTTCCATTAGTCTTCGTGGAAAATATTGCTACCATTAAGCCCATCTCATGTTGATAGAAAGCCCTGGTCTTTGCTTTATATTCAGTGTCAATAGAAGCACTGAGTTTATCTTTTTAAACATGCAGTTCTTTCAGACCACCATTTATTGATTAAGAAAAACAGGCCAAATGAACTCCTGTTGGTGGTTTGCAAGCATAAACACACCCTTTTTCTTGGGCCCTTGTAGAGAGGGAGACTCCTCTGCCGTGTCCCTGGGACCACGTTTATCTAACATTTGGCTAGGTAGACGAGACTAGGTACAAATGGAAATTTTTTTCATCCCCCTTTTCTGCTCTGCAAAGTATTTGACTTAACATTTTCTGTAGGAGGCAATTTTGGTTATTTTTACCTGTGTGATTGATGGCTGGCAACCTGGAACTCTGGTTTAATTCTAGACTCCAGAGATGGCAAGCCTTGCAGGAGAGTTAACTCTTCTCGCCCAGGGAGGATGGGCCCCGTCACCCCGGCCTTGCGCACCCCTTGCTCAGGAGATCCTGCCTGATAACTGCTTGGGCCTTTCTCTCTCTCTCTCGCTTTGGCCCAGGTACCATTACTACGGCATTGCTGTGAAGGAGAGCTCCCAATATTATGATGTGATGTACTCCAAGAAAGGGGCCGCCTGGGTGAGCGAGACGGGCAAGAAAGAAGTGAGCAAACAGACGGTGGCCTATTCACCCCGGTCCAAGCTTGGAACGCTGCTGCCGGAGTTTCCAAATGTCAAAGACCTAAACCTTCCGGCCAGTCTGCCTGAGGAGAAGGTGACCACATGCGAAGTGTTACTGGGAGAGGGTGGTTTTTCTCTTTCTTTTCCACACAACACGCGCACGTACACACACACACACACACACACACACACACACACACACACTTTCGTTGCCAAATGGTGAGTTTAAAAATACAAAGCTAGAAATCTAAGTCAAGTATGGACTTTCGTTAATAATGATGTATCAGTTCATTAGCTATGACAAATGTCCCATACTAATGTAAGATAACAATAGAGCTCACTGGGCGTGAGGCTAAATGGGAACTCCCTGCACTATCTTCAGAACTTTACTACAAATCTAATATTATTCTAGAATAAAATGTTTATCTGTCTACCTATCAACCTACCTATCTACCTACCCACCTACCAACCCACCAACCTACCCATCTATGATGTTCCTGTCTCATTTCACAAAGGAAGGGCCCCTCTCCTCTAGATGGCTTTTTTATAGGATTAAGCTTATTTTCCTATGTGCTGCAGAGAATATGGTGAAATCATGGTCCCACAGACAGAGAAGATTGTATAGGTATAGCGACTCAGTTTGAGCCACAGGGTGTCTGGAGGAAATTATTGGAAACACACATCTGGGGACTTTCCCCTGAGTCGTCACATCTCTCACCTGTGGGGCTTCTTCCACCTGTGACCCTGGGAGCTGGGATGTGGTGATGAACGACACATGCGTCCTTTCCTCAGGAAGCTCACAGCAAATGGGGACAGAGAGAGCAACCTGTGTTTTCCATACAGAGAGTGAATGTTCTGAGAGAGAAACACTCTCTGGTGCTGTGTGAGCACAGAGGAGGGAGCTGAGGGTCGGCAAACATCACCTAATGAAAGTGTGTCTCACTGGGGTCCTGCAGGATGGGTAGGAGTTGGGTGGACTTCATCCCCTCCACAGGGAATAAATGAGTTGAAAATTGGAATTCCAAGGGCAGCAGTAACATGTACTAATGTAGTCCTTTATTGTTGGTCCCTCCCCACCCCCACAGGTTTCTACCTTTATTATGATGTACAGAACACACTGTCAGAGAATACTGGACACTGTAATAAGAGCCAACTTTGATGAGGTAGGTCAACACCCATTGAGCTGTGGACACTCTGTGTTAAAATAGTATAATAAAACTGGCTCCTGTTTCATGAGCTCCTGCGAGGTGCCAGACCTTCTGGAAGCCCCTGATGCACATTTTCAGTTCACTTAATCCTCATAGTGATCCTGGGAGCCAGGCACCATTGTTGTCTGGTGACTAGCAGTTGGCATGGCCTTTTCCTTGATCTGACTAGTGAGCTGCATCCTGCCCAGTTGGTCCACTAGGAAGACAGTTTTGTCAGAGTAGCATTACATCCAGAATTATAGATTCCGAAAAACTAAAGGAAACCTTTTCTGTATTTTGGATTTAATTTCTCCTGAGGCTCATCTCCTGCGGTGCATTTGGAGCTGGTTACTGGTATCCTCCATTCTCAAGTCTGGTCCATGTGTCTGTCAAATCCCCCCAGTAGGGGACTGAAGTGGTAATCTAGGAGACTGACTTTAAATAATCACTTTCAGTCACTTCCCTCTGATTATTTTACCACTCACGCTTGCAAAGAGTCAGAACTTCTTCCTTCTGCCTAATAATAAGTTTCCACTTGGTAAATGCCTACATGATGCCAGGCATTTTATATAAGTTATGTGATTTCCTCCTAACAATAGGTAGACACCATTATCTCCATCTTATAAAAGCTGGAAGCTCACACATATTTAGTCTTGAGCTCCAGATTCTGTTGGCATCTAATTAGCCAGAGTGCTGATTTTCTGCCACAGATCTGTTTTCCAAGTCTTAGCTCACCACAACCCACCTGATCGCTTAAGCCACAAACCTCGATTCTTCTCTTTCCCTCGCCCCTCCTGTCCAGCCTGTCGGGAGGTCCTTTCGGCTGTACCTCCCGATCGAAACACTGCCTGTCCATTTCACATCTCATGTCCAAGTATCAGCTCTTAAGCTTCGCACTGTTCCCCTCCTTCCTTTTTCTTCTCGCTCCGAGGGACCAGTACCGTTGGACATTAAACGGTCTAAAATGCAAAGAGTAGGAAGGGAGGTCTGGATAAAACACGCCCTACAAAGGCGGCTCCAGCGACGGAGTGCTGATCAGGGCTCCCTGTGCCTCGTGAACAGATGCCTGCGGCAGACACTGCTTTTCCACAGATTTGTTTTACCACACACAGCCACTGGTCTTTTCCAGAATTTCTGCTAGGAACTGACTGCTCATATACTAGAAGGGTAGGGCTGCATGCAAGGAAGGCTTAGAAAGGCAAACAGATTCAGAATCTGCCAAGTCTTGGGAATCAGCTGGGCAGAGCTTGGAGTGGGAAGGGCAGGCAGGGAGGCCCAGTACCAGTGGAGGCCAGTGCCCAGGGACGAGCTGGGATTGAGGGACAACAGAAGGCTCTGTGGAGGGCAAGCTCCTTGTCCAAGAGATGTGGCTCTTTCCAGGCCCAGCCAGACCCACAGTCAGCTACCAGGAGTCCTAATGACAAGTGAGCAGAGCCACAGTGGGGATTCTGGCTGGGTGACATTGAGAACTTGGCGAGGGTGTGTCAAATGCCTAGGACAGTGCAGGGATTTCTTGGACCCAGTAGTGGTGGTGCCTCCATGATATAACAGTAATAGCTAACCTTTATTAAGCATCTACTACATGCCGAGCGCTATAATAAGTGCTTTTAAGGAATCTTTACCAAAACCTATGCAGTAAGTACTACCTCTGCTCCCGTTTCCCATGTAAGGAAACTGAGGTGTAGAGATATTATGCACCTGGTTGGTAGTGGGGCCAGGACTGGACTCTGGGAAACAGTCTTCACTCATCTGGATTGTCTGTTTGAATTTTCAACCTGGATGGAAACTTTGCTGTATTTTCACTGTCATGGAATTAATGGAACTGTGACTTAAGTTTCACAATTTACAAATATGACTTTATTCACATCTTTGATCATGTTTTTGGTGATTACCATGTTCCCTCTAGGAAGTCAGGGGACATGCTTTCCCTCCCATTCCCTGCTCCCCAAGCCTCTCATCCAGTGTCTGCACCACGACGTCCAGGCAGGCCATGGATGTTGGAGAAGTGAGATCAGGTCACCAGGTTGGGGTCAGGGTGGCCTGGTGAGAGGAAAGCAAGACCTTACTCCTCAGAGGGGCCTGAAGGACACTATATGCAGGTCCCTAGGGCAGGGGCAGAAAACTGGGAAGTAGGCAGAAGTTGAAGGAGAGACGGGTCTCAGGAATGGGGTACTGGGGCAGAAGCCCATTTACCATGTGAAGAACAAACGAGCCACAAGACTGATTGGTGGAGAGACAAGCAGACATGGGTCTATGTCATCAATTCCCTGACTTGCTGTTTGGCTTGGGACAAGTAGGTTAATGTCTCTGCAGAATGGGAGTAATGATTCTCAGCTGTAGTAGTAGTATGAGTGTTAAATGTGAGAACCTGTGCAAAGTACCTGGCATATAGTAGGCACTCAATAAATAAAGCTAATGCCAATAATAGTACCACCTCCAAAGTATTGGGCTGGGTACTAAATTACCTCCTGCATTGGGTCAGGACTGACATGGGGAACCAGGGATGTGGTGATGCTGTAGGTGGGAGAGCGCCCGTCTGTGGAGAAAATAATACAATGGTCCAGGAACCAAGTGGAGCCCATGAGATCACAAAAATTCAGTTATTCCCCAACTTCAAGATGAGCCACTCCTCAATGTTGGCAGAAGTCTAGATATTTTTTAATGTTACTCTATATACAGCCTAAGCGTCTTCTGCCATTTCTCTTCACTTCCCTTATCTTGTCCCACCCCTCTACCCCCTACTCTACTTTCTCCCTGACCTTCAAGTCACACACTGAAAGACACAGGGGTCGGCGCCCTCAGGGGGTTCTCTGCTTGGACATTCCCTCTACCACTTGTTCATCAACAAGGCAGCCTGAGTTCCTGCTGGCATCGTATTAATAACACCCCCCTGTCAGAGTGCCTGCCTCATTTCTGTTCTGTGCCAGTGGTTGGGGTTGGAGTGCCACGTAGCTTACCCACCAGATGTGACCATCTAGCATCCCATAATGGCACCAAAGGGCCAGGGCTCTTTAGGGAAATGGAGGAATTTGGATATGAAGAGGGCCTTGCACTTTCTCCAGTTTTTGGCACGCAAGTTTGAATCAGGAGATTTTTGCTTGTGGTACCTACTCTCTTCCCTTCCAGCCCGCATTCCTCTTACCAGCAATTCACAGCCGTCCCCTTTCTTTCCGGAACACCCAGGGGGCCCTGGGGCACCAGTGGGCCCAAAGAATAGTGAATTCAAGTAGTCTGAGCTTTTTAAAAACAATATCCCACCTTCCCTTCCTTAAACTCTCCCCAGACCACAGCAGGCATGAAGGGGCCGACGGGCTCACCTGCTAACCCTCTCCCAGGCAGAAGAGACCCCAGGCTGCCAGGCCACGTGGTTCTCCAGCAGTGGGCATGCGGCACACGTGGGCAGGGGGAGCCTGGGACAGGAGGGCCGTGCAGGGCATCCTGAGCCACACCGGGCTGGCCGGCCTGGCCTTGGCCGAGTCCCAGGGTTCTGCTGGGGGGGCCCTGTGTGACCTCACGCTTCTCTCTTTGGGTCGATACAGGTTCAGAGTTTCCTCCTGCACTTTTGGCAGGGAATGCCACCCCACATGCTGCCCGTGCTGGGCTCCTCCACGGTGGTGAGCATCGTCGGCGTGTGTGACTCCATCCTGTACAAAGCTATCTCGGGAGTGCTGATGCCCACGGTGCTGCAGGCGCTACCTGACAGGTGGGCACGCTCCTCGTCTCCCCCATGGCTGGTCCCCAGCACTTACTGGTCCGCTTCTCTTTTATTGACTCAAATCATGCACTGTCTGGGGGTCCTCCTTATAAATACTATTAACATTGTACTTTTTAAAATGAAATTTAGAGAAAAATGTTCAGAATTCAAACTGTATAATATGATGTACAGTGAAAAGCATCCCCCACTCTTTTTCTCCAGACACTCAGGTCCCCTCCCCAGAGCATCAAATATAATCTCCTTGGGGGTCTATCCAGATCTGCTATGCACATGTAACTGATACACATAATATACTTTTTCTCACCGAAACAGTGATACACTATCTATACTGTTCTGTACCTTGCTTTAAAAAACAAATATCGGTGATCAGGTTGGACTTGCCCATCCAAATGCTCTCTCCACTGTGCTGCTTGCTGCCCTCTGCCCTGGGGGCGGACCACATGGAGCTCTTCTCAGGGCTCCCTCTCCCCAGGCTGCCACCTGGGACCAGCTAATGGGGGGAGTCTGGTCAGGAGGGAGATCAGAGAGAGAAAAGAGAGGGAAGGCAGGAGACTGACTCTGCCTCCCTCTGTGTGAGGCTGCCTCAGGCTTGTCATGTCTCGCCTCCCAAGGGGCTCTGCTGCCTTCCAGGTTGTCCTTTGGGCGTGGAGGTGGGTCAGAGCCCTCTACCCCAGGTTGAAGCAACCTCCTTTATGGGTTCCTCTTTGCTTGTCTACACCTTTATGACTTGTCCCTTGTAAATAAACTCTCCTATTTCTAGTGGCATTTGTTTTCTGTTGGGACCGTTACAGAGAGCATCCCACATCAGTCAGTCTATAAAGAGCCTTTTCCCCTTTTTCATACCTGTGTACTGTTCCACTGTATTGAATTTAATCAGTGGTCTGATATTCCTAGTCTTGTCCTACTACAAGCAATGCTGTGATGAATGATATTTGAAGTGCATTTTTTACGTGGTGAAATGCATTCATTTCCTAGGACTAAAAGTGCCACAAACCAGGTGGCTTAAAATAGAAATTATTCCCTCACAGTTCTGGAGGCCAGAAGTCTGAAATTCGGGTGTTGGCAGGGTTGGTTCCTTCTGGAGATCTTGAGGAGGATCTGTTCCAGGTCTTTCTCCCAGCTCCTGCTGGTTGCTGCGAAGCCTTAGTGGGCCTTGGCTGTAGACAGATCACCCAGGTGTCTGCCTCCAGTCTTCACATTGGCTCCCACTCTGTGGGTCTCGCTGACTCTTAAGGACACTTATCATCGGACCTGAGGCCCACCCAATTAATTCAGGGCTTCATCTCAATAAGATCCTTTATTTAATCATGTCTGCAGAGGCCCTTTTTCCAAATAAGTCACCTTCACGGGTTCTGGGTAGACGTATATTTGGGGGACCACCATCCACCCTACTACATGGAATATATGTATGTGTAGGATATATTCCTGCGGCTGAATTCCTGGTTCAAAGGACATGTGACTTAAACTTTTCTCAGTAAACTTTTAATTTGCATTTCTCTTACGATGAGTGAGGTTGAATATATATATCTTCATATCTTTAAGAGTGATTTTCATTTTCTCTCCCATGAATTCTCTGTTGTTACCCTTTGACTGTTTTTCTCTTTGGTAGTTGATATTTTTCTCATTGATTTTTAGGAGCTCTTTATTTATTAGGGATATTAACCATTTATCTATAATAACAGTTTCAAGTATTTTTTGTTTGTCTTTGCTATACAGAAAATATGTTTGTGTAGTTGAATTTGTCAGACTTTGTTTTTATGCCTTCTGGATTTTGTATCATAGTTTTAAAAGCCTTCCGCTTTCTAGTTATAAAGTAACTTCCCCATGGTTTATCCCCTAACTTTATGGTTTAATTTTGTACTTCTGAATTTTTGTCAATTTGGAATTCAACCCGGTGTAAGATGTAAAGTATGGCTTCATTTTCCCCCCCAGCAGCCATCCTGTTGTCCCAATACCAGATGTTAATTATTCCAACTTTTTTTCACAGATTTGAGATGCCTTCTTTTTTCTATAGTAAATTTTATAGGTATTTGGGGCTATTTCTAGACTTCCTATCCTATACAGTGTCCCAGACCAACAGTATTTTCTGCCCTTCCCTGGCCACTTGAGGCTTTTGTTCCATAAGGGAGAGCCATCCGGGTAGGGCTTCATGCAGTGCCTGCTGCCCTCCTCCAGGCCTGCACCTCAGAGACGGGCTGTCTCCTTTCTCCTCTCCTGCCCCAAGTCCTTCTGAGCATCTGGCCAGCTCAGACCCCCACCCCTTCCTTTCCAGCTCTGTAGAGCATATTGAAATATGCTTTCCGGTGAATAAGTGACAGTGTCATAGAGATAACCATGAGTCATGCACTCTTACTTGTAAGAAACGTAGATCATTCTCAAACTTGGGCTTTTTGCCTCTCGTGACCTCCCAAGGGATGCTGGAACAGTGGTCGTTAATAACGACTGGTTTAGCAGACGTAAGAAGCGTGTTTGGTGGGGAGGGTGTGGGAGATGGGTGGGCAGGGAGGGTAAGACATCAGTGAAGCAAAGAGAAGCCTGAGATTCTAAACCCATGGCCAGGCCCCTGACCTTTCAAGCAGCAGAAGGCCCTGGTCTGGGCACAAGGAGTCATGGCGTCTCAAGGTCATGCGCTGTGTGGGCATTTTCATCACCTGGTCTGCAGTAAGGTAGCGGTGGTAACCCTGGGCTCTGGGACCAGGTAGAGCTGGACTTAAACCTTGGCTCTTGCACTTACTTGCTGCATCCCCTTGGGCAAATAACTTCTCTGGGCCTCAGCTTCTTACCTCTTTGCTGGGAATGTCAATAGCACCTACTTGCTAGCGAGGAGTAAATATAAAATGTGTGTGAAGTGTTCAGTGCAGTGTCAGTTGTGCTCGTTAAAAGGTTGCTGTATTGTCACTGCTTTGCTGTTGTACCAGCATCACTGCTGGAGGTCATTCAGGCACTTTCAAGTGTGGAATTAGGATGCAGGAGGAGGGCGGAAGCTGGAGCCACAGATGTGGGAGCATCTGCTCCAAGGTGAGGAGAAGGGGTGTCAGCAGGAGTGCAGGGCGGGCCCCGGGAGCACCAGCCTGGGGAGGGGCTCAGAGGAAGTAGAGCCGGGGAAGGAGACCAGGTAAGTCAGCAGGGAGAACGTCAGGCCGTGGGGTGTACACTGCTGGAGGAGAGCATGTCAGAAAGCAGGGTGTGGTCAGCACCACCTGCTGCTGCAGGAAGGTGGGTGGGCTGGGAGGCACCTCTCAGACCAGGTGACCAGACAGGCCAGCTCCTTCTGCACTCGAGCAGGAAAGCCTGAATGTTTAGGTTACTCCTAAAAGTCCCACAGTCCCACGTCTGAGTCCCAAAACAGAACCCTTTCCAGGCCGAATCCTTCCTTGCTTTTCTTCAGCTTAATAAAGTCAAACAATTGCACCTAGTGAAAGGCCCCATCCTGCTGCTTACTTTCTGCTCCTAGACAAAGGCCAGCTCCCCCATTCCAGCAGCAAGTAATTCCTCCTGGATATATGTCGTGGATGGAGAACAGCAAGTCCCCCATCCCTGACGGTCCAGCTGCCGTGGGAGGCTCACTCTAGACACACCCTAGGTTCTGACCTGTGTTAAGAGCTTCCAAACGTTCTGAGATGTCTCAGAAGTTGGATCCAATGTGCAACTAACTGATATCATATTTGAACCTTTGCTTTATTTTTTTAATTATTGAATTTATTGAGGTCACACTGGTTCAAGGATTATACAGGTTTCAGGTGCACAGTTCCACCACATACCATCTGTACACGGGACTGTGTGCTCGCCACCCCAAGTGAAGTCTCCTTGAACTTTTGCTTCACTACACGGGCAGGGCTTTGGTTTCACTCAGAATTCGACATTTATTCAGCACCTCCTGTGCCTCAGGCACTCTGCTGGGCATGGGGCGCACAGTCCCTTTCCTTTCAGGAAGATGTACTTCATTCTTTCCTTACACACCCACATTCACTCACCAGGAATCCTGTTGGTTCTGCCTTCAAGATATTTTAATCTGACCATATCACATTATTTCCAGTTAGCACCCTCACCCGCCCTCTTGCCTGGACTATTGCAGTAACTCTGCACAGATCTCCCTGTTCTGTCCTTGTCTTCCTACAGTTGATTTTCATCACAGGAGCCAAAGTAATCTTTAAAACATATGGCAGGATGGAGAGTGCTGAGATAGTGGGGGAAGCTGAGAAACTGGGGACAGCGGCAATTTCACATATTGTAGTCAACACTGAACAAACCTTTGAAGTTGGCAAGGAAGGGAGCCAGGCTGCTATCTGGGGAGCAGCTTTCTAGGCAGAGGGAGCAGCGAGTGCAAAGGCCCTGGTGAGGCTGGCAAGGGCCTAGAGAAACAGAGAGGGGACTGGTGCCCATGGGAATGGAGTGAGCCGGGGGCAGGGGACAGGAGCTGAAATCAGAGAGATAAAGGGGGACATTTGGGTAGGGCCTGATGGGAAATATATCTGAGTTCTGTGTACCTGGGGATTGGGAGCCATTCATTCATTTGTTTCACTTAACGAACATTTCTTATGTGCCTGCTAGGTGTGTGGCACTATGCCAGGTGCTGAGGATACAGTGGGACATACAGTCTAGTGGGAAAGATGGACATTGATCAGATAGTCACACAAGTTAGTGTATGGTTACCAACTGTCACATCTGCAGTACCCTCGCAGAGGAGTCATTGGGGGCTCTGACCTGGTCTAGGGGATTCAGAGAAAGTTTCCTGTGGAAGTAACATTTGGTCTGAGATCAGGTGTAGGTAAGGAGGGGTGGGATGCTCTTGGATGAAGGATGCCAAGGACACGGGCCCTGAGGGGGCAAAAACCTGGGCAGAGGCCAGTGGGCCTGAAATGCGGACGAAGGGAGGAAATGCTCAGTGAGGCTGGAGAGGAAAGTAGGCTAGAATGTGAGCTTTGGTGGTCCTAGTGAGGATGTTGGCTTTTACCGTAAAGTAACGAGAAAGCTCTGAGGAGTTTTAACCACCGGGGAAATAGGTCAGGATTGCAAGTGCTGGGC
The DNA here is from genome assembly GCF_964146895.1 of Miniopterus schreibersii. Lineage (NCBI taxonomy): Eukaryota > Metazoa > Chordata > Mammalia > Chiroptera > Miniopteridae > Miniopterus > Miniopterus schreibersii. The sequence continues at coordinate 176,653,320 of NC_138102.1, forward strand.
AAAGCCCTCTGGTGCCGTGGAGGATGGGCTGGCGGCCTGAAGGTGAGCAGGCCAGGGGAGACTCTGGAAGCTGTTGTGGGGGCCCCGGTGAAGGATGGGGACAGCTTAAAGTGGGAGACAAGGGAGGAAGCTGGGTGAGGCTGCGAGGTAACTTGAAGGTAAAATCTGTGATACCCGTCAGTGGGAAGAGAGACTATTTGAGTCTCAAAGTAGTTGCACTAAAAGAAGAACAGCCAGATATTATAAGCTTCATAATGTGATGCAAGGGGCAGCCACCTACCAAGTTTTCTTCCCTACAAAAAATAAAAATCGTAACTGAATGTAATCAAGTCTTTAGACCTAACTGCTAGTTTATAGAAAACACATAGGTTAAATGCACCACGAGGAGAAAATCAGAATGTGAGACATTGCAGGGAACAAAGAGCGTGAGGAAGCCCTAAACCAGTGGCATGGTGTAGACTGAAGACATAGGAAAGGCAATGTTATGTGTTTTATGCAATGTGTGGACCTTGTTTGGATCCTGATACTAACAAGCTAAAAGATTTCTTTGAGATCGAGAAATTTGAGTGCAGACTGGGCTTTAGAAAATGTTAAAGAAATACTTTTCATTCTGTTAGGCACACTAATGGCATGGTGATAAATTAAAATGGCAAAATGTTGCTAATTATTAAAGCTGAGTCATTGATATTTGGAGGTTCATTATGCTTTCTCTCTATCCTGGGGTATGTTTGAAATTTTCATAATAAATGAAGTTATTAAAAACAAAACTTCATGGAAAGTGGAGTTCCCACTGACGTAGGGAACACGAGGAAAGAGCCGGTTCTGACGGGGAAATGATGAGTTCAGTTTGCACAGGTTGAGTGGGACGTGAGTTTGGCGTGGGACTTCTGAATGGAGGGTCCTGCGTGCAGTTGGTGGGAGTTTTGAGGACCTCTGCTCTGGAGATGTGGCAGTGAGTAGATGGTGACTGCCGTGTGGGCTCGGAGAAGCTACCCAGGGCAGGAATCAAGAGTGGTAAGGGGCCCAGGCCTAGCCTTGAAAGAACTGGAAGATGCAGTGGCCAGGCAGAGGGGGCTGAGCGTTGTGACTGAGGAGGAGCCAGAGGATGGGGTCACACATGCCAAGGGAAGTAGATGTTTCCAACAGGAGGAAGGGCTAACAGAGCCTGATGCCGCCAAGATGCCAGGCAGGACGAGAGCCAAAATGAGTCCATTGGGTTTGCGTCATGGATGGAGGCTGCCATGTGGTTGAGGGACAGGAGTGAGGTCAAGAGTGAATGGGAAGTGACGCAAAGGAGACGGGGTGTCTAGACGAGCTTGAAGCCGTATGTCTGTGAAGAGGAGGAGAGGGTGGTGGCTTGAGGAGTGAGGAGATGAGAGGGTTTTTGTTTTGAAGGGGAGCCACTGTAGGGTGCATTAGGATGGAGAGAGGAGTGGCCCAGGCCGAAGGAAGAGGTGGGCGTTAGGCAGAAGTGGTGGCAGGAGGGGATGAGATAGGGGCTTGACCCCTTGATTCTGTGGAGAAGTAGGAGGTGATGCCGCCTGCTGGTGGAGTGGGAGGGTTTGGGGGCTGGAGGTGGGAGTCTTGGGAGAAGGCTGGAATTTGCCGCGGAAAAGGGTAGAATGGCTGAGCAGAGAAACATGGTAGGAGCACCCAGTGGGCGGGGGTGCTGATCATGGTGTGGCAGGGGAGTCGGCAGGAGGCTGAACCAGGGCAGGGCAGGTGGTGCTGGTGGAAGGCAAGGATGGTGTGGGTGTCAGCGTGGGGAGAGGTCCCTGTGGCCCTCATGACTAAGGAGGACTTCACGGAGGACCCTGGACCTAGAGCTATGAGCACGCGATTTTGATTGTGGGACCCTGAAAATGGTGCCCAATGTCCTTTCAACTCCAAATTTCCATCTCATATTATAACCTACTCCCCCCCTACACACACACACCTTTTACCCCTCTAGTCCCTTCCCACCTCCTGCTTCAGAACAGCCCTTCACTTTCCAAGTCTGATATGAGTTCAAGGTTCATGTCAGGGTTGTCTGCAAGTTTAAAACTCTGCTGTTGCTTCCCAGTCCCCACCAAAAAGCAAGCAGTTCATTAAGCCTGGGCCCAGACTGGGTGGCAGATGACCGAATGCTGCTGGGTCCCCGTCTGGCTGGGGAGCTCAGGCAAGACTGGGCAGCATGCGGAGGAGAGGCCAATGGCAAATCGGTGCTCTGAGGCTCACTCGCCACTGTCTTCACCCCTCACCCGAGGCTCTTCAGAAACACAAAGGATGGTGCTTTGCTCACAGAGAGTCCTGGATGCCTCCCAGCCTCACAGTGGGCTTTCCCCACTCGTGCCTGCGGGGTCCCTGTCGCCCAGCACTGGCACCAGAGCACATTCCGTTCATGCCTTTCTCAGACCCACCAGCTCTCTGCAGGGCTGGGGCCACCAGCCTCATCTCTGAAGTTGCTTCTGTGAGTAGTACCTATTGCTTACAGCCCAGTGGAAGGACTGGGCAACACACGAGGCATTTAAAATGTATCCTTTGTCTTTCTAGCTTAACTCAGGTGATCCGAAAGTTTGCCAAGCAGCTGGATGAGTGGCTAAAAGTGGCTCTCCACGACCTCCCAGAAAACCTGCGAAACATCAAATTTGAATGTAAGTACTGAGCATGGGAGCTGCGGTGAAGGGGGAAATCATTTTCATTCCAGACACATTCATAGGTTGTTAATAAAGTCATTACAACAATAGCAGCTACCATTTACTGTGTGTTACTACAAAGCACCAAGTATGCTTAGCGCTTTCCATACATTAACTTATTTAATCCTTACAAAATGTTTATTGCAGGTGGCACACCTATTTTCATAGAAAAGGGGACAGGCCCACAGAGGTAGTGAGGAGCAGAGGCAGGATTGCTCCCAGCTCTGTCAGTTACACCAGAGTTTCTGCTCATCACCTTCATGTCCTATCTCGCCTAGTCCTCATGCCACTTCTGTGGCGTAGGACACAGTGTTCCTGTTCTACAGATGAGGCTTCAAGAGGCAGAGAAATGTGCCCACAGCCACACAGCTGCCAGGAGTGCAACTCCAGTCTGTCCGACCCCCAGACCCGGAGATTTCCCCTGAGCTCCTGCCCACAAAATGAAAATGGTGATATCAGGAGACAGAAAATAGCTCAGGAACTCACATATTTAATTTTCTGCCTAATGAGAAAGCCAATTTAATATTTCTCAAAGGGGGTTGGGACTGCGAATCTTCTCTTTGCTGAGCGTCACCCCGCATTGCCCAGCATTGGTTTTGCCTGAGGAAACTAGTCCGATTTCTGTCTTGATGTGTCTGCACTTGTAGAAGACTCACGTGCTGTTAAACAAAGATGAAATGATTTTCAGCAAATAAAAGTTTTAAGATATATGTTTCTTAAAGCCCCATTTGAACATAGCTTGCCATTCTTGCCCCAAATCGGAGCCCCCAGGAAAATGAAGGGGATCAAATTACCCTCGCTCCCCGGGCGCAGGGAGCCCTTTCAGCCGCTCCGCGGCCCCTGCCGCGCCCACCGCCTATTGATAAAGCCCGCTTTATTTCACGGCTCTCAGTTCTTTTCTTTTCCCGGGCACTAAATTCCACATCACAAAGTTAAAGAAAAAGTAATTAAGGGCAAGGATTAACGATTGATCAGCCTGGAAAATTAGAAGTTCATCTGCCCCCCATTCCTCCACCCCACGCCCTATTTTTCAAGCCAAGCTGGCTCTGAGTACAAATTACAATAATCCCAGTTCCACTTCTGATTGTTTCTTGACCAGTTCAAAAATTAATGAGAGAATGCCTGTGCTGGTTTTAATTATGCTGACAAAACAAACCTGTTGAAAGTTGGCCGTGAGGAGCTTTCTTAGACCTTCCACCTGTGGGTTCCTGGAGACACCCACTCTTCCCTGGGAGCCTTGGGGTGCACCTCAAAAGCCGGCAAGGAGTGGAAACACCCACCATTCCAAATAACTAAGAATGAAGACCCTGGGCAGGCACGTGGCTTGTCTGTTTCTAAATCCACGGAAACAAGATCACCCCACTGCAGATCATCAGTTACCGCATCAGTGTGGGAAACAGAACCATCAAACACGCAGCAGGTCCCGGAGCGCCTTTGATGAACCTGACAGAGTATGAACGCAAAGCCACGTTCAAGGTGCAGCCGGGCTCCAACCTGGGAGCAACCCCTAGCAGCGCACCGCCGAGGCTCAGTCAGGTTCCTATTGGATGGACCACTTTTTAAAGGGCCTTGTTCAAAGCTTCCACTGGATTCCTGCAATTATTTATGGGGAGAAGTGATTGAGCTTGCAATTAGCTAAATGAAAGACAAGTAAATAATCGCTTTTACTCACGGTTGATTGACATCACAGTTTCTCACACCTGCTAGTGTGACTTTGAAACGTATGCCCCAAATATCACCAATTTAGGAAACAGTTGTCCAAATGGGAAAACAAAGAATCCAGAGCCGGGTTGTGCCATGGGCACCTATAATGGGGTTAGGCAATGAGACAAATTCAGGTAAATAAGAAAGTTACTTTTTTAAATCTGCTCCTGGGAAATCCTGAGTAGGACCATAAAGCCAGCAAATATTTCAAACCGCCTCTTTTCTTCTTTCAGTGTCAAGACGGTTTTCCCAAATTCTGAGACGGCAGACATCACTGAATCACCTTTGCCAGGTATGTGTCCTGAGCTTTGTGCTCTAACTATCTCCAAGTCACTACAAATGAGGGCAGATGCACAGGACACCTCCCCACAGGATGTCGGGTGTGGCTGGGTTATCTCTCACTGTTATCTTTAATTTCTACATACAAGGAATAAAAATGTTAGCCAATCACTAAGTAGCTTCAACTAACACACAAAACCATTTCTGACATCAGTTGCCTCTTAACCTGTTCTAGGTTCTCAAGTTTGTATTTTCCTTCTGTAAATTGGGTTTTCTCCGCCACTGTTGACTTGTTGGGCTGGATAATTCTTTGCCGTGAGGAGTTGTTTTGTGCATTGTAGGTGTTTAGTAGCATCCCTGGCCTCTACCCACCTGATGCCAGTAGCACCCCCAACCCCCCAAGCCCCACCTGGATTGTGACAATCAGGAATGTCCCCAGACACTGCCAGTGTAGCCTGGGGCACAGTATGCCTGGTTGTGACCCACTGAATCAATGATTCAAACAGATATGGAGGATGACTTGTTTGTAGTTTTTGTGTCATCCAAAGAAGTTCAAAGCCACGAAGCATATTAAATATTTAGCCAATTTTATTTCAGCCTGCCTGTTAACATTCATTAAAATATTAATGATCTAAAAGCAGGAGGAGCAAGCTGGTGGCTACAGGTCAAATCTGGCCCTCAGATGTGTGGGGTTATTTTTGTTTGATTTGCATATGTTCAAAAAAATGTTTTACTCAGTCACTAATAATTGAAACTTGCAGATGACAGCTGAACACCCAAACTTTCTGTAGAGCTGACATCCCCAGAGCTGCACATCCCAGGACAGTGATCAGCTGGCCAGGCTGAGCTTCTCTCCAGTGGCAGGGTCCTCATCTCCCCCGCATTCTGTTACACTTCACTCATGTGTCACCTGCCTGCCTGCTTAATGTGTTTGGGTTTGCAACCCCTCCTTTCTAATCTTGGTTCTGGGTTGGTGCCAGCTATTGAAGGTCAAGGTGGGTGGGAGGGAGGGGCTTGTAGTTAGAGTGGCCTGAGGCAGCCTTCAGGCTAGGAACCAGAATGAATGTATAAGCCGACACCCACACACCTCACTGTTCATGCTCTTCCCCTGGTGTAAACAGCACAGGGAGTGATTTAGAGACCCAGGGAAACCCTTCGAAGCTCCTGCAGGCAGGTGCGGAGGCCACACCTGCCACTGTTCTGGGACGTGGCAGAGCCTGACAGATTAATGGGATTCAGTGAAGAAAACTAATACTGGCAAATTAAAGACACACTGCCCTATTTCCAAGGGTGCACACCTTGGGTCACATCAGGGAACTAGACTTGGTCTTGGTGCGTACCTCAGGGCTCAGAAAGTTTAGGAAAGCCTTTGGCCCTTAACGCACAGGAAGGTAAAAGCACCCACACTCATGCCTATGGGTGAACATGTGCCCGAGCGCGTATGCACACACACATACACACATTTATTTATATGAAAAATATACGCTGTAGAATTCCTGGGGTCAAAGCTATCCTAGCCCCAGGGTCAGCAGGACCATTCCTGGGTCTGGGACTGTCACTTCTCAGGCTCTAGAGACAGAGAGCTACTGAGCACAGAGCTCCCGTCCCGCAGGCTTGCATGGGAAAGCGGGCAGGTCTCGGCCTCATCCCATTGTTCCGCGGGGTCAAGACCCAAGGGTCTGTGAACAGGGGTTGGGTCTGGCCCGGCGGAGTCTGGCCAAGGCCACCTTGAGGTCATTTTTGTTGTTGTTAATCCTCAACCTGAGGATTTTTTTTTCCATTGATTTTTTTAGAGAGAATGGAAGGGAAGAGACAGAGAGAGAGAAACATAGATGTGAGAGACACATGGACTGGTTGCCTCCCGCATGCGCCCCTACTGGGGCTGGGGAGTGAGCCTGCAACCGAGGTATGTGCCCCTGACCAGAATCGAACCCGCAGCCCTTCAGTCTGCAGGCCGACACACTAACCACTGAGCCAAACTGGCTGGGTCATGAGGCTGTTTTTTAGCGAGAAAGGGAAGTCAGTGTGAGAGAGCCACAAGAGAAAACAGTGTCCGGATCTTCTGAGTTATGGGCTCACCTACTTATTTGCTAAAATTGAGTTTTCCTGAATTTCAAAGTAGTTTGCAAAACGCCATTGGTAGGTTCATTTAAAAGGCTTAAAGGAAATAAGGTTCAAGGGTTCTCACCCACCAACCCTGAGCTAATGAGCTGACTGGATTGGATCGCAGGCCTCGCGAACAGTGATCCACAGCGCGGACATCACCTTCCAGATGCTGGAGGACTGGAGGAACGTGGACCTCAACAGCATCACCAAGCAAACTCTGTACACCATGGAGGACTCCCACGAGGAGCACCGGAAGCTCATCATCCAGCGTAAGACGAGACACTAGGCCTTGTGTCTTTTTTATTTTTATTTTTTTAAAAGAGAAAGTATCCTTGATATTTGTGGCATTCCCACCCTGCCCTTCCCCCTAGGATCCCCTCCCTCTCATAGTGTTCCTGTTAAATGGGCCGGCCCAGATGGGAGGGCTAATGGGCGTAGGACACGTGTCGGTATTGCTGGGGAACACGGGTCCTGGTGCAGCTGGGCAGCACAGTGTCAGCAGCAGGCCTCCCATGTGGCCCTCAGTGCCAGACATAGCCCCACAGGTGGCATGAAAAGTGAGAACAAAGCTCTCTGCCTCTCTCAGTGTATGTCAGCCCGACCCAGCCAGATGAGTCAGCCTTCGTACTGGCAGGTGGACCTTTTGATCACCTTAAATGTTTGAGAAGGGGATGGATGGGGATTTGCTTCTGCGAACATATGTTCACGTCCATGTGGGCGAAGACTGAGGAAATATTGCTCCAGATACTATCCTGATGTGGTCAGGTGGTTCTCAGTAGTAGTGGACATGGGAGGGGCAGAGAACACCACCATCACTACCTCATCCTTGCTGTTCCCCAAACACCCATCACAGCCTGGGCTCTGGGCACCCACAGCCTGGGAGCCTAGACCAGGGTCCTTGCTATGACCTCACTTTGCTCTGCCTTCCTTTCTCCTGCCTTTGCGGAAAAGGGAGCGTGAGAGAGAGAAGGGTGTCCACACTCCTCGCAGCTCTCAGAAAGGTTGGTGCTGAGTGTGTCCAGGTGGTGGGGATATAGCAGCTGCTACACCCTCACCTTCTGAATGGGGTGAGGCCCAGGATCCTGATACTGACATCGTTCGAGATGCTGCAGAGTGGCTGTCCCCTGAGACAAGGGGCCTGTTCTCCCGAGAGCCCCTGGCCCCTCGGGTTCCCAGTATGTTCCTTCTACACTAATGTCAAGGGAAACTTTTTTTATCCTGTCTAAGCGTGTGGTGTTGATAACCAAATAAAGTTCCCCAGATAGTCCTACTTAGAGACTGTTCCCCCGTTCTGAATGCTTTTCAAAAGCAGATGGAGCAGGTGAAACGTTGGACCATGTGGACCTTCCCTGGGCTTCTTTCCTCGTCAGCCCCAGAGCTCCTCTCAGGCTCTTCTCTCTCCCCTGTGCAGCCCCTGCCTTCTTTCCCCATTAAGAACTTTAGAGATAAAGAAATAATTCAGCTTATGCCAGGTCCCGGGTCAGACCCACCATGCGCACGATCTCACTTGCTCTCCACATCAGCCCCATGCAGATGTTCTCTTATCACCCCCACTTCACAGATGAGAAAACTAGCCCCAGGGAGTTAGAGAACCTCAGCCAAGGGATACTAGACTTGGACCTTGAACCCAAGTCTAGTCTCAGGTTCCCCACCAGGAACTAGCACTGTCACTTGGCAGAGGAGCTGAGGAGACAGAGGAACGAGACGTGGGCACATCTCAGAGGTTCCTGGATCTTTCGAAGTTCTTCAGTCGCACTTCCTCTTTTTCTTTTCCCTGCTCCCCTCTAGAGGTCCATGGAAAGCATGGCTCTGGGCATCTAACAGTGCCAGCAGTACCTCTGATGGCTGGGTCCCCAGGGCCGCCTCCTGGGCCAGGCTTGGAGGAGGTGCCGGTCATGTCTGTGCAGGACTCAGCAGATGAGTGGGGACCAAGAGCATCCGACTTCGTCATCCTGCTAACCATCCTTAGAGACATTATACTCAGCTCTCCTCCCCTCAACACCTTTTGTGGGGAAGGAATGTGACCCAGACTCATAGGGGAAACAGTCAGCATCACTTATATTAGGGACCCGCAAGGCTCTGAGCCTTTGCCGCAGTCCCACAGAGGTCCTGGTGGTCTCTCCAGGAAAGAACCGTGTGGGGCTTTCTCTTCAGGCTCCCTTAGACCTGGGGTAGGACGATGCCCTTGAAGGGTGTGATTGCATTCTTCTAGAGGACAGGGTAATGCCTTTCCGTAAAAGCCAGTGGGTGCTTGCCAAATGCCTGTCCTGGGCCAGGCACTGTGTTAGTTGCTGGGCAAAGCACAGCGAATGCGATGGGCAGTGCCCTTCCATGCAGGGCTTAGAGCTAATAGCACATTAGAAGTTGAACAAGAAATTGACGTGTTGCGTCTTACCAAAGAGGACACGCTATGCGATGCAGTGCCAGGACAGGGGGATGGAGGGAGGGCGCCATGTCTGCAGGCAGATGGCCTGGCACAGGGGCATCACCCCTGCACCCCCAGACAGCTGGGAAGTAGGCCCCTGAACACAGTGAGCTGGATCCAAGGTCAGCTTGAGCAGGGTTAGGGGCAGCTGTGTGCTGCACTCCCCTTTCCTTGCAGGCAGGTGATGACAAGTCTGTGGGTTCTTGCTTCAGGGGTCACCGTCACCCCGGGATGTCAGTCATGCCAGGGAATGAGAGTCTGCTTACTTAAATTAAAAAGCACTGGGATTTGCGGATGCTGGTGCAAATGAATAAGGGGTGCTGTGGTAAGAGCACGGGGTTGGGATGCCCAACAGACTTGGATTCGAACCCTGGCTCTCACACACTGACTTGGCTTCTGAATCTGTATAAAGGGGCTAATGCAGAGGGATTAAATGGGAGAGTATGTGCCCTGTGCCTGGTGCACAGTGTAATATAATTATATGAAGTGGTTAGAAGGCAAGTACTTGAGTCAGACCATGTTTTAAACTTGCCTCTGCCATTCTCTAGCTATGCAACCTTTGGAATGTTACTCATAACATGGAGCCTTGGTTTCCTCGCGTGTAAAAGCTGGGTAATAATAGTACCTACCTCCTTAGGTTGCTCATCCATTCATTCAACAAACACTTGAACACAAAAGGCACTTGAGTAGCTACTATGTATCATGCACTGTCCTAGGCTCTAGTCTCACTACATTCACATTCTAGGGATGGTCTGAGGTTGAATGAGTGTGTCCACGTACGTCGTTTAGAGGGTGCCTGGCGCATGGCAAGCACTGGATGACTGTTAGCATTTTCGCCGCCGCCGCCACTGACTGAAGCACAGTCGCTCAGACACACAGACAGTGGTACAAAGTGAAAGAACACAACCCACGAGAAGCTCAGAGACTGGGCCCAATCCCCTTTCCGTCCCTAACGTGCCCTCTGACTTCGAGTGGATCATTTCACGTCCTTAAGACATAGCTTCCTGGTCTGTAAAATGAGGCGGGTCAACTAAGTGACCTTTCCCAGCCCCTTCTCACTCTGCAGCGCTAGGCCCTTCTGGTGGCGCAGGAAGCCGACCCCTGTAGCAGCCATCAACTAAGTAAAATAGGACAAATTGGCCATTCCAGTGAAACGGGAAAATAAAAACTGCTCAGGCAAATGAAAGCTGCAGACGTGTGGCTCTTGAATTGTGGGTAGACTTATTGAGTTGCACATACCAAAAAAAAAGTAATGCAAAGAGGAGTTTCAAACTGGAGAGCACCACAGAGGTGCTTCTGTTTCCCGTTGTGCTCCACCGATTACAAGGTACTTGCTGATTCGGTTACCTGGCCTGCAGCTGAAGACGGGTGCGAAGGTGGTACAGTTACCTGCCTTTCACCGGTGCAGAAGCTGAGGGCACAGACTGCTTCCTTTGTCCCACGCGTATTCATTAAGCACCTACTTAAGTAGTGCCCAGTGCTCCTTAAGCTGAGCGCTCAGAGCTGGGTGGGCTGCTGCCCGATATGGTTGTGGTTTAGCAACATTTGAGTGATCAAATGTGCCCTCTCCGGGGGCATAGAGCAGAAGAGCAAGAGTGCCCTGTCCATTCACGCGAGCCTGCACCACTGGGTAACAGCTGCATCTCAGGCCAGGCCCCAGCTACTGAAGACAGCGGACAGGAAGAGGCGGGAGACGCGCACATCCACACGCACACACTACAGCACGGGCTTACGAGCGCCATAGTGAAGGCGGGGTGCAGGAGATGCAGGGCTGGGAACATACAGAGGGGCACGATCGGCTCTGCTGGTAAGAGGCACGAGGAGGGTGGAAAGAATTTCAAGAAGGGTAGTTTCAGCTGGGCCACGAAGAGCCAAACAGTCCAAGTGGCGGGAAGTGCCTGGAGAAGCAGGACCTGGGGGAACGGCAAGGACTGTGGGGTGGCAGGGTTTAAAGCACGCAGAGGCATGGGAGGTGAGCCCGGAAAGGTGAGATGGGGCATATTTTTCTAACGCCTTGAATGCCCTGCTAAGACTGGGGGGGTTTTAGTTTTTTCCATTTTATGCCCTTGTTCTTTTTAACATGTGTCTCTGTTTAGACACAGTGGGTGACGTGTGGGGCTCTCCTTTGTTTGACAGTGTATCAGGAGTTCGACCACCTGCTGGAGGAGCAGTCTCCCATTGAGTCCTACATCGAGTGGCTGGACACCATGGTGGACCGCTGTGTCGTGAAGGTTGGTAAGCGGGAGCCAGGGGTGCAACCCTGGGCCCTGTAGCCCCTCACTCACCTTTGTGACTGGTGGGTAGCTCAGAGCCCCTCAGGGAGCCACCTGAAGGTTCCCCTGCAGCCACGAGCCTCAGGGTGGTGAGGTGGGGCGGGGCCCCCTTCAGAGGGGTGGGCTGCAGGCCTCCTCCCCTGATTCAGCCAGGTCAGCATCTCTTTTACCTGTTACGTACATTGGGCCTTGACAAAATATTTCATTTTTTCAAGTGTATTTTTGCTAATAAAAACAAAACGTTGAAAACCACTGCTCCATACTTTGAATTTGGAGACCTTACATAGGCCTTCCCAGCAATTTCCAAAGAGAGTGATAAATGAAGGGTCAAGTCCACCACTGTTACAGTCATTCCCTTTCTTGTAGGTGGCTGCCAAGAGACAAGGGTCGCTGAGGAAAGTGGCCCAACAGTTCCTCCTGATGTGGTCCTGTTTTGGCACCAGGGTGATCCGGGACATGACCTTGCACAGTGCCCCCAGCTTTGGTAAGGCCACCCCGGCCCGCCCCCAGGGCTCTGTGTGTCAAGGTCGCCTCTCAGGGTCAGCCACAGTCTTACTGGTTGTCTCTGAGGCCACAAGGACATTGCCCTGAAGTGTATCTGTTCTGGGGGGACCATATTCTTAGAACTTTCAGGCAGAAAGATGACATTGTGAGTATACAAACCTGAAAATGAGAGGTTCGCACACAGGCAGTATTTGAGTTTAGAGAGGAATGAATAGCAGTGGCTGCTCTCCGTTTGCCAGATGTTCCCAGAGAATGCTGCTTCCATGGGACAGTTTTGCAGGATTCCAAAGTGTACAAGTCCCAAGACTGGGCCCATGAAGAAGCCTCTGAGTTTGAACATTTGCAGCTGGCTTGACACTCCCGGGATGGGTAGACCATCTGAAGTTTTCTTTAAAAACGTGCCCCAGTCTGATGCCTAGAAGTGGATTCCCATTTATTTTCCTCGTCTTTACTGACCCTCCCTTCCAGGGACATCCCTCCCCTCAGCCTTCAGCTACCGTTCTCCATGGCACGGGGACCTGAAATCCGCCCAGGGGTGCTTGTTACAGTCTCTGCGGGCAGGAACCTAACCACCGACTTGGGGTGGACGTTGTGTTCCTTTGTGGGACACAGAGTGGAGTATGCATTGAGTCCAGGTCATCATTAGCGAAGTGAGGTGGGACTCTGAGGCATTGTCCAGACACTGGAAACCTCAAAATGCTTTGGCCTCAGTCTTCTAGGCATTTCAGTGAAAGGCTGTTGGTAAATGTCCTGGGTAATTGCTTCAGCTCCATTTTACTTTGCAAGTGGAGATGTGGTTTCAGTTCTCATTATCTCCAATTAAGCCAATCAGCTCTGCGGTTTGCTCAGGGTTTAATTTGACACTTTTCCATCCAGCTTTCTATGGTCTTGTCACCATTTTCCAGTTGTGCTATACAACCAAGTGAATATGTGGTGAAACAAAGAAGGCGCTATTTTTTCTAAACAGCTCCGTCCATGAAAGGCTGTGTTTACCCAGTCGGAGAGGCGTTTTGTGGTGGGTTTCTTTAATCTCAGCCTTGGGAAGGTCTCTGAATCTGCCTGCACTGTAGCTGCAGATGGAAATTCTCTGAGCTGTGGTGACTGCTACCTGGCAGTGCCACCAGGCCTGGCGTCTTGATGGCTTCCAGCTCAGCGTTGTCAGTGTTAGGACCTGCTACCTCTGGCTCTGGGAAATCGTTCACGCAGAACTGCTTTCAGTTAAGCGGGTGGTTGAAAAATATTTGAGATTTTTTTCATTGTTTCAAAATCAAGGAATCAACAATATCACACACAAATCCACATCCACAAAGCAAGCCTCCTTTCCTTGCCGTATCTTCATTCTTCCATTTGTGTATGTTTTCAAGTACCCTCTTTAGGTGGGAAGCGATTTACTTTACAATATTTTTTGAAATTCATTTGTTTTTACTAAGTTAACAGTTAATCTGATAAAGGTAGTTTGGACAGTAGAACAAGTAGGGTTTTATGAATAGGTTGAATTTATTACTAAGAAATATTGTTCTTTAAAAGGTGTTTATTTCTTTTTGAACCACACACAGTTTTAGGATATACTGGAAACCCAGACAAATGGCAAAAATGATCATAAATCTTTTAGAAAATGAAAGAAAGAGATTATACCCCAGTATCACTTCTGCAGTATTTTTCGACCCTATATGGGTTGAAATACCTGTTTCCAAGGCCATTTTGCAAATGATCTGAAATGTCCCCACTCATCTGACTCATTGTCGAGTTTTGCAGCTTGGGGTGACAGGCAAGTTGAAAGAATCTACGGCAGACAAAAGCCCAGCTCCCCCTTTCTGCCTGTATGTGTCAAAGACACAGTTGGTGGCTGTGTTTGGGTCATGTGTTCCCTGTATAAAAACAGCTAATTAGGAAAAAGAGCCCTCTGTTCCCTGGCCCCTCCCCCAGCCCAAGGGGCCAGCTCCGTGTATCTTATAACTCCCTCACGGTCCTTGTCTCGGTGAATGGTGTGGGGTTTGGGTGTCAGCGTAGCAGGCTGACCGTCACAATGATCGTGTGGAATATGACAATGATCCGTGGGGGACTCTATCACCTCTTCCCAGAACAGCCCCTTTCAAAGGTAGTTGACTCCTTTCTTCTCCTTAATTCCTTTTCACTCTTTTCTCCCTAATTCCTTTTCACTGAAAGAGCCTATGCTGTGAACTAAAGTAGCCAGACTTTCTTTGCTGCAAGCAGCGGTTTCTAGAAAATTAGTCCACGAAGGTAGACTAGCAGGCAATGAACTTTGAGTCCTAGTAGAGAGGAGGAAATTAGAGCTTTTACTTAAAAAACAAACCATATTTTCAGGTGCCTGCTCTGGTCTCAGCTCTTAGGATGCCTGGGTCCCAGTCAGCTCAGGTGCCTTCGCCCTTTCCCTCTGGCTTTCCACCAGCTGCCTGGATCTCACAGGAACTCCTGGAAGGCAACAAGAGTTCCTCGAAGTACTCTGCCCAAAACGATTAGAAAGAAGCCCTGGGTTCGATGGCTCAGGGAGCAGCCCTGTGTATGATTCCCCAGGGTTTCCCTTTTTTACACACTTGTTTTCAGGTCTAGCTTCAAAGTCCACTCGCTCGGGCGAAGCCGGGGAGGCCACGTGGGAGTGGTTCTGTCTGGGAGCAGCTGCCAGACCAAGCGGCATGACCATGACCGAGCCCTCCAGGCTGCTTCTCTGTGCTTAGGTGTCCTGGCCTGGCTCTCTTCCCCAGAGCCTGCTAATTACAGGATCTTGATGTTAGAGGTGTCACTCGGGCCTCCCCAAGCACTAGGAGGCAGGAATCACTTTCCCTGTATGCAGGGGAGGAAGCAGGGACCCAGAGAGGAGAGGGGACTTGCCCGTGGACGCCCAGGAAGTTGAGTGGAGCTCCCCCTGGCATCTCTGCTGTGCTAGACCTCGTGTCCTCTCTGCTAAGCCACACTGCCACTGCCTCTTCTTTCTCCAGTGACATACTAATAATAAAAACAAAATAACGTTAACTGAGAGCCTAGTATACATGGCACTTTCTGGTTTAATCCTTATGACCACCTGGGAGGTCCCCTCTGCCTGCCATCAATGGGACAGATGAGGGACCTGAGGAGAGCATGAAGCCAAGTCAGGACAATGACAGTCATAACAAATCTAGGAAGCACATGCTACCACTTAATGCTCACATTAACTCTGCAAGCCAATAATGACAGGCGCCTTTTACAGAGAGAGAGAGGGAGGGAGCTTGAATTTTTTGCCCAAGATTAATATGGCAAGTGGTGGGGCTCTGCTGCACAATGTAATCTGCCTGACCGCAAAACCCAGGCTTTTTCAGTGACCACAATTAAGACAAGTACCCTGGGCTTGGATGCATGGACAAAAAGGCTAGACAACTTTAGTTAATCTTCATGATGATCTTTTTAAAAGATCCATATGGATGGATTTTTAAAATTTTTGAATTTATGAGGAAAAAGGAACAATAATTAGACTATCATGAGTCATAAGAGGTACCAGAAGACAATGGAATAATATCTTTTAAGTGTTGAGAACAAGGAACTGTCAACCATTATTCAAGAGTGAAGGTGAAATAGAGACGTATTCAGTTATACAAAGACTAAGAGACTTTGGCACCCATAGAACGTCAGTTAAAACAAAACAAAACTATGAAAGGATGCATTTCAGTGAGAAGAAATGTAAAGCCACAGTGAAGGTCTGCAATACAAGAAACAACAATGTTCTAGTTATTTTTGCTGTGTAACAAATTACCCCAAAGCTAAGTGGCTTAAAGTAATCATTTAATTATTCTTATGGGTTCTGTGAGTCAGGAATCTGGACAAGGTACAGCAGGGATGGCTCTTCTCTGCTCTGTGATGTCTGGGACTTTGGATGGGAAGACTCAAAACTGGTAGTGAGTTGACAGCTAGAGGTATCTTCCCTCACGTGTGTGGTGCCTGGGCTGGGATGACTTGGCGACTAGGGCTGCAGAGCAAGATGCCTGCAGGTGGCCCTTCCACATGGCTTAGTTTCCTTGCAGCGTGGTGGCCTACGAACAGTTCAGCTTCTCACCTGGTGAGCTCAGGGCTCCACATGTGAGTGTTCTAAGGAGGAAGCTGCATTGCCTTTTATGACCCAATCTCAGAAGTTAAGCAGTGTCACTTTCTCCGCATGTGATTGGTTAAAACATTCACAAGCCTATGGAAACGGAAGGGGGTGTGTAGACCCAAATTCTCCCTGGAAGAAGTGATAAAGAATTTGAGGGCCCCATTTTAAGATGAGAGAAATTTTGAACTATGGAAACATTCAATTAGCTATTGATTCTAATTTGAAAACTAATTTTTGTGTGTTTAAAAAGAGTAAAACCAAATTCTAGGAAACAATAGAACATGGGTTGGTGGGAAGAGAAGCTTCAAAGAATAGTCAAAGCATGCCAAGGTCTTGGGATGCTAAATACAGCTAGGTGGTGAGTACACCAGTGTTCATTTTTTAAAATAGGTTTTTACTGATTTTTAGAGAGAGGAAGGAAGGAGAGAGAGAGAAAAACATCAATCTGTTGCCTCCCACATGTACCCTAACCGAGGATTGAGCCCACAATCTGGGCCACCTTTCAGTGCATGGGCCGATGCTCAACCAACTTGAGCCACACCGGCCAGCGCCCAATAATCTTAATGATTGATTTCTGCTTACTAAGGACACTGTAGCTTTTGTGGAGTCAGGGACTATGCAGCTTTAAGTTTCCATTCTACTTGGAGCACTTAGTACTATAGTAGGCAGGTAGCAGTAGCTCTGCAAGCTCTTGTTGTTTGAAAGATGATTGAAAATTATCAGGCCAATTGGGTAACCAACCAGAGTCATTAAGGAAGGGAGCGTGAGGCCCCAAAGGGACACTTCCCCTGGAGTGCTGGGCTCGAAGTCCAGCGCTGATGTTTTCAAGCAGTGGGTCCTAGGCAAATTCTTCTCCTCATCAGAGCTTTGTTTCCTTGTCTTATAAAACAGGAGGGTTGTTTCTTTCCATCCTTGTTGACTTAGAGCAACATGTCAGGAAATATTTCTTCATTTTGGAGATTAGTTTCCTTTTAAACATTTGGTGCTATCTTTTGACTTCTTTGACTTCATGAACAAAAGAGAGGGGGGATCTTAAAACATTAGTAGCAAAAGGGACCTTAGAGATAATAACAGTAGTTGGCATTTATTAAGCACCTACATGTGCTTGTCCTCATTATGGTGCTTCTGTGCCATAGGCTTTACTGTCCCTTGCTTAGAGGGCCATGCTGCAGAGTGATTGAATCAGACGGCCATGGGTTCAAGTCCCAGTTCTGCCACTTAATAGCTGTGTGACATTGGACAGTTACCCCTCTAACACTCTAAGCTTCAGTTCTTCCTTTGCAGGAGAGCATCACTCATCGCAGGGAGCTGTGATGGGGGTTACTTGCAACAATAACCTATAGTGGCTGCCACAGTGAGGGGCTCACTGAACGACTTAATTTGTTTTTCACATTTACAAGGAGTAACTCATCTAAGGTCCCAGTTACTAAGTGGCAGAACTGGATCGTGGTCCACAAGACCCATTTCGGGGAAGTGGCTGGAACGTTTAGTTTTGGAGACTGCATCTCACTGTGACTCAGCAAAATCCAAACCTTGCTGAATTCCAAGTGGGGTTAAAAAACAGACACAGCCCCCTGGGATGGAGGAGGAATGTGCAGGATGGGAGGCTTTGGCCTGGAGCCCTGTGGGCACAAGGGTGGGAGGCTGTGGCAGGCTCCCTAGAGAGGGTAAAGGAGTAGATGCACATGACCTGTGGGCATCCACTGGCCTCAGAGTTGAGCCAGAGATTTTCCTCTGTAGCTTTGCTAGGCCACACTAATCAGTCTACCTGAGATGAAAGGGGTGGGGTAGGGGATGCAGAAGCCAGGTATCATTAAGGAGAAAATTGATGAATTCCACCAAGGAGGAGTCATCCAAAAGCCCCCAACTGGCCCCATCACCTTTTTTTTGAGACTTGAAAGGGCATATAGTTCACAACTCAAATGGCCCATACAGGGACCAAGTCCTTTGTGCCATCTGGGTCTTCTATGAGGAGATTGGACTAGGTGATCTCTAGGGGCATGGGAACAGATTTCAGAGCCAGACCAAACTGAGGCAAACCCCTGCTCGATTACTGCTGGGCAGACCCATTTCCCACCTATAAGAGGATAAGATCCCCTGTCTCTCAGTTTGTTGTAAGGATGGGACCTGGGTGAAGTACTTAGCAGAGTCCTTGGCACATAGTATGCAGTCAGTAAGTGGTGAGTGTGGTGATGATGATGATGATGACAGCGATGATGACATTGATAATAGTGGTGGTGGAGACGACAGAATCACAAGAGAAATAAAGCCAGAGAGTCTCAGGAGGCCTCTAAACAAGCACACTAGAGGGTGTGGGGGAGGAAAAATTATCCCCTTTTTCCTCTTAGAGCTTCTGGGTGGCCTAATAATAAAATTGACATGAGACAGATCAACAGGAAAAGAAAATAACAAAATGTAATGATGTGCGTACATACAGGGATCCATAAGAATATGGGACCCAAGGACAGACCGCGCAGTTGAGGCTTATATGCCACCTGGGCTCAGAAGAAAGGGGTTGTGGTTTGGGGCGTCAAGGGCAGGAGGGCAATTCATGTGGAGTTGAACAAGCAGCCATTTGGTGAAGTGTTCGCTGGGCCATCTTACGATGCACACAGGCTTATTTCACTGCGTAACACCCTCTAGGCCCATCCGTGTTGTTGCAAATGGTAGGATTTCATTTTTTATGGCTGAGTAATATTCCACTGTCTGTATGTACCACAACTTTTTATCCACTGGTCTATCGATGTGGAAGCTAAAGAACAAAATAAATGAGCAAACAAAACAGAAACAGACACAAAGATGCGGAGAACAGACTGATGGTTGGCAGAGGGAAGGGGTTGGAGGGATGAGTGGAGGGCTTAAGATGTACAGGTCGGTAGTTACCTAATAGTCACAGGGATGTAAAGTTGAGCAGCACGGGGAAGATAGTCAATAATACTGTAATAATTCTGAATGGTGCCAGGTGGGTGCTTGAATTATCCGGGGGATCACTTTGTAAAGTATGTGATTGTCCAACCACTATGCCATACACCTGAGACTAATATAAAATAATATTTGATGTCAACTGTAATAGAAAAAAAAATTTTTTTTAAATTGGGGGGAAAAGGAAAACAAAACACTGGGACACAGAGAGGACTTTGGTCAGATGGGCCTTGCTAGCTCCCCCGTGTCACACACTCGCTCGTACTAAACTGGTCGCCTGTGACACTGCCTCCCTTCCTGGAGCAGGTCCTCTGTCTAAGTTCTTTCAGGTAGTTGAAGTAAGGTCAGAGGTTCTGACTGAGTCTTTTGTTTCTTAAAAATAACCAGCATACAACAGTCCCCCCAAAGAGGATATTTTGGGGTGGCAAATTCTGCTCCCCCTCAGGAAAATTGGAAGAGGAGGCCCTTTGTCAAGGTGGGGGGTTTGGGGCGTTTGATGGGACAAAGGATCTATGTGGGGGTGCCCATGGAGTTGGAGACACGGGGCTGGAGCTGAAGGCTGGGCCCATAGCGACAGCACCACCTGCAAGAATAGATGGTTTCAAAATAATATATTATCAATTTTGTCACCTTGCGCAAGTACTTGACTTGCAAAATAGGAATGAAAATACCTACTTTACAGGGTGGTTGTAGAGATTAAATTAGAGAATATATGACCTTGAGATAGAAACTGGCATTTTGGAAAATCTTTTAAATGGTTGTTGACATCCCTTTTTATGGAATAACTTCCTTTAAATTGAGAATGGAGAGAGCTACTTGAAAATACCAAATCTTTTCAATTTAATACTTTTCCAAGAACCATGTGCTAGATGGAGGTCTCAGAAATCAGAAACATTTAAGGAAATAACACAGTCTTCCCAAATTTAAAATTTTAATTCTGCTCCTGGAATTGGGTAATTGGCAGATATCAAGGAACTAGAAGGCAATGTCCCTGCCATGGACATCCTTGAAGTCCAGTTGGGAAACTGAGGTATGCTTGTGGAAGAAATAAGACTGGAAGACACTGTTTCAGTAGATGCTGAACAAAGCGAAGGTGCTCAGATGAGGCGGCGGTCAGTGCGCGTGTGAGAGCTCAGAGCACTTGGTCAGATGGCTCATAAGGGGGAAGACCCCCTCGCCACAGCGTGTAAATGACCCTTACCTATGCTGAGCACTAGGTGAGGTTGAGGGTACAGCAAAGGGGAGCGAGCTGTGACCACGAGGAGGTCATCACTGGGTGGGGAGCAACAGCCTTGGACAGGTCATTCGACCGCAGTGTCACCTGTGCTGTTGGCCAGGCGAAGGGGGTGGACGTGAGCTGACACGACTTACCCTTCTGCTTGCGTCTCCTCTCACCAGGGTCTTTTCACCTCATTCACCTGATGTTTGATGACTACGTGCTCTACCTGCTCGAGTCCCTGCACTGTCAGGAGCGGGCCAACGAGCTCATGCGGGCCATGAAGGGAGAAGGAAGCACTGGTGAGCCAGCCCTGCCCTGGGCGCTGCCCTCTTGCCGTGTGATTTGTACCCTTCCTTCTGTGCCCTGTGTTTCTTTAGCTCTGTGTCCCCAAGAATGTAGTTATGGGGAGCAGGTGAAGTGGTGTGAAACCAAGCGCATCCCGCTCTTTGTGGAGTGGGCATGAGTGGGCATGGAACTGCCTTGCGGGCCTTGATGGCGATGGGAGACCAGCGGAGGGCTTCAGCCGGGAGTGACATGACGTTAGAAAGATTTCATCTTGTAAAGCCCCTCACGACAGCTGGCCTGGGCCTTTGGCCCTAAGAACCGCCCTTTCCCCCACCCGCAGCAGAAGTCCAAGAAGAGACTGTCCTGACGGATGCCGCCCCGCCGACCCCGTCGCCAGCGCCGTTTTCTCCGGCACAGTCCGCCACGTCGGTGGAAGGGCCGCCCCCGTCCTCCCCGGTCAGCAGCCCTTCCCCCGAGTACGCCGGCCTCAGCACCACAGGTAACGGGAGGTCCCTCGGGGCGCTCAGTGGGAAGGTGATGTTTAAAGCAAGAGCTTTCTGGATAAACATTCGTGTCCCTCCAGCCCCGCCCTCCACAAGGCCAAAACCTGAGTATTTTCCTGGACTTATAGGTGACTTGCAGCTATTCACTGATTCGCTTGTACATGTTCCTTATGCTTCTGTTTTCAAGTGGGCAGACTAAGTACATGGTAAAATCACTACCACATCCCAAAACCTAAGTCATTAAAATGATATAAAACATAAATTAATAAACAGCCATTCTTTTTTTAAATATATTTTACTTATTGATTTCAGAGAGAGGAGAGAGAAATAGAAACATCAATGATGAGAGCCATTGATCGGCTGCCTCCTGCACGCCCCCCACTGGGGAGCGCGCCCACAACCCGGGCATGTGCCCTGCCCGGGAATTGAACCCTGGTCTCCTGGATCCTAGGTCAACACTCAACTGCTGAGCCACGCCTGCCGGGCCACAGCTATTCTTGAAAACAAGAAAGGGAGCTCTCTGCGAACCACAAACAGAGAGGCAGCTCTGGAGAGTGGGGCAGACAGAAAGCCATATACCAAGCATGACAACCCTTATCAAGACAGGCAGTGATGAGGTGCCAGCTAGTGCTGTGGGGTCCCCAAGGAAGGAGAGAAGCTGGTCAGAGGTCTCAGGGAAGACTTCACAAAGGAGGATGATTTCAGCTGGAACTTGACTTTGACAAAGGTCTGCAGAAGGGCCGTTTGGGCAGAGGCCAGTATGAGCACACGCACAGGGTGGGGAAGCGTGGGCCTTTGAGAGAATGGTGACCTCTGGCTCCAGTGTCACATGTCCTCTCAGGAGTCACACAGGTGGGGAAGGCAAGCTGGAGTCACATCCTAGAGGGTCCTGAATGCCAAGGCAAGGTTTGGAAAAGTGATGTTACAGGGGTAATAATAGCTACTTGTTAGTGTCCAAATGTTGATTTACGACATACAAAGGACCTTTGCATAACTGTCTCACTTGATATTCACAATAACACTGCAAGGTAGATACTGTTCCATTTTATGGAGGAGAAATAGAGGGTGAGGAAGGTTAAATTCCTTGTGCTGGGTGCAATAGTCAGTAGTAGACAGAAATAATTTCATTCAATTCAGCAAATCTCCTTGCTCACAAGACTTGTGGAAATGTTACATTGTATGTGCAATATTCAGTAAGTGTTAGCTAATATGTAATAATAATGAAAAGGAAGTGTGTGTGTGTGCGCCTCAGATTTTCTCACATGGCTGCAATCAGATGAGGTACGACAGGCCAAAGTGCTTTGTTGGCAGCAAGGTGCTCTCCAGACAGAAGGGGTTACTGTTAGGAAGGCCTGTAAGGTGAGCTACCACTGAGAATGCGCGGGAGCTAGAGCGAGAGGCAGTCCGTTTCCTTCCCACCTGAACTCGGCGGACAGGAGAGACGCCTTCGGGCGAGGGGCAAGACTCAAGGCAGCCTTGAAAGACACGAAGGGCTCAGCCAGCAGAAGAGGAGCGGGCTCACAGGAACAAAGCAGGACCACCCTCTGCTGGATGGGCCCCGGGCGGGGTGGGGCAGGTGGGCGGACCAGTCTCTGTGGCATGGAGGGCCTGCTACGACTGTGGTAATTAAGTCTTTATCTTTCCATCCCAGTCTGCTCTAGTAGTCTCCCAGTTACCCAAGCACCAGCTCTGGCAGTCAGCTTCAAATCTTTCCTTTCCCTCAGCTCCTGCGGTAGGATCAGCTAAGCCCCTCTAACAAACAGATCCAGACATGGAAGGAGTTAACAGAAATAAAAATCTGTTTCATGGTTGCAAACAGTGCTGGCAGGGTATTTAGGTTGGAGAGGAGGCACATGCTCCTTCAAAATTAGGCTCCACCATACCCCAGGGCAGTGGTTCTCAAAGTGTGGTCCATGGACCAGCAATATCAGCATCTCCTGGGAACTTGTTAGAAATGCTCAGTAATAGGTCCCAGGGATTTGCTCAACAAGCCTCCAGGTGATTCTAATTCTCACTGTTTTGAGGACCTCCGCCTTAGGGCTTTGTCAAGCCCTGGCCTGAAGGTGGCACGTCAGTCCCACTCATAACCCATCACCTAGGGCTTGGTCACAGGGCCTCATGTAACTGTAGAGGGAGCCTGGAAAATATAGGATCGTGTGTCCCCAGGTAGGGAAGAGGGGATGGACTGAGGGGAGACACTGGCATTTTCCAGCACACCTCCCAAGTCCAGTGGTTCCAGTACCGATCTGGACCTGCCCATCCCTCCCACCCCGCTGGTGCCATCTGGTTCAGGCATCCCCACCTCTCATGGACTCAACAGTGACTCTCAAGCTGGTTGGTTACCTGCCTCCAGAGTCTCGTCTATCCGCCTCCACACTGCCCGCTGGGCTTATTTCCCTGAAGCTTATGCCTCTTCAGAGTGCTGGGGCCCAGAGTTCACTGCCTCACACCAAACCCTAAAGCTCTCATTGTCCACATCACCTCCAGGACTGTCCTCCCATCCTGTGGGAAACAGTCCTGCTCATCCTTGACGTTTGTTTCCCTCACCCTCCGGGTTAGAATCTTGCTCGAGACCCTCATAGCATGGGCTCAATTATATACTAGTTCTGCTTAGAACAGGACTGTTTTCAGAGTAGATGAGAACCCAGTTTTATCTTTGGAAGACCAAATAAGTAGGGTAAGACTGCCCTATTTAGGATGTTGTCTTTTATCCATTCATTCACTCACACATCATCTATCATTTATGCAATAAATATTTCTCTTGTGGCTTCTATGTGCTAAACAGTTCAGAGGGCTGGTGGTGCAAACAAGGGAATCGTGGTCCCTGCCCCCAGGGTGCCGATTGTGTAGCGGTTAGGATTCTGATGACAAACAATGTAAAGCGATGAGCTCTGGCTTGGGCGAAGCGTCAGGGTGTTAGGCGAGCTCAGAAGCGGCCTCCAGCCTGTATTTGGAGGGTCTGGGAAGGCTGAATAATGGGAGGGAAGGTGTTCCAGGCACAGGAAGTAAGCAGTACAAAAGCCCGGAGGCTAGAGAGCATGCCGTTTTCAGGGAATTTGAGGTGTATATTCCAGCAGTCTTTTGATTATTTCCTTCCCCAAAGCTTCCTCTCCCCAGAACTGGAGCTGCTCAGAGGGGAAATGAGCAGATGCTGAGGAGCCACTGAGGTGCCTGCCTCCTCTGTACTTTGCCAGAGGCAGACTTGCCAGCAGACTCAGCGGTCCTTTGTCAGGAGCTGCTGGGGAGCCTGGACTCCTCAAGACTTGAAAAGTATGGTTGATGGAACTGGCATGAGATGGAGCTTTGATTTCACTCTGGGTGCACAGCTAGAGACAGTTCTCTTCTATGCAAATTTTGATTTGAACATCGCCAAATTTTCTTTACATAGATGCACCTCAGATCATGTTTTGTTTTCTACTTTGAAGAGAAAGAACTTACTGCCCCCACCCTCACCTCCCCCCAGGTTCTCTCCTAGTGGGTTGTTGCAGTTCCTGCTTGGAGGGCTCAGGAAGAGGAATTAATTATAACGAACAACCTTGTTCAGTGACAGTAAAAAAGGGACAGGAAGTGAAGCACTGTTCACAGCTCTTCAGCTGCTCAGGGGTCTTCCCAGTCTAGAATTACGGGGTAGCCACCCCCAGTCCCCGGCCTCCCTGGGAAAGGAGCAAGGGCAGAAGGAACAGCCAGGAGCCACTGACCTGAGTCATCCTGCCCCAGACCCTGCCCCCAGCCTGGGAGACACACGCAAGCCAGTCAGTGATAACATCCTTATAACAAAATAAACAGGGAAATTATGCAAATAAAACAGTTCTGCATTATGAAGCAGAAACAATGTGAGTGGAACCTTTCTTGCCCTGTAGCAACATAACAAACAGTCTCTAGGGAAACGGGACGGAGGAGTGTGGAGCGAGGCTTCTGGGATCTTCGGACGCTCAGCCGGCCAGTGAGCCGCCTGGCTTTCCTCCTCGAGGTGTGGCAGGCGTGATAGGCAGAGCCTCAGCAGTGTCATAAACGTGTGCAGAGGTTTCTGTGCAATGTGTTCAAGTCATAAAAGTAGCTTCTCAGAAACACAAATGTGAACCAGCTTCTCCTCAGATGACTATAACCTTTGAAGATTTTGGCACATTCCAGCTTTGTTCTCAGATATCTCCAGGGGGCATTAAAAATGTCATCCTACATAAAACCAGGTATAATATTTTTGTCAAGTACCACTTTTGAATACTCCATCGGTAAATTAGACTGGCTCTTGGCATGTAGTGTGGGTCATGGTCTTGGAGGAAACATAAATATAATTTCCTAACAACATGTATGGTTTTATAGGCATTACATTATAAAGCACAAATTACTTAGTTAGGATATGTGCCTAAATAGTAAGAAACCTCTTACGGCAGGCTTCTTAAAGTGGGGGATTTATGTGATTTTTCATTAGACAACATTGTAAATTGGGAAGCAATTATGCATCTTATAAAATGCATTTGCCATGTTTCTTTTTTAAAAAGGTTAACTCAGCATATGGTTTTCATGGACAGTTAACTTTTACTTCCATCTTAAAATTATTGCTTGTTTATATACCATTACTTTCCAAAAAGGATCTGAAGTGGTTAACAAAGAAAAAATAGGAAAAAAAATGAAGCAAAACCAATTTTTTTAAAAAGAACCCAAACCAGGAAGCAAGAAATAAAGAAGTGGGTAAACAAAATAAACTCTTGGCTAAACCAGTTTATTAACACCTTCCGTGAAAGTTTGTGTGATCTAATGATTTGCTGGGTTTCTAGCCCACTCGGAATGATAGTGCTCAGACGAGGGACTTATCAAGTCCAACTTACTGAGGGTCAAGCCAATCAGGTGTCTGTGACTCTTCCACAAATTAGTGTCTCACTTTTTTTAAAAAATATATCTTTATTGATCTCAGAGGGAGGAAGGGGGCGGGGAGAGAGACAGACAGACAGAACATAAATGATGAGTTATTGATCGGCTGCCTCCTGCATGCTCCCCAGTGGGGATTGAGCCCACAACCCCGGCATGTGCCCTGACCGGTAACCAAACCCCAAAACTTTTGGTGCATGGGACAAAGCTCCAACCAACTGAGCCATCCGGCCAGGGCCCTTTGGCATCTTTCTGATACAAGGACTAATGAGTACACAGTGGTAGAGATACGGAGTGTGACTCCCTAGGAATACGGCCACTCTGCTTGTCTATGTCTAGCTCTGTGTCCACACCTGAATACATGTATTTCTAAATATGTTTCCTTAAGACTGTATTTAGTAATTGTTTCCAAAATGGAAAAAGAAAAAAAAAGAAAGTGAAAGGAAAGGAATTTCAGGCACCAAAAACTGAACCTGAGGCCCAGCCGATTTTGATTGGGCAAGTTCGATTCCATGGCAAAGCCCTGGTGAGAGACTGGTTAAATGTTGTTCCATTTCAGCAGGTCTCCACAAGCAGGTACCTATGATTCCCATATGTCCTCCTTTGGTCTCCTAACTGTTTGAGCTTGCCGCCCCCCAGATGACCCAGCAGAGTTCAGAAACCTTAACTTTCTTTAAGGAACTCCGGCTCTCTCCCTCCTCAGGAGCATGGCAGGTGGTACCAGACTGGCCTGCCCACTTAACATGACATTGGGCTGCAGTTCTTCAATGTTATTTAAAGCAAAATCTTAAGCTCCCACTCCATCCGGGTCAGGCCACCAAAGGGTTCTAAGACCTTGTTTATGATGCCATTTTAAGGATTCTTTCCTTCAACAGTGACAATAAAAGTTAACTATTAAACTCGTGTTTTCACCTCCCCACCATGGGTTCCCTCCAACACAAAACCAGCGAAGTAAACCATTGAGATGCCAGGATGCCTAAAGAAATAGGGCAAACTCCTCATAAACAGCCCTGGCTGCAGAACATGCGGCCTGCCCGCTGCGTTTTCTCTGTCAGCAGGGGAGGTAACCAGATAACTGGCCCCTGCTCTCCCCAGATAGCGAAAGCCCGGTTATCCTGAGCGCGGCTACGCTGGCCGGGTACACAGCCGCTGCGGCCCTGCCCCAGCCCCACGGCCCGTCCAGAACTTCCCTGTCGCTGCCACTGAGTCCCTCCTCCATCCCTGCTGCCTCCTTTTCTTAAAGGAATGAAATCAGGAAGGAAGCTGGGATTGAAAATAGATGGTTAATCTGCTCCGACTTCACACCATCAAGATCTCGGCTTGTGCTGGGCCTTTGGATTTGCTCATTCATTCATTCCGTGTATTCTGGGGCCAGACTGTGAATCAGCATCTCCTTGGGAACTGATTGATTTGCTGCTCCTGCTCAGTTATGTCAATTAGAGTTTGGCCATGGGACTGTTGATAAAGTTTAACTCAAACAGATGAGTTTTTCACCTTCAGCAAGTATTCCCCTTAAGTAAAACTACCTTGAGGATAAATGATAGTCAATGGGATTTATATGTATATATAAAATACCTTCTTTCCCTGCCTCAGTCTTGAAGGTTTGTTTAGTATCACATATTGTCAAGCAACACTGTTCAAATAGAACTTCTTGCGATGATGGAAACTTTTTTTACCCAAGCTGTCTAAATTAATAGACACTAACCACATGTGGCTACTGAGCACTTCATATGTGGCTAGTGCAACTAAAAGCAACTTAATTTAAGAAAAAAAAAAATCTTTATTGATTTCAGAGAGAGGAAGGGAGAGGGAGAAAGAGAAACATCAATGATGAGCAAGTCATTGATCGGCTGCCTCCTGCACGTCCCCTACTGGGGATCGAGCCCACAAACCCAGGCATGCGCCCTGACCAGGAATCAAACCCTGATCTCCTGGATTCTAGGTCGACACTCAACCACTAAGTCACACCAGCTGGGCAAAAAAACTGAATTTTTAATTGTATTTCATTTTAAATTTAAATACCCACCGATGGCTGTTGGCTACTGTTTTATGACAGAGCAGCTCTAGAGTCTGGAAATATGTAAAGGAGCTTGTTTCTCAGGAAGGTACTAACAAAAGGCTAAGATTAGCTGTAAACCTAAGCAACTTCTGGGATGGTTCATAGAATCCTAGTGAGGAAAAGGCTTAGTCCAAGATCTGAAGGAAGGGCATGGCCAGGAAGCCTGGGAAGTAGTCTAAATTTTCACCTGCATGTATCAAACTCACAACTCTGACTTTTAATGGCCCTCAACATGCAGGGTGCATGACAGGAGGCAGTGTGTTTCCAAGCCTTGCCACTCAAAGTGTGGTCCATGGACCAACAGCATGGTCATCATTGAGAAGCTTGTTATAAATGCAGACTCACTAGTTCGACTCCCAACCTGTCAAATCAGAATCTGCATTTTAGCAAGAATGATTCAAATGCACATTGAACTGTGAGAAGCAATTGTTGTGGAAAGGTTTGGAGCTGGTCTGGTCTGAGTTCAAATCCCAACTCTGCCACTTACCTGAGCAAGTCTTGGGCCTCAATTTTCTTACTAAACAAGACACTAATAGTACTTACCTCAAAAGGTTATTGTGAAGATTCAAAGAGTTGATGTATAAAAAGAAACTAGCGTGAGGTCTGGTTTATGTTGGATGATCAATCATTCATTCATTTATTCAACAACTCACTACTGTGCCTATTATATTCTGAGCACCCTTCCTGTCCTGTGTTTAAAATCCCAGGGATAAAAAACAAAAAAAAAAACTGGGGCGGGGGGGGTAATGTTTCATTGGGGATGGAAAGAAAATGTTCCTCTCTAGCAATTTCAATACAACACCATGAACAACTTTTCTGTATAGGATTCTCAAATCCTATAGGATCTTTATGGGATTCTCAAACATCAGGGGCTCCCCGCTCTGTCCTCGGACTTTCAAATCAGGGTAGAGGATGGCGGGGGGAGAACTAGAGAAAGTTAGGGAATGAGACAACTTGGAAAGGTTTGTTATGGTTTTATCAACAAACAAAAAGAAGTTAGAGCTGTCTTAAAAATTAAGCACAAACTGTTCACTGCACAGATTTTCTTTTATTAGTTTCCTTAAGAAAGAAGAAGCCGCAGTTCTCACTGGAGGTCCCACGGGTAGGAAAGGGAGGGAATGCAGGGTGTTCTTTTCTGCTACCCCGGCAGAAAGGGTCTCTCACCCAAGCCAGTAGGTGTTAATCTGCTTAAGCCTGCCTGAGTGGGTCTGTTAGCCTGCTGGCACATGGCCATTTAGGGGTTTTGTTTCCCAGACCACAGGAGCCCATTTTTCCAAGAGTTCCACTAGCTTTTTGTTTGATAACGTCTATTTCTAGCAGCATTTACTCCCTCAACAACACATTCAATGGAACAGAAATTTACTGAACACCTACTATTAGGCAGACCCTCTGTTGGGGACACAGATGAATGAGGAACAGTTGCTGTGCTCCAGGAGCTCACACAAAGTAGCTTCTGCTGCATTCTCTCAGGTGCCGGCTGTTATCACCGCCTCTTCCTACTGCTGGGGGGGCGGGGTGGGGGGAGAGAAAATCCTCTGGCTTCCTTAGCTGCCCCCTTTCAATCCCCACTGACCTCACTGTGCTCCCCTGAGGTCCCAGGGGCATCAAGGGTTAATTACTTGCTGGCTGTGGCTGGTTCATTGTTCTTGCAAACTTCCTACCTCCTTCCAATTCCATTTCCAATTGTAAAATTTGCTTAAGTTTAATATTTTTCTTTTCACAGAGGCAATACACATTCATTATAGAAAAATACAGATAAGCAAAATAAAGAAAAATTTAAAAACCATCCTCAATCCCACCACTAAGAGATAACCTGTTTTAATAAAAATTATACATAGGCTGTTCAAAATGTAGGGGAAGGCATCACACAAAGTCCAGTCATTTTCCTTCCAGTCTTCTTGCAGGTATTAAAAATGATGCCTAACACACAGTCTGCTAAAGTCATCTTTTGAGGGCAAATACAGTGTAGGTGTGCAAACTAGGAAGGGGTGCTTTTAGCCATGCTGGTGAATAAGGACTCCAGGCATTTTACAGAAAAACCTGGTTAGAAGTTTGCTGTCATTGACTGAATTACTGCTGCTATTCAAATACTTCATCCCTTAGGATCTGAAATGGGAAATAAGGACATTTCTCTCTTAAGCAAGTCTGATATAAGAATACCCAAAGTTGTGATGCAGAGTGCTTGACCGTCCTTGCCGGGCCCAGGCTCTGCCACGTCATCTCAGTTAATCCTCACGATAGCCCTTCAAGATAGATACTATTAGCCCCATTTCACCGGCAAGGAAAGAAAGGCTCCTAAAGTTTAAGAGGCTGGGCCAGGCGCTTACAGAGTCCGCGGCAGAACTAGCACCCAGAGTGAAGGGACTATGGTAGAGTAAGTGGGAAGGGTGTGGCAGACCAGGGTTGAGAGCCCCCTGGGCCACCCACTCACTGCGGGACCTTGGGCGAGCTGTTTAACATGCCACGGCTCCCTGAACTGGGCTTTTGTGCAACGCCAGAAGCCTGCAATTAGTGTTGACACAGGAACAGTCTTGAAAATCAAGACATGGGGTCCGTTGTAAGGGCATCTGAAAGAGATTCCTGTTTGTTCTGAGTTCCAAGGACAGTATACTCCTGAGGATTTGTTTACCATCCTATGGCTCCTAACCTGTCAGCTCTCCCGTTTGCTGTTGGCTCCTGGGAAACTCTGAGCCAAGTCTAAGGCCCACCTAGAAAGAATTTGGACCTTTAGGGAATGCATGTTTCATCTCATTCCTGAGTGCACTTTTTGCTCCAGTTTTGTTTTAATTTCTACTTTCACTGCCTGGGGATAATTTTTCTCCTGAGGGTGTCTATAATGCACTTAGCACAGTGCCTGGCCTATATTAGATGCTCAACAAATGGTGTCTCCTTTCATGCTCTAGGATTGCATCTGTGTCACTTCATAAAAAATAAAAAAAAGACATTATTTGTATTCCAAAACATTCTCCAATTTACAGGAGGGTTCAATAGAAAGCTCTTTTAAACATGTAACTAACACATATATTTAAAATAGGGCACTATTTTCACAAACCCTTACAGGTACTCCTTACCGCTCTCTGTCCCATAGTTGGCTCAGTGCCTACCTACCAGCTCTTCACTTCCTCCTGCTCCGCGTCAGTGCAGCTACTCTTGTGTGCTATTTGCAAAGTGTTTGGGATGGAATGGGCTGAATTTTTTAAATGAAAACCCTTTCTCTATCTTTCCAGAGGAATTTTAAGATAGAAATGGTATGCTGCAGAATATACAGAATTGGTGAACCAAGTTTTCTCTTTTATACTTCTTTTTTTAAAAATTTTTTGTCACTTTACTCATTTTTTTTGCTTTTAGAGAGAGAGGAAGAAACATCAATGTGAGAGGGAAATATCAATCAGCACGCCCTCTACTGGGGGTGGAGCCTGAAACCCCGTCATGTGCCCTGACTGGGAATCGAACCAGCAACCTTTTGGTTCACTGGACAATGCCCAACCAACTGGGCCACACTGGCCAGGGCTTCTCTTTTATTTCTTAAAATTGGCCTCCCTTAACCAGTTCTTTAGTTTTTCATGTACCTACAAGGGGGAGTTGAATGCTATTTCCTCTACCTTCTAAAATTAGGTTTAATCATTTCCACGATGTCAACATTCTAGAATTTATCAGAAATTAAGTTGATGAGTTTCTTGTCAAGTTTATTAAATACCATAGGCATATTTATTATTAGCGATTTCTTAAATCATTTTTTTACTCTAACCATCTCATAAAATTCTTAAGCATCTTTAGTATTTTTAATTTTGTCAGTTTCTTTTCTCAGTCCCTAGCACTTTCAAGGTATCCAATTAAAAAGTAAATTAGTGGAATTAATAATATGTATGGAATAGGTCACGGTTAAGGTCACTGTCTAATAATCTTCAAAAAGACCTGGGCAAGCAGAGCTCACTAATCTACTTATGTTTACTTAAAGCAATTTGTTGGATCCTTAACACCTGTTGAGTTGAGTGCTAAGAAGTTATTTTGCTAGGCCTATGGAGCTTCGTTGCCCCAAGCCTTCTTTTGTTCTCTCTCCTTCCCTCACTCCCTCTTTCTTTCTTGCTATCTTTCCTTTTCCATTTCTTCCTTTTAAAAACTTTATTGAAAATACTTTGGCCTCCAGGCTCTGTGCTAAACACTGGGGGATACAATAGTGGGCAAAATAGACAAGGCCTCTACCCTCATGGAGTTTATAGCCCGAGGCAGGGGTGGAAGATAGGCATTAATCAAATCACATTCATTAATGGATGGATGTAAGATTACAAATTGTGGTAGACACCGTCAAGGACTATAGTGCAGTGTGGGGCCGGACCCAGTCTGGGCCTAGGAGACAGCTTGTCTATATTGAGATATGAAGCATGCACAGGTACTAAGGGAAGCATGAGGGTTCCAGGCAGCAGAAACAGCATGTGCAAAGGCCCTGTGGTGCTGGGAGTCATGGTACTCTGGAAAAAAGTGAAAGAAAGATATTATGGCTGGATTGGAGAGAACAGAAGCAGGGGATAGGGGATGCTTCTGGTGAGGTCAGCAGGGCCAGAGACATATGCTTTGTAAAGATTTTGGCTTTCAGCTCAAGAGCCATGGGAAGCCACTGAAGTGTTCTAAGGAAGAGCTGGCAGTGCGAGAGCTGTACTAGGACTGATGCATCTTAATTTGTCTCTGCAGGACCGATGCAGTCATACACGTGGTCTCTAACCTACACAGTGACAACGGCGGCAGGGTCCCCAGCTGAGAACTCCCAACAGCTCCCCTGTATGAGGAGTACTCATGTGCCTTCCTCCACCGTCACACACAGGATACCCGTTTACCCGCACAGAGAGGAGCACGGGTAAGTGACTTTCCTGGGATGGCGCCTTCTAAATTTGATTTTAAAGAGCAGGGCTCACTTAGCAGTTGTTTTCTCAAAGGGCAGGAAGAGGGCCACCCTTTGCTGAGTTCTCACAGTGTGCTCAGCAGTCCCCGAGGTGGGTGTTAGTGACTCCACTTTGTAGATGGGGACACTGAGACTTGGTTGATGAAGTACAGCTCCTCAGAGTCACACAGCTGGTAAACGTGGGGTCCAGACGGAGCAGCTGTCTGCTCCAGAGCCTTTGCTCCTTCAGAGTCTCAGCTGGAAACTCCCATTCAGCAGTCCCCTCGGCGGCTCCGTGTGCACTTTGCAGCCTTATAAAGCTTCACGGTAGGTCCCGGTCTTTTATGACTGTTTGGAGGAGGGCTTCCCCACCTGAGAGCTGGAGGTCCTGGAGGACAGTGATCATGAATGGGGTCAGGGAACGCCTGTGGGTTCCAGTGGTGCTTTGGACCCTGTATTGTGTAGTGATGTTGCTGTGATGAATCATCTGCAAAGCCATTGAAAGTTGTGGCCTGAATCATAGTAGCTCTTTGCCATTATGCGTTGTCTTTATCAAAAGACACTAACCTTGCAGTGTCTAATGCAGTGATCTGAAAGACGCTTATGATGTTAAAAAGTGTCTCACCCTCAAGGTGAGGCTCTGCGGTGTGGTGCAGTGAGCCTCGCAGCCAGGTTCCAGCAGTCCAGCTGCAGGGAAAAACACGAGGGGGAGAAGGAGCCGGAAGGGGAGAGGGAGGAGAGGGAGGGGGAGGGGGAGGGGGAGGGGGAGGGGAGGGGGAAGGGGAGGAGAGAGGAGGGGAGGGGGAGGGGGAAGGGGAGGAGAGAGGAAGGGGGAGGGGGAGGGAGGAGGGGGGAGGGGGATGAGCGAGGAAGGGGGAGGGGGAGGACCTCTCAGGTCCCGTCCTCTCGGTGGCCCAGCATAGTGCAGCAAGGTGGCAACCCTGAGGGTGGGCATCCTCAAGTTATTTCCATTGCTTCAGGTGCCCCCGATGCATCTGTAGGGCAGCCATTATTTTTCAGGAGCCTCTTTGAGTATTTCCCCACACATTTAGAATAACCTTTGAGAGCTTTTTGACCCTGCAGGAATGGCCAAGTAGACATCCACATGGTCATCCATCTGCATCTTTGCTGTGAGGTTATTATTAAAGCAGTGATAAGACCATCCCGTGTGCCCATAGGGTTGGCTTTAGGGAGTGTCTTCACACGTGTGACCCTCCGAATCAGCGTGTGCAGCACGTGCAGATGGGAGAACGAGGCTGTGAGCAGCCCAAGGTCCCCAGCTGCAAAGTGTGGAACCAGGCCGAGAGCTGGGGTTTCTGACACCTGGCTGGCCAGGCCGTGGTGTTTGCTCCCAGGACAGAGCTCACAGATGAGACTCTGTCCTTCCCCATCATGGGGAAGCTGAGGCCTGAAAACAAAAACACAGATCCCACAGCAGCTGCTTTTTTTGCTCTTGGACTTCAGGCTATAATAGGGGGTTTTAAGACAACAGGTGCGGAGGTTCCATCACTAATTAGGTTTGGCGCAGGACTAGCTTTTGTTCCCTCAGCTCCTGGTGCCAGGGGAGAAGGCAAATCAACCTGGGAGTTTAATTTACCACAACAAAGCCACAGAGTGGGGACGCTAAGACTGGGGGAAAAAATGGGGGAAAAAGAGAGAAGAAGGAAAACCAGAGGAGGCGCATTCTTGACGATGTCACACTGATCTGTTCCTCCTGCTATTGCTCACCACAGTCAATGTGCTTGATGCGTTTTAGATACACGGGAAGCTATAACTATGGGAGCTATGGCAACCAGCACCCCCCGCCGATGCAGAGCCAGTACCCGGCCCTCCCTCACGAGGCAGCCATCTCTGGACCCCTGCACTACGCCCCTTACCACAGGAGCTCTGCGCAGGTGAGTCGGTGGTCCCACCCGCTTGCCCAAGCCCCAGGCCAGGTCTAGTCAGCGTCACACAGTTAATAAGCACCTGCTGTGTACTGTGTGTGCAGCCCGCGTGTCATGAGGAAAGAGTGGCCTTTCCCCCAGCGTCATGTTGGTTCTTCAGTGGCTGCCCCACTTGCTTTCACGCACGTGGGTGCAAACAGTTGTCTTTAGTTCCGCCCTCTCTGACCTCTCTGATCCAATCCGATCAGCTGCGATGTCTGTTGCCCCTTTTCGGGCAGCCCCCTCCGATTGGACCTCGGGTCTCCTTCCCATCACCATTCTCTGGTGCAGACCCTCATCGAGTCCTGCCGGGACTGTTATCTCCTGGCATTCTAACCAGTGCCTCGGTCTCCCCCATGTGCTCCTTCTCAGTGCAGCCCCCACAAACACTCTTACCAGAAGAATCCTTGAGGCGGACCCTTTATCAGATCATTCTCAGGCCACACGTTGCCTTTGCCCCTCACTGTCTAACAAACCAGATCAACCTCTGTGGCCTGTGGTGAATGGGAATTGTGGCTGTACCTATAACTTCTGTGCTGGGCACTATACTTGTCTAAGACACTTTCCTGTGCACTGGCCCCAGGCACAGCTGGTCACCAGTTCCATTCAATTCTACATCCTCAGTGTCTCTGCACCCCCGCTGTCCTTGCCTCAGCTCAGGTCTTTATCTAACCTAGATGACAGCAAAAGCCTTCCCATTGGTCTCCATGGTGCCAAACTTGTCCCACTCTGGTCTAGCCCCTACACTGATGCTAAGGGAGTCTTTGGGGGAAAACCCAGTTGGTCATAATACTCTATTTTGTGTGTCATCGCTTTCAGAGTCAAGTTCAATTCCTTAGCATGTCTCTCAAGACTCAGTACCATCTGCCTGCCTCTCTGGCCTACAAAGACCCCTACCCCCATCTCTGCTCCAGCCAGGCCAACCCCTGTGCAGTCCGCCATGTCTGTGCCGAGAAAGCTGCTTCTGGCTCGGATCCTCTCCCCCAGCCTCTTCTGCTTGCTGTTCCCAGCAAGCATCTCAAGGTCTTTGTGGCACTTTCTGACACTCGCCCCTTCCTTCCTCCAGGACTTTATTATGTCCCGCTCCTCTGTACTTGCATTGAACGCTGGGCTTTCCTCTATTAGTAACACTCCTCACACTATTATCATTGCTGGCTTTCCTGACCCCCACAGGGGACTCGAAAACTCCTTGAAAGCAAAAATTAAGTCTAGCATCCCCTGGCCACAGGACATGCCATCTATCAGAAAGAGCAGCTTGCTTTTACTGAGCATGTGCCGAGCACTTTGCACATCCTCACGGTAACCCTTGCAGAAAAGAAAGGGAGAGGTCTCTTGCTCAAGGACTGAACCCGGGCAGCGTGGCCCAGCTACCCAAGCTCTTACACTACCCTGTTGCCTCTCCTATGTGAGCATTCGCTGAGCGATTGTGGAACAGAAGAGTGAGCAGGCGGTGGGGCAGCATCAGCAACAGTGTGGGGTGCCAGGGGCGCTCGGGGTTCGGCAGGTGTGGGAACCATGGTCGGTTTGGGAGCCTGGGAGTGACAAGGTGAGACCCATGCTTAGGAAAGACAGCTCTCGCAGCACTCACTGCGTGAACCAGAAAGGGGCTGGGAGAGGCAGGAGTGAAGACGAGAAGGCAGGACGTGAGCCGGGTGGCGGCCGCAGTTGCATCAGCTGTCAGTACACAGACTTGCCTCTGAGGAGGGTACAAGGCGAATGTATCCACAACACTAGGCGCTCGGGGCCAACGGGCGTCTGTTTTGATTTCCATCCGAGGTGCCAAGGGGAGCCCTGGTATAATCCCCAGATAAGCCAAGAAGTTGATTCCACTAAATCACCACCTGGGGCATTCATTACAGGTCTCCAGCTGCGTCACGCGGAGATGCAGGCTCCTTGGGTACTGCTTCCCTTGGGAGCAGAGTCTGCGCTCCTCTCTGTGACTTAGAGCTGCTGC
The DNA here is from genome assembly GCF_964146895.1 of Miniopterus schreibersii. Classification (NCBI taxonomy): domain Eukaryota; kingdom Metazoa; phylum Chordata; class Mammalia; order Chiroptera; family Miniopteridae; genus Miniopterus; species Miniopterus schreibersii. Next base: position 176,689,976 of record NC_138102.1, read on the forward strand.
TGCAGACACAGTATCAGCAACTCATTCATTCCCTCCCTCATTCCTCGAGTGATTGCCAGGTGCCTAGTATGTAGCAAGCGCTGCTCTAGCCTTGAGAATACAGCAGAGAATGGGACAGAAACGTGCCTGCTTTGGGAGAGCTGATGCTCCAGGAAGAGACACTAGTCTAAGCAAAGGGGCGAGATCAAGCTAGTGTTCCAAACCCCCAGCTCCCGGCATTATCTTCCCTCTTCACCCCCTCGTCCCTCGTCCCTCCTCATGGAATTTCTGCAGCTGGTGTTCTGGGATGATATTTTTAAAGCCATTGCTGTAAAAAAAAAAAAAGCCAGGGTTTCCTCAAGGCCCATGTGGTCCCTGGTGATGAAAGATAGGTCTGCAGCATCCGCTCTGGAAGCCACAGCATTCCCCGACTGGAGCACTGGCATTAACTGTGGGCCCAATGGAAAGGCAAGGACTAAAGGAAAGCTCAGGGTGGAGCGCTTTGAACCCAGGGGAGGATATCTTGTGAGAGGTGACAGGCCCTTGGCTGGCCTCTTCACCACCGTGCCCTGTGGCCCTTAGACAAAGTCTCTGACAACCTCTGACCCCACCACACAGCACACTTTGCACTCTGTGGCTTATGCCGTAGTCTTCATTTAGAAAGGGGGGTGGGGAGAAGTTAATTTGTCACATCTCTGCCAGACTAATGAGTGAGGTCAGTGCTTCTGCGGAAGGTACGCCAAAGACAAAGAATCCTTCGTTTTGTTTTTCATTAACATTTATGTATCAAGTGCTGTTTTAGGCACTTTCATTTGGGCACTTAATTCTCACTGCAACCTTGAGAAGAAGGCATTTTCCTCCAATTTTTAAAGATGAGGAAACCGCTTCAGAAGGTAGTCTGCGCCAGGTCAGGCATCCAGTACGTGACACAGCGCAGGCCCCGAAGCAAATTCTCCAACTCCCAGCACCAAGCCCCCGCATGGACACTGCACTATGTGTGTATTGGAGGGTGGGAGGTAAATTCAAGAGGCTACTGCAACTATTCTCAGTAAGTTTCAAGTTTCCAAGAGAAGAATCACACACCCAAGATACCTTATTTCTTTCCTTTCCTAGTACTTTGGGTTAAGGTTGAGCATATAGGGGAAAGCCAGCGCAGGATTAATTAGTTGTATGTGTTCTTAATATGTTTTTATTGATTTTAGAGAGAGAGGAAGGGAGAGAGAGAAACTTTGATGTGAGAGAAAATCATCCATCGGCTGCTTTCCATCTGCACCCCGATCAGGGATTGAACCTGTAACCTGGGCATGTGCCCTGACAGGGAATTGAACCGGTGACCTTTTGGTGCACGGGATGACGCTCCAACCAGCTAGCACACTGGCTAAGGCAGGGCTAATTAGTTTCAACTTTCCAGAGCAGAGGTCAAACTGTTCCAGTCCTCAGTACTGAGTGTCACACTTCAGTATATCAGACTCACTGGGGAAAAGACCGGTCTGAAGAAAAATTGCAATTACGGAATTTGGTTAAAGAATGAATGCCATTGGCCATCCGCTCAAGAGTAACTGAAAGTGACCTCTGCAAACACATGCCCGCCAGGTGTGCCTTGAAGAGCTGGTACAGTTCCTCGCTGTGCAGGAATTGTAAGCACCCGCGCACGTACATGCTCAAAGCAAGCTGCGGTCATTTGTGCCTGGCCTAGAGTGCGTGCGCCCTTGCTCATATTGCTGCTTTGCACAGCACATGCTTGCTTTCGGGTAATACGAAGGTAAATCTCCAGCCCTACTTGAACTCTCGTAATTTCTAAGGAGCGAGTCCAGACGAACGAGGCTTCACAGTGTAAGGTTTAAATTATTTCAGGAAACACCCTTGTGGCAATGACGCTGCCCTCGTTCACATCCGAGTAAGTGAATGGGGGATCTTGTCAGCTGCACCTTCCCAGGCCCCCATTCTCATGCCGGCCCGAAAGAGAACACAGACCAGGCCCAGCACACGGCTACAAAATGTTTCTGAGCCTCACTCCACACATGTCCATGGAGCCTCCACCCTCTCCGCAGCCATGAATGTAAACTGGGATGTAAACTTGAGCTCAAAGCCATTTGATCAGCCAGAAGCTGTGTGGCTAGAAATACACTTAGAATGGCCTTGAGAGCTGTCCCTTACTTCTCACCTGGATGGCCAAGGCCCGGCCCAGCCTGCCAGTCACGCAGCACTCACAGTACCTCTGTCTCAACCCAGATCAGCCCCGGCCCCGTGGGTCCTTGACCTCAGAGGCCCCGTGACTGCTGCAGAATTTGCTTAGGGTGCTCTGCGTTGGGATAGCATCCTGGGCCAAAGGGAATACAGATCAGTCAGGCAAAGTGGTGTAAGATCCTGACGGTAGAGCCAGGCTTCCTGGGTTCAAATCCCAGCTCTGCCTCTGATTAGCTCTGTGCCGCAATTGCCTCATGTGAAAACGGGGGATAGTGATAGCACCTATTTCATAGGGTTGTTGCAAGGGTTGAGTGAGTTAATAAAGGTTAGATCAGGGCCTGGCTCACAGTTGGCACTGCTTGTATACATTATACCCTTTGTTAGCTTCTGTGTAATTATAGTTAGTGCTTTTCTCCCACACTGCACTCGCTCTGTGAGGGCAGGGGCCAGGTCCTTTTTTTCTAACCATATATTCCCGGACCCCAGCCCAGGTTTGCCCCTTAGTGGGTCCTCAGTAAACACTTGTCAGTGGAATGAATGAATGAACGAACGAGTGAGTGAGTGAATCCTTACTCTGGTACAAAGTTGCTGTGTGACCACCCACAAGCAGGCCATTTCCCCTCTCTTGACCCCAAGGATGGGTAGGACCAGATGGCGAGTCACTAAGGCGCTCCCTGCCATTCATGACGTTATGATTCGAGGGAGATTATTAGTAATAGCTGACGTGTTGCGAACACTTTCTGCATGGGTGTGCCAAGTGTCTCACGTGTATTAACTCAGTCCTGACCCCGAAAGCTCAGCAGATACAATTGTCTGGCACGGGCGTGGGGGCTCTGGCCTCTTCCAGAAGCGGCTGAGAGGAAGCCTGTGGGGCCGGCCCACTGGCAGAACCGTGGTGCGGCGAGAGCCGCCTTTCACAGGAAAAGTTTGTGCTCCTGACTGGGCCACCCTTCACCCCTTGCTCAAGGAACAGCCCATTTGGTAAGGTCAGGGATAAAGGGCTCATTCTTCCCTCGCCATGTGCAGGAAAGTCAGCCCTTGGTGTGGGGAGTCGTTTCTCAAAATAGAACGTCCTAATATGGTTCCAAGGAGGCCCACAGTCAGGCACGGCTGAGACGGACTTAGCCTCAGCCATGTGACTGAACCTTTGACACGCACACACAAACACGTGCCCGCAACCACCCCTCACACACCTCTCACAGGGCAGGCACTGGAGACTGAGCTCCATTCTCACATCCAGAGCAATAGCGCGGGATCCGACCCAGAAAATAGCAACTTCCTGTTGTGGGCCCTCAACAAAAAGGCCTTTATTCTGGCCGAGCTCTCGGACCCAGAGGTTTGTGCCCAGCCTGCTTAAGGGCCCGGCGTGAAACCGGATGTGAAGTGTGAGAGGTGAGGCGGGCGCCACGGGCAGACTAAATAGAAGCTTCATTGGCGGCGCTAATCACCAGGCGGAGGCAGAGGCAGCGAGCGCTCCAGCCCCTCGCCTCTCAATGGGCTCTTCACCGCAGGGAAAGCGAGTCACTGACTCATTTGCAATTAGCTGACCTAACGGGACAGAATTTTCCAGGCCGGATTCTGTGGTAACAGAATTTTATTGTCACATTGGAGATATTTTGAGCCAGTCTCATTTCCAGGCAATTACTCTTTTGAGTCTGTGACACAACCCCTGGGCACAGCTGCATCTGGGGTCCTCAATTAGGCACAAAAGCCACACTCTCTCGGGTTCTGGGGGAAGGAGGTTGCGAGTCCGCACTGTGATGTTTTACCTACACGAGCCATGGCCGTGAGGACGGTCAGAGCCAGCAAGCTGCGGCCTGATCAGAACTGTCACACCCTGAGGTCTGCAGAGGACGGGGAGCTGAAAGGAAAGGTGACGGAGAGGTTAAGGTCAATGGGCTGCATGTCCACTGCAGAGCGCTCTTCCTCTCTGTGTAATTCAGCGGTGGGCCAGGCAGGCGAACGTGGGGAAGCGTGACCCTAGGATGGGGTTTTACGCCAGCCCTGCCACTGGCTGGCCATGTGACTGTAGGCAGGACGCTTCACCCCGGGTACTGCTTTTCTCAGCTGTATGACACGGAGCTGGATTATGGGATCCCTAAGGTTCTTTCTCGTGCTGACATCTCACCAAGTAATAAGTTACTCACCAAATAATTACTTAGCACCTACTGGGTGCCAGGCATGATTCTAGATGTCGGGAATATGGTGGCAGACATGAGAAGGCCCCCTGGGAGCTTGTGACTATAAGCCAGAGAAAGACAGCTGCCAAGAATGACACCATTCCGACCTGAGGGGCAGAGGGCGGAGCGTTTAGCTTCTTGAGATAGGATGTTCAGAAAGGTGCTCTGAGGAGGAGGCATTGGAGCTGAGATCTGAAGAATGACCAAAAGGCAGACACGCAAGGAGCCTAGGGATAGGTAGGGGTGGTAGAGCGCGTGCCAGGCGGAGGAAACAGGAGACAGTTCCCTGGGTGGGAACCAGCCGGGCATGCCACTGACCCGAGAGGAGGCTTCCGCCAGGGCGAGCCTGTGGAGTGAGGCGACAGGCGTCCAGGGAGCTTACGGGAGAGACCATCAAGAGGGGGAAGCAACCTGCTGGAAAAAATTAAAAGACCGTTTTGCACTATTGCTTAATGTGGGCTGTGTAATACCTGGGATCTTGTTTTCCTGGGCAGGGCCCAATCTTACTGAGGTCTCTCTGGGCTTTAGAGTGGGTCCTGGGCTGGAATTCCACTGCTCAGGCCTGGGGTCCCACATGGCTGCCGCACGTACGGGGTACCCTTGGGCATCGTGAAAGCCTTGGTATGCTGTCAGTCACCTTGGCAACAGCGCTGGCTGCCTCCTCCCGTGAGTTCCCAGACACCACCCTCACCCCACTCCCTCTTTCCTTGCTGCGCTCGGCTGTGGAGCGGCTGCACTCTGCTGTGCAGGGCGCGCTGTCCCCGGTAGGCCAGACCCTCTGCCAGAAGCTGGATCCCTCCTTCTTGACCGATGAATTGCTGGTTCTCTTCCCATGCTTCAGGCCTGAGAGCCTCCCCCTGCTTCCCTCGGGCTCCCCCTCAAAGAGGCAGAATGGTTCCCTTTGGCCCCCTCGACTTCAAGCAGCAGCCATTGTTGTCACAACCCCTTCTCCGGCTGTCTCGGCTTCAGCCTGTCTGTCTCCCTCACAGGAGGCAGCCTCCCACCTAATCCCTCGGGGCTCCACTCTCCAACTGTCAAGGAAGACAGATGGGGAGCAGAAGAATTCACACATTCCCACTCTCTCTCCCCTGCTCGCTCTCCTTGCCATCCTTGCTGACTGGTTCCTGTCCTGCCGGGTGGCCCTCGGCACAGCGAGGAAATCTTTGTGTTGACTGGCCCGCAAACTGGGCGCCTCAGAGCTCCTCCCTGTCTCCCCTCTGATTGTACTGAAGGGCTTATTTGCATAGCTGTCTTGGGAACTGAGAAAAAAGTAAAGAACACTTCAGAGACATTTCTCTTATTTCTAATTCTTTCTAGAACTGCTTCCCCTCTTCTTGCAGCTACGAGCACCTGTGTTTCTGACCTGCACAGAAGCACACCCTCCCCCAGGTGGTTCATCCCGACTCCTCCCACATTCACACACACCAAGCCCAATAGTCTGCCACTTCCTGCCTGAGTATCTTCCAGGACTCCAGTGACTATGAACCAAAAAGATGTTCTTCAAATGATAGGCACTAATAATAACCTTTGAAGCTGTTGACTTGCTTCCTCTCCAAAAGCCTGCTTTTAGGCTGCAGTTCATAATTGAATTCAGCTGTAAAATGCTATTTTTAATAATGTCATTGTGTTTTACTTGGCAGTACTGTTCTCTTGGGTTGATTGAGTGGGACCTATCACATCTCCATAACTAATGATAAAACAACCATCCATCCATATCTACTTGGACATGCTGTTACTCATGTTCCCTCTCTCTCTCTCTCCCTCTCTCTCTCTCCTGTATCACTCCTGTGTTCCCAGTAGGGCTATTCCTTCTTTTGGGTTTGACTTCCCAAGACATTCCAGATTAAGAGCCTAGAGTCTGTGTTGCTGGTTGAGTGAACACCAGTCCAGCTCTGGCCAAGATCCTTTGCATTTCTCCTGTTGGATACTTCCTAGACCAAGGTTCGATCTTTCAGAAGTTCACTGATTGTGTCCCATTGACTTTCACTAATAGCATCTTAAGAAGTTTAACTTAAACTATGAACGTGACTGATAATGTGTATATGTAACTTCAAGCAAATTTTAACTTTGTGGAATTTCTTTCCCCTCAACAAGTACCCTTTTAATAGCCCCACTTCCCGGATGGAACCTTGTTTGATGAGCAGTACTCCCAGACTGCATCCTACCCCAGTCACCCCCCGATGGCCAGAGGTGCCCACAGCCAACACGTGCTACACAAGCCCGTCTGTGCATTCCACGAGGTATGGAAACTCTAGTGACATGTACACACCCCTGACCACGCGCAGGAATTCTGAGTATGAGCACATGCAACACTTTCCTGGCTTTGCTTACATCAACGGAGAGGCCTCCACAGGATGGGCTAAATGACTGCTCTCATAGGAACCCATATTTAATATTAATAAGTATTAATAATAATAAACCCATTCAGCCCTCCCCCAGAAGACTTTATCTCTATACATTATAACTCGTGAACCATTCCTAGGCATCCATTTTCCTGACGATCGTGAGGCTGGGATTCAGTGTGGGATGAGTAAACTTTAGTTCAGAAACAGGACCCACTATAGTCAGTGAGGTTGGGTTCCTGTCGCCAAGCCAGACTTGCCTTTCTGTAGAGCACTATCAGACAGGCCATCGGTGCCTTTTCCCTTTGTTCCATGACTTGGCTTTTGTTGCCAGCCTCTCCCTGTAAGTTACTTATTTTCCTGTTGACAAAAGCTCTTTAGTCTTGAAGGATGGATACTGGAGACAGAGCCTGGTTTGTGTTTTTGGATGGGCACATAATTTACCAAGAGCATTCGCCTTGCCATCTGTCTGTCACCTTACTGTACAGTGAACAGCCCTCAGATACGTTCTACGTAGCCTTTCTTCTTGGTGGTGCTTCCTGGAGCACCAGCGCTAAACACAGGTACCTGGCAGCTCCAGATTCCCTGTTACGCTCGTGTCTGTCACAGTCCCTGTGTTGGAATGTGAGCACTGTCTAGAGGCAAGGAAGAGGCCTGTTCTGTATGCCTTAAGTTGACTAAAGTTTGTAGGGGACTAGTTCTTCTACAGGCTAGTATTTGTCCTAAGTTTGCACAGTGGCTAGTGTCAGCAATAGACAGGGAGTGGTTTCTAAATTCCGTGATAGCATCGAGTACCACACTCTGCTGTATGACGTTGTGAAACTGGATGGACCAAACATTAACTCACCGAGCACCAAGTGTGAAAGTGACTTGCCCGGTTCCTTCATAAGACTATAATTTCCGACACTTTGATAGAAAAAAATTTCAAAGCTGTGCCTTTGAGCCTATACTATACTGTGTATGTGTGGAAATAAAAATGTATTGTACTTTTGGAAAATTTTTTCATAGGCATTTTTCTGTCAGATTTGTAGCAATTTGTGAGGTTTGTTAGAGCTTAACATAGGTTTTCTTTCTGTATTATAAAAAGCACCAAGCAATTATGGTGGACCTATTACCCTATGGGTAAGAAATAAATAGAAATATGACATCGGATGTTTTAGCAATTGTTCTGTAAATAAAATCTTTGATCACACCCACTCTGTGTGATAATCATGTCTACAGCTAAAATGGAAATAGTTTTATCTGTACAGTTGTGCAAGATATGAATGGTTTCACACTCAAATAAAAAGTATTGAAATGACCTGCTTCATTTTGCATTTGATAAGGCCCGTGTGTGTGTGTGTGTGTGTGTGTGTGTGTGTGTGTGATATAAATACCATTCTGATTTAGGGTGTAAGTAGGCAAAACAAAACTAAGTGGTCCTATATGGTCATGCTTATCCAGTTCATCGTCATCTCAATAAAACAATCGTTAAAATGTGGATACTATTCCCAGGTGCAGTCCTTCAGCAACAGTTTAGTACCTGCACACTGACTGAAGTTTGTAGGGGACCCATTCTACACACAAGGACTTAAGTCTGCACGGTGACTGACGTCAGCCAAGGGCAGGGGCTTCTCAGCCCTTAACGGGAATGTTGTTCTTCAACACCAGGATCATTAGGATTTGGTCCCCTGGCGCTTAGTTCACTGTGCGTTAATGATCACTGGGTGTAAAGACATGTCAAGTGCAGTGCTTTAGATGCTCATAAACTTCAGGAACAGACAGTAACATTACTGAATGCTCAGTAAGCATCAACAGATTCTTCCCCAGCCCTGCATTTGGATCCTGGGGCTGAGGATTGAGGATACACAGGCAAAACGATGAAATGTTTTGCCCCAGAGTCTAGGATCTATGAGAGAGTCAGAGCCAAAGATTTCCAGAAATGGCAGTAGTGATATGTTAACTAAAAGGCAGGAGAATTTGACAACTCAATTTGCATTTTGAAAGATTTATTTTTAAAGCCAAGTTTTCACTTGCTATTACATAACATATTTGTACCTGAAAATGATTTTAAGATTAAAATGATATATTTTACATAGCATCCCCTTTAAAAATTTAGCTATGTTGATCTGTCAAAAGAAAGTAGGTGCTGTATTTCACTCTCTGAAGGTAAATTAATTTGATCTTTGGCCACGATCCATTATTTGGCTTTATATGAGGAAAGTAAGGGGAAAGAAGAATGAAATTTCAGATTCAGTCACTGTATAAAACAGACCTGAGGATGCCCAGACCTATTGCTCTTAAAATCCAGAGCTAGTGCTCCAGAAATCAAAGGGTGGAGTAAGTTTGACTTTTGACATACTAATCATAAAAAAATAAAGCAATTGCCAAATTCTCTAGCCAGGTAGCAGCAGCACATAATAAACGACACCCATATACGAGTCACAGCCACAAGCTCAGTAAATGCACGAATCTTTAGGCAAAAACAGCCACAATCAACAAGGACCTGAATCCCAGAGAACAGTCACTCCAAGAACTTTGCGAGGGAGATGAGCATGCCTCCCCCTCACAGCACAGCCAAGAGCTGGGAGCCACTGGGTGTTCTCTCCAGAGCACAAGGTACCCATCTCTTGGGAGGTGAGCACACTGCCTATGTTCCCAATTATTCTCAACCTTCAACTTCAGAACTGACAAGGATTTGACTAGGAAAAGACAACAGCTGCTGTGAGCTCATGACTCAATTGCACCTTCTCTCCCTCTCTGATGGTTCCTACCCCGTCACCAGAATGGGAATGGGCAAGGTTGGCGGCTGGGAGTGGGGCCAGTCACTTGTCAGAGAAAGAACAGAGGAGTCTTGGCAATAAAGGGACACTCCCCTCTTTAGGACTCTTTCTGAAAAGGACTCTGCCAGCTTGAAATTGGCTGGAGTCGTGAACAGCAGCCAGGATGGCTCACCCACGTTGCAGGCCTGTGGCGTCCTAGGCATCCAGCCTGCTGTGTCCTTTGTGAGGCCTCTAATATACCCCAGGTCTGGAAAGAAAGGGAATCTCCCCTCTGAGAATGCAACCCAGTCACAGACCAATCAAAACTGTGCCATTGAGTAAGTCCAACCTAAAGGGGGAGAGGGACTGAAATCGTGGAGAGAGAACTGAAAGGAAGCCTTGGCTTCACCACCATGTGACCTTGGAGGGGGTCACCTCCCCACTCTGGACCTCAAGCAGGCATGTTATATGACTATGACATCCCAATTACAGTCTGTGTGCTGATGGACTCGGGCCCGCAGATCTGGGTGAGGAGGGTGGATGGCTTAAGGAAAACAAAGAAGGGACTGGCAGCTGGGCAGTGATTCTTCCTGAGAATTCTCTTGCCAGCCACAAGAGAGAAGGCGACGGCTCCACCAGCTGGTGCTCAAAAACAGACTGAGGTTCATGCCCATCAGCTCTGCCCCAATACCTGCAGCACCACCACTGAGCAACACTCCACCTGCTTCTTCATGCCCAACCCCACCCTCTCCTGCACAGATCTGGGTAGTAGTCTGTTGCAATTTTCCCATCTTTCCAGATTTGTCTTTAATATTGGCTTTAAAGTGACATCAATTAAAATGTCTCAAGTGAATCTGGAGAAGAGCAAAAACAGGCTATTTGTCCCAACTCCTTGCATCTCTTAAAGGCAGAATTGCAAATTAAAAAAGTAAATAAATCCTGGAAGGGGACAGTAGAAATACTTCATTATTACAGGGGAAAGGTGTGGGGAAGGATTGCTGTAGGTCTCCTGAGGCAAAGTCAGATTTATTCAAAGCCTGAAGAATGCAAAGCATCACTGGAAGCTTAAAAGGAAAAGTAGATATACTTAGTGCCTTTAAAGTGAGGTAGAGCTGAGATGAACTCCTAGTTCCAACAAAGATGCTGTAGAAGGGACACTCCTGCTCCAGATAGGATTGGGCTTAAGTGGTTCTCAACCCTGGCCGCCCGTTAAGAGTTACCCTGCGAACTTTATAAAATACTGATGTATAAGGTCCCACCAACAGTAAACAACTGACCTGGAAGTGACCCCAGGGCATCAGTTTTTTAAAGCTCCCAGGAGATGCTAACATGCAGCCAGAGTTGAGAAACGCCACCCCTTGTACCTGAAAGCACTAAGATCCGGAGATGACTGGTCCCTGATGGTGCACCCAGGTTTCTTTCTTACAGGGCTCCAGTCTGCAGAGTGCAGAAGAATCGCAATCCCCAGTAACCTACGCCAGCAATTCCCAACTGTTGGCTGCAGGAGATTTTAAAACATGCAATTCCTGACTACTTAGTCAGGGCCACTGACCTCTCTTCCCTTATATTGTCAAATAAAATAATGACAACAGCGAACACAACAAGAGCCATACATTGCAAATGCATCAAAATTATACTTTTTTTTTGTCAGATTGGCAAAAAACATATTTTTTGGTGTGTCGCAGAATTTTAGTAATTAGTCTGTGTGTGCCATGAGATGAAAAGGGTTGAAAATCGCTGGCCTGCACTGTTGACAGTTTCCCCGCACTGTTGACAGACACACCTTTCTCTGACTGCACTGGTTTGCTGGCCCTTCAGGACAGCCCGCCTCCCTCCCACTTTCTAACCTGGCCCTTCTCTGCTTCAGCTCCTTGGCAGCCTCCCAAACTAAGCCAGCTTGGACACGGCCCTTGTGGCTTCCTCTTCGTCCGAGGAGGTCAGAACCTTTTGTGCTTCATCAGCCTCCTCCCTGAAGCTCTTTCCCCGTTCCTGCTCCTGCACCTCAATCCGCCCCAGCCTTCTTACCCCATGTTTTGCTGCTGCTGGTGTAGGTGGGACGGAAGACGTGGGCCCCAAGAGTTGAGAGAAGAGCTGTTGCTAGGAAAGGGGTGTGGGTGAAGAGAGGTGGTGGGTGAGAGAAAGAGGGCTCCCTACTTCTATTCCTCCCTTTGTCATCATAAATACCTCAAGAGCTAAAACCAGTTGTTTGAGAACTATTATGAAAAATAATGAGGTCTGACCGTGACAGCAGGGGGGAGAGAAGCAGCCTCAGAAGCAGCTGCAGTGCTAATACTTAGTATGTACAATAGTCTCCTAGTAGACGGGAAAGCCACTGAATTTAGAAGAGTGAATTCTCAAGGAACCTTCAAACTGTGCCCCCACCAGAAATGGTATCCAAAATGTCCTGGCCCATGCTACACCCCTCAGGATAAACTGTGAAACGTCTTCTTTAGAACTGAAAGGTAGCCAAAGTCACGGACAGTCTTTGTTTTTTTTAAATCCTCACCCGAGGATATTTTTTCCATTGCTTTTCAGAGTGGAAGGGGGGAGGCGGGGTAAGAAACACTGATGTGAGAGAGACACTGTTAGATGGCCCAGGTACAGAAAGCCGAATGTGGAGACTCACCAGGGCAGGAAGCCCCGATGCCTAGCAAGGAGTGAAACTGGGAAAACAAGAACTTTGTCCCCAGGGTAACTTGTCCTCCCCCAGCATATCTCTGGTCATGCGGTTTAGACCCCCTGAGTGTTTCCTCCCTACAGATAACATCTAGGCCTCAGTCGTATTTCAGCTCCAGGCTCAGAAAAGCAGCAAAACCAGACAAGTGGTGCCTTGGCTGCCTCAGGACCAGATACATGGACTGATGACCCCCTGCCCTGGCACCCACCAATCAGTGGAAACCAGGACCCTGAAAGAGCACACCTGGAGAGCTGATGAATATTCTATTGAGACCTTCCCTTGAGACCTCCCCTAAGATTCCCACCTGCAAGAAAGAGATAAATATGCTCAGGACAAAGCACCCAGCATGAGCTCCCAACCAGGGGAGCACGCAGCGCATCTCCTTCCTTCTTCCCTCCAAGGGGACCCCACGAGACTTGCAACCAGGGGAGCAATAGGCAGTGGCAGCTCATCCCGGGCCAACCCCCTATACCAGTCCACAGGGTCCCTAAAGCAGCCCAGCTTAGGTCCTCCTGCTGCTGCTTATATGCTCTTCTTTGTCTCACTGTCCTAAGTATATTTTTGCTGCCATCATGGACCCAAAACCCTTTGGCTCAGTGCTCTGTAACCCGTCCCTTTGGATAGCCCCTTTTAATTATATTTAATTTTTCTTTATTCACTGTCTGAGATGGCTCTTTAGCCTGCCTACCACCAACTTTAACCTTTCAGACGTATCGACTGGTTGCCTCCTGCTCGCACCCTGACTGGGTCAGCCGGGGCTGAGGATTGTGCCTGCAACTGAGGTCCATGCCCTTGACCGGAATTGAACCCAAGACTCTTCCCTCTGCAGGCCAGCCCTCCAACCACTGAGCCAAACTGGCTAGGGTCGAGGACAGTATTTAAATGAGGAGAATGCGACATGCTTTCCTTGCCTCCCTCTGTGACCTGTGGTACCTTTCTGAAATAGATCTGGGTGAATCTATAGCGGCTCCATTCCTTGGGCCGCTATGTGGCAGGCGCGTCCGAGGCATCACCTCCCAATAGCCTTCTCTACCCACCTCCGCTTCTCACGACCTCCCAGCTATGGCAGTGGTACAATCCTTTCTGTTTACAGGTGAAGAAGCGCAGGCTCTGAGCAGTTTAGTGCTTTGCCCAAAGTCACATAGCAAGTGGGAGAGCTGGGGTTTGAAACCCAAACTACCCAGTTCCAGAGCCTGTGCTGCTCCTACTCCAGCTCGCTGCCTTCCTCCTCCTTCCTACTTTTGTTTTCATCCCACCCCACCCCCATTCCTCTCTCCTAAGCAGCTTTGCAGCTTTTAAATCAACCTTGACCATGGTCACGGAACCTACTAGGGTTGAAGTTTCACAAGTTCTGGGAAATTTTGGTGTGCTGAATGAAGGCAGGTCCCCCACGCCCAGCGACATTCCACTTACTCTAAGTTAACAGCAGACCAGCTTTCCCTCTGTCATTTCCCAGGGTACGTACAAACCAATATATTATCAAGGACCAAGATTTGGTCATTCTATAGAGAAACAGGAACAAAAGGAAATCAATAATAATGTAAAAAAAAACACACACAAAAAAACAGGTCACAGGAGGATTTTTATTACCAGGTCAAAAAAAAAGCTCTGCAGGGGAGGTGCAATGAGCCAAGTATTCACTAGAATGAAGTCATTTAAGGGAGGTGTGGGGGGTGGGGGGCACTGGCTACCTCTTGCTGTTCAGGTCACTACCCTTTGACAGGGGTGGCCTCTGACCTCAACAGCCCTACAATTCTGTTTTGACTGACCCTGAAACCCATGAAATTCAGATGTAGGCAGTGCCCAAAAGTTGAGATAAAGCTGACTAATATGGGAAAAGCTCCCGGTATGTGCCCCCAGCTGAAAGGAGCTGGCAGTTCTTTGGCCATAGATGCAATTTATTTTGTCGTAGTCCTTTCAGGGAAATGCTAATCCTCCACGGGCAACCCAAGGGGAAGACTAAAACGTGTTGATGATGAATGGCAATAATCCTTTGTCCACTGCCACCTCCTCCTAGGGTGGGGCCTTAAGAGTTTAATCAAATGTTGGTAAGTAAATTAATGCTTTACTGTGTAAGGAGTTAAAAAGGAAGTGGGGGGAAGAAGGGGTGTGAGAATATACTTCCTCTGACATGTCATCTCAAAAGCTTAATTGCAAAGACATTGATATGGTGTGTGTGTTGTTTTAGTCTCTTTATTTACACACACACACACACAGCAGTCACTATCCCAAACCTGTCTTATGTCAAAGCATGTCAGTGTTGAGGACATTAACTCCAAGGTTTAAAGACCAAAGCAGTGTGTTGTAATTACTCTCCTGTTAAAAAAAACACCACCAACAACAAAACTTACGCATTTGGTATAACATGACTTTTATCCCCAAATCTTCACAACAGCACTGTGAGGGAGGCTGCGTTTTTCATTCCAGTTCAGCTGACGTTTGAGTGGCCACTCCACGCCAGGTCTGCTGTGCTGGCCACTTGGACAGCCTTCTCTTTTACCCCTTACAACATCCTGCAAAGTAGGTATTATTATGCTCATTACAGCTGAAAAAAAAATCAATGCTCAACCCAAAGAGGGCAAGTGACTTATTCCTGAACACCCAGAGACAGAGTTAAAATTTAAACTAGTCTTTTGGCTTTCAAGTATTCCTGTTAGATACAAAAAACAAAACAAAACACACAAAAAACCAAAAAAAAACCAAACTGGTTGCCAGAAGGGTTTTAAGGAATTTGACAAATGATCGGCTTCTGAGACACACAGTGAGTCACAACTAAAAACCAGGTTTTCCAATTCCCAGTCCAGGTTCTTTCGCCACATTACAGCACTGCCACCCAAAGCGCTGGGTTTTCCCAAGAGGTGTTTGGATGGGATTCCAAGCCAGCGAGATGCAAATAGGTCTGACCCACATTCCAGCTCTTGGATAAATAAAAACTCCTAAAGGGCAGAGCCCATTTTGTGTGCTTAGTTTGAGAGTCCCACTGTGGACAGTCAATCAATATTGAACAACTGTAGGTACATTTGCCAGGGACTAATAGCATGGGCTCAATTTTAGCAATTAGAATACTGGAAATATTACTGAAGAACTTCATAAAGGTGCTGAAAGGCTGGACTGAGCAGTCATAAATTCTTGAGGGGGCGTTATTTTAAACTCTGAAGTTATTTAATCCAACCCTAATTTTATAAATAAGATCCTGAGAAATTAAAATAATGTGCACAAGGATCTGACACCCTCCGGCAGCAGACCCTCTCCTGTTTCCCAGTTCTATGTAACTTTAAGTCACATGGGATTGTGAGATAGTGTTTTCAGGAATGTAACATGTTGACGTTGGGTTGGCTGGTCTTAGAGTCATCGCTGATTACGAAATGTCTCTCAGATTTAACTTTTCCTTATTCCACTGACCAACTGACCTCTTAAGAAATCTCCATTGCTGGCTTTCAAGTTCAACCAAGTTGGTATAATTTCTCAATAAGTGTCTTGTTAATTTTGGCCTCCTGAACTTTTCTCATGGCATTTTCCCCTATTTGTTAAACCCTCTAAAGTTCTCTCCACTACTCTCTTTACAATTCACCTCCTCCAAGAAGGCTCCTCTGATTACTCTTCTTCCCATCAATGTTTATCTTGCTTTGATTTGCTTTACTTATGCTCAATTAGAAAAGATTTGCTGATTGCCTGGATGTTTCTTATACCCCAAAGAACAGGATTAGTTGTTTCTACTGGGTTTTTTTTAATGGTGCTTAAGATAATTCTGTGCTCCAGTGATTACCATATACAGTGAAAGGTTAAGGTAGGAGGTGCACAGACAGGCTAAATAGCCATCTCAGACAGTGAATAAAGAAAAACTGAATTCATTTAAGGAAAAGGGGATGGGGGATGGGGATATACAAAGGGAAGGACTATGCAGCACTGAGTCAAAGGGTATTGGGTCCATGATGGCAGCAAAAATACACTTGGGACAGTGAGACAAGGGAAAGCCTACAAGAAGCAACAGGAGCACCTAGGCTGGGGTGCTCTGACGCACTGAGAAGTCAGAGAGAAGGGGGCCTTGGAGACAGGTTCAGGGGGTTAGCCCAGAACGAGCTGACGCTGCCTATTGATCCCCTGGTTGCAAGCCTCATGGGGTACCCTTGGAGGGAAGAAGGAATTAGAGATGGCGCTGGTCTGCTTCCCTGGTGGTGGAAATCTTAGGGGGGTCTAAGGGGAATGTCTCAGAATATTCATCAGCTCTCCAGGTGTGCTCTTTCAGGGTCCTGGTCTCCACTGATTGGTGGGTGCCAGGGCAGGGGGTCATCAGTCCATGTATCTGGTCCTGAGGCAGCCAAGGCACCACTTGTCTGGTTTTGCTGCTTTTCTGAGCCTGGAGCTGAAATACGACTGAGGCCTAGATGTTATCTGTAGGGAGGAAACGCTCAGGGGGTCTAAACCACATGACCATCGAAATGCTGGGGGAGGACAGGTTACTCTGGGGACAAGGTTCTTGTCTTCCCAGTTTCACCCCTTGCTAGGCATCCAGGGCTTCCTGCCCTGGTGAGTTTCTGTACCTGGCCCATCCAACATACAGGATGGGGCAAAAGTAGGTTTACAGTTGTTCATACGGAAAATAACAC
Source organism: Miniopterus schreibersii (assembly GCF_964146895.1). Taxonomy (NCBI): domain Eukaryota; kingdom Metazoa; phylum Chordata; class Mammalia; order Chiroptera; family Miniopteridae; genus Miniopterus; species Miniopterus schreibersii. The sequence continues at coordinate 176,706,689 of NC_138102.1, forward strand.
AATAATAATACAAGGACAATATAGTTGAGAGTTTAATATAGTTGAGAGTATGTTTCCCATACTCTCAACTATATTAAAATAACTTTCATCTTGCTGGGTCATTCTCATTTCTCAAACTAAAGAGTCACATGCACTTGATTTTGGTAGTCTATCAAAAACTACTTCAGTGGTTGATACTCTATCAAAATATTGGTCTACTGGTTCTCAACCCTGGCTGCTCACTCAGATCAACTGAGAAGCTTTTAAAACTACCAGTACCCAGGCCTCACCATAGATCAACTGAAATAGAATCTTTGCAGGTATGCCCAGGAAATGATTTGCATATATCATACTGATATTTAATTTGCACCTATTGATTTGTACAACTTCACTCTTAATAGATTTTTCTAAAGAATGAGCATGTTCAAATATAGTTTCGTTGTTCTTAGAATCACAAAATTTTAGAACTGAGAGAGAACTAAATTAATATCTGACTCAATTCCTTTATTTCACAGCTGAGGACACTGTGGCTTAAGAAAGGTTGAGTGACAGGTCATATCTTGAATTAGTGGAATTTTCTGAATTCCAATTCTGGAGCTGTAGTGACTAGACTAAGCTGTTCAGTTTTTAAATTTCTGCTTCTAAAGAAAAGGTGTAAAAATTATCGCATGTGGAAGATCTGGATTTTAAAAGCTGTCAGTACCAGGTACTCCTTAAAGACCTTCAATTTGGCACATTCCAACTTACCCATTGTCATGGCAGAGGAAGTGCCACAGCAGGATATATATCAAAGTCCAAAATAAATGACTAGTATCTATCTTCAGGCTTGTTCACTGGCCCTGACCTATAGGTCCATAACATTTTATCCTGTCAGAACCCAGAGCACTTCTAGCCCTTAACTATACCAGTTATTAGCCAACTTATTGCTTATGAGCAAACTGATCAACACCCTGAACTTCCCTTTTCTCTGTAAAAAGAAAGATAGTGCCTGTCCTATTGACCTTGTGTTTTTTAAGCTATTTTAAGGATTAAATCAGATTATCTATGTGGAGATATTTTGAGACTGGTAAAGCACTATTGATATATATGTATAGAATTATTATATTACCATCTTTCCGAACAATGGCTTGTGACTAAGTATTTGCTGCTTTGATTACCCAGTCTCTAAATTCTAATTCCTTCTTACCATGCCACCCAAGAATCAACAGGAACTGGAGCTAGTGCTGGACTAGAGGCTCTAGTCACTGAAAGTATCACATAACTAAATATTCAGGGAGGTAAAGTGACGTAGTGACCCAGGATTTAGCTAGTCTAGGCTCTAGTCCCAGAGTCTGCTTTTAACTATTGATTTTGGACAAGTCACTTAATTTTTCTGGGACCAGAGTCTCGTCAGTGGTCAAAGGATGACTTGAATTAAAGTCAAAGATCCTTTTGATTTATAAAATCAGAATATTAGTGCTTAATTAAAATTACTAAAGTGCAATTTCCCAAGCCATTAATTCATGTGGTTTTGCATTTTTTAAATCTCTTTTTAAAAGTACAGGGTTGGAGCCTAAAAACATAAGCCTATTTCTGTTAAATAGACATTTCAAACACATGTGTAAGACTCTCTTTGAAAGACACAGCTCTACTCAGATACTTTATGCTTGTTAGTATCCTGTCCGGGAGCCCTTGCTCCAAAAATAAATATATGGTTACCCAAAAAGCACAAAATACAGTACTGGATACAGAGTAGGCACCCAAATACTGTTATGTTATAGCTCTTAGTTTGAGTCCCATCTGAGCCTGTTTCTTATCTATAACTGGGAACAATACCTTCCTCAAGGATCTACTGAGATAGTATATATTAAAATGTTTTGTAAACTGTTCAAAACGACTACAAGATGTTACTATTACCTAAGGAATATAGCTTATTATAGCATGACCTTTCTAAAAAGTGTGCTCTCTCACGAGATAGACTAAAATCTTTTCTGACTTAGTTTATTACAGACACAGCTCCTACCCCAATGCCTTGGCTCAACAAATAGGCTCAATAAATGTTTGCTGCATGAAAAATATAATCCACAGAAAGACGTACAGCTCCATGAGCTCATGTTCCATATTTGGTTGTATCTCCAAATTCCCAAAGCCTAGCACAATATCTGACACATAGAAGAAACTCGGCAATTATTGGGCGAATACATTTTTGTCCCCTCTAGTTCCTCTTCAGCACACAGCTCAAGAGGTAGAGGCGGGCAGGGGAGGCATGACAGGTGATTTCTGGTCAAGGCTGCTAGGCATGGAAAACTGGAAATCACCTGGAGAATTCACCCACTCTCTAACAAAGAGCCTGGGAGAGAAAGAGAAACACAGAGTTCAAATTCAGTTCCTAAATTCTGCAATTTGGGTAAATTAACTTATTGGCCTCTCCAAGACCCAGGTTCCCTCATCCTCAAGTGAAAATAGCACCTCCTCATAGGTTAAGCACTGGAGTTGAAGCTCCATCCCGGCAGGGACTTCACTTGGGGCCCACTGTGTCTACACCGCAGGCCCTGGGCTGCATGCAGCAGCGCCGGGCACAGCGCCGGTTCTCAAGTATTTGCTGACTGACTTTGTGAGACACTGACTGAGGCGATACAGCCAAAGCAACAGAAAGCCTGCGCTTAGCAAACCTGAGCCTACACAGAAAGCGCTTCCCAGGCAAGAAAAAGTTGGAGGAGTTAGTTCACCACCACCAAGCCAGTACTGCACGAAATGTTACCGGTTCTTTTTTGAGGAGAAAAAAAAAGATAAAAAATATGACCAATAAAATGGCAATCAACGCGTATCAACAGTTGAATCTAAAAAGCAAAATAAGCAAGCCGAACAGAAACAGACTCAAAGAGACAGACACCACTTTGGAGGGTGCTAGATGGGAGAGGAGGGGGGGGATGGGTGGAAAGGCGACGGGAATTAAAAAGTACAGATTGGTTGTTACAGGATAGTCCTAGGGATCTGAAGAACAGCAGAGGGAGTGCAGCCAACAATACTCTAACGATTATGCGTGGTGTCAGATGGGCACAAGGTATGTCGGGACGATCACCTCGCGGGTTATGTAATTAATGTCGAATCACTGGGGTGCACACCTGGAACTAATACAGGATTGTATGTCAATCACTGAAAAATTAAAAAAATGATTTTAAAAAAGGTATCCAAAAAATCGCCGCGTCCCCTTTCATCTAGATAATTACCTGCAATTTCCCACATTACTGTAGCTGAACACATTACATGACCGCAAACAAGGGAGGAAGGAAAGAATTGGAGAGAGACCGAAACCGCTAAACGAGAAAAGAGGGCTTTAAACCGGTGCTTCACAGTTCCCACCAAAGAGTGCCAGTTTCCGCGAACGGCAACCAGTCCAACCAGCCACGGCTCCAGCAGGACAGTCAGCTCCGTAAGGAACAAAAAGGAGGCAGGGCGGACGCTCAGATCCACCCCCTAACGGTTTCTTGGCCGCTGGCCTCAGGGGCCGCCGGACTCCCATTTCCGGCCTTCGCAGGACCACAGTTCCCAGCACGCCTTTGGAGGGAAGTCTTTCCCGCTGGATGACTACTAATCCCGGCATGCAATTCGGCACTCCAGTATATTAGATGGAATAGTGGAATGACCCTATTGCACGCCGGGAATTGTAGTTCGTTTTTGCTGCTGTCGCTTAGACAGGCGGGGAAGAGCCGGGTCGTTCTCGTCAGCTGAGAAGAATGATTCATAGAGGAGGGCCAGGAGAGAACGGTTCTGTCTGTGAAAGCCCACGGAAAAGGCTGGATTCTTCTTCGGGGGAGGGAGAGGCAGAAAAGCAAGCAGGACGTCAGGCCTGACCAGCCCTCAGGCCGCTCGGCAGGCCTCCGTAGAGTCCTGGGCCTTGTAGGGCGGCCGCGAGACGCTGGTTGCCGGGGGACCGGTGACGTCGCGGGGTGAAAGTTGAGGGGCGGTGACGTCGGGCCTGCCCGGGCGGAGGCTGGCGGGTTGGAGGCTGGAGGGGAGGGAGGGAAGGAGGGAAGGAAGGAAGCTGGGAAGGAGCGAGCGAGCGGGGGCGCGAGGCGTTTACCTGGAGGCAGCGGCTTGGGCGCGCGGAGCGGCCGCGGCTCCCCCGCACCTGCGGCCATGGATGAGGAGCGCGCCCTGTACATCGTCCGGGCCGGCGAGGCGGGGGCTATCGAGCGGGTCCTGAGGGATTACAGCGATAAGGTAAAGAGCTCTGGCCCCGGGCTTGCGGTGTAGCACCCCCGGGCCGCCCTCGGGGCTTGCACCGCGCATCCCTCCCCACCCCCCTCATTCCGGGGATGCGCATTGCTCTCCCCCGAAAATGTTTCCGGCTTGGGCATGCGTGTTTGTGCCCCCAGCCATTCCCGTCCGTGCATCCCGTATCCCCCTGCCCCCACTCCGGCGCCCACTCCTCAGATTCCGGCCCAGCGGCCCGTCCTGCGGTCCTCCTCCCGAGCGCGCAAGTCACACCCCCGGAATCCGTAGACGTGCGTCTGTGCCCTGTGCCCCACTCTTGGATGCGTAAATGCACGCGAGACTTCCTCACCTGTGTGGCATAAAAACATTTGCTTGGACACGAGCCCTTGACATGCATCAAATGTATCAGCCTCGATGGGAGTTCTTTACGTACCTATAGCACTGTACAGATGGCAAGGCATGAGGTCTCATGTGTGGTTTAATTTGATTCTCAGAGTGTTTATAGGGTAGGTGGTATTCTCCTCCCCATTTTATAGATGAGAAAACCAAGGCCCAAAGAACTGAAATCACGCCAAGGTCATGGACATACTGGGGGGGTGGGCTAGAGTCTAACGCCTAATAATACCTATTATCTGTATCTCATTAACAGCTTTCCCATCCCTTATCTCATTTCATCTTGACATCAGTCCTGAGAGGTTTTATCTGCGTTTTGCAATTGAGATTCTTGATTGGTTAAGCAACTCCTCCAAGGTCGTAGTTGTGAGCTGGGATTCCAGCCTAGGTCTTCAGAACATTCATTTTTCTTTCCACTATGCAACTCTGCAGTAAAAAGGTATCTTGTTATAAATCCCAGGCACTTCTCTGAATCTGTCTCCTGAACCCGTTAGCTCTCCATTACTTGTCCTTACAGCAATTTTACATGCTAACTTCAAAAGGTAGCATACCACACCTTTGTTCTTCCATGTAGAAGACGGCCTTGTAGAGATGACTGACGGCTCCCTCTGTGAAAACACTCCCGACACCAGGTCACACCTGAGAAGTAACATCTTTCTTCCTTTTGCTTGCTGCCCATTTGTAATTTCCGCTTCTGTGTTTGCTCTGTGCCCACCACTGCACTTTGTACACTTTGTAGTACTGAACTGCCAGTGTGCCATTTCTGCCTGGGGTGCAGATCCAAAAGTAAGGCACCTTCATTCCCAAGTAATCTTCCCAACGACCCCGTGAGGAAAGTGGTGGTATTCCCCATTCCACAAACGGTGAAATTTCGGATAATGTTGCCCCAAGTCCACACAGCCATTGAAAGATAGGGCTGAGATTTAAATCTAGGTTGTTTGACTACTCTTTCTACAGGACTATACTGCGTTCTTTGGGAGCATGCATGGATTCAGTTCTCTTCATGTCTTAGCTCTTTCACTTTTTGACATGCTTTACTGTTGCCTATCTACCTAATTTAGGAGAAATTCAATGCATAGGTGTACCTATTGTGGAGATTATATTCATTTTACTTGCTTTATAACTGCTTTCCAAAAAGGATTTGAGGCAGCTGCAAACTGATTTTCAAAAGAAACAACCAAAACCTTGCCATTGTGTTGAATCATTTAGTATTTGTTTAGCACTTACTATGTGACAGATATCTAGCAATAAAGAATAACTTTCTTCCATAGGGAAGGGAGGAGGAAAACCCTCTAGCTGGATCTCATCACCTCCTTTAACATTTTCCCTCCCGTTCATGTCTAAACTAATTAGAACTCCAGATTTGCTTCCTTCAATTTATCTCTTCCTTTGCTTGATCTCCCTCCAGATTGGTTACTACTCCTGGCCAAGTGCTGTCAGCTTAAGTTCTGGGCATCTCCAGCTCCCCTTTCACATTGGGAATGTCTTTAAAGTTATAATGCTAAATGTGTATTATCTTTTTAATCCTCACCTGAGGATATGTTTTCATTGATTTTTTAGAGTGAGAGGAAGGGGGAGAGAGAGAGAGAAACACTGATTGTGAGAGAAACATCTATTGGTTGCCTCCCATACATGCCCTGACCAGGGATCAAACCCACAACTTAGGTATGTGCCCTGACGAAGAATCGAACCCTCAACCTTTTTTGGTATATGGGACGACGTTCCAACCAACTGAGCCACCCATCCAGGGCCAAAATGTATTTTTTAAAGGTAATATTCCTGAAGTGTTCAGGAGGATTGAACATCTTTCAAGCCTGAAAATGCTCTGACTTGATCCAGACCAAGTCAGCTCCTTCAGAAAAGAGTTCTCATGTTTAATGCTGATTATAGTAGGTCCAGAGTGCAGAGAAAATTTCATTTCAGTGGTGGGGCTTTGCCCCTCAAGGCAAGAGACATTGGATGCAGATGGACAGGAAGGGGAAATATGATTGTTGTGGTCCAGCAATAAGAATGGGGAGATGGAAGTAAATTGTCCAGCTTGATAGGAGTGGAGTCTGAAATCCTGAAAACATGGCTGTATACCGTGTGCTTCATTTTCCCTATCTGGAAAAATTGAATTCAAAAATGTTCAGAATAAAAGGTGGTTATGGGGCACTGAGGAGTCTAACCCAAGAGGGAAATGAATGCTATGGAGAGAGAATGATTGGTTCATTGTTTTGGGGGAGGATATTCTTTATGTTACCTTATTTCTTTAATAAAGCCAGTCCGCAAAAGGAGGCAGTCAAGTGTAGTGGAGAGAAGGTGGAATTTGGAGTCAGATAAACCTTTTTTCAGATCTGCCATTAGTTTCACGACTATGGATAAGTTATTTTAAGCCTGAGTCTCAGTTTCCTTATCTGTAAAATAGGAATAATATCACCTAAGTTATTCTGAGGCTTAAATTAATGAATTATAATGCCAAACACTGAGCACAATGCACCTGGAGGCATTCACTAAGTTACAGTTCTAATGATAAAGGTACTCAAGAAATCCTGTGGCCCAAGCACAGGCTTTCTAGCCAGACTGCCTGGACTCTTGAATCTCAGTATACCATCTGTGTGGCCTAGGGCAAGTTACTTAACTTTCCTGTGCCTCAGTTTATTCATACGCCAAACAGGGATAATAATAGTGCCCATATCTTAGGTTTGTTGTCAGGATTAAATGGGTTATATGTGTAAAGCACTTAGAATAGTGCTTGACTTTGAGAAGGAACCCACAACTTAGTTTTTGAACAAAGAAAGGCAGGAATTAAATGTGTGCCACTGAGTTGACATATTTGACATAAAAGAAATTGGGGAATATACTCCATTCTTTCTCTTTAATCTTGACCCTTGCACTTTCTAATGGGTAGCAAAATACCTTGTACCATATTTAGAGCAACATTTACCTGTCTGGTTCCAGGTAACATTTAATTTCTACTGTGTTACAGAGACTCTAATTGCCAAACCTTCTTGCTTCATTCACTGACCCTGGTTATCATGGGGAGAGGGAAGATCTGTTTATCTCAGAAAAAAAAAAAAAAAATTGCCTCTCAAGGGCATAATGCAGGTTGACTCAGCAGAGGAAAGTATTTTTAAAAAATAGGAAGAGTGGTTGTTCTTCCATCTTTTCAATTCACCTTTTAACATTTATTGAGTGCCTACTATGTACTATGTATTATCTTAAGGACTTTCACATGTCATCCCACATAATCCTCTTACATTAAAACTTAGGAGGGAGATAAAAATATTCCCTTTTGGGGGAAATAGAACATTGAGGATCAGAAAGACAAAGTGACTATCTACGGGCTCAAGGGCACATGGCTAGAAATGGCAGACCTAGTCTTCAGGTTTCATTTTCAGGGCTCTTTTTGCAAGGCCATGTTGCCTTTACCCTGCCTATTCTATGTTTTTGAGCACAGAAGAGAAAGGTTTTTCAGTGCCAGTGCCCTGCTGCCTGTGGCGAATATTGGACCCTAATCACCTCCACTCCAGTTATAGAATGAACTACGTATTGTGCTAGTCTAGGCTGTCCAATCTCCTTCTCCTCTTTTAGGACCTATTCTGATAAAGATTTAATAGAGAGATTGGTTGTCATCATTACGATTATCAACAAAAAGTGGTGATCCAGGACCCCAAGATGCACAGTAGTATAATTCTTTGAGTCACAGGATACTTAGACCAGAGGGAACCTCAAAGATAATTGCATCCAACTCCCTCAATTAATAGGTGAAGAAACAGGCCTAGAGTCATCAACTATGATTATAACTAGAGAGATGGCCTAGTGGCTATAGAGGACACCTAGGTGTATGTTACTCCATAGCAGGCTCCAACAGGATTCTACATTAGAAGTACGGCAAGTTTATGGCCAAATGAAAGGTAAAAGTTATTTAAGATACAGGCAGGCAGGTCTCCAAGAGTTGGCCTCAGAAGAGAGGAAAACCACACTGATAGAAGTGAGGTCTTCATTTATGTGCTAGAAGAACCTGATTGATAGGGACCTAGTATTGGGACAGTTCTAGAAATACAGCCTCCACATTTGAATAGAGCATATAAGTGTCCTGTACCATGTAAGAGGACTTGCTTTCCACTTTGAGGTTGAGTTCTGACTCTGAATTTATTCCACAGATTTTTGCAGAGGAGCATTTTAGTGGGCTGTTCCTTTGTTGTACCTTGTTGTTTCCAGATGGGTTGTATAATCTGAGTTACTGGCATTTAGTTCTAGAAGTAATCTCTATTCATGAAACACAGCAACACACAGACACCCCAATTAGGTTAATTCCTTTGTATCCTTACCATTTGAGTGTATGTTTGGAAATCTATGAAATAACTCCTAGTTGAGTATTCAGGCACATCATCATCATAGGCCATGCAATGATGACAATAGTGGTCACCTGCTAAGGTGCAAGGTGCTATACATAAAGAAGGAAGTTCTGACTGGTAGAAAAGTTGAGTAACTTGCCCACAGTCACACTTTTAGTAAGCAGCAAGATTGAACTCAAACCCATTACTGTCTGACTCCTGAGCCTGAGCTTTTTGGAGCCTACAGGGGCTAGTCTTCCTAGTGAGTCCGGTGTTTCACTGAGCTGTTCCACCTTACTAGGTCTCTAAATTAAACAATGGTTTTAACTCTTTATATTTAACTTGTTGCTCCTGTTCATTTGGAGATTAAGCATATAAAGAAGGTAAGGTGGTTGACTTTGGCTAGCAGTTCTAGAATGCATTTACAACCAGAAATGTAGTGCCCCTTCCCCTTCCTTTCAGCTGTAGAAAGGGGGTAGAATAAAGGTTAGAGGTACTGAATAGGTTAGGGGTGATAGGGGTGATCTAAGTTGGATAAAAGAAGCCAGCCTTAAATATCTTTGGATCCAAACAATCTTAGAGGGCTGAGTTTCTTAATAGATTGGCATAATCAAAATTCAGTTTTATTATTTTACATACCAGTATATCTTCTAATTAAATTAAGCCCTCATGCTATTTAAACAGGGCTTTTGAAAGGTTTTCTTTCTTTTTTAATGTTGTGGTTTTGTGACAGGATCAGCCTTGCATTTAAAAAGCAACAAAAAAATTAGTCCTTGGTACTATTCTAAATTATCACCTTAAAAGATTAATTCTATATAGAAACTGTTAAAAATCTATTTTTATAACTTAGTGAGGGTCTTTGAAAAAGATTTCTTTTTCTATGCCCTTTCTGTAAATACTGAAAAATGTTTACCAGATCCATTATATTGGCAACTAGGTTCATTTATTTCAGATAATTTATAGAATTCACATATAATGGCAAAGAAGAAGCTTTCGTGGTTTCCAAGTACAATTATTTATTTTCATTTGTATTGGACCTTTACTAAGCTTCAGTTTACAAGCTTAGCCTGATGCATGGTGCTTCTCTCTTTTATCTAATGTCGGTTTTCACTAAACGTCAAGTCTATAAATGCCTATGTTACAGCCTTCAGGTTTACAACTTGTTCTTTCTCCCTTCCTCTTCTGCTTTTCCTGTTCATTCATTCAGCCATTCATCTCACCCCAGGATATGCTTATCGATTTTTTTTTTAGAGAGGGAACAGAGAGAGCGTGAGAGCGAGAGAGAGATCAATGTGAGGGAGAAACATCGATTGATTGCCTCCTGTACATCACCCAACCAGGGATCGAACCCTGAATCTAGGTATGTGCCCTGACCGGGGATCAAGCCCACAACCTTCTGGTGTATGAGAGGATGCTCCACCAAACTGAGCCACACTGGCCAGGGCTCATCTTTTATTTTTAAAATTTCCCTTTTAATTATAAAAATAATATACCAACAGTGAGCTTTGTAAAAAAAAAAAAAAATCAGAAACTCCACCATCCCTATACAGTTGCTTTTATATTTGCATTTTAACACTCAAGCCTTTGTTCAAATGCATCCATGTATTTATGTAGATACTTTCATCATAGACATAGAAATATAATTTGATGTTTTTTTCTTTCTCCACTTGATGCCATCATAAGTAATTTTCCATATTGTTACAGAGCTTTTTAGCCATCTTTTTAAAATAACAATATAACATTCCATTAGGCGGATGCACAGCAATTTATTTCATCAGTCTCATGTTATTGGATATTCAAGTTTGTCTCTTTTTTTCTTCTTTAATACTAGATAACACTGCAGTGAATATGCTTACATATATAATTTTTCTCTCATTCTGGATGATTTCATTAGGATAAATTTCTAGGAGTAGAAGTTCTGGGTCAAAGGGTATGAATATTTTTATGGTTTCCAATATGTGTTTCCAAATTATTTTCCCTTTTAAAGTTTGTGTCAGTTTATACTGCCGCCAGCAATATCATGCTTGGATTATTGATGACCATTTCTCAAAGAGCTTTACGTCTTCAGTCTTGCTCTGCTTTGACCTGGCCTGTAAGCTACTGCTCAGAATATTCCAGCATGCTCTACTGTTCACACTTTTTTCAGTCTTCCCCTGGATGCCTGTTACCTATCTTGCAGTTCAGATATACATTTTAAAACCCAACCCCTACCACTTGACATACATAATTTGTTTTAATTGTTTTGTACCGTGTGTGAAGCAGTCTGTCTTAGGTTTTCTCAGTGGCCCTTCTCTCTTACCTCTAAGTCTTCCCTCTGACCATTTCTTACATTCAGAACTGCTGCTCTGTCAGCATTTCTTCTCCATCTCATTAAATTTCAAAAATTGCTTCTTCTACAAAGTTGTCAATACAGAACCCCCTGTAGAGATATCTTTAGTACTCAGCATACTTAACTCCTGGTGGGTTGCCAGTGTGTGTTAGTATGGCCAGTGAGAGAAATACAAAGGAAAGGCAGAGAGATGTTCAGTGGAGATTTTCTTTTTAAAGAAAAGCTTAGGATTCTTAAAAGTACTTGGTTCTTCTGACTAAAACTTGGAAAGGAGAATGAGGAATTTGGTGCTCTAGTTTTGGGCACCGTCACTCTTTCTGTGACAGTAGACAAGTCAGCTTACCCCATCATCTATTTTAGCTACGGAGTGGAAAATACAGTGTTGCCACCAATCATTTTAGGAGTCATGATACTCTTCTCTTTTAGTTATTTTTTCCCTCAATATTGTTGGTTTCACCATCATTATAATCCTAATATTTACTGTTTACCATGTGCCAGGCACTGAGGTGGTGAGTTATATGCCGTAGCTGTTTTAACCCTCACAGCAGCTCTGAACCAGGTATCCCTTCTTTTCACATGAGAAATTCAGTTATGGAAAGTTTGTTACTTACTCAACTAACTAGTAAATGATAGATCCATGATTTAAACCTTCATTCTTACAGAATACTTTTTCTGAATATTCTTTTCCCTATCTATAATTCTCTGATTTCTTATTACATATAACAAAGAAAGTACAAACTTCTCAGCAACATTAAAAGGCCCTTCCAAATCTGTCCAATCTACTTTTCCATTCTCATCTTTCCTCACTCCCCTCATGTGTCCTATGTTTCACTCTGCCAAAGATGCTATTTCACAAATATATCATTTCACACATCTGAGCCTTTGTTTCTACTCCTGCAGTGATTTCCATTTGCCTCCTGGCAAACTTCTATTCATACCCCAAGGTCCAGTTCAAATGCTCTATGCTGCACACAGAGCATTCCAGATTTCCCTGGGCAGAGTTAGAGGCTTGGTCCTCTGTGCTCCTTGTTATATATTTTTGCTGTAGTCTTTTTATACTTCATAAAATTACTTGCTTAAATGCCTATCTCTCTTACTTTAATAATGGTGAGATATGATATGGGAAGGCAACATTTTTACAGAGACATTGTATATTTTTAAACAGCCAAAATTAAAAATCTGTGTATTTAAAATAACTTTGTTTCCCTTTTTTCCCTCCCTCAGCATAGGGCTACTTTCAAATTTGAACCAACAGATGAAGATAAAAGAAAGGTAAGCCTTAGTGTTGCTATGTAAGAGAGAGTGTGTGTGTGTGTGTGTGTGTGTGTGTGTGTGTGTGTTTGTGTTTCATTCATGGACTTTCTAAACAGTGGACTTGTTTTCATCTGAAGGTTACTTAGTTTTTGGTTTCCTTCCAGTTTGTTTTTTAGGAACTCTGAGAGCAGAAAGCAAGTACCAGGTTTAGTACACACAACTCACTCCTGCTCCATCCCCACATGACCATTACACTTGGATAAATCAGAGCAATGGAGAGGGTTCATTTAATGGCAGGACTGCAGGCTGCCCAAAATGTTTTTCTAATATTGTAAAGCTTGGTTTTGGGTTCAGTTTTGGGAAAACAGCTGTTAATGCTGCTGCCCCTTAGCCACACATCATTCCCTGTCCGACAGTTATTTATGTGGTCAGCAATTGTCTAGGTCACTTCAGGGGCATAGAGGAAAATGGAGTCAAGAGACTCACCAATAGAGGAGGTATAAGAGAAGTTGCATCAGAGCTATGACCATGTCATGTGTGTTTCCCTGTTGGGTTGTCTATAGTTGCTTTACCTAGTTGATTTGAGCATGATGTAAAAGGAGAAGCTCACCAGTTTTATCTGTGTGTTTTGCTGGGCTGCGTACATCTATCCCTGGTTTCATAGTTACGAAGACCAGGTAAGAGAACATGACTGAATCATTGTAAACCTATCACTGGTGCTAGAAAAATAGCTTAAACCTAGTGCTTTCCTGGTAGTGGTTTGATAATACCTTGAAGTCATCCTTCTACTCACCTCTACCCCCAACAGGTAATGTTTATGCTCTGTTTATTTTACCTCTTATGTTTCCTTTAGTCCATTCTCTCGTTAACCCCTGCCTTATTTCCAGCTTTCATCTGGATTACTGCACCAGTTTCCTAACCGTTCTTTCTTTTTCCAGTTATGTGCCCTTCCAGTCCATTGTCCATAAATCTAGAACAACAATCTGATCGTGTCATTCCCAGCCTTTAAAACACCTGAGTGACATTTTTTGCCTATAAAGTTCAAGCTTCTAAATGTGACATACTAGATGCTTAGTGACCTGATCTCTGCTTACCTTTGCAGCTTACTTCTCTCCCTTGTATTTTATGCTCTAGCAATATGAACTGTTTCCAGTTATATACACATACCTTCTGTTTCTTATTTTCTACCTTTGCACATGTTGTTTTCTACCCAGAATGCCATTTCCTTCGTGTGTATCTCGTCTCCTTTTCACCTGGTTAATCCTACAGAGCTTCACGAGCATATCCTTCAGGAAACAACCTCTGGCATTCCTGTTAGGGTGAAGTCTTATCCCTTTCAGTATTCCCATAAAATTCTATGTAAATCTCCAACACTATGCTTATACATTGTCTCAATTATGTATTTCTGTCTCTTCTTATTAGACCCTGCAAACTCCCTGATGACAGATAACTGTTATTTATCTTTATGTCCTTGACACCTGGAATGTCCAGCACATCATAGGCACTCAAAAAGTATTACTGAATGAATGACATGGAGAATAAAACTTCAGAAGTTAAAGGTTTAACTCTGATTTTCTTTTGGATTTGAACAGTTAAGTAAGACTAGGATACCTTTTAGAACTGGGATTCTCAACCAGGAATGTGCTGTTTGGGGAACTTTTTAATGAGAGGCCTTCTCAGGCCTGACCTTTTCTCTACTGAGTCAGAATTTGGGGAGTGGGATCCAGACATGTGTATTTTTATAGATGGTGTTCAGGAAACAAGTACTTGCACATTTGGTGGGAGTGCAAAATGGGACAATTCCTGTGGAGCAGAAACTGGCAGCATCTCCCAAAATTACAGGTATAGTTTGCCCTTCGACCAAGCAGTGCCACTTTTAGAAATCTGTTTTGTGGATAAGATGAACTCAAGTAAACAGTTATTCATTGAAGCATTGCACATAATAGCAAAAGGTTGGAAACAACCAAATGTCCAGCAATTAGGGAGTATTTGAAGAAACTAGGGTATATCTACTTAATCCAATACTATGATGTGGTAAAGAGAGAGGGAGAGAGACATGGAATACTCTGATGTACTAATGGGGGAGAGGGGTAAGTGAAAAAAAGAAGCATGTTGTTAACAAGTACATTTTTGGCGTACTCATAATAGGTATTCAGGCTAGGAAGGCAGCTGCTATTAACTTAGTTTAGTTGGGAGAATCCGCATCTATAGATTTATGGTGCCTTCGGAATCTGGCACTAGAATTTTTGGTAGTGCTTTTACTGGTCAAAGTAAATATATTAAGACAGAGGTGCCCCTACTTCATGTAAGTTTCAGTTGAGGGGGAAAAAATTCCCACACAGTTATTGATAAAGCATGTTTATTTCCTATAGGATAGTAGCAAAAGCCTAACGCTTTCAAAGTATTGTGTTTACTGCCTTTTAGATCTTTGGAGACGGTAACTACTGTACTGGTGTTATTTTCAGTTATAGTGTGCAGATTTCTGCTTCCTGAGAGTTCTGTATAAACAAATGTCATTAGGGACCTAGCTAGGTAATCGTCATTAATGGAAAAACATTGACAAACAAAACCACTTCAGTCTCCAGTGGTTAAAACCATTAGTGACTCTTTCATGCCTAAGGCCCTAAAAACAGTTTGACATCAAAACTGTTGGACTGCTCTAAAGGATCTGTATCCTAACAGTTTTTTACGTTCTCAATGCAGAGACGTAGAATAGTATGCATGTCTCCACATTAAACCCAGTCTGTAAATAAGAGGAACTCAAATTACCATTCATTTTGTTTTGCTACCCTAGTTCTCCTTTTCTCTTTCCTAAACATGTCTCTGGAGCCTTCGTACAGAGCTCCTTGGTAACTGCAGCACCCCTTTCGATAAACTACAGGTGCTGTCTCTGAAAAGCACACCACCTTTCTTATGTAAAACCTTTGACAACTTAGAAGTAAATGTAAGGGAACAGAGCCTTTCAAAAAATAAAAATTATACTGAGATTTTTAGGAATTAGTTATAAATCAGTGATCCCTAGACCTAATTTCTAACACTCATGTAGTGTTTTGCATTTTTACAAAGATTTGCTTTGTAATAGCAATGCACTAATGGTATAAGTATGGCAAAAATGTCACCATCCCTATTTTATTGATAAGAAAACAGGATCACATTAATAACAGCTTGCTAACACTCACTTAAGTCATAAGTGGTGGAGCCTCAGGTAGAGAACAGATTTTCTGACTATTGTGTACAGCTCCTTCACTGACTGGTCAGTGCTCCCACTCATTACCACTTGAGGGGTATTTCATAAGGTTTGAAATTATGGCTCAATACCTTGTTTTAGCTCTTATTTCATACCTTGAGACACCATTTAGACAACTAGACTTAAATTAGAACTAGCAAAGGAAATTACCAACTGGGAGTGCTTAAATTTTTCCAGGTAAAGTCAGATACAACTGCTCTTTGTGCATATATGCAAATAGTTCTGGGTACATGTGAATCATTATAGATTTGAATATAAGCACCTGTGCTTACAGAAGCATTTGCTCTACATTTTCTACCTAAATTGGTAGTCTATGATTATCTACCAGCACATAAACAAATATATTATGCAAATATGTAGGATAGGGGGAGGTTTGAATAATCTGAAAATTTACATTTTGAAGAAACAAAAGCTCTTATATTGGTTTCTAAAACACAGCTGATCTCAAGACCAATAAAGTACTACATAATTGCAATAAATGTTGAAAAATACCTGTCATAAAATGAGCAAAAGAATTGCAGCTCTTTCACCTGTAAGATGAGAATACAACTGGATAAAATGTGGAAAATTTCAGTTATTGTCTGATATAAATCTTTGTGTATAGTAATTTTCCTCAAAAAAATGAAGTTAAAAATAGCCAAATTTCAAGCATTTATTTTATCATCTTCAAACTGACATAGATAAGTCCATATTTCTGTGCAGTCAGAGTAATTGCTGAGTTGAAAATACTTTGACAAGAATGTGCTTGCTTACTTCTCTTTGTATTTTCATCCCCCAGTACTGCATGTGGCACAAAATAGGCACCTACAATATAAGCACCTGTTCAGTGAGTGAAGGGAACCTGGAGATTGAGTGGAGACCGCAATTCCTCTGACTTGTACATATTGTTTGGTGTTGAGATCCTATACAGTAGGATCTCAAGTACATCTCATAATGTTGTTTACTGAAAAAGTAGGATACAAAAGTATTCATACAGTATGATGACAACCATATAAGACTAATAAAAACTATACAAAGAAAAATAACTACAAGGAAATTCACTAAATGGTAACTATGTGAATATTATTACTGTGGATGATATTTTCCTTTCCCTTGTCTGTAATTTAAACTTTTCTGCTATATTAGATTATTATGACATAAAGTATGATACAATATATAACATGTATGTTATATATTATATTCTTTTATAATAGTGTGATTGGAGACATAAGCAAAGACCAGTACTTTTTAAAAAAATTTATTTTCTCTAAAATTGAGCCTTCTTGATTATCTTACACATTCCTTTTAGAGGAGCATAGAAATATATTATTATGTTTAGAGATAGTATTACTTACAGTCAGTTTATGGAATGAAATAAATTTATATCAGCAGAGTTCCATGCTACCATTTGAAATATTTCTTCTGTTTTAACTTATCCCCCCAGACTTGGCATATTAGTGGAGATCTCTGTAGTCCACAAGTCTTTTTTCAGTAATTTCTGTATTCCAGGTCCTATATTAGTCTTTGATTCCTAAGTTGGCTATTTGCCTATGGTGTTTGGTTTGGCACTTTCTTAGCTACTGAGGATTCCCATTGTGGATGATAGAAAATGAATGGATAAATTTTCATGTAAGATTCTCTCATGGAAAATGTGTCAACATAGAAACATTAATCCTATAGTGTGGATCCATGCTTAGGAATAACTTGAGGCATGGAAGTTGGTTCTAAAAGCCTTTTACACTTATTTTAGTCATTGGAAGTTGTTGTTAAACTCTGATTTTCACTAAAACAAATGAGCTTCGTATGCCTTGCAAATTTGACTAAAATTTTAAATCACTTAAAAAAAAACATAAAAAAAACCCACACCTGGTTGGTGTGGTTGAGTGTCATCCTGTGCATGAGAGGTTGCTGGTTAGATTCCTGGTCAGGGCACATACCTGGGTTGTGGGTTCAGTCCCCAGTTGGGGCACATGCAGAAGGCAACTGATCAGTGTTTCTTCCTCACATCCCTCTCTCTCTCTCCCTCCCTCCCTCCCCCTTGCTCTCTCAGCATGTCCTCCAGTGAGGAAGAAAAAAAATTTTTTAAGATAATCATTTGCAATATCTTGATTTTTTAAATCCACACACACAAATACACACACACACACACACACACACTCTACCAAAGCATCCTATACCTTTCACTTTTTAAAGTTCTCCTGCAGCTGGGATCTGGCATAAAACCTAACTAGAAGGGATGCGTTATATCATAGGCCAGGATGAATGCCTCACAGTAGTTCAAAATAAAACAATTTAAACTTCATTTCAGACTCCCATTTTTTATTTCAGATGTTTTGCAAAGCCATTGAAGGATAAATGTAGGGAGAAAGAACAGAATAGCTCTTCTAACTTAGTAAGCCACATATGTGGCAGCCCATAAGTGATCTTTGGATCTCTTTTTTTTTTTTTTTTAAGTTTTTATTGATTTCAGAGAGAGGGAGAGGGGGAGAGAGAGAGAAACATCAATGATGAGATTGAGTCATTGTTCGGCTGCCTCCTGCACATCCCCTGCTGGGGATCGAGCCCAAAACCTGGGCATGTGCCTGGACCGGGAATCGAATCACAATCTGGATCGTAGGTTGATGCTCAGCCGCTGAGCCACACTGGCCGGGCTGGATCACTTTTTAAGATTTCTGCTTGGGAATGATAAGAATAGTTTTTCTGATTTGTACTTTAGAGTTTCAGATCCATTTTCTCATACAAAAAACGTACCAAGAACTTCCTCTTCTAGCCATGACAGATCTATGGATCTGCTCCGCAGTGCAACTAGTAAAAATATTTTTCAAAACAACCATTTAAAAATCTCTGGAAATAGTCCTAAGAGCATACAGTCATTGAAGAAACACTCAAGAATATTTACTAAAAGTCAGTAAGAAGAGTGGAAGTCTGTGGTATTTGAACTGAGACCTGCTTCCTCCCTTCCTCCCTCTTAGCTGAGCAAGATGGAAACTCTCCTCCAAACTGATACAACCAGGAACACAGAGCTCCCTCTTCCATCAAAGTTGGAGGGCTTTCTTCCCAGTAGGGACAGGAGTAAGCTCAGCATTTTCTTTCGTGCCTCAGCTACCTATTGCTGAGACTAAATTTTGAATGAGTGCAGCTGAGAGGTGAGGTCTTCTTCCTTTCACCCAGTCTTCCCATTCATGGGACAGAGGCTCTACCTTGAGTATGGTACTGTTGAGAATAGTGGGGACCCAGTAGCCCTTGACCCTCTTGGTGGGACATAGGTTTCACCCTGGGAGAGGCAAGCTGGTGTTCCCCTACCCCCTCCAGTTGTTCTCTCAAGGAGTTGTTACTCCGAGAGAAGAAATATACCATTGTCTCTGCCTAAGCATCAGAACCAGGGATCAGAAGTTTTGCCCAGAGGAGCAAACAGACCTTATAACAGCTCGGAATCTCTCCCTAAAGGAATCAACTTCATTTGCAACAAAAGTGTGAAGTTCATCACTGAGGGTGCAAGTTGTGAAAGGCATTTGGGAAGAGATTGACAGACTCATTGAAGATAAAGTAGCCAGAAGACTACCTGGTTTGCTAGAGAGAAAGGGGAAAAGACAGCTGGGAGGAACCCTCTTGTGGTTAGAACAGATTTTAAATATTGACCTCAGGAATTATCCCTTCAAAGAAGCTCTAGTAGACTTTAAGTTTGTAGAATAATTTATACCTCAGTATATTGCTGAAGACAATAGATCAGTCAGCTGGGGAGTTAGTAGAGCTGAACAGTAGGGTGTGGTCAGAGAAAGAGAAAGTCAAAGAGGAGGGGCCTGCCCAGGCCACTGTCCTCCCAGAATGACTGTGGGCTTACCCAAGGGCAAGCCCCCTTGCAGAGAGGGATGGGGAGAATAAGCTTCACTAAAATAATTCAGCCAGGCACTGAGCAGATAAGCAAATAACAATAGCAAGTCTTGGAGGGTAGGGGCATTACCCATCGTTTCTACAGTATGTTATCTAAAATGTCCGGTTTCAAAAAATGAGAGAGGCATGCAAAGAAACAGGAAAGAATCTGTACACTGGGGGGAAAGCAGGCAATGGAAACTGCTTGTGAGAACGACCAGATACTGGATTTAACAGACAAAGAGTTCAAAGTAGCCACTATAAATATAGTCAGAGAACTAAAGGAAACCATGATTAAAGAAGTAATACAAGGTTTGATGAAATGTCACATCAAATGGGGACTATCAGTACAAAGATAGAAATTATTAAAAAGAAAAAGAACCAAATAGAAATTCTGGCATTAAAAAGTGCAATAAAAGTATAATAACTGAAATAGAAATTCACTAAAGGGGCTCAACACTCGGTTCAAACTGGTGGAAGAAAGAAAAGGCAAACTTGAAGATAGATCAAGAGAGAGTATACAAGGTGAATAACAGAGGAAAAATAATTTTTAAAAAATGAAGAAAGCCTTAGAGAATTATGGGCCAACCTTAATGTACCAGCATGTACATGGGAGTACCAGAGGAGAGGAGAGAGAAAAAGGAGAAGAAAATATATTTGAAGAAATAATGGCTAAAAACTTGCCAAATTTATTGGAAAACAACCTACACATCCAAGAAGCTCAGCAATATCCAAGTAGGATATGCTCAAAGAAATCCGAAAACAGATTCATCATAATAAAAATGCTGAAAGCCAAAGATGAGAAAATCCTGAAACAGCAGGAGAAAAATGACTCACCACTTACACAGGTACCTCACTAAGATACACAGCTGACTTCTCATCAGATATGTAGGCCAGTGGGATAACATACTCAAGGAGCTCAAAGAAAAAACCTCAACCAAGAATCTTATATCCAGCAGAGTTCTCTTAACAAACCAGGGGGAATAAAGAGACCAGATAAATGGAAAACTGAAAGAATTTGTTCAAGACCAACCTTATACGAAATACTAAAAGTTTTTCAGACTGAAAGCAAGTGACTCCAAATAGCAATTTGAATCCACACAAAGAGAGGTAATTATGTAATTGTAAAAGACAATATAAGTGCTTTTTTCCCCTCTTAACTAATTTTAAAAGCTTTTGTATAAAACAATATATATATAATTTATTGAGCCAGTAATGTATAGAAATGTAGTATGTTTGCCCAAAACATCACAAAGGTAGCTGAGACCAAACTTGTATTGGATGAAGGAAGTGACTCCAGATAGTAACTTGAATCCTCAAGAACACCTCAAGAGAACCAGAAATGATAAATAAGAAAGCTAAGATAACAAAAGCTATAGGTATATATAATTGTTCTCTTTTCTCCAGCGTCTCTAAAAGACAGAATTATAAAGTAATAATTATAATGTATTGTTTGGTTCAAAACACTTATATATAACAATAATGCCACAAAAAGAGAGGAAAGAAATAGCATCATATAGAAGTAACATTTATATATACCACTGGAATTAAGTTAATATAAATCTGCAGCTGATTCTGATAAGATGTATACACTAAGTAAGTCCTAGAGCAACAACTAAGGAAGTTATTCAGTTTTGTAGAGAACTATAAAACATTGTCACCTTAGCCGGTTTGGCACAGTGGTTAGAGCGTTGGCCCATGGACTGAAGGGTCGGATTTGATTCCAGCCCAAGTCACATGCCTCGGTTGCAGGCTCGGCCCATGTCAGGGTGCATGCGGAGGAGGCAGCCAGTTGATTTGTCTCCTCATGTCAATGTTCCTCCCTCCCTCCCTCCCTCTTTCCCTCCCTTCTACTCTTTCTGTAAAGCAATGGAAAAAATATCCTCAGGTGAGGATTTTAAAAAACAACATTGTTGAAAGAAGTTAAAGAGCTAAATAAATGGGAAAATATCTTATGTTCATGGATTGGAAGACTTACTATGGCTAAGATGGCTGTACTTCCTGCATTGATCTACAGATTCAGTGTATTACCAAGATTTTAGAATCCTGGATAGATTCTTTGTCAAAATTGACAAGCCAATTCTAAGATTCATATGGAATTGCATGGAATGTGGAACAGCCAAAACAGTCTTCAATAGAAACTTGGAGGACTCAGAATTCCCAATTTCAAAACTTACTATAAAGCAACAATAATCAAGATAGTGTGGTACTGTCATGGGGATAGATATAAATATAAGTTTTACACACACACACACACACACACACACACACACACAGACATCAAAGGAATAGTATTGAAAGTCCGGAAGTGAACTCGTGTCTATGGTCAACTCATTTTTGACAAGAGTGACAAAACCATTCAGTGGGGAAAGAATCAAGATTGTAGTTGAATCTTCACATCATATACAAAAATTAATTCAAAATGGATCAGACCCAAATTTGGTAGAGCCAAAGCCACAAAACTGTTAGAAGAAAATGTAGGGGTAAGTTTTCATTGCTTGATACTTGGCAGTGGATTCTTAGCTATGACAACAAAAGATCAAGCAGCAAAATAAATAAGTTGGATTTCATCAAAGTTGACTTTTGTGCTTCAAAGGCCCCTATCAAGAAAGTGAAAAGACAACCCACAGAATTGGAGACAATATTTGCAAATCATGTATCTGATACGAGACTTGTATCTAGAATATATAAAGAACTCAGTAAAAAGACAACACATTTTAAAAGTGGGCAAAGGATCTGAATAGACATTTTTCCAAAGAAGATACACAAATGACCAATAAACATGAAAATATACTTGACCTCATTATCAGGGAAATGCACGTTCAAAACCATAATGAGAGACCATTTCTCACTGGTATGGTTAGAATAAAAAGGTCAAAATAAGTGTTGATGAGGGTGCGGAGAAGTTAGGACCCTCATATGTTGTTAGTTGGAATGTAAAATGGTGCAGCCCCTTTGAAAAAATAGCCTGGCAGTTTCTCAAAAGGTTAAATAGAGTTACTATATGACCCAGCAATTGCACTCTTAAGTATCTACCCAAAGAAATGAAGATACAGGACCACACAAAAACATGTACCTGAGCCTTGACCACTGTGGCTCATTTGGTTGGGCGTTGTCCCATGCACCGGTTCAATTCCCAGTCGAGGCACATGCCCGGGTTGTGGGCTCAATCTCCGGTAGGGTGCATGCAGGAGGCAGCTGATTAATGTATTGCTTTCACATTGATGTTTCTCTCTCTCCCCCATCCCATCCTCTCTCTAAAAATCAATTTAAAAGAATCTTTTTAAAAACCGTGTACCTGACTATACACAGCAGCATTGTTTATAATAGCCAAAAGGTGGAAACATCCCAAATAGCCATTAACTTGTGAATGGATTTAAAAAGGTGTCATATCCATACAATGGAATATTATTCAGCCATAAAAAAGAATAACTGGTAAGCGCTACAGCTTGTACGAGCCTTGGAAACATGCTAAGTGAAGGAAGCCAGACAAAAGACCATGTAATACATGATTTTACTCATACGCAGTATCTAAAATAGGAGATCTGTAGTGTCCAGAAGTAGTTTAGTGGTTGCCCAGGGGCTCTAGGGTGAAGGGAATTGGAGAGTTACTACTAATAGATACTGGATCTCTTTTGCGGGTGATGAGAAGGTTCTAAAATTAGGTGTTTGTACAAGGGTGAATATACTAAAAATCGATGATCTGTATATTTTAACAGGGTGAACTTTATGATATGTGAATTATATCAATACAGTTGTTATTAAATACTAGTAGGTAACATACACTACATGCCCACTTCATTCCAAGCACTGTCTGAATATTAACACATTTAATCCTCACAACAAGACTATAAAAGTAGGTACTGTTATTTTACAGATGAGGAAACTAAGGCACACAGAAATTACAGTAAGTCCTACTTAACATTACCTATAGAGTCTGTGACTTTTAAATAAAATGATGTATAATGACGTCAGTTTTACCATAGGTTAATTGTTATAAATAATACTTAAGTTCCTATCACATCTCATCAACTTTCACATATCATAAAGATATAATTCACATATCATAAAGTTCACCCTGTTACCTACTAGTATTTAATAAAATGACATAGTTCAAGGTGCTGCTGTACTTGCCTAAACTAGTGTGGTAGGAGGCCAGGATTCAAGCCTATGCAGTCTGACTCTACAGCCAGTGTGCTACACCATACTGTCATTCATTAATAATTGAATTGACCTGTTGTATAGCATACGAATCTATTCTATTCATTTTCTGATTTTGGGCATCCAAAATTTGAGACTTGATGTGGAACATAAACAGAGCTTTCACATTGAACTAATTATCAGCATTGACAGGAAACAGAAGAGCAGGCTTTGCAATGTAAGTGACTGGACAGGATAACTAGTGAGGGTATCTTGTGTCAGCTCTCCCCATAAGCAGTAAAGTACTTGACATACAGGAGTTTGACATACTGAAGACTTTTTTTTCTTTTTAGATTCCTCAGATTATTTTTTGGCCAAAAATGTAAAGTTTCTTTTTCTCAGCAGTTAGTGCTTTCCTTCCTTACAAAGTTTGATTACACACTAAGGAAAGTGAAGAATTTGTACATCTTTGACTAATTAAAAACAAGATCTTAGGGACCTGAGAGAGTTCTTGGCAGATCAGACATTCCCATTGTTCCAAATTTCCACATTTACTAATGAAAAACTGTGAGGCTGACTTGCCCAAAGTCACAGTGAGTAGAAGAGGTGGGATTCAAATCAGGTCCTCTGTCTCCTTTTCTGTCTTCAGTGATCATCTTTGCAGGGTTCTTCCTCAGGGAACTCACAGTGTAAAGGGACCCAGAATATCTTCCAGCATAGTGGTTCTTTTTTTTTTGTTTTTTATTTTTATGTTTTTATTGATTTCAGAGAGAGGAAGGGAAAGGAAGAAAGAGATAAATCAATGACTACAGTCATTAATTGGCTGCCTCCTGCACACCCCCTACTGGGGATCAAGCCCACAACTCGGGCATGTGTCCTGACCAGGAGTCGAACCTTAATCTCGATCATAGGTCGATGCTCAGCTGCTGAGCCACGCCAGTCCAGTGCACAGTACTTTCTAAGGTATCTCACACTCTGAAGACTTCAGTAATGGGAAGCTCACAGCAGCTGCTCTGCCGTGGAATAGCTTTAATTGTTAGAAAGCTTTTACTTTATATGAACTTGAAATCTGTTGTGGTTGATCATTCTACTTTGCCCATATCCCTCTCTGCCTCTGCCTTTTTCTTCCATTTGACTTATCTGCCTACTTCATTTCTGCCACTCTGTCTCTGTCACCCCCCACCCCCCCACACTTATTGCCCAACACTCAACATTTATCAAAAAGCTTTCTCTGGCTAAATCCCCAATAGTTTATTCCTTCAGTCTTTTAATATACAGTTTAAATTGCTATACATTTACATTTCTTAGTCATTTAACATATGTTCAATCTCTGATATTATAAATAACTTGAGTTATGTGCTCTTAACCCAAAATAGACTTCTTGTCACTTGGTTAGAATTTATTTCTCTTGAAAAATTTGCATGTACTTGAATTTTAAAGTGGGAGTATTTTGAGTTTTGTACATAGCCCCTGTATCGAGGCTTTGTCCACAGTTGCTCAATAATGGACACTGTAGATTCTAAATAGACACTATAGAATCCATAAAATCAATATAAAATTGCAATGTTATATTTATAACATCAGTACTTCGCCTTCTCAAGTGGCTTTGCCTTTAAAAGGCAAATATAGATAAAAACTTCCTAGCCATACTGACCCTGTGTAGAGTATGCCTGTTAATGTTTCTTGATCTGTTTGGCCATCTTTATAATATGTGCATTAGCCTCTCTACACCAAGCACTATGCTAGAGTTTTTAATATATCATCTCATTTAATGTTTATAAGCTCTAGATGCTACCCCTATTTTTAGAGATGAGGAACTGAGGCACAAGTGTTTTCAAGAAACACCCAAGATCATACCGTCATAACGGGCAAAGCTTGTGTTCAAACCCAGCTGCTTTCTTTGCTTCAATTGTACTGTTTCCCAATAAGTAACAAACCCTACAATAATGTTCTCTCAGATGCTATCTATATTAAATAATTACAGTAACCTATCTTATACATGAGAAAATTTAGCTTCAAATAGATTAAGTAAATCAGTCTAGATCAAAGTTTAGAAAATAGTAGAACCAGGGACTGGAAAGAACCCAGATAATCTGTTTCTGTCCCTTTCTACTGTGACCACTAGTGTGGTGTCATGTCTTTGAAAACCGATAAAGTCTTAGAACTCTCTCATTGAGACAACTTACCTTCCCTCTTGTTTCTGTTCCTGACTATCTTAGACTGCTCAGACTATTGTAACAAAATACCATAGACTGGGTAGCTTAAACAACAGAAATTTACTCTTCACAGTCCTGGAGACTGGGAAGTCCAAAATTAGGGTTTTGGCAAGGTTCATTTTGAGGCTTCTTCTCTTAGCTTGTGGGTGGCTGTCATTTCACTATGTGCTCACATGATCTTTTTGTTATAG
Organism: Miniopterus schreibersii; assembly: GCF_964146895.1. Lineage (NCBI taxonomy): Eukaryota > Metazoa > Chordata > Mammalia > Chiroptera > Miniopteridae > Miniopterus > Miniopterus schreibersii. Next base: position 176,732,803 of record NC_138102.1, read on the forward strand.
AGAGGGGAGTGGAGAGAGAGTGAGTGAGCCAGCTCTCTGATGTCTCTTCTTACAAAGGCGTTAATCCCATCAGTCTAGGGCCCCACCTTCATGAACTCCAAAATTACCTTCCAAAAGCCCCATCTCCAAATATCACATTAGTATGAATGTAGGGGGAACACAGACATTCAGTTCATAGCGTCAGTTTACAGTCAGTTATTACATGCCTGGACTACTAAAGCTAAGAACAAGGGATTCAGAGAGAGAGTAACTAGTTCAGTGTGAATAGTTAAGTGTTGGGTGGTAGATGGCATTGGAGACAAAGTAAGGAAATTCCAAAGAGACTGTATATAGAAACTCTTTAATACACTGAAAAAGACAGAAAAGCAAAGGTCTATAGAAATCAATGGGACCAGGATCTATATCAACCACTAAGATTTGAGGTATATGTTGTGACAGGGCATCTATCTTTCAGCCTTGTTAATATACTACATAGTCAAACTATAGCTTGTATTAAGAATTCACTAAAGATTAAGTGAGATGTTTTATTATTTGGTAAATTCTAATATGCAACAAATGATGGTGCTTCTGTATTTGCCCATATATTTTTTTAAAATACTTAAATATGTTTTGCATAGATAGTGGAGAAAAGGGCTTTCTGAAAAATAAAGACTCCTACTTAAGTAATAAGAGAACCAGAGTTGACTGGTACTATATTTGAAGAAAAATAAAAAGTTTTGACATTCCTATTTCTGCCCTCAGTCAAGAAAGGAAAGGCAAATGATTGGTTTTGTAAGCTTTCATTTACACCTAATCTGTGTTTCCCATCTTCCCGTCCTTTTTTTTTTTTTTAATGGAGGGAGGGAGGAAGCTCAGTTTATTGTTCCACTTATTTATGCATTCATTGGTTGATTCTTGAATGTGCCCTGACCAGATTTGAGCCTGCAACCTTGGCGTATTGGGATGATGCTCTAACCAACTGAGCTACCTGGCCAGGATCTGTATTTCCCATCTATTAATGAAGTCTTGATGATGCAATATGCCTTTCTCAGGATTACTAATTAGCAAAGAAACTTAAGTGAAACTTATACAATTGTTGTTACTCTGGACTGGCTTTTCAGTCTTTTTAGCAAGATCACCATGATAGAGAACATGGCCAGGAGGACTGTATTACTGAAAGATGTACATGTGCAAGAAGGGAAGCTAGAGATGAAATTTAGGAAATGACCTAAAACCTCTTTCACAAGGACAGTATCCATTAAATAAAAAGTGAGAATTACCATTGTCTGCCATACTACAAGTAGGAAAAACCCTGAAGTATAAGATATAATATTAAACTAAATATAACTGAACTGAGCTGCATGAGTATTCATTTAGAAAATCTCTTTAACTTTTTATAAAGAAATTCCAAGTTTGACCTCTAGAATTCTCTCTTTTATTAAAAGCACATTTTAGAATTCTGGCAGTAAGTCATTAACTATTTAATATTTTTGTAACATACAATTTTTAAAATAGGTCTTATGGGACTGACAACATTGTTCCAACTGTTAATTATAGTAAGCTTATTTTAGAATTTAATACCCCTCTCTCTGTCTTCGTTTTGTGCTTACACACACACACTCACGCACTCACGTGTGCTGTATACAGAGGGCAAAAGTTTAGAACTATCAGATGTAGGTGGCTGACCTTCAGCTTCAGTTAAGAACTAAAATTAGATTCCTGTGGAATATATTTCCAGTGACATCCATCAGAGGACAGTGTAGGCATAACCTTGAGAGTCCAGGGAGGCATCATCCAAGGGATCCTGCTTTAACTATAAAATTCCTTAGATACCTGGTTTTTTATCTTAAAAATTTATGTGATTTTTTATATTGTGATTTGCAATGCATTTGTTTATTTTCATGTAGAAACTCTTCCCCACCCCACCCCCAATAAATCTTTTCGTAAAATAGAGGTTAAAGAAGATGCACCCAGATTGTCTTGGAACTTTAAGCATCCCTGGCTCTATGCCACATCTCCCAGTTGAATATACACAGTCTATTTTGAGATCGGAGTCCCATCCCATCGCTATAGGAGTACTGTCGATGGAATGAGAGCCTAAGTCAAGAATGTGGCTAACATTGTAGACATAATGGGCAAAAAAGGACAGGGAAAGACTGGCAGACTGTAAGGATAAGTATTTCACTACCGCTACGATAGAAGAACAGAAACATTTAAAAAAGTAAGTAGAAGCATGTGTAATGACTTTAGTCTGTGTACTTAAGAAGGAAAAAAATCAGTTTTCATTAATTCCTTTCACAGGCCTAGCTTAACCCAGAATTGCTTTTAATGTTGAAACACCCATTTTGCTTTACTCCTTATATATCACCAGATCCCAATAGAATGAAAAGAGAGTAGGACTGAGTCAGATAAGAATCTGAGTCCCCTTTCCCATTGTAGCTTTCTGTGCTACCTTAAGCAGATCACTTAGCCTCTCTGGCAGTCAGTTTTCATATCTGTAAAATAAAAGAGATATCCCCTGAGTATGTTATTAGGTATCTTTTTTTCCATAGTATATCCAAGAATCTTTAATATTTTAATAAACCTTATAAGTTTCCCAGACTTATTCTCCCATGAACCCCGTTCTTTCATAGAACCTTTTGCACTGCTAGTGCTCACTAATATTAAGTAGTCACTGTAGCCCCAGCTAACTCTTAACATCCTGATTCTGGAAATTATACTCGTTTTGTTTGGCTCTTAAGCTCTTTTCTGTCATGTAGTTACAGTGGGGTTACTGCCAAGTTGAACTCAGTGCCTGTGCGCTCTGTGAACCCTCCCCCTCCTTCCAGCTTGAACTGGAAAGTTATTGCATTTTCCTGTTTCTTATGAATAAAACAGACATTAGTCCTTGTCTTTTGCAATGTCCTTGTCTCTGTTCACTGTTTCACTTGATTTGATTTCTCAGTTAATGGCCCATTTTTCTAAATTAATCTGTGAATCTTCACCTGAATTTTACCAACTAACAGTAAATAGTTGAAAACCTTCAGCTCATTAAATTGTTTTGATAAGCACTGATGTTGGAGAGAAAACTAGATGTCAAGTCTATATATAGGCTTGTTCTTTCCATCATAGAAACAGCTTCCTTCAAGATACTGCTATTGGCTGAGATCTATAATTATAGGTCTTGTTCTTAGAAATGTATAATTTTAGTTATTACTGTGTATCATCATCTCATTTAATAAAACACTGTAATACAGAGATATTATCTCCATTTTACATATAATGAAAGCAAAGCTCAGGAAAACCAAGTAACTTGCCCAGATTTCACAGGTAAAAAAATAGCAAAATGAAGTCTGTCTGGCTGCAGCTCATGTACTCTATTATACTATGTAGCCTCTTACTGAAGTATATGATAATAGTATATATGGCACATGCAATGTAGTTATAATGTTAAATAACATTTATTATTTATATTCTTCTAGGGCAGCACATACACATTATCTCATTTAATTCCCCCAAGAACCCTGTGAAGTAGTTACTATGATACCCATTTTACAGATTAGGAAATTAAAGAAGTTGACCAGTTTGTTCAAAGTCCTTCAACTAAATAAGTAGGGCCTGGGAATTAAACTCGGCTTTAATCACCTAATGAATGTCAGGACATAGTACTCTAGCATGCAGTGCTTCAAAGATGTCACACTTAGTATGTATGTGTGTAAGTATTTATTCAGCATATTTGACTGCATCTTAGTACCTGTGGAAGAAAAAGAAATATATTAGACAAATCCTGCCCCTGCCAAAGCTGATGAGAGAGCTGAGAAGTCTCCATAAGTGTAATTCCAGGCCAGAGGTATTAAGTGCTATAAAAGCGATAGAGATCAAGTACTCTGGATTTAGTACTGTCATCTCCCTGCTGGGAGATGGCAAAGAAGATAACATTTGCTTTGAAGATAGAAATGATTTGGGAAGGTTGGGGTTTGAGAAGATATTCTAAGTACAGGAAATAACATGAGAAAAGCACATAGGTTCACATAGGTAGTAGAGAGTTAGGTTTTTCTGCCTGGATCAAGGATATTGTGACACAAGTAGTTGAGTGAGTTTTGGAAGCATGTTATGGGGGAATCTGGCCCCTTCCTAGTTAATGAGTTTGGGTGCATTTTTTTTGAGGTGTCCACTGTGAGACAGAGAAATGTCTGCCAGACGAGAACATTTTCTCTTTGCTGCCGACTTTAGGAAATGAGTCCCCTCTCATGAATGAATGAATGATACCAACCAAGTTGTCCGAGTTAGCAGCTCGAGAGATTCCTTGCTCCTTTCTTCTCTACCCTGGACACCAGTCATTCCTCCAGTCATCCAGTCAGTTCCACTTCCTTAAAATCTCTTCTCTCGCCACTTCTCTGCCTTATTTTCGACGTCTGTCACTTCTCACCTTCTTAACTGTCTCTGTTCTGTCCCTTATCCATTCCCCATATTCCCATATTTCCAAAGTGCAAGTCTGATGTCATTCCTCTGCTTTATACTTTGCAGTAAGGTCCCTATTTCCCTCTGGATTAATTCCAGACTCTTTATTCCCTTCAGCATATAGACATGGCTTAGTATATCTTCTCTTTAAAAAGAAAAAGACCTTTCTTGACCTCATTCCCTCTTGTTACCATCCTATTTCTCTGCTTCTATTATAGCCATATATCTTGAAAAGTATTTATTTTTCTTTCCACTTTGTCACCTCCCAAATTAATACTCTTAGGAAACTGCTTTTACTAAGGTCATTGGTGATCTATCATTGCCAAATCCTTATGGTACTTGATCTTCTGAAACAGTTACTAGTCCCTCCATAAAATACATTTCCTGTCTTGTCTTCGGAAACATGGCACTCCTAGATTTCCTCTTGCTTCTCTGGCTGATATCTCTTAATCTCCTTTATCAGCTTCTCCTCCCCCAGCCTCTACATGGTGGCATTTTTCAGGGCTCATAGTCTTCCTTCTGTATATTTTTCTCTAAGTGATCTCATCCATCCTTACAGCTCAGAATGCCTATGCTCACATATCACCAGGCATAGTGCTGATGGCCACTTGGGGCTCCAGCTACATACATTCAGCTTCCCACTTGACACCTCTCTAGGCATCACAAACTTAATGTGTCATACAGAATTTTCCCCAAAATCTGTTCTTCCTCCAGTCATCCTCTTCTCCATAAATGGCCCTACACTGCTTAAGCCAGAAACCTCCCTCTCCCCGACATATAGCAAGTACTTTCAATTTTTCCTCAAAACTACATATCAAGTCCATCTACCTCTTTCCCTCTCCACTGCTTCTGCTATGTCGAGGCTGCTTTTGTTCCCCTCAATTCATTTGCACACAGTAGCCAGTGTGAATTTTCAAAATTTTAATTGGGTTGTATTTTTCCTTTCCTTAAACTTTTTTAGTGACTTTTCATAGCATTTAAAGTCTAGTCTCCTTATCATGACCTGTAAAACTTTACATGATCTGACCCCAGCTTATATCTCACAGAACTCTGCCATTAACATCACTCACACTGGCTTTCAGGACCTTAAACACAACAGGCTCCGCTTGTATTGCTGTTTCTTCTACTCTTTGCACATCTAGCAGCTTCTCACCATCAGAACTTGGCTTCACTCTAGTTAAAGTTGATCCTTTCTGCAGTTATTTTCTATCATAGCATCCTGTTCATTTCCCTCATAACATTAATAACATTTTAATTATGTTTATTATCTGTCTTCCCCATTAGACTATCACCCCTATAACACAACAGAATCATACCTATTTTGTTCACTGATGTATACCTGTCATGTAGCACAATGTATTGAATATAGTAGACAAGTATTTGTTAAATGGTCAAATGGAAATTAAGCGTACGTTTCTGGTATCATCTTAGATGTCACTTCCTTAGGAAGTTTTTCCCTAAATTGGTCCATTTCTATTCCATAAGATTGGATTAAGTGCATAAGTCAGTGGTTCTAGTTGGAGGCAATTTTTCTCCCCAGAACACATTTGACAGTTTCTGGAGACATCGATTTCCATGACTAGGTGGTGGTGGTGGTGGTGGTGGTGGTGGTGGTGGTGGTGGTGGTGGTAGGGTGTTACTGGCATCTAGTGGGTAGAGACCAGGGATGCTAGTAAATATCCTATAGTACACAGAACAGTCTCTTAAAACAAAAATTATCTAGTCCAGCATAGACCTAGGATCCTAGAGATCACGGTTCGATTCCTGGTCAGGGCACATGCAGGGTTGCGGGCTCGATCCCCAGGCCGGGGACGTGCAGGAGGCAGCCGATCAATGAGGACTCTCATCATTGATGTTTCTAGCTCTCTCTCTTCCTCTCCCTTCCTCTCTCTGAAATCAATAAAGATATATTTTAAAAAAAATTAGCTAGTCCAGAATGTCAGTACTGTGGTACTGAGGCTGAGAGACTCTGGTTTAAATTTATCAGAGCACTTAGCACATTAATCCATAGCTTGTGTTTCTTTGTAATTCTGTCCCACTCAATTTTAAGTTCCTTGGAAGTTCACCATTGTCTCTGTAGTACCAAGGACACTGCCTTGGATTTATTAAATAGACACTTGTTGAATTCTTAATGAACAGGTGACTAGATGAACAAATGAATATGCTAACCAGCCAGGCCAAGTTGATCTACTCTTGGTGTTAGATTTAGAGAGTGGTTGCTTAGTCATTCAGATGAAATATAACTTTTTTAACTTATGGAATGATGATACAAGATGTTCTGTAGAGGGCATTGATGGGACACCGTATTTCAAAGGTGCATTCTATTTAAATTGATATCTAAGTTGTTGCAACAAATGGACCCCAGGATAGAAGGGATTTAAGGAATATAGGTGTTTATTACTTTTTCAAGTATCATTTCTGAGGTGATCAACCCAGCAGGTAGGTGGCTCTGCCTCATAAATTTATTCAGTTGCCTAGTTTCTTCACCATCTGAGCATTGTCCTAACCTATATTGGGCTGCCATTTCCAAGTTCTGGGCTGCAGAAGGAGACAAGAAAGTGGAGAAGACATGCCTACTGTCTTGATGACCCAAACCTGAAAACAACATACAATGTTTCCACACACATATGATTGGCAAGAACTCAGTCATGGCCATGGAGGACAGCTGAGGAACATGGTGTAGCTAGGCAGTCGCAGTTCTGATACTATATAAGAAGAGAATGGATTTTGGTACAACTACCAGTTTTCATCACAATGCCTAACAAACTAAGTCTTAGATAAGCATATTTATGAGGTTTTATATTATTTTCTCATTACTCTGAGATCTGAGTTAGTTTTACTACCTTGGTTATACAATCGAAGAAAACATATAGGATCAAATGCATTCTCTAGAACAGTGCTTCTCAAACTATTTGTGACAAAGGACCAAGTTTTTGTTTCTTTTTTGTTGTTTATTTCCCCCTAATTTGTAGTAGACCAGTACTTTTTAAAAATACAATAAAAAGGAATTATTAAAAGAAATAATAATCACATCCTTGGATGTCACAGCAACGTTAAATTACTATAAAGGTTTCTAAATGTATACTCTCGGTTATTTATACCTTCCTCAACTCATGTACCTGTCTCTAGTAACAGACAGTTCATGAACTAGCATGAATTTGCAGAAATTTAGAGCGGCATTTGTTTCAAAAGTGTTTTCTAACTTCTTTTGGGTTGCCAGAGTGTAGTGGACTGTGATAGCTGTCTTTTAAGCAAAGACATTTTTTTAAATGTATAAAACTTAACTTTTGATTTTTAATATTTTTGTAAATCACCTTTTAAAACAGTACATATGTAAGTCATGATAGATCATTTGAATGTTCACATATGCTTCATACTATGGTTGGTTTGTTTCATAGCAAAACCAAATCTAATCCTAGTGAAGATTCATAGTGAAAAGCCTACCATTCTGGATCTGGAAAGTCGCCCTAGGGAGTCTTAATGCATGGTGTAGATGAAGAAAGAGGCCTAATAAAGCAACAGGCTCGAGATCAGTTAATAAGTGAAAGACAGTTATGGTATGATCATTAACTTACAGTGGAAATCACACCGGAGTCAGATGATCTGGATTGAGTCCTTGGCTTCTTAGCTAAGTGTCTTCAGGCAATTATTTAAAGAATCCTGTAGCAAGTGTTCAATAAACATTTCTTAGATTGAGGAACATACATAAAAGATTTTTGTAGCCAATTTGGCTCGGTGGTTAGAGCGTTGGCCTGAAGACTGAAGGGTCCCAGGTTTGATTCCAGCCTGGGTTGAAGGCCCAATCCCCAGCCCTGGTTGGGGCGCGTGCAGGAGACAACCAATCGATGTGTCTCTCTCACATTATTGTGTGTGTGTCTCTCTCTCTCCCCCCCTCCCCCCACTCTCTCTGAAAAAGCAATGGAAAAAATATCCTTGGATGTGAATTTAAAAAAAAAAAAAAAGAAAGAAAAAGAGCTCAGCCGGCATGGCTCAGCAGTTGAGCGTCGACCTATGATCCAGGTGATTGTGGTTCAATTCCCTGTCAAGGCACATGCTCGGGTTTTGGGCTTGATCCCCAGTGGGGGGCATGCAGGAGGCAGCTGATCAGTGACTCTCTCATCATTGATGTTTCTCTCTCTCTCTCTCTCTCCCCCCCCCAATTCCTCTCTCTGAAATCAATAAAGACTTTTTTTTTTTTTTTTTAAAGAAAGAAAAAACCAACAGGAAGAATGTGCTGAGTACCAAATGATTGCTACAAATTGTGGTTTGGGTTTTCCTTGGAGAGAAAAAAATGTTGAGGAGTGAAGTGGTTAGGGAAAACTTGATATCAAAAATGAATTTTAAGCTTAGCTTTGGGGAATGGTTAAAACTTAAATAGTCAAAGAGGGAGAAGGACTGATGCATGTAGAGGGGAGGCAGTTAGAAAATAAAAGAGCACAAGATAATTTGGAAAGGAATATAGCTAAAGAGAAGGGTTTAATAGGTGAATACTATGAAAGAGAAGACTCAAAAAGCAGGTTGGAGGATCCTAATTGCTAGCATGAGGATGTTGAGATTTTATCTTACAGTAATGTATAAAAGATAACCAGTACTTATCACATGCCTGGCACTATTCTAAGTGCCACACATGTGTAATGTCATTTAATTCGTACAGTAAATGAGACCCAGAGATGCTAAGCAACTTGCCAAGGTCACACTGTTAGAAGATGATAGAAGAGCCAAGGTTTGAACACAAGCTATTTAAATCCAGAACCCCTGCTCTTAATTACAACACTGTTCTGGTCCTAGAGTCCATGGTAAATTGAACCAGTTTCATGCCCAGGATCCCTGACCTTAAACAAGTAATATGCATAATACTTATAGTAGTTTTTAACATTTAAGAAAGGTAATGTGACCACACAGTGACATTTCATTTCTATTCCTGCCACCCATGAACCTCTTCAGCACAGGACAGTCAAGGAGAAGTTAAAGTATTTGTGCTAATTGCTTTCCACTCTGCCCACTTTCCTATGCTTATCCAGTCAGTTGCTCCCAGTTTACCACAACCCCCTAACAGCCAAGTTCCATCAGCCCATTGTTAACTGTAGTTCAGTGGTTCTCAGAGTGTGGCTCCTGAACTTGCAGCAGCAGCATCAACTGGGAACTTGTTAAAAATTCCAGTTCTGGAGCCTCACTCCAGATCTACTGAATCAGAAACGGGATGAGCTGCAACAATCTGGGTTTTACCAATCCCTTTAGGTGATTATGGTGCATGCTGAAGTTTGACCACCTCTGCTGTAGTATACTCTAGAGATTCAGTTCAGGAGCAAACTGCTAAATCTTTTTTATACCTGGTATTAGCATTGAGGAACAGTTTGGGATCTTACTCTTGAGTCTAGGCTAATGGGTCTTACACTCTAACTTTATGGCAATAGCTATGGCTTACTATGCTTATGTGCATCTTTAAAGGGCCTTTCTCAGACTCTTTGATTTTTTAGTAATTATACTTTGTAAGCATACCTAACCTTTGGTTTATGACTTTAGTTCATTCCTGAAAACCTGACCTCTAAGTGAAAAGTTACCAATATCAGAAAATATTTTTATTTATTTTAATGGAAAAAAGTATGTTTCATGATTATCTGCAATACCAAAATAATTTTTAGATTAAAAATATATCAACTGAACAAAGAAAACAAGTTTGTAGAAATGAATACTTCGAAAGTAAATAAAAATGTTTTTACCTAAAATGTAATGATGGTCTGTTGTACTTACAAACAAAAGAAGACTTGATAGTGAGTGGTGGCTGGTGAAGGAGGAATACAAAGAAGTCATTCTTTGGAAAGTGCTGGAGAGTCAGGTGGTAAACTTCAAGGCAGGTAACTTTGGGAGTTTGTGGTTTTCTTGCACTTAAAAATAGTTATAGCACACCTGGACCAGCCACTGGGATGCCAATGAAACAGCCTCTGTTCTCAAGGGGTCTTGAGAAGGAGTGAGATGCCCCCAACAGCTCATTCTATAAAAAGGCAAAAACTAAGTGCTGTTGCAGGCACAGACAGAAGGAAAACAAAGGAGGGAGTGGCTGAGGAGGTCTGTAGACCCCTCAGACCTCAAACTAAGCCTTAGAAAAAGAATGGGGTTCTAACCAGCAGACACGGTGCCAGGGCATGCCATGCTGAAGGAACAGCAGGGGAAACAACTCAGGACATATGGTTAGGGCACTGGGAGTCAGTTTGAAGCACCTGGAAAAGGAAGGGCTGGGGATTATGACAGACCGCAGTAGGAAAGAAGACGCTGTGCTCATTACAGTTCAATTCTGTGAGCAACAATGAGCTATAGAAAGCTTTTCAAGAGAGCAAGGCATGTTTTAAGGAGAGTAAAATCAATGAAAAAAAATAGTCATAGCGCAGAAAAATACTGTTAGGGCAAAATACAGAAGCCTTTAAAACAAGCAGTGTGCATACTCAACAGATGGAGCAATTGTAAAAAATACTACCTCTTCAATCCTCTTGCTTGGTGTACATATACGAAGCCAGCTTTTCTGATTCATCCAAATGTGGTACATGATTTATTAATTTGTCCTTTATAATATTCTCTGAATAGAAATGGTTGTACTGAATAAAGCAGTGAATGTCTATTAAATATTTTGAGTATGTCTGTGGTTTTTTTTAAAAAAGTTGTAATACCAAAAATGGGGGTAGTGTCATTGTCCAAGAAGTGGTATTACTTTTCAAGAGACATTATAGCAAAAAGCTACCTAACAGTCATCACATGACTCAAGTCTGTAATGAGAAGTTACATGTTTAAGAAAACTTTGCTTTAAAACTAGATTGATTAAAAACTGCTTTAAAACTAGAATTCTTGCCTTTGGTTGCTAGTCAATTTGCTGTAAGCCCACAGATGAGGCAGTTTTTAACTATAAATTTTGTAGGCACCTCTAATCTCTTTCCTGTAGCTGCCTTATGTCCCAGAGTTTCACAGTCCATTTGTTTATAGCCGTGGCTATTCCAGTTTATACTCATGCTTTGCTTCTTTTCTTTCTTGAGTCTGAAGGCAGAGGAAGAAAGGAGCCATATTCCCTCTAGATTGTTGTTTTGGTTTAGAAAGAAGGGTATGTAGAACTCCAGATTCACATATATAGTATTTTATAATATTATATTTCTTAAATATGAATGTAGATGATTTCCCTCTTGAGTAAAATTATGTAGGAGCAAAGGTTATCAGAACCCACCCCCAGGAATATAACATAAGAAGTTGTGTGAGAATTGGGGGGGGGGGCGGTTTTTGGATGTGAAAGATGGGAGAAAATTTTTCCTTTTTTATATATTTTTAATAATGGGCACATTATACTTTACCCTACCCCAAAACCGCATTCATTTTTTAAAATGATTTAACGATATTAAAACATTAAATGAAAGACGCTTCTAGTTATCAGGTATGGTAGGGATAGAGTTGATATTGTTACAATTTTTTAGCTTGTCAGGTTAATTTCCTTCCTACCTCCATTTACAGAACGTTTCTAATTGGCTTCATTTCCATAGCTGTATGACTAAGATCTGCTGAGAAGGTGCACATAGCCTGGGATTCCTGCCAAAATCATAATTCTGGACCCACAGAGAGCCTTTTTTTAAGAGTTAAAGTCTAATAATAGGTTAATAGAAACTTTGTAAAATCTTATATTGGTCATAGTTGTTGTTGCTGTTGTTTTTATAAAATGTAACAGGTACAGAAATGGTTAGTAGTGGAATGGTTATGCCTGCTTGCTCCACATATATAAGGCATAAGCGAGAGACCCAGACCTGCGGTTTATGGAGGATATTTTGAATTTTGGGAGAATAATCAGTGGTTCTTAAATTTGGCAATGATAGAAATAACTATTTTTCAAAAAATTCAAGAGAGAGTACATTCTGGGTTCATCTTAAAAGAACTGTTTCTGATATAGTAGTAGCAGATTTGGAACCAGGCCTACTGCATATGTGTGTAATCTGTGCTCTGCACCGAGAACAGAGAACTAAGACCTTTCCTACACTCTGAGCTTCCTGAGCCATGTGTGCTGGCACAGGGCTGCTAGAGGAAGGGGCTTTTTAAAAAATTTGTCCACCAACTAGGAACACTCTTTTGCAGTTATTTGGCATGGAGAGGGGCAACTTTTTGTGACTGGTTCAAAGGCATCACATATGCTAGCTAAGACCTCTTTGGACCCCAACTTAGAATAATTTTTAGCAGTTTTGTCTGCAGAAGATCACCTTTGGGGTGTCACTCAATGATTAAATGTTATTACATGTTAGCTAAAGAGAGTTCTAAGGTTCATAAAACATGGAACTACTGACAGAACTATAAATTCAGAAGAAATATCACCACTAAAATTTGGCAGAAATGCATACTTTTTAAAGTCTTTTTATGAGAACTTGTGAGCAGTTGTGCACCAAATCTCTAGACATTAATCTTTACTTCTGGAAACAGAACAGCTATGATTCAGACTGATTGCCTTCCATCCTGATATTATGTGCAGTCTGAAGTTAAAAATCCATTGAGAACAAAGCTACTTGGGAAATTTGAGACTAGTTCATTTAAAAGAGGATAAGTGATTTTATAGCAAGAATAATGACTGGAAGTGAGGAAACCCATACTCTAGCTCTTACTACCCCACTAATTCACTCTGGCCCAGTACAAGCAACTTAACCTCTCTAGTCCTTAATTTCCGTATCTGTAAAGTGAAAGAAGTGTACCAAAATAAGGTCTCTCTCAGTTCTAACATTTTGTGATTTAAAAATAATAATCTTTTTAGCCAGATCTTGAACTGCTATTAAATATATTAGTAGAAAAGCATTCTATTTTAAGCCAAATAATGATTTTTGCATTCTCAATCTTGTTTTTCAGAAACTCTGTGAAGGCATATTTAAAGTTCTTATAAAGGACATCCCAACAACATGTCAAGTGTCCTGCCTGGAAGTTCTCCGCATTCTCTCCAGAGACAAAAAGGTTTTAGTTCCTGTAACAACCAAGGAAAACATGCAGATACTGCTGCGACTAGCGAAGCTGAATGAGTCAGATGATTCTTTGGAGAAGGTGTCAGAGTTCCCAGTTATTGTGGAGTCATTAAAATGTCTGTGTAACATAGTGTTCAACAGTCAGATGGCACAGCAGCTCAGCCTGGAACTTAACCTTGCTGCAAAGCTCTGTAACCTCCTGAGAAAGTGCAAGGACCGAAAGTTTATCAATGACATTAAGTGCTTTGACTTGCGCTTGCTCTTTGTCCTGTCACTTTTGCACACCGACATCAGGTCACAATTGCGCTACGAGCTCCAGGGACTACCGCTGCTAACCCAGATCTTGGAAAGTGCCTTTAGCATCAAGTGGACCGATGAGTATGAGTCGGCCATAGACCATAATGGACCTCCTCTCTCACCTCAGGAGACAGACTGTGCCATTGAGGCCCTCAAAGCTCTCTTCAATGTGACAGTAGACAGTTGGAAGGTGCATAAAGAGGTAAGGTTAAGAAGGGTATTGTTTACTGTGGAATTTAATTGGTCTGGGGCATCCGTAGAGCTGCCTGCAAGGGAGGAATGCTAAGTCTGGAAATGGAAAAATTTCAAATTCCCCCATTACAGTTGTATGACTCAGGATTAATTTCTTAACCATTTTAAGTCTTACTCTTTCCATTTGTGTAACACTTATCAGAAGAATAGGATAAAGATGGACTACTGTTTGTAAGATGCCAGATATAGTTCCTTTTCTGAGTTGTACTATCACGTGTCTTTTTTTTTTCTTTTTAAGAGTAGAGTGCCTCTTTCAGGAACAAGGTTTAAATTATAAGATTTAAGGGAAACAAAACAGTGTGATTCATGAAGGTTTAGGCATTTTCAGTGGCTGTCTTAAAAGTTAAGACAAATCAAACCAGTTGAAATTGATCAATCAGAATTAATGTCTGCTCAGAAGATAAAAGATGCTGTATCGAGTATCATCCTAGTCTCCTAGAGTGTCACTTTACAGTGTTAGATAACAGAAGTGTAGGACTAAAACTAGATACCCATGCTTGTACAATCCTAGAAAACAAGCATAATTACATGAGAGTATGGGAACGGTTATTTTAAACCACTTGACTTATTTCTAGACTAAGATCCTTTTCTGTGGCTTGGACTGTCCAGCAACCCAAAGTGAGGCAGATTTGATAGTTTATATCTGAGTACCCACAAGAACAATATGCTAAACAAGAAACTTAGTTTAAGGAAGTCAACAATTTTAAGTGAAGTGGATGTAAACTTTTACTCCTTGTTTCTAGAATCTTAACATTTCACATTTACCTTCTCTACTTAACCTTAAATAACTGGTGAAATTAAGCCTCTGCCTTTAAAAAAAAAGAAAAAAGAAAGAATAGCATTTTGGTGTCAATGATCTTTTCTGACAGTTGACTTTAGGACTTAAGTTAACATTTTGCTGTGTCCATTTGAAGCAGTTCTCACCATGAATAGAGATCTCTTTTTTAGAGAGCAACTTACTTTGAAAGGATTATCTCAGTGCAGTGCTATAGTGGGAGTATGCAGGCATCTGAGTTTTAAAGTGCAAATAGGTCTATATTTTGAAACCAAATATTTGAAGATCAGTCCTAACAGCTATTTTAGATGACCGTAGTATGGTCAGTTTTTCCTGGGACTTGGCAGAAAAAGATGTGGAAAGCCCACATGCTCCATTTATGCTTTGAAACCAAATATTTGGAAGTATTTAAAATGTTATGTCTCTGTGCTTATTTGGTACCTTCTATGGTTATTTTTCTTACACTGTTTGTTTTGGTGTTTTTAAGTTTTCCATTTAGTTGCAAGAGCTCTTCTGAGACTGTTGGTTTGCCATTGTTGGAGCCCCTGTTATTTAAATTGTGTCTAAAATAGTAGCTTACACTGTTCAGATTCTTGACAAAAAGGTTTATAATTCAATGGCTATATATCAATATATGTATGGACAACATGTAATATATATCAGTAAGTTGAAATTAGCCCTCATGAGTGGGGCTGGAAGAAGCTTTAGAAAATGTTGAAGGGGCAGATACTCATTCTGTGTTATAGAATGTTTATTCTCCAGAGGTATCTGAGAGAGGATCAGTAGCCCTACAGCAGGCCATCTCAGCAGACCTAGTGCCTCCTGTGAGTTGTGGATCAGATGATACAGCCATTATAAAATGTACCCGGTTAATGTGACTCTGGGCTATTATATAGTTATCAGAAATTTAAACAATATTGAAAATAGTATCTTGCCAACCCATTTAGGCAAGAGTGTGGGAAAGTTTATTTTAAACCACTTGAATCTCCAGATTCAAATTTTAACACAGTCAATCATTCAGTCCATCAACAAATATTTATGGACAATTGCTAGGTTTTATGCTGGGTGTTATGTAATGCATTGGCAATCACAGATGTACTCTCTGCCTTCATGAAACTCCAGTTTTGGTGAAACAAGTAATAAATAAATAAACAAATTATAATTTAAATTGTGTAGGAGAGAAACAATGCAATGATTGAGAGTACTTAGTACAGTCACTTGAAAATCTCTCCTGAGATCTGAAGACAGAATGATTCAGCTAAATGGGGGATGAAATCAGCATAGAATGTTGTTTAGTGAGGCACCCACAACATAGGGAAAATCTATAAAATAAAATAAAAAGAAAGAAAATCTATAATAAGGATGCAGAGAAACTTGCCAGTAAGAGTCCATTTACCTGAGTTTTAGTATCTCCTTGATTGTCAAATGAAACTCATCTTTCTCCAGTTGAGCAAGTATCTAAAGAATTGTTAATACTTTAAAATGCCAATTGAAGTAAAGGGATATAGAAATCTTATTGTACGGAAGAAATCCAACTTTAAAATATAACTTTAAAAATAATATTATTTTTCTTTTTACAAAAATAATACATGCTAATTATAGAAGATCCATGGGGAAAAGGGCATACAAGCAATAAGCAAATACACATTACCTACCACTCAAAGATAAGCACTAGTTGCATTTTGATGTATATGTTTTTAACCATTCTCCATTGTATAATATATAAATATTAACATATGTATACATTTTTTTACAGAAAGAGTGATTTTATAATCTTGATCTTTTTTTCACAGCAAATGTTCTCATAGAGTAATGCTTTTCAAAATGTGTTCCTTGAAGCCATAAAGTTCCTAGGAGTAGCCCCTGGGGATGAGTGAGCAGTGCTCCAGGTTCCTGAGCTTTACTTTAAAAAGAGCACATTTGAGCTCTGGCCTATATGGCTCAGTGGTTGAGCCTCATCCCATGCACCAGAAGGTCACCAGTTCGATTCCCAGTCAGGGCACGTGCCTGGGTTTTGGGCTTGGTCCCCAGTTGGGGCCATGCAGGAGGCATCCAGTCAGTGTTTCTCTCTGTCTCTCGCTCTTCCTTCCTCTCTCTCTAAAATCAATAAAAACTTTTTTTTTTTTTTTAATAGAGCACATTTGATTGTTGCTATTGCTCTTGCTGTTACGTGGAACTAGATTTCCTTTCTTGGATAAAAAGTTGTGCAACCAAAAAGAATTTGTATAACTGCTTTCTTCTCCTATTTGTTATAGGTTGATAAGTCCTCATGAAGATCTTATTAAGCCCCTTATTCTCCTTTAGCGAATACCCTACGTGTAGGCATTTAAACTATTTGCAATTGTTTGCTATTTCAAATAGTAATATAGTGAATTTCTTACTGTAAAAACTTTGTAGATAAATTCCTAGAATTGTTGGGTCAAAGGGTTTTTCAAAACTTTAAGGTTTATTAATATGCATTGCCAAATTGACTTTCAGAAGAATAGTGCAAGTTTATATCATTCCAAACCCCGGGCATTTCATTTTTTAAAACAATTACCTATTTTACAGTTCAACCATTACAGAAAATACAGATGTTTGGTTTTGGTTTTAACCGTTTTAGTAGTTATTTTTATGACTGTTCATTTACAATTCACCATAAACAGAAAATTAATGACTAGGTTTTTCTTGAGGCTTAGCAAATTAGTGCCATTTGTTCATTTTTAGGTTCATGCTTCAGTGTTAAATTCCTTCTACAGATTAATTTGGGGATTTCTTTCCATTCAGTAGGAAATGTAGCTGGCCTCATTTCCACATGTGGTGTCAGTCTTATTTTTCTCCCTCCCTCCCTTTTTCTCTCCCTTCCTAAAAGTAATGTGTTTAAGAAGGTCAGACGATTTCCATAGCAGGACCTGAAGTCAGTTCTAGAAAAGTGAATTTAAAAGGTCTTGTCTTTCTTCTCCTTTAACCCTTTGTTACACTTCTCTGTTGATGGAGGAAAGCATGTTATTGTAGAGATCACTTACTTAGCACACATTCCCTTCTATAGTACTTCCCAGGTGTCAGTGCAATACAGTGAGACAATACAAGGACCAACAGCCACAGTAGAGCCAGATAACCAAGTGCAAACAGAGAAGTAGTTCGAGTACTGAGTAGTCAAAGGATGCTTTTTGAGTGAAACAAAGCAGTGAGTATCCGTAGAAGGTAATTGGGACTGTCACACATTGTAACAGAAGAGTTTAGTTCCATGATTATTTTAGAGGATTTGAAGGAAATATAAGAAAAAGGACATGATGTTAATTAAGTAAAAATAAACCTTCAAGCTGTGCCATGTTTTTTGCTGAATCATTTTTTCAACAAACATTTATTGCCCAGTATGTGCCAGGTTCTGTGTTAGACACACAAGATGCAAGATAAAGCGTCAGTGCCCTCACAAAATTAGCAGTCTAATAGGAAAATCAGACATATAACATAGGTGGATATACAACTATTTGTTACATTATTTACTATTCTCTATATTTTCTATAGGTTTGAAAATAAAAAAGAATCACCTCAGCAATGCACAGTTGCTTCAAATGCCATATGTTCTAGATCTTTGGGAGTATGTCTAACCTCACTGGCATAGCCTTTGCACTAGGCATCATACCTAGCACAAAGTAGTGTTCAGTAAATGTTTTCTTAATGAAAAATAAAATGTGATATAGTTTGATATCTGTATATGAGAAATCGCCTGATGTTGACAGGAAGGGAGGAAAGTTTATTAAACCTTTTAAATGTTTAAAGCTAGTAAAAGAATTTCTAGAAGCCTAAAAAATTTAATGACATTGTTTATACGAGCAGATTTCTAGTCTTTTTGGAATTACTGCTCTTTATTTTATAACATTTATATTTCCTTTTGTAAGTTAATTCAAAAAAGCATTTATTACTTTATGCCCAGTACCATGATAAATACAAAAGAGGTAAAGTAATTTTTGCCTGTAAGGAGACAGAGATCTTTGAACATACACAATTTAGTAGACAAATAATTATGATAGAAGTAAGCAGTAGGGCCAGGGTAAAACATAGGATGAAAAGCTACCCGAAATATTTCCAGATAAGAATGTTTACATGCATTTGCACCCACATGTCTGTGTCTGTATGTGTGTTTCACTTTCATTTTTATTTTTTTGTTAATCCTTATTTGAGGATATTTTTTCCATTGATTTTTAGAGAGAGTGGAAGGGAGGAAGAAGGGGGAGAGTCAGACAGACAGACAGACATTGATCTGAGAGAAACACATTGATCAATTGCCTCCCACATGCGCCTGGACCAGAGCCTCAGATCAAACCTGCAACCCACATACATGCCTTTGACCTCGAGCCTTTGGTCTTCGGGCCGACCCTCTAACCGCTGAGCCAAACTGGCCTGGGCTGTTTCACTTTTTATAGACTTGAAATTGAATTTCTATAGGACAAGTTTCCTAAATCTTATCAAAGTAATTAGAACTACCCTGAGATAACAAAACCAGATTAGGACTCATTGGTATGAACTAGTCTCCCTTCAGACTTTCTCTTAGGCATTGATTAGGTCAGTTAAAGCTTTGAATGAAAAGGTGTTAGGAAATTGATACCTTTACCAAACAAAAGTGAAATCTATAGTTTGCACTGGAGGAAAAAAAAAGGAAAAGTACAGTAGAATCTGTAATTAAGAAATAAAGGCTATATAAAGAGATCCCAAAGAATTTCCTGAGTTTTGTCATCTCATTTTCATATTCACTATCACAACAAACCTGCTTACTTTCTCTTCCCTTTCTCCTTAGAGACTTCTTTTCCTTCACAGCCTTTGGAGATAGTATGATTTCAGAGGAGAGAATATTGATGCCCTAAAGATATCAAAACTAAGATCATGAAGCAAGTAAATGACAGTTGTATAAACTGGGTTGTACAGCGTTTTATAAGGAGTAATTCTTTTTAATCGTTCTGTCATCCTTATGAGATAGCCTTAACCCCATTTGAGAAATGAGGACACTAAAGATCAGAGAGTTTAAATTATTTATGGAAAATCACACAGCAAGATAGCCAACAGTAGGAAATAGTGTCCACTCTAACCTTTGTTAAATAATACTTCTTAAATAATAGCACTAACTCAACAAATATTTGTTGAGACCTAGACTAATGGAATAGAATAAAGAATCTAGAAATAAACCTACACATATATAGTCAACTGGTTTATGATATAGGTAACATTGAAGTACAGTGGGGGAAAGGTGGGCTTTTTTAAAAATTGCAGTGGATCAATTGTGTGGCTATATGGAAAAAAACAAATTTGAGTTTCTACCTTGTACCATACACAAAAAAACTAATTTGAGATGGATAAGAGAACTGAATATAAAAGGGAAAATAATAAAGCTCCAAGAAGAAAACAGAAAATTATCTTCATGACTGTATCTTAAATAAGTCAAGTATTTCTTAAATAGGCAAAGATTTCTAGATCAGGACAAAATAAAGATCAAACCATAGAGGAAAATTTGACAAATTGGTCTTCATTAATATGA
The DNA here is from genome assembly GCF_964146895.1 of Miniopterus schreibersii. Lineage (NCBI taxonomy): Eukaryota > Metazoa > Chordata > Mammalia > Chiroptera > Miniopteridae > Miniopterus > Miniopterus schreibersii. The sequence goes on from NC_138102.1 coordinate 176,753,024, forward strand.
GTTTATCAAGAGAAGAAAGTAAAAAAGCAGGCCACCAAGTGGGAGAAGATATTTGCAACACATATATGCAATAAAGGACTTTATCCAGAATACATTAAAAAGTCCTACAAATCGATACAAATAGTCAGTCAACCCAACAGAAAAATAGGCAGCCCAGCCGGGCGTGACTCAGCGGTTGAGTGTCCACCTAGGATCCAGGCAATCAGGGTTCGATTCCCGGTCAGGGCACATGCCCGGGTTGCAGGCTGAAGCCGATCAATGACTCTCTCATCATTAATGTTTCTCTCTCTCTCTCCCCCTCTCCCTTCCTCTCTGAAATCAATAAAGATATATTTAAAAAAAAAAAATAGGCAAAAGGGTTGAACTGGCCCTTTACTACAGAGCTATCTAGATGGCCAATAGACATATGAAAAGGTGTTCAACTTTATTAGTCATCAGGAAAATGCATAATAAAACCATGAGACTACTGCACACAAGAATGACTAAAATTTAACAGGTTGACAATACCAAGTATTGGCATAGCCGTTAAAAACTGGTGGGAGTATAAATTGGTTTAAATACTTTGAAATACTGTTTGGCAGTCAGTACCTTCTAAAGCTTCACATACGTATATGCCCTGTGACCCAGCATATCAAATGATACGTAAAGAAATATGTGCATAGCAGCACTCTTCAATATAACCCAAAACTGGAAATAATCCAAGTGTTCATCAAGAGTAGGCTAGTGGCTGGTGTAGCTCACTAGTTAGAGTGCTGGCCTGAGAACCTAAGGGTCTCTGGTTTGATTCCCAGTCAAGGGCACTATACCTGGGTTGCAGGTTCAGTCCCTGGCTCCTGTCGGGTCACATGCGAGAGGCAACCAATCGATGTCTCTCTCTCATATAGATGTTTCTGTCTCTCTCAGCTCCTCTTCCTCCCTTCCACTCTCTCTAAAAATCAATGGAAAAAATATCCTTGGGTGAGGATTACAACAGCAAAAAAAGAGTAGGATGGAGAGGTAAATTGTAATGTATTCATTGTATACAGCAGTGCTTTCTTAACCTAACTGGTAAAGAACCAGATTTCCCCACTAGCTGTCAGAATGAAACTCTTGTATAATATATTACACACAATGTCAAACTGCTCGACAGTTTCTAAATGCTCGCATGGGGCACCTTCTGTACTCGTGGCATTGCAGATCAGTGGCAAATGGTGTGGGCAAGCAGTGGTTCACAAACTGCACTGCGAATAGCACTGCTCTCAAGCAGTGAAACTGAACAAACTGTACCTACACACAACAGCATGAATTTCACAATCAGATAAAAAGGAGTCTATATTTTATGATTCCATTCATATAAAGTTCAGTGACAACAGAAACTACTGACCTGTGATACTAGAGGTTAGAATTACCCATGAGTAGTGGGGGAATATCCTTAGAAGCGGCCAAGAGGGAATTCTGAGGTTATTAATCTTGGCATTGCATCATTTTTGTGCTTATTATATATGGATGTGCTCATTTTGTGAGAGTTGATCTAGCTGTACACTTACAATTTGGACATTTTGTTTGTTTTACCATTTACATTAAAAATGATTGAGCCCTGGCTGAGTAGCTCCATTGGTTAGAACATCGACCCCATACACCAAAGTTGTGGGTTTTTATCTCTAGTCAGGGCACCTACAAAAATCAGCCAATGAATGCATAAATAAGTGGAACACTGAATCGATGTTTCTCTCCCTGTCTCTTCTCATCCCTCTCTCTCTAAAAATCAATAAATTTTTAAAAATAATTGAACACCTATTATATACATGCCCTCTAAACTTGTGAAGGTAATAGGTTACTGGAGAAGACCATGTATGTGCAAGTATATAAACAAATCATGATTTCATGACAGAAATCCTAACAAGATGTAGTGGTAGAGAATAATAATGAAGGAAAGGATCTCCTTAGATAAGGTGGTCAAAGAAGAGGCTTCTCTGAGAAGATATTTTAGCTTAGACCCAGAGGGTGAAAAGGAATCTTATGCCATGGAGGCAACAGTCAGGGGTTTCAGTAGTTGTTTTGAGAAGAGAAATAGGGTTTAGTGGATTTATGATTAAAAAAAAAAAAAAAAAGACATTGCAAATACAGGGTACAGCTTGGGAATTGGTGTTATGAAAATTGGGACAGGAGGAAATGGAATAGAAGGAAGTAGGATTTGGGGTTCACCATTGCAAATAATGGAAAGACCAAAGTGGATAATTTTTCAAGAGGCCTGTCAACATCAGAATGAGAAGAGGAGAATTATGATATCTAAAATAAAGGAAAATCTAGCTTAAAAGGAAGTACATTCCCAGTTAATTTTCAAAACCAAAGAAAATATGATTGAGAGTTAAGTAATGGATGAGTTTTGCATGCATTTCAGTGTGCTTTGTGTAGTTTGGGGTAAATAAGTATATTTACATATTAGAGAATTTTCATTCAAGCATTTGAAGGTGGATGGTGAAAGGGACAGCATTCATTCCAACCCTGCCCGCCTTCTGTCTCTGGCATCCCACTGGCCCCTCTTCTCCTTTACCCTTCCCCCAACACACAGTTATTTCATTATCACGTGTTTCAGCTCCATCAGTCTCACTCTTTGTTTCCTTTCTCCCTCATTCTTGCTCCTCACCTTCAAATGTTTCATAGAAAGTACTGAGCACTTTCATGTATAGCATCTTCTTTCATTTAAACCCTAACAACCTCCTGTTTGTGGAGATGCACATAGGGAAACTTTGGCTCAGAGAATCTATGCAATTTGTCTTAAGGTCACAACCTGCAAGTGCAGTGCTCCAAGTGCAGTGCTTTTTCTATTATGCCACTGAGGCCTTCATCTCTTTCAAACCTACCCATGATGGTGTTATGTTTAAAATATTGTCATCTGCATTATGAGTAATGAAAGTATGCCCTATTGTTTGTTAGATTATATAAGATTTGGAGGAACTAGGAGATTAACAAGATTCATTAAAATGAAGTTGACAAATTATAGGTTTTAATCCATTACTTTGAAAGTTAAGAGATGAGACATTTTTAGTAAGGATGTACAGCCCATTCCTAAAATATCTGATAGCATTACAATCTATATGAACTTTTTCAGTGACTACTAAACCAGAACAGTATACTATCAAACGAAAGAATCTAGACTTTCTAGAAATGGAAAAGATCCCTAGTTGAATTTATCTTAAGGTAAAACAGAGCAGGTAATACATGGATGCTGATTATGTCTGTCTTTGCCTGACATGTCCTAAGGGAGCGGCTAAATCAGCAACTTCTGGTTTCAGCCATTTCTGGAAGTGGCTGTAGCTGTAGATGTGAGGCAGTGACTATGACCTCTCCATGTATGGGATAAGAAGGACTGTTTTGAAGGGCAGTGGGCCATAAGATGACTCCCAGGGATGTAGTGATGTAGCAGACTCCTTCATTAAGGCATTCAATCTATTTTTCCTCCGCTCTTTTTTATTTGCCATAGAGTGATTCTCATCAGTTCCGTGTCATGGCAGCTGTCCTTCGCCATTGTTTACTAATCGCAGGTCCAACTGAAGACAAAACAGAAGAGCTGCACAGGTAGGTAACCTCTCAGTTCTTACTATTTTTATGCATCTAATTTTAATTGTTATAAGCACAAGAAAGTGAAAATATCTTAGTAAGTCAGGTAACTGGTAGGTTAGAAATCATTATTATGCTCTGATGAGAAATTTTCATTCTGTCCCCTTTGACTTATAAATTAAGCCCCAACAAGAGAAGAGAATTTGGAATTTGTTGCATTCAACAAGAAAACCCAGAACAACTATAATAATAGTACACAGTTATTAAATAGTGTGTGTGGCATTATGTTAAGTTCTTAATAAAGATTAACTCCTTTTAATCATCACACCAGCCTTATGAGGTAGGTACTACTATTTTCCCCTTTCAATAGATGGTGAAACTGAGACATAAAAAGATCAAGCAATTTCCCCAAGATCATATATAGCCCTAATAAGTGAAAGAGCTTGGATTTGAATCCTGCTTTTAATTACTACACTTAACTAATATGGTCACTAATTTCATTGTAGTTACCAAAAAATATATCTTTAGCAGTGTTAAATTTTATAAACTTACAAGAATTGGATCGCAGTCTCAAGTATTAATATATAAATAACAGTTAATATAATATAAAGAATGTTTTATGACTTGCCTGTTAGAATATTAATGGATTACTGTTAAAATTTATCATTCTCTGAGAACAACGGAGTAAGTATTAGTGCATTTTTCTAGTTTTCTTACTTTCCATTTGAGATCAGATTTGCAGTAACAAGACTTCTCACATTAACATAAAACTTCTCATGGTACTTTATAATAATACAAGTGGCTTTTTTTAATAATTTTTTTAATATATCTTTATTGATTTCAGAGAGAGGAAAGGAGAGGGAGAGAGAGAGAGAAACATCAGTGATGAGAGAGTCATTGGTCGGCTGCCTCCTGCATGCCCCCAACTGGGGATCAAGCCTGCAGCCCGGGCATGTGCCCTGACCGGGAATTGAACCCTGATCGCCTGGATCCTAGGTCGACACTCAACCACTGAGCCTTGCCTGGCCGGGCTACAAGTGGCAGTTTAAACAATTCAAAAAAATTAAATCTGCGAAAATGTAACGGCATTACCTCTGCTTTACAAATAAATTTAAAAGTTGTGTTCTTAATAGTAGAAATGGCCTTTTGAACACTTATAATATTCTGTTTTCCAAAATATGGTTTAAATAAAACTATAGAAACACAACCAGAATATAAAGTTAAACATACTCTTGTTATTTTTCAAACAAATTCATATTATTTTTGGTATGATTGGCAGTTTATTATTTGATATTGTAATGAGTTTGTTGGTAGGTTATCTTTATGTACTCTACCCTGCAAGTCTTCAGAAGATTGTGTTTTTGTCACAGTTAAAAAGTGTAATAGTTTTATGCAGCTGCAGATTAAAAGCACCTTTAATTTTCTTGATACTGTGCCTTTAAAAAATAATCAGATGACTGCAATAAATCATATCCTCTAAAAAGATTTTATTGAGCATTTTGTTTTACCATAATTTTTTTCCTAATCAAGAGCCACTAGAAATCTAGATACCAAGCCCAGGAGTAAATTGATTTTTATTTTTTTTAAAATCAGATATCACAAGTTAGAGAACATTCAATACAAAGTGTATTTAAAGTAATTGTTACACTAGTCACAAAAACATTGCTAAAGGATTTTTCTGAAGAATGACTTTAATATTTTAACAAAGCACTTGGTATCCATCAAAATAGAGCAAAACTATATTGATTTTAAAAATCAGATTTAAAAAAATTATCAGATTTCTTTATTTTCCTTTCTGGTATTTGCTTTAAATATTACTTTTCTTAAATAAATTTTAAAGATATTTTTCTTCAAATTTGCTTTTATCTAAAAAGTTGCTTTGACAAACTATTACTACACTGCAAATAAAAAGGGTTTTCCCTAGAGCAGGGGTGGGGAACCTTTTTTCTGCCAAGGGGCCATTTGGATATTTATAACATCATTCGAGGGCCATACAAAATTATCAACTTACAAATTAGCTATGAATAAAGCTCCTAGATTTATTGAATTTCAAGTCCAGCCTGCAGTTGCCTTGCCAAGGCCAGACCAAATGATTTCGAGGGGGAGTAGGAGGAGAGTGGTGCATCGCCTGCCCAAGAGGGTTGGATGTTCCCCACCCCTGCCCCAGAGCCAAAGACAGGATTTACGAGTATAGAATTCTCAGAGGCTTTCCTAGAAGATTGAGGTTGCTGCTGACTTGACAATTTGTCTGGAGTAGCCCTCCATATCCCTTAATCAGAATTAAAGTGATTAGTATCATTCAAGCAGTAATGAATCTAGGCTAATACAGTTAATAAGAGAAAACTGTATGAACCTCATGGCTGTTTTTAGGAACCTTACTAGAATTGTAATATCTACTAAATTCTACTAATTTATAGTGACCCTGAAAACATTTTATGTGTATGTGTACAAGACATAAGTTTAAGAAAAAAAATCAGACTGTTTTAAAGTAACATCTCATTCAATTTTATAGTTCTTTTCTAAGGGTTTTTTTTTTTAACATACTGATTTGTTTTAAGGAAAAATATAATGAAATAGGTAAGCCTGGACTGTATGTATAGTGCATGGTTATGCATTATGATCACACACAAAGGGTTACAATAATGATTACATGGGAAATTAATAAAGCACTCGTCCTTGGCACTGAGTAAGCTCTAAGTTACTGGGGGAGCTGTTTCTCCCATCACCAAGACACTGCTACTTCTATTACTATTATTATAATAAGCACATTGGCTTTTAGATCCAATATTTAGTTCTAAATATCTTTTATTTTATTTTATTTTACTTCTTAAATTTATCTTTATTGTTGAGAGTATTACAGGTATCCCATTTTTCCCCCCAGTTGATCCCCTACACTTCGCTCCCACCCCCTTCCCAGGCCTTCACCCCGTTATTAACTGTGTCCATGGGTTATGCATATAACTTCTTTGGTTAATCTCTTCCCACCCTCCACCCCCCTTCCCTCTTTCCTCTGAAATATGATCGTCTGTTGCATGCGTCAATGTCTCTGGATCTATTTAGTTCATCAGATTCTTTTGTTCATTAGCTTCTTAAAGAAGACCCTTCAACTTTTCCTGTATTGCTGGTCTGGTGGTGATGAACTCCTTTAGCTTTTCCTTGTCTGAGAAGCTCTTTATCTGACCTTCAATTGTAAATGATAGCTTTGCTGGGTAGAGCAATCTTGGTTGTAGTTCCATGTTTTTCATCACTTTGAATATTTCTTGCCACTCCCTTCTGGCCTGCAAGGTTTCTGTTGAGAAATCAGCTGACAGTCGTATGGGGGCTCCCTTGTAGGTAACTAACTGCTTTTCTCTTGCTGCTTTTAAGATTCTCTCTTTGTCTTTAACCTTTGGCATTTTAATTATGATGTGTCTTGCTGTGGCCCCTTTGGGTTCCTTTTGTTTGGGACCCTCTGTGCTTCCTGGACTTGTAAGTCTATTTCTTTCCCCAGGTAGGATTTACTTCAGCGGGGCTTTGGTGTTCACCAGTGCGCCCCTTGAGTGTCACTCGTGGATGTGGTAGGGTTGTAATCCAGCGTGGTCGAGTCTGAGCACCAGGTGCACTGTCTCTGGGGCCTCCCGGGAGGTGCAAAGTCAGCCTGTGCCAGTGCCTTGCTCAGGGCCACCCAGCATGAGCTACACAGCAAACCGTAGTTGGCTGCTCCTTGTGCTGGGCTTGGAGGTGTCCAGGAGAGGCCAAGCTATGAGCCAATGTAGGTTGCCACTAGTGCCAGGCCTGGGGCTACTTATCAAGTGGTATGGGGCCCGCTGCTGCTTGTTTGAGAGATTTTAGGAAAGTCCTAAGCCTGAGGCTCGAGAGGCCACTTGCACAGAAAAGCCCCTGGAAATGGCCTGGATGAGCTGCAGGTGGGGAGGGCGGGGCCTCCGGGAATCATGGGGCGGGGCCAAAGATATGAGTCAGGTGCTGGCGATTCAAATATGGCACCTGCCCGCCGGCTGTGTGCCTGAGGACTTGCCAAAGGAGCAAAGGCCTCTGCCAGCCCTTCTGCCTGGGAGGAAGCCGCCCTCCAGCTCTCGTCCCGACTCCAGGCAGGTCAGTTCCTCCCCGAGTGTCCCGGGTCCTTTCAGGCTGCTGCCCGGCGCTGGGCTCAGAGGGAGCGTCCGAGTGAGTCCGCGCCGGGCCCTTAAGAGGAGCTGCTGGGGCTCCCGCAGCCTCCGCGACCCTCAGGGACAGTCCCCGCTGGTTTCACAGCCCGGAGTTGTGGGGACGTCTCTTCCCGGCCCTGGAGCCCTGGGCTGGGGGCCTGCTGTGGGGCTGGGACCCCTCCCTCCTCCGGGAAACCTCCGCCGCCGAGATGCCCTCCCGGGTTTCAACCGCGGCACCAGATGTCGGCCTGCGGCCGTGTCTACATGATTCAGCCCCGATCCGCCCGCGTCTCCGCCCCTCCTACCGGTCTTGGTGCTTCTTCAGCTCCCTGGTTGTTGGGCTCCTGTTCAGCCAGATCTCAGGAGGCTCTGAGTGATGGTGGTTCTGTATTTTAGTTGTAATTTTGATGTGGTTGCGGGAGGCGGCAGGTGCAGCTACTACCTACGCCGCCATCTTGTTTCTCCCCCCTAAATTTCTTTTAAAATTCTTGATTTTGATATTTTGTTTGGAACCTGTTTCTTTGTTTATCGTGGGATTGCGTAGAGAAGCCGTGCATGTTCTATGATAAGTGCACATCAGGAGCCTATAAAGGTGCTCCAGGAGACAAGTGAGTAGGAAGATGGCCTTGGCAGCAGCTTTTTCTGATGTTGTCTCTGTAAGACAGTGCTCTTTCCCCCCAAGAGAAATCAAGAGGACATGAACATGGACATAAAATGAGTTAGCTCACAATGACAGCTGACTTGACCTTTATTTCCACTAATCAGTATCTTAGTTTTTAAAATCTATGTTATATTTCATTTACTTTTGTCTATACTTACAGTAACAAGTAAATTGTTGGTATGATCCATCTTTGCTACATCAAAGGACAGCCTAATTCAGTTCATCTCTACTATCTGCCTGAAAGTATTCTTAGCCTTCTTGTCCATAATCAATAAGCTTATGTATTAACACTTAGCCAAAAAGAGTTGCATGTGGATGAGGTTGTGGTTTTGTTTTGGAGAGATGAGATGGCCTGTACACTGGAGAGGAGAAAAAAAAAGGGGAAAGGACCAGATCTGATTTAATATCATTTAGCCTCTCAATCTAATTTCTAATTTCAGTCTAATTCCATCTACAAAGCTGTTTTTGTTGTTTCTTTTAGACCAATTCATTTTATCTCATATATTGAAGGGAACAATTTAGTACCTAATAATACCTCATTACAATGTAAGCATAATGCCTTTTTCCCCTGGCTTTATTAAGATACAGTTGATATGTAATATTGTGTAAGTTTAAGGTGTACAGCATGTCGATTTGATATCCTTATATATTGCAAAATGATTAGCACTATAGCATTAGCTAAGCTTAATAACTTACATGTGACAGACTTAATAATGTTTGAAAACTAGATGATTTCATTTTGGCTTATATTTATTAACTGAGCACTTACTACATGTTAGGCACTATGTTGAGGTCCAGCGCAACAAAGATGAATATAGTACAATCTGTGTTCTCCAGGGCTCCCCAACTAGGGAGTAAAACAGGCTCATAAGTAAATAAGTGCATGCCCTGGCCAGTGTGTCCCAGTTGGTTGGGGCATCGTACTGTACACCAGAAGGTGGCGGTTTCTGTTCCCGTTCAGGGCATATACCCAGGTTGTGGGTTTGATTCCCAGTCCAGGTGCATGCAGGAGGGCGCCAATTTCTCTTTCTAAAAAACTTTTTTTAAAAGTGAAATTGTTTTGATGATTGTTGTGTCAGACATGAACAGAAAAAGGAGTTTACTTTGGAAAGATCAGGGAAAGGAGGTTTATTTTTGTTGTTGTTGGCATTAAAGTTCTTAGTTCTTTAACCTGATTTTCACTGCGAATAACAGTTATCTAGGTGAACAGATCTTTTCTGAACTATAGCTGAGCACCATACTAGGTCCTTGAAGGACTGGATTCCACAGTGCATACCCTGGAGGAACATACAGTCTAAATGGGGAGACAAGGCATAAATATTATGAAAAGTTAAATAACAGCTCAAGACAAGGATAGAAGAGATACCACAAGATCATTTTTGAGTAGCGTCCCAGTGAATTAATTATCCAACTAGTAATTGCTAATAGAATTCAAGGGACAGACTCACTGTGGTCTCTCATGATGAGGGAACTCTTCCCCGTTCACACTGAACCTGTCCCTCCTCACCCAGGCCTCTGGTTCCCTGGATTCCTTTTTCTCCTGTAGCTCCTGGATGGATTTACCTCCTTCCCAATTTGTTCTAAAGCATTGGTTCATCGTTTCAACCTGCTGCCCTTCAAGCAGCTGAGTCCAGATCTGTCAGACTACCTTCTTTCTGCGCCTCTAGACTCAGGCTGCCCAGCACTGTGGGAAGTGCGGCCTAACCTGTCAGCTTGGCTCCTCCTCTTCACTACACAGAGTTGTTTTTCAAAAAGCAAATCTCTGCTTAGAATCCTCTCTTGGCCCCCCTCTGTCTTTACAGTGAAGAGCAATTTCTTTTGTCACTGCATTTATTACTGATCTGCAGTTTCATCTGGGAAGCCTGTTTCCCTGGCTTTTGCACCTGCTCCTTTGCCAGCACAGCTCTCTGGTGTAATGTCCTCAGTAACCCATGTGGCCTAACATATCTCACATGGCAGTCCCTTAGTAATCTCCCCGCCCTTCACATACATGCTTTTCTGCTCTGATGGCCTACTAAGGTCCCTCATTTAAGGCCCTGTCCTTTGCCTTAAACATAGGGACCTGTTTTCAGTTCCCCACAGATACCATATTCCCGCATTCTTCCAGATTTTGCTATTCCCTCCTATAGTGCAGTATGCCTTCTGTTCAAAAGCTCCTTGATAGTTGCCATTTACTGTGTGCCAAGCAGAGTGCTTTACGTGCCTTTTTTCATTTAATCCTCACATCAACCTGGTTGGATAAATGTATTTCTCTTTACATTAGAGATAAGGACGCCAAGGCCTAGAAGAGGCCTCGTAATTTGTGCAAAGCACACTTTTACTAAGAGCAACCTAGAATTCAGCCCATTACTCTACAAATTATGCTATGCTGCCTTCTCTTAGGAAAAGGAGTATATTTTATTTATTTTTGTATATTTATTACCAAGCACAAGGCATAGTAAATATTTGTTGAGAATGAAGTGAGGTTTGATCTAGTCTTAAAGAATGAGAATGTGCCAGACAGGAGAAATCAGAAAAAGAGAGCAGTCACCAGGCCAGCATGGGTCTCAAAGTTACGCTTTGCTGAGAGCAGCATTCGGGCCTCTTTCTAGCCATAACTTATCCAAGTTTTCTTGACACTTCTCTGTCTGCCGCTGTTCCAGTCTTCTCTTGCCGTTTGCATAAAACTCCTCTAGGTGTCAGCTCATTCTTCTGTTATCCTCTCTTGAATCCAGTCTACTCAGGCTTTAGTTCCACTATTGCACGAGAATGGCTATTACTGAGGTCACTAGTGACTTCTCTGTTGCTAAATCCAGTGGACATTTCTCAGTTGTCATCTTAATCTGTCTACATTATTTGTCACATGTGACTCCAGTCTTACTTCTTTTCAGGATGCCATACTATCTTGGTTTTCCTCCTACCTCAGATGATAGAGTGCCCCAGGTTCAGCCCTCATAGTTTTTCAGTTCACACTCACTCCCTTACTGATCCAATCCAACCTTCTGTCTTTAAATACCATCTACATGCTGATGATTCCTCAGTCTATATCTCTAATCCAGATCTCTCTCCCTGAACTCCAGGCTCTTACAGCTAACTTCCTACCAACATCTCCACTAGGAAGTCTAGTAGACCTCCCAAATTTAATATATTCGAACTTAAACTCTTAACCCTCCCCTAAAAAGCTGCTTCTCCTATGCTGTTTCCCGTTTCAGTTTATGGTAACTCCAGCTTTCTGTTTCCTAAAGCTAGAACCTCAGATTCTTACTCTGCATTAGCCTGTCAGGAAATCCTTCAGAACGCATCCAGATCTAACCACTTCACTGTTACTCCCCTGCTCACTCACCTGAATTACTACAGTAACACCCTAACTGTGTAACACTCCTCAGCTGTGATGTCCTTCCACCTGTTCTCAACACAGGAGCCAGAGTGGCCCTTTTAACATGTTATAGTACTGTGCAAACCCCTGTAGTGGTTCCCCACTTCACTCAGAATAAAAACTAAAGTTGTAAAAGCCTGCAAGACCAATCTGGCCCCTCTGTTATCTGTATGATCTTCTGCCCTACTACTCCTCTTCCTGTGCATGGTGGTTTGACCACACCAACTTTTTTGCAATTGAGATATGCACTGCTCTTGCTCTTCTTCCTGGAAAGCTCTTTTCCCAGAGGGCACATGGCTGATTTCCTAACTTCCTTTAAATCTTTGCTTAAATGACACCATCTCAGTGAAGTCTGCCCTAACCACCCTACTCAAAATTATAACCCATATGTCTTGGCTGTCTTACCCTCCTGGATTTTCCTCCCAGACCACTTAATCACCTTTTATTCAGTTAACATATCTATTTTGTTTACTTTTCATAAACTGTTCTCTCCATGCTGAAAAATGAGTTCCATAAGAGCAGGGATTTGTGTCTGTTTTCTTCATAATACCTGCCTGAAGCAATGCCTAGCATAAGTAATTAGTAAATAATTACTGAACTGAGTGAGATGAAAGTAATCTTAGGTATTTACACCTGAAAATCTTTGGGAAATCTTAAGGTTCATTTAAGTAGATTTTCCAGCCATGAAAAAAGATGTGAGCCCCAAACATAAAGAAGATACAATTGACCAGGAAGATGTAACAGCTGTAAGTCTACACGTACTGTTAGTATGCTCCTTAATATCACTTAGTATTAAATTATGTTTGGTTCCAGCAATTGATACAGGACTGGATTTTAGATTGCCTTCCCTCTCATACAGCTAACAAGGCTTTAATCAGGACATTAAGGAGCTCTAAATAGTCCTTGCTTTTAAATCTGCATATCAGGAGGGGGCTGGGAGCACGAGGGGGAGGATGTCATGTCCCAGTGATTAATGATCTCGAGGAAGCTGAAAAGGGGAGAGTAATATACACAGTATTTCTACCCCCTGGAGTAGGAATGCAAACACTATTGTGTGGATCTGTGCATAGTCACTGACTTCCTGGTAGCTGGAGAATTTCATACACTCTTCCACCACAAATAAAACTGTCAGAGAAGTGACAGAGCTCAAAAAGCTGGCCTTCCTTACTTAAAAAGAATAGCTCAAACACAGTGAGCCAGAAAATTAATTTTGTAGTTGTTTGGGAACCCAGTTGTTTAATAAGAAATGAGAAAATGGGAACTTTTCTTGAAAAGCCTAAAACCTCCAAATATTTGTTGAATCAGACTCTACATTTGGTTTCTTAAATTTACCGAATTCCTGGAACCTGCTTATTTTAAATGAGTTTAAAGGGAAACGTTCCTTTGTAATGACATGCATCACCTTAAACTTTTCAGTGTGGTCTCTACAGTAGATTGAGCGAATTATACTGTTGATGGACTCTGGAGCCTATTGCCTTATGTGTCAAAAAAAATCTTAACATTTCAGAATGGCTTGTACAGTTTTAGAAAGTAATTCTAAAGTATAGTTCTTTTGTTTATTTTAATTAGAGAGAATGTATGATATTTAATAACAGTTTCCAAATGTTTAAGTCAGAAGCGAAACATTTTTAACTATAGTTAAGGAACTCCAGATGTTTGCAAAAAAAATTTTTAAGTTTTTGGGAAAAGCATTTTATTTCAACCACTTGTGATTATTTACAAATAACCAAAATTAGAGACTTATGTTTAACAGTAGTAATAGCAGCAGCAGTTGTAGATTTTTAGTGGGGACACCAAATAACTTGTATTTTACTGGGAACCACTCATTCATAGGACTTGTTAAATGATTTTTGTTCTTGGTTCAGATTTCTTTGACACCTTTACATTACCACTCATTGCTCTGTATTGTCTAGTTTTTAAAGTTTGATTTTTTATGAATTTTTCCGTATATAAAAAGAAAGAAAAGAAATACTCATTTTGGGGGAAATGGAGCCACACTTCAGGGTCAAGGAGAGAAAAAAAGGACTGAACTTATATTTTATTTCCATTTTGTTGTTTATTTTGTTTTATTCTTGAGAGTGTCACTATAGTCTAAATTAAAAGGAACTACTGTGGTCTAAATTAAGACAGCATCAGGTAGATTCAGCTCTGAATTTGGTTTCTAAGTGGTTAGACTTTTAAATTGCATTTGCAACAGTTTATTTTTAGTCAGGATGTGGTTATTTTTAGATCTGCTTCTGTCACTAGGAAATGTAATGCCTGTCTTTCCATTGTTCATCAGGAAGTGCTCAAGCACAGGCTTGTAAGATCCAGTTAGGACAGAACACCAATTCTCCTTTTAGATGAAAGAACATGAAATCATGCATGAAGGAAAATATGTTCATTGAGAACATGTCTAATTTTTTAAATCATTAGTGTCATTTGAATCTCATACACTGAGCTACAGTGCAGGATTTTTAGGGAATACCAAAACTATAAGGCTCGAGTTCCCCCTGCTGGTGTGCATTCCAGGCTGCGTATTCGTTAACATGCAGCAGAAAGGGCTGTGGGATAGAGATCGAAAATTGCTGCATTGGCCTTTTTTAAAGAGACCTGGTGATGACAGAGCAAGAAAAAGCACCATTACCCATTTTCTGCAAATGTCTTACAAAAAACAGGATGATCTAAAAATTGTATTTTTTACATCTAGAAAGAACAAAACCTAATCTTACAGTATTTGTCTTTTAATGTTGTTGCCTTTGTGATAAGCTGCTTATATACAGTGCTTTTCAAATGCTTTATGTTGTACTCTAAGAAATAATAAAACACCAGTGGATCCACAAAAGGATTTAAAACCCCAAGGAAAAAATGCAAAGCTAGCACTGTGTTGTAATAAAATTAAAAGAGCTTGCGTTAAAGCTTACTAATTCCTATTTTAGCATTTCAGAAAGTGACATGACATCATGTGATTGTGTGTGTCCATTTAACATCTTTCTAATTTGTCTTATGTGTTTTTGAAATAGTTCTCTTTATTTTCCATCTCTTAGTCAGTAAATGCCAAGTAATATTAAAGACTCATTTTGAAAAAGAAAAATTTTAATTGACTCCTAAAAGTCACTTCTGAACTTCTTATTATGTTTGCATTTTAAAGGACTATTCAACCAAATTAAAATATTGTATTTTTAAATTGCTTTTCAGCAATGCAGTCAACCTTTTAAGCAATGTTCCAGTCTCTTGTTTGGATGTTCTCATTTGTCCATTAACCCATGAAGAAACAGCCCAAGAGGCAACGACTCTAGATGAACTGCCCAGTGATAAAACAGCTGAGAAAGAAACAGTTTTGAAAAACAATACCATGGTATACAATGGTATGAATATGGAGGCCATTCATGTTTTACTCAGTTTTATGGAGAAGAGAATAGACAAGGTAAGGCTGATAAAACTGAGGCCTTGGGAAAATGCTCATAAAGAATGTAAAAGTGCCATACATACATCACAGAACAGGATTTTTAAATCTAAGCCTTTTAAAATAGTTGACATCTTGTATAATTATAATTATTTGTATTCTGGGAAGCACTTTATTATAATACATGATAAATTGCTGAAACCAAGTGAACTTAATTTGTTTAAAACTGAAAATTGTGTTGCTGCTATACCAAAATTATGACTAGTGCCTGAAAACAAAGGAAAAATTACTTTTCTATGTATGTATTTTGTAAATCCTAGAAATAAAAATCACACCCTCCCAGAAAATTTAATCATAAATGCTTTCCGTAATATCTAAAAGACATCTTTAAAAGAAAAATCACCAACTTTCCATTAGTTGTGAGTTGTTTATTTTCTCTCATCTGTCACTTGCTTTGTCAGGTAGCTATACTGAAAGGCAACATTTGGGTGGGTCATCAAAACCTTTGCCTATTTTTAAGCCCATTGGTTAAGCCAGTGAGGACCTTACAAAAAGTAGCAAAATTCAGGAAGGATAAAAGTAAGCCTAGTAAACATGAAGATAACTGATGAAATGAAAATAGTTTTAGGAAAATAATTCTTTTAAAGAGCTTTTAATGCTTGGGTAACATAAAATGTTCCCCCCTCAAAAAGGAGTATTAACATACTCAGTTATATGAAGGAAAGTAATACTGTTAGAAACTAAACTAATATAGCATGTATGGTTTTCTTTATAGGGAAGCAGCTATAGAGAGGGCCTAACTCCAGTTCTCAGCTTATTAACAGAATGTTCCCGGGCCCATCGAAACATCAGAAAATATCTCAAAGATCAGGTAACCGTTTAATGCATATTACACCTTAAAAGTTAATCTTCCATGTTTTTTTTAAAGCATAGAATTAATGAGTCAAATTCTTTCATAATGTTTTTTTCCCAGAAAGTCAGAAACTCAGAAAAGTTTGTTTTGTTTTAATCTTTGAAATCTTCCTCATCCAGAAATAAGTGATCCTGTGTATTTTTTGTCATTTATTCAACAAATATTTATTGAAATCTATATGCTGTGCTCTAAGCATTGTTCTAAGCATTGAAATACAGGTGAAGTATTGGCCTTGTAGAGTTTACCTTCTAGTGGGGGGACAAAAAGTAAACAAATATATAATGGCAAGTAGTGGTAAGTGTTCTGAAGATAGGATGTGTACAGCAGGGAAGGGGAAACTTAGGGGAGGAATAAGGGAGGGCCTCCCTGAGGAAAGGACATCTGGGTAAGAAAAGGATCCCTGAGAATATTCTGGAAGAGGAATGTGCCAGAGAGAAGAAGTTCAAAGCCCCTGAGAGGAGAGGATGCTTTGGGATGCTTAAGAAAAAGCAAGAGGCTAGATAACAGTGTGCAAAGGGAGAGTGGTGCACGAAGTGAGAGAGGCAAGCAGGAACTAAATAACACAAGATTGTATAGGACTTTTCTTTTTCCCCCCGGGTTTTTTTCCCCTAAAAGGACTTTTAGTTCTTTTTAAGTGAAATGGGAAAGCATTGGACCATTTGGAGTAAGGGAGTAAGGTGACTTCATTATATTTACAGATAACTGACTGCTGTATGTGGGATAGACTAGAGAAGTAGGTAGACGTGAGGAGACCAGCTCAGAGGGAACTGATGAATGTTTGAAGTAGGCTGGTGGAGTGGGAGGTCATGGTAAGAAGTCATCATGCCATCACCGCGTTTGTACATCTTTGTCTGTCCGTCCATCACAGTGGTTGGATTGACCCTGCTTCCTCCTGTGGCCAGCCTCTGTGCTTTCATCCCGGGTCCCTCTCCCTCTCACCTTCCCAAGAACTGCTCCTGCATTCGCTCCTTCTCTTTCTTCTTACATTAATATTTTTTAATGTACTCAATCATTTCTGTCTGCACCTAAACACATCTTCCATTATACAAGAAAAAGAAAAAAAACCCCTCTTAACCCCACTTCTCAGGCTGCCTCCCCATTTCTCTGCTCTTCTTTACGCAGCGTTCCTCAGAGTTTTCTATACTCACCCTGTCGTCTTTTTACTCACCTTGATCTCGTTCAGCAGTCATGGTTTTAAAAACCCTCTAAATACTGATGACTCTCAGATTTCTGTCTCCAACCCTAACCTATCCCCTAAGCTCCAGACTTAAATACCGGACTGCCTACTCATCTCCTCTCATAGGATGGGTAGTTAGTACCTTAAGTTTAACATATCCCAAACTAATCTCTTGATTTCCTTTCCCCTCCACCATGTTTCTTCTTTTTCTTTACACATTCCAGTACATGGTACCACTCTTAACTTCCTGGTTCATTTATTGCCATATAGACTTTCTCCTAATAAATGAACCAGGTTAATTTTCCCCCTCTGTTTATAGTCAAGACTTAGTAAGCACTGTACTTTGTGTAGAGCACATTAATAGATATTGCTGATGAGGAGAGATTAGAAAGTAGGGAGTCTGTCTTTGAGGAATTTACAGTCTATTGGAGGAAGAGAGGGGTATCATGAAAGCATAAATAATCATTTAAGCAAAATAAACTAGTTACCTAATGAAGTAAGGTCATTTCCAAGTTGAGACGTTCTACCATGTCTATGTTAAGACATTCTACCATGACAGGGAGGACTTGAAGAAGAATAAATGAAAATGCTTTAAGTTTCATACATTGTAGCTTTTTCACATAGGAGATCCAGGTACAACTAAACTTTAGATTTTGCTATCTCTAACCAAGACAGCCAAAAAAATCTATTTGTGAAACAGCTTCTTTATATGAAGGCCTTGGGTCACACATGTAGATACAAAAGATTATGAGACCCACTCCTTGTTCTCAAAGAAACACTACAGTTTACGTAAAGAGATGAACCATGACAAGTTAAAGATAACTAAAGATACAAGGCACAATATAAAAATCCACTTTCATTCTGAGGAGGGTGGTAGTCAAGAAAGGCAGAACTTAAAGTAACAGATGATTAGCTTTGATAATAGTGTAAATGGAGCCATGCCTAATTAATTGTTATGCCCTATAGTTAATACCTGATTAAATCCTACTCATGCACACCCAAAGGAAATTGGTCTCAAGCATTCTGTGTTTGGGCAGGTAGAAAGACCGCAGCAGATGGTAGAAATCACTGACCCAGGCTGGGTTAGTCGGGAGACGCTTATAGAAATGATGAGGATGCTGTGGGTTTGACAGAAAGGCTGCGCAAGATTTGTCCAAAAAAAGAAAAATTGTTGGAGGGTAGTATTTGGAAGCTAATAGAAAGGGTCCATATACCTATGCAGTGTGTCTGGGAGTGATAAAAACAACAAAATTTCACTTAAAAAACTTGCTTTAAGGAGCCCAAAATATAGCTAACACAATTTTTGTATGATAACCTTGGTTAATAGATTCTGTACTCTGGAACTATAGGCACACACTATGTGAAGTCACTGGTTACATATCTCATTCTTCTCCTGATAGGAGGTAAACTCAGTATGGTTGGCTGAATCAAATAGTAAGAATTTATTGTGCAATTACTTTGTGGCTATAGAGCACAAAGAGTACTGTGTTGTACCCTTCCAGAGATGTTAAAATAAGGATTCTGGAAGCCCTTTAAGTAATTACTCAATTTTCTGAGACTTAGTTTCCATTTTTCTTCACAGTTATATTTCCATTGCCTCATGTACCTCCTGATACATGGTAGGCACTTAATACAGAAAGTGAGGGAAGGAAGAAAATAAATTGAATGGATTGAATAAAATAATATACACATGAAGGGTCCTGCACAGTAAATTATTACTTGACTTTGTGTCTGTCCTCATTTGTTAACATAGTGCCTAAAGTTATTTGAATTAATTTATTTTTTCTTCAATCAGGAAATATTGCATAAAATATGCCAGGCACTGAGAACAGTAAGCAAAACAGGAAGAAATTTCTGCTCTCATGCCCACTTACTCTTGTGGGAAAAGACAGGCAGTAAAGAAATATATACGGTGTCAGGTGGTGATAAATGCTATGAGGAAAATTAAAGGGAGGGGTTAAAAAGATTGCTAAAGGTTAGTTAGGTAGGTGGTCAAGAAACATCTTCCTGTAAGTGACATTTGAACAGAGATCTGAGGAAGTGGAATAAACCATGATGCAGATTTCTAGAAAAAGTTTCTGGACAGAGGGAGGAGCCAATACAAAGACCACGAGCAGGAAAGTGCTTGGTGTGTTTAAGGACTTCCGTGGAGGTTTGTGTGGCTGTAGCAGTGTAAGCAAGTAGTAGAAAAAAATCAGGAAAGGAACGGGAAGCTGGATTACGTGAAACCTAAAGGAGTTGTAAGGACCTTGTCTTTTACTAGGAGTGAGGCAAGAAGCCATGGGAACTGGAGGACTTTGAGAAGAAGAGTGACATATTCTGACTTTCAAAGAATCCTGGCTGCTATGTAGAGAATAAATCATAGAAGGACCAGGATAGAAGCAGGGACACTTAGGAGGCTGTGGCAATAGTCCAGGCAAGAAGTATTGATAGCTCAGATTTGATAATACTAGACAAGGGAGTGAGAAGTGGTTGGATTGTGGATATATTTGAAGGTAGGGCTGAAATAATTTGCTGATGGATTTGATGTGGGTGTGAAAGAGAGGAGTCAAGGATATTCCCAAGGTTTTTGTACTAAACAGTTGGAAGAACGGACTTGCTAGTGAGATAGAAAACTATAGAAGGAACAGCTTTGCCGGTAGCATAAAGAGATGTTTAGGACTTGCAAAATTTGAGAGGCCTATAAAAGTCTGGAGGACTCTATTATAGCAACTAGCACATAGGAAGTTATAATTATGAACCATTTTTATTATAAATTTAAACAACTAGAAAATATTGAGTACAGATTTTTTTTATAAATAGAAAATGCTGCAGGAATTAAAAGAAGGGAAAAATCAATATGAGTCAGGGCAATAATGAAGCTTCCATGGAAGAAAGAGAAACTTGACCCAGACTTTAAAATGAATTTTGATACAGGCAAGCAGAGGCATTTCAGGTGCTGTGATGAGTAAAACTCAGAAATGGATTTGAATACGTCGTGCTGGTACAGTGAAGAGATGTTTCTCTTCAAACAAAATTTCATTACAGGCATGAACTTGAAGTTTGTTTTTGTTGTTGTCATTGTTTAGTTTTATTTTATTTGGAAACAAGCCTATTTATTTTTAAAATGTTTTTTCTATGCTTACAAAACTGAGCTCAGTAGACATTACAAGACTGACCAGTTTCATGGTGCCATTCTCGCTTGCTCTAGCACCCATGATTGATGATGGTTTTTGCATTTGTACCATTAGGTTTTACCACCATTGAGGGATGTGACAAATCGACCTGAAGTTGGCTCAACTGTGAGAAATAAGCTGGTGCGCCTCATGACACATGTTGACCTTGGAGTCAAACAAATTGCTGCTGAATTCCTTTTTGTCCTTTGCAAGGAGAGAGGTATGTTAAACTCTACTTGCCCTCTACTTTTTAATTTTTCTGAGGGAGTTTGAGAAATCTTTCTGATAATAGTAGCCATATAATTCTACTCTTTGCAGAGGTTACTCTCCATCAGCTCTGTTAGAGGCCTAAGGAGATATTAAAAGTAATAATTTAAAAACATTTTCTGTATACTTCTGAATTCATTGAGAAGTGCAGATACACTACCAAACACACTCACATTTACACTCTGCCTTCTATATCCTTAAACCAGACTTCTTAATCTTGATGAGTCAGGGCCCAGATCCATTATGAAAAATCTGCTTAACTAATTCAGGTGCTACAATTTTGATAACCGGACAAAGGCCTGAGTTAGTTCCCCTTTTTAACTCCTTTTGGAATTAAAGCTATAGGAGCTTTGGCTTCTTCACTGTTATTAGTCAATAAATTGTTATGGAATGTAAGCTATATAATATACTAGATCAGCAATTTTCAACTGGTGTGCCGTGGCACACAAGAATTTTTAAAACATACAATCCCTGACCTGACTATTTAGTCAGGGCACTGACTTCTTTTCCCTTAGATTGTCAAATAAAAAAATTACAACAGCCAACACAACAATGGCTATCTGGTATGAATGAATCAGATCAGCAAGAAGTGTAGTTTTTGGTGTGCCATAGAATTTTAGTAATTAGTTTATATGTGCCATGAGATGAAAAGATTGAAAATCTCAACTACATAAAATAACTATACTACAATGTAATAAATACTATTTTATAAGTATATATAAAGTGATTGTCTTCTGAGATATATCTGACAATTTTATGTTTCCTAAAATTGTATGGGGTATTTCCTCCGCAGAAGGCAGTTCTCCAAACAGGGCACTTTGACTGTTATTCTCATATCCTTACCTGTTTCTTCATCTCCTGGTTCATAAATATACTAGTATAAAAGTCACATCTAAGCAGATTTTATATTCCACTCCTGTATAGTACCTCAGTTTTGTGAGATAGAGAATTTGGAGGTAGAAAACTTCACTTACTTCTCTCAAAATCTTAAGTCAGTGGAAATTTTTTTTTTTTTACCCCAGCTTTATCAAGGTATAATTAACAAAAATAAAATTGTATATATTTGAAGTATACAACATGATGACTTGATACATAAATACATTGTGAATTTACTACCACAGCCAGGTTAATATATCCACTACCTCACATAGTTAGCGTTTGTATGTGTGTCTGTCTGTGTGTGTGGTAAGAACAGTTAAGGTTTACTCTCTGAGCACATTTCAAGTGTACATTACAGTCTTAATTATAGTCACCATGCTGTATATTAATTCCCAGAACTTACTCATGTTATAACTGAAGGCTTGTACTCTTTGACCCAGCATCTCCCCATTTCCCATACCCACTACCAACCCCCTGGTAACCACCATTGTACTCTGGTTCTATGAGTTTTTTGTTTGTTTGGTTTTTAAGATTCCACGTATAAGTGAGATCATACGGTATCTGGCTTATTTACTTCACATAATGTTCTCTAGGTTTATCCATTTTGTAACAAATAGCAGGATTTCCTTCTTTTTCAAAGCTGAATAATGTTACATTTTATACATATATATAGTTACCACATCTCCTTTATCCATTCATCTATCAGTGGACACTTAGCTCATTCCATATCTTGGCTATTGCATATAATGCTGCAATAACATGGGAATGCAGATATCTCTTGGGGATACTGATTTCATTTCCTTTGGGAATATACCCAGTAATTAGATTGCTAGATCATATGATAATTCTGTTTTTATTTTTTTGAGAAACCTCCATGCTGTCTTCCATAGTGGCTGCACCAACTTACTTTCCTACCACATCCCTTTTCGCCACATCCTTGCCAACACTCTTGTCTTTTTGATAAAAGCCATCCTAACAGATGTGAGGTGATCTCTTGTTGTGGCTTTGATACGCATTTCCCTGATAGAGATGTTGAGCACCTTTTCATGTGCTATTGGCCATTTCTATGTCTTCCGTGGGAAAATGCCTATTCAGGTCCTTTGCCCCCTGAACAACATGGGGGTTTAGGGGTTCCGACCCTCCACACAGTTGAAAACCCACATATAACTCTTGACTCCCCAAAAACCTAACTACTAATACCTTACTGTTGACAGGAACATAAGCAGTCAATTAGCATATATTTATATATTTTGTATATGTATTATATACTATATTCTCTTTTTTTGCACTTATTTATTTTAAAGTTTCTTTATTTTTATTGTTGAAAATATTATAGATGTCACCTTTTTACCCCCATTGATCCCCTCCACCCCGCATCTACCTCACCCCCAGGCCTTCCCCAAACCAATTTCTGTGTCCAGGGTTATGCTTATAAACATATAAGTTCTTTGATTAATCTCTCCCTACCCACTCCCCCATCACCACCTTCCCTCTGAGATCCCTCAGTCTGTTCCATGCTTCTATGTCTCTGGATCCATTTTGTTTATCAGTTTATTTTGTTTATTACATCCCACATATAAGTGAGATCTTGTGGTACATATATGTACTATATTCCTACAGTAAAGTAAACTAAAGAAAAGAAAATATTAAGAAAATCATGAGAAAGAGAAAATATATTTATAGTACTGTATGTATTGAAAAATATCTGCATATAAATGGACCCATACACACGCACAGTTCAAACCTATGTTGTTCAAGGGCCAACTGTATTCAGTGTTTTGCTATTGAGTTGTATCCATTGACCCAACCACTTCAGTTCCGATTAAGATGGTATATTAGCAACATAATTTGATCAGTATCATAACAATGACCATAGCTGTGTAGAGGTATCATGTCCCGAATGTTCTATGCCATAATCCCATTTAATTTTCATAAGGACACCCTAATATAAATATTATTTTTTCAGTGTCATAAAGGAGGCACCCTGGCATTTGAAAGCCTTTCAGTAACTTGTCCAAGGTTACGTAGTTGCTTAGGGCTGAAGCCCCCATTTGAGTCCTCTCACTCAGTTCTGCCATATTTCCTCTCACGAGAATTATCTTCAACTGTTATAGACTAGCTATTTAACATCTGCTCTTCTCAACAGCTCAATTTTTTCATGACTTTGAAAAAAATTGATAATCGCATGTTGGAATTAGGTGACAGGTATAGTGTCTTGCATATATTCTGCAAATACTGGCTGAATTAAAATGATTTTTCTGAAACCAGAAAGAAACTGGGGTTTTTTTAAGTATAATTATATATATAGAAACATGCATAAATCTAAACCACATACATATGTATCTATTCATTAAAAAAGCTTTATCAAAATATACACCAAAATATTATCCATTGTTACCTCTAAGTAGTAGGATGACTATTAACATTTTTTTAAATTTTCTGTTCTCTAAATTTTTTCCTACAATGAGTATGCATTTTTTGTTTTACTTTTAAAAAAGTTATTAAATGAGGGAAAATAAAGTTTATTTCCTCTATCATTATATATCTAATTACAGTCACCTTACTAATGACTTAGTGAATTATGCTTAGCAAATATAGTATATGTATTTATAAAGGAGTTTGTTAATTGTTTTTCATTTGAAATGATTTGCTTTTTTCCCCCTTGGACCCAACATTTGTGTTTCTATATGGTCCTGACTTTGAGCCCAAAGCCAACCCATATTAGCAAAATTTTATCTTTTTCATTTGACCTTTAACAACTCATATATACTCATCTGCTTTTCCTTCCAATTTGATTTTAAGTTAAGTAGATTTATTCTTCTGAAATAAAAATTTACTCATTTAACAAATATTTTTTGAGCTAGACCTTGGGAATACAGAGGTATGTATGCAAGAAAAATAAGGTCTCTGCCATCCTTCATATTATTTACTTTCTTATCAAGGGTTATAACACAAATGTCTGCAAGTACCAGGCTGGTAATAAAGTAAGTCAAATGGACTGGATGTAAGATGACAAATGAAAACTGACACTTTAGCTCACTGTTGGGGAGATAGTAGATTGGGACTGGGGAGCAAGGGGACTGGGGGGGGCTGGAAAGAGGACATTGCTGCTGTGTTGGGCTCCAACTTATTATTACCATGAAGAAACTTGTAGCCAGTGTTACCAAATCTTACAGATTTTCCAAGAGATGCCAGGATCTGGATTTTTACATAAAATCTGCCAGTTTTTAAATTCTGTCAACTAATTCTAATTTTAAAATCTTTGAGGGGTGGTGCACAGAGTTTGTATTCCACATTCAACTTAAAAAAGTTATCAGATTTTGGAATTGGGGTTGGGTTTGGAGGCAGACTGTATCAAAATGAAATAAATTTCAAATAACTTATATAAGTGACTGAACTTCCCTTTTAAGGATATTCAAAGCTGTTTGAAAGTGAGGGTACCATGATCAAGGCTCAAAAGTCAGACAACTAAGTAGAGACAACAGGCAGCTGTCAAATTGGGTTAGGAACACAGACTAGATTAAGAAAGAGAATTGAAATGGGGTGAGATACAAAGGGCAAATTTTATGGAAGACTTGGCACAGAAAGAACTATCCAAGTGTCTTCAATACCCATCTGTGCCAGGCTAAACTGTATCTCCAACTGATAGTGGCCCACAAGTTAGCTTATGCTCATGCTACAAACTTGTTTTGTGGAGCCCTGACAAAACTAAACTTTTATTACCTGCTCTGCAAATTGTGTACTTTCTAAGGGGGGGCCTCAAGTTAGGCCTTAATATGGTTTAATAAAAGAAAATAATTTTTAAAACTTCTGACTTTGTGGGGTATTCCCCCCTTTTAACACATTCATTACTTCCTAATATGTGCATTGTGGTAGGGGCTGAATTGCAGAGATAAATAAAGCTTGAAATCCCTCAGCCCATACCCCACACCTTTGTAAACTTACTTTTGCCTCCTTTCTCAGAAGAATAGGTGTCTATCTCAGAGCCAAGCAGTCCTCCTTCCCTATGATCTTTTCTCTTCCTGTCTTCTCAGATGGCTTGCTCCATCAGTTGTTACCCTCTATTTTGTTTTTTAACTCTGCCTATGTTTTCCTCAACCTATATGTGTCTTCATGTCACTGTCCTTCACATCTCAGCATCTTGAAAAATTAACTTGCTTTTCTTATCAGTACTGTACTACCCACTCGGGCTTCAACTTGCTGCCAGCCAGGCTTTGCACTACCATTCCCTACCTCCCGAGTTCATTGAAAACGCTCTCGATCAGGTCACAAGTTGACTAACAAATTATACGGTAGGTATTATTCAGCCCTTGTCTTACTGTATCTCTCATAACAGTTGACATTTGACCACTCTGTTTCCGTGCTACCACACACCTGGATTTCCTTCACCTACCTCTCTGTCTCCTTTTCAGTCTTGTTTGCTAACTCCTATCTTTGTCCACATTTAATTGCCACTGTTCTTTAGAGTTCTCTTCTGGCCCCTGGTCTCACTTTACATTGCTCCCTGAGTGATCGCATCCTCTCCCTTGACTTCTGCTTCAACCTATTTGCTGGGCATTTCCAAATCTAAGTATCACTTAATAAACTATTAAAGTAGTCATCTCTCTCTCTCTGTCCGGTCAGGTTTTCTTCATTTTGTCTTTCACATGGCTAACAGAGGGATTGTTCTAAAAATACAAATACAGTTTTCTCATTCCCTCTTGTAAAAGTTTTAATGACTCCTTGTCACCTGCATGGTAAAATCCAAATTTTCCCTCCCATGTTACCTCCATAGACTATTCTTAATCATACCAAGTTCTTTATTCTTGCCTGGTTATATTGCACCAATTCTTGCCATATCCTCATGACTTAGTAGATGCTGTTCCTTTTGCATGGAATACCTTTCCCCATCTTTGTTAGCATGGTGAGCTTTATTTATCCCTGAAGATCAGGTTAAGCATCATCTCTGTGAAGACATCTCTGATCATCCAAGGCAGCGTTAATCATTCTGTGCCTTGTATCATTTTCACTTATCTCTGTTTTTAATACTTTCTGCATTTGCTAATGTTTTAACTCTTTTTTGTTTGTTGAACTTTCATCCTAGACATTAGTTTCTTTAGGTTAGAGATCGTGTCGTCTTCATCTTTGGATCCCTAGTATTTAACAAAGGACTTACAAATAGTAGGTGCCCCATAAGGGTTTAAAGAAAGAGCAAATGTTTGTGCTCTCTATGCATCTACTGGGGAGAGTACAGGGTGGGCAAAAGGAGATTTACAGTTGTATGTGAAACAGTTTATTCTTGTATTCTTATTAATTATTGTATTATTTTCCATAAGAACAACTACAAACCTACTTTCACCCCACCCTGTACATTGTCTTGTGGATTTCTCCGCATAAAGGGATCGTTTCAGGGCACTGTGGTAAGCAGCATGAGGAGTGTGCGGATTCTTTGGCCTCCCCTGGAAGAGGGAATGGCTGGGTGACGCAGAGAAGGTCAAAGAAAGTCTTCATGAAGAGGAGAGAGAAATGGGAAACCGTCTTGATACATCCAGAAAAGAAGCTACATCGGGTGTGAGGGGTCCACAGTGTGTAGGAGTAGTTAGGAGACGAGTTTGGAAGTGAAAGCGGAGGCCAGAAAATGAAGAACCCATTTGACCTGCTTTAGAACTTGAGCTTCCACCTTTAGGGGAGAAATTAGAAGTTTCACCCAGGAAGGTGGTAATGTCATATTTTTGCTTTACGAAGATACAGCAGGCAGTTGTACGGAGGGATGGGAGACTGGAAATAGGGAGAGTGGTTAGAGTTCCGCAAGTACAGAGTTTCTAGAAGCTGCAGTATTGGAAAGGAAAGGAGTGTGATAAACCCACGTTTGCGTAAGCAGTGTACCATGACTACCAGTGTGTTCTGACTTTGTGGTGTACTGTGATTTGCTTTCCTCTGTTCATAGTGCCCTCTAGCATCCTGATGAAATAATGGTGAAGCATTTCTTGCAACTTTCTGACTGAATGCTATTTGGTTACCATGACAAAGAACACATATATCTATGTGCTGCTTTTCCTTTTAAGGACCACCAGGATATCTTTTCTTTGCCTTAGCAGTGCACCTTACCATCCGCCTTCAGCCCATTTTCCTTTTTACTACTTCTCCCAATATCAAATAGGATGCTTACGGCATATTTGAAAATAGACTAAAAAGCAGCTAGAAACACTCCACCAAATATAGTTGACCCTTCAGTAGCGTGGGGGTTAGGAGTGCTGACCACTGATGCCGTTGAAAATCAGTGTGTAACTTAAGTCAGCCCTTCACACATGCAGATTCCCAACCAAGGACTGAAAATACATAATGTCAGTCAGAACTTCACAAGGAAAATGCTTCTTACTGTGAGGAGTTTGTAGTCAATCTGTCTTCCAACCCCAACCCCCATTTCAAGTACTTTATGCTATCAACAAAAGTTCATTTGATTTTAAAACTATTGGCTGTAGCCTCATCTACTTGAAGGCAAGCTGCATCTTAACTGGTCTCGGTGGCTGAAGCTGTCAGAGTTGGCACGTGATGTTTGTTCCAGTGAATGAGCAGTAAGTCGTGTTTTCATAAGCGTGCTAGGGAGTTTTCCTATTAACTAGCTTTCAGAAGCACATTCTACATAAGAAAGCAGGTTATTTAGTGTTCTGTAGACTTCTTTGTAACCTATTTTGGACTTTGATAAACTGAATTCTTAATCTTTAGCCATTGCAGGTGGCTATTTACGTTTGGAGTCCTTTTTATTGTTACTGTTTTTAGGGGCATTCATTTAAACCGTTTATTCATGTCATCTCAACTTAGACTTTCACAATTTCAATGAATATTTCTTTTCTAGACCACTAACCATCCTTATTTGTTAAAAATAAATAAATGAATGAATAAATAAATAAGCAAGCAAGCCCTGTCAAAAATGCTTACAATGAGAGTATCAGTGCCATGTGGCTTCAGATCTATGGTCCTTTGGCCTCAGTGACTTGTGTCATTAAGGTCATGTCTGATTCCATGAATGTTAAAAATACCTGTATACACTAGATAATCACTTTTCCATTAACAATTCATTAATTTATCTAAACCACTTCATCCTGTGGAGGTACTGAATGTAAGAGAGCGCGTATCAGATTTATTAGAGGGCTTTCAAATTATACCACCAGCATCTCTCATTAAATTCTAATGTGATTTTCTTGAGCACCCACTGAGAATTATTACCAAGGGTTTTATCTATAGGTTTTAAGGTAGCAAATGGAAACTTAAGAGTGCAAACTTTATTTAATCTACTTATATTATTAATCCATGTTCCTTTTTGCACAAATTTCACCAGCTTGCTATATTCTTTGAAAGCAGGACTTCCTTTTATTTTCACTGTCAAGGGAGGTACCCTGTAGTTGAAGTATCTGAAAATATAGTGCACAACTCCATCCTGGACTGTTCATCCTATCCACGCCCTCCTAATTTCATACCCTTCTCACATTCGTCCTCTATCCTTACCCACCTAGTTCCCTGTCCACTGTCCCTTTCTAGCTCCCAGTCATTTTAATTGCCCTCCTCTAAATCTTCTCCAGTTTTACTTTGTCTTTTTTCAAGGTAAGTGATCTAGGTATCTGAATTACAATGTATTTCAGATGTAGATTTTACTAAGGCTTTACTTGTGGATAAAATAGTGTTGTTTTGCCCTGGCATGGTTGCTCAATGGTTAGAGTGCTGGCCCACAGACTGACGGGCCCTGGCTTCAGTTGGGGCCAAGGGCACATACCTCGGTTGCAGGCTCTTCCTGGCCTCAGTCGGGGTACATGCAGGAGGCAACCAATCAGTGTGCCTCTTTCATATTGATGTTTCTCTCTCTCTCTCTCTCCCCCCTCCCCCATCTCCCTGAAAAGCTATGGGAAGAAAAATATCCTCGGGCGAGTATAAACAAAAAAGTTAGTGTTATGTTTACAGTTGTTTTTAGGTGGCCATTTTATTGAAAGCTTTAAGTAAATTTTGCCAATTTTTATCTTTTCATTGACTATTTTAGTGTTCACCTTCAAATTGTACCCTGAAGAAAAAAAAGTGCTCCTAAATAAAGCTGCTAGTGATTGCTTAGTATCTTCCTTAAAGGTACTTAAAAATCATACACACATAGAAAAACTCCTACAGTTCAGGGTTTCCCTACAAAAATTTTATGTGTCTGCTTCTCTTAGAGGTAATCACCTTACACTGGTGACAAGCAAGGTAATGCTTACAGGGGACTGGCACCAGATGCTTTATTGGGGCTGGCTTATTTGTGTGTTTGTGTTAAAGTACGTTGAAAAATCATCAATGGTCATTTTACCTAATATGACCAGGAAAAAGTTTTGTGCCAGAGACTTTTTTAAGCACTTTGCTTATATTGACCTGTGAGGTAGATGATATTCCAATTGTCCAGATTAGAAAATTGGAGTACAGAGCTGCAAAATAATGTACCCAGGGTCAACCAGCTAGTAAGTGTTCATTATTGAAATCTAGCCCCGCTTCTCAGTGGATTCCGTGTGCTTTCGTTTATGTTGTTGCTGACTTTTTTTAGAAAGCAGTAACTTAGCCCATTCTATTTGCTAATATCCTTAAGTTTTCTTATTTTCTTTCCCTCCAATTCCTACAAAGTGTATGAGAAAATTTTTATGTGATGTGCTCTATTGGTAAAATCCCAATCTGGCCTTTATCAGCTCCAGTTTCTAATCATCATTTCTCTAAAACTGGATAAAGAAATAAGATTTGTGAACACACACTTAAAACACCACCCTTACCAATGACCTGGTGGTAACAGAAGCCCCACTCCTGCCACAAAGTATATTCAGATCAGCTCCGTTTGAATTTCAGAAACTTGGAAAAAGACTTGGTCCTCAGAGCATGTAGGAGAAATGGTAGGTGGTTCAGCATCCCCACGGCCACACTTGGAGACTTGCTGCCACGGCCCGTACCCGCAGCTTCCCCGTGCGGGCGAGGGGGCACGATGCTGGTGCGCACCCAGGGGCTCCTGTCTGAAAACCTGTTCTGTTTTCGCAGTGGACAGCCTGCTGAAGTACACTGGCTACGGGAATGCCGCGGGGCTGCTGGCGGCCAGGGGCCTCTTGGCCGGCGGGAGAGGAGACACCTGGTACTCGGAGGACGAAGACACGGACACCGAGGAGTACAGGAGCGCGAAGCCCAGGTGCCGTGCCGCTGCCCCCACGCTGCCCGCGCCCCCCTGCCCTACTCGCCCTTCGCGTCCTTGGCCTCTCATTTTCCAAGTATTTCTTTTCTTTTGTGGATTTGGAAGCTTTCCATTTAATAGTGTTTTTAGAAGCGGTTTCATAGCGCATGACTTAGAGTGACTTCAAGTGATTGAGGAAGGGTAACAATTGCAAGAAAACAAAATGCTCATTATCCTGTCCCAAGACTTAAAGAGAGATGGTGCTTTATGTGTGCACCATCGTACACTTTGAAAGTATTGTTGTTTCCTTTTTGCTTTTCTTTCCATAGGTTGAGATCTTGGAAGGTACAACCAAGATCGTGCACCTCAGTTGGCTCTTTGATGTTTGAGTCTTTCTGAGAAAGCTAAGTGTAGATTCCGTGCATTCTGCTCTTTCCTCTTACAGAAGAGCCTCTGTGAGTCAGCAAAGCAGCAAGGCACATGACTAGCAAAAGGAAAGAACTTCGGCTGCACAGTAAATTTTACTCAAACACTAAGGAAATTACCTCTGAGCAGATGCATTAGTGCAGTGAATAGGCAAACCCGAGACTGTCAAGTCTTCCCTGAGTCAGTGCTTACAAATCAGACACTCATTCCTTTCTGTCCCAAACCAGCTCCTTCCCTCTGCTCCTCCCATCCTCTTCACCTGCCTCTCAACCCCCATCCCAGGTGAATTTCTTAAGTTTCCACTTATTAGGAGTTGTTTGAGCTCAGTTTTATGGTTTCCATTCCTGAATGTTAAAAGAGCGACTGCCTTTTGGCATCAAAGATGTTGACATGCTATGTTTTCTACTGATAATCTTCTGGAGTGTGATGTGGGTCATGTAGTAGTTGATCAAAGATAGAAAAATCATTATCTGCAAAATTAGCCCCCCCTTTTTTTCATATAGATCCTGCCCTGTTGGCATGAAAGTAATGGGTTGTCAGAAGGTAAAAAAAAAAGATCATTCCCTAATTAGATAGGAATTAAATTGCCTGTATTCTTGGCAAATTAAGTCTCAATAGGTAGCATTACTTTTAGCATCGCCAGTGCTATCAGTCTCAGCAAGATCTTAGAGTATATCCCAGAAAAAAAGGCTTTGGGGGAAAAATGCTAGCAGTGACTCTAAGTAGTAAGTTCTCAAGACTGCCACCATTTAGATGTTATAAACTGGGCATCGCTATCAAGTATATGTAGACAAGATAGAGGAATATTTCAGTCTTTCCCTAATTATATATAATTTAATTATAAATTAGTCTTGCTCACTCTTGTTTTTTCCATTCCATAAACTGTATTTCCATATCAGTTTAATATTTTATCTCTCCATTTGAGACTTTAAAATATAACAGGGGAGAAGTCTCATATTAAATGAACATAGAAATTGCATTAGGCTTCCTTTGTGCCCCAGGGATATAGACACAATCAACTTAGACAGCTCTTGAGTACTTACCTGAGGATGGTCTATATTGCTGCAACTCAATGTGTATTGTTGCTTTTGTTTGGTAGATGACTTCTGCAATGGTAATGGTCATGTATCTAGCAAGCACCAGAATGCTCTTCTAACAAGAAAGAGCTCAGAGAAAACACAAGAACACTGGGTCTGTCCCAACGGTATGGGAAAGAGACATGCTAGATTTCAGGAGAGCACTATTTGTTTAAATCAAGGACCATGATGTTTGATATTGTTATTGTCTTGGCTTTCTGTCATAAGATTCTATACTTGGGCCTTAGATTTCTAATCCTTTTAGCCTTTGGACCTGGCCTATGCTGTTTATAGGAATGGTGTAGTTATGATCAGAATAGTCACCATTGTGAAACCTTGTGTTTCTGAAACATTACTCATCACAAGTATAAATATGTTTCCCATCTGTTATTTTTTTCTTATATCTTCCCTACTTTCAGGTGAAACAGGGTAGTGGGATGTTTAATTTATTAACTCAAAATACTTATTTAAATGGTCCTTTAGGAAGTAGTGGTGAATAAAGTACTTTGCAAGCAAGACAATCCTTTGTGCTCTAGGGAATGATCCACAGAACTCAAAGGACCTTTTCCCTAAAAATTATTATAAAAACTTTTTACCAATCTAGCAGAGCTTATAAAATCAGTGTCTGAAAGGATTGCTTACTCCCCTACCCCCTGGTTATCCTTTACCGGTCAGTGTTCCCAGGATCAGGGTCAGTGTTTCTTATGATGCATTTATTCACAAGAGTTGCTAGTTATTGGCAGAAGCAGAGAAATTACCCTTCCTCCAGTTGGCCCTTGTCCCATTGTAAAAAATGTAAGTGGATTTTGATTAATGCACCAAGGTAACCTATAATCCTTTAGTGGAATCTGAAACCAAGAATTGTATGGGGCTTACATTCAGGCTATGGGAGACAGTTAATATCACAACAGTCCTTTTTGTGTCAAAATAAATGTATTTAATGGACTGGAAATGACTTTCTGTAATTAGCACACTTAGATAGAATATACTCATAGAATCAAGTTACATGCCACACAAGTTTTTGGTATATGTCTAGCCATGTTTGTTAAAAGTTTTCAGATAAACTTTGCTATTGTAGCAAAGAGAAATCAAATTTCTAAATTCTAATTTTTATACCTGTTTCTTTTGTGCCTCTGAGCATAGAGGCCCCTGAACTGTTTATGTAGTATAACTGACTGATATGTTGTATACATCATTCTAAACATCAATCAAAAGATGTGTATTGAATGACATTTGGCTCATTTTAGACAAATGGCTTTCAGGTTAGATATCTAGGAGCCTAGGGGTCCAAAGAAGTGTCTTTAGGGGCAGAAGGAGGGGATGGCCAGAGTGGGAAGAACTTTAAGATACATCATTACAACCTTAATACCCCCCCACTAGTTCAAATCACATTCAGAAGCTTAACATTATACTAAGCTACTTGGGTATTGCCTTCTTGACTATATTTCTCTCAGCAGTAGCTGTGGCAGCAGCTGTATTGATAGTTTCTTTAGCACAAGACAAAAGACTTTTTTTCTTTTATTTGTCAAGGTTTGTTATGCTGCTTTAAGTCAGGTCCCATTATTACTGTCTCCATATATTGGAGCTATCCAAATGGAAGATCTTTGTGTTTAAGTAAATGAGCCAGAAACCAGGACTTGAAGATTTTCCCTTTGCCTAGTTTGGGCTGTGATGTTATGTTTGTGTATGATAGGATTTAACTGGCATTTCTAGGAACTGGAATTTATTTACTGTAAGCCATCATGAAACAATCTAAATTCAGATCTCTAAAAGGTCAGAATTGAAAATAAAATTGCCACTTCTGCCATGTACACTGGTTCCGTAAGTTTACCAGCCTTTGTGATATTTGCAACTATACCAGTTTTGTACTTTCAAAATTGAGTTCTCTATTTTTATTTTTGTATTATAATTTGGGTAAATGGCCAGCAAGAGGTCAGGTGTGTTAGATAAAGTACAGTGTTGCTCCAGGTTTCATTTCCTATAGATTTACGACCATAGTTTCTATATCCTTTGTAATCAAGGATATCAGTCTTAATCCAAAAAGCCCAACATAGGAAACACTTAGAAAGCAATATAATTTAAAAAGACATTTTGGGTTTTTTAAAATTGCTTAGATGAAATATGGTATTTATATACATATGTATATGTATTCAGTATGTATATTTGTATGGTTGCTACACGACAGACACTTAGTAAATAATTGATAAACAAGTAAAAGAGTGACATCATACACCCTAGTTCTTTGCACTGCTAATGGAATGCAGAAACTTGGATTAAGATGCTTCATAATTTACCATCTTGTTTAATGTGGAATCACTGTTCCATTTTTATGGTAATTCCGAAACTACTTGAGACATTTTCAGCCTCAGTCACCATTTATTGATGTCTCTTCCACATATCTTCTATCTAAATTTATCTATAGGAAACTGCTCAAAATATCTAATTGTTGCATGGCTTCTTTAGTTAATGAATATTGTACAGACCACTCCTGGGTGACAATTTAACTGAATAGAGTGAGCTCACTGCATCATCCAAGGCCTTCTGGCTTGCTTATTCCTTAGCAAGTGGCTCACTTATGCTAATAATGATAGCTGGTATTTATTGAGTGTCTAATATGTGCCAGGTACTGTTCTAAAAACTGTACTGATATTATCTCATTTAATCTTCATAGCAACCCTTTTGGATAGGGTTCTCCTCATTTTACAGACGAGGATACTAAAGCTCAGTGATGTCAAATACTTGTGTGGGACACATAGTTCATGAGTGGGTCAGGTGGCCTGACTCCAGAGCTTATGTTTTGTTGTTTTTTGAGGTAGGCAAAGCAAGTTTTAATGTGCTCTTCACTTTGCCTTCTTATTTGGGAGGTAAAGTATACATAATATAAAATTCACCATTTTAAGAACCACATATAGGTGAAATCATAGATAGTATTTGTCTCCTTTTGTGGACTGGCTAATTTTACTTAGAATAATGTTTTTAAGATTCATCCGTGTTGTAGCATGTGCCAGATTTCCTTCCTCCTTAAAGCTGAATGACATTCCATTGTATGTACATTTTGTTTATCCGTTCTTCCGTCAATGGACACTTGAGTGGTTTCTGCCTTTCAGCTGTTGTAAATAGTGCTGTTCAAGTCTCTGCTTTCACTTTTTTTGAGTGTATATCCAGAAGCAGAATTGCTGGGTCAGATGGTAGTTCTGTGTTTAATTTTTTGAAGAACTACCATACCATTGACTATCTTACTGTCTCACCTTTTCCAAGTTTTTACTCAGATATCATCATCTTAGTGAAGCCTGTTCTGTCCCCTTATTAAAAACTGCAGCACTCCTACCATCACCCCTCCACTTTGCACTTACCTCACATTGCTCTTTTGTTATAGCACTTATAACACCCATACAATCTACATATAAAGCCTGTTTTCCCCATTGGAAGATAAGCACCAGGAGAGAAGAGATTTCTTTGGGGTGCAGGGGGTCTGTTTTTGTTCATTGAGATGTCCCCAGAGTAGTACCTGGCACACAGTAGGCACTCAGTAAATTTTTGTTAATTGTTTTGAGTTGTTGACTAAATCTTCTGAGTAAGCCTCTCTCAGCATTGGGATACCAAATGATTGAGGTTACTGTCCTCATCAAGATCAATTTGTAGTTGGGGAGTGGGAGCAAGGAATGAAATTCAAGAAAATCAGGATATGGTAAAGTTCCACTCTGCTCTTTTGTTGTTTTGTGGGGAACAAATATTCTGGGGAGTTTTTCCTGGAAAGGCTTTTCTAGATTCATTTGCAGATAATGTCTCCTTTCCCACCCCACCTATCCCCTTCTTTTCTAGTCTGTTTCACAAATGCCTTTTCCTAAAACCCTGATTTCTTTCCTAGAGGTTGCAGATTGTAAGCGCATAGGTTACATTTAGCCCACAAGTAGGTTCTACTTGACTTCCCCATGTTGCATTGATTATTTGGGTTTTGGGGTTTTATTTTTTTATTTTACATAGTACTGCTTAAAATAATTACTTTCCAGCATTTAGAATTCAGATATTTCATGTGAAAAATTGGATTTTCAGCTCCTTTTAGGAAAGTGATGGTTCTGATAACATTCTCACATGGCACCGGACTGATGGAGTTGAGTGGTGTGGTCCCCTTCATACCAGGCAAAGGCTTCCTTGATTTCACACCGTTAACTTTCATATAGTTCAGGGAACTTTTAATGGCTCTTTTTTGTTAGGTGACCTAGTGCTGATGGCCAAATGTAACAACAGTTTGAAGAAAGAACAGAAGTCTTGAAATATATTTCAGCTTCTATGCATATGTTCATTCGCTCATACCTTTTTAGTATGTCCTAATCCTTTGGTCTCCGGGCCCATAGCTGTTCTCAGTTCATATAATGGCCTTATATAATACAAAATTCTCAAGTAAATACCACAGATAAGAGTTTAGATACTTCTTGTCATCTAACTGAAAGACAAATATAATCATAGGACTGGAGTGCTGGGAAGGGAATAGAAACAAGGTGGAGAAAATAATGATAAATATAAAATTACCCAATAAAACATCCACCACAGTTAGTGTACTTAAAGCGTCTTAAAACTCAGCATCTTGGAACAAAATAAAACTAACCCCAGAATTTCATAGGGTTAAGATACTGAATCCTGGAAAGCTAAGTCTTATACTATGCTGTTTGAGGTTATAAAGGTGGCAAGTGTTTACTCAACTGAAAATAACCTACTTTATGGAAACTGACATCATTGCTGTGGTGATTCTTATTTGTTTTCTCTTCTTCCCTGGGTAAGGAAACTTCGTGTGACTGGTTTGAAGTAGGGAGCAAGAGAGGAGACAGTGCCCCAGTCTGCCTCCTTCCCCCAGCATTGGCATTTTCCCCTTAAAAGAGTGGCATAGTTCAGCGCCCCAGCTTGTGTTTTCTGTGGTATTGTTTACATTGTTCTGAGTATGGGGGGGAGCTTGTTTTTGTAAAGGAAAAACTGAAACCTGGATCCCTGGAGTGACTGGGGGGTTGGAATGTTTTACTACATGAGTAAAGGATGGTAAGTTCCTACTCCAAAAAAAGGAATTTCTGGCTACTGCTTTTTTTATGTTCAGTGAGCCAAGGATTTTGTGATTTCAGTACTAATTTCAGAGCAAGCCATTAAATTATTTTAGCAGCAGAGGACTTGAGGTCAGCTTATGGAAAACAGACATCATTTTCATTAAACCCTTAAAAGAACCAAGAAAAGCATCAAATGTGCCCCGATCCAAAGAAACATGTCCTGGCATTTGTGTGCTGTGGTGCCCACAGTACCACAGAGCTTACCAGCGCGTTCTCCTGACACATCTTCCCCTGAGGCACGTGATGGCTGTGTAATATTAGCATAGGCTAAAATCACCCTCCACGGACCGTAGGAGAGAATCCTTCACTTACGAGACAAAATGAGCATATATAGTTAATACACCTACTGCCTTCCCTTATACTTTGTTCAAAGACCTGACTTCCTCTGTTTGCTTGGAAAGTGGTATGTACCTATAATACACATTTTTACTTATTATTTATAAGACTAGTTGTTTTTCTGATTTAGCAGGCAGCAGTAGAGAAACCAGTGAAAACTTGTCTCACTGTTATGTGCCTAAGCAAATAATAGATGGGTGGTGGAATTACATTTTCAGTGTGGCATCTGGATACCTCTTAAGAACTCTGTCATTCTCAGAAGCCTTGTCTAGGTCCTCTTTGTTCTTCACTTTTGGGAAATATGATGACCCCATTCAGCGTTCTTGTTAATGGCCACTAACTAGAGGCCTTTCTCTCTTCTTTTACGAGCACCTGAAAAAAGAAGAAATAGTAGCACACAATGAGTGTCTGAAGTAGGCACTCTACTCTAGCCCAGTGGTTCCTACCTCACTGCGGATCAGAATTACCTAGAAAACTTTATACATATATATACATACACACACACACACACACGTATATATGTGTGTGTGTGTATATATTGGTCTGAGGTGAGGCCCATGCCTTTTCTTTAAAGTTTCCCAAGTGATTTCTCATGTACAGCCAATGCTAAAAATCATTGGCAAGCCTGTGGGTTTCACACTGCTTACCCTGAGTGCCAGAGTTCCTGAAAGCGCCTTAGGGGCTACCTTAAGAGTGCAGACAAATGGAGGAAGCTCTTGGCCATTCCTGTTCCTTCTGCCTGAGCAGTTCCAACTTTTATGTTTTGTATGTCGGCCCTGTACACAGGATTTCATTTGTTAAATAAGAAGCAGGGGATAGTTTCCACTACTATGACAGAAAAAAGGTTTTTTAACCATGGCTCTAGACATAGGTCTTATGTAGGAATTGCAAAACACATGTGTTAGATCATGTTTTTGAGGATGGTGAGTGCTGAGTCCTTTTACAAGAATCTATATGTCGGGTAGCCTCCGAGAAATTCAGCAAAAGAAAAGGAAATCTTCTGGTAATAGATAATAGTAACTAGTGGCCTATCCCTTACTCCAAATGAGAAAAGCCCAGGTCAGTAAAGAAAGTAAACTTGCCCAAATAAGAGTCTAAAACTCGCCAACAGAGAACCTAATTGATCACAATGTCTTTGTTTTGGCCCACGTAATTTTGTTTTTCTGTTTAGACTAGCATTCTAGTCTCCAGTTTACTCCAGTCCCAGCACTCCACATTGTTTATACTGACCAGTTCACTCACCTGCTTATCCTGAAGGCCTGGCGCCTGAATGCATTTGTGTTTGTAGGCCCTACAAAGCAATTTATTAGCAATTTGCTGTTTGCGAGGATATTTCATTTGATCATTAAACACAGACCATCTGTACTTAGCTGGTACAAAATGCTATAATTACTTGCCCTTTTCTCCAGAAACACGTTTAATTTACAGATATTTAGCAGCATTGGAAGAATTATCTTCTATTTCACTGTGTAAAAAAAAAAAAAAAAAAAGTGTGACTTTTATCTAAGAGGAAAGCTTATTTGGTTTTAGAACTTCATACAGAGTTTATGGAATGTATTCATTCTAAGTACTTTATTAAATCTATTTCCAGAAAGTCAGATGGTATACCTGTCTCTTGTAGGCTAGATTTCATTCCTTTTTTATCTAGGTCAGATCAGGTCTAATTAAAATTGTTCTTCTGCTTTATCTTTTATTATTTAAACACTCATTGCCTTCTGTGGTCTCACTAATGGACTAATTTCCTGAGATTATAAATTGGCATGCTTTCATTTTTAGATTCTAGCCTCTCTGTCATCATTTTTCCAATTTTTTTTTTATATATTTGTTTTATGCTGTATCACAAAATGAATTTCTTCCTCTCTGAAATCATTTGTCCCCTTATAATTAATGAATACGCTGTGCATCCAGGGATATTTACCCTAACCCCACCAATCAAATTTCATAATTTTAAAAAGCAGCTGTGCCTTTTTTTTTTTTTAAGTTGGCAAGTTAGTTTTGCTTTTTCAAAAACAATAGTTAATACCTGTTTCCCAAAGCAAATTACTAGGAAAGTAAATTTTTTTAAATCCCTATAGCAGTTCTATACCATAAAATTGCTACTATTGCCAGTTTTTTGGCAATTATACTCTTTCTTATTATAACTTACAACTTGGACCAGCAAAGTATAGAAAGAGCATAATTTTAAAACATACAGCATAACTTTTTTTTCTTTTTGTAGCATTAATCTTATCACTGGTCATTTAGAGGAACCAATGCCAAACCTTATAGATGAAATGACAGAAGAACAAAAAGAATATGAAGCCATGAAACTTGTCAACATGCTTGATAAACTTTCCAGGTATTGTATTCCCATCCATATTTTGCTTGGTTTCTACAAATGTTCTATTTCTTTGTCTCTCTCGCTGAGAGTTACCATAGAACAGCAGCTCTGGAAATCCATGCTGACTGGCACAAGGTGGCCCCGGCTGCAGCAGTTAGCTCCTGCGGTCTCCTACTTGTGCCGCTCTGGATGTGCACTCTAAACAGTCAGTCTCTCAAAGCTGGGACAGTCACTGCTAGGTCACTGTGACATTTAACCAACTAACCTCCCTGTCTTCAAAAGGATGCTGAGTTAGGTTCAGTGATTTTGCTGCTTCTTGTATTTTTTGTTTTAGTCTGTTTTGGTTTTTGTTTCAAATCATGATGCTTTTTTTTTTCTTTTTTGATGTGCAAGTTTGCAATTCTGTCTTTTTGGGTTGCTGCTGAAACCAAGAATTCTAAACTGTCATGCACCCAACAGGAAAAAGTGAAAAGGAATAACTCAGATGCAGGCTTTTCTAAAAGCAGGTGCTTGTGTTAACAAGGGTTTCTAAAAACAATCTCCCCTTCCCTTCTTGCTCCACACCTCCTTCCCCTCCAAAAATAGTTTTGAAAATAATTAAATCAAATGTATACTAATCAGCAGCTAGTCATCTTGGAGGAGTTATTAGAAAATATTAATTCCTTTCACACTTGTCTGAATTGCTCTATTTTCCAGTCATACATTGAGTCACTGTCTCCTTTAAGCCATCTTGAGTGAGTGCTTCTGTGTGTTGGTGGCAGCTGTCACTTAAAGGTGAATTTCTTCTGTTCATCTCCTTTTTCACAACTATGTAAAGGCTAGTGTCCCTCAGTCAAGAGAAGTAGCAACTGGAATAGGAAAGCCAACCATTAAAGGGAAAGGTGAAATAAAGAAAAAAGCAGAGGCTAAGAGCACAGCAGGAGGCTCAGAGTGGAAATGTTTGAAAACATGGGCAGTGTGACAAGTGTGGATGGATATTTAGACACTGCAGAGTCTGAGCTTCTTTCAGATGAGGCTGGCAGTGTGGTAGAAGTTATTTAGAAGTACATGGTTACATCATCTACAAAGCTAGCATGACTAGAACTTAGTTACTTCCAGCTAGTCTTTTTAAACTCTCATCCTTTCCCAGGGTTAGAATTTACAGCCAACTGACAGTGCTCACAACTTCAAAAGACATTGTCATCTATTTGCAGATGACAATCTCCATACTTTTGATAGAACGGACATGTTCCTTCCCTGAAGGAATCACAGTCAAAGCTACGATACTGACATGGCAAACCTGTAAGAGGCAGAATAACAAGTTTAGAATGAATATATAAAAATAGGATTTGTGCTTAGCTGTTTCCAAAAGGACCTGATGAAACACAGTGATATAGCAGTTAGAATGAGA
The DNA here is from genome assembly GCF_964146895.1 of Miniopterus schreibersii. Lineage (NCBI taxonomy): Eukaryota > Metazoa > Chordata > Mammalia > Chiroptera > Miniopteridae > Miniopterus > Miniopterus schreibersii. Next base: position 176,794,287 of record NC_138102.1, read on the forward strand.
GCCAAGAGTCCCTCTGGTTGGAGCAGGAAGTGTTAACAAGACCTGAGTGGAGCATATTAGTATGTTAGGACAGCAAACCAGTCAATCACATAAATACCATCTTCGTACATTATTTCAATAATATGAGGTTCTTAAAATATAACACAGATGCTAGTCAACTGGGCGATAGATCCAGGATGAGTAAACTCCAAACTAGGAAAGTAGGAGATGAGGGATAGAACTACCTGAGACAATACAGTATAATTCAGGCACTTACTGAAAGAGACAAGACCATTTCATGAGACATCCCTGTAACAGCAACAGTGCCAGGTCCTTCTCCTTGTAATCTTAGGGAAATCCATGTTTTCTAGAAGCTGCCAACAAATAAATACACAAACATCAGGTCTGAAATACCAAGCTTCTACTTAATTTAAATTCTGCCTCAAAGAAGATACCCAGGTAGATGCCACCTCAACCTGAAGGTGACACTGATTTTTGCACCTATAAAGCAGAGCAAATATGTCTTGTGTTGGCTTGGATGGTACTGATTTTGCTGTGAAAGTTGAAGCTAAAGGCAACTTTGAGAATAGTCCTAAGTTACCGACTCTGCATGATGTGTGGTGGGTCTTTTACATTGTTTGCCTGTGTGTGCTTTCTAACATTTGCTCTCACTAATAACAATCAGTGACAAAGCTGCGTGGAGATCAGCAGTGAGCATTCCAAAGCAGGAATGCAAAGAATGAAGCCATTCTTTATGCGTCTTACATGTCTGTCTTAAGTTTCTTCTCTCTTTTCACTGTTGTTGGTTTTGGTTTTTTTGAGGTAAACAAGAAGCCATAAAGCCAAAATAGACTGAATGCAGTACAATTCAGGGAACATTAATTAAGCAGCTACTCTGTGCAAGGCACTGTGCTAAGAAGGTTGAGGGAGATTGTGAACATGACAGTCTCTGCCTCTGGAAAACTCACATTCTAGTGAAGGGAATGACTGTCATCTATCTATTCTAGAATACAAGGTGTAAAAGAAAATAACAACAAAATAAGGTCTGTGTTGAACCATCAGCACCCAGGAAAAGGAGCAGTTCATTCTGTCTGGATGAATCAGGGACTGTTTCACAGGGAAGGTAGCATTTGTGCTCATCCTTGATGTGTAAGAGGTTATTTAATAGACAAATGGAGGAATGACCATTCATTCCAGGTGGAGGGAAACTTACTCTTCTTAAGATAAATCTTTGGTATTCACATACTATAGCTTCTAAAGAGCTCAAGTTGTTTTATCATTATTTGATTAATAATTTATTACCAGATTTATCATTGGGGGAAGCAAGGCCCAAAGAATTGCCCCAAACATTTCCAAACTAATGTCTAGTGATAATCCACTTCCTTTAACAGTTTACAAAACACTTCACATACATTCTCTTTCTAGCTCCATAATAAAGTGAGATTAGGAACTTCATTTTCCAGAACTCAAGACCTTTGCTCTGTCTGCTGTGCTGCTGTGTCTGTCTGATAGTCAGTGTCGCCAGAGCACTTCCTGATCATCCTCTTCAGCGTTGTGCTGCTGGTTAGTCCCCTCAGCTGTCCCCTAAGGATGTCCTGCATCCCACCAGGTCTTTATCGCGCTAAAAGTATCCCGAGCTTTGTCTGATTAACTTTCCTTCTCAGAAATGAAATCATTTTCTCCTGGGCCTGAAGTGAAAGGCATTGAGTAAAGGATAGGGTTGGAGGTGATGTGGCCAATGAATGGACACTAGACACTTCCTTTTTTCCATCCATAGGAGAGCAGATGTGAAGGACCTGCACCAGGATGGTGGTTAGCAACAGTGGCCCGTGCCAATGCACTTACCAAAGTGATGACTAAGGTTGGTCATGCCAGATACTATTACTGAGCCTGGTGTAGGGCACAAATGACACTCACTACCACAACTGTAAGACCACCAATGCGGAAACTTAAATTACATTTTCGTTTTGCCTCCATGCTGGACGTAGCCACTGCCTCAAGGAGCTCACCTCTTAGCAGCTTTACCTCACCTAGATTTCCAAGGACACTGGAGAGATTAGTGCTCAAACATTTTATTCCCATCAAATACCAACTGACTTAGTAGTATTTCAAGTGGTTTGTTTGTTTGTTTTTAAGTATAAGGATTATTTGTGACAGATGTAGGTAAGGGGATTGGCAGTGGACCTGGAGGTCTTAAGAGTGTGAGAATAATCTGAGCCCTATTAATCCCATCATGTCTAGCTATACAGTGCCTTGTACCCTGTGGTTTCCCCAGTGTGTGAGAAAATAACACAGCTGATCCCCAAATCTGAAGATCAGTTTTCTGCTCTATAAAATAGCCTATATGGTTTAAGACTTTAAGTATACTTTTGGCAGTTCCATTTCTTGGCCAAATGCCATAAAATTCAGGGTTAGAAAAGAATTCCATAAAGGTTCTTTGGCCCATGACTGGCTAATTTAAATATCAGGGTACATAATTCCTTTAATATAGAAAGATAATTATAATATTTATGAAACATAAGCATTAAGACTTGAGGCATGAGATTATAAAAAGCTTCATTTGACAGTTTTAATGTCGGAGCAGAGGTGGAAAAGGGGATGAAACTTGCCTGCCTCTCCACCTCATCTATCTTTCTCTGAACTGGAAAAAAATAAGCCCCTGCAATTTAAGCAGGAGATTAGAATGGGGATTGTGTGTGGTTAAGCAAGTCCAGTGTGGCTAATACAATTGCATTCACCTTAGTTACAGCACACAACTCGTATATAATAATGCAGCCTCCTCCAGAAAAGGAGAGAGAGGCTTGATTGGCTTAAGCTTAAACTAACCAAGGGAAATAATATTTCAAGTTTGTTTTGACTTTTCTAATCCCCTTTAGTTCCTTAGTTGGAACCAGTACTTATTAATCTTATACTCCACCCATACCCCATCACTGTTTAACAAGGTACATTGCCTTTTTGCATATATATTCTATCAAAATCCTCTAAAATTTATTTATATAAATAAATAATAGTTTTCCCATTTCTTCCTTCTCTTATCTACTCCTTATTTATCCATTTATTCACTCATTTATTTATTTATTGCCAGTCACTGTGTAGTTTCTGGGACATGGCTTTCTTAATAAATGCAGGTATTAAATATGGAATAGTTCCTTTTAATACAAAGATTATTTTTAAACTTACTAAAGCTGAGACAGGTGACTTATGACTGAAAAGTAATATACAGTTTTTTCCTTATAAATAAGTTACTTTGCTCTGCTTACAAGAATAACAACTGTGATTACACCCATCTTTTTGAAGTTAGTCAAGGAAATGTTTTTCAGATACATTTCAGAAATGTGGTCCAATCTTTGGAGCATTGTGAGAGCCATTGTAGGAACTAAAGTATAAAGATCTTAATTGTTTACATCAGAAAATCCTTTAGCTCTCCTCTGTCCAATATGGTAACCACCAGCCGTATATGACCATTGAGCACTTGAGAAGTGGTTAGTCTGAAGTGGGATATCCTTTAAGTGTTACGTACTCAGACTTTCAAAGACTCAGTACAAAAAGAATTAAAATATCTCAACTGTTTAATATAGATTTTACATTGAAATAATATTTTTGATACATTGGGTTAAACAAAATATACTAAAAGTAACTTACCTGTCTTTTCTTACTTTTTCAGTGTGGCTACTAGAACATTTAAGATTACGTATGTGGCTTACATTTTGTAGCTTACATTATATTTCCATTAGATAGCGCTATTTCACATCATTAACATACACTGTAAGGCTGCATGGAAGTTAAATTAAGGGAACTTGGATCTAGTTAAATTAATGTACCTTTAAAGTGGCAGGTGAGGATTAATTTGAGAAACTTGATATTGTATATTATTAGGTTATAGAGGGACTGCCCTTTGGCTAGACAGCCCTTGAGGAAGGTATCATGCTACCTCTGTATGGCTGGCCAGTAGTCATTGCCCTCTAACTCTTAAGCACTAGCTGAAATAGCTTCTGGCTATTAGAGAAACATCAAATAAGAGTAACCCCCACTGGCTGTTTGCTCCCATAGTTACCTTCTTTGTTTGACTTTTCAGCCTTTCTACCTGGGAAAGACATGTAAGAACTTCTCTTTCTACTGCTTTAGTCAACAGTGTCAGTTGTCATGCTGACTTCTTATTAATATTTATTTCGCTAATTTGGACAATAAGATAGAAAAATTCTTTAAAGAAATTACCAGGAAATAATAAAGAACACCTTTACTTAAGGAAAAAACTGAATTTTATTCCCCAGCAATATCCCTAACCTCGGTCTCTGTATTTTAACCTTGCTGTTTAATGTGAGGTGGGTAGCAAACTTCTAGAAGCTTTGCATGTGATCTTCTAACAGTATTGAGAACAATAATAAAAGACTAATAATTTCTATAGTGCTTTAAAGTTTTTAAAAAGTGCTTCCCTATACATTATCTCCATTGGTCATTAAAACAGCCCTGTGACTTAGATAGGGAAAGAGGTGTTTTACTGAAGAGTAGATGGGACCAGTGATTACATGACTGACCCAAGATCGGGCATCCCGTTAATGCACAGCCAGGACTCAATTCTCAGTCTTCAGACTCCAGATCATATGTTATTTTGAAAATTACCAACACCTCTTCAAAATTTATCAGTCTGATTATTTTTAATAAGACATTCTAAATTTTAAACAAGTGCAAAGCATAAAGACAGATAGTAAGCATATTTACCTGAGAATTAAGATCTGGAGGACGTGTATGCTGCTCTTTCATTCATTCTATAACTGGTTTGAGCTCTTTTCAAATATCAGATCAGAGCTAAATAAATAGCCTATGTTAAAAAGACACAAAAAAAACAGCTTTATATAGAAGAAACCAGTAAAATTGCTGTGATTCTATGCTACTATAAGGCCTCTTTTTTAAGTTAAAGTCAGAGTTTTGAAAAGAGTGATTATAAGTATTGTAAAAATTCTTTTATTTAGTATGATCACATTAAGAAAACTAAACTTTAAAAAGGCTTCCCTTTGTGACTGTTTAGGCCCCTCCCAACTGCCTTCACAAAATGGAAGGACGTGGTGGACAGTACGCCATATCCATTTGTCTGGGGAATGGTATTTTTATGCTACATGTTTAACCTTCCCGAATGTACCCAATCCCAAAGCATGAAAGAGGCAGCCTGAATTTGCTGTGGAAAAGCCACCATATACCTCCCACCTACTGGGTTAGTGACTTAGTGAGAAATCAGTATAACCAGTCAGTACTAGGAAGCCATTAGACGAAAGACGTAAGGGGAGGTGAAGGATCAGGGTCCAAAGGACATTTTCACAGCATGTAACTGAATATGTTAACCAGAGCCAAAGGTGGTAATGTTATTTCTATGAGAAGAAAAGGGGAGAGGGGTTAAAAATCACTATGAGCATATCACAACTATTGGGAAAATCCATTGTACTTCAGTGAATAATGGGCTATTCTAGTGATGCTGAAATCTTGAAATAAGATGCACTTTCAGACTTGGAATTAGAGCAAAGATTACAGAACTACTTTCTCCAGGCTATCACAGGCTTCATTCTTGCAGGCATTTTTGGAAAAGCTCTGTGTTAATTAAAAGGCTTTATTTATATACCAGTTTCTCATCCTATCTTTCAAATGTGAAAAGGAATTAAATATGAAATGGCTAATTTAAAATGTCAGGGTTCTTTTTTCCAAGCCAACCTTGCATTAAGAGCAGGAATCCCTGTGCCAAAGAAATGGTTCCCAATTATCCCATCCTGGGTTTTGTTATACATTGTACAGAAGTCAACAAAACAAGTATGTAACAGAACCTGCCTAAATAACAGCCACCCTCATTAAAAACAGAAAATTAATCAGGGGGTGATTGAAGGAAGCAATGCCTCATAGGTTCCCCCTTTTCTTCCTTTCTAATCATAGAACAAAATATGTTACATAAAAGGATCGGAACTATTATGCAGTACTCAATTAGAGGGAGGTGAATAGGTCTCTAACGTGCTGTTTTATCAAAAGAGCAGACCGGTGTTTGCATGACTGTTGTTTCATTACAGACCCTGTCATTAATTCCATGTGTCAATACTGCCCTGTAGTACACAGAGCAGACAAGAAAGAAGAGCCCTTGAAAACAAGGGAATGATTTTTGAGTCGTTACCAAGCTAAGTGGCAAGCGGGAAGCTGAAACTCGTATAGGTAAATTCGAAGGGACTCTCGGGAGATCTGCAAGTGGGAAACAAGAATGCATTTTACCAACTGCTTGATTGTGTCCTGTTTTTCAACAAGTACACTTGAATTGAATGCTTTGTTTGTATTGCACAACAACGTGCTGTGGGCAAGAGTATTCTTTTGCTTCCAGGTCAAGTAAGGTGTTTTATACACATACACATCTGGCCTCTTCTATAATGTGCTATTGGGTATATTAGCACCTGAACCCCAATACTGCACTGTAACTTCTGGGGGAAAGAGTTACATAGGTACCAGAAGCCCTGAAAAGTGGAACCTTCTCTAAGGTTCTCAGAAGTTATATAAGCCCAGGCATCCCAGAGGACCACACTTGCAGGGAATGGTGGCTCAGGAAAATGCTAAAATATATCTGGAAAAAAAGAAACATACCAGAAAATTTAAAATATGGTGTAAATCCCATAATCTCCCACCCCTAAATCTTTAAGAAAAAAGTATTTTTTTGGTTTCCGTGAGCAGTCCCAAGGGCTAGGCTGGGGCAAAATAAGGTTTCCTTTCTTGGACGTGCTTTGTCTGTGTCCTCGTGCCTGGCCAAACCCTTATAGATTATGGTTCCTTATCGTTTAGTAAGATCAAATTTCTAAATGATGTTTCGTTCCAGTTGAACATTCTTGGAGGCTTATCTCTTCCCTGGCCAGATGCCTGATCAGATGAGAAGCCCGCCATGATACTGTCACAGTGCCTAGAATGGGCTCTTTATCCAGTAGACATCACTGTACTTTTTGATGATAACGAGGGCAGTCTTAACTTGTGTTAAGGCCTGTGTATAGCATTGAAGGTAAGTATGAAGGAGTTGTTGCTATGTGACTATCTTAATCCTGATGCACATTTCAATATACAATATCTCTGTTTAACCATGATGTACATATATCTGACACCCTTAGATGGGACCTTCATCACTTAGGACCAGTAACTCTTCATGAAATGGCCTATTTATTGGGGGCCATGACTGAATTTAGACCCTTCCACGTGACCTTTGCCATTGCTTTGATTTACTTGTTAATCATTCTAACCATCTGCGAAAGTTTTGCAGAAAGGATTTCTGGTCTTGGTGTATGTCAGCGACAATTAGGTAGGATGCTGTGTTTGACTCTTAGGCTTAGATTATATTAATTAAAAACAAAGGCTTAGCAGTATTAAAAACCTAGCCATTTTTTAAGTAGATCAAAATTATTTAGTAGCCTAATACTTTAGACTCTTAGAAGTAGAATAGAGTCTTAGGGATCATCTTGTCCAACCCCTTCGTTTTATAGATGGGGAGACTTAAGCCCAGATAAGGAAATGACTTGCCCAAGGACACCCAGCAAGTTAGTGGGAGACCTGAAATTAGAATCTAGACCCCCTAATGCCCCATATAGAAAAAGCTGAACCTACACCATTTAGTGGTTGGGGGCTCCAGGCTGTACGGTGCAAAGGGGGCTGGACTTCTGCTGGACGTCACAATGCCTCATCGGGGAAATAATTACAGTTAAAATAATATGAGAATGATGCCTGACAAATGGTTCTCTACCACTCTCCATTTATGCTATGACCCATGTATTATATTCTCTCAGTAAACGTGTACTGAGCACCAACTGTGTTCTCCATCTTACACTAGAAACTCAGGTCACAGCCAGGTAAGACATGGACTCTGCCCTCAAGTTGCTCCCAGTCTAGTAGAGAACGAGAAACCCCTGGAAAGAATTTCCTGTAGGATGCTAACAATGCCTCTCCTAGCTCTGTGGATCTTGATGGTGCAAGTGAGTCTTTTACCCAAAGATCTAGCTTTTCTCTTGGTCGTGCTCTGTTTTTTAGGAGGCCCATAGAACACCATACTGTTCCTTTCTGTGTAAATGAAAGATGATACCAACTGCAACTAAGTTAGTTCATCAACACTTATTGAGGATCTGCTATCTGCAAGGCACTGTGCTAGACACTAGGGATGTGAAAATTAAAGCCTGCAACACTTTCTTTTTAGTATGTCAGTGATACTGTTTCATAGCTTCCAAACTTTGTAATGAGAATTATTTTCAATAAAAATATTCTTAAATGTGGGGCCCTTGAATGAGAAGGCAAAAATACCTCCGTACTGTAGTCCAGACTTGCCAGCCTAGGATTTCGAAGTCTCCTTTGAGATTCTCTTTCACACCCCATATCTGTTTTGAGCTTTTTTTTTCCTTTACTTCAGCCAAGCCAGCCTGTTTGCCAGTCCCTGCACACAACTAACTCTTGCTTCTGTGCCTTTGCTTGACTAATTCTTCTGCTTTGGGATGCCTTTCTCCCCATGAGTCCATGTGCATCACTGCCATTATGGTCTGGCCCTGCGTCCATCTCCTGCAAGGAGCCTGTGAGCAGCCTCCCGTCTCCTGTGTCCCTCCCACGCGTACATATGACTGGTGGAGCAACATTTCTGTGGTCTTCATTAATGCCTCCCATTCTCTGTCCACATCTTGCTGATCTAGATACAACAGAGTTGACAAAGTGAAACAGTCTAATATAACCAGGTCATTTATCAGACATTTTAGGAGTGAGTCTCTATAGCAAAGATTTCACTTTGCTATTTGTGGGCTGTTAGTTGTATGATAAAGAATTCAGAAACATTAAGATGGAGACTTGAAAAGTCAGCCTGGGGTCTATAAGAGAAAACAGTCACATATCTGTAAGTGAACCTCTCTTTCTGCTTGCAGACAGGACAAAAAGTCTCCTCTGAGCAGATTCCAGTTGCAGTAGGGTACATGGATGTCATTCTAGGGAAAGCAGGGCTCTGCCTGTTAATCCTCTCGAGCTTGTTGAGCTGCTGTTCTGTAATTCTTCACTATTGTTTAATGTGTGTGTGTTTTATCTTCTGAACTAAAAGCTTGAGGACAGGGACCATGTCTTTTATTTGCTTCTGCATTTCTTCCCCCACTTAATTCCCAGAGTCCCCTAGTGAGCTTGGGGAGACCTTCCGTAGGCACGTGACAGGAAATGCAACTTGTGGGTTCCAATGATAGTCCAGCCATTGCACTTCGCACTTTAGATGTATAATGACCTTTTGCTCTTGTGACAGCTCAGTGAGGGGGTATTCCAGTCCCAGTTCTACACATAAGGAAGTGAGAGTTCAGGGAGTTCAAGGTCTTACTGCTGGTGAGGGTAAATCCAGGATTAGAACCTAGGGCTCTCTGACTCAGACTTCTATGTGCCTTTCATTACACCACAGTAATAACGAACATTCAGGACCCCTGTACAGTTCATAGGAGTCTTTCATCTGCATTGTTGTGATTATTGCCACTACCACTACTAGTACTATTACTGCTACTCCTCACATCACCACTAGGAAGTCGCTAGAGTAGTATCATCATCGTTCCCATTTCGCAGATGGGGAAACAGACTCAGAGACTTGCCCACGATCACACAGCTGGTAAGTGGAAGAGCCAGGACTTCAGACAGACCTCCTGGCGCCAGATCTTTTTGTTCTGCTACATCATGTTGCTGCCGTAATTCATTTGTGCAAATGCATTAGTACGTGGCCAGTTACCACTGACACCTCTGCCACAGAAGTGTCAGGAAGTCCAAGCGTCACGTGGAGCCATGTGGAAAAGAGAGTAATTCATACCCTCAGAGGCTTCCATATTAGCGGAGGGGTGAGACAAAGGGCCTGGAAAAGGAATGCCTGGAAGACTAGTTCACAAGGGGAATTAAAATGCGGGGCCCTTTGTCCTGTGGGTGAATTATTGGCCATAAAACTTGTGAATTGTTCTTCATTATTTCCGTTGTAAACGGGTAAGGAGTAGGGAGGAAACCAATGGACTTGACTAGAACATGTTCCTCCTGGACCTGAACGAGAAAGCCAGCGGCTCTCTCCAGCTGGGAGCCAGCCCAGCAGCATAGAAACGCAATAGCATCAGCAGTGTTAGGGGTGATGTTGTGTCCACCAGCAGTTAATCGCTATCGTAGTAGAATTTCTCTAGTCTCACCTACTTCCACCTGCCCCACCCCACCTTTCTGTACCCTCAGGTCCACCAGCCTCCTCAGGCCTCTGAACTTTCTTACACCTCAGTGTTTCATTCCCAGCAGATTGTCCCCCTTTCCTTTTGTGTAAGTTACTAGTCAGTAGTGTGCAATAGCAGAGTCCTCCAGCCCATGGTTAGGAAACTGTGCTGTAGAACTACAGACATGCATAATGTGTGTCTGTGCTGGAGAGACGTTTTCATGGAAACGAAGCATTTCTAGCACCCCACAAGACACTTGTACCTGGTTGTCATGCAAGGCCCTCAAGCTCTTCATGTTGTAAAGATGTCAGCATCTCCCCAGCAGGCCTCCATCCACTGTGTTCTTGCTACAGTGAATGGAGTGACCATCACATGGTCAGCTGAGCTGGAAGCACGGGGACACTCAACTCCTTACTACCTCACCAGCCAGCCCCCCACCTTTCCAATGGATCACAGGTCTACCTCGGAAACATAGCCTTTCTTCGCACAGCATGGCCATAGTACAGCCTGTGTCCTCTCACACATGGTCACAGTGACATCCTGATGACTTATCTCTGCCACAGTATTCCCTACTCAGTGTGTCCCCCGCACTGCCGCAGAGACAGCTCCCCCAAGACAGGCCTGATTGGGCATTTTGACAGTAAAACCCGAGCTCCTCACTTTGCACTTAGGACACTTGACTGCTAGATCCCAAACTACCCTCCAGCCTTACTCCTGCAGCCTCGCCTCCTGCCACTCCTTCAGGGACCCTCGCCACTCCCCAAACACTGGAGCCTTTCACAGCTGCAGAGAGCAGACAGAAAAGAACCTCACACCGTTCAATAAGCTCTACAAAATCACACAAGTAGATGGGACCATGTGGAGCCTTAACACGGCCTGCTGCGCCTGAAACACTCTTACCCCTGCTGCCGGGCACAGACACCTCTTTGGTGCCATCCCCACCTCCCCGGCAGCATAGGCTGTGTGCTCCATGAGCCGCCACAGCTCTTGTCTGGTTCTCTTACAGCATTTTACCCCGTTATGTTCTAAGTTACTTTTTATGTGTATATTTCACCTCCTCAAGGGCAGCAGCTGAGCCCAGTCTTCTGTCTCCCCCGTATGTGGCGTAGTTCCTGGCACAGTTATTGAACAGCTGAGTGCTGTGTGCTCCTCCAGTGCAGTTAGAGCAGGTAGCCCAGGTGCGTGTGCTGCGGAGAGCACTGAACTGGGTCCTGTGTCCCAGGTCCAACTTGGCCACTAGATATGTGACCTTGGGCAAGTCACTCAGTCTCTTCTTGAAGGAGGGGTTGGACTAAATGATCTCTAAGGCCCCTTCAACTTTAAGTTCTGTGATTTTGACCCCACTTCTTGGACCAGGAAACATGTTTCCTACTTCATAATATTCAGGAGCCTCAGCTTAGCCCATCAGCCATCCACATTACTGATTTTCAGACTCAGAAGTAGCCTTCCAGTGCTAGCCAGAGCTGCCTGATTAGGCTGCTGTTGGCTTCCCAGTGACCACTGAGCTGTCCTCACCCACCAAGGTGTTTCACTGCACTAGAGCACCATCAGCTGTCATGTGGCCAGGGCTCCCAGGAGGGAGCCAGTCTTCGTGCTGGCCTGAGGGGACAACAGCAAGGGGGCAGGAGAGGAGGTTCTGTTATTTGCCTTCACTCCAGATCCCACCAACATGACAGCTATTGCCAGGTGGCCTCTGGTTGTCGACATGGTTTCAGGGGGTGATGCCCGTTTCCGTGAGAAACACGTTCTAAGTAGCTCATGTGCCAGTCCAGGCTCCACTCAAAGTGCACTGCTGGCCTTGGGGGTAGGAGGAAAGTCAGCAACACAACAGGTCCATTTGCCATAATCTCCATGTCATAAATAAGAGCCTATGAGAAGATTAAATAAATCTTTCCTAATGCTTTTTGATTGGCTTAATCAATAATTAATCATCTTTAGGTGAGGCTGCAACTTGCAGAGTAGATATAATTGGATTAGCTGGAAAGGGGCAGTTGGGGAGCTTTGAAGAGATTAAAAAGGCCGTCAGTCCCATAATTAACCTGCCACAAACAAAAGCAATGGTGTTTTCACAAAAGGAGAGAGAGAGAGAGAGAGAAGGAAAGAAAAGGGAGGGAGACAGTTGGGGAAGGCGGCTGGTGCAGTGGATCGGTGAGTCCCTCTGTCACTGGAGAGGCAAACCCAAGTCGACAAACTTATTCACCGAGTGAAATCCACGTGCATCAAACCAGCCATCTAATTGTATGCCTGGCCCACGGAGACAGGTGAAGTTTTGACAGCTTCACCTTCACTAAACGAATCCACAAAAGGAAAAAAAGTTAATTATTAGAAACAGAAGAGGCTGGCTCCTTGTCCTGAGCCATTTAGACTTCACTGCATCCTGTTCATGGCTTAGTGGGTTTGGCCTGTGTGAATGAAGCCTTTTGTCTCCCTCTTTTTCCTTCCGTGCCCCTTTCCTCTTTCCTGTTACCCACAGAGCTTGAGGAAAAATACTTTGGTTTTTAAAGTCTTTTCTTTTTAAAAGGCTGTGGATTGGGGTGGGAGGGAGGGTGTGTATGTGATGCTGGTGAATACTTTTTTTTTCTTTCTTTTATCTCTTTCTCCAGAGAGGAGTTGCTTAAACCAATGGGACTGAAACCCGATGGGACAATAACGCCTTTGGAGGAAGCGCTCAGCCAGTACTCTGTCATCGAGGAGACCAGCTCCGACACCGACTAAAGCGTCACCTGCTGAACTCAATATTGCTTTTATCGGCATCTTTTCTCTGTAGCTCCAGGGGAATCTTTTCTCTCAAACATTTATGCCCTTGCTTTGGCTAGAAACACATTAACTGGTTTACTCATCGAGAATCCAGCGTATCTAAGAGGTGATCCTGTGTTTTTGCGATACTGAGGCATCCGTGCAGAGCTGCAGTTAAATGAAGGTGCAGGGGCTGGCAGCAGGAAGCAACGCCATTTCATCGGGACAGAACTGAAGGACTCCATTCTGTAACGCAGCCCTGGCTGAATCTGGCAGGTCCGTTTGCCAAGATTCCTAGCAGAAGATTTAGCCGCGTCCTTCCTCTCACTTGGGCAACTGCCCCACCTGAATCTCTCCAGCAGACGCAGGCACATGGGAAGCAGAACGAGCTGCTAAATAAGGGCTGAGGCAAGTGACTTGTTAGATCAGACTGACTACATGGAAGCCAAGCAGCTGCTCCATAACCCTAGCCCACTCTTCGTTTCAATTTTGTATAAATCTATAGAAATGCGCGCGCGCGCACACACACACACACACACAGCCCCGGACTTGCAAACTGACTGCACTAAAAGTTTGTATGTCGCTTACCTAGAACTTCAGAATACATCTCTCCCTATAAAGAGTTATAAATGATGGTTTAGTTCTGAGGCAGCTACAAATGCCTATTTATTCCCTCACGTACCTGAACACTAGTACCATAGAACTGAACCCCCATCTGTATCCTTGCATGGGGAGCATGCATTCTGAGGTCTAACTTGGGGTGCCAGGAATCTGGTCCTCCAGCCCCACAGAGGGAATGGGGACTCCTGGGTATGGAGCTCTTCTGTGGCCTCTGCTGGGGCTGGGGGGTCAGCAGCACCCTTTTGTACATATAGGTCATTCAGACGTCACACATTTTAAATCGGGGGTTGTGTGTGTGCTGGTGTGTGTGTGTCCTACCTTTCTACCATATGATCAGTTTAACGGTAACCTTATTTATTTAAAAAAAAAAACAGAAACACAAATAGTTACTGTTAAACTGATCAAGGCTGTTTATTTTTACTTTAAAAATTGGTCATATGAAGAAGTAGAAAATGAATCAGTGAGCCTAGTTAATCAGTGGCTAAAGTTGAAAAGGGGTTGGTTTCCTTTTATATATGTATGTATGTATGTATGTTTGTATACATACATATATACACATAGGTAATGTGCTTAACCACTGCCTTTAAAACTTTAAATAAAACATTGGGGTTGATTCAATTTAGCCATTTGTGTGTGTTTCTTTACAGCTCCACGGGATGAACAGTACTGTGTCACAGTTCATGCTTCTCTAAAGGCTTTTGCATCTATTATCTCACCATGGTAGCCTTCCCACTGGCAGGAACCTGGGGTGCACATGAAAATGCCAGTTACCCAGAATTCACTTCTCTGGCAAAACAACAAATCAGGAATTGAGCTTTTAAATGCCTTTGAGCCACCAAAAGAGATGTCAGAAACTTCTTGCAGCTTACAGGAGAGAGCCTCAGGAATCTCACTTTTTGCCTCTTTACTGAAATTTGCATACATTTCTAACATGTTTAGTTATCTGGTATTTTGGCCCATAGAAAAGTCATAGAGAAGGAGCGCTAGATGGAAGGCAGGCCACTGAAAGCAGTGCAGGCAGACCGGGAGCTGGACAGGGAGGCGGCAATGTGGAAAAGCTACTCGAGGTGTCACAAATCTGAGGAGTCGATTTCCTGAACAACGCTCTAGTTGACCTAGAAAGTATCCATATGACAGTCTGGCCTATAGACAAATTCTCACAATGATGACCCTGAGTTCCTTTAAAAAAAAAAAAATCCAGAACACTATAAAAAAAACAACAACAGGAAGAATGCAATACATTTTAGGATTTTCATCCAAATTATTTGGGAGTAGAAGTTGTTGGTGACTCGTTTTAGCAACAGGAAATAAAATGAAACTTGGCAATTCATAATTTTAAGTGAAAAAAGCTTAGAAAAGAAGAATTTAAGTATTTTTGTTACTTTGTTCTACAAGTGCATTTTGAAAGTATTTTTGTGATTTCTACAATCTGGTAGCTTTGGCATGGGGGCCGGGCTCCTAACTGGAGGCGTGTGATGAGAGCGGCCGCCAGCCTTGCGCAGGGTTAGGGTTTGAACAGCTGGTTGAAGGAGCGGCTCTTCTGCGGTCACTGAGTTCTGTTTCGTTTTCAGTTCCCTGCAAGGGGGCTAAGCTTTGGCTTTGAAGAAAGAATTTGCGGGGGGAGGTTGAGAGCGACTTCACCCCGCACGTGGAGAGAACTGACCCCTGCTGCATGCTTGCCACACGCTGGGTCTTCTATGGAGGTTACGTCGTGTAACCTCACGGCATCATCTATGTCAGAGATCATCTCCAGAAGGCCCGCTCCCTGCCCTTCACCACCCTGCCCACCCGGGTCCACACCGTGCCTCCTGCGGCTCAGTGCTGGAACTCTCAGGCCACTTGAAGCAATAACTATTTCAGCAGAACCAGAGTCAGGAGCCTTTCAGTGGGGAGGTGACCTGGCGTTGAGATGTGAGTGGGAGGTTTGCTCAGTTAGAGCATCGCCAGCAAGGACCTGGAGTCTAGGTCAGAGTGGGACTGCAGGCTCCACAGACACCCCACTGGCCTACGGTGGGGACAGCAGGACACATGGCCAGCTGCACTCTACAGGCCCATGTCCATGTCCCCCTGACCTTGAACGGGTATGGAGCTATGTGTCCTAACAAGGCACTTGAGCTGCTGCTTTAGAGTAACAATCAGCAGACGCTTGAGACCCTTTTACACGGCCAGGGGTCCTGGGAGGCAGGCAGGACAGACTATCCCTCTTTATAAACAAGGACACCGGCTGGCAAGGTACAAGTACTGAGTATCCCCTGACTACCACGTCAGTCTTGCCACCTCCCGGTACTGGGTGTTACCTGTATTGACTTCCTTACCCCAACCCCGATTATAAAAGTAATATATGTTCATCGTGGAAAGTCTGAAAAACGCAGAAAATAATAAAAAATTATTCACCCCAAGTCCCACCACCCTGAGATAAATCACGGTTAATGTTTTAGTGTATTTCTGTCCTGTGTTTTTTCTATGCATCTATAATTTATTTTACTACAAGATTGGGATCATGCTGTATTTACAGATTTGTATCCTGCTTTCTTCCTTAACATATTGTGAGCATTTTCCCATGTCAATAAATATTCTTCAAAAGTAATGGCTATATGATATTCCATTATGTGAACTGCGGGAAACACTGTGCATTGCCTACTCGTGTGCTTCCTTACTGACAAGACATCATGACACACACCCCCCAAAAAACAAGAAAGGTGCCTGCTATCTTCCTGGGAGGCAGCAGAAGCCTGGCAGCTCGCAGAGCACCAGGAAACAGGAATGGCACCAGGAGGAGGTTTGCTTTGCCAGACAGTGCCAGTCTGCAGAAGCTTCCGTAGCACAAGTCATGACAGATTAAGTGCTGGGATAATTCTGTGGTTTTTGTCAAGGAGAGGCAATTGAAAATAGCAAGAGATCCAGGTGACTGGAAAAAGTCTGCATGTGAAAAAAAGACAAGGTATCGATCATGTTTACTGCTGTGTGGTCTAGTTACGGGCAGTGATTGTCTTCGCTGTAATTCCAGGGGTGGAAGGCGGCGCACAAGGATGGCGAGACTTGGGTTGCTCTTTCAAGAACAGCAAGGTGACACCTGTCAGAACATTGGGCACGTGGCGAGGAGAGGGAACAAATGAATGGTGCTCTAGGAGCAAACCCTGGGTGCGGGAGGGAGAGGTTTTAACAGTGGCCGCAAGCGAGAAGATTCGCGGAAAGGAAGAGGCTTCCAGAGAGGGAAGGGGAGGGTGTGGCTTTGATGTATTAAGCTGAGCGCCCACACAGAGTCTTCAAGAAGCAGAGCAGCCTTTCTTAAAAGGGGCAGGGGGGAGAGTAAAACCGTGTCCCAAACCATGCACTGCACACAGTGAATCAACTTCCCTGTGCACCTAGAAGTGTCAGTCACGTAGCATCTCCCGGGGAGAGGACAAAGGGTCACTCCAGTCATTTTCTGAGCTCTGGTTCAGTGAGCCCTGATGGAGAAGCCTGTCCTGAAGAGAAAAGCCAAACCCTCCTCCGAGGCTTCTGCAGTCAGACTTGTTTCCCTCTCAGTGGAGCACAGCGGAGACGCTGGGCCACAGGCTCCGGCTGCATCCAGGTCTCAGACACTTACCTTTCCTGCACTGAACATAGCGGTTACAGCTGTGCTTGTTTATGTGCTGAGCACTGTACGGGCACTTTCTGAATTTATCTTCACAACCATCTTATTATAATAACCCCCACTTTTCAGATGAGGAACCTAAGATGTCAAGACGTTAAGTACTATGTGCAAGGCCCAAAGCCAGTAGGTAGCAGAATCTGAACTCCAACCTGCTTTAAATTCTATGCTATGTGTTGCTTTCACAATCAGAGAAAAATGTAATAGTCTTCATTTATTTGGGAGAAAAAAATTCAGAAGGGATGGAAATGGGATCAACAGAATTGGGAAAATACTTTTAATTCATTTCCTCCCCCTCCATGTCCACCTCTGCAATACAGAGTCCCACTCAGGAGCCAGCCTCAGAGGGGCCCACACTCACGAGCACCCCCAGCCACGTGAGTATGTCCAGGAAACGTTTATCAGGCATCTACTATGTACCAGGCACTGTTCGAGATGCTTGGAGACACACACACCAGTAAGAGTCCCTGTCCACAGAGCGCCCGCAGCGGGAGAGTCGGTAACCAAAGCCCGTTCCGACGTGCAGGACGCCGGGAGGGCTTCAGGCCTGGATAACGAGGGTTCACAAGTGACACCTGAGCTGGGCATGGGCCTCCCCTGGGAAGGAGGAAGGCTGCTCCCTCCTCAGAACTGGCTCAAACAAAAGCTCAGTAACGTAGCAGAAGACACCCTCACTTTCATCACTCAGGAAATCCCACAGGTTTGGGGAGCCCTGTGCAAGAAGTGGGGACAAAGATGAAATGTACATATTTATTATAAAAAGCGGTATCACAGCTCGGTCTCGCCATCATCATCATCAAGCAAAGCGGTAACGGGGGATCGAAAGGTGATGGTGAAACTCAGGACAGCGGTGTAAGGGCTTCGGCCACAACTCTCTCTCCTGGAGAATCTTCCAGTCCAACCCTAGAGACCCTCCCGTATGTTTTAATGAAGTCCGGCCTTCCTTCTCATGACTGTCGCCGGACCGGGGGCCTATTTCACTGTGCGTGGTCGCTTTCTCCAGGGCAAAACACGAGACAGGAAGGAAGACAGATGTAACCACCACAGACATCATCTCAATACTCACATCCAAAGGTAAGGATTCTTACGCCTTTGGCTGGTGAGAACATTGAGACTCCGAAAGATGAAGTAGTTTGTCCACAGTCACAAAGCTGGGATCGGCAGACGAGGAATTTCATGCCTGTCTGCGCGGCCCCAAGGTCATGTTTTGCGTCCCCACACTGTCTAATGAATGATTTACAGCCGGTTCTTAAGAAACCTGCGCTAGAACATTGGGGCGAGAAACAAGATGGCGGTGCAGGGAACAGTGGCACCCGCGCCTCCCGCAACCACATCAAAATCACAACTAAAACACAGAACCACCGTCACTCAGCACCTCCTGAGATCTGGCTGCACAGACGCCCCACAACCAGGGAGCTGAAGAAGCACCGAGACCAGGAGGAGGGGCGCAGATGCGGGCGGATCGGGGCTGAATCGGAGACGTGCCGCGGGCTCACCCCTGGTGCCGCCATTGACGCCCAGGAGGGAATCTCGGCGGTGGAGGTTTCCTGAAGGAGTGAGGGGTCCCAGCCCCACAGCAGGCCCCCAGCCCAGGGCTCCAAAGCCAGGAAACCAGCGGGGACTGTCCCTGAGGGTCGCGGAGGCTGCGGGAGCCCCAGCAGCTCCTCTAAAGGGCCCGGCACGGACTCACTCGGACGCTCCCTCTGAGCCCAGCGCCGGGCAGCAGCCTGAAAGGACCTGGGACACTCGGGGAGGAACTGACCTGCCTGGAGTCGGGGCGAGAGCTGGAGGGCAGCTTCCTCCCAGGCAGAAGGGCTGGCGGAGGCCATGGCTCCTTTGGCGAGTCCTCCCCACACACAGCCGGCAGGCGGGCGCCATATTTGAATCGCCAGCACCTGACTCACACCTTTGGCCCCGCCCCGTGATTCCCGGAGGCCCCGCCCCTCCCCACCTGCAGCTCATCCAGGCCATTTCCAGGGGCTTTTCTGTGCAAGGGGACGCTGGAACCTCATGCTTAGGACTTTACTAAAATCTCTCAAACAAGCAGCAGCAGGCCCCAGAGGGCTTGATAAGTGGCCCCAGGCCTGGCACTAGCGGCAGCTGCATTGGCTCATAGCTTGGCCTCTCCTGGGCACCTCCAAGCCCAGCACAAGTGCAGCCAACTACAGTTTGCTGTGTAGCTCATGCTGGGGGGCCCTGGGCAAGGCACTGGCACAGGCTGACTTTGCACCTCCCGGGAGGCCCCAGAGACAGTGCACCTGGTGCTCAGATTCGACCACGCTGGATTACAACCCTACCACATCCACGAGTGACACACTCAAGGGGCACACTTGGTGAACACCAAAGCCCCGCTGAAGTAAATTCTGCTCCATAGGGGTGTCTCCAGCACAGCAGCTCTTGGCTGTAGTTGCAGCTGGTCCTCACAGCTGATTGGCCTGGGGGTCAGTTCCTCCCAGGGATGCCAACAGCAACCAAGGCTCAACTACAATAGGACAGTGCACACAGCCCACACAGGAGAGCACCTAGAAGGCCCAGCTCAGGTGACGGGAGGCTGAGCCACTGGACCCTACAGGACACCTACTACACAAAGCCAATCTACCAATTCCAGGAGACATAGCAGCTCTACCTAATACATAGAAACAAACACCAGGAAGCAACCAAAATGTGGAGGCAAAGAAACATGTCACAAAGGAAAGAACAGAAGAAATCTCTAGAAGAGGAACTAAATGAAATAGATCCAAGCAAGCTAACAGAGAGTTCGGAATTTTGTTTATAAGGATGTTTAAGCAGACTGTTAGGGAAATAACTGAGAAAATCGATAACATAATAAAGTACCAATTTGAAATGAAGGCTACAGGAACTGAAATGAATAATAATTTACATGGAATCAACAGTAGAGATAGGACACTGACAATAAAATCAGCAATTTGGAACATGAGGAAACAAAAAACACCCAACCAGAAGAGCAAAAAGAAAAAAGAACCCAGAAATATGAACACATTGTATGCTGGAAACATATTTATACGTTTTACATTGACTGGTGGTAGAGCGCGCGATAAAAACTACCCGCAAACAATGTGTGAAGATAGTATAAGGAGCCTCTGGGACAACTTCAAGAGGCCCAACATTTGTATTATTGGGGTGCCAGGAGGGGAAGAAAGAGACCAAGGAATTGAAAACCTATTTGGAAAAATAATTACAGGAAACTTCCCCTACCTGGAGAAAGAAATCAACTTAAAAGTCCAGGAACCATGGAGAGTCCCAAAGAAGAGGAACCCAAAGAGGCCCACAGCAAGACACATCATAATTAAAATGCCAAAGGTTAAAGACAAAGAGAGAATCTTAAAAGCAGCAAGAGAAAAGCAATTAGTTACCTACAAGGGAGCACCCATACGATTGTCAGCTGATTTCTCAACAGAAACTTTGCAGGCCAGAAGGGAGTGGCAAGAAATATTCAAAGTGATGAAAAACATGGAACTACAACCAAGATTGCTCTACCCAGCAAAGCTATCATTTACAATTGAAGGTCAGATAAAGAGCTTCTCAGACAAGGAAAAGCTAAAGGAGTTCATCAGCACCAGACCAGCACTACAGGAAAAGTTGAAGGGTCTTCTTTAAGAAGAAGCTAATGAACAAAAGAATCTGATGAACTAAATAGATCCAGAGACACTGACGCATGCAACAGACGATCATATTTCAGAGGAAAGAGGGAAGGAGGTGGAGGGTGGGAAGAGATTAACCAAAGAAGTTATATGCATAACCCATGGACACAGTTAACGGGGTGAAGGCCTGGGAAGGGGGTGGGAGCAAAGTGGAGGGGGTCAATTGCGGGGGGGGAAATGGGATACCTGTAATACTCTCAACAATAAAGATAAATT
The DNA here is from genome assembly GCF_964146895.1 of Miniopterus schreibersii. Taxonomy (NCBI): domain Eukaryota; kingdom Metazoa; phylum Chordata; class Mammalia; order Chiroptera; family Miniopteridae; genus Miniopterus; species Miniopterus schreibersii. Next base: position 176,815,319 of record NC_138102.1, read on the forward strand.
TAAAAAATAAAAAAAAAAAGAAAAGAAAAAGAAACCTGTGCTAAACCCTGACTCTCTCCCAAGCGTCTGGCAAGCAGGCCAGAAGGAAGGGAGGGAAGGAAAGTCATCCTCAAGCAGCCTCCATGTCTCACCTCCAAGTTCTCAGGAATAATACGAATAATTAAATGTAGCAAGTATTTACTCTGTGACACTAAGGGCTTTGTATGATTAGTCTCACTATCCTCACAGCCACCGGAAGGCATGGCCACTGTTGTTATTCCTGATTGACTGACAGATGGGCAGTGGAAGCCTAATGGTTAGGCTGCCTGGTGAGCAGTCCAGCTGGCCTCAGACACAGAGGCAGGTCGTCAGCCATACCCTCCGCCCACCAAAGGGAGCCTTCCTGGGCGCAGCAGCCTGACCGAGATGTCTCTGCTATTTTGCATCTCATCTCAGGGACCTTTCTGAGCATCCCTCTGATACCATTTCATGTCCAGTTTCGAGTATGAATATCAGGGCAAACTAGCCATTGGTGTAGCCCACATACCCTGCCCTGGGCTCTTCCTGATCCCAGCAGCGCTGCAGTAGGAGTTTTCCCAGCATTGCCCTCAGTTCACAGACAGGCCCTGTGGCTCAGACGGCTGTGTTAACAGAGCTAGTACTGGGCAAAGCCAGGACACGAAAGCTCAATCCTCACCTGCCCCCCCCCAGCCAGGTTCTGATCGCAAGAGAAGGGGGCAGTAAGGGGACATCATCTCTGTGGGCCATCTTCCCTGAACATGTGGGTTTCATTCCTACTCTATCATCACCCTAGCAACTATCACCTCAATATCGTACCTTTAAGATGCTGAGAGGGCTCCACTCCTGAAAGACTGACCACTCCCCTGGGCCATCCCTGCCTCCACTCACCCCTCGGGCCCTCTGCACTCTCGCCCTGCATCTGGTCAGGCCGAGCCACCCGGGCACACAGGGAGCCTCAGGCAGCCCTGGCCAACTCTTGCAAACACAGCAAGAGTTTCCTCCCCCCCGGGGTTGAGGAAATCACCCCATTCTGAAAGACCAGACCACAAGCCGCCTAGTCTCAATACTTCTGCAACAGAAGCAACAGGGAGAGGACCCCACCAGCCCGCAGGCCCCCGTTCTGACCTGGCCAACTTATTTCACATGCTCTTCACTGTCAGGAGAGGAGGGAGCTGGACATGGAGGGGATGGGGTGGTGGGAGATACCCCTCCCTGTTCTCCTTGGTGTCAATTAGCATAATTTAAAAGGCCAAGGGGAAAAGCTAGATATCCCTACGGCTGTTTTCACGCTTGGAACTTTTCCGTCCTTTGGAGCTGACGATGGCCGAGTGACCCATATTTAAAAAGCATTTACAATAAAATGATGCACTTTCTTTTGTGTTATCGGCTTCTCTGATGAAAAGCAAAACTGTTTTAAAATTGTCCCTTTTTGTCAGTGGTAATGGCTGTGCTATATTTCAGCTCGTCCCCCTTGTGGGCATAGAAAAGGAAGGGTAATAAAGGGCACAGCTGTGGACACTTTATGGCCTGCTTGGGGGGTGGTGCGGGGGGAGCAGGGTGGAGGCAAGAAACAGATTGACTGCCTGTCAACAAATGCAGCTGGGAAAGGAGAAAGCTCTTAGAGACCTCCGCAACTTCAAGTCCAAGATAAATGATGTTCCTATTTGGAAAGGGAAAGAAATGGAGGTGGAATTCAATAAAGGCCGGCTGAAAAGAGGAGGGTTCCAAAGGCCTTTCTCTGCAGCTAGGCAGCTCCCGAGAGAAATGAGCAAAAGTGGCCCTGGGGGGCGGGGGGCGGGGGGGGGTGCAGCCCAGAGACACAACAAAGCCACATCCCCGCCAATGTGCCTCACAGGCCAGGCCTGGCAAAGCTGGGCCGGAGGGAGCCCCGCCAGGTAGGGGGTGGGGCGGTCCCGTGGACAGAAATGCCCAGGAAACTGACACACTGCTGCCTCCAGCCCCTTGGGCCCTGCATTTGGGGAAAACGCAGAAGAGCCTAAGATGACCAGTCAGTGTGAGCCTGTGTTGTGACAGAGAAAACACTGCATTGAGGGGCTGAGACCAGATGCAGTCCCAGCTCTGGCCCTGACCAGCTCTCAGGAGGAGCCTCTGCGCCCCGACTGCTTCTGAAAACTTCCCTTTCCTCATCTCATTTGAATCTCACCAAGGCCCTGGAGGCAAGCGGGATGCTTGGCCCCCATATTACAGAGACAGAACCTAAGGTTCAAGGAGGTGGTGAGGCAGGATTCACCTCCAGGAGCGGCCTTCTCTGCAGCACACACTCCTTACACACCCCTCGGTTTGCCTGGGTGAGTGGACAGACAGCTCCCCTTCACAGGAGACCGTGGGGGAAGCCTCCAGGCAGGAGGAGCTGAGTTTTCTGGCCCACATGCTCCCTTCAGATGTCAGTGGGCACCAACTTTAAAGACAGTTGTATCCACAAGTTTGCCAGGAACAGAAACCTCCACTCAATCTGGCTTCAAGAGAAGGAAATATATTATCTCACAAAAGCCAGAAGTCCAAGGTGGTGACTCAGCAGCTCTATGACAAAGGAAACAATCCTGTCATCTTACTGCATTTTTAGGAAATACGAACAGGCAACAGATCTGTACGGGGAGAAGGCAGGGTAGAAAGGGCGCTCGGGAGGTTAGAGCCCGGTAGGGAGGTGAGAAGGGCTCAGGGCACCCACATTAATGAGATGTGCCCTTGCCCATATGTATGTTCTCTCCAGGTCTTAAAAATACAGACTCTGGAGTCTACAAGCTTGGATTTGACTCCCTGCATCAGCCACTTGCAGTGTGGCTTTGGGCAAGTGACTTCTCCTTGAACTTCGGTTTTTAATACTCCTGCAACAGAGGCTTGTGAGCATGAAATGAGACAATGCATATAAAGTGCTCAGCAGAATAGCAGGCACATAGTTAGTGATCAATAAGCAGTATCTATTCTTGTTATCAATATTATTGTTAACAACTACAGTGCCGCCTCAGGCATTGAGGGTATTGGTTCTGAAGGGCCTCGGGGGTAAAGTTAGCAATTTAAGGGGCTTTGGTGACAGGAGATTGCTTGGCAATGAGCTGAAACAGGCCAGGAGGAAAACAGCAGGCTCCGCAGGGTGGCCCGGACCAGTGCTTCTCAAACTTGAAAAGACATCCTGGGAACCTGGCGAAAAGGCAGATGCCGACTCACTGGGGCTGGTGGCCTGGGAGGCCAGTCTGCCCACCACACTGAGTGGCAAGGCTCTGAGTCTTCGAGAAGGCACGAGCCTAGGAATCTGAGGGAAATGTGGGGTGAGAGGGGTGGTTTTCTCACACCTGGTGGGGACGGACCTAGACATAGCAATGTGGCGTAGCCCGTATAATAAACCCCGTCTCCCGTATAACCTGCACAGGGGTTCTGCCCCCGGATTCAGCCATGCCTGCCATGGGGAACAACAAAGAAGAACAGCAACTGGAAACTGTACGAAGTAAAAAGCAAAGCACCAAAGAAAGTAGCCTTCCTGGCTGGAGTGGCTCAGTTGGCTGAGCACCGTCCTGTGCCCCGAAAGGTTGTGGTTTAATTCCCGGTCAGGGCACATACCTTGGTTGCCGGTTCAATCCCTGGTCAGGACACATATGGAAGGCAGCCGATCGATGTTTCTCTCTCATATTGACGTTTCTTTCTCTCTCTATCCCTTCCTTTCTCTAAGCATGTCCTCAGGTGAGGATTTTTAAAAAATAATAATCTAAGGCAAAAACTTGACTCTGTGATGAAGAATAGCTATTGGTTGTCAATGTTTAGAATCAATGAAAAGACAAAGTACGGGAAGGCTTAAGTATCATTACTAAATAGAACTTAAATGTATCAATCTTGACAATGCAAAAATAAAAGTTTGAGAAGATGAAGTGAGAAGAAAAATGCAGAAGGGGAGGCTCATTTTAGGAATCGATGAGTCAACAATGCTGCTAAAACCCTGTTGTAGTTTACAGAGGTTACTAGAAAGAGGACACCATTGCCTGTTCCCTATTTATTCCTAGTGTTTAGTGTCTGGCACAAGTTTTCAACAAATACTGATTAAATGAAAGGAGACCAGAGGATGTTGAAGTCTGAAAGTCCACTCCCCTTACTTTATAGATGATGGAACTGAGGTCCAGAGGGGTTTGGGAACTTGCCCCAAATCACCTGAAAATAAACAATCATGTCATCACAAATTGGGAAAGTGTTAGGGAGACAATAACCGGTAAGGGGTAGGAGGTTGCAAAGAAAGGCTGGTCTGCAGAAGTAAGACTTAGGCTGTGAGGTTCAGTCTCTCCTCTCTCGACCCACAGCTTACTTTCTTCAAGGAAACTAAGGGCCTGTAAGGTCCCTTCCAATCTTGAGATTTTTAAAATTCTAAAACATCTCTGACCAATCCCCCAGGGCTACCCCACCTCTTCAATTTCTCAGTACTTTGTTCCAGCTCTATACTTGAATTTTGGTCTGTGGACCAGTGGTCTGCAAACATTTTTAATTGCCTATGTCATCAGTAACAACCTGAGCTGCATATACATAATTTTTCATATGTGTATTCATTTCTATACATAAACTACAGTATAAGTGGACAGTCTAAACTTGTGTTATCCAATAGTGTGGTCACTAGCCACATGTGGTTATTTAAACTTAATTTAAATTTAAGAAAAAAACAGTCCCTCAGCTGTACTGGCTACATTTCAAGTATTGATATAAAAAAGTTCCATCATCCCAAAAGTTCTACTGGACAGTACTGTTCTAAACATTATACCAAATTAGAAATGTTTAAATGGTGAGATAAAAATGAAAACAGAAATTCCAGTATTTTCCTCTCACACCTCCTGAAGGTAACTTAGCTCATACCTGGAAGACACGCAAGTGATGACCTTCTTTAGAGGCCACTGCTTTGGACATCTGATGCTCATGGCAAATTAAAAAACAAAACAAAACAAAACAAAAAACCCTTCTTTCGTAACAAGTATGCCTAAAGTTATTCAGATCCATGTAAGCGTTACTCCAGTCCTATTTCTCTACCCCTGCCCTCGGCCCCTGCACCCAATACCCAGGCACTCTCACCTAATCCCCTTTCCCTGATGTTCCTTTGTACCTGCCCAAGCTATTCCTGAATGATGAATCCTCACTTCTCTGCTTGGTGAACTCAGCTTTCAAAATCCACCTCAAAGTCACCTCCCCCTGCGAAGCTTCCCAAGAGATCCTAGAAAAAAATCAGTGACTTTCTCCTTCCACTGCGCTTACTCAGTTATTCAGTCAACACTTTTGTTGAGTTGCTACAATGAGCCACAGGATGAAGACTGAAATTAAGTGATTATACGTAAAGGAGTCAGAATAGAGCAGAGCACACTGAGAGCCCTGCCTAAGGGTTTGCTATGATGACGGCGGTGGCGATGCTGACGATAATAAAGACGATAATAAAGACGCTGCTGCTGCTGCTGGAGGTCAGAGAGAGAGATGACTGATGACTGATAAGCAAAATACAGACAGACTCATAGAGAGCAGGTGACAGCTGGGGTGGGGGTGGGGGTTGGAGGGGCTGAGTGGGAGGGGGTGGAGGGATTGAGCAAGAAAGAAAAAAAGGAGAGAAAAAACTCATGGACTCGGACAACAATGTGGTGATTGCCAGAGGGTGAGGGGAGAGACGGGAGGCGGGGGGGATAAATGGTGATGGAAGGAAACTTGACTTGGGGTGATGGACACACGATACAGAGTACAGAGGACGTGTTGTGGTATTGTGCACCTGAAACCTGTATAATTTTGTTAATCAGTGTCACCCCAATGAATTCAATAAGAAGGGAAAATAAAAAAGAAAGAGAAATGACTGAAACACAATCCATGATTCAAGAAGCCTGGAGCTTGAGAAAGGCCCGCGAGAAATCACAAGGCTGTGCAACGTGTACTTTGTAATGAAGCACAGGGTGCTGTGGGATCATTCCGCCAGTATTTTAATCCAATTTAGGCTCTAGACAAGGTCAGAGAAGTTCCTCCAAGGAGAGCGTCTTAGTCTGTTCAGGCTGCTGTAACAAAATACCATAGACTGGGTGGCTTATAAACAACAGAAACTTATTTCTCACAGTTCTGGAGGCTGGATATCCGGGAATCGGGTGCCAGTGTGGATGGGTGAGGACCCTTTTTGGGGTTGCAGACTCCTTGGTGTACCCTCGCATGGCAGAAGGGACAGGGTGCTGTCTCTGGCCTCTTCTATAAAAGTGCTAACCCTCTTGAGAGTGTTGCTGCCCTCGCGACCTAATCAGCTCCCACATGCCCTCCCTGGAATACAATCACGTTGGACATTAGGATTTCAACATATGAATTTGGGGCAACACAAACATTCAGGCCATAGCAGAGGGGGCAGAGAATGGAGCTGTATAAACAATATAAACACATATTCCAAGGAGCTGCCAAGGCTCCCGTCTTTCTGCACGACCCTTGGAAGTCCTGGAGAGCCAGTCTGCACAAGGCTTGGGTCAAGCCTCATTCCTGACCCAGCCTGCCCACCCACCTTGCTCAGGACACCCAGCTCCCAAGTGGCAGTGCCAGGATTCGGGTCTACATCTGACCAGGAAGCTTCCGGAGGGCGGTCCGCCCGGGAGACTCACACAGTCCCCTGTATTCTCCTTTCACAACACTTCCCACAACTTGTAATTACACGATTGTGCATTTGTGAGTGTGTATTACTGTCCGTCTCCCACGCTGGGCCGTCAGCATTTTGCCCACCAGAGAATTCTCAGGGCCAGGGCGCAGGGAAGGTCGGTTCGGTTCGGCAAGGTTCTGCCCCACAGCTTCCCTGGGGGGCCCACGAGCCCTGGGCCCAGGCCCCGCCCCCTCCGCTGGAGCCCCGCCTGCCGGCCACGAGGCCCCGCCCCTCCGCACAGCCCCGCCCCCTCCCGCCAGGCCCCGCCCCCAGCTTGCGGCGGAGGACACGTGCCCGCGGGCCCCGGAGCACACAGCGCCGCCCTCCCCGCCTCGGGCCTGGCCCCCTCGGCCACCCTCGGCCCGGGGAAGGCCCGGCTCGGCGCAAGTAGTCTGGGAAGGTCTGGGGGTCCGGGACCGCCGGGAATGTGTCTCCCCACGAAACCTCTGACCCCGCGTTACTGCCCCGGGTTCAACCCCTGCAGGGCGGAGAGCGTGACTGAATCCCGGCCCATGAAAGGCGACGGGCAGGCAGTCGCCCAGGCCGTTCCCTCGCGAAAGGACCCGTCAAACAGCAGGGGCCGGACAGCGCCTACCTGTTGACCGCCCTTGGACGACGGAGCTCAGGCTTCCTTACGCCCCGGGGCTCTGCTGTCCAGAAACCCTCCAAGGTGGCGGACGGGCCTAGTGAGGTGCGTCCAGCCTGGCTGAGGAGCGGGCGTGGGCGGGGCTTTGAGCGAGGGGCGGGGCCTGATAAAAAGAGGGCGGGGCCCGGTGGCAGGTGGGCGGGCCCTTAGGCGAGAGGGCGGGGCTTGTGAGGTGGTGGCTGAGGCAGGCGTCTCCTCCCAGGGTTCTGTCCATGTACGTGATGAAAATTGCCTGAGGAACTAAACACAAACGAGCGAACTCTGTATTGTACGGGTTCAGTGGATTGCCGCCGCAACCCTGCACTTTCCAGGACCTTGTCCAAGACCTGGGGTGCGGCTGTCCACTGTTTGTTTAAGCCAGTCCAGTGGCTTCTAGCCTTTTCTGGGCCACAGATCACAATCGGAATCCTAAGAGGACATAGGAGCCACTCCCCAGGAAAAGGCGCACGTGCACAGGATTTGACAAACAGCATCGGGGGCGTTGCAGGCTCCTGAAATGGCTCCCGCGCTCCAGGTGAGAACCCCTAGGCCAGAGGGAGAGGAAATTTAGGTGAAGAAGGCTGGACAGAGAGTCGAACCGGCAACCTGGATATGTGCCCTGACTGGGAATCAAACCTGCAACCTTTTGTTGTATGGGACAATGGACAATGCTCCAACCAAATGAGCCACCCAGCCAGGGCTATTGTGGTTGTACTTTTAAAAAATATATTATTTCAGACCTTTAGAAAATGTTTAAAATGTGAACGATAGAACATTGGAGTGCAGGGAGCCATTTCAGGAGTCTGCAATGCTCCCAATGCTATTTGTTAAAAACAAAATGTGAAAATGTTACAACCTAAAAGAATTCTTATAGCCACAAATGTCTTATTTTGATGACATGCCTCTGATTTAATTTGGGACACTTTTACAAGGATACTTTGTTTGTAAGAATCTTTGAAGAGCTGGGAAATAAAACTTCTGCTTCATTCATCAAAAAAAGTGGCCCTTATTACTTTGAACCTCAGATTTCAAGGGCTGTCCTTGCCTCAGTCTTCTCTCCTGCTGTTCCTGTAAATCTTGGGACTGTCCTGGACATTCTGGACTTTGGTATCCAATCTCCAGAACTGGGACCGCATGTGCCAGAGTCTGGTGTGGAATCTGTGTTCCTTGCCCTTGAGACCTGGGCTCCAGGAGGGGTGGCAGGTGGCAAAGGCAGCTCACGTCCCTAACAGAGCTTCCTCCCTCCCCAGCTTGAGAATCCAGCTCTGCAGTGACAACTTCTCAGTGCAGGCGGCATTGTCCCTGCTGCCCACAGAGCCGCAATTCAGGGCCCCTGCTCGGCCCTGCCAAGCTCCCGGAGAGCTCTGGATCCTGCCCGAGTGGTCATCGGCTTCCAGTGCCAGCCGCGTGAAAAGAGGCCACTTTACATTTGATACAAAGCGTCAGCCAGTCTCATTCACAGCGCCCAGAACATGCTAAGCTCCGGACGTAGGGCTGCAAAGTGGCACTTGAACACAAACTCCCTTTCCTGCCTCCCCAGCAAGGCTTTCACAGGCCGAGATGTCAAGAGATGTTGTTCTGGGGAACAGCTCGAGAAAAGCCCCATTCTCTGCGCTCCTCCCCACCTGCCAAGAAGCCCAAGGCCACAGGTGCCCCGCAGGGCCAAAGAGATGCCCGGAAACGTCAGAACATGCTCGCTGCTTGGGAAGTGGCCTCCCCTATGTGAAGTCCCACCCTCGGCCGCTCCGCGGGGGCCCAGTTCTCAGGAGCAGCACCTACCTGCCCCGGCTTCAAACCTCAGCTTCCGCCGGCCACTCTGTACAAATGCAGGTGACCCCATGGCCAGCACCTCCCTCGGAGCCAGGTCCTCTTCTGACAAAACCCTGCTTGTTTGAACCGCCGAGTCTCAGGGAGGTCCGGAGTCCCAGCAATGAGAAGCCGGGAGACTGATGATACTGCCCAAAGTGCTCTTTACGTAGATGGAAGAATTTGGGTGGCGGTGGGGGAGGGACCCTGGAGAGTACCATCAGGTGCAGGGAGTCTCAACCCTGGCTACAGTTAGGATCACCTGGAGGAAATTTTTAAAATGAGACCCTGATTTAGCTGGTCTGAGGCAGGGGAGGGGGCAAGACCCCGCATTGGAGCCCATGTTGAGAATCCCTGATCCTGTCCAACCCACTTACTTTAGAGACAAGAAAAACTGGTGTCCTGGCAGAAGAGACTATTGAGATTGTTAATCTTGTTTAATCCACCTGTTTGACAGGTGGGGAAACTGAGGTGCAGAGAGATTGCATAGAATCACTCAAGGCTCCATAGCTAGTAAGTGATATCTTTTAGAATTTTGGGCAATTTGACCTTTGTCTCAAAATGGTCCTACTCCTGCCATGTCTTGTTTTATTACTATAAAGCTCTGCTTTACACCCAACAAGCTTTCCTACTGCTTAGGAAATCAGGTCTACCTACATTCCTTAGCAGGGTCTCCAAGGCCCCGCTTCACCTGGCTTTCCAAAATTTCATCTTTATACCCAGGCAGGGGGTGCTTATGCTCTGTCCCCTCTCCTTAGAGGGCTCCACTCTGACTGTGTCACACATCATGGGCAGAGTCCACAGGGTCAAGGAGACATGCTCACCTGGGTACTCTGGACTTCAGCATATTTCAAATTCACCTATAGGGCCTGTGCAGGCCTCTTCCTTAGGCCTTTAAAAAAAAAAATTGAGGGATGGGAGTATGATTGGAGTTTGACATGCAGATTGGGTGTCCACACACGTGCAGGCTGGAGGCCAGAGTGGGAGGACAGAGGGACAGGCTGCGGGCTAGGAGCTGACTCCTCTACGTTCTGGGGAATCCAAGAATTCTACGTTCAAAGGCTGCCTTCCAGGTTGTCCAGAAGGTATGCTTGTCAAGATATAAATCAGTTAAATATGTTCTAAGTTTTAACTATTTAGACATGGTCGGTGGGCCTCCATTTGTCCCCCGAGGCCTCCATTCTCTAGCTGCACTAGCCATGAACACCCAAAGCCATTCCTACCTCAGGGACTTGGCTCCCTCTGTTCCCTCTGCCTGGACCCTGACATTCTTAGGCTTGTTCCTTCCCTCCTTTAAGTTCCTGTTCAAATGTCATTTCCTCAGTGACATTTCTCTTTTCTTTGCATCTAAAGTAGCTCTGACTACCTTCTCCCCTTAATTTTTCTTCTCAGCACCTCCCACTACCTGGCATTCCCATTGCCTGTTATGATACATAATTGCTGGTCTGTTGTTTGGTGTCTGTCTCCTAGGGGCCACAATGGCAAGGACTGTGTCCTTGTACCTGGTGCCTAGAAGGAGCCTGGCACAAAACAGGCACTCAGCAATCACTTGTTGAATAAATCATTGTCAGTTCTTCCTCCCCAGACATGTGCTCACAGTACTTACCTGCAAACATTTGGACATTTACCCATTTCCTCAGGGTAGTTTTTAGATCATTAACGGGGTGATGCAGGGAGAAGCATGACAAAATGACAAACCATGGACTAAGTGGGAGACTCACTGAGCTCCCCTGGGGTCTCTGGTGCATTCCCCGAACTGACCAGATCTGTATGCTTCCAGATCTGGCTTTGTAAAAAGACGGAAGTTTCTTCTAAATGTAAGACTACTTCCTATAGTTCTTATAGCACAAATGGTTGTCTTGTATTGCTTCTCCCGTTTTTAGTCCTAAATGGTATTTTCTTATTTACCAAAAATATATCTTTCCCTAAAAATTGATCACTTTTTAAGCTTAATATTTTAGTTCAACACAATGACAGATAAGAAGGAAAGCACCTGGTCAGAGCTGCACAAATTCTTCCTAAAAAATCTTAATTCCACTTGCTTTCTCTAAAACGTGCCAAAAAAAAAAGTGGTTAGGAAACACTGGGGCTAGAATTCAGCCACAGCCATGTCTTAAAAAAAAAAAAAAAAAAAGTCTGTTGGAGTGCCAGTTGTATAGGGCTGCCCATTGTTTAAGCAAAAAAAAAAAGTTTTAGCCCCAGGGTGGAAAAACTAACATTGTCACTAGGATATGAAGAAACCATGGCGAGGAACGAGGGTGGCGAGGCCGGGCGGCTGGCGGCATCTGCGCGCGGGCCTTTATCAGCGCCGTGTCCGCTCTATTCAAGACTCTCACAACGATTGTTGGCATGATGTAGACAAATTGACGCAAATTAGTTTAGCACGGGCTATGCAAAGTTTAAGCTTGTTGAGCAACACACGTGGACCACATAGCAACAGCTCCCCACACTATGCAAAAGGTGCTGGATGCAAAGTACCAACTCCGCAGGCTCCCCTCTTCCAGATGGGAAGCAGAGTTCGCGAATCACTGGTGGAGGCTGGGAAAGGGTTGGGTGGAGGGGCCCCCATGCTGACCCCAAAGGCCAGTGATAGTTGAGGGAAAAATCTCCTGAAAGTGCCGCTTGTGCTAAAACCCACTGCCTGTTATTTCATGGCCAGAAATCCTCAAAGGATCAGCCCCCAGAGATTAAGGGGATTCCGCCACTTTGCTCTTTACTTTTGGTTCAAATATCTTAAGACAATTCCTCAGGGGCTGGTGTCACACAGACCACCTAGAGGGGCCTTCTAATTGTATTTACAGTAATTTAATTACAGCAGGGAGAGCTTCAGAAGGCAGGATTTACCCAGATTGACACTCTAGGTGCCGCTGGCAGAGTTTTAATCTGTTAAATCAACAGAGAAGTGGTAAAAATAAAGCCACTCCAGAGTTTGGAAACCACTTCATGGACTTTTTTCCCCCCAGAGGGGAGGTTGGGAGAATGAAGGAGACCTTTTCCTAAGGTCCGCTGCTTTGCTACTTTTGTTCGTATTATTTTATTCTCTGTGCACACATTATATCCATCTGATCACACACACACACACACACACACACAGGGCTGTGGTGCATTAATAATATCCTAACTCATCTATGTATGTGTTTAATTAAGTAGATCTCCGGATAATTAATGAAGAGCTCGGTAGCAGTGGGACTTCTGGGGAGGACACGTGGGGAGGACACCTGGGGGAAGACACCTGGGGAGGACACCTGGGGAGGACATCTGGGGGGAGGACATCTGGGGGGAGGACATCTGGGGAGGACATCTGGGGGGAGGACATCTGGGGAGGATATCTGGGGAGGACATCTGGGGAGGATATCTGGGGAGGACAGCGGGGGAGGACACCTGGTGGAGGAAATAAGGGGTCGGGGTAGGAGGCAGATTTACTTTTAACCTCATTCCCGTTCTTTTGTACTGCTGCTTTGGCGGGGAGGGGATTTACACCAAACATTTAAAATAATTTTTCAATAAATCCATCAGGAAAATTTCCTGTAACAATTAAATCACCGAAGCCAGCAACCTGTACACAATTCTGCCCATTTAGATTGTTTGGCCAACTAAGCTACCTGGCCTTGGGTGTCTTTCCCTTTGGGGGACCTCCTTCCGGGTCTGTAACATGGGGAGGGATGGACCAGCTACCCCTGAAGGCCCGTCCCCTCTACATGTGAGACGGGCCCAAGTCTGGGAACAGCATGTGCCGCTACTGCCATCTAGCAGTGCAGCGGGGGCCGTGCGGATCCAGCTTTTCCTGGGTATTTGGAAAGAGGTCTGGGAGGTATAAATCAAAACACAAAGACTTCATTGGATTCGCAAACATCCTGCAGCCCCTAACTGCTTTCTGAAGCAGGAGAGAGTATAAATATGTCAACAAAATCCTTAGCTATTTAATAAAGTAGTTCTGAGCCTTTGACATTTGACTGATAGTAAAAACCCTTCTTGCAATTCAGTGGCCTCGGGCCTTTGGGGATGTGCTCAATGTAACAGATACTTGCTGGGTACCCACTGTGTGTGCAGGGCCTGCGTGGGGAAAAGAGGCAGGAACTTGGTGCCATGCAGTTCAGACACTAGCCCTGCAAGAACAGACACCAAGGCCTGAGGGAGCTGTGTTCCCATTATCCTAGGCATCCCCAGCAGCCGGCGTAGACTGGCACATACTGGGAACTTAATAAATGCTGGTGTTCAATGAATGAACAAAAGAATGAACAAGTGGCCCGGATTTGAAGTTGCTTTCCCTGCCCATAGGGTACTTTCTTCTCTGAGCCTCCATTTCCCAGTCTGTAAGTAGAAATGACAGCATTGCTCCTGGCTGTGGGGATCTAGTGATAGAACAAAGGGTGATGCCTCCATCAACTGGAAAATAGTAAAAAAAAAAAATTTTAAAAACGGTGAGGGAGGGGAATCTCCATATCTTGAGGTTCATCAACCATTTACTTTGTATGAATAAGAAATTTATTCTTTATTCTCCAAGCTGATATTTCCATTTGAGAACTAGGACCTGTTTTCTGCCACATAGTCTCAGTTTACTTGACTAGCTAAAAGGGATCCTGTGGAAACAACCCGAATTCAGTGTGATGTACACAGAGAGGGCTCTCCCCACTTCTTGGAAAACAGATTGTGCTCTTTGTTTTTACTTAATCTCCAGGTTTCCATACATGTAAATAGAAGGAATCAAATTAGATAAACTCTAAAGTTTCTTCCTTCCTTTGAAAACATTCTAACAAGTTGCCCAGCGAGGACACTGGGGCCCGGCTAATGTTGTGAAGAAACTGTGATATGCTGCCACCTGTTGGTGATTCATTATATTATTTTAAATTTTAAGCAAAGCTAAGTTTAGCATTTAAATATTAACTACAACCTGATGAATTTATACACACATTTTCAGTAGAAACTCATTACAGTGTCAAGAGAAAGTGGCATTTCCCCGCAAAGTAATAATAATAGCCGAAGCATCGGTACTGGGTGCCACCTGTACCCTCCCACTTCAATCCTCTCCGTCACCTCGTGCTGAGGTTCCTTAACTAGCCTCATTTAACAGGTGAGGAAACTGATAGTGAGGTAATAACTTGCTCCAGGTCACACAGGTGGTAAGTAGCAGAGGCAAAACTCAGGGCCAGTCCTTTCTGAGCCCAGGGCCCCAGCAGGTATATTCTACCTTGCTTTCCTTGCTTCAGATTAGAAAAACTTAATATCTTTGTAGAAATTTTGCCTGGCCAGTGTGGCTCAGCGCTTGAGCATCGACCTATGATCCAGGAGATTGAGGTTCGATACCTGGTCAGGGCACAGGCCTGGGGTTCGGGCTCCATCCCCAGTAGGGGGAATGCAGGAAGCAGCCAACTGATGTTTCTCTTTCTCTCTCTCTAAAAATCAATAAAAATATATATATTTTTAAAAAGAACTCAAAAGAAAGTTTAAATTATATATAAATGATAAACTCTGTGTAAGTCCAAAGTCAACATTAAATCTAATGAAACAAAACAATAAAAATCCCAACAATGTATCTTGGAGATCTTTCCAAATGGATCCATAGAGTTTGTGCATTGTTAACAAGTGCATAGTATTCCGTTGTGTGGATGGACCATAAGTTGTTAAGTCACTTCCCTATTGAAATAATGCTGTGATGAATAACCTACATTCATCATTTCATCCGTTTACAAGTGGGTCAAATTAGGATAAATTCCCCAGAGTGGGATTGCTGAGTCAAAGGGTAAATGTGCTTGTAACTATGCTAGAAGTTGCCAAATTGCCCTTCGGAAGAGTTTGTCACTTGGCATTCCATCAGCACAGGGCAAGACAGCGTCTATTTCCACAAGCCTCTCCAAGAGAAGGTGCTGCTGAGCACAGGAGCTTTGCCAGGCTGACAGAGGAGAAGGTATAGTTTATCTCGGTATAGTTTACGCCTGCGCTTCTCACCAGTGCGAGTGAAGGTCAGCATCGTCTCACGTTTAAGAGGCATCTGCCTCCTTCCTTTCTTTCTCCCTTTCTCTGGGAGCTCTGTGCTTGTACTTTGCCCATTTTCCCATTGTGTGGTTGTTTCATTTCATCTTATTTAATATGTATTGTTGATTCATTAACACTGAGCTCCTGTCCAACAGCACCGTAATGAGTGCCGGAATGAAGCTTATCTAACACGGGCGTTTTCTCCAGGGGGCTCATTACCTCCTCATGCTTAGTCAGCAACACTGGACAGCATTTCAGCCCTAGGCCTGGATGCTAGTTTAAAGAAAATTACCAACATAAAGCACAAAATGTGAAAAACATGGCACTAGACTGCAAAAGGACACTTGAGTACAGTAAGAGAGCTGAAATAAGAAGACAAAGCGTGGCCTTGTTTGACCTCTGCTGGGAACACGTTTGTGGATGACTCACCTTTCTGCCACTCTGCACGTACGCATGTCTGAGGATGACCAGTAAATCCTTGTCTTGATTCTGAGGCTACAAATAAGCTTTAGCAAGCAGGCAAACCTGCAAATGCAGAATCCATGAAGAGTGAGAGTTGAGCGTGCTATATGTTGTGTACCAGTTGATGAACATTTTGGCTGTTTCTACAGTTAGGCTATTATGAGCGTTTGCATACGAGTCTTCGTATAGATATGCGCCTTCATTTCTCTCGGGCAGATACCTAGGAGTGGAATTGCTGGGTCCTCTGGTCAGTGTATGTTCACCTTTTTAAGAAACTGCCAAACTGTTTTCCAAAGTGGCTGCACCGTTTCCCACCCCCACCAGCAGTGTCCGAGGGTCCTGTTTTCCCCACATCTTCACCAGCACTTGTGATGGCCTATTTTAATTATGGCATTCTAGTGGATATGAAGGGGTATCTCATTGTGACCTTTGATTTACGTTTCCCTAATGACTACTAGTTTTGAGCATCTTTTCAGGGGTTTATTAGTCATTCCTATAGCTTCTATGGTGAAATGTTTATTAATTTGTTCATTTTTAAATGGGGTTGTCTTCTTATTGTCTTTTCTATATTCTGAAGAAGTCCTTGATCAGATACATGACTTGCAAATATTTTCTGTCTGTGGTTTGTCTTTTCATTTTATTGGTGGTTTTTATGAGGTGCAAATGTTTTAAATTTTGATTAAGTCTAGTTTATCAATTTTATCCCTTCTGGAATGTGCTTTTGGTGTTTTATCTAAGGATATTTTGTCTAACCCAAAGTCATGAAGATTTTCTCCTATGTTTTCTTCTTGAAGTTATATTCTTTATCTTTTACAGCCCAATTATTTTAGTAGGATATTGTGTTGACCATTATTGAGCAAATTTCCCCTAGATTATGATGTAACATTCCAAATGTAGGCTTTTAACTTTTTTTCAGGAAAAACATAAATTAAAATTCTTGCTTACCAATATTTGTATGTCCCACTGTTTTGCTTTTCTTCTTAGCAGACTGAATTATTTTGCCTGTCTCCCACTATTTGCTATTTTCTCTATAATCCTTTTTATATCTTTCTGTTACCCTGTTTCACTTTTTCTCTCCTCAGTTCTAATCTCCGCCCAGGACTGTGCTTCAGTCATGGTCAGTCTTCCCGGTCCTTCCTCTAACGTCATCATTATTTTCTGAAATGGTTTTCTTTCTCCCCGCTTGGCCTCTCGCCTCCCATCACGCAGTCATCAGTGCTGCGGCAGGTCTTTCCTGAGCTCTTTTACTTCTGCTGTGTGTTTTTCCTTCTTGGACTCAACTGAAGCACCGAGTTTATAAAAGTTTGCACTGGGATGTTGGGTGACCCTTTTCTTTTGCTTTGGGTCATTTTTCTGTTGGGTTTCTTTGTCCTCAGGGGAATTTTGTTTCCCTTTTTGAGCTCCAGGAAGAGGTCTGGACTAGAGAGACAAATTTAGGAGTAACCAGCACATATATAATGTTGTAAGCCGTTATACTAGAGCTAGACGAGTGATTGAAGTTAATCTAGGGAGTCACTTTCAATTAAGATTTCTGAAGCACGAGCCATGGGACTCAATGTTTAGATGGGTGAGAAGGCACCAGAAACGAGATTGGGACAGAGCCTGAAACACCAGGGAGGACCCTGGGCAGAGCCCCAGGGCCTCTCACAGCAGCCGCCTCTCTGCACAGCCAGGAGGCCGTGCCAACGAGCAGCCTCTTGGGGAGGGAAAGGCGGGGAAGACCACCCTGAAGACTAAGCATTTATCCCTAAAGAGGCTAAATTGAATCTAAAAAGGCTTTTTGATGGAAAGAGACTGAGTTTTCATTAATAACTGGCAACCCTGTGATTTTCCCCTGCCACCGAAGGGAATGGGAGCATCAAGGCAAGCTGTAGAAAACAGAGCGCTGTTTTACACGTTTGGACATCGTGGGCAAATTTCAGATTTTACATTGATCAACAATTTGATGAAAGACATCCATGGTCCTCAGCCCCTGTGGAGCTGGCAGTTCCAACAGATCCAGTTCACTCCCAGGTTTCAACAGCTTAAGGGGAGGGGGTGTTGTGCCCTTAATGGTCTATCGCATGCAGACAGCTACCATGTACTGAGCACTTAGTCTGTGGGTGAGCAGTTTCACACGTTATGTAACTAGATCATCACCACAGTCTTAGGAGGTGAGGGCTATTATTAGTCCACATTTTAGAGATCAGAGAAAAGCAGCCCAGACAAGAAGACCAAAGCCGTCGAGTCCTGATTAAAATCCACGTCTGGTTACAGCACCTGGACTTTGACTCACCACGTCATCCTTCCCCGTCACACCAGCCTGACGCTCAGGTTCAACCCACTCAAGGCTCCAGGAGTCTTGAGGGAAGGAGGGGAGGGGCCTGGATAAGGCAACCTGCCAGAGACCAACTGAGTCCAGGAGGTTGGGGTCACATCTTCTGGAAGCATAAAGACACTGACAAATACATCTCGCTCAAAGTTTGTCACTCCTGTAATCTGTCCTCCTAAGGAGCAATGGGCAGTGGGACTAGTGGTCTATTTTGGGACTATTAACTAGCACAGGAGGCTCTGAAAAGCTAATTAATCTCTTGGCCAATGAATGATTAGACCCCATGGAAGGATGTGGCCTCAAAGCAAGGAAGGAAAGTAGGTCAGCAGTCTGGTAACCAGATTTAGATCTAGGAGAGATGCATGTGGCTCCTTCACACTTTGGTGAAGGATTTGTGGCTATTGCCCTCTCCTTCACAGTGAGTGCAAAGGACAGTATCAAAAAGTGGCCTAAAACAGCTGTCCCCTCCCTGAACTCAGGCGCCTTTTCATATGGTTTGATATGTTTCACTTGGTTACCCTGGTTACTGAGGACTTGATTCGGGGTGCCAGATGCCCTCACACTTTTCCTTCACGTATACAGGAGGGGCCATACCCCTCGGGCGGGCCCGTTGTTCCCAACACCAGCCAAACTGAGAGGCTCTCTTTCTGGAGTCCACACAAATCCCAGACAAACCATATTGTGTTCTGGGGTCGCGTGGGAAACGTTAACTCAGTGAGTCTCCCATCTCATGGTAAACATGCTCAGTCAACTACTGTAGTGACGATAAAGACCCTGTGGTGCAACTTCCGGCTGCTCTGCTCTAATTTTGTAAAGCTCCACCTTTTTGGGTGCTTTGCCCCAAGGGAAAGCAGTTTAGGTTTATTCCTAGTCCCCTGCATGGGTCTAACATCTAACCTGGATGTGGTGGAAAATAGTAATCATTCTGCTCTGCCTGTTTATAAGTATCCAGCACAAGCCCTTATAAAGGCAGGCACTTAGTGCTCATTAAAAGATAACGTCCTACCTCTCTGTCCTAGGAGCTCTCTGCAGTCCACACCCATATCTTTCTTTTCTGCACTCACTCACTCACTCACTCACTCCTCTTCTTCTGGCCACTCATTCTGGCATTTGTTTGTGTTATCATTTAATGATTTATAAACACTTACTGTGCATACGTCTTGTTCTTATCAAGAGTGGAGACTCCTTATGTTATCTTCTAGTGCTAAACATATGGCTGGTGTATAACAAATGCCCGACGTTTTGGTTAGATTCTCCTGACTACAAGAAACAAAGGCTATAGGAACCGCAAGCAATGAGGAAGACTATTGAGAGGAACTAGGCAAAGCCAAATAGCCCACAGGAAGAGCAGGGCGTGTAGAGAATCAGACTACAGGATATTCAGTGTTCTCACTCTGCAGGGTAGAACCAGGGGTAGAGAGCAGATTCAAACTGGGGTGCTTCTATTGTTTCCCCCCAGGCATATAGCCTTGGGTACTAATGGTTGTGGTAAGAAAGCTGGTTTGAGGCTGGTCTGGTAAGGGATGTGGGAAGATAATGAAAGTGGGACTAAGGAAGTTCTCAGAAGAGAAGCTAGGGGGTGAGAGTGAGAAAAGCAGAGTGTAGTTCTTTGGCCAGGGAGTCCACCAGTTCACGGCTATAGCTCCTCATGAGCTCTGGCTGCACTCAGTGCCCTTGCCTTCCACGAGATGTCTATATAACCATCTTTTCAATTCCACCTCCTTTTTGACTATAGCTCAAGTGGGTTTCTCTTTCTTACGAGAAAATGATCCCTTTCAGTAAACCAATTTCCTACTATAAAACGGTTCTTCACTAAGATCACAATACAGCGGCAGTCTATTAAAGCACCCACATTATTTCAACCCAACCACAAATTTTATTAAAATTGGTTAATGGTTTACCTTTCATAATCGAAGTCCCTCCTTTTTGAAACTATTGGAAAGAGAGAACATCACCTCCAGTGTGCACATGAGAAAATTCTAAGTCACAGGGAGAAATAAGTCAGGTAAATCAATGGCTGAAAAAAAGAGGGGAGCAAATTTAGCAATTGACAGAAACAATAAGAATCATCAATTGCTGACTCTGTGTCCCAGGTCCAGGGTAGGAAACTTAGAGAGAATTCAGAGATGAAAACAGAACCAATGCCAAAGAGGAACTTGAACTAAAAAATGGGGGTAAGCTAGATGGGGTCCCTTCTTTTCAATTCACTGTGGCTGAGCAGGAGGAAGAGATGCTGGGGGAGGCTGGTGAGAGGCAGCCCCTGACTAGGTATACACAGAGCAAAGACGATTCTAGGAAAGATCTGAAAGTGCAACTGGCTGACTCCAAAGACATGCCAGATACGAAACGCCTGACCCAGAAGTTTTACTCCCTTAGGAAGTTACCTTGGAAGAGTCTCAACGTCAAGAAACCCCAGGAAAACCACGACAACAGTAGCTACCGACACTGGGAGAGTTGGTAGGTAAAGCCGGCTCATCGAGACCCTTGAGAACAGCTCTGCGGCAGTCTGGCCAAGTTTTATGCTCAACCAGGGAACTACGAGACTGAATTCTGTGAAACTGGAAGGTTTCTGGGTCCCACGCAGTCTTCTCCAAGGGCTTCTTACAAGGAGCCTGGAGCGTGCGAGCGGAATGAAGACTCTGGCCTCCTCTGCCACCTGAGAAAAGGGAAATCGGGAAGCCCACCAAAAGCAGGCCTTCTGAGCACTGGGGGTGAGGCCCAGGGTGGATGTTTGTTTCCAGGCCAGAGAGAACTTTGTTCACTGTGGCAGAGATTCCTGGTGACTTCTAATAGCAGAACTAGTAGCATGAACTGTGAAATTAATCTCAAATTAATGCAACTGTATCTCTGCTAGATCTCTAAACATGAGGTTACAAAATGCATCTGCACATTTTAAATCATTCTAGTTTAGCCTTAGCTGTTTTGGCTCAGTGGTCAGAAAGTCGGCCCGAGGACTGAAGAGTCCCGGGTTTGATTCCCACCAAGGGCACGTACCTCTCAGCTGCAGGCTCGATCCCCGGCCCCAGCTGGGGCGCGTGCAGGAGGCAACCAATCGATGTCTCTCTCTCACATTGCTGTTTCTCTCTCACATCGATGTTTCTCTCTCTCTGCCCCTTCCACTCTCTCTGAAACGAAATGGAAAAAATATCCTCAGGTGAGGATTAAAGAATCATTCTAGTTCATGCCCCTCCCTAAGTCTAACCGAGAGCAGCCACTCCTGCTCCTGAAGGTCAGCACTTCATGGTAGTCTCAGCAACCCAACTGGAGTTTGAAGATACTCAACTTGCTTTTATGTTTTTGCCTAATTGCTCACCACACTTGAGCACTGTTGGCTTTCTGTTTTCAGATGATCCTTACCTTTGCAGTACAGGGTCAGGAACCACATTTGTGCAACGAACATGGCCCTGAAAACCTGTAAATCAGTGTTTGAAATCCTACTATATTTCCCCATAGTTCCGATAGCTCCGGAGATGCTTCATCTTCATCTGTGGCTGATCAGCAGTGAGCAGTGACTTTCAACTTCAGTTTTAAGTTACTCCATTATGAACCAAGTAGTTCTTCTTTGTAAAACAAAAACAAACTTATTTGTTGTCCATTCACCCATTAAAGGGCACTTAGATTGTCTCCAGTTTCGGGCTATTATAAAATGTGTGCCCAGGTTTTTGTGTGTAGGTTTTCATTTTTCTTGGGTAACTATCTAGAAGTAGGGTTGCTGGGTCATGTAGTAAGTGCATGTCTAATTTTATAAGAAGCTGCCAAACTGTTTTCTCAAGTGTTTCCACCATTCTGCATCTCCATCAACAATGTTTGGGAGTTCTCGTTGCTCCACAACCTCAACAGCACTTTCAATTATTTCTATTTTAACCAAGTATTGATACAGCATTGTGGTTTTGATATGTATTTCCCTAAAGACTAATGATGCTGACCATCATTTCTTGTGCCATCCATATAGTCTGATTATTGTTCTTATGTCAATGTTTTAAAAAATTGGGTTTGTCTTGTTGAGTTGTAGTTCTTTGTATCTTTTAAACACAGAATATGTATTCATCAGATATGTATTTTGCCAATATCTTCTCCTAGCCTATTGCTTATCCTTTCATTTTCTTAAGTGTCATCCAAAGAGTGTTTTTAATAAATATTTTCTTTTATGGATAGTGCTTTAGGTATTGGATCTAAGGAATGTGATTACAAAGATTTTCTCCTATGAATTCTTCTAAAAGCTTTATAATTTTACATTTAGATTTATGATCCATTTTGAGTAGTTCTGCATGTGGCACAAGGGATGGGTTGACAGTTTGAAGTTCTTTTTTCTTGCAAAATGATGTAATTATTCCAGCATTTGTTTCTTTTCACAATCTTTTGATTAGGTTGCTTTTAGCAAACTCTATATAGAATCTAGAAAAGGAAAGGAAACCTGCCAGCTCTGGGGTGACAATCCTATGGCTGGAGATAGGAGGGCAGTTCCATTTCTCTGACTAGCAAGAAATGCCTAAGCAGTATGCTTTTCACCTCACAGTACAGTGTAGGACAGTCCAGCTGTCAATGCTCAGCCAAAGGGCACCAGGAACGCACCTGTGGCTGAGCAAGCTGAGCACACTGCTCACTGCAGCCAGGGAGCATGCACACTATGAGGAACCGAGAGGCATCTTAGCAAGAGGGTGTTACAAGGGACTTATATTAAGATTTGGGTTTGTGTTATATGATTTGGGGAACTTTGCTCTAAAACTAGATGCTGTCAGAAGCAGGGGTAATTCTATGACTGGGTAGCTTAATAAATCTTATGTAGAAAGAGGGAAGACTAGAGTGAGACTAAAGCTGTATCTGGTAAAGAAGTAAAGTAACGGCCGCTCATATTAGTTTGCTATTTTCAGTTTGTGTATCCCATTTGGAGGCTGCAATAAGGCACATGTTTTTGTCTGTGTTCGGACATGATTATAGAGGACTCTTATTTTTGTCCTGATCCATCACGGTCATGGAGTGACCTTTTCTGGTGCTGACGTTCTCAGAAACTGTTTATGTTCAATAGGAGGCACGGAGGCCTAGCTGTGCCAGGCCAGCTCCCAGCAACACCAAGGCCCAGCTGATAGCACCAGACCAGCTATTCGGTATCAGGGACATCTTTTCTCTTTTTCAGAATATAGTGGTTAAGAACTGAGGCCCTGAAAAAAACATAAACTGTTAGGCTACACAACAGGTTGACCTACACACACACACACACACACACACACACACACACACACACACACACGAACTGAGGCCCTGGAGTCAGAAAAAAAAATGTGTTCAAGTCGTAGGTCTGCTCTTCACTAGCTGTGGGTAAATTATCTAACTTCTCTGTGCCTCAGTTTCCTCAGGAGTATGGGGATAATCATAGTACTTGCCTCATTGGATTGTTGGGAGAAATGAGATGGTACATACTAAAAGCTTGTATGAAATAAATCTTAGTTATTATTATAATATCATAGAAAAGATTAAGAAGGATATTGGGGCAGAGAAAGAAAAACCAATAGCCCAGGTAACTGTGCCAGGTAGTCAAAGAGCAGTAAAAAAGAGAAGATAGAAAAGCACAATGACTTACATTGGGTGGTCATCCATATAAACCTGTAAACTGTCCAGTTTATTTCAAAATGCCAGATAATGCATCACATTCATAAAACATGGTGCAACAGGAAAATGTATGGACCTTACACCAAGTGATGTATCATTTCAATGAGTTCACCTAGAAACACTGAGAAGAGTGGTTGACAACTCAGCATTGTGCATTCTGTTGGACAGAAGGTTGGATGGGCTTCCCTTCCAATTTCAATGTACTATCGGCCTGTAAATAATTTATTTCTTGCTTTCATGTTTCTGGTTTCCAGCTTGCTTCTTTCTGATCCCTACTTTTTGAACTTCTCCACCTTGTTAAGCATGCAGTGCTGCATCTAATTTCTCTAGTTTTTCAATAATGCAAAAGACTCCATGTAACCAACTCAGGAAAACCCAGCCATTTAAGAGGCTGGATAATTGATATAGACTGTATTAAGAATTTGTGCCATTAAAAGAAAGTTATTGCCTGAAGGCGCTAAGGACTCATTTTAAGACTCAGAGAGAGCAGGCAGACAGCTCTGGTGGGGAGGGTATTGGTGGGGTGGAGGAATTGAGCAAAAAAGAAAAAAAAAGGGAAAGAACCCATGGATAGGAAAAACAGTGCAGTGATTTCGGGGGTGGGAGTGTGGGTGGAGGTGGAGGTGGAGAAGGGTATGGGCGATAAATGGTGATGGAAAAAAATTAATGAGAAAAAAAAGGCATCATACAGTCCTTCAAAAATAACACCCAGAAATAAAAAGTTTCATTTTAATAATCTAAGAATGGGATTTCAGACTGGGAGTCAAGAGCTGAGTGGACTCAATCTAGAAAATGAATAGGGCCTGACTCCCATAAGGCTCCTTCTGCTGCACCAAAGTATCCCAAATAAAGATAGCATCCCTCTGTAGAAGCCATTCCATCAATATCATGTTTATTTTCATTTTAGATCTAGGGGTGGGTGGGCACTGAGTGTGCTATTCATTTTGATAGGTAAGAAAACTGAGGCAATTAGAAATGACTAGTGTCAGACTCAAAAGAAATATGCAACCTCCTAGACTTGCAGTTTCAGAAGGTTTGGTGAACTCACAAGTCCCCCCAAAAGCTCCCTTACATCTCGGCTGGTTTATGAGATGGTTTTAAGCACTGCTGTGGATTATGGCTTTAATAACGGTTACAATGCAAAATCTCCCAGGATGGCTACAGTTTTATCAACCATTCACACTTCAATAATGATTAAATTCTCTTGTAGAGAGAAAGAAGTGCAAGGGGCAGGAAGAAACAGTGTAACTGTACACTGCCTAATTCTGCCTAGCACTCGCCCTGACACATGAAGGAGAAAGGCCGTGTGGTAACAAGAAGACAGAGTCAGCATCCACCTTTCACATGCCGGGTAAACACAACAATCCAAATTCTCCTAATCATCCAAATTGTATTTTTTAATTAATTTTGAGAGAGAGAGAGAGAAGCCCCCCATTGATTTGATGTTCCACTTATTTGTGCCTCCACTGGCTGAGTCTCACATGTGCCCTGATGGGGGTCGGAACCGCAGCCCCGGCCTAACAGGGCAATGCTCTAACCGAGTGGGCGACTGGGCCAAGCCGAAAATCATCTTTTAAAGTGACAAGATTATTTAATGTCCTCTTTAAGTTGTGGAAAACGAAAATATCGTGACCGTTTCGGCACAGCGGTCTAAAGTAGATTTGACTGGCTGCTTTGCTGAATCAGTGATTAGGCGGAAACCGTAAAACTGTATTTAGGCCACTCCACTGAAGACCTGGGTCCGTCCGCTTCTTCCAGGACGCTTTCCTTGGTTGCCCTTTTCTGAGCCTTGTCAACAGTTGCCCAGTGGCACCACCCCGCTTATTCTGCATTAGGAAAACCGTTATGTTGGGTCACTGACTGGCTGCTGCACGTGTGCGTTTTTTCTGTCCCGCGAACTGGATGGCGGAGGAAGATCTCCCACTGGTCTGGGAATCCGGCCCAGGGAGCCCTTTCGACCCCACTCCCTCCTGCTTCTCTCAAAACGCCGGTAACCGACTCACCGCGACCTTCCTTTGGCAGGTGTGGGAAGAGGGCCCCGCACTCGCTCCTCGGCGCCTTCCGGAGCGGCGAGCGGAGCCTCGGCCCCGCGGGGCCCGGAGCACCGCGCCCGGGACGGGCGGCGAGGGGGCGCCTAGAGCCAGGTTTTCCGACGCCAGTCGCTCCTGCCCGCCGAGCACCGGGGCGCGCTCGCACGGGGGCCGCTCCCGCGCCGGGCGCCCGGCACCCACCAGAGGGGCGTTGCTCGCGAGCAGCTCAGCTCGAGGGCAGGGAAGATTTACAGCAATAATCACAAATGACGAGCACGCGCTCCCGTCGCCCGCGACCTCGACGGTGAGGGCGTGGAGTCCCCAAGTCGAGGGCTGCGGGAAGGCCCAGCCCGCCACTGCCCCGGGGGAGGCAGGTAAGGGAAGACGGCTGGGACCCCAGCGTGAAGAGCCGAGGAAAGCGGCGACCGTCCCACCTTCCCTCCAGCGAAGGTTCTGAATTCCGAGGGACCGTTGTAACGGAACGACGGCTCCGCGCAGCGCGGGCGCCGCAGCCCGGGAGCCGCAGCCCGGGACTCCGCGACCGGCGCCTCGCAACTCGCGGGCTCGGCGCCCCTCGTCAGACCTAATTGGACGGCGGAGGCAAAGGGCGCGGAGCCCCCTGGAGGAGGTGCGCGCGCAGGCGGGTCCGCGGGGGCATCCTGGGGGGCGGAGGGGCGGGAGCAGGACTTGGGGGGGATTGCGCGTGCGCACGTTGGGAGGCGGCGGCCGGGGGCTGCTGGGAGGGCTGGGCAGTTCGGGAAACTGGTGGGCGCCGGAGAGGCCCGGCGTGCGCGTGCGCGTGGAGTCCGAGCCGCGGGAGGAGGCGGGAGCTGAGGAGGCGGCCGAGGGGGCGGGTCGCGTCTGCCGCCACGTCCGCAGCCAGAGGCCGCCGCCGCAGTCAACGGAGTCTTCTGCTCCACAGCTTAAGGAGGCGCCTCCGGAGCCCGCAGCCAGCCGGGGCTGTGCCCGCCGCTCAGGCCGCCTCAGCTCTTCTTGGTTCTGCACGCTCCCTGCGCCCGGCCCCGGGCCCGGCGGCGGCCCCCGACCCCGGCGGTAAGTCGGGCTGGGACGGCGGGGGGCGCTGTCCCGGCTTCCTGCCCCCCTCTCGGTCGCCTTCCTCCGTTAGCTCTCCTGCACCTCACCGCCCTCCTCTCCGGGCCTGGCTGCCGCGAGTGGGGCCTTGGGGAGCATTGAGCAGGAAAGGGGGAGGGGCTGGGTGATGTTGGGGGACGATGGAGGTTCGCTGGCGGAGTGTCCCCCTTCACCTGTCCCTGACTGCTCCGCGGGGTTTTGAGATTGGGGACTCCCCTTGGAAGCCCCCACCTGACTTCGCAGCTCCTTGGGTGTTATGCTGGGAGAATGGGGGAGTCGTGAGCCTGGGAGAGGAGGGGGAAGCAGCGGGGCGGAGGGGTGCCGGGGTGCCGGCTCCCCGCCCCACTGACTCCTGACCTGTTGATTACCTCTCTGGGGATCGGGCACACAAGCCTTGGCCCCAGTGACATTCCCAGGGCTCTTCCCAGGTAGGAAAGCTCGTAGCCCCACGCCTAACCTCAGCCTGAAAGTGTGGCATTGGCTGAGGCGCTGGCTGCGCCAGGGGGTGACTGGGGACCGCAGGAGCACCCATCGGTGCCATCACTGCCACCCGAGTCTAAATTGAAACCCTGCCTGCTAAACACACGCTGCCTCGAGACTGGTCCCCAGGCTTCCCCTTCCAATCAGATCCCCTCTCCTAAGCAGATCGCCTCTCCTATGTAAGAAGACAGAAATTCTGGAATCCTAGGGGAGTGGGGGTGCGCTGGGTGTACAGCGAGGAGCTGAGGGAGGTGCTGAGCTCAGCCCTAGCCACGGCTCCTCCAGGGTCATTTTCTGCCTCTCCTGCCACGTCACTCCCTCTGCTAAAGGAAAAAAAAAAAAAAAGAGAGAGACTTGCTAGTACCTAAAGGGATCAGTGTGGGGAGAAGGGGCCGCCGGGAAAGGTTTACAAATACCTAGAGAAAGGAAAATTCTTACTTGATCTGTTACACCCTTGTGAACACCGTGCTAATTCCAAATGAAAATATTTACGATATGCTAATATTTGCTATATGCTATCATTTAGCCCTTAAAACTTCAACTGGTGTGCATATTCTAAAGGACTCCCGAGGAATATTGACACTTCAACAGGTACATGTCAGTGTGTGTCCATACCTGTGTTTTTAAAGAAAGAGGAGTGTAACTTTTAATAAGCCTATATGCATCCTGTTTTGATTTTTTTACACTTTCATTTCTTTAGTCGTTACAATGTACCAGAAACCACATTCAGTAAAAAACTGTCTACATGTAGGCGCATCCTTAGTGTTAGATTTTTTTTAACTACAGAAAAATCTTTACCTTTCTTTGTTTCAGTTACTGAGTATTTGTTGTTTTGCTACTTCCTGGATAGTTCACTGGGATACATAAACACCTTCAGAGTAGGGCCTTTACATGCTGCTTCAGGCTGAAACCCGAGTACCTAATACAAAGTCTGACACATAGTAGGCACACGAAGAGCTGTTGAGCTAATGAGGTAATAACTTAGTGAAGATGGCTGATGTACTAGTTATCTGATTTGATAGTGTACTGTATTTCTGCTTAATGTTTCATTTAAGGGCAACACTTAAAAATTGCCATTTTGATACTGTCGGCTGTTACTTGTCGCTAGGTAATCACAAGTTTTAGTGGCAGGTTATTTTTTTCTTCCCTGCCAGATTCAGTGCATTTCTTGTAGTGGATTTGCTGTTGATTTAATAGGCAAGACCCATCATTAAAAGCAGCCTGTTCAGGATAGTTAACTAGAGAAGTCTAAAAACAGTAAGCTGGTGTTTCACTATACACTGCTTGTTGGTATATGTGTGTTAAAACTTTGTATAAATATATATTTGAAACTCCTTGTAGTTATTTGGCAAAGAACTTGCCCTCACATGGGAGTGAGGATGTGGCAAAGTTCCTATATATAGAATATTTAGCAGAATTTAGCTAATTTATTTATAGTCTTTTTCTTACAGGGAAATTAGCACTTACTGTTTAACAACAAGGTTTTGAAGCGGCGTTGAAGGTAAATTGTTGTACACTGTATTTTGTAGTAGGCTTTATACAACTTGTTAGTGCTGTTTAGCTTCCTTTGGTACACGGAGGGCGTTCAGCCACAGGCAAATATATGTACTATTTTCAGACTTTGTTTTCATTATTAGTGCAAACTTTACATATATGTAAAGTGGTACAGATATCCACAAACAACATTAATTCATCTGTTTTCCTTTAAAAAGAAAGCTTCCTAAGAGGCATTTATTTACTCATTTCTATCACTGGAAAAAATTATCCTTTAGGGAATAGTGTTATTAATCCTTGCTCAATGTATGTGCCAGCTGCTATAACTATGATACTACTGTATTGCACAAGTCCTTCACATTTCAATTTCTTAAAAAAGCACACACACAGTTTTAAGTATAGTTTGTTCATGTGCCAGGACCAAATGGTAAACTGGTTTATGTCCATAAATTATTTGTTCTGCCCTAAAGGCTGTTTTGTTTTTGCCTTCCTTAGAAAAGTACATTTTAAAAATAGAAACTTGTTTGCATTATGAATTCCTAGAGAGCAAATTTTTGTTTTTGAATGAAACTAAATTGATAAGTGCAGGGAAAGTGTATCCAAACTGGATTGTAAACTCTGGTTGAGAGTAGTCCTGTGTGTCGTTAATCACACTGAAATCTGAAGTGCCTAACAGCATGCCTGACACAGCTGGGACTCAAGTATATGTTTAAGTAATGACTCAATGAGTTTAGGGCAGATAGTTTACATAGAATTTAGTAATTCTGTTTAATGGTAACATTTAGAAATTGTCATTTTGACACTTTTACAGTAAGTTGTTACTTGTCTCCATGTGTATACCTTTAAATGTTACTAGATTATTTACCTTTCGTAATTTTAGGAGATTAGGGGTTTGTCTTCACAATTCCCAATTTAACAGCCCCCCTGCGGCCCCCCGTAATGATGATAATGAACAGGATGATAATGTACAAAGTGCTTCTCTTTAATGATAAAGTGATAATGTCCATAGAGGTAATACCACTAAACGTGTGACACATACATATGCAGAGGTTGGGAATGGTTTATGTGAGTAAAAAGCACAGTAGCATAGATAGTTAAGGATTTTAGCAAAAACACCTTTTTAAGGTAATTTGGTGTCTTATGACTAAATTGGGAATTAAAAAAAATATATTCTAAATATGGCTTTTATAATTTTTATTACCCTAAAAATTCCGAGGAATTTTAATACTGCATACTTGCTTTTCATACCAGTGATGTACAAGAAACTCTCTCTCTCTCTCTCTCTCTCTCTCTCTCTCTCTCTCTCTCTCTCTCACACACACACACACACACACACGCGCGCGCGCGCGCGCGCGAGTCTGTGGCCCCTTAGGATTTTCAGAGCCCTCTGATAGCAAGTTCCTCTGGTCTAGGGAGCCAGGCTTCTGGCCTGGCAGGACTCCAGATTTTCTATTTTATCGTTTATTGATAATCCTGTTGGTAACTTTAGCTAACGATATTAAATGTAACCTTAGTGTTTCTGTATAATAGTATGTAGATTCCTACATTTCAAACACTTCTACCAAACATACTCCCAACTTAAGAGCAAAGTCACGGGGGAGGTGGGGATGTGGTAGGGTTGGCGAGAGAAAGCTGGTAAATCTGACTATACCCTGAATAAGCTCCAGGCTAGAATGAAATTTCTTGAAAGTCTAGTAATCTTTAAAAATTCCCAAGCACTTTTAACTTTTTAATTAGCATATATTTAAAAACAAAATAGTATTTCAAATTGCTGTGCATTACAATGCATGCATCTTGTCTCTACTGTGGTTCTTGAAGCCCCTGACATACCATTGTCTAATCTTAAAGATGTACATTTGAAAAGCATGATTCTAGATTAAAGTGTTTTGTTTTTCTTTAAACCAAAAAGTTGGACCATATATTGGTATGCATTTTTCTTGTGATGCTTAAAATTAATGTGGATACAGATGATATTTTTATCCCACTAATTCCGTAAATACTTTGTGTCACTTTATAGCAAAAACATGTACTTACAAAATGGTACGAATATAAGTAAGATACTCAAATTGCAGACCAGGGAAAAGAGCAATAAGAGTAGAAGTCTCGAGGAGGTGTGGAGTTGGGGGAGGGGGGAATGGGACACAGGAACTTACCTAGTTGAGCAGGAATTTTAGCTTTAAGTGTCCTGGAAGCCAAAGGAAAAGGGAGATATCACATCTTTGTATCTTTATTCAGAAAAGTACACAGATCTCAAAGAGAAGAAAACATGCTAAGTATTTTGGGGAAACAAAAAGTTTTAAAAATACCTCTAAAGAAATTTATTCTGTAGAGTTCCATGCCAAAGCTGGTGATGTAGTTAGTGGGTAATTCCTTAACAGTGTGCTACAGTTAATGTAGTGATAGCGTGCAGAAGGCTGTTAGTCAGGGTTTCCTTCCCAAGGACATAACCAGAAATACTACTCAGTGATGTCGTTTTCCTCGTCAGCTTTTCGTGATTCAAGTACATTGTTTTTCAGATGGTTCACTTGGATTTGAGGATGAAAACCTAGAATAACTAGGTAGATAAAATGTATAATCTTAAAAAATATCCTTTATGTATATCACCAATTCCCAGGACTTAAAAATATTTACAGAAGCAATTACAAAAACAATACCTGTTTATGGTAGAAAATTAAAATATAGATGTTGAATATAAATTTCTCTCTACATAGAAATACTATGTAGACCTCCTCCATATATGTGTGTGTGTGTGTGTGTGTGTGATATTTTCCTCACAGTGGCAGTCTATCAACGCTCTGGTATACTTCCTTCCAGTCTCTTTATGTGCATTTTTTAAAAAGTTCGATCAATGATAGATGCCTTTTATATTCTCTAAATGTAACATTAGCATTTCCCAATAGTATCTGATCTCCATAAATTATTTTGTGTCTGCATTGTTTGTGAATTTAGCTTCTAAATTCATCTCTTGCCTTCCACGAGGCTGTACTTATTTACTATTCATTTTCAGATACTGTATATTATTTTTATTGGCTTCTCTTTCACCTTTTGATATGAGCAGTCCAGTTATCAGTGTACTTCTCTCAGCACTCTTTTCCTTGATCGTATCACCCACCCCCCGCAGCTTCAGCTATCACTTCAAACCACTCTCAGGGTCTCAGCTCTAACTCAGACTTCATGCTGAGTTTGAAGCCCCTTAAATCCAATTGCTTGCTAAACCTCTGGATGCCCTGAAGGCATCTCAAATACAGCTGTTCAAAAACAAGTCCTTTCATTGTACCTATAGTCAACAACAATGTATGGTACAGTTACTGTTAGAGGGTGGATCTTATGTTGTGTTCTTACCACAATAAAATAAAATTTTGAAAGTCCATTTTCTCTCAGAAATAAATGGTTCTCCTCACCTGTCGCATGTCTTCATCATCATCTCTATTTAGTTGCTCTCACTAGAAATTTTACATCCTATGCTCTTTTATCTCACATTAATACTCAAAGTTATGTTCTACTTCATACAGAAGCAAAAAAAATGCAAGTACTTGAGTGTCCCTGTATCAGGAACTGATTGTGGCTCTGGGGATGGAACAGGGAACACACCTGACAAGCCTCTCTCTCATGGAGCTTACATTCTAATTGGGAGAGACACAAAATGAACAGATACATGTATCGAGTGACAGTAAGCACCATGAAGAACATAGAGCAGGGCTAGGTGGTGGTAAGGGAGAGGAATGGGAGGGTGCGTATCTATTATAAGGCGGTCAGGGAGGACCTTTGATGAGGGGTATTTGCATGAAGACCTGAAGGAAGGAAGAAAGGAAGCCACGTATATGTTTTGGGGAAGAGCCTTTCAGGAGAGAGTAAGGGAGTTCCCATGTTCTAGATTGGAGCAACTCGCAAGAGGCAGAATGGCAGGAAATGGTATAGTAGGAGTGTTAGATGTCAGGCCTCAGAGGTGAAGAGATGGACTCTGGATTTTATTCTAGAAAAACAGGCAGCAGTAGAAGGGTTTTAAGCAAAGTATGACATGGCTAGACTGACAGGCCTAGCCTCCCGAGGGTGGAGGCTCAGAGGCCAGCTAAGAGTTTTGTAGTCCAGGTAAGAGATGATGATGGCTTAACCGATGGTGGTAGCAGCAGAGGTGGTGGGAAGTCCTATGCTGGATTTATTTATGCAACAATATACCAGCGATTAGGTGGGAATGCTAAAAAAGAGGACATCAAGGGTAACTTCTAAGTTTTTGGCCCAAACATTCATTTAGACAGGAAAAACTGGCAAGTTCAGACTGTTATTCCATCTCACTGGACTACTAAATTAGCCACTTACTGTATGTGATCTCTCTTGTC
Organism: Miniopterus schreibersii; assembly: GCF_964146895.1. Lineage (NCBI taxonomy): Eukaryota > Metazoa > Chordata > Mammalia > Chiroptera > Miniopteridae > Miniopterus > Miniopterus schreibersii. The sequence continues at coordinate 176,848,170 of NC_138102.1, forward strand.
CTATCTGTTTTGTTTCAGGTAGTTTCTTAAGCACAGGTCTGACAGTGTTACTCTGCTCGTGGCTCCTCACTGCCTTCCCACAGGAGGGTAAAGTCAGTCCACAGAATTTGGATGAATTTGCACATATCTTTTATGCTATCATAGTATGAAGCAATTCTAATCTTAAATGGTGGCCTTTTTCTTTTTTAAATCCCAAGATAGATCTATATGGAAAAATTAAGAACATTTTAAAAAGGGATTCTGTATTTGGAGGAAAAGCCTTAGTAGGGATTTGTGGGATATATACAGAAAGGCAGTTTTGAAATGTATGCTATTACTATCACACAGGTTTTTAAACTCCTGCTAAAATATGTAAGATGTAAAATGTATATTTAATTTCCCCGTATTTCCATACAGGGTATGGTAGCCTCTGTTGATTGGTGATCGGCCAGGTGATCTGGATTTGTATGTGTATGATACACAGATACTGGGATCGCAGTGACGAACAAACTAGACAGAGTGACTCTCCTAGGAATGAGTCCAGCTCCAAAGTCGTTATTCCTTAAGAAGGCACACATATATTCTGCCAGAAATTTCTGTATGCTTTGTTTTGAATTTGTTAGATAGTATTCTCACCTTAGAGTAAGGGCTAGAATATCTTTAGTTTCTATTTTGTATTTCCTGAACAACACAGATCTATGAAGTTATCTGTCCTTAGCCACACAGCTTATGGTCAAGTTGGGATTCAGACTCAGGCTCTCTCATCCCAGAACCTTAAACACAGTGCTCTATAATCCCTGTGATCTTACTATGATGATAAATTAAAGAAATTCAAATATGAGTGGAAACAAATCTAACATTCTGGTTTAAGGGAGTTTTAAAATTGAGGCAAGTCAGTCAAGAACTCCTCCCAGTAATGCATCATTTGATATTCTTTCGTTTTGGTGTTTGTCAGAGATTACATGTCTTTACTATCACTTTAAATCTCAAGTGTCTGTGGGATGATGTGCTGAGTTTACAAACCAGACCAGCATAAGGTTAGGTGTTCTTGATAAGTGGCCCGAGTCACTACAGCAACTAAAAGATACTTCTTTAAGCACTTGATGTGCTGCTGGACTCTGGGGTACAGTGAAGTCCCATCTTACACAGAATAGGTTTTAAAGGCATTGCAAGTTGGATTACATAAAGTTAAAATTACCTTTGAAAAATCCCACTTCTTACAACCACTAACTACCTCTACCACCCTCATTTTTTTGCCTTAATGACTGGATTATAGAAGGAAAGAAGGAATTTTTATCTGATCATCTGGTGCTTTAAAGCATTAGGAATAATTAAGGAAAGGGAAACTTCCCCGATTTCCTTTGACCACTTAAACCACTGTTCTGAAACATGCTGCAGTATGTATCAACCTTGAAAACATTATGCTAAGTCTCCTAAATAGATCTTTCTGCCTGTTCTTGCTCTCCTGTTGCATGTTCTCCCCACAACAGCCAGAATTTTCTTTTTAAAGTATAAATCAGAACACATCACCACTCTCTGTTCAGTGCCTTCCACTGGCTCTCCATCTCACTCATTATAGAAGGAAATGCAGACCTCACTCTCTGACGTCGTCTCCTGCTGTCCTCTGCCATACTTTTCTGGCTGTTCTTTGACTTATTTCACTTAGCACAACGCCCTCAAGGTTCATCCATGTTGTCGTAAGTGGTAGGATTTCACAGTATCCTTTTAATCTCTCTAGTATATACACAGATACAATAATTTAGGCTCCATGGTTTTATGACTAGGAAATACATAATTGACTGCTGGGACCATAACCCTTGTTTTCTGGCCAAGCAAGAAAACTTTCAGACCAGTCTTGACTTGTTTTCATCTTTACTTACTCAAGTGACTCTAAAAGCAGATATTTGAGCCCAGTCAGTGTGGCTCAGTGGTTGAGCATTGACTCAGGAACCAGGAGGTCACCGTTCTATTCCCTGTTAGGGCACATGCCCGGTTTTGGGCCCCATCCCTAGTAGGGGGCGTGCACAAGGCAGCCAATCAATGATTCTCTCATCATTGATGTTTCTCTCTCCCCCTCTCCCTTCCTCTCTCTGAAATCAATAAAAAAGCAAATATTTTAAAATAGTAAAGGAAATTAGGAAAAGAAAGTTTTACTGTTTTCTTAATCCCAGCAGAGCTTTATTTCATTAGGCTCTTTTACTACTTATACTTAGAAGTAATCATAGTACATATATTTTTTTCATAGTAGATTTTAGATTCTTTTGCTACCTATTCATAAGAGCTCTAAAAACAATAAAAAAGTAATCAGAATCCAACTTAGTAGTTCAGACTGATGGTATCATCTCTCTACAAGGATGTCATGTTTTTAAGAAAATTTTCAGACAGAACATATTTTAGTCATAGTACAGGTTTTTCTCTGATTCTGTTGTGAAATAAGTTACAGTTAAGTGAGCCAGTATTCTGTAAGAGGAAGCACTTAAAATTTTTGTCTGCTAACCCCCACCTTCCAACTTTCTTTCATCATCTTTAAGTTGAAGCAACAGTAACAACATATATAAGTTTGTAGTATACTATGCCTGCCATTCTTTGGTTGATGTTTAAGGTTTATTGTCCAGCCCGGCCAGGCATGGCTCAGCGGTTGAGTGTCGACCTAGGATCCAGGCGATCGGGGTTCGACGCCTGGTCGGGGCACATGCCCGGGTTGCAGGCTCGATCCCCAGTTGGGGGCATGCAGGAGGCAGCCGATCAATGATGACTCTCTCATCATTGATGTTTCTCTCTCTCTCTCTCTCTCCCTCTCTTTTCCTCTTTCTGAAAATAATAAAAAAAAGGTAAAAAAAAAGATTTATTGTCCACTAATATAATTAAAAGTACATTTTAAACACAACGAGAGAAACAAGAACTCTTGTGATAGGTGTTTAAAAATGTTCATCTGAATAAAGTTGGTTAAGTCTTAATTGAGCATGTGATAAGCAGCCACCTCACATGTTTAGGTTAAAATGAAATGTGTGTGTGGTTTTTTTTAGATCATGAATCAGGCAGATAAAAATCAACAAGACATCCCATCTTACCTTAGTGACGAACCACCAGAAGGTAAGTATGCATCTGTAACACTAAGAATGGAAAAAAATATCCTATTGAATCCAAGTACTGATTGTTTTTATTAAATTTAAAGTAATTAAGCTGTTTACCTGGCCAGTAAGTATGTTCCAAAAATAATTGCCAATAAACCTTTTTAGCTTCTAAAAGAAAACACTGACATTGGTGAATGGGGACATAATGTAACTGTTTTATTATCCTTTCATTTGTAAAGAGTGGGTGGGATGCAGAGGAAAGGTGGACTGTGTTTAGTGTTGATACTGAGCATACAAAAACTCAAGAGGCACTTGCAATTTGTTGTTAACCTCCTATCATTTCATTATGTTATAATTGGTAGCTCTCTCTTCTGTATTATACGTGGCCCTAGGGTCTGCTTAATTTAAATGCTCTTTTAGTTTGAAACTGTTATGTTATGAATCATTTTACTCCTACCTTTACTTCAGAAGTCCTTGGAAACACTAACTGTATAGCTAAATGTCTCGACTATATGCATTTTCTTATGGTTTTGGTGTAGAATATTATTACACTTAATTCAAATAGTGATCTCCTTGGACAACTGCATGTTTGTCCAGGGCAGTCATCATAGGTAAGAAAGAATCAAATTGGAGCATAAAGGATGAAGTGACAGACCAGACAGACTGCAGTAGCACACAGACGAGGGTGTCTCTGGGAAGAGGCTAGGGCTGAACTACTGGCCCCAGGTATTGTATTTTGTTCCCAGTTCTGTTACCCACTGTCCGGAACTTTCTTCCTATATTTATGTTGGTAGAAAGAAATGAAATCGCTAGGAAAATAAACAAAGTGAAAAGTTCATACTTAGGCCTAGAGAGGATGGAGGTAACTTAGCTTTAGCTTAGTGTAGTGGAGAAATAGCCTAGAAAATTACTAGCTCACCCGTTTTCTTTGCTTTACTTTTTAGGACTAGAACCCTGAGTTTTGAAAAGAACATAGAACTCGATGAAAAAGTTAATAAGGACTTTGTGAGAAAGTCACCAGGAAAGAGATAAAGGCTCTCCAGGAGCATGGCTGTCAAGGAAAACAGGCCTCAGGAATGGCTGTGCCTGGCAACCTGCTGAACAAAAGTTGTCTGCAGGGTAGATAATTATATGGTGGTAATTAAGAACACATTGTAATTAAAGAGATCACCAATAATACCTGACTTGAGAAAAATTCAACTATAAATGAAAAATTAAAAATCATTTTTAAAGAAAAATTGTTATTAAATGCTTGTGCACCAAATGTAGCCTAGCAGCATGATCCTACATGAGGTGTTCAGTGTGAAGCAGTTTATCTTCAAATCAGGATTTTCCCCCTTTCCTAGTGTTACTGACCTTGAACTTGATTACAGAAGAACCACCAATTAGTTGTTTCCATCATAATTTTATAATGAATGCAGTAGTTCCCCCTTATCCACAGGGGATACATTCAAAGACCCCCAGTGGATCCCTGAAACCTTGGATGGTACTGAACTCTCTAAATATTATGTTCTTTTCCTATACATATATGCCTATGATAAAGCTTACTTTATAAGTCAGAAAGGCAAAAAGATTAACAAGAATAACTAATAATAAAATAGAATAATTACGACGATACACTGTAAAAGAAGTACTGTGAATGTGGTCTCCCGCTTACTGTACTGGACATTGGGATTATTCATCTCCTGGACGGGATGGAAGGGGACAGCTTGAGATTTCATCACATTACTCAGAAGGGCACACAGTTTAAAGCTTATGGATTGTTTATTTCTGAAATTTATCATTTAATATTTTTAGACCATGGTTGACTGTGGGTAAACAAAACTGCTAAGTGAAACCATAGATAAGGGGTGACTATGATATATTCAAATGCTTATCTATATTTTAAGCCTTTTATTTCAGCTATTTAAAAATGTATGTTAACTATGCTTATTACTCAAATAGTTTAAATTAAAAAATTGGTTTTTATAAATTTAGCCATTGCTGAACATGGAAATTTGTAGAGAGATTGACCTTCTCAAAACCACCTCCTGATTATAAGGAGGTCTTAGGTTACTTGATTTGTGCTGTTTTTGTAAAGACTTATATTTAACCATTTGTATTTTCTCATTAGGTTCAATGAAAGATCACCCACAGCAGCAACCAGGCATGTTGTCCCGTGTGACTGGCGGTATCTTCAGTGTTACAAAAGGAGCTGTTGGTGCCACCATCGGTGGTGTGGCTTGGATTGGTGGGAAGAGTCTGGAGGTGACCAAAACAGCTGTTACAACTGTGCCTTCCATGGGAATAGGGCTGGTGAAAGGGGGCGTGTCTGCTGTGGCTGGAGGTGTTACAGCTGTGGGGTCTGCTGTTGTAAACAAAGTGCCCTTAACAGGAAAGAAGAAAGACAAATCTGACTAAAACATGGAGATACACTTGCTCTCTACAGCATTATGATGCCAGTGGCATTGACTTGCTAAATTATGGACTACAACTAAGTCAACTGTTTTGGACGTTTATCTTCTTAAACTGCTGTGTTGAAAGTATTGATGACTGGCTTTTGTCTAAAAAGAAGAGACCAATACTAGCACAGTGTATGAAGGTTTCTCATACTGAAATTCCAGCTTTTTATCTGGTAAAATGTTACACTTATCAGTTGTAACTGAAGATATATTTGAATATTTACTATAAGTCTTTTAGTTTAACTAAAAATGTGAAAGTTGAATTTCGTGGATGATCTTTACAGTTCCATATGTATAATGTGCCAGGTAACTCATCTGTCCCTTAAAAAGGGAACCTTGAACTACATAAACTGTAATTTTGATGTGCCTAATAGTTTCAGATGTCTTAGTTTTTTTATAAAGATAGTTTATTAGGCCAAGAGGCATTCTTTTCTTATTTAAGCTGGTAAAAGTAGCAGGATTTAGAGAAATTTAAAAGGTAAAGGGTTTTATGATCCTGAGTGTTAACCATCTTTTGTTAGATATGCATTATATTTATTTAATCATTGATGCCTTACAGAAGTAAAACATCTTTCCTAATACCCTAAATATGTGCAGTTCTTAGAATTATATATGGATTCTCTTAAAAGTTGTTTGTGAAGTTAGATTTCCCTCTTTAAGAATCTCAGGAGTCGTGGATAAAGGCATTTCTTGCTCTCAGCAGATAAGATAGTGCTTGACTTTTTGTTAACTGTCAGTAGTTATGACCAAACTGTATGATTCAACATGGGTTCATGCTCCATCGTCAGCACACCTCACAGTGCCTAAGGAACATTTCTTTGCTAGTCAGAAGCTGTGTTGGAAGAGTTTCAGATTAAGGAGGAACAAATAAATAATTTTAAGTTTTTAAAAATTACCTAGAACATCCAAAATATAAAAAGAATTATTCACACCTATTTTATCTCCAGGATGGCTTAAATTATAAGCAGTACTTCTTTTTAAAAACATGGTAAAAGAACCACAAATACATGGGGGCTGACTTTTAAATTGAATGAAATGGGCTCCATGGATTAGTTTTGAATGTAAAACATATAAGTGCTTTCAATGGTGTAAAGGCTTTTAAAATATGTTATCTCACCATCCTTTAAAGCAGCTGTAGACTTTGTACCATTTTCGAAGTCAACTTCAGGCAGGGAATTGAAGTTTTTGACTGTGGATGGTATGTGTGCCATGTCTTAACATATCTCATCATGTCTCATTCATTCTCAAATAATCTGACTTAGCTGAAATTCATCTTTTTGTTTTTTGTTTCATAGACATTTTAAAAGTGGCATATGTATTTGGCATTCCTCTTAACTAAGGGTTATAATCCAAGCCTGAAAAAAACTTAGTTTTCTTTATACTTAAGTCTAGAAACTTGCCTGCATTTTTTTTTTTTTCTTTTCCCCCTTGCAAGGGAGGGGAGGAAAGGTATGATGCTCTGGAGTAAAGTCAAATGGACTCCCTGAGAACTTAAAACAGATCACTCCCGCACCCAAGGCTTAAATGTTTGTAAAACAACAGTTTTGACATTAATAATGTGGATTAACAAATGGATAAGAACATAACTTTTAAAAGCTTTCATAAATACCAGCAGGAATTTTAAGCAAATCTATAAAGGTTCTTGAACCTTTCTACAGTATACAAAACTGAAAAGTCATTAAGGAGTTCATGAGAAATTAAATGGCATTTTATTTCATGCCACATTATTTAAGGTATACTTGTTAGTCTATCTGGTCAGATGTCATAATTAGCAAAGGTGGTTTTTTTTTTAAAAATCCAAAATTAATAGACGAACACAAATAATGATCTAAATAATAGTAAATAATAGTAGTGGAAAACTTGTTTCCTGCTATTGGAAAGAAATTATTGCTTCATTGCTAGTTTATATTTCTAATTTATCTTCTCTAGTCATAGGCTCTGCTGTGCTTTGTGCCTGAATTTCTAAATGACTTTAGTTCATTGTATGCTTGCATATTTATTTTTAACTTTGCTTGTCTTTAAAATTGCTTGAGGAAAATAAAATGGTTGTAATTAATTTCTGCTGCAGAAAAGCCACCTGATACATTTTATCTTACCGAGTTTGTTTTAAATTCTAAACTGTAATTTTGTTCAGGAGAGGCTTTTGCAGTGATAGCAGAGAACTGTACAAATGAACCGTTAGTTCTGGAGGTTCTTGTTGAAATGAACTTGCTATTTGATATGCATAGCTGTAACTTGAGTCTTTTTCAGTTTATTTTTGTAGATTAGCATTTGACCTGTTAAACAGTGCTAGTTCACTGCAAGAAACTAAGGTGGTTCTACATAACTGTAGGCATCTGTTATTCAGCTTGCCTTTTGAGTGGGTATTTGGCACAATGAGGATAAATGTGTGTGACCCACTGAATGACTGATCGAATAATGTTGATATTACGAGCCCTGCACTCAGTGAAAGAAGTGTCAGGTGAAAATAACTGATGGCTGAATTTTTTTGTATTAAAGGAATGGCAAAGGAATACATGAATCTGTTAATAAAGCACTATGATCTTCAAAATATGAAATGTTTTGTAAAGATCTAAGGAAATAAATGAAATTTTAAAACAGGATAATTTTTAAATCTTTAGTTACACAGCAGTTCAGAAAGTAGTGTTGCCAGTTTTTAAATTTTTTGACCTTAATGAAACGAGATTAAACATCTCTGAATATGTGTTTTGATGCCAACACATAATAATAATAATAATGAAATGCAAATATATTTTAAACAACTCTAATAAAGATTAAAAATGTAGATTTATAGGTTTTACCCCAACTTGCTGAATTTCTGCCCAGGGCTACAGTTTAACAACCTCTGCAGGTGAGTCCTATGCCCTCTGAAATTTGGGAACTGATGGAGAAGTTAAAAAGTAGTGAGCACTTCCCTCCGCCTTAAGTAGCTATGGAACCAACTGAGACGTCTCACTGGGCAGAAGTGACTCAAATGGATGGGAACCAGTTGGAGGAAGGTAGAAAATGGATATATACTGGGCATCTACTTGCCCACCAGGTGCTGTCCACACATTATCTGATTTAATCACTATGAAGGAAGTATCTTTATTCTCTTTGTACAAATATGGAACAGACTAACATTCAAGTTAGTTGAATTTCTCATATCACTTTTGAATTAGTGTAAGTCACAACTTCTGCTTAGGTCCAGAGACAGAAATGGGGCCATCAGTAAGAAGTCCTTCATTCTGCTGTTGGCATTCAGTGCTGCCTGTGTGCTGTACTGACTAGGCTCTTTTTAAATTAATGGCCACAAAGCACACAGGGCCACTCAATTCTGCCAAACTTTCTTATATACCCTCTTGTACGTTCACTTTCCTACTCCTGAGATGACGATTTACCTCTTCCTTCCAACCCCCCTGCTATACGTACTCATCTCCCATTCTACTGTCCTTGTCGGACAGCAACTCTGCTGCCTCTCATACCACCCACTCCATCAACCTGCCCACACCTGCTCCCACACTCCTCCGACCGGGACGAGTATCTCGGCTCTCATCCAAAGCCTGCCCCCCTTCACTTCCTGGAGGAAATGAACCCTGCAGTTTTCCATCTCATCCATCTCTCTCGGGTCATACCCATCAGCATGTGAACAAGTCTTAGTATTTGCTTTCTTTAAAGAAAAATTTCTTGAAAAACTGCAGTTTCTTCCTCTTTATGTAGTCTTTCAACCCACTCCAGCTGCCTTCTTACCCTTTCAGGCCACCAGAATCACTCCTGACAGGGCCAACTAATGACTTCCTGTTTGCCAAATCCATAAGTCACTTGTCTGTTATCTTGGTTGGCACCTCCTGGCATTCAATCTTACTGACCATGCCCTCTTCCCTTGGCAGACTTCTTCCTCTGGTCCACCTTTCCAGGACTGGCCAGCCACTACTACAAATCTGTACTTTGTTTTGGAGTAAGCTCATCGGAAGTCATAGCTTTACATTTCATAGATATGCAGATGACCCCTGGATATCCATTTCCAGTCCTGACTTCTCACAACTCCAGACTTTGCCATTTGTCTCTTTGACATCTCTGCTCAGATATCTAGTAGACATCTCAAAATTGAGCACCACATAATTATGTCAGGACAATAAGCATAAACTAGTTTCTCCAAGGGTTTCCCATCACACTGAGAATGAGACTCTGCTCTAGATGGACCTGTAATGCTCATTTGACCCTGCGACACTCTCCTGTACCTCAACCGTGCCCACCATTCTTTTTCTTGAACAAACATTCCCATGTGACTGGGGGAGTAACTAACCTTGTGTGTGCCTGAGTCTCCTTATCTGCAGACCAGTAAACAATGGTACCGAACTCCTACGGTTGCAAAGCACACTGTGCCTGGCTCTTGGTGCTGCAGAGAGATTTCTTTTACTCTCCTAACTAAGGAACTGAACAGATTTGGATAGTGAGAGTTACTTGCATTTGCTCAATGAAGACAAGGCCTGCGTCTTCATAATATTTTCCTTAAGAAAAGGCCATGTACACATAGTGCAAAGATGTTTGAATATCAGAGTCAACTGTTGGGCTGTGTATTTGTTACAAAGTTCAAGCTGCACAGCTGAAAGTGGGCCAGGCCAGTCTTTATCTGGGTAATGTTTATCTTGGAACAAGATTTAGAAACAGAAATGTGAAATGCTACTAAACTCAGTACCAACCATCACACACTTTTTTCCCTTTTATAACCGGACCTGAATTTTCACAAAGTTCTTAAAAATGCTCCATTTACTTCAAATGTATATAAATTACATCATCTCAAATTTAAGGAATTTTAGAGAAGCTTTCATAAAAATCTCTAAATTTGTTGGTACTCACTCTTTTGGCAGGTCAGGGAGGGGTAACTTTCCTCATGCCAACTCATAAGCAATCCTTTTTCTATTCACGAGGTTTGAAAAGAAGTCGGATCATAGTAAATCTGGGCGGTGACTTGGCAGCTGAATGGCCTAAGCTTCAGTTTCCTCATCTGGAAAATGGGGAAAGTAATGAATGCACTTAAAAGCATTTCATGGGAGAAAAATGGTCAATTTTAAACAAGTTGACCATACATGTAAACTCCAATTGTTCTTTTTGGACAAGTAATAGTTGGTTCTGAAAGACATTCATTTATTCTAACCAGGAGATAAAGTCAGCTTTCTCTAAAAGATGTATTAGAAATTTGCTGGTGTTTCACTTAACACTAAGCTACAGAATTCAGCCCCCAGTCGTGATGTTTCAGAGCTGGTGGGGAAGAAGGCTGGGTCTGCATCCCAGATGAAATGTGCTCTATGAATTAAAAAATGTATCCATACACTAAATTAAGGGGGTGCACTTGTCAGTTTCTTAGAAATGATTCACTTATGTATCACAATAATGCGCCCTTTAATAGTACAGGATTTAAAAAAAAATAGCTTAAGGTCAAAAATCAACTTTATTTAAAACAAATGCAATTTATATTTTAAAATAGAGCATATGAGTTGGAGATTACTTACTTAGAGGTAATTTACACTACAACTCGGGCTACGTAGGTTCTTAAAATTACTCGTGCCTAGAAACTGCCTGAATCACGAGTCTTTGCTATTCAGCCTCCCTCTGCATGGCCAGCAGCAGCAGCAGCCAGCGAGTTACTCATCAACATGTAATGGTGCCACGGGGTTAAATAATGGCCTTCCTTTTTTGGCCTGGATTTTGCCAAAGTTAGCCTCAAACTCTTTTTTCGTTCCGTTTAGATCTGCCAGATGTCCATCCTTTACTCTGTAGCCTAAGGAACTCAGTTTCCTTATCCTGTACTGTACTATCTGCGGTGTTAATTCAAGAACCATGGGTGTCTCTCTAATCTGAGCTATGGAAACTCCTTCTTTCAACAGTCCCTGGATTCTCTCTTCCAAAACGGGAACGGAATAATATAAAAGGGCAGGACATTTCAAAACTAACTGCTTCAGATCATGATCTGTGCATTTAAAGGCATTTTTAGAGAAGGAAATACTGTTCTGTATACTTCTTGGGCCAAGCTGAAAAAGAAACCCTTTCAGTTTGGACAGAAGTTGGAGAATCTCAGAGTCTGTGAAACCTTGCTCCTGGAGAAATGCCAGGGTTTCCTTTATAGCTGCAGAAGAATTTAACAAAACGAATGGGTTTTGGCTTAATAACTTGAGTAGCCACACTTTGATGTTGGCCTCGGAGCCACCTAAATTTAGGTAACTCTCCTGGAGAAGCCTTATCATGAGTTTGTTGTTCTCAACGGGATTACGAAAAATACTAGGTGCCGTTGTCAAAAATCTGCCAATGACCACATTTTTCAGCCCCAATTCTTGAAAGAACTGAATGTTCAGTTTCTGGTTCTCCTGGTCTTTAACAGTAAAGAAAGATTCTGGAAACTGTTCTATTAACTTGACTAGCTCGTCCTCGTTTTTGCAGACCGACTGCCAGAGTTCTCTCTGGGTGTTAACAGCGGCTGGACTGCAGACAATGGCTTCTGGGCAGCGTTCCAGAAGCCTGGCTATGGCCGTCTCATCGGCACCTAGCTGCTGTAAGAGACTTGCAATTTCTTCGACATAGGTTTCATGCTCCAAAAGGACCCATCCTCTTACTCTGCGAACTTTCCTGACGTCCACTGAAAGTTTACAGAGCTTTTCCACTGTACTTTGATTTTCTTTGTTTGAATGATTACTTGTGGAATAGGTGACGCAGGCTAAAAAAGGCCTGTACTTGGGAGCTGACAGCATCTCTCTAGAAGAACACAGCCTAAAAGGCTGGGATCTCATCAGCAACTTCAAGAACAAGCCCGCCATCCACCTGCTAATCCCCACCGTCCGGGGCCACAGGATGTACTCAGGGTGCCTGGAAGAAAGAAAATACAGGTTTAACATAAGGGGTGTGGATGTGTAGAACACAAACACAAATCTGAGCTGTAAGTAGTAAGCATGGAAATAATATGAATTTAAATTAGGAAAACTACTCGTGGAGTATTAAGTATATCCTCTTAAATGATTTATAAAATAATTACACTTCTCACAACTTAGACATCTTATACTTTATACATTGTCTATTTGAGCTTTGCAGCAACTTTGTGAAGTAGTTATTTCTATTTGACAGATCAATGGCAAGACCACAAAAACTTCAAAGATTCACAGACTGCACGTTATTTTGACACAAAGCCCCCTCCTACAACGCTGATATGCTTCTCTTTATCATATCAGTGTAAGCTGATATATTACCTACTTACACACACAGGTTTTTTTGTTTTTCTTTTTAACATTGTACATTTTCAAGTGATGTTTAGCTGAAGCAAATACTTATTACAAAAGGGGGGGTGTCATCTCTAATTTTACATTTCAGAGTATATATTTTTGCTGAATAACTATTACCCAAAATAAATCAGTTAATTTGTTTTAAATGTATGCTTGTTCTATGAGAATTATGGGAAAATTTTTAATAAATCCAGAATTAAAATAAGTCTTAGCCAGGTACATTTTTTAAAATAACAATTAAATTTACTGGGGTGACAACAGTTAATATGAACATACAGAACATACAGGTTTCAGGTGTGGGTTTCTATGTTACAAGATCTGTATATTGCTCTGTGTGCCCACCACTCAAAGTCCTATCTTCTCCCATCAGTCTTAGCCAGGTACAATGAGAAACACTGTGTGACTGCCCCAGCAGGACCATGGGGGTGCATGTCAGTTGTGAAATGGGGACCACACGTTTACAACAGTGTAGCCAGCTGTCCGCAGTTCACAGCTTTACTTACCTAGAGAGGGCTATACTGCTCCTGACACATTGTAGCCTTTGGCACTATTTTCTCACATTCTGGTAAAAACATGCCTAGTTTGTAGCTTTAACTTTTAGTACCTAAGAGTGAAATGTCTGGGCTCTACCACAAAAGTGTAGTACTGAGCTATTTGGCTAGTCAGCAGCCTTCTCTTAATATTTGTAGCTTTGAAGGAAAACTGAAAAAAAAGAAAAAGAAAAAAAAAAAGACCATTTCCAATCCCTGCCCTTAATAATGCCTTTGCCTATATGACAAGCACTCTCCACTTCCAAGCCTGTCCTAACTACTCAATGATTATTCTCTAAGGAAAAATAATAGGGAACAAACAGCTGTTAGTGCCGATTGTGTCCAAAATAATCATAGGCATAGCTTCTGTTTTACTTCTAGTGGTTCAACCAGAGTTTTCTCAGATAATTTCTAATACCAGTTTCCTTCAAATAACTCAAATTGCCAAGATATAAATAATAAAGTGTTTTTTAAATTTCTGAGAAGACTAGGATTTTAACAGGAAGGAGGTACACATAATGAGGAAGGGCAGGGGCACATCTAGGTTGGAGCCCCACACCCCACTGTGGCGGGGCCCCACAAGCTTGGGTCTCACATCTGTACCACAAGCTGGAAGGAGTGCACTCTGCAGCCAAACTGCCCACACCCTGCCCTGGCTCTATTATGGGGTCATTTTGGAAAAGTTACTTAGGCTCAGATTAAACAAGTGAACAAATAGTAATTAGAACTCAGCCTCACAGTAAATGTTCAGTAAGTATTACTTAAAATAACAATAGCATCACCTGTAAAACAGAACAGCAGGTAAACCTTACAGGGATACTGCAAGAGTTAAAATGAATGTCAAGTACTTTGTACAGAGCCTGGTATGTAGTAAGTGCTTAATAAATGGTAGCCATTACTAGGAACCATCTGGAGCTAAAATTCTTGTAGTAATATGACTTTAAATTGTATTTTTAGACAGAAGTTCATTATTTACAGAGAATAACTGGAAATTGTGAAAATTGTATTTTAAATGCTTTTATAAGCAAAATAACTGCTTATAAAAATAATACAGTCTCACTACAGAGAATCTGCCAAATCTTTAAAGCGTATGGATGTGGAAAGTCTTTCACAACCCCATCACCTACAGACAGCTTCACATTCTGACATTAAGTCCAGTTTTTTCCTATGCTTCTTGCCCCCCTATTATAATTTTTAAATACATAAATCTGCGTTATACATGAGAGTTAGGTTCTAAACTCAGCCTCTAAAGCGAAAATTGCAGAAACTCAAATTTTCTTTGAAAATTTCAAGCAGGCACCACACTGGATACCAACATACCATCTTCTGGGAAGTCCCGCGCAGCCAGGGTTCCTCCAGGCCTGGAACGGGTCCCAGTGTTTGGCTAAGTACCAGGTGAAGTCGCTGGCTTACTCTGGGAGTTACATTATAAAAAATGACAGATCATTAAATATTAGAACCACACTGACCACGCATGACACCCTTGCCCAGCGGTGAGGCTAAGGGAAAAGCAGGCTGCCTCCCACTTCCTGTGCTCCAGGGCGAACTAGCACACGTTGGAGCGAGTTGTCTGGACAATTCAAATGTCTGGCTGGCTCTAGCTCACGCTCTCCCCGATGAACAAACACAGGTGACTACATCAGTGGAAAGTGCAAATGCTGTGGCTCCTCTACAATCAACACACATCATACAGGGGTGGGCAAAAGTAGGTTTACAATAATTAATTGATGATAATACAAGAATAAACTTGTGTACTCACAACTGTAAACCTACTTTTGCCTACCCCTGCATATATAATTTATTCTTTTATTTTATCCACTATATCTAACTTTGGCATCAAAAACTCTCTAAATATTTAAACTGAGCACATGATACATGGGATGGCTATACTATAATTTTGCAATTTATTTCCTAATATTGAGCAGTTGGGCTATTTGTAATTCTTTGCTATATGCTGAGTGTCTGTCCACATTTCCTATCTGTTCCTTTAGGATAATTCCTAGAAGTCCTGAAGAGGAGCTGTGTGGAGTTCAGTTGTTAATTTACTATCCGGGAAAACTTTCTCAACGGACATTTGCACAAGCAGTACGAGTGAGTCTCTCATCAGTTATCACTGTGATATGTGAAAAAGAATACAACACGAATTTAATTTCCTTTTATTTTATTAGCGAAGCTGAGCTCTTAATAAATTATTCTGACCATCTGTGAATTTACTATTGCCTCTGTGAATTTACTATTCCTGCCGTCTGCCTTTTTTATCAGTGGCGTTAAGTAAACTCACAATGTCGTACAACCACTACCACTATTTCCAGACTTCTTAGTCACCCCAAGCACAAACTTTGTACCCAGCTGAACAGTAATTTCACACTCCTTTCTCCACTCAGCCCCTGGTGGTTTCTATTCTGTCTCTATAAATGTGCCTGTTCTTGGTACTTCATATAAATGGAATCATATAGTATTTGCCCTGTTGTGTCTGGCTTATTTCACTCAGCATGTTTTCAAGGTTTGCACACAGTATAGCATGAGTCATCAAAAATAGATGAAGCCTCCTGTCCCCGTTATGGGCTCTCATGAAACCATGGATGGCTCCTCTGTGCCACTTGTCATGTGCTGTTTCTGTTTCACCCTCCATGAAGGCAGAGACTGGTCACCGTGGTCCAATGAATTGCTTCCCTACCCGTGACCTGGCTGACATTGGGGAGTCTATGGAGGCACTCCTAGTCAGGTGACATTTGTGTGTGTTTCTCCATAGCAACCAGCTCTTGATACTGTAGCACTATACTCCTATAAGTTTGTCATTCATTCAACCAGTAGTGTTTTGGCTTTAAGCACACAATGTGTCAGACATTATGCTAGCACTAGTTCTCCTAAAATGTTTCTTCCTACCTCTGGATCACAGACCCATCAGAGAACCTGATGAAAGCCACAGACTCTCTTTCAAAAAAAAAAAAAGAAGACCAATACTTACTTTGCAAAAAGATTTTAGCAGGATTCAAGCCCTGCAGCCCAACTATGAACAACCTGCAGGAGATTGCAAGCACCGGGAGGGCAGGGTCTGACTGCTCTTCTGCTTTATCCCTGTACCCAACAAAGAACTTGGTCAACAGAGGAATAAAATCAGTGTTTGTCAACGGAAACTGAATGAACAAACCACGTTCATGAGGTTACTTACTCTAGTGGCTAAAACTGTGGCCTGCCTGGGCTTAATTCCCGGTCAGGTTGTATTTACTGTGACCTAAGGAAGTCATTTCACCTCTCTGTGCCTCAGTTTGAGCATCAGGAAAATGGGGGCACTACATGCTGGGTGATTGTGAAGATGAAATGACTTAATATCATAAATCACAGAGTACTCAGAAAACTCATTGAATCATACAACCCATTTTAAAGATGAGAAAACAAATGAAGTAACAGGTAAAGTAACCTGTCAAAGGCTGCTCAGCTAATAAAGGGCAGCCCTTGTATTCAAACCCAACAGCTTGGCTCCAGAGTTCAGCCCTTAGCCCTGCGCCCTACACATAATGATGCTCTTGGTAAATATTTGTTAAAACACGCGAGCTATTCTCTGAAACTTCACGTCTTCTTAGACATTTCTGAGGAGTGAAATCCACTTCTGTAATATGCATAACTTTCATAATTAATACGGGTCCCTCTGGAACACCGGTAATTTCAACGAAGTTCCACTTCTATAACACGTACGAACTGCTGAGTTTCGATTAACCCCAATAAAAGCAAGGAAAAGCGAAGGCCCAAGGAAGAGAACCTTGGGGAGCGATGGAAAGCCACACACCCATCGTGGGGGCCTCCGCTTTTCCCTAGAAACATCCGACCCGCGGCGCCCTGCGCCCGCGCAGGCCAGGCGGGCGGAGCGGGCCGGCGGGCAGGGCGTCCGCGTTCGCGGCGGCGGCCCTGGACCCCGCCTCTCCGCCGCTGCCCGGCGGGGAGCGACCCCCGGGGGCGGAGAAAGGGCGAGACTCACCTGCAGGCCTCCGCTCCTGGCGAGGCGCAGCGTCCCGGGCCGGCTCCGTCCCTCCGGCCTCATCCGCCGAGACTCCCGTGGCCTGTCGCCTTTCCGAGGACTAGGAACGCGGCCCAGGCCCTCGAGCGCCTCGCGAATTTCCCTCAGCAGCGCCAATTAGGCCACCTGACCCTTTACCGGCAGCCAATCAGAGCATGGCAGACCCGCGAGCCCGGATGTACGCCCCCAGCGCAGCCAATCAGGGCGCGGCGCAGAGGCCACGTGACCCTCCTTACGCCCGAGAAGGAGCGAGGCCGGGCTGGGGCGGTAGTGGCGTGGGAATCGGCTTTCGGGGAGCTGCGCCCAGTTACTGGCGATTACTGCCTTTGGCATTTTCCCACTTTCCTTCCCAGCGCTGCAGAAAAGTTGGGAGTTTTAGTCATTTTGTCCCGTGGGGAATGTCACTAGCCCGTAAGAAAAGACGTAGAATTAACTCAGAAACCACTGGATCTTTAAGCTTGAGCCATTCAGAAGTCCCCAAATAATTCAATAAGTTCAAAGAACTAATTGACAAAAGAAATATTTTTAAAAGCCCCCAAATCTCTTCAGATCCTATGGAGCCTTCCTACTGCCCACGGTCCCAGCCTCCCCCTCCCCCCCCCCAGCAGTCAGAGAAGGGGTCTGATTCATCTTTAAAAACCTCCCTCCTTCTGCCTTTAGGAGAAGGCAGGACCACCTTCTCCTAACTACTTGCCTTTTCTGTTAACTGCCGAGTGGCTGACATTCCAGTTATTCCTTGTGACGCCAACTTAATAAACTGATTTCTCCTGAACGCCAGGCTCAGTGCCTGTCCCATCTGCTCTCACACTGACCCATCCAGTCTATTTATGGGGCGCCTGCTGCGTCCGGCGCGGGGCGCACAATGCGAAGGCGGCTGCGGGGGACGAGACGGGGGGTGCGGGGGGGGGGAGACAAGCACGGTTCCTGTTCTGGGGTTTACATTCCCGTGCAGGAGGAAGACGTTAACCGCCAATACCGCGGTTAATCGCAGCCGGAGTTAAATGTGTCCGAGGTGAGGATGCCCTGCCCCGCCAGCTGCGCCGTGCTCGCGCGGGGAGCTGGGTCAGGAGGCCGCGAGGTTCCCCAGCGCCCCCCGCACGCGGCGCGCAGCTCCAACAGCCTCTACACCCGGCTCGGCGGCGCCTCTGCACCGCCCCTCCCGCCTCGCCAGTGAACTGACTTTCCATGAACAGTGCTCGGCACACGGTAGGGACTCAGGAAATGCTAACCAAATCTTTGAGTCTAGCCTTAGCACCCCATCTGTGTTCAACGGGCTTTGTTGAGAGGGACTAACATTTTCTACTTCAATTCCAGAGAGCAGCAGCAAAAATCCTGGCTCCTTGTCTCAAGATTGACTTTGATCTCCAGGATATTCTAGAACTAACTGCGTGGCTTCTGTACACTATAAGGCAGGGCAGTGCTTGTCCAGTAACCCTTTTCCAAGTTACCCTTACACAGAAACCTTATTATTTGTGGTTTTATTGAACTCTTTTCCCGAAAATACAGGGACTTGGGGTCCAGACTAACCAAAGTAGTTCACGTGCATTTAGGAAAAGGGAATTAGAGTAGGATACAAAGAGAAAGAAGTTATGGAAGGTACACTCAGGCCTCAGAACCCTATGGTCAGGAGGAAGGGAGCAGCGATGTGCGCTAGGGTGCTGGCGGCTTGTCCCAGGGTTCCACATAACTGTGTGAGGGATAATACAAATGACCCTGTGAATTGTATTCAAAACTTGAAACTGACCAACTCAGTTATACCAACTGTATTAAATGTTACCCAAAGCCTTTTCCATTCTAATATTTAAACAGTCTAGGACCATAAAATCGGGCGGGGGGAGGGGGGAGGACGACGACTTGGCTGGAGAAATGGGGGAAAATCACCTACTGTTATGCGTATTATCTATAAGAAAATCACAAACATGTTTGAAGTGGGAAGATCCTGAAATTTCTAGTATGTGAGAGTTGCATTCAAAATGATATGCATATCATCAGTCTTTTATATCCCAAATTTACTAATTTATTTTAAGTGAATGTAAAAATATAAGGACTTTGCATAGGTTCATATAAAAGCTTGGTTCTCTCAACTCAGTTTTTCCAGGTTGTCAGCACAGTTTTTGGTAGTAAGAATTCAAGACATATTTGCTGCATGAGTAAAAGGTCTTGAATCCCTCAACCACCAACAGGCAGGGTTTTAGAACACTAACTCTTTTAGTGAGGGGAGAACACTTACTCAAACATAGTGCATCTGCTCGGTTGGAGCACATTGATTGATACCTCCCTTTCCCTTTCAGTGATTCTTCTTATTAAAACAAATTAAACCAAACTGGAAAAGCTTTCCCCAAAACACCACTAAAAAAGAAAACCACTCCCCCTACATATCAGTGTAAAATATCAGTGCCTTTGCTGAAATAGCGTTCTTTTACTGAAATACTTATTCACATTAAAACTGAATCTTTTATTCCCTTGGATGGTGATGGCCTGTCCTAGGTCTATGAATTTCTCAGTTCTGCACAGTGCAATCAGGTCCAAAGAGTATTATGTGAATTAAAATATTACCTTAATAACAGTGGTGAAAGAAGATAAGGCACATTTTTTTCTTTTCTCAGTAACAGAATTTATTGATCAGTATTAATTCATTATCCAGGATACTTTTAAAATACATGTCATCTAAAAGTTGTTGTTTCCGGATTTTTGAATCAAATTTATCTTGAGTTACCTTTAAATATGACTATCACACTAAACATCTATCATTACTAAAAATAAGAAAACAAAAACTTACTTGTTATAATGACAATTAGCCTACCGGAGACAGGAAAAGGATAACAGCAACAACAACGGCAGCTGACCAGAGCTGCAGCACAGTCACGCAGACAAGCACCGCGTAGGCAGAGAGTTATCCAGCATGGCAACCCTGTAGCTAACGTTTACCTAGTATATCTGACCAAATGCCAGGCACTGTCATGAGCATTTCATATGCAGTATGAAGCAGACACTACTCTCATCCCCATTTTAGAGATTAAAAAAAACCAAAAAAACACACAGAAGGTTAATAACTTGCCCAAGATCTCCAAGCTAGTGGGTGGCAGAGACGGGCATCTGATCCAGAGCCCACATTCTTAGCCTGTTATTCAGCAACAACTCATAATTATGGCCCCCATTACTTGAAAAAAACTTTTTGGTTTTATATCTTTCTTGCAGATTATTTTTAAAAGTATAAAGCATTTGGAGGACAATATTCTAATTGGGAATAATTTTGAAAAATATTTTAATATTTTACTAAATACATGGGTGGGCAAAAGTAGGTTTACAGTTGTTCGTATGGAAAATACAACAATTAATAAATAACAATATAAGAATGAACTCTGTGCTGCATGTACTCACAACTGTAAACTTACTTTTGCCCACCCCTGTATATGGTAGCTGTTCCTTCACTCAGAATCATGACGTGGTTTATAGAATCTCTTTAATTTGTAATCACATCTCACAAACCAGTGAGATCCCCTTTTCCTAAAACAAACAAAGAGTAAAAAAAGAAGAAAAGCCACCACCAAATCACAAGATTCCATATATGCATATACTTTAATAACAAAGGTCACTTTAGCTGTAAATGAACAAAGAAAGGCAGACAAGGAGAACTTAACACATGATACTTCCACAAGTTTGGTCAAACAGGTATACATGAAACTTTAAAGCATATACTGTCTGTGTTAACAGAGGCTATAACTACCAAATTTGATTACACATATTTCCTAAAACATTTTTATCAAAGAGTGCAAAGTTAGAGCAAACAATGATGTCAAGAAAATTTTAACAAAGTCTTTTAAGAAAGTCTAAAAACCTCCTATTTTCCCACATTGACTCTCAAAACTTTGATTTTTTCTTTAATATCAGAGTACCAGTTTGCCACTTTAACTTTTACCATACATGAAAAGTTATCAAAAATATATTGATGGGTCTATACTAATTGTGCTATTTATATTTACATTAAGCAAATTCTTTATATACAAATTACCATGTGTCCTATGTGAAATTCATTAAAAAGTTAAAAACCACAGAAATGTCATTAGAAACAACTGCTTTCCATCAATGAAGAACATTTTAAAATAATTTAACTGAAAAAAGTATTGAACTCCCCACCAATTTCAGCTGCAACAGTATTCCTCCTGAATGTTTTCTGTGATTTAAGGGGAAAAAAAGAACTGGGTAAAGCTTGATTGCAAGGAATTAAACGATAAAAATTTGATGAGTGTTTACTGATCTTTAAGAAATTTAGAGTCTATTTAGGTTGGCAATTAAAAGCAGCAATAATTTTTAAAATTATTTTTTGTTAAAGAAACAAAAGTCTTTAAAAACTGTCAAATGCACTGTGTAAATACTTTTCATATAAATTTATATCACAAAATAGTATCCCATAGTGAACTGAGTACAGGCATGGCTGTTTGATACTTCCAAAAAGGGCCAACTTTAAAAAAAAATTAAACTATTTCCAAACTGGAAAGAATTTAGATTTTAAAAGTATCACAATTAGGTAAAAGAAATTTATAAAGACTTAAGAGGCAAATATTTGGGGAAACACTCATAGAGAGATTATATTAATACCACTAAAATTAAAAAGTCACTTTAATTGTTTTAGATTCGCAGTCACATAGGAAGGAAATGAAAAAGATGTTTTTTTCCTGAGAAAAAAACGAGCACAAATTCATAAGCTTTCACATTTAAATATAATTGATTAAGATGGCCATAAACCAAGTGCAGCACTTTGTTCAGTACAGATGCATTTCTCTTGTCTAAGAACTAACTGATTTTGTAACAATCACTGAAAAATTTATGACTCTCTGGTCTGAAAATACAGATTAGCTCCATTTTGGAAATTATCTTAATTTATGTTGATTACACACTCCACTAAAGCAAGAATCAAGGCTGTAAAATATTTACCTAATTAATTTGTGCTCTGTCGCTGGACTTTAGAATACTGTGTGTCTTCCTCCTGACTAGGACGTTTCCCGCTGGTGAGACCAGTGCCCACGGAGCTTCTTCCTACACATTTAAAAATATACGTTTATAAAATAGGAAAAGTGAAGAGAACAGTATGCTCAAATGCTTTATTCGTTTTTTTTAAATCCTCATCTGAGGATAATCTCCATTGATTTTAGAGAGGAGAGGAGAGAGGATTTTAGAGGGAGAGAGAGGGAGACTGCCAGATAAAACACACTCCAGTAATAACACCTGATCTCTTTTTAAAAAAATGATCACCCCTCAAATGCTGCCTTGTTTTTATGATATAATGATTCAAATTGCAAATACATACTGACTTCCTGACATTATTAATATTACCCTTACTAAGAATATATGTGCACCCTGGCCGGGTGGCTCAGTTGGTTGGAGTGTCATCTAGTACACCAAAAGGTTGCAGGTGGGATTCCAGGTGAGGCCACGGACCCGGCTGTAGGTCTGGGAATTCCCTGGTCAGGGAATACACGGGAGGCAGCCATCGATATTTCTCTCTCATCGGTGTTTCTCTCTCTCTTTCTCTTTCCCCCTCTCTCTAAAATCAATGACCATGTCCTTAGGTGAGGATTAAAAACTTAAAAAAAATATATATATATGTGGCAACTAAATATATCATACAGAAAACCACTGTAGACTAGACTTTGTAAGGAAAACTCATGTGCAAAGGACTAAAGGTCTATGATAAACTTTTTGGCCTTATTCACGGGGCCACTGACACTATTACCTTTTAGCTGATAAATATATCTAGAGAGTAAAAAATAATGAACGTTCTGAAAATATCACATTTTGAGTTTTATTTTATCCTTAAAATTGCTCTCCTTATTCAGTTTGAGAGAAGATCTTTACCTTGACCCAAATCCTACTACATGTAATGATGCTTTCTGTCTCTGAAATGTCACTAATGGAGTTAGGAAGTGTGTTGTATGTATGTGCACACACATTTTAAAGAGATTTTAAAAACATATTGTAGTGAGGTTTAATAAACAATATACTTGATTATTAATCTCTTGATGTTAAGTGCAGAAATTTCCTTTTGACTTACTTCCGCTGCTGCTGCATCCTGGGATATTTTCTCCAGGAGAATACCCCATGAGGCCTCCATTCCCATTAGGATTAGAAGGCACTGATGCAAGAAGACCTAAAGGGGAAAATGTCCAATTATGATCAAGATCAAATCAAGGGTAGGTACACAAACAGCTGCCAAAGCAGCAATCAAAGGCAGCAACTGACGCACCTAGTCCCCGGTATCGTGAAAGCTGCTGGTAGATCTGCTTCATCCTCTCAATATTCAAACGGCTTGCCTCGGCGTGGTTCACCATCGGTTTAGGGTAATTGACTCCTATCAGACATTTGGCTACCTTCTGGATACCTTCTGGTGCATTCCAGGGATCATAGATATACTTTGCAGGGAAGCCTCTTAGGACAGGCAAATACCGCCTTTTGGGAGAAGGAAGAAAAATTATTAATAAAATGAACTATAAGCAAATTATAAAGAAACTATTTATTAGCTATGAATGACCAAAATCAAATCAGTACCATTTAAATTTTTTGTTTACCCTTCTTCTCGCCTCTGCTGACCATCATGAGTGGGGTATACTTAAAGCGTTGCTTAAACATGAAAAGCTCTTCCTGGATTAGTTATTCCAAACTGAATAATAATCACCCTTGATTTACCTGATATAGTCTCCATTGGGATCTGTTCTCCTACCAAAACCAACAGGGCAATAGCAGTGAAAAAACTGTTGAAAAAAGGAACTACAAGACAGCCACATCCAACTTCCAGCATTTATGCTCCAATCTGCATCAAGTAATAATTCTTCAAATACCTTCAGAAGTAACAGTAACCAATTAGTTTGCACACACATAATTCTCAAAGCAAGCATTTTCCAGGTCTTTGAAGATCAAAAGTCAAGACAAAGAAAATCTAGCATAGAACTGTAAAATTAAACATTCCAAAGTTAGCTTTCTTGTCTATGTTTTATTCTACAATGAGTTATTTCAGGAAAAGAAATATATCAGTAATATAAGTGGATTTCTGAATAGAATTTACCTTTCTAATCTTTGCAGTTTTATTGGGAGGAGGGTAAAAAATTATTCAAGTCACTGATATAAAAGGAATATGAGGAGATTAAAAAATGGAAGACAAATAAAAGCAATAAACACTTTCAAGAAAGCAAAAATGCTACTGAAAAAAATCACCAACAGAAACTTAGAAGCTTAGTATACTGGCCTACCTAAAGAGAACATCCAAATATAAATGACCTTTGAAAATGCACTGGCATTATTTCTTGATCCAAGAGGAAAGCAGAATTAAATGATATTTAAATAAATTCATGAAGTATGTGCTACACATCTACCTCATATAAACTTTGTACTAGGAAATATAACAGATGCAAAAAAATACAGGATCAGAAATGGTCCTTGGAGACGCAAAATTTATGACATAAGTAGGAAGGTAAAACATATATATATAAGTCCTGTTATATATAACTACAAGATGATGCTACAAAAAATAGTACGCTTCCCTTTACATAATAAGAGTATTACTAAAAAGCTGTGATGTTGAAGTGAAGTGAAATTATATATATTTTAAAATTTATACTACGAATTCACTATTTCTAAAAACTCTTGGGTGAATCCCTTCTGTAACAGAAATGATCACCTATAAATATGTTGACGCAATTACGTCTTGAGTGTTAAATTTTATACTTCCTTGATGGCGAGGCTGGTTTAGCCACAGAAATGACTTGAAATTAACTGAACCAGTTTTTGCCATATCTCCTGTCTGATTATACTTTTGGTCTCCAAAAGTGTGACTGTATTGCGGGAATTAAATTCTTTGACCACTGAAAAACTAGATTATAAATGAATAAACATAATAGACAACTTCTAGGAAATGTTTTAGTAAAGTATAGAGTCCTTCAAAGTAAGGCATGCTACATTAGTTAGAACATTTACCTTCATTCCTTCCTCCCAACTAATCCACAGGTCACCTCGTGTAACAAAGCAAGCAACTGCATGTCTGGCCAAATGGTGAATCCAACCCTCTTGACGAAGCTGTGTCATGATGGCATCAATCCATGGAAAACCTGTCCGCCCTTCTGCCCATTTTGCTAAAGCCTCAGGATTCTTATCCCAAGGAATCTGAACACAGATGGGGTTTCCTTCCATTTTATCAAAGCGTGGATTATTTGTTGCTGCTGTGTAGAAAAATTCACGCCATAATAGTTGCCCATAAAGGGAAAGGGGAGGGGAACTGTTCTTTTTCACCTAAAATTAAAAAGCAAACAAGTATTCTAAGCAACTTTTTAAAAAGTATTTTAAAAAATAAAAAAATCCAGTTTTAGCTAATACCTTTTTGTAGAGATCTGTTAGTTTGAAGTAAAATAGTCGACATGACAAACAACCAAATCGGAGGTAAGGACTGAGTCCAGTAGGGCTAGCAAGCAGGGAATTGGCATTCATTCGAGGTCTTTCAAAGTTAGCCACCCAAGCCTGAAAACACACAGAGAGAATTACCCTAACTTTTCCATTTTAAAGAAGTGTTTAAGATTTAGAAATTTAAAAACTGTTACATAGTTCTTGGGGAATAAAATCTTATTATTCCAGCCACAAATGACATCTTTTAATAGAAAACTTCAAGAAAGAATAAAAGTGAGCATTTTTTTGTTTCAGCCATCCTCACGTAGCACATACTCATGTGAAATAAATTACCTTTGCATTCCTAACACAAAGCTGAGAGCACCTTCCACCTGTCTCCTTGACACTGAAACAAGGTGAAGTAGAAGAACTCTACCCTAGCTTCAAAGTTATGGTCATGAGACACCAACTTACAGAGAAAGAACAGAAGAGGCGGTGTTGGTAACAGCTAAAAAGGGAACAATCAGAAGAGGAGGAGAAAGGGATTCAGATGAGGAGAGACAGCTGTTAATTTTCAAATGTTTAGGTTTATGATATTTTAAGTATCTCTCAATCCTTTTTCAACAGTCTATTTTTTTGTTTTTAAAAAAAGGAAAATTTTTTGAAATGCCAGTTTGGAAATATGAGTGTGATCTATATTGTCATACTTTTCTTTCCAAATGCCTTTCCAAACGTGTGAGTGCTTCAGTTTCTCCACCTGGCCATACTGCAGAGGGTAAGCCATCTGTATCAAAACCTGAAAAAATAAAAATTAAAAAATCATCCTTTTGGCACATTATTTGTTTTTATTTAACCACAATAATTGCAAGAAAAATTACTTGGCAGAAAAATTATGACAGTAGCATAAAAATGAATTGATAACCCTGGATAGATCCTCACATATAGAAGATATAACATGTTCTCTCTTCTTTAAAATATGTATTTTAAGGTGATAACAGACAAATCATATATTTTATTTTTATGTTTTTAAAAATTTTATTAATTTTTAGAGAGTAAAGGAGAGAGAGAAAAACACATCAATGTGAGAGCAGAACCTTGATTGGCTTCCTCCTGCATGCCCCCTACTGGGCACTCAGCCCAAATCCAGGCTTGTGCCCTGACCGGAAATTGAACCAGCAACCTTTCAGTGCACAAGAGGATGCTCAACCAACTGAGCCACACTAACCACATATTTTAGAACACATAAATAATGCACAGACTTATCACTTCTTAGTTTGAGTTTCTTTTATATTTTCTCCTATCTTTATTTCTCTCTTAGTGCAAAATATATGTCAAATCAGAAATGGGATTTTCTGAGGGATTTATTAGCTCTTAAGTTTCACCTTTTTACCATTTATACCCACCCAGTTCTTCCAGTGAAGGGACTCCATATTTCTCATCATGGTCATCAGACAAAGGAGTTACGCACTTTTCTATCACTTCCGAAGTAATTGTCTCTACCGGTATCTCTAGTGGTTCCATTTTGCTGATGAGAGTCTGGAATCTTTTATAAGTAAGAGGTGGTTGTCCACCATTGAGTTCTATGATCCTATTACAAAAGTTAGTAAAATCCAATTAGTATAAAAAAAAAGACAATATATTTTGATTAAGCTCTGAAAAGGCTTAAAATTAGAAAATAAATTTAATTACTTGACTTCTAGGAGAATGACCAGGAAACTTGTTAAAAACAGTTAATGAATCTAAAAATAATTTTCTTCATTTTCTAGACATCTGCTAAGTGTCAAAAATATAGAGCATGCAAACCGAAACCTTTAAGACAAAGGGTATTAAACACCTATGAGTGAAAAAAACTGGCTAAATTAGCCTGAAGGCAATTACACAAAAATATGGAAATATGAAAACATATTATAACTCAGCTCAAAGAATCTCTTAATCATCAATAAAAACTTAACCAGGCCAATATTATATCAAGGAGCAAACAAGTCTCATTAATTAGGATTTTATATTACTGTAGTGACAATCACTTGCTATTTTCTATTGTGCTCATGCTTTTGTTAAAAATGTCAGCATACCTATTTTATATACACATTTTATGTATCTTATGTACATTATGTTTACTTCTGATCACTAATTGCTTCAATCGAGTTGTACTAAAAGGAAAGATTAGCCTTTGCCAATGGTAGTTTAAATTAGACACTACTTGGGAATAACCTTTTTCATTATGGCGATTTGCTTAGCATTTAGCCTTAATAAAGAATTACTGGTAAAATCCAGCTCCATCATTTTATGGTCAGGAACTGAAGCCTACCAAGAGCTAAGTAAATCAGTCCAGGTGATATAGCTAATAAATAGCAAATCAGGGTTTTCTTAATCCAAATACAGTACATTTATCATTAAGCCATATATATTATGTATCAAGTATATGTATAGGACATAATTACCAAAAAAACTATCCTCTCTGATTCCAGTAATTTTTTTTTGGTGTAATACTTTGAATTTATACTTAAGGTCATAATAAAATATGTCAATTTTAATGATACTGCAATGACACTCTGCTAATTATATAACAGAAACAAAATAAAAACCTTAGAAAATGTTTTCTATATGTTACATTGTTTTATGATGGATTACATATGGTTAATATTCACATTCAATCCAATAAACAATTCAATTTTATATATAATACGGCGTCTTCCACTTAGAACCAACTGCTCTTATCCTATTTTGCCTCCTCCTTGCTATCAGCTCCCTAAAGTTAAGAAAACTGGTAAACCAGAAGGCAAGTTTATTATCAAAGGATATATGACTTCTGGCTTAATATCAAGTAAGACCCTTGCTGAATCAAGTCACCATTTTTTAATACACTTAGAAAAGTTGAATAAAATTAACTAGTTTATCATGTTACTTATAATTAGTTTTATTAACTTGATAAAAATGAGTAACTTATAAAGTAAAATAATTTAAAAGGCAGATAAATTATGAGAATTCAGCACTTATAAGGACAACAATATGCCAAAGGTTCGTAAATTAATGAATCTTATGAACCTTCAAAACTCACAGCATGTAATACTTGCTAAATTTCAACTTGACCACAGACTCTTTTGTTGGACAAAGCATCACTAAAGACTGGTATTTCAAGAAATACACTTCGAGAAAGTAATATTTCATACAATTTGTATCTGGATTTAAAATCTAGATAGACAAAATATACACACATGAAGTTAAATAACTTAAGGCAATAATACAAAATATATCAAGGCATTTTATGCTTATGTATCAAATAAACTATAAAATTAATATTGCTAAGAGCCCAGAAAGGCAAGACCAACAATAGGCTAAGTTTGGACAGTCAAGGAGAAATTAATACTCAATATTTTGAAACTAAAATTCTGAGTATTTTGATCTTATGCACTATGATTGTAAGTTTGGTATCTGTCACTGGGTAAGTAAAAATCACAGCAGTTGTGCTAAGGGTTTAATATATATATTTATTTAATTCTCCCACAACGTTATTAAGGATATGGTATTTCCATTTTACAAACCTACATCCCACAGGTTAAAACTTATTTGTCTAGGTACTTACTCCTACTTAATTGTATATTTAAAAATGGTTAAGATGACATATTATATTATGTGTATTTTACTATAATAATAAAAGAAAAAATACTTACTTGTCCAGGTCATATAATGTATGTGAAATTCGTACAATTACTTCTACTCCAGCTTCAGTAGCCAGTTTCTTAATAGCTGCATCTCGTTCCTTTCCAAAGGGTTCAGAATCATACTCAATTGAAAGTTTAGTAATGTTCCATTCCTAAAGTAAAAGGGTAAAAGGTACACACATTTTAAGAACAGTTTTTCTATTTTAACAATGGAGGCTAAAAAATAGTGAAAAGCTCATGATTTGCCTATCAAATGATTATACATACATCAAACATTGAATATGCAGCAAGAAAATGTGCAATTTATAAATTCAAAAAAATATATATAAGAAATGTATGCTCCCTAGATATCAAGCATTGTGCTAGGCATTAGTCTAGCAATATGCTTAAAACCAGCTTCTTAACACTAAATGTGTTTGTATAGTACTTTACTTTTTCAAATGATTTATACTTACTTTATCTCATTTGCTCCTCAAAACAACCCTCAGAGTTTGGTACTTTGGTTGGTTTCTCCATTTTGCAGATACGATTATTTTAAAACTTTAGGGACTTGCTCAAGTTCACAGAGTACCAGAATGCCTGAATTTATGCCTGCTGCTTCTAAGAATTGGTCTTTAATAAACCTTTGATAGCTAATATGGTATAAGATGCTTTGTTGAGGTACTCTGTTTTATTTCTGATTGCCAAAAAAATGTTAACTGGAAAATATGGAGATAGTAATAATAGCAGCTATTAGAGTGTCAGGTGCTATTTTAATAAGTGCTGCACATCTCCTTATTCTGATTTTCAATGAGGAGACTGTGACTTCAGGGAATTAAGTGATTCCCCAGGGGAGTAGTGAAGTTTTTTAAATTCTAAAATCTACTATGATATATCTTACAAAGAAAAAAAAATCATCTCTAATTCTACCATTATTTAACTGACTATAGAGCAACATTAGGTAATTCTCCAAACCTGTCACTAATGGTGGCTTTGTTTGTTTTGTTTTTTAATTGCTATTATAAACCTTGCATTGCCCATCTTTATACATCTTTATACATCTTAAACATTTTGGGGGCATCTGTTCTATTTTTTCTAGAAATAATTCCTTCAAAAACAATTAATGGATAAGATATGCACATTTAATATTTTATACACACTGTCAAATTGTCCACCAGTTACACGGTGCCAATTTACACTCTCATCAGTAGCACACCAGTGTTTACTCTCCATACATCTGCTCCCCATATGAAAAACAGTGGTACCACTAATACACACAGTATACAAAGAAAAATAATATCTCATTTAAAATATTTTCCTTTCTTGAAAGTCTTGAAGAATTCCTACCAAGCTGTCAACAGCTGCTCCCTTTGAGGAATAAAATTTAGGAGTGTAAATAATATAATTATTTTTATTTTACACACTGTTGCATTGTTCAGAATTGTTAGTATAATCATGTCCTGCTTTTGAAACTTAAAAATAAAATGAGAATAGAAAAGCATTATATTTGTTTTACAGTAAGGGAGCATCAAGTAGTAGTTAAAAAACACATGATCTAAAGTTCTGAGTTCAAAAACTGCTCAACTATTTATGCAAATTCCTAAACTCTCCACATCTGTTTCCTCATCTAAAAAATGAGTAAAGTGTAAGTAAGGTGTTTAGAGAGTACCTAGAACATGAGCACTGTGTGTTTTCTATAGTAAAATGAAAAAATAATAATATCATGTTACTGGGCTGCTGAAAGATCAAATGAGATAATGTTTGTAAATTGTTTAGGACACAGTACATAGTAAGAATAGCTATTATTATTACTAACCATTTGTATATTTCTTCTTCTGCAAGTTGCAGCTTATATTTGCTTGGTTTTCTATTGCAATTCAGTTTTCTCTTAAGGATCTGTAAGAGCTCCTTACATTTTAATGATAGCAACCTTTCTGCCATGTGTTACAAAAATTTTTTTCTAAATAGTAGTTTGCATTTTAATTCTATAATTTTTTTTTGACAAAGTGTTTTAGTTTCTAGAAAGTAAATGTTAGAGTTTGAGGTAAGTCAATAACACTCCCTCGCCTTTATCCCATTTGATAAAGGAAGGGAACATAAGTCAGAGAGCAAAAGGTCAAAATATGGATCATGTTGCCCTGGCCAGTGTGGCTCTGTGGTTATAGGGTTGGCCCATGCACCAAAGGGTTGAGGGTTCAATTCTGTTAAGGGCATGTACCTGGGTTGCAGGTTCATTCCCCAGCCCCAGTCGGGGCTCATGTGGGAGGCAACCAATCGATGTGTCTCTCACATCAACGTTCCTTCCCCCCCTCTTCCCCCCCCCTTTCCTCCCTTCTACTCTCTCTAAAAATCAACGAAAAAAATATCCTTGGGTGAGGATAAACAACTACACACACACACACACACACACACACACACACACACACACACACACACCATTCCACTAGTAAAAGTTGAACTGGAGAAAAGATACTAGGTTTAAGGGCAGTAAGCCTGTTGATATTGTGCTCCTGAATTAAACAGATTTGCCTACCCAGTGATAAGTAGCACCTTTCCTGCAGTGCCGACTGCTCCTATAAAATTCATCACATGGAAGAAGGGAACAGGATGTGTGCTCTCTGCAAGTGCAGAGGAGAAAAGGTGCAATCTGAGCTACACTAGCCTAGCTCCTTCTACTAAACTCAACAATGAGATCATTCACGTCTTCTGTGGGGAAACAATAGTGAACGTCTCTCCACAAGAAAAACAAGAAGGTATGAAAGAGAAGGTTCTAAGGTGTCCCAAAGCAGCAACTGCAGAAAGCAGCTACCACCTCTTAATGAAGGGGAAATAAGTAATGACTTAAGAATTTAGAAGAGCTCCTGTCCCCCTTGCTAAGATTCACACCTCATTGTATGGGATGTGCTGCTCCAGGAACACACAACCTTCCCTTTCAGAAAGAAACTTCCCAGAGGGATAGGGTCAGAACTAGTTCATAAGACAGCCCACTGGGTAGCTGAGAAGCTTCCTGGAGGGTGTGGGCTAACTTTTCTAAAAAATAGAAAAATCGATGAGAGAAAAATTAACTGCAATAGAGGGGAGCTGATCTGTAGAAGTGGTCCACTGGGTGGCAGAGAAATTTATCAGAGGGTGTGGGTCACCTGGAGCTTATCTGTGGAAGTGGCCTATCAGGTGGCAGGGAGAGGCCAGAGGGTACACGTAGGCTGGGGCTTGTCCAGGAAAGCTAGTGACGTGTTACTGGGCCTCCCACATGCTCATCTGCTGGGTAAGGTGCCAGGAAAAAAGCACAAGGATACCAAGAAGGAAAGCTCCTTTTCTCCTGCTATGGCCTTGCAGAGAACCACCAGCAATGTGTATTGACAAAGCCTAATATCAAGCCAGCTGGCAAAGGAGAAGTGTTTTACAGCATCCATTTTCAGTATCACAAAGCAGGGCAAATAAGGGTGGATTTGGAGCTGAGAGACAATAAATTAATTACTGCACATTTATTTTCCCTCTATTTGTCTATTTCTATTTCATTGATTTCCATTCCTCTCTTGATTCTTTCTTCTACTTGCTATTAATTTTTTTATTTTTTAAGGTGGAAGCTTCTTTGATTCCCTTCTTTTCTAACAGCGTATTGAAAAATATTTTCCTCTAAGCACTACTGTAGCTAAATCCCCAAAATTTTGATATACTGCGTTTCCATTATGATTCAGTTATAGTTGCTGTTCTCTTGCTATTCATTTTAATTTAATTCTACTGAAGTCAGAAAATATACTCTGTAAGATTTCAGTCTTCTGAAATTTATTGATACCTGTTTTGTGGCTGAGGGTATGGTCTATCTTGATGAATGTTTCATATGCATATGAAAGAATATTTATTCTGCAGTTCTTAGGTATAGTGTTCTACAAGCATTAGTTACATCAAAAATTGGTTGATAGTGTTACTCATATCATCTGTTTCTTAATTTTTGTATATCCTATCAATAACTGAGAGGTGTAAAAATCTCTCTGTGGATTTATCTATTTCTCCCTAGAGCTTTACCAGTTTGAGATTCATGTATTTTTTTTACTGTTAGTAGGTACATATACATTTATGATGGTTATATCTTCTTGAAGTGAGACTTTACTCTGTATCTCTAATAATTTTTTCTTGAATTCTATTTTCCTATGCTTACTGTTTGCAAAGTACATTATTTTTCAGTCTTTTTTATTTCAAAATACCTGTTTCTTCTTTTTGAAGTGTCTCCTCCAAACAGCATATAGTTGGATCTTGCTTATTTTTTATCCAGTCAACTTGTGCCATTTAAATGGATACCATTTACATTTAATCTAATTATTGATATAGTTGGGTTTAAATTTACCATCTTGGTAAGTTTTCTTTTTGCCTATCTCTTCTGTCCCCCACCTGCCTTCATTTGAATGAGTCAAATATTTTTAGTATTTCTTTTTAAACTCCCCCATTAACTTTTTAGAAATAGCCTGTTATTTTAGAGCACAATTTGCATTCTTATCACAGTCTACCTTCCAATCACATATTACTATTGAATAATATAAGAACTTATGTACACTTCTGTTTACCTTCCTCCTACCTGTGTGATCTTGTTATGGATTTTATTTATATTATGTTACAACCCCGTAATATTGGTATTATGCTCTACAATTCATCACTATTAGTTCTTTTTAACCTGTCAATAGTCTTTTAAAGAAAACAGGATATATAAATATATATAACTAAAATAATGAAAAAGGTGGCCTTTTATATTTCCCCATATATTTAGTGTTCTCCCTTCTTTGCCACAGATCCTTTCATCTAAGATTATTTCCTTTTACTTAGCAGAACTTCCTTTAGTATTTCTTATAGAATAGATCTACTGAATATACATTATCTCTGCTTTTATCTGCTTAAAAATGCCTTCATTTTACTTGTGTGTGTTTTTTCTTTCTTTGTTTTTAAAGAACAGTTTTGCTAAGTTAACATGGTTGTGGTTCTTTAAAGATGTCATTCCATTGTCTCTGGACTCTTACTGTTTCTGATAAGAACCACTAATAATTCTTTTTGTTTTTTGGTCCTCACCTGAGGATATGTTTATTGATTTTGAGAGAGAGAGGAAGGGGGACAGAGAGAGAAACATTGATGCGAGAGAGAAACATCGATTGGATGCCCTGATGGGGGATTAAACTGGAAACCTAGGTATGTGACCTGACCAGGAATTGAACCCACAGCTTTTTTGGTATATGTTCCAACCAACTGAGCCACCCAGCCAGGGCTCACTTACCATTCTTATTGTGGTTCCCTAAGTATGTCTTTTCTCCTCCACCTGCTCATAAAATTGTCTCTTTCAGTTAATTGACTATGATGTGGCAAGATGTGGTTTTCTTTATATTTATACTATTTGATATTAAGCTTTTTGGCACTGTGGGTCAATATATTTCATCAATTTTGAAAAATTCTCAATCATTCTATGTTCAAATATACATAGTAGTTCTGTCCCAACCTCTCCTCTTTTCTCTAAGTCTACAGTTAGACATATGTTAAGCCATTTACTATTTTCCACAAGTCTCAGACACTCTGTTACTTTTTTTAAAAAAAATCTTCTTTCTTTTTCTGTTTCAGTTGGGATGATTTCTATTGATTGTCTTCAAGGTCACTGATCCCTTGTGCTGCTCTGTCCAGTCTGGATAAGCTCACTGAAGGAATTAATTTCTGGGATTGTGATGTTTCAGTTCTGGAGTTTTCATTTGTGTGTTTTTTTAATACTTTCCATTTTTGTACTGAAATTACCATCTATTCACATGTATCTTTCACTTTTCAACTAGATCCTTTAATATCACTAGCATAATTATTGTAAAGTCCTTTATTATAATTCCTACATGTGCATCAACTGTGAGACTATTTCTATTGACTTTTTTTCCTTGATTGCAAGTCACATTTCCCTGCTTCTTCGTGTGTCTTTTTTTTTTATTCTATACCAGAAAATGGTAAAAAGAATAAAGATAAAATAAATAATATTTGTCCCTAGAAAAGTACATACACAGTCTTTGCTTTCTCTGACTGCTAGAAGTTCAATTAATATAGTCTGTAACTGATCTGGGTCTGGGCTTTGCTGCTGCTTTGGTTAAATTCCGTTCACCACTGGCTTTGAATATTTTGAGGGCAGGATCCAGATTTTTCTTCAACAGGGTTTGGGATTTGAGTACTGCCAAGACGTCTTTCTCTGCTTTACGGCCCAGTCACTAGCTTTACAAACTGTAGGTCATCTCTCTTTACTTTGCTGTCTACCCATCAGCTTTATGGTTGCTTTGTTACCATAAAGTTCTCTTTGTTTTCCAGCCCTGTCCCATAATTTTCTGCACCACAGGAGACATCTTTCTACCCTACTGTCCTGTCCCCAGCTTCAGTGGACTACTATTGCACTAAGTGAATGCCCAGTGCACTTCAATGAGGGATCTCTTTCAGCTCTTTTCCCTGCCTTAGCCTTTGGCACACTGCCACTGACTGGTACTCTATGAAAGCACTGTAGGAAACAACTGTAAAGTGGGTGTAAACTTGCTCTGTAGCTACGGCTTCTTGAGATTCTAATCTGCCATGTCAGCCTACATAGGACCACCAAAAACTCTGTAAAATTTCAGTAGAAAGTTAACTAAAGAAATTATAGCTATCTACACAATGTAATACTAGGAAGCCATTTAAAAGACTAGGGAAGTAATATGGAACAATCTCCAAAATACACTGTTATGTAAATAGAGCACTGCACAGAATGGTGTGTGTTTTCATTTTAGTTTTTAAAAAGGGGGATGACAACATACACACACACATACAGATATATATGTATACATATAATCTGTACATACAGATATAAACATAAAAACATACATTTTTATCCACTCAAAAAATATTTCTAATGAATACACAAGAAATTGGTAGTTGCTACTTCTGGGAAGGGAATTAGCAGTTTAAGGCTGAAGAAAGATTTTTTTCATTATAAGCCACTTCTTTCACTGTCTGACTTTATCATGTGTAACTTTTTTACTAAATAAAGAAAAAACCCCACATTTTTATTAAAACTTGTATTTCCCACACTTTAAATTACCCAAAACAACTTATTTACCAAATATGTGGATTCTCTGACAAGAGATTACTATTTTATGCATAATTACCTTGAAAAGCCTAGGAAACACATCTGCTGGTTGCCCACGAATCACAAACAGACGAGAGTTTAATTTTCGCAGATTAGCATCAAGGTCTTCAAGACATTGAAGCAAAAATCTAGGGAAAGGATAATATTATTAAAATTATTAGAAACATATTTTGAAGATACAAAATACTGCAAAATCATGTTATTGAAATGTGAACTCTATCGTCTTATTACCTCTGATATATAAATTACTGTGTCTAGAAGCCATACATATAATTTTTTTAAATTATAGCACAAGTGTCTTAGTATTTTAATGAAGTTCCTAAATTAAATCACTAACTTTCATTAAATAATAGTGACTGTTAGAATAAAATAATTAAATGAATTGATCTCATTGTTTAAACTTGAGAAAATGAATTCAAGTTCATACAGAAAAACCAACCTGAAAAACCTACAGCATTTTCTACTGGAAAAAAAATGGAAACATCCTATTTAATCACTCTGACCAATGAATAATTGAAGAGTGTGAACATGTTATTGGGGGATATTGTAATTAAGAGAGAGATAACAATGCTCATTTTCAAGTTTCTAATCCAATCAAAGAAAAAGAAACTGATAATAGATGTTAAATTATGTGGCATTAACTCTCTGAGTATAGAGTATGCCAGATTAATTTTAAATAAAAGATTTATGAGGCAGGTGGGGCTATGGATTTTTTCAATGAAATAAGTACCAACAAGGCTTACACATGACAGATATGTGGAGAAATTCTGGGGCAATACCAGAAGACTGCTTACTGTGCATCTTTTATTATGAAGAAATGGAGTGGACAAATGTGAAAGAACAAATGTGAAAGAAAAGTGACTCCTGGAAGGTACGATGTTTGCTTTATGCTAATTTTCTGTAACATTTTATCTAGATTCTGTTTCCCTTAGCGGAAATATGATCTCTGTGGGCTTGGGGAGTCACAGTGCTGTATGCAGGAGGATATTAAAGGCATCCCATCATTGCACCTTAGGTGGTCTCACAGTTATTCTTAAACAAATAGGAAACAAACCTCTGTATCCTCACATTTATATTTCACCACATCCTTTTTCTGGCTTAGAGTTATCTCCCTAGCACCCCATCCTCACTCCACTCCACTCCACCCCACCACTACCAATGTGCAAATACTTTGGGGGAAAATGTTACTGTGTTATAGCAATATACAAGTACTTAAGTTTTGTAAAATTATCTGTAACTATAAATAACTTATGTTTGGTGATAAATGTTTATTTGGGAAACACCTAGTTTATGTATTTGCTTGGCAAAAGAGTTTTTAGACATCAGCAATCAGATCAAAAACAGTTGAATAAACTAGCAATTCTAAATTTTCTTAAATTTAAACAGTACAAGGCTAAACTGTCCTGGAAGGATAATTCAAGGCAGAGATAATTCTCAAACCTCTTTTGTACCATTAGTTTCAGTATCTTCTCTACCAGAGCTGGTAGTATATAGCAAGAGTTCTCCTTATTCACCGTTTTAGTGGAAATATTTCTATGTGGTACAAGCAAGTCAATGATAGACTGTAAGATGGGGGAAAAAGAGAGAAAGGACCTGATTAATTTATATCATGAGTAAGTCTTGATTAATTAATAATTAGTCCTTTATTTTTCCCTTTCTTGTTCACAGGCTGAATAATCACTCTTAATGCTTTTCAATAAACACCCTATGAAACAAACACTGCACAAAATGATATGGACTGAGGCAATCAATGTGTTGCAAGAGAAAAAGTTTTGCAACCAAAGAATTAATTTTATTTAGGCACTCCATAAAGCAAAGGAATAGAAATGTATTTAAGTATGGTGTTTTTCTTCACAGATGTTATTTTTTAAATTTTTATTTTCAATTACAGTTGACATTCAATATTGTTTTATATTAGTTTGGGGCATACAGCACAGTGGTTAGACAATTATGTAATTTATGAAGTGATCCCCTGATAATTCAAGTACCCACATGGCATCATACATAGTGATTACAATATTATTGACAATACTCCCTATGTTGTACTTTACATCCCTCCACAGATGTTACTGATGGAGTTTTTCTTTCATGGATATTATCGTTTACATCACTAATTTCACATAAATATTGCAGAGGTATGGTGCACTCAAATATAGGTGCTTTTAGAAAGAATATAATGCTTACTTTGCACTCAAATATCTTAAATAGAAAAGACTTGTGAAGAAAAGAAAAAGAGCAGGATGGAGAACACTCAGTGATGCTGTCCTCTACTATAAGGCTTTTTACACTAAGACTTTTAAAACTGTGTGCATATATCATTTTGATAAAATAAAATTTACACTGCAAGTATCTGCTTAATGTTATATGTGCATAAGAAAATAACTGAAAGTATACTTATACCAAGCTATTAACAACAGCTACCCTTGGGGAATGGGAGTTTGGGGTAGGGTTGAAGAAGAAACACTTTTTTTTTTTAAACTTCATAAAAAGGTATAAAATTGATAGTTAGCATATACCCCTTCAAAATAGAACAAAACTGAGAAATACTGTATCTTCTGTAAACCTGGTTTAATACATAGTGAACATCTTTTTAAAGCAATAGAATTTTCATGGTTTCACTGTATTCCCATTGTACAGATTTCCCATAATTTAACAGGTCTAGCAACCAATTACTATCCTTTAATCAATCTTGAAAAGTTCTAATTTCCTCATCTGTAAAACTGGGATAGTAACAGGACTCATATCATACATAGCATGGTTGTGAGAATTAAATAAATTAATATATGTGAAGTTCTTAGAACAGTGCCTGGCCCATAGAAACCATGATTATATGCATTTTTTGTCCCCTCCTTCCTACCACGTCTAATTTTGCTATAATTATTGCTACAATAATTCTAGACCTTATTATCTCTTGCTGGTATTATTTACGGCAATGCCTTAAAATAGATCTGCCTACCGACAATGTCTTTCCACTCTAATCCATTTTATACACAATATTCCTTAGGCACACTTCCTGTTCAAAGATCTTCAAAGACTCATTCCTATAGAATAAAGAACAAATTATTTTCCTTGGCCACTAACTTAGGGTTTCAGGTTCATTTCCTGCCATTCCCCTTTCCCTCCCACCAAAACCAACTACATCTCTTTCCCCAGACATTCAATCTCCTGGAATTTGCTCCATGTTATTCCCTTGGCCTGGAATACATTTCCCAATTCCCATCTCTTCAAGTTCATATCCTACTAATCTTCAGTCTTTAAGCTGTAAGTAACTTCTCCATCCTCTAAACAGTCAAAGGACATAATGTTCCTCATCCTAAAGAAACTTTCAGGTTGTACCTTATATTATAGCTAATACACACCCACCACCACCACCACCTCCTCCAGGTCAATTTCAAATAAAGTATCTGTGTCTCATTCCTAACTATATAGTTTCCTAACCTATGTTTTGGTTTCTACATTTGGCAAACAAATCTCATCATGTGCCTAATACAATTTGTTGAAAAGATTAGAAATAGGATAAAATGACCTATAGAGTTGTCTTGTACACTGTTGAAAGGATTATAGACAGCGTAAAATCACCAGTACTTGGTACTCATTAAGCAGAAGTTATAATTATTTTCCCGTGTTAATAATTTACATAGATGTATTTTAAAGAAAGGAAGGCGGGAGAGAGAGAGAGACATCTGTGGGCAGTCTCCCATACACAGTCCTACCAGGGATCAAACCAACTACCTTTTGGTGCATGGGATGATGCTCCAACCAACTGGGACTAATGGGCTAGGGCCATAATTTGTATTTTTTTAAAAAGTAACATGTATTTCTATATGCAAATACCTGGGCATGACAAAAGAAGACAATGAATTAGTCTACATACACCTATATACAGAATCATCTTGAACTTATAACTTCCCCTGAATGTGACTTTGGACAAAGGTTCGAGAAAAATCTTCCCAGTGACAAGGAAATGTGAATATGAATATATATGGCAAGATTCAGTCAATTAAGACCCTGAATCAACTAATCTTTAATCTCATAAAATTCCTCCTTGATAATACCATAAAATAAAGTCTCCAATATCTCAGGTTCAAAGTATCAACTCATTGACAGATAAGATTTCTTTTTAATGCTGAACAAATAATGTTACTTGAAAGGCTGCTACGTAAAGTCTAACCTTTCATCCTTTATCCTTAGCTGGGAAGCGAGTGAGTTTTGTCAGAGTTCAGATTCAATGTGTTCCAGAGAACACAGCAATTCATATATTACAAATGCAAGTGCCTTAGAACAGGCATCCAATACTGAATGCAATGATTTAATATACTGAATACTGAAAATACAAAGGGCACACTTTTAACAGTAATATATTTTCAGACCTCCAATTTGGCATATTTACTGTTCCCTTGAAACTATAATCCTTTGAAGGTTTAGTTAATAATGCTATTAACTACATGCAACAGGTTAGTTTTTAAACAGGCCTAAGGGTAGTAAAACTCACTATATCCCTTTGCATAACTGTATTGCCTAAACAGAAGCACAGTTTTCATGTTATTTAATTATAACACTAACTGTAGTACTTCAAAATAAATTGCAGAGGTGCTAGGTGAGAAAATATATTTCTTCCCTTTAAATACTTTAAGGATTGCTTATAACCTCCAGAGATCACTAGCTTACTGCTATTAGAAAAAAATAAATGCAGTGAGTTTCCTTATACCATTACCAAAAGATGACTTCAACATGAATCAGCAGAAATTGTTTCTTAAAGTAGGTCACTGCTATGGCAACCAGTGGGCGGTTTGGTATACACCCTGTCACAATGACCTACTTTCCAGCCTGTGCTAGAACAGCTTTATATAACTAGAATTTCTAGTTCTGTCTATAAAATAGTCTTTAAAAAAGGCAATGGTAGGATACAACATAACCCCTCTGCTGCTGAAAGTCAGTCATTATAAATTAACATGTATCATACCAGAATAAAGTCATTGGGTTCTGCACTTTAGTTTATAAAATATATATTATATGCTCAACAATGAAAACTACGCTTTAAATATCTAAACCAAAACAATTCACTGTTGACTCTAGAGAACTGATTTAAAGAATATAAATTAAGGTCATTCAAACTCCATGTAAAATATCCTCTCTTATCCTCTGCATGAAACAACAGAATTAAATTTTTAAAATTAAAGTTCTGGATATATTAACTAAAATAAATAAAAATGAAATGTCTCAGTTATTAACCAAAGTCTATGGTGTTTTATTGGAAAATTAAAAATTATAAATAGCAACATATTTCTCTATAAATTGCATAGTTTATATATGCTTTTTTTCTAATTTGCAACAAATTTTTAGTGCTTTTTATTTAATTAATCATTATTGAAATTGTCAGAATATTTGTGATATACATTTTCTATGGAGAATAGTTTAATGTTCAATAAAGATTAAATTTATATTTTAAAAACAAATTTTGTTTTTTGTAAGCAATAATGGTAATAAATCAGTAGACCTATACCATGACATAACAATGTCTCTTTTTATAACAAATATTTTGCAATGACCTCTTTTAAATTATGAAATAAAATTCACAGGTAATACAGTATATGTATATACACAATTTTAAAGCATTATATAATGCCCTAATATAATACATGGGAGAGGTCAATTAAAGGAAGGTCACTTATATTTTCAAAAGAAGTAACATGTGCCCTGCCATGTGGCGCAGCTGGTCAGAGCACTGTCCCATTCACCAAGAGGGTGCAGGTTCCAGCCTGTCGGGGAGCCACTGGTCGGTGTTTTTCTCTCACATCGATGCCTCTCTCTCCCTTCCTCTCTCTCTAAAATCAATAAAAACATACCCTTGGGGGAAAAGGGGAATATCTGTAATACTTTCAACAATAAAGATAAGTAAAACATTTTTAAAAAATAAATAAAAAATATCCTCAGGTGGATTTCAGAAAAGTAACATGTACTTCTATATGTAAATACCTGGGCATGGGACAAGAAGACAATGAATTAGCTGTATGTCT
Organism: Miniopterus schreibersii; assembly: GCF_964146895.1. Classification (NCBI taxonomy): domain Eukaryota; kingdom Metazoa; phylum Chordata; class Mammalia; order Chiroptera; family Miniopteridae; genus Miniopterus; species Miniopterus schreibersii. The sequence continues at coordinate 176,890,610 of NC_138102.1, forward strand.
ACACATACACACAGAATTATTTTTAAATCCAACAGCTACAAAAACAGACTGATATAGTTAGATTATTGGCAACTCAAACACCATGAGTGGTATTGCCTTTGGTGATGTGATTTTCTATAATGTTGAGCAAGACTTGGTAAAGTTCTGGACAAAACAAAGTAGAATCTTTCCTTGATTTACATAGGTGGTAAATATATTTCAGGAAAACTCAGTATATATTAAAATTATGTAAAAATCCTAGTTTTTACACATAAAAATGGATTTAAGCTCTAGATCAGAAAAATATGAATAAGTTTTTCTTTTATGTGAAACATCTGGTAGAATATTCAAAGAGATGTGGGGCTCAGGACAACTATTTAAGAAAGTATCCTGAGCACTGCAAGAAGTTTTTCATTCTTAGTTTCTCCTCACTAATACCACTAGCTCCCCTCAGTCACTGTGATGAACAAAGATGTCCCCACAAATCCCTAAAACACCTTCTAAGAAGTGATACTGTTCATTACTCACATCATTTCATTTATTTGAGGGATACAAGATAAACAATATGAGATGATATTCCAATACTCAAGGACCTTAAAATCTAGAAAAGAAACTTGAAAATGTACAGGATGTATATGAATATAACAGAACCTGTTGTGGCAGGATGCAACATATATTGTAAGAAACATATGGATACCACTAATATGCTTTGAAAAATCAGGAAGAAGAAATCACTTCTGAATTTATTTCTTTTTTGAAATGGGGAAAAATTTAGGCAAAAATTTCAAGGATGTGGTGATGTTAGAGAGAGACCTTGCAGTATTAACATGATTTTAATAGCTGGAGATAGGGAGGGAGAATGATTGGCCACTTGATTATAAATTCCTTTAAGACTGACTGGGACTAGGCCTTGATCACCACTTGCCAGTGCATAGACAATGCTTGACATGTAAAAGTTAAAAAAATATTTCTCTAACAACAAACCAAATAAATAAATTAATAAAGGCAGATGAAAGGGACTTAAGACTTGATTCAATGGTCAATATAGAAAAAGGAAATTTTCTGAATGTCTATTGTACTAGATGTTTTATGTATAGTATACGACCAACAACTTTGTAAGGTATTTCATTTTTAAAATGATAAATATGAAATTAATCAAGGACATTTTCCAAAGTAACTCAGCTAAACAATGAAGTAAAATTTTTAATTTGGATGTGTCTGACTCCAAACCCATGGTTTTTGCACTATACGATGCTACAATTCCTACCCGATAGGATATATAACAACATAAAATGTTTTAAGAAAATTAGTCTGATAGCTTTAAGGACATAAAGGTGACTAGAATACAATTTCTGCCTTCCAGATAGAAGACAAGCATGTGTGTCAATTAAGACAGAATATGTTAGGCTACATTGAGGTAACAAACAATCCCAAAAGCTCAGTGTCTTAAAATAACTAAAGTTTATTTCTCACTCACGCTATATATCTATTGAAGATCAGCCAAGGCATTTTTTGCTCACATTTAATTGCTTAAAGCAAGTCAAACGGGCAAACCAGAGTTCAAGGCAAAAGGCATAAACTTCCTGCAGGAAGTGACACTGAATAATGGTGAACAGTAATAATATCTACCATAATATCTAAACCAACACTGATATATATGTACCATATGGTGAATTTCTTAATGAAGGGGGTATCATGGCAGCACAGACAAAATCTAACTGTGTGTGGGGGGGCAGAAGAAAGGAAATGGGGTAAATGTGAGGACAAAAACCATTTAAACAGAGTTTTGAATCAATATGTATTGTTCAAGAGGATAAAGGAGAAAAGGACAATCAAAGCAGAGAAAACAGTGTCCTTAAGTCAGGGAATTCATAAGAACTGTTTGTGGGAGTGGGTGGCGAGAGAGTACTGGAAGAATGACTATAAGTATCATACTAACACTAAGATGTAAATTTTCCCCAACCCAAGTATTAATATTTCAAAATATAGTCAAAATCAATGTCAAAAAATACCTACCAACTTCCATTGCTGATAGTACATTGGATTAAAATACCCTAATACAAATAATTAATAACAAACAACAAGAAAAGGAAACTTTTAAACATAATTCACTGGGCTGCCCCAAAAGTAAGGAGTCATAACAGGTTAACCAGTGCTAAAGTCAGCTTTGCCTTGAGGATTTCTACAGAGCCCTGGAAACCTTGAATTTAATCAGGTTGAGGAGGATAGGAGACAAAGCCCAAGGCCCATCCAAAGGGAGGAAGCTAATAACAGATCCTAAATATAAAACCTCGGCTTCAAAAAGCTCTACCCATAATTCAAGTGTAATTTAGAAATAAATCTTAAGTGACAGAATAGGACAGCAAGGAAACTTGCCTATTACTACTCAGTTTGTGCTGAAAGAAAATAAATCTTCCATTCCTCAATGGAAAGGGCAAAAATAGTAACTTTACAATGGAGCAACCTGGCAAATGCTCCCTTAACCACATGATCAGAGTAAACATCACCTATGTAAGTCAATAATGTCAATATCATGTACATTCTTACACATGAAGAGAACATTTACCTCTGTGGTATTTTCCACAAAACCCATGACGCCAAACTAATCATGAGAAAAACATCAGACAAACCTAACTTGAGGGCCATTCTAAAAATACATGACCTGTATTCAAAATCATAAACATCATAAAAAACAAGGAAAGCCTGAGAAACTGTCAAAGACAGAGAGGAGACTCAGGAGACATATGACTAAATGCAATGTGGTATCATGGATGGGATTCTAGAACAGAAAAAGAGCATTTAATGGAAATATGAATGAAGTCTGGAATTCAGTTAGTGCTACGGTTTCTTAGTTTTTACTCAAGTACAGTGGTAATGTAAGATGTTAATATTAGGGGAAACTAGGTACAGAGGACATAGGAACTCTCTGTACATTTTCTTTGTACATTTTCTATAAATCCATTATCTATTTATTTAAAAATTCTCCCCCCCCCAATGCATAATCTCAATGCAAATTCATACAATTTAAGTGGCCCCAAGCACCTCAAGCTTATCATTGCATTTTAAGTGGTCCCAGGTTGGTTGTGATCTAAAATAACTGTTAAATCTCTGGATGCTTGACTTCAACTTATCCCTCAATATCTACAAAAAAAATTCCACCCAAAATCAACCAATCAATCAATCAATCATACAATACACAAGGAAACAAGAACTTAAATCTGAGTTGCAGAATGAGAGGCCTGAAAACGATTGATACTTTTTCAGAACTGCTGACAGATGCGAATTCAAGAAGCTCATAAAATATTTCACAGCAGCAGCAGCTCATGAATTCAAGCAGGGTTAGAAAGAGGAGGACAGAGCGCAGGGGACAGGGGACAGGGGCAGGGGATGGGACGAAGGGTGAGGGAAATAAAGCTAGAAATAAGAACAGATAGAAATGGGAAGAGATACAGAGAGGAGGACAGAGACAGAGAGAGGACCCACACATATAGACACATCATATTGAAAAGACTCAAAACCAACGATAAAATATATAAAGCAGCACGAGAATATTATACTAAATGGAGATTATAATATAATAAATGGAGAATACTTATTCAAGTATACATAGAATATTTATGAAAATTGACTCTCTACTAGGTCATACCACTGTATTCAACAAATTAAAAGAAACTAGTATCATTCATATATTTTGAAGTTAAAAAACATTTTTCTAAACAGTTTATGGGACAAAGAAGATAATAATGGATTTTAGAAAACATCTGGAATTGAATGATAATGAAGAAAATGTATCTAAAATGTGCAGAATGCAAAACAAAAAAAGCGGTATTAGAAGAAAATGTATAGGCTTAAGTGGTTATATGAGAAAAGAAGACATGGAATTGAGTTAGGAAAAGAGCAGAATCAGAAAAATAAAAAGAAGGAAATGATAGAGCAGGAATTACTGAAAACAGAACACAAATACATAACAGAAACAAAGTCAAAATTTTTATTTGAAAAGACAATAATATAAACCTCTGACAAGATAAATTAAAGGAAAAGTGGGAGGAGAAAAAATAAGCAATATTAAGAATAAAAAGGGAATATAATCTCAAATACTGCCAGGATTAAACAGAAAATAAGACAGTGCGAACAATTTTACGCAAATAAATTTGAAAACTTAGATGAAATGCATAAATTCCTTACCAAAACTGACTCAAGAAGAAATTTAAAACTTACCAAAACTGACTCGAGAGCAAAAAAAGAACATAATGGTCCTATAGCCATTAAAGAAACAATCAGTGGTTAAAAATATTACAAGGAAAACATAATAGTCAGCTTTAAGATGAATTCTATCAAACATGCAAAGAATAAACAATTCTAATTTTATAGAGTATTCTAATCTTATGCAGAGGATAGATAAAAAAGTAACACGCCTCTATTCATTCTATAAGGTTAGATTTGACATCAAAATTAGACAAGGACAAGCACAAAAGGAAAACTGCATGCTAATCTCACTCACAATAATATCATTTTAGCAAACCAAATCCAGCAATATATAAAAAATATACATCGTGATCAAATTGGGCTTACCCTCAGGAAGTTGATTAATTTAATGCATTTCACTTCATTCATAGAATAAAGGGAAAAAGTCATGACCAACTGAACAGATGCAAAACAAGTAGCCACTAAAATTCAATTTTCATTGAGCCTCAACAAACCAGGACTAGGAGATAACTTCCTTAATGTTAAAACAAGCATCCACAAAAATACTTAATAGAAAATATCATATTTAATGGTAAAATGTTGAAACTATTTCTTTTAGAATTGGGACGAAGACAAGGATGCCTGCTATCCACCACTTCTATTCAACCTAGTACTAGCAGGCCAATGGAGTAATAGAAGAACAGAAATAAAAGGTATAACACTGGGTAAGGAAGAAACAAAAACATGATTATTTATAGGTAACATGAGTACTGATACTATCAATATATTAAAAAAAGAAATACAGAAAAGTTATTAAAGTTAATAATAGGATTCAAAAGGGTTAAAATCATTTAATTTCTGGAATCAATTTACACTAATACAATTTATGTAACTTATGCCTCTCTGATCTAAAAAGGTCACACAAAGCTATTTATAATCTAGATCTCTTATTATTACCTGTTTAATTTTAGAAACCACTGCATTGTGGCTCTACCAGGTTAGGCCAAAATCAAGTATAAGATGTATTTCCAGGCTTTAAAGGATTTACATACAACTAAATAAAATCTGTGCAACATGTGGTCAAAAGCATGCTGTCCCAGATCTATGTATAATGCTTTTCTGTAGTCTAATAGTCCTATTTGAAAATTTTCTCCTTTAGAAAAAGACTAGTTATATGTCAATTATATCTCAATAAAGCTGAAAACATAATTTAATAAAATTTCAATTTTTGTCTGTTAAAAAAAAGTAATGCTGAAAAATTCTTCTTTTTCTTTTTTAAATCTATGATCTAGCACGTGTCACACAGGTCTGTCTGAAGTTTGGCCAAAGGTCAGAATCTTTCCCATATTGACATTGCTGCAAAAAGTGTTAGTAACATAATGCAATCTAACCATCCATCTATCCACCCAAACTTTATTGAGATCCTACTGACATTGTTGTGGTCCTCAGGGTAAATGTGAGAACAAAATTAAGTGCCTGGAGTCATGAAGTTTGCATATTTGGGGATGACAATATTGATTACGAAAACGACTACGATGACAACCATAATGACAAAAGCTGCAAATGTTTAGAAAGTGTGTATTATACACTGCTCTAAGTACTTTACATGCATAAACACAACAACCTTTTAATATAGGTATTTCCCTCATTTACAAATGATGAAATTGAGGCATAAAAAGGTTAAGTAATTTTCCCTCAGGAAAATTTTGACTCAGGAAGAAAAAAGTAGCAAAGTCAAGATTTTTTTTATTAATCCTTGCGAGAGGATTGCTTTTCAGAAAGAGTGGAAGGGAGAGAGGCGGGGGGGGGGAGGGAGGAGAGAGACAGACAGACAGACAGACACACACACACAAAATAGATTGGTTACCTCCAGCACCTACTCCGACCAGAGCCAGGGATTGAGGTGCAACGGAGGTAAGTGCCAAGAAATGAACCTGGGACCCTTTAGTCCATGGCAGACATTCTAACCACTGAACAAAACCAACTAGAGCACAAAGCCAAGATTTTAAACCCATTCAATCTGGCCGGCTCCAGGTGCTAAGGTCCTGAACCACTACACTGTATTCTGGTTATGATAATTTCTACAGAGAAAACTAAAATAGGGTAGATGGAGGAGAGGATAATTTTATAGAGTAGTCATAGAAGGATTTTTTTGATACCCTACTGCCTATTCAATATCTCCTTTTAAAAGTCCCTTCAAGCCTTCTCTTCCCATGTCTCCCAATCTTAGTTAATAACGATTCCATAATTCAAGTTACTCAGGCCAAAGTGTCACCTGATTGGTCAGAATAGGATACGCTTATGTTGGGTAAAAAATAACCCCCAAATAAGTGGCTTGACAAAACAAAAGTTTTATCTTGCTCATGCTGAGTTCACTAGAGCTCTAGGTATTTCTTCTCCAAGCGGTGACTTTACCATTCCAGATGCTTTGATCTTGTGGTCTAATTTGAAAATGGTCCTTCACAGCAATGGAAAAACCGGAGAAGCGTACAGGGGCCTTACACTGCCTCAGCCAAGCACTTCCTTACACAATTCATTGGCCATAACTGGTTATGCTTCTCTCTCCCATGTCATTGCTCTTTATCCCATTTATCTGTCCTCCCTCCCTCCCCTGCTTCCATCAGTCATTCCATCCATCTCTCCTTCTAGAAATACATCCATCTATTCTTTGCTTCTATTCAAACTTCATCCCATCCTTCTTCCTTTCTCCTTCTTTCTCTCCAGCCTTCTTCGTAGCCTCTGTCTAGCATTCCTTCTGTTCATTCAAAGTGAAGGTCGTTCCTTCCATCAGTCCTTTTCCTTTATCTAGTCTTAGGAATACTATCTACACGCTGATGATTCCCAGTATAATATTTTCAGCCTACACTTCTACTTTGGACTCCAGATTTAGTAATCCTACTTCCTTTGCTATATTACCTCTTAAATTTCTACCAAGATTCTAAGTGTTTCTATCATTTTCACCATGACCACTCTTATCCATGCCATCATCTCTTCAAGATAAGTATAGTAGCCTCCTAAGTGGCCTTTCTATTTTTCTGTCCTTTGCCTGATACCCATTTTCTACCCAATCCAAATGATTATTTTAAAAGCTAATTCACATCATGTTCTAACCTATACTCAAAAAGAAAAGAGAATATGAAACAGAAAAACAAAGACAAATGAGACAGAGAAGCAAGAATGGACAAAGAGAGATGGAATGGAGGGTAGGCTGAGAAGAGGGTCAAAAAAAGGGAGTGCAGGAGACAGGAAGGAACAGTCAAACTGAAAATTAAGAATCCTAACTCTTGCCCGGCCGGGCCTGGCTCAGCGGTTGAGTGTGGGCCTAGGATCCAGGCAATCAGGGTTCGATTCCCGGTCAGGGCACATGCCCGGGTTGCGGGCTCGATCAATGACTCTCTCATCATTGATGTTTCTTTCTCTCTCTCTCCCTCTCCTGTCCTCTCTCTGAAATCAATAAAAATATATTTTTTAAAAAAAAAAGAATCCTAACTCTGATGCAGTTTTCAGCAACAAAAAAGGGTCGATTTGATTTAATTACTAATATAGTAAGTTATGAACCAGTCATGGGCCTCAAACACATTCCATATACACTTGACTTCATAGTTGAAAATAAGAAATGTCTTTATGGATGCTATATAACAGAATTGTTCTATGCTTAGAGAGAGAAATATAAGAAGTGAAACTAAATGAACCCGAAGTATTATCCCACCATTTATCATTTGGCAGAGATTCATTTAGATTCACAATAACTTTTAATCTCTTCAGAGATACTTGATAGTTAATTATTAGTAATCTAATAAAATGCAGAACCACATATTCTGAGGTATATCTTTTACTTATACAACCAACATTTGGGCATCTACATAGGACACACAAAAAAAAGAATCTAGAATTCTAGTCCTCAAGAACCTCAAAGTTTAATGAGAACAGATGTGTAAATTTATTATTATAGTAATTAATACATTGTATTATTGAAGTCCCTATTGTTAAAGGACATATAAAAGCAAGGCAATTATGCTGAGGAAGATCTCTAAAGTTTTACAAAGATATGACTAATCTGGGTCTTTTAGTATCTATTACAGCACTTAGCGCTAGCAGTTTAAATTAGTCTTTACTTGAAGTATCTTTTAACTTCTGAGGTTAAGCTATGTAATTTATACCTCCTTAATCCCCAAGTCACATAAACGTATTTGAAATCTAGGACTTTTGCTATTCCGTGTGTATTTTTAGAAACCATTGCATGTGACACTATAATGATAGGCCCAAAATCATGTTTAAAATCTACTCCTAGGCTTTAGAGTATTTAAATGGAACTAAATAAAATCTGTTCAACACATGTAGAAAAGCAAATGGCAGAGCTACACATATTGGTTTTCTGATATTCCTATCAGAAAATTCTCTTCTCCTAATAATGCTAATTTTACTCTAGATATAACTCAGGTTCTTCAGGGGTGTTCACAGTGGCAGGACTGTGAAGCAAAACAAGACATGACAAAACAAAACAGGAGTGCCAAGAAAAAAGTCTATGAGAGATGAAACAAGCGCCCAGATCTTGGTTTCTAAACATCCTTCTCCAATAAGGGTTCTACAAAGCAGTGGCTGATTCAGGACTGAGCAAGGAAAGCATATAATGAGCTGGAGCATCGCATGACGCCACAAAGTAAGGAAAGGCTCCAGAGAAATAAGATGGGTGTATGTCAAAATACAGATGGGTGCCAGAGCTGGAATAATTTAAAGAACAAAATAAACAGTAACAGCAATAGATTACAACCCAAAGAATAAAACAAATACTCATGAGACCGTATTTTTATAACTAAATTATTGAATAATTAAATGGAAAAGGAACAACTCTTCATTACAGAAGAACTCAGACTAATAAATATAGAAGGAATGAAAACATGATTAGAATAGCACACAATAATTGCCTTAGGCAAGATCCACTAATGAATACTAAAATTAATGGAGAGAAAGGGAATATTTATATAGCAGCAAAGTATCCCAAAATATTTATTAATTACAAAGGAAAAATAGTAATTTTACAGTGGAGAAACCTGGCTGGCAGACACTATCTTAACCACATAATCAAGGTTAATATCACAAGTAATAATACATACTGATACCATGTCCCCCTGATAGAAGGCCGTGTGTGTGTGTGTGTGTGTGTGTGTGTATATGTGTGTGTGTGTGTATATATGTATATATATACACATACACATATATATATTTACATATATGTATATCAATTAAGACAATATGTTAATCATATTGTTCCAATCTTTTATAACTACTGATTTTTGGTCTGCTAGTTCTATTAGTTACTGAAAGAAACGTATTAATATTAATGTATTAATATTTCCCTCTGTGATTATGAATCTGTCTATTTCTCCTTTTAGTTTTATCGGTTTGGGCTTTCTACATTTTGAGGCTATGTTTTATACATGCCAATTTAGAATTGTTATATCTTCCAGGAAGATTGTTCATTTTAATAACTGTGAAACATCCCTCTTTATCTCTAATAACAGTTTTTTGCTTTAAATTCTACTTTATCTAATATTAGAAAAGCCATGCCACCAGCTTTCTTTCTACTAGTGTTTGCATGATATAACTTTTTCCATACTATTAACTTCAGCCCATCTTAAACACCATATTTAAAATGTATTTCTTATAAGCAGCATATTTTAGGCCGTACCACATGAAACTGCTAATAGTAGTGTTTTTGATCTACAAAAACAGAAATTTCATATAGCTCAATCTAATAGTTGGGTATATTTTTAAATTCAATCTTTGTTAACTGGAGAATATGATCCACTTATAATTTATAGAATTAGTGAGATACATAGCTTTAAATTTACCATCTTAATATTTGTGCCACTTGTTCTGTCTCCTTTCTTGCCTTCTTTTAAATTTTTTTATTATACCATTTTCCTCAATTCTTAAGATTGTTAGTTATAACTTAACTGTTCTTTTAGAGATTACCTAGAAATCAAAACATACATCCCTAACTTCTTAAAGTCCAATATAAATGAGTATTTTTATTGCTTCTTCAACAATGCAAAACCCATAGAATACATTGACTCCCTTTAACATATATGTGTATACAACATATGTATAAAATATATTAATTCTCTGAATAGTTAGTATTCACTCAGATACATTTCTACTGCTCTTTATATCTTTCTGTATCCCTGAATTTCTATCTAGAATAATTTCTTTTGCCTGACAAAATCCCTTTAGAATATCCTTCCTATTTGATCTGCTACTCCTGGATGATTTTTCTCTCCTTCTGGAATTTCGATAAAAATATTCTAGACTTCTTTGCCATGTCCCTTATCTCTCTCACACTCTTTTCTGTATTTTCTATCCTAATCTCTCTCTGTGCTTCACAGTCTAGTTATTTTCTTCTGAACTATCTTCCAATTCATTAATTCCTTCCTCAGCTACATCTCATCTTCTTTTAAACCAGTTCATTGACTTGTCAATTTCAGCTATTGTATTCTTCATTTCTAATATTCTCATTTGATTATTTTCATAGTTCTCTGCCAAACTTCTCTCTTATCCAGTTTCTTGAAAATATTAATCACACTTGTTTTAAAGTCCATGATAGATAACTCTAATATCTGGATCTCTTACAGGTCTGCTTCTAATTGTTTTCTTTCCTATTGGTTTCAGTAATTTCTTGCCTTTTAGTATGCCTCATTTTTTTTTGACTGTGTGCCACATATTATGCATAAAAAAACACCTATATCCTCCTTTAGAAAAGTATTAACTTTTGCTTGTGGCAACTTTCTAAAATATAGCTGATGCCATTAATCAAACAGTGATTGAGCTGATTTAATGCAGAACTTCAGTGCTTGAACAGGCTGTTTTATTCAAACCCTACTTCTAGGATATTGCCCTTTAAGGGTACCAACCCAAAGTTGAGAGTATTTCCAGGGTTCTCCTTCCTTGCCAGGCTCTAAACTCTAGTTTTTTCCTTCCAGCCCCATGAGACTGCTGAAAATTATGCTTAGCTTCTTAGTGACCATTTTAATTTTCAGAACTGACTTCTGCATTAAAAAGCAGCATCAAATGCCAGGTTTAATTCCCTTGATTTTCTGTTTCTTTTAGATATTGGCCCCATCAATTTTTACTGTTTTTGGACCTCTCTGATGACTTGAAAGCAATTTTTCACAAATATCTTTTCAGCTTCTCCAGATATTTTTAGCAGTTAAATTAGTCTAAGACAAGCTAATCAGCCTTTTCCAGAAGAAGAAATATTCAGAAGTTCAGTTTTATATATATTTAGTTTGAGGTGTCTATTTGATATCCAAGTGAACTTGTTAATTATCAAGTGATGTATGTAATTCTGGCATTCAGGAAAGATGTCTTGAAAGTTAAATACAAACTTGGGATTCATTGTATAAATGATATTAATAACTATAAGACTAGATATATGGATGGAAGGACAGATAAGCACTCAGGAAAGAAAAAGTGGTCTTTAGGTGGGGAGAGGGGGAGACACAAAGGGTGGAACAAAAGCAAGGAGAGAACATACTTTCTAAAAGAAAATAGTAAGAATGGCAAGAGAAGCTGAAAAAATGGGAGGATATAGGGGAAAGTATGAGGATGGTTAGGCAGAAAGATGGCAAGAGGAGGGAGGTTGAGAAGAAGGAAGGTAGGAAAGCAGATGGCACACACACACAAAGGGAGACAAAGAAAGGAAGACAGGATGGCAGAAAGGATAGAACTTTGTCAGACAGACTTTTGAAAGGAAGACATGGATGGAATACCCAGCCTTTGGAAGGGCGAGCTAATCAATCTTAGAAACGACAGATAGATGTCTGGATGTGAATTAGGAATGAAGGAGGGAGGAAGGATGAAAAAAGGAAAGGTGGAATGGAAAGACAGACAGATGCCTGGATGAGGAGGGCCAACAGTAGGTTAATATGATGGTTCTAAAGAAAAAGAGCAAAATGAAAGAATGCGGAAAATCCAATTAAGCCAGCCACTAATATGTCATTTTCCATGACTGGGAGAGAGAACATTGCTTAAATTTCAAACAAGAGGGTCTGACCCTGTCATGGACCACAAATGAATTCCAACTGCATGTGTTTGCACATCTAAAAATAAGAAATGTTTCTTGACCATACAAATGTTACATAATTATATGAAAAAAAATTCTGAGTGTAGGAAAAACAACAGAAGTATACTTAATGAACTAATTATGTGAACTACATAATCTTATTTAGGTAAAAAGTCACATTTAGGCCTGTATTAACTTCTACTATCTGAAGCACTTTCATTCATTCATTCTTTAAATTAACACTTGGGCATTTTCTTGAGATACAAAAATAAACACAGAATTCCCATCTTAATGCTTCTCAAATTTAATGAAAATAAGGTATAAAAATTATTATATTACTTATTAAACTGTATTATTAAAGTTCATGGCACTCAGACAACACAGAGGAATCAAATCTATCATGGAGGGCCATAAGATTTCACAAAGATGATGTTTGATATGTGTCTTTTACTATCACAGCATTTCACTTTTGATAACAGGGTAAGATGACCTTCAACAGAAATATCAGGTAATCTTCTAGAACTAAATTAGACTAATGTAAGTATATGTAACTTATGCCACTGTCATTTTAAAAATCACATAGAAGTATTTGTAATTTGGTTTCCTACTAATCTTTATTTTTAGACAGCACTGCATTGTGACCTCAAAAGGACAGGCAAAATCAGACAGGACATCTATTTGGGGGGTTTAGGGTACTTATGTGGAAGTAAATAAAATCTGTTAAACATTTATAAAAGGCAAATGTCTTGAGAGTGCTATATACAGGGTGAGGCAAAAATAGGTTTACAGTCATGAGTACACAGAGTTTATTCTTGTATTATTTATTAATTATTGTAGCATTTGTATTACAACTGTAAACCTACTTTTGCCCAGACTACATAATGGTTTTCTGTAGTCAGTCTAAAAGATATTTCTTTGCTGAAAATTATATTGATTTTTTTCTGACCTATGACCTAAATTACACACAATTATCTCAAGTTTGCCAGTTTTTTCCCACTAGTAATCAAATAACACTGACCAAAAAAGAGAAGCAAGGTTATAGAAGGTGAACCACCACATTATAACATAATTAGATTAGTTCAGGAAATCCTGTTTTGTTTCTGATTTTTTCATTAAACATATTTGTGGGTTGTATACATGTCATTGTGTATAACTGTAGTTAGTTCCTTTTTTAATGATATTCCACAATTTATTTATCCATTTTACTGTTAATGGACATATGGGCTGTTTCTAGTTTGGGGCTACTACAAATAATGCTGCTATGAATATAATGTGCACTCATTTACACATGTTTTTGAATTTCTATTGAGTACATATATACTTAGGAGGGAGACGGCTGGGTTATTGTTTATTTTTAATTAAACTTTTTCATTTTTTGAGATAATTTCGATCTTAAGTTGTAAAAATACTATGAAGAATTTGCACATAGCCTCTACCCAGCTTCCCCAAATGTTAACATCTTGTATAACTAACATAATTATCAATACCAGGAAATTTATACTGATACAATACTATCAACTAGTCCATAGGTTTTAATTAAAATTCCACTAGTTATCCCACTAATGTCCCTTTTCTGGTCCAGGATTCAACCTAGGATCAGATAGTCCTTTAGTTGTCATGTTCCTTTGCCCTTTTCCAATTTAAGATAGTTTGTCTTTCATGACTTTGACACTTTTTAAAAATTTTTTGAATTTATTGGGGCAACATTGGTTCAAAAAACCATACAAGTTTCAAGTGTACAACTCAAACACCATCTGCACACTGCACCATGCACCCATCGCCCAAGCAAAGTTTCTTTCCATCCCCATTTTCCCCCTTTGCCCACCTCCACCTAGCCCCCAACCCCCTTTCCCTCTGGCTATCACCACACTGTTGTCTGTGTCTATGTGTTATGTATATGTTTTTTGGTTAATCCCTTCACCTTCATTCATCCAGTTTCCCACCCCCCCTCCCACCCCCCAGCTGTCAGTCTGTTCCATGTATCCCCATGCCTTTGGTTCTATTTTGTTCGTCAGTTATTGATTTTAGAGGCAGAGGCACACTGATGTGGGAGAGAAACATCATTTGGTTGCCTCCTGGTATGCACCCCGACCAGGAATTGAGCTGTAACCTTTTGGTGTATGGGATGATGCTCCAACCAACTGAGCCACCCAGTCAGGGCAAATTACTCATGTTTTTGATTAAGAGATGCCAAAGTTTATGTATAAATTCAACATATTCATATGCATTTATATTTTCACTTTTTAAAACTATTACCAATAGTATATTTTTTAGGAGTGATATTGTAAGACACTTCATGTTGTTTGAATTATTTACAATTATCTTATTTTTCATCAGAATAAAATTTACATTTTAAACATTAAATAGCTTAGAAATAGACCTCAAAATATTAAAAATTTACTGTATGGTTAACATTTCAGTGGGGCTATTATTTGTATCATCTTTCAGTGGGAAAGGCCCTTTGAAGCTTATCATTAATGATATAAACCATAAAAATTTGGGTACAAAAAGTTTAATGTATATTTTTTTCAAAGATCAGACTGCCATTCCTTTTCTCCCATATATCCCTCTTTCAGTGTTCTCAGAATTTTCCTGTTTTTAATTATCACCTCGCAAAGGATTATTTCCAGTTACACATCTATCCCAACTTCCCTTCCTAGCTTCAGTCCTTGCTAACCAATTGTACCTGGATATCCTGCTGTTACCCTAACTTCAGTACACCTTAAAACAAGCTTATCATCCTAACCCCCAAACTAACCCCTTCTGACTTTCTGTCTCCCTCTCTGGGATCTTAAACATGGAATCATCACTGTCTCCTCCTTTTCTAAAATCTCCCATATATATAACCTATATAACCAAATCATATTTAGTATTTCCCTTTAATTCAATCTTCCTTTCTATTCCATTATATCACCCAAAATTATAACTCATTACAAAAAAGTCACACTAAACCCTGTAATAAAAAGGTATTTTAACCCCCAAATTAGTATGACCACCCATTATATGTTAATACCAATATAAAGATTGGCCATGTACATAGAAACATAGTACATAGAAACTACAGCACAGTAATTTAATATTAAGTCATCCTATTTTTATAGCCTTTTAATTCCTGCTGGTCCATATCACTTAAAACAGCAAACTAAAAAACACACACACAAAAAAAAACCACCACAAGCATCATTAAGATATTTAGTTTGTTGTTATTGTTGCTACTGAGGAGATAGAGCTGGGATTAAATAAAAATGGCAAAAATAACCAGTCAATAGAATCCCATTTATAAAATTGAGTTTTTCCTTCTTTCATCTCTAGGAAACCCTTATATCTAATTAATACAAATATGCAATCCAAACCAAATAAAACTATGTGAGAATCAATTTTAAAATGTCAAAATTTAAAAACCTATGTAGTTACATCTTTCATATTACTAATAATTATTGTTGCTACTACCATCACAGAAACTACACAATCCCTCTGTATCCTCTCTAAAACATACATAGGCGAGCCATACTGACTGATGTCCATGGTTAATTTTAGCTTGAGAACAGCAGGCTGTTGTTTTCTAGTACATCTGATTCCTGTTCCAATTAGTGAAAGTACTAGGTATGTCAAGAGTCAACTGTATTACTCAAACCTGTTTATGCCAGATGACCTTCTTATTGTAACCACATAAATTAATCAAATCTTACATACATTGATTAAATGAGTGTAAAAAGAAAGCTGTTTTATTGAAAACTAAATTAAATGCTTCAAAGGAGAAAACTAAATTGAATGCTTAATAAAAGGAGAATCACCAAAAAAAGTTTCTGATTAACTGTGGATAAGAAAATTATAATAGATGAGAAAAAAAAAATACTCAAGAAATTCTGTACTGAAGTTTACTTCCCAAGGGTGCTTAAGGTTTTAACCAACTTTAAAGAAAATGATAGCAGGTAACAGGCTCTTAATGAATGTTTTCTGAATGAATAAAATGAAAGGGGAGTGACTTATCCAAGGTCAGTCCTACTTAATAGGAAAGCAGGGATTCGAATTTAGATTTTGGGACAGCGAAATGTTCTACACTTACTTCAATTTGTCATTCAAAGAACTCCATATTGGGGGCCTCACCATATATATTTATTGATTTCAGAGAGAGGAAAGGAGATAGAGAGAGATAGAAACATCAATGATGAGAGAGTCATTGATCGCTGCCTTCTGCACGTCCCTGACTGGGGATCAAACCCGCAACCCGGGCATGTGCCCTGACCGGGAATCAAACCCCTATTGCCTGGATCCTAGGTCGATGCTCAACCACTGAGCCATGCCCGGCCAGGCACCATCTATATATTTTATTTTCTATCTGTCATCTTGTCTTGACTGTAAGTCTAGTAATTTTATTGTCCTGACTATAAGTCTGGTGATCTGCCCCAAATTAATTTTCCCTCAGCCTGCCCAGAGCCTGTGCATCCAAACTTATGTCTTACCTCTCCCTCTTCATCAATCTCTCAGTCATTGTCCTTCTCCCCCACACCGGCCACACACACACTTTCAGTAACATCCTACACAACCTGACTTCTGTCCTTACAACTACATTAAAACTACTCTGTTTACCAAAAGCCTTTGTAACAGTTAAACTACAATTTTCAAAATGAAAAAATTATGACTCTCATACAAATATGAAATGAATATATGGCAAAGATTTTATCTAACTCATTAATGAATGAAGAAACTTGTAAGATGTTAAAACTGGCCCATCTAAGAACGTGACTTAGAGATTTATAGTGCCCACTCTAAAAATTCATTTGCATGGCATAACAGGAATAATTTGTATGGGCAAGAAACATTTGTTCTGTTAATCAGTTTTCTACAACTTAATTTTTATCTCTTTTTACAGAGTTGTAAAACAGTCTAGTCCATCAAGCACAAAGGTACATATCCCTTAATCAGAAATAATATAATTTGTGTAGGGTCCTTCAGCTCCTGGAGAGTCCATTGCCCAGCATTCAAAATTCACAGTCATTTCTTCTGCCCATTTCCAAGTCTGACAATTTTTCCTGTCAAAACTCATCTATCTAACCTGCCTTTTTTAGTACAATGAAGGAAACTCTTTGCCACCTTTGGTTTCCATGACCCGACACTCTCTTGGCTCCTCTTCTACCTCTCTAATTCTCCTCACCTTTCCTCTCTAGTTCCTCATCTTAAAGACAGTATTCAGCAAGGTTTTGTTGGGTCTTATTCTATCCACTATCATCAGTCATGCTTCACCTATTAATCATATAGGAATTATTCCCATATCCACAGCTCTAATGTCTATAATCCCGAAACTTGAATTCCTATTGTCCATTTCTCATGTTGATTTTAGCAGTACCTCACATTCATCAATGACCTAAAATAAACATACTTGTTTCCTCAACTAAATATTCCAAAGCATGAGTCTTACATTCTACTCTCTCCCTCACACCCTCCTCTATGAAACTGCCTTGTCCAGTCACATAAACTGTCCGTTGCACCTATATAATCATTCTCTTGCATCTTCCCTTTCCATGTAGCCTTTTCCCTAATTCAAGCCTGTATTATCTTTCAGCTAAACTGTCAGTGAAGCCTCCACACTATTATACTGTCTCTTTCCTCTATCATTCACTCAGGTGCCAAAATTACATTTCCTCAAACAGGAACCAAAGTTGCTCTGACTTGGTCCCACTTTCTGATCTGAGTTATTATATAATAAATAGGCATCTGTTGTTTTAGGATATCCATCCACTTCCTACTCATTCTACTTTAGTTACTTCAGTCCAGTCAAGCTGATTCCACCCAGGAGGCACACAATTCCAGCTTAGACAATTGGAAGTGCACAATGATTGGTTCAGAAACTGACCCAAGCCCTGGTCTGTGTGGTTCAGTTGGTTAGAGTGTCACCCATGCACCAAAGGGTCTCAGGGTCGATTCCCAGTCAGGGCACATACTCAGGTTGGGGGTTCAATCCCTGGTTGGGGCATGTACAGGAGGCAACCATTTGATGTTTCTCTCTCACATCCATGCTTCTCTCTCTCTCTCGCCCTCTCTCTCTAGGATTAATGAAAAACATATTCTCAGGTGAGAATTAATAAAAAAAAGAAAATAAATTCCCCCAAACAGAGCCACTAAAATGCTACAGAGCTTTGCTGAGACTTCTGAGGCTGAGGCTTATGCTTTTTAACTGTTACTGTTATTGCTATATTTTACCACCAGAGGACAGCCTGTCAGAAAAGCCAATCCAGTATAAGTGAAGTTTGGAGACACAGAGAGAAATTTGGTCCTAGAGACTGTCTTTTGGCCCTAGCATCAAGCAATGTCTGAAGCCAGTTTCCCTTGGATTGTTCAGTTACATTTGCCAATCAACTCTCTCTCTCCATGAGCCTGTTTGAGTTAACCACCTAGAGTGCTAAACCAAAAGAGTACTAAGCAGCAACTCCTCTTTAACGCACCATGTGATTCAGTCACACCAGCCTCCTCACCAGTATAGGAATACTGTGCCTTCCCTCATGTTATTTCCTCAGTCTGGAATTTTCTTCCCTCTGTCTGGAATTCCCTTCCCTCTATTCTCTGTTTATTAAGATCTCATACTTCAAGGTTCAGCTCAAATGCCTCAGTGAAGCAATCCTCCAAGGCTGGAAAAAGAAGCAGACGACTGGATTACACAGGGATTTTAAATCATGCTCTATGGCGTTTTGAACTTTAACCTAAGGGTAGGTAAGGAAATGTCATTGAAGGATTGTAAAGAATAAAGGACATGATCATATTTGCAACTTTAAAAGATCACTCCATTTGCTGTGTAGAGAATAAATTAGAGAAGAGTAAGGGGGGGTTAATGATTTGTAAACTACTCAAGTAATCTAGGCAAAATGGATGGTGGTGTGGGCTAAAGTGGCAATGGAGATAGAAGAATGTATTTTTGTGATTATTTTATTTCTGAATAAGTCTCTCTCTATACTCTAAACTCCCTAAGGATAGAGAAATTATCTGCTGACTTCCATTTTACCACAGAAATTAGCAAAGTGATTAGTACACAGTAGACTCAAATATTTGTTGAATAAATTAACATATAATTAACAATCTGATCTTTAAATTGTTTGAGCAACTGGGCCAATGGTGGTACTATTTATAGAAAACACAGAAAGATTCAGTTTGGGCTTTTTTGTTTGTTTCTGAGAGAGGGGTAGGGGAAAAGATGAATTCTGTCTTGAACAAGATGAGTTTAAGGTAATATAATACATTCAGTAGGCAGGGAATCTATATATAGTGGATACATATTTGGGGATCAGGAGAGAGATATGGGATAAAGATACTGATTTGTGAATTCTGGGTATATAGATGGTAACTGAATTTACTAAGAGAGATGAGATTGCCTAGGAATGATATAAAATTAAGAAGGTGGAGATCATAGACCTCAGAGGCATTTAAGGGTTGAACAGAAAGAGAAGTCAAGAACACTAATAGCTCTGGCAAAAAAACACACACATAGAAGGATCCTCTAACCAAAGCAGAAGGAAAAAAAGGAAGGTGTGGTCAAATGTGTCAAACATAGTAGGAAGTAAAAGAATGAAAAGTTTAAAAGAACTCTTTGGATGAAAACAGTTTTGGTGGAATAGGTACTGGCTGGAATGACACTAGTCTGGAGTGAGTTAAGGGTGAGCAGAAGATAAAGAAATCAGCCTGTACTAGACATTTTGTTCATGAAATGTGGCTATAACGGAACTAAGAAACATAGTTGCTGGAAAGGAACATATCAAGGTTTTGCTCCTCTGTTGTGGTTTTTTTTAATAAAGCTTGAACTTAAGCATGTTTAAATGTTGATTGGAAGCAACCTAAAAAGAGAATAAAGAAAAGGTGAAATAATAAAGAATAAATTCCACAATGTATACATATATCACAACTTGTTGTACACCGTAAAGTGGTATACACAATTTGTATTTGTCACTTATACCTCAAAAAAATTGCCAAGCTAAGGAGTCTGCACATTATCCTGTGGTCAATAGAGATATAAAGTTGTTTAAATATAAAATTATTGACTTGTGGATGTCATTTCATTCAACAAATAATAACTGAGCTACTGTTTTATGAAAAGCACTGAATTCGGTGCTATGAGAACAGACTAAATAAAACTCTGTCCCTGACTTTTTATAACTTAGTCTTCAGTAGAAGAAAACAGTCTATCTCTATTCATTATTTATATCTTTACCTGTCTTTTAGAAAGGGCAATATTTAGTAGTTTTTTAATGGGACTACTCCTATTGTACTTACCAGTTTTATTTCATTCATTATTTGACAATGTGAGTTGCTGGGTGTACAAAGTTAAACAATATATAACCCCTCTCCTGCAGAAGCTTACAGTCTAGATTGCATAAATTTATAAACTGCTCTAGAAGAAACTTACTATAGATATTTAATTGATATTATTTACCTAGGGCTTCCAATTTAATAGCAAATGACAAACACTACTACCGCTCACATTTTAAGCATTTTACGTTTGTTAAGTAATTTAATTCTCCTAACAATCTTATGAAAAGAGAAATATTACTCTATTACTGTAAGATATTATTAATAAATTAAAATATATTACATTTACCATCTTTTTCCAGAATCAATGTTAATGACACTAATTCTGCTAATGAGTGCTTTATATACAGTTGCAGTATCATTCCCATCAACATGCAAACATGCTGTAATTTCTCCCATCTTAAAAAAAAATCCTCTCTTGACTTCACATCCCACTCTAGGAACCACACTTCTCTGATCCCCTTACAGCAAACTCCCTAAAAGAGCAGTCTATGTGCGCTGTCTCCCACCTTTCTCCTGTCAGCTTCTCTTCAGCCACTCCAAAAAGGCTTTTGCCTCTGCACTACTGAAACCACTAAGATTATGAATGGCCTCAAAATGCTAAATACAATTTTAAATTTTTCGTCTTCATCTCACCTGACCTACCAACAGCACCTGACATAAAACACTCTCTTTAAAATATTTTCTTTACTTAGCTTCTCAGGCACTATACGCTTCTGGGTTTTCTTATCTTACTAGATGTTCCTTCTCAATTATCTACACATTAGAGTACCCAAGGCTCAGTCTATGGACCTCCTCTCTCTTTTTTTATAATTTTATTTTTTAATTACAGTTGACATTTAATATTATTCTCCTCCCTTTTCTATCTCTACTTACTTTCTTAAAGTTCTTATATAGTTTTATGGCTTCGCTAGAATGTAGCTTCAACAGGGTAGGGATTTTTTTTAGCTATTTATTTATACTGAATGCCCTGCACCTAAAACAGTGCCTGGCATACATTAACTGCATGACAAATATATGTTCAATGAATGGGTGGATGAATAAATAGCTTTAAATATTATATATAAGCTGATGACTCTCCAATTTATACCTCCTGCCTGGATCTCTGCCCTGAGCTCCCAACTGCCTATCTGCTATCTGCACTTGGATGTGTAATAAACAACTCAAACTTAACCAAGTTCAAAAGAGAACTCCAAACACCATCCCAATGGCATCTCTGTCTAACTTCACTTTCTTAGCCTAGTTCCATCCTTCTAGTTCCTCAAGACAAATATTTTGAAAGCATTCCTCCAATTCAGTCTGTTCTCAGAACCACAGCCACAGGAATTTTTTCAAATTTAAGTCAGATCATGTCACTTCTCTGAGCATAATCCTGCAATTATTTCCACTTTTCTCTTTGGGTAAAAGTCCAAATCTTGACGACTGCCTATAAAGCTCTACTCAATATGGCCCCGTTACCTCTCTGACCTCTCATCTACTGCTTTTCCTCTCGCCTACTCTGCTTCAGTCATACTGGCTTCTTCTGCTTGTTTTTTCCGAAGGTTAAGGGCATTTCCACCTCAGGGCCTTTTTCCTGACGTTCCCACTGCCTGGAATGCTTCTCCCCTAGATGGCCACAATCTGTATTTGCTTCATCGCCTTGCTCACTTGCCACCTTCTGAGTTTTCCCCAATCACCGCATTTAAAACTGCACCTCTAATCCCAACGTCTTTATATTCTTTATCCCCTTCTCTGCTCTGTATTTCTCCACAACAGTTATCGCCACCAAATACTACATATCTTACTTTCTGAAGCACATGCTCAAAGAGGACATGCTTTATTAGCTGCCATTTCCCTGGTGTTTAAAGCAAAGCCTGGTAGACAGGTGATCAACGATCTGTTCGTCGAACACTGTCATTTCCACCAGAGGGCCTAACAAGCATCTAGGCTGGTATTTCAGGAAAAGATCACCAAGCTTCTCTAGGACTTCCTTCCTCCGGTACTCCGATCCCTAGAAGGATTATGCTTTACCTAGAAAGAAAAACTGCGCTTTGCCCAGTCGACCACAAGGGGGCGCTCGCGAGGAGGAGCTGAGCGAAGATGAACCAGATAAGGTTTAGTTCCCTTGCTTTCCCTTCGTTCGCCTCCAGGGGTGGAAGAAAACTGGGTTTGGAGGCGACAGTAACTGAATGAATAATTTTCTCCATACTATGAATTACCGGGACACGGTCGTAAACATTTAAAACCGCAGTCCTTTCGAACGCCACAAAGAGGCCAAGGAAATCAACCCACGGGCCACTGAGAAACGGGAGGGTGTTTTAACTCCGCCGCTAAGAATCCCCCAGGAACCCGGCGAAGAGTTCGCCTTAGGGCCGAGGCACGAAATTCACACAAGGAGGCCAGGGGGTTCCAGGCTGCCAGCACTCTCTGGCCAGAGAGCTGTTCAGTCCACTCTATTTCATACCCAAAGCTGCTACAATTCTTAGCACAGCACGGGCAAGGCGGTCCCAGGTTGAAGTTCTCCGGTTGGGCTGATGGTCGAGTCCTGACTCATGAGACCCCGAAATCCATTTCCCCCGGGGCTTTGACTCACCGCCACCTGTTGATGCCCACATTGGAGGAGCCCGCGAACCAGGGGTCGAGGATGTAGACGCAGCGGATGGTGTCGGCGCCCTGAATGCACTCCTTCAGGGCGGGGTTGTCGTGAAGCCGGAGCCCCTTTCGGAACCAGTGCACCGCGTTCACCCCCATCCCCGGGCCGCGGCGGGCGGAGGGTCACCGCCCAGTTCCTCCACCGAGAAATTCAAGGGAGGAGGGTCCGGCTCATAACCGACACCTCCGCTCCCAGGAGAATCGCCGCACCCCACGAGTGAGGACAGGGCGGCAGAGGGGGGAAAAGGGAAAAAGGAGTCCGACGAGCGGACCCGAGAGGGAGAGGGCGCTGGAGGCGCAGCTGGAAGCTGAATGGAGGTGGCCCAGTCGGCGGAGTCCGGGTGTGACGCCCTTTAGGAGCCGGCGCTCGCCGCAGCCGCTCGGATGACACGCATAACTTCGAGGGCCTCGGAGCCCCGGAGCGTGAGCAAGTTCCAGGAGCTCGAGCCGCCACGACGGCCGAGCCGGCACCCGCAGCCCCAGGAGGTTCGTCACGGAAACCTCGCCCCACCGAGGCGGCCCCTGAGGAAAAGCGGCCCGCCCGAGGCGAGCCACTGAGACGGAGGAGCAGGGATTCCGCCACCGTCGGCCACGCCGCCTCTCGGCCCAGGAGTGAGGACGGAGCTCGCAGGCGGTGGTCGAGGCCGCTGGATGGTTGCCGGCCGGTGACCGGTCCCGAGCCGGCCCGGGTGACTCCGCCGCCACCGCCGCGTCAGCTGCCTCGACCCCGCCCCCGGCTCCTCATTGGAAGGCGCGCGGCCCACGTGATCACCGGCACCTCACGTTTCTGAAGTGTGTTTACTACAGCGGCTCGGGCTGGGGAATAAGCTTGCGTTTCAGTCGCTTCTCGGGGGCGGCAGCCGTTCGATCTCAAAACCGTCGGTCCCCGCCCCGACGCTGGGCTCTCTAGCTTAGTCTCTTTTCTCGGCCGACTGGTCCCGGTTGCCTAGAAGCGCCCCGGAGGATCACAGGCCCCACGTGAGGGGAGGCTTAGCCCCGCCTCCGGTGGCCGTGAGCATCCTCCATTGGCTGAGGCTCGCTGAGGCCCGGATGAGCACGGGGATGCAGGGAGCTCGCGTGCGCGCGCGCTGCTCCAGAAGGCGCGCGTGCGCGTGCGCCGCGGTCCGGGGGAAGTGGGGCGGGGCCGGCCGGCTCGCCGGGGCGCTGCTCCCGTGGGGGTCCCAGCGAGGCCGGGAGACGGCTTTGTTGCTTCTCAGAGTGACCCGGGGGGCGGGGGGCGCTCGGCGGGCGGGCAAGATGGGGTGGACGGAAGAGAGCAGGCGGCTCCTCGTCGACTTTGAGGCCGGACCACGTGCTGCAGCCCTGCTTTGTGCGAAGAACCCTACGTTGGAGCGGGCGGCGCCATTCTTCTGGCCCTCGCGGGGGTCTAACCGTTGTACTTCCCCTGGGCAAGTGGGGAAATGGGCAGGGCGGGTGCCAAGCGTTCCTGGACTTCTTGTAATTCCTTAATACTAGCGATCCGTCAGTACGTAAGCCCTAATCTCTTACCTTTAGTGCGGCCTTTGCCCACCTTACCGGGGACAGTGAACTGCAGGCCGCGCCATTCCTTATCCATGCCAGGCCCTTGTGTTCATTCAACAATCGCTGGATTCAGCATTCAGCAGACACTGCGCAAAGTGCTGGAGATACAGGAGAGAGGAAAACAGGCGAAAATCCCAGCTTACAGTCTGTATCTCTTAACCTTTACTCTCTGGCTGTTTTTTTTTTCTCTCTATAAAGTGTTCTTCTTTGGGATCGGCTGCTCGCTACAACCTAGTATATTTCTACTCATTCCTTTAGACTCCAATGAAGTGCAACCTAATTTGTGAAAATATTCCTGCCCCCCCACCTTCAGCCCCCCCCCCTCCAGGCATGTCTCCGATACATCACTTATCACACTGTTGAGAAGACTGAATGAAAAATGCCTCCTTTAACACCAGCGCAAGTAGGTGCTCAAGAATTGTACTTACCACTATAATAATGTGTCTCTGATTCCCTCTAAAGTGTGACTTAAGGATCAGGGCTCCATCCAGTTCATTTTTCTGCATCAAGACCCACCCAGTACAGAACCTGATACATCAGCATCTAAATGTTTGTTGAATGCCAGAATTAATGAATGCTGTTTGTCAGGGTGTGTGGCAAGGTTAGGAGGAGGCAGGATATGGCAATTGTTACTGGTTTAATTGTGTTACTGTGTCTCTCTAAATTCGTAGAACCCCTAGTACGTGTGAATGTGACCTTATTTGAAAATAAGATCAAGTTAAGATGACGTCATTAGGGTGGGCCCTCATCCAGTGTGACTGAGGTCCTTAAAAACGGGGTAAATTTGCCAGGTCAGCGTGGCTCAGTGGTTGAGCAGGGACCTATGAACCAGGAGGTGGTGGTTGGGTTCCCTGTCCTGCACATGCCCAGGTTGGGGGCTCAATCCCCAGTAGGGGGCGTGCAGGAGGCAGCCGGATAAAGGACACTCGTCATTAATGTTTCTGTCTCCCTCTCCCTCTCCCTTTTTCTCTCTGAACTCAATAAAAACATATTTAGAAAAGGGAGGGGGGGGTAAATTTGCACACAGACCCACACACAAGGAAGGTTGGAGTTATGCTGGGGGGGTGTTCAGAGCTAGTCACCCCAAGATGTGCCTCAGTGGTATGCAGATTATTTTGAGCTAAAGGCAACAAACCCTGCAGGCTCAAGAGAAATTTCTGCCTCCCACCTTCACTACCTAGAAGAATGTAAATCAGGAGCCTGGCGTATGATAAGAATTATCACCAGAAACGAGTTTTTAAGTATCTATATGGTAGGGCAAACTAATAAATTACTGAACATGTGCTCTCCTTCCTGCAGGGACCTTCTGAAGCCCCAAGGTGCATTACCTCATCCAAGCTCAGAATGCCTTTCTGTTCTCTGAACCTCTTGTGCATGCAGGGGTCTCTGACTCTCTCATGTATGTGGGGTTCCCATACATATGTATGCGTTAAATTTGGTTCTTTCTCTTGCTAATCTGTCTCATGTCTATTTGATTATTAGACCAGCCAGAAGAACCTTGAGGGTAGAGGAAGGCCTTTTCCTCCCCAGTAGCTGCAGCAAGGCAATGGACTCATAGCGAAGCGACCAGTCTGGAACAGACCCTTCTCTAGTGCTTACAGAGGGAGCATGGCTCTGCCAGCACATTGATTTCAGACTTCTGGCCTCCTGCGCTGTGAAGCAATAAATGCCTGTTGTTCTAAGGTACTCATTTTGTGGTACTTTGTAACTAGCAAACTAATAACAGTAATATAAATTCAGTCATGTAGTGAGCCAATATGTCTGGATAGTATTCCCTACTCCTGCTTTTGTTGCCAGGCAGAGGACAGAGCATCCTTTCCTGGTTTCTTAACATTTAAAATTATATATATGAAAACTCTTCATTCACTATAAAGTATTAAACAAATAGTTATTTTTATCAATGGGATGAGCCTTGGGTAATTACCAATCTGAGGGGTCTGTCACCTACGCAGAGGATGTTGTGTACAGAGCTTTGCCGTCACTTGGATTGCCTTCTGCTCCAGGGCCTAATGTACTTTTAAAAATACAGTGTTTCTTATTTCATTTTAGGCAGTATCAAAGTAAGCAGATTGTGTTTAAAGACATTAAGAATTGTTTCTCAAGCATCCAAATGAGACAGTGGGAGGGAGAGGAAGATAATTTTGATTTGTGTAGAGTAGACAGCTGTATGTGGGTGAGTGTGTAACTTGCACTTACACATCTAAGTACTAATTTATTATAAAAGTGTCGGTATTGTCAACTGCATTTCTCAAAAACTGAAGGGTTTTTATGGCATATAGATGGTTACTTTAATATATCTTTGTTATGGGGGAGGAGTAACCATTTAATAATAGGTATGACTTATTGAACACCTAATGTGTACCAGGCACCTTGTATAAGTTATTATTAACCCTCGTAATAATCTTTTGAGGCAGTTTATTATTAATAATAACTTATGCCTACTTTGCTGAAGACACTAAACCTCAGAAATACAAATTAGTAACATTAGTTGAAAAAACAAGATGATTTCTGAATCTAAGCTCTTTCCTCATCATATACTATCCCTCGCTGACACCACCACTCCCCTTCTTTTTCAGTGTAAGTACTTATAAATAAGGCGGGGGGTGGAGATGAGATGGGGGGCATAGTCAGGAATCTTGGGAAATTCTGGTTGGCTCCAACATCATGGTGTATGGGACTGGATTATATCTCAGCTCACCATTGATTAGCTCAGTGATTTTCAACCTTTTTCATCTCATGGCACACATAAACTTACTACTAAGATTCTGTGGCACACCAAAAAATACTTTTTTCGTCGATCTGACAAAAAAGATATAATTTTGATTAATTCACATGGGACAGCTCTTGTATTGGCTGTTGTCATTTTTTTATTTGACAACCTAAGGGAAAAGAGGTCAGTGCCCCTGACTAAATAGTCAGGTACTGCATGTTTTAAAAATTCTTTTGGCACACCGGTTGAAAATCCGTGGATTAGTTGATGATCTTTAACAAGTCACCTAGGCTTTCTTCACCTGATTAATTCATCTGTAAAATGGGGGGACTGAACTAGATGGCTTCTAAGTTTGCCATACCATTTTAAAACTCTAGGATTCTGTGAATAGAACCCTGCCATGGGCCCAAAATATCTAGAAAGGGTTCTGTTAAACATTCTAACTGCCAGCCATGTTAGGAACATCAACATTTCTTTGATTTCATGAGCACCCTTGATAAAAGTGCATCAGCTTCTAAACTGAAAGCCTGTATTCTCTCTTGACCCTACTGTCCAAAGGTGATTGTTGGCATGTGTTTCTAACACCCAAATAATGGAGTAGACTGTGATCAGCTCATTCGGTCTTGATGTATGTGAATGTTAGGCTGGTAGCTCTTGGCTGAGGGGTCCCCAACACTAGAGTCTTTGGTGATTGAATTGAAATGTGTTAAAGGATCACTATTTTTTTTAAAAAAATTTATTTATGAATTTGAGACAGAGAAAGAAAAGAAGGGAGAGAGAGAGAGAGAGAGAGAGCGATTTGTTGTCCCACATATTGGTTGATTCTTATACGTGCCCCAACTGGAAATCAAACCTGCAACCTTGACATACCAGGATGATGCTCTAACCAACTGAGCTACCTGGCCAGGGCTTCTTTTTATTGATTTTAGAGAAGGAGGAAGGAAGGAGAGAGAGAGAGAGAAACATTGATCGGCCTGCATGTGCCCTGACCTGGAATGGAACCAGCAACCTTCTGGTGCCTGGAACGATGTTCAGCCAACTGAGCCACACTGGCCAGGGGAGATCACTATTTTTTTTTAAAAAAGGTAATCTATGAGTCTCATATGAATATAAAATGAACACATGTCAAAGATTTCACTTTACTTGTTAACTGATGAGGGAATCAGTAACATGTTAGAATGGAATAAAAAGATTCCAAAGAGCAGTTACATGTACAGGCCATTGGGAATGTTAAAAATTAATTTGCTTAACATATGCAAAACCATCTTCTCCTACAGAGGGGTGTGGGGTGGGAAATCAATTGCACTTTCACAGGACAAAATATATTTTCATGTCCATGGACAAGACTCGTCTTCATTGCTCTCAATTACCTACAGTTTACAGACTTGTAAAATAGTCCGAAGATAAAGACAGGCAGGGAGTAACTTGAGGTGTGCACTAGACAAGAGACCCAGTAATCTTTTTTGCCTATTTCAAAGTCGTTCATAATTTCCGTCACCTTTTCCTCAGAGGGGTCTTCCCTTCTTTGTCCCTGTCATAGTTCTCTCTTTACTCTCGTCATAGTGTCAGTTATGCTGCGTGTTTTTCCGTGGTTCACTTATTCATTATCAGTAAATCCATGCCTGCCTCCGCCCTCCATGCACGCTCCAGGAGGGCAGAGATTTGGGTCTGTCTGTTCTTTCTTCATCACTAGCCCTGTGCCGCAGTGCCTGGTGCCCGATACATCCTTAACCAGTGTTGTCCCAGAGACCCTGGTAATGGCCAACTGATCACATGGACACTGCCCTACATCCACAAGTGAGTTATCAAATTATTGTCTCTCGGCTCCAAGTTTACCTTTCCTGCCTTCTCTGCTAAGGGATGCGGACCCTGTAAGGATTTCTCTTGGCCGCTGTGCCAGGTTAGACGTGGGCAGCAGAGAGCGCTGAGGGGCACTGCAGGAGGACGGGGCCTCTGTTCCCGGTGTTGCGATGCCTGTTTTCTTTTCTTGCTCCTGCTCCACTGCTGCCAGAGGCCCTTGGGTGAGAACACACTGTGGCGCTCACTTCTATCAAGTTGCAGTGGCATCCCTGCCGGTGGGTTCCCAGTGAGTCTTGCAGGCATGTCAGCAGGCGGCCACCTGGCCTCAGCCCGCCTGCATTCTGGCCAGGGGCTTCCTTTCCTGTGGCCACTCCCAGCCACGGTTTTCTTTCTGCCAGCCTTGGAGTCAAGACCATAGATCAACTCTGGCCCAGGTCAGCTTCTTTACCATCCAGTAGCCATCTCAGATCCCATTGAGATCTGAACCCACTCTTGGAGATGACCCCTGACACTCCCAAGTCTGTCCTTCCTTGGGAGCTATCACACAGTTCTGGAGTACTCTTCATAGTTCCCTTGCCTCCTCTATAATTACTCCCTGTGGTAATTAACAATTCTTTTTATGAAGCATTCCCTGTTGAATTTACTGTATAACTGTTGGACACCGGCGGGTACAATCCATTAGCAAAGACGTGCTTGTGAACAATTCCCTTGCTCGTTCTTACGCTGTTTCTTGACCGTGTGTGTGTAGAAAGTGTAAATAGTTACAAATGTGGCAATATGATGTTGTGAAATGTTAGCCGATGTTTTCCCCCACAGATCTTTTTTTTGTCCTGTGGCCATCCCCATTCAGGTTGCTGGATGTGAGTCCCCTGTTGCCTCAGAGGGACAGAACTAGAGGACAAAGGTAGTTCAACGTTTTTGTTCTAAATGCGAGAGCCTCGATCCATTTGTAAATTAGGAAGGATTTGCTGTTCCTCACCCCTTTCCCCCAACATTATGCAGAAATCCTCTCAGCTGGAGTGGGGTCTGAGTGCAAGGAAAGTAAGATAGGTAAGGATCCGTCTTTTCTAACATAAGAAGAGACTATCTCACCTGCCCTTACGTAGGATCAGCTCCGCACTCCTGCATAAGCTTGAGGCGTTCTGTGGCCCTGCCAAGCTGCCTCCTGCTGGCTATGAGGACAGCTGGATTTTTCTAGATGTCCCCTCTTCCTTAGAGGGCTGCAAAAATGAGCTGAAGAAAGTCAGAAAGAGAATCCAGGGATGGAAGGAGGGAGGGAGGCAGAAAAAGAGAGAGAGAGCTCCAGAGCGAGAGCTAGAGAGCAGGAGCAAGAGCACCCTCTGGTGTCTCTTTTCATAAGGACACTAATCTTATTAGATTAGGGCCCCACCTTCAAGACCTCATTTAATCCTAATTACTTTTGTAAAGACTCTATTCCAAATACAGTCATGTTGGAGGTTAGAGCCTCAACACTTGAATTTGAGTCGGGGGGGGGGGGGGGGGGCACAATTCAGTCCATAACAATATATCTTTCCCTACCCTATAGAGTAAGCCCTGTGCTATAGGCTGAATGTTTGTGTCCCTGCAAAATTCATGTTGAAATCCTAACCCTTAGAGGTGATGGTATTAGTAGGTGTCACCTGTGGGAGGTGCTTAAATCCTGAGGGTGGAGCCCTCAGGAACAGGATTACTGCTTTATAAAGGAGGCTCCGGAGAGACTTCTGGACCCTTCCACCATGTAAGGATGGAGCAGCAAGTCAGCAGCCTAGAATCCAGAAAGGGACCTTTACCAGAACCTGGCCCTGCTGGCACCCTGATCTCAGATCCCCAGCCTCTGGGATTGTGGGGGATAAACTGTTGTTGTTTATAAGCCCCCCCAGTCTCTGATATTTTGTTATAGCAGCCTGAACAGACTAAGACACCCCACACTGTGTATTGAATGAATGGATAAATAGCCAAACTGCTATGAATAATATCCATATCTGCTGAATCCTTATTATGTACCAGACACAGAACTGCTATAGTTGCCGCTAAGCTATGTACCTTAGATACCTGATTTCATTTAATTTTCACAAAAGCCACATGAGATAGATAGTACTATTACTGTTTTGTAAATAAGAAAACGGGCCCAGAATACTGAAGTCCTCATAATTTGCCCTGTAAAGTGGAAAAGGCAGGAAATGAACCTAGGCTCCCCCCACTCTAAAGGTGGTGGGTCGCCCAGCATACCGACTGCCTTCACTGCACTGATGTGTGGGTGCTTTTATATATGGGTGCCAAATAAAGACTGCCAGAGCATGGGGGAGGCTGAGTGCTGGTTAGCATGAGTCTCGGTAGGCTGTTTGTGAAAAGTAGCACTTGCACAGGGAAAATCCTTTTTTTTAAAAAATTTAAAAGAGTAAAGGGAAAGATTCCAAAGGAGTAGGTGACTGTGCAACAAAAAGCAGTATATTTATTTAAAATGTTCATGGGCCCGGCGGGATGTGGCTCAGCGGTTGAGCATCGACCTAGGATCCAGGCAATCGGGGTTCGATTTCTGGTCAGGGCACATGCCCAGGTTGTGGGCTCGATCCCCAGTTGGGGGCGTGCAGGAGGCATCTGATCAGTGACTCTCATCATTGATGTTTCTCTCTCTCTCTCCCTCTCCTTTCCTCTCTCTCGGAAATCAATAAAGATATATTTTTTAAAATAATAAAAAATAAAATGTTCATGGAATGAAGTACCTATACAGTAGAAAAAAGTTGACAAGTATACATTGAAAAACTACTGAAGAGCGAGAGAAAGCTGGAGGGCGTCTGCTGTCACTGCAACATCAGCACAGCCTGCTAGTAGGAAAGAGGGCAGCAGTGGGAAGGCGGCCGAATGCTGGTGCTGGTTGTGCTGCACGTCACTCAGCTACCGACGTGCTTACGGAGGGCTCGTCTCCAGTGGTGCTGGAGCCTGCAGCCAGGAGTAAACCAGCCACTCCTGGGCTGTTCGGTTGAGACGGGAGCACTTCGAGCAGGACCCGGCTAGAGAAGTGGATTTAGGAGCTGCCTCGGAAGGTAACCGAGGCCAAAAGGAACTGCTAGGAGCTCTCTAAAGAAAATACTCGCAAGTGCCAAGTATGAATTTGAGGCAGAGGAAAAAACAAATCTGTGCTTAAAGCTAGGTTTTGAAGTAACAATATTTAGCAGTCCAGACTGAGGCAAGTTAGAAGAGAAGGCGTATGCAGTCTACACAGGGTGGGGCCGATGTAGGTTTACAGTTGTGAGTACAGGAAACACAGTTTATTCTTGTATTATTCTCTATTAATTATTGTATTATTTTCCCATACAAACAGCTGTAAACCTAATTTTGCCCCACCCAGTACATGCTGGCGTGGGAACACCAGTACCCAACCCACTGCTTCCAGGCCCCCGCCTCTCAGGATCCCTGGAAAACAAAGTTGTCTGGGGCTGGTGATGCCACCTGGTGGCTAATGCAAGAAGTACAAGCAGTTCCACTTGAATCCACACATAGGTTCAGAAAAATCTCCATTCTGCAGAGGCATAATTAAAACAATAAGGCTATAGAAAATATTTGGTTGAGACAGGCAACTTAAAATGTATTCAACTTAATAACTATGCCACTAGCAAAAAAAAAAAGAACCTAATAAAATAACAGTACAATTAAAAAGAAAAGTTCAGCCCAGCCAGGCGTGGCTCAGCAGTTGAGCGTGGACCTAGGATCCAGGAGCTCGGGGTTCGATTCCCGGTCAGGGCACATGCCTGGGTTGTGGGCTCGATCCCCAGTGGGGGGCGTGCAGGAGGCAGCCGATCCATGACTCTCATCATTGATGTTTCTATCTCTCTCCCTCTCCTTTCCTCTCTCTGAAGTCAATAAAGATATATTTTAAAAAGAAAAGAAGTTCAATCCCTAATAAGTAATGAAATACAGGGCTTTACCTTAAAAAAGGGAAGCTAGCTTGATGTAAACGGGCATAAGAAAAATGGAGGCTACTGATTCATGGAGACAGAATTGGGGAAACAAAGATCAGGTAGAATTCCTCCTCTAAGACAGGCCATGGCTGGATCGGGACAAGAGAACACGGGATGACTCGTGGGTATTTCAATACTGGACTGTATTCCTCTATGCTTATGGCTTGCTGCGTTCAGCTGTTCTTACTTAATGGACCCAAGTGGAACAAATTTATGGAACAAATCCTTGACCTATCAGTAAAATTGCATATGACTCAACCCAGCTTTTGCCTCTTACTGACATCATTTCTTTATTAACCAATCACATGTAGATAATCTGCATATCAGAGGCACCTGTTGTCCTAGCCGAGCTTAGAAGCCACTTTCCATTCCCTAACCCTTGGGGGATCTCGACCTACTGAGCATGCTGCCTCCAATCCCCACGAATCCTCCTCCCCCACTCCCCTGCTCACGTATTTTCCAGTCTTCAAAATCTAATTCCACCTCAGGCAAGCTCTTTATCGCTCTTATTTAGCTGATATGAATCTCGGTCCACAAAGCCAGGGGTAGAGAAAAATGATTTTCTACAAATCAACTTAGTGTCTCATGTCATGCTCGGAGCTGACAGGAAATCGATACCAGTCATCCTTGAAGCTTTCTTCCCCCTTCCTGGCAAGGTTATGGGACTCATGCAGTGCCTACTTTTGGGGGGCCCCCAGTCGTCTGTCTGTAGTGGCCTCTATGGAGATGGCTGTCGTCTCTCGCACATGGTCCTTTCACAGCTGGGCGCTCTCTGCTCATTTTTGTGCCTCACTTATAGAATGATGGTTTGGTTTTGGCTGCTGGGATCTCCCCCAACTCCAGCCCAGCAGCCACCTTCCTGGGTCACCACTCTACTCCTCTGGGGCCTTGTCATCTCCGTGGGGCACTGCCACCAAGAGGCGAGTGGGACCCCTGCTCTTCCTCCACTGCCAGGGAGCATCTCTTCTTCGTCCCTGGTCATCTGAATCCCTCCTGCTTCTCTGAGACACTTTATTTTAGCCCCCCTATCCTAACCTCCCTCTTATCAGTTAAGAATATTTTAGTTGTAAGCAACAGAAAACGCAGCTCCAACTGACTTAAAAGAAAATACATTGGCTTAAGTGACTGATAATCTAGACATAAGGCTGGTTTCAAGTTGGGATTTGTTTGGTTAGTCAAAAAAAGGGGGGGATTGAAATATATCCCTATGTTCCAGGCACTAGAGATACTGGGGTGAGCAAGGGTCCCCTGCTCCAAGGCAAGCAGCTGTGTGTGGAGAGACAGCTGTCCCTCTCAAACTCTGCTCCAAGTGCATACTTGTGAACAAATTAATGATTATTGCTGTCTTAAGCAACTGAGTTTGGGAGTGATTTGTTACACAGCCACGGTAGCTGAAATAGCACTTGCAAGCCCAAAAGGATAAATGTAAGGGTGAAGCTGACGAGACACGTTGATCAAGGCTAAGGAAAGGTATACATTTTGAAGTTAGAAAATCATAACAACAACAGCGATAATGTCTGAACCTGTCAACTGCCTGCTTCCTTTCAGGTCCGTGTGAGCTCTTACCTGCTCTGCCCTGAATCCAGTGAACTGCCTTCCTCAGGCTCCTGGGCCTCTGGCTTCCAGACAGGCTTGGCCACCCCTCCCGGCCACCACTATTTCTTGTACCTTCATTTCTGACAGTGACAATGATTCCCCATTGTCCTACTATTGGCTGTACAGCCCCCTTCAGGGATGCCACTTTCGGCCTGGTAACCCCCGCTGTGGTCCTGGCTGCCCCCAACAGCCTGTCTTCTGGGCTCTGACAAGATTTTTTTCTTCATTTGCTCCTGCAGGCCCAGGGGTCGTACCACTTACTGCTGCTACTGACCTCTGGGTTATCTCTTCCAGACTGCTTGGCTTCTTAGCTTTTCCAGCACAAGTTCCCTTTGTTATTTCCCTTTGTTGGAAAGACTTAAAGTGGTTCCTGTTTCCTTGCCTGACCCTGATTGATACATTAGCTAACGGTTATTGGTATGTTCTAGGAATGAGCCTATTTGGAAGCTACCGTGAGCTTGATATTCCAGATGAGGCAACTAAGGCTCAGAGATGAAGCTACCCGAGATCACACATTTATACTCAGTGCTGCTAATGTCCACAAGCAGTGGACTGCAATCAGAAATTATTTTTTAAATAAAAGTTTAAATGTTATAAAAGTCACTGTTTGAGGACTGAAAGGGGTTTTCAGGGTGCCGGAAATATCCTGTTGTTTGACCTGGGGCTGGTTACCTATTGGGGCACTTTTCCATGTGTTATACTAGACATTATTTCTTCTTTAATTTAGAGATCAGATTTCCAATTTCAATTCGAGTCTACATCATAAGTAGTTTTGTGGAACAATTATGTCCCAGACATGCGCTAGGCTTGGGGACTATAGCTAAACACAAAGACAGGCCTAGCCTCGGGGGAGCCCAGTGGGGAAGACCACAGTGAAAAGCTATCACCACCTGGATGCCCAGCCTACCCAACGAGAGGTTCACTAGAATGTGGAAGCTGATAAAGGACCCAACCCAAGTGGAATTGAAACTAAGGCCTGAAGGTTAAAGGAGGGAGGGCAAAAGCCACGCTGGGAGAAAGCAGAAAAGAAAGGCACTGAGGAGCGAACAGAGCAGGGAATGGTAGATGTGAAAGGCTACAGGCCGATGAAGCAGGCTAGCAAAGGCGTTTCAGAAATGAATTATCCCTGGTTGTCACTGGCTCTCAGGTCTGCAAGGAAGCACTGGGAACAAAAATCTACATTCAGGGTCTCCCCTTGGAACAGCGGGTGGCAGTGAGACAAGACCCTATGGATTTCCCACTGCCTCATTGGCAGAGGTTCCGGCGAATCCAGACAGCGATCGGGAGGGGCGGGGGCGGTTGGGGAGGAGAGGTTCCATGTCTTGGGCCACCGTTCCCCTCTTGCCTCTCCTCCCAAGCACGTACTTCTGGATGTCCAGCCAGCTCCTTCCCTCTCCCATGACACACAGGTGGCCACCGTCTTGCCCTCCCAGCCCGGATCTCGCCTCCGTTCCTTCCTAAAACAGAATGCAGCCTCGCAGCATCCCTGGGACTGATCCCTCCCTGGAGCAAACACAGGACATCACTGAGATTTGGAGACAAAGAAGAGAGCGTGAAAACAATGCCCAACTCAATCAAGCAGTAAAAAACTCGCTGAATCCAATGCAAGTGGTGAGTGGTGTGGATTGAGGACTCAAGCAGGAGCAGAGAATTAGATAACACTGTAACTTAAGCCCAGAAGGTGGGTTCAGCGAGACTAACCATTTCCATTGGACTTGAAGTACCCAATTGGAACAAGTGACTAAGTTTTAAAAAGGCGAATGTGTTTATTTTTGGTGCTGGAAAAATAACTCTGGAATTCAGATCCTGCCTTAGGCCAAAAATCTCTGGCAAGAAATCAATGTAACTTGCTCCGGGTGGGAACATCAACGAATGTTGAGATGCTATAACTGTTCTCTTAGTCGCAGTGTGTGCATGTATTTTAGCCTTGGGAAGATTTACAATTAAATATAGAAAAATCTAGAGAACAAATGCACAGTATTCACACTTTTGTGTTAAAGAACAGCCTCTGTGTAGTTGGTGTTCACAGTACTTATAATGTTATAAATAATCGGGTGTATGAGAATATCTGAGAGATTAGCCTTCTGATTTCAACTTGAAATGTGTAATGGAGGAATTGACTTTAGATTTATAATTTGTTGCTGAAAGCTGTAAGAGGATTTTATGGGTTGCAAGCAGTAGAATATTGGACTGTTTAAGAGATTCATTATATTTATAAATTTAATTTAGTCTGTAAGCACTTGAGAATGTTTTGCCTGTCAGGGTAGGTGATTAATGTGCTTTAAGAAAGAAAATTGAATATGTTAAATTTATTAATGCAGTTTAAAACATTGAAGGGACATTTAATTAAACTAAGCTTATAAACATAACTGGTTGAAGGGAGTTTAGTTTGTTCAACTCGAGAATATTAATCAAAGCCCCCTTATTAAAGTGTACTAGACTTATTAATAGAATAATATGATTTGCACATTAACTTAAAGGCTTAAGGGAAGCTAGACTTTAAATCTGATCATTTAAAAGAACTGAATATATGTATAAAAGCAATCTTTTCTGTGCATATCACCAACCTTGCACCTCTGTTCTTCCATGGACACCAAGATAAAAGAACAGTGTTTTTATTTTTTCCCTAAGAGCTTTTACTATTAACAGATTGGTGAAAAGGAAAACAGAAGGTTACAGTTCCTGGCTGCAGTGAGACCTCAGGAGTTCAGGAGAAGAAAACTGGGAGACTGGGGAGGGAAGGCGAGCCTCTGAGACCCTGAGGCCAGTTTAGCTGGATAAAGCTTTTCCTACGGGGCCATCGCTGCGTAGGAAACACACACTTGTGGCCATCTGTGCTGAGGGCTCCCTTAAATAATGCAACCAGTATTGTTTTGGACAATATTCAGTTCAAATATAACTTATTTCAGTTACAATATGAATCAAATAGGCTGGTGAGGGGGGGATCTAGCCTAGAAAGTCACCATTGACAAAATTGTTTCTGATCGAAACAGAATTCCTAACATTTTAGAACTTTTAAAACATGAAACAATTGGAACTTTGAAGTCAAATGTGGACTTTCACTAATGAGAGGAAAAGTCCAGAATACCCAGGGGGCATATTGTAAAGTAGCTACAGGTGACTTTCCCCAAGGGAGGATGACGTCTCCTTTAGAGTCTAGAGCCCACGTGTTACACCGCTGCTCTTATTAGAGCTTTTAAAGGATTAGAAGTAATTTTAAAGGTTATTAATGAGTGTGACGAGGCAATGTTGTGAAGCACTAACTGCAGCGCTCTCTCCCCTCACCCCCTTCTAAAACGTCCTTTGACTTTCTTCATATTTCCCAGGCAGTTCGACCCTCAACCAGACCAGACCACTCAGGGGCCCTGAGGGAAGGAGGCCCAGCAGGTGGACGGGACACAGCCTCCAATCCGTGGGCCCCAGGGAAACACGGAACAAACAAGCAGACAGAAACCAAACAAGCCAAAAACCCACACAGGGTTTCAGGAGGTAGGTGAAGGGATTCGATAACTTCTGCTGAGTCCCTGGTTGCCTGCCCCCTCCACCAATTACGCAAAGACCCCACGGGAAGGGGCCATAGGCAGAGAGGCGAAAGTCGGTGGGAAGCCAGAGCACTGCCCTGGCCGAGTGGCTCGGTGACTGCAGCATCGCCTGGCACCCCGAAAGGTTGTGAGTTCGATCCCTCATCAGGGCATGGAGAAGAGGCGACCGACAGATGTTTCTCTCTCCCATCAATGTTTCTCTCTCTCTCTCTCCCTTCCTCTCTCTAAAATCAACGGAAAATATCCTCGGGTGAGATTAAAAATAAAGGAAAGAAAGAAAAGAAGAAGCCAGAATGTTAACCTCTGCTAGGGTCTCTGAGATTAGCTAAGGCCATTGGGGGGGGGGGCGTATAATCAAACCCCTAGACGTACTTGGGGAATTCAAGAAGAGGGAGCTAGCATCTGGCTTCCTGCCCGCACCCCTGGGAGGCAGCAGCCCCTTCGAACTGCGCCGTCTAATACGGTGGCCACGGGCCCAGGCAGCTGTTAAGACCTGGGAAAGTGCCCAACCCAAACTGAGATGTGTGTAAGTGCAAGACCAGGTTTTAACCTCCTAGTCTAAAAAAAGAATGTGAAATATCGCACTGATAACTTTTATATTAATTGCATGTCAAAATGATAATATTTTGGACATACTGGGTCAAGTAAAATACATTATGAGAATTAATTTCCCCTTCATTCAGGTGATCAAGGTCAACACCCACAGTCTTAAAATCATGTTGATAGTATGTAACCTTGATGTGATGTGAGACAAATGGCACTTTACCTCTGTGATCTTCCTCACAAACAACTATAACCCCAATTTAATCATGAGAAAATGTCAGACAAATTCCGGTAGAGGTACATCCTACGAGGTACCAGATGAGCAATCCGCAAAACTCTCAAGGTCATCAAAAACAAGAAATAGCCCCAGCCAGCCTTGCTCAGTGGTTAGAGCGTCACACTGTGGACTGAGGGGTCCCGGGTTCGATTCTGGCTCGGTTGCGGGCTTGATCCCCAGCCCTGGTCGGGGGGCATTCAGGAGGCAACCAATTGGTGTGTCCCTCTCACATCGATGTTTCTCTCTCTCTCCCTTCCACTCTCTCTCAAAACCAATGGAAAAAGTATCCTTGGGATTAAAAAGAAAAAAGGGAAAGAAACGGCTGAGAAACTGTCTCAGCCAAGAGGGACCCAAGAAGACGTCGCAGCTAAATGTCATGTGGTTTCCCTGGATTGGATTCTGGAACAGAAAAGGGACATTTGGTAAAAACTATGGAAATCTGAATAACTTTCAGATTTTAGTTGATAATAATGTGTCAGCGTCAGTTCATTGTTTGTAACAAATGTAGAAGACATTAATAATAGGGGACACTGGGTGTGTCTGTGGGGCATGTCGGAAGTCTCTGTACTATCTGCTCATTTTTTCTGTATACCTAAAGCTGTTCTAAAAATTATGTCTATAATTTTTTTAAAAAAAATCAGGAGACTGGTAACATAAGCAGGATTGGGTTCAGATTGGGCCAGGACTCATGAAAAGCCCTCTGAGGCAGCCAGTAAAGTCCTATTTCTTACTCTGGGTGGTAGTAACACAGGTGCTCACCTTGTAATAGCTCACGAAGCTATACTTTTGTTCTGTGTGGTTTTCGGTATCTATGGTCTTATTTTTCTAACAATATAAAA
Source organism: Miniopterus schreibersii (assembly GCF_964146895.1). Classification (NCBI taxonomy): domain Eukaryota; kingdom Metazoa; phylum Chordata; class Mammalia; order Chiroptera; family Miniopteridae; genus Miniopterus; species Miniopterus schreibersii. The sequence goes on from NC_138102.1 coordinate 176,930,570, forward strand.
GTTGAAAACAAATAACCAAAAATTAACTTCACTTGTTCCTTTTTACCTTTAAAAAAATTTTTTTTAATGATTAGAGAGAGAGAGGGAGGGAGAAACATTGATGTGAAAGAAACATCGGTCGGCTGCCTCCACACATGCCCCAACCCGGGATCGAACCCGTAACATGGGTATGTGCCCTGAGCTGGGAACCAAACCCACCACCTCTTGGTGTACAGGACAGTGCTCCAACCAACTAAGCCAACCAGCCAGGGTGCGACTACGATGTTTTGGTGCTCGCTTGCCAATAAGTGCTTGTACTTGTTGCTTTCATTGTATGATACCCTCTGGCAGTGAGGTTGTACAGAGAGACCTATCAGTCCCTCTACTCATGGGACACCCCTGATCCTTACCAAAGGAGCCTGGCAATGATAGGACAGACAAGTGAACTTGGGTCGGTTTGCAAGAAAGAACAAGCACAATTTCTAAAGTCTCCACGAAAGGCTTAGAAAGAAGCTGAGAGAGTGAGAGGACAGGAAAGCTCTCAGTTCTGGGGAGGGGAGGCTGCAGAAAGCAACCCAGAGGATGCCACCTGGGACCTGGCTGCCTCAACAGGAGCCAGCCTGGAAAGATGCCCAGGCCCAAAGTTCAGCTGGGATTTACCTTTTAAACCAGTGTCAGTGCAGGGCCAAGGACAGCTGCAAACCAGACAGTCCCCTGCCTTGCTTCCAAGCTGCCTGGAATTTAGATCAGCCCTGGGAAAAGGGGAATCAAAAAAAGAAGAGTTTGGGAAAATTGAAAATCACCTGAGTTTAAACCTAAAGTGACTGAGAAAAACTGAAAACTTCCAGACTAAGATTTCTGCCCTCAGGCAGATGGGAGCTCAGCTAGAAACAAAGTTTGGCTATTGAGAAATATGCTTGATATCTGTTTGTTTGTTTGTTTTTTAAACATCTGAGTTCTGTGGCTTAAGAAACTTACACCTAGTACATAGGCTAATAAGCTACAGCTTTCTAGTTTATCTAAAAGATACGAAACACTTGTTCCTGTTGGTCGTGATCACCAAACTCCCAAGGGCTGAGTGTTAAAATCAGGCTGAACACTGAACATTACCACCACAGAATGAATTTTTGGCGGACAAAATGTGATAGATTATTGGGGGAAATGGCCTGAATTACCCTTGTATTCATGCTTGTTTAATAGTGAGGATACAAAAGTTTTTTAAAGGCAGTTCCATACAAATAAAAAGCTCTGTGCACTACTTAAAGAAGAGGCCATGTTCTTAAGCAGAGAAAATTATTGACATCTCTTTCATTTTTCAGTCCTAATATTTCTACATCTACTCGCTGCCTCACACCATCACTCGAGAAAAAGAATTTGTTCTTAAATCTTGTCTAGAAATGTGGCTGTAGACCAACTGAACTGGCTTCCGAGGTAACGCAATCCCCGGGATTTTCATCTGTGCGCACCAAGTCTAGCATCTGCCCTGGCCAAGGATGACAAGAGCATCTCGCAGATAAGAAGTCCTTGCTCTCTAGGAGCGCTGCTCTTGGTAGCTGCGTGGCGGGTGCTGGCACATGGGCCTCGCTCTGCAGGCAGCCTGGGCGGCCGGGAAGCCCTGCTCTGTTGGTGTTTCAGTCTGCAAAGCGCTGCGTTAAAGGCCTCCTTGCGTTCAGGCTGCCTCTTAAGAGGGTAGTCGCTGCTTTTCCATCTGATTTGAGCATCTTGTACAAGCACACGACAAGGCAATTCCAAAGTCCCTCGTCTGCCTGTGGTTTGCTTCTGCTCGAAGAAAAATGATAAAAGTGGCCTGTTACCTTTCTGCTTATAGTCAGAAATTCTGCTTCGTGAGGCTGCCCGCTAATTATTTTCAGAAAACACAACTGAAGACTCATGGTCCGAATGGAATAAATGACTAAAAACCAAATACAGCTTGAGGAGTCATTTTATTAACTGTTATGAATCCTACCACACCAAACAGTGCTACAAAGATTAGAATTATGATATAATCTCATCTCTACTATTCTGCCTTGTGTTATTTAAATTTTTATAAAGCTTTGTGGATTCAAAAATGATACATTCTTCCTAAAGTTTTCTAGTTAATGCTCTCTATCTACATATTAGAAAGTTCTTAATACAGTTTTCATAACATGAACAGCTTTCCCAATCCTCATTAATTATTTTATTTGTTTTAATTTTATTAAATTTATTGGGATGACATTGGTTGATAAGATTATATAAGTATCAAGTGTATGATATTATCTGTATATTGCATCATGTGCTCATCACCCAAAGTTTAATCTCCTTCTGTCACCATAACCCTCTTGACCCTCTCTCATTAATTATTCTAACATTTTACTCTTACAACTAAAAATACACAGACTTCAACTGAGTCATCAGAATTGAAAATCAAAGCACACAAATGTTTGTTTTTCTGTTACATCTAAAATGCTTACCTAATTTGAAAGCATACATTTAGACATTAATAATGACTCTGAATGATAAGTCTTATTTAATTATTGACATTGTTGTGCTGATTAGATGTAATGTTAACTGTGCAGTTACTTGCATATTTATTATGCAAGTTCAGGGAGGCCAGAAATGACATTACAGTTGGCATTCTATTACTCATTATACCAGAAGGCTTTTGACCTTCCAAAGATCAGAGCCAATGCCCAAAACAGATTTTGGCCAAATGCTGTGGCTAAATAAAGCCAAGCTTTGATTCAGCCCTCCTTCCTAGGAAACAGTGATTGAAATGAAGTACAGGCATTTAGGCAAGAAGCAAAGAGCAGCTTACTATTGGAAACAGCAGCGACAATAGGCAGAAACAACTTATTGCTCAAATTATCAGGGAATGTAGAGTTAGGCCAGGAATGGCATTTGGCTATAGGACATTGCTGTCAATTAAAAGTAAGTGTAAATTAGACCCATCCTTTATGAAAAGCTTGATAAATATCACACCAATGCTAAGTATTTTCCATGTGCAGCCCAGATGTCTGCTAGCTTGAAGGGCCAGCCTGCCCCTACCCCTCTCGGTAACCTTGGTTATTTCCAGAAGGCACCCAAAGGCATGGCTCACACTGTCCTTCTGTCAGTTGGTGGACACCGTCTATGCAGCTGCTTGGAGAAGGCCCACCATCCAGCATGGAGGTGGGGAGAACAGTCCAGGCAGAAGCAACAGCATGTGCAAAGGCACTGAGCTTAGAACAGAGCCTGAGAGAAAGAGGGAGAGATCGGCTAAAGTCAGTTAGAAAGCATCTTGTATGTCAAAGTCAGGACTGTGGACATTTCCTGGAGTTTAAGGGAATTAAATGAGGCTGTTAAGCAGAGGATTGAGCTGATTTCTATTTTAAGAGAAGAGACTTCTCGGGCAGCAGGGAGGAGATCGACTGAACCAGGCAGGAAGACCACTCTAGGCAAAAATGTAGAGAAAAGGGAGCCAATTTTTTAAAGTAATGGGAATACGGGACTCCTGTTTCTCACCAGATGCAGCCCATCAGAGCCGGAGCGGAGATCGTGGGAATTAGGAAGCAGTGATTAGATCTGGAGCCTGCTGTGCCATGTTAATGGGTGAGGGCTTTGTAAGGCAACCCAGGATATCCATGGTAATAGGATGAAAGGGAGCTGAGATCTGGGGTGAGAGGCGGTGGTGGGAGGTAAGGCGAATGGCATACACACACCGGATGGGAGTCACTGGACTGAGTGGCCGCTGTTGCCTTCCTGGTGGGCCTGATCAAGCTTTGATACTCTAGGAGGGAGATTTTTAACCGGTGTGCTGCCAGAAATTTTACAACATGCCATACCTGGCTACTTAGTCAGGGGCACGGACCTATTTTCCTTCTGATTGTCAAAAAAACACACAAAAAGACAACGGCCAACACAATAGCCGTCCAATGTGAAGAAATAAAAATTATACTTTTGACAAATAGAGGGAGGTCATCTGGAAGAAAATCGAACCTCAGCCAACAGTCAGCACCAAGCCCCCGGCCCTGTGACAGCGTCTTTTCGGATTTGCTGCGGGGCCCAGTGACTAGCTGAGCGCAGCTGTGTGGCTGCGTGGAGAGACCAGGCCGGGAACTGGCCAGTCGACCCCCAGAACTGTAGGAAATCACAAAACTGTCGCTGTCTTAAGACCTGGGTTCTGGGGTAGTTTGTGACACAGCAATAGATAATCTCTCTGTAACTAATCCAGTTTCCATGCCCCTTAGAGTGTGCTTCAGGGTTGTTTACTCTGTTTCGTTGTAAGTTTGCCACAACTACTCTCTGATGGGGCAAGTACCTTAACTGCCCTAAAATACTCTCTGTTGCTACATCGCACTAATTTCGACAAGTAGTATTACTGTTCAGTTCCAAATAGTTTCCAGTGTTTGCTACGATTTCTTTGTCCCACAAGCTATTTAGAAGTACATTTTTCAGTTTCCCAATGTGTGTGGGGTTTTCTTGGTTTATTTCAAAAATTTGATTTTTTTAAATGAATTGCATTGTAGTCAGAGATTGCGCATGCAAGTTATCTGGAATTGGTTGAGACTCTTTCGTGATTAGCACACAAGTCATTTTTCATAAATTATTCCACGGGCTTGTAAAGAGCACATATTTTCCTGTTCTTGGGCTCCACGTACTATAAATAGAGATTATATCAAGCGTGCTCATATTTATTCAAATCATCTTTATCGTCACCAACTTCTTTGTCGGCTTAACCATATACTTCTTTATATGTTTATGTTTAGTTTCTTGTCTGGCTCCAGGAAGTTGGGCCTATTCTGTCTGTATTGCAGCTTTCAAGCCTCTGTTTGCATCCCACTGGGTGACTCTGAAACTTGGTGATCGAGTCTACCTTGCTAGGTTATGTGAAATAACAAAGGTTCTTCTTCACCTTACATGTTTGTCACCGGTCGGCTCGTTCTGGGACCTAGCTGTGCGTTGCTGCTAGAAAGCTCTCAGAGCTTCTGCTTGGGTCAGGCCCACACTACTTCCACGCACACTGCGTGGGGCAAAGCAAAGCGCTTGGCCAAGCCTGAGTCACTGGGGTTGGGAAGTAGGATCACATAGAGGGAGGGAGCGCAGGATGCTAGAGGGCAGTAAATCCACAACACCTCCTTCTGTTCTCTTTGAATAGTCTCCGCGTAGAATTTCTAAACAAGATCTTGCGGTAACTAATTCAGAGCTGCGCCTGCCTGGGCCCAGTTCTGTGGTTCATCCAGTTCAAAATAGCTGAGCTGGGTGATGTTTATGCTTTGGTTACCTATGTTTTTGTACTTTTTGCATGTAATTTTTAAAAAATGTTTTAATTGATTTCAGAGAGGGTGGGGAAGGAGAGGGAGAAAGAAATGTCAATGATGAGAATCACTGATGAGCTGCCTCCTGCACACCCCCTACTGGGGATTGAGCCTGAAACCAAGGTATGTGCCCTGACCGGGAATCGAACCGTCACCTCCTGGTTCATAGGTCGATGCTCAACCACTGAGCCACGCCATTCGGGCCTGAATGTAATTTTGTCTCATTGCAGCCATTAGACTGAAGATGATTAGGAATCCACTGAAAAATATGAAAAAGAAACATAAACACATACATCTGATTTGCTTACTATTTAAGGGATTTTAAAAACCTCTGAATTTCATGCATGAACCATAGGTCCCTGATAATTTTTCAATTGCCTATTAACACATCTGTCTACACTAGTCTGCGCTCTGAGGTCAGGCTGCATGTGTTTTGTTCACTATTGTGTCCCAGTGACTAGCACAGCATTTGGCATATAATAAACCTTCAATAAAAATGTGTGAAATGACTAAATCAACTAAACTGAAATTAGAATACAAGGTTAGTGGTCCGAATAGAATGAACAAGCTCAAGTTAGTAAAGATAAGCTATTGTCATTAGAAGCCCATGACCAAATGGAGATAATATTTATGCTAAATCAAGAAAGTCTTTGGGGATCACCTGCCTCTTTTGTGTAAAGTCTAATGAACAACAAAAAGCCTGGACAAACGGACACTAGCTTTCAAGTCCGTGTGAGTGAACTGGTTTTATTTTATTTCCTCCCCCCCCGCTTTTCGTTCAAGGATCCACAGCCAGAGTGTGTTGGGCTGGTGATGAGTATTTCTATCTTATGTCATACCCCTCCGAGAACAGCAGCATGTAAAAGCCTCATAAAAGTAGAGAGCCTGGATGAATGAATGGTGCTGGCTGCTGTGGATCACATCTGGAGCTTCTTTTTTGCGAACCAGCCTCCCTGTGTACCCAGAACCGCCAGCAGATGTCCTGCCTGGTCTCTGTGGTGAGCCTGCTGTCTGCTTTCAGTTAACTGCTCTCATCACACACTGTTTTCCCACGTGTGCTGTGCTTTGTACCCTGCAGGGCACATTTTCTCTGTCATCTCCCACGATCTAGGACAGCTATAATGTGCTTATTTATTTATTCCTTCAATAAAGATTTATCATGTGCCAACTCTGTGCCCCGTACTGAAACCACATTGGTGGGCAAAACAAACACATTCCCTGCCCTCTGGAAGAATTATACTGGGGAGAAATCTCCAAAAATTAGGATTTGGGTCATGCTAGTGCATGGTACTAGGAGGGCAAGTGAAAGAAAACGGACCAAATGTAGCTTAAGGACTCAAGGTTTTTACTTGCTTTGAAAGATGACTGAGTTAAGTAGACCAAGAACCACAGAGAGAGCCTGTAATTTAGCTTAAGTGAATCTTTGTTCTTTTAATGAGAAGAGAGACCAGAGAGTGTCTTGTTAAACTCATAGATTCTGGGCCATGCTTCCTGGGGTCTAATCCTCACTGCCATTTACTAGCTATGGTCTAGTTTTCTCATCTGTAGAATCAGAAAAGTAACAGTTGTTAGGTTTTGTAACAAATTGTCAGGATTAAATGAATTAATTCATGTAAGTGTCTGGCATAATGCAAGCACTCAATGCATGTGAACCTTTGTTGTTATTTACTGGAATATTCAGCAATATCCATTGCACCTCAGTTATTTTTCAGATTCAAAAATTCTCCGTGAATTAGCACCATACCAACCCAATGAGCTCCAAGCTGCTAAGCTTTTTTCTGAAGCACAGTTACCTTTGGCTTTAATTGCTGCCCATGTGTCTTGTGCAGACGGCACACGAGAATCTGGCCAAATTTCATATGACAACCTGAGATGTACAGCGCCAAGCCACGCAGTATAGTTATGAGTTGTTTAATGTGCAAGAGTCCCCCTTATCTGTGGTTTCACTTTCCACCGTTTCAGTTACCCTTGGGCAACTGTGGTTCGAAAATATTAAATGGAAAATTCCAGAATAAACAATTCATAAGTTTTGAATAGCATGAAAAACCTCGTGCCATCCAGCTCCTTCCCGCCTTGGATGCGAATCCTCCCTTTGCCCGGCGTCTCCACTCTGTAGGCCCCTGCGCGTTAGTCCCTCGGTGAGCACCTTGGTTACCAGATCGATTGTCGGGGTATCTCAGTGCTTGTGTTCAAGCCACCCTTATTTTACTGTTATAATTGTTCCACTTTATTATTAGTTACTGTTGTTAATCTCTTTACTTGCCTAATTTATAAATTAGACTTCATCATAAGTATGTGTGTGTAGGGAAAACATAGTATATATATAGGGTTTGGTACTATCCGGGTTTCAGGCATCCACGAGGGGTCTTGGGATGTATCCCCCTGAGGTTAAGGGGGGACTGTGGTAATGTTTTTTCCCTAATGCCGTAAGAGACCCCATAGGTAACATGGCCACAATGATAGGAATAGAGAGACCTTGAATCTTAAAGCAAATCGCAGACTCATTTCAATGCTGACACACAGATCTTTGTAGTGTCTTATATCCAATTCATTTTAATTGCACCTTTAACCCTCGCTTGACAATATAATCCCTTCAGTCTCAGGGCTGCACAGCATCTTAAGTCACTTGACTTTCCTCCACTGTTTAATGAGGATCTTTGTGATTAGATTTCGGGGAGTGCTTTGAAGTTTCTTTTCAATAAAAGGAGCACTAAAAAAGATGTACAGGGCATAATTAAACGGTCTCAGGTTGCTGTAGAGAGTAGACACAAAAAACTGCAAAATATACAGATAGACCTGATGGGGGGAAAAAACCTCTGAAAAGAAGAGCACACCTTTTAAATTGCAAGTTATTTTTTGTTTTCGGAAATTATACTGTACTCCAGAATATTGGTCAAATATCCTCAAGTTGTAAATGTTGTAAGTTTTAGTTTTCTAACTGCCCATCATTCCCTCGTCAATCGTTTTGATTTTCAAAGTATGCCAGGATTTTCTTTATAGGTATTTAAAAACAAACAAAGCCATAGGTCCTCTACCAACTTTATTTACATCAACATACAGAAAAATACTCTAAAAACATGACTCCTGGTTGTCTTTGGGTTCTGGGATTAAGTGAAGCCTTCGTTTTTGTCGTTACAGTTTTTCTATTTATAATTTTAGTGTTGTAATAAAATTCCGTGGTGTTGGTTTTCTAAGTGGACCTAGAGAATTGTTCTCAGGCCTAAGTAATTTCATTTGAATATAATTCACCTATTTTAAAACAAAAACAAAGCCAATCAAAAAAAGTTAGCTGGTAAAAGAAATACTAATTTTTATTGAAAAATCCCCCAGTTCCATTATGCTTTGCTTGACAAGGGTTAACATATAATATCTACTACTCGCCTCTTTACACGTCTTAAGGATCTTACCCTTGGGTTGATTCATTAGTGAGACCAAGCTAAAATTTCTCTGGGAAAGAGAATTCCGCGGCTCAGCAGGCTAGCTGCCTTCAGACTGGCCACGTTAACTACCTGTCCCCAACCTAGCCAAAGAGTCAGTAAAAGATGGTGGAATGAGACAAGTCATAAATTTGACTTCTGTTTCCAAAATCACTTCCATTCCGGCTGACCTCACATTGGCGGTCTGATTTGATTACAAGGTCATTTCCCCACATGTTATACTCAGCAGTTTGAAAGGTACAATGTGTTGGCTAAAAATCTGACCCTTGGGGTATATTTGCTCATTTTACAAGCAGCTCCTCAATTTGACATAATGCAACCCAGTGGGAGCCCAGCACACTCAGCCTCAGAGCTGCCCCGGCTCTGCGCTCGTGGAGCCGGACGGAGCTTGCCCGGAGCCCCGTGCAGCCGTGCCGTTGGCGCTGAGGCTCCGCTCCCCCCGACCTCATTTCCACTCAAACCTTTAATAACAATCTACAAGGAAGCCTTTGTGCTCCAAAATGCTCTCATATTTATGAGAGCTCAAATGTGGGGGAAAATACTCAACCTGAAGATTTGATTGAAAAATGTTTTCTCAGCCTCAGAATAGTCATTTTCATAATAATAGCATTATTTCCATTACTCCAAACTTTAAAATGGCTTTAAAAGCAACAGAGCTCATTGAGTTTAATTCCAGAGCTGAAAAAGATCAGGTACACTAGGGATTTTATCTAGAAAGTGAAGAGACGGAGGCCCAAAGAGAACCAATTGGACTGGCCCCACGTCACAGGGGTTGGTCCTAACAGAACTGGGATAAAAACCTTAGGTCTTCTGATATCCACCCTAAAGCCCTTTCCACGGCCTCATTCTGCCCTTTTAATCCTCTTAGCAATGCTGGCCAAGGGACTTTGGCATTCCTATTATTAATAATGATCACTGCCATTTATTGAGCTCTATCTGGTGCCTGATGCTGTGAATCACAGTCAGTGTTCACGGCGGCCCAAAGAAGTAGGCGCTGTTATTATCCCATTTTACAGCTGGGAAAATTGAATCCCAGAGGATAAGTAACTGACCCAGCACTTAATGAGTAAAAAAGCAGAACTGGGATTGAAATCAAGCTCTTTCTGACCTCAGAATGGAAACTTTTAACTATTTAGTACCATGGCCGGACTTCTCAGAACCTTCTTTTCTTGGCAAAAGACATAAAGAAAGCCTTTCTCTCTCTAAGTCTAAAGCGATAGTTGCCGAAGACAACATTTAACCAGCCAGGGGTGGCTGGGCAGAGGCCTCTGTCTGGGAAGGACAGGCGTGCGGGGCCCACGTGGCCGGCCCATCGGACCCAGGCGGGCATAGCACGTCGTAAATCACCTCTCACACATGCCTCAGCGCCAGCGCAAAATGGGTTTCCAGTGTATGTGGTTTGTTTTTAAAGAGAGTGTGAGCGAAAGGCTGTCATTTAAAATTGCCCAGAACCCAGTCACAGGAACAGGTGGGCCGAGATTGAAAACAATATAAACGAGAGGCTGGACTCCCCAAAGCAAACATTTTGCAGTGATTATTTTGCTTGAGAACAGGGTGACCCTTGGGGCATTTTAAAGCAGTGATCCCCCCTAAATGCAATTAAAATGCAAGTTTTTCTACTCAGATTTGGTGAACACTCATGGCTTTTCAGGAAAATGCTTGTTTTACTGAGCCATGGATCCCTCGCACAGAAGAGCAAATGGAAGGTTTGGTTCTTTCCTATCAGTACTGAAGAAGGCCTGCAAAGCTCTAATTCCTTTCCCTTTATACATGTTAAAGCTGCTACAGAAGCCCCTTTATGGGAGCATTTTTATTTGTAAATATTTCCTTCCATTCTTTCCTGAAGCTTATTAAAAACCCCCAATTAAGAAGAGAAGAAAAACCCTTTTGAGAACACCTTTATCTGCTGTGGACAAGCCCTTTATCAGTAGGTGGCGCTCTAAGAATGAGATTACTGTACTGTGGGGGACAAGGGACTCCAGCAGGACAGCGACCTTCCACCCTTTCCCGGGCGTCTTCCTAGGGAAACAGCGTTGCCCTGCCCCCCAGAGGCCGGGCCTCCGGAGCTGTCCCCCTCTGCCTCTGCTGTTTGGGCGCCCGCTCTCCCCTCCTCCCCTGAGACTCACACACAGTGAAGGCCTAGAAAGCACCTCTTATGTAAGGGCTCGGCGTGCAGCCTCCGGGCCCTGGGACCACAGGCTCTCCAAAGCTTGGAGGCTCCGGAATGAAGGACTGAAATGAAGCTGAGATAGGAAACGAAGAACCGATCACCCAAGGTCACCTAGCTACTTCTTAGCTCATTCAGGACAAGAGCCCCAGTGGGCTTTCCCCATGCCCAGGTGATCATTATGGGGCATGGTGAAGGGTGGAGAGCCACCAGCTGAGTGCCCCGAGGCAGTGGCCTGCTTGCTGGGGGACGGCGCAGGCAGAGCTCGCCGACCACAGGTGGGGACGTCAGACGTCTAGGATTTTCTTCCTCTACTCTTTACACTCACGGCTGCCACTCTAGCAGGACTTATTACAAATGTCAGGTGCTGAGTCTTTCTGTCCAAGCTAATTTTCTCAGGTGTCTAATGTATGCCAACCCAACCACCATTTCCCCATCACCCAGATTAGAAACCCTAGAGGTATTTTTTATTTTTTTAGAGAGGGCGGAAGGGAGACAGAGAGAGAGAAACATCGATGTGAAAGAGAAACATCAAGTGATTGCTTCCTTTGCTCGCCCCGTCGAACCTGCAACCTAGGCGTGTGCCCTGACCAAAATCGAACCCACAACCTTTTGATGGATGGGATGACGCTCCAACTGACTGAGCCACATGGGCCAGGGCAAAACCCTAGAGTTCTTTATTCCCTGGTCCCTTTAGCATGGCTTCAACGTGAGCTTGGAAATGTTCTGGGCTCCAAGATATAGAAGGGAACAAAACAGATAAAATCCCTGCTCTCAAGAAATAGAACAAATAAGGCAATTATGTAGCATGTTAGTGATGAGCGCTAAGGGGGAAAAAAAGCAAAAAAGAGAGATAATGAGTGTTAGGGAGGGACTGGAAACTGGGTCAGGGAAAGCCTCTCTGAGGAAGTCACTTTTAAGCTAAGACTGAAGGAAGGGAGGGAGCTAGTTGTAAAACTGTGTAGAGGAAGAACATTGGAGGCAAAGGGAACAGCAGATGTAAAGGCCCCGAGTCAGGAGCAGGCTTGGAATCCTAGGAACGTCAAAAAGACCAATAGATTACTTCTAAATTCTTACCAAGTGCAGATTTTTTTCTTTTATAATATGTTTTTCCCACTCCCTCATTCATTTCTGTTGTCATCTCCTTAGGCTTAACCAGATCCTTAAACCTAGACGCTTACAATTCTCATCTAACTGGTCTCTTCACCCTGAATCTCTTTCCCAGGCTGCCGGATCTTTAACTAAATGCTCTGTTTGAGGCATGACAACTAAATGCAATGTGGCAGCCTGGATTAGATCCTGGAAAAGATATGGGACATTAATGAAAAAGCTATTGAAATCCAAACCATGTCTGGCATTTAGTTAACAGCAATGTAGCAGTGTTGTTTCTTAACTGTGATCAATATGGGATGTCAGCAACAGAAAACACTGGGTGGGGGTATGGGGAGACTCTATGTACTAGCTTTGCAACTTTCCTGTACATTTAAGTATATTCCAAAATAATTTTATTTTTAAAAGGTTCTATTTTTGACATGGCCACTCCTTTGTTCTAGAATTTTGGATTACTCCCCGGTGCTTTTGGGATGAAGTCAAAACCCCTTTACCCTAGCATGTAAAGAGACCTCTAGACAGTCACACATTCATTCAACAAATATGTTTTGGATCACCCACAGTGTCCCGGGGATGGCTAGACATTGGGGGGTGAACACGATCGACGCGGTGTTGCTCAGGCAGCTTATTGACTGGTGGGGGGCCTGGCAAGCAAACAAGCAATGAACGACAAGGGGATGGGCACTAAAGTGGAGAGACAGAGCAAAGTGCGACGGGGATCCGTGAGCAGAGCTGGGGAAGGCCTCCTGGCAGATAGAGGTCTAAGCTGAAGCTGACCAGGTGAGCGGGAGTCAGCTAGGTGCGAGGAGTTGGGCGGGTGGAGAAAGAAGAGCTAAAGAGAAAGTTCTAGCACGCAGTCAAGGTCTGCTGTTCCCAAAGAATCGTCTTGAGCCAAACTGGGGGACTTACTGTCTTTGGGATCCACATCGCTCACCCCACTTTTGTGGCCCTGCTGATTATTTCCCTACTCTACCTGCTGGGGTCCCACCTCCCGCTTTCCAGGCTTTGCCTTCCAAACCTGGACAATCTTTCAAGGCCCATGAAGAAGGCTGTTTCGTTCTCGAAGCCTTGGGCAATAACCCCATCTTCACTTTGAGTCCTATAACATCGCTGACTAGGTGTTTCATGTGCCTTTTAATGACATTGCACCTTGATTTGTTTCCTGCCTTTGCCACGGCTGTGTGCTGGCGCAGAAAGCAGGAGCTGTGCCTCTCCTGCCCAGCCACCCACGGCGCTCTGAGATGCTGTGCTGAGAACGCGCAGTGAGAGAGGCAGTTTCCTCATCTGCCAAATGAACGCAGAGAAACCTGCCTCCTGGGAGAGTTGTAAGGATCACATGAGATGCTGTTAGGGTCTACTCCATTGTAACCAGTTCATAAAAGGTAATAGTGGTTTGCTGTTACTGGGAAGACCCTTGGACTTCTAGCTCAGCTTTTGGCTCTGCTACGCATTAGCTTTGTGACCTTGGACGTGTCTTGGGTCTCCCTTTTCTCATCTGGAAAATGGGATAATAACAACTCACCTCACAGGCTAATTTTATGGCCCAAACTGATAATCACGTGTGTGCAATCAGTTCTGTGAAGGGTCTCAATCTGTGTGGGTACAATTATCATGAAGCATTTTATTTTTCCAGTCATTGCTCACAACCGGACCATGCTGTATTTCTCTTTTAATCCTAGGTAGGGCCTCCTTGGTGGTTTAATGACTTTTCGTTTGTTTTCCTGATGCTGTATGATATGGAACATCTCTTTATATGCTTATTTACCATCTGTATGTCTTCTTTGGTGAGATGTCTGTTAAGGTCTTTGGACTATTTTTTAAATTGAGTTGTATGTGTCCTTGTTGAGTTTTAAGAGTTCTTTGTGTATTTTGGATACTGGTCCTTTATCAGATGTGTCTTTTGCACAAACTTTCTCCCAGTCCATAGCATGTGTTATTACTCCCTTGACTTTTTCTCCAGAGTGGAGTTTTCAATTTTAATGAAGCTTCTTACCAGTTACTTCTTTCATGAACCATATTTTTGGTGTTGTATCTAAAAAGGCATCATCACCATACCCAAGGCATCTAGGTTTTTTCTTATATTCTCGGAGTTTTATAGTTTTGCGTTTTACCTTTAAGTCTCTGATTCATTTTGGTTAGTTTTTGTGAAGGCTATAATGTCTGTATCTAGATTCATATATATTTGTCTGTCATGTTAGTTGTCTGGCACCATTTGTTAAAAAGACAATTTTCGCTCCATTGGATCGCCTCTGCTCCTTTGTCAAAGATCAGTTGACTATTTATGTGCGGGGCTATTATTTTCACAACCATTTTACGGACAAGAAAACTGAAGAACCAGAGAGAGGTTAAGTAACTTTCCCGATGTCACACAGCTAATACATAGCAGAGCCAGGATTTAATAATAAGAGTTAATAAGAGCTAATAAGTAGCAGCCTGGTGTCAACATCCCTCCCCTTAACACTATACAAAACTACTTGTCTAGATAAATAGACCCAGCCTGGGTCCTGGAGTCCCTTTTGAGTAGTTGCACCTTCTCTGGACTGCCTATATTTGTATTTCTATGTATGGAAAGTAAACCTCTATTTGCTTGTATTTCTTATTATATATAATACATAAACCTCTATTTGTTTAAGATGCTATTATTCAGGTTTTCTGCCACGTGTATCAGATGACAGTCCTGATAGGCCGGCTGTAGGGTGGCTAATACCAAAGTCACTTCCACGTGCCCTTGTAGGGCATCCCCCCCCCTTCAGGGTGCTAACTCAGTAAGGACAGAAACCTCAGTACCGTGCCTGGGATATGTCAGGCGCTCAATAGATGTGTTTGAATAACTGAGTAAGTCCGTGAATGATTGACATCTAAGACTGCCGTGCATGTGATCTCCTGGTCATGCTTTACTTGGCATCGCACCAATTTGCATGCTCTGTGTGCAGGTGAGCAGGGAGAGGGCCGGAGCGCGGGACCCCACCGCCACGTCAGCCTAACTGACATTCAAGAATATATTATGAATAAATTTTCAAGTCCACGAGCTGTTGGGAGGTAAGTGTACTTTGGGGTTTTTTTTGGTTTCCCTCGCAGTTTTTCTGTCCCCCGTCTTTAGCTCTCCGTTTCTTACTTCCTTTTAATTCCAGGCTACCTCTAACATCAATTTATCCTTTTGATTTATGTATCTCATATGTGCTCTGTTCTTCCTCGCCTCTCCTTATTTCCCTGGACATACCGCACGTTTCCTCTCCACTTCTGATGGAGTGATTTCTCTAAGGCATAGAGAACTGTTTGCTGCTCTGTAATGTACCCCGCGCGTGCCCTCCTCGCCACTCATTTCAATTTCCTGGGGTGATTTATCCGGCAATCAGACCACTGCCCCAAATTGGCTTTGCAGAAAAGCTTAATGCGTTTGTCTTACCCCTTCAGGACCGCTCCTGATTGTCACCCCGAGAAGCTCAGGTCTCCATTTCGCTGATCTTTGGGCCACATCCACCGCGTGAGCCATTCTTTGTGGCACCAAATTGACCTGTTCATTCCCAGAGTAAAGTGCAAGATGGGGGGGGGGGGAGGTCACGTGCCTCTGCCAGCAGGAGGGGCTCCCGGGCCTCCCTCCTAACACCTAAGGCAGGCTTGCTGTCCTGTGATGCAGGGGAGGGAGCCCTGGAAAGCGGCGAGCTAGGGCCTGGGCTCATCTCTCCGAGATGCTGGTCTGGAGCAGGTCACTGATCCTCTTTGGGCCTCAGTTTCTTAACCCCTGGAGAGTTGAACTCAACGGACCCTAACGTTATTATCCAGCCTTCCAATTTATGATTTTATAAATAGGAAATGGCCACATAGCTTTTAAAAATCAATATTGCAAAGGCAACCGCAATCGGATGTTAGGGAAAAGGCTCAGACTCTCCCCACAAACATTTATTATAAAGTTAATCATATCCAGTCTCAGAGGTCAGGTTCGGGAAAGTAGACTGTGAGAATCAAATAGTAGGTAACATCAGCATCCAGGACACAAGGAAAGATTCATGGCAGGAAACAAGAACAAAGGGGTCAAGACCAGCCAGCGACTTGGCGAGGCGCAGAGGAAAGAGCTTCTAAGAGGTGAAGTGAGTTTATGTCTTTCCTGTTCTGCCGTGTGTGCCCCCTTACTCCCTCACCCCTACTCTCTGCTCTCCTTCCTCTTGCCCAACAAGTATGTATTTTTATATTTGTTATTTTTGTTATATTAAAAATATAGTTTTAATTTTTTGTAGGAAATTTAGAAACTAAGAAAGCATGCCTTGCTTCTTTGTCTTCCTCCCATGATCATAATCAGGTATGTTCGGCCCTCCTGGGCCATAGCCATCTCATCAGTAGGGAGCCGCAGATGCTGCGGTCCCAGGTCCCCAGGTGAGCGAGCTCCTGACACTCTCCCCTTCATGTTTCTTCCAGGCAGTGATGCCAGCACGTGGAGCAGGTGGAATAGCACAGATATGCAGCCACGTGGCATTGTCCACATGGACTCCATCTGAAGACAGTAAGAGATATGAGAACATTATTTGGAACCTAGAAGCTCTAAAGTGCACAGGCTCATTTTAGGTCATTTACACACAACTCACATGTGTTCCCTTTGCTCCACAAACCTCTCCCAGATCCTCCCTGACCTTCTCGCAAGGCGGAGCCAGTTAGGTCACACACGGCCCTTTGAGTCCACTTGCATGGAGTTGTCTCATCATGAAGTAGGTACCCCTTAACTGAAGTGAGGCTGTTGTGATGGTTAATTTTATATGCCATGGTGCCCAGATATTTGGTCAAACATTATTCTGGATGTTTCTGTGAAGGTGTTTTTTGGAAGATGTTAACATTTAAGTTGGTGGACTTTGAGTAAAGCAGATTACTCTCCATAATGTGGTGGGCCTCATCCAATCAGCTGAAGGCTTTAATAGCAAAAAGCCCGACCTCCTCCCCACCCCCTAAGAGAGAACTCTGCCATCAGGTGGCCTTCATCCTTGAACTGCAGCTTTTTCTTGAGTCTCCAGCCTGTTGGCCTACCCCATCAGATTTTGGATTTGCCAAGCCTCCATAATCGTGTGAGCCAATCCCTTAACACAAACCTCTCTCTCTGTACATATACATCCTGTTGATTCTGTTTCTCTAGAGAACCCCGACTAATACATATTTCTGTGGCCAGTCTTGCACGTGGAAAGCCCCTAGGCAAACAAACAGAAAACTCCTGGCCTTGAAGTGCAGGTGCAGATAATGGAAAGTTACCCTGGTGCAGGATTTCAAAGCTGGGAACCAGGACCTCAAGCTTAGATGACCTGACTGGCTGAAGAAGCAGAGTTGTGTCCTTATATGGTGACATCAGTTTCTAGTTGATGCTGTTGCTGAGGGTGTGGAAAGCACCTGTGATTCTGTGCTCCTTTGATCCGGCAGGTACTTCGCTCGGCTAAGTCTGGGTGCACCCCTGTGAGATAAGAGGAGGGGGTCAAGTCCATTCATTTGCACCCTTGTCCTGCTCATACTCTTCAGGGGGAATCCCAAGGAGAAGGAGGTTTTGAACTGAGGCTCAGGTGTCATTGCTCCCTAGTCTAGCACCCAGACCGAATGTTCTGGTCCAGCCCAGCACATGTGGCAGTGCCAGGTGCTGCGCGTGTCAGCCTCACATGCACCTGCTGCTCTGTTTGGTCAAACTCCAGCTGCTCCTGGCCACCTCGCCCTCTGGGTCATAAAGATGCAAACATTTCACAGTTTCCATCTCTTTATTTTACCTGTTTTTCTACCGGGTCTTTGCGTCTTGTACCCATGGCCTTAACTTCACAGGGTCCATATCTGCTTTTTATTCCTGAATCCGTTCCCTTCTCTAATATGATTGATTCATACTCTGACCAATGCTGTTCTTTCAACAGTGCAAAGAAAAGCAGAAAACTCACCTGCTCCTATTAATAAATGGGCTGGAGCAATAAGGTAAACGGCAGTGCTCATTTACTGAGATGGGAAGATTGGGGGAAGAGCACATTTCAGAGATGGATGTGGGAGTGTAGGGGAAATCAATCTATTCTGGACAAGTTTGAAATGCCTGTTAGATACCGAAGCGCAGAAGGAAAGCCAGCAGTTTGATTTAGGAGTCCGGAGTTCAGGGAGAAATCCAGATTGGAGCTAGAACTTAAAAAGACATTAGGATGTAAATAAGCTTTAAAGCCATGGGCAGGATGCGATCACCATGTGAGTATAAAAAGCAAAGAATAGAGACCTGAGGACTGAGCTCTGGGGCACTACAATGTCTGGAAGTGGGGAAAATATGGAGAAACCAGAAAAAAAAAAAAAAAAAAAAGACTGAGCTCACACTCAGGAAGGTAGGACATGAAAATCAGTGGTGACTCTGATGGCAATGCCGATGGGGCAGATCCTGGTTAGAGGGGCTGTAATGCTGGATGACACCTCAATGTTGTGGCAAAGAGGAGAGGCCAAGGAGACGCTGGTGGAGCCTGTCCCGATGCACCAGAAAGTGAATTCCAGTCTCAGCTCAGGACTTCTCCTGTCTCCTCCACTCACCTCCGTGACTTTTCCTGTCAGCTGAAAGAACATGCCCGAGGCCACAGAAGGCAGCTATGGTGGCAGCAGCTCACTGTCCCAGCCCAGCCCCTTCTCCGTTTTCTGAGGAGCTTGTTCGGATGTCAGCGTGATCCATGGGCCTTTTTCATTTCCAAGCACCTCTAGCTCCAGCCCCTGAGTCCCCAGCACGTGGACCTTGTTCCCAGAGGATCTGCTGCAGTGACTGAAACCCTCAGGAGTGAAAAATGAACCTTTATTCCAAAAGAGCGAAAGGAGGGGAAATAAGCTTCATCTTTAAAATTCCCTCTTCAGGTCTGAGGCCTATGGGGCCTGTATATGCAGAAGAGCATCCTTTATCTCATCACTAAACTGCCAGGACTGGGGTCCCGCGGTATTCCCCCAGGATGTATTTTGACTCCTCTATTGTCCTTGCTAAGCTGTGTGACCTTTGCGCTTCCAAATTTGTGAAACACGAATAACTGGTGTCCCTGTCTCTTGGGCAGTCTCCAGTGCCTGCCTGAGTGGGTTCCTATAGCACGCTTCTCACTGTGAACAGAGCTTTGGGTAACTAAGCCGTACTGCACAATCTATTTATTTGATGGCTTTCCAGTGGGTTAAAAATTGAGGGGCCTTGAAAATGTTTAGAAAATATAAATGTCTCTCCTCAATATTTGTTAGTTCTGGAATGAGACAAACTTGGGTTCACTCACTTTCTGGCAACATCGACCGTGAACAAATTCCTTAACCTCTCTGCCTCAGTTTCCTCATCTACAAAATGGGGACGTGAGTTTTGCCTCTTGGGGTTGTTAAAGTTGAGATATAAAATGCTTGGCATGTAATAAATGCTTGATATAGGTTGGCTAGTATTATTATTTAAATTATTGTTAGTAAGCTAAGGCTCTGGCAGGAGAATAGGCCTTCATTCAAATGCCAGTCTCCTGTTTATTTTACAGTCTCTGTGCCTCAGTTTCTTCATCTGTAAAACGGGTATATTAACAATACCACCTAGCCTACAGGGATGTTGTAAGGATTAAATGAAATAATATAAGTAAAATGCGTGGTACAGAATAAGTGCTCTATAAACATTTGCTATTTTATCACTGGTCTCTCGCTTAGGCCCACCTTAAGGCGAACTAATGCAGCTGATGACATGTATCATCTGGGACTTGTGCCTGCCTACTCTGCTTTGCCATGAGTTCCTCTCCCTTGGATACCCCTCTCTCCCAGGTATTCATCTATGTCCTGCTCCTTCCCCACCCTGATCAAAACTCAGGACAAGCTCAGAGAATAAATTTTATTGTATTTGCAACGTAAGTCTTATCTTGAGTGGTAAAACAAGCCTCTGGGCACTATCCCAGGAATTTTAGGCATCAGCAACCAGGTAGGTAGGTATATTTCTTAAGCAGCTGGCTTTTTCAGTGCTCTTAATATTGCAGTACTTTTGTGGAAGCTCTTGGAGAAGGCCAGACCTGAACAGAATAGTAATTCTGGATAAGGTAGGATATCAATTAGAAATTGTGTTCAGCTACTAATAGCAGAGACCCAACGAAAAGCAAGTAGGGGTTATTCTCTCACAAACAAGAGGCCTATCAGCAAACATTTTAGGGAAGGGGTGGTATTTCTGATAGCATTAGGGAACCTGAGTGTATTTCCTACTATGGCATGCTCAGCATGTTACTTCCATCCTGAAGTAGCTCCATGGGCCCAATATGACGAGGGGAGATCCAACCATCACATCTTTCCAGAAAATAAGAAGAGGAAGGGCAAGGGTAAAAAGAGAGGCTCCACCCTGCTGCGTTAGTCTTCTTTAAGGAGCTTTCCTGGAAGCCCCACCCAAGATTTCCACTTATATCTCCCTAGCTGCAAGAGAGGAGGGGAGTAGACTTTTAGCAGAACAGATTGTTATCCTCAATACAACCAGAGTTCTGTTACTGATAAAGATTAGACAGGATGAAGGGTAGATAAATGCTGTCTCTACCACAGATAATATTTCTTGGAAACCAGCTACCTTATTTATGTTGTTTTGTTTTTCAGGGCTGAGTAGGTGGACACATGCTAACTCACTTGGCTTAGACGGGGTGGTTGCAATGGAGATGGTGAGAAGTGGTCAGATTCTGGATGTAGTCTAAAAATAGAGCCAACAGGGTTGCTGAGGAGCTGGATGTGGGGTGTGAGGAGAAGGGAGGGATGACTTCAAATTCGTGGCCTGTCAACCAAATGGAATAATATGGCACCATATTTACGAAGATAGTTGAAATATAGACAGATATTTAGGATAAAATGTTAAGTGAAAATAGTAGAATTCAAAACAGCATGTTTCTAATGACTACAAGTCTATAAATTGCCAACAAATGGTAATGTGCCAAAATAATAATTCTATGATAAATATAATAAAAAAAATGTATCAGCCTTAAATTCAAGGATAACACCAGCAAAAGGTTAGCACACCCTTTTCAGGATTTGGCCGTCACGTAACTTCCCAAGTTATCTCTCTTCATCTCAGTGCATAAGAAACGGAATCACAGAATTTAGACATACATAGGGCCTTAGATCACCTGGTACAATCCTCTCCTCTTACGGAGGACAGAACTGAAGCCCCTAAATGTTAAAGGGCTCCATAAGGTCACACGCTAATTACAAGCAGAGCCGAACCTAAAGGGCAGCCAGCTAGCTCCTAATCCACTAGTCCATGTAAATCCTTCCATCTAACTCATTTTCATTCCATTTAATTTTATTTTCTGCTTTTAAAGTGATCCTGAAATGTGTTTCTTATAGTTTACTGAAACCTTGTTTCTCAGTGATTTATTCACAATTGCCATACTTACATAGACTTGTTTGCATGCAAAGTATACCCCATTTTCAAAGTCGAAAAGATTTGAAATGTCTTTTCCTCTGCAAAGCCTTGCATAACGTGTGAATCCTAATATTAGACCTTCAAATGTGGAAACGTGGTAAATCCCATATGTGCATAACAAGTGCTTACTCCACGTTTTTTCAGGGTCTCCGATTTATTCGGCAGGGCAAGTTATTAATAACTCTGTAATGTTGGGTGAGATAGAGTTACCTGTCATAATAAATTTTAGTCTGGAAGTAAGTCAGGTCGAAAACTGGGAAAGCCCCACAAAACCCACCAAGGTCTTACATTTATTAGATTCTCATCACTGTCACATTCCAATAATTAAGGTTTTGGGGCAAATACTACAGAGGAATTGGAGAGCAAACCCCCACTAATAAGACTGGCTACACATCTTTTAGAGGAATCAGATACTGCAGAGGGAACGATGACTCTTAAAAAGAATGCAGAACCAAGTACTCATATTACTGGACTTAAGATACCGAGGTGGTACCAGGTAGTGGAAAAGAGCTTTGGGCTGGAACTCAGCATCCCTAAGTCCTAGCCCCTGTTCTATTACTAGGATGAACGTGGACAGTTTACACATTTAACCTTTCATGCCTAGTGCTGACATTCAATCTGCAAATATTTATTGAGCTCTGACTATGTCATGGGCTGCAGCAAACACTATGAGTGGCCAACTCAGTATCCATCTCCCCTTCTTCTGTGTTCACAAAACCCCGATTTTTTCTGTGGGGGAGGTAGTGTGTGCAGCTAAAAACCCTCTTTCCCAGCCTCCCTTGCAGCTAGGGGTAATCATGGGGCGCAGGTTTGGCCAATGAAATAGAAACAGAAGAGGCTGGAGATCGACATGGTGGTCAGAGAGGTTCCTGGGATGCAGAGAAGACTTGGGTCCCTCCTGTAAAGAGTAAAGAACCTGGTTCTGTCTTTCACCAATAAGTTCTACGACAGAGGAAGGGTACCCTGCTCAGCAGCTTTCGAGGGAAAATAGAAAGCTGGGAAAGCTTATTGGAGGAGGTGATAATTAAACTAGGTCATGAAATATCTCTGGGCTTCTGTTTCCTCATTTATAAAACAAGAGGATTGAACTAGATCCACTATTTATGCCTTGAGTTTAAAAAACAGTGTTTTTAAAAAATCCTACTACTTATATACAGAAGAAATTTAAAACAACAAAAAACCACATTCCACTGGAATAATAAACAGGGCATTTGGATATATATATATATATATATATATCTCATATGGGAAATTCAACTTCAGTGTGCAACTATAGCCCACGGCAAAGAATAAGCTTTATTGTAAACCTATGGCCCTAAAATGTTCAGAAGTTATTTCTATTAATTTGTTTTTGGACCCATTATTTAAAATCATTCTTCCTTGGGCAAAACTCAAATTGCAAAATTCCAAACTAGCAGAAGAACAACTTTCCTGTTAATAGAGGTGAGAGAGAGCAGGAGGACCCGAGTCTGACCATCCGAGAGCAAAGGAAGGGGAAATGAACTTAAAAGGCAAATGTAACTTGACTCTCTGTTCCTGGAGATAAGAACTTATTTTGTCTAAAGCTTTATTGTGAACAAAATGTTCACATATCCCTTATCTTATTTGATCCTCGCGACGACCTGACCGGGAGGCTTTATTAATATCCTTGTCTGACGGAGAAGAGAGCCGACCGGATCTGCCCAAGGTCAGGCGGCGTAAGCACTGGTAGAACTTGGACTCGGATGCTCCAATACCACTCTTTGTATGATTCCAGAATTGCATCAAACTGCAATTTAACAAACAACTTGGATGTCCTTTAACAACAAAAATCATCAGTGCAAGTATTTCCTACACAAGATGGTCAAAGAACAAAAATCTTACCGAGGCAGCTAGTGGACAATTTCTTTTCCAGTCTTTTATTCCATCTACTATCATTTGAAGCCACGGGTGGGGAATTTGAAAGCGGGATCGCAGGAAGTAATACCAGAGTAAGGACCTTCTATTAGTCAGGACAGGCTAACTGCTGTAACAAAGAACCAGCCACCCTTAAAATAAAAATTTACTTGTCACTTTCAAAATGTGGATCTTCCCAGTCAGGTGACTCTCCTGAGTGGTTTCCATGTAAGTGGTGACTCAGGGATTAGGGCCTTTCCATGCTGTGACACCACAGTCTCCACAGATGACCTCCAAGGTCACTATGGAAGGGAAGTGAGCATGAGCTCACACCGCATAAAGGCCTTGGCTCCTCTGACACACCTCGCCTTTGCTTTTATTCCATTGACCAGAACTAGCCACCTGACCGCCATCTGGAAGAAAGCGAGGCTGGGCAATGCAGTCTCTGGCTGGGTGGCTGCGTCCCAGGTCCAAGCCCAGGTAATGGAAGAGACCCTGGGCGTTTGGCATCCGCTGTCTCTGCTGTGGGCTTCAAGGTAATCAGGCATGTGGCTCTTCTCACCCTACTAAAACCTCAAGAGGTCTAAAAACATTGTTCAGTGGCAGCAATCTAGAAAGAAGACATTTTGTACCAGGAACGTCTGCAGTGTTGCGCAGTCAGCATTGGCTCAGATATAATAGGCAAAGGAAACAGAAAGAGTTAGAGCCGGGGAAGTACTGGGAAGATTCTGTGCCTTAAAGATGTTTGGATGTTACTGCGTGGTGCCTACTTGATGCGGTCGTTTTAGAAGCACAGAGTCACTGAGCAGGGGCCAGCTATCTCCTGTGGGTCTCCTAGATTCACTCTTGCCCTTTTCTGCTCCGTGTTCTGCCCTAGGAGCTTCCCTGTCTGTCCTACATTAAAGGCCTCCTTTGCCCTCTGGACCCCAGCTGGGTTTAGCCAATGGGAGCCCCTGCAGGAGACTAAAGAGAGGGAGGAGAGAAGGGCAGTGATGTATGTCCCCAGCTTCATTTCTGCTAGGGAGCTTTGGGTTTGCTATGTCCCTCTGTTGAAGGTCACTGCTCCTCTCCAGGCTCCCTGCTCGACATGACATTCTCTCCTTCCAGGATCTGATAATCCTGCTCTCCCCAAATTGCTTCAATCTTGGGGGTGATTATGGCTCTTCTGTTACTAGCCCAAGGCTATCTCTTGTGGTCTCCCTAGTTCCCTCCCACATTTATGTTTTTAGTTCCTTTGTAAACAAGTTATTCTAATTTGATTTTGCCATTTGTTTTCATTTGTTGCTATTTCTTTCTTTTAAACATGTAAACGTTGTTTTCTCGGCCCCAAACAGCAGGCCTATTCTCTGTACAAACTACAAGAATCCTTTTTTATTGTTAACATTTTTAAATAAGCCTTAGAGGTTCGGGGCTTTAGACTCCCAAACATTATTCTTACAGGGCTTTGCTAGTCTTGGTGCATTCAGCCTTGATTACGTATCTTCCCATCCCTCTTGTACATGCCCTTTGAAAATCTGAGCTCATCAGCACACTCTCCACCCAATCACATGTCCCTCATCACTGCTCCTTAGATCTTCTAAAAGAAGAAATTGCTAACAAGGCAAGTGGAAGATTCATCAAATGTTTTGCTTTTTTGTTGATTGAGAGTTCCATCAGATCTCAAAAAAAGCTGAATTAGAAATAATCCCAGTGAGAAGTAAAACGTTGTTTAGAGATTTCCTGTATTACCAGAGAAATCCAGATACACTGGATACCCGATTTCAACTGTTTTTTGTCCAGCTCTCTTCCTTTCTGATTATTTAAAAAGTCTGTAGTTTATTTTATTCTTTTTAGTGATACCTGGCTCTATCTCAGCTCCAAGCCAAGTCGTCTCCCTTCCGCAATTCTCTCACCTCTCCAGGGACGATTTTGTTTGATTTGCTGCTCCTGCTCCTCGCCTGAGTGTTTTCAATCCTGCCCATCTGAGGAGCAGCCTTCTAGGCGTGACTCTTACAGCCCCCGCTCGTCCTCTTGGCTTCCTCCCCTTTTTGGTTTCCTAACAGAGAGTCAGTGTGGAACAGTGGTAGACAGTGGGAGTGTTGACTCAGATCGAGCTGAGCTCAGCCTTGTTTCTGTTGCTTTCTAGGCTGAGTGAACTCGGTGAGGCTACTTAACTCAATTTTCAGTTTCTTCATTTGTAAAATGGACATAACAAAGGTTCCCAGTTTAAAGAACTATTCTGAGGGTTAAAAGAGAAAACTGAATGTACAATGTGTGGGGCACATAGTGAGCACTCAATAAACATCGGTCATTTTTATTGTAACCTTCTGTACGCAACCCAAATACAGGGACGTAAGTTGTTCAAAGTGAGACCCAAGGTCTTTGTGTCTCTTCCAGGAGACCCCGTAAGTGTTCTTGTTTGTTCATTGCCAACTGATGCCCATCAATTAGTTCTGGTTATTGCTGTGAGTAGGGAAGAGTCACTTAAAATGCATTGTGCAAAATCAGATTCAACCAATATTGGTGGAGGACCTTATAAAAATCGGACATTGTGCTCATAGACTTTTTACCAAAAAAGTTAATGTCACTGTAGAATCAGACACAGGTGGTGAATAACTGTTTTGT
Organism: Miniopterus schreibersii; assembly: GCF_964146895.1. NCBI lineage: Eukaryota > Metazoa > Chordata > Mammalia > Chiroptera > Miniopteridae > Miniopterus > Miniopterus schreibersii. Next base: position 176,956,388 of record NC_138102.1, read on the forward strand.
GTAGCATCTGTAGATCTTTTTGACTCTGATTGTTTTTTTTGTTTTTTAAATATATCTTTATTGATTTCAGAGAGAGGAAAGGAGAGAGAGAGAGAGAGAGAGAGAGAGGAAGAGACAGAAGTATCAATGATGAGAGAGTCATTGGGGGTCAAGCCTGCAACCCAGGCATGTGCCCTGGGGAATCAAACCCCGATCTCCTGGATCCTAGGTTGATGCTCAACCGCTGAGCCACGCCCGGCTGGGCCTTTGATTCTTTATTAGGTTGACTTTCAACTGTTCTAATCATCTGACCATAAGCAATCTTTTCTGGGAAGATGGAAGTTATAAAAAGCAACCATAGACACATAAAATTGAGATGGGAAGGGATCATTTTGGAGTCTCTTGTTTTTAGTACCCTTTTACTTATCAAAAAGACAGCACTTACTTTGAATATCGTTTCAAAAGGCTTTTTAATGGTCATTTGTTTCTTGATAAAGCTGGGCATTTATTTGGGCTGTCTTTACTCTCTAATTCTGTTCCTATAGATTTGTACCAGCTCTTTTCCCTCCTCCATAGGGACCTGGCCCAATTTTCTGTTTCTGTGGGCTTTCTGTTTGCATTTTAGCTCTTTATACTAAAGTTATCGGCTGCTTGATATATCTAAGCTTAGCCATCTTCAATGGTTTTTTGTCCTTTTTAAACTTTTCTTGTCCCTTCATTTATTCCAGGATAGTTCCCTCCCCCCCCCCTTTTGAGATCCTGTTTAACATTCTGACAACTTGGGACCTGGGAAGACCTCTAAAAGTTATCTATTTTGCTAATTAGGAGTGATCCTGGCTGCAAGTAACAGCGTATGCAATAAAGTGGTTCAAACCATATGGGTAAACATTTTTCATATAACACTAAGACTGGGAATAGGTTGTCCCAGGGTTGTTTCAAAGGGTCAACAATGTCACTAGGGACCCTAGCTCTTCCAATGTTTCTGTGCTGGATCTCCAGTGTGTTTGCAATGTCTCCTCTCAAGGTCCTAGGCAAGTTGCAGCAGCTCCAAGTATCACAATCTCACATTTCAGCATCCCAAGAAGAAGGAAATGAATGGGACAAAAAGGCCCTCCTTCTCGTGTAACTTTCTCTTTTACCAAAGAGGACAAACATTTTCCGAAGGCCTCCAGCACATTTCCCCCTAATCCCATTGGCCACAAACTTACCTTTAGGTTAGTTAGTGTTGGGAAGAAAAAAAAGAATTGCCGTTGTTGGCTTAAACCAATCATAATTACCCAGTCATAATTAATGCCCTGAGGGTGGGTACGTTGACAACGGTGCACAGTGGGGCTCTGTTAACCAAGAAGAAAGTGAAAGGGCTGCTGGCTAGCCATCCGAGAGTCTCCATATTTCTCCTCCCACCACCATTTGTAGGTGAGGAATTTGAGGTTCATTGAGGTGAAGGGCTTTACTAAAGACCACATACCTAGAAAATGTCAAAGCCTAGAACAAACCCTTGGTTTTACATTCTAGAATTAATTAGCTCTCTGACCTAATCTTTTTTTTTTTTTTTTAATATATCTTTATTGATTCCAGAGAGAGGAAGGGAGAGGGAGAAAGAGATAGAAACATCAATGATGAGAGACAGTCATTGATCGGCTGCCTCCTGCACGCCCCCTGCTGGGGATCAAGCCCACAACCCAGGCATGTGCCCTGACGGGGATTGAACCACGATCTCCCAGATCCCAGGTCGATGCTCAACCACTGAGCCACGCCTGGTCGGGCTGAAGTAATCCTTTAACTGTGAAAATTCTGGGGAAGAAATGCAAGTTGGTGAGGAGCCAGGTCAAGGAGAATTTCTGTCTGTATTTCTAGTCCCAGACTTTATAGGGTGATGAGCTTGTCATGTCCAAATTTAAGAGGTTCATTCATTCATTTAGCAAATATTTACCCTCCTCCTACACTATGCTAGGGATAATGTTAGGTGTTGGGGATACAGTTCATTTCATTCATTTTCATAATTGCCTCCCCAAATATGAAATGAAAACCTAGGGGTCGATTTATAAAAATCATTGTAATTGGGGACAGAGATAACCTATATATTTCTCAAAGCCTGTTTTATGTTCCTCTTTTTAGTCACCTTGAAAAACAACATTTCCCAGCCTCCTTTGCAATTAGGTTGGACCATGTCACTGGCATCTGGCTAATGGGATGGGAGCAGAAATAACATATACCATTTGCAGGCCTGGCTATAAACCCCTTTACACTCTTGAAAGGGGTCTCAAGGTTAAAGCAAGGCCATCTCTGCTAGTCATTTTGCCTGTAGTTTGGGTTGTCAGACTCTACTTCCATCTTTTCCCCCTTTAACTTCATATGGTTTAGAAAAGTGACAGCTCTGGGGGTAGTCATGAAATCTCATGGCTTTCTTACTCTTTTCCATGGATTCCTTTTAATCAATAGCTTCATCTTGTCTTACTTCAGCCTCTTTAGAAAGAGGGTAGGGTTTCTTTTTATAATCTAAAACATTATTCAACTTCTACATCCAGAGAGCAAAGGCCAGAGAGAGTGGCTCCTATCAGGGGTTGGGCTTAGTTATAGCTTAAGCCCTGTCCAGTCTTGAGATTCTATGTTTTCAAGTAGTTGTCCTCTTTCTGTCTCCTAGCACAACAGCTCATTGGGGAGAGAAAATAAAGCAGAAACAGTTACGATAAAATGTTAAAATGTTAAGCTCCTCCTTTTTAAATGGCAATAGGAAACCCAACTTCATTGGGTTGCTGGAAAGATTAAATAAGATAAACGGCAAAATGGCCTCCCAATAAGGCCTGGCACATACTAAAAGCTTAAAATGATGCTATTTAAATGGTCAGAGAGACACCAGAGTGCAATGGTTAAGAATCTAAGCTTTGGAGCCAGACTGCCTGCATCCCAATCTCCCATGACAGCCGTTTGCTTGTCGTGTCATTTTGTGTAATTCACTCAGTCTCACGTTGCATGTTGTCTCCGTCTACAAAATGACAATAATAATACTATGTGCTTCACAGATTTGGTGTGAGGATGGGGTTAAGTACCTCAAGATGTTAGCTATTAGTGTGGGAGTTTTAAGTTCCCTTGGCCTAATTTCACCTCTTTCTCAAATGAGACAGCGTGCCACCAAATAGCCATCATGACTTGATATAGGCCAAGTGATAATGGCTCTTTTGGGTTATTCATGTTAAAAAAAAGGAAAATCTCTCTATAGGATTTTTAAAAAAATATGTTTTTATTGATTTTTAGATAGAGAGGAAGGCAGAGGGAGAGAAAGATAGGAACCTCGATGGAACAGAAACATCCATCGGCTGCCTCCTGCACGCCCCCTACTGGGGATCGAGCCCACAACCCAGGCATGTGCCCTGACCCGGAATCGAACCAGTGACCCCTTGGTGCAGAGGGTTACCCTCAAACCACTGAGCAACACCGGCTGGGCTACAGAATTTTTTTTGTTTTGTTTTGTTTTTGCATGCAGTTTACTTTTGCTCTGTTTTCGAACTCTCTGTCCAGTACTTGGTATAAATAATAGGTCCATAATCAATTATATATTAAAATTATATGCCTGCCTTTCTTGTGCGTATATATGTATGTATGTTTCATATATTAATATGAAATGTTTGGTTTTGTGACTATTTCACGTTCTAGTATCCAGAAGTGTGAAATCATTTCTAAAATCCATCTAATACTTGAATGAGTAAAAACCACATTCTCATAAAGTTGAGAAAAATACAAATTGTTAGCCTTTGAAAACTTAACGTACCATGAAGCACTGAGTTTTTACCATTTTTCAATTTATGCTATAACTTCTGAGTTAATGGTTCAGTGTTAGCTATTGGCTACATATAAAACATAAGTAAGCACTAGAGATTGAATAATCGATATGTCTTAATCAATATGTCATTAAAATGCCTGGGAACATTGAAAAGGTAACCAGTGATAACCAGTAACCTATACAGTATGTGGAAAGGCCTAGGTCATTTATAGCTGCTTTGAATAGACAATAGAAATCAATTCCATAGGTCTTTGCAATCTGTTCTCATAACAACATCAAGCTAACCTGCTATACTAAAAAGTAATCTATTTGTGGGGGAGATTAAAACCAGGGACAGAGAAAAGCAATAGATTGGTTATCTCTCCACTTTCTCAGTTTAATAGGAGCTAAGTCCAAGAGGACACAAGAACAGCAAAGCTAGTGAAAGACCCCCCAGAAGCCCATTACTCTTGAGCCCTTGTGTTGCTCTTATCTACCTAGCCCAGGAGAATGGGAGACCAATATTGGTTGCATAATACAATGAGTTTATGTGACCCTGGGAAACTGTGTAGGGTTGTGGCTTTAACTTAAAACTAGACCTGGATTGAGTCCTGGCTCCATTATCTCCTGGTTGCATGGCTTTGGGCCCACTGCTCCACCTTTGTAGTGTCACACTTTTCTCATCTGTAAAATGGGGATAACACTGCTATTTCTGTGAATAAGTGTGAGAATTAGAAAGCATTTTGCAATGGACCTGATTCAACCATTATGTCTGATTTTTTATTAGGCAAGTTACTTTGGTTCTCCGGGACTCAGTTTGCCTCATAAGTCAAAAAGATTATGACTATTTGTGCTCATCTGAGGGCACCGGGCTGCATTAGATGACCTATCAAGGTCATGTCTTATGATTCATACATATGTTCTTAATCCTATGTTCTTCTCAAGGCAAGTCCATGAGAGAATATATGTGTGCACCATGGCATCAAGTCCTGTGAACTGTATCTTCAAACTAGCTCTCAGATCTGAGCACGGCTCAGGGATCAATGTGGTCAGTATCCCATTTTACAGATGCAGGAACTCGGTAATGGAGCTGGGATGTGATCTCAGGCTGTCTGACAGTCTGACTCCCACATATCCTCTACTGGCCCTAGAAAGCTTCTCCTTGGTTCCTTTACTGGAAGCCTCCTTTGTCTCCTTTTCATCTTCCCTACCTAGGTAAGAGTGTTTATCCTGACGTCAGTTTGCCCCATCACTGTGAGCTTTGAAAGGTGCAGATGAAGTCTGGTTCATTTTAGCATCTCCACCAGCTAGCAGAGTGCAGCAGGTGAAAAGCATCTGGGAAATGTCCACGGACCTGACCTCTGTGAAGGCGGGATCAGTGCGGGGAGGCGCACCCCAGGCCGGGCGCGGCCCAGGCCGCTTCTCCCCCGCCCCTTCCCCTCAGCCAGCCTCCCTTGTGCCTGGTCAATGCCACACTGTTCAAGAGTGTTCCAGGATGTGGATTTTAAAAACTACAGATTATAAATAATAGTCACAGAAACGGATTCTATCTGGCTCTGCTCTGGCCTGAGAAAGGAGTTCAGAGCAGCAGCGGGTGGGTGGGCAGCCCAGGCGTGGCACTGATCTGTAAGTTAGGTGAGTTGGTAAGTGTGTATTTACGGTGTGTGCACAGTGGCACACACGTGTACTTCTTATGTACCGACAGAAACAAAGCAAAAGACTTTTCACATTCTCCTGCTCTAACCGCAGCATGTTTTAGTTTGCTGGGGTGAGTGATTACCCACTCCACAGAAAATTACTATTTTGGTTTTTCCTAAAGGGTGGTTTGTTCTACAGCAGAAAAGTACAAAAAGACTAAGTTTCCAAAAGGAGTATTTTTGTCATCTAGAAGAGCAGCAGGGTGTGGAAGAAAGTGCTGGCTTAGGGGTCAGGAATCCGCGTGTACGCCCCTGGCTGCCCTGGACAAACCGGTGCGCTGGGGGCAAGTGCCCTCTGAATTTCAGAGTCCTGCTGGGACGCTTATTTATCTATAAAAGAAATATGAAGAGGTATTCTGTGCCTTCCATTCTCTACCCTGTAATCTGACCCACTGTAACCCTTGGACACCGGGGGTGCAGGTTTGGGGTCAGATGGAGCCCAGCTCGACTATTTCCAGCTGGAGACACAGCCTCTGGGAGCCCCTGTTCCCTCCTCTGCGAAACGGGCTTAGTAATTCTGCCCACTTTCTAGGGTTGCTGTGAGGGCTAATAAAAGGGTAATCATAATTACCAAAATAACAAAATACCAAAAAATGATCCAAATACCTAAATAATGGTCAAAATAGCAGTGATGAACAAATCCAGGAGCTGGAAACGAGAGGAAAAGCACAGAGCAGAGGACGTGTCCCTGACCTTGAGGAGACAAGGTGTCTAAAGCATGGAAACGATGGAAGCCAGTGTGAACCGAGTGCCAGGGAGGGCAGAGAGAGGTAATATCAGGATTGTCTGGGGGTGAGAGCCCCTCAGAAGGACATGGTCAACAGAGGCCTCCCAGAGGTGGTGGCAGAAACGCTGGTGGCAGGAAGGAAGACGGTGACATTTCCAGGGGAAGGTGTAATGGGCTTTCAGAGGTCAGGACGCAGACTGCTATGATGGAGCAGAGGGTTTTTAATAAAATATAAGTGGGGCAAAGGCCTGTCTCGTTTCTTCTTCAGGGAATACAAATCAATAGTCATTGTTTTTTTGGTACACGAAATTCTAAATCTGTAACTTACCTCCGTGAAAGGCTGGCCTTGTCCTGGGGACTGAGCTGATGTGGCTTAAGCAACAAGATGTTTGCATCCTCCCTGGGCATGTGTGTAACTTAGGGACACAGCCAGGACAGGGCCAGGGGCAGGGGACAGTGAATGTGTTCACAGGAGCCAATGCTAGCTGTCCAGCTGGGCAGGGCCTCCAGGTGTGCAGAGAATTTGGCTGGAGAGTAATAGAAGGTGGGCCCCCTGCTTTGTCTCTTTAATTAGCTTGATTTGTTACCTGTGGTTTGGGTCCCCTATGGTGGTCACCCAGCGCCCAGGAGTCCACACAACCAAAATCATTCTGTTGAACAGTCCTGAGACTGGGTGCTGAGTCTCAGGGTTTGTTGAGATACTGTAACAGAATAAATTATTTTTTAACAGACAAAAGACTACTAAGTTAGCATTAATGCCCCTGCACTCCCCCCCTCCCCCCCGCAAGCCCCCATAGAAACAAGGCTAACAATAGATTTCTACAGACCTGCTGAGGGAAATTGTGGTGAAGAGAAGAGCTTTGCGGCAGGAAGGTGGGTGTGATCATCTGAGAATGGGGGGAAATGTGGTCATGGAGTCCCAGAGACTAATGCTCTGAGGAGCACCCCAAATTGGAGGATGGCTGCAGAAGGCCATGTCCTTGTGCCATGGAGACTACTCCTGGGAGGGTACATCTGGGCCCACCTGTAGAGCAGCATCTATGAGATGGATGGTGAAGACCAGTGCTCAGCAGACACAGCATGAAGAGGCAGTGCTAACATTGGTGACCACCAAGGTGCAATAAGTTGCCTCCTACTCCAGTTTTCTGATCTCACCAAGTCCAGTATTCTTGAATTACCCAATGGAAAGGGAAGGAGAGGTTCACCCCCCACACCAATACTGAGCTCCCAACAGGTCTCCCACTAGCCAAGAGAAGGTTGGGGAGCTTAGAGCAGATTATATTTGATTTTGAGAAATGAAAATTGTGACATATCTCGTACCCTAGTTTGTAGACTAAATTCTTTGCCCACTATACTTAGGTTATGATAAGCCTTTGGGTACATTGATTTGCTTGCTAGCATCCCCACTGTTTTCCCATGTGGAAAGCCCAAGTTGTCTCAGGAACATCTGTGGCATCAAGAAGGCAGCAGAATATTCTAAGTCTCTCACCATGGTCTAAAGAGCAGCTGCTGAGTAGGCCCATCCCCTGAAAGCAGAGATCGCCCAGGAACCAGGCCAGGTGACAAGGAAGTATGGTATTTGTACTTACCATGCCCAGATGTTTCAGTGCCTCAAGGTCAAGGGGGCACAGTACTAATGCAGAATTGACAAAACAGATTTCCAAGAACAATTCTGTGACCCCGAATCCCTTAACCAGATCAAGGATATAAAAAGGGGTCAGAGTGTACAAGAGAGGACTTGTGGGAAGGTCCCATGTGTAGGCTCTGTGTAAGTGGCAGTGTGCAAGTAGGGGGGAGTGTTCTACTTCCATCACCCAAGTCACAATGCCCACAATCAATTTTACAACAATTTCATTACCCCACAGAGAAACCCCATATTCATTAGCAGTCACTCCTCATTTTCCCCAAGACCCACAACCCTAGGCAACTACTAATTTATTTTCTGTATCTTTAGATTTGCTTATATTCTGCATTGCATATAAATGGAATCATATTGTATGATACTTGGTGACTGGCTTCTTTCACATAGTGTAACATTTTCAAGGTTCATCCAAGTTATATAATGAACCAGTACCTCAGCCCTTTTTCTTGCCCCAAAATACTCTCTACACGAAAGGACCACATTTTTTTATCTTTTCATCTGTTGATGGACTCCTGGGTTGTTTCCACTGCTTGGTGCTTATAAATAACGCTGCTGTGAACACTGGTTACGAGTTTTGTTGGGACAATGTTTTCATTTCTGTTGGGTCTAGACCTAGGAGTCGAATTGCTGGATCAGATGATGACTCTTGTTTTAACCTTTTGAGAAACTACCAGGCTGTTTACTGAATCACTTTTACAGGAACGGTGGGAGACAAATAAAAAATGGTGTTTTGATTATGTCACAAGTTGTGCTTGTTCAACTTACCAATTACAAATGGATTCAGTCCAATCCCATCCCAGCGAACCACCGTCTGTGGCCTCAGAGCGCATGGACTGGGCAGGGCAGGAGGAGGTAGAGAAAAGGCGAACAGGAGCTTAAAGACAAGGCACAGAGACACCAGAGGCCTCAAGAGGGGTCAGAAGTAGGTGATATGTGTGGCTTGGACTCAGAGTCTGTGAGCCAATTGAGCCAATAGTGTGTGTTAGGACTCATTCAGCATTCAATGTGTATGTGCCTGTTGTGTAGCTACTGTGTGCCAGGTGCTGTTTTTAGGTGACATTATGATTGATTTTCCACACATTGTTTTACCTAATCATCACAAACACACGAGGTGGCTCTCGTCCCGTTTTATAAGTGAGGAAACTCAGGCTCTGGTATATGACTAGTCTAGGGTCATACAACTCTTACCTGGCTACCTGGGGTCAGAAACCTTGTCAGCCTGACTCCGAGGCCAATGTTTTAAACCAACCACTGCATGCCTCCAGTTAGCCTGGGCTTGCCTTGTCTGCTCCTGACGGACTAGTTTTGCAAGCCTCCAAAAATCCTTCTATGGAATGGGACATGCAGTGAAAATGGCTCTCAAACAACAATAAAAAAGTCGAGATATGTAGCGTGTACCAGTTTGTGGTGTAGATATTCCGATCACCGCAGATGTCAAGCTACCATCCCTTTAACAACCAGCTCACAAAATTCCTGAATATTTAACAATTAGCTTTCAAGAACCAGTATTAGCAACCTCAGCACATCTCTGCTTCTATGCCTTTGAGTTTTATAGACCTTTGCTCTTAGTCTTTAGAGTCTGATTGCTGGAGTTCCAGAACAACGTGCATCCTTGAGTGTTCTGGTTAGTTGGGGGGGGTTAACCTGTAACACTAACTCAACACATCATTTTTTGAACGGTGGGGTGGGGAGACATGCTTGTAAAACCTGGTGTTCCATGTCTCACAGAAATAGAAGCAAAGTCATATAAAAGACATGCACTAAATGTGTATGCATTTTCCTCTTTTACCTCTAACTAATAGTTAACATATTTTTAGGCTTATTCCAGAAATGTCAGTCATAAGCCAGTGACCATATGATGGGAGCTAAAGATGACAGAAAGCAGGCCTTTTTCAACACAGTATTTCTCAAACTGGATTCTGCACGTTCTATCAGAATTTTAAAAATATAGCACGTTTTCCCTGGTAATCTGTAAACACTTTATTAGTTATAAAGATAAAGATGACACTTCTCTTTGTGTATGTTTCATAGCTGTATAGCAAGAACCTTTAGTTTTTTACGGGGAATGAATTCTTCATTGGGGGGGGGGGCGGTAACATTTTGTCCCTTAAAATGAATGGGTGTGCGTATTTCTCATGGGTGACAAACCCTGCTCCCTCCCTTAGAATCTGATCACCTTTAAAAAAATAATTCCCCTTCTGTGTTGTTTCCACATTTTTACAGATTATTTTCAGCTTTATTCAGCTGCTTTTGTTTTCACACAAACAGGCAACCCTCAGCCCTTGCTCTCTGTGTGACAGTCAGATGGGCGAGAGCGGGATGAATTGGCAATCTGGAATCTTCCAACCAATTTCACGTGGTTCACCAGAGCAGGAGCCGCTGGAATGGTATCTCCTAGCTGCTAATGACCAGCTTCATTAGCACGCCGCCCTGAGCTAACGTTTTGCCTTTGGCTTATAATGGGAGTCATTAGATTCTAGAAAATTCTCTGTCTGTCCTGTTTCTAAATTTGATCTCCCCAGAATCAGAGAGAATGCAAAGTCTCGGGAGCTTTGCGTATAGCAGGTGCACGCGTGGCTGAAACCAGAGCCCGCAGCACCCGGCACTGCCCGGGCCCGGCCCTGACCCACCCGAGCACCAAGGCCCGGTGGCCGCTGCAGCCGGGGCCCACTGGGGGAGCATGCGTGGAGCTGGCTGCAGAAAATTAACTAAATCACACTAACATTCTTTCCCTCCCCTCCTCTCCACTCTTCACTTCCCCCCGTAATGAAACAGTTTAAGCTCAGCACTTTAGCGCTCTCAGGAGGGCAAAAGTGTTTGACAATTTCATTCTCCTGCGACCTCCCGATCAAAAAGAAAAGCCTCTTCTCTCCTTCCTTTGCTGATTCGCCAAAGTGCTTCTCTTCAAGGCTATTGTCTTTCACCGAAGACGCAACTTTCTGAAACAAGATGTCCCGAAATGATAGTTGGAAGATGCATCCCTTAGAAATGGCAGAAGTGGCACTTGAGAGAGAGAACCCGATCACACTGTAAGTGGATCCAATCCTGTGTTCAACAAAATAATTGTGGCCCGGCCAAATAGCAGGTTGCTAATGCTGCGAGTAAAATCATCCGATGAATCAAAATGAGGGGTAAATCTTCCCCGAGTGGCCATTCTTTTGTTTAATGTGTGTGTTCCTTCTTCATAATGAACCCACTAATGGAAGGCTTAAATGGAAATGTTCAGTAGCAATTTAAAAATATTGACGGAGTGCCTTGTAGGAGCGCAGCTCTTACCATCCACTTTACGGACACAGTTCAATCGACTTCAAAACACTCATGGCCTACAGTGCACAAAGCTCTGTGATAGGTGATATGGGACATAAATAGGTGGTCCCTGCCTCAGAGAGTTTATAATTTAGACTAGAAGAGAAGCGAGTATAAAAATAACAAGAATGCAAGCAATTACCCATGCCATGTATATTCCCTGAGTGCCTCTCATAGGCCGGGCACTTTGCTAAGATGAGTGAAGCGCAGTGAAGAGCCAAGGAGAACTGGTCCCTCCCTTAATAAGAGAAACCGCAGGTATTAATATTAAAATTCCTTTCTTCCTTCAACAAAGGTCTATTGAGCAAGTACTATACGCCAGCTGCTGCTCTTAGAGCTGTGGGTATAACAGTGAACAAAGTCCTTACTCTCATGGAGATTATGCTCTATGGGGAGATGGAAAACAAACAGATATGGTTTCAGGTAGGGGTAAGTGTTAGGAAGAGTATGGGAAGGGTAAGTGGATTAAAAGTGATGGCGCCTATTTTAGATAGGACGATCAGGGAAGGCCTCTCTGGGAAGACCTTTGAGCAGAGAGCTGGTTATGGGAGAGAAATATCACGCAAATCTCTTAGGGAGAGGGAATGACAAATACAAAGGCCCTCAGATGAGAAGGAGCTTGGCATGTTCGTGGAAAAGCAAACAGGCCAGTGTGGCTGGAGGAGAGGGAGCCAGGGGAAAGGAGAGGGAGCCAGAGGTAAGATGGTGTGAGGCCTTGAAGGCCACAATAAGGACTTTAGATGTTGCTCTGAGTGTGACAGGAAGCCAATGGAGGGTCAGGGCAATGATCTTACCTTGTTATTTTCTGAACTATTCTGGCTACTGTGTGGGGAATAGATGGTGTGTGTGGGAAGGCAAGGGTGGGGGGCAGGAGGAAGCTAACCCTCCCACTGGTACATCAGCTTTTTCTGCCTTCAGACTCCAACTGAAACACTGGCTCCTCCTGGGTCTCCAGCTTGCAGACTCATCCTGCAGATCTTGGGACTTGTCAACCTCCATAATCATGTGAGGCTGTCTGTTCTATTCAAGAACAACTGATTGGATGAGGCCCACCCACATTAGGGAGGGCAATCTGCTTTATTCAGATTTAAACGTTATACTGATTTAAATGTTAAACTTATGCAAAACACTCCCTTTGAAACATTGAGAGTAATGTTTGACCAAATGTCTGGACACCTCATGGCCCAGTTATATTGATGCACAAAATGAACAATCACCACCATTGGGGTGCACTGGCATTTTTTCCAGCCTGCCTCTTAATTGCTCTTCTACACCCCAGTCAAACTGGACCCCCAACTGTTTCCTAATCATGCCCAGAGCTTCCCACCTCCCTGCCTTGATTCTAGTCTATTACAAAAAGTGCCAATCTCTCTCTCTCTCTCTCTCTCTCTCTCTCTCTCTCTCTCCCTCTCCCTCTCCCTCTCCCTTTCCCTCTCCTTCTCCCTCTCCCTCTCCCTTCTCCTTTCTCTTCCACTCCATGTAGTAGCCTGTCTGCAACTCTCTGAGAGTGAGTTCTTTCTCCTCTAGCAACAGCCAAAGCTGACCACCCATAGCTCCCAGATTCACAAGTCTTTAGTTCAAGTGATCAGCAAAGGCTGATAAGCATCCCTGAACCACAATTCCAAAGGAGAGGGACCATAAGTCACTCATCTTGGGACAGTTATCCACCTCTTATCCCATCCATTATGACCTTATGGCAGGATCACGGTCCCACATCGTTGCCAGGTCCTATTTCTGTGGACCAGAAGGGGTAGTTCTCAGAGCAATGAGCGCCGGGGTTGAACGTACTGTGGTTAGCTATGTCGTAATACCTGTCTGCTTCCTGGACATCTCTTGTTACACTCTTTTCCACTAGACCATGAGCTCTCCTGGGGCTCATCTCTCCAGCTCCAGTGCCAAGCACACTGCCTGGAACATTGTGAGAACCCAGCAAATTGAATGAAGAAGCATTTATTCATTTGCTTTCATACATAAATGATAATAAAGGCCCCTGTGTACAGACCTCTCAATAAAACACAATAAGTAAACAACAGCAGTGAGGGTCTTTTTTCACTGAAAAAAGAAAAAAACAAATGTGAAAAGTACTTGCCTAGAAAGTCACTGAGTGGACAATTTTTCTTCTAAGGCTGTCACTGTCAGTCATGAGCAGTACAATTACTACATACGACAATACTGGTGTCAAACCTCATTATGGGTGATATTTAAAACTTCACTTGGCGTTTCCTTCCACATTCAAAAATCAGGACTTCTTTACTTAGAAACAGAAGGAAGAAAAGACCACAGGCACTGTGGCCTGGGTGTCTCTATGTCAGGGCTGCCTGCCAACCATCTCCTTGGCTCAGGCTCTACTGTCTAAAACTTGCTTGTGCAAAGGTCTCCTATGGTGAGGTCAGAGCGACCATAGAAGTTAAAAAATGAATATCAAGTCACTATTATGGGCTGAATTGTGTTCCCCTAAAATGTGTATATTGAAGCCCTAATGCCCAGTACCTCAGAATGTCATTGTATTTGAAGATAAGGTCTTTAAAGAGAGGTGATTAAGTTAAAATGAGGTTCTTAGGGTGGGCCCTGATGCCATCTGACTAGTGCGCTTATGAGAAGAGATTAGGACACACAGAGACACTCCAGGGATGTGCATGCACAGAGGGAAGAGCTGTGAGGCCACTGGGAGAAGGTGGCCATTGCAAAACCAAGAAGAGGGATCTCAGAAGACACCAACCCTGTCAACACCTTGATCTTGAACTTCCAGTCTCCAGAACAAAGAGTAGATACATTTCTGTTGTTTAAGCCACCCAGTCTGTGGTATTTTGTTACAGCAGCCCCAACAAACTCATACAATCTCTTTCTCTGCTGGCTCCCCATCTTTTCAAGCATAATGACTTTTATTTTATAAAATAAATAAATTTACTTCATTGAACAAGCAAATGAAAGCACAAAAAATTCAACTCTAACAAGTTTATCAGACACCCCCAGATAGAAAGGCTGAAAAACCAAGGATTAGAGTCCATCCAAATCCAGGATGACCCTATTTTAACTTGATTACATCTGCAAAGAGCCTATGTCAAAGTAAGGTCCCATTCACAGGCACCAGGGGTGTGGACTTAAACGCGTCTCTTTGGGAGACGCAATTGGCTGCGCGTGAGGGGAGTTGGATAGTAATTGCAGAAGCACGGAGAATCTTCCAGGGTGCCGGTGATGTCCTTGTTTTTGATCTGGGTGCTGGTTACACTGTGGTTTCAGGTTATGAAAATTCATCCAGCTATTCCCCTATGATACGTGCACTTTTTTCTGTGGATGGTACGCTTCAACAAAATAAGAAATTTTTAAAAGTCACCTTTGTTTAGAATTTGCACTTGTTTATTCTTTTGATTTATGTTTCTCTAAGATATTAGGGAAAGGCAAATCTATCAGTGTCTCAAAATAAGGCAAAAGAAGACTGTAATTGGATATATTGCTATCGGCTTTGATGTCTCTCGTGTATCTATGATCAAGAAACTGTATAATAAGTAAAAGCCACAATATATTCAATATTTTTAAATTGAATTCATATATTTTCTTCTTCACAACAGCATCGATATACATTTGAGAAATATTTGTACATAAATGTCTCAGGCATTATACATTTGTTTACAGAATATACTTGCCTGCCTTTTGGATTCTTGGGCACTTTGCCATAGTTCATGGACACTCTGGAGCCACAAGTTGGGATCTCCGGCCTGAACCCCTTCAGGGAGTAATGCGCAGTGGGGAAGAGCATGGGATTTGCAGTCAGGCTCTGGGTTGGAATCCCAGATTCTGCCATTTTCTTGGTATAAGAAGTAGGTGTGTGCCTCAGTTTTTCCACCTAAAAAATGGAGTGGCAATAATAGTATCTAACTCACAGGACTGTTGTGAGTATTGAGACAAATTAATACACAGAAACTGTAAGTTTCTGTTATACAGTAATTGGGTGAGATTTTATATAAGTATTAGTTGTTGTTGTTATTATTATTTTTTCAGGGTTTGTAGGTCTGTGGTTGTTGCCAGAGTAAGGGTCTGAGGCTGGTAGCTGCCCTACATCTGATTGGAATAGATATTAGGGGTGCATATTATTTGGGGAGGATCTTGTCTTTTAGGTGTTATGAATAACGCGGCTACAAACATGCGTGTACAAATATCTGTCCCAGTCCCTGATTTCAATCCTTCTGTATATACTCAGAAGTATAACTGCTAACCAAATGATAATTGTGTTTAATTTGGGGGGAACTGCCATATTATTTTCCACAGCAGTTGCACCATTTTATATCCCTACCAGCAATACACAAGGATTCCAGTTTCTCTACATCTTTGCCAATGTTTGTTGATTTCTGTGTGTGTGTTTTTCATAAGAGCTGTGATGGTTAATTTTATGTATTAACATAGTTGGGCCATGGTGCCTAGATAGTTGGTCAAACATTATTCTGGATGTTTATGCGAAGATGTTTTGGATGAGATTAAAATTTAATGGACTTAGAGTAAAGCAGATTTCCCTCCATAATGAGGGTGGACCTCAACCAATCAGTTGAAGGCCCAAATAGAACATTACCTACCATCCCCTAAGTAGTAGGAATCCAGTAGGAATCCATTTCTAGTTCAAAAGTTGGCTTTTGAACTAGAACTGGAACATTAGTTCTTCTGGTTCTCCAGCCTGACAGTCTTTGGATCAGAACTGCAGCATTAGCTCTCCTGGCTCCAACCTGCTGGCCCACCCTGCAGATTTTGGTCTTGCCAGCATTTATAATCATGTTACTCAATTCCTTACAATAAATAAATGTATAATAATTTATATATAATAAATTATATATCATAAAAATATCATCCTGATGGTTGTAAAGGTCTCATTAATATTTGAATATGCATTATTAATAAATATATACTATATACACACTGTATATAAAATTTTTATTGAGACTTACTATATGTCAGGTCCTGCCCTAAGAACCTTTCATGTCTTAATTCATAGGATATGCACAAAAGTCCCTGAGGCAGGCATTATTATGACCCCCAATTTATAGATGAGAAGGCAGGCACATAGAGGTTAGGTAAAACTTGCCTGAAGTCATGCAGCTGGTGTGTGGGGATTTGAACTCAGCAGTCTGGTTCCAGAATCCTTGCCAAATGATGCTCAGGCACCTTCTGTTCTAGTAGCTTCACTTAGTTGTCATTATTTTGATGACTTCTTATGCACTGATTTCATTTTCCGTCACCTCCTCTCTACCTAAAAGTCCTTCCATACTTCTGTTCCCTAAATTCGGTCAAGGCTGGGTACTGCAATATTCACTTTGTGACATATGGTGTGAAGGGGAGGAACAATAGTTTCTGGTTGTAACAGAACTCTGAAAATATGCCCTTGAGAAATAAAATTAGGAACTGCTAAATCCTTTGCACTGGAAGGAGGAAAATTAAATCGTTTAAAAATAAAAATGATTCCCATAATGTATTTCAGCCTAATAATTAAAGTGTACTCATGTATTAATTACTTTTCCGGGCTCTCCTTGCCCTGCTTTTCAGGGCTCTCCTTTTTCAGGGGGTTAAGTGAGGACAAGTTTTTTGAGGTAGCACAAAATTTCATTTCAAGAAAAGTCTCACAAGGTGGTTTGGTGAAGATTTCTGTCCAAAAAAAATTGCCTAGCCAAGCAATTAAGTCACTTTCAGAGGTTTCTAACTTCCAGATAACCTTTGTAGAACTGGAGCCACAGTTATAACTCACAGGTTTGATTTTTTTTAAAGATCAAACTTCCCCTCCAGGACAAAATACATCCAGCCCTTGAAACTTGGAAACAGTGTTAAGCTAGGTCCCTCTCTTTAGAATTGCTGCAAATACTTTCACATTCGGTTGACTTTCCTGTGTCCCATTTTTCAAAAGCAAAGCCTGAATAATTTCATCAGAGCTGTTTGCTTTGACCTTGATGGGCTTCCCAGGATAACCGTCTTCTGCAATGTGTCTTGGAAATGTGGACTCTCCCAGGCTGTAAAGTTTGAGCTACTGCTAGAAGGTGGCTTAGCAGGGCACGCCACAGCTCAAATCGTTTCAGAGACCTTTAAATCAGAGAGGGATCTCAAAGACCATCAAATCATACTCAGCTTTACAGATGAGGAAATGGAAGCTCAGAAGGGCTGTGGAAAGACACTGAAGGATTTTAATCAGGGGCAGGCCAACAGGGTTCTCCTGATGAACTCACTTAGTAAATCTATGGGTGATACAAAGCGAAGAATCTGAGAGACCACCATAGGCTGGGACAATGGGCCCAACAAGCATGAAGCAGTTCAATAAATAATAACAATAAAGCACTACCTTTAGCTACAGAACCAGCAAGGCTCTCTAATAACATGAGGATGTGGGACAGGGAGGCCTGGCTGACTGCAATCTTTGTATGAGCCTGCAGAGACCGTGCTAGCCAGATGTTTAGAAACTTAATGAAATTCTAATAATGGTACAATCACATGTGTTAGTGTGTGGATAAAGTTTAGAAGGGCTCACATAATTGTTCATGCTGGTTTTCTTTGGACAGCGGAACTAGAAGAAAGAGAGAGCTACACTTTTTACCTTACATGTATCGTATTACTTGACTTATTTTACAATGAGCATTTTGTTAATTTTGTAATAATCAAATCTTAAAAACTTTTCAAACTAGTGATTAACAAAAACAAAGGCTGAAGGAGAGAGTCCAGGTGAAGAGAGGGAATGTGCTAGATAGATGTGTGGAGTGTCTGTTGTCTAGCCTTGGGCATCCAAGGGATGTTAGTAAGGTAAAGTACAACGTTCAGGAGGAGACGAATCAGACAGTGGCGGCGGGAGTTGTAAATCAGGTCACGAAGAAGCTTTTTGAGTGAATTTAGCTAACTTCAAACTTTAGAAAGCTCAACGTGTAAATCAGGGGCTTACCATCTATCTCATTCATTTACAAAAGATCATAAACAAAGTATAGCTTCCTTAAAAAGGCCTTTGAGAAAGTATTCCCCCCACAATGAATTAGACTACTTTAAGGAGATTAGCTGCTTGTTCTGGAACACATTCAAGGAATGATTGACTGATCAATTTTCAGAGATGAACATCTGCATTTTTAAGGACAGACTGGGGAATGTCTAATGATTCTCACTGATTTATATTTACATATCATTTTTCTGCTGAAATATACCACAAAGGCTCCAAGTTGCAACAATATAAAGGAAGGTCAGACTATGATGTTCAAGGTCCTTTAGGATGTTGCTCTGATCGCCTCTCAGCTTACCACCTACCTTCCCTGCACCCACTTCCCAGCCTCACTGTCATCCATGTGTCGGGCACCTTCTGGTTTTCTTGCCTTTTTATTTTGGTTCATGCTGTTCTTTCCTAGATGCCCTCTTGGCTTTTCTTGAACCAGTAACTGCAATTCAATTTGCATCATCAAATACTATCTTGCTAGAAGGCTTTCCCACTCTCCCAGAGATTGGTTTCCAAAGCTGACACTCACTAGTAGGGATTCACGGTCGTACTGGTACCTAGGGTCCATGCTACTTGGTTGGTCAGTGCCCACGCCATATTAGAGGTTAAAACTATAAAACATCCCCTGCTGTGACTGTGACACATCTAATACTGTGCTATGCTCTGTTTTCTGTGCTCCTGTATCTGCTATTAGACCATGAGCTCCTTGAGGTCATGACCATGGCCAGTCAAAGTCAGATATCCAGGGTTTAGGAAAAGGCCTGTCACCTCCATTCTATCTGAAAATCCAAATTTAATGAATTAACAGACTTTAAATATTTCTGGTTCTAATCCTTACCAGTCAGTTAAATCTTTTAACTTTAGCAGGCAGTAACTTCCTTCATGCTTAGATGCTTTAATTGAAATTAGCATCCTAAACAAATGCAGTATTTGTTACTATTTTAGAGGTCTTTGGGAACATTCTGAGAATATACCTAGTTGATGTAGTTAAACTTTCAAAGAGGCAGGCCCACCTATGACCGTGATTCTCAGATGGGGTAATTTATTTATTTGTTAGTTTATTTATATTATTATTATTTTATTATTCATCTTTATTGTTGAAAGTATTGCAGGTGTCCCATTTTCCCCCCAATTGACTCCCTCCACCTCGCTCCCACCCCCTCCCCAGGCCTTCACCCAGTTATTGTCTGGGTTATGTGTATATGCATATAACTTCTTTGGTTAATCTCTTCCCACCTTCCACCCCCCTTCCCTCTTTCCTCTGAAATATGATCGTCTGTTGCATGCATCAATGTCTCTGGATCTATTTAGTTCATCAGATTCTTTTGTTCATTAGCTTCTTCTTAAAGAAGACCCTTCAACATTTCCTGTAGTGCTGGTCTGGTGGTGATGAATTCCTTTAGCTTTTCCTTGTCTGTGAAGCTCTTTATCTGACCTTCAGTTCTAAATGATAGTTTGCTGGGTAGAGCAATCTTGGTTGTAGGTTCTTGCTTTTCATCACTTTGAATATTTCTTTCCACTCCCTTCTGGCCTGCAAGGTTTCTGTTGAGAAATCAGCTGACAGTTGTATGGGGACTCCCTTGTAGGTAACTAATTGCTTTTCTCTTGCTGCTTTTAAGATTCTTTGTCTTTAACCTTTGGTATTTTAATTATGATGTGTCTTGCTGTGGCCCCTTTGAGTTCCTCTTGTTTGGGACCCTCTGTGCTTCCTGGACTTGTAAGTCTATTTCTTTCCCTAGGTAGGGGAAGTTTTCTGTAATTATTTTTTCAAGTAGGTTTTCAATTCCTTGGTCTCTTCTCCTCTGGCACCCCAATAATGCAAATGCTGGGCCACTTGAAGTTGTCCTAGAGGCTCCTTATACTATCTTCATATTTCCGGATTCTTTTTTCTTTTTGCTCTTCTGGTTGGGTGTTTTTTGTTTCCTCATGTTCCAAATTGCCGATTTGATTCACAGCATCCTCTACTTTACTGTTGATTCCCTGTAAATTATTATTCATTTCAGTTCGTGTAGCCTTCATTTCTGATTGGTGTTTTATTATGTCATTGATGGTCTCACTTGTTTTCTTTTTTCTTTTTTTAAATATATCTTTACTGATTTCAGAGAGAGAAAAAGAGGGGGAGAGAGATAGAAACATCAATGATGAGAGAGTCATTGATAGGCTGCCTCCTGCACGCCCCTAAATGGGGATCGTGCTCGCAACCAGGGCATGTGCCCTGATCGGGAATCAAACCCCAATCGCCTGGATCCTAGGTCAACACTCAACCGCTAAGGCACTCCTGGCTGGGCACTTGTTTTCTTAATAGTCTTACTAATATCCTTGAGTATCCTTATGACCATAATTTTGAACTCTGTATCTAGTAGCTTGCTTGGTTGGATTTCATTTAGTTCCTTTTCTGGAGATTTCTTCTGTTCTTTCCTTTGTAACATGTTTCTTTGCCTCCACATTTTGGCTGCTTCCTGGTGTTTGTTTCTATGTATTAGGTAGAGCTGCTATGTCTCCTGGAATTTGTAGAGTGGCTGTGTGTAGTAGGTGTCCTGTAGGGTCCAGTGGCTCGGCCTCCCCAGTCACCTGAGCTGGGCCTTCTAGGTGCTCCCCTGTGTGGATTGTGTGCACTGTCCTGTTGTAGTTGAGCCTTGGTTGCTGTTGGCGTCCCTGGGAGGAACTGACCCCCAGGCCAATCGGCTGTGAGGACCAGCTGCAACTACAGCCAAAGAGCTGCTGTGCTGGAGACACCCCTATGGAGCAGGATTTACTTCAGTGGAGCTTTGGTGTTCACCAAGTGCTCCCCTTGAGTGTCACTCGTGGATGTGGTAGGGTTGTAATCCAGCGTGGTCGAGTCTGCCCACCAGGTGCACTGTCTCTGGGGCCTCCCGGGAGGTGCAAAGTCAGCCTGTGCCAGGGCCTTGCCCAGGGCCCCCCAGCATGAGCTCCACAGCAAACTCTAGTTGGCTGCTCCTTGTGCTGGGCTTGGAGGAGCCCAGGAGAGGCCAAGCTATGAACCAATGCAGCTGCCGCTAGTGCCAGGCCTGGGGCCGCTTATCAAGTCTATGGGGCCCGCTGCTGCTTGTTTGAGAGATTTTAGGAAAGTCCTAAGCATAAGGCTCGAGAGGCCCCTTGCACAGAAAAGCCCCTGGAAAGGGCCCGGATGAGCTGCAGGTGGGGAGGGGCGGGGCCTCCGGGAATCACGGGGCGGGGCCAAAGGTGTGAGTCAGGTGCTGGCGACACAAATATGGCACCTGCCCGCCGGCTGTGTGTGGGAAGGACTCGCCACAGGAGCCAAGGCCTCCGCCAGCCCTTCTGCCCGGGAGGAAGCCGCCCTCCAGCTCTCGCCCGGATCTCAGGCAGGTCAGTTCCTCCCCAAGTGTCCCGGGTCCTTTCAGGCTGCCGCCCGGCGCTGGGCTCAGAGGGAGCGCGTCCGAGTGAGTCCGCGCCGGGCCCTTTGGAGGAGCTGCTGGGGCTCCTGCAGCCTCCGCAACCCTCAGGGACAGTCCCCGCTGGTTTCACAGCCCGGAGTTGTGGGGACGTCTCTTCCCGGCCCTGGAGCCCTGGGCTGGGGGCTGCTGTGGGGCTGGGACCCCTCCCTCCTCCGGGAAACCCCCGCCACCGAGAGGTTCCCTCCCAGGTTTACCCCGCGGCACCGGGTGTGGGCCGGCGGCCGTGTCTCGACGGTTCAGCCCCCATCTGCCCGCGTCTCCGCCCCTCCTACCGGTCTTGGTGCTTCTTCAGCTCCCTGGTTGTGGGGCTTCTGTTCAGCCAGATCTCAGGAGGGTCTGAGTGACGGTGGTTCTGTGTTTTAGTTGTGATCTTGATGTGGTTGCGGGAGGCGGGGGACCGTGGTTGCCTGCCTGCGCCGCCATCTTGTTCAAGAATCTGCTTTGTATTCTCTCAGGTGGGGTGTTTTAGAGGCTGACAGGTAGAGTCTGCTATCCAACTTAAGGGTTCAACGGACCTGACTTTGAGTTCTAGCCATGCCACGTGCTGGCCACGGCAGTGGAGTGTGTCATTACTGTATCTAGGCCTCAACTCCCTCATCTCTAAAAAGGGCATAAAAGTGGCACCTTCCTCGTAGGGTTATGGGCAGGAGGGTTTCCTAAGATTCTGCACAGAAAACAGTAAGACCAATGCCTGGCATAAAAGTAGGTGTTATTATTGCTGAGCGTCCTGGGTTTGTCAGCTGTAAAAACAACCCTGGAGTCATGAACGAGTATCTACTACCTGTTGTAACTTCCGCTGGCTACTCACAATGCGCTCAGACATATTTCTAGTGCCTGTTTTCTAAGAGACATTATAAGATGTTGGATATACTCAAACGTGTACTTCAATGCTTGGAGCATCTGGACCCCAGAATGAATGTGCTTTTACATTTATGCTTAATGTTGCTGGTTTTGCCTTAAATCCAGCAACAAATCCACTTGACCCATTTGTATGAAGCCCTTTACATGAGCAGAGCACTGTGGAGTGCACTTACTCAAATCCAAATTAAGGTCTAAATCTGAAAGAAAGAAAATCACCTTTTTAAAGAACCAAACTCCAGGAGGAGAGAAAGTAGGCCAAACACCTACTGGACAAGCTGTTGGAAGGGATACGCCATTTCTTTTAACTTGTGTTACTTGCTACTGGCACTAAAATAAATCCATTTGTGCCAAAGGCTATTATTTCCCCACTTCCAAAGAAGGTCAGCATGCAAACAATACAGAAGATTCTGGATACAGTCTTGGCACAGTAATTGCTTCTCATGAAGTTTAAATTCTGGTTCTGCATCTTTCTGGCTGGGGGATTTTGACTCATGTCAACCTTTCTGAGGCTCAGCTCTTGTTTTTCAATCTCTAAAATGGAGATAATAATGTAACTTTGTCCCTTCACCTGTGACTCAGTTTTCTTTCCAAAATTATATTGTTCCAAATGATAGGGATAATAATATCTACCTCAGCGTGTGTGTGTGTGTTGTGTGTGTGTGTGTGTGTGTGTGTGTGTGTGTGAAGAATGCCATAGACTTCTGTTCCTGCCCAAAGTTCGGCAGTTATTCATGAATAGTTTTCAATTTCCTGTTTGCCTTTGGTCAATTTCCAGACCTCTGAAGTGATGATTCTTTAACAATTTTGTTCAGTTTTATTGGTTTTTGGGGGGGGAGGGAGGAGAATTTTCTTACCTCTTCTCTCTGCCCTAGCCAAAAGTTCCTCTTACTCATGCATTTTTAATACTTTTGATACAGAGAGATAAACTGCCCTCCAGAAAGATGATACCAATTTATGCTCCTATTGGTCATATATGAAAGCACCAGTTTCCTTATGATTTTTCCAGGACTGGATAATAGCATTAAATAAATCTATCATAATTTATAGGCGAAAATATTACCACACTATGGGTTTAATTTAAATTCCTCTAATTACCGTTACTACAAGGATCTCACTTGAGAGCAGGATGAAATTATATTATATGTGTTAAAATCCCCTGGAGGTAAATTTTTCTATAGAAATGCAAGGCATGTATTACTGTCTTGCAATACTTAAAGTCTGACTACAAACCAAGATAGTTCCCACAAATCCTTGTGCGCAAGATGCTTGAGATAAGCCCGGAATGATCCCTGCCTCATAATATGGAGAACTCAAGCTTTACTGCACATATCATACCCCCCCACTGAGGAATATCAGTGATGCTGTTTCAGAAAATCAAGGTTAGAATAATGTCCCAGTGAATGCAGGAACTAACTGCAGGATTTGGCAGGAAATTGGAGGAGGAGTGGCAGACCACAACTTCATCTGACAGCTCGGTGTTTGCAGACCAATTCTGATGTGGATTTAATATCTGAGAGTGTCAAGGCAACATTTTTATGACAGTGTCCTAAGAATTTCCAGGAATGATATATAAATTGCTGAAGTTCATTCAGCATTTACTCTGAAGGGAACAAGGGACTAAGAAGGAAAATCCATGGAAAGTCTGTGAAACTCAAGAGATAGGGCATGGACTTCTTTTTCTCTCGTAATACACACTCATTGTAGAAAATACAGAAAATTCAGATATGCAAAAGAACACAGCTTCTACTTTTGGTCTCAGCACTCAAAGATAACCGTTGTTATAAGTTTGTGCATATCTTTTTTTAAATTTTATCTACAGGAAAGGGAAAGAGAAGAGAGATTTTTTTTTATTTTTTATTTTATTTTTAAATATATCTTTATTGATTTTTCAGAGAGAGGAAAGGAGAGGGAGAGAGAGAGAGAAACATCAATGATGAGAGAGTCATTGATCGAGCCCACAACCCGGGCATGTGCCCTGACCAGGAATCGAACCCTGATCGCCTGGATCCTAGGTCGACGCTCAACTGCTGAGCCACGCCTGGCCGGGCGAGAGATATTTTTTAATCTATGTGAATTTGTTTGTTTGTTTTTAACTCTGGTACTTCTTTTTAGCCCCTCAGTTGAGAGAGGGGGCTGCCAAAAAGTCAGAACAATGGGACCTGAGCAAAGATATCAAAGCCAATTTTTAAAAGTCAAGGGGTAAGAAGCTGATGAAAATGGTTTTACAATTAGATAGTGAGACTTTTACTACCTGGAAAGACAATCTCAATACCTGTTGTAGGAGGGGAGAGATGTAGAACAAAGAACAATGAGAGTGGGCTAAAGCCGTGCTTCTCAAACCACCTGTGATGATGGATCAGTTTCAGATTTTCAATCTGTCCTAGACTGATGCTTTTGTGAAATATTAAAATATATCTGTAAAATGCATTTGGATGTCACAGCAATTCCAAATTGCTATAAATTACTCTAAACTTCTGTATTTATTGCAGACTGATAATAAACAGTTTGAAGGCCAGCATAGGTCCATGGATCCCACATTAGACAGATTGAACTAAAATACTTGTCTTGTTGCAGTATCTATCTATCTATCTATCTATCTATCTATCTATCTATCTATCTATCTATCATCTATCTATCTATTTTTAATATGTCTTTATTGACTTCAGAGAGAGGAAGGGAGAGGGAGAGAGAGAAATAAAAACGTCAATGATGAGAGAGTCATTGATCAGCTGCCTCCTGCATGCCCCCCACTGGGGATCGAGCCCAAAACCTGGGCATGTGCCCTGACCGGGAATTGAACTGCGATCTCCTGGATCCTAGGTCCATGCTCAACTGCTGAGCCACACCCAGCTGGGCAAGCCACAGTACTTTATAGTGAAGCTGGAATGGATTCTCTTATCAGGTGGTGAGCTTCTAACCACTGCAAAAATCAAGATGAGACAACTGGACTGACCATCTGCTAATGATGTGGCAGAGGAGACACCTGAATTCAGTTTTACGTGGTTTCTAAGATCCTCTGCTCTGATTGTAATCATTCATTCACTCACTCACCCATCCATTTATTCATTCTTTGTCCGAGAGGAAAATAAACAAATGATAGGAATCCATGGAATACCACAAGAGAACAAAAATTAGATGAAGTGAAAAAGAGAAACTAAGCCATGTTAGAGAGATCAGATAAAGTCAGGAGGGAGGCAGACACAAAAGGGCTGTGCTGTTAGACGCCAAGCCACACACTTGGCCTCCAGTTTGCCAGCAGCCCAGGCCTAGAGGGAGACTTGATTGGCTACACAATCTACAGTGCCCACTTGGTGCCATTCTTTATTCTAGGACCGAAAAGAAATGATGCCTGAACCCAGGCCCACAAAAGTCACTCCTTTGCATCACAGCATTTCCTTTTCCGGTTCCCCATTGGGCTTTTGTCACTTTTGCTAACTGCCTGGCCTCTTTCTCTCCCGTTGGGTGACACTTAGGAATGCTGACTGACAGCTCTGAAGCTGAGAGTTATTGCCCACAGACGAAAATAAGAAAAACACTTGTTTTCCTTAGAGTCCCGACACTGGAGTCCTCTTTGAATTGGCTCTTATGATGGTATCTTTTGAATAATACTGACAAGTACCATTTATTGAGCACCCAGCCCCTCGACCCTCTTGACCTCTAGGCCTCGCAACTGTCTTAAACCAGATGCAGTCACACTTTGTTTTACTGCTTTCGCTTTATTGCGCATCACAACTGCTATGTTTTTTTACAGGTTGGAAGCAAGACCCTCTACGAGCAAAAAAACTAGGACCGGCTCCTCATGGTACTTGCCTTGTTGTGGTGGCCTGTGCCGAACCTGCAGTGTCTCTGAGGTGTGCTGGAGCATCTGCCTATCTCGCGGATGGGGAAGCAGACTCGGGAAAACGGCCTGTTCTAGGTCACGGAGCTGGTAAGCAGCAGAGCCAGAAGCGTGAGGGGATGTGCGGTGAGGAGTACAGGGGCTGTGAGTGTGACGTGCGTGTGTGTCCTGTGTGGAGGAGAGAAAGAGGGTCACGAAATCGAGGGAGAATTCTAGAATGCGTGTCAGGAGTGGTCAGCTTAAGGAGGGCACAGAGTGGGAGTGAAAGGGGGACAGGCAGAGAACACGCTAGAATGTGTGTGAGGGAGGAGGGAGATCAGGCACGGGGGGGGGGGGGAGAGGTGTGATCGAAGAGCAAATACTCCTCCTTTACCGGGGTGGCTGTCACGCTGTCCTCCATCTGTCTGTCAGTCACGGGCCACGCTGTGCAGGCTGCAGGAATTTCAGGTGTCTGGAGGTCATGGTCCCACCCACAGGGAGCGAGTAAGGAGATGGGGAGGCAGGAGAAAGGCCTCAGAGCCCCAGTGCAGCGGGGAGGTCAGACCAGTAACAGGTGTGGGGAGAAAACTGCTGTATGTTAGTTTGCTGGGGGTGGGGTGGGAGTGGGGTGGGGGTGGGGAGGGAGGAGGGCACTAGTCCAGCACTGAGTTTAACAAGAGGGGCTGTTAGATAAATCAGTCTGCCACATAGTGTGCCACCGGGAATGATGATGTAGATGTGTGTCGACCAGCAAGGAAGGAGAGCCACAGTGTCCCGTGGGGTAGAAAAGACACAGCGGGCTGCGAAACAGTGCATGTGGCACAATGCGGTTTTGTTTCAGTTATACATTTAGGTTTGTGAAAAATATCTGGAAGCCTATACGTGCAATAGCTAATCGTGATCACTTTGGGATGGAGGGGGCTTGGTTTCCTTGTTTGGGGTCCTCGTGTGTTTTTTGTTGTTTTCAGTGAGCATGTATTTCTTTGATATATTTCAATGTGTGAACAAGAATGTGAGGGTGTGGATGAGCCAAGAGCCAGATCCGGTGGATCTGCTCGGCCTTGGCGGGTGCAGAGGCTCTGCCTGGGAGCCCAGGATTAACCAGTGACCACATGGCTGACCAGCAGCTACACCGCTCTGGCTCCTATCCCCCCCCACTCCACGGCCACCCTCCCTGCTCCCCCCTCCCCCACCAGCCTCTGGCCACTGAGGGGCCAGCCCGCTCATCCTGTACGGATTGGGCCGGGCTGGGAGGTGCCCTTGACCCCAGGGGAGGTGGAGAAGGGAAGAGCAGTGGGGTTTCCATTCAGGTTCCCCCCTTCTGTTCCCGGGAAGCAGAGCTGAGTCAGGCTTGGGAACTGGAACACCCACGTCCTTCGGCTCAGAGGGACTGGGGAGGCGACTGTCCTGCCTCACGGAACACTCAGATTGGAAATTCTTGTGTGGAACATTAGGGAGCAGGTTTTGGGCGGCTGACTAATGTGATTCATGGCTCTGATGAATTCTTTTAAAATTGAAGTTTGGGTCTGAGATGGGCAGGGGTAGTTCAAAACCCAGCAATCAGGAGACTGATGAGTACCCCTTGGGGCTAACCCACGAAAGTGGAGGGAACATGGACTGTTCTTGTTCAGGTCCATTCTGTTTGAGCCCATTACCGGACTTGCTCCTCCATAAAAGTGAGTTTTTTAAACTATGCATTTAAAACACAATTGCTGAGAGCTTGCTTCTGCTCACTAAAAGTGATACAATTTCTCTCTAGAGGAGGTGGCTTTTTGCTTAGCAGAATTCAATTTAATTAGGTGTTCCAGCAAACACCCCCTCCTGTGTCCCCTTCCACCCCCAATCGGGGAAGACTGAGAATGTGGCAGGAAGCGGATAGAAACTTTGGGGTGGGTGATGGAGGAGGAAAGAGCTTAAGAGTGAAAACACGGCAGGGCAGAAGCTACGGAGAAACTTGCCCAGAAAGGTGCCAGGGTCTAAGGTGGCTTCAGGACAACTGAAACAGAGGCTTTTATATTCAGTGGTTTTGTTTTTGTTTGATCAATTCTGAGATCCTGTAGCCCCCTCAATCAACCCATTATAAAGAGCCCTGTTCAAGTAACAGTGACTGAACGTGGGCTCTGGGTCAGGCTGCCCAGCCTGAGGCTCAGGTGTGCCTGGGTCTTGGGGGCTCTATAACTCTGAATGAGTTCCTTGACTTCTCACAGCCTTAGCTCCTCCACCTGGAAGATGAAAGTAATGGTATTTGCAAGGATTTAGTGGTATCAGCCGTATAAAGCACTCAGTAAGGTGTTTGGCTCCAGGTCAATGCTAGTGTCCGATGATGATGGTAGAGACAAAGAAAATGATGATGATGATGGTGACAGGATTGCACGTGAGCCACAGCCACGCTAGGAAGCCTGCCACCTGCCAGTATTTAACATCAACTGGAGAAACCACAGAAAGGAAGACCTAGCTGAACACCAGGCTTAGATGAACGAGCTCAGTGGCTCTCAAAGTGTGTTCCCTGGACGAGCAGCGTCGGCATCATCTGGGAACTTGTTAGAAACGCACGTGCTAAGCCCCATCCCAGATCTACTCAATCAGAAGCCCTGGGTGTGGGCCCAGTAATCCCTCTCCTAACAAACCTGCCAGATGATTCTGAAGCATGCTTTCGACTTGAGAACTACTGAATGGAAGGATGCTGTTTTAGTATCTTGCAAGAAAGGAGCCACATGGCTGGTGGACTAATTTTTTTCATGCTTGTTCAGATATGGGTACCGCATAATCATCGTAATTTCACTGCATATGATTATAAGCAAATGCATGATGGGATCAAATTTATTCCTAGTACTTTAGTTTTTTAAAACTCCTCTCACCTTGCTCTGGAGTTCTCACTCTCTGGGGAAATTCTCTTTGTTTACCTCATCACTTTGCTCCACTGATGAGAAGCTCAAACTTCTGTTGTGGGTGTTTTCCCTCCTCCCACCACCCCCTTCCTAGGATGGCATCTGGTGCAAGAGGGAGCTGAGGCAGCCTCATGGTAGCAGGGGAGAGGCCTCTGCACATGCTCGGTGTCCTCCCACCGCTCACAGACGGGACTCTGCTCTGGGCTCTGGCTGCTCCCACCTAGTCTTTCGGTGTCTCATGCTGGAAGCTGTGGTCTCCATCACAGCTTCCTCCACTGCAGCCTTCTCATGAGATCCTCCTACCTACACCTTCTTGGATCCTGGGACAGCAGACAAGAGCCCAGAGTGCTTCAGGCCAAGGAGAAATGCCATTAGTAAGAAAGGACAGAACACCAATTTATCCCATAGACATTCACTTTCTTCCCTCTCTTCCTTCCCCCCTCCTTTCCTTCCTTCCTTCCTTCCTCCCTCCCTTCCTTCCTTCCTTTTTTTTTCTTTAATGAAAAGCCCAAATGGAAGACATCTGTTTTGGAAATTGAGATTTTAATAAGAGCAGGTAATATTCTGGGAGGCCCTGGTTGCTATAATTGCTTAAATTTTTAATTCAAGATTCTTCCTAAGAACTCAGGTCTAGGTTATATGACAAGGCACGTAAGGAATTAAATTTATTTTTACTTTAGATAGAACAAAAATTAAAGTCTCGGTAAATTTGCATTTTATAAAACCAGACCTTTCCTAATTACTATAGACCACAATCTCTTTCTCTTCACTGCCTTCTAGAGTATACACTATATGGAAAATGTTCACTTATTTTGCACTTCTAGTAGGCAGTAAAAGATTATTATTTAACATTTCACTTTCTTACGTCTTGCTTCTGCCCTACGTGAGCTGGAAGCCACTGATGGACACAGGTTGCAATAATCATAGCTGGTAACAATTTGAGAGGTCACGATATACCAGCCTTATTAGGCAGGATGGACTAGGTTATGCTGCATTAACAAATGACCTCAAAATCTCAGTGGCTTAACATAACAAAAGTGTTTTTCCCCCCTTGGTCATTGTACGTGTCCACTGGGGTCATCAGGTAGCCTCTGCTCCACATAGACTCTCAGGATCTAGACTGACAGAGGCTCCATCATGACCGGTGCTCCCACAGCCTTCCAGGCAGAGCGAGGGCATGTGGCAGATCGCCTATCATCTCTTAAAACTTCTGCCCAGAAGTGCCATGTCAGCGTTCCTCACATTCCAACAGCCAAAGCTAGTCCCACGGTCACACCTAACTTGGATTGCGTTCTACTGTGCGCCTGGAACGGGGAGAGCCAGAAACACCAGGAGTAGTGCTAATGATTATACGAGGAGTCGAGTTAGGCTTTTGACTCACGTGTCCATCCTTATAGCTTGACCCTGGAGGGCTGTATGGATCCCATTTTTTATAGTATGGGAAGCCAAGGTCACACAAACTGTAAATGGCGGAACAAGATTTGAGGCCAGATCTTTTGGATTCCAACAGCTGTGCTTACAACCTAAAGGCTGCTCTGCCTTTTCAAGAATAGTGGGTTTAGTCTTACTGAGCCCACGGACTATCTGGGCAGACAGTGTGTGCTTCGTGGGCTTTATCTCATTCAGTCCTCACAACTTGACGCGGTGGCTTCCGTGACTGGCCCATGCTAAGGGGACTCAGCTTAGAGAAGTTAAGATCTCACAAGGAAAATGACCCTCATCAAACTCCAAAGAATAGCCTCTGAATCTACACCACACGCAATGTTTCTCAGAAGGAATGTTCCTCGTGAGAATCGCCCTGGGCGTTTACCCAAATGCTGGCTCTCCTACTGAACCAGCTCCTGGGGAAGGGGGTGGGGACCGACGACAACTCCGAGGCTCAGGGTCCTGTTTTCACACTCATGGTTGTCCCACTGTCCCCGGCGTAGGACCCTGCTTCTGGTGGCGGGTCACAAATCAAACACACATAACAAAGCTCCAGGCCACCACCAGACCAAAGAGAGAGGAGAGTTTCTTTGCCACTTTGCGGGGCTTGCAGGAAAAGGTGAAGAAGGGAACACATTCAGCGCCAGGTTCCTGGGCAAAACCCCCGCCGTCAACATTTTTCAAGACTAAAGGCAATAAGGGAGGGAAAAAAGTCAAAATTATTGCTCACTGAAATTAAGTCTGCTTTTCAATCAAAATTACAGAACTCATTACTGACCTGAGGCAGAATCCAAAGACGTTAGGACTCTGGGAGTCCAGCCTTTCGTGGGTGGCGGGGAACGCGGGGCGCACACTAGGAAGGCTGGGCACAGGGCGAGCACAGGCGGTGCCCCTGCCCACCGGGCACCGCTCGCCCCTCGGCTGCACACGCATCCTCCCACCGGCGTGCCCTTACGGAGTCCCGCTTCTGGTCCTTTGAGTCTCGACTGGAGAGGAGGCAGAACTCTCCAGGGGGAGCCGTCTACTGTGGGCAGATGTTCAAGAAATAGCCGCTTCCCGTGAAGAACTTTGGCACCTGGCTAGGCTAGGACTACCGCAGCGTCACCCGCAACGTGACTGGGATCGAGCCTGCCACCCGGGGCATGTGCCCTGACTGGGACTCGAATCCGTGACCCCCTGGTTCGTGGGTTCACACTCAACCACTGAGCCACACCAGCTGGCCAGTCTGCCTGTACTTTAAACCAGAGCTGTGCACAAATCACAGGGGCTGGGAGGATAGGGGGAGAATTTCTTTGAAATGTACACTGATTCAGTAGATCTGAGGAGAGTTCAAGAGTCTACATTTCTCAGAGCTCCCAGGTGGTGCTGCTGGTTCACAGACCATACTTGGAGCAGCAAAGCTTCCAACCACAAGGCTGGACCGCCCCCCAAAAGAGCAGTGGTGGGAGGAACCAAGGCTGCTTGGCCTCCGGGCAGCTCAGTGGGGTGGAGTTGAAGGATGTCAGCTGTCCTCAAGTATTTAAAGAACCTCCACATGAAAAGCAAATCAGACCTGACTTATAGAGCCCCAAGGGACAGAATGGCACGGGCACGTATCTATTTCCAGCCCTGACCTGTCTCCTGAACTTCAGACTTCCATATCTAACTGCCTGCAGAACCAGCCACTCGGGTGTGTCCCTCGGGAAATTCAAACCGGGTATGTCCAAGTACACTCATTGCCTTTCCCAATTTTCCACGTCAGTCACCCACATCGGGAACTGGGAACCATCCTAGACCACATTCAGTCACCCCAACATCCAACCTGCTCATTTTACCTTCTATTTATATTTTTTAAAATTTTAAATCAAGATAAAATTGGCGCATTAACATTGTATTCGTTTTAGGTGTACAGCATAGTGATTTGATACATGTATATATTGTGAAGTGATCATCAAAATAAATTCAGTAGTTGACATCCATCACCTCACAAGGTTACATTATTTTTCTTCTGATGAGAATTTTCCAGATCTACTCTCAGCAACTTCCCAATATACAACACAGTGTTGTTAGCTGTTGTCACCACGCTGTACACTGCTTCCCAGGATTTATTTATCTTATAACTGGCAGTTTGAACCTTTGGCCACCTTCACCCCTTTCACCCAGCTCCCACATCTTACAATCTGGTAACTGCCTATCTGTTCTCTGTATTTATGAGTTTGGTTTTTCTTCTTTAGATTCCACATAGAAGTGATATCATTTAGTATTTGTCTTTCTCTGCCTGACTTATTTTATTTAGCATAATATGCCCTCAAGTCACCTTCTATTTTCTACTTTTTAAATACTTATTCCCTATTTCTTTGCCTCTATCTACTGTTACTTCGATCTCTTAGCATTTCCCCCTGGTCTGCTGTTATAGCTTCCACAGGGGCCTCCTGGTCTCCAGCCTGACCTTGACTGCTTTCTCCACTGAGTGCTGCCAGAATAAACTTTCTGAGGCTCACATCTCACCTCCGATCTCCTTGGTTTTGCACCCATCTGTGGCCCTCACTGCCTTCAGGATAAAACCCAAGCTCCTTGGAAAGGCCAAGACCCTTCTCCTCTGGGTCTCTGTGGCTTTTCCCTCATTTCCTTCCATGTCCCATCTTGCATGCTAGGCTCTAGGATCACCCAGTGCTTAGTGTTTTCCTCGACACCTCCCTCAGATTCTGCTTCCAGGCCTCAGGTGGGCTGGTCCCATTCCCAGGCAGGGTCTTCATCTGCCAACTCTTATGCATCCAAGCCTCATGCAAGTATTTCTCCTCTAGAAGCCCTTACTGCCCTTTTTCTGGGTTCCCAAGTATGTTCATTTTAACATTTAGCCTCACTAGTGTCTAATATACTAGGCCTTCACGTATTAAAACGGCCTGGGAATGTGTGTGCCTCTCTTTCATGGAGTGCAGGACCAGCCACGCTTTATTCATAGGTGCATCCCATCCCCACCATCTTACACAGATATTTGTTGACAGCCCGGCCGGGCGTGGCTCAGCGGATGAGCGTTGACCTAGGATCCAGGTGATTGGGGTTCGATTCCCGATCAGGGCACATGCCCAGGTTGCGGGCTTGATCCCCAGTCGCGGGCGTGTAGGAGGCAGCCGATCAATGACTCTCTCATCATTGATGTTTCTATCTCTCTCCCTCTCCTTTCCTCTCTCTGAAATCAATAAAGATATATTAAAAAAAAAACAAAAACAAAACAAGCCCAATCACTTTAAAAAAAAAACCCACAAAAAACCCCACAAATATTTGTTGACATAAAGTTGCTGTTTAAAAGAGACTTGGAGTTATCTCTGACTCTCTTCTCACTTTCACACCTGTATCGAATCCAACAACTCCTGTCGGTCTCACCTATAAAATACATCCAGAGTGCAGCCACTTCTAACCCATTTGCTGCCTGATGACTGCAGCCATCTCCCAACTGACCTCCCTTCTTCCCCTCTCCTCTGTCCCCTTCTGCTCACACAGCAGCCAGGCGATGCTTTGAAAACATCAATCAGCTCAAGTCATCCCTCTGCTGAGAAGCCTCCAGTGGTTCGCTGTTACACTCAGTGTGTTCTTCAGGGTCTTTATGATCTGCTTTCCAGTCTTCCCTGACCCCATTCTCCCACCCTTCTCTCTTGCATTCACCGCTCCCAGCCACCTTGGCCTGTGCGCTGTTACTCAGGTACGCCAAGCAGGTGTCTGTCTGCTCCAGGGCTTCCCCTTTTTATTTCAAGATGGGGAGATATGGGACTATTCTATGAAATTACCAGTTGGAAGAGTACAGACTAGAAAACATGTGTCTCTCTTCTAGATAGGATAGAAATGTTTCTACTATAAAATTGCCTTCCAAAAGTGTTATATCCACCACTTTACATTCCTGCTACGATGCACGCAAATGTCTGTTTCACCTAACCTTAGAAATTACCATTAAGCATTACCGTTAAAATAAAATTGTTGCTAATTCAATAGGCCAAAAGGTATATTTCTTTACATTTCTTGAGTTACTGGTAAATATTTGCCTCTGTCTGATAACCTGCAACATTAAAACATTCTCTTAAGGAAACAAACATTTTGTAATTGAAAACATAAAGCATTCACAAAAGTAGAGAAACTAGTGTAGTGAACCTCCATGTGCCCGTCTCCAGCTTCATGACATCCAGCTCATGGATGGATGGGTTTCATCTATAACCTGCTTGCTCTGCCTCCCACATTAGATTATCTTTAAGCAAATCCCAGACATCATATCATTTCTCCATAAATATTTCAGCATGTCTCTAAGAGATAAACACTTTTACAACACATAACCATAAAACCACCATGACACTCAAAATATTCTTTCATGTTAAATATAAAAATATTCTTAAATATTAAATATCCAGTCAGTGTTCAAGTTTCCCTGCTTGTCTCATAATTTTTTTTTTTAAAAAATGGTTTATTTGAAGTAGAATCTGAAGATCTACAAATGGATCTTGCTAGGAGTGTACCTTAAGACTTTTATAATCTATAGACTTATTCTCTCATTTTTCAGTTTTTGTGATTTATTTTTTGAGGAAAAATGCAATAAACAAGGTTGACTTGTGCTATGGAAATTCTCATAATCTGGATTTTGTTGATCGCATTCCCTCTGTTGTTTTTCAACATGTTCCTCTGTCTCTTGTTTTTTTTTCTGTGAATTAGTAGTTAGGTCTAGAGCACTGGTCTGGTTTAGGTTTGAGTTTGGTAAGAAGTTATATACAGATGGTATTGTGTACTTCCATTAGGAGCCATGACGCCAAGGTGTCCCTTTCTATGATGGGAGCTGCTGTTGGTGACATTGCCTCGAACCATTGTATCCTGAAATTAAGGCTTTGAAAAATAATGGTTTAAATATTCTTTCATCCCTTCTTACCCATAAAAGGAAACTCTTTCTCATCAAGTATTTGGTTACCCTGAGGTATGTTTATCTAAGAAAGGCAGGTTAAATGCTTAATTCTTTCCCTTTACTCACCAAATTTCAGAATGATATGTTGGTGTATTAGTTTTCTGGGGCTGCTACAACAAGTACCACAGACTGGGCTGCTTAAACAATAGAAATAAATGTTCTCCCAGTTCTGGAGGCTGGAAGTCCAAGATCTCAGTGTCAGCAGGGTTGGTTTCTTCTGAGGCCTCTCTCCTTGACTTGTAGATGGCTGTCTTCTCCCTGAGTCCTCACATGGTCTTCCCTCTGTGTGTCGGAGTGCTAATCTCTTCTTATAAGAACATGAGCCATATTGGATTAGGATCTACCCCAATGACTTCATTTAACTTTAGTTACCTCTTTAAAGGCCTTATCTTCAAATACAGTCACATTCTGAGATACTGGGAGTTAGGATTATAACATGAATTTTAGGGGAACACAATTCAGCCCCAATAGCATTGGTTGCCTAGAATTCCCCAAAGGTGACCCATGAGGGTTTCCGCCCTTTAGTTTCATTGTAAACTCATGAATTTTAACATATTTGATATACAGGGTGGGGCAAAAGTAGGTTTACAGTTGTTCACATGGAAAATATAATACAATAATTAATAAATAATAATATAAGAATAAACTCTCACATACAACTGTAAACCTTTAGCTCCACCCTGAGTTTTAATCTGCTGTAGTTATTGTTATTGCTGCTTACTTTGTCCCATTTTTGACTAGTGGGAAAACTCTTAAAGTTGGCTTCTGAATCCTTTAGACATGGCCCAATTGTCTTTGATAGACTTTTTATTTTTGGCATAACAAAATGTTCCAGGCTCATCTACATAGTTCTTAGGTATAGAATGAACCATTTCTCAAAACTCATGGACTCAGGCAACAATGTGGTGATTGCCAGAGGGTGGGGGTAGAGAGGAGGTGTAGGAAGGTAGAGGTGGGATAAATGGTGATGGAAGGAGACTTGACTTGGGGTGGGAACACATAATACAGGGTACAGAGTATGTGTTGTGGAATCGTGCACCTGAAACCTGTATAATTTTGTTAACCAGTGTCATCCCAATGAATTCAATAAGAAGGGAAATAAAGAAATCAGCCATTTCTTCAAGAAACTTCATTCTTTTTCATGGGAAATGGCAATTCGGACCTACAAGAGAGGTGCCAGGGATACTCAGTACTTCTGGGTTGGTTATGAAATATACATATTTTAAAAAAAGTAAATTTGAAAATATTGATGGAAGTAATGGTATATACAGTAACCACAAATCTCAAACTCCTGCCAAGTGTGGGAGGCAGTCCCTGTCCTCTCCCTGCTCTGCCCTCTGTTTCAGGAAACTATATCTCCTGGGCCCTGAGCCTACAGCCTGCCGAGAGGTCCAAACATGGGAGGTTCTGGTGGAAAACTGGAAGACAGGATTGGAGAGAGGTCAGAGTGTTTCTCCCCCTCCCCTCTGCATTCTATGACATCTCCATGGCTTCAGCTCATACCCTGCTGTAGTTTCAGTCCCTGCAGGACAGCCTATAACTGTCCTTCCAGCCCTAACAATGTGCCACTATTTCTAATCTCTGAGCTGGGCACCTTTTTGGTGTCTCAGCCCTGTGGTCTCCTGTATTACTTATTTCCTGTGTTAAATTCCTGTTGATTGAAGGACCTGGAGTGGTTTGTGTTTCCTAGCTGGAAGAGTTAGAGGCCAATGTTAGTATTAATATCTCATTTAACTGCTTAATAACTTTATCAGGTAGGAAATGGAGGAACCCAAGGCAGAGGAAGGTTAAGTAATTATTTCCAGTCACATACTGAGTAAGTGATGGAGCCAGGGTATGAACCTAGATGTATCTGTCTTTAGTCTGGTTCTTGATGAGCACGATTAGGTAAGACAACCATCTACCCACTCACTCTGACTTGAGACGTCTCTTCTGATGCTTTATAGCAGGTTCCTAAGCAAAGGAGGGGCCCTTCTTGATGTTCTGGGCTTATTTCCCTTCTGGGAATTTTTCCGGACCATTTTCTCACGAAGCTCCTCTCCTTGGGAACTCATGAATGACTAAATGTCCATGGTTCGTTTCCGCATTGCCCTCTTCTACTGATTTATTGATCATTTAGAAAGCTTTACTGTCTAATGTACAGACATATAATGGACAGCTGATTAAGTGCCGCATTTGTGGTCACGTCTATTAGACAGTGAGCACTGGCCCGTGGAAGGATGTAATGCCACACAGTGAGACTGTGTCTCTGGTGTAGCTCGAGTCAACCAACAGTACCCTTTCCTAAAGAGCCATCTATGATAGCCTAAGGAGTGCTCGTGCGATACAAGACTCAAAATGTAGAACAGCTGCCTTTGGGTGGGATGGAAAGTGAGAGAGAGCTTTCCAAAGTCGAAAATGACTATTGTTCCCTGGGTCTTGGTATGAGAAATGGAACATCAGATTAATCTCACACATGAAATAGAAAAATATTAAAAATTCCTATCATCCCCGAAAGGCATTAAACATGGACACTGGTGAAAGATTACTTTGGTTCAGAGAGCTGCGGTTTTTTCCTTACAACCATTGTTATTACCTAAAAGATATTTCACCTTTTTAAAACATGTTTTTATTGATATTTTTAGAGAGAGAGGAAGAGAGAAGGAGAGAAAGAGAGAAAGGTCGATGTGAGAGAGAAACATCGATTGGTTTCCTCCGGTGGGCGCCCCGACAGGGATCCAACCTGCTCCCTAGGCATGTGCGCTGACCGTGAATCGAACCCACCATGTTCTGATGCATGGGGCGGCGCTCCAACCAACTGAGCCACACCGGCCAGGGCAAAGATATTTTACCTTTTCAATCACGAGACCATTTTCAGGTTTTGCCAGTTAGGCGAGGGCTAAATCTGGGGTGAGCCGGTCATTCAGGACTTGTGTCCCCTATCACCTTGGCGAGTCTGGTTGAGCCGGTTATGTGACAGGGTTGCTGGCTTTGTGGATCCTGCCTTTCTAGGTTCCAGCTTGAAAATCATTTCTGTCCAGCACCTTGGGTGATCTGCAGATTGGTTACCTCCTCCCCAGTTTGGTGTTTCTACTGTAAACAATACCGAAGTGAGATTCGTTAATGAGGGCTTTTGAAATAGGATCTAGTTTCAACGGGATGTTGGAGAGAGTCAGGAGGAAGACACCCCGTCCCCTACATCAAACACTCCTGTTCCGCGCCCCAGGAAGCTAGTGAATCCTTTCTTTCCAGTCTTCACCTTTCTCTCAATTCAAAGCATCCTGTGTCCACAATTACACCGAAGCTGATAGGCCTCAAGGTCACATCTAGGCAGTAAGGTTATAGAAACTATTCCTTAGTTTTAATCCTTAGCATTTTTTTTTTCTGACCGCTATTCATGAGTACAAGTCACTGGAGCCAATTAATTTTAATTTTATACAGGGAGAACTCACCTGATAAGTCTGTGGAATTCTTTTCTGTGGGAATTTCCAAGGACCAA
This sequence comes from Miniopterus schreibersii, assembly GCF_964146895.1. NCBI lineage: Eukaryota > Metazoa > Chordata > Mammalia > Chiroptera > Miniopteridae > Miniopterus > Miniopterus schreibersii. The sequence continues at coordinate 176,995,266 of NC_138102.1, forward strand.
AGTAAAACTAGGTTGAGCCCAAGATAGTCTCATTAAATACCAAACTCACGGAACTAGCATCATGGGGCTGGGCGTGGTGTGCAAGCCCCTGCTTGAACGGGGTATCAGAGGTAGGCTCACTGTGTTGACCTTTCAGATTCTCGGCTTCCTTATCAATAATGCAAAGACCAGCCCTCACAGCTCAGAGCAGCCACAGAGCAGAGAACTCCTAGCAATCAGGATACATCACTGCTGTTGGCTCAGAGAATAAATATAAATCATCTTAAATAATCCAGCTATTGAAATTAGACAGGACCAGCACGTATCCAGCGAGCAGGCTGCAGCCAGCACCTTGACCAAGGGCCCAGGCCAGCTTGGACAGGGGCTAAGGAATCATCCGTAAAGAACAAAAAGAAGTTATCAGCCTATTTGCACATTTCATTTCACAGTAAGATACCATGTCAATTTTTAGCATGAGGCTGAGAACTTTGCAACTTAGGGTCATCGAATTCTGACAAGAAGACTCTCCAGGCTTCCAGCTTCCAGTCCCACTACACCCCGTGAAGAGAGTTTTTGAGGCTAATGTGGGGATAAAACTTTGCTGTAATAGTCAGCGATGGTCAATAAACTGTAAATCTCCTCCTTTCAAGAGACTGATTCAGAAGGAACTAGAATCTTCCAGTCCCAATTCCAAACACCTAGGATATGGATTCTGATTGGCTCAGCGTGAGTGACATATTCGTAGTTGGCTCAATCAACTCTGGGTAGAGTGACGGAGACCTCATAGACCATAAATAGCTGCCTGGGGCCCATCCTTGTAAGGGAGGGGGCAAACTAGGATCCTTGTGAGCTGGGCAGAACCTGAAAGTAGTATATACTATGATTGTCTTGCAAAAAGAGAAGGTGTAGGTGGTAGATCCTGTTCTCCTTAGAATAGAAAGCCCTACTCTAGCACTATACCCCCTTTTTTGAAATTCTCCACTCTCTGATTTAATGGTCTTTCAGAACTCAGGACATCTGTTAGATGGACACAGTGCTAAGGATCCCAGCTCCTAGTTTTTGAATTTTGCAACGTGGCTGTACATTTCTTGAGGATCGATATTAACTAGATCTGCCAACAGGGTAGTCACATTAGATGAATTGCCAAACTGTAGCGCTCAGTCACTAAGATATGCCAGACATTTTCAATCTTTCATCCTGTGTTCTTGCTGTCTCCTCAGCCTGGAATCGTCTTAAATAATCTAGCTATTGAAATTCTACTCATCCCTTAAGGCACAGTTCAAATGCGCCAGTTCCTTCTGAAGTCTCCCTTGATCTTCCCAAGCTTAGCGTTGCCGGATTTAGCAGATAAAAATATGGGAGACCCAGTTCAACTTAATTTTAGATACACAATGAGTAATTTATAATGTAAGTATTTCTCAAATATTTCATGGGACATACACTAAAATTTAATTTGTTGTGTATCTGGAAATAAAATTTAACTGGACAGCCTGTATTTTGTCTGGTGACTCCTCTGGTGGGATTTTGGTAAAACCTCTTCTTGCTCCCCACATCTGCCTGTACCCTTTTCCTGATTTACTTTATTACATGGTTTAGTTGTTGATTGTTCCTGTTGGCGTCTTTCTCACTAAACTATAAGATACTTGAGTAAAATATTCTTCTTTTTTTTTTTAAAAAAAAAACCCCACAACACTTTTGTTCTTTAAAGAGCAGTTTTAGGTTTGCAATAAAATAAAGAGGAAGGCCCGGCTGGACATGGCTCAGTGGTGGAGCATCGACCTAGGATCCAGGAGATCCCGGTTTGATCCCGGGCAGGGCACGTGCCCGGGTTGTGGGCTCGATCCCCAGTGGGGGGCGTGCAGGAGGCAGCCGATCCATGACTCTCTCATCATTGATGTTTCTCTCTCTCTCCCTCTCCCTCTCCCTTCCTCTCTCTGAAATCAATAAAGATATATTTAAAATAAATAAATAAAATAAAGTGGAAGGAACAGAGATTTCCCATGTACCCCCTTTTCCCACATATACATAGCCTTCTCCAATATCAACATCACTCACAAGAATGCTACATTTTTTACCAAAGATAAACCTACACTGACACATCATAATCACCCCAAATCAATAGTCTCCCTTGGGGTTCCCTCTTGGTGTTGTACATCCTATGAGTTTGGACTAATGCCTAATGCCATGTATCCATCACCGTAATCTCATACGGAGCATTTTTACTGCCCGAAAAATCCCCTGTGCTCTGTCTATGCATCACCCTTCCCTCCAGAACCACTTATCTTTTTATGGTTTTTATGGTTTTGCCTTTTCCAGAATGTCATCTAGCTGGAATCACACAGTATGGAGCCTGCTCTGACCGGCTTCTTTCATTTAGTTGATTGTTAATACGCATTTACAGTTCCTCCGTGTCTTTTCATGGCTTGGTAGCTCATTTCTTTTTAGTGCTGAATAATATTCTATTGCTTGGATAATCATCAGAGTAAAAAAGGCAGAGCAGATGTTAGAATAGGAGATGAATTCAGGGAACTGGAGGGTCAGGGAAATGAGAATATGAAGTTGCAGATGAATGGCCTAGCCAAGGGCTCTGCCGGATTTCCACATCTCCCTGAGCTCCTTGATGTCTACTGTGAAGATGGGTGTACTGGACGTTTGCATTCTTCCTGGCCACTCAACACCTTTACCATCCTTCCTATGTCTGAGAAATTCCCCGCTTAATGAATCAACTTCTCCATCTCCATCCCAGGTAAGAGCCAGAAACTGGCTTTCCAGCCTCCTTGGTAGCCAGGATATAGTCAACGGGATGAACTTGCTCTGTGTCATGAACTGGAAACTAATGAAGCAGAAAAGTCATTTCTGGGGAGAGTCCATTCTAGTTAGGGTGCTGGCAAATGCACCCATACGCAAGAGGCAGTGGGGACAGAGGTTCCAGCAGTAGCGTCTGTTGGTTTTGTAAATTGAAAGAGCTGTGCCTGGGGTAGGGGTGTTGAGGAGGGACAGCAGTGGGACTATGGCAGGCTGGATAATGGCCTCCACTCTTCACTCTGTCCCCACGATAGAATCCATACCTTTGGACACGTGACTTACAGCGCCCGCACGAGAGTAGACAAAGCCTGTATTGACCCATATTCCTGGAGCTTGGCTGTGTGACTTGCTCTGAGCCACAGTGCCTTAGCTCTGCTCAGGCTGAGGGTCTAGGAAGCAGGGTTAATTTTCATCTTCTTGCTGGAGCCTCCACCCTTTCAGTGAGAAGAGCTTGCCCCAAGGAGCCATTGTCATCTCAGCCTGGGTCCCAGGGGGAAGATACCTGACACAGGCCTGAGTCTGACCCAACTCCGGACCCCAATTCCAGCTAAGCTCTGCTGAGCCCCAGCAAGGTGAGCCAAACCACACCGACCCATGAAGAGAAAAGAAAGTGCTTGCTTTTGAGATATCAGAGAATAATTTATTACGTGGTGTTATTACAGAAGAAATCTGACTAATACGGTGTCCCTGCTGGAGTGCTTCCAAGCTATGCCATGGGCAGGGCTGATACCCTCCGATTATGTTCTAGAACAGCTGTGGAGGTTATTTAGCACCTTCCACTATTCTGATTAGGTGGAGCCTGTGTCACGAGGTTGTCACATATCTGACGATCATCTCCAGGTCTGATTGTCCCTGGCTATGTGACTACCAAGCCTGGTTCTTCAGCCTTTCTGGGGATTCTGTGATGTACCTAATATCCTTGAATAAATTAATTTTCTGCGTAAAAAAAAGAGTAAGTATGTTTTGATTTCCAACTTAAAACCTTGACAAAAAAACAACCACCACCAGAGTGCCAAGGTCAGGCAACCTTGACCTTGGCAGGGGGTCTCTCACATCATCCTTCAGTGAACACAGTACATTTTTGAATTTGCTTTCTGAAAACATTTTAGCACTTTCTATCTTTGGACTGTGGGTAAAAAAAAATGTAAACAACCTAAGAACTCTGATTCTACGTTATACAAATTTAGCTCCAATAGTTAAGACTGTTCTCCTTGGTGTCCCTGGGGCAGGCTTCTTTTTTAGTTCAGTGGAAAGAAGACTTGGCCATGACCCAAGAGACCTAGGCTTCAATCCCAGTTGTGCCAATGGTCTTCATGACCTTGAGAAAGTGCACTTACTTCTCTGGGTCTTAGTTTTCCTGTATGCAGAATCCCAGGACACTAACATCTGTTCTCCTTTTTATGGTGGTGGCCAGGGAAAAAAGAAACGATGGGAACATGTCACGGAAGGCCACAAGATCTAAATATATGCAAAGCATATGGCATGCATCTCTGTTTAATATGTAGTGTGGTGTTAATTATGTATAGATGTGTATATAAGTATACATAAAAGCCTGGAAGGAAATGTACGGAAATGCTAGTTGTGATTTTCTCAGCAATCTGAGATTATGGGTGATTTAAACATTCTTTTAAAAATGCCACTGCATTTTCCACATTTTCTATAATGAGCATTTATTACCTTTGTAATGAGAGGATTATTTTTTAAAAGAAAATAAAGGCGTTAATGTACTATATTACTGTAGGGGAAGTTTGGCTCAAAGTGAGACCTGCTTTCAAGTAAAAGTGAATATAAGAAAAGGCAGGAAAACAGGGAGAGAGAACAGGGGAGGGTAGGAAGGCGGTACCCCCTTGCAGTCGGGGCACTGGCCCCTTCCAGGGAGGGAGAGGAGGAGGGGTATGGAATAAGGGTCTCCCCTCTAAGCCCAGGGAACTCACTGTAATGTGGCACTTGGAGTCACAGAGTCATTCATGGCCAGTGAAGCCACGGCCACCAAAGTGCAGAAAGTGAGTGGAAAGCTGCCCCCAGCATTAGCCTGGGGGGGGGGGGGGAACGCTGTTCCTGTCCCCAGCACGGGGCAGTGAAGGATCTGATCCCAGGCCCTCAGGGAATCTCAGGAAATAACTTGGGCGTGTGGCCCTGGTGAGGAGGAGCCAACGTTTTTCTCTGGGCCCTGGGTTTTTTGAGTTGCCTACAGTAGTCATCTTCCAAAAAGGTTTCCCAATTAAAAATGCAATGGAGATGAGGGAAACTGAGGCTGTAGCTGAGGGCGGGGCCGCAGGGTTTGGTTGCCATCTCATCTCCATCATTACTATTTCACCCCAACAAGACAACTCTCTGGCTCTGCCAACAATGGGAGAGAGAGAGAGGAGGGAAGAGGGAGAGAGAGAGAAATTAGTTATGATCATATTGCTTCCACAAACCTTTATGGAGCACATAGTGTGTTCCAGGGACAGTCAAGGTCAAGGGTAGGGGTACAAGGCAGTGTCCCAAGATTACAGTCTAGTGAGAGAAACAGACGCACACGTTTCAATCCTGGCTGGTAATTTCTTTAAGAAAATTAGTTAATAATGATAATTGTTATTTATGGAAGGTTCAGAATATACCAGGCACTTTACACGGGTAATCTCATTTAAGCTTCACACCAACACTATAAGGTAGGCCCTATTATTGTCCCCATTTCATAGCAGAAGAGCAGATGTGTGAATCTAATGCACCTGGCTCCAAGCCCACCTGCTTAATGCCCCTGCTCTACAGCACAGGAAGGGGAGGCAGAGGAGGGACAGTCTCATCTCCCTGGGAAAAATCATAGGAGGCTTCATGGAAGAGGTGACTCTTAAGCTGGATCTTGAAGGATGAGTAGGAGTTTGCTTGAGGACAAGGAGGCAGGAAGGGCAGAATATTTTGAGGCAAGGAGTAGAGAAGCAGCTTGGCTTCTTCTGGAAATACGGAATATTCTGGGACAGCCAGAAGGTAGGGGGCCAGCAAAGGTAGGCTGTGAATGGTGAGGAGCCTGTTGAGACACTTGGCTTAGCAGCTGCCGCACCTGGTGGCTCCTCCTCAGAATCATCACGGACATGTGGAGGTGCCAGCAGGCAGGGGGTGAGCCGGCTGCGGTCTCACAGGGCCTGGCGCTCCCAGCCCAGCTGGGGCTCCTTTCCAGCTGGAGCCGAGCTGGGTCTTGTCCAGGATGTTCCCTGGTGGACCTGAAAGCAGCTGAGCTGAGTGCCAGAGATAGCAATCGTGTTGGAATATGAGAGGGAAAGTTCTGGCAAGGAGAGACAGGAGGTCTTTTACCTGAAGTGCCTGGCGGTGAAGGCCACAGACTTTGCCTCCAGAATCGTGGATTTGCAGCTTGGCTCCTCCGTGTACTTACTGTGTAACCTTGAGTACGTCACTTAGCTGCCCTGCCCCTCCTGTGCGTCTTACGTAAGGTTGGGCTCGAGCAGACCTATTTCCTAGGCTGTTTGTGAAGATTAAAGGAAGCGTTCATATCAAAGTGCTTAGCACAGGGCTTCGCACAGAGTAACCACTCAGACTGTGGAGCTTTTGTTCTAAGCAGTTACAGCCACTCATTCAACATTTATTCGCAGAGATTTATTGAGTGTTTCCTTAAGCCTTGTGCTGGATCGTAGCCGCGAACGAGGAACACAAAGCTGTTGATTGCCTGGAGCTTATATTCTAGGGAGGGAGGCAGACAATAAACAATTAATATACATGATCATTTCAGATAGCCACGAGTGCTACGCAGATAATGAAAGGGTAGAGAGTGAAGTGTGTGCGTGCGTGTGTGTGTGCGCGTGTGCGTGTGCCTGTGTGCACATGGGAGCTTCAGATAAGATAGTCAGGTAAGGTCTCCTAGAGGAGGTGATATCTGAGGAAAGGCCTGAATCAGAGGAGCTTATCTCATGAAAACGGAGAACGAAAATGATTCAGGGGCAGGACACAGCAAATGTAAAGACCCAGAGGCAGGAAAGAGCTTAACATATTCAAGGAATTACAAGAAAGCCGGTGTCCTGAGAGGGGGAAGTGGGGAGAGCGAGGGGAGATGAAGGAGGTGTGAAAGTAGTAACCAGACCAGCAGTAATAATAATCTGTATTGAAGAATTTGCTCGGGGCTACATGATTCATACTCATATTCACAACCGCTCTACGAGGGAGGGGCTGTTAGAGTTCCCAATTGGGACACTGAGGCTCAGCAAAGCAAAGGAACTTGCCCAGGGCCACACAGCCAATCTAGGGCTGCAGAGCAGGATTTGGGCTGGACAATGGCTCCAGAAGCTGTTCACAGTTACTGCCCTGTTCCACCTTCACTGGAAAACACTCAACTGTCTATCCAGCTTAGTGCACAGCAGAGGGATGTGCGAGTGCATGTGTGCACGCGAGTGTGTGTGCATGCGCATGGGGCCGGAGGCACGGACAGTGAGAATTACAGGTGTATCTCAGCTCTTGGTTGTGGAGGCGAGGCGAACACACAAGCAGAGACAACGATTAAGTCAAGACGAAATACGTTTCTGGGACAAATTGTGGGGCACAAGCCCTAGTGCTTTAGGAACGCTCTAGAGAAGAGGGAGCTGGTGAAGGGGGAGAGGGAAGCCGCAGTTTGGCTCAAATGCCAGCTGCTCCACTACCAGCAGTGTGACTTGGGGCAACTGGCTTAGCCTCTCCGTGCCAGTTTCCTCATCTGTAAACTGGGATAACAGCACCCCCCCCCCCGTAGAATTGCTGTGGGGACTAATTAAACGAGTCAATGTACACGAAGCGCTCAGAGTGCTGCCAAGCAGAAAGTGTGCTCCATTATGAAGATTTATTTTTTTGCCATTTTGATTGTAGATTTTAAAAAATGACTTAGATAAAACACAAATTTTCATTAATAGCCTCTTTATTTATCATTTATTTATTCCTCTGACCCCTCAGTGTTGCAGTTTCAATATAGATGGTCCATCCCCTTCCCACCACGGACACCTTAGTGTTTCAGTTCTTGGCACGTCTTTCCTCTAGTGACCTTCTGCTCCACCCTCTCTCAGTCCCTCCTCACATAGCCACTTCTTATCACTGCACTCCATCCCTAATTTTGATTTCTTGTGTCCACCCTCTAACTGCTAAGGCCTTTCTCTAAAGTAACCCAACTCCAACAACCCTTTGTACCCTGGGACCTCCAGCTTATTGATTCCACCTTGTCATTACCCATGGCCAACCAGTATAGTACTATTATATATATACATATATATTCACACTATATATTATATAGGCATATATAGTATACATACAAATACATATTATATATACTATATAGATACCTATACACACACACATATGCTATAAATTACATACTATTAGATGTACTATGAACTACAGGGCTTGTAGTATGTACCATATACTAAAAGGGTTGTAGTAGATAGCATATACTGACTTGAGAATATCCTCAGCTCCTTTGCGCCTTCCAGCTTTGTCATCCTCTCTGGGGAAAATGAAGCCTTGGTTACATCCAGCCCCACCTATTTCATGTCCAAAGCTACACAGCTAAACATGCCTGGAGAAACACCATGCAAACTTTCTGCTGGTTTCACTTTAAATCCATGACCACAGACTTCATATGATATTTCTCCAGTGAATTCACTCTCCACTGTCTAGATGAACTTCTGCTTCTGTCAAAAATCAATCCCTTCTTCTGAACATAAGATCTTCCCTCTCACCAAAGGGCATTACTTCAGCAGCTCTCTCCTGGATTTTTCCCTCTATGAGATCATTCACAGGAGCATACCGTTTTCTTTCTTTTTAATAAACCTTTATCTAGACCCACTGTATTTGTTATCTATTGCTTCATAACCAATTACACCACAAATTTAGCAGCTTAGGACAACAAACCCTTGTTAACTCCAGTTCTCGTGGGTCAGGGATCTGGGCATAGCTTCGTTGGATGTCTCTGGCTCAAGGTCTCTCGCAGGGCTGCAATCAAGGTGTCCACCAGGGCTGCAATCATCTCAGGGCTCGGTAGGGAAATGACCTGCTTCCCAGCACACACATGCGGCTTCTGGCAGGCCTCCGGTACTTATTGCCTGTTGGCTGGATGCTTCTGTTCCTCGCCACGTAGACCTCTCCTAGGGCAGCTCACAGTGTGGAGTGTGCTTCCTTCGAGCCAGCAAACCAACAGAGGGCCCAAGACAAACCTTCTTATAACCTAATGTTGGTGGAGGTGACATCCCGTCACTTCTGCTTTATTCTATTTACTGGAAGCGAGTCAATGAGTCAGCCTAGGAAAAGCTGTGTACTGTTAGTGGGAATGTAAAACGGTGCAGCCATCGTGGAAAAGAGTAGGATGGCTCCTCAAAAAATTACCAATAGAATCACCAAATGACCCGGCCATTCCATTCCTGGGTATCAACACAAAAGAACTGCAAAGCAGGGACTCAAACACTCATGTTGAGCGTGGGTGTATTTATACCCCTGATGTTCATAACAGCGCTATTCACGGTACCCAAAAGGTGCCAACAGCCCCAGTGTCCACTGATGGATCATGGATCAGCACAATGTGGTCTCTACATACAATGGAATATTATTCGGCCTTAAAAAGGAAGGAACTCCTGGTGTATGTTGCAACAGCAATGAACACTGAAGAGATGATGCAGAGTGAATTAAGTCAGTCACAAGAGGACAAATACTGTATAATTCTGTCTATATGAGGTTCCTATAATAGTCAAATTTATAGGGACAGAAGGAAAGAAAGTAGGATGGTGGTTGCCAGGGGCTGGGGAAGGAGGACTGGGGAGTCCGTGTTCGGTGGGCACAGAGCTTCAGTTTGGGAAGAAGAAAAGGTTGTGGCGGTGAGGGGTGTTGATGGTCACACAATAATGTGAATGTACTTAAAATGGTTTAAATAGTAAATTTTATGTTAAATATATTGGACAGCAGTTTTTAAAATGATAGGAGAGAAACGAGTCAGCTTCCTCTCAAGAGAGGGCATGAACGTCTGAACACAAGGGCACGAGCCCCAGAAAGCAGCGCGAGGTGGTGGGTGGTCAGGGTTGGGGGTGCATTCTCAGCGGGGAGCGTGTGCTCCCCACCAGGTGAAGGCCGAGCCTTGGCGGGAGGGAGGGCTAAAAGACCTCTCTTATTTTTGTGTCTAAAGCCCAGGTATATACACAGCACGTAAGCAGATGGACGCTTGTTTGTGTTACTGACATTTCATGGGCAATCTATTAGGGAAAAAACGTTCCAAATGCTACTTCAGGGAAAGCCGTAAGAACACTGGGTTAGGGCATAAAGCCGGACTCTTGTGGCCACAGTGAGGTGAGGCGGGTTTGCAGGAACCCAAAATCAATGGTGAGAATCCCTTCCATTGATCTTCCTTCATTGAGTTTACCAAGGGCTTTCATCTATAGCAGGTGATCTTAGCTCTAGACCTGTGGGCTTTTAAGTGATAGTGGATGGGCTTTGGGTGCAGGAATCTGTGACCCTCCTGAATTGTAGGCACCATGTAGTTACCCTTGTGTGAGGATCAGTGAAGCGCGGTTGTTAAATCACTGAGTTTGAGTCAGATGACCTGGGTTCGAATTTCGACCTTGCTGCTTACTGTGTGATTGGGCCAGTTACTTAACCTTTCTGAGTTAGTACCAGATCATAGGTTTGCTGTGATGATTAAATAAATAAAGTGTCTAGAACAGTCACTGGAACAATGACAGTGTTTAGCAAATATTCGTTATTATGTGTGTTAGTATTTCTGGCTAGAGAGTACATAGATTCCATAAACTTCACTAAGGGATCCATGACTCCCAAAAGGTTAAGAATCTCAAACACGGAAGAACGATCTTCATCAGAAACCCAGGCGGTAATATGCAGTCTTCATCCTGATTACCCACACCCCAAGAACCGCCGTGTCCCGTTCTTCAGCTCCTGGATCTCCCGCCTCAGCCCCGTCGCTCCCCACCTCACACCCGGACAATTTCAGCCGCCGCCTCTCCTGCCCCCACTCCCCCCACCACAGCATCTCGCCTTCCATCCTCCCTCTTTTGAGGGTCTGGAATTGTTTTGGTTGGTTGGCTGGTTGGGTTCTTTAATCTTAAAGTCCCATCCTCTCTCTCCCCTACCGAAAATCTTTCCTTGGCTCACCAGGACCTTTAGAATAAAGGCCGAACTCATTTGCACGCCGTAGTTCATGGCCCGCCCGCAACCCCCTCGCCTGATCCGCGGTGGCGGCTCCTCGCCTCGGCTGCGGCCCTGCGCGGCCCTCTCTCGACTTCATGCCTTTGGGGTGCCCTTCTCTGCCTGCAATGCCCTGGCCTCTCTGGCCGCAGGTCTGAGCTCAGAGCGCTGTGTGATATTTCCAGACAGGCTTATGTGCTTTCTCTATACAGCCCTTGAATTTTAAAGCAATTTTTAAATTGTTTTTGTGATCATTTACTCATTTTTGTCTCCCCAGGAGACTGTGGGCTCCTTCACAATAGGGCTCAAACAGTTTCACCTTCATCCTTGGGCCAAGTTCAGTGTCTAGCACTTGGCATATGATCAATAAATATGTTTTGAATGAGTGAACGAGTCAATAGCTCAGAGAATGAGTAGAGTTTAATAAATCGTCCAGATGTTAGTAAGTGTGTCTTCATGCTACCTACTCAGTGCAGGCAGAGAAAGAAACACTTGTTTTCATTTGCATGGGTTCATTAGGGCTGAAAGGAATCATGGTCATTGTTTCTTTTACTGGCTTTATTTGTTTAAACGTGACTGGTTTGAAGAGTCTCAGCTCTTCGGGGGAATAAATATGTAACAATTCCATTCAATCCAGTCACTACTCCTAGCTACATATTAAACTTTCTTCCCCCAGGGGTGTAGACCCCCTTATCAAGAGAATGAGAGGATCCAATACTTTTCTTGACACATCAAACCTGAAACTCGATTTCGTGCAGCTGAAGCCCTCACTCGGCATGTCCACTCCAGACTCCCGGCTGCTCCGTCCCGGACGAGGGGGCTGTGAGCTGCTGCCCTTCCGTGCACTTGGGCCTTGTAGGGTGGGGATGGCGAGGGGGGAGGGCATGGGCAGATCTGGCTCACTTCCTCCCCTCTTTTTCTGGGCCCACTCCCTGCAGGATATTGAGAATCAGGGAGAGGAGCTGAGTTACCTGTTGGTGGGGGTGGGGATATGCTCTGGGTCTTCTCTGCTTGATGAAGTGCTGTCTGTATAGACGATGTGCATGGGTGTGTTTTTTTTGTTTTTTTTTTAGGGGCAATACTGAGGTTCATCCTGACCCCTGCTGCCCTGACCCTTGAATTCCCTGCCAACAGCCCCACACCTACGGGACGTGCCTTCTCTTGGCAGCCGTGGAAAGCCCACACTCCCTACCCCGTTCTCTGACCCTTGCTGCCTGATGTGTGGCCCTGGGGATCTCTGGCTTCCTCTTTAACACTCTGATGGCCGCGGGGAGCTGCGCCCGGGTGGACAATGTCCCATTTTCTTCCTGCCCGCATGGTCCCTTCTCTCTCTACCATCACGGGCTACTCCAGCAAGCTTCTTGACTTCATAAATGCACAGGCAGGAAGCCCCTGGCTGCACACATGTCCCCAAACTGGAGCTGCCGCTAAGTACGCACTGTGTCCTGTACAGGCCCTAAAAGGACACCCCATCTGAGCGGACAAATTACCAAAAAGTTCCCCTTCCCCTTTGTTCCTCAGCCCCTACGCACCCCTTCATCCAGGCCTCCTAATTCAGGGCAAAAATGCACAACCCTACGCTGTGGCCTTCCCAAATCCCAAGGGACACATGCCACGCTCTCCTAAGAATGTGTTCACGCCTGGTGGCAGCTCAGGGTTTGCCTACTAACTGCAGCTCCCCAAGTATCCAGAGGGGGAGCCAGTCTCCACTTCTTGCAGGCACCCTCTCTGATTTTCTGGGAGCTTCACCTCCCCTCAGTTTGCTAGAACAGCCGTTCTTATAGTGCGGCCTATGGACTCCTGGGGATCTCCAAGGCCCTTTGAGGAAATCCACAGAGTCAGAATTATATTCATAATAAAATGTTATTTGCCTTTTTCACGGTGTTGACATTCGCACTAATGGTACAAAAATAATTGGTGGGTGAAACTGCTGGCCCCTTAGCTTGAATGAAGGCAGTGGCACCTGAATGCACTGGTAGCCACTGGTTCTTTGCCACGAGTTGGAAAACATTACAGTCTCACCTAAGAATGTCTTGATGAAGTGGTAAGAATGATTACATTTAGTAAATCTCAACCATGCTGTATATCCCTAGGACTTATTTGTCTTAAAATTGGGAGTTTGTATCTTTTGACCACCTTTCCCAATTTCACCCAATGAATTTTAAATATAACAAAGTACAAAAATGATAAATGTGGTTTCAGATTCCACGTTGAGGAAATAAATGACTACGTTTTGAGTTTTGGTATAATATCAAAGAAAAATATCCATAGTTATATTAAAGTTTATTAAAATATTCCTCTTTTCCAGCTGCATCTCTGTAAGGCCAGACTTTAGTCATAGTTTTCAATCAAAGCAACACAAGGTAACACTGAATGCAGAAGCAGACATGAAAATCCAGCTGTCATCTATTAAACTAGACATTAAAGAGAATTTTAGAAATGTGAAACAATGCTACTCTTCTCATTAATTATTTTTGTTTTTGAAAAAATGGAGTTAATTTTCACTAAAATGTTACATTAACATGTAATGGATTTATTATTATTTCCAAAGGAATTAATAAGTATATAAATTAAATTTTTCTAGTTTTAATTTCTAATACTGTGAATACTCATAGATAGAATTCATATAAACAAAAGCTTATTAGGGTCATCAATAAATTTTAAGAGTATAAAGGGCTTTTAAGACTAAAAAATTTGAGAACTGCTGAGCTTAGAAATGAGAGCAACACCCCTCTCATCCAGTATAGAAGAAAATGTCTCTGACCCACTAGGCCTGTGTCTAACCACCTAGACCAGCTCCTCTTGCTGATATAGAACCAGTCTTTCTGCTGCTCTTATGAAGTCCTGGGTAGATATCTGTCCCAATTTTTTGTGGCCATATTTAGAAGCTTGGGATGTGGAACCTTTGTTCAGTCTCAGTTGTCAGTTCTAGGAACGGGCAAATTTCCCACTTAATATCTTGTTACACAGCCTTGAATTGTTTAACCATATTTATTTTCGTTTCATTGTCGGAGAATAGTTACCCTGTTATAATGTAGCTATAGATTCACTATCATTTTAAAACATTACTTACCATTTTGGTGCGACAAAGAAGAGAAGTCAGAAGATAGGGTGGTGTTTGGAAAAGAACATTAATTTAGAATCGCAGCTTTGCCATTTACAGAGTAACTGTGGGCAAATTACCCAACCTTTCTAATCTCCTGTTCTCATCTGTAAAATTAGGATAAAAATACCTGCCTTACGGGTTGCTTAGAGATAACACATGTAAATCATCTGATACATAATTCGTCTGATACATAATAGCTAATCTAATGAACTATCATCATCATCATCATCATCACCACCCTAGTACAGAAGTTGGGAAAGCATGTTGCTGGAATCCTCTGAGAAAACCAGCCTGTGTGTGTGTGTGTGTGTGTGTGTCCTTGCCAAGTTCTTGGTGGCTTCTTACTTACTTTCTCACTGGAAACTCAAGGTTTCTCTGTGAATGCAGGGGAACAGCAAATCCATTGGACGAGTTGAACATCCATCACCAGCTTCCCCATTCTCTCTTGACAACGAGGAATTGTTTTCACCCTGGTTAAAGGGTTATTTCCCCAGAGACTTTTCTTCTTACCTCTCATTCCCTCGAGGCAAACACCTTTCTCTGGGCCTCAGGATGGGCTAGAAGAGACCCCAAAAGCACCACTGGATACCATGTTTGGCCAATAATGGAAAAAAATAAATGGCCGGGTGAATTTTATGAGGCAAGATTTGCTAAATAAAGAGCTATGTGAAGCTGCAGAGGCTGTTCCCCTGAGTATTTTTATTTTTTTTAGATGAGGATGCCAGGAGGGGACTTTTATGGAATGATGCATGGAAATGGTGTCGTTCTTCATGCTGCTAAAACGGGAGCCCTGGGTCCCTTTCATAGCCGAGGGAGGCAGATTAATGCATGGAGGGGATGTGGCTGCTGCTTCTCAGCAGCTGGCTCAATTACCTCTCCTGCCAACTGTGCTGTGGGCCTTGGAACACAGGCCTGGTGGGATCCTGACCTTGCTGGAGGACTTTGTTCCTACATCCAAGCTGCCTACTTTCAGCTTGAATATGTCCTTTACTTCTCATAGGTAGGTTTGCTGGAACCATGAGTGTGAGGGAGTCGTCCAGTGAGATCCTTTTCAAAATCAAGAGAAGCAAATGAGATCATGAGGATGTTAACAAATGAGGAGTGCTGGGGGAAAAAAACATCTCCTTGGAGAAAGGATATTAGCGCATTTTATTCTCATGAAGTATTTTGGTGGGAGAGGTGACTCGTCCAAAGGACTTCGTCAGAAATCATTTGGTTGCAAATTACAGAAACCCACTCAGATTAGCTCAAGTAATACGTGGCTTTAATGTAAAGCATTGGGTCCACCTCGTGGATCCCAAAATGCAGAACAAAGAGCTGAGAATGAAGAGGTTTATAGTTCTAGGCGAAGTGTAGGAATCCAACTCAAGTGGCCTGGCTTCAAATTCTGGGTCTACCACTTACGCAGTATGACCTTGGACTAGCTACTTATCTCTTGGTGCATCAGTTTTCTTCTCTGTAAAACCTAAAAAATAAAAGCACTTATATATTAGAATTGTGAGGATATTTGAATGAGTAGATATACTTAAAGTATATCAAACAATACCTAGCACATATTAAATTCCTAGTAAGTATGACTATTGAAGATTTCCATAACACCTGTCAGATTTTAGACCAACTTTCCCACCAAGAACAACTAGAAAAGCTGGATGAAAATTTTTTAAATCACTCCAAAGATATTGGACAACTACCAAGGCTGAGGGGACATAAGAGTGTAAGATCTCAGAGAGTAGGGAAACAAAGAACAGTGAGTGTGGCGTTCTGTGCTGCTTCCCTCCCACGGTGTTTGCTGGTTGATGAGCATTATCTAAGACACTGAGAAACTAAACAGAAAAGACTGACAGGTGAAGAGCTGGGCATCACTTCCGGCAGTTTTATGAGGTTGGAGAACATGCAAATTGGAGCTTAGAAGCTTCCAGAGGAGAGGAGCCGTGGTGGTTACTTTACTCTTTCAGTTGGAACTCCCAAGGGTTATAATACAGAAATATGGATAAACTATAAATACATCAGCCTTCATAAAGACTGAAGCTTGGCTTTGAATCTGTTCAATCATTGATTTAGTTATGGTGGGCCAATCTGCCTTTATAGCTACTTACCAGAAGCAAAAAATAATCCTCTCTGGAGGAAGGTAACACCATCCAGAGCCTTATATAAAATAACTGATATTTAATCCAAAATTATCAAACTCACCTGGAGTCAAGACAAATTTTCCAAAAACCATGAGGAAGAGAAACACAGACAATATAAAGAAACCAGTAAGAAATAAAAGTACTGGAGTTAATGCAGACTCTAAAAGAACGGTCGTTAATGTAATCAAGATATTAGACGACAGGGTGGTGACCTTCAACATAGAATAAAAAACTATAAAAAATGACCAAATTAAAATTCTAGAGCCGAAAAATACCATAGCCAAAATAAAAACTTAGCATATGAAGTTATCAGCAGGTCAGAAAGAGCTGAGAAAAGATTAGTGAACTGAAGGATTTGTTAGAGACACCATATGGACGGAAGCATGGAAAGACTAAAAAAATATGGAAAAGAACTTAAGAAACACAGGGGACAGAGTGAAAAGTTGAACAAATAAGCGGTTGGAGTCACAGATGAACAAAAGGATACAATGGAGGGAAACAATGTATGGAGGGAAAGTGGATGGGAAGTTTCCAAAACTGATCAAGGACATCGCGCCACAGATTCAAGTTTTACGAACTCCAAGGAGGACCAGTGGCGAGGAGACCATACGTAGGCATATCAGAGTAAAACTGCTCAAAATCAAAGATGAACAAATCATTTTAAAAGCAACCGGAGGGAAAAAGGTGTATTACTTTTAAGAAGCTACAAGAATCTGATAGATGACTTGTCACAAAAACAGTAGGAGCTCCACAGTGGAAGAAGGCGAATGAATGGCATCTTCAAAGGGACCAGAGGTAACAGTTGCCACCTAGACGTCTGTACCCACTGACAACACCTTTAAAATAAAAGTGAAACGAAAGCTTTTAGAAACAAAACTGAGAGACTTCATCCCCAGCAGACCTTCACTAAAGAAATACTACAGGGAGTTCTTTAGGCCGAAGGTAAATGGGAAAAGAGGGAAGAATGAAGCTTAATGGAAAGCAAAGTATGTGGATATATCTAAATGAATAGTGAGTGCTTAAAACAACAAATTTACATCTCGTGTGCTTACAAATAATTGTAGAATTAAAGCATATGACAACAACAGCACCAAAGGCGGGAGGGTGGTAAATGGAATTTAAGTGTTCCAGTTCCTTGAATTGTCCAGGAAGAAGTAACATTACTGATTTATGCGGGACTTGGTAACTCTAGCTGTATAGCTGTCTTCAGGACAATCACTGAAAGAATAGTATCAATATGGAAAACTATGCTAATGATAGGCAGAATAATTAAAAATACATAATTTATTCAAAGAAGGCATAAAACAATCAAAAAGGGAACATAGCATAAGCGAAACAGATAGTAAAATAAGACAATTAACCCAAATATGTAGGTAATTCCATATGCAAAAATACCTTGTACTCTAATTCAAAGTTAAGATTGTCAGACTGAATGAAGAATAAAATAAAACTGTATTCTTTTTACAGCATCCTCAGTTGTTATCAGATGCTACACACTGCTGGTAGGAGCATCTTGCTAACACTCGTGTTTCAAGATACGGCACAAGTGTTTTGAACAGCAGTGGACAGGACGTGAAGCCAGGCCGGCCCAATGCTCCTGTTAGACTCAAGAGGTTGGGATTATGGGCCCGAAAGCTGGAAAGGACCCTAATGGTCCCTTAGGCCAGCATCTCAGGGGGTCCAAGCATACCAGAGCTGTATGCAAATATGTGAGTGTAGACGAACGTTTATTTTTCTGGGGAGATGTCTATACCTTTCATGATAATTTCAAAGGTGTTCATGACTCCCCAAATGTCAAAAGCAGAGCTGTCAGTAACACCTCTTATTTCACAGGTAACAGGTGTGTGGCACAGGGAGGTGAAGTAACTGAAGGTCATGCAAAGCTCTACATAAATCTACCGACTCCAGAAGATCCTTTGTATTGCTTCATAGTGGGACTGGGGCCCTCAGGAGGAATGGGGTGGGGGGATGGTTGAGCTCTGCTTTGCTAAGGTTCTCGCGTTTAGCCGCACATTCGAATCACATGGCTCTCCTGTGGGGAAGGTGGTTCCAACACACAGCCAGGGTTGAGAATCACTGGGTTAGAATATTTCTCTGAGACGGGTGTTGTGAGGGTCAAGAATGGGATTTTGGTGCCAACCCCTCCTCCATGAGTCTCCTAGCCCCAGAATTCTGTCTACGAAAATCTAGAATTTATACCAGAAGGAAAAAGACCTAAATGAAAAGCCAACTTCCACTTTATTAACGAACAGCCAGGTGCACAACTTCCAGCCACCACTCTCGCAAATTAGGGCTTCCTGCTAAACAGAGCCAGACTCCTGGGAATCAACTGGGAAACCCAAGAAAGACCCCCAATCTTTTCCCCCCTAAAAGATAGCACAAATCACAGAGCACACCCTTACCTGGCTTGCGTACGTGGGCACAGGTAGATACAGGCCCAGAGAGAGCGGAGGATTGCTGGACCAGCGGGGCGAGGCTGTCTGGTGTCCATCACACGCACATGGCAGTGCGCCCTGTAACTTTATCAATGGTACAGAAGAGAAGACATAGAAGAGACAGGAGCCTGAACCACCTCCCGGACTCTCTGCTGGTGGCAGGGGAGGGCCAGGGAAGTCCTGACTCTCCACAGGAGGGAGAGAGTGGCCTTGACTATGGCAGCCTCACTCACTATGAAATGTGGCCTAATCAATATCGGAGCTCGTCCGATTAGCAGTGAGTTTCCCGGTAGGTGGGAATTAGAAAAAAAGGAGAGTGGCTCTGGCGTGGGAGGGAGAACATCTTACCTCAGCTGCAAAGAGACGATTACAGAACTGAGTGCTGACGGTCAAGGTCAGGGTTTCCTGGGCCCTGGAGGGAAGAGCTACTCACCTCCCGGGGACAGAGGTAGTGGCCAAGCACAGCTTTCAGGGAGGTGACTGTTAAGCTGAATCCTGAAGGAAAATGGAAGTTTTCCAGAGGGACAGGGGAGGGAAATGAATTTTCATACTCATTATGGCATAGAGGTTTGAGTAACGCGGTATTTTGGAGGATTGTAAGAGCTGAGAGTGACTAGCATGTAAATTGCATGAAGAATGTGTATTTGTAACAGGTCGTTAAAATAGAAGGATTAGCATGGCAACCACTCAGTGAATTGTGTTTAGGATAAACGAATTACTTAGCTGATCCCCAAATTAAGGAAAGTCTTAATCTTCTTGGTTTGGGAAAAAAATCTCCCTAATTTTGACCAGCTTCCCTTTGTTCACTAGACTTCGGACATTCTCTCTAAGGACTGGATTGTTTTGAATGTAATGCAATATGAATCACAAATAACAGTGCCTGACTGTTTATAAATTCTGAATTCATGTATTTGAGATAAGCTTTCTATGCCCGAACCTTCACAGGGGAATCTCAGAATTACCAAAAGTTATTGACCTGGCCCAGGAGTAAACACAGCACACTCCTCCAAGTGTAGGTGACGTGTGCAGGTTACAGACAGGGTGCTCTTGGGATCAGTGGTTGATTCCGACACTGACAGGGTCCTGTAGGGAGCAGAAGGGCTTTGGAGCCAGGCATGCCTGGGTTTGAATCCCAGTTTAATTATGTACTAGCCGAGTGCTTAAGTAGATCACGCTGTCTCTCTTAGCTTTGGCACACTCATTCATATTGTGGAAATAATACCAATTTCATTGAATTGTTATGAGGATTAACCAGGAGAAAAATTTGTGAACAGACTTTCCTGGTCAAGGCTCTTTTTATTCTAAGGAATAGGGAGCCACGTAAACTGGTTCAGCTGAAATCAAGGAACAGGAAATAAAATACAGAGTCCCCAGGGGAGGAACCGGGGACCAGATTGTCAGGATCCAGGAACATGCTCCATCTCCCAGGAGCCACAGACTCTGTGTTATGGTTTCACCATCTTTTCCTCTGTGCTAACCCTCCCCCTCCATGCTCTCTGCGGATTGGTCCCTCAGCTCCTTTTCCACTTCTCACTATGTTCCCTCCTCTAGGCCTTTCTACACCCCAGCCTTTCCACAGAAAGCCCTGTTCCGTTTTCCTGGGTCCAGTGCCATGTCTCTGGGACAACTGAATGGATTGAGTTTAAAAGGTCCATCCCTGTACAAATACATGTTATTCATGCAACTTACATTCTAGTCACACTCAGTTCTTACAGGCCTCTCAATACCACATTACTCAAACCTCTATGCCATAACATGTTATAATATTGGGTATCATCTGTGATCGGGGCATGAGACAATTCACACGGTATAAACATGGCCCTAGCTAGGCCCACCCCTCCAGCTCTGTATTGGGAGGATTCCTAGAGGGAGGGCCTGTAGAAGGGTAGACGCCAAAAGTTGTCAGCTATGAGCACCTAGCACAACAGACACTAGCCTCCTTCTCTCTCCTTACTCTAGCTGAGCAGGTTTCCATAGTGAGCCCTGAACAGATTCATGATGATCTTTAGGTTTTTACTTTTGCTTGGGCTATCCCTTCTACTAAGGGTATCCTACTCTGTTTACCGCTCCATCCACCTATCTGTCCCTTTATCCATCTGTTCATCAGCTCCTCTATCCATCCACCCACCTCTATCATCTTTTTACCTATGTCCTAGTCACCCTTGCAGGCCCACTTCCTCCAGGGAGGCATCCCTGATACCATCATCCCTCTGGATTTTCCTCATTTCTGTTGACTCCTTATAGTCTATAACTCACAATTTAGCATTAAATTATACAGTGGCATGGGTTCTCTTTTGATCACTTTTAAGGTGTTAGTCTTCTTTCAACTAGGCTATAAATTCATTCAGAACAGAGAGCGCCATGGTGTGAAGCACACCGAGGAAGTGCTCTATGAATGGAGACAGTGACAGCACAGTCAATGCTCTATAGCTGGAAGGGATCTCAAAAATAAGTTAGTCTAGTCCCCTTGGTTTCAGAAAAACTGAGATCAAAACAGAGGAAGTACTTCTGGTTGATTGAATTTAAAGAATAAAATGAAGGCTAAGTATTCTATTATCTACGTGACAGAAGAATTCTCTCCAATTATACTATAGAAATAGCATCTGAAGAATCTCAATTTGTTCAACCTGGAAGGAAACTTCGAAGTGATCTAGGACATGCTATTCAAATTTAGAGATGAGAAAACTTTTTCCTAAAAAAAGAAAGTAATTTGTCCAAGGTCACCCAAGTATTCAGTGGCAGAGCTGGGACCAGGCTCCACATCTCCTGCTCACTCCTCTGATTTCCCTTGCGCCCACTGTCCCTGAGTCCTTGCCTGTGATCTGAGGGATTCCCATTCCCTCCCTTGACATGCACATAGTACCACATAATAGGTGAGCACCGGGCTCCTTTGCCCTCACAGCCTAACATCTGTATTACTTGCCCGGACCTGCCCTTGCATTGTAATCCTTTCGGGCCTCTTCTCCCACCTGTCTGTTTTTGCTTCGGCTCGCTTTGTCATTTTTTGCCTTGCCCTGTGGACTGATTGCTTGGCCCTGTCTCCTTGCCTATAACTTTGATTCTGCTCTTGACCTCTGGCTTGTAAATAGCCTCTCCAGTTCAGCGTGGACTCAGGAATGGGTATTGCCCGCTATTGGCTGATTTCTGCACTGATCTAACTCACATTCACTGTGCACGTCCCCTGGGAAGCTCTGAAACTGAGGGACGCGGAGATGAACACTTGGTCCCCACTCAGTAAGTTCACAATCTAGTGGTGAGAGAAATGTTAAAAACAATATGGCAGGTATATTCATTTTAGAGCTTTGTTCATACGGGAGCCCTGAACTAAGCCCAAAGTGGTGGAAAGTGCCAGTCAGGGGAGACTTCCTGGATGAGGCGGTTCTTGAGATGAACCATTAAGGACACATAAGTGTCAGCTGATGAGGCAGTGGGGTGGGGGTGAGTGGGTATGCAGGCAGGAGAAACATAAGTAAAGGCATAACGGCATGAAAAAACAAGGGGTATAAAAGAAATGACAAGCACCCTGATCTTCTTGGAAAATACAAAGGATAGAGGATAGCATGGGATGAGGCTGGAGTGGTGTGTAAACCAAATCAGGAAGGCTTTGTCTGCAAGCAAGATCATTCTACTGTTGGGATTTAGGGAGCTAAGAAATGACACCCCTATTCCCTGCCCAAGTTCCTAATTAACTAAGGAAGACCCCCAAGGAGTTAGCAGGATGGAGATAAAAATGTCAGCTTTACTGCTGATAAAACAATAAACATGGCTCTGAGCTGGCCAAATTGCTTGCCGACACTTCCCAGTACTGAACTTAATTCCCCAAATGTAAGCCTTTCCTGCAGGGGCGGATCTGCTTAGAGCAGATGAGAGCATTTCCTGAGCATCCGGCCCCCAAAGAGAGAGAGAGAGATGGAACTGAGCGCTCGCCTCCTTGCCTTAAATTCACCAGTCATGTGAGGTGCTCCGACCCTGGGGGAACAGGGCGGAAATTTACTCTAATGCCCGTCCCTCTGCTCAGAAGCATGAAGTAAGGGGGGGAAGAAGGCTCCTTCCTAACACTTACCCACATTTACTGAGCACCTACTTGCTGTGTGCTGCCTTGCAGAGCGCCCTGGCCCCGCCGCTGCAGCTGGACAGTCAGAACCAGGCTGGGGAGAGTCTCTAATGGAATGTGTCAAGGGACACGGAAACCTCTACCCTAGAATGTCAGGACTGAAAGGAACCCTGAAACTCATTGAAGCTGGCTTTCCATCAATGCTTGAAAATATCTATAGCATCTTTTTTTTTTTTTTTAAATATATCTTTATTGATTTCAGAGAGAGGAAAGGAGAGGGAGAGAGAGAGAGATAGAAACATCAATGATGAGAGAGTCATTGATCGGCTGCGTCCTGCACGCCCCCTGCTGGGGATCGAGCCCAAAACCTGGGCATGTGTCCTGACCAGGAATCGAACCCCGATCACCTGGATCCTAGGTTGAGGCTCAACTGCTGAGCCACGCCCAGCCGGGCCTGTAGCATCTTCCTGCCCAATGGCCATTCACCCTCTGTTTGGATATTTTATTGAAAAGAAACTCACTATCTCCCACAGCACAGACATAGCAGAGAAAGTGGCCGCTGCTCACTTAGATGGGGTAGAGCTCTTTTTGAGATGATGTCCACATTCTGTGTTCATTTTGTATTTTGTTATTATACCTGCTTGAGCTAGTAGTCGCTTGATAGATATTTATTGAACGATCGCATGAATAAGTGAATAAAATTATCCCTTTCTGTTCTAATACCTAATATGGCTATAGATATGGGGGTCATGACTTATTTAATCTGTATTGGCCAGAATTCTTTCCTTGGAAGTAAGGAAGCTCAATTCAAACTAGTTCAGGAAAAAACTTTTTAAACCTGGAGTGGAACAGGGATATGGAATATTTAGCCCTGCATAATCAATGAGATGAGTGGGTGGCATCGAGGATATCCGCCATAAGGGGTCTCAAATGCTATTATATCTCTCTGCTTCCTGCTCTGCTGTCCCTCCCTGTGTGGGCTTTATTATCTGCCTGCTGGGGTAGCTGGCCACCAGCAGCTCCAGGTTCACCCAAATCTCTTATTAGAATGAAAGAAGCTCAACAGTGATTGGTTCAACCGAGGTCACATGCTCAACATTGAATCAATCCCTATGACCAGGAGAAATTGGCCCTTATTGGTCTATCTAATGTGACAGTGGGAACCCCAGAGGTCAGAGTAAGAAACATGACTGGTGGCCTATGCCAAGGGATATTCCCCAAAAATGGAAGGAACAGTTATCAGTTGAAGGGAGGGTGCTATGGAGACCCCAAATCCCCCATTAGATGCCAACTACAGAACCCAGCCTCCATTGTCTAAGTGTCTCTACTCTCAGGTATCCCTTCCACTTCTGAGAGCTCTTTCCTGTCACAAAGACCATGATTCAGAAAAGAAAAAGCTGGTGAGTGGCTAATTCTTGGCAGGAGCAGAAGCTGGCACAATGCATATTAATAAAGACTCAGAGAATATGTGCGGGGCTGAATTGAAAGAGTCCAAAGCTGTGTGGAGAATTCTGAAGGAAGACAATAGCTGAGTCAGCCTTGACAAGAGGCTCAAGGAAAATGCTAGAAGGGAAGACAAAGAACCTGTCTAATAAGAGGGTAGGAAGACCTGGTGGCTGTGATCTTGCTTTTATTCCCAGAGCTCATCAAGTGCCAGTAAATAATCAGCCTGTGAGCAGGCAGTGAAGGTGGCCTCTGCGCTTGTACCTGCGCAGGTTTGCAAGGCGTGCGAGTCTTGCTGGAATCATTAACCCTCCCTTTCTCTAAGAAGTCACTAAGCCTTCACTGAAGCCCAACTTCCACCCTTCCCCCCAAGCAGAAGCCCAGGGATCTTGAACAATTAGGCCAAAGCCATATAGGATATACCTCTGCTTTTAAACAAATTATTCAGTTATTTGAGGCTAAAACAGTGGTTTATAATGTGGGCAACTTTGCCCCCTCGGCTATCAGCCCCTTCAGGGATTATTCCAGCTGCAGTGCCACCTTCCCAAGGCAGCCCTTTGGAGGGTACAAAGTTTGGTTGTCTTGACCTATCCTGGGTACAGCGATGAAGGGCTAGTCTATATCCCAAACTCCCCACGTGGTCAGCTGAGGTTGCTGTTGGCCCATCGTCGCAGCTCAGCTTATCCTCCTGCCCGGCCCTGCTTCTTCTCCCCCCCCCCCCCCCCCCAGTGACACTGGTGACACCCAGGGCGTCCTTCATAAACGTCTTTGTGCGCAGAACTTCTGGCTTCCTGCTTCCTGGGAGCCCAGCCTGCCACATCCTGTCTGTAACTCCCTTCCCCTCTGATGTCAGGCCTCAAGCGTCTCCCTCTCACCTGGGTGGGTCTGCCTCAGCCACATGGAGCCTCTTTTGCTGCCTCAGGGTCTTCTCACTTGCTGTTCCCTCCGCATGGGAAGCCTTCTCCCCTCCCCCTTGAGGACTGGCTTAAACGCAGGAATTTAGAGATGCTCCTCCTTGACTACCTCCACCCTGTCCAAATAAAAATGGAATTCCCCTGGCACGATTCGATCCCTTACACCACCCTTTACTTCTCCTCTGTGGCGCTTAGACCAGTTAGGATGCTTTGAACAGAACAGTTAGGAAGTTCTTAGAACAGTCAGATGCAATGAAAAGAGCACCCGTGTAAAAGTAACTTAAATAATACAGGTTTTTGAGTCTCATGTAATAAGAAGTTGAAAGGTGATTCTAAGGTTGGTGCGAGGACTCACCTGTGTGGTTGGGGTGGGGGAGCGGGGCTTTGTGCCCCTTCCCAAAGTTTCCTTCCACGTGAAGGAAGCTCGGTCACTGTAACTCCTGGTCTCTTTCTTTCCCTTTACTCTCTCCATCCCTGGGGACAAACGGTGGCTTGTCTGTTTGGTAAATTTGGCCAAGCTCCTGTTGGTCTGCTTGTCTGAATATAACTAGGTACTGAGTCTGCCTACACTGGCAGGTCAGGCCCAGCTGGTTCTCCCATTAAGTTACATCCCATCCCAAGAACTTACCAGTAACCAGGGTGATATATTTTCCTTCTTCTCTTCCTCCATTACTGGTTTCTCATTTTGTTCTGAACTCAGAATGGGAAAATGGAAGCTACTCTTTGGGCTTCTTTAGAGACTCCAACAGACACCATCAGGAGCCCAGACACATTCAGTCTGCCTGCTCTGCCGTCATTCGAGTGTCAACAAGGTGCCCCTTAGTGTCACCAGGTGGCTGCCACAGCTACAAATATCACATTGTTACATGACTGCATCCCAAGCAGAAAGAGCGGAGAGAGACAAAGGGGACTTTTCCCTCAAATAGCTTTCTCGTTCATTAGGGAAGGAAATATTTCCCAGAAGCTCCCAGTAGACTCTCCCTTTCACCTATCTGCCAGACCTGGGTCACACGTCCACCCCAGACCAGTGACTGGCAGGAGAAAGTGGAAGTGTCATGACAGTTCAGTCCAACTCAACTAAATTATAGTGAGTCACTTGGAACTGGGGATGTAGCTTCCCAAACAAAATCAGGATTCTGTTAGCAAAAGAAAGAAGGGGTGCGATGGTGTGGGATGGGCAGCTCCCTGTGTTTGCTGCTGCACTGTTCACAATTTGTAGTTGGATATTTCTTGGCTTGATGATTTATTAATGATCTAACTATCCTTTCCAATGTAAGTCCCACAGGCAAGACGGGTGGCTGTGTTGCTCACGGTTGTGCCCTCAGCACCTACTACAAAGCCTTCCTCAAAGTCAGGACTCAATAAATATTCATGAAAACCTATGAATAAGTACATGCTCAGAATTGCTGGGCACCGGAGTAAATACCAGAAGATACGTCAGGCACACTTCTCGTTTTCAAAGAATTTATGGTGAGGATGAGGCAAGACTAGCACATTTAAATCATTTTCAATCAGTATGAGGCAAGGTGGCTCTTCCTTAGTTCTTCCAAATAATATTTATCAAGTGTCTACTATGTGCAGGCACAATGGTAGGCACTGGGGATGTGAACCAGACCCTGCCCCTGTCCCTGATGGTGGACTAGTGAGGGAGGTGAATGAAAAAGCCACCGTGATGAGATCAGGAGGGAGGCTGGGGAGCACAAGAGGGGGGGTTCTGTGTTTCCTCTTTGCCCCCAAACCCACGGGATCTAGCCCAGGGCCTGCCACGTTGTAAACACTCAAAAAACAGTGGCTCTTGTCTCAGGGAAAACACACACACACACACACAACTTATCAAATGTTTAGGGCAGGCATTGTTGGTTCCACTTTGCATATCAGGAAATTGAGACCCAGAGCAGCTATTATAACAAATGACAAGGGACAGAGCAGGGACGGGACCCACTCTGCTGATGGCCTGCTCCTGTTTCTGCTCCTCACGGCCTTCCCAGTGAGGCGACGAGCTGCCGTGCCAAGATTCTTAGGCTCGGGAGTTGTTCCGTGTCTGGTCTCCTCGCTTGACCCACGAACATCTGCATTCACCCTCTGGTGTGCAGTGTGGACACCGTCACTCATCTCCCTCCCGCCCTTCAGCTTCAGCGAGTGAGAGCAGCTGGCGCTGGGAGACCGAGGTTAAACAGGCAAGATTTCTCTTTCGCCTTTTCTTTTAATGACGGTATGTCTTTAGTATTTAAGTGCTAATTATAATTACTTCCTAGAAAGTGTGCAAACATCACAGCGCAGCTAGGAGCCTGCATAATTTAAACATTAATTTAAACACGCTAATTGAACGCCACAATCTGGGATTGTGTGTGTTTTGCCGCAGAGCCCTCAGGCCCTGGAAGGTGGGCGCAGAGGCCCTTTGTTTCGTCATCTGCATCTCTCCTCCAGGCCCTGTGCAGGCCTTGGAATTGTATTACAAGGTGTCCCATGAAAATGGTAACAAATGTCCTCAAAATGTTTAAATACCGTTATGACCAAAAGCTTTCAAAGAGCTTTGTTTTTCCAGTTCCCAGCTATAATTTTGATAGTTAATGAGTGTGCACAATTGTTCTTCAACTCACGCAGGTAGGAAATAACATTTTCTTTATTCCTTTAAATCACCTTAATTATGGCACTAGACCGTTATCCTACTGGAACGTGGAGAATTTAATCTCAAACTTTACTGGGGATTCTTTCATGTCTCAGGGTCTTAACAGGAACTGGGAAGCTCAAGTGGTCAGGTGTCCTCACCGTCCGAGCCCAAGGAGACACTTCATGGGCCATTCATAGGGTTTCTGGGCCATTCACAGGGTTTGGAGGTTTCCCCAGCTGGGTACAGTGTCTCCCTGCCTCAGGCACACCGAACAGCCATCTTCTCTGAAGCTCTTACATCCTCTCAGAATAGGCCCTCAGAGCAGTGCGTGGGTCTCTGGTGCACGAGAAAACCCTGGTCAGTGCCCTCTTTCTGGCTGGGCAAGTCTTCCTCTCTCCAAAGTCTCTCCACCCTCCCTTCTCTTTCTGGGGAGACCAACATTTTCTCATCAAATGTCTGAGACTTGAACAAAAGATCAGGCAAGCTCTCTGCTCCAGGTTCTTTGGCTCTCCTGCCCCGTAAGCAGATACCCAGAGTCCACTGGCCCTGCTGGAACTGCAGGGGGGAAGTTTGAGGAGCACAAACATGATCTAATCTCTTAATATCTTACCCTGCCACTTAGATAATCCTCACCAACCCGTGGGCGGGGGGGGGGGGGGTGTTTACCCGAGAAAGATTAATTTACTGAGAACACCCTAGGCATGTATTCAAACAATATTTGTTTCACGTCTCTGATGTACAATGCAGCGTGCTGGCGACCGCAGACGCAGCCATGTGGTAGGTTGCATATTGCTCCCAACTCTTCACCCATCCCTGCACCTGCACCCTATGCTGTGTAGCTGTGCAGTTCCCCCCACTAGTGGCAGAGTATATCTTCCCACCCCAGTGAGGTCAGGCTTGGCCATGCAGCTCCAGAGCTCATGCTGGAAGGAGCTAAACACCCAAACGTTCCGTCTCAACTATTGATTGATTGATTCTCGGAGGCATTTTCACAAGCTTTTCTAGTGGAAATCTCACAATCGTCATATTATCATCCCCATTTTACAGATCAAGAACCTGAGGCTCAGGGACATTAAGTGTCTTTAGTCAGTGCCCGATGTTTATGCAAATGAGCTACTGAAAATGTTTACATAAGTCAAATGTTATAAGGATGAAGGAGGGAGACGTCTTCCCAGCTACAAGAATCCTGTGGAATCCTGTTTCTGCATCGTCTTGACAATATGCCTCCCATGCTTCATGCATGTTCTTTCCTTGTGCTCTCTTCCTTCACAAGTTGAGTATGGTTGGCCAGCTCACACCAGTAAGTGTCAAACTGAAGCTCAAAATTTACTGATTTGTCTGTTCCACGTCTCCCCCTTGGTTCTTAATAGTGTTACATTTCTGAGGGCTATGTTTCTTAGTATAAATATCAATGTTATAAATGTTCAATTTTTCACTTGTTTTTATAGAACAGTGAAGGGAAAAATAAAATGAAACAGCTAACATTCATTAAGCGCCTTACTACTTTGTGCAATACCCATAAAAAAAATGTGTAGTGTGTTCACAATCGCATATACTGCATTGTCAGGCATTTTCTTGAACAGAGGGAAATTCTGTTTTGATTAGGCATGTATGAGAACCCAATCCTCCACTTAGAAATTCACGTCTCATTTTTAAAGGACTTTTCCACGGACAGGGTTCTGCCTTCCTACGTTTCAAGCCTTGCTTCTCTCCCCTATCCACTCCCTTCTAGTGCCAGGCTCTGTAGGACATTTTGAAAGCACCAAGTGACCTCTAGCCCTGTCCCTTTGGGTAATGACGATGCATGAGTGTCACAGTGGGTTGGGGGAGTGTTCTGGAAGCCATTCCCACACTAGGCCTCAGGCAATAGTGTAACCATATCTAATCATTTCACTAGATCCAAATGAAATGGTTCCCCTTAGGCCAGACCCCCAAAATGTCCATGACCATGTCCATGCCACCTGACACGAGGGAAAGTAGGAGGGAGAGGCAGTATTGTTAAAATATCTTCCTTATGCAAATTAAATATATATATTTGTATATATGCAATTCCATTGCTAAGGGCTTAGCGGGGGCCTGGGAAGAGGCCTGGACCAGTGTGTCTATGTAGCTGGAACTTCAGTAGCTTCACAGTAATCCGTCCATGTGCTGCCACAACTACAATGGAGTCACCTGGACTCTTTATGTCACCAGCTGTGGGCATTGTGATAGCAGGGGTGGTAAAAGGGAGGGGAGTGCTCAAAAAACCCCACATACCTGATGACCTAGTTCAGGGGCCAGCAAATTATGATGCACGGGCCAGGTCAGGCCACCGCCTGTTTTTGTGAACAAGGTTGTACTGGAACACGGTTACACTCATCCATTTCCGTGCTGTCTTTGGCGGGTTTTGCTCGGCAATGGCAGAGTGGAGTAGTTGCAGCAGAGACTGGTCCACCAAGCTGAAAATATTTCCTATCTGGCCTTTTATATAACAAATTGGAGGGAAATTGTGAAGGGCTTGACAAAGGGGAAAGGAAGCAAGAAAAAGCTGGAGTTAGATTCAAACTATTGAAATTTCACTCCGGCTCTATTGTGTGATGGCTGTGTGCCTTTGGGTAAGATTCTGGACTTTGCTCAGCCTCGATTTCCTCACCTGAATGGGGATAATAGTTCTTCTGTCATCGTTTGCTCTGAGGATTAAATAAAGCCCTATATGTAAAGTGCCGGCACAGGGCCCGACATAAAGCCAGGGCTCCATACATGCCATAGGCTACAGCCACAAAGTACCAGTTTTGGGTTTAAATCATGTTGGCTCAGGTAGAAGGGTTTTCTGTGTGCTTGAAGCCCTGTGGGTCGATGCCAGCTGCCCGGAGGCTCTCGCTGCTGTGTTCCACCCTGACAGCTGGGACAGCCCAGGGCAGTTGGATGTAATTAGCGTCACCCTGTTTCTCCCCGCATTCACCACTCCACACCACAAACCGAAGTCTAGATTGTTTCCCTCTTCTTCAAGAGGCAAGCAAATTCTCTAATCCAATCATTCATTCGCTCCAGTCTCAGAAAACTTCTGGAGCATCTAAGGAAACATCACCTAGGCTATGCAGTCGCCACCTTGCCTCTGCTTTGTTTTCTTATTCCAGATCACTCTTCCTCACCCAGTGCATAACCGGGATTGGGAATGGCAGAAGAAATCTACTCAGTAATAAATCTGTATCAGTCAAAATGCTTTGGGCTGCAAATAAAAGAAAGCCCAACTACATTTGGCTTCAGGAATGAGGACATTTATTAGTTTATTAGCTCTCATAAATCCAGAGGTAGGATGGTTCCAGGGTTGAGTAGTCATTGAGCTCAGAAACATCAATGAGGGCGTGTTCCTTCCATTGTGTTGGCTCATCCTCTTGGGCTGGCCTCCCTCATGGTCCCAGGATGGCTGCCCCAGCTCCAGTCATCATGTGCAGATTGCAACATCAAGAGCAGAGGCAGATTTCCTTGAAGCTAATGAAACTTAAGCTCAGGGTCCCTCACTTTCAAGGCCCCTTCAAGGCCTAGCAATGTGCTCAAGGGGCTGTACACTTTTGTGAAATTTTCAAAAATAAGATGTAATGTTCTCTTAAATTATATAAGCTTTAGACCTCACAAAATCTGGATCCACCTTGCTCCTGAGGTGGAAAAAAAGAACTGTCCTACTGAGGGTCCCTTTTCTAAGAACAAAGCAAAGCTTCCTGAGAGGCCCCTTCTTCCAAAACCACGCTCTTCCCTTTGCATTTCATTGGCCAAAACTGCATCACACTTCATGCTTTAATTGTCACTTGGTGTGTTGGCCCAGGTTCTCTAAGAAGCAGATGCTGAGATAAGATTAAACATACTAGAAATTTATTAGGAGAAATGCCTATGAGAGAAAATGGGAGGGAGCCAAAAGAGACAGGGAGAGCTGAGAGAGGCAGTGCAGGTCTGACCCCGAGTGAAGGGGGGCAAGAAGGAAGAAAGGTTGAGCAAAAGCATCTTACACGCAGTGCAGCCTAAGGAAAGTCCAGCAAGGTCCTTGCTGAGAACTCAAGGCAAAGTCACCTGTTAAGAGAGCCCCGTGCCTGCCAGTGGTCAGCCTGCCTTAGTATCCCTGCCACTCTGCCATTGGCTGGGAGCAGCCCATCGGAAACATGAGTCATCACCAAGGCAGTGATGGATTTTTGAGCAGAGCAGATGGACGGATGTCCAATGACATGCAGAGGCATGGTCTCAGGGCTACCACTTCCCTCAAGGGGAATGAGAACCCTAAGCTGGCGAAGACCAGTAAAAGTTCATCCCTGGAACAGGGGAGGGTCCAGCCTGCCTGGGAACTGGTCACTCAGAGCAGGAACAAAGGTGAGGATCTTAGTGGGCAGAAGGGAGGGACTGCTATGGGGAGGCAACAACGCTGTCTGCCAACCTCCCACCTCCTAGCAGATGGTCACTGAGCATGTCCATCTTAGCCAGACCTGAATCCGACAAGGCTGCTCTTTATCAGGGTTCCCCGACGCCAGGGCCAGCACAGTGTTAGCAAGGGAAGGAAGGAAAACAGCCACCCCCTTAGTCCTGTCCAGATCTCAGTATTTGTGACGAACCTGTTCTAAATGCTCTGGCCCCAGGTCTTTTCTGCACATCACCTGAGCTCAGGGCTAGGCTGCTTTTGTTTTTTTATTTTTGTGGGGGTATGAGCCTTGGTGGCCTGTGTCTATTCTAATTTGGCTAATTGCATGTTGCCTATTTCAAATCTCCCCCCACTGTTTCAATTACATAAAAACCTCTCCATGTTCTGCTTGGCAAATGAGGCTGTAGAGCACTTGGGGTCCTCCCCTTTGAGGGGAGGTGGGTATCATTAATTATGCATGAGGCGTGGCAAGTTGAACAAATCATTCGAATAACATTGTCGTACTCTTGTCAATGATTTGGGTACCAAGGAAATCGCACACAGGAGCCTGGATTATTACTGATGTCTCCTAACTGGTCCCCCTGCTTTCACTCTTGCCCCTTCTCTCTCTCTTCTATTCTCCACCCAACACCCAGAGCGATTCTGTTAAGATGCAGTTCAGATCTTGTCACTCCCAAGCTCAAATCCTTCTAATAGCTAAGCAATTACTTCTAGTAAAAGCCAAAGCCCTTATGCTGATCTACAAGGCCCTGCATGAGGGTTTCTGCAAACCCTGCCCCTGCAGCCAAATCCAGCTACCTGCTGTTTTTGTAAATAAAGTTTTGGAACACAGCCATGCCCATCATTTACATACATCTAAGGCTGCTTTCTTGCAGAGCTGAACGGTTGCAGCAGAGATCACGTGGCCTGCAAAGGCTAACATCTATCAACCCTTTGCAGGAAAAGCTTGACCACCCCTGTCATAGATGGTCCGCACTCCCTCCTTGCTCACTTGGCTCCATCCACACTCAGCTCTTTACTGTTCCTCTAACTCGGCCCCCATCCTCCACCTTGGCCATGACCCTGGCTGGTCCCTCAGTGGGAAAACTCTTCCCCTCGGTACCCTCACGACTTGCTCGTAACTTCCCTCGATTCTCGATTTGATACTCACCATCTAACTTGAGACTTCCCTGGTCACTTCTTTCAACTGCAACCCTTCATCTCCTGACACCCCCAATCCCCCTTCCATAGTTTATTTTTCCCCTCAGCACTTTTCATTAACATGTTGTGGGCAGTGGAAACGGCACTGGGTGTTAGACCGGTGGGGTTGGACCAGACCTGGGTTCAGCAACCTTGGGGCTTGAGTTTTGGCTAGGAAACAATTCAGAGTTGAGACTCGAAACCATAAGAGAACATTTATTTAGAAAATCGCAGAGGTAGAAGAAGTAATTCAAAGAAGAAATCGGCTTAGGAAACAAGTTATAGAGGCAAAGGAAGGGCCCTAGAAGCTTGGGAGTGTGGAAGGTAATGGTAATGCGCCTGGGTCGGGGAAGGGACCAGCTGCTCTCTTGAGGGAGAGCACACTGGGTCCTCCACCCTAAGGGCTTTAAGGGTGGAAATCTTAGGGGAGTTCCCAGGGGAAGATCTTAACAGAATATTTATCAGCTTTCTAGGTGTGTCTTTTCAGGGCCTAGGTCTCCACTGATTGATTGGTCTCCACGTTGTGGTTAGGATACAGAAGTCTCCGTTTCAAGGCTCGTGTGCAGCAGCACACAGCTACTAAATGGTAAAGCAGGACTTGAATCCTAGGTCGCTGATTCTAAAGCCTATGTGCCCCTAATCATATTCATTCATTAAGTCATTCAACAAATATATACTTACTGCTTACTGTGTGCCAGGCACTATTGTAATAATCATATTTCCTGTGTCGAGAAAATATTGCACAAGTGAAGGGTAGAACAAAGAAATTAAAATGCGTGTGCCCTATCTCTTTTTACCTGTGTTTTTCCTCTGAAAGTTTGTAGGTGAAGAACCCAGCTATGTGTCTTTGGTGTCATGTGTCTTATTTTAAATTTCTCAGTGTTTCACTCATATGCATATTATCTGTTTTCTGAGACTGTGAATTACTGGAGATTAGGGAGTCTTAGTCATTGTTGAGTTCCAACCTTAAGTTTGTCTGTAGTTAGAACAACGATGGATACACTGGGCTCAGTAAATTCCTATTAGATAAAACAAAATTAGTATCAGGCAAGGTTTGGGGCTGCAAGCAACAGATTTGTTCAGGAAAGGAATTTATTGGAAAGATATAGCTCACAGAACCAGCTTCATAACATAGGCAGGAACAAAGAGGTTGGATAGAAAAAATACAGCCAAGGTCGTGGCTGGTTGAGCTGCTACCACTGGTACCACCACTGCTGGCCGCTCAGTCTACCATTGCTGGACACTGCATGCGGATGTTCACTGCTGGACTACTGTATCAGCTAGGTTATGCTGCAGTGACAAATAGCCCTAACATCTCAATGGCTTAAATGACAAAGGTTCATCTCTCATGCCGATTATATTTTTGTAGTAGTGGGCAGGATGACTCTGCTCATCAGTCACTTAACATCCCAGGCCAATAGGGGCCTTATGCTTCTATGATCCCAGAACCTGGAAAAGGGAGGGGCATGAGGACAATTGCAGCTAACTAACTTAACCAGCTCTTAAAGATTCTTTCTGATATAATACATGCAACTGCATCTCACATTCACTGGCCAAAGCAAAGTTCATGACCACGCCTAATTTCTTAGTGGGTGGGGAAATGCAATTCTATTAAGTGACCAGAATGAGAATTTTTGTATTTGTGATCAGCTTTGATGACTGTACAAGTTCCAATTCCACTTCCACCACAAATGCTTGCTCGCTAGCTCTGTATTTTGCATGACTCACTTAAAATTCAAACTCCTGGTGGAATCATCCCACCAGCCAAGGTTGGGTCATGTCCAGTGCTTCATCAAGAATGCACATAATGGAGGGTACATGCTAGTTGGGCAAAAGGCCATGAACCTGCCAGAATTCTTCCCTATCTGTTTTGGTTAGAATCTGTACTGCTGATCAACGAAGCCTGCTTCTCCCAAGGGATTCTGAAGGGGATTCCCAGACTTGGGCTAAACTCTAAGCTCTTCAAGGAGATAGTGCTAGGTACTCAAAACATATTTTTTAAAAGAATAAATTAATAAAGGAATTATGTCTTACTATTCTTATGCCCTAAGATCTAGCACTCAGTACATATTAGTTCTACATGTTTCCTCAAGTGTTTTTTCTAAATGAAAAAGCTGTTACTTAGGAGGCTAAATGAGTATGGAAAATGCTGGGTTCATTCAGGCATTCTTTGTGGTAGGCAGCCTTTAAGCCAGTCAACGATTACATCTCCTGGTCAGCATGCTCTTGGGTAAGACCCTGGCCTTGGATGTGGGTTGAAGTTATTGATTAAAGTCTAACAAATAGAATGACAGAAGTGATGGAATATCAATTCCAATATTAGGTTATAAAAAGACTGTAGCTTCTATCTTGGGTGCCTTCCCTTGCCCTGTTGTTCAGAGGGAAGCCAGCTGTCATGCTGTGAGCTGCCCATGTGACAAGGAACTGAAGCCTCTAACCAATACAAGTGATCTTGAGATGACTGTGCCACAGCAGACACCTTAATGTAGCCTGTGAGACCCTGAGCGGAGGACCCCCCTTTAGCTGTGTCTGGATCCTTGACCCACAGAAACTGTGAGATAAAATGTTTGTTGTTTTAAATGACTAAGTTTGGGGGTAACTCTTTATCAGCCATAGATAACTAGAACATTCATTTATTCCATATATATCTAACAGCACTGTATGAAGCTCTTGGGACACATTAGTGAGCACAACAGATCTAATTTCTGCCCTTGTGGAGTTTAAATTAATTTAAACAGGTTTCTATGCTACAGAAATAGACAGAACCTTTAATATGCAAATGTTCATCATGAATCTCTAAGAGACGGAGAATGGGTCTCTAACTTACAAACTTTTTTTGCTTTGCATTTCATAGGGCTCATGTTTTATGAACTACACATTGGAAAATTCTCTATTAGCTAAATGAGTAAATGAATTAAAGTTGTAATTTTAAAGGCATAAGCTCCCCTGCAAAAATTTCAGGGGAGCTGAAGCATTTGTTTATTATAGGCTTAATAGCTATTCTTTTCCTGGACCCCATGCGCATACTCACTAATTTACTTAGCAAACATTGAGTATTTGCTACATTGTAAGACACTGCGAGCACTGAATTGTTGCTTGGGTGATGGAGCTGCCATATATCTCCTGAAGTATATTTGGAAATCCACTAATCGTTTCGTTTTGTGAATAATGGTTTAAGTCACAATATTTGGGCAAAGTGCAAAGGAGAAAACAAGTGGGACTGGCTAATGTTAAAATCAAACCCTTGCTGAAACAGTAATGTGTGCTGAAGCAAGCATTGTCCTCAATGAGAGGAGACATAATTAGTATTGAAACAGGGCTTGAAGCACTTCATCAGACTGTATTTAAAACGTTTAAAGAACTCTTGGAACAAATAAAGCCCTGAAAAGATCTTTCAAATTGAAATGAATTCTTGGCATGCTTTTCCCTCAACTACCAGGGCTCTCCCCACAACAGCCGCTCAGAGAAGCCCAGGGAAGCAGGACTTTTGTCTTAACTGCCTAACATGAAGCAAGTGTTTTATACTTTGGATGGAAAGCAGGAAGGAAAAGGGCCCCTTATTTACGAAATAGATTTAAATGGCAATCCTATGTTGTCTTTGGTGCACTGCTCCTTGAGAATTCATGTGTCATTTCCAGATGTAATGTAGCAAATGCCCAGGACTCACGTCTCAGCAAACAATGTTTTGTGTCTATCCTGGGAAGGCAGTTGGGGTCTGGTCTAGAAATAAGGCAGCGCTGGTGTAGGCAAAGGTGCAGAGAAACAAGATGGATTGAAGATTTGGAAGTAAAATGTGAAGACAGGAGAGAAAATAAAGGATAGTAGTTACCCTTTATCCTGCAGGGCAGAACTTTCTAACCTACCGACCTTAAAGGGAAGAACTGACAAATTTAGCCAGGAGAAAATAAAAATCGTATGCTAGCTAGCTAATGAATAAATAAACATATAAATAAATGTAAAGGAGGAAATGGTAAGCCATGGAGAATTACCCACAATACATATGCCAGAGAAAGAATATTTTTATTCTATGAGTAGTTCTTAACAATTGTTAAGGAAAAGACAAACATCTTAGTACTTAACCCCCCCCCCCCCCCAAGAAATGATGTAAACAAGGTAATCCTTACAAGCAAAGATATG
Organism: Miniopterus schreibersii; assembly: GCF_964146895.1. Taxonomy (NCBI): domain Eukaryota; kingdom Metazoa; phylum Chordata; class Mammalia; order Chiroptera; family Miniopteridae; genus Miniopterus; species Miniopterus schreibersii. The sequence goes on from NC_138102.1 coordinate 177,032,581, forward strand.
AAGGAGACCTACGTGAACAGCTTCTGGGGTGATCAGATAGACGTGAGGCACTATATTGAGAGGTAATAGCATAACGGTAGACTCTATGCTGAGAGACTAGATAATGGCACAGTCTCTGGATTCAGGCTGCCTGGTGGCTGCTCCCTAGTTGTATGACCTTCAGCAGGCTGCTGAACCGCTCTGTGCCTCAGTTTCCTCATCTATAAAATGAAGGTTTTAGGGTTGTTGTAAAGGGATAGTACCTTGCACATCAGGAATGGTATATAAATGTTAGCAGTTACTATTTCTCTTATTAAATTGATAAATACCCAAAATGAGAATAGCAGAGGTTCGACACCTCTTGGACACTGCTGGTGGATACAATTGGTTCAGTCTTCTTAGCATCATGCATCAGGCTTTTAGAATGTCTCGTTGCCTTGGACCAAATTCCACTGTAGGAATTTTTCCTAAGGAAATAAGAAGTAGAATTTATGTATAAAGAAGTAGCTGTAAAGACCTTTTTCAGAGCTATGTACAATTATGTAATACTGAAAGAATCTAAATGTCCAACAATAATAGATTCTTTGAACAAATTATTGAACATCCATTCAGTAGAATTCCATGTAGTAATTAGACGATATAAGGAAAACCACTATAAAGGACACTTTGGGGACAATTGAAATATGAATTATATTTTAGAAAATGTTATTATATCAATGTTATTTCTTAGATGTGATAATGGTCTTACAGCTCCCCGTAAGAGATTGTAGGAAGCATACTGAAGTGTTGTGTTCTTTATAGCTTACTTTCAAACACACGCACACACCCTTCTCTCTCTGAGAGAGAGAAAACAGATGTTAGCAATGGTGAATCAGGGTAAGCGATGGTAGGTGAAGTGTTAATTTTATCAATTTTTCTCTTTGAAATTTTATAAGATAAAGAGTTGGGAAAATGTAAAAAAAATGACAGGAAGAAGTGATAAATTTTAATGGAAAAGAGTAGTTTACAAATCTATATATACAATATTATCTCATTTTTTATTAAAAGATTAAGATTAGCTAACAGTAGCTGGCATTTATTGGAGTCATTCTCTGTTCCAGGCACTATGACAAAGTACTTATGCATATTGTCTCTGTGGTAAAACCCCATGAGGTTATGAGGCATGATTTTCCCCACATAAAAAAATAATAGATGGAAACTCAGAGGTTAAAACTTATCCAAAAACCACATAGCCAGCCACTGGTACTTAAACATGGGTCCTTATGACCCAGTTCCACATTCTTTAACTACTAGTTTGTTGCACAGAGAAAAGAGCAGAAGGCTGCTATAGCTCCTGATGATGATAATCATTATAGCTAATAATTATCAATAAGGGCTGTAATTGATGTACATTTAAAGAAGCAGAACAAAGAAAGAGGCTAGTTCTGTAGGGAAGAACAGGAGGAGTGTGGTAGTTCTTACCAAAGTGGTAACATCTGAGATGGGCTTTGAAGGATGCATAGGAGTCCACCAGGCAAAGAAAAAAAAGGCATTCAATGTAGAGGGAACAGAATGAATGAAGACACAATGTACTTAGAAACTACACTTTGTCTGTAAAGAGTATAGGGACAGGTAACCAGGGCAGATAGCAGCAAATGAGACTGGGTAGAGAGGCCAGAACTACTCTTTTCTGATGGTGATGGGAGTTGTTTTAGAAAAATGACCCAGGCAGCAGAGTAGAAGTGTCTGGATGGGAAAAAGAGACTGGGAGTGGAGAGATCAAATGAGGAGGCAATGAATGATTTTACCAGGGTAAGGACAGTGGGACCAAAGAGGGGACACAATCAAAGCTTCCAGATCTGAAAGTTTGCAGCATTACTTTGGACACTCCATGACAGACACGTCTTGAAATATCATCTTATCCTCCTAAACTTGTCCTTTGCTTGTCTGTGCTCATATCCACACCTGCCCTTCTCCTGCTCTGCTTTGTCTACTTAATATCACAGGGCTTCCCAGACTTCCTCACCCTCCAACTTCTTGATGGGTTTGGCCAATGGGATGAACTTGCAGAAGGTGGAGGTCCAGGAGGTGGGGACAGCCTAGGGTTTTTCAGTCCCTCTCTATGTCTGCCTCCAGTTTTGTTCCTGGCAGCAGCTGTGTCTCATCCATGAGCCCAGACCCGGCCAGGTAGCCCTTCCCAACATGGAGCTACCTCTCCGTGTGGGTCTAGATCCTGTCACATGGCTTGGTTCCTGGACTCTGGTAACACCATCATCTCCCCATCCCTCCAGCCCTGGAGGTGGCAGATCCTTCTTGCTGATGCTCCTTTCTTGGTTGTTTCCTTCCTGTCCTATGTACCTCCTCAGCTCTCCTGTCCTCTCCCTGATTCTTTGCATTAAATTCCTTCCAATTGAACCTAGAGTGGTTTCTGTTTCCTGGCTGGATCCCCCACCTAGAGCAGAAGTTCCTAATGGACAGAACTGGAGCTCTCCATCTTTAGAATTCCAATTATCATATTAATAGACTATTAGGAAACTCCTGGATGGTATCTGGGGTCAGTGAACTGCTGATATTATATAGCAATTGTATACAAGTCACGCTTATGCACATATAAGCACTTTTCTAGGGAGAGAACTGGTAGCTTTATCGGTTTATCAAAGGATTCATGCTCACAAGACACGAGAATCACTGCTATGACGATCACACTTAGATTGGGATCTGCTCTGAAAGCCTCCTTATATTGACAGGTACAACTATACCCTTGCTTAGAAGTTACATTTTAAAGCTCTTTGAGCTGTGTGACCTATCTGCTCTGCAAATGAGCACGCTATTATGTTGACTCTGTGATTCCTTCTTTCAGGAGAAAGTTCTGAAGAAGTGGGCACATGCTTCCCTTTCTGATGTGGAGCAGGCTGAAACAGGTGGACTCGCTGACAGTCTTCACCCAGTAATAGCGTCTTCCACTCACAAAGACATTTTCAGAGCCAAGGGATCATCACTGAGCTTCACACACACTGACTGTGTGAAGGAAATAGCTGATATTTGCAAGGGGCTTGCTCAGAAATGGTGCAGCGTAACACACACAATCTGTTAATTCAGCTGTGTAATCCTTGAACTTCCCCTTTGCTGAAACTCACTGTACTTGCAGCTCGTATTGATGTCTGTCTTTGGACTAAAAGCTCAACAAGAGCAGGACCCAGAAGGGAGGTGGAGACTCCATAGCGACTCCCTCTAACCACAGCCATCACTGTGCCTGATGTGTAATAAAAGTAACCAACACTGTGAGCATTTACAGGGCTACTGGCCAGGCTCTGTTCTAATGATCTCATCTAATCTCACAGGCAGCCTACAAGCATGTGGTTTCATCCCAAGTTAAAGATGAAGAATGAAGGCGTGGAGAGGCTGAGGAACTTGCTCAAGGTTACACAGCTAGGAAGTAGTGGAGCCACGCTTCACGCCTAAGTGGCCTTGCTACTTTTGCTCAGTAGATGCATGAGGAACATATGATGAAGGCCCTACATGGGTGAGTCCAGCTGAATCAGGCTGGCTCACATTGTGGTGGTTGGGTTAGTTGCTATGCTTGCTGTTTGGCTTCTAGAATGCTGAAGGACAAAGAATTATATATTAGCACTCTGACTGACAGGTAGTTTTCTGAATAATGGGCAGAAAATAATTTAATTTTCTTTTGAAAATAGCTTTCTGGCTGTGGTAAAAAAAATACGCGTTTATCATAAAAAGTTCAGAAGTACGAAGAAGAAAATTAAAAATCACCAGAGAACAAAAGAAAATGAAGACATCAGGGATAGGACTGGAATCAATAAAACTCATTCAAAAATCCCCCAAAATCCAACAAGCTAGTTATAGCTATTCCTTTCATCATTTCAGGCAAGTTCACCTACTTAGACAGGCAAAACCTCAGAGATATTGTGGGGTTTTTTTTTCAGACCACCGCAATAAAGTGAGTTGTAATCTTTTTTTTGTTGGTGGAGAGTTGTGCCTTCAATTTGTAAAAATGCAACATCTATGAAGTGCAATAAAGCAAAGGGCAATGAATCGAGGCACAGCTGTATACACATTTAGCTCTATGTGAAACATTTTACATAAATGGGATCATATTATATATGCAATTCCAAACCCTATTTTCCAACATTTCTTCCCTAATCAATATGTTGTGGAAATAAAGATCACCATCATTATTCTTTGCCACTGCCTTGTATTCGCTTGGATGAATTACTGTAATTCATTTCATCAGGCCTCACTGAAAGACACTGAGGTTGTTTCCCAAAGTTATGTTAGAACAACATTACCAAGAGCATCCTGTATACTTCTGAAAAATTCCCAAGGATCACCTTGGATAACACCAGAAGGTGTGGCTCTGGGAAATCACAAGGAACACCGCTGACATTCTGATATGTGGTGGCCAACTACCCTCCCAAAAGATTGCCTCAATTTATGCCTCATTATGATTGACTTTATAAATCTTTGCTGATGTGATAGGCAAAACAGTCCCAGTGCTTTAATTTCTGGCTTTTTGTTTCTTTAGCATGTGTTTATTGTGTGTCTGTGTTTCTTAGAGGATAACACACATAAGACTTCTAGTTTTGAAGAAGTGAGGTATTCATGCACAGAGGGTCATCACAGCATTATTACAGCAGTTTGCAAACAGAAACAACCAAACAGGGACTCAAAACACACCAGTGAAGGTATAAACATATGTTGGAATATTTTGCAGCCACACAAAGAAGAATATTTTGGATGATTATTTAGTAGCATGGGGAATGATTATACTATCAAATTTGAGGAAATTTCTTGAGGAAAAAAATTAAAATGCAAAATAACCTGCAGAATAATTCCAACTCTTAAAATATGTATGCTTAGAGGAAAAAAGATGGGAAAAATTTAGGAAGACTAGGAAAAATTTCCTCGTAGAGGCAAATATGAGTTGTTAATGTTGATGACTTCTGTGAGATGGAATTTTGGATGATTTGAATTTTCTTCTCTATACTTTGCAGACACTGAGTTTCCTGAGAGTGTGGGGCTAATATTTAACATTTGGTTGATGTGGTTATTACCTTCAGTGGTTTTCAGGTCACTCAGACTCAGATGCTTCACATTATCGTTAATGGTTTCTTTTAGCAAATTAAGTGGACATATGCTTTGGGTAGTCACAATACTATGAACATGCTCATTAGTACTAGCACTGTGTTAGGGGCAAGATCCCAGCTTTCCAGGAGTGTGCCCTCTGGAAAGTGAGAGAAGGCATGTGCATAACACCTGTGGTGTGAAAGGAGCGAGCACATCTACTGACAATTAGGGAACCTCCTAGAGGAGGGAGCATTACAGTTCAGCTTGAAGGAAAAGTTGGATTTTACATGTAACATTTGTCATTTTTTGTCTGACTCTCTAAGAAATAACTGTTTATTGTAGAAAATAGAAAAGTGCAGATGATGGTAATAGACATTTATAGGGTTATTATTATGTGTGGGACACTGTGTTAAATCCTGTATATGGAAAAATGTCATTTAACCCCCACCATGGGTGTGATTATTTTGTGCATTCCAAAATCAAGAAAAGGGAGCATAAAAGAGATTGAGTGGCCCTGGCTGTGTGGCTCAGCTGGTTGGGCATCGACCCATGCCCTGAAAGGTTGCCAGTTTGATTCCCGGTTGGGGCACATGCCTGGGTTGCAGGCTCCATACCTGGTAGGGTGTGCAGGAGGCAGCTGATCTGTTTCCCTCTCACATAGATGTTTCTCTCTCTTTCTCTCTCTCTCAAAATCAATATAAAACCTTATAAAACAAAAAAAGATTGAGTGGACACTGGACACATGATCAGAAAACTGGCAGAAGCAGTACTAGAACCCAAGTCAACCTGGTGCCACAGAAGAAATTAAATCCGCATTAAGCCCACTGCTTTCCAGTCTCTTTGCCCCCATGCACAAGGCTTTTCCAGGGTTCTCTTGCTGCCTGCACTCTGCTAAGTGATCCTCACTCAAGCATTGTCAGTGCATAGGTGTAACTGAAGGCATACGAGTGGATGAACTCACAGGGAAACATGCAGAGGAGAAGAGAAAAGGCCCTGGGAATAAACCCTGAGTAACAGAGATAGAGACACCTTCCCAGGTCTGGGCTGGGTGAAGAGCAGGCAGCATGGAGGAAAACTTCATAGGGGTGGTAATCTTGGAGCTGAATCTTAGAGACTGAGAAGTTTGCCAGGTGGAGAAGAGGAGGACAAATGTCCTGAGCAAAGGGACAACATGGTAACTTGGAAACCCAGCAAGTGATTTCAGTATAGCTGGAGCACAGGGTGTGTGTCTGTGTGTTCATTCATGGGTGTGCAGGTATCTGTGTAGGTCTGTGAGTATATCTGTGTCTGTGTCTCTATGTGAGTGAATATATATTCAGGAGGCTAGAGTGAGATGGAGAGGCTACAGAGGAAGGCAGGGTTCAGATCATTAAAGACCATATGTATTAAATGGGTTTCCAGAGAAATGTGTGTGTGTGTGTATCCTATTGGTTCTGATTCTCTGGAAAAACAGAAAAAAATAGTTTTATTATGAGTAATTGACTCATGGGATTATACAGACTGAGATGCCCCATAATTCGATGTTTGCAAGCTAGGGACCCAGAAAAGCTAGTGCTATAATTTAGTTCAAGTCCAAAGACCCAAGAATCAGGGGAACAGATGATGTCAATTCCAGTCCAAGGTCTAGAGATGAGATAAGCTGTCCCAGCTTAATTGGTGATAGGAAAAACCACATGGAGGATCCAAATGATAAACTCTTCTGGAAAGATTCTCAGATATACCCAGAAACAATGTTGAAACTGTGCAACTGTGGCCCGCTCAAGTTAACACATAAAATTAACCATCACAATCCCTTCTGAAAGGCTTGCAATATTATGGAAAACAAGTTTGGGAACAGAGTAGAGAGATCGGTGAAGGCCAGCTAATCAATACAAACTTCATTTATCTAGAGGGCAATGCGGAACCTTTTAATTTTTTTTTTTAAGAGGAATTACAAGATCAGAACTGTGCTTTTGGAAGATTCTTGGACTGACTGGATGGTTTGGAGAAAGAAGAGGCAGGAGAGAAGGAAACCAGTTGGTAGAATATAATAATAGTCAAAGTGAGAGGTGATGAGATACATTATTAGGATGGTGGCTACAGGGTGAGGGTGGTTCACCGACCTGAATGAAGGGAAGGGTGATGGTGGATTTGGGTTGACAGATGCGAGAAACATCAGGCAACCTACTGGGTTATCTGGGAAAGTCTATTGTCCAGCAATCAAACCAACAGTTCAAAAGTAGGTCCTTCCTTCATCCACCCGTTTACAACAAATATTTACTGAGGGCCTATGCATGGGGAGCCCCTAGTCCAATGTGCAACCTAGACAATTTATGAGACTGAAACAACCTAGTGTTACAAGAGCCGGGAGATCAAGGGTCTCAGAAGGGGGGGGGGCGCTCAGTCCAAGCACCCAAGCCAGCACTGAAGGATCTGGGTTACCTTCCTACAGGAGGGGACTTCCAAGTTAAAAATTCTGGGGTAGATGAGAGAGTTTCCTCCCCCAGGCAGAGACGTTGTTTGGGAGCTGGGGATCCCCAGTTAAAGAAGATAATGGTTTCTGGCCTGGTGGGTGGACACAAACAAGACAACACCATTTGATATAAATGCAGCCGAGTCATGTACAGGGGTACCTCGGTTTTCCAAGGTAATCGGTTCCGGATGACCTCTCAGTTCTGAAACCTTCGAAAACCGAGGGATCCACAGCGCGGGGCTAGGCCTCAAGATCTTGCAGTGGCGGAAGCCGGGGGCACATTCCACTTCCGAGGCGTGTGGGAAACCGAAGCATTTACTTCCGGGTTCACGCCGTGGGTAACCGGAAATGCTCCTCAACCGGAGACCTTCAGGTACCACTGTATATATGTTGTATGTTTATCTAGTCAAACAGTAAACTCCCCTCCGTGCAAATTTACCCCTTTTAAGGCTGAGCTGCTCAGAACCATACCCACGGGGGGGGGGGGGGGCAAAGTGGGACACGAGCTGTCCCTCCAGCGCAGCCGGGCGTTGAAGGACGGGCGCAGGGCCTTCTCGGCTACTGAAAGGAACCCAGCTACCGCGCCCTGGTGGCGGCGGCCAGTGTCCAGCGCTTCGGCCTTCCAGGCTGTCATCTCTCTGGACCCTCAGCTCGCGTGGTGTCTTACTTTCCTCCACACTGGGGCAAACGGGCTGAAGAGGGCCTCATTCATTGGTTTGGGTACCCAGAGGTGAGGGATTGTGGAGAGAAAAAGCACGCTTCGTGTAGTACAGAAAAAAGGAAGTGAAATCCGAAACGCGGCGGCAGGCAGAGCGACCCTGGCAGACACGGAGAAACATCTAAGGGGAGCATACCTCGGTGGGGGGACTCACCTGCCCAACCCACCGCCTTCCCGCTCCGCTACCACAGCTGGAGCCTGAGGGGCAGGGACAGCAGCAGGGACTTCTGCGTCCCTACGCTCGCACAGCCCCCCCCCCCCCAAATTCCCAGGCCGCTGCTCCCCACTTCCTGCAGCCTAGATTACAGCCTGGGGGCGTGTGTGAGTGGCTGGGATGCGCGGAGCTGAGGAATTAAAAAAAAAAAAAAGAAAAAAAAAAAGAAAGGCAGCGAGGTAATTAGCATCCTCTGATCCCATTGGCTCTCCTCGGGTCCTGTTTTACATACGCCCGCCCCGCGGGCTGCCCAGGGTTTTGCGGGGTTTGGCAGGGTTTGCTGCTGCCGCGGTCTCTGCTGCACTTCAGTGCGGGGCGGGCGCCGAGAGAACCCCGTGCGGAGATCTGGGAACCGGGAGCCCGGAGCCTGGAGCCAGCTGCCAGCGGAGCTGCTGCTGCGGCGGCGGCATCTGAAGCGATTTCCGTCTTACGAACACTGAGGCCGGCGCCCGGCGGCTTGTGCACCCAGCCGGGCCCAGGAAGGAGAGGATCAGATACTTTTTATTTTATTTTGGAAGAAAGGGGCGAGTCTGGGTGTGAGCTTGCCTCCCGGCCTGGCCCGCTCCTCAGCGCGCCCCAGCTCCGGCCCGGGCTCTGGAAGATGACTCCGGAGTCTGCCCTGTGTATTCCAGCGGCGGCGGCTCGGGGAGGCAGCGGAAAGTAGTAACACTTGGTAGTAGCGGCTGGTGGAAAAGTGAGCCGAGTCGCGGCGGACTCGGCTCTCCCCGCGCCCCGGCGCCCGCTGCCTCTCGCTGCTCCTTCCTCTCGGTTCTCCGGCGGCCGCAGCATGAAGTGGCGCAGCGATGGCAAGGAGAGGTAAGAAGCCCATAGTCCGAACGCTGGAGGATCTGACGCTGGACTCGGGTTATGGTGGAGCGGCGGACTCGGTGCGCTCCTCCAACTTGTCCCTGTGCTGTTCCGACTCGCACCCGGCGTCCCCGTATGGCGGGAGCTGCTGGCCGCCTCTAGCTGACTCCATGCACAGCCGGCACAACAGCTTTGACACCGTCAACACTGCCCTGGTGGAAGACTCCGAAGGGCTGGACTGCGCGGGCCAGCACTGCTCGCGGCTGCTGCCGGACCTCGACGAGGTCCCCTGGACCCTCCAGGAGCTGGAGGCGCTGCTGCTGCGCTCCCGGGACCCCCGGGCAGGCCCGGCGGCCCCAGGTGGCCTGCCCAAAGACGCGCTGGCCAAGCTGTCGATGCTGGTGAGCCGGGCGCTTGTACGCATCGCCAAAGAGGCGCAGCGCCTGAGCCTGCGCTTCGCTAAGTGCACCAAGTACGAGATCCAGAGCGCCATGGAGATAGTGCTGTCCTGGGGCCTGGCGGCGCACTGCACGGCCGCCGCACTGGCCGCGCTGTCCCTCTACAACATGAGCAGTGCCGGCGGCGACCGCCTGGGCCGTGGCAAGTCAGCGCGCTGCGGCCTCACCTTCTCCGTGGGCCGCGTGTACCGCTGGATGGTGGACAGCCGCGTGGCGCTGCGCATCCACGAGCACGCCGCCATCTACCTGACGGCCTGCATGGAGAGCCTCTTCCGGGACATCTACGCGCGGGTCGTGGCCTCCGGGTTGCCCCGGAGTTGCAGCGGCCCCAGCTCGGGTTCCAGCTCCGGCCCAGGCCCTGGCTCGGGCCCCAACGCGGCCCCGGCGGCGGATAAGGAGCGGGAGGCACCCGGAGGGGGAGCGGCGAGCGGCGGCGCCTGCAGCGCAGCCAGCAGCGCCAGCGGGGGCAGCAGCTGTTGCGCCCCGCCGGCCGCCACTGCCACAGCCGCGGCAGCCCCACCGGCCGCGGTCGCCAACCACCACCACCACCACCACCACACGCTGCACGAGGCGCCCAAGTTCACCGTGGAGACGCTGGAGCACACGGTCAACAACGACGCCGAGATCTGGGGGCTCCTGCAGCCCTACCAGCACCTCATCTGCGGGAAGAACGCCAGCGGTAAGTGGCCGTGAGAGTGCCGCTCAACGTGGCCAAGTCTCGTGGCAAGTTTGCCTCGTGCTCCCCTCCCGAGTCGTTCGGGCCACCCGCTGCCGTCCCAAGCTTCTTAGGGGACCTCCGAGCTGGAGGTGGCCGGAAACTCCCGGTTTCCCTCCTGTGCTCAGGCCCCTAACGTCCCAAGTCCAAGAGCTCGCGGTTCCGCCCCCACTGCGGGGCGCGGCGGCGGCTGCCTCCTGCATGCTGTGGGAAGAACCCAACACCCTTTTGGGGGACAGGTTTGCGACCATTTGCGCCTAGTACACATTTCTGCCAGAGCTCTGTTTTTTTGACCTTGAAGATGCCAAATTCTCTGGCGCACGAGTTTCCCTCCCTGGAATTCTCGAGGAGGCGCATTCTTTCCTCCGCCGTCCGGTTCATGTACTTCGCCTGCGCCCTTAGGGACACTGTCCGCGCCGGGGTGGAGAGGCCCCGCGGCCGTAAAGGCAGAACGTTTGAGAGCTCGCTTGTCTTAGAGACAGCGGGGGAGAGGTGTGCGAGGTGAGGGGGTGGAGCGGGGAGTCTTATAGGTCCCAAGTTTTTCCGTGGCAGTTTTTGAGGGCCAGAGCGCACAACTAGTGGGCTCTGCGCACTGGACACCCCCTTCCCCAATTCCCACCTCCCAGCTCTGGCCGCTTTTGCAGGCAGCTGCAGCTGTTACCAGCCGGCTTGAGGAGCACCTCCAGGGACCCGGGCAGGATGGGAGTGGGGCGGGGTTCTGGAGGGGCTTGTCAGTTTAGGGCGTGGTTTTCAGCAGGTTCCGTCATTCCTCCGCAGCCCGGTTTTGGATGCAGGAACTGGGTGGGATTGAACCCGCAGTTTTGGCGGCGGAGGGGGTGGGGCCGGGGGGCTCCTGTTTTCGAGAGCTCGAGCTGGCGGCCCTGCCTGTCTGTGAAAGCCGGAGCTAAACACTTCAAAGCTTCAGTTTTCCACAGGAAATGGTAGAAGTGTAACTGGAGAGTCTAAAAGCGAAATAAAACTTTGTTTTATATTCGGCGGTTTGGCCGGAGGTTGCATGGTTGGAGCCCAAATGCAGTCTTTCTGGGCAGTTTTCGTTCATGTTGCTGCCTGTCCATTTCCTGGGGGCTGGAGATGTGAGGCGGGTGCTGCCTGGCCTCTCGGGGTACCAAACGTGTACATGCGAATGTGTGCGTGTTTGTGAGTCTCTGTGTGCGCGTGAGCGTGTGCGCGGCAGTCGTGGGTGTGTTAACTGTGCCTGTGAGTGCGCGCAGGAGCGAGCAGGCGCGCGGGGCGAGAGGCTCCGGCAGTAGCTCTTCCGAAACCGACCCTCCAGCTCGCAGTCCCTTCACCTGGCTTCGATCATCGTTAGGGGAGGGGAAGGAAGGAGCAAAGCGGGGGTGGGGAGGGCGGGGTCGAGACTTCCGCGTCGATCCCCGAGACTCCTCGCAATCTCTTAGCCCGAGCCCTGCCCCCTCTGCAGCCAGTCGAGGGCTCAAACCTTAAAGATTGGGTATCTTCGATGCTCCCGCCACCCACCCACGAGAAATCCTGACCCAGATGGAACACCTGGGAGAAGACGTTGGTCTTTGTGCTTCTGTAGAAGCGGTTGGATACACCTGCAAAACCCAGGAGCTTGGACTGGACTGGATTGCTCTTTGTTTGGAACCCTAGCCCCACAAAAAGCGCAGAAGGGCTGAATTTTCTTCCCACTACGTGTACCCATTGCCCTTGTTCTCACCTTGCCCATCACAATCGTTCTTTGCTACTTACTGTTCCCCCCTTACCCCAGCCCTTATACCCAGCTGGAGCTGGAACCTCCTCTTTTCCCCTCCTTTCCTTTGGCAGTAAGGAGCAGTCCCCTTAGAAAGCTCCAGCTTGGGAATCTGGGCACCCTGCTCCACCTCTGTCTGCCATTCTTTTGAAGTTATGACCTTGGGTGACTGGCTTTCCTTTTCTGGGCCTCAGTGTCCACATCTGTAAAATAAGGGTGGAGATCTGTAAGACACCCCCAGGTCCTCTTGTAGCTCCATCTGTTTGTGTTAGTAGCCTCTCTTATTTTTTCAAGCTGGTTTTACTTTTATGATCTTGAACATCTTCTAAAGACAGTGTTTGTGTTTATCCTTTTGGGAGTAAGTATAGTTTAAGGAAGGAGAAGCCCACAGCATTGGTTTTGGGCAGGGTGAGTGTGTGGTGGTTGGGGTTTGCTGCCATCACAGGGTTTCCCACACAGCTTAACTCCTGGGTTTCAGGGCCCCTTCAGCCATCTCTTAGTCTGAGATATACTCTAATTTCATTGTGACCTCTTTTTTCTGGGCTTGTTTAAGATGGCAGGTCATTTATGCAGAAGAGTTAAGGAATGAGCAATTAATTTCTTAGGTATTTGAAACATACATTAAACATCACATCTATTTCTTAAACTATTTTGCATGGCAGTCTTTCCATGATCTGCAGGGCTTATGAAAGGGCTCATGCCTTACGTAATCAGTTTTTCCCCTTTAACTCAGTAGCATCACTTATCCATTCATTTGTGAATTCATTTGTTCAGCAATATTTATTGAGCAATTCTGAATCTAAGGACTGAAGAAGTAGTGAAGTACAGAGGCAATAACAGCTAACAGGCATCCAGCATCACTCTGTATGTTGACCCATCTGATCTTCAACACTGTCTTGAAAAGGTACTGCTATTATCCCCATTATACAGAAGAGGAAACTGAGGCATGGGGAACTTAAGTATCTTGCTTAAGTGTCTTGCTCTTTAGTGACAGATGAATTCCCTGCCTTCAGGCCACCCTTCCTGCCCTTCATTACAGACACAGTTGAAGAGACCCTTCACAGCCTGATGATGTTCTTCCTGTCTCAATTTATACACCTTTTGTTCCTACCAAACTGAACTGGGCAGTACCAGATCTTACATTTTCACATCCCCTGCCAAGCCTAAGAGAGGGCCTAGTACACAGTTGGAGCTTCTTAGATGCCTGTTGAGTTGAGCAAGCTATTGTATTATATTATGCAATGATGCCCTGAAAGAAGCTATTGATTTGTGAGTTTCTTGACTCATCTTTTCAAGTCTTTTTTTCTACCTTGGTTGCCCCTTCTTCTTGCTATCTCTGCACCTGTCCACCCTTCCAATTTGCTGCCAAAGCCTGAGGAATCATGAAACTAGTCACATGGAACTCAACTGAGAAAAAGATAATTGGCTCTAAGTAAGGGCTTGGTCGCTCTCAAAACGTCACAGGCAAGAGCTTAGGGTATGAGGTTTGTGGTGATTGGTTTGCTCTTGAGGGCTGGTTTTTAATGTTGATTTTTTAGTCGTTTTGAAGAGCTAGGGAACCCAGTGAGTGTTGCATTTCTCTGGGCTTTTGGAATTTGGCTTGATTGATTTTGCTAAAGCTAAATGAGGAGCGGACAGAAGTGTTTCACCATGCTGGTGTATGTGCTAGTCTTGTTACCTTAAACCACTTGTGAGCTGGCCCGGTCCCGCTCACCCTTGAAGACTGGGCTCAGGAATGATCTTTCAGGCATCTCTGTGAGGGCCTCCTTGCTGAAACCCCTCCCCCACTTCCCATACCTGGCTGGCGCCTTCACAGCCCTTTCCCTAGTCCTTGAGAATCCTGACTCGCTTTTAAGTGTTTCCCCATTGTACTGTGGCACCTTCTGTGCAAACTTGTGTCTTACTCATCTGTTTCTCCTTCCATATCTCAGCACGACAGCTAGCACTTATAGGTACTGAGTACTGTTTGTTGAGTGGATATAACTGGCCCATTAAATCTTTGGGATTTAAAATTTGCCCATCAACATCTGCAGTCACCATCTGTAAAGGCTTCTGAAGTCAGACCTCTTGGATTTGAATTCCAAGGCTGCAGTTTTCTAGTTGTGTGTTCTTAGATATGTTATTTAGCCTCTCTGAGCCTCAGTGTCCTCAGCTGTAACATGAAAATAACAATGATAAGGACTAAATGAGATTATGTATATAAGGGTATTAGAGTCTGGTGCCTGGCACATGATAGAGGCCAAAATCCAGACATAATCGTATCTCTTATTTCTGTCTCATCCAGATTAACTAGTCCCAGTGTGGTCAGTGTGGATAGAGCCAGCAGGGTGCAGAATTTTAACTGGATCCCCCATCAAATAATTCAGAGTTCCCACTTCAGGGATTGACCCCATGGGCACAGCCCCACTGCCTAAGTTGCAAAAAGATTGTTTTGGTCAAAGGAAAGTAGCTCATTTTATTTGTTGTATTTTTTTTTAAAGGCATTGTTAATGAAAGGGCACCAAGGAACTCTCTGGGGTGTTAGAAATGCCCCTTATGTGAATAGGAGTGTGGGTTCAGAGGTACATGGTTTTGTCTAAATGCATTTGCCTTGTAAATTTTAGATATGTGCATTTCACTGCATTGCAAAATATACTTCAGTAAAAAAAGACATACAAAAAAAGAAAAGCCTTAGGCATCGTTGAATGAACTTTTGTTTTAAATGCAGAAAGAATCTGAAGGGAAGACTGGAAGAGGCAGTGTGGTGTGATGAAAGGGAGAGACCCTGGCCTTGAATTTCAGCTCTGCCACTTTATAAAAAGTGACTTAGTTTCGCCTGGCTGGCATGGCTCAGTGGTTGAGTGTTGACTGATGAACCAGGAGGTCACGGTTGATTCCAGGTCAGGGCACATTCTGGGGTTTTAGGCTCCATCCCCAGTGGGGGGGTGTGCAGGAGGCAGCTGATCAGTGACTCTCATCATTGATGTTTCTACCTCTCTTTCCCTCTCCCTTCCTCTCTCTGAAATCAATAAAAACATGTTTGAAAGAAAGAAGAAGAAAAAAGTGACTTAATTTTGCTGAATTTGGTTTTCTCATCTCTACAGAGAGGATTACCAAAAATAATAAATAAGTAAATAAATAAATGCCATAAAAAGGAAGAAAACGCAAACCTCCCACATAGGGCGATTAAAAGTATTAAATCAGATCAAGAATGTGAACACCCCTGCCACATAGTAGGTACTCTATAATAATGACTTCCTTTAAAAAAAACATTATTCAGGCTGCTGATAATAACAATGCTTTGGGGATTTTGAATAGTCTCTTTCATTTCAGGGATCCCCAATCATTTTATAAACATTAATTAACATGAGCCTCATCTCTCCAACACTTGCTTGGTGGGTTGGGTGATTTTCAGGTCTTTTGTTTTACTATTGCCCCATAGATTGTGGTTCTGCACTAAATTCTTATTCGGCAGTTTTCCTGTCCCTGGACTGGTTGTGCTGTTCTGTGGTGCATCGTCGCTGTGATGGACAGAAATGTCACAGAAGAAACCTTGCTTCTTACAAAGAACAGCAAGAGCTGTCTCATGAGCCAGCCACAGCAGTGGCTATGCTCGCAGAGCACGTTTTTAATTAACTGGCTGAGTGTAAATTAAAACTTGGAATTTGGGTCAGTGGAGGGTTGTTTGGTTTTCTATGCAGACTTGCCAGTTCAGTCCTGGGACATTTGCAAGTCGGGTTTCTTGAAACATAAAAGAGAAATAACAACCAAATAAAACAATGGGGGACCAACCTGGAGACCTGGAGTCCGGAGTGAGCTTCCTGAAGGCCTTCGAGAAAGAGGAGGCCTCTAATTCTGGGTCTGCTATTTGTGACCGTGAGCCAGGCACCAAACTCACCTATAAAATGGTTTTGATTATCAGCTACTGAGAGGTAAGTATAAAATAGTCATCGGCCTTGGAGGTAGACACAGCATAACTTGCAGTTTCCCTATCTGTAAAATGGGTATTATAATAATAATAACTGCACTTGTATAGTGCTTATTATGTGCCAGGCACTGTTTTAAGAACGCTATATATTATAATCATTACAGTTACATTAGCTATTATAAAAGACAACCCCAAAATTTCAGGAGCTTAATACAATAGAAGGTCATTTATGACTCACTTAAGTCAGATTGGCAGAGGGGTAGAGTGGGAAGAGGCAGGGGGTTCATTTAGGTAACAAGACGAATGGAGAGTCTGCCTTCTTTATTGTCAACACCTTTTCTTCAGGGCCTTCCTTGGACATTCATCCAGCCGGCAGGTAGAGCAAGAAGGAGAGTCTGGGGAATCTTAAGAAAGGCATTATGGGCTGAGCCTGCAAGCCACCTCATCACTGGTGCCCATATATCATTGGCCAGCTGTCTCATTGGTTCCCTGGCACCAAACATCTGTATGCATCCTTCTTCTTACACACAACACATGTTTGCCTTTCTCAAAAAGAGGGAAAGGCAAACACATTGTGTCCAATCACTGCTTCCAACTTAAAGTTCAGGATCATTGGGTGAATCTCTGTCCTATCTATTGGGTTGGGTGTGGCTCCTCATGGTCCAGGGACCCATGAGCCAAAAGAGACACATTATCTGTCACTTGTGCCCCTATACCATGTTGGAGGATGACCCATTAGGAAAAGGCAATAGTGGAAGACACATAGAAGTCACTAGCCCTTAATAGTTATGAATCTTGCCATGCAGGCTGTGTGGGTGAAGCACTGTGGGCCCTGGAGGTGGACAGGGTTCCTTGCTTACCCCCTCTGTGAGGAAGTTCCTGGTTCCCTGCTCTCCACGCTCCTGGCTGTGTCCTGTGGGAGGATTTTCTTTGTCCATTGTTCTTCTTGGCCACACCTGCAGTGGATTTTGGGGATTGTGTTCTCCTTGAGGCTCTAAATCTTTTGTAACATAGATCCTGCCCTTGAACTTTAGAGGCCCAAGTTTTAATGCTCCAACTGTAAAAGACTTAAAACCCAGGCTTATAGATTTGCCAGTGCAATTCTTACAACTTAGAATCTTCTCTATGATGACTAGTGCCAAGAGCCACGCCCAGAGTTGCCTCCTAGACCTTACCCCAAAGCCTACACGATTTCTTTGCTTTCCTAACTCCATGCCTCTTTCTCTCCCAACTTACTGGAGCTACCTTGAGGCCATCGGGCTTAGGTGGGAAGCTTATATCCTGAGTCTGATATTTCACTTAAAAGTCTTCTCAGCCTTTTCTCTGATTGTTTGAGGTCTAGAAAGAGCTGTCTTTTTTACCTCTCCACTATTCCTTTCCAGTTTTACTTGCAAACTGGCTAATTCATGCCTGAGTTCCCCTCTTCCCCGAGTACCACGCTAAACTCAGCCGGGAACAGTCAGTGAACCCTATTACCATTATTTTTTCAGGTCTCTTTCTTTAGAGTTTACAGGCTCAGTAGGCATGAGTTCTGCCTTCTAAATTTTCATAGATTATAGTTTAACCAAAAATGTGACCACTGCATAACATGGTCTCCAGCTTTCCAGTCTCTAATATCATAACCCGCTATCTGACTTCTAAGCCAGTGCTTCATAGTTCAGCACTTATGGTACCAATTACTTTATTAGTTAGGGTAGTGCTCACTGTTGTATCGGATAAACCCTAACATCTTAGGGCTGCACACAATCAAAGTTGTTTTCCCATTTATGTTGGGTCCAGTTGATAGCAGGGGAGGGAGGCTCTCTGCTCCATTTATTGAGTGAAAGGCTCCAGCTGCCAGAAATGAGTCCTAGGGTTTGACCACTTACTCACTGTGTAAAACCTGGCATTGGGCAAGTTACCTAACCTCTCTGTACTCAGTCTTCTCCTTTGTTAAGTGAGAATAATAATAAAACTGAATTCATAGGGCTGTTGGGAAGTGCCTGACATGTAGAAATTGCTTAATAAATGTAGGCGTTGTTGGCTTTTATTATATTCATTATGACCTTTACTATAGGTACTGTGTTCGTTTAAGCAACACAGTCCCTGCCTTCCTGGAGATTGCAGGCCTGTGGTGCACTAAGTTTTTTCATCAAATAATCATGCAGATATAAATTTACAACTGTGACAGCTGCTATAGAGGAGAGATGCATGGGGTTGTAAGAGTCTTTACTAAAGCTCTTGATGTAGTCAGGAGAAAGGGAAGGCTTCCCTAAAGAAGTGAGGCTTGAGTGAGTTGAAGCTTGGCTCATTTGGTTAAAAAGGTAGAAGAGAATACTTCATGAATGCAAATAGAATGTGCAAAGGGCCCGTGGCAGAAGGGAGCATGACGAGGAGGAGAGTGGCCAGTGCGGCTACAATGGGAAAATGAAGTGAGGGAAATGGGTAGAGTTGGGCCAAGCATCTGCCAGATTCAGGATTTTGTCTTTCCCGAAGAACACTGGAGAGCCTTTGAAAGGTTTTAAGGAGGGAGGTGATATGATTGATTTGTGTTCTAAAAAGCTCGTTGTAGGCTGCAGTGCAGAGCATACAGGAAGGTAAGCGTGACCGTGTGAAGGCCAGTTAGGTATTATCACCCCCATTTTACATCAGAAGAATCTGAAGCTGTGAGACATTTAGTAACTTACCTAGAGTCATAAGACAATAAATGGCAGAGTGGGGATTTCACCTCAAGTCGGAGAGCTGTCAAATTCCACCTTCTTCCCACCCCTGCCACACCTTGACCTTAGGAAGAAGTTGGTTCAACTTTCATATTTTACAGATGGGGAAATGAAGCCCAGAGCGAGACACAGCCTTGCCCCAGGTGACACGGCAGAGTTGGAACCAGTGTCCCAGGTTTCCAGATTCTTAGTTCATTTCCTGTCCATTGTGAGGCGTTGTCTCCTCCAAGACAGATCACTCCTGGGGGAGGGAGGAGGGGGGGAAAGTGGGGGGAGAGGCTGCCTCTCACAGAGGTCTTGGAGATTAATTTACGACTGGCTGTAACATCTCTGATTTTGCTGTACAGTAAAAGAAATCTCACAGTAAAAGAAATGCTAATCTGGAAGCAAGCAGAGGTCCCCATTAGCTTGTGGCCGAGCCAATGAAAACGATTACTGTGAAGATCAGGTGTGCTAAAGGCAGGTGTGCTAAAGGCAGAACCAAATTAGCGGTTCCCAGTGTATTTACCTCTGAAAGCAAACCAGGGAGGCAGCTTGATACCTTAAAACAGTGCCAGCCTAGGAAGAGGTTGAGGTTGCTTGGATCACCTGGACTTTTTTGGGGGGGTGTGGCATGTGTCATCCTTTCTTCCTAAACCGATCTTCAAGTACCTCCCAGTGTGTCAGGATGTGTCTGAGAAGCATGCAGACACAAGTCACCTCTTCTCTCTCCATTATCAGAGAATTTTAAGTATTGGGGAGCAGGCACAGCTGTTCCCTCAGCCTCCTCCCTCAGCCCCTTGTGGCCTTTCCTTTGCTGAGATTTGGGGCCTGGGCTCACCCTGTGAGCGTAACTAGAGATGGTCCCTGTGCTCATGGCATTTGCAGGCCTGAGGTGGGTTTGGTGTATTCACAAATAACCACCCAGATGTGAAACTGCACCCAGGGCAGTAGCTACTTAGGAGGGAGGTTCATAAGGCCATTGGATGAAGCCTCTTTGGACTGTGGGATGAGGTCCAGCGCCCCCCCTTGTGCTTTCATGGGTGGCTGTGGCCAGCACCAGGACATCAGACATTCAGGGGATCCGGGGTGGGGTTGGGGGTTAAGGCTCAACATTCTCCTTCCCACATTGGAGCCATGTCATCAGGGTGGGGACGGGTAGGGGACACGAGCGGGGAATCTCATCCTTGAGTTAGTGTCTCTGAATTCTGTAACTGCTCCTCTCTTGGGGAGCCCACCTCACCTCTGCTGCTGCTCTCTCTCTTCTGCAGCTGCCATCTTCAGCCGGGTGATCAGGCCTTGAGGCTTCTTCTTCAGATCACTGGGGCAGGTTGAGGTGGAGGAGCAGGGTGGGGGCCCTACTCTCTCTTCCCCTCCTAACCTCCTCCACTCCTCCCAACCTGGTCTCCCTGCTCTTGCTGATTCTGTTGCTACTCCAAGTTTTCCAGCATGAGAGCTGTGGATTAGAGAACAGACCAAGAGCAAGCTGGCAATTCCACATGCCTCGTCATGTAGCACCTCGGAGCCTGGGGGTGGGGTGGGGGTGGAGCAGTGGAGGAGGGAGGGGGTACAGGAAGGTGCCTGAACACTCTAGTCAGTGGGAAGGCTTCAGTGCAGGCCTAGCAGGTTGTACATGTGCTCTGTGACCTTGGACAGGCCCCTGATCACTCTGAATCTCAGTTTCCTCATATAGAAATGGGAAATAATAATGATACCAAGTTCTAGTATTTATGGAATCCTAAGTGTCAAATAAGGCAACACTTTGAAAAACTGTAAAGCCCAGCACTTAGTGAAACTGGACACAGTGGGTCCGAGGCCACTTGTCATTACTTGAGCCAAATTAAGCAGAGACAGGGTTGAATCATATATGAGCGTTTATTCCAATAATGCCGGCAGTATGGGAAGAGCAGTCAGTC
Source organism: Miniopterus schreibersii (assembly GCF_964146895.1). Classification (NCBI taxonomy): domain Eukaryota; kingdom Metazoa; phylum Chordata; class Mammalia; order Chiroptera; family Miniopteridae; genus Miniopterus; species Miniopterus schreibersii. The sequence continues at coordinate 177,053,221 of NC_138102.1, forward strand.
ACCCTGGAAGTTCTACTCTGGCTTCCCTCCCCAGTTAGCTGACTATATGCCAATGGGGGAGAAGATAGCTATGTGCAGCTGTGAGCTACAAGACTAACAGAGAAAGGGGAGGGGAGGGTCTGCAGTCTGGCCTTCAGGAGTCCTGCTCAAAGTCCGATAACCAGGTGGCTAATCTTCTATGATGTTACAAACAACTCAGTCAATTCCTGGGACTGGAGAATGGTCAACATTCCTGAGGCAAAATCCCGGAGGGGGTCAGGGTCCGGGCACAACAACCAAATCAAAGTGTGTCCGGTCCTTGGTCTGTTTTCAAAATGTACTTCTTTTTCTTTTCTTTTTTTGTTGCCCATTTTCTTTTTTTTTCTTTTTTTAATATATCTTTATTTATTTCAGAGAGAGGAAAGGAGAGGGAGAGAAAGAGAGAGAAACATCAATGATGAGAGGGCCACCGATCCGCCGCCCCCTGCATGCCCCCAACTGGGGATCAAGCCTACAACCTGGGCATGTGCCCTGACTGGGAATCAAACCCCGATCACCTAGATCCTAGGTCAATGCTCAACTACTGAGCCACACCTGGCTGGGCAAAATGTATTTCTTTTTATAGCCCTGTTTTTCTTCTTGTAACACATCCTCCAATTTCCCAGGGTCTGTAAGTAAACTTATCTATAGTTAGTAAGGTGAATAAGTATTAAACAACTGTGGCTCTATTCTTATTAGATGCCCTTTCCCACTATCATTAGTAGTGGTAAAAGCTAACACTGGTTGAGTGTTTACCACTGTCAGAGCCTATAGAATATATAAATATGTATGAGAGGAGATTCGTTACAGGAACTGACTCACAGAGTCACAAAATCCCGCAAAAAATTTGCTGACTGCAAGCTGGAGAACCTGGAAAGCCAGTGGTATAATTCAGTCTAAATCTAAGGCCTGGGAACTGTGGGGCCACATGTTAGGTCTTCGACTCTGAAGGCCTGAGAACCAGAATTTGCTGCCCTCCAGCTTCCCAGTGATCATGGCCAGATACTCAATTCATAGTATGATGAATGAGATAGAAATAAACTAGCTGTTGCAACAATTCCTGCAGCTTTGGCCTGAAAGAAACCTCTCAGCAGACAAGGAACAGTTATTAACTTGCACTTCAGGACCTCACATTTCAGCCCATGTTGTTAAGGAAGAACCCCAGGAGCCTCTCCTTGATTTGCAAAGTGTCACTCTCCCCTCCTTGTTGCCTGCACTCCCTTCCTCATTCCGTTTGGAATATCCCATTGTTGTGACATGTAGGCCAGGGGTGGGGCAGTATATCAGGGTCCCTCTTGTGCTCTGGAGGAGGGGTTTGGGGTGAGAAGTTGGCCTGGAAGCTTATGTCTATGACAAATGGTCCCTAGAGACAAGATATGAGTTCATTCTAGTGAAAGTGTATAAATGCTCCTCTGGGAAAAAGTAAGCAGCCCGTGCACTGTACCTGCAAACATGGTCACCAGCAAGCCAAGGTGCAGGTGTGGGGAGGCAGGGGAGAGATGGCTGGGACCTGGGCTTAGGAGAGATTGGCAACAATGTGATCTGATAAGACAGCACTTGAGGGTTTAAGGACAGAAGAGAGCAGAAGGTACATTCTAGAACATGCTGTGTGATTTCAGGCAAGTGATTTAACCTCTCTGGACTTGTTTTCTCATCTGAAAAATCCCAAGAGAGTTTTGAGGCAGAAAGGAATCATCAGATGTGAAAGTGATCTATAACCACACTAACCACAATGAACAGAAGGGGGGGGGGTTCCTCCAGGGAATGGAGGCAAAATAGCCTCAGTATGTTTTCTGTAAACTGAGGGGATTAAGTCAAATTGGTGACTTCAGGCTGGGCTCCTACAAAATTTAAGGCTCTATAAAGGCCCATAGGGACCTCTGTGGAGGTCAAGTGGGGAGACTTTCCCCCCCACCCTACATACTTCACCATAGTTGCTACCCTTTCATCCGCTTTAGATATATTGGACTTCTGCATAAGATGCATTTGAGAAAAGGATTCTATTGCCAGATAGAGTCTGAAAAGCACTGGCCGGGATAGTAAGTTTTGGCTCCGACATCCTGGGAGGCTCGGGTGACCCAGGGGGCTGGGATCCCACAGAGTGCCTGCGCTCTGGTGTTGGCCATGGAGACAAACCCAGAGAGTGTGTCCTGCTGAGGCTCAGAGAAGCACCCAGGGAGGGGAGATGAGAGAAATGTAAGTGCTGTGCTTGGAATCTTGTAGAACTTCAGGACCCAAAAGCAATGAAAGAGGGAAGGAAGAGAATAAGGAGAAGCAACATTAGCAATAAACAACTACCCGACCAGCGTGGCTCAGTGGTTGAGCATCGAACTAGGATCTGGGAGATCGCAGTTCAATTCCCAGTCAGGGCACATGGCCGAGCTGTGGGCTCGATGCCCAGTTGGGGGTGTGCAGCCGGTAGCTGATCAATGACTCTCATCATTGATTCTCTCTCTCTTTCTCCCTTTCCCCTCCTCTCTCTGAAATCAATGAAGATATATATATAAATAACTGGTAGAATTCAGGTTCCAACAACTAGATGCTTCGAAGTCGAAGATAACTGTCCCCTCCCCCTCCTCACGATTATTTGCCATTCTGCTTTTTTTCCTGATGCAAAGCTCTTCTTTTTTTTTTTTTTTAAATGATTTATTAAATACTTTATCATAAGTATATATTCTTTTACTTTTAAAAAATTTTTTAATTTTTTAAATTATGGTATCCTCATAACATCTTTTTTCCCCCCCATTGAATTGATCCCCTCCACCTGCATCCATCCCACCCCCAGGCTTTCCCCAGACCAATGTCTGTGTCCATGGGTTATGCTTATAAACATATAAGTTCTTTGGTTAATCTCTCCTCACCCACTCCCCTCTTCCCCCTCCCCACCATCCCTCTGAGATCCCTCAGTCTGTTCCATGCTTCTATGTCTCTGGATCCATTTTGTTCATCAGTTTATTTTGTTTATTACATCCCACATATAAGTGAGATCATGTGGTATTTTTCTTTCTCTGACTGGCTTATTTCACTTGGCCTAATACTTTCTAGTTCCCTCCATGCTGTGCCAAAGGATAAAAGATCCTTCTTCTTTACAGCTGCATAGTATTCCATGGTGCAAATGTCCCACAGCTTTTTGATCCACTCATCTGCTGATGGGCACTTGGGCTGTTTCCAGATCTTAGCTGTTGTAAACTGCGCTGCTGTGAACATAGGGTTGCGTAAGTTTTTTGTGATTGGTGTTTCGGGTTTCTTAGGATATATTCCTAGAAGTGGCATCCCTGGGTCAAATGGCAGTTCCATTTTTAATCTTTTGAGGAACCTCCATACTGCTTCCCACAGTGGCTGCCCCCGTCTGCATTTCCACCAGCAGTGTCCTAGGGAGCCCTTTTCTCCACTCCCTCGCTGGCACTTGTAGTTTGTTGACTTGTTGAGGGAGCCATTCTGGCAGGTGTGAAGTGACACCTCACTGTGGTTTTAATTTGCATCTCTCTGATGATTAGCAACGTTGAGCATTTTTTCATACGTCTCTTAGCCATTTGTATGTCCTCTTTGGAGGAGTGTCTATTTAGGTTCTTTGCCCATTTTTTAATTGGATTGTTTGTCTTCCTTTTGTTAAGTTGTATGAGTTCCTTATATATTTTGGATATTAACCCTTTATCCGATGTGCCATTGGCAAATATGTTCTCCCATACAGTGGGCTCCCTTTTCGTTTTGTTGATGGTTTCCTTTGCTGTGCAGAAGCTTTTTATTTTGATGCAGTCCCATTTGTTTATTTTCTCCTTAGTTTCTCTTGCCCTAGGAGATGTATCAGCAAACATATTGCTACAAGAGATGTCTGAGATTTTGCTGCCTATATCTTCCTCTAGGATTTTTATGGTTTCATGTCTCACATTTAAGTCTTTTATCCATTTTGAATTTACTTTTGTGTATGGTGTAAGTTGGTGGTCTAGTTTTATTTTTTTGCATGTATCTGTCCAGTTTTCCCAACACCATTTATTGAAGAGACTGTCTTTACTCCATTGTATGTTCTTGCCTCCTTTGTCAAATATTAATTGACCTTAATGGCGTGGGTCAATTTCTGAGTTCTCTGTTCTGTTCCACTGATCTATATGTCTGTTCTTGTGCCAGAACCAGGCTGTTTGGATTACAGTGGCTTTGTAGTATATCTTGCTATCTGGTATTGTGATCCCTCCAACTTTGTTCTTTCTCAGGATTGCCGTGGCTATTCAGGGTGTTTTTTGGTTCCATATAAATTTTCGAAGTGTTTGTTCTAGATCTGTGAAATATGCTGTTGGTAATTTTAATAGAGATTGCACTGAATTTATAGATTGCTTGGGTAGTATCGACATTTTAATGATGTTAATTATTCCAGTCCATGAACATGGAATATTTTTCCATTGGTTTATATCTTCCTCTATTTCTTTTTTCTGTGTTCTGCAGTTTTCTGAGTAAAGGTCTTTTACATCTTTGGTTAAGTTTATTCCTAGGTATCTTATTTTTTTAGTTGCAATGGTAAATGGGATTGTTCTTTTAGTTTCTCTTTCTGAGAGTTCATTATTGGTGTATAAAAATACCATCGATTTCTGGGTGTTAATTTTTTATCCTGCTACCTTGCTGAATTCATTTATTAAATCTAGTAAATTTTTTGGTGAGTCTTTAGGAGTCTCTATGTACAATATCATGTCATCTACAAATAATGACAGTTTCGTTTCCTCCTTTCCAGTTTGGGTGCCTTTTATGTTTTCTTCCTGTCTCATGGCAGTACTATGTTGAATAAGAGTGGTGAAAGTGGACACCCCTATGTTGTTCCTATTCTTAGGGGAAATGGTTTTAGTTTTTGCCCACTGAATATGATGTTTGCTGTAGGTATGTCATATATGGCCTTTATTATATTGAGGTCTGATCCCTCTATTCCCACTTTGCTGAGAGTTTTTATCAAAAATGGGTGTTGGATTTTATCCAATGCTTTTTCTGCATCTATTGATATGATCATGTGATTTTTGTCTTTCAATTTGTTTATGTGATGTATCACTTTTATCGATTTGCGAATATTGTACCAGCCTTGCATCCCTGGAATAAATCCCACTTGGTCATGGTGTATGATCTTTTTAATGTATTGCTGGATCTGATTTGATAATATTTTGTTGAGAATTTTAGCTTCTATGTTCATCAGGGATATTGGCCTGTAATTCTCTTTCTTTGTAGTGTCTTTACCTGGTGTTGGAATTAGGCTAATGCTGGCCTCGTAAAAAGAGTTTGGAAGTGTTTCTTCCTCTTGGATTTTTAAAAATAGTTTGAGGAGGATAGGCGTTAATTCCTCTTTGAACATTTGGTAAAACTCCCCTGTGAAGGCATCCGGGCCAGGGCTTTTGTGTGCCGGGAGCTCTTTGATTACTGCTTCAACTTCATCAGCAGTTATCGGCCTATTTAGGCTTTCTGACTCTTCCTGACTGAGTTTTGGAAGGTTGTATTTTTCTAGGAATTTATCCATTTCATCCAGGTTGTCCAGCTTGGTGGCATATAATTGTTCATAGTATTTCCTTACAATCCGTTGTATTTCTCTTGGGTCAGTTGTTATTTCACCTCTTTCATTTCTGATTTTGTTTATTTGGGTCCTCTCTCTTTGTTTCTTGATGAGTCTGGCTAAGGGTTCATCAATCTTGTTTATCTTTTCAAAGAACCAGCTCTTGGTTTCATTCATCTTTTGTATTGTTTTTTTTAGTCTCTGTGTCATTTATTTCTGCTCTGATCTTTATTATTTCTTTCCTTCTACTTACTCTGGGCTTTTCTTGTTGTTCTCTTTATAAATTTTTAAGTTGTAGGGTTAGAGAGTCTGTTAGAAGTTTTTCTTGTTTTTTGAGGTAGGCTTGTAGTGCTTTGAACTTCCCTCTCAGGACTGCTTTCATTGTGTCCCATAGATTTGGAGCTGCTGTGTGTTCATTTTCATTTGTTTCCAGGAAGTTTTTTATTTCTTTCTTGATCTCTTTGGTAACCCATTCATTATTTTAAAACATGCTTTTCAGCCTCCATGTTTTTAAATGTTTTTTAGTGTTTTATTATAGTTGATTTCTAATATCATGCCACTGTGGTCCAAGAAGATGCTTGATGTGATTTCAGTCTTCTTGAACTTGTAGAGACTTGTTTTGTGTCCTAACATGTGGTCTATCTTTGAGAACGTCCCATGTGCACTTGAGAAGAATGTATGTTTTGCAGCTTTGGGGTAGAATGTTCTGTTAATGTCAATTAAATCCATCTCATCTAGTGTATCATTTAGGGTCACTGTTTCCTTGTTGAGTTTTTGTCTGGAAGACCTATCCAGTGAGGTCAGTGAGGTGTTAAAGTCCCCTGCTATGACTGTACTGCTGTAAGATCTCTCCCTTAAAGTCCTCTAGATGTTTTTTTATAAATTTAGGTGCTCCTATATTGGGTGCATATATGTTTTTCAGGGTTATATCCTCTTGCTGGATTGATCCCTTTAGTATTATGTAATGACCTTTCTTATCTCTTGTTATGGTCTTCATTTTGAAGTCTATTTTGTCCAATATGAGTATTGCTACCCCAGCTTTTTTTTCATTTCCATTGAAAATTTTTTTCCATCCCTTCACTCTCATCCTGTGTGAGTCTTTTGTTCTGAGGTGGGTCTCTTGTAGACAGCATATATTTGGGTCATGTTTTCTTTTCCATTCAGCCACCCTATATCTTTTTATTGGGACATTTAATCCATTTACATTTAAGGTTATTATTGAAAGGTACTTATCTACTGCCATTTTGTTTCTTTATGCCTATGTTTCTCATTCTCTTTATTTCTACTCCTAATTATAGCCATCCCTTTAACATTTCCTTTAATGCTGGTTTTGTAGTGATAAAGTCTTTTAGCTTTTTTTGTCTGGGAAGCTCTTTATTTCACCATCTATCTTGATTGATAATCTTGCTGGATAGAATAGTCTTGGTTTCAGATCCTTGTTTTGCATTACCTTGAATACTTCATGCTATTCCCTTCTGGCCTGTAGAGTTTCTGATGAGAAGTCAGATGACAGCCTTATGGGGGCTCCTTTGTAGGTAACAGATTGCTTTTCTCTATCTTCCTTTAAGATTCTCTCTTTGTCTTGAATTCTTGGCATTTTAATTATGATGAGTCTGGGCGTGGGCCTCTTTGGATTCTTCTTGCTTGGGACTCTCTGTGCCTCCTGAACTTGTGTGCCTTTTTCCTTGACCAGGTTAAGGAAGTTTTCTGCCATTGTTTCATCAAACAGGTTCTCTATCCCCTGCTTACTTTCGACCTCCTCTGGCACTCCTATAATATGAATATTGTTATGTTTTATGCCATCCCACAGCTCCCTTAGACTGTCTTCCTGTTTTTTAATTGTTGGTTTTTTTTTGTTTTTGGTTCTCTGATTGAGTGATTTTTTTCTACCCTGTCTTCTAATTCACTGATCCAGTCCTCAGCTTCCTCTAATCTGCTGTTTATTCCTTTCAATGTATTCTTTATTTCTGCTATGTCATTCTTCATTTCTGACTGGTCATTTTTCATAGTTTCCATATCTTTTTTCATGCTGTGGAGCATCCTTACAATCAGTATTCTGAACTCGATATCTGAGAGATTGCTTATCTCCATTTCATTTAGCTCTTTTTCTGGAGACTTCTCTTGTTCTTTCATTTGGGGCTTGTTTTTTCATATCCCTTTTTTGGTTACATTTTTGGGTTTGTTTTTAAGTGTTAGGTAGATCTGCTAGGACTCTCAGTCTTTTTAGAGGTTCTCTGCTACAGGCCAATGTCAGACGCAGTTTGTGACTGGACCTGAGTACCCTGTTTGGAGCTATCAACAACTCTAGGATTGAGGTCTCCACTACTGGGGCTGGGTGCATTTGGACAGAACCAAGATGCACACCAAAGTCTGCTTTACTAAGGCCTGGGTCTGGAAGAAGATCAGGCAAAGACTCAAAGCACCCTGAGGTCTGCCTCTGCCTGCAGACTGATTAATCGGATTCTCTTAATGAGCCTCAGGCTGTAGAAGCTCCACAGGGTGGGGTGGCTGGTTGTTATCAGTGTCTTAACAAGCCTCACGTTGTAGAAACTCCTCTGGGCAGGGCAAGAAGCTTTCCAGTAGGGTGGAGCAATTGCTTCCCCCCCTCAGGCAAAAGCTGAAAATTGGCCACTTGAGAAAGATGTCCTCCACAGTCTGGGGGAATGACTCGGCACAGGAATCCAGACAGGCGTCCCCTGATCTCACTCTCCAGAGCCCACGACCCCAGACTCTCCCCACACCGCTCCAGTCCACTCCACTCCACTCCCCCTCTGCCAGAGCCCAAGGTGAGTGGCTGCACACGAAACGTTGTGCGTTGGCTCTTTCAGAGGGTGCCTGCAGTTCCAGCCGCCTCTCCCTGGCAGACAGAAACCCAGCTGCTTTTCACAGCCAGGTGTTATGTGGGCACCTTTTTCAGTTCTGGTGCTCTGGGCTGGGGAGCCCAGCCTGGGGTTTAGGCCCCAGAGTCCTCAGTGAGAACCCCCACAGCTGAGATCTCCCTCCAGACCTTCAGCTGCTGCCTGTGGGAGCCCAGCTGGCCCTCTCGCGTCTGCACTTCCCACCAGTCTCTGTGTGGCCTCCACTTTTCCTCCCTGGTTATGAGGGTGCTCTCCAGCTTGGCTTCGGTTGGTTTTCAGGATGGTTTCTCTATGTTTTAGTTGTAAATCCATATTGGTCCCGGGAGAGTGTCAGTGTAGCTTCCACTCCATCTGCCACCATCTTGGATCTCCTCAAAGCTCTTCTTTTCATCTCCCTTCAATGCAGCATCCTCACCTCCCAGGTGGCATTTCTGATACAAGGGAGCAGAGGTGCAACCCATCAAAGCTATCTCCGGACCAAAAATAACCCTGTCCAGCCAGACGATTCCCAGACTTCCATGCCCAGGTGCTTGCTTTCATTCCTCAAAGTTGGCCATTGGCCTGTGGCTTTCAAATGTCAGGGGCTTAAAACTGACTTGCATCAGTATTAAAGAAATATGTTTATTTTTCCCAAAGAAATGTTGTGGCCAGACCAATTTTACATAAACAGAAAGGGTCGGTCCTGAATTCCTAATCCCTGAGGGAGGAGATTGGTGTCTGTATATGGACACTTGTGTCGTGTAAATTATTTACTCGCTAAGATGTCTTATCTGGTTGATGCTATGGAAAGGTGTCATACATGGTACCTCGTGCTGTAGAACCAACGGTCTGAGGTCAGACAGCCCGGGTTCACATCCCAGTGTCATCCCTGGCTGTGCCTCCTTGGGCACGTGCTTCTCTCTCAGCCTGAGTTTCCTCGCCTTTAAGAGTGCCCACTTCATAGGAGTGTTTGGGGATAAAACAAAACACCACAATGTAGATGAGCACTTAGTGTGGCAGCCGTTATTGTTGGGGTTCTCCCTCCAGCCATCTGAAGCCTCTGTGATGGCAGTCCTCAGGTGACGCTGCATGGCCCACGCACCTGTGCATCCTTACAGGTAAGACTGCTTCTCAGTCATCGTTCTATCTCTAGCACCACATCTGGCCCATAGTCCACAGTTAAATGTATTTGTTCAGCGAATGCATGCGGCCATCGACTGCAAACTGCCTGTGAGCAGGGATACTTGTCTGTTTAATTCACCACTATCTCCCCAACACTTAGAACAGTACCTGCACACCGTGGGCACTGCATAAGCAGTTGTGGTCTATGGAATGAACCGGGAATCAGTGGAACTTCACTAACAGGCAAACCAAGAGTCGGCTGCTAACTATCGGCTAACTGCTGGGAGTCTTCCTCTGTGTTTCTGAATTCTCAGCCCTGAAAATCCTTTTCTAAGCGTGGCCCTCTCTGAATAACAGAGAAGGAATGACTGCGCATTATGCCTTTGGACCCGCTTTCTTCCTGTGAGACGGCACCTCACTTTAATTCAGAGTTTGAAAGCTGCGTCATCGGCTCTTGGATCTTGGAGCTGGGAGAAGCCCGCACAGTTCTCCAGGCGCAGCCCGCCGCCTTCCACCTGGGTGTTAGGCAGATTTTGCAAATCAGATGCCTGAGACCCAGGAGGATTACATGTGGGGCAGTCCAGGCCCTGGCAGGTGAGCTGTAAAAGTGGAAAGTTCTCACTTCATGGCTGGGCCTGCACCCCAGCTTCCTGAACCCCCAGGTTGGTGTCTGCAATGCCACGCTGACCCAGGGGAAAAGAAACAAGGCTTTGTTCTCCTTCCTTAGTTGTGATGAACACAGGTCCTGCTCATTGAGGTCCGCCGTGTGTTAGCATCTGTGCTGAGCGTTTCCAACATCCTCTCAGCTTCGTCCCTCCGACCGCACCAAGGAGATCCGTGTTAGTTTCACTGCATAGCCTAGGAAACTGGCTCAGAGAGGCTAACAAGACTCACTAAGGCCACGCAGTGGGGGTGGGGGTGCAGGAGCCAGGGTTCCTACCCAGGCCACCTGGCTTGTCATCAGCAGGCTGTTCCACTACCCGTGTTGGCTGTGACAGGACACAATGGAATCCTTTGAAAATTTCTTAAACATTCTGATGACACTGAGATTGTGTCTAGACTGTGTTGAGGTCAGTTCCCTGGAGGGGGGGGGGAATCAGCTATTAGGTGAACAATAAATTTAATCAGATTGGTAATAAAGAATCATAAATATAAAGCCAATCCTTGTCCAATGAGTCCATTCCTTATGACTCATTGTTTGTGGTTTTGTTGGTCTCTCTCCATCTCTCCTTCTAGTCCTTCACCCGGGAAATAGTTCAGCATCTACTAAGTGCCAGGCGCTGGCATAGCAAGAAAAGCACACACCACTGCCAGCACCTAGTCCAGTTTTGTGGTTGGAAAGGCCAGAACCATTTGTTTTTTCTAGAACAGCATGACACTGATTGATTCGAATACTTAATCTGAGCCAGTTTCACCTAATGTTCCTATTGACTGACTTAGGCTGGCCTCTTCTCCCTTCCCCAGGGGGAAAAATTCACCTGCCAACTGAGTGAAACTGAAGCAAGGGGCCCCGGGGAGACAGGAGGAATGTTTCCTATTTATCAGGCCACCCTGACTGTAATTTTGAATCCCACGATACCTTGTTATTTATTATTAGTTCTTTAGACTTGCACAGTTTACAAAGTCTCATCAACCACTTCTACTAATATTTCTAACAGCTCTGCGTGGTAGATGGGTAGTAGGTATGAGTATCCTAATTTTGCACAGAGGAAGCTGAGGGGGAGAGGTGGAATACCTTGCCTAAGGTCACCTACTAAGTGGCAGCACGGGGCGTCTGCTTGACTTTCTGTGCTTCCCGATGACACTCTTTGTGCACTGTTGTGGCTCATGTCTTCTGAGAAACTGGATTGAGTATCTGAGGGATGGGTAAAGAGCACACGGGGTCGCACAGGAAGTCTAATCACGACATGGAGGTTGTCCCAGCTTTTGGCCCCCAACCTTTGGACATATGGAGTTATTCTGACCCCTGCAGCCTCTCAGGCCTCATGCAACCTTGAGTCTGCTGACCCCCACTCTTCTATCTTTAGCCGTAGGAGGGGAAGAGGCTTCTATGGGCCCCCCAGAGCATTATGATATGGGCTTCAGGTGCTCCTAATTGAAGGTCAGGAAGTCCATGAACATTTGTTAGAAAGGAGAGGGATTCCTGGGGGAGGAGGTAAGTTCTGGATCCTGAGAGCTTCCGCGGGGCTCTGCAGAACATAGATGGCCCCTTAGCCATCTTCCCACTGGCCCACAATGAACAGGCCTCCATCGTGGGCTACTTAGCTTTCCTCCCCAACACCCTATGGGACTTTCTAGAGGAATCTGTGGCCCAACCTGAGCACGCCCTTTCTGAAGGAAAACACCAGTGCAGAGGCTCACGAAGCACTGTGTGCCTCAGCTCAGCTGTAAAATTTATTCTGTTTCCGCACAAAAGAGGTCGCCCTGTGTTGCACTGGGTAGGATGTGAAAAGATGAGGCGTGCCCTGTGGGAGACAGGCTCCTACCCAGGTTTCTGACCTTTATTGTTTTCAATTTGCCAGAAGTTTTCCATTGCAAAGACTGTCACAACCAGAAATCCTTACGGATTCTGTTCACGGGGTGTCTGTTATGGATCTTAATCACTCATCATGTTTCCTTAAAGTAAAATGAGTTTTCCATGAAAGGAGAAGTAGGAGGTTATTGATTGTGCATCGTATATCAAGGAAAGCTTCAGTTTGTTTTCATTGGGAGCAAGCTGGGAAAATATTTAACCGTAGCAGTAGCTGGGAAGCAGGCAGCCTGGTGGTGGTGCGTGGTGTGTGCGCGTGTGTATGTGTGTGTGCATGTACACATGTATGTGTATGCGCCACCTACATCCGCTCAGCAGAATTGTCAAAAACTAGACATTTGCCATACATGCTAAGTTTAGGTTGGGTTTCCACAGCTAAAATTTTGTAGACTGTCATGTACGTAGTTTTAATGTCTTCCTAAACTCTAGCCCCCCTATCCTTGGAGGCACCATCCCATCCCCATTTAATTTATATTTTGGCTGGAAAAAGTTTGTAATTATTTTGCTGTGTGCATATCCTACCTGTTTTTTGGTGGGCTCTGATTTCTCTGCCATCATCATATGTCCTCAGAAATTCTTGCAAACTGAGAAAATCTAATGAGCCAAATGCAATTCATGAGGTTGACTTCATGTTATGGGTCTTAGCCACTTAATTACACAGTAATTAATTATGGCTTTCTAGTTTTCTTTTCATGTTTTGGAGCTGATAATTTTCACTTTTAAGGCATCGGATATTTTTTGTAGGCTCAAGAAGGCCCAAGAAGAGGCCCTGAAACTGAGTTGCCTCATGGAGAAAAGTGCCCTTGTGCTTGTGACATCAAGAACCAAGTTGAGGTTCGCTTCAGAAAGGTTCCTCTGAGAGTTTCACTGCCCAAATGAGTCATTGCACGCTTGTGTACACACGCACACACTCGCACACTCACACACACTCACCCATGCTATGCAGTCACTGAGATCATTAGAATCTAGCATAAAACCAACCGGTGAGCCTTCTCCTGCCTCTCCCCGCCGCTGGTGGCTGGTGTGTAAGTCTGGACGGGACATTTGGTTCTGCGGATGCCTGAGCTCAATGATGTGGAATGAAGCCACAGCTGGAACCTGCGATGTGGTTCCTTGTTTATGCACTTCACCGGCCAGCCCCTTTTCCTACAGCTACGGGGAGCGTCAGTGCAGCCCTCGGGGCTGATGGAGTGGCCAACCTTCCCATTTTAGAGAGAAGGAAAAGAATGAGCGGCAGGCAGAAAAACACTACTCCTGGGAGAGTCACCAGAGACTCCCCCGGACGGAGCCCTTCTCCGGCTCAGCCACTTTGCAGTCAGTATGCTCCCAGCTGCGTTTGCAAAGACTTGCCCAGTGTTTTTAAAAATCAGGAACTTGGTGAAGAGAAGCAGAAAGGCAGTGCCATGTGTCTGTTCTCTGCCAGGCTGGGTGCCGGAGGGACAGTGATGAATGTGACGCAGTTGGTGCCCTTGAGGAGGTCGCACCATTACTCAAACACAGGATCATGTGAGCTGTGATGGTGGTTGAGGACAGACCCCCAAGCCCTGCCCTAAGTGGCTGGGAACTCTGGGAGCAGAGGAGCCAAGGATGTCCTGTCACCACATGCCTGAGCTTGGTCACCTGCAATAACTGGGCCAGGCTGAGTGGCAGGGGTGGCCCAGGATTGAGTAACCATGGCTCTGCCACTGCTTTGCTGGAAGCCACCTCTACCCCCTTTCCTTCGTAGCTCCGTTTAGTAAGTAGGTGCATACGAAGCATTTACCTTGTAGCAGGTTTTGTGCCAGGAACTGGGGGTCCAGCAGTGAGTAGGGACAGCATTGCCCCAGCCTTGAGAGGCTGTCCGGGAAATGTAAACATTGACCAAGTGATTTGGTTACAAGACCGATGGGACTTACAGGAAAGGGAGGGCAGGGTTCTGCGGGCTTCTGCTTCTTGATCTGTCAGGTGAGGAGCAGGGAGTTGGGTTATTGATGGTTTTCAGCTTGGTAGTGACCCTGTGGTTTGGAATGCAGCCTTTCTGGGAACCTCAATATATGAAACACGAAAAAGCAGAGTTGTTTAGCTTCAGTCAGCATCCCTGTAGTCATGGTGCACCCTACTGCCATATGGAACCCAGTTTGAAAATCAGTGGGTGAGACTATCCCTGAGACATCTTCCAGAAGCCCATGCTACCCTAGAATTCTGTGACTTCCTGATGGCAGGTGATGCCCCTTGCATTCCAAGTCATCATGATCTTGTGTCTGGAATCTGGAACTGCCATTTGGATTCGGCTAACATCTCTTTGCATACGGATGCCAGGTTCACACTCTTTATTTCTCTTTGGGGGGCGGAAGGAGTCTGGAAGCTTCCATCCAAGGAGCCTACCTGCAGGAGGGAGAAGAGGGACTTGCTTTGTCCCTCTCTCTGTCCAGAGTGACCCTCAGCTGTAAGGGCATGGTGGTGGTGCTGATGACACTGTCTTTCCATCTGCCACACTGGCCAGAGCCACCAAACCCCATCCCCATTCAGAATGTCCCTACAGACCACAGTCAGTCTCCTTCCTGGAGCCTCACCTTAGTCTTGTTCTCCACTCTCTCCTCGCCTCAGTCCATCCCTCCTGACACCCCAGATCAGCCTCGCTCTCATAGTATTATTTCCCCATTGGCTTCAGGGTCAAGTCCAAGCTCTTCATCTTGGCATCCCCTAGTGGTGTCTCAGTGGGACCTCTGTAGCCTCCCACCCTTTCCTGAACACTTTGATTCCTAATTCCAAGCTCCTATTCAAGCCACCTGGGATGGCTCCTTTCCTCCCCTCCTCTCAGCTGCAGTGCTCCATGTCAAGTCCAACACTCTTCCTGGGGTGGCCCCGGAACAAGCAGATTTTCCTTTTTTGAAATCCCTCAGCACTGCTTGCTGTCTGAGGTGCTTCAGCTGTGGATCACATAGGTCCTTTTGTTAGAAACCTTTTGCTATGGCTGTAACCTGCCTCTCCCTTATGCCATAAGCCCTTTGAGGACACAGTCTGGATCTTCCAGTTCTTTTGTCTCTTTTCCTGTCCTGTACTCAGTGACCATTATCGCTTGATCAACTCTTCCCAAATTAAAGCACAAACCCATGTATTCAGTTAGAGCATTCTGATTGCTAAAGGTGGCCAGAGGTGAAGGTGTCATCCTTGACCAATGAGAACACTTGATTTTAATTCACCACTCTGATGTCAGATTTTATTTGGCAGAGATCAAACTAACAGTGGCTTAGGCAAGGAGTTGATTTTCTCTCCTATAACAGCCCAGGGCAGGTAGGCAGTCCAAGGTCAGGAATGTGTTTCTACAACATATCGGGCTGGCTTTCTGCCCTGCCACATTTAGCACGTGGTTTGCATTCTCAAGGTACCCTCATGGTACCAACATAGCTGCCACAGCTCCAGTCATTGCTTCCACACTTTAAGCAGGATAAAGAAGGGTGGGGGGAAAGGTGCCTGCCAGTGGAATCAGCCCTTCTTTTAAGGAGCTTCACTGACGCACTACTCAATAATTCTGCATATACCTCTTTGGCCAGCACTTAGCCCCCAAATCATCATTTCTCCAAGGGAGGCTAAGAAGTTTAGTTCTTTAGCTGCACATGTTTTTCCTACCACCACTACCCAGAGTTCTTTTAATAAGGAAGAGGGCAGGAAGGGGTATTGATTGAGTTGGCAGCCAGCAGTGCCAGTTGTAGCTGGTTAATGGCCCTCATTGTGTTGCAGGTTGAGTAGGTACCTGTGAAAGAAGGCAGTGGATATTTTCAGCCCATGTTTTTCAGTTTTCTGCCAGTTAATTCTAGGACTTTGGAGGTTGAGCTTCTTCAAGACCTCATCCTCAGACGTGTTTCTTGAATGACTCACCCTAAGCCCCCGAAGTCACTGAGCTGTATTGGCCTCATAAAGGAGTGATGGCCAACACCCTTCTCATGGCCAACTCCTCCTGTAGCTCTGAGAATGGTCCTGGTGCTCTGGATGACTAAAGATTTGCTAAAGCAAAGGTGGAGCCAGGCCATGCCCTCTGAATTAAAGTCACTGCCCGCAGTACTTGGTAATGAGCGTAGTCTTGATTTCATGCAACTTTCAGCTTCAACACAGATTTAATTTAATATTTCTGTAGGTTTTAACAAGCTGATTCGATTAAGAAGAGAAAATTCTAAATTTTAAAAGGATTAATTTGCTTTTATTTTATTTATTTTTTTGAAAATATGTCTTTATTGATTTCAGAGAGAGGAAGGGAGAGGGAGAGAGAGAGAAATAGAAACATCAATGATGAGAGAGTCATTGATCGACTGCCTCCTGCACACCCCCATACTGGAAATCGAGCCTGCAGCCCGGGCATGTGCCTTGATCCAAAATCGAACCACGATCTCCTGGATCATAGGTCAATGTTCAACCCCTGAGCTACTCCGGCCAAGCTGATTTGCTTTTAAAATCACTCTGGTGGGTAAAGGGACTCGAGAAGAAATTAACCTTGGACCAGAGAGCACTCCACCTCATCTTATGTTCTGACCTTGTTTATTTCCATTGGAAGACAATGATTTTCCAGCCTGGTCATTCATCTCGCTCACCGATAAGCTTTAGCTGGAACCACCCTTGCTTTTACTGTTGCTCACAAGGTTCTCTGTGCTCATGAGGTCCTTTCTGCTTGGAAGGAGAATCCCCTTTACCCACTTCTGTTACTATTTTCAGGGCATTTAGTGTTTAGGGATAAGTGTGAAGTGTCTTGTTTGTGAATTACCATGGATTGTCTCAGGGTTGAACCATGAGTAGAAGTGAATGGTGAGCTAGAGATGCCACCCACAGTGAAGAGATGGTCACCCACTGCTGGTTTCTGCCATCTATTCAACCAGAACAGCTCTTTCAGTCGACATTTACTACATTCTGAGCATTTTACAAGATATTATCTCATGCAGTCTTCACAGTAGTCCCATGAGGTATGAGCTGTCCTTGGCCTGGTTAGATCCGGTGAGGTTACATGACTTGTCTAAGGTCCCATCTTCTATAAGTAGGTGAACTGAGACTCACACCTGGAGCTGCTGAGATGGAGTCTATGCTGCTTCCACCTGGCTGCTTTGTACACCTGAAGAGTTTGGTTGAAAAGGGCCTGTGCTCTTGAGCAAGGATTTTTATTAGGGCCTGGCATAGGTGGCCCTGAGGTCCCTTATGGCTCTGAGTTTGTGATTTCAGGGAAGATGGAAGGTCTGGACCTGGGTGGGGCCAAACTGAGAGGACTTTGTGGAAGCACCTCCACTGAGGGAAATTGGGGGCACATGGGGAGAGGCATCCCAGGCCAGAGAATGGCCTTTGTGATGGTCCACTGAAGGCATCCTATAGCCAGATCTCTCAGCTACTGGAAATGTCAAGTTACAGGAAGCCCTTCAAATTGAGGCTGCTCCTAATTTTTAGTCAATAAAAAGTGTATGAGATATTTACTGGAGACAGAGAGACCTTGCTTGCCAGACCCTGCTTCTGAATTCCCAGGAGTAAATGGCCAAGACTTTGGGATCACGTCTCCATCCTGGTCCTGCAGGGAATGAAGACATTTATCAGGGCTTCCTAGTACCAGATGCCAAAATGGAGTATTTTTATGCAATGTATTTACAGCAACTGTCATAACTGGCAATATTCCTACAATGTGCTGAGGGTAATTGTACTTTTATTTCATCCCTATAAAAGTCTTTAGTTTAGAGCAGCATATAATGTTCTATAAATGCCCATGTAAACTCTGCCCATCCATTTTTCACTTGGGCCAGGTGGTAGCTTCGCTGATTGCTGAGGATGTTTTGGCTTTATTTACTGAAGTAGTCCTCCTGACTTGGGGAAAATCTAATCAGTCTGAGCCAGTTCAATTCTGCTGGATTTTATTGAGCTGTGAGTCTCACCCAGTTCTAGGCCAGGAGATATAAAGTTAAATAAGATGGAGTTCCTGCCTTCAAGGATGTTTCAATGAACTACTGTTGTATAACAAACTAACCTAAACTTATAGTGGCTTAAAGCAATCTTTTTTTCCTTTCTCCCAGTTTTGTGCATCAGGCGCCTGGGAAGGGCTTGGCCAGGCAGTTCATCTCTGACGCATGTCCCTGGGGTGGCCGGGGCTGGAGGAATCCCTCCCACAATGCTCATGTGTTTGGCACCGTGATGCTTTTCCACCTGTCTCTCCCTACATAGCATCTCATCCTCCAGGCCCTCTCTACATGGCTTGGGCTTCCTGCAGTGCGGAGGTCTCAGGGTACTTGTCCTTCTTCGTGGTGTCTGGCTTCCAACAGGTAGAAAGTGGAAGCTTCCAGGTCTGTTAACAGCGACATCCGAACCTGGCATAGCGTCACTTTTGTCATTGGCCAAAGTGGTCACAAGGCACAAAGCACAACTCACTTTCAAGGGAGTAGGAAGAATCCCATGCTTGATGGGGGTGTGGCAAGGTCGCATTGTAGAACAGCAAGGTCAAATTGCGATGGGAGAGATCGTCACAGCCGTCACTGGTAAAATACAGTCTGCCACAAAGAGCATGAGGATGTGCTATTATTAAGTCATAATTTGGGAATTAACCACAACAAAGAAAGCACCAGCAAGTTGAAAGAAGAGCCCAGAGGTGGAGTAACGGGCTCTTTAATGGGGTGGGGATGGGAGAGGGTCAGAGAAGTCTCCCAGGATTAAGGGGCAACTGAGCTGGGTTTTGAAAGACGACCAGTTTGTGCATTTCCGGGAGAGGGAACAGCAGGTGTGTAGGCATGGTGGTGGGATCCTCATGAAGGGTTTACCCAGAAACAACCCAAACATGTCATTACTTGTATTTAATTTTAGTTGGATTTATGTTGTGTGTGTATATGGATATGGGTATATACATATATGTGTATGTATTTACAGTGTATATATACACACACATCCATATACATCTATACATATAGGTGTAGATGTATGTACTTTTTGTCAGAGGCCTCCATCAGTTCACTCAGCAAATGCGTCCTGAGCACTGACGTGAGCCACACAGTTTTCTTGGTGCTGGGGATGTGGTGGTGAAGAAAACAAAAGGGGTAACCAGGAGAAAACCTGTTCACGGAGCACACGTTCTGTGATGGAGACTAGCAGTCACCAGTGACCATTTCAATATGTGTGTGACTTCAGGTAGTGCTGACTGAGCGACAAGGTAGAGACCACAGGGGATGCTGTTTCAGCTAGGGCAGCCAGGAAGGCCTCTCGGGAGGTGACACTTAACAGAAGCGAGGGTTGACCTTGGGCAGAGAGGTGCAGGCAGAGGGAAGAGCCAGGGCACGTGTAAGCTACCTGGGCATTTATCTCCCAGCATGCACCAACATTCTCTCTGTAAACTTGCCTTGTTGCAGTGCAGGCTCTCTGAGGTCACACGGCTAGGGTGGGACTGACCCCCTGTTCAGTGCTCTTTGCTGCTCTGAGCAGGTTGGGGATGGTCAGCTCCAGGCTTTGAGCTCCAGAGAGATGGCTTCTCAGCCTGGTGAGCAGCCTGTTCTGTCTGGATTCCCCCCCCACACACACACTCCACCCCCCTCTGTTCCTGGCACCAGGAGATTTGTTTTCACTTAGAGAAAACCTGGCCTCTTACACAGCATCAGTGCTGTTCCCGGGAAACTGGCCCTTTCCCAAGAGGAGGAATGTGGGGCAGCTTCATCACAGTGAGCAATCTCGATAATAAGGAAGTGCGGCTGGGATTCCAAAGAGGCAGTGATGACTCAGAGGAAGGCACATAGGTTCCCTGGCTACTCACCTTCCGCATGGTGCCTGCATTCATTCCCCAAACCTGTATTGAGCATGTAGGTGGAAGTGTGGAGAGGTTCGAAGTCAGCTCTACCAGCTACAGCTGTGCCATCTCAGCAGGTTAGTTAGCCTCTCTGAGCCTTTGTTTCTTCAACTATAAAATGGGTAGAATACCTGTTTTTCAGAGTTGTGAGGATTAGTCGAAAGGAAGCCCTGGGGATGCGATGATCAGATTCAGCAAACAAAAAGGACAGGATGCCAATGAAAGTTTTGAATCTTTTTAGTGTAAGTTATGTCCTGACTATTGCATGCTTATCTGGCATTCAGTTTTATCTGTGCATACTGTATTTTAACTGGCAACCCAACCTGGGGATAAAGATGAGGGAAAAAATACCTGACCTTGAGGAGCACATACCAGCGGGAGGACAGGCATGAAGAACATAATTGCGGAGCAGGGCGATGTCACTCCTGTCAGAGGTACAGACAGAGCACTGTGGAAACAGACCTCCCCCTCTTTGGGCTCTTAAAAGAAGTCCAGAATCACCCTTGCTGATTACTGGCCTGCTTGTCAAACGTCCCCAGCGACCGTGGGATTGACACCACGAGAGCACAAAACACAAGCACATTAAGTGAGACGGAGAGTTCAAGTTTGCTTTTCTACCGAGTGATCTTGGAAGATGAACTTGGCTTTCTCCCTTCCCAAAGCAAAGGATGATTTTTGTTGATCAGGAAACAGACGATTCATTACTTCCAGTCACTTTCTATAGACCATTTTAAAATCAAATGAAATTAATTTAGAGGAAAAATCACATTGTTCCCGATTTTATAGAGTGTGCATCTCTCAGATAAATTGCTAATAATTCATTATTCCGCTTCCCTGGAGATCTAGAGGTAGATTCACCATGCGCCTCCCAGGCCTCTAATAGGTGATACACAATCGGAGGATCTTTGACCCCAAAGTAAAATTTACCCAAAGCCTCTCTTTGGTAAAGCTACAAGCATCAAAATACTGGGAGAACAGGTTGGGGATATTTTTGGAAAAGTGAGATCTGCCAGACTCCTGGTCTTCTCTTGCGAATGAATGGCCTGGCATTGAACTAGGTCTGATCAGCATTACTGAAGGCTTCTTCTCTCCCAGACATGGCAGGGGGTATTTTAGATTGAGGGGGTTGTTTAAAAACCCTGGAAGCCTAAAGACTGTTTGGAGTCCTCTCAGCTGCTTGCAACCATCTTTAGAAGTGTGACCCCTGTGAGGTTTTGAGTTTTCCATGGCACCTTGGTGAGGGAGGGAAGGGAGTCAAAGTGAGGGTTTGTGCAAAGGGGAAAAAGTGGGGCCTGGGGTGGAGTCAGGGGAAGGGAGAGGGTGCATCCAAGGTTGTGAAAAGCTTGTTCGGTGACAGGATTCACAGTTCGTTTTAATTGATTGGAAAGTGCCAGCTACTGTGCTAAGTGCTTTTCATGCAGAATCTCTTTGATCCTTGCGCGAACCTCATGCAGTAGGTGTCTGGGTTCCCATTTTATGGCTTGGAGACCCAACGTGTTTGAATTACCTGTCCAGGACCACACAACTAATAAGTAACCCCAGGGCCTTCTGATTGCAAAGCCCTTGAACTTGACCCCCGTGTTCCACTGCATTCTGCCATCAGACCTTTTCCTGAAGGAGTGTCCCATTCACTCCAGGTATTTCTGTTCCCTCAGCCTGCTGCAGGGGGTGGAGCCTTGGCCTGGCTTCTAATGCCCCCTCCTGCTCAGCTACGTGTGCCGACTTGAGTCCCAAAGGGAGATGCTGGCCCAGGCTGTCAGTGGGAGCCCTTCCCCATCTGAAATCCCGCGTGTCCTATGGATGGTAAACCATCTTGCTTTATTCGCTTGCCTCTTCATTAGTTGACTAATTCATTCAATAAATATCTCCCTCCTGCCAAGTATGTGCCCCGGAACAATGGGGAATAAATAGGCAGTCCTGCCCTTGCAGAGGTTGGGGTCCAGGGCAGAGACAGCCAAGTAAATAGGCTGTTATGGTACAGGGTGAGAAGAGCTGTTAGGAGGGAGGTGCAGGGTGCCATGGGGTACCATCTAGGACTTGGTGGGGTCAGATGAGGCTGGGTGAAGGGAGGGGCATCTGAGGTAAGAGGTGAAGGATGTGTAGGAGTTGGCCAGGCTGCCAGGGAATTGTCTGTGCAGAGGGAGGGCGCACATGGAACCCTCTGGGAGTTGTGAGCTGTGCTGTCTGGATGGAGGGTGGAGTGTGGTAGGGAGGGAGCAGCCTGGAGGGGAAAGAGAGTGCAAAAATAGACAGGGGCCACAGTGTTTGTTCTCAGCTCAGTAGACAGCACTGAAGGTCTGGGCTGCCCTGGGTGGACTCAGGTGCTCCTGCACAAAGGTGCCAGCTACAGAGGGCCCCTCCACTCACCAAGCAGTGGGCTCCAGTGCAGGGCCTGTGTGTGCCCTGAGGAGAATGCCTTCTGTTAATTCTTACCAAAGAG
The DNA here is from genome assembly GCF_964146895.1 of Miniopterus schreibersii. Classification (NCBI taxonomy): domain Eukaryota; kingdom Metazoa; phylum Chordata; class Mammalia; order Chiroptera; family Miniopteridae; genus Miniopterus; species Miniopterus schreibersii. Next base: position 177,075,457 of record NC_138102.1, read on the forward strand.
TCTTAAGGGGTGCTGCTATCCTTAATATCGGATACAGCGTGGAAAATGGGGGGGGGGGCAGCCTGGGAGGCCATTGGGCTGGAGAGAAGTGAATGGGTTTCAGATACCAAGTGAATCCATGGCCTTTATGAATCACCTGGATCTCATTGCCTTCTGTGAGTTAGGTAGGAAATTCTTCCAGGAGCAGAAATGCTAAATCATGGAGGAACGCAGCTGAGAGGGTGTTTTTGTCCCGAGGCTACTGAGAGAGTCAGAGTTAGGTCTGGTCCCCTGTGCTCTGTCTCATGCTCAGACATTTGTTTCAACTGCAGGAGGCCCATTAGATGAAAGCCATGTGGCCCAGTGGCCAGACTCAAGACCAAGAGTCAGCAGACTCAGACCTTCAGCTCCTCCTAGGCTGCTTGCTCTTCTGCCTGCCTCTCTTTCATCACACCCTCATCTTCAAACATTGTGGAGTGCCTCCTGAGGGGCTCTGGGCCCAGCACGGTGGGGGTTCAGAACCCTAAGGCAAATCTCAACCCTCAAGGAACTCATCAATGGGGCAGTAGTGAGTGAACAGGCAACCATGGAAGACTACCTGAGAGACAGATGCTCAAGGAATGTTCTATGTTATCAGTTTGTAGGGAAGCAGAGCACACCATTGGGCTCTGGGATCAGACAGAACTGAGTTCGAATTCTGGCTTTGAAAACATCTTCTAGCTATGATCCTGGGCAAGTCACATAACTTCTCTGAGCCTCAGTTAACCCGCCTGTAAAATGGGGATAGTAGTACTTAGGTGGTCTGCTTTAAGGATTAAATAATTCAAGGCATATAAAATGCTTAGTGTAGTAGTATGTACTAGAGGGTAATCACTTTTAATATTGATCAGGATAGGCCAAAATTTTTTTTCATTTTTGGTGTATAATTCTATGAGTTTTGACAAATGCATGGAGTCATGTAACCAACTCCACAAACAAGATAGTTCCACTACCTCCCCGAAGTCCCTTGTCTTATCCCTTTGTTGTCAAACCCTCCTCATACTCTTTTTTTCCTTGTGGTAATTTATCTCTTAGTTTTTGTAACAACTTTCTTAAGATCTAATTCACATACCACACAATTCACCTATTTAAAGTATACATTTCAGAGGATTATAGTACATTCACAGAGTTGTACGACCATCACCACAATCAATTTTAGTACACTTTCATCACCCCCCAAAGAAACGCCATACCCTTTGTCAGTCACTGGCATTTCTTCTACCTGTCCCCTCCTCTCCAGCCCCAGCCCCTGATGACTACTAGCTACTTTGGTTGGGCCTCTTCTGGACATTCCATATAAATGAATCATATACTAACCAGGCTATTGTGACAGGCTTCTTTCACTGAGCAGAATATTTTCAAGGTTCATCCATGTTGTAGCAAGTATCAGTACTTCATTCCTTTTTATTACTGAGTAATATTCCATTGTATGGATATACTGCATTTTGTTTATTTGTTTGTCAGTTGATGGACATTTGGATTGTTTCCTCTTTTTGGCTAATATCAATAGTGCTGCTATGAATGTTGGTGTGCAAGTCTTTGTGTGGACATATGTTTTCATATGGAATTGCTGGGTCATATGGTAACTCTGCGTGTGACCTTTTGAGAAACTGCCAGACAGTTTTCCAAAGTGGCTGCACCATTTCACAATCCCCATCAGAAGTGTATGAGGGCTCCAGTCTCTCCACATGCTCGCCAATGTTAATATCTGTATTTTTTATTACGGCCCTCCTGGTGAGTGTGACGTGGTATCTCATACATACATATCCTTAACTCCTGGAAGTCACTGCTTTATTCTCTGGCTCTGTCATTTCTCCTTTTCTGGAATGTGACAGCTGTGATCATACATTTTGTAGACTTTTGATTCTGCCTCCTTCCACCTACATAACACACTTGAGATTTACCATGTTTTCATGTTCCTTGTTGTGGCTGAGTTGCATTTCTTTGGATAGATGTACCACCCTAGGAACCCCTGCTCTTCTGTGCAGTAAGGCTCGATAGACCCCCTGCCCAGGTGAATCAAAGGCTAAGTCTCTCCCATCGCCAGGGGCTTTTAGAGTTTGGGAGGCCTTTTTCAAGTCTCCCTAGGCTGCCAGTGTTGTAGGAGACCCCTCCTGTTCTTCCAGCAGGTCCCTCTGAGTGGCAGAGCCCAGTCCATGTTCAGAGAGCTAGAGCCCCTGGGGAGGGGAGGCCCACCAGGATAAGGATTTCTGTGTGTTGGCTCTGATGAGCCATGCGTGGCAAGAGGCATCCAGATGTGGGCAGCAGTCCAGCGAGACAGGTGGGGCCTGGACCACCGGGACAGCTGCTGCTTGAGAGCCTGGGCCTCTGCTGTCTGCTATCTGGCTGCCCCTGAGGCAAATTGAGCTCATAAACAAAGCTGTTTTCTCCTTCCTTGTCTGTTTTCATGGCTGGCGTCCAGCTCCTGGCTTTGAGCACTTGCCACCTTTTCCCTGTCCCCCACCCGCCCAAGTGCAGCAGTTTTCCAACTCCCTAGTACAGGCCCAGGGAGAATGTGATGTAATGATAAAATCATTACAAACTTGCACCTACCAGGTCCATTGCATACATCAGAGTCCACAAGGTAGACATAATCACTCTAAGCAGGAAGAAGTCACGGTCCTAGGTGGGTAAAAAACCTGTTCAAAGTCACCCGACGGGGGAGCAGCAGGGCTGGGACTTGAACCCTCCCCTGTACTTCCATCCCTAGCAGAGCACTTAAGACCTCAGTCGTTTACACACCGCCTTCCTGAGGTCCTTTGACCACCAGGGCTTTATGTATCTAACATTTTCTTTATCATCACCTTCACATTTTTTGTTCATCAAGAACATGGCCAGCACACAAACACTTGTGGCACAGAGGGTTTGCTGTCCTAGTTGTACTGTTGGTAGATACGTTAAAATAAACACAGAACTCAAAATAAAAATGTTCCTCCACCTATCACCTAAAGTCCTAAAACCAGCCGGTGTCCACCAGTGACATGTGGACCGGGCTTTGGGGAAGGTAGTGCGTGCTGTGCAGTGATTTGCTTACAGGCCTGGGGTTCTCCCTTGATGGGGAATTACAAGTGGGCTGTGCCTGTGATTTCATCTCCGCATCCTCAGCATCCCCAGCATCATGTAATGTAACAGACCCATTAGAGGTACAGGCTTCATGATTAATGAATAGATGACAGACTAAACAGAGTGATAAAGGGGAAGGGGAAAGGGAAGGGGAAGAATGAATGGCATCTCCTCCTTCCTTATAGAGGAGGCTAGAAGGAAGCTTCTTTCCTTGATGTTGATGGGACAGGGAGGCTGTCAGGGGCCTCAGCTGCAGGCTGACAGGAGTGCTTAGAAGCTCTGATGACTGCAGCCACTGTGGAGATGTTGGGAGGCTGATGTTCTCTGTGTGAAATCCTTCAGCCCTCACAAGCTCTTGGCTGGTGGGACTGTGGACACTGTCATCTTATTACACTCCTTCCAGCCACTTTTATCTCCAATGTGGAAAAATCAGCCTGCATCTGGTTGTTTCTCTAGCCAAATGAGTTCCCACCCAGGGTGCTGCTTGCTGCTTTCCTTCCCCCTCCAGCTCTCTTCCTCAAATCTTACCACACTCCAGACAGATTCTGCACCATTTCTTGAGAGGAAAATGCAGCGGCATCAAGCACAGCAGCAGTGAAGACCACAGAGCTGCATTTAGTATTTGGATGAGTCAGCAGATCTGTCTGTGAACCAATCAGTCAACATTGAGTGAGGACCTACTATGTGCTAAGCACTCGGGTCAGTGCTCCTGAATCCTCTCATACTTCAGAATCAGATTCTCTAGGCACAGGCACTGAAGCCAGAATTTCTGAGTTTAAAAGGAAAAACAGCTCAACAAATATTTACTGAAGCTCAACCATATGGGGGCATCTGAACTTGGCCTTGAGAATACAAAGATAATCAGCGCCTGCCCCTTCTGAGGAGTCTTGTTGAATTACAGCTTAGGGAATTGCACGTGCATTGGGCAGTGTCTTGAAATGTCACTGGATTCATGCCCTTAGATAGCCAGTGTATTGCGGGTACATTCAGCAGACAAATGTCATCCATGAATTCAACCAACATTCATGGGCCACCTTTTGCAAGCTTGGCAAATGTAGGCACACGTGTGCTTGCATTCCCACCACATGCTCTACATTGGGGACCTGGTAGTGGCCCCAGCATCCTTCAGTGCCCCAGGCAGTGAGTTGGGATTTGAAGTGAAATCTACAGTCTCTGCTCTGTCACATGAAAGGTACTGGGGCTAAAAATGACCTCTCTATCATTAAATGATGGTGTGATGAGGCTCAGCGTGCTGCATGGCACCAGGCAGGCTGCATTTGTCCAATACCAGGGGCCCCATTCACTCAGGCTATTGAGTGCTCGGCAGCCTACGGTCCACCCGGTGGGGCCCTGATGGGATAGGAGATGGTAATTGATGTTTCTGGGTGTTTAAAGCCTTTATTTGGCAAAATAACAAAATTGGGACTCACGTTGTTGATCTCCTACAGTTATTAAAATAATATTTTGTGTCTGTGAAATTCCTTCCTTCCTTCTTGGCTTGCTCACTCCCTTCCCACTCTCTTTCCCTCCTTCCCTTCCCCCTCTCTTCCTTCTTCCCCTCTCTCCCTTTATTCTCCTCTCTCTTCCTTCCACAAATGTTCGATTACCTACAATATACCAGGCACCATTCTGGGATACAGCAGTAAACACAACAGACAGAAGCCCCTGCCTTCATGGAGCCCACATTCTAGAGGGGAAAACAGAAATAAATAAAACTAATACTATAAAATATGTATGTAGTATGTTATGGGGGCGGTAAGTGCTACAGAGAAAAATAAAGCAGTGAATGGGGAGAGTAAATGCTGGGAGCTTGTGATTTTATTTTTTTATTATTTATTTATTTATTTATTTATTTATTTATTTATTTATTTATTTTTAATATATCGTTATTGATTTCAGAGAGAGGAAGGGAGAGGGGGAGAGAGAGATAGAAACATCAATGATGAGAGAGTCATTGATTGGCTGTGGCCTGCAACCCGGGCATGTGCCCTGACTGGAAATCGAACCCTGATCGCCTGGATCCTCGGTCGAAGCTCAACCGCTGAGCCATGCCCGGCTGGGCGGGAGCTTGTAATTTTAGATGGGGGTAGGGGCAGAGGAAAGCCTCTCAGAGAGAGGGGCAGTTTAGCAAAGACCTTCAAAAGTTAGGGAATGAGCTATGCAGATAACTGGGGAAGGGCCTTGTAGGCAGCGGGGATAGTGCGTGCCAAGGCCCTGAGGCAGGAATGTGCCTGGCATATCTGGAGTGGGTTGAGCAAGCGGAAGTGTAGGAGATGAGTTCAGGCAAGTAATGGGGAGTGGGAGCCAGATCTTGGAAGGCTTTTGGAATGCAATCCCAAGCAATGGTTCTCCAAGTGTAGTTTCCGAACCACCCAAGATCTGCTGAGCCAGACACTCTGGAGGTGTTTAAATCTCTGTTTAAATAAGCCCTCCACAGAATCCAGAGATTCTGGTGCCCTCTACAGTGTGAGCGCCACTGCTATTGAGCATCTGGGCTACTCCGGACCCTCCCTGCTGGGCTTGCTGTTCCCTCCGCTGTGTGCTACAAGACAGAGGGGCAGACATGGCCGACCTGACCTCCTGGCCTCAAGAAATGAAGTCATCTTGGTGTCTGGGAATTGACATTCAGACTAAGAAAAGAAGTCGAATGCTATGCCTCTTCTCAAACTGAGGTCAGGTGACTGTGAGGGACAGAAGGTAGGAAGTGGGATGCGTGGCCGATGCCAGGGAGACAGGATCATTGGCTGTCAGGGCCTGTAGGGCCTCAGAGAACCGGAGGCCACCTGGTCCTGTCCTCAGATTGGTTAGAGAAGACTGAGCCTGGACAGGGACAGTGGCTGCTTATTAGATACATGTGGGATTCCCATGGGCCCTCAGGACTTCTGGGTACCTACTTCCTTTCAAATTGTGCTCATAAGCTTACGGTTATGTGAGACCCAGAGAACACTGCTGCCGGGTAGATATGGGGGACGTTGGCGGCGCAGGTAGGTGTAGGGGATGTGGGCTGTGCAGGTAGCTGTGGGTGCTGGTGGTGTAGGAGCACACCACCGAGAGATGGGAGGAGAACAAGGGAAGAAACACCTCCCCCGGGGCTCCGCGGGAGAAGATGTGCACCATTTGAGGAGTGGTGAGAGTTTTGTTTGTCTGGAACTGACCGGTGGGTAAGTATGAGGGCCAGCTCACAGAGGTCTCAAATGCCATGCTAAGCATTTGGGACTTTAACCGCTGGCAGTGAAGGCCCCGAAGTCCAGGTGCCCACCTCCTGACAGTTGTTTCCAGGCTGTCCTCAGCTCCCTACCTGGGTCACCACCTCCCCTACTGGCCAGGACTGGCTGTCCCATGAGGCGCTCCTGGCTCCTACAGACCCCTGCCCCGACTTCTCCCAGAACAGATTCAGCACAACCATACTCTCAACTGATAAGCCTGGACGCCTCTGAACTGAGCAGTCATGGTTACTGATGGCTCTGTTCTCGAAGGGGCCAGGCCCCTCTGAAGGCAAGGAGTGGGGGTTGAACTCCCCAGAGGTGTTCTCTCCACCAGCCACTGCGCACCCGGCTTTGCAAAAAATGAAAAGTACCTTCTTTTCTTAATTTAAAGGAAATACATGTACATCGGGGGGGAAATTGGAGCATTTACGTGAGCAATAAAAGAAAAAATCTAAATGACCCACCATCCCACCATCTAGAGATAGTGTTGTGTTAACAATTTGTATATCCTTTCCGAACACTTTTGTGTGTTTAATATTTTCCTTACAAAGTAGAATCATATTGTACATACTTCATTGTACATGCTTATTTCACGTATCAGATTATGAACATGTTTACATGTCATTACATAATCTGACAGCATCATTTAAAATGGTTGAATAGTGTTTATCTTATGATCAATACCCTAATATTGGACATTTAGGTTGCTTCTCATTTTTTGATTCTATGAACAGCTCTGTAGTGAATTCTCCTGTAATGTAACTTTTCATATGTGATTGATTATATCCTGAGGATAAATCCCTAACCTTGGGATTGTTGGGTTGGACCACCCAGCTCATAAAAGGCCTTGAGTGCCTGCCAGAAAGATTGCAATGGTGATCACTGAGGTTGAGGGCAATCCTGTAACAGCACCTCCTTTCTCTACGCTGGTTCTTATACAGCTGAGCTAGACACAGGATATGTCAGGCAGCCGGGGATTAAAATATCACTTTTATTACTAATGAAGACTAGTTTGGAGAGCATGGCTTAGAAGTGCAGCAACCACTGGCTTCCAAATACTGGACCCTGCAGCTGATTGGGTGTAAGTGCCTACTCATGGGTGGTGCTGGAAGGTGATGGACCTCAGCCTGGAAAACTAAGGCAACGCAGGAGCTCAGCAGAATGCTCGCAACCCCTAGGCTGCTGGCTTCCAGAGAGGACGAGAGCAGGGGCTGAGCGAGGCCTGCCCAGCTCCCCCTCCCCAGCTCACGCACAGGGTGGGTCATTCCACCTCCCCTGGAATGTAAGTAGGAGGGTAAAGAAAAGCCAGGAGTGTTCTACAAACAGACGTCCCTCCACATGGCAGGAGACAACAGGAGAGGGCAATAAGTGTTCTCTAATAATTATAAAAATGGCAGCTCATTTGTATTGAGCACCATGCTAGGCTTTTTGCCTCCATCTTCTCTGGTCCTTCTAACAATGAAATAGATATCCCAGCCATTCCTATCTTGTCGGTGAGGAAACTGAGGCTTAGTAACGTGTCCCAAATCTCCTAGCTGGTATGTGGAGGAGCTGGGATTTGAACCCAGGCAGCCTAACTCCAGAGAGCACTCTCCCGCAGCCATTATTAATGTGCCTCCCACCATCAGCAGCATCTGACTTTTGTAAGGTTGACGACCCCTAAACTTAGAGGAAGAGCCAGGGCTGCCAGCTTGTCAGCATCCCCGGGTTGAAATGGCATGCCCCTCTTAGCCTCGGGGCAGACCTTCTGACCAGCCCTGTTCCCGTGAAATTCATTAATTGCTTTTGAAAGAACCACTTAACCCAGTGTCCTATATTATGATGAGCAGCGGTTATGATGGACACACACAACAGATGGGACCTTGACAACTGTCCTTGCTTAAAAGAAGACTGAGAGAGACACTTGAGTTCACGACGTGAGGTTTTTGATGATTTCATTTTATCTTAAGGATCCCTGCAACTCATGAAGGATTTGCTTTGATTTAGGGAGAAAATAATGAATCTGTTAAAGAAATATTTTTTTCAATTAGAAAGAAAACGTAATTTTGGGGGAGGGTGAGAACACTAATTATACTTTTAATTGTGTCTATTGCCCTTTAGGGTAAACTCTAAGGAATTCGGTAAAGAAAAGACTTTAAGAGAAAGTTTTCCTTTAAGTGTTTTTCCATCATTCCAGGCAGTTCCCCAAAGAATAGTCACCTCTGTTGTCACACATTTTCAATTTTAATTGCCTTACAAGCAGAAGCTAGGCTGTTTTCTTTTTTAAAGCAAGTAATTTTGGTGTTTCTTTAATTATTTGTTCTTGTAATTCCACAATTTTTTTATTCTTTAAGGTATAGCAAGAAATTTATAGACATTGATGTTTGTGTTTTAGTCTATCTGGTTGGTAAGAAATGTTAGCTAGGAAATACGGGGTACTGATTAAAAGCATGGGTTCTGGAGTCTTATTCTTGAGGCTCACAGTCGGCTCTACCTTTTGCTAGCTGTGTGATCCTTAGCAAGTTACCTAGCCTCTCTGTGCTTTAGTTTCTCGTCTGTAAAATGGGGATAATAACAGCACCCCTATCATAGAATTGTTATGAGGGTTTGATGACTATTAGTCAGGATAGGATAGGTTATGCTGCAGTAACAGACAAATCCCAAATCTCAGAAGGTTGATGCACTGAAGTTTATTTCTCACTCGTGCAAAGTCTTTGGGAGATCTGGATGACTCCCAATGCAGCAGCCCTCTATGTTTTGGCCCAACATATCCCAGGCTGCTTCAATTTTACAACTGCTTCATTTCAACTTGTCTCCATGCTTACTACAGTGAAGAAGACAGATTATGGAGAATTATGTACTGGCTCTCAAAGGCTTCACCGACAGTGACACAGATCACTTCTGCTTGCGTGTCATTGGCCAAAGCTAACTGCACGACAATGCATAAGTTCAAGGTGGCAGAAAGGGCCCAGAGCAGAGGGAAACCAGGAATATGGGCGAGCGGTGGTATGTCTACCACCATATACATTGTGCTTATCAGAACTGTGCATGGCAAACAGCAAACATTAAATAGTGTAAACTATTGATGCTGGAGGCTGGCATTTCCAAAATATAATTTAAATTTTTTTGGGATTGTTTTCCCTTTATAGATTTGGTCTAAAGAATGACTTCCATATACAGAAAGAGGCCCTAATAGACTCCCCTGGGAGGTAGAGGATTTCTCGCGGTCACAGTGGTTGTCCTAGTGCTCTGGCACTTAGTGGGGCACACATTTAGGAGGCAGCATTAGCTGTGTTTGAGAACATGGGCTTAGAGTCAGATGAACTTGAGTTTAAATTGCAGAGACAGTGCCTATGAATGTGTGTGACCTTGACCAGGTGACTTAACCTTTTCTAGACTTAGTGACTTCACAGTTAAAATGCTAATAATGATGCCCGCATCACAGAGTTGCTGTGAAAATTAAATAAGATAATAGATATAAAGGGTTTGCAGATCCTGATATAAAACAAGTGTTCATTGATACTCATTGCCTTCTGTGTTGTGGTAATGATGATGGACAAATCTTCCTGAACCCTCAGCTTGCTCACCTGCAAAATGGGAATTATAATACTCTTCTAGATGCTTAATACCCAGTGTAAACATAAAAAACAAAAAAATTCCCCTCCTGTCCACCTGCTTCATAATTTTGTCAGATTATGATCCTGATCCAGTGTAGGAGAGCCATTTGGGATTTCTCCAACTCCTCCCTACCTCCCAAGCTTGTTGAGGGTTAATCGACTGATGTAAACACCTACCAATGTGGGTACTTAGTAGCTGCTCAGTAAATGTTGCTTCCCATCACCCTCCCCCATCCTATCATGTCCTCTCCTCACTAGAGTGCTGCTCTCACTGGGGGGGGGGGGGGCGCAGAGTTTCAGACATCAGGAAGAGGTATGTTTCATAACCTTGGGTGGGTCCAGTTTGTCACTGCACAAAATCTCAGCAGACAGCTGCCCATTCCACCTGCTGCCGTGACCTGACCCACCACAAAGTGAGACGTTAGACTTCATGCACAAACAGGCAGCATTCACGGAATTTCACCACCAACAAAGCAATGTTTTCAGCCAACACCACCTCACACTAGGATGGACCACAGTTGGCTTAGGTGCCTGGGGGTACCCATGGGAGTTGGTGAAGCCAAAGTGGGGATAATGCATCATGACAACACACCACACGTTCCTGAGCATTGCTGCCACCAGCACCTATCAGCCCATGCTAACTCGTCTAGAAGACTGCTGAGAAGGAGCCACCTCCTCTCGGAAGCCTGTTCTTCCCCTTCCCCGCCAGCTGGCACCCCTTGCTTTGTGCCCCTACTTGAACCCCTGTCAGTTTCTATTGGTGAACCTTGGGGATGGGGGGAGAGCTGGCTCCCATTCATCTTGGCAGCCCAGACATGATTGTCAAATGAGTAGTTAAGGGAGGAAATCGGGGACCTTGAAAACAACTATTTTTCAGAGAAAATATCATACATAAGCTCTATGCGTATAATGAACCTCCTAGAAAGAGAAGAGTGAATATTTTCCTCCTCTTGTAATTTTTTTTTGGTTTGTTTTTTTGAAAAACAAAAACAAAAAGGAAAAAGGGAAGTAAAGAAGGAAAACCCTCCTTCGAGGAGGCTGCAGAAAAGGTTCAGGCTTGGGGGACAGCGCTGGTGATTGATTAGTCATGCCTGCTGGGGAGAGGGCTGGGAGGAGGGCAGCACTTCTGCCTGACAGCTGGCATCTCTCTTAAAGCCTTAACTAGCAACCAAATTAGTGAAAATGCAGCTTACACAGTGAAGTATGGCCTTTTCTCCAAACTTTAATTGGGATGTTTAGCAAATGTGTTTTACTATTAAAATGGAAATGGGGTGGAAAATAGACTTCGTTCTATAATCCATATTGAGTATATATTGGTACCCTATCAACAGAAAAGCTGTTTTTAATGAGTGAAAAGGAAAGCAGCCCTCTCTATCTGAACGACTGGCGACTCTTTCTGGCTAGAGGGGTATCTGATGGCAGTCCAGGGGACAGAGGGGTGGGACATTGCTTGTACACCAAAGACCTCTTGTAGGGGGGTCAGTGTCCTAGTTATTCCTTGGCCTGAAAAGCAGAGCACCTATGTTTTCCTCCCAACATTTAAAAAAACATTTTGTTTTTAACCCTCACCCGAGGATATGTTTTTATTGATCCCAGAGAGAAAAGAAGGGAGAGAGAGTGAAACATCCATGTGAGAGAGAAACACTGATCAGCTGTTGCCCTAACCAGGGATTGAACCCACAATTCAGGCATGTGCCCTGACCAGAAATCAAACCCGTGATCTTTCAGTTCACTGGGAGATGCTCCAACTAACTGAGCCACACCGGCCAGAGCTTTTTTAAATTTTATTTGAAGGAATAGTATGATAAATAGTATATACTCTTTCTTTACCGTGATTCACCAACTGTTAGCATTTTGTCACATGCCCTCTCTCCTTCTCTCTCTCTCTCTCCAAACACACACACACATACACATTTTGTTTTGCTGAACCATGTAAAAGCAAGTTTCACACATCACGACACTGCCCCAGTCTTCACCCCAAAAGCCTCAGCTGCATTTCCTGAGAACAAGGACATTCTCCCACAAAATTATGAGACCATTATATCACAATCAAGGGATTTAACATTAATACAATAATATTTGCTGCAGAAAATTAATATTAATTCAATAATACCATCTACTATTCAGCCCCTATTTAATTTTCCTCAAATGCTTCAAGAATGACTTTTATAATTTAAAAAAAAAATCTCAGCACCAATGTGTTACATCTGATTGCTGTATCTATTTTAATTTAGAACACCTCCCTGCCTTTTTCTGTTTTCATGACTGACTGTTTTTGAAGAAAGACAGACCGTGTGTCTTGTAGAACAGCCCGCATCCTGGATTTGTTGGCCGGTTTCCTCTTGGTTATAGTAAAATGAAACACGTTTGGCAGGAGTACCCACAGGCGTTACTGTGTGCTTGTTACTGCATCCCACTGGGGACACATAATGTCTGGCTGTCCCACAGTTGGAGATGCTAAGTTTGATCCCTTGGCTAAAAAGGTAGTGACTGCAAGATCTCACTATTACAAAGACACGTTTTCCCTGGGTAGCTAGTAAGTAATCTGTGAGTGACCCTCTGAGAGCATGTGAATATCCTGTCCCCCATGTGCTCTCTCCAGAAGTCTTAGCATCTGCGATGACCCTCACCTGAGTCAGCTGTTATCCCGAGGATTGCAAAATGCTGATTTTCTGATTCTGTTGTCCTTCTACGTTGCATCCCAGACAACCAGGGGCTGATTACTTACTCTCTTTGAGCTTTATCCTACTTATCTATATAAAGAACATAATAAGAGAGTGCTGGTGATATGAGGATTAATCTCCATAATGAATATGACAGAACCTTGTATCACATGTTTGATAATTGAAAGGAATTACTATTATTTACATTCTGGGGGGGTGCCTCGAATAAAATGAATGTATTTACTTAAGTTGGTGGTTTCGAAAAGGAAATGAGTAAGTAAGAAGCACATAAACAATTCAGTTCAGCAAATATTTATAAGCTTCTGCTGTGTGCCTTACACAGTGCTAGGCTTGGAGATAGATAGCTCAGTGCACCCAATTAATTCAGTGCTAAGGGGGAGGGAAGATGTATAACATAGAGATCACTGGAAGAAAAATTAAGTTGTTAATCAATTAACTAATTGACTCATTTATTACCTTATTCACTCCATAAACATCGGATGAATGTGCTAGAGATACTAAATCAAATAATCCCTGGTCCCTGCCCCAAAGAGCCGTACAGCTTCTCCCGGGGCACCCCCTGAACTCAGACTCAGGCCTGCCTGACTCCAAGCCTGGAGAGAAAATGATGGCAGGGGCCCTCTCTACACCAAGGAGAGAAAATGATGGCAGGAGGCCTGTCTGGGGAGCAGTTGGGGCTGAGCTGCGTTCGCCTCTCAAGTGTTTTGCATAGTCATTGCTGGAATGGCTAGGTGGTGGAGTTCCAAGCCAGCCTGCTCCCGAACCCCGCTCCTCCCAGAACCCAGCAAACTCGGCTGCCAGGAGCGGTCCCCTGAGAGCCTCGTGTCAGCTCCTGCAGGTGCGGGCCTGAGCAGGACTTGCCGGCGCGCCCACTGGGCCTTTGCATTTGCTCTCAGCTGACATCCTGTCAGGAGCTGGGACTACTCCCCACACAAGGGGTGGAGGAATGCAGCCCATTGAAGGCCTTGGCTTGGAGTTTGCCCAGCTGGTGCAGCTCGTTCTTGTCTGTCTAGTCAGGCTGCTTGCTGCTCTCTCCCTCAGATCACCGAGAAATGGATATTGGCAGTAGCGGCCGAGGCTGTAATCTTTGTACCAAGGGTGTGGTAACCATGGAGGTTGTGAAGTGAAAGCCTGTCTGGGTCAATTAAGACATGGTGGGGAAAGGAAGGATTTAAAATGCATCTGGAAGTCAGCAACACAAGTTATTTACACCTTTCCCTCTTTCCTTTTCTTTTTGGATGGATCTCAGATGTGAGAGAGTTGAGTGAGTCATCCTCATATGTTTATGCAGGTGTCATCATCATCAATGCAAGACTGTCTCTTGTTTTAGTTCTTAATTTTTTTCTCTCTTCATCTGCGATCTCCACTCCCCTATAGGTACCCATCTAAGGTGTTTAATATATGCCCTCAAACAGTTACATGTCTGTAAAACTTGTAGTGTTATTTTGTCTGTGTATTATTGATTTATAGCAATGATACTGTGCCAAGGAGCTTGTCCTGTTCTTACTATTTTCACCATGTCCTCACATGGTTTTAAGATCTATCCATGTTGTCCATTGCTTCTAACAGCTGCATAGTTGTGGCAATCAAGGTAAGGCTGAGTTATGCCGCAGTGACACCACCAAAATCTTAATGGCTTAAAATAATAAAGCTTGACTGCTTGGCCATACTGCCTGTTTATCAGGTCACTGGGAGCTTTGCTCCACGTCTCAGGGACTGAGGCTGATGGAGCCTCCACCATGGTAGGGAGAGTAGAAAGTGGCAAATCGCTCACTGGCTCATAAAGGCTCTGTGGCAAATAGTACGCTGGTCCAGAAGCAGCCAACACAAGTTACATGGCCATTCCCAACTCCGTAAGGGGTGGAAACTGCAATCTTACCATGAATCCAGAAGGAGGAAAACTGGAAATAATTGATGAATGGTGCTAACGACTATCACATCACAAGTACCCACCATATTTGGCATTTATTCATTCTTTAGTGATAGGCAACTAGTTGACTCCAGTTCCCCACTACCACAAACAGGGCTGTCATGACCATCCTTGTACTTGACCCCTTATAGACCTGTGCAGGTATCTCTCTGGGTTCTGTCCCCTGCGTGGGTTTGCTGGGTCATAGGGTTTACAGGTACTTGGTTTCAGTAATCACCAGGTAAATCTCTAGAGTGGCTACACCAATCTGGACTCCCACCAGCGGCGTGTGAGGGTCCCAGTCACCCATACTGTCTCCAGCATTCAGTATTACTCAGCGTTCTGATTTGGCCAATCTGTTGAGTATAATATGGAGTCTCATTGTTTCATTTTCATTGCTCTCATTACTGGTGATTTTTGGACTCTCTTCATACATCTGTCGCCTCTGCTAGCATTCTGGTTCTCACTGTTGTGAAAGCTGCCCACTCATGTTCACAGACCATTTTTCCATTCTTTTTCCTCCTTTCTTCTTATTGATTTATTGATCTTTCTTGGGCAGCTGGATGTCAATCCTTTGTTGGGTTTAGACACACATTGCAAACATCTTTTTCCACTCTGCCACTTCTCTGTTAACTTTGTCCATGGTATCTTTTGTTGAACAGAGGCCCTTAGTCTTGATGTCATCAAACCCACTGACTTTTTTGCTTTATGGTTTGTGCTTTGGGGATCTTATTAAAGATGTCCTTCTGTCCTCTAGGTTCACAAATGTAGTCTGTCACACCTTCTCCGGTTAGCTTTATAGTTTTCTTTTCACATTGAGGTTTTTCATTTATCTGGAATCTACCTTTATAAATGTTGTATGGGAGGAACCCAAATTCATTCAGTGAGCCAGACTTTTCAACATTATTAAGGAATCACTTGTTCTCTCCATTGATCTGCGGTGCTGCCTTTATTATAAACCATGTTCTCCTGTGCACGGGCTTGTTTCTGAGTTTTTAATTTTATTATGAGCTCTCCAAACCTTACCATTCAAACACGGAAGCAGAATGAGGTTTTGTTTTGGAGAATTTGCATGGTATGTTCTGAGCAGGGAAGCCTTGACGATTTCCTGTAATGCTAAGTGGTGGTGAGGCATACTGAAACCAACAGAAGAAACCTTGGGGTCAGATGAACCTGCCCTCAGTCCTGGCTCCACCACTTCCCAGCCATGTGACCTTGAGCAACTTCTTCAGCCCTTCTGAGCCTCCGCTCCTTCATCTGTAAAATGGGGGTGAAAATACACGCCTCCTAGGATTGTTGTAAGAATTACATGCTGTCGTCTATGTAAATGCAAAGCACTCAGTAAATACTGTTTGCCCTTGGATCATCGTCATCAGACAGATGACTTCAGTGATGCTCTGAGTCACTTCCCCAGCCCTCACCAAGATGTGGCTCTGAATGGGGCTGAGATATTCCTAATACCACAAATGCCATTGCTTGTTCCCGCCCGCTAATCCATGACATTTACTCAGTTGTTTCTAGGTGTCCCACGAGGGCTGGTGAAAGCTTCCTATTGGTCTGTCTACCAGCACCTCTGTGGGCACCGCTGAGGTCCCCATGGAGCACCTGCACGGTCCAGCCCCACGGGGCTCGGAGACATGGGCCTGGCCCATGGTAGATGCTTAGCTGGGAAGGCTGAACCAGTCGTCGGAGTGCTTGTCTTGCCTGGCGATTTCTGTACATGGACTTTAGACCCATGTAGTATTCCTGCTTGGCTCCCCTCCCCCTCTCAGCTCTTTCTTCTGAAAGGAAAATAAAAATAAAAACAAAATAAAGTACCGAAGGCTTCACACCCAGGCTGTGGGCTGGGCTGCCTGTGCTGCTGGACAGAGTTTGGTTTAAAGGCCACACAAGGCTGGCTCTGTGAAGGCACGTTTTCTGCCATTCCAAAAGGGACTTTATTTATTTATTTATTTTTTATTTTTTACTTATGTGATTTAAGCTTTTGATCCCTTGGTTGTGGCTTTGTTCTGTCACCGTCTTTCCTGGAGGGCTGTCAGGCTAGGCTAGGTGGGAGGACAGGTCAGTTCCCCCTGACTCTGCACATGGCCAACAGGGAGACCACCTCCCCTGTGGTGGCGCCTTCCTAGGGCACCCCCAGGTGTGTGTGTGTGGAGGGGGGAATCCCTCCCCTTCCCTTTCTTGCTGATTGTTTGTGTTTTGAAGTATTGCTGGCACAGCAAATCCAGAACACTCTCTTCCCCCAACCCCCACCTTGTGATATTAATAAAGCAATTTCATCTGTCTCTGGGTCCTGAGACCTTTGGCTCAATCCCAGCCCGACTGGCAAGCGGGAAGATCACTCTGGAGCTTTGCTGTGTCAGAGTGGAACTAAATCTTATTTCTGGGTTGCTTCCTCATGCCTGACGTCAGGGTTCTTCAGACAGCCTAAAAACGGGCTGTGGACAGGGTCCCCAAGAAAGGACACTTAGGAAGTCTCCCAAAACCTGTTGCTGAACAGCCTCGTGAGGGTCTGGGCAGTGACAGAAGGATATCTTGCACTGTCCATCCGGTCCCTGGGAAGGAAGGATTTGACTGGCAAATCCAGTTCGAGGAAGGGATGTCACTGCTCTCCTGCCACCCTCCCCAGGTGGTTTTCTGTGGAACTTTGGGAAGAGCAGGTGGGGTGGGCGGGGCGGGGGCCTGCAGGCCAGAGTGCCACCCTGCGTCTCAGCCAGCCGCCCCCTGATTGTAAGTTGCAGCACCCTGGCTGAGGTTTTTGTAGTGACTTATTTAGTGGCAGAGGATTCCTTGTTCTTTCTCTTTTTTCTTAAACACTCCTAGAGTTGAGGAGGTAAATAAATGTATACTCAACATTATGAAACTGAGTTTTTTTACAATTCCTCCATTTTCACTTTAATAGTGTAGCATATTTATAATATTACTATATTAAATGTGAAAAGGAAGGATATGATTCCACCTTTTTTTTTAAATCCTCACTTGAGGATATTTTTCCATTGCTTTTCAGAGAGAGTGGAAGGGAGAGAAGAGAGAGAGAAACATCGATGTGAGAGAGATGCATCGATTGGTTGCCTCCTGAAGGCTCCCTGACCCGAGCCGGGGATCGAGCCTACAACCGAGGTATGTGCTCTTGGTCGGAATTGAACCCGAGACCCTTCAGTCCCTGGGCCGATGTTCTAACCACGGAGCCAAACAGGGTAGGGCCATAATTCACTTTTAAAACTACATTTGCACTTATTTGGTCTCCATTTATGCTTGGATGGTAAAGATACTTGGTACACACCTGCCACATGGCATCTCTGTTCATGGCAGACGCAAGTAATTGAGCTTAGCACTTTTTCTCAGAGTTCATATGGGACTTCAGAATGCGTCTTACCACTGTTCTAGGAGCCCACGAGTGATCAGATTCGGCATGTGAGATGACAGTGATACGCTGTCCTGCCTTGGAAGTAGTCATCATTTCTTATTCATGGTTCTTTGTTAATTCTCTTTACTTGGTACTTTGTACCTTATATTATTAATTAGCTATATGCCTTAACTTTTCTACTACCCCGTACGTTGCTTGAGAATGAATTTGTGCTTAATTCATGTTTGCTGATACCATCCCAGCTCTGACCTGTGATTGTCTTTAAATAACTACTGTTGGATCAATGGAGAATATGTCTTCTCATTAAGATTAAAAGAACAGTGTGGAAATTCTATTCGGAATCAGCTGTAGTCTTGTAACCCCCTCCTCAGTGATACTTATCACTGTCTTACTCTCTCTCCTGAAATGAATGAAAGCCAACCAACAATTACAAAGTAAAAGCTGACAGCACTAAATTTAAGCCCATTTCCTGCCTTAAACCAGAACAAAGCAGGGACAGTTTGTCTGGTGTAAATTTTATAATACAGGAAACTGCCTGCCCTGAGCCAGAATACAGTTCAACTTGGCACCTTCTTCAGCTCAGTTCCAGCAAGTGTGTGGCACAGAAAGGTCGCACACAAGGGCATGACCTGAGTCCTCAAGGCCTGTGCCACCTCTGGGGGCCATACCATGTCCACACAGCTAACTGAATTGTCCTAGTAACTTTTCAACTTCATTTCCAACCTCTTGCCCCACACTCACTGTGTACCCACTGCATGGACCTTCTGCTACACCTAAGGATGCACCTGTGCCCTGCCCAGGGCCTTCGCCCATCACATCAGACGGCCACAGATTCACCCCTCCTCACCTCCTTCCGGTCTCTATTCAAATGTGCCATTGTGTCCCCGTGACCCCATTGCATTCTTTCCTCCTGTCCTACCTTATTTTTATCTTTAGCACTTGGTACCAATAGACCTCTACCCATTTATTGGTTATTTGTTCATTTTCTGTCCACTGTCCTGGGATGTGAGTTCTAGGGACACTGTCCAGATCCCCAGGGCTGGAGCTGGGTCTCTCTACCTCTGCACTGGGGACAATTCTGACCAGAGAATTCTTTGTCGTGGGGATGCTGGTCAGCATTGAAACATGTTGACCGTCATTCCTGGCCTCCACCTACCAGATGCCAGCAGCACCACCTCCCCTCCAAGTTGGGACAGTCAAGAATGTCTGCAGACACTGCTCAGTGGCCCCTGGGGGATGGGGCAGAATCACCTGTGGTTGAGGAACAATAGCCTAGAAACGTTTAACACAGTAAATTCAAATGTGTGTCTAAGAATGAACAGCTCAGCATTTATCACACGTGTACCGTGTGCTGGGCACTGTGCAAGGTTCTCTCCCATTTACTGTCACATCTGTGGACAGAGACAGCAGTTCCCACCTTGTATGGTGATTGTAACGTACAGGAACAATGTCCATACAGCATCGAAACCACTTCCAGCCATAAATGGCTTAATAAATGGCAGCTGTGACATTATGCAAAGACCCTATCCTGACCCCGTTTGCCCTTTCAGCCTCATCACCCGCACACCCCCATCCCCATGCCCCTCTATTTTACCCATGAAGAACTGAAATTAGGACAGCTGGAGGAATTTGCCCAAGGTCACACAGCCAGGGAGTGACAGAGCCAGGCCTGGGATTGCAGGTCCCTGGCTGTACATCCTGGCGCTTCCTCTCCCTCCAGTCCTTGAGAGAGGGGTGGCCTCCTAACTCAGCATCCTTCAGAGCCCCCAGCCCAGGGCCCTCTTCATGCTTGATAAATATTTGTGGAAGAATTGAGTGCACAACCCAGCAAATAAAAGTCAGACAGGATAAGTGCTGGAGTGGCATCCATTGCAGAGTCCAGGATGTGCGGGAGGGAGACGTGCGTTGTGGTGGGGAGCACTTTCAGTGGAGTTAGAGCGAGTGCCCTGGGCAGTGGCCCAGTGAGCCTGAGGTCCCGCTGCAGGTCCCCCTGTCGGGGTTCCGTGTCACTTAGCCCTGAGTCCGCTGGGGGTGTGGGGGGGCAGGGGAGGGGGTGGCTGGCAGCTCTGCCTCTCCTCAGCCTGCCCCAGCACCCTCCCTCCACTTCATCAGAGCGGTTCTTTTTTCTTCCCCTTTGCTCCTTTTCCAGATCCAAGGCTTTGCCACCCGCTTGATCTTTTGTCTTATTCTGTTTCCTCTCTCTTAGGGCCCCTGTCTGACTTCCCATCCCACACAGCCGCTTCAGAACTGCCCCAGATGCTAACCTACATTTCCTTCCCCCGCTGCTGGAACTCGCCAGGCCCCTGCTGGAGCTGAGCAAGGTTTCTCCCCTGCCCTATGGGAGGGGGCTTTGAGGCCCTGCTGGCCTCTCCCCTTCCTCCCCTTGCTGGGCTGGGACCCTCCCACACCAAGCCCCAGATCACCTTCAGATCTTTGCCATTTAACAGCCCAGGGAGGAACTTTACTCCTTGCTTCTGTTCTTGGCTCTTCAAGACAGAGCTGTGTCCTTTGTGTGCCCCCCCCCCCCCCCCCCCCCCCCGCAGTCACGGCTCCACCCAGCCTTCTGGGACAGGGACTCTTGGCCACTTGCCTGCAGGTGATGTTTAATGTACACAAGGTGCACCCTAAGAGGGCGTTTGCTTTCAGGGCCCTGTCCCTGGACCATGGACTCAAGCATGTGGCCTCTTGGCTGATGGCCCTGAATCTTCTTGTGTCTTCTCTGCAGGCACTGCTCAGCTCAACAGTGAGGAGCAGTTTCTCTCTGTGGTGACTGATCTGCTTTTTCTGCAGGCTCTGGGTCCAGACTCACCTGAGGGTTGGACCATATTTGGGGCCCTGAGGGAATCTTCAGACCGAGGGATGCTGGGAAAGGCTAAATCTTTCTGGCCTCCTGTGGTGTGTGGATCAGAGAGAGGCTGGTCAGAGGAAACAGGACTATTTTAACAACTGACACCTCTGCTGCCATGACTGAGGAACCTCCTGAACTGTCTGTATATCTCTATATCTATCTATCTATCATCTATCTATCTATCTATCTATCTATCTATCTATCTATCTATCTATCATCTATCTATCTATCTATCTATCATCTATCTATCTATCTATCTATCTATCTATCTATCTATCTATCTATCATCATCTATCATCTATCTATCATCTATCTATCTATCTATCTATCTATCTATCTATCTATCTATCTATCTATCATCATCTATCTATCTACCTACAACCTCCATTAGTGTGAGGTTTGCCTTAAAACTAACAGCAACAAGAACTAACACCCTCTCCTCAGCATGGGCTGCTGGAGCACCTTCAGGGGAGGAGACCAAAGTCCCCACCCTCCCTCTGCTTCTCAGTGGCTGTGGTATCCTCAGCAGGTTGCTCGATGTCTCAGGGCTCAGATTCCTCTCCCACCACATGGCAACATTCACCCCTAAACAGCTGAAGGCAAGAAGCTGGGCCAGATGCTCTTTACTACTCTGGGATCTGGGACCTTCTTCCTTCTTCCTTCATTGGCGAACACTCGGCTGGATGATTTTTATTAACAGGCTTCTCTTCTTGCATCTCAGAGCCCCCTGTACCCCTGCAGCATCTGTCTCCTGCTCAAAACCTGCCAGGGGTCACCTTCAGAGGAGGATCCAGAGCTCACACCTGGCCTGAGGATCTGCGACCTGGCCTGGCCGCCTCAGCCCCAGCGCCCTCCCCCTTGTTCAGGGCTCTCCAAGCCCCAGAGTCCTTTCTGCCAGTCCCAGAATATAATGAGCAGTTCTCAGCCCCAGCCTCTACCAAGTTGGCATCCCCCACACTCACCTGTGGTTCCTGTTCTCACTTCTGTCTGGAGTTTGCTCACCTGCTCGGAGATGCTTCCCTGATCATTCTGTCCAGAATAGTGCCCCCCCCCCCATCTGTCCCCAGCCAGCTCCTGGTTCCTTCATAAGGCCTGTGTCTCAAACACACTCATTTTCTGTTCCACTCAACTTCACAAGGGCCAGGCTTTCTCTGTTTGGATCACCACTGCCTCCCTGGGACCCTGAACGTTCCTGGTACATAGATGTAGGCTCCCAATAAATATCCAATGAATTGGCATTCATGCCTCTGACCCTGGGAGACCAAGAAACAGAAACACTGCTGCTTTGGCCTGAAGTAGTTTCCTCCCCTATTCTGGGTTTGTAATAATGGTCATAGCTGCCTGTTATTGAGTGATTACTGCATGCCAGGCACATGGGTTTTATCCAACCCATAGCAGTTGAATTCCTGAGATATTCTTAGTGCCCATTTTACAGGTGAGGGGCTCAGAAGTGTAAGGGACAGGTTCTCCATTGGAACCCTGGTCTGTCTGGCTCCAGAGCCCAACTTCCCAGTGACTGCCCTGTGATTTTCCGCTCTTCAGTGGGGAAAAAGAGTCAGTGGCCACCCCCGGACAGTCTCGGACTCAGAGATGCACTGGTGAGGACCCCTTCAGGTCTGAAAGTCGCTCGCTGCCATCAGCATGCTGCTGGCACAGCCCACGGCTCCCAGCCCTCCTTGGACATTGCTTCTGTAAAAGAATACTGGGCCAAAGTCACACCCCCTTCCTAGGCAGCCATCACTCAGGGACCAACTGACTGGGAAGGGGTATGAAAGCCGGACCCCCGTTTACCAACTCAGGATGGCTCAGAATGGTTGTCCCAGCTTTTAAGTACACAGTGGGCTGGGCTGAGGTCTCTGTTGAGACCCAGTTACAGCCCAACTTCTCCCTCTGCCCAGTCTGCCTTCACTGCATGGAGCCCAGGAGCACACCTTTGTGTCTCTCTGCAGAAGTCCTACGTACACCTCTGCACGCTCATCTTCAGCTGTTCTTCAGCTTCTCTGGGAGCCCATCCTGTCACGTGGACTGCGCCTGCATCCCTCCGAAGTGTCTTGGGTCTTGGAGGGACAGTGCTGGGTGAAGACTTGGAACTGTTCATGGGTAGTGACAGCCAAGTGGAGGGGGTCTTCCCTCAAGTGTCAGACTTAGTGTGGTTTCTGGTTGAAGTTCTGAGTTGTGAACCCACTGGTGAGATGACGAGCTCTTTGCTGAGCTGCTGTAAGCCCATACATATCACAGTCTCCTTAGGAAAATGCTTGTGAGGACTGGATGTTTGGGAGTAAGAAAGGCAGAGAGGAGATTGCCCTTTAAGATTTATGCACAGAGTGGGCAGGCAAAGGAAAAGACCTTGGTTTGAGTAGGCAGTGGGATGTGGCCAAGTGTAATACATAATTCACACTCAGGTTGTTCAATGCTTATGCCTTGTCACTTCAATTGAAGCCCTGCCCTGACTCCTTTTAATACCTGCTGGTGTCCAGAAGGACTGTGACATATGATAGATGCTCAAGAGGCCTGGGAAGAAGAGAGATGAATCGTCAGGGAGAGAAGTGACAGGGACCCTTGAAGAGGGAGAAAGTGGGGAATGTAATCTCATTATGGGCTTCAGGAGGCTCTGCCACTTGTACATTTTTCTGACATTAGTGGAGTGACCACCCCGTGCAAAGTCAGTGCCAGGGGCTGGAATATCAGATGATTCAGCCACAGTCGCTGCCAGAAAACACTGTGACTCAGCCTTGGGCAGGTCACTTAACGACTTTCTTTGGCTTGGCTTCATTCAGACATGGTCTGTTAACCTCGAGTCACTTAAACCATTGGGGGTGATGGGACTGTGCCCTCCTTACGTCTTCCCTGCTCATGCCTTTGCCTCCCCTCACCTTACACATCAGTTAACATGACCTACCTGCACCTCCAGTCGCCATTGCTGATTGAGTGCTTCCTAAGTGCTTTAAGCCAGGCCCTGTGCTTAAAGCAATTTATATGTGCTATTTTACTTAATCCTTAGAACAACTCTATCAGGTAGGTACTGTTATTACGAGTCTTCTTTTATAGATGAGGACTGGAGGCTCAGGGAGGATAAGTGATTTGTGCAAGTTCTCATAGAAGAAGCGGTGGAGGCAGGGCTCTCTGGCAATGCAGCCCATTCTCTTGGTGTTTTGCACCGGGAGGTGCCCACCTGCCCACTTGTTTGGCTCCCACCTTGACACCTTGACATGCCCCCTTACCTGCCCCTCATTCCCCTGGGCTTCCTGGCTCCACCTCCACGCACTGGGCCCCGGTCCCGCTGCTTTCCCGTCTCATTCTAGTCCGTACTGTTCCTGCCCAAGTTTACAGCTGCGCCTGCTCCTTCTACCTTTGGGAATGAGATGGATCTTCCATCACTTGTGAAAACAGCCCTTGACGGGGCTTTGGCTGCACCCCCTGCCCTGTGGACAGGCACCAGGTTCCCTAGGAGGCCATAACATAGGAGTCACTGGGAGGCTGTCTCTACCTGATGTGAGAGCCACCCCTGCTCTTACAACTCAGTGTAGCAGAAGGTGCTGGAAGGAATTTAAGAAGTCTGATTTCTGCTCCCTGTGGCAGGCAGCATGGGATGGTGGTTAAGCTCTTGAGCTGTCAAAGTCGATTTTCTGGATTTACCACCTATATGCTGAACCTCTCTGGGCAAGTTACTGAACCTCTCTGAGCCTCCATTTCCCCCTCTGTACAATGGGAATGACACCAGTGCCCTCCCTGTAGGTTGGTGGGTGAGTGGATGAGACACTGCATTCAAAGCATTGGCTGTGCCAGCTGGTGCAGAGAAAGCGCTCTATAAACGGTCTGTTTTTAGCATCATTCTCAGTATTGGCAGAGAAGCCATAAATTCAATTCCTCCCTCTCACCTCCCTCCATCCCTTCCTCCATCCCTCCTTTTCTTCATTCCTCAATATTAGTCACCACCCACTACCTGCAAAGTCTTATGCTGGGGCAGTGGGAGACAGATGACAAGACCAACCCAGCCTTGAGGGGCTTACAGAGCCTTCCAGAAGAGGATCAGCACATCAGGCTGCTGGGAGGTATGGCTTTGAGTGCGGGCTCCACTCCTAGCTTTGTATCTCTATCTCTGGGACAGGTTGATTTCCGTGAGCCTCAGTTTACTCGCACCCACCCTAACCCGTCACAGTGCTGTGTCTGGCTGCAGTCCGGAGGGGAAGCAAACCACCACCATCTATGTGCCTTGTAGCAACAGAATCCCTTGAGGCCCTGACATTGCACGATGTTGACATTCATCAGTGACCCTTAGAGGACCTGCCTTAACGCCAGTGCAGAACAACAGAATGAGTTCTTAGGGCTGGCAAACGTGCTATGAACTGAGCGCTGGCAAACGGGCCTAGGATTTATGAATGGGTGTCACAGGCCTGCTGTTTTGCATTTTATCACCAAAGATTATGGAAGATTGGGATCTCTTATTTCAGCGAATGCTTTATGGTTTTCATTACTCTCTTGAATCTCTGCATAATTTGCTGGGGTTAGAGATAGAGCACCTTTGTTTCTTTGAGTGTGTTTTTTCCCTTCCATGTAAACCAGTAAAAATCAATATAAGGGCAGCAAGTGAAAGCCCTGCCCACACCAGAACTTGGCTGCATGTCACAACACAATGGAGCGGGCCCCTTCTAGGTCAGGGAATGGTGGTGTGGTTCAGGCTACCTGACCCTGACCTTGGGTCTCGGTGCCTGTA
Organism: Miniopterus schreibersii; assembly: GCF_964146895.1. Classification (NCBI taxonomy): domain Eukaryota; kingdom Metazoa; phylum Chordata; class Mammalia; order Chiroptera; family Miniopteridae; genus Miniopterus; species Miniopterus schreibersii. The sequence goes on from NC_138102.1 coordinate 177,100,862, forward strand.
GAGACTCACGGAGGCCCCTGGGGATTTAGACCACACCCTGTATTTACAGATGGGGGAACTGAGACCAACAATTAGGAAGTGACTTGTCTGAGGCTGACTTACCTAGCATAACCCCATCCTCTGAGTCATTTGGCAAATTATTCTTAGGGGCCTGCTGTGTGCAATTAGCTAAGATCAGGGAGTGTCCTTGTTTCTTTGTATTTTTCCTTTTTAACGCTAAAGCCAGATGACATTCTGGCACAGTAGCCTTTAAATCGGGGTGCATACTCGAGTGTGCAGGATAGTACAGCAGGAGACAAGAAGAATGTTTCAGAACGTCTCACCTTAATTTTGTCTCATTCTTTTTGTTCTTCTATGTTTTGTATATATTTTATAATGAACTATATAATACAATAGCCCAGCAGTAATTAGGTATAGTTTATAACTAAATATATATTCAGATACTGGGAGGTATCCTCAAGAATTATAGGGGTATATGATCAAAAAGATTGGAGACCATTGGTTTAGTGAATGCACAGCCATCCCTGACCACTCTGTAATATAGTCCCACCCCATTGCTCTTTCCCTCCGTCTCCATCACTCTTCCTGACGTTATCTTGTATTTTTGTTTGTTTTTTCTCCCCCACTAGAAAGCTCTGCATGTTTGGAGACTCAGGTTTGCCGGCTTCTGTCTCCCTGTAGGTCTCCTGGAAGGCTGGGCATGTCATAAGCACGCAGTAAATATTTGCTGGAACAAATGAATGGGTGTGGCGCCGGTGCAGACAGGTGAACATGCCCACCAGAGCGGGCTACATCCGGGGCAAGGGGAAGTGTGGGACGTTAAGGGGACACCTGCAGAGGGGCCACTTGTCCCAGGCCTTTGGAGAGGCTTCCTAAGCTGGAACTCTGAGCTGGAACCTGAACCATAAGAAAGAAACTGGTCAAGAAAGGTGAGAGCTCCAGGTGGAAAACAGCAAGGGCAAATGGTGGGGACAAGAGAGGGCAGGGTCTTCCAGAAGATTCTGTGGGGCTGGAACTTAGTGTGTGCATCAGGGAATGGCGAGAGATGAGGCTAGAAAGGAGATTAGGCCTAATCACCAAAGGCTTCCTCGTTGTTTTAAGGAGGTGAGGCTGTATCTCAAGGGCATGGAGAGCCATTGGCAATGAAGTATGGAGCAAGAACCTAGCAGCCAGACAGCCTGGATTCACATCGCAGCTCTATCACTGGGGCCGGTTGTTTGACCCCTTTTGCCTCAGCTTTCTCCTCTGTAAAATGGGAATGATGACAGGACCAGCCTCAGCAGGGCACTGTGAGAGAAGCTAATTTATGTAAATCACAGACATCGGCCCTTGCATGGAGTAAGTGCTCAGTAAGTGTCATCATTAATTGTGTGTCCCACTGTTCTCCAGGCTGGGGATACATCGTGACCGAATCGTACAAAAGCCATGCTGGTGTAGAGATCGCATTCTAATTCCAGGAGAAAATAATAAATGAATAAATAAGCAAGAGCAAATCAGCCAATGATAAGAGCAGGGATGTGTAGAGGTACCCGGGGTTCCCTAGGTAGGGCATCTGGGAAGGTGACTTGTCTACAGTGAGGTTGGGTGTGTTCAAGGGTCCAGAAGAGTTAGAGTGTTTGGGATGTAGTGGAGGAAGAGGTGAGTGGCCAGGACCTGGTCTGTCAAGGTAAGGGGTCCAGGTAGAAAGGTACTGGAGGGTGGAGGCAGTGATGGGATTTGGCTGCTTTAAAAAAGGTCCTTTGACTGCTGCCTGGACTCATTGCAGAAAGGAGATGGAGGAAAATATGGGCTTGTCTGTGTCCCCATTCTGAGTCCCTTCACTCCCTTGATGGCTCCTTTGCCTGCCTTTGCTACCAGTGTTATCTCACCAGCCCGTGTCTTACTCTGATAGTCATTCAGGGGAAGGTCCAAATGACCGCAGTAGTGTTCTTGGTGGCTCTTGGTTTGGGGGCGAGATCATCCATCAAGTGGACACCACATTTGGGGAGCAGACCCACTCCTGGAAGCAGGGCCTGTAGGCCTCCCCCATTCACTCTGCACGTTTAGCTGGCTGGAGACTTTCACCATGATTGAGATGTCTCCCACCCATAGCTCTAACTGTGTAGTTGCCCCTGGTGACGGGTTGGCTGCTGGGTTTTGGGAACAGCATGGTGTAGGGGTGTAGCAGGCCCCAGAAGCAGGCTGCCTGGGGTGGAGTCCTGCTTCCATTCCTGCTGGCCTTGGGCAAGTTCCATAACCTGTCTGGCTTCTAGGTCTTCCTCTGTAAAATGAGGAAAACAGTAGTAACTACCATATCAAGATATAAATGAATTAATATTTATAAAACCCTTGAAATAGGGCCCAGCCAAGAATCAGTGGTCAGTAAGTATTCACTGTTCCTATCAGTATTATTTTCCTGCCCTTTCAGGAGGAAAAGTTCCTGCTTTCTGCCTACCTTTCAGAGATGGCTGTGGGATTAATGAGATAATGATTGTCAACTGTTTGGAGCTTTGCAGAACAAAGGCACTGCATAAATTCACATTATTATTGTCATCTCAATGCTTTGCTGGGGCGGGCCTAGTGTGTGGTTGGTTGGTTTATGGAAATGACATGTCCCTAGTTGATCTGAATTAGTGATAAGCAAATTTCAGACAGTTCAGTATCTTCCATCTGCTCAGGGTCTTTCATTCCAAAAGCTTCTAGAGGGAGGGGTGAGGGGGAACAGCAAGAGAGCCCTCATCCAGGCATTGCCCGAGCATCCACCCCTGCATCCATCTACCCGTCCAGCCCATGATCAGTATCAGGCCCAGGCTTACCTTCCCCTGGGTAGACAGACAACAGACAAGTTACCATGTGGGGTAATTTCTGGTAGTGATGACTACCATGATGAAAATAAAGCAAGGTGTTGGGAGAGTGACTGGAAGGCCTCCCAGTAACAAAAACGAGCCAGCGACTTGTACGTCTTTGCACTCCCTACTTAGAGCAGTGCCTCTTGCAGTCTCCCAGTACATGACAAATGCTAGCCATGTGCACATCACTGAATGGCAGGCTGGCTTGACTGTCGTTGTCGGGCTTGGGGAGCCTGTCTTTCCTTCCTGCATGCTAGGGTGGGGTTCCATGAAGCTTCTCCGAAGGTGTGGTGCCTGCTGACTCAGCTGTCCTCTGCCTGGCAGGACTGAGATGTTCCTTGAAAAACCTCCCACTGTGGTGCTTGCCCGGATACCCTGGAGGTGCTGATCAGAGCAGCTGTGCAGTGATAACAGCTCGTGGGGCCCAATGGCCATGTGCACCCTCTTTACTGCCCTTCTCAAGAGCAGACTCAAGCTGGGCAGTCTTGTGAGAATGGGCGTTCTCTGCCATTTCCTGCTCCTTGCTAGCCTGAGATGCCTTGTGAGAATAGCCCTGCCCCCACCTTCCTGCCATCCCCACCAACATACCCAGCCCAGCCTAAGCCAGGACCATGACAGTCCTGGGAGAGAGGACCTTGGGGGTTTTGAGGAGTCCGTGGAGTTTCACAAAACCAGGGTTTGAATCAGAGTTCTGATCCTGGTTTTACTGTGTGGTTCTCCAGGTTTTAGTTCCTCGTCTATAAAATGGGGATAAGATGAATATGGTCTTACCTGCCCCTCAGGATTTTCTCCCGCCTCAGGGCCTTTGCACAGACTCTTCCTTTGCTAAAATGCTCTTACTCACCCCTTTCCTTTATCTAATGGACTCTACTCCTCCTTTAGAGTTCAGATTCTGAGACTGGCATGGCAACTCAAATTTCTAGGTTGGGTCTCCTCCCACAGTCCTATCCAGAGTGAATATTTTGGCTATCAATTGCTGAGCAACAAACCACCCAAAGCATAGTGACTTAGAACAACAACTGTCTTATCTCCTGGAATCCTGGGTGTTGACTGAGCTCAGCAGGGTGGTTCTGCTCCAGTGACTTCAGCTGGGGCTGTGGTCAGCTGGGGACTCTGTTGGACTGACATGTCTAGGAGGGCTCACTGATATGTCTGGTGTCTTCATTGGTGATAGTTGCAAGTCTGGGGTTAGGTGGGACACCTGGCAGTGTGTGTGTCTTTTTGCCCCTCTCCCCTGGTAGAGAGCTACTTCCTCTTCATGTGGCCTTTCAGTTATGTCTCCCCACGTGGTCTTCCCAGCACAATAGCTATCCTTATATGGTGCTTCAGGGCTCTCAAAAGTTCAAAAACAGAAGATGCCAAGCCTTATTCTATTGCCAAAGTCATGTCTACATTCACTGTGAGAGGAGACTGAGCCAGGGCATGGCACCAACAGGGGTGGCCCATTCGGGGTCATGTTTGGAGACGAGTTACCCCAGTCTGGCTGGTTAGTACTGACATGGTACTTCTGAGGATGGAGAGAGTCCAGAGACAGAGGACCTCAGATGATGCTTCTTGGAGGAAGTGGGACTTATGTTACATTGGACCTTAAAAAAATGATTGTGATTTGGATTAAAGTATGAGTCCTGGGTGATGATAGTTGAACTTATGTAATGTATACCATGTGCTACATGAGACATTTATAGCTTTATGTGAACTAATTCATTTAGCCTTCAAACAACCCAAAAAGCTGGACACCATCATTATTGCTGCTCTACAGATGAGGAAACTAATGCACAGAGAAGTTGAGTAACTTGGTCAAGTTTGCACAGCTCTTAAAGTCATGGAGCTGGATTCAAACCTAGGCAGTCTGGCACCCAATCAAGAGCTTATTCATGAAGCTTTGCCACCTCTTGTAAGGGAGTCTGATTGGAGGGAGGTCTTTGAGGGGATAGTGTGTATACTACTAGTTGGGCTAAAACACTGAGTGCTTGTAGGGTAGGAATGAGCATAACCAGAGTTAGCACTGAGATAGAGCCCAGCTAATTCCTGTCTCCTCTACAAGACTGCGTGCTCTGTGAGGCCAGGAATCACATCCACCGATGAACCAAGCCCAGCATTGGGTATACAGTAGGCACTTAATACATGTTTACTAGAATAATTGAAGTGCAAAGCATAGGTTGTGTTAATAGAGAAAAGGTAAAGTCTTTCTTAGGGTATCAGGAGGAGTTTCTCTGACCCAGGAGAAGTCTACCTCCCTGTAGGAGCCGCATTACAGACTCAAGGTGGACAGATGGCTAAAAGGCCCGAGGAAGATGGCGGATGGGAAACTGCAGGCGGTTTGGCTCCTTCAGGATGCGGTCTTCAGAGCAAGAGCCATTGGGGAGATGAGGTGGGGGAGGCAGGTGTGCAGGGCTTGGTCGGTGCCTCTGTGGCAGCTGTTAAGGAAGCTGGTGATTGGCAGGCAGGTGACTCAGGAAATGCTTCCTTGAGGGGCCCTGGGGCTGAGCAGGCAACCACGGAGCTCCTGCTCTGCAAAATGCAATCATCACCTCACGTCTTAAAAATAAATCTTCTGTGGTTTTCTAATGAGGTCACAGGAGGAACGTTCTGTGCTTTCTAGTAGGAAGGGTGAGCAGGGCAGGGAAGACGATCTTTGGGTCTCATTTCACATGAGGCAGGTGCACTGGGGTGCGGGGTGCCATGGAGAGCCAGGGAAAGGGAAATCCAGAGTATCCAGAGCTTGCCTTCAACTCTCGTGCTGTGTGACAACAGGGGTGTGAGCCAGAGCTCCGAGTGATGACATGGCCCTGAGCTCTAGCATTTACAGTAGCCACCCCAATGGCCCTGACTGTGGCCAGGTACCATGTGATGCCCTCCACAGAGGTGATGTTATTTAATCTTCACCATGATTCTTCTGCCCCCCTCCCCTTGCAGAATCATGCCTGTCATGGTGCCTGAGTCATAGTAGGTTCTCAGTAAATGTTTGTTGAATGAATAATAAAACCAAGGCACAGAGAGGTGAATTCACTTCCTCAAGATTGCACAGCTAGCAGGGTCCAGATTCCCACCCAGGGCTGCCTGACTTCAAAGCCAGGGCTCTCAACCGTTGCTCCATCAAATCCTTTGCAGAGAACTTCCACACTGATGCTCCTTGAAGCCCCACAAATGACCCCCAAGCTGGAGTTTCCCCGGGCAGGTTGTACACAGCATCTTACACACTTTTGCCAGTGGGTGTTGGCCATGGCCCATATTGGCCCACTTTTCAGAGGGGAAAACTGAGGCTTAGAGATGATAATCAGCTTACTTGAGGTCACAGAGTAATAGGAGACAGAGTTCTGGAGTTAAACTAAGAATTGTAATTAGTAATTAGTAATTTCATTAGTAAAGTCAGCAACCCATTGCTTAGCACTTCATCCTGACACCAAAACCTCTGTCCGTTCTGGTCCCAGCCCCCTGGTGGTGGTGGGTGCAGGTGGCTGTGTTAAGACCGCTTGAGGCTCCGACCGGGAAGCGAATGCCCACGTGCTTCTGGAAACACTGTGGTGATGTTCAGATGAGCAGGAAAAGTGTGGGCTCCAGAGCCCACTGGGGGCTTCGCATCCTAGCTCTGTTGCCAGCAGTGTGACTTACCTCCTTGTGCCTCAGTTTCTTTCTCTGCAGGATAATACTTTCCTTGTGGAGTTGTTGTGCTGTGTAAGTAATGCATATAAAGCATTTAGGTCCATGGCCGACACCGAACAAGCTCTTAGTAAGTGGTAGTGGTTGTCACTGTGATCACCATCATTACAATCATCATAAAAAAAAACGTGATTTATCCCCCAAAATAGAGGCAGGCCAGGGGCTTCCTTCAGTGCGGCCCTGCAGTCCAGGGCTGCTCTGTGCCAAGGCCCTAAGGTTTTACCTGGTCCTAGTTCTTACCTTTACGTTTTGCTCTCTCCTCGCCTCTCTGTGGAGCTCTGAGCCCCGCACACCTGGCCCCGCCCTGTGTCTGACCCTATAGCCTGTGTGTCTGCAGCTCATCGCCTCCCTCATGCAGGTGCATCTGGAAGTGCACCCGGTGTCCTCACCTGTCAGAGCCCCAAACACTTAGCACACATGCACTGAGCTTTGTTCTCTGCCTCACCGCCACTGGGTTTATGCCAGGGGTTCTGCCTGAGTTTCCTAGTTTGGCATTTAGCTTCCCTACTAACTCTGTCTAGAAGTCTAGGCTATTTGCCTGTGGCTTTCACACCCCTCCCTCAGTACACACACCCCTCTGGGGATGTACTTGCGCTGCCTGCACCCCTAGCCAGCAGCTCTGAATTTGTTCTGTTAAAAGTGTTTATTGAGCACCTACTCTGTGCACTAGTCAAGGCCAACTGTGTCCAAACCAAGCATTTTCCCAATTGTAAGGTGGATGGTGTCACCCACACAGTCAACAGTTCTTTCTGGGTATGTCTACTGCCTCCTATGTCAGCCACACTCCCCAGGTGCTCTGGGAATGCTCCCCGACCCCCAGCAGGGGCCAGCCGTGGTCACTTCCCTCACTCTAGGCCTGTCCATTCCCAGCTGTGTGTCCCTTCTTTCACTCACTGTCCCCTAAGTTCCTGATTTTGCACAGAAGGGAGCCAAGACATAGAAAGGCTAAGCAATTCACAGAAGGCAACACAGAAGCCATATGTGGGGCAAATGGATGGTGACAAGAGACACTTGGAAACAATATGGTATGCACCAGAGGCTGGGCCTGGAAGATTACTGGAGGTGACAGGACCCAGGAACGGGTGCTCTCCAACAGTGGGAGGTTGCTGGAAAGGTGCAGAGCTGGCTGGGGCGAGTACCTGTTTCCTGTTAGCTCCGGACTCCAACAGATCCTCGTCCTGACACCATCTTTCCTAATCCTGGGAGGTCCCAGGCCAAGTGTGCCCAGCCCTTGCATTGCAGATCCTTTACAACCCAACCCAACCTCCCTCTGCCTCTCCTCATTGTCCTCTGCATGTTAGTAATAATACTTTCCTCAGAGGGTCCTCGTGCTGTTCTAATAAGTTAATCCCTATGGAGAAGTTAGAACAATGCTTGCAGCTCACTCTCTCTGCCCGGCCTCCTCTAAACATTCTGCTTCTCATGTAGGTATACCCTGAACTTTCCCCATCTATGTCTGTAGAGTTAGATCCAAGTTCAAAATCTGCTAGGCTTGTGAGCTTGGGCAGTCCTTTAACCTTTCCATACCTCAGTTTTCTCATCTGTGCAATGGGGACATTTCTCAGAATGTTGTGAGGAATGAATGAGGTGATGCCATAAAAAGGTCCATTCATTCAGCAGCGATAGACTGTGGCCATACACTGCACTCACCTCTGGATTTGTAGCAAAAGTCAAGGAAGATCCCAAGCTCTGCTCTCAGGGGAGGTGGACCCCAAATACGTAGTAATGTGGATGATTTTTTCCACATGATGTATTTTATTTGCTTTGGGATTAATGTTCTTCTCAATAATTGAAAATGCAGAGAATATAAAACCACTCACTAGAATTGTTAATAATTTCTATTTGCATGATTTTCTCGAATAAAAGAAGGAAAACAGTTTAGCAAAAGCCCAAATGTCTCTCATTAGCAACCTCCCTGGTCCTTTGTCCCTAGAGGTGACTGTTAACCTTGAATTTGGGACAGGTCTTCCAATCTCTCTTTATATTTTGCTCTCCCTGTGTGTTCATAAATCATAGATTGTCCTTTTGTGTGTTACACTTACTAATATATCAAACGGTGGGTGATATTCCACAACTCAGTGTTTTCCACCCAGTATTGTGTTTCAGATACACTCATGTTGAAACTTGGAGTTCACTCATGCATTTTGATGGCCACATGCTATTTAGTCAGTTCCCAACCTTGCATCCTCCCCCCTGCCGCCCTGGTGGCAGGGCTCAGGCTGATATGCCTTCCTTTGGGCTCCCATGGCAGGTTTTCCTAGAGGTAGAATTGCTGAATCACAGGGTGTGCTTGTTAGCAGCTTCGCTGACCAGAGCCAACTTGCTTTCCGAAGAGCTGGTGGGAATTTACTCCAGCAACACCTGAGAGTTCCGGTTTCTCCACATTCTCACCAGTGCTTGGTGTTGTTGGACTTTACAATTTTTGCCAATCTGATTGGGTGTGGAATGACGTCTCATCTGCATATCTCTCTGATTGAGAGTGAGTTGAACATTATTACAAGTGTGTTGAATATTTAGGTCTCCTATGCACTAAAATAGCTGTTCAAATATTTCTTTTCTACTGGCTTGCCTTTTGTTTTATTTATTTACTTATTTTGGTGGGGGCTCTTGATACATCTTGGGAACTGATTATCTGTTTATTTGTTGCAAATGCCTTTTCCTAGTGTACTGCTTATCATTGAGCTTTGTTCATTAGGCTTTTTGTCATGCAGAGATTTTTAATTTTGTTGTGGTCAAATTCATCGATTTTTTTCTTTTATGATTAGTTTCCTTGACTTGATTAAGACCTAAGATTGTGAAGATACTCTCCTGTATTTCCTTCTTATAATTTTAAAGTTTGTGTTTTAGTGTCACAAGTGGATGGTTAACCCATTTGGAACTTACTGTTGTGTGTAGTGTGAGGTAGGGATCTAATTTAATTTTTCCCCCTAATGAAAGCCATTTGTCCTGATACCATGCTTCGAACAGTCCATCTTTTCATCTTGCTATGTAATGCACACCTAAGTCGACATATATATGTGAGTCTTTTTTTAGGCTCATTGTTTTCTTCTCTCTATCCAGAGATAAATAATTACTTAATCATAATTGTGGCAGATGCTATAAGAGAGAAGCCCAGGATACTGTGAAAACATAAAGCGGGGGATTCAGCAGGCCCTTCATTCCTTTGCTCTATTCTGCTGTTTTCTTAGCTTTTACATGAATTATGGACCTTTTCATGACACAGCCTGGCTGCCTGGCATGAACTGCCTGCCCTGGCACTAGGTCAGGGCTGAGGTGGGCACCCACTGGGAAAAGAAAGCCTGACTCACTGAGCAGTGACAGATGCCACCCCACTTGGAATGGCCCAGTGCAGGCAAGGCTCAAGTTGGTTTGCAGGAGCCTGTGTTTATGCACGCCTGTCCTCAATGAGATAGCGTCATTTTTCAGAGCAATTTAACCATGGCAGTGGGCCTGTCCCCACAGAGATTAGATAATGCAGACACACAACAGCACAGGTTGGTTCCCAAAGAAAAATTCAAAGTCTCTGAGCCAGGCGGGCATCTTCTGAAAGAGGAAGCCGGAGGTACATTCCCAGGGTGGGTTCTCCTCTGGCCAGGAGCAGAACCATCAGTTGAAAAGCATGCCCAGGCCACTCCAGGAGGCTGCATTTCATGTGCCACCTCCCCTGTGGAGCATTTGCATGTGCCCCAGGGCATTCACTGTCTCTTCCTTTCCCTCTTCTGGTTCTTGCATTCCAGGGCGTGGCATCTGCCTGCAGTTCTCACGCTGCTCAATGTCACTGTAAAATCCAGGGCATACAATTCAGGAGACTCCTAAATTATGGCTGAGGAAGGGCCAAGGGGAAGGGAGCTGATTGTTTACATTTTACACAGAGGCTCTAAACTCACACATTTAACAGGGATTTCCATGGAGCTCTGTGCAACTTACAAAGCACAATTTGGCTTCCCAGAACCTTCTAAAACCAGTACAATCAGTAAAACTTTAAGCATGCTGACTCTGGAGACCAGACCTGGGGTGAGTTCTGTATGTTCCTAGATGAGTTACATACAGTCCCATCTTCCATGTGGCGGGAGCAAGGGGGAATTAAATCTAACCTCAGTGTATGAAGTGAGAGCCAGTGTTACTCGGGACAAATCCCTTACATTGTCTGTAAAATGTGATGTACAGAAAGGCGTTCTCAGAACAGGTCCATCACAGCTGGTTTCTCCTCTGTCACTGGAGCAGGTCACAGTTTCATTGGTTGAGTGCCAGATGAAGTAGGTGGCTTGTGTGCTTAAGGGACACATTTGAAAAGCAGTTATCTTTAAACCAGCACAGCTAGCTGGGAAGGGTGGGGCAAAGGTGCTCACTGAACACCTTCTCTAAGAGTGGCTCCTTTTTGAAGATACTTAAATAACACATTGGCACGACAGTGGTTAAGACCATGAAGAAAGGAACAGTGTAGAGACAAGACCTCTAGAAGCTTCCCCAGCAGGGTTGCAGCTCCCCACCCCACACCCACTCATTCCCTGGCTGCCTGTGTCCTAGAACGCTGGACTCATACCCTGGCTGGGAGGGGAGCTCATTCTGGCAGCTGGGAGCCCTGGAGGAAGCAGCAGACTCAAGACTCCCATGGCCCCTGTGCTCTTGACATGAGCTCTTTGAAAGAGGTGGTGGATTCACCTGCCCAGAAAATGGTAATAATAAACATATCACTAATATGATAGCAGCTAACACTGCCCTGCACTGTGCTAAATGCTCTCTCTACATTAACTGACTCAATAGTACATATGTAATAAACACTCCAATGCGCCCATCATAAGACCGCCTGGGGCACTCACTAGCCAGACAGGTCGTGGGGCTCTCTGCTGGAATTTCTGATGGAGTAGATCTGGGTCGGGGCCCAGGAATCTGTGTTTTGAACAAGTGCTCCAGACGACCCTTATCTACAAAACAACTCGGAAATACAGAATCATTATTTCTCTCTGTCCCTTTTTTATTGCTGAGCTGGGACCGTGAAACTTAGCAGTTTCCACGCCTGTAGCTATTCCCCAGAACTGAACCTGGTCTCCTTGTGAAATGGGGATGTAAGAGAATGCACTCCCCAGGGGGTGTGAGCATTTGTGAGATGTGGCATTCAAACCCGGACTCTGGCACCTGGTAAGTGGCAGAGGGATCGCTGTTGTTGCTGTTATTTAGGGATGGGCGGAGCATGCAGAGGGACGCGCCCTTGCACCAGAGTGACCCCACGAGGGGCCTTCACCCGGACGGGAGGGCCCTTTAGCCCTCTTACTGCTGGAATCTGCTCAAGCTAATCTCCCTCCGCCAGTTCTTCCATGTAGACCGGTGCCCGCAGGAGAATGGATTGGCAGAGAATTGGATACTCCCTGCCTCCCTCCGCAGCCCTGTTTAAAAGGCCCGGGACAAAGTAAAATGCATTAACTGAGCTCATCAGAGAGCCCCCGCCGTGTGGGTAGGCCTGGCCCCTGCCCGCGTGTGCCAGGCCACAGACCAGGCTCCAGACCAAGCCCTTCACGTGCAGGACCACGCGGCAGCGCCACGACCTCTCTCGCGGCCGCATCCCGGCTCCCATGGAAACCCTGGGTTTGGTTCTGCGCCTGGAGACCAATGAAGCGCTGCCTGCACCATGTTCACAAATGGGTTCTCTTTCATGTCCCGTATTTTCTCTGCCTATTGTAGAGGCTCGGCCACAGAAAGCAAAAGCACAGAAAGGCCAAACGGAGAAACAGACCGACAGAAAGGGAGCCAAGGGGAGGCGGTTACATAACCCGGCAGCCAGGCTGTCTGCAGGCCGTATGACTTATTTAGCTGTCTGTCTTTGCGGGATGTCAGACTCCATCCTTTCCAGCTGGCTCTCCGCTCCAGTGATTACATTAACACTCAGTAATTATAGGAAATAGACACCTCTCCAGTCACCAGCGTTCCCAAGTGGCCCGGATGGGGGACATTTAATACCAGGAACGCCCGATCGCTGGCCTGCACACTGGTCCCTGCCCAAGTTCTTGACAATCTGGGGCAAAATGAGACAGAAATGAGAGCAGAGTAGGGAGCTTTCCCAAGATGCAAAATATGTACAGTTTTTAAAGGCTGGTGCTTGATACTGAGCTTACTGTAAAAATGTCCTTGAAAAAAATCCAAAGTGATGCTGATAATAATTAGTGGTTGCATCTGTCACTTGATGTAACACTAAGTTGGGCCCTAATATTAGTCTCTACTTTGGGATTGAATTCCTGATCTATGAGATCCTAGGGTTTAAGAATCTCTGCTTTAAATATAAAGGGATAGCATAATGAACAAAGTAAAATAATAACAAATAAAAGAAATCTCTTTCTTTTTAAAATCCCATGTACATAGCATTTTAAGCCTCAACCTCTCCTCTTTAAACAGTAGGTAACAACTGCTGAGGATTCCTTGCTGGCTCCTCCTGCCTTCCTGCCTCATCTTCTGCCTGCCCAGAGCAGGTCCTTGGAAGCCTCCTCACCCATAGGCCCATCCCTGTCTTGAGTCTTAAGGCATTCTTGAGGGAGAGTAAAAAAGTAATTATAATACAGCCACCACTAGCTACATTTTTACTAGGTACCAATCACTTGACATACTTTATTGAATCTCCACAACAACACTAGAAGGAGAGTACTATTATTAATAGTGCCATCCTACTTTATAGATGGGAAAACTGAGGCTCAGAGAGGTCAAATCATTTACCGAAAGCCACACAGCTTTGAATGGCAGAGCTGGGATGTGAACCCAGGTACCCTGACACTGAGGCTATGCAATTAACTACTAAGTATACTGCCTCCCATGGGGTGAAGCATGGTAGTGGTGAAGGATGGAGCTGGATTCAGATTCCAGCTTTATTACTTGGACTGGGTCTTAACCTCTCTGAGCCTCTGCTCAGAGAGGCCTCATAACAGCTGCCTCCCAGGGTTGATTTGCAGATAGAGTGAGGTAATGAAATGCCCTTGAGACATGGTACCTCCCTGGCCTTCTCCTCACCTGGATGGGAATCTGTGGTCCAGCTGCACCTGCTGGCCTCTGAATGGCTTCCTGGCACTTCTTTTTTGCCACTTCGTCCTTAATTTGCTCCCCACGATAACTCCAGCTGCAGCTTCCCTTCCTCCCCACACGTTGCTTTAGTATCTCTCTCAAGCCCTGACCAGCACCCCAAGCTCTACCCCCACCCCCAGGATTCTGCCTTGTGAGAGTGGTGGGGCCTGCTGAGCGCCCCCCAGCCCTGCCTTACCCTACCCTAGGCCTTGCAGACAGAATTCCTACTTAATTCCTACTTAATCCTTGTCCCCTCTGCTGACCCCTAAATGCCCCCTCTTCCTGGATTTGATCCCTGTAGCTGGCCCAGTAGATTGGAAACCTGTGGGGCGAGCAATCTCCAGGATAGTAGCCGTGGCTCTTGGGTCTGTCATACCCCATGTTTGTGGCCCACCCAAGCTGTGCTGCCGGGAGGTGGGAAGGGGTGGTCCCCAGCCATCGTCTGCCTGAGATACAGATCCTTGCTTCTCCCCCACTGGCTCCATGTTACCGAGAGGGTCCCCTCAAGCCTTGGACCCAGGTCATGTGTCTACCTGCATGGACGCCATTTAATGTGCCACCTGTAATGTCCCAGGCATGGCCTGCCAACCACACATGGAAGGGAATCCTCTGACTGCCTGTGAGGTGGGTCTCATGAGCTTCCATTTGATGAGCGAGCAAACCGAGGCCCGGCGAGGGCAGAGAGAGGTGCATATTGCCCAGGGCCTGTTACTGACAGATCTGGACTTTGCACAAAGCCTTCCTGGTTCTCCATAGCCCCGTGCCTGGCATAACACAGGCCAGAAATGTAGTGCGTTGTTTAACCAGGCTCTGTCTATTTCCAGAATCTGCAAGAAAACTGGGGGGATGGGTGGTACCAGTTCCTCACCAGCTACCTCTGCCCAAGGGGTGCCTGCACCTCTCCAGTGACCCTTGTTCATCTCACCCCTCAAATGAGCTTACAGATTCCTTTTAGCACCTCCTAGAGCTGCAGGAAAATAAAATGAGATCATATCTGCAAAATGTTCACCCACAGTCGACACTTAATAAATGTTATTCTCCTTATCCTTGATAAAGATCCCCTATTAATTCAGCAACATTCTTGTTTTTTAAAAAATAGAGCTCTCTGGGGGCACAGACTAGATGGTTAGAGAGCCCTTCGCCGTCACAGATCTCAGGGGGCAGAGGAAAGGCCAGGCAAGGAGGCACCTCTCTGAAGGGCTGCATATTCACGCAGAACTCTAAGGATGCCCTGAGAGACCCTCCTTCCCTGGCCCCCTCCCCAGGTCAGAAGTATACAGACAGAGGGGGCCCGATACAATGCCTGGAAGTCTTTGGAATTTATGTAGAAAACGAAATCAATGGCAATGAGATTTTATTCTAATGATCCATATCCCATCTGCTGGAAAGAACTTGTGTCCACAGAGAAATCTTTCCATATTGTCTTGAAGGGAGAGCAGCCAATGAAACTGCAGTTTGGGGACTTGGCCCCATGAAGATAAGGTCTCTGCTCGACACAGACGGTGCCGCTGTGCCCTCTCCCCATTGCTTCTCAAGAGCTCTCCTTGTGACCACATCCCATCTCTTTAAAATGCATGGTTGAGACTGACCTGCTCCAGACAGCCTTTGAAAGCAACTCTAGCATTTCTTGGAGCATCCCGAAAGATGGAGGATTCTGCAAACACCTTGCTGGCCTCGGTTCCCCTGGGACATCTTCTGGCTTCTAGGAATAAAGCATACCCAGTGTTGCTACCGGTTTGGGGAGCACTGATTAATGGTGCTGCGACGCTCAGTAGAGGCAGGTGCTTTTTCACTGCTGTGGGCGGCCCTGATGGATGGCACAGCCTCCTCCGGGGCTGGGGAGGCCTCGATCAGGGCTCCGTCTCCCCACTCCAGGCCTTATGCATCACTGTGTCCCGGCTGCCGTCTGTGCTTGAGTCACTGTTTATGTGTCTGAGCTCCTGTAAACCTCCTAGGCACCCCACAGGGAAGGCACTGTTATTGTTGTTCATTTCGTAGCTGAGGTTCAGGAGTCACCCCATCCCAGGCCTCACATCAGTATGAGGTGGCAGATCCAGGATGCAGACTCAGGTTGCTGTGAACCTAGGGCTCTGCTGTTTTTGCTACTACACTCTACTATTGTGAGCAGATCTTAGGAGCAATGTAGACGACACGTTGGTTTGATTCACCAGCCCTAGGAGGTACCTTTGTCTGGGTTGCAGCATTCAGTTGGCCAGGTTGTGCACTGCACAACCCTAGTGGGTACCAGTCACTGAACAGTGTGCAGTGCACAGCTGCACAACCCACATGCCAGCCCTGGGATTCCAGCTGTTGATTCAGTGGGAGGGTTCAGGAGAAGGTGTGTTGCCCATCAGTTCAGGGCTGGACAACTGGTTCTGCAGCCCCCACTTGTGTTTTCAGGGCAAGTCCCTTACCCCTTCTGTGTCTCGACTCTCTCATCTATAAAACAGGGAATAGCACTGTCTCTCTCTAAGGACTGGTGCGATGAGTACCTGAGTTCGTCCATGTCCACTGATTGGGTTGGCCTGGAGTGTTGGTTTTCAAAGTGATTTCCATAGACTCTCCCCAGGATCCTGAAGAGGGCTCAGAGGCCCCTGACACCAGAGTGGTGCCCTTGTTGTTTGTTCTATATATTGGGCTCAAAAACGAAAGACTCAAAAAAGGCTTCTGGTGGCTATAAATAAACAAATAAGTAAACATTAAAATCTCCAAAGTAGATACTAAGGAGCCATGGTTCTGACTAGCTAAGATTTGGAGAACAGGCCTGAACTCCCACCAGGAAACCCAGACAGACTGGGCCTGTATGCTGGGCCGTCCTGCTCTGAGGGGCTGCATCGGTATTGGGGTAGGGGTCCCCAAAGGAGCCAGCAATGCACAGGCTGGGGCAAAACTCATCACAAGATGACGATGAGGAGGTAGAGTCACCAAAGTGGCCACAGTGGACCAGGGTAGTGTTTCCCAAGTACCAGTTATTTGAACACTGACCCATGATTTTTGCTGTGTCTGCTTACAAGAGGCAGTATGGCCTTATGGTTAGGAATTGGGCTACCTGGGTTTTCTATTTACTGTTTATTGCATGGGCAAGGTACTTAATCTCTCTGAGCCTCAGTTTTCTTCTCTGTGCAATGGGGATGATAGTAGGGCCTATCCTTGGAATTGTAATGATTGAATACATGCAAAAAGCACTTGGCACAGTACCTAGCCCACTATAGGTGCCAGTTGTTCCTTAAGCAGTGTGACCTTGGCTTTTTACTTCAGTTTCCACACCTGTTGAATGGAGATACTGATAACGGCAGCTAGGGTCATTGTGAAGATCGAATAGTAAGTAGTCATCAAGGGATTGAAATGGTTGCTATTTTTATTTGCTTGGATTTTTCTTTAAATTGATGCACATTTTAATCCCGTCCTGAAGGTGGCCACCATCTGAGTGGTGGGGCAGACAAGGGGTCAGTGGTGGCACGGCCATCCGGGTTGTCCTGCTGAGTGACTACAGGAGCTGCAAATGACAAACACTAGGAAATCCTTGAGTCTGGGCCAGGGCCACAACGGGCACCTGACCCGCCAGCTCATGCTGGGAAGGGAAGCCCGTCCCTGGGGGCCTGTGCTATAAACAGACACATGGCCTGGCTTGGACACTGGCCAAGGAGGCCCTCCCCACCCGGGGTTGGTGGCCTTGGCTTTCTTTTTCCTACCCTCCCAGGGCTCATTGTCCACATGTCCCATGAGTGCCGAGCAATTAGAGATCAGGTGCTGGTCCCCGTTCTGTCCCTGACCAGCTCCCCGACTTGGGTATGGTGCATCCACTCTCTGTCCTCAGGTTCCCCATCTGTAAAGGGGGGCATGGTCTGGATGTCCTTGGAAAGTCTCTTTTTTCCCTGCTCTGGTTAATGTGAAGGGCAGCATAGGGTAGTGGTTAAGTAGAGTTGAGTCAGACAAATCCTGGGTTCTAGTTCTGGTTTTACCATTACTTACCTGGAAACAAGTTACTTTCTCTGGATATCAGTCTACTCATCTGTGAAATGGGTTGGCCATGGGGTTGTGATAGTGCCTGTCCCATAAGGATTGTGGGTTGTTGAGAGGATTGTAGGTTCATACACACAGAGTATTTACAGTGGTGCCTGGCACCAGCAGCACTCCCCCAACGGAGCTGGTTACAGTCGGGACTCAAAGGCCAGGCCTGTGTGACTCCAGAACCCGAGCTGGGCTGCTCCTTAAAGATGCCCTGTTTTCCTACAAAGTCCCACCATCCTCGCCTTGGAGTGTCATTGATGTTAATTAAGTCCAGGAGCCTCGGCAGCCCCAAGTAAACTTGGAGTGCCGAGGTGGTCCCAACCAGTTCGTACTCATGTTCACTGAGCATCCTCTCATTCACTCACCTGGTGCTGCGTAGTGAGCACCTGTGATGTGCCCGGCACTCTCCTAGGCACTGGGGATATGTTAGTGACCAAACAGGCAGACATCCCTGTCCTTAGCACACAGTCTAGTGGGGGAAGACAGATACAAAATAAATAAACAAATAGAATATAAGCATGATTCTCCAAGTGTTTCTTCAAAAAAAATGTAGATGACTTTCTGACTCTCACCAGCCCCAGCCCTGGTTGAAATGCACTGATCTATAAAATCTGAACCCTCAGCTCAGTTTCTACTCTTTTCCTCTGGGAGTTCTGAGTCACCCTCCTCCAGGTTAGGCCCTCCCTCCATTATCTTTGTGAGCTCAGGCTCTGGAGTCACACAGGCCTAATCTTTGAGTCCCAACTATACTTGACCTTTCCATTCCTGTCTCCTCATCTTTAAAATATCATTGCGTACATCCTATGACTGTCATGAGGATTAAAGGAGGTAATACATGTAAAACATTTAGAATAATGCTTGCCCCTGTGTGGCCTTGGGCAACTCACTCTCTGCGCCTCAGTTTGCTCATCTGTAATGTGGGCACAAAATAGTGCTTAATGCGCAGGGGACGTGGAAGTCTTCAATATGATAAGGTATATGAAACTCTAGCTTAGCACAGAACTGGTGCTCTTTCTCTTCTCTCATATTGATCAATTATTGCTGTGTAACAGATCATCCTGAAACTCAGTGGCTTAAAACAACATCTACTTATAATTGCTTATGTATCTGTGGGGCAGGGGAGGCAGCAGAAATATTCTAGGCTTAACCGGGCCACTGTGCTTTAAGCCGCAGATCCAGCAGAGAGGCTCCTCGCTGAGGTTTTGGCTCAGAGAACTTCCAGCAAGGAGCAGAGATTCGGAGAGATCCTTTGTATTTTCAGCTGAACCGTGGGACACTGGGTCTGAAATACTCCTTGGGTTGCTGCTCCTGATTGCCCAGGGACGTGGCATGCGTGGGCTTTTCCTCCCAGGAATGTTGTGCAAATAGGGAGGATGCGTGAAGGAAGGCTAGGCTGCAAAGCCCTGACGTGCCCCCATCCCCCCATGGAACTTGTCCTTGCAACAAAATAAATAAAACTGTCAGCTGGAAAAATGAGAGGCAAGCCGACCAAATATGATAAACTGTCTCTTACTGTGTATTGTGCTCTCTACAATGAAACCCCAAGCAGATGCTAAAAATGAGTGCAGCTTTGTGAGGAGACAAGCCTGCTCTGTGTGGCCGAGATTTTTCTGAGAAAGGTAATTTAACTGCAACGCACAGAGAGGAGAGAAATACAAAGAGTGGTAATTTGGAAATTGTGTATCAGGTGGTTTTTAAAAAATTGATATTGTTGGTTATTTTTCTTGTATTAAAACCCAGAGTCTGCTGTCTCACCCTTATCGCTCATTCAAGGCTGTGTTGACGTTTCTAATTTGCAAATTTAAAGATTGTCAGGAAATGGTTTAAACACTCCGCGCAGTTGGGGAGCTCCCTGACTGTTAGTGACAGGGCACGGTAGGGAGGGGAGCTGGGCTGGATTTAGGGAGATTTGGGAATAGCTCATGTTTACTGAACACTTAGTGTCAGACACACATTTTATATTATCTTACATTAAACCTGTGATTTCCATTTTGCAGATGAGGACAATGAGGCCCCGGAAGGTTAAATAATGTGCCCAAGGTCACACAGCTCCTAAGTGGCAAAGCTGGCATTGGAACCAGGCACTCTGGCTTCTGAGCCTTGGGCCCCCACCCACCCACTGCTTCCCTGCCTCAGGGAAAGACCATAAGCCTCAGAGTCAGTGGGTTTGGGGATCCAGATTTATACTCTGCTAGTTACTTTGGGGCTCTGTGGCTTTTCACTCATTCATCCATTAAGTGAGTGTTAATTGGGTGCTGTGCTGGGCACCAGAGGCAAAACCTAGATTCCTGCCTCTTCCGTTTTGTAGCACCCACGCAAAAGTATAGGGGTGCTGAGAAGGAACTTAATGCTCTAAGGGCATGTGGCCATGACTGGGACCTGGGGGTTCTGGCAGGCTTCCCCAAGCAAGGGACTTTAGAATGGCTCTCTAAAGGAGTGAAAGTCCGCTAGGCTGTGGCTCTCTGTCTCAAAACTCTCAAACTTGGAACCCAGCTGCCATGCTGTGAGAAAGCCCAGGTCACATGGAACGACCACATGTAGATATTGAGGCCACCAACCCCAGTGAGAACTGGCTACATAATTTGCAGACTCCATTGCAAAATGAAAATACAGGGTATCTTTTTTAAAAAAAAAAAAATATTACTAAGAAGCTAAAGACAGCACTAAACCAAGCACAGGGCCCTTCTATGTGTGGGGCCCTAAGCACCTTCACAAGTTAAGCATGCCTGAAGCTGACCCTGGCACTCCCTGAGGTCCCAGCATCAACTGCCTGCAATGAGGGAGGAAGAGTTCACGGTGACTCCAGGCCCAGCCATCGTCAGATTGCAATTAGGCGAGAGACCCTGGTTTCGAGCTGCCCAGCTGAACCCAGTATACTGCCAGATTCGCAAGGGTAAAAGAAATAAATAAGTGTTTTTTTTAAAAGTCAGCTAGGCTAAATAAGGGGGCAAGGTGGGTTCTGGGTGGAGGAAAAATGTCAAAGTGCTGGACCAGATGTTTGTATGGTGTGCCTGAGCAGCTGGAAGTGGGCCGTGGGAGTAAGCGTGAGAACAAGGCTCGGGGAGCGTGGCCAGAGAGGGAGAGAAGGACCTAGGATTCTGGTCTCGGTCCTGAGAGCAGAGGGTGCCATTGGAGGCTCTGGGGATGGGAGGAGCGTGCCTGGGTTTGCATTTTGTCAGGCTCACTCTGGTGCTCTATGGAGGGCAGGTGGAGCACTGGAGAGGACACGGGCAGCTGGCTGGAGGCTGCTGAGGGTGAGGGATAGCGGCGGCCTGGACCAGGCGGCTGGCGCTGGAGACGGCGAACGGAGGTGCCGTTTGCTAAAACAGGAGTGAGAGTGGGCTTTGAGGAAGGGCGCCGTGGGTTTCATTCTAGATCGGTTGAGTTTAAGGTGCTTTTGATAAAAAGAGATGCCAGTCAAACATCTGGATGTAGCAAGCTGGAAATGGAATTTGGGATCCATCAAGGTGTAGATGGAAGGAAGCCTTGAGTATTGATGAAATAAATGGCCCTGCAGCGTGTCCAGAGCTGTGCTTCCCTGTACAACAGCCACTAGCCACTTGTGGTTAATAAAATTTAAAACAACCAAAATTAAATATAATTTAAAATTCAGTTCGTGGCCTGTCCAAGCCACATGTCAAGTGGTCAGCAGCAATGTGTGGCTAGTGGCTCCCTGCTGGACAGTGTAGATGGAGAACATCCCATCCCAGTAGACTTCTCTTTGACGGGGCTGCTGTCGTGAGAATGACAGGGAATCTGGGACCAAGTCTCCTAGCCTGGTAGAGGAGGAGGGGCTGGCACTGAGAAGGAAGATCCAGGCCCTCCTCGGGTCAGACGTTTCACTCGCCTGAGCTTTAGTTTTCTCCTCTGTGTAGACATTAATACCTACCTCCTGGGGGATTATGTGGATTTAATGCCATAATGTATGTCATAATTTATCGAGCTCTTAACAGATGCCAGACACTCTGCTAACACTGTACACTTAGTACAGAGCCTGGCAGTCCTTAAGCATTGCCTAAATGGATGGGAGCTATTCAGCAGGTGCTCAATACATGCTAGCATCCCGACCTTTTTACCCTTCCTCATAGCCTTCCACAGACAAGCGGTGATGCCTTGCCGAATCTCATTACCCCTCTGGTCCTGTGTCCCCATCTTTAGGAGGACTGTGAGCCCTCTGAGCCACCACCTCTGACCCTGTGGCCCATCAACTCCAGGGCCCCATGGCGTGGTACATATTTATGCTTCCTCTTACCACATCCCTCGGCCCCGCAGGAATTACCAGCCGTGCCCAGTGCCGTGAGCTTTAACTGCACTGATGAGTTGTTGGCCTTGTTTATGAACTTCTACTTTGCCATGCATTGGCCCTGAGCGAGTCCCCTCAAGGCCTTGAGCGCTGGGGGCCATAGAGCATGACTCGCTTTGTGCTGGGAGTATCTCTTGTTGCCTCAAGGATGCCTGGGCCCCAGCAACCTTGACTCATTTCGAGAGATGAGCAGTTTCAGTGTCCTTTTGGAATTGTGGGCCTTATTACAATTGACAGTGTTTATAGGGTGGACCTTTGTTACTCTACTGCAGACATTTATTGAGCTCTTAATAGATGCCCAACACTCTGCTAACACTGCGCACAACCCCTGACTTTATCCAGCAACAGCCCGTATGCTGTGCCTAGTGCAGCTCGCCCCATGGTTCCCAGGAGGAAGTGGAGGTTTGGAAAGTTCAAGTAACATGCTCCGGACCACAGAGCTCATGGTCTGAGCTGGGCTCCGGTGCCTGAGCCCACATGCTTACTGTTGGATAGTGCTTATCCATCCAGGCAAGACACATTAGTCCTGCGGGGTTGAAAGGGACAGTAAAGGGGAGCTGTTTGTGCTTAATGTCCTCCAAGTGGCAGTGCTACTCATGAAATTGCATTAACAGGGGGACACACAGAGGTATGAGCCGGGAATTCAGAGATCCTTTTGTTCTTTTGCGTATGAGAAAACTGAGGTCCAGAGAGATGACAGCTGAACCAGGTGACACACAGGTTAATGAAGACACTCCCTTCCCTGACCACCCAGTCAAACTGGAAGCCTGGTGCTGACCTAGTTCCCTGATTAATTAGGGTGCTCTTGCTGGGGGCAGCAGCATGGGATTGAGGTGGTAGGAGGGTTAGAGAAGCTCTGAATCTAGGACCTCACCCTCAGTTGGTTGCCCCCATCCTCCACCCTACCTGTCTAGTGCCTGATGGTCCCCAAACTCACAGGGTTATCAGAATCATCTGGGGTGCCTGTTAGAGCTACAGATTCCCAGGCCACGGCCCTCATGCTCCAGACGCGGTATGTCTGGGGTTGCAACTGGTAAGTGGGTCTGTTTTAAAGTCCCATTAATGTCAGATTTGGAAACTGCTGCCTTAGTCCAGCATTCCCCAAAGTGTGTCCCATTGAACATCATCTCAGTTCTACGGGGATGTTAATAGGTGTTATGTAAAAAAAATCTTTCAGGCAAGTATGTTTGGAAACTGTTGAGTTAAAGGAGTGATTCCCATCTGTGGCTGCATGTTGGAATCACCTAGGAAACATTGACAACTGCTGTCTGGGCTACACTCCTGAGTTCCTCTTTAGGAATAGGACCCGGAATAAGTATTTTGTAAAGCTCTCCAGGTGATTCTAGTATCCGGCCAGGTTGAAAGCCACTAGGTTAGACAAGCAGGCTTAAAAAAAAAAAAAGCAGAACTTCTCAGGACCTTTAGTACACAACATATATTATGAATCTCCAAAAGGAGAAACAGATTATTTTCTTTCCCTGGTGACCAGGGGCAGACAAGAAGAAAGACTGTATGGCTAGCAAAGAGAAGTCATGGTAGATGAGGAGAGAGTGCCCTGGTAAGAGGAGATGATGGGCAGTGTGACATTCAGAGGCCAGTAGAATGTTTTAACTCAAATGAGCATGAACGGTTTTTATTATACTGATGTGAGTAATGGTGATGATTTGGTAATTGGCTAGTAGTTCTAATACCTTTTAGGCTATACAGATGGCATTTCTGTAAGCAATAAAAATAATGTTACAGGTTTATTATCTCGGTAGGGCTCCAACCCCACTGGGTGGGTCGTCTGGCCGAAGAGGTCAGCTCCGTCCCGCAGGGAGTGATGCTTTCAAAACACCAGCCGCTTCAAGCTCTCCAAAGGCTCACCATCCCACTGGCCACTCTTTTTCACAAAGTCCTCCATGAATGACGTCTAAACTTTTGTATTATGTACCCCTGCCAAAAAATAAAATAAAATCATTATATGCATGTTCATTTAGAAATTAAATACCTGCACTACCAGCAGCACTATAGTGAAATTAATGAGTTTCATTTCCTTCTTATATTTTTAGGTTCAAATATAAATGTAGGTAGAAGTTTCAGTATTTGTTCCTGCACCTCGCTCCATCATCGTCGCACCCCGGTTTAGCTCCCCTACGTGATCTGGTCCCTGCCTTTCTCCTGCATCATCTCTCACCCTCTTGCCCCCCACACACTGTGCTGCAGCCACTGGCTTCTATCTGAATTTCCAAGTGTGGCTCAGCCTTAGGGCCTTTGCACCTGCTGTTCCCACTTCTTTGAATTTTGCTTCTCTTGCTTTTTGCATGGCTGGCTTCTTGTCACTTGGGTCTTATTGTCCATGTCATCTCCTCTGAGGAACTTTCCACGGCCACTGCATCTAAAGCTGCAATCCAGCCGCTTTCTCTGGCATGGCCTGTTCTAGTTCTCTGAGTAGCACTTGTCACCATCTGATGTTTTTCTTGTTTGTTCATCTACGGCCTGCCTCTTTCAGCTGTGGGGAACAGTGCCAGCCATGGTGTGAGGGCTCAGTGGCTGTTTGTTGGATGAACACACAAACTGAGACTCAGAGGTTAGACATTTATCTAGGCCACGCTGTTGGTAAACGCTGGAGCTGGGATTTGAACTCCGCCCTGTGTGACCCCGAGTTCAAGGTCCTTTGCATTATGCCAAGCTGCCTCCTGTCCTTCAGAGGCCAGCCGAGACGTGCTTGAGCCCAGACCTTGACAGCTGGAGTCTGAAATCTGTTTTGATGTCAGACGACTATGGAATTCGAAAGAAAAAACTATGACTGGCTGGCATTTTCCGCTGTTTCACAGCCAGCCAGTGATGGGAGTCTGAAACAATTCAGGCAGGCCCGGCTGCAGATTGGAGAAACCTGGTCAGGAACTGCAGAAGGTGGACGCAGCCCGGAGAAATGCTTGGCCCACGTGTCCTCATGAAGCCCAGGATCTGAGGAAAGGTGCAGGACCCCTGGGAAGAAAGTCCTGCCCTCTTCCCTCCCGTTTCTTGTGCAGTTTTGAAGTGTGACATCAAGAACAGACACCTAGATGAAGAGGCATTCAACGCCCACGTTCTTTCTTCTATTGAGCACCTGCAGGTTGAGAACCTGTTCGTAGGTGCTAGAACTGCAGCTGGCTAGCCCCTTCTCACTGCACGCATCCCTTAGGCCTACGGAAGGGGGAGGAGAAGGAAGCCGCAGGAAACAAGATGAAAGCCTGAGGCCCTTGACCTTTTGAAGAATAAATGGTTCATTTTGATACCTAGTTAGGTGTGTTTAACAATCCTGTCACCTCCCTGCGTTACTTCATTTTCTCTTTCCAGGAGCAACACACTCACATTTGAACTGAGGAGTCTGATTGCCAGGCTCGGGCAGGTGTTTCTATCTTATTTTCACCCGTGGCCTCTTCATGCAAGGCCTGCTGTCCCCTTGTCCTCTTTCTGTCGAGCACAGAACCCTAATGATGAGTGAACAGGCAAGATTACGAGTGTCACATTTGACGCCTGAAGGCAAAGAAATTGGCAATTTATTTTTCCTGCCTGCATCTCCCTCTTCCCCATCCTGTCACCGAAACAGTATTGATATTCAGCTGTAATGAGGTTTCCTCCATCTCTCACTCACTCATTCGTCCAAGTGTGGATCCTTCATGGTTAAAAGCACGGCCTTTGGGGTCAAACACACCCCCTTCTGCCACCCACTGGCCTTGCGACCTGCATTAGTGACCTAAGGCTGCTGCAACTAATCACTACAAATTTGGTGCCTCAAAGCAATAGACATTATCCTCTCACATTCCAGAAGCTAGATGTCCAACACCAAGGTGTCCTCGGCAGGGCCACACTCCCTAGGGGAGGACCCTTCCTTGCCTCCTCTAGCTTCTGGTGGGTGCCAGTGATCCTCGGCTTGTGGCCACGCAGCTCCAGTCTCTGCCTCCGTCTTCACGGGGCCACCTCCTCTTCCATCTTCTCCTCTGTATCTTCTAAGGACTCTTGTCATTTGATTTAGTGCCCAACTAGATACTCCAGAAAGATCTCATCTCAAGATCCTTAACTTAATTACATCTACAAAGACTCTTTTTTCCAAATAAGATCACATTCACAGGTCCCACCATTCAACCCACTCCATGACCTAAGGCACGTTGTTTAACCTCTCTGAGCTTCAGGGTCCTTAGCTTTTACATGGAGATGCCTCTCCTACATAGCTCGCAGTGATAAGATGTGGAAAGCTTTTTCAGTGCCCATGCATAGCTCAGGCTCCAGCAATGGCAGTGACTCTTACTTATCGAGTGTTTGCCATGTGCTAAGGTGTTGTTCTGGGCTCCCGCTGTATCCCCTAACAATGAGTCCCAGGCCCCTTCTGATACAGTCTGCAGAACCTGTGTTTAATTCCTATCTCCCATCTCTCACTCACTCGTGGGCACCTGCACATTGACCAGAACTGTGGATAAATCTCTCTTTTTCCTTGTGTCTCTGGGTGAGAGTAGTTGGATTTGCAGAAGGAGAATGCCTACAGAAAGAAATGCCCAGAACCTCTCCTGGTGCCCCACTTCCCCGAATTCAGCTGCTTCCCTGCTCCTCTGTCCCCAGGTAGCAGATGGCCCGATAATGTAATGCCATTACAGGGAGCAGGTCACTGGGATTTAATTAAGAAACAAAAGCACTTTGAGAATGCCTGCTCTCACAGACAAATTCGAGGACTGGATAAGCAGGGTCACCAGGTTGCACAGCCCTGGAGCCCACATTCACAGCAGAGTCCAGGTGAACACCTGCCCCCCCCCCCCCCCAGAGAGGTGTATAACGAGGCCTGCACGGCTATGGGCAGTAGCCTGCCAGGGAGGGAGAGATATTTGTTCTGTGACCTTGCCCTCTCCCATTTCAGTCCTCAAGGCACCGATCTGCTTGGTTTCCTTGTAAGCCAGTGGGACACTTAAAATAAAATCCAGATTATTGTTGTGGCCTAAGAGGCCCTCCGTGGTCTTGCCCCTGCCTGCCTCCCTGGACCCTCCTAGTTCCTGTCTTCCTATGCTCAGTATACTTTTGTGTCTCCAATATGCAGGACTGATTCCTGTCACAGGACCTTTGCACTTGCTCTTTCCTTTGCCTGACCGTTCTTCCCCCAGATATTCCTGTGATTACCTCACTCAGGTCTCAGCTGAAATACCACCTCCTGTAAGAGAACTGCCTGGAACACTCTGTTTTTGTTGCTCCCT
Source organism: Miniopterus schreibersii (assembly GCF_964146895.1). NCBI lineage: Eukaryota > Metazoa > Chordata > Mammalia > Chiroptera > Miniopteridae > Miniopterus > Miniopterus schreibersii. Next base: position 177,127,912 of record NC_138102.1, read on the forward strand.
GTATATTCAGCTTGGAATGCCATAACAAACTGCACAGGCGAGGTGGCTTAAACAATAGAAATTAATTTTTTCACTGTTCAAGAGTCTAGAAGCCCAAGATCAAGGTTTTGGTTGATTTGGTTTCAGGTGAGAGCTATCTTCCTGGCTTGCAGATAGCTCAGACAGACAGACAGAAAGCACACACTCTGTCTCTCTCTCTCTGGTGTCTGTTCTTATAAGGACACTAATCCTATCAGATCAGGGCCTTATCCTTATGATCGCACTTAACTAATTACCTCCTTAAATACTCTATCTCCAAATACAGGCACATTGGGGTTAGGGCTTCAACATGAGCATTTTGGGGGTACACACATTCAGTTCATAACACTCCCCATCGCCACCCCACCACTCTATATCCTGTTACTCTCAGCTTCTTAACCCCTCTGTGCTTTGACTTCACACCCATGAAATAATGGAACCTGACGACACGGGATGGTTATAAGGATTGAATGAGTTACTGCACAAAGAATACTTAGACCAGGGTCTAGCACAGAGGAGGTGCTCAATAAATGTTATTTTCATTGTCAACTTCATCATTATTTTTAGCTCAGGCTCGCTAGCCCTGACTCAAGGCCTCAGACACTGCTTTTCTGTACAGACGCTACAAGAACAAGGGTATTAACGAAGGGACAAGAGTTAGGCGAAGAGCTGGGCAAGGGCATTCCTGGCAGAGGGAAGAGCATGAGCAAAGGAGGTTGGCCGTGGGGAACCAGTGAAGGGTTTTCAACAGGGGAGTTGTGTTGAGGTTTGCATGTCGCAAAGGTTACCCTGGAGCATTTCCCCCAATGAGGATCAAACCCAAGAAGAGGGCCCCCATCACTTCACTGAAACTGCTCTTGCAGGGGCCCCAGCTTGCAAATCCAGTGGTGGGTTTTCAGGTGATGTCCTTCTTGACTGCTCTGTTACATTCGATAGATGGCCACACCATCCCTCCTAAGCCTTCCATGTCCTTGGCTTCCCTGACATGCTGTTAGGTCTCCTGGGAGGCAGTGCAGTGAGCTGGAGAGAATCCCGGCCTTGGTCCTGAGTCGGAATCATGGCTCCATCACTGTCTCCCTGTGGGAGTCAGGCAAGTTCTCTCGCCTGCAGAAGCATCTCGCTACCCTTGTGATTACAAGACCTGCCTGGGGATTGATGTTAAGTGTGTAGAAGTCACTCCTCTCCCCCACCCCTTTCTTCTATCTCCTGCCTTGCGTTTCTCCTCCTGCCCCTAGGTGTAGGTGTCCTTCCAGGGGGCTGCCAGAACCAATGCTGTTCAGATTACATGAGCCTTGGTTCCCAGTTTTTCTCTCTTCCACCAACTTTCTACACTGTTATAAAGGCCTCAGAGCCCCTCTTTCCTGGGGAAAGTCTACTGAACGTTATTGCCTGAGATTTACTCTGGGCCTGTGTTTTGTTTTCTCTGTATATTTCTCAATATGCTGAGTCTGTGGAGGAAACTTTTGCCTCCAAGAGAAGGTGCAAGAATAGGCAAGAAGCACAGTCTACTGAGACGCTTTTTAATTAGCCTCGTACATGGATCGATTTTCTCTCCCTATTTAAACTTCACATCTCCATAGTTTTAGAGAAATGTGCCAATTTCTCTAAATTCCATGCAGTAAAAGAAAAAGGAGAGATTTGTTGCCAACTGAGGAGGAGGGAAGGGATTTCCTTTAAACACCCGAAGCACAGGGACCTCCCTTCTGGGACCTTCCACAGCAGAAGAGTCAGCAAATGCTGACCGGATAATAAATTGGTGCCAAAAGACAGTAACCTCCTCCGTGCTTCTTTAATGAAGAGAGTGAGATTCCGCTAAGACTTTCTCAGAATTTAAGGCAGAGAAAAAGCCCATAAAGTTCTTCTGCTAAGAAGAAATGTAAAGAGTGCTGGAGTATTTTGGGGAGCTCAGCAGTGTGTGTTTGTTTCTTTTATGGAGCCCCAAAAGTAAAAGTTGAGCTGCTCTGTGGAAGCAGAGAAGGGTCTCAGAGTGCCCCCCCCCCCCAATGCCCCCACTCAGCCTGAAGGTAAACTGTGCTTTGAAAACCATATATCTCGGCCAATCTCTCTTTCACACATGGGAAAATGGATGGACCAAAGAGGCTGCTGATTGCCCAAGGTCATTTATTACATGTGCACATTTGCTCAGGCTCCCAGGCACTGTTCTGGGCCCTGGGCTGTAGCAGTGCACCAGAGACAAATCTCTGTCCTTATGGAACCTGCACTCCAGTGGGAGAGGCAGGCAGTACGCAAATGGAAAATATATGTGATGTCAGGTAGCAGAAAGTGCTACAGAATAAAGTATTTTTAATTTCTGTTTATTGACTTGAGAGAGACATTGATGTGTTGTTCCACTTATTTATGTATTCATTGATTGATTATTGTATGTGCCCTGACCAGAGATTGAACCCACAACCTTGGCATATCGGGACGATGCTGTAACTGAGCTACCTGGCCAGGGCAAGGAGGGCTATTTTAGATGGGATGGCCTCAAAGAGATGAAATTTGAGCAATGAGGAAGAGGCAGGAAAATATTGGCAGAAGAGGGAACAGGTGCACAGGTGTAAAGGTCCTGTGGTGAGAATGGACCAGCAAGGAGGCTGGCCTGCCCAGGGCTGAGAAAGTGAGGAGAAAGGTGATGGGACATGGGGCAGAGAGGGAGCAGGCCGGATCTGCATGGCCTCCGCAGGCCATGACCATGACAAAGCCTCGCAGGTGGTGGGAAGCCTTTGGATTTTTATCCAGAGTGGGATGGGGGTCATTGAATGGTTTGAGCAGAAAAGCGGTATGGCCTGAGTTAGATTTTAAAAGGATCTTTCTGCCTTCTTGGTAAGTGAAAATAAGCTAATGAGGAGTGAGAAGGGAAAGAGTGAAATCAAGTTGGAAACTTTCTCAGTAGTTCATGGGAGAGATATTGGTGGCTTGGGGCTTGATGGTAGCAGTGTAGGTGATAAGAAGTGGTAAGATTTGGGATAGAGTTTTTTAAGATAGATCCAGCAAGATTTGCTAATTGATTAAATGAGAAGATAACTTCTTACACCTCCTTTGAGCAAAGCACTGTAATAGGTTGTAGGACTCAGGACCCTTTTGCGTGGAAGATCAGAAGCCCAAATCAAACTGCTTCACGTAACTGAATAGCTCAGCAAAAATAGACTTCAGGTACAGCTCGTTCCAGGAGCACAAATGCCATCTTTAGAATTTAGTCAGTCTCTCTTTTCATGCCTTAGTTTGTCATTTCTCACAAAGTGGCCCCCAGCAGCTCCAGGCTCACATGAACCAGATAGCGATTGCCATGGGAAAAGGGTATTTCTTCCTTAACGGTTTCAATAAAACTGACACTTCACCTACCTTAAGTCATCTGCACATCCCTGACCCAATCACTCTGTCCAAGGAAATAGAATACACTTATTGGCAACTCTTGTCAGGTACCCAGCCTGGAATCGGGGTGGGGGCAGGGGAGACACATGCTGCTCACCTCCCAAATAATTGTGCAATACTAGGAGGGGGGAAAATGGATGTGGTGTAGGCAAAAATAACCAATTTACACTATCCAGGCATCATAAGAAAAACACTTTTTAATAAATGAGAATTTTGCCTTCTCATTTTTCTTGTGTCACAAAATATGCTTTCCTGGAGACACAAAAAAGTAATTGTAGCAACGAAAACTACAATGCGCTGGTTACCAGATTTCCAAGTGCCTCCCCACACATTTCCCAGCTGCAGAACATTATATCTGCATGCCAAGAAAAGGAACTTGAACCTGAAAAGCTGACAGTCACATGTTCTCTAGCCACCTGATGAGCCCAGTGAGAACGAAAAGAAGTACAATATTTCCTGCATTCAGAAGGGACAGGACGCTGTCTGGGGCTATTGTGTAGGAAGAATGGAGACTCATAACAGCAGTGGGGAGGGGGGAGGGCAGGGCAGAAGGGGAGCTGGCTCAGAGAACTGTGGGGGGACCATTGCACAGTGGTCCAGATTTGTAGCCAGCAATGCCTATGATGCCCCCTCCCAAACATCCGGTTTTCTTTTAAAAGGGGGCTGAATCATATTGAATTATTTAGCTGCAGATTCGGTGATGACCTGATAGCCAAGCCTGGCCCTCAGCAGCGGGGCTGTTTGGCCTTGAGATTGCAAGCTGGGCTCATTTGAAAAAACATTCCAAGAAGATGCTGTTTTTGCTTCATTAAGATAATGGTTCCTCCATCGCCTCTCTTGCTTTGAATGGCACCTAATCACGTCCCCGAGTTATTTTTTGGGGGGTAGTTTTGTGCTCCCCTGGGTTTTGTTTGCCTCAGGGCTTGGTTGATTCTTGCCAGTTAAGAAGCTCCCCAAAGCCCCACATTTGTTCATGAAATTGTTAACTCCCCACCGTGGCGTCGTAAGCTGGGCCACGTGACGTGGGAGGGCTCAGCTAATGTCATTACCTTGAGAGGCCAGAGCGGGCACTTGAGTGGTATAAAAAAATATACACCATTTTCTGACTCTCCACCCCAGGGACGTCTCCCTGGTTACCTTATCTGAGGCTGCCTCATCCTTACCATGCTGGGGTCTAATTTGGGTTCAGCAGTGCATCCTGGGGAATTTTAAGTGTTTGCTTGGAAAGCAGTGTCCTCCTCACCCCTCCTCCACCCCCTCCCCTCGCCCATCACAGCTGAACATCAAGATGGCAGAATTGCTGCTCTGGGCTACACTCAGGCCCACATTCCTTTTCACGAGGAAGTGCTGAGTGGATCTAGGGTTTGAGGAGAGGAGTGGGAGCTGCAGGGAAAGAATTGAAAAGGCAGCTTGGCTTATTGGAAAGCTCAGAGGCTTAGGAATCAGCCCAAACAGGGGTTCAAACCCCAGCTCTGCTATTTATTAGCTGTGTGGCCTTGGGTATGTGGCTTAGGCCCCATTTTCCTGTCTGTAGAATGGGAACACACCATTCTATAATACAGACTTCTGTAAGGAATAAATGAAGCAAGATTCAGAAACCTTTACCTTCAGCCCAAATACCTCTCCTTACCCAGACCTGGGACCCACCCAGTTGCTGCTGGGGCATCCACCTGGATGCCCTACAGAACCCTAAACGTTAACTCCCCTGCAGCAGGTTGCTTCATCCCCTCATTTCCATCCCTCAAGGCATCTCCTCCCAGAACTCACCTGAGACCCCTGCCTGTCTGTCACCCTCACATCCACGGTGGGTGGGCCAACCCTGTTAGGTTTGCCTGCTTAACACACCTGCACCAGCCCCTCCTCTCTGTCCTCACAGCTCCTGCCTTAGCCCTGGCCCCGTTGCCTCCCAGTAGCCACCTAACTGGTCTCCCCACTTCAGTGGTCCACTCTGCAGCCAGACATCTTTTCTGAAGTGCAGATCTGGTCATGTCACCCCCTGGTTCTCCTTCCATGACTCCCATTACCTAAACGTGAGGTCCCCTTGCCTGATTGGTGCTTCCTGCCTCCTAAGCCTCACCGCTCACTGCTCCTCACCCCTACGTCCTCACGACTCCCCAGAGGAGACCCCGCTGTGCCATGCCTCCATGCTTTGTCACTGTCCCCTCCTCCACCAGGTATGCCACTTCTCTTTGTCTCCCTGCCTCGCACACACCTACTTACTTTTCAAGATCAGCTCAAGAATCACTTCCCTATTATTCAGCCGTAAAAAGGAATGAAGGTCTGATACCTGCTACAACATGGATGAACCTGGAAAACATTATACTAAGTGAAAGAAACCAGATACAAAAGGTCACATATTGTATGATTCTATTTCTGTGAAATGTCCAGAGAAGGTAAACCCATAGAGACAGAGGCTAGAGGATTTGGGGGAAGGGGACGGAGTAATGGTTCTAAAACTTCCTTCTAGGGTGACAAAAATGTTGGGGACTGCATGGAGGTAGTGGTTGTAAAACATTCTAAATGTACTAAACACCACTTTTAAATGCTTAATTTTATGTTACATGATTTTACATTAATTAAACTAAAAGGATTGCCTATTCTGTAAAGACTTTCTGAACCGCCCAGGTGGAACAGACCTTCTTTCCACCGTGGCACCCATGCCCACCTTATGCTGTCTAGATTTTTATCAGAACACCCCCCGAACTCCTTTATCTCCATGCCTGCGCCCCTAGAGGCCTGTGAGCCCCTTGAGAGCATCCAGCTGGCTCCATGCAGCCTGCGTCCTGTAGAGAGCACAGGGCCAGGCACGTGGTGATGCTCAGGTGGCGTTAACCGCCCCCCGCCCCCCCTTCCTGGGAGTTTGTAACCTTTCAGGTCCTCATGTTCTGGAGAAGGGAGGAGGCCTCCCCCTGCTTGTTCTGGAGAAGGGAGGAGCCTCCGCCTGCTTGGGTTTGACCGTCCGTCACAGCCTCGCTAGACATGGGTGTTCAGCCCTCTGACTATCTCTTCCAAGGAGGCAGAAAACATTTGCATTTCCAATGCCGGCTTCCTCCTACCCCCACGACGGGGATTCATGGAGCTCTGGCCTAGTTGCATAAATGCTGGCATCGCCTTTTCAGCTTCTCTCTCTCGGGTGTTTTCTTTTTATTTACTATTCTCTCCAATTTTGTGCTATCAGCACTTCACGGCGGTGCCACGTCCCTCTTCTTGGAGCTGTTTAGACTGATTAAGGACACCACTGGGGACACGTAGTAGCCCTCTGGCCCCATTGTGTCTGGGCGGGCCGAAGGTGGACGGATGGGGTCATGGGAAGGGAGGGTGACGCTGGGCCTGCCATGGTGGCTGCAAGCTGGCTGTGAGTCAGTGCAGAGCCCACCGGGCAGCTTCCCCATTGCCAACAGGACACGGTCCTCGAATCCACGGGCGGCCTGCTTCCAGCTGGAGGCCTGGGGTGGACTCCCAGGCTGCTGTGGCAGGGCCAACTCCAGAGCTAGGGTCTAGCGCGCTGCTGGCCTCTCTTCCTGTCCGCCACGTCCAGCTGCTCTGCCCCTCCTCCCCTGCCACCCAGGCGACATCCCTACCTTGTCCCCTGCAGTCCCCGCTTGGAGGGGGGCGCTGCTGCCCATCCTCTTTTCTACATGAGGAGATGGAAGCTGAGAGATGTGATGAGACTTGTTCAAAGTCATATAGCTGCCACATTCCTTCACCAAGCCCCTAGTCTGAGCATCTAGGCCAGGAGGGAAAGGAGGTCCAGGGGAAAGAGAAGGAGGGGTGAGGACCGTCCTGAAAGGAAGACCTGCTGCCACAGGTGAGGTGAAAGGGGCATGGGGCAGCTTCTCTGGCTTGAAGCGCAGAACGTGCTGGTCTTGTTTTAATGTCATCAGGCAGGCATCACAACCTCCTTCTCTGCTCTGCCTCTGAGTTGAGTCAGCCTGTCCCAGGCTGGGGGAGGGGCGGGACCAGCCGCCTGCAGAGCCTTGGCTGCACCCTCCCCCGCCCTCCCTTCAGCCTCAGATCCCTGCATCTGGAGCCCCCTGTGTTTCCTCCTCTCTCTGGGCTCAAGATGAGAACTACCCAGCCTTCATCCAAGGGACGACTGGGCGACTGCACTTCTCTGCCTGGCCTACCCCCTTCACTGGGAGGTGGGGCAGCGCAGTGTGTGCTGAATCAGAGCTGTCTCATCCGCTCGCCGGGGCCAAGCGGTTCCTCACCCTGCAGGCCAGGTTCTCAGAAGCTCTGGCATCTGTCCTCACCTGCTAGGCCTGAACTGCAAGGTCAGCTCCACGGAAACTGTGGATTTCTTGGAACTCCCAGAATGCTTTAATGAGAGGGTTACACTGTGGGGTGTGAGAGATTTGGCTGTTGGATTAGGTTTTCTCCAGGGCTCAGTGCACAAGACAGTCTGTTTTATGATTGCATAGATCTGGTTTTATTTCACAGATAATCACAGTCCGAGTCAGCCATAAAGCAGGAAAAGCTGTTGGCCTGTCAGTGGCCCGTGGAGAGGCTCTGCCATGCCTGGCACTGGGCACCTGCTGCAGATGTGACCTGAGATACAGGCCGGTCTTTACCAGGCATGGCAGACAGTACCTACTGCTTGTAAACACTATGCCAACTAAATGTTTAAACAGCACGTTTGTTTTCTAATGACTTGCTAATAAGCACGAAGAAAAGGTAAACAAAAACGCCAAGGTAATCGTTTTCATATTTGTGTGGGAGTCTTTCTAGTCTATTTTCTATGCTCATACCTCTAATTTTCAAAAGCAGATTATACCAAGCGCCGTGTTTATTGTTCCTTCTTTTAGTAGCATGACACGCCCTCTTTCTTGCAATAAGTATGACTCACCTAAAATGTAATTTTAAAGTAGTTTTATATTCCATTCATCTCCTAGGGAAATTATGATTTATTATCCAGTCCCCTTTTGCTGGACACTTAGGCTGTTTCTCCTTTTGTGGTTTTATAAATAGCATAATGCTGAACATCATTGAACAGAACATTTGCCCATGCCTCTCAAATTATTTCCTGGGTGTGCAGTTTTCTAGATGTGCAATTACTGGGCTACAGCATGTGAGGAAGGCTTTTGCTTTTTATGTCTGTTATTTCGATACTACTACACTTGAAAATTCTGTGTAATTTGTACTCTAAAGATGAGTGTTTGAAAGTTCCCATTTGCCCACACTTTTGGCTTTCTAGGTTGGTCACCACACCTGCATATAGTCATGACTTGGGCCTCTTCTTTCTAGTATTTGTCTTCCTTCTACCTGCCCATTCACCCATCCATCCTTTCCTCGGTGCATTGGCTACAGCGTCCCGCATAATGCTAAGGAATGGCGATGGGTCACTTTTCATGTGCCTGAATTGAGTGGGACTACCTCAAATGCTTCATCATTAGATATGATACTGATTATTAGTTAGAGAGACAGTTCCCAGAAGAGTAAGAAAATGTCCTGTACTTTTAGTTTTTCAAGTCTTGAAGCAGATTATGAAATACCTGTTGTCATCTACAGAGAAAATCATTGTTTATCTCCTCGGATCAATCCCATGTGATTGAACTGTATTATTTTCCTAATGTCGAACTGCATTTTATTATTAAAATGAACTCTTCTTAGTCAAAACTTAATATGATGGCTTTTAGAAGACACCAGTGCCTATGGTTTTAATGTTATGTTAACTTTCTAAAATAAATGAAAAAGCTTCCGGCTCTCCATTCCCAGGAACACTCACCGAAAACATGTGGACACGTACGGGCTCATGCTCCCTCCAGGTATTTCTAGTCAATGAATCAGGGTCTACGTGACCTGGATGAGTGGAAGGTGAAGTCTGTCAGACCTGGGTGGGGGCTGTGACTCTGTGCTGAAAAAATGACTCATTCCATTTGATTTCTGTTCTTGGTAATCTCACAAAAGAAAAAGGCCTTGTTTTGTTCCATAAGCAGGCTTGGTTTTGTCACCTCTGCACTCCTAGGAGGTCTGGCACATAGTAGGTACTTTAAAAAGTTGACCAAAGAGCTGCAAAGTGTAAGTCAGATCCATGTAGCCAGACACGTGGGGATTGTATTACCTCCCCACACCTGCTTGTCCCTCCCTTGTGTAGCCAGGTGGTATAAGGGGTGGAAAGCCCTGGAGATCAAAGATCCCTCTGTGCCTTGAGACTGATGGGGGTTGGGAGAGAAGGAAAGAGCCCCCCCCCTTTTTTTAATGCTTGTGAGTGAAGAATAAAGTATGAGGGAAGTTGGTTTGAGCCCACTTGGTGTAAAAGACCCTTTGGTACATTTTGTAACAACTGAGTCACCATAAAACTACTGAGTCCTCAAGGGGGCAGGTCTCTCAGCTCCTGTCCTTTACCCCAGGAGGGCCCTGGGATTCCTTCACTGAGGACCTACCGTGTGTTTAAAGCTGGTCCTCAATGTGCTGAAAGTGGCAGGTATGGCCCCTGTTCTCGAATATTATGGAAGTTCCAGTGCCAGCTCCGTGGCGGGGTCAGAGGAGGTGTCCAGTGAGAGATGTGGAATGAATGGACGGGAGCTCACTCTGCTCCAGCACTGCAGCAAACACCTGGGCAGATAATGAACGAGAGGACCATGTTTTTCCAGGTGTTGACCGGGGGTCCCCTGCATCAGAGTCTCTTGGGGAGACTTACTACAGTGTGGATCCTGAGCTCCATTCAGATGTTCTGTTTCAGAATCTCCACAGGAGGGACCCAGGAATGTGCATTCCTCCTAAGCTCCCTTGGAGGCCCTGACACACTCTTCAGCTGAGACCCCTGCTCTAGGTGCTCATTCGTAATGAGATTATGTTTGCAGCCCACTCATTCACAGAGACACCTGTTTCCCTGCCTCCTCCTCAGGGCAGAGTAGGGTTAACATGTATGAGACGAGAAGAGCAGCCGAAGAGGCCGAGGCGGCTCTGATGGATTTATCAAATCGTAGAGATGAGTTATAATTAGAAATCGTAATTGCCCAGACAGCTGTTGGGAAAATGGGTGAGCATGACCGAGGCGGCCAGGGAGCCTTTGCTGGGTTCAAGGAGAACAGGCAGAAAAACTGGGATGGGAGCAGCCCCCAGGGAAGGGAAGGCCTATTTGCTGAGTGCCTACTGTGTGTCACTCTGGGTGTGTGATGTCTGCTCTCTTCTATGAATCCACATGACAGCCTTACTAGGGTAGGTTTCTGACCTAACCTGGCATTAAGGTGGGTTCCCCTAGAAGCAGACCCTAGGCGAGGATACGAGTGTTGGAGATTTATATGGGAGGCAAAGGTAGAGAAATGGAGACATGAATCAAGGCAGGGAAGACCACCAATAAAGCGCATGTTAGCAAGCCCACCGCCCGGTGGGTGCTGGGAGCTTATTTCCACTAGGGAACCTGGCAGTCAGCGTGGAACACGTATCCCAGAGTTATGCTGCCTGCAGGGTAGGGCAGCTGGGGTATTTATACACCAGGTTCTATGAGTCTCAGATGCCCCATTTACATGGTTAAAGCACACCCAGAGGACAGATGCTAACTATCACTCAATGTCCAAGAACCACATCTGTGTTAGGAGTAAAGGCCACTGGGAACACGAAAGGGATCATAATGAAATCTGGCCAGATGTGGTGCTAGGAGGAGAGAATTCAGAAGTGACACAGCCTCTGCCTTTGTGCAGCTTACCGATGAGCAGACATGCTCCTTTCGGGAGTGATGTGACGAACACTTAAAAGAGACCTAGTCAAAGGCCGATGGCTGTGTGACAAGCTGGGCTTGGGGATCTGAGTGTGGCCTGCAGTTAGCCCTGGGATTGTTTTCTCCACCATGAATGTAGTCACATGGTATAAACAAGGACTTGGGGACACTTCTGTGTGAGACGGGCAGTCAGAAATATGGTGCCATATTGGAATTTCTGGAACTTTCTAAGGGTGTAAGGGCTTCATGAGGCTATGACTGACTCAGAGCTTCCGGGAGGCTTCTCTTGCCTGCCACACTGTTCCAGATGCAGCAACTAGTGAAGGCCTAAAGGAATTTGGACCTAGTGGGCAGAAAACCCAGAGTCGAACCCATCTGTCTCTGTCTATATTTTCCAGTATGTTTTAAGTGCACAACTGGCACCCGGCGCATAATGGATGCTTTGTACATCTTTGTGGAATGATTGCTAGAATAAGTGAGTGAATGAATGATAAGCTGTGTGACCCTGGCAGTATCAGCCCTCTGGGAACACGGAGATCTGTAGAGTTTGATACTTTTTGGGGTCCTGGTGTCATGTGAGAATCTAATGAGAGCTGCGGACACTTTCCCCTTCAACCCACATGAGTGCCCAGTCACACAATTTTGTATATGAATTTGGGGGTGGAAAGCCATCCCTGAGCTCCTGGGGTCCATAGATCCTTCTTGAGAAAGCTTAGGCTAGAAATGGTGCTCAGCTCCCTTGGGCAATGTCCTCTGATATGTCTGTTAGGTTCCCGTGGCTGCTGTAACACATTGGCACAAACTGGGTGGCTTAGAACAACAGAACTTTGTTTCCTCACAGTTCTGGAGGCCAGAAGTTCAAAATCAAGCAGGGCAGTGCTCATTTGAGGTCCTGTGGGAGAATTACTTCTTTTGCCTCTTCCGGCTCCTGGTGGCCGCCAGCATTCTTTCACTTGTGGCCACGTCACTCCAGCTCCTGTCTCCATGGTTGCATCACCTCCCCTCTTCTGTCCATCTCCAGCATCCCTCTGCTTTTCCTGTACAAGGACACTTGTCACTGCATTCAGTGCTCATCTAGAGCACAATCCAGGATGGTTCCTCATCTCAAGATCCTTAACTTTAATCACATCTGCAAAAAGTATTTTCCCAAATAAGGTCTCATTCACGGGCTCTGGGAATTAGGATGTGGACGTATCTTTTGGGGGCCACTATTCAACCTACTATAGTGGGTACGGGGCTTGTCTGCCTTTTCTTGCTATCAGCCCAGTACTACCCCTAAACAGCCTTCACCTTGATTGGAGTTGCTCAGTCACCACCACAGGGACCTGTTTGCATTTTACCTGTTTCCTCTGGCCCCAGTTGGCCTCTCCTGATGATATTCTCTAGTGGGGAGGGGGGCGCCATTCAGAGGAGACCCAGAGATGTGAACTGGGCCGGGCTCAGCTCGAAGGTGACACAACTAGGCCTCAGGCACAGAGTCACTCTCATATCCCCGATTCTGCTCTGGGTGACAGTCACTGTGAACACTCTGATGTTATTATTTTCTGGAAACATGAAGCGGGATTGATTGGGGGGTGGTTTCACATGGCACCCCCTTTTCATACATTGGCAAGCATGGAGGGGACTGCTTATAAGCCATTCTCCTGAGGATGGAGAGTCATCAAATTGTGCCTTTCCAGGCCACTGAAATAAGATTGCCTTTAAAAAATTGTCTAACATCAACTGCACAGAGCCTTGTGATGGATTCCTTTAGGAGGGGTGTGGTGTTTAACTCAGCGCTGTGTATGAAAACTCCAGTGGAGCCCGCACTTTCCCAGCTCCAGCCATGAGAGACATTAGAATATTCTTTATATGCTCAATGCTTTGTCTTCAGGAAATGCAAATATCTGTGCTTTTGGGAAACACACCTTGCAACAAATAAAAGGCATCAGCCCTCTGGGAACTTCTCTCTTTCTCTTCTTAACCAATAATCTGCCGTCATTGTCCCAACTTCTTAGAGCCATTAAATTTAGCGCCCCCAAAGATGAGACACAATGACACATTAGCACCAGATCCTTTGTAGGGATTATCCTGATGGGAAAATAAATTCTAATATCAGAAGGCTACAGCTGCCTGCCTCTCAGAGGCAGTTGCTCAGGTGAAATAACTTTGATTGGCAAGCAATCGCACCACCTTTCAAAAAATTCTTATTTAATATCTACTTAGCTGAGGAAAGCACCCCTGCTTGTGCCAATATTAGGCAATTAGCAAATGGGAATGTGTTTTGCACACATAAGGCATCACGCACTTTATTTTATTCTTGTGCTTGTCAACAGCTATGGAAGTGTGGCTAACACTTGTCTGTTGAAGAACAAATTGTTTGTTTGTCACTTGAACATAAAGACAGTCATCCACACACATGAAGTGCTAATAATTGTGTGTCTTCAATGGTGCTGTAACTCACAGATAACAGCACTTCAAATGTCTGTGTTTTTTCTTCTTCCAGGATTTAACCTTAGCCAGACATGCCTGGCTTAATAATAAGGTTGCCTGTCTCCGTCTGACATGAGCTGGGTCTGAACTTTAGCTCTGGGGATGTTTGGAATGTGGAAGGAAGCGTTCAGACCAATTAGCCTCTCATTTCTCAACTTACCTCTTACTCCCTGGAAGGCACCTGCAGGTCAGAAATCTCACCTCTGTCTGTCCAGTTGCTGGCCGGAATGGTCAGGCTACTCATTCCCTCTGGTGAGCCCTGTGGATGCCCGGGAGCTCATTGGTGGGGTGGGGTCCAGTGCACCTTGGGTACCACATGGGCGGTGCTGAGACCACCAAGTGGCCCCATCTCTCCTCCTCTTCTGACCCTCCCTGGCTCCCCATCTCTTCTGGACCAGCAAAGAGACCTCCCCCCCACTGTGGCCCCTGCACACAGAACTCAGAGTGGGCTTTTTAAAATGTCAACCTGCTGGCGTTTTCCCCAGTTGCTTTACCCATCAGTGGCTTCCCATTGTGCTTAGAATAAAACCTGAGCACCTTCATACGATTTAGCTGATACTTAGCTGATATTCACTGGTGAGGTTATACTGAAACCAGACACAAAACTCGTCTGGGGTCCCCTGTCACTACTTGAGCCAAATTAAGCAGAGACAAGGTTGAATCATATATGAGCGTTTATTCTAATAATGCCGGCGGTATGGGGAGAGCAGCAGGTCGTCCTGATAATTCTGCTCTAACGTCTCCTCCTAGCCAGCTGATTATATCAGGATAAGGAAGGGGGCTACATGCAAGGGGGAAGGGGGACAGGATAAGGGCTGCAGTGTCTCCTTCCAGGATCTTCAAGTCTGATAACAAGATAGTTAATTTTCTATGGTGCTAAAAACCAGTTAACCTGTTCCTGGGACGGGAGAATGGTCAGCATTCCTGAGGCAAACTCCCAGAGAGAGTCAGGGTCTGGGCACAGCAACCAAATCAATGCATGTCCTGTCCTTGGCCTGTTCTCAAAATGTATTTTCTTTTCTGAGCAATGGACACATCTGGGCTCCGAGGTATTTTACATTTTTACAGCCCTGTTGTTTTTCTTCTTGCAGCACATCCTCCAGTTTCCCAGGGTCTGTAAGAAAACCTCTTATCTATAGTTAGTAAGGTGAATAAGTATTAAACAACTGTGTTCCTGTTCCTGTTACGTGCCCTTCCCCTATCAATACCACTTATGAGAAGCCTTGTCTGGCTCATTACCTGGGAACCCTTCCACCCCCCGCAGCTCCTCATAATCCAGCAGCAAAGGGTTAACACCTGGCACCTTTGGGGTTTCCAGGCCCCTGCTTCAGCACTGTGGTCAGCACCCATTGGATGCTGGGAAGGCCTGTTAAATATTCTGCCCACCACTCAGCTTATAAGTCTGTCATCTGATCTGACCTCGGCTTCCCCTCCAGGCTCACGCCATTGCCTCCTCCATTCGGCCACACTGAGCTCTTTCAGTTCCACAAACACCTCAAGCTCACACCTGCTTTCCAGAGCATTCGCCCATGCAGTTCTCTCTGCCTGGAAGGTTTAGTTTCCAAACCCTTCCTGTCCTGCCAGCCTCCATCTAGCTGCTGGCTCTTCAGGGGGGCCTTCCTCACCATGCGCCCTAGCTAGGGCCCTCCCTCATTCTCGGCTCTGTGCCTTCTTTATTTCATTCACAGAACTTAGCCCAGCCTTGATTATTTTGTGTGTTTGCATGTTTTTATAAACTCTTCCCCGTGACAACGTATGCTCCACCAAGCCTGGAACCGTGTCTGTAATGATTACGCTTGAACTTTCCAACTGCTTAACGCAGTGCCGGGAACCTACAAGTCCTGTGATAATGGAAGGAGGAGAGAAGGGAGCCTGGGCAAGGAAGGCGGAGCACAAGAGACAGTGGGAGAGAGTGGAGGGCTGAGGCCCCACGGGTGTGAAAACACAAAGTGGACAGCTGCACTGAGCGAATGCTTACACCAAGCCGGACCCCGAGCCAAGGGCAATCCCCTTAAACTCTCACAGGGACCTTTGCAAGTTTATAATATGTCTCCTGTCTTACAGATGATGACAGTGGGGCTCCAAATTGGAAGTGACTTTTCCAGGTCACACAGTGGGGCAGTGTGGAGGTGAGGGTTCAGTCTGAAGTCTGCCAACAGGCTAAGGTGCCTTCCAGCTTCTGCTGGCTCCCGAGCTGGGCGCTGCAGGAGGAGACAGAACTAGCCTCTGCTCCTACGGGAAGGATGGGCCAGTGGCTCTCAGTCTTTAACTTATACATGCTTGAGAATCACCTGCGGTGTTCACTTAAAATGCAGAATTCCCTCTCTGACTTATTTCACTTAGCATAATACCCTCTAGATCCATCCGTTGTTACCTCTGTCAACTGTAATTGGGGAAAAAAATGTTTTATATATTTGTAAAAATGTGGAATTCTGATTTCACCCCTAGAAGTTCTGATTTCAGTAGGTCTGAGATGGGGCCCCTGGAATCAATTTTTTTAAACACCATTAGTCTACACACTTTTGTTACTCTTGAGGACAGTGAGGAGTCTTCCTATCTCTGTATTTCCCAAGTCCAGCATGGGGTGCATTGCTGGTGTTCAGTGAGCATTAGCTAAATGGGCAGATGAGGAAATGAGTGAATGAGCGAATGTGTTCATTTAGGATCCTTTTTTCCAATTAAGCAAGAAATTTTTAAAGTAATTTGGGTCCTGTTAGAATTTAATAGAGTATTAGCTCTAATCACTTTCTTCCTTTCCGGGCTATAACCTGATTTGTGTTTAGAAAGTAGATAAGACTGTAGATTTCATTCCTATTTTTGTCCATTGGAAACCAAACTTTTTTTGGTGTTTAATTGTGTATTGCTAACTGTGAAGGGTTGATCTTGAAGGCTTATTTGATATTGTTTCTTCTGCCAACTGTTCTAGCTCCTACTCGCTTTTCTTTACAGGGCTTCAAAATTTTAGGAAATGAAGTGATAAATAAAGAGGGCCGTGCGTTCTTTTTTCTCTCCCTGGTTTTCCTTCCTTCCTTTTCCTCCCAGTTAGTAATGGTCTCAGGATAGGGGACAAGGGACTCATAAAAAGCTCAAAGCATGTAAATGCTATGAGATCATTGTGATTCCTGGAGGCCCAGGGGGACTCTTAAGTAAAGAGCATGGGGGAGGGGTGGGCACTGGGCCTGCTTGCCATCCCCGAATCTTCTCTCCACCGCTTGGTGTTCACAATTCCCAAGGCAGCCAAAACCACAAAGGAGTGGGATGCATTTGGTCAGAAGGAGCTGGAGAAAACGAAATGGCATGGCTTGTTCATGTAGGCTTCTCCAGAGCAAAGGAGAAACTTGGGAAGATCACGCAGCAGGCATGGTAGAGGGACCGGAGTGCCCCAAACTGCCCATCAGGAAGCCAGAAACTAGAGGAGTCAGCTAGGGAGATGTGTGACTGGGAGGACAAGCCTCTCACTCATTCACTCACTCACTTATTCATTTCCTTAATCACTGTTTATTCAACCCCTACTCTGTTTTGTTCATTGTTGTAGCCTCAGCACCCACAAAAGGTTACGGTCATGAACAAAGTCCCGGCCTTCATGGAGCTTATATTCTAGTGGGGAAAACAGAAAATCAGTCGATCAATCAAATCATATTCTGTTGGATGGTGATAAGTTCTATAGAGAGAAAGCAAGAACAGGGAGGCAGAGAAAGTGGCCCTTTTAATAGGGCAATCTGGAAAAGTCATCTTGAGGAGGCTACGTTTGAGCAAAGACCTCGGAGGGGTTAGGTTCCCAGGAACCCAACTCTGAGACAGAGATTCTTATGGAGAATTATTAGTGGCTTAAAATAACATAAATGTATTATTTTACAGTTCTGGAGGTCAGAAGCCCTAACATTAAGGTGTCGGCAGAGGTGCCTGACTTCCGCAGGCCTTAGGGGAGAATCTACTTCCTTGCCTTTTCCAGTTTCTCAAGGTCACCTGCATTCTTCGGCTTGTGGCCCCTTCCTCCATCTGTAAAACCAATAGCATCACATCTGCAAATCTCTCTCTCTCTGACCCCTGCTTCTATCATCCCATTTCTTTCTCTGTCTCTGATTCCCCTGCCTCCCTCTTCTAAGGACCCTTGTAATTACATGGGAGCCACCCAGATAATCCAGGATAATCTCCCCATCTCAAGGTCCTGAATTTACTCACACCTGCAAAATCCCTTCTGCCATGTAAAGGAACCGCTTTATAGGTTCCAGCCCCATCTTCAGGGCTATAATCCTGCCTTTTACAGATGGGAAGGTATTCCAGGCAGGAGAAACCACCTCAACAAAGGCATAGTAAACACAGTGCTGAGTGCTATGTGAATAAAGAACTAGCAGAGCCTCTGGGTGGGGGGGAGCTCCTCCTAGGTGAGCTGGTTTCAGCTCTGGGTTTTCTACACAGGAGGTGCTGGGGGTTAGTCTGGGTGGAAATGTTCCATAACAAGTGTGCTGTGTTTATTTGAATGATATGCTTATTTGTGGTGGGGTCTGGGGACATTGTGGAGATGGGAGGGCCTAACACCATGTGGACTGGGAAGGGGAATGGGCACCTTTGGTCAGGTTTTATAAACTATAGAGACTGGAATCCAATGTGTGCTTAGAGCAAGGACACAGTAAATGAAGTACCTCAAAGACCAGGATCATTCTTCCTCTGTGTCTCCCACCCTGTGGGCTGAGAGGCAAACCCCAGGTGACCACAAGGAGGTCAGAGCATCTCCTGGGTCCTTCCTGGTGTCAGCAGAACTTCAGCCTGGGCTTCAGCAGCCTCTGTGCCTGTCCCCAGAGTGGCCACTGATACCAACAAAATCCTTAATCCCAAATAAAAGAATTGCCTTCTGTCCAATGGAGTGTCCAGTAGACATGAGGTGGCAGGAAGAGGCTGGACTCAAATCCTGAAGATCTGTGCCCAGATCCCAGCTGTCTTGCTGCCAAACTGTGTGGCCCTGAGCAAGTCACTTAACCTCTCTGAGCCTCAATTTCCTCATCCACAAGTGTGGATAATAACTTCTACTCCCAGGGGCTTTGGGGAAGATTCAATGATGTGATGCTTTGGAACGTGCCTTCTGAATAACAACTTTATAATTTTTAAAAGAGTAGGATTTTTAAATGCATATTTTAATCTTTGAAAGGTGGCCATCCACTCCAGATCTCATAGCTCCCTCATTAGCCAGAACACTGTTTTCCAGAGCAGTCTGTTTCTGAATATTATGAGGGAACAGAATGCTTGGTCCTAGGCATCTGCTCCCCTGCTAAGAAGAGGTGGAGGCTCTTAGGTTGACTCCCTAAGCCCTGCCTGGTTCTTCATGTTGGTGGTTACCTGAGAATCCAGGTATCCCTTAAACCTGCACCCCAAGCCCGTGGGCGGGTGGGGTGGGGGGAGTAGTGAGAAAGTGAGATATACCCTTGCCTGCCTGCAAACCAGGATGTTTCCAGCAGCTTTGCCACATTTGAAATTCAAATAGCTGCAGCACTTCCCTGCGCTGTATTAACTTCCACAATTACCAGAGAGAAAAGCTCATGACAGAACTCTCGGGTCAGCCCATGTAATGGTTTTGTTCCCATGAATTATGGAGCCCGCCCTGCGTCTCCTCTGCTAAGGGAGAGGGAGATCAGAGGCGCCAGGCACAGCCTCTTTGTTAAGGGCTCTTTCGAGATAAAAACATGATTTTGAACTTGCTTATGGAGGCCAAGAGAGAACTGGAGACTTGATTTCTAACCCACATCCAGGGGGGCCCAGTGATGTTGACCAGGGCAGGTCTCAGGGGTCTCGGTGCTCAGCCTGGGCTCTGGATATTGTCCCCTCCTCCCAAATATTTACCAAGGCACTGATGGATAAGCATGGGCCAAGGACTTCTCCATGACTGTCTTAAATGCACTTGAGAGCAGCCCTGTGAAAGTGAATTCTGCATTCCCATGTTAGAGTTTAGAAGGACGTGGCCCAGATGGGAGTGACACTCAACATTGACCCGAGATGGAAATACATCTCTCAAACCAGGCTCCATCCCTTAGGATAAGCTGCGTGACTCGCCCAAAATACTGGTCCTCTCAGCTTTGGTTTACTCACCTGCAAAGATGGGGGTTATTTACTAACTTGAGAGGTTGCTGTAAGGAGTAAATGAAGGGGAGTGTGTAATTATCTACTGTGGAACCTCCATGAGTGGCAGCCCCGTGACTGATTTGCCTAAATCCCACGGGGAGGGTTGGGTGGCACCAGCCTCTTTGACCACTAGTTCCATGCTCTGCCCCCAGGGGGCGCCATTTAGAGACTGAGCTCTAATGCTGCTGCCTCTCACTGTAAAGGGCACCCAGAAAGAAAATCGGGCAGTTTCCAAAGCAATTAGAAGAGATGGGAACAAAACAATTTAAACTTAAAGCAAAACTCCAAACCAAGCCCAAGGCGAGAACTTCAAAGCGCACACCATCAGCTCCATCTGTGAGGAACCCTACCTGAGCTGGGGCAGAACCTGCGTTTTTTCATTGTGGGGCCTCAGGGCCACACAGAGTAGGAGCTTGCTGGCCGTTTCTAGGATGGATGGATGGATGGATGGATGGATGGATGGATGGATGGATGAACCAATCATCTCACCCACCCAAGCAGTATTTAGAAAAGCATGAAGGAAGCATATAGGAAGACTTGGCTGAAGCCAGGTGACCCGGGGCCGCTCTTGGGCTGCCGCTTGCTAGTTGTGTGACCCTGGGCGAGGCAGTCATGTGTTTGGGCCCTTAGGTTCCCACTTGTACAATTGCACATGGGGGCAGGCTGGCTCCAGAGCTCTTAGACACAGCGCGCTGGGCCCCAGGAAGCTCAGGCAGCTGTAGGAGGAGCCTCTGCGGTTGAATTTCCCTCCCTCCTGCGGTGGGTCTTTTTCGTGGCGCGGACAGGCCAGGTTCACTCCGATGAAGCATCACTCTTGAAATCTAAACTGCTCATGTCAGCAACATATCTCCAGATGGCATGTGGGACAAGTAACAAACGGCCATCCCAAAATGTAGAAATGTAAAGCTGCAGAGAACCCCTCCTCTGCTCGTTTCACTGCCCGAATCTTCCTTCCCACCCTGAAGGCACTGAGCTCCTGGAGGGCGGGGCCTGGCCTTCGCTCTATGGAATCCCTCCAAGCACCGAGCTGTTGGCCGTGGAGCGTAATAGCATCAGGAGCAGTATCGCGTCTGCATGCCCTCAGCCACTTTGCTGACCTTTCCAGGCCTGCGCTTTTGCATCGGAAAATTAGGGTAATAAGACGCCCATTTCGTTTCTTTTCTTTCTTTTTTTTTAAAATATATCTTTATTGATTTCAGAGAGAGGAAGGGGGAGAGAGAGAGAAAGATAGAAACATCAATGATGAGAGAGTCATTGATCGGCTGCCTCCAGCACACCCCCGACTGGGGATCGAGCCCGCAACCCGGGCATGTGCCCTCACCGGGAATCAAACCCCCAATCTCCTGGATCCTAGGTCGACGCTCAACCGCTGAGCCACGACCGGCCAGGCAAGATGCCCATTCCTGAAGGAAAGACGTGAGGTTTAACTGAGACGATGAGCTTAGCACAGTGCCCGGTATGCAGTAGGTGCTCAATAAATGTCAGTGTTCTGCCTCCCTTAACAGTAAATCTTTGCTGTCTGAATGATTAATGTGTGGTTGCTGGAATTCTGAGTCACGAACAGCCCATAGGGACAGGTAGGGAATTATCTGAAGCATTTCTTGGGGATCACTTGTCTCTGGTCTATTTTATTTTTACTGATTCCTCCCTTCCCTCCCTCCCTCCCTCCCTCCCTCCCTCCCTCCCTCCCTCCCTCCCTCCCTCCCTCCCTCCCTCCCTTCTTTCCCTTCTTTCCCTTCTTTCTCTCCCTTCCTTCCTTCCTTCCTTCCTTCCTTCCTTCCTTCCTTCCTTCCTTCCTTCCTTCCTTCCTTCCTTTCCTTCTTTCTTTCTTTTTCTCCATTTTCTTCTCTTCCCATAACAACACAAAAGAAAATTAGAATTCCCCTTCTGGGTTAAGATGTATACAATTTTTAAGAGAGCATGTGAACTAATTCTAAAGATCCTCAGGTCAAGGAACTCAGCAATAGAAGTGGTGCCCTTTTGTAGGGTGGATGGACCCTGAACAGCAGCACCGAGACGCGCAACTGCCGTGTACAGCACGTTTTGCTTTGATAGTTTTGAAAGAAGTGACATTAAAGAGAGAAAATATGGCACCATCGAGGATGGATTTTTCCTTCTCTTGCTCACGACTTCATCTGAGATGAAACTCGTGCACTTTGATAGCTCTGTTCACCCTCTCTTCTTGCAAAACACGTGGTGGAAACCTCATTTCTTTTTCAGCTGGGTGCTGAGCCTCCAAAGGTGAGCCTGTTTAGAGCATGTCGAAGGCAGAATTGTCTGCAACACACCGGCACCCTCCTGCTGCCTTAATGCCCTGGCGAGCCCTCCAAAGGGCTGCATGAAATGGATGGATGTGCTCCCTGGAGTTCATAAATAACTATCTGCCTGGTCCCTTCTAATTCATCCTCTGCACAACTGCCACAATGCACCATCCAAAACTGATCGTGTCTTGCTTTAAATTCTCCGCAGGTTTCCCACGGCCCTCAAAGTCCAGACCCCTAAGCATGGCTGACAAAGCCTTTGGGGTCTGACCTGCTGCTTCCCCAGCTGCCTCCCTCTATGCTCTTCCTCCACCCACCCCAGGGCTCCTCCCAGAGAGCCAGACACACGTGCCCTTTCCTGCCTCCCTGCTTTCCAGTCCATTCATTCATTCATTCATTCATTCATTCATTCATTCATTCAGCAAACAAGTATTGAGTTGAATGAATATGCTTGGTACTGGGGCTAAGAGTGACTCAGACAGATGGGAGCTTATGTCTGTCATGGAGCTTGCAACCTCCAGGGGGTGGGTCATGGAGGGGAGATACTTAAAAATGTAGAGAGCATTATCCATAAAATAATCATCAATTGCGATAAGGGATGGGTGGAAATAAAGCAAGATGTGAAATAGGAAAATGGGGCAGGGCTGAAAATCCTGTAGACAGACTGGTCAGAGAAGGCTTCTCTGAAGCTGTGACATTTCCGCTTAGAACTGAAGGAAGAGACAGGACCAGCTATGAAACAGCAGGAGGAAAGTGATCCAAGTCTAGGAAACAGCATGCGCAAAGGCCCTGAGGTGGGAAAGAGCTTGCTGTACTCCGAGAGCTAAAAGGAGGCCAGGTTGTCATGATAATCATGAGCAAGGGTGAGAAGCCTAAAGTGATATTGGGAGCTCAAATCTTGGGGCTTGAGGCCAAGGTTAGGAGCTGAGATTTTATACTAACAGCAATAGGAAGTGACTGGTGGGCTTCAAACAGGGAGCGATATGATCTCATTTACATTTTAATTCCTCTGATAAGAGAGCATGCGTGGGGCGGGGAAAGAATGGAAATGGGAAGAGCAGTTAAGAGGCTGTTGGATCCCCTAGATGAAAGGGGATGGTGGTTTGGAGGAGGGTACCAGTGGGGATGGAGAGAAATGCAGATTGGAGCTAAGATCTGAAGATAAAATGCAGAGGACTTGCTACTATTCTGCACAAAGGGCTATTGGGGAGGGAGGAATCAGGATGACTCCAGGGTTTCTAACTGGAGAGACTGGGAGGATGATGGCACCCCTTACTGAGCTGGAGAAGTACAACGGCAGGAAGAAGGGACAGGTTTAAGGGAAATTAGGAGTGCAGTTGGGGTGTGTGGAGCCCATGAAGGTAGAATCCTTGCCTTATTCAGCACTTAGTCCTGAGCCTGGCACACAGCAGGTGCTCATAAGTACTTGTTGAATGAATACATACCCAAGTCTACCCGAGCAGTGGGGGTGCAGATTTGGTCCCTACTGATGCAGCTCTAATCTGGGGATACCTGGAGGGTCTGTCCTTAAATAGTGCCCAAGCAGGACAGTCTGTGTAATTTACAGGGCCCAGTGCAAATGAGAATGCAGGGCCCCCTTGATAAAAATTGTTAGGAAATTCAGGATGATGACAGGAGAGTGTTAAACCAAGCACAAGGTGCTGTGCACAGGTCACACGCCCATGAAGCTGGCCTTGCTCCTGAGTCAGAAGCCAACCTCTCAAGGGCAAATGTGGGTTCAGCCAGCGTTTCTGAGATATAGTTTGATGCAGAACGGTCCTTAGTGGCAGCAGAAGGTGCTCAGATGTTGAAGGAGCCCAGCGGGGACAGCCTGTGTGCAGCCCACATGTCTTGGGGAACAGTTCAGCCCTGCATCTCTGCTTGATGATGTCTCCTCCCGCCTCTTGGGCAGTAGCCCAGTTGGAGGTGGGAAGGCCGACTCTCACGCAGGAGGAGTCGGTGGCCCCTGTTCTCTAAACTCCAGGTTCCAAAGACATGTGGACCCCAGAGCCCACATGCTGGGCAGGGAGAGGACACATTTTCTCTCCTTTCCCTTACTCCCTCTTCTTCTAATATTTCTGTCTGTTAATTCAGGTTACTTTGAATTATAATAAATAATAATAACAAACAACTGCTAATTATTCAGCTCTTGATATGTATCACCTTATCTGCAGGTGGGTCATATTTAATCTGAGGTCACACAGCTAGTGAGGGGCAAAAAAAAAAAAAAAAAGCTAGTGAGGGATTTGAACCCGTATCTCTCTGATTCCAAAGCTGGGTCACTGTGCCACACTGCTGGGAAATGAAGCTGTACCGCCTCTTAACTGTGTGGTCTTAGGCAAGTCTCCTTCCTCTCTGAAAAATCCTACCGCCTTAGGTGTTGAGATGATGACATGAGTCCATCTGCAGTGCCGAGCTCTCTTGTTGATGTGACAAAGGTCGTTTGGTACTTGTTTTTCCTCCCTGTTCCTTCACTGTTGAAGGATGGGATGCTCAGATGCCCTGCTCATGGGAGAAGAGCAATAGGTGGGAAAGAAATACTGTCACATCTCCATGCCTTGGCCCATGCCGGTCTTTCTGCCTGGAATGCCCCTTCTCACTGGGGGTCCTTCAAGGCCCAGATGGGATGGGATGGGGAGCCGGTATTGTTTTCCCTACTGAACAGCAAGACCCTGAAAGTACGAGCAATATCTCGTTCACCACTGCTTCCGCCATGCCTACTGCAGTTCTCTGTATGTAGTCGGTCTGTATCAGTCAGGTATTGCTGCTTAACAAACCACCCCAAACTCAAAATGACTTCAACAGTAAGCATTTATTAAGACTCAGAAGTCTGAGGGACAGCTGGGTGGCTGTTCTGGTCTCAGCTGGGATTTCTCATGTATCTTCTGAGTCAGCCAGAGGTTGGAGAGTCAGCTCTGCCTTCTGGGCAGAGCTCTCTCACAGGCTTGGGAGTTGGCTGGCTGCAGGCTCATCTAGGATGGCCACAGCTGACACATCTGATGGCCTAGAGCCTCATCTGGGCTCTCCTCCACAGTCTCTCATACGGCAGCAGGCTAGCCCAGGTTTACTCACATGGCCACACTAGGGCTCCTAGAGAGGGAATGGAAAATTGAACAAGATTTCTTTAGCTCTAAGCTCAGAACTGGAGCACCATTGTATCCACTGCGTTCTTGTGGCCAAATGAGGTCACAAGGTCCAGCTCAGGGTCAGTATGGAAGGGCAATACCAAAGAGTATGGGTCAGAGAGACATGAAAAATTGGAGCCACGATGCCCAATAAATGTGTATGAAGTAAATGAATGTGCACTTAAGATGTACTAGGGACCATTCTAAGCCTTTTCTGTTGCTACAGGCAGAATGTTTGGGTCCCCTCCAAACTTAGTTGTTGAAGCCTAGCCCCCATTGAGATGCTATTAAGAGATGAGGCCTTTGGGAGGTGCTTAAGTCATGAGAGTGGAGCCCTCATGGATGGGATTAGTGCCTTTATAAAAGAGACCCAAGAAATCTCCCCTGCCCCTAATGCCCCGTGAGGTTGTGGTGAAAAGATGGCCATCTCTCAATGAGGAAGCGGGTCCTCACCAGACACTGAATCTGCCAGGGCCTTCATCTTGGACTTCTAGTCTCCAGAACTGTGAGATATAAATATCTGTTGTTTATATGCCACCCAGTCTACGATACTTTTTTATAGCAGCCCAAACAAACTAAGACTGGTGTATTAATACATTTGATCCTGACAACTACTCCCTGAAATAGTCACTAAGTTTTATTTTCATTTTATAGATGAAGAAACTGAAGCACAGAGAGGTTATGTAACTGGCCCCAGGTCACACAGCTGGGAAATAATGGCTGCCAAAGTAATCTTACCGCCTCTCCATAATCTCCTTTCAAGTCATTCACACCTGCTCAGGTTAGCTCAGAATAATTGACAAGCTCATTTTTGATGGCAGTGGTGGTTTTTAATCCAAGGGTGTGGAACTTTGAGATATGGCCCTCACGCCTCATTTGAATACAAACTGCTTCAAAGGCGATTCCAAATTTTACTTCTGGCAGTGGAGCCGCCTTGCGAAAGATAGACTCAGGAGTTTTATTAACTTTCACATGGCAATTTCAAAGGCATCGGCTATACCAAAAGATTTCCTGATACTTCTTATTTATAATGGCACTGGCAGGTCCCAGGCAGGCTGATCTATGGCTTTTAATCAACTAATAGATGGGGTCTCTGGGTACAGATTCACAGCATTCAATCTTGTTAGAGCAGAAATGATTCTGCAGCTCAGAGCCGCCCCAGCTCACAGCTCCCAACCCAGGATCAGAGTCCTCAGGGCAGACAGCGATAACATGGCCCCTTCAGCCTGATGAAAAGCAGCAGTCACCCAGGGCCCGGAGGCACAGCCTCAGCTGCCTCAGCGTGCCGAGCCCCATGCCCCGTTCCCCCTGCTGCACTGCTGTATGTACCTCCTGCCTGGCCGAGTGTTCAGTCTGTGAGAGGCAGTCAGTCCATTACAGTGAGAATGAAGGCTTTAGCCACAGAAGGACATTGGTTTGCGTTCCTGCTCTGTCCATTCTTGGCTATGTGACCTTGGGCAGCTTGTTTGACCTTGCTGAGCCTCAGTTTCTTCCTCTGCAAAATGGAAATGATAATGTTGTGAAGATTGAAATGGGTGATACATTTAACTTTGTACAAGGTTGGGTACGGGAACTCAGTAACTGTTCACCACTGCCATTCCCCCTCCCCTCCTCACCTTCATCACTGCTAAGGCCATCTAATCTTCCCCCCTTGCTCCCAGGCTGGCTGAGAAGGGAAGGAATGTGTACTGAGCTCCTACTGTGTGCCCAGCACTGTCTGCATGTTGCATGCTGGCTGTCGTCTCATTGCCACAACTCCCTGTGGGATACAGAGGTTCTATTGTGATTTGACAGGGAAGAGAATTGTAAGGTCACCCAGCAAGCAGGAGCAGAGCTGGGCCTGGAGGCCAGTCAGTACCAAGACCGAGGTCAACACTCTGGGCACTTGGCAGTAGGATTGGACCCAGAACAGCAGCCCCATCAATCCTTGTTTTATGGGTCAGGATGGAATCCGGTGGGATGGATCTCCTTCTAAAAGTCTCCCAGGTGGAAAGATGGCCTGGTCAGACCAGTGGAGACCACCAAGAATCCAAGAGTGTCATAGCTAGAAGGGGGCTCTCCTCCCTCATGTACTGATGGAGAAACAGGTCCAGAATGGCCAAGTGACTTGTTCCAGAGACACACAGCCAGCTGGAGTCAGAGCCAGAATTTGAACCCCAGGTGTCAGAAGGAGCATCTGTGGCCAGAGGCCCTGCAGGGCTAAGGAAACCAGCAGGCAGCTCACTCCATCTGGACGCCCTCCCCCAAAATACCCTCTGCACCAAGTTTGCTGCTGCCTCCTGTGGATGAGGCCACGGAACATGGAACCGTCCTCTGTCACAGGCCCTGGGGGGTGACACATTTTCTTTACTCATCTGCCACCCGCGCACGCCCGCTCTGTGCCAGGCACTGGGACAGGTGCTGGTAGCTTGGTGGGTGCCTTGAAACACTAAGGCCCCTGATGACGTGGGTTATGTCTCCCTCATCTTGTTCTCCCTGGCAGAACTTTGCAGTCCTCTGCCCCAAATAACAATACAAATCTAATAATAATAAAATAGCTGATATCTCTGGGGAGGGTTGGCAGTATATCAGGCACTTTGGATGCGTGTCAGTTGTTCTTCCTCACAACCCTCTGGTGTGAGCACCGTTTTATCCCCATTTTGCAGATGAGGAAACCGAGACCCAGAGACATTAACCTGCTCAGGGTCACGTGCTAGGCAGTGAGGAGTTGATTCAATTCTAGAGAATCTGAATCCAGAGCCTCACACTGACTGCTACACTGACTCCTATAGTAAATTCATTTCATACATCTCTCTTTCTCCCTCTTCCTTCCTCTCTTTCTAAAAAAAAAATAAATCTTTAAATGAAAAAAGAAAGGAAAAGAGGAAGAGAGGATACAGAGAACAGACATAGATGGAAAAAGCCCCTGTGAAGATGGACGCAGAGATTGGAGCAATGCCGCTAGCTACAAGCCAAGCGGCGCGAAGGTTGCAGAACCAGCAGCAGCTGGGAGAGGCCTGGGGCAGCTCCCTCCCCGCCTCCAGAAGGAACAGCCCTGGAGACACCTCGATTTCAGGCTTCTGGCCTCCAGACCAGGAGAGAATACATTCCTGTTATTTTAAGCCACCCAGTGTGTAGGAATTTGTTATGGCAGCCCTGTTTGCCAAACCTTTGACTCTCGTGGCTTCTGAAAAATCAGCTTTTCTACTTGAGACCTCTCTTGCAGATTTGCACTGAAAAAAAAGCCAGTTTTGAGGGTGAGGAAGTTGGGGAGGTGAAGGACACTGATAAGCCTGGAGTCAGAAACCAAAACCTCGAAGATTCACAGCTACCCTGAAGCCTGCAGAGAAAGAAGATAAACCCGGCCTGGAGCCCCATATCTTGAGTGTGAAGCTCTCAGAATAATGGACTGTTCCCCTCCTGGCACGATTCCAGAGGTGACTAGACTAGCGTCAGCTGATGAATAAGTAAGGAGAGCCCACCAGAGCCGGGCTTCTTTGGGGAGTTCCTTCTGATCGTGCATCGTGGGCTGGGGCAAATAAGAGGGTGTGCCCAGGAGAAGATAGTCCGAGTGGGGAGAAGGGTCCAAGCCCTTCCTTATTGGCTGTTTCCCTTCGGGGGTCCCTGGGGAGAATTTTGAGATTTAAATCAGCTTCAGTTCAGAAATCCCTTTAGTAGAAGATGGGGTGGGGTATTGCAGACCTTGGGAATCTTTGTAAATTTTGCATTGACCTTTTATTTGCAAGAAAATTAAAGTCTTATTTTCATTAGTGCCTTGAAAAGAGGTGAGATTTTAATATTAGTTTAATATTCAATGAATTAAACTATCTTGAGTGCATTTTCAGGCCGCCTGTGATTTCTCTTGTATTTAGAACCGTTTTTTGAGAGCTGAGAAATCCTCTAAGCAAGTATTTTGGGAGAAATAAAAGCTTCCCTGGAAACCCAGGGGTGGGGATTTGGAAGGCAGTCAGCAAGCAGGTCTGTGGATTCCTTCTGTGGGCCTGGCACTGTGCAGACTTCATGGAAAGTTTGGAGTGATGATGGTGACAATGATAATGATGGTGATTGTGATGATGATTGTGATAGTCATTTATTTTTTTAATCCTCACCTGAGGACATATTTTTATTGTTTTAGAGAGAGAGGAAGGGGAAGAGAGAGAGACATCGATCAGTTGCCTCCCATACACGACCTGACCTGGGGATCAAACTTACACCCTGACTGGGAATCGAACCCGCAACCTTTTGGTGTATAGGACAATACTCCAACCAACTGAGCCACCTGGGAGCTACCCAGCCAGGGCGACAATAGTGACCTTTAATGAGTACTGGCTACGTACCTGGCCACCCTGCTAAATACTTTGTACACCTGATCTCAGTTCATCCCTACAAGCTCCCTATGATGTAGGTTCTGTGATCACTCCCATTTTATGCGTGAGATAACAGAAGCACAGAGGGGTTAAGTAGCTCACCCATGACTCTCTGTCCTCACCTACGTACCAGGGAGGAAGAATTCACAACCAGGACCTCTGCTTTGGGCTCAAACTCACCACTGGTGTCCCTTGATCACTGGGCTGCTCTGGTTGGCACAAGCCTCAGGCACTGGGCTTGCCCACATGACCTCATGGCCTGGCTTGTCTCATCTCTTGCTACCTTGCATATTCCCAGGCCTGGCATCCATGACCCCCACTCCCAGAAAACACTCTCTCTCCTCTGTGTTTTTGTGCTCTTTAAGAAATAAATCTGCATTTTGTACTGCCTCTCAGAAATAGTCTTCATTTTTCATTCATTCATGCATTCATTCATTCGTGCGTTAGTGCATTCATTTGTGCATTCATTCATGCATTCTACAATCACTTCTTGAACCCTGCTATGCATCCAGCTTTGTGGTAGAAACTGAGGACATTGAGCTGAGAAAAACAGACCAGTGCAGGGAAGACAGACAGGTAAACAACTATAATAAACTGAACCATTTTATAATTTTAGCTGCTGCCTTCAGAATACCCCAGGGAGGATGCTGCCTGCCTTGGGGAAGAACCTCGATGAGCTGCTTATGATGGAAGGTGGGAGCCTGAGGCTCTGGGGATGGGATGGAAAGGTGTTAGGAAGGGCTTAAGCAAAGGAAAAGCTGGTCATTTCCTCTGTGAGGAGGAAACAGGAGTCAGATCTGCTCCTAAGAGGGTGGAGCAGAGGGGAGCGGAGGAGAGGGGAAGGACCAGTGTGATGGTGGGAGGCTTAGGACATGGGAGAAAGGGGGAAAGAACGTCTCCTCTGATCCACCCTAAACACTAATGTCCAGCAAAGGCAGCTCTTCTCACCTCTGCTTTGTGGGGTAGATCCATGGTGGGCATCAAGGAGGCTGGTAACTATGTGAACGAGACAGCTCACAAGAGAGAGCCTGGAGGCTGCAGTGCCATAGAAGAGCACTCAGCCCTGGAGATCTACACACCACTTGAGGGGTCTTTGGACTTCCACAGGATGTGGGATTGGGGGCGGGGCCTGGCTTGTCCACATCCCGAGAGCAGGTGGGGTCCCCTGGCACCTGGTTCATGCTCAGCAGAAAGTATTCCTGCAGAGTTAACAAAGAGCTCTGCAGCTCTGGCAGGGCCAAGAACAAGACAGCAATTCAGTCTGTGTCTCATCGAGGAAGGGGCATTTGAGTGGCTTTGAAGGATGAATAGGAGTTGGCCAAACGCTGAGAGGAGTTGGGGGCACTCAAGGCAGTAGGAATAGTATTTGCAAAAGCCACAAGGAGAGAAAGATCCTGGTGTGTTCAGAGACCGGTGTGGTTGGCTTCTGAGGTGGGAAAAGGAGTGCATAAAATGCAGTAGATCTGGGGAGGCACGCTGGGAGCAGAACCCTCAGGCCTTTGCACCTGGGAAGATAACTCTTTAGAAGTTCCCACATATACATAAGGGAGGCCCCACTGTGTGCCGGGCTGAGAGCCCAGTACAGGAGCCGACCTGCCTGGGTGTGCACCACCCTGGGTCATTCTTCTCTGCAGAATAGGGCTGCTTACCCCATTACCTTTAACCCCCAAACCCCAAAAGCTCTGGAAACCAGAGGCTTTGTTCAGACACTTGGCACAAATTCACGTGACAACTCAGCCTGGCCCAAAGGGTGTGAGGCTCACTGTATTTTTATTCCAATGAGGGTGTCATCCCAAGGAGTGGCTGCCAAGTCAATAAGGTGATTGATTAGGGGCGTGGTCCTGGATCCTCCGTGAGGTTAGTGATATATGACATATCCACTATACCGTCTTTCTGAAATTAAAAATGTTATGGTTCTGAAACACATCTGGCCCCAAGTGCTTTGGAAAGGTGATTGCGTGTCTGTAGCGTCTACCTCATAGGGTTGTTTAGGGGGATAAAAATCAGTTTATTCAAGGGAAGCACTTAGAAGAGTGCCAGACAGCACATGGTAGACTCTCAGTAACTGGGAGCTATCCACGTTGTGAGTTTGGTGAGCTAGCAAACGCTAAAATCCTTTGGTTCCAGAGTCTCGGCCAGAGCTCACCTTCTGCAGAGTTGGGTGCAGTGAACAACCAGGTGGGGTAGGAAAGCCATTGGCACAGCCTGTCTTGGCTCAGCTGGGGCCACATGAAAGCAGGCCTTTGTGTCATGCTGGTCCGGAGACTAGCAGTCATGCCCACTTCTGGCCTCTGCTCCCAGTGGGTGTCCTATGCCCACAGTGAGCCCAGCCCAGCCTGGCCTGTTACACACAGCCTACAGGTTCCTGGCAGCCAGGGCCAGCTGGTCACCCTGTTGTCCTCAGTGCCAGCTGGGGCACACGGTAATTATTTACTGAGTTGAATCCCATGTATTGACTCTCAGCAGAAGATAACTGGAAATCTGCTTAGGAGGGTGCGTTATTGCCCAGCCCCAGCACATACGTGTGCATGCATGCAGATACACAATCACGCGCACACAAACACGTCCAGACCCAGCCTATATTCTGATCCTCTCAGGGCTCCAGGGAAACCGGTTTCTTGAAGCAACACTGACTTTTCCTTTGCCTTTCTCTATCCGAGAAAGGGACTGCAGGGAAGGACCAGGAGGAAATGCTTTGTTTTACATCAAAGGATACCCCTCCTTTTGCTTATGAAGTTTCCTCTCCCTTTTTCTCTTGCTGGAGCCGCTTCGCTGCCTGCTGCCCGCTAGAAACAAAGAGCAGAGGCCTGCTGGCTTCAGAGGGCTCCAGATGTGGCCCCCAGGGATCCTCCAGATGTGGTCTGCCTAAAGGGCCCCGAAGTGCCCTCCACCCATGTGTGGGGAGGAGTAAAGGAGGCACCTGCAGAGACCCCTGTCTTTGTCTTGACTTCAAAGGTTCTTGGGCTTTGCTGAAACTCATCGGTGCTTTTCAGAACCAGGACACGCCAAATCCATCCTTTGCCGGGTTTTTCACATAAGAGCCCGCCCTGCAGGAGCTGAGGTCAGCTGAATGAAAGGTGGAACGTGCCCCTTCGAAGGCTGGGTGGCAGGGACTGGCATGGTATTAATTAAGCAAAAAAGGGGAAATCTGAAGACCAGGTGCTCTCCCTGGCAGTGGGGAAGGTGGAGCTGGAGCCAGGCCCTGGGGGGTGTTTACTTTTCAATTCCTTGGGCTTGGCGGGAGACAGGAGCTCCCTCCCTCGTTATGCTGGGAGAGAAGTGACCTGCGAGTGGGTAGAGTTGAAGGGGACTCTGGCTTCTGGCAGGGACCGCCAGCGCCACGGGACTTTCAGACAGCCAGGGATGGGAGTGTGAGCAACATGCCGCTGGGGGCTGCAAGCTGGGAAGGGGGCCCTTCAGGATGACCTTGAAAACCAACAGCGCCTCTTCAAAGGCCCGTTATGGACCAGGCTGGATGGGGAAGGCCGTCTATAATAGGAGCTACTTCTGGGCTATGGATTGTGAGCTGAGTGGTTCTTTATACTCCGTGAAGGGAAGGGAACGGTCATTTATAACAGGTTATTCTACGAGTATTTATTGAGCACCTACTGTGTGTTAGGCACTGTTTTCGGCAAGGGAAATACAGAGGTGAATGAAACAATGAGGGTCCTGCTTCGCAGAGCTGACTTTTGGTAGGAAAAGTAATAAGTAAATAAATCCATAGACACTATGCCTTCTGATGTAGGTCAGTGCTATGAAAACATACCTCAGGCTGTGGGTGTAGGAAGGGGCTGGGTGTTCTCCCTGCTGCTCTCACTGTAATGTTTAACAATAATTGAGTGTTTCTGCTGTACCAGGCAGTGTTCTGGGGGAAGTCTTAAGCCTGTGATTTATAACACTTAGCCCTCGCAGCCACTGTGTGATCTGAATGTTGTCATGTCTGTCACCCTCGGGCAGTTGAGGCTTGAAGCCACTGGGCCCTGAAGACATGGCTAAAACGTGGTCTGGCAGACATGGGCAGGGCCGTGTGACCTCAGAGAATTTCACCCGGGTCATGTAACCTTTCCGTGCCTCAGCTTCCTCATCTGTAAAAGGGGGATGATTAGTGTAGGAATTTTAGGGGTTTGATAAATATCCTTTCTGATGGGGAAAGGCTGGGTGGAAAGAGGTGGCTTTCCTGTGGGGCCACATGGGCTCCCTAACCCTGGACCCAGCACCAGGCATCACTGGACAGCCATGGGCCTCCCCTGCAGGCACAGGGGGCCCTGTAACGCTCGCATGAAGGGACTCCATAGGCAGAATGTGTTTCCTGTCTGCAGCTGGCTCCCAGCACAGACAAGGAGAGAGGAAGGAAGGGGCTGAATTGTGTGCCCTCGGCTTCGTCCCCACACTCGCAGCAGCTTACCCACCAATGCCGTGTGGGCTGTGCAAGTGCTGGCTTTGCCCTTTGCTGCTCAACCTTTCTGGGACTCAATTTTCTCATCCTTAAAATTGGAATAACACTGGCACCCATCTCGTGGGATTCCTAGGAGGAGTAAATGAGGTGACGTGTCAGTCACATAGGACAGGGCCTGGCACATACTGGGATGGAGAGGGTGATGCAATAGGCTCCCTGTGTTGAGGAAAGCCCTCTACTCTGAAGCACAAAACTAGAGAGAGGAGGCTCCCCCCACCAGCAGCAAGTAGTGCTCACCCCAGAGGGTGGCTGTAAGGACTCGACCTTTTAATGTGAGAACAGTGCCCAGCACATAGGAAGTGCTTATTGAATAAGAATAGCTGGAGCCATATGCAATTGTCAGTATTCAATTTTTATGACCTACAGAAATGGCAGCGTCATATTTTTCAACCCAGTATTGTTTCTGTCTTTCCTTAGTGAGGTACCACAGTAGGGGCTCAATACATGTTCGATTCCTTCTTCTCCTAAGAGTCTGAGATTGCCACCCTTTCCCCTCCACTCTAGCCCAGTGTCCTTTCGGCAGCTGGTCAGGAGCCTTGGTCCTGGGCCCTGAGGAGAGCCTGGGCTGGCCACCCTGATCCCTGATGCTGTGGCGCCCAGACAGCAGGTGTCAGAAGTGCAGTCACCGGAACCGGCTCGGACACGGCCCTTCACAAAGCGGGATACTCCTAATTTATCACTTGGAGCCCAGCAGACTGCCATCTGCGGGGTTGCCCCTGGGCCTCATCACTTAGCGCGTCTGCTAATTAAAGGCAAGATTAATGACCTTGGCCCGGTGGCACCTCTCCCAGGGCCTGGCTCTGGCTGATTGGGCCTCAGCTGGGAGGGGCTGCCCTGCTGCTTGGGATGGTGGCCAGAGAGGAGGAAACCCACCCAGAATGGAGACTCTGGGGAGAAAGCACCGAGCCATCTGGGAAGCTGGGGTTAGCCCGACGCCTCACTGGCCACCTGGGCGAAATGAGATCTCAGTTTAATAGGGGATGGACAGGGAAGGAGGGTGAGATATGGGTGCCTTGTTCGTGTATGTGTCCCCACACCTGAGAACAGTTGTTGGAAATTGTTGCTGTCAAAGAGAACAGATGTGAAGTACCGACTGTGCCGGGCGCGAAGGAGGCATTTAATAAATAATAAATTGTAGCACGGCTGGGTGCGCGGGTGGACCAGCTCTGAGTACACAGTCGGTGCTTAGTAAGTGTCTTTAGCATCAGTTGTAATAGAAAGTCCTTGTGTGGTGCTTGGAGTCAAGTGTTATTCTAAACATTTATACGTATTAACTCAACGGGTTCTCATGAGAACTCTATGAAAGACCATTGCCCCATTTGACAGAGCAGGAAACTGAGGCAAAGGGAAGTTAAGTAACCGGCGCAAAGTCATACAACTAAGAAGTATTAGGGAGCATTGAAAGATCACAAGATTTGGGAGCTCTGGAGGGATTATCTGGGTGAACCTGATCTTTTTCCAGAAAAAATAAAAGTTGCCTTTTGTGTCCCTGGAATCTTAGGATTGGGAACAGAAGTAGGAACTCCTATTACAGGTCAAAGGGAGAGAAAGGGAGTGGAGAAGAGAGAAAGTATTTGTAAAAATAACGCCTAGTAGATGTTGAGCCCTTACTTAATTCTGTACCGAGCCCTTGAGATGTTTCCCTGTGTTTATTCCTTAGAGTGGTAGCGATACTTAAGGCAGGTGTGAGTTTTGTCCCCAGGATGTAACTTTTGCCAATGGGACACATTGCAGATGTTCCTGGAGTTTTGGGGAAGGAGATAGAGCAGCATCATTTCCCTCTGCGATCCACCAGGTCAGGCTGTAGGACGGACCATTGGTCTCCCTGGGCTCCTCCTGCTGACACCCATGGTCGGGTGAGCTGTCTGTGTGTCAGTCTCCTTGTCTATGAGATGGGCCTGAGAACGCCTCCTTCCCAAAGCTGTGAGGCTCGGTGGTGTAGTGGGTGCTCACCCCCGCCTGTGCCGTGCCTGAAGTTCTAAAATGTTGGTTTCCTCGCCCTGAAGCTTTCTAGATGACTGCAAATTGGCCCCAGACATTGAGGCTCCCCAACCTTCCCCTTGGATCTGGTTATGACCCCGCCCCCTGAGTAGCTGAGAGCAGGCATAATTTCCCACTTTTCAAGTGCAGAAGCTGAGGCTCGGGGTGACTGCAACCCAGGGCTCCCAGCCCAGTGTAGTTTCTAGGACTCTGCGATACTTCTTGGACCTAAAGAAAAAATAGCTGATCATTCATTACCAGGAAAGACATTGGAGACCAAAGAGAAAACACTGAGGGGCTCATGTAATATCTGGTTTGACAGAGCCCAGAACACAGTCTGTCCATCCATTCCTGTTATTTCTGCAGTAGAGACTGGTTTGAACTGGAGAAGTCCAGAGCAGGGCCGTTTCAGAGATGAAGGGCTCTGAGCGGCTGCCATGGAAGTGTACAGATAAACCTGAAAGGCCTCTACAGGCCCAGAGGGGCTACGATGGAAACCTGTAAAATGTTGAAGGGAGGGTGTGGTAGAGCAAACACAGGATAGTAGACATCCTGGCCTCGCCAGAAGCCAGGACAAATCAAAGTACAGCCAGCTTTAGACAGAGAGTAAAAACATGGACTCTGGAGCCAAACTCCCTCAGTTTGAAACCCTGCCCTGCCATTTACTAGCTGTGTGACCTTGGCAGTTCACTCGGCTTCTGTTCTTCATGTTACAACTGTAAAATTGGCCAGTAGATAAAACCTGCCTCGAAGGGCTGCTCTGATGGTTTAGTGAGATACTACCTGGAAAGGGCTTATAACAGTCCTGGTACAAACGTAGTAAGGGTTGTATAAGTGTTGGCTGTTGCTGTTAGTGGGAATGTCAGCTGTCCAGTTCAGCAGATGTTTATCTGATCCTACCCTTGGGGCTGGCCCTGATGGTGCAAAGACAAAGATTAGTGGTACAAAGATGGGGGGATTCCCAGGCAGGGGGGACAAGACAGTGACAAAATTGAGCATCAAGAGGCCCACAGAGTTTAGCTGCCCCCAGGGATGTTCCCAGGGGTTATTGGAAGTCGGAAATACCTGGGGTGTGACCTTGGCCTTTTGACATCTCTTAGCACCATCATCAGAGACAGCCCCACCATGACAGAGGTCATCCCATTCCAGTGCCTCTGCTCTATAGATGAAGGATGACACTGGGGCTCTGGGAAGCCCAGGGACCTAGGTGAGGCCACAGCAAGCCAGTAGCCGAGTGAGGACAGAGGAGTCCTGCGTGGCAGTTTTTTGGGTCCTTTGTGTGAGATTTTTTCCCCCACTTGGAATGTAGCAGACATACAGAAAGTGTGCATATCAAAAGTGGACTGCTCAGTGTATTGCCACCACCAGATCCCACCTGTGAAATGTTGTCCTGACTCCTATAGCATGGGTTAGTTTCACTTACTTGGAATCATACAGTGTGTACTCTTTTGTGTCTGGCTTCCTTTGTTCAGTATTATGTTCCCTTGATTCACCCATGTTGCTCTGTGTAGCTGTATTTTATTGCTTTGGCTGGAGAAAACCCACTTTGATTTATCCATTCCACTGTTAACAGGCATTAGGTTGTTTCCCAGTTCGGGCTACCACATATGGTGCTGCCGTGACAGTCTAGAGCATGTTTTTGGTGGAGGTTTGCCAGCAGCCCTTTAGAGTATACTCCTGGGAGTGGGATAGCTGATCTTCTGTACTTGACCTCCAGCATCAGGCTCAAGAGGAGCCTCTCAGCCCACATTCATTGGGCACGATTCTGAGCTACACCCTGTGCGGGGCTCCCGGCCGTCCACCGCAGCTGAGAGCCACCTTGGCTCACCGTTTCTCTAATGAGGATGTGACTAGCGAGTCAGGCTCCTGGGACAGAGCAGCCTGGAAGATTTATAACAAGGCATCGACACATTTAAGGGAATACTGCTTTGAACAGTAGGCCTTTTCTGAATGATTAAAAGCCCAGGGAAGTAGGGACACTTGAGCAAAGATTAAGAAATCAGAGCCTGCTTTCTTGAATGGCTCAACTCTGGGGCAAACAAGCTGGGACCATGGACCAGTAGCTGGACCAATGATGTTGGGGAGGGGAGTGGTCAGCCACACAGGGAGGCAGGGCATTAGAGAGAAATCCAGAAAGATTAAAGATTAGGATGTCCTTGGCCCTGGAAGAATAGGTAAGGAGAGAACAGCCAAATATTCATTGACTCAAAGAGAATAATAATATGAACCTCCACTTGTTACCGTATTTTACCAACCTTTAGCGCCAGGCTTGGTTCCTAGGCTCCCAGGTCTGCAGAAGCTCCCACAGAGTTGAGTTTAACACAGACATCTGGTCTACCACCTCCCACTGAATCATGTTCTCCTGAGCTGGGGCCAGAAGAACAATATTTTTGCATGAGCCCCAGTAGTGATTCTAATTCTAGGTTTGGAAACCACTGTTTTAAGGGACTAGTCCCTTTGGCCTACGCTGAGCCTGATCAAAAAAGGGCTTAGCTTTTCCAACTCACCATTAACCACCTCCCTCCTCCCTGACTTGTCTGTTCTCCAAACACGGAGGTTGCCCTGCATTCTCAGGATGATTGTCTGCTGTGCACCCTATCTGGCTGCAGCAGTAACTCAACTCAGCAGGGAACCTCCCTCCCACCTCAGCTTCCTCGGACTGCTTTTAAGTAACACCCCTTCATGTTGACCTTCTTTTCATACCTTTTTTTTTTTTTTTTTTAAGATTTTTTTATTGATTTTTAGAGAGAGAAGAATGGAGATGGGGAGAGAGAGAGAGAAGCATTGATGTGAGAGTGAAACAGTGAACGACTGCCTCCTGCACGCCCCCTACTGGGGATCCAGCCCGCAACCTGGGCATGTGCCCTGACCAGGAATCAAACCGGCGACCTCTTGGTGCCTGGGATGATGCTCGACCAACTGAGCCACACTGGCCAGGGCTCTTTTAGTGCCTTTTAAGAGACAGTATCTCTCCAGGACCAAGATCAGGAAGCAGTCTCTGTGGGCTAATGAGCTCGGGATGGATGTCTGATCACCCTTGACCTTTCTCAGCCTCAGTTTCCTCCCCTATAGACTGGGAGTAGTAAGACTACATTAAGTTGTTGTGATTACCAAGGGATACAGTGAATGTAAGGTGCTGAGCAAAGCTTAACTGATCAATTGGGTACCAGAGAAGCGAGGAATGGATAGAACTCAAGGGTGAGTGCGAACCATTTCTGTTGCCCAGGGTCTGTTGCACCAGCCTCCTGCCTGGTATCCCTGTCCCCAGTCTTGTCCCGGCCAATCCTTCAGCTCCCAGAGAGATCCCAGTAGAACCCAGATCTGACCTGGACCCTTCCTGCACTGCAGTCCTGCAGGGGCAAGGGAACTAGGGTGAACCCTACAGCGTTCCTGTGTCACACCCTGTGGTATAGGGACATTACATGAGTTCTTTCATCTTCACAGCTGACCTATGCAGATGGCACTATCTTTGTTTTTAAAAATAGGGAAACTGAGGCACAAAGAGGTCGGAAATAAAGCTAGCCCTGCGCCCAAGGCTTCTGACACTAAAGCCCATGTTCTTTCCTTTGTACCAGTTTGTCCCCGGCCCTCCCCTGGGTGCCCCAGCCACTGCGGGTGATATTTGACAGCAGAGAATGCCATGCCAGCTGAAGGTGGCAAAATGCCTCAGGGTAGGACTGCCAGCTTGGCCAGAGAACATCTTTACAGCTCTCAGGCTCCTGGAGCCCACTGTGTTGGTGTCTGAGATATTGGCTCTTGGTGGCCAGGGATTGAAGCAATAGATCCCATTTCTGCAGGATGGGGCAAGATGCAAACATGCCTCCAGCAGCTGGGGCCCCGATTTGCTTATTTTATAATGTCAAAGCACCGTTTCCCTCAGTAGGCTGGGAGAGAGAAAACTAGAAGGGCCCCGCCGGGTGAGAGGTAGGGCAGGGGCACTGGCTGGCGGGCTGGCTGGGCTCCCTGGCTGTCCAGGCCAAGCAGACATTGCTCCAGCTGTTCAGCCTATTGCCTGCTCCTCCCTGGCGAGGCCTCCTGGGGCACAGTGAGATATCAGATGTGAGCTGAGAGTACCTAGCTGGGTCTCAACCACCCCACACCCTTCTTCTAAACTGTGATCTAAATTACAGTTTTCTGAAAAAATCACACAACCTAAAGTTGCCAAAGCGGAAGGTAAGCACCTTGGAAATCATCTAATCATCTAATCCCTCATCTTCAGCTTTGGATGGCAGGAGGCCTAGATTCAGTCCTGGCTCCTCCTTTGCCTGGAGGTGAAAGCTGCACATGTCAGGGAATCTCTTAGGCATTCAGTTTTGCCATCTGCAAAATGGAGATAATAACATCTCCTACTTCATAAGACTCTTGTAAGAGTTAAATAAGGTAATATGTGAAAAACATTTAACACCATGCCTGACTCACAGTAACTGCTCAAAAACAATAGTTGTGGTTCAGTTTTACAGGGGAAGATAGCAACATCATTTATTCATTCATTCGGTCACTCACTCACTCTTTCACTCTTTCGCGCTGCAGACATTTACTAAGCACAACTTGAGTGTCAGGTGTATCCCATACCATCAGAACTGTCACTTGAGCTATAAGACACCTGCCCTCCCCAGGGGCACATGTGGAGGCGATCAGGACAGGCTGCCCAGAGGAGCTGCTGCCTGGACTACATCCTAGAGTCTCCACAGAAATTAGGGGAATGTAGAGAGGCAGGATTGTAAGCAAGTCTGTCCTCCCACACCCAACTCGGACTGTGAGTTCCTTGAAGGCAGGGGACATGTACAGGGGAGGGGAAGCATGAAGTAAGTCTGTGTGCATGTATTTGCTTGCTTGCTAACTTGCTTATTTGTGCATGCGCACACACACACACACTCCTTGTGCATTTCATGTCTATATACTCTTATCTAATATGATGTTCACATAGTAGGTACTCAGTAAATATTTGTTGACTTGAACTAAAGAAAAGCAGCTTTGTTCTCTAGTTGAGGGTCCAGCTTTTGGGAGAAATCTATACCAGCTGTTTCTCTGAGTGCTCTAAGCTGGCTTAGGAGGGGCATTTAAATAGACCTGTATTTAAACATGCTGGGCCTTAGGGCTTCAAAATCAAGGTGCCTGTACTTTGTGCCTGAAAAGACAGCAAAAGGCCACTTGCATCTCTCACCTCTGACCAAAGTAAGGTCAAGAGGGCCTGCAGCCTCTCTCCTGCCATTGCCTTTAGTACGTGTCTATGATACACAGTTCATGGATATGTCAAAAGACATCACTGTGAAAAACAAGGGAATGGAAAGCAGATTACCTCTTAATGCTCTTTAGTGGGAAAATGGCAGTGAGAGCTATTATTCCCTGGGGCAGGAAGGTCGTGTGGATTAGCAGACACTCTGGCTCTACAACTGACTCCTTCTGGATGCATAAGTTGAGAGGGGAATTGTAACCTATCAGTGTTGATGGGCCTTTGGAGAGAAGATGCTAGCATGTACTCTCTGAGTTTCAGTGTGAATACTGGAGGTACGTCATCCTGGTGTATGGGTGGGCCTGAAGTTTTTAAAAAATTCAAGCTCAAAACTGTTTTTATTTTACTCTAATGTATTTCGTTCCATGTTATGCATCAGCATGTTCAAAAAAATATTCAAATTTGCTTTCAAGGTTATATAATATGAGGTGAAGTAAACTAAACAGGAACTCAGTGACAGAGATGAAAGAAAAACAAGGGTCACAAAAAGGAGCCAGAAATGAGATGCATTTAAAACTGAACGCTCTGCGGTTCTGTGGTGGGCTGTAGACAGGGCGCTGAGCTTCCAGGAAGCATGATGTAAAGGGAAACCCTGCAAGTTACACTGCCCCAGTGGCCATCAAACAGAGCTAGTGATCAGGACAAGAAAACCTGCAGTCAGTTCCGAGGAGACTCCCTCTGAGCCCTTTGTGGAGAGAAGCCAGTGTGTTGAAGAGCAGCCTCCCTCGGAAAATCCCTACGGAGAGCCCACGGCCACCTGGCGTAGCCCCTCCCTGGAAAGCTCCGCATCGGCCCTGCTCAGGCGCAGCTCAGGAGGGCAGTGGGGCCCAGGTGCCCAGCTCTGCTGCTCCTGCAGTTTCGGGTTGCTTTCACGCGGAGATTCTTGTCCCAGAGCTGAACCTATATGACAATTATTTTTAAACTAGTGTTTAATTGTATGTCTTACATTTTGTTGTTGTTAAACCTCACCTGAGGATATTTTTTCCATTGCTTTTTCAGAGAGAGTGGAAGGGAGGGAGGGGAGAGAGAGAGAGAAACATCTGTGTGAGAGAGACACATCCACCAGCTGCCTCCTGCCCCCGCCCCGACCAGGTATGTGCCCTTGACGGGGAATCGAACCTGAGACCCTTTGGTGTGCGGGCCGACGATCTAACCACTGGGCAACACCATCCAGGGCATATATTTATTATTATTATTATTTTAAAGAAGACATGATCTTGTTTGAATTTCAAAAGCTGTGACTGTTGAATGGAGGCAGGTGGGGAGGGGTATAGGCCCAGAAGGCCATCGAACCAGGCCATGTGGTCAGGCCCAGGAAGGCGAGGGCCGCATGGCTCTGGTTCTGATGAGCCTCCCACTCCTGCTCTGGTGACACGCAGTAGGTGCTCACAATCAGTGTCCGTTGAATAAATGGGCTGGGATGTGGTCTGAACAGAAGTCTGATAACAGTTTAAAGAAAATAATTAATCTTGGCACATTAAGACAGAGAGAGAAATTGCTGAACATTTTTGTATTTTCTATCATTTTGAAGAGTTTAAATAAGGAGACGACAAATTCAGGAAAGATTGGATCTCAGCAATCCAGTCTCATCCCCTCCCATATTTGTATATTATATAACTAGCATGTCTGGGGGGCTTGAACTCTCTCTCAGCTCACCTCTCGAAGCCAGGATTCTGCTCTCATCATCATCATCTAGAATCTAAGAATAGTTTTCTGCCTCAACTGCCCCGGATTCCCGCCTTCTCAACCTCTGACCCTCCACCCCCACGCGAACGACCTAGGACCCAAACAGCATCCAGGTTTTCCCTAATACACACTGAGCCAGGAGCAGCCTTTGAACTGCCTGGACCTCCAAAAATTTGAAACTTACAGGGGAAATGGGATCTGTTTGAGATTCTTCCTGGAGATGCTCTAACTCTAGTCCCCCAACCTCCTCCCCTCCTTCTCACAATGTATTTTAAAATGCTTTGGGGACCAACGGCTTTGAAAACTGCACATATGTTTACTTGGCCCAGGGAATGGTGGATGCATCTGGACTCCAGATGTTTTCCAGCCCTGCAGATTGGCAGGCACTCCCAGGTGGTGTGGACGCAGCTTAGACTAAACAGCAGACAGCGCTGCAAAAAGACATCTTTCAGATTCCCTCGTGGCCTTTGACACTGGCTCCCCCTGATCTAGGATGCTCCTTGATGCTCTCCCCGGGGTCTCCATTTCAAGAGACATTACAAACACACCCTTGTCAGGGCACAAGAGCCTTTAGGACAATGTAGAGGGACTCAGGAGCCAGGTGGCCTGGCATTGAATTCCAGCTTAGCTGTGTGACCTCAGGTGAGTTATTTGCCCTCTCTGTGTTGCAGTGTTCACATCTCTAAAAGAAAACTAGAGGTCTCCACCTTATTGGGCTGTAGTGAGAATTCTAGAGTTAATGCATATAAATAAAAGGCTTAAGACAGTGCCTGGGACAGACTCAGCACGAAGTAGATGTTTGCTGTTATTACTCCCAATTTCCTTCTTCTCTGGAGGCCACTGTGGAATTAGAAGTTGGTTAGTGTCCTTTAATTGGTCATTATGAATTTACCTTAGCCCTGTGGACAAGTCTTTTCTCCTAATGCCTCCCCGGAGTCTGATAATGGTGGTGGTGATAGTGCTGAAATTCACTGAGCACCTCCTCTGTGCCAGGCACTGTGATAAACACTTGACGGATAGAGCCTATATGAGGTCCTATAGCTTGCTCAGTATTTAACAGAGGGTGTAATGCAGACAGTAATTCTTGGAAACAGGCACTATTATTAGCTCCGTTTTTCAGCTGAGAAAGAAGGCTCAGAGAGGAACCGGGCAAGCAAGTCATATCCAGGACTTGACCCAGGAGAGTCGACCTCAGGCCCCATGTTCCCAGCCTCCACCCGGAGGGAGATCCTCAGGTTAAAAGCCACAGGAGTGGGATTCAGGCAGAAGAAATGACGCCCAGCACTGCAGGAACTTGAGTGGGAACAAATTCGATCCAACTCCAGAGGAGGTGGCCTTTGAGCCAGAGAAGGTGTCCTTTGAGCAAGTTCCTCAGAAAGATGGATAGAGAAAGGCATTCCAGGCAGAGGGAACAGCATGAACAAACATGTAAAGGTAAAAACCCCAGAGAAGGTTTAAGCACAGAAGTAGTTGGCTTTAGCCAGAGTGTAGGTAGGTAGAAAGCCAAAGCAGGAACTGATTATGGAGGGCACTGGGTGACAAAGGATATCTTTTAGGAAATAGGGAGCCACGGAATGCTTTTGAGCAGAGGAGAACATGCCCACAGCTGTGCTCTTGGAAGATTAACCTGGAAAAGGAACTGCAGGTGGAATTAAAGGTAGAGAGAGTGGGCCCTGGGAGATCGTTGGATTTGATGATGCCTGATTTTCCTCGCAGCCCTAAACCGATGAGGTCCTCCTCTGTCTCCCTGAGTCACTGCCCAAGCGTACTCTAGTCTTACAAAAAGCCCTTCATATACGTTCTCTCCATTAATGCATAGAAGAACCGTAGGCTGGTGGACTATATTATACCCATTTTAGAGATGAGGAAACTGAGGATCGTAGGGACAAATAGCTGACCAAAGGTCACAGGATTTAAATGCAGCAAAGCAGGCCCAGCCCCTCTGATTTCAAATCCATCTCTGCTTTCCTGTCCACCATGCTGCTCTCTGTAGTTTTTCAAGAGGTTAAAAAATGGATGGGGACATGGATAACCAGGGAATGTTGTCATCGCCCCTAGCTAAGGGAGGAGAACCCTGTCTGCACCTCAAGGCCAAAGTCCTCCCTTGCTGCCGCTGTGTCCTGGCTGGCTGGGGGCTGGCTTCCAATTCAGAGTAACAGGC
Organism: Miniopterus schreibersii; assembly: GCF_964146895.1. Lineage (NCBI taxonomy): Eukaryota > Metazoa > Chordata > Mammalia > Chiroptera > Miniopteridae > Miniopterus > Miniopterus schreibersii. Next base: position 177,172,799 of record NC_138102.1, read on the forward strand.
CTTCTGGTTCCTGCAGAAGCTCTTTCTTTACTGCCTCCTTCCTCTGGCTCTCTGCCCTTGGCTTCTGGAGAGGGGAGCTCTTTGGGGGACTGTGGGAACGTCTGTCCGCGTGTGTCTCTGCGTATGTTTGCACACCATAGGCTGGAACAATGAAAGCAGCCGAATGTTTGAACTCGTGAAACAAACAACCCAGCCTTGCAAATAAATCAGCCACTCCACCAGCCCAGGAGGGATTCCACCTGTAGGGCAGCAGATGAGACCACTGTTTTCTTCCCTCTTCTTTTTAAATATTCTCTTGACACACAACAGAACTTTCTGTGGGAAACAGTGTTTCCAGGACTGCACAAAACTATGGTTGGAATTATTTTCATGGGAAAAAAAAAAGTCTATATGGATAATCTGAAAAAATGACTTTGTATCTCTATTTTACGCTCTTAAATGTTGAATAGGAAATAATCACTGATGTTTCTAGAACACCGTTGCACCAGATACTGTTCTAAGCATGTCACAGGGGCTCATTTGTAACCTTCATAGCAGCTCTACGTAGTAGGTAGGTACCTTTACTTGACAGATGAGGAAACCAAGGCACAGAGAGGTTAAGTAACTTTCCACAGTCACACAGCTGATAAATAGGCGAGCTCAAGTTTGAACACAGGAAGTCTGTTTCCAAAGGCCAGTTAATTCACCACTTTGCCATTAGGTCCTGCTTTTATCCCCATGTTACAGCTGAGAAGTGAGGACTGTTGCCCAGCACAGATCCCATTGTGTTATAATCAGGTCGCCCATGTCTGTCTCTTCCCAGTGTTCCCTGGAGGGCAGAACTACCTTCCTCACCCAGGCCCTGCTGCCTGGTACACAGCAGATGCTCAGTGGCTAAGGTGGGGTTGGTTCACTTTCTCTACTGGGAACCCCTCAAGGCCAGGGAGGTGATCCCATTTATGACCAGGTCCCCTGCGCCCAGCACTGTGCTTGCCTTGGGGAAACGGGCTCCGCAAGTGGGACAGGGAGGAAGACATTTTTCGGGGAAAAGGAGCCCTTTTCCTTTGGCTTGCATGGCTCTTCCTTTCCTTTGCTCCTTCAGCTCGTCATTTCTACATGGTCTTGCGCTGAGACACAGGCCTCTACCTCCCTGACTGCCGGTAGGGGAAGGTTAGCCAGTCCCCTGTGCCAGGGGCCGATTTTCCTGGCTGGCGGGCGTTCCTTGGAGAGGGAAGGACCTTGCCTACTGCCTTCGCTGGCATTTGCTCTGACTTGGCCACCTTTTCACTGATCTACCGTAAGGAGTAAATCGGTATAAATTCTGCCAGAACCTGGAAATAGCTCAGCAAATGTAATTTTACCCCCTTTCATTCCAATGGGGTTGATCTTGGAGGAAACCCATTGACTGACAAAGACCCCAGCTACATTTTTTTGCACTCATGATATCACAGCCATTGCCAGAGAGACCCTCAGGGATCATCTGATCCTGTAGGGAGAAAGGGCAGTGTTTTGAAAATCACCAATTGATCTCCGTCAATTACTCAGTTGATCACCATCAGCTGAGTGTCTGAGCAGTGCCCAAGGGGTGACACTGATAACAAGGTGATGGGCATCCAGAGGAGAGGGAGCCCGCCCCTGGGTTGCTGGGTCAGGGCAGAAAGACTTTCTCGAGGAGAAAAGATTAAAGCCAAGGTCCTGGGGAGGGTGGGATTCGGTCAAGCAGGAGGGGGAGTCATTGTTAATACTAATACTGCACATCTGAGTAGAGGGCCTCTGTGCTGAGGAATCAGCCTGCCTCCGTGGCCAAAGGGAAGGCGAAGAGCAGTTCTGCAAGGTTCATTCGTTTATTCATTCATCACCCAGACCCATAGCCCCTTAGCTGCACCCCGGCTGACCTGAGGATGAGAGCGGGTCCACACCCCCCGTCTTCACGCTCTGTTCTTTAGGTCTGCTCGCCGCGTTCATAAATGGGAGAGACTGTGCTCCAGAAGTGTGCAGGCTCCTTTCAAATGCATTCATTCCCGCTCATTCATGGATTCACTCAACAAACATCAGCCAGGCGTTCCCTTTGTACCAGACCCTGAGCTAAGAGCTGGCGCTGCAAGCTGAATGGAGCCCAGTCCTGCCCCCACAGAGCACTGCCAGTGGGTGGGATGGGGGGTTAACTGTGATAAAACACTTCGTCCAAGATCGGGGTAAGTGTGCTGCTAGCCTGTTGGGATCCGGGGCTTTGGGGAGGCAGTTATAAAAGGAGCCATTCTCTGAGGAGACTTTATAAAGTGATTTCTCTGAAGACCTTGAATGAGAATTTGGGTTTTGAGAGTGGAAAGACTCCCCTCCCACCTGCTCCTTTCCTGTTAGGTTTTATTTCCACCTCCGCAGATTGAAATCTCCTGATCGTCACTTACTGACCACACACTGCCTCTCGCTGAAAGCGGGGGTGCTGGTGCTGACCCGGGGATTTTGCCACATCCCTGTGCGGCCTGTGCTTGTCCTCTCTCCATCCCACAGATGGGGAAGCTGAGGATCAGAGAGACACAAGTGGTGCCCAAGGTGCCCCCCACACACCGGAAAGGTGGAGGAAATGACAGGATGGCTCCTCCAGGCCCCAAAGCTGGCCCCTTCCCACGACACCCCAGTACCTGAGCCAGGGGCACAGGTGCCATTGTCCACAATTGCAGAGTAACTTTGGACAAGCCCGCACCCCCTCCTCTTCCCTGTCCTGTGCCCCAGGCTCTCAGACTGTCCCCTGCCTCCCTCACCTCCTCTTCAATTTCCCCAGAAGGACACCTCCCCCCCCCCCCCCCCCAGAGGTCTGCCCAGTTCTTCCAGAGAAGGCCAATCAACCACACTCAACACAACCAAAGGAAACAGTGTTGTGGTTCAAACGAGCCCATTTTGGGGACAGCCGCAGGGAAAAACCCGTGTCGACTTCCCTGCTTATTTATTAGCTCGGCGCCCTCATTTTCAGACGAGAAAGTGATGTGTGGTCAGTGAATCATGATGAGGCGGTTTCAGTCTGCAGAGGTGAAAATAAAACCAAACAGGAAAGGGGTAGGTGGGAGGGGAGTCTTTCCACTCTCAAAACTCAAATTCTCACTCAAGGTCTTCAGAGACATCGTTCTATAAAGTCTCCCCAGACAGCGGCTCCTTTTATAACCCTCTCCAGAGGCCCTGGGTCTTGGATGAAGTGTTCTATCACCGTGAACTCCCCCACGCCACCCACTGACTTGTCTTCTAGGAGATGCCCGGGCCCCCGGCGGCCTGTGCAGTGAGCTGAGGGCCGGGGGCTCCGTGCCAAGGAGACTATAGTGTTTAGTAGACTGTAGTGTTCACACCGCCACTGTTAGGGTCAGTGGATTAGACAGACAGGAAGCCTGTCAACCCCCAGGGCTGGAGAGACAGCTAAGCTGCCCCAGGGCCAAGCCCCAGAGAAAAGATCCCTCTTCCCTAATAGAACCAGAGGAAAAGGCCCAGCTCCAGCCCAGAGGAGTCACCTGGGGGCCCAGGCAGCGCCTAGGGCCTCACCCCCCAAGATCCCCGCAGGGAAGGCCGAGGAAGATTGACAGTGGGATGGCCTCTCCCTGCCAAGCCTTGCCTGTCCCTTCGCTGCCCAGGGAGAGGACAGCCTCAGGGTGGACCACGAAGGTGTTCTCCGAGGCTGGGCACGCTGGGCAGGAAGTCAGCCAGAGCTTGAAGGCGGACCTCTGACCACACCTGGAGGCGGTGTTTGCCCAGTAAGCAGAGCCTGTGCCCATCAGCAAAGCAGCCCAGGTGCTGGAACCTTCCCCCAGCCTCAGAGGCCAGCTCCTCCGTCACAGAGAAGGAAGAGGGTCTGGTGTTTCTCAAGAATTTTTATGTACATTTCATGGGTTGAATTGTGTCCCTCCTCAAAATTTCTAACCCCCAGTACTCCAGAATGTGACCTTATTTGGAAATAGGTTCATTGCAGATGAAATTAGTTAAGATGAGTAGGGGGTGGGCCCCTAATTCAATACAACTGGTGTCCTTATAATAAAAAGAAGGAAAGGGGAGAGGGAGGATTTTGGACATAGGCACACACACACATGGAGAATGCCATGTGGAGATGAAGGCAGAGATCCGGGTGAGCCTTCTCCATGCCAGGAATGCCAGGGATTGTCAGCCAACCGCCAGAAGCTGGGGAGAGGCCTGTCTCAGCCCTCAAAAGGAACCTGACAACTCTTTGATCTCGGATATCCAGGCTCTAGAACTGAGACAATAACCATGTTATTTAGCTGCTGAGTGTGTGGTAGTTTGTTCCGACAGCCCGGGAAACTCGAACAGCGTGTTACCTTCTTAGACCGCACAAGTCTGCAAAGGGAGGGGTTATTATCCACACTTTACGAAAGTAGGAATTGAGGCTCAGAGGGGTCAAGTGACTTGTCCAAAGCCACACAGTAAGCAAGAAGAGGACAGGTGAGCCCAGCTCTGTTTCGCTGCACACCCAGGCAGCGTGGGATCCACTTGAGCATCGAGTCCTGAGCCTTGGTCAGAAGCACAGAAGATCTGAGAAGCATCGTGAGATTCCCAGGAAAGCACAGGGCAGCCTGGAATTTGGGGCTTACATAATGAGTCCTGCCAAGTCCCTTCACCCTCCCACTATAAGGGGAGCTGGGACGGAAAGCCAGGACTCGCCCAGAGGGTGTTGAGCAGGGTTGCTGGTGAGGGGTCTGGAAAAGTCAGGGGTAAGGAGCTGAGCAGGACTCAGAGGGAACCTCTCAGCCAGCTGACCAGAGGCGCGGCCAGAGGCTTCACCCAGCCTGGGCTGGATGTGGCCAGGGAGCCAACTGGCCACCTATGAGGCCTGGCCTTGCAGGAGCCAAGAGGTCATTAGAGTGTCCACCAGAGGCCTGAGTAAATCTGCCTCAGGCTCTCTTTCATGTTCTCCTGCCGGCTTTCAAAGCCTGGGCCTCTCCCCACTGCTCTAAGATAGGAATTATTCCCAGCAGGCCTCCCTCCTTCCCCTGCACCTCCCGTGGCTCCAGCAGCTATCCCCAGGCAGCACCTCCCTTTCCTGTGGAGGGTCCTCTCTGCAGCATCCCTCTCTCTTTCCCGTATCCGGGCAGTCGGGAGCTCATCCCGTACAGCTGGGCCCCAGGATCATTCCTAATCAAGGCACTGACAGATGGCACTGCAGTCCCCATGGAGCCTGCAACACAGGACTTTAAGCCCCATCTTCTTCCAGGGGACCGTGGGGGACTCAGGGGAGCTGTCGCTAACAGGGAAGTGCAGAGGTAGAGAGCAGGCTGGTTGTCACTTCCCAGGACCCAGGGGAAGGCAGGGGTGGCCAGGACCTCTCTGGGAGTGTCTGCACTTCGAGCTGTCCTCAGGAACACCACCCTCCTCTCCCTTGGTGACTGGGAAGGGGAGTGGAAGGGGGCTGTGCCATGTTTTGCAGGCAGCAGAGCCAAATTGCACTTGGGGTGATTCCACTCTGCCTTAGCCGTTGCCTCCTGCCGGAGCAGCCTTGGGACGACACCAGGCCTGCTTGCAGGGGCCCAGCCACGCTGTGTTCCTCTGTTCCTGGGCTGCGCGGGTAGACCAGACTCAAGGCTGGTGCGGTGGGACTCAGGGACCCAGCCTAGCAGTGATGGCCCCTGATGGCCAGGCAGGCCAGCCCCAGATGGCGGGAGGCCTGCAGAGGGCCTCCTGGCTGCCCCTGTGTGCTGCTCGCAGGCCCTGGCCTGGGTGTGACCAGAATGAGGTACAGTTACCCCAAGACCTGATCCCTGATAGGCCAGAGGGACATCAGAGAGGCTCGAACTGGCTGCCCCCTCCTAGGCTCAGCCAGGACCCCATAATCACCTCTCAGAGGCTCCCCTCCAGGAGTGCTCCCTGAACTTGGGGGAAGACCTTCCTGTCTTCAGCTGATCCTTGAGTGTTGGTCCTGATGTTCATTCCTGCTGGGGCTGCCAGGCTGCTTCTCACTGTGTCTAACATCTTTTACAAGACCCAGGCCCTGGGTCTCTGGGTTCCCATGCAGCTCTGCCCAGGCCACATAACTTCCCCACCTCTGTTTTTTCATCTGTAAATGGGGGTAATAATGTAGCTACTTCATACGGTTGTTGGATTAAGTGATATAAAACTCAAAGTATTTAGAGTGGCACATCGTAAGCCCTAAATGGGAGTTAACCAAGGCTGCTGCTGCTGCTGGCTCAGGCCCCACGATGCCGCCTCTGTTACTTGTACTGCTACTATTACTGCCGTGACTGTGCCTGCCGTTATTCCTGCAAGTACCATCTGTGCTGGCACCAATACCGCCGCTAGGATAAACACCGCCCCCAGGTTGTACATAGTAATGATGGGTTTATAAAGCTTTGGAACTTGAATGGCTCCCCACTGAACTTTAAACAGTGCACGCGGCGGTCAAGGTCTGGCACACTGTGGGCCTGCCCCTGCCTCGTCCGGGCGCAGCCTGCTGCCAGCATTCCCACCAGGCGCCACCCCTCCACCCCACGTTCCCCCTGTAGCCAGACCAGCTCCTCCTCCCCTTTTTATTAACTTCCCTCCTTTTTTTAAATCCCACATCCCAAAGACTCAGCTCAAATGTCATCTGTCTGATGAAGTCTTCCTTGGCTGGGGAGCGATAAAGACGCAAAATAGGAAATCAGGTTTAATCGGAAGTGGGATTTGGGCATCCAGGAAAGCAGCAAGAAAGGCTCCCAGGTAGATACCAAGACCTGGTCGGGGGAGAAGCCAAAATTGGGGAGCCAAAGCAACCGATCTGCCTCTGAGTGGCTTCGGTGAATCCTGCTGAGCGCAGCATCATAACAAGAAACATTGGTCATTGAGCATCTCATATGTGCCAGACACTGTTCAGGTCTGGATACACATACAGCAACCCTGGGCTGTTCCTGTCACCCCCACTTTATGGGTAGGGAAACTGAGGCACAGACAGGTTTGTTCATTTGGCCAGAGAATTAATAAGTAGCAAAGCCTGAATTTAAACCCCTGCAGCCTGGCTCCAGAGCCCATGAGCCTACCTAGTGTTATGTCTTATTGTGTCACATTATTGTTTCTATTTCCTCCCATTTTTCCTTCATTTTGCTTAACCACACCCCTGTCCCCAGTTGTGAGCTTAGGGTGGTAGAACCCAAAGTCATCCTCTGTTCACTAATTTCTTAATTCAGCAAATATTTCATGCCCAGCACCTGAAGATATAAAATGTATGAGTATGTGGCAAGTACTTAGAATAGTGCCCTGGCACGTAGTGGGTGTCAGCTACCATCATCACCGTCACCATAACCACTATCAGTGTCATCACCACCATCACCATCTATTTCCCATGCACAGTATCCAGGTTTTCAGTGAATATTTTATTGAATAATGGATGACAAGGCATTTCTCAAAATCATTCACATTCCCAGGAGGGACAGCTTTTCAGTGTCAGAAAAATCGATGCTCTGATTCCCTGAGTCCCCCAGAGAAGCCATTTGCCACCCATCTCCCTCCCCCAAGGCCACGGGTGCATCCTTCCTTTTCCAGGAAGATCTTTCCCACCTCACCTCTCTGACCCTCGTGGGCAGGAGTGGTTCCCCGACCTCATGCCATTACATGGAGTCTGGCCCCGCTCCGCAAACCCTTCTCCTTCCCATTAATACCTAAGATAAAGAGCTGAGCTGTGAGCTTTCATAACGAGGGACTGTGGCTTCACCATCTCATGCCCAGGGTCCAGCATGTAGTAGGCACTCGGAAAACGTTTGTGCTGACTCGGGGGGAGCTGGGTTTAGTGGCGTCTGACCCTTCCCTGCATTCGAGGTCCATGATTTCATGGCTCCCTGGTTCTAAATTACAGAACACAAACTTTCAAAATGGGTTTTCACATCTGTTGAGAAACTTCTCCTTGGTTAAAGTGTGTCTTGATTATACACACATGTACATACGGTAAATGGATGGACGGGCAACTGTGAATGGGTGTATGTGTGTGTGTGTGTGTGTGTGTGTGTGTGTATGGATAGCCATACATGTGTGCATGCACGTGTGTGTGTACAAACTTCAGATAGTAAGAATATTCACCTAACTAGCAGCTGGACTCCCTGAACAAAGGCTTCTAATGGATTGGCTTCCGAATTTGTCCTGACAGGACAAGGACCATTTCCTTGTTATGGAGCCAGCTGCCACTGAGGCCTGGCTCCTCTGTACTGAGTGGCCTTGGGTCAGGGAAGACCATTTGCATCCCCTCCCCTGAGATTGTGGTTTCCATGCAAAGGAACTGGCGAGGAAGGGTGAGCAGATTTCAGGTTGACTTGTTTGAATAATTTCAGTGGGCTCTGAGGCCTAGGCATTGTCCCTGATTGTCTGGTACCTGGCCCTGAGGTGATTAGGGCAGGTGGATAGGAGCTCAGAACCTGATTAAGGAGTTCTCAGGATTGGCTGGTTTGCATCTGAAAAGTGCACTGCCTGGCAAGTTGTTTGCTATCTCTAGGAACCGGCTAACCCAGGATGAGCAGTTCCTCTAGGGTCAGCGAGGCCCAGATGTCAAAGCATCAGAATACAGAAAATAAAATACATGGTGGATATGGTGGAGGTGTGTGTAGAGAGGCAGGGAGGGAAGAAAATGTCCAAAAAGATATTGGTAGAAGATGGCCATAATTTTTTAAAAAGTCGAGCAACATTGAGGTATACCTGGGCTACTTGATATATATTCCTCGAAAGAACCCCTAGAACAGGTGCTAGGAGGAAGCATCCTTACCCAGATGTCTAGCTGGATGCGGCCCCTCATCACCAGCAAGGACCATGAACTCACTTCACCAGGGGCCTGTGGCCTTGTCAAAAGTGCAGCACCTTTAAACAGCAACAGCAAACGAGAGTTTAGCGTCCACTTGTGGTTTATTTTTGCTCTGTAACCACCTGCTGAATTTAGCCTAATGGGATTCTAATGTCTTTAAAAGCCAATTTAGTAATCTTTGTACAGTAAATCCTCACTTAATGCCCTCGATAGGTTCTGTGACTTAAAGCAAAAGGATGTATAACAAAGCCAGTTTTACCATAGAAACAAGAGTTGCGCTCCTACGGCATCTCATCAACATTATAACGAAACAACATTCTTTGAGGACCTGCTGTATTTTCGGTGGATTGTGAAAGCCCTATTAGTTATTTATATCAGTGTATACATGCATAGCTACAAATGGCAGATTTATGCTTTTATGTGCCATTAACATCTACGCTATGTTAACAGCAGCATTTAGCTAGCTCTCAAAATGTTAGCCTAATCTCTACGCCTGTAGACACACACGCCCCTGTGGTTCCGTGCGGTCAGCCATAGAGTATTTCAACTTATTAAACATCCTGGCAAATAGTTCCCCACTATATCATATCAAATAAGTGATAAGTCATAATCTCCAGGCCGTTTAATTAAAAATAATCAGTCTTTGAAGACTTAGAATACAATTAAATATACTGAACACTAAAGCTTGGTTCAATATGATTTAATCTTCCTTGGATGATTCAGGATCTCACAGGTCTTGGGAGCCTTGGTTATGAATATTAATGGTCTCCATGCTCTTACTCTGCAGAAATTCCACCGGAAGGAGGTTTCCAGTTGGAAGCCTGCCAGGTACATGGGCTTCCACTGTAGAGGGGACGCTGACTATTACCTGGATATGATTTCTAGACATCCTGGGGATGACAAATCTGTGAATATTTGTCTTTGGCATAAAATGCTCTGACAGCTGTTGTGAAATCTCTCCGTTCCTCAGCCCCCTTTTATTTCTCTAACAGGGAGAAATTTTAAGTGGGGGTGTTAATGTGTTATTAACACCTTTTTAAAAAACTTATTGATCTATTTTTTCCACCAAGAACTCTACTCAGGAGTCATTCAGTAATTCAATTTGTGTTTGTTAAGCAAGTGTCAGTGAGACACAGTGGAATTAAAGAGATGGCAACAGGGAAGGGCACAGCTAGATTTGCATTAGGGCACATAATGTACATATATATTCAAATAAGGAATCCAGAGGATTCTTAAATGGACATAGACCTCCTCACCGCCCCTACTGCCCATCGTCTCCTTCCTTCCCTTTCTCGTGTGATCACCTTCACATTTGAACCATAATCAGATACTTAATGATTCAGAATTAAAATTAATCTGGGAAAGAAACAGCTAAAAGTAGCCTCAACATATATTTAAAAAATAAAAGGCAAAAACTGATGGAACTGAGAGGAGAAATAGATTAATCCACTATTATAGTTGGAGACTTCAATGCTCCTTTATCAGAAATGGACAGATCCAGCAGATAGAAAATCAGCAAGGACAAGTTAATTCAACAACACCATTTGTCAGCTGGGTACAATGGACATCTATAGACTACTTCATCCAGCAACGTCAGAACACACATTCTTCTTAAGCTCACATGGAATATTCGCCAAGATAGAGCACATTCGGGGCCATGAAACATACCTTAACAAATGTAAAAGAATAGAAATTCTTTTACATTCGTGGTTTTCAGACCACAATGGAATTAAGCTAGAAATCAACAGTGGAAAAATAGCTAGAAAAATCCCAAATACTTGGAGATCAAACAACACACTTAAAAATAACACAGGAGTTGAAGAAATCTTAAAAGAAGCTTCTAAAATATTTTGAGGAAAATGAAAACAACTTACCAAAATTTTGAGGGTGCAGTAAAAGCAGTGTTTAGAGGGAAATTTATAGCAGTGAATTCATATATCAGAAAAGGAGAAAGATCTAAAATCAATAATATACACTTCTGTCTAGGAAACTAGAAAAGAAAGAGCAAACTTAAATCCAAAGTAATCAGAAGAAAATAAATAATAAGATTAGAGTAGAAAGCAATGAATTTTAAAACTAGAAATCGATAGAGAAAAATCAACAAAACAAAAAACTGGTTCTTTGAAAAGATCAATAAAATCACATAAGCCTCTAACCAGGCTAAGAAAAAAATAGAGAGGACACAAATCACATACCAGAAATCAAAGAGGAGATATCACTACAGATCCCATGGACATTAAAATAATGACTGAATACTGTGAACAATTCTATTTCCACAAATTTGATAACCTAGGTGAAATGGACCAATTTCTCAAAAGATACAATCTACCAAAATTCACATAAGAAGATATCTGGAAAAGTCTATATCTATTAAAGAAATTGAATCAACAATTAATAGCCTTTCAAAAGAGAAAGCACCAGGCTTACCTGGGTTCATTGGTGAATTCTACCAAACATTTAAGGATGAAAGTATACTAAATACTCTACACTTTCTTTCAGAAGATAGAAGCAGAGGGAATATTTCCAGTGTTTTGCTACTGAACCCCCAGTGCCCAGTGCTGCGCCTAGCTCCTAGTGGCTGCTCCGCTAATACTCTCTGAAGGAGCGAATGAACAGACTATTTTGCCCTCTGTTTCTTCGTGGTTTTATAACAGTTGGTTTTCTTATTTATACAGTCAGTGTTAGAGCCACCCCATTGTCCCACTGTCTCTGTGCGCCTGGCACCACGGGCAGTGCCTTAATCACAATGTGGCTGCCTCTGTGTCCTGTGCGCAGGACTCACACTCCCTAACCCAGGCTTTAATTAGCTCCCAGCACTCCTGAGCTGACTGCGAGGGAAACCTGGCTCATGTGAGAAGGGCAGCTTGCGGGGTCACCTTGAGGCACTTTCTCCTTTGTGACCCTGCCCTACCTTGTCCCTGCCTCTCTCTGTCTCCGTATCCAGCAGACACGCTGGGGACACTTTTCTTGTTGTCTCAGGATCTTCCTCTCTGGACTGGGAGCTTCCTCAGAACAGAGCCGGCTGCTGTTTTTGCTTCTTTGAGTCTGAGGACATTTCAGTTGAGCCTTGAAGGATGAACGTGAACTTGCTGGGCACCCAGTAAAAATGGAGAAAACATGGTACAGAGACAGTGGAGGGAGGAAGAAATGGGAACAGTGGATGACACCGCTCTTCCTAGAATTTTGGCTGTAAAAGGGGGAATGGAGCGATGCAGTACCTGGAAATTTACGTGAAGGTTCAGTTAAGACCAAATCCTTCTTGACCCAAACAAAGCCTGAGGTTCCCCGTGGTTCACCCCGCCGCCCAGTCCAGCTCCTCCCCCGTCTGCCATCTGCTCCCATCTTGCACTGTCCCTTCTGCGTTCTTCCTTGGAATACCCTTCAGTAACAACATCATTTACTGAGCTATTTATAGGGGACAAGATTGACATATATTAACCCGTTTGATCTTCCAGCGGCCCTATGAGGATCATAGCGTGGCCATTCCCGTATTGTCTGCAAGAAAGCTGCGTTGTAGGGAGGCTAAATGGCATGCCTAAGGCCATGTTGCTGGGAGGTAGCTCAGCTCCGATGGAACCTGAGCCTTCATTCGGGCTCTGAACTCTGCTGTAAGGGGTCTTCTTCCAGCTGCAGTGTAAGCTCCGGGAGGTGTCTCTGAAGCTCCTGGGCTCCCCTGGGCTCCCCTGGGCTCCCCTGCTGTGCTCCCCACCTGGACCCCACGCACGCCTGCGCTCCAGCGTTTCTCCCACGGTGTTTCAGTTGGCAGTGGGTCTGTCTCTCCGGCCACGTGGGAGCCTTGGAGGGCAGGAATGTGTCCTGTTGTCCGTGGCTGGTGCTCAGTGTCTGTGGTTGAAGGTCCATTGTGTCTCGCATTCGTTTCAGGTCAGCACGCTCTTCCTTCTGTGTCCTCTGGGCTCCGGGTGTGGGCATGTCATTAAACTGGTTTCTGACAATTCTTCGTTTTTTTGTTTCCTGCCTCTTACTTCTTTTGATGATTTGGTTTCAGACTCCTAAGAACTTTTCCTTTGAATATAATTTGTTCTGGGGGTGGGGGGGATGAACCATGGTCTTAGTTTATCCTAATTGTTGTACAGCAGCCTCTCATAGACGAATGAATGAGATCCCCGAGTCAGCCCTGAATCCATTTCCCACTGTCAAGTCTCGCAGAATCAAATAGTTGTGCAAACATTAGGGACAAAATCTGATAACTTCCTATCTTGTTTCTTAATAAATTTCACAGTAACAAAGAGCCTTCTGGCATCGTGCTATTATTGAATTCCTAAATCTTCAGCTCCAGAGAACTTCACTTGGACTATTAGCAAACATTTATTGGCCCCCTTTTCTCTGCCAGGTTGTCCATATAAATTATCCCATTAGGGCCTCCTGGTCACACTAGGAGGTAGATAGCATCAAGCATTTCATAGAGAGAGAAATAGAGGCTCAGAGGAGCGCCAAGTCACAAGCCCCGTGCCACTCAGCTGGGAGACAGCAAGGCGGGGATCGGAACCTGCCAGGCCCGCCTGGTGCCTGCTCTAGGGCTGGTCTCTGCACCCCAGCTTCCCTCCCATTTCATAAAGCTGGGACAGCTGCCAGGACCCTCCACTTTAATTCTGAGGCTAACTTAGCAGAAAACAAGGTGTAGCTTGGCAGGCAGACTGCCCTTGAAGTCAAAGACAGACAAGGCACAGCCCAAGCCTGTGTCCAGGGTGCCAAGATGTGTGCAGTCTCTTCCTCCTTCGTGACCATCATCAGCGAGAGGAGAATGGATGGTGCTGATGGCTGAATGATTTGGTTTTCTCCCAGAGGGTAAATAGCATCCAGGTCCAATAATAGATAGAGACACAGCCAAAAGCTGAAAGGAAAGAAAGGAGGGCAAGCGTTATATTTGCCAAGGGGCCATCCTATGCATATGGGAAGCGAGGCATCTAGCAAAGCAGAAGGGTACCCTGATTGCCCCCATCAGAGACAGATGCCAGACGTGGTTGGCCCAGGGGCCCACCCAGAGGAGTGGCTCTCATATGTTATGTTCTGAGTGATCTAACCAAAAGCTTGTCTGTCTCCAGTTGCACAAGATTTTGGAAAGATGATCCTCAAGACTGTTTGAATCCAGACGTTAAATAAACAGAGTTGCCCATTTGTGGGTACAGGGTATTTAGCAGGCGCTTACTATATAGGCCAGAGGGTTTAACATATTATCCTGTTTAATCACCTCAGTAAACCGACAAAGGAGATAGTTTAACCCCTCTTTGCAGACATGGAAACTGACTGGGGATCTACGAAGTTCTTTGTTCAGGTTTCACAAGGGACTGCGGCAGGATTGGAGCTCAGCTCCGTCCGGGTCCATGGTCATGCCCAGCCCTCTCTGTCCCACTTACGGCCAGTTAGTCCCAGAGCAGAGAGACCTGGTCGTGGCTGGGAATGTGGACCTCAGAGGCATTAATTCATCGTTCATTAGGACCCACAGCCCCCACTGTGAATGTGAATGAACTTCCCCCTTGATAAATGCACAGCCCACTCCACAGTAATAGAATCCCAGAGAGACCATGGCCCCTTCAGTCTCATCATGGGCCACGGCTGATGATCACCTTCTCTCCACAGAAATCATCTTTTTAGGTCCAGTCAGAATCATAGTTGAACCTTCATTCTGCATGTGTTTGAACTTGAGTTTAATCCCCAGGCTGTGGCTGTCTTCGGCTCCCATAATGGAAATTAATGAGGAGTCCAAAACTGAGGCTTGCGTCTGACACTAAAATATGAGGCTAGGACCTTTCTATTGACCTGGCTGATTTTTAGATAAAACCAAACCAAACCAAACCTCTAGTTTATGTATCTAGTCCATTACAGTCTCCAGAAGAAAGGGAGGGAGGGAGGGAGGGAGGGAGGGAGGGAGGGAGGGAGGGAGGGAGGGAGGGAGGGAGGGAGGGAGGGAGGGAGGGAGGGAATAAATCCTGGTATATAATCTTTTATTTTAACTCTTTTTTTTTTTTTTAATTTGAGAGAGAGAGAAGCAGATTTGTCATTTCACTTATTTGTGCATTCATTGGTTGCTTCTTGTGTGTGCCCTGACCAGAGCTCGAACCCACAAGCTTGGAGCATCTGGACAATGCTCTAACCAACTGAGCTACCCAGCCAGGGCCCTGGTATTTAATCTTTATCTTTGCATAATAGTTCAATTTAGGTTTTTCAAACCTCAGTCAGCTAGCTTTCAAAGCTTCTTTGAGTAATTATGTTTTCACATTTAAATTTCATATTCTCATAAAGGAGGAGGAATAATCCCGAGGGAAATTCTTCATT
The DNA here is from genome assembly GCF_964146895.1 of Miniopterus schreibersii. NCBI lineage: Eukaryota > Metazoa > Chordata > Mammalia > Chiroptera > Miniopteridae > Miniopterus > Miniopterus schreibersii. Next base: position 177,187,821 of record NC_138102.1, read on the forward strand.
CTTATGATGAAGCCTAAGGTAGCCCAGAGCGGGGCTTGTACACATTAGCTGATGTCATCTCAGCTAACATTTGCTGAGCGCCTACTGTTTGCTCAGCGCATGCAAAATACTTGGCTATACGTTATCTCATTGTACCCCCTACCCCCGGCAACCCCATGAGGGAGGCAAGGCCATTACTGTCACTTCCATTTTACAGAAGAGGAGATGAGGTCCGGAGTGGCCCTGTGACCTGCCCAAGGTTAAGCGTAGGTGGGCAGTGACAGAAACAGGTCTGAAACTTTGGGTCCCACACTCCACATCCTATTTGCTGATGCTTCAACCAACGTGTGAAGCAACATTTCAGGTGCAGGGCTGGGGTGAGAACTTGCTGTACGTCATGCAGATACCAAGAGAGCAGTCCTGCCAACACGTCAGGGTCCTTTCCCCTGTTAATTAGGTAACTTCCCCCTCCCAACGCTCAGGGCTCACTCTCGGGTCTCCTTTGCCCTGAAGCCCCTGACCACGAACCCATTCCCTCACGAGGAGGGTCTCATCCCCAGGAAACTTGGGTCCCTTGTCACACTGGGTCATGATCATCTGGTGCCATCTGCAGTGAGCTCTCCAGGGCAGTAAATCTCTGAACAAGAGCCAGGGACATCAGGGGCATCAGATGAGGAAGTGGCCCGACACTGTTGCCATGGCAACATCTCCTTGGCCTCCAACCAAGTGTCTAGGCTGGTGAACAAACAGGAGGGAAGCAAGGGTGACTCAGGGTGTCCCCAGTCAACAAGGATGACTCAACCATTCGGTGACAGGGGACGGGCAGGAGGCCAGCCTTGGATGATGGGGATTTCTGTGAAGGTCTTGTCTTCCCTGAAAAGCCGAGGGCTGCTGGAGTGCAGGGATCCCCTCTCGGTCATCTCCACATCGCCTGCGGAGCCCGCACGGCACCAGGCGGGGTCCAGGAACCGGCGAATGTGCGCTGTCCCGCTAATGCCAAGCCGTGTCCTAGCACAGTCCGCAGAGTTTTTCAAACTGCCTATCACGGCCCATCAGTGGGTCACGAAACCCCTTTTGGTGCTGCAGACAGCATTTTTTAATTTATTAATAAAATAGAAATAAAAAGGAAAAAAATTGAGAGTGCATCATGCGATAGTAGTAAGGGTCAGTATTTTCCATGAAGGTTTTTTTTCATGGAAAACATGAAAAGTGTATGTGTGTGTAGTAGTGGTGGTGGTGGTGGGTGTCCTGGGCCGTGACATAAAATACATTCCTATTCTGAGTCACAGTCAAAAAATGTTTGAGAAACAATGATTGAAGAACAATCGTAGGAAGAAACTTCCTTGACCAGTTTCCTGGTGATAGGAACTTGGAAATGGAATCCTCATTCGCATCGCGCATCCATTTATTTATCATTCATCCGAAAAAGCCTCCTGGGGTTACCTTCCCTGTTGTATCAGCCAATTAGGTGTGAAGGTGAAACCTTCAGGAACAAGTGGCCAGCTCCCTATGGCCGGAGCCACTAATTAGGCGGCACTGGCCAGAAGAGGTGACAGGCGCCACCTCACGTGGGCCCATCGTCAAAGGAGGAGCCTTCGTTCGCTGAGCTTTTGAGGTTCAAGCACAGTGAGGAGTGGACTTGAACCACTGACCTTTGCATTCTGTCTGTTTCCCCTCGCCCCGCCAGTGGTCGGAGATAATGCAGCCCCCGCATATTGATACTGTCCTATTGTTCCTAAATTATTTTGTCATTTCCAGTCTTGTCTCTTCAGTTAGTTCATAAACTACTGGAACACGTCTTCTGCTTCTCTTATAAATTCAAAACACCTAGCAGGGGTGGGAACACAGTAGGTACTCAATGTGTGCTTCCTACTTACTGACAGCTACCCGCTCAGGTCCCTGCTAAGACATGCCTTCCTTCCTCACTTTCTCCTACCACAGGGCGTTTAGCATGTGGCTTTGTATTGCGTGGGTAGCAGCTGTCTCCTCTGCTTAGACTGTGAGCCTACTGAGGACAGGGAGTGTGTGTATTCTGTCCGTCACTGTGCCCGCGGCCCCTAACGCAGCACCGTGCCTGCCTTGTTCGTGGTATCTTCAGTGATTGGCACTTGGTTAGGTGTATCTGTTCGTTATCACCATCCTGATGCTGAGTAACAAACAGTCCCACTATCTCAACGACATACCAAATTAGCATTTGTTTTTGTAGGGCAGCGCTAAGCTTCAGGCTGGGACTGGATTTGCTCTGTGTGTCGCTCACCCTCCTTAGACCAGCGGGCTAGCCAGGGCATGTTTTTCTCATGGTGATGGCAGAGGCACAAGAGAGCAAGTTCAACTGCACAGGTGCTTTGCAGGCTTTTAGTTCCATCGTGTTCATGGGCATATCTTTGGCCAGAGTGAATAGTCAAGCCCAAAGCCAAGGAGCAAGGAAGCACACTTTGCCTGTGCTTCCAGGGTGGGGCGGTGACGGGACCAGTGAATACTTCTGACTAACCTACCAGAGCAGGTGCTGAGGTTCCCACTAAGTGGTCATGGAATGCAAAGGAAGGGGAGAGAAGACTTGGATTCCAGGGCTTTCCATGCGTATTCACCATACAGGTTCAAAAGTCCATGAGGACTCTGCCTACTGACATTGAGGTCTACAGAGAAAGTGAGCCTTGTCAACAGGTAAAAGCTCAGCCACCCGGAGTTAACTTTGTTGGGCAAATAAAGTGAGTCCTCAGAAGTGACAGCCGCAGAGGCTCTTCCTCCAGTTCACGCAGGGACAGCAGCTGCTCTGGATGGAGATGGGGGCAGTGACCACCGGCTTCTCTTGAGGCATCTCTGAACAGAGAAGCTCCTGCTCTGTTTTGTGTCCTTTGGAAATGTGCACACAAATGCGCATGTGTTTGTTAAAATCAGCAGGTCAAGACGTTGAGGAAACCTTTTAAAATAGTTAGACATCATTTCTGAAGGGGGTCCAGAGCCTTGGTCATCACGTCAGTTTGTGGTGCCAGCTCTGGGGCTGTTCAAGGCTGTGCAAGGTTGGACGCCCTTTCTCTGGTTAGCTGAAAAGTAACCATCTGTTTTCCTTTGGTTCCCTCTCCCTCTGACTGCAGGAGTGCTGTGCCTGCCAGACAGCCTGAATCTGCACAGAGACCCGCAGCGGTCAAACAAGCCGGGAGACCTGCCCATGTTCAGCCAGTCGGAGCTGAGGACCATCGAGCAGTCCCTGCTGGCCACCCGCGTGGGCAGCATCGCAGAACTGAGTAAGTGGATGCCGGTTCTCCCGCCCTCTCTGTTCCCAGGGTGCCCCTGCCCGCAGGGAAGTGCTCTGTAACCTGCCAGATGGCATCTTTTATTGAACCCCTGCCATGTGCACAAAACAGTGCCAGGATGGCCGCGGGGAAGGCGAGGGCTCTGGAGTCAGGCAGACCTGGTCAGTTCCCTGGCCCTGCCACTGATGTAAGTCAAGTTTCTAACCTTTTCTGAGCCTCAGTTTCCTATAAAAGAGAAATAATAGTCCCTCACTTAGAGTTATCTGCAGCGATTTGATGAGCTAATGCCCATAAAGGAGTTTGCCACATGCCTGGCACACAGTAGATGTTCTATAAATGGTTGCTGTTCACGTGATTGTCACAGTGGGTTTCCTTTAAAGCATATATCGGATCACTTCTCTGCTTTACTCAGAATCCTCCACCAGTTCCCCATCTGACCCAGAGGGAAAAAAACAAAGTTCTCAGAATTGTTTGCAGGCCCCCCACCCATATCACTCAGACACCTTCTTCACTCTCCCCTATGGCCTACTGGCCTCAGTCACCCTGACTCCTCATTGTTCCTCGAACATAGCAGGCCAACCTCAGGACCTTTGTGCTTACTGTTCCCTCTTCCTGGACCACTCTTCTCCAGATATGCACATGGCTTGCTCCCTCATTACCTTCAAGTCTCACTCAAATGTGACCTTCTCAGTGAGGCTTTCCCTGACCACCCTATTGAAAACTGTGACCCCCTGACCTGGCTGGGTGGCTCAGTTGGTCGGAGTGTCATCCCGTACGCCAGGGCATGGCTGGTTCGATTCCCAGTCAGAGCACATACCTGGGTTACAAGTTCAGTCCCCAGTTAGGGCACCAACAGGAGGCAATCAATGTTTCTCTCTTGCATCAGTGCTTCTCATCTCTCTCTCTCTCTCTCTCTCTCTCTCTCTCTCTCTCAAATCTGGGGTAAAGACAAAATTAGGACCCCCTGAGGATGTTTAGCCCCCTTTACTGCCTTACCTTTCTCCTAGCAGTTTTCCTATGGCATTCTCTATATTTTGTTTTGTTGTTTTTTAATAACAGCTTCACTGAGATATAATTGAAATACAAATTGCCTATTTAAAGTATATAACTCAATGATTTCTGGTATATTTCTTGAGCTGTGCAACCATAACCACAATCAGTTTTAGAACATTTTCATTCCCCCCAAACCTGAGAACCATGAGCACTCACTTCCCTTCTCTTTGTCACACCCTATATTTTACTCAGTTATTTTTTACATTGTCTATCTCTCCCTGCTGCAATATAGTCTCGTAGAGAGTAGAGATGTCTGTTCTGTTCATTGATGTAACCCCAGCACCAAGAATACTGCCTGGCACATAGTAGGTCCTCAGGTAATAGGAAGAGGGGTTGAGGAAGAGGGAGAGAGACAGAGGGAGAGGTAGAGAGAAGGGAGGGATTGTCAAGGTGGGGGGGGCCACAGTTTGAGCAATGGCATGTCACACTTGCACACCCCTAATTTAGGGTTGTGCTCTCTGAGCCCAGCCAACCAGAGGAAAGTAAAACCTTATTTTCTTATGATGCTGTTGATTGTCAAATGACTTAGCTGTGTGTTAGTTCCTGATGGGACTAGAGGGTTGATCTCAGAAACACTTGTCTTATGTTAAAGAATGAGTTGGTGCGAGAGTCTAGAAAATCCTGACCTATTGCAGGCTCCTGGATCCAGAAAGCAACGTGCACGTCTTCCCATGGGAACTCCCTGTGCGCCCAGGACAGGCAGGCAGCCTCCCTTTAGCACGCGGCACCTCTGGAAGCAAAGTAGTAGCTGATTCAAGCCGTAGGGGGTCCTTACTGTCACTAAAGCTACTTGTCTGGCACCTGAACTTGGAAATTGCATTTTCATTCTCATCAAACCCGCAAAGTCATGAGATGCCTGCAGTCACAGGGGCTCCCAGTTACCAGTCAGTCATGCAGATTTTCTTCAAGTTTTGGGTACCATGGAACCCTTTGGCAGTCTGGTGAAGTCTGTGAACCCTGCCTCAATATTTCTAAATGCATAAAATAAAGTGCCTAAGTTTACAAAAGAAACCAATTACACTAAAATTTTCATCTAAATTGTGGTGTAGTCATCCTTTGCTGTTTTACTGGCACATTAGCAAGATCTAGCGGCAGCTCTATGACCTCATTATTTTGAGGTGGTGATGTGCGGGAGATATTCTGAGACATCTGCAACAATTGGACGGGGTGAGGGAATGTCTGCCTTTTAACAGCTCCCCGGGGATTCAAATATAGAGGGTCCGAGCACCTCCCCTGGGGAAACATCCCTCCAAGAACAAATGCCAAGACATGCCCGGGACCCTGGAAACGCAGAAGCTGGCTACAGTGCTGGGTCAGTCTGCTTGGGCATAACCTGGGAAAAGGCCACCACTCCACTGGCCCACACACTCTGTCTGTGCAATCTGAAAGGTTTGTCCTGCGATATCATATCGTAATGGCCCCTCCCACTGTGTCCAGAACCTGGGCTGTGGCCCTGCTTAATTCCAGGGCCCTCTGAGAAGAGAGGATTTGCTAAAAACTCTGCACTTCACCTAAGCAGGCAGTCTGCGGGAGCAGCTTGCCGCATAAATTGTTTTTAAGGACAATTTGCTCTGCAAATTAAATGCTGTCATTGTGGTGAATGTTGACTTTCGCATATGAATTGTTGGCACAAAGATGGGTGCTGCTAATTACCAATGGGTTTTGTACATTCATTAAGCCTGTCCCCTAGAACATATGCGAGGAAGCACGTTGATAAGCCACGTGGGCGACCGAGGATAATAAAATTGCCTTCTTCCCCGGTCTGACTGTAATTTAGACTGGCTTGCACTGTGCTCTGAATCAATACAGCCGTGCTCTCTCTGTGTGCACAGAGCTGTTCTTCATATTCAAAGGTTACTCCGCCAGTGCAGGTTCTAGAAACTGCTGTTTTTCTATCGGAGAAAGGTGGAGAGAGTTTGTTCCCAGCCGTCCCTGCTCTTCTTGAATCAGGCTGTCCAGGCCGGAGGGCAGAGCCCCTGACCATGAGCTTCTTAACAGTGCCTTGAACTAGGGAGCAGCGAGAAATCTGTACGAATCATCTCCAGTGTCACCCCTACTGTGCGCCTGGGTGTGGGAATGGGGTGGGGAGAGGGTGAGCTGCGCCTGTGAGCCGAAGGGCTGGGGATCGAATCCAGGTCTCAAGGCAGAGCTTCCCGCTCGCCACCATACGACTCCCCCAGCAGCTGTTTGTCCGTGTCACAGGGGAGATGAGAGCCCCCCTGTGAGATCAGGGTGGTGGTCGGGTCTCTGTTCCTGCCAGCTGAAGATCTGCACTCGGCTCTGCGGGATGCACTGGGGCCGCTTTCCTGGAAACTAAATTGGACACGTGGAAAGTCACAAAGGTTCGTCCCCAGGCTCCTAGATGGGGGTCCACCCCTGCAGGCGGAGGCTCCTGCTTATACCCCCTGCCTCCGACCATCCTCAGAGCAGTATATTAAACCCAGACCTGCCTTACTCCATGGTGATGCCAGAGCCGTCTTTCCCAGCCTGCTATGGCTTGGGGTGAAAATACATCCACTATTGCTGGAGCCCCTCTTGTGCTCCAAGTGCTTTAAATATGTTAAAGGTATTATTGTTCCCATTTTACAGATAAGAAAACTGAGACTTGGAAGGATAAATGCCTGGCCCAATGCAGAGTCATGATTCAAACCCAGTGTTTTCTTTTTTTCTTCTGCTATGCTGTGTTCAGTTCAGCTTCGCCTTCTGAGCACCTAACACATTGCCCATAACTTGGGAATATCTGTTGAATGTCAAATGAATAAATGAATGACCCACAATGAACTAGTCTGTAAAAAAAAAAAAGCTGAAGAAAATGTTACAGGTGAGGGGAACTCTTCGTGAAACTTCAGTAAAATATTAAATACACGGTTGAATTGAATTTTGAACTCGAGAACTAGAACTGAACCTCTGTGTGTCTAAAATATTTGAGTGAGAAGCTAAATCAGGGTACCACAAAGGTCCCCAAACTGACACAGGCTGGTGATTCTTTAACCAGAAGCCCTAGGAAATTTGCAAGGCGAGGTGCTGAACTTCACAGCTGACTTAGAGTCTGGCAGGCGGTCCAGGTCCCCTCTGTGAAGGGGGTCGTAGGTCTGGGGGAATGGGGCCCACCCAGTCTCCCAGCTGAGCCCAGGGGAAAGCAGAGGCCCTGGGCCTTCTCACTTGTGAAACAACTTGACTCTGCGTTTGGTCCCATCCAATCCCATAATCTTGTCCTCTGAGATCTTTACCCTACTGCCAGACATCCCAGTCTTGCCCCCAAGCTCCCAATTAACTGACCATTGGACAGTCATTGATTAAAGCAATTGCTTTCTGATGTTTAAGGGGAGAAACTGAGGGTTTCATTAAAACTGCCTCTTCCTGTTGTCTTTTCACACTTAACTGTGAACTTGTTGCTCCCGGTCAATGAAGCAATCACAAAGGAGCCATTAATTTACAGCCATGTGTAAAAAGGGTTTCTGGGTTGGCTTTCCAGTGTGCCACCGGGAAAAAACAAAACAGAACAAAAGAGCCCTCAATGCTTGAACAAGGAGGTGGGCTCTTCCTAGCGAGTCCTGCCGCCTCCAGTCCCAGGGTTGTGACAGGTTTTGAAACCTACTGTAGTAGGTGGTAGCCGACCCTGGATGGAATGAAGAGCTGGGAGGACGTGGAGGTGCTGCCTGTGGTCAGGCTTAGACAGAAGGAGCCCGTCTCTGGAACGGTGGCCCTTTGGCCCAGGCAGTCACATCGGGCGCGCCCGAGGACGGCTCAGTCAGAGCCGCTGAGATGCGCTGATAGCCCGCGTCTGGCCGATAAGAGCAGCGTTTCCCAAAACAGCGGCACAGGAAAGGGTCGTAGGTGATCCAGAAAACGCTTTTAATTTTTAATTGCTATGAATTTTTTATGACTACTAGAAAAATATTGGCTTTCCATTTATGGCACTGATATGAGGTTTCCTTTTCAAATGAATTTATTTGCGGGAAAGAATGAGCCAATTTAAAGAAAAATATTAAGTAAATAAATTGTACCTGCGGCACACAGATAGGAGAGAAGTCACGATGGTGATTCCCAAATGGCTGACGTTTGGGAAAACTTGTTATACGTGGATCCTCAAGGAGGTTCCTAGAGCCAAACTCCTGCTGCCCAAACTCCGGGCAGCTAGTTACAAGTGATTTATGATTTGCGTTCACGAAGCTGGCAGGGGAAGCAGCAGAGAGCACATACATGAAGCAGGGTGCAGAGTGGAGCTAGTGACTGGGCAAGGCCTGTGCCAGTTTCCTCTCCCATGGCCAGCCCTGCGCAGAGACATTCTTGGGGCCTCTGACCCAGGGACTAGGCTGCTGATGACTGTGATGGGGATGGTGGTGGTGACAGTGGTGATGATGATGTTGATGGAAATGATGCTGGTGGTGATGGTAGTGATGAGGCCAGTCTGGGTCCAGAGAGCACCTTCCTAACCACTATACTACCCTGCTTCTTCAGGAGCAGGACGAGGAATGGGTCTTGTTCTCTGCCCTTGAAGTCAGTAGATGTGTGGACAGTTCACTGAGAAACATGACGGAATTGAACCACTAATGTGCTAGACTGTTTGCGGGTATTGCAGGCACACAGGGGAAGGGGAGGTTGATTCTGATGGGGCGTTCTGGAGGGCTGCATGGAAGAAGAGGTACTTGATCATAGCCTTGAAGGTCTTCAGTAGTTGGAAGAATGAAGCAGGGAACCTGGAAGGGCAGGGCAAGCTGAATGATGCTCAGAGGAGGTGGTTGGCCCACCCGAGGCAAAGGTTTCCTGGTGTCTTGGGGAATGGAGGGGTGCTGCAGGGGCCTGAAACACGGACCCTTTTCTCTTCTCTGCTCCCTTTTGATTTTTCTTATTTTGAGCTTTTTTTTATGGGAAATCTCAAGAAAAACAGATGGAAAGGTGAGTACACTCCAAGTTGACCCTAGACAGAAGGTGTAAGGAAGTAAACACACCACTTCAGTATGCTTATTATTCTGATAATACCAAGTAGCACATTCCATAATTCAAATCTCAGAAACTACAGAAAAGGTGAATATAAAGGAATATTACCCACAATCCTGTTAGGCAGGCAAATCCTTGGTCAACATTTCGATTTTTTTTCCCTAATATTTACTCAGTACATAGTTTTTAATAACATAATCCTAATCACACTGTATGCAATTTTGAATTTCACTTTTTTCCCCACTTACCATTTTAACGTAAGGATTTTTTTTTATGGCATTGCACCTCTATGTAAACATTTTTAATGACTGCTTAAGTTTATGATTTTATCATGTAGATGTACCAGAGTTTATTTAACCACACTCTCATTTTTAAACATTTGTTTCTTTGTCAAATTTTGGACCCTGTAAATAAGGTTTGGGTGAAAATCCTTGTGCATGAAGATTTTGCTGCATTTTGGATTCCAACTTTGGGACAGAGTCCCAGAAGTGGAATTACTGAATCAGGGTATAGAGCATTTGTTAACACCTTGGCTACAAAATGCCAAATATCCTTAGGACAGACTTGGAGCTGGACAGGGCTGCATTGGGCTGTCTCAGCAAAAAAGGACTTGGTCTGGTGGGGTGAAGAGCACAGGCATGAGGCTTAGACATACACAGGTTGAAATCCTTCTCTGCCTCTTAACTAATCTTGTGACCTTGAGTCTCAGTTTCATTGTCTATAAAATGGGATTTCTCAAAGAATTTCAGGCATATCTTTTCTGCAAGTCTTTACTGCCTAAAGGATCTGAAATCTTACTTCTGTCTACAGGTGACCTGGTGTCCCGAGCAATGCATCACCTGCAGCCCCTCAATGCCAAGCACCATGGCAACGGGACTCCCCTGCACCACAAGCAAGGGGCGCTCTACTGGGAGCCTGAGGCCCTGTACACCCTTTGCTATTTCATGCACTGCCCGCAAATGGAGTGGGAAAATCCCAACGTGGAACCTTCCAAAGTCAACCTCCAGGTGGAAAGGTAAGACTTGCCTTCCCCTTGCCAAAGAGAGGTGCTCCTTTCCGGCCAACGCCACCTTTTGGTGGGAGGGTGGGTACTGCCTCCATTGAGGTGCAGAGGTGGGGAGGGGAGGGATGCTGGGCTCAGAATTGCCCAGCTCCCAGAAATTCACTGGAAGGGTCCAGATGGGAACCATGTGCCCTGAGAAGGTACCTGAGACCCTGGTGGAGTCTTGGTAATGGGATTTCATAGGGCTGGTCCAGTTCCAGGTAGAAAATGGCCTGGATCAGAAGAGTGGGTCTGCAAATTCTGGAAGGATGAGGGCCTCGGTGGTACACAGTGGCTTCCTTGTGAAGGCAGCTTTGGGGGATGCCAGCTCCTTGGGTCTTCGTTTCATCCTAGCTGCCTGGAACCTCATAGGGGCAGGCGGGTCGGACCATAAATATCTGCTCATCCAGACTGGGCCATGCAGGTGGGTGAGAGTCTGGCTTGCTGGGGGAAGCAGAATCCTCACAGGAAAAGAAAAACAGGAGAGAAAGAAAGGAGAGCTTCCTGGAAGAGGAAGCTCCCTCTGACCCGGCTTCTGCTGCTCCTTGGCACCATCCTTCTGCTTCCCTGTGCCTCAGTCTCCCTGTCTGTAAACCAGTATCTACACCAAGTGGTTCCCGGGTTCCCTTGTATCTGGAAAATCCCAGGGTTCTCTGAAGATGGCTCCATTCCCCCAGAGGCAGGGTGTCAGAAACACCCCCAGGAGAGGAGGCATCCCCTCTGCCTCTGGGAGCACATCCACAGAGCTCATCTCCCATGATGTCTCACAAATCAGGCCCCTCCTCCGCACAAGCCTCTTTACTGCAACTGCTGTAGTGACCCCTGTGATCAGAACAGCGGTTAAGAGAGCAGGCTCTGTGCCCCAGACTTTTGGGTTTAAACCCAGGTTCTTCCAGTTAGAAGCTGGGAGCCTTGGGAAAGGGCCTTAATGTCCCTATGCCTCAGTTTCTTCACCTGTATAGTAGGGCTACTAAGAGTATGTAATTCCTTCATAGGGCTGTTTGAAGATTAGATGAATTGAATAGTGCCCAGCACATAGTAAGTGCTCAATAAATAAGTGTTCACTTTTTATTGTTGTAGGTACTATCTGCATGTAGCCAAACAAATCCCTTTTGGGCTCAGTGCAATTTTCCTTTCTCTGTTAAATGTTTCCAAGTTGTTTTGAAATTTTCATTGGATGCTCTGTTCCTGCCAGGATGGATTAGGGCTCAAAATTGGGCTCCTTCACAAAACCACGTCTCTCGGCTTTCAGTTATGGGAAGAAAATGGAGCCTAGGCTAGACAGAAGTTGCCTTTTTTTAAAGAATCCCAAGTTAGCATTAATATTTCAGTCTAGTCTGGAGTTAACTTAATCAAGAGATTACTCAGGTCTCCCGCTATCCAGGCCAAATCGGTGGGTACCCTGTGCCTATTTTCGTGTGCCAAACATGCCCAAGATGAGAGATGGCAAAATGTCCATGGTCCCTGGGCAGAAATAACCTCAGTTAGACACAACAAGACTCTGCTTTCTGTGAGTGTGAATCCTGAGAGCTGAGAGAATGGAAACCATTGGCCTGTGGGGAACCTAGGTCTGCAGTTCCCACCCCCAGCCAGTGCCTGTGCAACAGCACATTTTCTCTGACTCACTCCCTCACGTCGTCTTCAACCCCCACCTCTAAGCAAATGACAACCCCCCTCCATCTCCAGCCACACATCGCCTTCTCTGAGCTCCATTCTAGGAAGACCACCTCAGGATTCCAAACTTTCTGGGACAAGATTTAAAGAGAATGAGCTGCAAGGAAGGGCAGAGTAAAGAGAACATGTCCCAGTATTTGTTGGAGTCACTTATCTTGGACTTTCCATTGCTTTTGGTTGAATTTGCAGGCAACAACACAAAACACAAAGTGGAACTTGTCATTTTTTGAGTTCTGTTCACTTTGGACAAAGTATAGATGTAGGAGTCAGGTCAACCTCTGAGTTTGGGTCCCAGCTCTGCTTCTTCTAGCTCTGAGGACTTGAGCAGGTCATTTACCTCTTTAATGACCTTCTAGCTCTGAGACCTTGAGCAGGTCACTTAACCTCTTTAATGAGTTCTAGCTCTGAGACCTTGAGCAGGTCATTTAACCTCTTTAATGACCTTCTAGCTCTGAGGCCTTGAGCAGGTCATTTAACCTCTCTTTTCTTCAGCCTCGTGGGACTGGACTGGCGTCAACAATGAATTAGATATTATAGCTGAGACATCCAGTGCCATGCCTGGTACAAAGGGACCGCCCCTCCTCCCTGCCTCCCAAAAGTAGAGATTATGCTCTTTTTTTATTGTTGTTCTAAAATACTATTATCATGTCCCTACAGAAGCCTGTGTGTGATTCCTTCAAGACAAAAGCTGTTTCTTCCCGTTGCCCAATGAGATAGGCACTGGTGTTTAGCATCTGAAAACACACATTTCCTTCAGAGAAGAGAGGGCCTCTAACTGTTTCAGTCAAATGTTTACACCAACTCCATCCCAAAACCTCCATCAATAGGAAATTGCCAGTGGGAGGTAGGACTCGAATTGGGAGTTGCTTTCCTCTCCTTCTGTCTCCTTTACTCCCCCAGATCAAACAAGATTTCCTTGACTCTTTATTTCTATTCTGGCAAAGAAAGATAGGGCCATGGTGCTCATATGGTTTTCCACGAGCCTAAAGGTTCTACCAGGAACGAGGCTGAACATGAGTGTGCTTTTGTTCATGCCCAGCAGAAAGCCTGAGAAATATCTGTAGACTGAAATACGGATTGTGTTGTGCCTGAAACCATTTCTACTCGTCAGAAGAGCCTTTCTTGGCCGGAGCATTTGGAGCAAGGCCCACAGGCCCCGTTTTGCTCTGTCATGTGGGCTCAGCTTTAGAGCCGCTGCGTTTGTTTTGGATGCTTCATTTTTCACTGTGGGATTTTGAAGAAACTCAGTGCCACCGTGAAATTGCTGTAATTTAAATTTTTCCAGAACTTTGGCTACTATGTTTTGAGCTTCTGAAATCTTTCAGGTCCCTCAGATATTTGTATTAAAAAAAAACACACCATAAATTTTGTAAGATTATGATTGGGCGATATTTATTTTCCAATTAATAGTGATAAGTGTAAAGACCTTAATTTTGATGGTAGAGGCCATGTGAGGCTGCTGTTTTTAAATGGAATCATCAGAAATCTATGTTGAGATTTTCTTCCCCTCTATCATTACTGGAAATATCGGTGATTTCTAGATGTGTTTGGCTATGGATGACTTCAGTAATTTGTTGCCACAAAATAAAAAAATAGTAGGGTATATAACAGTATTTTGTTGCCTGAGGTAGCTGGTAATGCCTGAGAGAAACAGTGATCAGATTCACCTGGAAGACTAGACAATTAGGTAGTTTTACTCTCCCCCAATCTCACTAAAAACAAACCAGAATTTATACCTAGGCAGTGGCAGCTCTCAGTCCTTTTGCAAGAACTGTACAAACAGATGTGGCAGACTATCTGCCAGGGGAATCTCAACAACAAACACAGGTATACCATCAACTACCAACTATTTGAGGAAAACTAATGGGAGAAACAAGATAGTCTTAACAAATGGAAGAATTGACACTTGAAGAGCTAGAGTTAATAAAGCAAACACAACTGACATTAGAAGTTAATAGTACCCAAATACAGGGTGTCCCCCAAAAATGCATACACACTTTGAATGATTATAAAGTCAGTGTTTATTAGCATACAGTTCATTTTCAAAATTTAAAAGAATCTACAGAAATGAATAATTTTTTTTTGTCAGTGTCTGTTTTCAAACTGATGACAGTTATGATCCAGGCCCTGCTGATAATACAAGCAATGAAATCACAAACATCAAGAATCGTTTTGTTTGGTATTTGTGTGCCCTCAATTCGTTGACTGTTGCTGGCTTTATACTGTAAACTTTATCTTTTATGTATCCCCATTAAAAAAAGTCTAGTAGCACTTTAGGATAAATTTTCTTTGTTCAAAGCTTAGTCTGGCTTCACCCATTATTTGAAATCAGTTAAACCTGAAAAGGAGTGAAAATTAAGTGAGTTATCAGCTGTTAAAGTTTGCATACACTTTTTGGGACACCCTATATTTCTTCCAAGACATTCACCCTATTGAAAGATCACCCCAGACACATCAGTTCTTAATGCTTTTTAATCCATGGCTATGTGACAAGTGATATTCAATTTTAACATACTCCAATGGACATATCCAGAGTTATGCAAAATTTCCAGCTTTCTAGATATAACTCTTCTCCATTCTTTCCCATTAAGGAATGTATCAGACTCCAAATGAATGGGGGTATCCTTGATACAAGCAGCACTACTAATAGGAATGCTTAGTTGTAAAAGTTAACCCACCAAACTCTTTTTCCTTCTTCACGAGAATTTGACCTTGGATTAATTCTCTAACTCTGTTCCTCTGGAAACATGCTAAAAATTTCAGTTTTAAATGTGTTACTAAGCAACATTGCTTATGGTCAGAATGACCCTAGATTGGTAAATTAGATCTGGTTTTGGTAGTCCTATAAATACTTCATAAATATCCAGAGCTTTGGACTGCTTTGAATTCATTGACTTTTATAACTGGCAATGTTAGTGCAGAGACCTTGGAAGCTATTTTTACAGAGTCGTTACAAGAGATAGTGGGGTTCATAAACTAGGGAGGTTTTTACAACGACCCAAATGGATCTCACTTCCTTGCACCTGAGTGTCACCTAAACAGAAGATAGCTCTGGGATGGCTGGGTGAATTGTTATTAGGATTTCCACTAAAAGGAACATCTGATATTGTCCTGCTGGGCCAAGTGTGTCCTATGGTAGTCCCATGAATCTAAATGTTTAGTAGAGCTTAAGACTTCTGGTGGGCATTGAAGCCATAGAACCAGGCTTTGAGGCTACACAAGCTGGAACAGTGCCCAACTTGCAACCCATCCAGCAGAGACCTCACAGCCTCTAGGGCTAGACACAGACACTTGACCTCACACCACTGGCACTGAGCATTGTACATTCCCAACAGACATCTGTCACCATTATCTCTGAAAGCTGAATGTGTCTGCTACCACCCTTGTTAGCTCCATGTTCCACCTGTGTCACACCACTTGCTTCCAAATCAGTGGAGCCCAGATCACATGTCTGCACTGTAGCTGCAAGGGAGTCTAGGAAGGTGAATTTCTACCGTGTTGAGCAATGGATTAATCATATGGGAAATACTCCAAACATAGTAAGGTCATTAGTGGTTCTGGGCAGCCAAAAAAGTTGGCAAAGTTTCACTACACTCATCTACTTTACTTATTTAAATAAATAACACACAAGTGTATTGTTTGCACAGTTTAGTACTTTTAACCATTGTTGGCCACACGTCTCATAACTGATTGGCTATATACCACATTTGAGAACCAAAATACTCCCCAACATAAGGACTCCTTGGGCTAACACCCTGGGGACCTCAGTAGCTGTTCCTGGCATCCTAAGCAGGGATGCAGAAGCCTATTCCCAGGGGAAGAATTCTACTTCCTCATCTTCCTAAAGGCAGTGATCACATCTGTCACAAAAGTCCCCCCAAATGCCCAGCGCAGTGCGAGTGGGTCCTGGAGAAATTCACAGTTGATGAATGGGGACATGATAGAATGAAAGGACCATATATTACACCTTTTTATGTAGGGCTACATGTGGGCTTCTGTGGGCTGGCCTGGCATCCCAACCACCATATAAATGGTTCTAAGGGGGGGCAGGAATTATGTTGAATTCTAACATAATTAGAATTATGTTTTAAAACATGATTCATTTGTAACTTGAGCATTGCTTGCTGCAATTTATTTCTTCTGGCAAAGAGTAAAAACAAACTCTAATCCCAATAGTTTTCAAACTGTAGGTTATAGCTCATTAATGGGCCATTAAATCAGTGCAGTGCAGAGACTGGCAAACTATACCCCACAGGCCAAATCTGGCCCACTGCCTGTTTTTATAAAGTTTTATTGGAACATAGCCACACTCATTTGTTTGCACATTGTTTATGGCTGCTTTTGCACTTTTGATTTAGTTGTGACAGAGATCAAATGGCCCACAAAGCTGAAAATACTACTTGGCTCTTTCCAGAAAAATTTGCTGACCCCTGATGTTGTGGGTTGTGACCTGCATTTTAAAAAAATGAGCTAGAATTGAATTAAAACATAAAATTAGAGTATTTTACATGAGGTGAAGTAGAACCTTTTTTTTTTTTTTTTGATTAACTTACCCAAGGTCATGTAGCTAAAGTTGCAAAACTAGTGTTTGAACTCTTGGAATCAGATCTTGGTCTGTGTTTGTACTCACTGGCTGTTTTGCTATTGATGGACTATGGTTTTAAAGAAATAATAATGTTTGAAAGACTCATCCCTAATCCCTAAAAAGTTTTAAATAATCTTCATGAATGTTTACAGGATACATAACTAATATACTTATTAAGCAAAATGTGGTAAGTACAAAAAAATAATAAAGAAGAAATTTTAGATCACCCGTAGTCTCTGCATCCAGAAATAAGCCCTGAGGCCATATAGGGGCATTTCCTTCCAATCTTAGTTTTTTGCAAATATATAATGTTTTGGTTGTTTCACAAAACAAATACATGTAGTTGGTCTCTGTCACTGAATAACCTTAGGAAGCATGGTTTTTGAATGGACTTGTCCATTACCAAACATGAGATTTAACATCACGAGAGACCTGGGAATAGGCATGCTGAATGTGCTTTATGTCAGAGATGATGAAACTGGAGCCAAGTTGGATGAGGGGATTTGTCTGAAGTCATAAGCACATTTGAAGTGGGTCTCTTGCACATGCTTTGCCCTCTTCCTGGAATACTGTCTCCCTTCTGCTCCATGACTTCCTCTGTCATTTCATCCTTCAAGACTCATTTTAAGCATCACCTCCTCCAAGAACCCATTTCTACTACCTCGGGATGCACTAAGTGTCCAGGGCCTGGCTCAGTGCATAGCATATAGTATGTGCTCAATAAATGCTTGTGGAACTGAACAGAGCTGGGTCTGAAACCTACGTGCTCTGGCCCTTCGCCCAGAACGCCATGTTGCCAAGGTCAACTCAGGCAGCCCCCAGCTTGGTACTAGCTCTACTGTTCCCTTGCCCCAGGCCTCAGTTTCCTCATCTATAAACAAGAAATAATAATCCTACTTCATGGAGTAATTTTAGTGACTAGTGAACTAACTTCTGTAAGAGCCATACACAGTCACCGACACATAGCTGTTAATCCATAAATGGCAAGAATTATGATTTACTCCCTTAATCTAGGTTGAGCTCTTCTTAGATATTATGAGATTTTGATTGACACTTAGTATGTGGCGGGCCCTGCTCTACACCCTTTATGTGTATTAACTCATTCAATCCTCACAATACCCCTTGGGGTAGGAGCTAGCCTTACCTCTCCCCATTTTACAGATGAGGAAACTGAGATGCAGCAAGGTTATGCGACTTCACAAATGGGCAGGTCTGTATCAAAAACATCAGATGAATGCTGGATGGCTTTAGGGAAGGGAGTTCTACGCTAAGGCAACAGAATGTATGCCATGGGGGGCAGGATCGTAAGCTATCCCTTAACAGCAGCATAAGGGTGCCTAAAGGAAGGTAATGGTCATTTGATGAGCACCTACTATGCGCCATGTACTATGGAGGCACTTCATTTACAGAACTTAATTTAATCCTTGCATCAACTTTGTGAAGTAGAAGTGTCTTCATCTACAGATGAGGCAATTAATTCGAACTGCTACTTAGTAGGAAAAGGCTATTTGGAAGCTTTTTAAGTAATGTTAAGGATCTTCACAGCACATGAATTGTATCTCTGGGTATTTTTTATTCTGGAGCCTGAGTTAATATCTTGGTTCTAACTTTTATTAGCTGTGTGACCTTGAACAAGTTATTTAACCATTCTGAGCTTTGGTTTTCTTATATCTGTAAAATAGGAGATGCCATAGAATCAACTTCAGAGAGCTGTTATGAAGCTCTTAGATATGTGTGTGTGCGTGTGTGTGTGTGTGTGTGTGTATCTCACTTAAAATCAAGCACACATTAGACTCTTTATAGATAATGGCCATTACGATTCTCACTGTCGTGGTGCTTATAACCTTGATGCACACTATAGCAGGGCTTCTCAAACATCAGTGTGCACTTCAACCCCTTGGGATCTCGTAAAATGCAGATTCTGTTCATTAAGTCTGGGGTGGGGCCTGAGATGCTTCATTTCTAACAAGCTCCCAGGTAGGGTGATGCGGCTGGTCCGTGGACCACTCTGTGAAGAACAAGATATTGCAGTTTGTGTGCATCTGTCATACATTTCCCCAACCTACTTCAACCCCCAATGTTAAGTTACATAAGGGCAAGAAATTAGCTTTTATGGTGATTTTTTTTCTCTCTGGTAGAGCTTGGCCCATAATAGGTGCCTAATAAATATTTGCCAGGCTTTGGGGTCTGGATTGAGCCTTGCAGGGCCTCTACTTCCTTCCCTCATGAGATGCCAGATCCCTTTGCAATTTCCACAATGGATGGATTCCAGAGCTCCTGCCTGGCCAGTCTGCAGAACTCTCAAGCTTTGGAGCAACGGCCAAGGGAAGATGCTGAGCATCTGAATATAATGATCATCTTGAGCCTAACGAGGCAGCCAACAAATCTAAAGTAGCTCGGATAGCAAATTAGTGACAAGCATGCAAGGGAAAGATGAGGCAGGATGTGACAGGTGTCTTCCCCGAGGAAAGGCAGCAGGGCCAATCCTGAACCTCACCAGCTTCAGGGCTGCTAAACACCTCCAACCTCCAGGGCTTGTCAAGCAGCTTAGCCTTAGTTACCAGGAGTGTTTTCCCAGCCAAGGGGGAGAGATTACTCCTGACTGCAGGTGACAAGCCAAGAGGCTCAAGTTTAAAAACAGCCCCCTCTGCTAACATGTGAGGCTAGTCTGATCAAATGCATGTACTGTGCTTGTCCATGTTAGTATCCAGGCCTATTCCGAATCCTCGCTAACTGGCTGCCACAGCAGCCTGGTCTCACCTAACCAGCTTCTTTTTTTTTCTTTAAGTTTATTTTTAATTGTTGACAGTATTACAGATGTCCCCTATATTCCCCTCACTTCCCCCCCCACCCAGCCCCCACCCTACCCCAGGCCTTCACCGTACTATTGTCTGTGTCCATGGGCTCTGCATGTATGCATATGAGTTCTTTGGTTACCAGCTTCTTTTTATTTTATGGGAAAAGGAAGGACATTCTTACCTTTATGACACAAAGACTAAGGAACCACCGCTGCACTCTCCAGTGCAGTAATCACTAGCCATGTGAGGCTGCCTAAATTTAAATGAATTAAAATTAAATCAAACAAAAGCTTTGGTTCCCCAGTACCACAAGCCTCCTTTTAAATGCCCAGTGGCTAGTGGTTTTTGTGTTGCACAGCGTAGGTATAGGGTATTTCCAACATCGCAGAAACTTCTACTGGACAGCCTTGAACTAGATACTCAGTGTTTGAAAGACTCATCCCTAGTCCCTAAAAAGTTTTAAATAATCTCCATGAATGTTTACAGGATATATAACTGATATACTTATTAAGCATTGAGTCTCTAGTTTAGCCCTGTCCTGTGCCAGACCCTGTGGCAAGTGCTTTTCCAGATTGCCCCACTTCACAGTCACCCTCTGAGATGCTGTCATTCTGCCTCTTTTACAGATGAGGAGAGAAAGGCTTAGAGAAGTTCAAGGACATGCCCAAGGTCACACAGCTAAGCTAGTAAGTGTCTGGGCTGGAGGCTGAGCCCGAGCTCTGTGGTTCCAGAGTCGGTGTCCTCTGTGTCCCACAGGGCCCCAGTCTGGCATCATTTGCTCCCATGTCTGTCTCTGCTGCCAGACTTTGAGCAACTCACAGGCAGGGACTGGGCTTTCATCATCTCTTGCTCTCTCTGGCAGCCAGCCAGGGCCTGGCACAGAGTGCATGGGAGATGTAAAGAGCAGTCCAAGCGCATGGCCAGCAGGAGAATGGAGCGGGAAATGGCTTAGGGACCAGTTAGAAGGTTCCTGCAAGAGTCCCAAAGACAGATGACAGGCGCATGGCCTGACCAGATGCCATCCTCTGTGTCCCTCAGTGAGACATGTCACCAGCTGGCTTCCTTCCTTTGCTGAAGGGTCCTGAGGAAAGCTACGTGAGCCTCCTTGGGTTTCCAGTTCTTTCTCGTTTGCCTGGACTGGCAGCTCTTTGCATGCCCTGTGTCTGGGACCTCGAGCACTGTACCTGAATGTTCAGACCAGACAGGAAATTTTTTTGAAAGAACATGAGCAAACATTAGCCCTTGAAACTGCCCAGGGCAAACTGAGGGCTGGCAGCGTGGCAGGGCCAGCGGGTACCGAGTGCCTGGGAACAGAGCGGCCTGCAGGGGGGAGCTCTCCCAGCGCAGAAACAGGGTAGCGACAGCTGCCTGCACATAGTGGGGCTTCACGTGTGATGGCAAACGGCCCGGGCAGTGAGTCCGGTCATTTGCCCGGTAGACAGCATCCGAGTCGATCGTACGATCCTCGGTCTCACTTCCCAGATGCAGCCCGGGCCCGGGCCCGCCCGCGTGCCGCCTGGCCTGCGCTTCCCCTGGGTTTGCAGCCTTTCCGTCACATTCTCCGCCTCCTTCCCGTTTGCCCTCCTCGCCTGCTTACAATACACACAAGGGGCTATAAATGCAAATTTTCATGTTCTCATATTGTTACTGAAAAGTTACATATGTTAATTTTTCAAATTTTGGAAAGTTTAAAGAAAATATCAGAAAGAACATTTAAATTACCTACGTACGGTTCAGCTACCCAGAGGTAGCCCAAATGATGATTATTTGACATATTTTCTTGTCTTTTTTTAAATTACAAATAGTGAGGCTTTTAAAAATAGTTGTACTGGGCTTATATATATATATAATTTTATATCTTTTTTTTTTCCTTTTAGAGAGAGGGAGGGAGAGAGAGAGAAACGTTGATGTATGAGTGAAACATCAATCAGTAGCCTCCCGTACGCACCCCCACTGGGGGTCGAACCTGCAACCTTTCGGTGCACAGGATGTTGCTCCAACCAACTGAGCCACACCAGCCAGGGCTTAATTTTGTATCTTTTTTATTTCACTTAGTATGAGCTTTTTCTATAAAACATTCATAAGCATCATTTTTTAATGACTGCAAAATATTCCATCTTGTGGAGACCCCATAATTTGCCTAACAGTTCCCAGTTTACTGGCCATTTGGGTTGTTTCCAATCTGTGAGATGCTGTTGCTTTAAAACTGTCCACAGTAGCATGACTGAAACACCAGCGTAGAGGGAACGGATATAAAAAGAGTAGTCTGCCTGGAGGGGAGCAGCCGAGGGGTCATTTCACGCGGTCTCAGATGGCCTATGTGAGTGAGAAATTGCAGGAGAGCCCAGCGAGGCTGGCTTACCCAGCCCCAGCCCCGGCTGCTGCCTTTTCCAGAAAGAAATGTTTCGTGGGAAATGTAAGGAGGAGTGGCACCCTCCTGGCCTTCGAGGTCTCCAGCAGAGTCATTATCAAAATCTCTGTAGCAAGCCCTTCATGGTTTCCAGGGGTCTTCCACATGGACAATCTCCCTGGATTCTGGAAGCGGGGAGACCAGCCAGGGTTGCTTTTCACGACTTAAGAGACTGACTCTAGAAAAGTCTTGAGATTTTCCCAAAGCCTGAGCGGCCAAACTGAAACCAGAGGGCTGTTCTAGGGACCCCCGGAAATCCCCACCCTCCTTCCTGTATTCCTGTACTCCTTCTAGAATGGAGAAGAGACATTCCACAGCATCAGAAAGCCAGTTTGAGCTCATACTCTGTACCCAGTTCATTGCATATGCACTTGGCCACTTGCATGTTTGTTTCTAATTCTGGATTTAAAATTGTTGCTCCGTTTTTGTTTTCCCCGGATATGAGAAACATTGCCTCAGCAGGCTTCCTCGGTGCTTTCAGATTGGTGTGTGACTCTCTTGAGACTCAGCCGGTCCAGTTCAGGCTCGCCAAGGAATGTGGGCAGAACTGGCTGTGGAAGGTGGACATTTTCCCCAGGCTGCCATGCTTGCTGAACAGTTCCAACTCCGAGGCTGGAGCTAGCCCTTGGGCCATCTCAGTCACTGTGCTTCCCATTAGTTCCTTACACAGAACCCCTCCCCTCACAGGGCCACTCCCCAGGCTGCAGAGTGTGGAAAGAACATTTTTAAAAATATGTTTTTTTTATTTCAGAGAGAGGAAGGGAGAGGGAGAGAGAGAAACATCGATTGGGTGCCTCCTGCATGCCCCCTGCTGGGGATCGAGCCTGCAACCAGGGCATGTGCCCTGACTGGGAAGCAAATCTTGACCTCCTGGTTCATGGGTTGACACTCAACCACTGAGCAACACCAGCTGGGCTGGAAAGAACATTATTGTGAAGAAAAAAAAGAAACCAGGAAATAGACAAAACCAACACCAACTTGTTGAAAATACTAGCACTGGCTGCGGGTTCCACTGCCTCCAAATTCCTTCCCTCCTCAGACCCCACAGCACTTTACAGGAACGTCTCACCAGGCCCGTTTCATGGCCAGCCTTGCTTTACTGTCATCTGCCTTTCCTCCCCTGATGGCCACTTTGTGCTCCAACCCACCAATCAAAAGTTATGATCAAACACATATTCAAGGGTAACCAAGGACAGTGAAACAGACTTGCTGCAGTGGTCACCGCCCTGGGAAACTGAGGACGTGTGGCCACACTAAATTCCCTTGCTAGATAGAGTACCAGGTCCAGGTTTTACATCCCTGTGTCCTGCACCAAACTCAGCACAGACCCTTGCTCCAAGGAGGTAATCCAGGAACACTGAGCTAACTGAATGACCGGCCGGGTCTGTAAATGGCCCTCTCTGTTCCTGCATCCATTTATCATCTCTCAAGTTCATCTGTCAGGGTGTCTCCCACTCTCATACCCCTTCAGCTACTCTACAGAGTTTCCTGAACTTGCTCTGCATTTCCTCATCTGATGTCCTCTGCCCCGGTTCTCCTGAGCCCTTCTCTCTCCTCCTCAGGCTTAGGACAGTGTTCCCCAACACACTCCCACGCCCTTCAATGTCAGCTCATTCTGATTCATGCTCTCATAAGACTTTGTGCATTCCTTTACCATAAAGCTTTTCAAATAGCTTCTTTTCTTGTGCTTTTCATATTAGACCATGAGTTCACTGAGGGCTGGGACTGTTGCAGTATCACTAATTATAGAAGCTGGTACATAACAGATACGCAGGTCTTCATTCATCCATTCAACAAATGTTTATACAGCATCTACCATATGCCAGGCAAAATACCTGTCTTTGTGGAGCTTACATTCTACTAGGGGGAACCGACAAGGACAGATGCATAAATAATAAACTATCAGGCAAAGATAAGAGACATAAAGGGAAATAAAACTGTGTACTTAAACCAAGTGAGAGGTACTATTTCAGCTAAGGTTGTCAGGGAAGGCTTCTGTAAGGAGAAAGCATTTAAGCAGAGACCTAAAGGAAATGAGGCAGGAAGCCATGTGGATATCTGAGGAAGGATCTTGCCAGGCAGAGAAAATAGTAAGTACAAAGGTCCTAGGACAGGAGCCTTCTTGGCCATGCAAGGAACAGCAAGGAGGCCAGTGAGGCTGGAACAGAATGAATGAGTGTGTTAGATGAAGGACATGAAGTCCAAGGTGGGCAGAGTCAGATCTTGCAGAGCCTTTTGGGCGTGTGGAAGAGTTTGTTTTCTAGAAGCTTAGTAAATGTTTGTTAAATTGAATGATTTGAATTGAACTGAACTGAATTGGGTTTCACTGAGCTGAACAGAACCGGGTCCCGTCTTAGTTTAGACTGCATACAATTTTTTAACCTTGCAGTATCCCAAGTCTGCTCTTAAAACTTCCAAATAGAAAAGCACTATGAATAGTCCCCTTTAGCAATTTTAAAATGTGTTAGTGTGAGTTTGCCTGTTCTGGAGTTGGACAGCCTTGTTGGTTTTTTCAAAATCTTCTGGTCAGTGACACTTTGCCAGCCTCTCCCACTTGTACCAGTTTCCTTGTGGTGGTAAATAGGTGCAGAGAACATCTAAATTCTGGAGGAATGTGGCCTTATGGGCCACCCACCATTTCTGTTTCATTTCTGACTTTCCCAGAGTCTGAAGTCGTTGGAGGGTCCCTGGGGTTTATTCTGGGCCTTGGCCAGGGTTCCAAATCTGATTTTTAATGTAGTTTTTACTCAAGCCTGGTTCTCATTGAATCTTAATTATGTGGAATGCCTACCCTTAATATATCTGAAATACACCACACTTAGCTATTTTTATCATTTTACTGAGTCTTTATAAAATCATTGCAGTGAGCCATCACCCAGAGTAAAGTGAGAGTCTGAGTGAGGCAAATTCACGGGATGCAGTCACACGTTCATTGATTCACTTAACAAATGTTCATTCACTCAGAAACTTGTAAACTGTTTATTTTAATTTATTTTTGAGACATAACTGACATACAACAAAATCATTTGATTATTTGTGTACATTGCAAAATGATCACCACCGTAAGTCTAATTAACATCCATCTTTTGTACGTAGTTACAAAAATGTTTTGTCTTGTGCTAAGGACTTTTAAGATCTACTCTCTTAGCTGCTTTCAAATATACAATACAGTACTGTTAACTGCAGTCACCATGCTGTGCTTTACATCCCCTATTCACTCGAGGAATGTTGACTGAGGATCCTATGAAGTGTCAGGCACAATACTAAGTGCTGGGGACACAGCAGAGCACAGGAGAAGTCCCTGCTCTGACAGTCTGGTGGCGGAGACAGAACAATTTGGGACACTAATATAAAATATCATCTTGAGTAGTGGCAAGTGCTACTGTGTGCAAGTTTGGGCAATACAAAAATGAATATTTCATGCCCCCAGTGTTGTTGGGGTGGCAGTAAAAACAAATTATAACAATAATATATAAATGGTATTATGGAATTCTATACAGAATGCTGTGGGGATAGAGGGGAATGCACAACTAACTCTATTGTGGCTATGGGCGGGGGAGGGGGCCTCTTGGGGACTCTTTCCCAGAGGAGGTGACATTTGATCAGTCTTAAAACAATAAGTGGAACTTAACTGGATGGAGAAGGAAGAGAGTAGGAGCAGCAGCAGGAGTAAAGGCAGGGAGATGTGAGCAAATAGGTGTGTCCCGGGAGTGGCTGGGCAGCTGGTGTGGCTGGAGCACACCGGTGATGCACACGCATAGAATGAGAGCCTGAGAGAATGAAGATCTGGGTGGAGGCCAGTTAACAAGTGGCCAGGCCAAGGGATTTATATCAGATGGCCAGATTGACATGTTAGCATATTTATCCTGGAGAGAAAAGCTAGAATCGGGAAATTATTGTGAAAATAATACAATAGTTCCACCCTACAAAGAGTCCGATAAACTGGCCAATCACTTAAATTTGGAGTTTTGGGAGGGGGACACTCTAAAAGCCATCCAGTTCCACCACCTACTGGATGCTGGATGTTTAAATCTCTTTCCTAACACCGTCCCCAAGGGATTGTCCACCAGCCCAGCCCTTGAAGCTCCCTTCCTATCCCAGCTTCAAAGAGCCTAGACTCCTCCAAGGTCTTACTTATGTGGAGCTGAGATCTGCTCCGTGGAGCCACCACCATTACTCCTTTTGCTCCTTGGGGCTTCCAGAACTGGCCCAATTTCTAATTCAAATGCAACTTTTCACTGTTTAAAAACAATTTACTGGGCACCTTCTGTGTGCCAGGCAAGCCTACAGGGCACATATTACCCCATTTCCAGATTAGAACCTTGGGCTCATTGGCCAAGTGACTTGCTGAGATTCGGTCACTGACCCACTTAACTGGCAGCACCAGGATTAAAACCAAAGCTGCCTGACTCCAGAGCCTGCATTCTTGGAAATAGCTACCAACTGAACTTGACAAACATTTATTTGGCACATACTCCTATGAAGCCCCCTGTCCCGGGTATCATAGAAGGGGGTAACCTAAGATGAATAAACATGGTTAGTTAATGAGTCCCAGGGCTCCCCAGTCTAGTGTTTGGATGGTGAAGGCAACACCCAAGCGCTGTGAGGATGCGCACTTGGCTTTGGCCTGCGGCCTGGCTCTTCCAGAAAGGGAAAGTGACTTATGTTTGGCCCATTGCATGAGCCTGGTTCCTGCTGGTAGCACTCGATCAAGGCCAATGCAGGAGCCACCCTACAGAGTCCAGGCCTGGGAAAGAAGGTCTGTGTCCCTGCAGGATACAAGAGGGGTACACACCTGGAAAGGGGAAGGTGTGAGACCAGTGTGGATAATCAGATTTGAGTAACTCGGAGCCTCCACTTGGCCATGTCCCAGGGCTGAGCAGAGAGGAATACAGGAAGACTGAGGGGCTGGAAAGCTGGAAGCAAAATGAGTGCAGGCGTAAGAAACCGGTGGGCAAGGTCCCTCACCCAGCCCGTGCGCGGAGCATGTGTGCAGGAGCGCCCCCTCCAGGCAGCCTGCCGCGTTGCTACAGTTGTGGCTGGCGGGCTCCAAGGAAACGGACAGGACCCTGGCAACACGAGGCTTTTGTTAGCAGATTTTCCTTCCTCGTTGTGTTTCTCTTCATCTGATGTTCAAATTGGTAACAACTTAGATTAAATGTGTTAGGAGCGTGATGTACAGGAAGACGTCTAAATGTAAATCTTCCGTATAATTGTATTTCTATACGTAGTACCTCATTTATCTTCTCGGGGGCCCTGTGAAAAGGGGCTGATAATCATTATCCTCACTCTTTAGGTGACAGAGAGATCTAAGGGTTAGGTGACATCTTTGCCTCACCCACTGAGCGTGCACCCAGCTCCCACACCCCAGCCAAATCCAGCCCCCCCCACCCCAACCTGTTTGCCAGCCGCATCCCTCCACCCCAGAGAAGTGCCACCCCTGACCTGGCTGGGGCTCCCTTCCCTGGGTGAGATTGGCTTTGGTCCCTCTGGGTGGTAATGACTCTGCCTGCCCCGGGGAGCCCCAGAATCGACCCCTTCACTAGCTGATTTGGGAGGGAGGCTGCAAGGACTCCGCTGAGAGGCTGGGACAGAGCGGTAGGTTGGCAGGGAACACTGCTGTCCCCTTCCCATCTCACCAGGTAGTCAGCCCTGAGGGTCCTTTCCTAGGTAGCACCAAAGTCTGGCTTCAAAAATAGCCCTTTTGGCTTCCATTTTCTTAAAATCACAAGCTTTCTTTATGGTTTCTGCCATCTCTCACTTCCAGATTTAGCAAAATGTAAAACTGGTAACATTGCATCCGAGAAGTAAATCGCACACGTTTTCTTCTTGGGCCTGTGGAGATCCCATAAACCTGCTGAATGGCCTCCCCGCTGGGCCCTTCCGTGATTTTTAAGGCTCTCTGGGGATTTCTCTTTTCTTCCTCCCATTCTCCGTGTTCTTGTTTATTTTTCTCTTTGCTGGGAGATTCTGTCTCATCTTTATCTCCTGCCTTATCAAGGACACTCCCCCGTCCACACGGCTTTCCCTTTCTTATTTATTATCCCAGCTAGTCCTGGGGCTTGGGCAATCTGGGATGTGATGTTCATCTAGTCATCATTTATACCCAGTCTAATTCTGAAACGGATTTGAGCCAAATTCTCAGTATGAGTCAGAAATAACAGAACAACAAACAAGAATAAAAATGCAGAAAGCATGTCGTTAGCGCTCAGGAAGGCCAGGTACTGGGAAATCTCGCCTCAGGTTTGTTCTGCACTCGAGCACAGAACTTAGCTTTGAGTTGCCTGGCCTCCAAAGCAAAAAGGGAAACATGCATTATAAAGCTCTCATTATCTAATTTAAACAAACACACACACAAAACCCACATAATCTTCACCAAAAAAGTGTTCACAAAAGGGTCTTTTCTGACTTGGGCAAGTTCAGTCCAGGGCTGATGCCCTAAGACCTTTCTGATCATCGGAATCACTGGAGAAGTTTTAAAAACAATCTATAACCAAGTCTAGGGTTATGTCTAGGAAAATGATTGAACTGTGCTCAGAGTAGCCAGGGTCTCCTCGTGTCACATGGTCACATCTGTAACAAAATATTCATTATATAGATGTGAGTATAGGAATCATTACCTTTTCCTACTTTAGCTGATCTTAAAGTTCATATAGCCCAGCCTCCTCACTTAGCTGATGAACCGAAGCTCCTCCCTGTTCAGCGCCTCACTCAGTGCCACACCGGTCTTTGGAGAAGTGAAATAATAATAACTAAGTTCATGAACTTGACATTCTCACAGCCTTGGGATCAAACCCCAGCTCTGCCCCAACAGCTATAGTACCCTATATAAGTTACTGAATCTTGCTAAGTCTCAGTTTGCTCATCTGTAAAATAGGGATGCTAATAAGTACCTCCCAAGAATTTTTTTAAATAATTAAATGAAATATATTATTTAATAAAAAGCTTTGGCACAGAGCCTGGAACACTGTAAGGACTCAAGAAATGGTGGATGCTCCAAAATTCTGAAAATTCTGATGATGGTAAGATTATGATAATGGAAGATCTAGGTGAAAACTTGAGGTGGCCTGATATCTACTGTAGCCCTCTTTCTAGCCCTGTTCTGACAGTATTTTTGTCTAAAATTATACTGATCTGAAGGACATCCTTTAGAACTAAGCTATGCAATAGGGTAGCTGCTAACCACATGTGGCTATTTAAAGCTAAATGAATTAAAATGGAATAAAATTAGAATTTTAGCAACTTGATTGCATTACCCACATTCTAAGTGCTCAGCAGCCATGCATGGCTTGTGGCTGTGATACAGAACATTTCGAACATAGCAGAATGTTTTATTGGAAGCTGCCTTCGTGGCTTGTTCCCCCCTGACTTCCTATGTCAGTATTTTTGTTATTTATTTATTTCCAAATATTATACTATCATTTTAAGCTAGAAGAAGAGATTCTCTGGACTCTTAACTTTACTGGTGAGTCCCACAGAGCCTCAAGGATACGCAGAGCCCACTACACAACACGCTTCTGACTCAGAGCATGCTTCATTCCATGGTGGCCCACGAGGCCCGGAATCAGCTGCCACAAGTCTGTGTTTTGACAAGTAGGGTTCTGATTGATCAGGGCTGGAGTATGAATTAATCCACCCTGTCATACTGCCTAATGCAGGGTAATGTGAGTTTAAAGGGTTGGTTACGAGAGAACTAGAATATCATCTCCTCAGAGCCACAGCCCAGTGGCAGAGACACCAAGGACAGCCCAGGGAAGCTCTAGACCATGCTCAGCCTCTCCTTTTTATGCCTTTTACTTGCATGGAAGAAAGAGATTCTGCATTGGGGTTGTAAAATTTATCCACGGAATATTATTCAGCCACGAGAAAGAAGGAAATCCTGCCATTTGCAGCAACATGGGTGAATTTGAGGGCTTTATGCTAAGGAAATAAGTCAGACAGAGAAAGGCAAGTACTGCATGATCTCTCTTATGTGTGGAATCTGAAAAAGCTGAACTCAGAGGAGAGTGGAACGGTGGTTGCTGTGAGCTGGGGTTGGGGGAATGGGGAGGTGTTGATGAAAGGCTACAAACTCCCAGCTGTAAGATGAATAAGTTTTAGGGATCTAATGTATGGATGGGGTCTACAGTTAACCATACTGTATTATATGCTTGGAAGTTGCTAAGAAAGTAGATCTTAAACGTTCATCTCCCCACAGAAAGGAAAGGGGAATGATGTGGGGTGGCTGAGATGCTAACTAGCCCTATGTGGTGATCACCCTGCACTATGTCAGCGCATCAGATCATCACAGCCTACACCTCACACTTACACATGCTGTGTCACTTATATCTTAAACCTGCGGGGAAAGAGCTAAAATAAAATAAAATTGATCTGTTCATTTCAAATTTCAAATATTTCTTTGCAAGAGGACTTTTGCAAGGATGAAGACTCTGAGATCTATTTCTGACTCCGAGAGCATCTGTACTGTTGTTTTTATTGGGGATGAGCTGAAAGCCATTGCCAGGAAATCTTCACAAGGTTGACGAACAAACGCAACTTCTATGGCATAGTTTATACCTGTAAAAGAGCAAACAAGTAATTGTAACAAATATTTTAATAAGTGTAGTTTCATGGGACAGATATATTCTCAGGGTTCCAAGTTCACAGTCTTTAAAAAATATCTATTTGTTGTTGTGGTTAATGCTAAACAGAAAGAAACTCAAATTCATGAGTTTTAGTGACACAATAAAGGGAAAAGAGAGATTTAACTTAAATGTCATGAAAACTAATATGAGTGTCACTTAGAATTAGATTTGGCTACGAATGACAGAAAACCCAGAGAGCAGGTGTTTAAACAAGATAGGAGTTAATTTCTTATGTAAACAGAGCCTGGGAGGAAGAATCCAGAGCCAGTATGGCCACTTCAGCGATCGTCAGAAATCCAGGTCCTTCTTGTATCTTTTTGCTCTGCCGTCATCACCATGTGGCCTCCACCTCATGGTCCAGTTTTGCTGCTTGAGCACCAGCCATGGTGTCTACCTTCTTGCCAGCAGAATGGAAGACCAGAGACAGTTGGGCCACTTCCTTTTAGGGACCTTCCTAGAAGTCTTACAAGAAACTTCTGTTTATATCATCATAAGAACCAATGTAAGGGAGGCTGAAAAATGTATTCTAGGTGGGCATAAGCCCAGATAAAGATTGGGGAGGGTTATTACTAAGGAAGGAGAGGATGCCGCTTATAGAGGGACACCCAGAGTCTCTTTCTAAACAAACGGTTATGGCGAACCCATTGTTTTACATTCCCAGAGGTATTTTTGTCAGTCCATTCTCGATGTATCTTTCAAATACTTTTCTAATTTTGGGTTTTTCAACTGTAATTCTAAGGAAAAAGTAAAGTATTAGGAATTTATAGTTTTATTCGGGAAGTTACAGGCCCTGTATGATTCTTCCCTTGTCTCTCTCCAGTGTTATCTCCTACCAGTCCACTTCCCTCCATGGCTGTCTCTCCTCCATCTCAGCCCCAGCCACACCAAGCTGAATTCTTCCCGAGCACTATGCCCCCACCTGCCTCCGGGCCTTTGCACATGCTGCAGCCTCTACCTGGGGATGACAGAATGCATAGCTACTAGCCCTGGCTCTGGGTCCAACTGCTTACGTGTTCCCAGGGCTGCTGCTTATAACTGTGTACCCTTAGGCAGGTTACATAACCTTTCTGTGTCTGTTTCATTACCCATAGAATGAAGATCATAACAACACTTACTTTATGGCTTTTGTCATCATCAAATGGCCCAATGAAAGAAAATGTTCAGAGTCATGCGTAGTATGTAACGAGTCCTCGATAACAGCTAATGTTATTGAGCATTTACTATGTGCTAAGCACCTTACAGAGATTCTCTCACTTAATCTTCACAGCAACCCTGTTGGGTGGCCTTACTATTATTTCTCCTGTTTTACGTATAAGGAAACTGAAGCACAGAGAAGTTAAGGAACTTACCCAAGGTCCCACAGCTAGCAAGTGATGGAGCCTGGGCTCAAATGCAGAGCCCTCCGTCTTCAGGGTGCACGCCCTTTCCCCCACAGCACTGGGTTCGAAGGCATAGTGTGTTTTCTTTGTAAGGCCGTCTGTTACCTTTTGCAGACTTTTATGATAATCCTTTTGGAGGCAGGCGCAGGCCCAGATGACCTCCGGGAGCCCATCCCTGACTTTTGCCTCTTGGCCCTGCCCAGGCCAGGCCCTGCCCTTTCAGGCTTCTTGAGCTACTGCTCCCAGGATATGAAGCTGTGCAGCCTCTGCCACCTCCTGGATGTTTCTCTTTTGTGCCCAAGGCTGCAAGGAAGGTTCTGCTGCAGCTTGAACAGAGCCTGTGGCTTCTGAAGCCACCGCTCCCCTCCCAGGGCCATTTATATCCTGGGCGGCATCACCATCCACCCACTGGAGATCAGGTTCCCACCACAGAAGCCTCTGTACCCCGAGCCAGACCCGGTTGGGGTGCAGCCAGTGGCACGGAGGGGAGAGGTGCAGGCTGGTCTTCCGATCCCTGCATGACATGTGAGCAAGGACCTCAGGCCTGCCAACCATCCTGCAGCTCCGAGCTAGCATTCTCCAGACCTGAGTCCCAGCCTTTGGTAAGAATCAGAAACCCTGCAGAGAATGAACTAGATGCAGATGCTAAGTGTAATAGGCTGCCTAATGTCCTGTAAAGATCCCAGGTCCTGATTCCTGACACCTATAAGTGTTATTTTATAAAGAAAGGAATCTTTGTGGATGTGATTCAGTTAAGGGCCTTGACAGGGAGAGACTCTCCTGGGTTATCTGGGTGGGCCCTAAATCCAATCACAAGTGTCCTTATAAGAGAGAGGGAGAGGGAGATTTGGCACACACAGAAAAGGAAGAGATGATATAAACACAGAGGCAGCGATTAGAGTGATGTAGCCACAAGCCAGGGAATGCAAGCAACCACCAAAAGCGGAAAGAGTCAAACAGGCTCTTTCTACATCCCGTGGAAAGAGCACAGCCCTGCGGGCACCTTGATTATGCACTTCCAGCCTCCAGCACTGTGGGATTTCCAGTTTCTGTTGTTTTAAGCCACCACATTTGTGGTAGTTTGTTTCAGCAGCCACAGGAAACTAACACGCCCAGCAAATAGGCGGGAAGCCAGGAATATGTATTTTAACTTGTTCCCCAGGTGATTTTTGAGCCCCCGCCCCCCCAAAGTGGAGAACTAGATGGAGAACCTAGACGGAAACTCCGGGGGGACTGGATTCTTACAGTC
This sequence comes from Miniopterus schreibersii, assembly GCF_964146895.1. Lineage (NCBI taxonomy): Eukaryota > Metazoa > Chordata > Mammalia > Chiroptera > Miniopteridae > Miniopterus > Miniopterus schreibersii. The sequence continues at coordinate 177,220,809 of NC_138102.1, forward strand.
CATCGCTGTGCTCCTCTGCTATTCAAATCCTGAGAGGTGGAAGCATGTTGAATGCCTGGGCGCTGATGGGGAAGCACAGAGGAGGTGGGTGAGGCTGTCGTGGGATTCGGGGAGGTGAGCGACGGAGTCTTCAGGGAGGGGGAAGAAGGTCACAGGAGGGAGGAGATGTGATGGCAGCTGTCTGCCCGCAGGGAGGACCTTGTGATTACTCGTGTATCATTGTTCCGCCTGCACCTGCTTGTGCCTCAGGCTCCATTCATTTACAGCCCTCCAGCCCTCCAAGTCACCTTCTCCAGAGTGTGTGAGCAGAAAGCCGGAGAAGGTTCCCTGGGCAGTTACATGCACCTGCTGGCGCGATTAGCAGAAGTCACCACCTCACCCAGGACCCCTTGGTACTTGCAGAGAATTTACATAATCACGCATTAACGGGGCTGACTGTCGCCCTGCAAGGGCCTGGTCCTTTTGGGATGAAATGGCTTCCTCTTTCCTAAAAGCACCGACTGTGCCCATGATGCCGTTTGAGGGCTCCCAGCCGGCGTGTCTGCACGCAAGGGATGTCGGGCAGTGGTTCTCTGTGACCCAGCCCCAAGCTGCCTCCCTTCCCCTACCAGTGTGTAGGATGGTGAAGGGGCGGAATCACTGCAAACAGTTGAGTCCTGTGGCACCCACTGCAGGGTGTATTAGTCAGGGCTCTCCAGAGAAGCAGAACCAGCAGGATGTGTGTGTGACCGAAGCTCAACTCTGAAGGCAGTTTGCTGACAGAATTCCCTGTTCTTCACAAGTCAGACTTTTTTCTCTTAAGACCTCCAGCTGATTGGGTCGGGCCCACCCACCTTATGGAGGTATAATCTGCTTACTCAGAGTCCACCTTCAAATGTTAATCTCATCTATTAAAAAAAAATTTAAAAAGGCCTTTGCAGCAACATCCAGGCTAGTGTTGGATCACATATCTGGGTATGGTGGCCTAGCCAAGTTGATATAGAATATTAACCATCACAAGGTGTATTTTTTTAAGCATTTGCATTCCCAGGATGATGCTAACAGCTGTCATGAATACAAAATACCTATCAGACAATGGGATGGGTTCCGAATAAACTCCCCAAGACTGGCAGATTCTGTTTCATAAGATTGTTGGAAGACTAAAGGAAAATCCAGGTGGGAGCCAGGACCCACTTCCCATGATAAAAGCTGAAATCACCAGACACTTGCTGGCCCCGCCTCCCTTGCAGCTTGGCACACGCTGTGAACTAGGCTCAGCCAACCCAACACATTATACAACTTTAATCATGAAGTCCAGGTACAAGCAGGCTCCTCTGTTGTCTCCTGAGCCTCTAAGTGCTCTTGCAGCTCTCTCACTTCTGGCCTCACTTTCTCCCCCTTAAACATGATAATAGAATTCAGCTTCCCTGGTTTCTGGCTTGAGTCATAATACTCACTACAGCCTGGTTACTCAAGATGTGGTCCCTAGACTGGCACTTCATCATTGCCTGGGAGCTTGTTAGAAATGCAGAATCTCAGGCCCCACTCCAGACCCACTGAATCAGAATCTGCATTTTAACAAGATCCCAGGTGACTCATATGCACATCCATGTTCCAGAAGCACTGACCTAGAACACAGCCCTTGGCTCCTCGGGCTCCAGGCTGTCTGCAAGAACCACCCCCACAGGCAACCTGACCACACTTTGCACAATAGGTCTGTCACTATAGTAACCAGCATGGCCACCTCTGACCTCTGCCATCTTCCTTGCTCGGGTGCCCGCAGATACAATGAGATTACAGTGAGCATTGCTATAGAAACTAGCACTGGAGATGGTCTACTATCAATTTCACTGCTTTTCCTTCACTCTCTGTATCTCTGGAGTTATGAGCTTTCTAAACCACAGTAAAACATATAAATTCCTCTCTGGTGTACAAAAGACTCCACAAATAACAAAGATGAAAAGTCAGGGCCACACAATTTATAAAGTAAAGGCATAGCAACTACAGAGGTTTGCTTTGATTTGAAAAGAGATGACAGTGTCCTCCGTCCAGCAGAGACAAGGTTGGGTGATGCTGGAAACAACGCTGGTGATGTTGATAACAGCTACCACTGACTGAGCCCTTTCTTGGTACCAGGCGCCAGGCTTTGTATGTTATCCCATTTGATTCTTGCAATAAATCTCTGTATTAGTTTCCTGTGCTGCTGTAAAAAAAGTTACCACAAACAGGGAGGCTTAAAACAACACATTTATTATCTTACGGTTCTGGGAGTCAGAAGTACAGAATCAGACTCACCGGGCTAAAGCTCAGTGTCAGCGGGGCTGGTTCCGCCTGGAGGCTGCAGGGGAGAATCTGTTTTCTTGCCCCTGTTGTCACACCTCCTACTCCCTCCTTTGACCTTCCCGCCTCCCTCTTCCAAGAACTCTTGTGATCGCACTTAGGGCCCACCTAAGTAATTCAAAGTAGTCTTTTCTCAAAATCCTTAACTTTATCACATGTGCTAAGTAATTTTGCCAGATAAGGTAACATGCATAGGTTCTAGGGACTAGGATTTGGGGGCCATCATTTTCAGCCAACCACACCCTTTGAAGTAGGTACTGTTATTATCCCACTTTCCAGATGAGAGAACTGAGGCATGACAATTGAAATACCTTGTCACGGTCACACAGCTAGAAGGTGGAGCCATAATCCCAATCTTGGTCAGTTTCTCTAAAGCCAGAGCTTCTAACCTCTGCACTGTGCGGCCTCCAGATGGCTTTGAATTCATCCACGGTTGTCACCCAGTTAAAGGAAGGGAGGGAACCAAACACTATCAGTTCTCTAAAAAGTTTGAGCTTCCAACTAAAGCTTCTCCACCACAGACTAAACCCTTAAGGGCAGGCAGGACATAAGTGAAACCACAGGTGCATTAGTCTGCCACAGTGATCCTTCCTCACACATATCCTCGCCACCCCATGTGCCCTGAAGGGACGAATAGGGTATGATGCATGTGAACGCCTTGGTGATGTGTGAAGGCTTTTTCTGCCTCAGGGCCTTTGCACAGTCTGTTACTGCTGCCTGGAATGTCCATCCTTCTACATACACATTCACATCTTAGAGGTTTGGTCACCTCCTCAGAGAGGCCTTCCCACCTCAAGTTCATTATTCATTTATGTATTTTCTGTGGCTGCTTTCTCACTACAATGGCAGAGTGGAGTAGCTGCAACAGAGATAGTATGGCCCTCAATCCTGACATATTTACTATCTGGCCTTTTACAGAAAATGTGTGCCAACCCCTGACATAGACCATCTGATCCAAATCCACCCACTTTACAGATGAAGTCACTGAGAGGCAAACATTTACAGACCAGAGCCAGAGTCCCACCGTGAGTCCAGATTCAGGATTGGAATTCAGTTCTGCAGAATCCCATGCCATGCTTCCCCCACGTATCATACCATCCTCTTTAGCACCCAGCTCCTTCCCGACCAGCGATGGTCACCCTCATCAGCAGCTCTGTCCTCGTGTTCAGAAAGGCCCCGCTGTGTATGTTCTCAGTCTCCTACTCGCATCTGGGCCCAATGACCTTCCTGAGCTCACATGTTCCCTTGACCCTGCAAGAAGCCATCTAGGCTTTTTCTTCCCTTCTGGAGCCTCTGGTCCCACCCCACAGGCCTTCTCTTCCAACACCATAGCAAAGATTTCAATGGCCACTGCCCTGCTTAAGTTGGTCATGCCCCCCTCTGTTCACCGCAGGCCACCTGGTCACTGGCTATCAAACCCGAATTTCCAGAGGAGCTTATTTAGAATGCAGGTGCCAGGGCCTTGGCAATTTTCATACACTGGTCCCATGACTCTGATGTTAAAACAACCTAAAAAACCGCTTCATTAAGCCGTGAGCTCCCCTAGGTTTTAGTCACTACAGGCAACTTCAGAACAAAGTCCGCAGCTGGTGGAACAAAGTCCTCTTACAAAATCTCTAAGGGGAATGCAGTCTTTCCCCCTCGGCATTCACCTTAACTCAAGGCCTAGAATTCTTTCCCATATCGCCAGTTCCTCCAGAAGAAACATCACAAGCCATACTACTTTTCCCCCTCCGAGTAGACAAGATAAGATTTTTAAGTGAGTTGCAGGCAAAGAGTCTATGAGCTTAGAAACTGTTGAGGTCAGAGTGACGAAAAGAAGGCAATGTTGAAAGGTGAGAATAGGTACACAGAAAATTCCAGAAGAGGCTGGAGTCCTGGGGATCCAGGTTTCTTACTCTGGTGCTCGCCAGCCGTCCTGGTCAAGGTGATGCTTTGCAGGCAGCAGAGCCTCTTTCTGGCCTTCGGGATGGCGTTCATCCCGAGCTGGCTGCTTGCCTTGGGCCTTGGCACCTCACATGAAAGTCAGCAGCCAAGGGCGATCTGTGATGGAGTCACAGCCCCAGGGACTGGAGTCATGGGCTGTGCCTCAGGGGCACTGAGCAAAGGGGTGGGGGTTGGGGGGGGCTGCCTCTGCCAAACAACCCAGGGGAGTTCCCTCTGAGCACGCGAGCACGCGGGGCTGGTTTCAGCAGTGACCGAGACGTGGTGCCAAAAATAAGTCCTGCTCACCTGAGACAGTAGGCTCCAATTCCATTTCAATCCAGTGTGTGTTTATTGAGTGCCTGATTCAGTTGAGGTGATGGAGAGGATGAGGGGATGAGGGCGACAGCCTGAGCCGCAGGCCAGTTCAGGCAGAAATAACCTAGGAATCTACCCCACAGGTCCCTGGGTCCAGAAACTCAATTGTTATCCATTTCACCCAGTAAAAAAAATGGGTAAATCTTAGTCTGGTTCATGAACAAATATTTATTAAGTGCTTACAGCCTGCCAGTCACTGTCCTGGGGCTGGGGCTGGATCCGTGAACTGAGCAGTCCCAGGTCCCTGCCCCATGGAGTCGACATTCTAATGGGGCATCTGCAAGGCCATCGGGTCAGGCCAGTGCAGTGAGTCTACCATGGGAAGGGTCCAAGTGCAGTGGACTCATCAGGAGAAATGTGGAGAGAGAGGTGGGATTTGAATTCTGGTTTGAAGGTTAAGTGGGGTGTAAATTTTGAAAGCGCTTGGAGGCCTTTCAGACGGGGGTCTGAGCTGCACAGGCAGGACTGGACATGGCATGCCATCCAGGGTCTATGGCCAGATCAGCTCCCCTGGGGTAGCAGGTGGATGCTGGGTAGCAGGGTGCGCTGGGAAGTTGGACAAAAGGATGTCGCTATCATATGGGGCTACGGCACATGGGCCACGCAGTCCAATGACTTGGGTCTGACTCCCGGCTCTCTCCTCTCACCCTCCAATCCAGAGCATGCTACTGAACCTCAATACACTTCATTATCTTAATCTAGAACACAGGCATAACCATAACCAGCTCATAGGTTGGTTCTAAGCATTTAAATGAGATCATGAATGAGATTAACTGAGATGATTGATAAAAAAAAAAAAAAAAAAAAGGCTTAGCTGTTTAATATTATCAACATTGGACAAATAGGCCTGAACTCCAGGAAAACTGGAACCTGCTGCCAAAAACTTGTTGGGAAGCTCATGATGTCTGCATACGGTGAGGAGTTTGCTGCCTTGTAAACCCTTCTGTGTACCACCCTCGCCCCCGTGGCAGCCGTGCTGGACTGGGTGGCAGCACCAGGGCTAGGATGGGGCAAGAGAGGCACCTAGAATGTATTTGCCTGGCCTGCCCGCCTTAAATTTTGCACCCTCGGCGCCCCACTTCCCTCACCCTAGTCCCAGCCCCGCTGAGTGGTAAGATACCTTCTTGATCTACACAGTGTGTTGCTCAGTGTGGTCCTTGGTCTGCCTAAATCAGTATCATAGAGGCTGCTTATTAAAATTCTATTCCTGGACCCTACACAATTAACATTTCTGGAGATAAGGCCGGGAATGTGCACTTTAACTTACATACACACACACTCACACTCACACACGGGTGATTCCAAAGCCCTCTATCAATACTTCAGAGCATAAGTTCTTCTAGTGTGGCCCCCAGCCCAGCAGTATTAGCATCACACAGGAGCTTAAGAATGTAAATTTTTGGCTATCTCCCCTGACCTAGGGAATCCAACACTCTAGGGGTGGGGCCCAGCAATTTATATTTTAATAAGCCTTCCAGATAATTCGGATGCACATTCAGTTCACCTGGGGGAGGTTTTAAAAACTACCAATTCAATCAGAGCCCTGCCCTGGTGACTTAGTTGGTTGAAGTGTCCTCCGGTACACCAAAAGGTTTTGGGTTCAATTCTTGGTCAGGGCACATACATAGATTTTAGGTTCGGTCCCATTTGGGCATGTATGGGAGGCAACCGATAGGTGTTTTTCTCTCACATTGATTTCTCTCTCTCTCTCCCCCTTTCTCTCTAAAATCAAACATATTCTCAGGTGAGGAAATCAGAGCCCCTGCAATAGGACTCGGATATCAGTATTTTCCAAAAGCCCCGCGGCTCCCAGCCCTAGTCATCCTAATGTGGACAGGGTTTATAACAATCAGCAGAAGAAATGGGAAGATGGCACAGATGTATTACACTTAGGAAATTGCAGTTCAGGCACAGGCACTGCCTCAGTTAATTCTTGCAATAAGCTGGACGCCCTGCTGCGATCCCATTAGCAGGTGAGGAGCCGAGGCTCCCGCAGCTTCAGGGGTGTGTGGCCAAGCCCCCCTCCCGCCCCGCTTCGCTGGCTGTGCCCAGCGGCTGCCTGCTGACTTGGCTCTCTTTGCGCCTTTCCCAGGTGCTAAAGCCTGTTGGCAGCCTGGGGCTTGGGCACAGCACCAGCGGGATGACAGGCAGCCGGCTGGGGATGGGGAGGGAGAGCCGAGGACGCCTCAACATTGGGCGCAGAATAGGGAGCCCCAAGTACCAGTAACCCCAGGCGTTGGGGGGGAGGGGGTTCTGCTGAGCACCAGACCCTGTGCTTGGTGCTTTAAGTGAGTCATCTCCTTCTGTGCACATGATCTCTGAGGGAGATAACACTCCCCGAATCGTCCCATCTCACCCTTCCACAGTCACTTTACCCCGGCTTTCCGGATGAGGAAACTGAGGCCCAAAGGCTCGGGAGAGCCTGCCCCGGAGTCACCAGAGCGGTCGGGATGTCTCCAGAGGCTCTCCCACTACTCGGGAATTCAGAGGCAGGGCTCCAGGGGGAAAGCGGGGTGGGGTGGGGGCGGGGGGCGCCGAGCCCGCGCCCCCGCCGTCGCCGTGGCGCTCACACCTCTCCCGGTCCCTCCCCGCTGCAGGCCCTTCCTCGTGCTGCCGCCGCTGATGGAGTGGATCCGGGTGGCCGTGGCGCACGCCGGCCACCGCCGCAGCTTCTCCATGGACAGCGACGACGTCCGCCAGGCGGCCCGGCTGCTGCTGCCCGGCGTGGACTGCGAGCCCCGCCAGCTCAGGTAGGGCCGCTGGGCGCAGGGGCGCAGGGGGCGCCCTCCCGGCCCCGCCAGCGCGCGGCCCGCCCCGCGCCAGCCCCGGGCGCCCCGCTCCTTGCGCCCGCCGCTCCGGCGCGAGCCCCGCGGGGCGCTGGCGCGGCAGCAGGTCGCCGCTGGGACGGAGGCTCCGGGCTTAAACCGCAGGCTGGCTTGACAGTGCCGGTCCCTCGAGGCCGGGGAGGGCGGCCAGGAGCAAGGCTTTGTGGGAGCGCGCTGATTCTTCGATTGCAAGATCCCGTGTGCCCTGATTCTAGCCGTGCGCTCCCGGCCTCCCTGCCTCCCTGCCTCCCTCTCTCCCTCTCTCCCTCTCTCCCTGCCCCCCTGCCTCCCTCTCTCCCTCTCTCCCTGCCTCCCTCTCTCCCTGCCTCCCTGCCTCCCTCTCTCCCTCTCTCCCTGCCCCCCTGCCTCCCTCTCTCCCTCTCTCCCTGCCTCCCTCTCTCCCTGCCTCCCTCTCTCCCTCTCTCCCTGCCTCCCTGCCTCCCTCTCTCCCTCTCTCCCTGCCTCCCTCTCTCCCTGCCTCCCTGCCTCCCTCTCTCCCTGCCTCCCTGCCTCCCTCTCTCCCTGCCTCCCTCTCTCCCTCTCTCCCTGCCCCCCTGCCTCCCTCTCTCCCTCTCTCCCTGCCCCCCTGCCTCCCTCTCTCCCTGCCTCCCTGCCTCCCTCTCTCCCTGCCCCCCTGCCTCCCTCTCTCCCTCTCTCCCTGCCCCCCTGCCTCCCTCTCTCCCTGCCTCCCTGCCTCCCTCTCTCCCTGCCTCCCTGCCTCCCGGTCTCCCTGCCTCCTGGTCTCCTGGTCTCCCGGTCTCCCTGTCTCCCTGCCTCCCTGCCTCCCAGTCTCCCTGCCTCCTGGTCTCCCGGTCTCCCAGCCTCCCTGCCTCCCTGCCTCCCTGCCTCCCTGCCTCCCTCTCTCCCTGTCTCCACAAGAAGTCAGCGATGGGCCTTCCTATAGCTTTCTAACAAAACCTTGCAGAGGGCAATTTCTAGCTGGGCAAGAGGGCACCTCTGCTTTCTCACGGGCGTGAGAATGGAGTGACTTTCTATGGATCAGGCCTGTATCCAGGTCTCCCCTCCAGCCGGATGGGAATTATTTATGGCGCCTCATTTTTGTCCAAACGAAATAAAACAACAAGTTACTCAGCTGAGTCAAAACCTGGCTCCAAATGCAAAAGGTACAGAAACTCAGAGGGGTGAGTGTGCACTTTCCTGACTCCCTGTGCTGTTTGTGCTGTGGTGGCCCTTGTCACCATTTTCAAATCCCCACTGAGAAACTGCCCTTCCTTTAAAGTTCATCTGGCCCAATCATGTGGGCAGGCTGTAGAGATTTCTGCCCTTCCAGGATGTGACTGGGGTCTGCAAGGACATGGAGGGTGTACAGTATAAAACATATAGTCCACTGACGGCCCAGAGGTGCCCCTCAGCCTATAAACATGAGTGCTGGTCCAGGCCATCATTGCTGGCATTTACTGAATGCTTACCATGTGCTGGGCACTGTTCTGAGTGCTTTACAAAGATTAATTAATATCTACTATTCCCCAAACCCTGTGAGGGACCGTGAAGCCCACTTTACAGATAAGGAAACTCGGGCACAGGTTAAGTAACACCCAGTGTCACATGACTAGTAAGTAGTGGAGCCAGGATATGAGTTCAGCCAGTGCTGGGCTCATAGTTTTAACCATTGCGTTTACTACCCTCAGGTTTCTGTCTAGGCAGTTTCTGGCTGTGCCACCATTCCTTACACCTTGCCACCTAGAATAACAGCAGGTCTCAGGGAAAGGCTGGGAAGCAGCCGTTTATTGAGCACCTACTATGTGAATTTACCCATTGCAACAAGAGATTTGTATTCGTTACTTGTGTCCTTGAATCCCCGAAGTAGCCTCCGGAGGTTAGTGTAATCTTCCCATCTTACAAATTAGGAAGCTGTTGGTGGGATAGCTTGTAAGTGGAGGTGCCAGGGATAAGGTCCTAGTGGCTCATGATCCAAAGCCCATCCCCTGCCCACCTGACTCTCCTGTCTCCTGTTGATCCTGGGCGTGGCATTCAACCTGCAGTCTCACTCCCACCACCCTTGCTCACTGCCCCAGCTCTAACCCAGATGACCTTGAGACTCCAGCTGTCCTCCTTACAGCAAGCCCAGGGCTGGTGGGTGGCAGGAAAAGTAAAATGTTTTCTTAACTCTTGCTGACAAAGCACTTCTTGTTTTTCATGCTCTCAGGAGATGCAGTGGCTTAAAGGTTAGGAGCCTGGACTCCAGAGTCTCATTGCCTAGGTCCAAATCACACCGCCATAGTTAATTAGCTGTACAACCTCAGGCAAGCTAGTTAACCTCCCTGGACCTTAGTTTCCCCGCCTGATACATTGACATAATAGCAGCTCCCCTTGGAGTTTGGTGCAAGCACGAAGTGGGGCCATGAGCAGGAAGCACCTACACAGACAATGCTGGAAAGGGCATAAGTGCTCACAGCCTGGTCTTCGCTGATAGCCAGCCCTGCCCCAAGTCTATGTCCCTGACATCGTAGTGAAGGCTCATACCTAGGTGTTGCTTTATATTCTTAAAGGCTTTTAACACCTTCTCATGTGAGCCTCCTAAACAAGCACTGTTGTTATCCAAGAAAGTAGTACTTCCATTTTACAGAGGGAAAAATCAAGGTCCAGCAAGGTTAGGTAACTCTCCCAATGTCACACAGATATGAAGTGACGGGGTTAGGAGCTGTGTATTTCGAACCCAGACATCCAGAGATATAACCCATTTTTCTGGTCCCCTCCTAGACCTAGTCTCAGCCCCCTTGAGGATGCTGATAACCCTCTTCCAGATGCTTCTGATCCTTCAGTGGCCACTGTCCATCTCTAGGCCCCTCCTCCAACACGGAGCTTTTCCTGCATGGCCTAGTGCTCAGGTGTGTGCCATTCTGACAGTCACACCAAGGAGCTCAGTTTCAGCATTGTCCATTGTCCAGTTTGAGGCTCAGCCCCAGTGTCCGGGCGTGAGTGTGATCTCCTGGCAGCCCACGGTGCACCCACTCAGAGCAGGGAGACAAAGGAAGTCCGTTCCATGAGAGCCTCTAAGCTATTTTTGATCACTTATCTCTCAATTCTTGACTCATTTGTCTCCGGAGGGATGATTTGTGTGTAGAAAATATACTAATTGATTGTTCCAGTTTAATTTCCAAGTTCAGAAATCATTTTCAAAGAGAAACTAGAATATAGTATTTAATTAGCTTTCCTGAATAATAAATATAAACTTAAAGTTTCATTGACAGCACATGAAAGGATGAATGAGGGTTTTTTTTTAAGAGTACCTATTTTTTCAGTCTAGGCTACATATAGATACATCTGTACATACATTTCCCAGTTTCATTTAATGCTCCTTGAAGTAGGAATTACTGTCCCCAATTTGCAGGTAACAGGATCAAAGACATTTTGTGCATTCAGATACCCTTCTTACTCTGCACCTTGCACTAACCATCTTCATGGTATTATCCCATTTTACAGGTAGGAAAGCTGAGGCTATTTGAGGTTATGGAACATGTCCAAGGTCACACAGCTCCTGGGAGGCAGATGAGGTCTAGAATGGAGGTCTGAGCGAATGGAGGTAAAAAAATAGTCTCCTTGTCTCTCAACCCTCCCAGACATTCAGCCTCTTTGAAGTTGCCAGACTGACTCCTTGGTCTGAGTCAGTCAGAGCTGAGCTCTTTCTAAGTAAACAGCCCTAGAAAAGTGGGGGTAGTTTGGCAGGAACTTGGAACTTGGTGTCGGCGGCTAGAGTGTCAGTGATGGTTAGCACATGTAATTACCTACCGGCTGGTGGACGTTTCCTTGGGGGGAGCAGCCTGGACACCAGCCAGGACAGAGCGACCAGAGTCAAGGATTCCCAGGTCTGACGCTAGTGCTGCCACTGATTTTGAGAGTGACCTTGGTCGGATGCTGCGCGATTTCTGCTTTGGTCTTTGTTGGGCTACAGTGAAGCCTCACCGTGGTGATCAGGGTTATTTAAAAGGAATACCATTTGATGCGGCTGCAGTTTGTAAGGGGTGACCCATTTTTCTTCCATAACTAGAGTATCAGATCATCTAAACGTGGGAAATTCTGCCTCCCCCCTTGTCCTTTGGGAGTGGGGGAGGGGCAGTAAAATAAGGGAAAGAACAAATAATACACTTGGCAGTGTTTGTGCTTTTTAAAAAAAATTAATTGGTTTTGAAATATTTTAGAAATACAAAGGGTAAATACTATTGTTTTTCTTGTATTTATAAGAGGCAGTTTTTCTGCTCCAAAGTGAGGCTGTGTTAAAATATTAGTGGTAAGGGATATTCCCAGGTCCTACTTTAGCTGATAAATGGCACCTACTAACAGGGTTCGGGGGTATTAGAACCATGAGCTCCCTCCAGGAAATGGTTAATCTTTCTGCAGGTGTTTCTTAAATTCAGACCAGACTTTGAGCTACCCCAGTGTGAATAGGTTTGCGGGTGGTGAGATACCAAGACTATCAGGGTGGGACTCAGGAGACCTGGGTCATTATGTTCATTCCCTCACCCTTTTGTTATATTTATTGAGCACCTACTAAGGATCAAACCCCACACTAGATGCTGTCCCCTGGGTCTGCTGCTTTCTAGAAGGTGACCTTGGGCAAGTCACTCCACCCATCTCACAGGGCTAGGCTCATCCCCTATAAAGATGGGGTGACAACTGCTTCGTGAGATTAGGAACCTCGGTGTAGAGGGTCCTGGGTGAATTTAATGAGTTGCATCACTGTTTGATCTACTTTTAACCCTTCCCAGGTCTCCTGAGCACCTTCTGAGGTTAGTGGGTTTTGCTATTTGTCCACTGAGGGGTCAAACTGGGTTCTCAGGTAAAGGTTGTGCCACAGTAGTACCTGTCCTAAAATTCTGGTTCCTCTTACATAGTCCTGCAATGACAGCTGAAAGTTTGGGTTCATTCACCAAGTATGTATGGGGTGTAATGAATGCCCCCCAGGCCCTGTGGGGGCACAGAGATACCAAGTCAGGAAAGACCCAGATGCTCCCCAGAAGGGCCACAGCATCTGGTGGCTGCCAAGTCACATAGGAGACGAGCCTTGTGCTGTCAGGGCTGCTGGTCCTTGTTCCTTAAACCAGCGATTTGCAGTTGGTGTCCTGCAAGAATTTTTAAAACATGCACTACCTATTTACAGAGCCGCTGACCTCTTTTCCCTCAGATTGTCAAATTAAAAAATGACAACAGCCAACACAACAATAGCCATTCGGTGTGAAAGAATCAAAATTATATCTTTTTTTTTTTTTTTTTTTTAGTCAGACTGGCAAAAAAATATATTTTTTGCTGTGCCACAGAATTTTAGTAATTAGTTTGTGTGCCATGAGATGAAAAGTGTTGAAAACCGCTGCTGTAAACATCTGTGGCCCTTTAGGAAGAGGTTCACCTAAATGGAGGGAATTCCAGCCCTTGGTGTTGGAAGGTGAGATGCTCTGTGTCCATTCTTTGCCTCATTAGATGGAGCCAGGTCTTGTTCTGGGCTAGGAGGAGATGGAGCCCCTGCTGAGGAGACGCAGACAATAAACAACAGTAAATAAATGAGCAGGATCATTTCACAGAGTAGGAGTTCTACAAAGAAAGTCAGAACAAGGGACGGGGTAGAGAAGAATTGAGGAGGGAGGGACAAGTTGATGGGATGTTCAGAGGGCACCTCAGGACCTGAGGGGGAAGGAACAGTGTCTCACTCCTGCTTTGGAGGCACACGTGGCGTCCTGGCCGGGGGTTTGTGGAAGAGATGGGGTGGGAGGTCTTGAGCCACATCCCTGCCAGCCATTTCCCTCGGTCACGTCCCCCTCGACCCCCGAGTTCAGACCTGGGGCTCCCTGCGCTCTCCCACAGAAGGCCACCTGCAGAGGCCACCTGGGCCTGGCAGGGCTCTGTGGGCCCTGGAAGGCGCCCAGGCCCTCCGAGTCAGAGCCGCTCTCCCCTCCCCTTGAGTGCCCTTGTCCTTGCCTGGCTGGGAACAAGTCCCACAGCTCCCCACAGCCACTCTGCTCGGGCGGGGCTGCCACAGACATGCACTTGAACCCCAGCCCCATCTTCACCCGGGCAGACGTGAAGTCCTCGCTGCAGGCCCCGCGGTGACCCCGCTGGAGCTGCTGCCTGCTGCCCCCACCCTGATGTCAGTGCATTAGTGCCTCTTGGAAGACAGGAAAAGGCCCTCTCCCTGATCCCAGGAGAGTCACTTTGGGGCTCAGCTGTCCTCCCCTAACAGGGTCAGGGACAGGCCACGGAGCCTGCTCCGCGAGGCGGCCCTGCGCTCCACAGGCCAGAGCCAAGCACCTCCTGCATGACCGACCTGCTACTATGGTTAGACTGGCTTGGAGGGCAGGCAGAGGGTTGGAGTGATTACAGAAAATAGCTGGTAAGTGCTCCAATACACGGCAGTCAAGATCTAGGCCTGGGAGAGCTAGAAATGCAAGAGGCACCACCATTCGAGCTGAATCCTGAGGAATAAACAGATTTATCAGGTAGAGAAGGCGAACAGGAGACGAAGAGGGAGGGCATTAGAAAAGTAAGTCCACACGGAGGGAACCTCCTATGCAGAGGCTTCGAGCTGGGAATGCGTGTTGGAGGAAACAAGGAATTCAAACCCAGAGCATGGAGTTCAACCAACAGGGCTCTGAGTGCGTGGGCCAGGCCCTGGCGCTGAAAGCGAGGCTAAATTCAGCCCGTGGAGGGTCTTTTATGCCATAGCAAAGAATTTTGACTCTGTCCTGCAGGAGGCCCATCACAGATTATTAAGCAGGGAATTGACGGCAGATTTGTATTTTAGAAAGAAGGCCCGGTTGTGGCATGGAAAACGGGCAGGGACGGAGCCCGGAGTCCAGAAGCTGGTGCAGGAATCGGGTGGGCGATGAGGACAGGTGACAGAGGCAGAAGCCGTGGGCCAGGGAGATGGGGAGGATGCTAGGGACACAGAGAAGGTGGAAGCAGCAGGACTGGGTGACGGGGTGAGGGAGGGCTGCGAGAGTAGGGCATGGGGAGTCAGTGTTCTAGGGGTACATGTAATTGTGTTACGTACATATGTTTAGATTAGGGGGGCACTGGATATTTTTTACCACAATTTTTTAATTGGATTTATTGGGGGCAGTTTTTTTACATGGCCCTGGTGTGTGATCAAGTGAAAAAGGTGACACAGAAGAGTGTATAAGGAGTCACCCCCGTGTGAAATAGACACGCGTGTGCTTGCCGCCCCCCCGCAGGCTGTCTCCGGGAGTGGAGCTAGGAAGCTGATAACCAGAGTTGACTCTGAGAAGGGGATTGGAGAACCGGGTGTATCCGTCTCTTAGTGCTACTCTAACAAGGTGCCACACGCCTGATGGCTCGAAACCACAGACCTTTGTTATCCTACAGTTCTGGAGGCTAGAAATTCAAAATCAAGGAGCCACACTCCCTAGGGGAGGACCCTTCCTTGACTCTTCCAGTTTCTGGTGGCCCCAGACGTCCCTTGGCTTGTGGTCACATCACTCCCATCCCTGCCTCCTTCCCATGACCTTCTTCTCTGTGTTTCAGTCCAAATGTGCATTTCTTACAAAGACACCAGTCATAGTGGATTAGGGCCCACCCTCAGGACCTCATCCTAATCTGATTATATCTCAAAGACTCCATTTCCAAATAGAGTTACATTTACAGGCATAGGGGCAGGGATGGGTTAGCATTTCAACGTATCTTTTTAGGGGACATAATTCAACCCATCGCACTGGGGACAGAGATGAGAGGGGACCTTACTTGGCGGTTGGGTTTTGTAGCATATACAAGTGATATCTATTCTCGTTACCAAATTTTATGTTAGAAAGTGACTCTGAGGTTTCGGTCTTGGGAGAATGTATAGCTAGGGATGATTTTAACAAGCGCAGGACAAGCACAGTGCGGGAGAAGTCATCATGGGTTCAGTTTTGAAAGTGTTGAGTGCAGATGCTGTCCCAGTTGGTTGTCCCTGGAAGTGAGAATCCATGTTAGGCTTCTCCATCGGAGCAGAGCTGCCAGGGAATTAAGCGCTCGCCCTGTCGTCTCATTGGAGAGGAAGCAGAGTGCAGTGGCGGGGAATACAGGTCTTCCGGCCCAGCTGCCTGGGTTCAAATCCTGGCGTGACCACTTAGCCCTGTGTGACCTTGGGCAAGTCAGTCACCTCTCTGGACCTCAGTTTCAGTGCCTGTAAAATGGGGACGATAATATGCCCACCTCATAAGGTTGGGAGAAGGATTAAGTGCAATAGTACGGTATGTAAACCAGGCAGCACCATGTAGCATGTCGTCTCTACTACTGTAGACACACTATTGTCTCAAGTAAATGCACATTATAAATTAGAGATTCTTCTTCCTCTCTGCTTCTCTGCCCCTCCCACCAAGAAGCTCAGCTCCTCCTGGTTGCCAAAAACAATAGACTCTACTTCCCGTGAGAGGGGAAAGAACTATCTTGAAGAGGTAAGGTGATAGACCCTGGGGTATGTGGTAGATGGCCCAGCTGAGGTCAGGTGCGTCCTGGCTCTTCTTCCACTGCCAGTGTGTCAGTCCCCGGGATGCTGACTGGCCTGGGGACCACTGACCCCATCCCCATGACTATAGACTTCCTCTGGATGACTCAGGTTTTATATTTTCTCTAAAGCATTAGATTTGCAAAACCATCATCAGCTGGAGTCCCAAACCATGTGCAGAGCAATTGAGTGTCCATCACCAACTGCATTTGCAACTCTAGAAGAGGTCACTAGCAAAAGGAAAGGAAAACGTGTAGACAGCAAATATGGCCCCTGATTGGCTCAAGTGAGCAGAGGTTAGAGGGCATAGACTATTCCAGAAGGAAAAGTCATAGCCTAGACTTTATCTCAGCTGGCTTCCTTCTCTCTTTACGGCTGGGGCATAAATAAGCTTCCTTGATCATGGGGCCTATCACAGAGCCTGGCACATAGTTGGGGCCCAGTGAAGATGCGTTGAATGAATGAATGAATGAATGAATGATGCAAAGGCTATTCCTAAGCGTGTTGGGGATACTGTAAGTAAATAGACTAAGACTTTTCCTGGACTGATTCAGATGCAAAAAGGCTTCAACATGGAAACACAGGCAGGTGAGATTCAGGTGTGGGACTCAGAAGAAAGGTCTTCCCTAAAGAGGCCTTTGGGGGAAATGCTAGCAAACAGGTGACTTGAAATCATGAGTGTGGATGGGATCGCCCAGGGAAGGGACTGATGAAGAGGCGTCCTCATGAGGCGAAGGAAGAGGGGTCCCAGGACAGAGAAAAGCCCAGGGAAAGTGAGGTAGCAGAAACCAAGGGGACTAAGGTGTAGAGGGGTCTCCGGAACCCAATGCTGCCACGCCAGCAGAAAAGATACCGACAGAAAAAGGCCCCCGGGCTTGGCAGTGAGGGAGCCATCAGTGCCCTTTACAGCAGCCGTTTCAACAGCCTGCTGTGGGTGGCAACCAGATTGCAGGCAGCAGACAGTTTGCCAACACTTGGAATTTGTTCTGAGCTTCCGAAGTGTTAAAAGCAAAACAGAAACACATTGTGTGCTTACAGCAACAGAGAGCTACATCTTAAATGGCATTCGGGGCTCACTTCCAAATTAGGGCTTCCCGTTCAGGCTGGCAGGCTGAGGGGGTGTCGTTTGCCACATGGGATTTGGCTTCCAGAGCAGTGGAGATTTTTTTGGGGGGGGCACACTTGAGTCTGTTAAATTTCTGCCCAAGGTATTTCCTCATCTGCCAGCAAACCTCCCAAACTCTAATTAGAAATATTAACTACACAGGAACATTATCTTCTCTTAGCAATTAGTCAGGCAACAGCACTTATGACAAAGCCACGTGCTCAAGCCGTGACAAAGGTGCTTTGGGTAACTGACAGTGAAGGAGTGGGTCCCATCCTTCAAAAGGTGCATGGTCATCACGGGTGAACTTACCTCCCGTCAGGTCATTAAACCGCCCTGTGGAAGAGTAAGGACCA
Source organism: Miniopterus schreibersii (assembly GCF_964146895.1). Lineage (NCBI taxonomy): Eukaryota > Metazoa > Chordata > Mammalia > Chiroptera > Miniopteridae > Miniopterus > Miniopterus schreibersii. The sequence continues at coordinate 177,238,170 of NC_138102.1, forward strand.
TCAGACTGGGTGATGGCCAAAGTCCCTCCTAGCTCTGAAGATTATTCCATTTGGGGGTCTGATGTCAGATATGCAAATGTAATGCCACTTTTATCTGTGGGGGAAACTGAGGTAAAAGAAATAAGTGGAGCCCCAGTCCATGCCCTCTCCTGGGTCTTACAAGATGATACCGGGAACTAAGAGTTGAGAACCTATGTGGGCCAGAACCATCCTGGGTGCGTCTCATCTCTGCTCCATTCAGCCATCCTCCAACCATTTAAAGAACTTTATTTTCCTTTTCACACCTGAGGAAACTGGGGCTCCAGGAGGCTAGGAGACCTGTGCATGGTCACATGGAGAATGTGTCCCATCTTGGATTTAAACTCAGTCTGTCTCACTCCATAGCCCAAGTTCTCGCTACTAAAAGAGTAGCCCCAGTGAAAGAATCGGCATCGGAAAATATGAAAGTGACTCTGAACAAGGCCCACAGGTTCACCTTGAAAGGCTCAGCCCACAGCCTCAGCTTGTCTGAGGAATTCGGGTACATGTCAGCCCCATGTGTCAATCTAACATTGTCACCATTGTCCAGTGGCAAAGATCCCTGTGAGGACTTAACATAGAAATATTCTGAGAAATTCATGAAAGGGGCCCAGCCTCGCTAGTAATCCTGGAAATGCAATTGGCACCACACCCAGTATGCATCTCATGCCCACTAGATTGGCAGAAGAATTAAAGTGATGATACCAGATTTGAGCAAAGATATAGACTAGTGAGAACTCTTAACACCACTGAAGGGGATCCGAATACTCTTTCAAATAAACTTGAAAACACCTCATTGTATTTGCAGGCCTCAACCTCGCAAAAACTCTTCCATATGGAAATAGGAGACACGTACAAAGATGTTCATAGATGCAGTGTTTGTAAGAGCAAAATAAATAAAAGTAAAAAGAGAAGCTGTCTGTCTACAGGAAAATCGATAAATAAATTATGGTATATTCATACTTGGAATATCAAGTAACAATCAAAATAAATGAACTAGATCTACATGCCATTATGCAGCTAAATCCCAGAAATATAATATTGTGCGGGGGGGGGGGGGGGGGAAGCAAGTCAAGGCAGGATTTGTGTAATATGCTAACATTTACATAAAGTTTACCAACTTGCAAGATGGTCCATATATTATTGGGAATTCATAAAAGCAGTACAAAGGGTAAAGCAAGCATAGGGATGACAACTGTCCAATTCAGGAGAGATGGTAACCTCAAGAAAGTAAAAGAGATCATGGAGTCGGGAAGGGTATACAGAGGACTTTGTACCTGTAACGCTTTATTTTCCAGCTGTGTTGGATGCTGAGCATCGGTGGCCACTGTTTTACTCTATATGTTATTTGTGACACAAATAATTCATTAACAATAAAAGTTATTTAGCTGGTGTTGGGAACATTCAGAAGGCCAGTTCTGGGATATTAATAAGCATTATTTAAATAAGTGTTAAGTGGTTCAATAACTTTGAGATACAGTGGCTTAAATAAAATTAAATTGGCTTTTTAAAAATATATATTTAGTTGTTTCAACATCCTCTGTTTCTTGTAAATCCCAAAGAGAATGTTATCCTATTTAAATTTTTTACCAGCAATCAGGGGTCAGCAAACTATAACTGCCTGCTACTTATTTTTGTAAAGAAAATTGTATGGGTAAGTAGCCACACCCATTTGTTTAGTATTGTTTATGGCTGCTTTCACACACAGTGGCAGGGTTGAGTTATCACAGAGACTGTATGGCCCACAAAGCCTAAAATATTTATTAAATAGCCCTTTACTGAAAAAATTTGTGAACCTGTTATAGGGCATTTTATGGGACTGGTGTTACTGGGAATGCATTTGGGGACTATAACATGAGAACTTTGTCCTTGTACCTGAAGAATTGGTATGTTTGTTTGTGAACATTTTTATAAAGAACACCATCAATTCTTTCTGGAATTCCTTGCAAGATGGTGTGTGTTTTCATCTTTAAATCTCCAGCACCTAGCACAATAGCCAGCATATACTTAGTGATTCCTATGTGCTTCACTGAATTGATTTCAATTTAAAAACCATTTGTGAAATGGATTAACTAGGATATAGATTCATTGGCTATAACAGACATGCAAAATACCCATGGCATGGATAAGATAGGAGTTTAAAATTCTTACCATGTAACAGTCTAGATATAAGCAGTCCTGGGCAGTTACAGCAACTCCAGGTCAGGGGCCCAGACACCTTCCTTCTTGTTGCTCTGCCATTCCTTAGTTGACACTTTCCTCTGCATGGCCCAATATGGCTGACCCCACCCACCAGGACTACATCTATCTAGTGGGAAGAGGGAAAGTAGAAGGAGAGGGCACGCCTCAGAGACTACACACATAATTTCCCCTCTCTCCCTGTTGGTCAGCACTTAGTCATGTGGTCATGTCTAGCTGCAAGGGAACCTGAGAAATGTAGTCTCTATCTGGGCAGCCATGTACCCAGCTAAAATTCAAGTCCTATAACACATAAATGAGATAAAGGATTCTGGAAAAGGGATATGCATTAAGGGCTTGCCAAAATCAGGGTGACTCCTTTTTCTAGGGATAGGCCTTATTTTCAACTCTTAAAATAAGCCATGATGCCGAATCCAGAGATATGCAATGCTGCTTCATTACTTTCTGCTCAAAATAGCATGACTACAGTCAGATATGAACACACTAGTTTCAGTCTCCTGTGTGTTTGCAGCCCTTGCATTTGAAATATATCTTTTTCACATATTTGAACAGACCCAGCGTTCTGTTGAGGGAAGGCAAACACAGTAGGTTTTGCCACTAACTGGGCATTTACTTATAAGGAGAAGAAAGGTTCCAGGCGCCTAGTGTCTCTCACAAGGCAGAAAAGATTGGCCGGGAGGAAGATGCGGAATCACCCTTTGTTCACGTTGTCCGAAGCCAGTTTAATGAGCTGGCTTTTCTGTACTTCAGTAGCAGCATGAAACAGCAAGTGGGCACCATTTCTGGACAGACATTTCTCCTAGGAACTTTGCAAGCATTACATGTTCCATTTGCTGCAATAGTATAATTTTTTTTCTTAGAAAGCTACATGGTGATCTTGGTGTGATTTGCTTCAACACAAAAGTCTCCACTTGTTCATCTTTTTGATATCTCAGAGAAAAGGGAAAACATCAGTCGGGGGACTTGAAGCCTGTGTAAGGGAATTTGGCTTTCTTGGAAAAATATGTTGAGGAGATAGGGGGGTCGGGAGGGCTGTGTCCAAGTGAGGCCCACAATAAGCCATTTCACGACTCATTTCTGAAGGCACCATTTCATTGTCACGCTTACAGAATCCTGTAATGGAAACTGCTTCATATATAAAATACAATGCAAAGACATTTTATTACCCTCCACTCGGGTTTCTCAGCCTCAGCACTACTGACACTGGGGCAGGATAATTCTTAGGAGGGGACTGTCCTGTGCATTGTAGGATGTTTAGCAGCATCCCTCACCTCTGCCTGCTAGATGCCAGTAGCATCTCCCTAGTTGTGACAGCCAAAAGTGTCTCCAGACATTGGCAAGTGCCCCTGGGTGACAATTTCACCCCTGGTTGATATAATCACTGCCCTACACAAACCTAAGGGTATCCACGGAGAGACTTGCTAAATGACTCAAATGACTCGAAGACATGGATTTGCTCCGAAATACACCTGTGACCCCTACGATTAGTTAACCCTACAACTAGTTAACCCTATGATTAGTTAACCCTACGATTAGTTAACCCTATGATTAGTTAACCCTTCTCAGGCTCCCAGTTTCCTGATCTGAAGAAGGTCAGGAGTTGAGCTCAGTGCTTTCTTTCAGCACCAACATCCTAGGATTCTGCGAGTCCGAAGCTGCTCTATGGGACTTGTCTCTAGAATACAAGTAGAAGGGAAGCAGGATGCAGAGGAGCGGATTTGGAGTGAGGGGCACACATGTGTGCAGGCAGGAAGGAGTGGGGACACGTGCCCGTGGAGTGGGTGGAGGCCTCGGTTGGAATGGCGAGAAAGACGAAATGGTTGAGAGATGGGGGACTTTCCAGAGGGGCAGTAGCAAGAGGACCTTGAATTTGAAGCCTGTGGCTGGAAATTTATATTTGGTTGGCACCCAGTACCTGGCATCTAGTACTTACCCAAGCAGCAGTTGAATAGAATCTCTGCAAATATGGAGGCCTTGGGTGGCACAGAGAGGCAGTGGTAAGAGCAGGGCTCCAGCAACAGCCTGCCTGGTTCAGCTCTCAGTTCTCCTACTTGCAGTCTGTGTGACCTGGGGCAAGTTTCTTAGCCTCTCTGTGCTGCAGTTTCCTCTTCTGAAAGATGACGATAACTTTTCTAGGGTGAAAGTAAGGATTAGGTAAGATCTATATGTGAATGAGTGTGTGTGTGTGTGTGTGTGTGTGTGTGTGTGAGCTCATTCACAGGTATGTATAGGTTTTATATGTGTGTGTGCTTGTATATATGTAAAATTAGAATAGTTCCTGGTACATGTGTTTGCTAATATTATTATTACTATTATTAAACCAATGAACTATTTTGAGTAGGGAAGCACTCAGTGTTCCTTGCACACTGTTTGACATACAATAATAGATGATCAGAATGGCTGCTTTTTCCAATTTCCTGATTTCTGGGGAAGGAATATAATTTCTGGCTGGGCAGCTGCATGCCCAGCCACAGCTCTGTAAGGCCAGGCGACTCTATTGCTGTAAGGTAGATGTGGAGAATGGGTCCTGGGGGATAGTTAGCACTCGTTGTTACACATTCCTTTCCCAGGTGATGCCCTTGGTCATGGTAAAAAGTGTTTGTAGGAAATGCTATTGCCGAGGAAAGAATGGTACATGAGCACCAGAAAGCACATGATAAACTCTGAGAGTGTCCATATTAGATTAGCCCCAAACCCCCATTTTACAGATAAAGAAACTGAGGCTGTCTGCGAAAATGTGATTTATCCAAGGTCACGCAGCTAATAGAAGTAAAGCCATGACTTAAAACCACTAGCCCTATTTATACCTTACCAGTTCCTTCCAGAGCTGTTCTGTTAGGCCTCTATTCTATAGGGTTCTTCCTTCCTGGCAAAGTCTGGACACGGCCTCAGAACCCTCCTTAACACATACCAAAGAATTGGGGTTTTCCCAGGAGGAGCCCTGTTTTCCATCCCTGGCTTGAGTGTTGTTTTGCAGCCAACACAGTGTTACACCAAGTCCCTGAGGAGGCAGTGGGGGTGTTGACTGCCTGTAGTGTTTCTCCTTCATTTCAGATGGCTAATAGAGGTCCCCATGTGCTAGAAACTCAGTCTACGTCAGTATCCCACATCCCGCTTTCTCTGAGTGCATGTCCACATTCAAAGAGTGCCTCCGGCAGAGCAAGGATAGGTTCAGTGTCATCTGATCACTCCTCACTAAAGCCTTCACACATAACTGCTGCTGTCCCATTTTACAGATGAGAAAGTGGAAGCCTAGAGAGACATGCGATAACTTGCCCAAGGTTGTACTGCAAGGGAATGTGCTCTGTTGGCTTCTGCTTCCACATGGATGGTTCTTCCTGCCGCCCTTCAGTGAGTTTCTGAGTCCAGATAAATGAAGCCAGCACTGGTGTCTGCTCCTGGATTTCACAAATCTCTCTGGTGTGCCCACAGAGAGATGTGAGAGGCTGGCAACTTGATCCTTAATTACTGTTTTGAGTCAGTGCTGTACTCTCATTGTTCCCCCCTAGGCGTCTGCATCTTCGATTACATAGTCACCTACATCGTCAAACAGCTTGCTTCAGACCCTTCTCGGTGACAGCCTGGGAGGGCAGAGCCGTGTTGGGCTCACGTGCTGCTGGACCCCAGCACCTACCCCGGTGCCTGGGCTGGAGCCGGCGCTCATTGAATGCATATGTGGGAATGAATGGATCGTGGCACTGACCTTCGCCTCTGAGCTCTGAAGGGCAGAAATCTCATCCCTTTGGCTTCTCTGTGCCCCAGTGTGTGGCACACAGCAAGCAGCGATTTGATAATGTCGGGTTCTGAGGGACTGGGCTGGGACCATGTGGGAACACACACAAACCCAGGTCTTACTTAACCCTGGACTTTGAGATGACACAGGTCTGGGTTGAAATGGAAGGAGAAGGAGTCCAGTGGCTTTAGGGAAAGATTACTTAACCCCTCTCGGGCTCTTGTTTTCTCATCAGTGAAATGGGGATGAAACCTGCCTTCTGGGGTTCCTGTGAAGGTTTAAGCAAGAGGGGAGCGTGGGCTCAGGAGTCAGGCTGACTGGATTGAATGCCAGCCCTACCACCTATGAGCCATGTGACCTTGGGCAAGTGACATAAGCTCTGTGCCTGAGGTTTTCATTTGTGGAATGAAGAGAACAGGGCCCAATGCATAGGGTTATTTTGAGGATGAGATGGGCTTTTCCATGGGAAATGCTTAGCACATGGAGAGCTATTGATAAATATCAGGTATTATTATTATTATTATTATTATTATTATTAACTATACTGTGTTAGGGAAACTGTTAAATACTTTTTAAAAAATACGTTTTCATTGATTTTAGAGAGAAAGGAAGAGAGAGGGGGAGAGGGAGAAACATCAATGTGAAAGAGAAACATTGATTGGTTGCCTCCTGCATGCACCCCAACTGGGGATTGAACCCTCAGCCTGGGTATGTACCATGACCAGGAATCGAACCAGTAACCTTTCAGTGCACAGGACAACGCTCAACCAACTGAGCCACACCGTCCAGAGCTGTAAATACTTTTATTTCCCTGATTATTGCCAATATCTTTACTCTGTTCCAAGGCAACTAATCTGCCCACTAGCCTTGGGAAGCCTAGTCATGGTCATGAGGGCCCAGACCGTGGAATGGAGCTGCATCCTCTTTAGTTGTCCCCGTGACAGCCAGACACCTCAGCCCGTGTCCTGCGGTGGTGGGCTCCGCACCTTCCTTTGAGCAGGGCCAAGGGGCCCCTCCCCTCACACAGGGCCACCCCCCACCCCCACCCCAGATGAATTAGAACAGAAGCACACGGACAGGGAAGCAAGGAGCTGAGGGAGCAACAGCAGAGCTGTCCCAGGCCCAGCAAGGACCAGAGCGAGGGCTGGGCTCAGAGGGGCCGGGCTCCAGAACTGCTCAGAGGCAAGAAGGACCTGCTCGGAGACTGGCAAGGACTGGTGGCTGGAGGATGGGGGAGGGAGGGATGTCCAGATGTCCTGATCAAATCCCTGGGAAGAGGCCCCGCAATTAGAAAATAATGGCATCGTGATAAGTATGCATTTCGTGTATTGGGCAGTTATTACCACACTCTGCTGAGTGGTTCAGATGTATTATCTGCTCTAATCCCCATCACAGAGACAGTCGGCACTACTGCTGGCATCTCTGTTTTGCAGATGCGGAAACAAACAGAGGCTTAGAGAGGTTGTTACCTGCCCAAGGTGGCGAGGAAGAAGCCAAGTGGGGGTGAACCCTGGTCTCGGGCACTAGGCTCTGCCTGCTCCGGGGCGCAGGCTCTGGTGGCAGACACTAGGGCCTGAGCCTCGCTTGCCTTGCCAATAGAATGGGGGCAGTGACGGCAACAACAGCCCCTTCAAGGGGAGGATTGATGGACGTCGAGCACTTAGCACAGTCCCTGACACATAATGAGCAGGCAGTAAAGGGGGGCTTTTTTAATTTTTTGGGTCAATCCTCACCCATTGCTTTTCAGAGAGAGTGGAAAGGAGGGAGGGAGAGAGACAGAGAGAGAGAGAGAGAAACATCAATTGGTTGCCTCTGACTCAGGGGATTAAACCTGTAACTCGGGTACGTGCCCTTGACTGGGAATTGCCCCCCAGACCCTTAGTTGCCTGGGCCAACACTCTAACCACTGAACAACACCAGCCAGGACAAGGGTAGCTTTTATTTTCTTTTTTTGATCACTGATGAGGAAGGTCATGGTGTGGGTGCTGTTTAGAACTTTTGGGGTGTAGACCCCGAGTCGTGAGTGAGGAATCCCTCTGAAGCCCAGAAATCGCCAGCACATCACTGAGATCTGGGCTGTACGGAGTAGTTAGTGGGACAGACCCTAGAGCCAGACCACCCCTGTGCAAATCCTGACTCCTCCTTACTAGCTGTGTGACCATGAGCAAGTTCATTCACCCCTCTGTGCCCCATTCTGCATATCTGTCCAATAGATTAATAATAATAATGCCTTCCTCGTAGGCTTACCATGAGAATTAAACAAGTGAATATTTGTGAAAAGCTTATAGTATGCCTGTTACATCGCAAGTACTAAGTATCTGTTAAATGTTAGTGTTTTAATTTTACATGTGAGAAAAATAAATGAGATTAAACCGTACAGTGTTTCTCGGTTAGTGAGGGTAGAGACAAGCGGTGAACCCCAGGGGTCTGGCTTCGGAGCCCACCCTCAGGAGAGTCAGCTGGAGCCAGTGCTCAGGATCCTGGGAGCTGCCCATGTCCAGCGCCTGCGGGTCAGGATGGGGCCTGTGGGCAGAGGAGGAAAGAGGGCCTGGAAGCCTGGCCGGGCAGGCCCTCCACGCCCTGAGGGGCTCTGCCCTTCCTTGCTTATTGGACTGTCCGAGAAACTGTGCTTTCACCGAGCATGGTTCCCATTCCCCCTCCCTCCCCAACCTCTGACACCGCTTAGTGTGCTCACAAAACCCTCCGAGGGCCAGGGCTTCCCCTGGGGGAGTTTGTTAGCTAGGTGCCTAATTTGAGATCTTAAGAAGTGCTTTTACTGTCATGTTCTTTAGTCTCTGTGTCTCTGTATTTGCTCCTTCCAAATAGAGTACATTCTCCCGGCGCCTTGCTTTGTAACTTATAATGATGATTATGATATGAAATCTCTAACATTTAGTGAGAGTTCTGTGCTAAACTCTGTACTCTTCTAAGCACTCTACATGGATTATCTCATTTAATCCGCACCCAACATTTTAGGAGGGAGGTTTTATCACTAAACTCATTTTACAGATGAGAAAACTGAGCAAAGGTTAAGTAACTTGCCCCAGGATCACAGAGCTGCTAAACGGCAGAGCTGGGAGCCAGAGATTGTCATAACGTCTACGCTAGCTTTAAAAATTAATAAAGGAATAAAATGTGTCTGAAGCCGCACCAGCTTGCACTTGTCACTTGGTGCATTGAGAGCAGCGGGATGCATCCTCTTCCTGCCTCCATGCCAGCTCCTTGGGGGGGGGGGGGGACAGTGCTGTCCCTCGCTGTGCTCTGGCCTGCAGGCTTCCCGGAAAACGTCTTTCTGAAGTCATGTTCCTGAAGCAGTGGCAGCTATTGAGTCGGTCTCCTGGGGCCGGGGCCCTTGAGAAATCACAGAAATTGACCACCTCAGTAGCTGAGCTCTTACTTAAATTGATCAGGTTTTTTATGGCATCACTGAAAGCCACTGAAAGGGAAAACCACAGAGCTGATCACCTGCTGATGAAGCCCCAGGAGGCCGGCTTAATAGATTCCTGCATAAGTCAGTCCTGCACTTAGGAGGGCACATTCGTTTGCTCTGGCCATGGGGGACCTGTTGGTCTTCAGTGGCAGGTCCTTTAGCGATTTCCCAGAACTAGTCAATGGAGCTCTGGGTTGTGTTTCCAGGGATGCTACAGGAATTGAGATTTTGCAGAGTTCAATTTTTTAACAAACCCTGTTGAACAGAAAACCATGTTTTATGGAAAACGTTTCCTACCTGCTTGTTTGCCTGTCTTGGCTGGTAAAATTCAGTAACCAGAGCCATTACTTACTTTGTATGACCAAGGGATTCTCGATAAACAGATGTTTCCTGGGACCTCAAGAATGAACGGTGGGCGGTGCATGGCTCACCTATCTCTTAACTACCATGTGCTTCCAGCATACAGGATAGGCACTGGGAGGTGCTAACGAGGGGGGTATGCCAGAGGAGAGGAGCATGCCCTTTTTTACAGGCACTGGCCAAAGAAAGCCTCCTTTGGACATGACATTCAAGCCCATACTTGAGGGGTGAGAAGGAGCCAGCCCCGCAAAGAGCCAAGGGAAGGGCATTCTAAGGAGAGGGAACAGCAGGAGCAAAGTCCTCAAAGCAGGAAAGATCTTGGTCTGTTGAAGGGACAGAAGAGGGGAGTTGCTGGTGCAGAGTGAAGGAGGAAGGGAAGGGTTGGAGAGCAGGGCGGGACCCTGAAGGCCCTGCATGGGGAGCTGGGTTCTATTCTCATTACATGGGAAGGCATTGAAAGGTTTTAAGCAGGGGCATAGCATGGTCCTGTTGCATTTGAAGCTTACTTTTCCCTGTGTAAGAAATTGGTTTGGAACGGGAGAAGGGTGACAGCAGGAACACTGGTTAGGAGGCTACTGCAATAGTCTAGGCAAGAGATGCTGGTGTTTGAAACCAGGGTCTGGCTGGTGGAGGTAGAGAGAGGTGGATGGATTTGAAATTGGGGATGTGGGCATGAGAGAAGGTTCTGGCTTGAGCACGTGGGTGGACTGGACAGTGGTGCCATTTATGGAGACTGGGGGACAAGTTTGGAGGGTGGGAGGTGGACGTGTTAATAAAAAGTTCCATTTTGGACATACTAAATTTGAGAGTCTGGGAGACATGGAAGAGATGTGCTCGAGTAGGCAGTTGCATTTGGGGACGCGCCAGCACCATGGAGAAGGGCCTGGTCCTGCTGAGAGGGGTCAGGCTGGGGTGCCAGGTCAGGTGGTGAAATCCTGACTCACTGCTCACCAGCTCTGTGACTTGGGGAAGTCCCTCATCTCTGGAATGGGGCTCCTAACTGCACCTACATTGTGGGCTTGTTGTAAAAATTGCATGAATTAATACATGGGAAGAGCTTAGCTTTCAGTAGTAAGTATTCAGTAACTGTCAGCTTCCTGTAACAACAATCTTTATCATTGTCGTCATTGACTACAGTGATTTTCGTGCCATTTGTCTCTTCCTAATTAAAATCAAGGACCTCTATAGCTGCTAAACACTTCTCCTGAGGCTCTTGGAATTATCTGTTGAGCAGTCTGGGAGCTCAGTGAACACGGGATGGGGTCTGCATCTCCCTCCTCCCAGTCCCCTCCTGTGGTGCCCACCCACAGTAGGTGCTCAGTAACATTTATCCAGTCACATGGAATTCAGTTTGACTCCAGAAAAATAAAGCCAATTTGAGGGAACCCATCAAGCACCGAGGATGGCAGACAAGAAAGAGGGAATTGCAAACTCAGTGACAATGACAATTCACAGCATCTTTGCTCCCAAGAAGAAGGCTCTTGATTCCACAGAGCACCCTCTTCCAGAATTAGACAGTGGTCCATGAAAAGAAAAGCTTTCCTTACAGTGAGTCAAATCTGAAACCTCCCTGAGATTTGCGCGCGCACACACACACACACACACACACACACACACACACACACAATCAAGGCTCCAGACACTTCAGTGCAACATGTGCAGACCCCGCCCCCTGAAAGCCTCAACGATATATGCCCCAGGACCTTCCCTGTTGCTCTCACCTCTTCTCTCCTGTCCATTTGGCCCGAACTTCTTTCTTACCCATTTTTAGGGCGCATCGATCCTTTAGATGAAGCCTCCTGCCACACCAAAGGTTTTCCCTCCTTCCCTGGAGATAGGTGCCGTCTACACTACAGTGGGATCCATGGTCTCCCCTCGTGTTCCTTTAGGATCATGGCAAGTGGCTCTGCCCTTTCTCAGATAAAACAGTTCCGTTTCCAATAAACAGCGAATCATGCTCTAGTATAAGTTTGGCCCATGCAATATTTGCTGAAGTGTTTTTTATTTGCTGAATCTGGAGCCCTAGCTGAGTCTCAAGTCCAAAGCCCCCATGAACTGGGCCCTATGGCGCGGCCCCCTTCTTTGCCCCAGAAGTTCCAACCTGGATGCTGATGCCATGCCACGGTCTAAGGCCGGGCCCAGAGTCCTTCAGCCCTCCCCCACCACCTGGGGAGCTCTCAGGCTTCCCAGCATTGGGGTGGTCTTTAATCTTGGAGTCCAGGGCCCCTAAAGACCTTCCTTAGTTCTTCCCTGGGCTCTCATACACATAGGCCCTTGGAGCCTGACATGACGCACAGTTCCTGAGCATGGGTGCAGATTAGACCCCCCATCAGCAGGAGCTCAGGGCTCTCTGCGGTGTATCTTCACATGCACTGATGCACAGCTCCCCCTGGTGGCCAGAAGCAAACTCCTGGTGTCTCCTATTGAGAGCCTCACTAGCCTACCTACGGGGGGGGGGGGGGGGGGGGGGGGGTTGGTTCTTTCAGGACAGCCTTGGGCCAAGGCTCCTTTGTCAGCAGGGATGAGTGACATATCAGGAACCCAGTGAAGGGTCAAGTACACACCCACCCCACCCACTTCCTGAGGTTCTCTGAGGCTCACTCCTCCGGTGCTCTTGCCAGATCCTACTCTTACTGCTGAGCAGGAGTCTCAGTACCATAAACAACAGCCCCGCTCATTTCCTCCAAGGAGAAAAAGAGGGTCCCCCCACAAACCTAATCCTTCCAAGTGGGTCAGTTAGAGGCAGGAGTGGAACCAGGAATGCTGACCGCCTGGCCCCTTTCCTCAGCTTCCACCCTCTGAATTAGCAAGAGAAAGACTAGCAGGGGGTATGGGGCAGCTCACGCAGCTGTGGGGTCCACCAGCCTCGGGGCCATCATCTGAGAAACGGGTGCCTGCATGTGGAGAAGGGAGAATCCACGACCTCCGCTCCATCCCAGCAGCCACAGCCTTCACTCGGCCCCTTGTCACTTCTCTTTGTCGTTGGTGGCTTCTTCTGTCCACTCAGCTAGTTCATTTAGCACTAACATGGCTTCTACCTCTCGGGGTGGCTCCCATAAACCCGTCCTCTACTCTCCCAGAGTTGGCCACCCAACCATACCAGGCCCCTGCCTGCTTAAGAACCTTCAGTGGCATCTAAGGATAAAGTCTGGAGCCTGAAGAATTAAGTGAAGCCTCCCTGTAATCTAGCCCCACCCTCAGCTCTGGCACCCTGCCTGCAAGTTTAGACCCCAGAAACACTGAAACCTTCACCGTCACCCTCACTCCACCCGCCATGTCTCATCTCCACACTTTTGCTCATACCAGCCCTGCTCAAAGTTCTGCCCCCTCTCCTCCTGTCATCTCCTTATGTAAGACACAGCTCAGGGTCACCTCCCCCAGGAAGCCGTGCTGAATCCCCCGAGGCTCTGTTTGGTGCATGTCTCCGATCCCGCAGTCATTGCATTTGCCACATGGGGTTATCATGGCCAGTGCCTGTGCCCTCTCCCCTTCCAGGCAGTGGGTCCCAGGGCAGGGACAGTGACGTGTTTAGCTGTGTGTCTTCAGCACCTAGAGCAGGGCTTGTCACAAATAGGTGTTCAATAAATGCTTAGAGTTTTGATTCAATAAGTGATTGATCAGTTCACCGTGGGAAGAAAGTAAACATCCTGTACAAGCAGAGTTAGCATCACCTTCTGGAATCCACTGATGTCCCCACCCTTCCCTAACCTCTCGCTGTGCCCAGCTGGCTGGGTTCGTTTCCGAGGCACCTTACCATTTGCGATCTCACCCCATCTTGCTAGTTCTCTGCCCCATTTCTGCTATGAATGTAGAGAACCCACCCATCCTGTGTTCATTTGGCTAACGTTTTTAACACCTCCGTGTGCTGTCTGGCACTGGGATGCAGGGACACACTACACAGGTCCCTGCTCTCTCGGAAGTCCCCAGCCTGGAGAGAGAGGCACACGAGGAAAGAGGCAAATAGTATGTGCCATGAAGGGGGGACAGGGTGACATAGTAGGTATCCAGGTGGGCTCTCCACACTGCCATGGTTCACATCCCAGCTCCACTGCTTGCTGGCTGTGTGACCTTGGGCAAGTCCTTCCTCTGTGTCTGTTTTCCTATGGTTATAAGAGGGGTGATGATAGTACTTACCTCTTGGGGTTGAGTGGGGATTAAATGAACTAGTTCATTTAAAGAGTTTAGCATAGTGCCTAGCCCCTAGTAAACATTCAGTAACTATTAGCCAATAGTCTACTTAGCTCAGTACACTGTGGGAACACAGAGGACAGGGCAGATCCACAGCAGTTATACAGGCAAAGGGTCAGGACATCCACATTTTAACTGAAGCCAGGAGCGGGCAATGGACATAAAAAGCAAACGCAAAGTTTCCCGGTGCTGCCTGGCTCTGTGGCCTTCCAGGACGGTCCCTAAGGAAGCTGCTGACCATCTCTCCCTTCCTTAGGGCTGACGACTGCTTCTTTGCTTCTCGGAAGCTGGACGCAGTGGCCATCGAAGCCAAGTTCAAGCAGGACCTGGGTTTCCGGATGCTGAACTGTGGGCGCACCGACCTCGTGAAGCAGGCGGTGTCTCTCCTGGGGCCCGACGGGATCAACACCATGAGCGAACAGGTACAGGGTCCCCCGAGGATCTGCACACGCGCCCCCAGCTGCACCAGGAGCACTGCCCCGGCCAGATGGAAACGGCAGGCACTGACCAGAGGCTCCCCCTCCTGGTGACTTAGAGTGATTTTTGTGGGGGTTTTTAAGGTTTGGGGGTTTTTTTTTTAGTTTTTGTTTTTAAAATAAAAATACCCTTGTTCATCTTTGTAGAAGTTGCAAGTGATCGTTGCAGCTGAAATGGAAAATAGAAAAAAAATAGGCCTATTCCAGAAAGGAAATAATGCCATCACCCGGATAACCATCATATTTATATTTAGTATGTGTCCTTCAAGTTCTTTTTCTAGCGTGGTTAAAATTAGTTCTCTGCAGCCTGTTACTGCATCACAGACCAAGTCAAGGCAGATTATCACCAAACTTTCATGATATGTTTAAGATGCACAAAAGTCATTCTGGGGGACCCTCGGAGGAACCTCAGAGATAGGCAGCTGTTCCCCAAACCCCTGACACTAAGGTACAATGAAAGGCTGGTGGGTCTGCCAATCAGAGAGACCCCTTCGATGTGAGCCCCCGATGGACAGTCACAAGGGACAGATGGAGCTGCTTCTCACGTGGGTGGCTCATGCAGCAAGTTCCAGGGAAGGGATAGCAGCTAATACTTTTCTAGAGCAGCACCGAGAGGCCCTAATACACACATACACATACACACAATTTATGTATATATATTTTTAAGTAGGATTTATTATATCTTGTTGTTTTTTGTATTTTATAGGAAGGTACTTTGTAATATCATTAAATATTTGTTATCCCTTTCAACGGCTACTTAAAATGGTCATTATTTATTCAGTTAACCACACGTCAGTTGTTGGATATTTAGGTTGTTTTTAATCACTTATATCAATAATGCTGAGCTAAATAAACTTACACAAGTCTTTGTTCAAATCCCTGATTATTTCATTAGGGAAATTCTTAAAAGTGGAAAGAGTGGCTCAAACTCACCAACCTTGCTTAAGGTTTTGATCTCAGATCACTTTTCCAGATGCTTTGTTTCCTTGTACATATCCTCCAACTAGATATGTGTTCCCTATAAATATTTTACTTATCTTTTGCCTGTTTTTCATTGGAGCTTTACTGTCTTTTTTACTTAGAAGAGCTCTCTTTACATATTAGACATATAACCCTTTATTGTAATGTGACAAATATGTCTCAATTTATTGCTTACCTTTTAATTTTATGTTTTCAATTTTATGTCCTCCGTGATGTAATGATTTTCTTTTGTGATTTCTTTTATTGCTTTTATGCCTAGATGTCTTTTATGGTTTTAATTTTGTCTCTATACCTCTAACTAAACTAGAAATGATTTCAGTGGATGGTGTGAGATAAGGCTCTTCTTACTTGAATATTTTCCCAAATAGCCACCTTCACAACACTGTTTATTGAAAAATCCACCCCTTCCTTCTGTTGGTTGTGGTACTTTGTCATAAGCAGGAGTCATGGGCAAATCCAGTATGGAATTTCTGAAAGCCAGTCTTCCTTCACTTGCCTTTTGCTTGTAAACAATCATGTCAAACCAGATCAGTGCTGGGGATATGCTCAGAGGCATCCAACTTCCCTTGACACCCACCGGTATCTTGTGTAGAGTACAGATGACACTTGTTATACTGAGAAAGAGAAAATGTCAAGGGAACAGTGTTTATCAATTAGACAGCTTGGGGGCTGATGCTGTAGAACCCAGAAAGTTCTTAAGAGCAATAAGTTAATATCTGCCATTTGCTTCAGCAACCGCTCCCTAGGTCTGTTGCACCCTAAGACAGACAAATGAAAATCCTCCAACTTAAGCAACGATAAATGGAGGGAAAAAGGCCATTTATGGTCCCTTCTTGCCTCCGTTTTGGTTTTCGAAATATGTAGGATTATGACCTTATGAGTCGTAGGGCTGTTTCTTTTTTTTAATGCTGGATTTTGAGTATAAACATAGCCTCCTAAACAAAAGTGAGATTTTCCGTCTGTTATCAAGTGACACAGCCGCCTGGTAAACCTTGTCCGTTCTCTGGTTTCTGACTCACCGCAGGGCATGACCCCCCTGATGTACGCCTGCGTCCGTGGGGACGAGGCGATGGTTCAGATGCTGCTGGATGCCGGAGCTGACCTGAATGTGGAGGTGAGGGCGCAGAGGGCGCAGGGCCCCTCGGCCTGGCAGTCCCCAGGGGAAGGCGAGCAAAGAGGGGGCTTTTTCTCCCGAGAGCCACTGCGGAGGGCAGGGCGCTGGGGCCAGCGAACAGGTTCGGCCAGCAGCTGGCTTTCCCCCATCCTGAGGCCCAGCCCCACCCAACCCCAGGAGCTGCCCGCACATATTTTCACTTAAAAACCACCAACAAAGCCACAAGGCGCCCCAGCTTTTCACCGGCTCAGATGTGCGTCGCCTCTGATTCTTACTGCGAATCCATTCCTTGTGCGATCAGGGCAGAGAGAGCTCTCCTGGGCCATCAGCCTCTCGCTCTGTGCAGTGCAAAGCTGGACCCTGTCCCCGAGCTGAGGCGCAGCCCCCCCCCCCAAATCCTGATTGGCTCACCTGGCTGGCAGAGTGGAAGCCACAGGCCTTAAGGCTAATCGCAAAGCTCCCTTGGGGCAGTGTGCTGTAGCAGAAAGCACACCCCAACAGGCTTTGGAATTTGACACTGGGGTTCAAATTCCGAAACTGTCTGTCCCTTAGTGTCTTGCTTTTGTGCTTGGGCAAGTGGTTTCTGAGCCTCGGTGTACCCATCTGCAAAATGGGAGAGTAATCACACCCATCTCAGAGTTGTTGGAAGAAAATACAGAGAGGACCTGGCATAAATATGAGACTCAGTTAATGTTGGTTTCCTCCCCTCCCGAGGGTTGTCATAGGTGATGTCACACTTTTTGACCATGTTCAATGCTATCTTAAGACCCACTCTCTCCAGTAGCAGGTATTGGCAGCCTTGGAAACTAGGAAAATTGGCATGCCACACAGTCCCAACTCAGCAACCCTGGGAAACCTTTTTAGTTCAAAATTAGATGCACTTGTAGTTTTAGTACTGTGGGTTCGGGGGAAATGTTTTTGTTTGGTGTTGGGGTTTTTTAATGAGTTTTATATTCATCTGAGGAAGGCAATAGGCATAGTTTGGGATCCATAACTATTTTGGATCATACAGGTTTCAACTATTAGGGATCGCCCCCCCCCATTATGAATCCCTAAGCACCGTGCAGACCCTGCAAGGGCTCCTGAGCTTTGGTTCCTGGTGGGGTTCACTGGTCCTCCCTAGTCCATCCCACTGCTCCCAGCTCCAGGCTGCCCCAGGCAGGTGATGAGTGAACTCAACTCCTCTGAATGAAATAGACATCATGGTGACATGGCCCCAGGAATGTTTGGGAGAAAAACTACGTGTGGTTGCCAGTTCTGCAGGACCCCAACCTTCAGCTGCTCAGCCACCTCTCTCGTGGCCAGGGGAGTTTTGAGGCCCCCATATCAAAAGACCAATATCAGATCGCTCATTCATGGTGCTTTTAGGGAAGTTTTTTATGCCCAGTTTCCAGAAACATGAGTCTTTGTCAGCCAGAAGGCAGCAGAAGAGTGAAATGAGGACAGGGTGGGTGAGCTGTGACCAGATGGTGACATTCCTCCATCAGATGGTGGTCTTCCCTGGCTCAAAAGCTTGAAGCAGACCTCCCTTGCCTGGGGTTCGCTGCCACCAAGAATTTCCCCTAAAGGTGTGGATGAGATAGCAGTGGCATCTCACACTATCTGACGTCCTGTAGTTCTCAGAACCGCCACCTTTCCCGAAGCAGAGAGAGAAGCCAGGAGGGGAGCTGGCTCGTTGTAGCCCCGTTACAGCCTCTCCACCACCTTGAGGTGGTCAGAGGTCACCCATTTAATTGCTTTCAGATGAGAAGCAAAGGAGCCCTTATTTAACCCCACCACCCCACATCACCAACATTTCCCGAGGGACCTTCCAGAATGTTCTTTGTACACCTTTACCACGTGCCCAGCACAGATAGGGCAGCTTTGCTAGTCTAAGTATCATGAAGGTCACATTTTGAAAATAACTTCGATTTGTTTATAGGTTGTCAGTACTCCTCATAAATATCCATCCGTCCACCCCGAGACCCGCCATTGGACGGCTCTGACTTTTGCTGTGTTGCATGGACATATTCCTGTAGTTCAGGTATTAACATATTTCCCTATCCACACCTGACCTTTAATTTTACCTCCCCATTATGCAAATCTGTACCTCTCCCAGCATGCCTATCGCTAAGACGTTCATATTGGTTAATTGCAGTTAAATATAGCACATTCATATCATATGAGTGAAAATATTATATGTAATGATCTATATGGCCCGGCTTTAACCAATATGAAATTATCACATGCCCACATGCAGCCTCGCACAACACACAGTGGCCAGCCTACGAAGTTGTTCCCGGACGCTCGGGGGTGGGGCCTGAGCTGTGGTTTTTGTGGATCGGCTCATTTTATTTGTCGTAACATGAACACAAAACTTGGCTGGTGTGAGACCTTAGAACCTCCCCTTAGGTGTTACCCCGGTGTTTGTGTAGAGTCTAGTGGTTTCCAACCAGTGGAAAGAAGCATCCAAGTCGCCAAGGCAACGGTTCCAAATGACACTTGCTTGGATCCCACTTCTTGAGACTCAGATCCAGGAGATCTAGGACAGGGCCTTCGCACGTGTCCTCCAGACAGCTCCCAACCATGGAGAGATGTCCTTGTCCGAGGTCCTTTGGGCATATAAGTGTGTGTCACTTGTACCTCTTCTGGCTGTTGTAGAGTTGGCGTTCAGTGACTAGCCACCCAATACATTCTAGATCTTAAACATGATCTTGATTTCATCAGAAAAAAGAGACGAGCACCCACGTCTGTGATCACACCTGACCCCACAGTGAGTGCTGAGCTTCGGGTATATCAGGAACTTACTTCCTTTTATGTGGTCTAAGCCTCTGAGAATTAATGCAGAACAGTGAATAGTGTACGAGGGACCGCTGAGCAATGTTGGAATTCCACAGGAATCCTTTGTTGTTTCCTAGGTCATGGGGATCCTGAAGACAGATCCAAAGTCATGTTTCAGGAGGTTGAGTGTGTGACATGTTACACTGAGACCTGGCCCCTGCCTGTACAACGTCATGCCCAGTCCACTCCTAGTAGAGGAATCTGAGAAAGAAGGGGTCAGGGGGTGGCCTGGCAGATGCAGATGCCATCCTTTAACATGCAGTTGCATCCCCAGCCTTTACATCAGGAATAGGAGCAGTGGGCAGCCAAGCGAAGCCAAAGAGAAGTCAGGCCTCCTCTCCACTGCAGGGGCACCGGTCATGGAATGCCAGGGGTGCAGCCCTTCTTGGCTGTGCCCTCAGGGAGCCCCCCGGGTGATAAAGAAGACAGATTCCCCCTTACCGCACTCCACTCCACATCAGAGACGGCACATTCACTGTGAGTGAGATCTGGCGTGGATTTTTAAGAAGCACAGATATCTTAGAGAATGCACAGAATCAGTCCTGTGAAGCAAAGCTCCTGGAAGCTCACTCTGCCAATTATTCATTGATCAGCTGGCCAGGAAACTTAGCCTTCACTGACCTGTCCTCAGAGCTCTCCAGGGCATTCTAGAAGGGAGTCTTGCCCTGGTTGGCCCAGGTGGTCTCCAGAGTCCTTCAAAACTCTTAGCAAAGACCCCCTTAATGCTCTCCAGCCCAACAAGGGAGTCTTCCAGCCCTCTGGTTCCATGGGCTTCTCTCTTGGTGCTTCTAGAAACATTAACATACATGTCAGTCACCTGGAGAGCTTGCTAACATGCAGACTGTCCAGTGGGTCTGGGGTGACCTGAGAGCCAGTGTTTCCAACAAGCACTCAGGCGATGCTGCTGCTGGTCATAGACCACACTGTGAGTCGCCTCGGGTTCTAGCAGATAGAAGCAGCTCCTAGTTCATCCTCAAGGTCCACCTGCCCTCGCCCAGCGCACGTGGTCACTGACCCAGAGGGAGAGCAGGCACATTGGCCTCGCACTGATGTCCACGTTTTTCTGATACCTCCTCGCAGCGCATGTCCTCTAAACATCTCAATGGCCACTCTTCCTCTGCAGCTCCTCCTGGACGCAGGGGCCAAGGTCGAGGGCTCCGTGGAGCACGGCGAGGAAAACTACTCGGAAACGCCCCTGCAGCTCGCAGCCGCCGTAGGTAAGAGTGGCTGGTTCTCACCCGGGCCGAGGGTCTCCACCGCCCTGGCCCTTGATGTGTCTGTGACCATATATTTGCTTTATTCTCTTGTAAAACCCCTTCTCTGGGCTTGCAGGCAATTTTGAGCTGGTTAGTTTGCTGTTGGAGCGTGGTGCGGACCCTCTGATAGGAACCATGTACAGGAATGGAATTTCTACCACCCCCCAGGGTGATATGAACTCTTTCAGCCAGGCCGCAGCCCACGGACACAGGTAGGCTAGGATGGGCCAGAGCCACCAGGTCCCGAGCGGTGCTTGTTAAAAATGCAGATTCCCAGGCCTACCCCAGACCCGCTGCCTCTCTGGATGTGGGGCCCAGAGGCAGTGCAGGCCCCAGCCCCGCCCGGCCAGAGTCGCCTTCCCTGCCAGCTTCCCGCCGAGCGCCAGCCTCGTGCCGCACAGGTCTGCTCGGGCTGGCCCCTGCTGTCCTCTCCCGGCCAGCTGCCACCTCCCAGAGGCTACATCCCGCCTCTGAAGTGAAGCGACAAGAGCCCAGTTTAAAGAGAATAAATCCTCGTGTTTGACTACTCCCCGTCTACCATTCCGTCGGGTTCTACCCCGTCGGGTTTTATTACACGTCACCCCGATTAAAGCAAATGCATTAATTTGCTTTAATGGGCGAGTGCAGAGTTCCAGGGCCTGCTAGGTATTCGAGGCAAACACTTAGCTCCCAGTGTCCTTGAGCAAACACGGCCGGCCATGCTCCACTATTTCCTCCACCCCCAGAATGCAGCGCCGGTGGTCAGAACCCCGGAGCCATCACCCAGAGTGGGTCCCCTCAGCTTCCCTTTCCCAGCAAGTTGTCCCCACCTGCCCCCAGCCGGCAGAGCCCTTCCTCCTCTGAGTGTCTTCCTATCTGGGTTTATGATTGACAGGAACGTGTTCCGCAAACTGCTCGCTCAGCCCGAGAAGGAGAAGAGTGATATCCTGTCCCTGGAGGAGATTCTGGCCGAGGGGACTGAGCTGGCGGAGACAGCCCCGCCCCCCCTGTGCGCCAGCCGCAGCAGCAAGGCCAAACTGAGAGCCCTGAGAGAGGCCATGTATCACAGCGCTGAGCATGGCTACGTGGATGTCACAATTGACATCAGGAGCATAGGTCAGTCTGGGCACCCTCCCCCACTGGGCATGGCACCACTGCCCAGCTGTAGGTCCCACACACACACACACACACACACACACACACACACACACACACATAGCCCAGGGAACCCCTCTATAGCTGGCTGGAGCACTTCCAGGCTGAGACACCCCTACAGTCCCCATCGACAGCAGCATCCTGCCAGCCCCAGAGCCCTATCCTCAGGTCACCTTTCCATGATTCCCACGCTCTGGACCCTGGGAAGTTAGGAGTGTGAATCACCTGGGAGCTTGTCTGAATACACATTGCCAGGCCCTACACCCAGAAGCTCTGCGGTCAAGGGTCTGGATGGGTAAAGGCTGGAAATCTTTATATTTAACAATCATCCCAGGTGGTTCCCAGTGGTTGGGGAGTCACTGCTCAGAGCACACAAATCACAAAGCTGCGGCCAGGCAGTGGCTGGGACAAGGACAAGCCTCCTTACCAGGGCTCCACCCACTGAGCTTCGGGGGCAGAACCATTCTCAGGAAGATTTGGGGAGGCTCTTCCCCGAGTGAGCCAGCCCACAGCCATCCCCTCCTGCATCTGGGGAACAGGCTAGCCTGGCCCTCCCCAGTCTAGTGGCATTAGCCCAGGCAAGGGAACCTAGCGTGGGCCTTAAACACAGGGCATGGCAGGTCAAGGTAGACTGAGGCCTGTGGACGGGCACCCTGATGCTGTTCTGGAAACAGGCCTCCCACGGGTGGCTGCTTAGTATGTGGGCTGTTCATGCCATGGCTCTGCGGGCCTGTTTAGCAAGGGTGACGCAGCCCAAGGCCCTGAAAGGCCGGCCTGCTGTACACAGTAGGGAGACGCACACACTGCCTCGCCATGAGAGGGGAGAAAACCAGCACAGCACTCAGATGCTGGAGAGGTTCCTATTACAGGCGGCCCCCTGATGAAGTGGCTGCAGACGGAAATGTTGTTTTGCATAGGGGAGCAGCAGCAATGTTCTGCATGCCTTCTGATGCAGATGGAAGCATCCATCTTAGCCGGAGTGATAGATGGGGAAGCTCACTGGAGGGTTTAACCAGCCCTCAGCTCTCGTCTGGGCGTGGATGCGGTATCCAACCCTGGGCAAGACTCTGCCCCTCCCTGAGCGTCTCCCTCCCCAGACAGTAGAGGGGATGGAGACCAATGAAGTCAGCGCTGAGAAGTATGTCATAGGCCTAAGTCGTGTGCATAATAATTCCAGTATTCTACACCATGATTATAGGTTGTAAAATGCAGCCCCTAATAATATGAGTAGCGTGAAGAAATAGACACCCGTACTTAAGGGAATTGAATTATGACCTTTAATTTCAACTTCTGCAAGTCTTTGGGGGAAAATCAACACTGGCTCTATTCATTGAAAGTCTGTCTGTTGGCCTCATAATTTGGTAATGTCCTGGGAAAAGGCCAAGTTTTAGATAAAAACATGCCTTCTCTTTCGGTTGTTCTCTGCCTTGCCCTCTCCTCCCCACCCCTTCTCCCAGGTGTCCCGTGGACCCTGCACACGTGGCTGGAGTCTCTGCGGATCGCCTTCCAGCAGCACCGCAGGCCCCTCATCCAGTGCCTGTTGAAGGAGTTCAAGACCATTCAGGAGGAAGAGTACACGGAGGAGCTCATCACCCAAGGCCTGCCCCTGATGTTTGAGATCCTGAAAGCGAGCAAGGTACGAGGGGGTTGATGCCTTTGGGTCGTCTGCAGAGAGCTAGGCTGGAGGTTCCCCCTCTCAGGGGTCCCTTAACCTGACCCTGCCCTTCAGGTATGATCCCTGTGGTCACGGCCACTGGTGGCTTGTGTACCCCAACTGGCTCAAGCCACTTGTGCAGTCATTTGTGGGGCAGCTGTTTTGCTGAGCAGCTGTTATGTTCCAAGGCACTTAGGCACATATCTCCTAGCCCAGGGAATTTGCACAGAAGCTGGTAAAATAAAACCCACACATGTGCCCCAAGGGCATCTGAGGTGGTTTATGAAACAAAGTCAAATTCAGCGGCACAGGCTCTGAGAGGTCAGGGAAGGTGTTGCTGGGACTAGAGCAGGCCTGACAGACAGGAATCCACCAGGAAGAGGGACACGGGTGCAGCGCCCTATATGAATGGGGTACAGGCCCTGTCAAGGTTACTGGAAGCCCAGCCCTAGGATAGGCTTTTCAGGTGCAGAGGATCTGGTGAGCCCAACTCTGACCCCTTGAGACTTACCTCTTGCTCACTGGCCTCCTAACTCCTGCTGACACCTGCATTCACAGCAACAGGGAAACGGTGCAACCCATTCAAACACCAGTCCAGCCCTTGGGTGTTGTGTGATCAGTTCTTAAAAATCTCTTTGGGGTCACTTGTTTGATGATACCATACAGACACCCATCACCGGACAGTGGGCCATGTGGCACTGTGTGTGTGTGGAGAACTTTGACAATAGACAGCTGTGGTATGCCCATCCCCCAGCCAGCCATGGGGTAGAGAGCCCAGGTGGGGGAGAGGGGTGACAAATGCCCCACCACTGGCTGTGGAAGCACCAGGGGGCACCAGTTTGCCTGAGAGATTTTGAGGAGTTTGGGCACCAACCATCCCATACCCCAAGGCTTCTCGGTGGGCCACAGGAGACAGGATAGCACAGTGGTTGAGAGTATGGGCTCTGGAGCCAAACTATAGGAGTTCAAGCCTGGCTCTGCCACTTGCTTGCCTTATGACCCTAGACAAGTGACATAACTTCTCTCTGCCTCAGTTTCCCCACCTGAAAATGGAGAAAATAACTGTATTAACCTTTTAGGCTGATTGTGAAGATTAAATGAGTCAGTGCCCTTCAAATTGTCCCTGCCACTGAGTGGGTACTTTATAATCCCCGTCATAACTATGGCCTCACCAGGGGAGGTGCCACCTCCATTGTTTCTCAAGGAGTCTTCTGTAGAAACCATCCCCTCAGAACCATCCCCTCAGCAGGGATTATATCAACATATTTAACACCCCAACGCATCCCAGGTACCAAGGAGCCCATGAAAACCACATGTAACCAGCTGAATATCAGACCCTCAGGATAACATTGGATTATCCCCATTTCTCTACTGCAGAGCCTTGAATAGCCTAATTCACAGAGGCAATCAAGTATTTCCCAAACTCCCTTGACGTTGGAACCCTTTTTATAATGAACTGTCTCGAGACACAAATGAGGATCTTTTTAAGCTAAAATATGTAGTTTCCACTCGCCATATGCCTGGCACAATTCTAAGCACAATATAAGGATTAACTCATTTAACCCTCACAAGCAACCTTTGAAGCAAATACCATTATTATCCCCATTTAACAGTTGGGGAAACCAAGGCACAGGTAGGGTGACTCACTTGCCCAAGATCACACAGTGGCTAAGTAGCAGAGCTGGGATTGAACCCAGGCAGTCTGGCCCCAGCACCAGCCTCTTACAACGTCTGTCCCAGCACAGGCTTGGTGGAGCTCTGGGGTCCCTCTAAGACAATGGAAACTGAAGTCGCAGGGCAGACAAGCCTCTGAACCAGGAGGGCAACACGGGTTCCCCCACCAGGCCAGGGCGATGGGCTGTCCACCAGGGGGAAGAGGGGAGCGTGGAGCTGCCCCTTCCGGCCGTGGGCTGGCCCCACAGTAGAGCAGCAGCGCCCGGCCAGCCTGTCTGCTTTCTGAGCCTGGGGCACCTGGCCTGGGGTCCCGAGCAAGGCCCATTAGGTCTCTCATTAGCGTGTCTTCAGCGCAGCGGCTCCGGCCCCCGCGGCCTGGATTTATGCTTGATGTCAGGCCCCACTGAGACCTAAAGTGGGAGCAGGTGTGCCGGCCTCCAGTAATGAGCCTCAGCAATTCTATTTAGAGTGAAACCTGCTGGAAGCTTTTCAAAACCAAATGCTCCCTGCCCCTCACCCCCCAACTTGAAAATAAATAAAAAGGCTTTCACCCGAAATTACCTAAGAAACCACCTTTGTGAAAAACATTCCTCGTTCTGTTCCCAGGGCCTGGTGGTCTAATTGGTTTGGGTTTTTATTTTCTTTCTTTCTTCAGGATATAGTAGGCATTCCAGAAATTACTGAAGCATCTTGTGTTTTAAGTAAACCTGATCTATGGGGTTTTTTAAGTAAACTTTGTTTTGAAGGATGATATAATACAGAAAAGTGCCCAGATCATAACGCTAGAAACAAATGAATTTCCACGAGGTAAAGTTCCCTGTGTGATGAGCACCCAGACCAAAAACAGAGCCTCGCTAGCACCCCACCAGCCCCGCTCCTGGCCCAATCCAGCCTCTACCCAAGAAGAGCAGCCAACAGCTCTGACGACAGCAGCTGGGGGCAGGGAAGCAGGGAGGGGCCTTTGCCAGGATGTGCGTTCCAGGGCCTGCTCCCAGTAGTGGTACCGATCATAGGATGGGGGGACCCAGGGATGGGGCAGCTCCTGGTAGGAAGGAGGAATCTGGAAGGATTGCAAGAGTCCAGTTTGCTCTTCTATGGGGGTTCAACGACGAACCCTACAGGTGAAATCTGGTATTACACATCACTTACACCCCACATAGGGGAGAAAGGGAATCATTTCCCGTGGCTCTGCGAAGTCAGGCGTTCCCCAAGCATGGGCGATATCCCTGTGGCCAGATCCTGTGCGTTTATTTTGCTTTTGCTTTTCCAGGTTCTTGAGGTAGAAACTTAGACTATCTGTTTGAAACTTTTCCTTTTTTCCTATGCATGCCTTTGATACTATACATTTTCTTCTCAGCACCACCCTAGCTGTGTCCCACAAGTTTTGATGTTTTTTTATTTTCACTTCAATTCAGTCCAGTGTACTTTTTTATTTCCCTTGAAACTTGCTCTTTGGCTTGTGGGTCATTTAAAAGTGTGTTATTTCGTTTTGAAGCGTTTGGGGATTTTTCAGTTATTGATTTCTAGTTTGATTCCCTTGTGGTCTGAGAACACATTCTGTATTATTTCAGTTCGCTTAAAGATTTGATATTTGTTATATGGCCCAAATCTGGCCTATCTCAGGATAGGTTCTGTGGGCACTTGAGAGGATGTGCTTTCTGCCGTTGTTGAGTGGAACATTCTGTAATTGTCCATAACATCCCTTTGGCTGATGACTGTGCTGAGCTCTTCTATATCCTGTAGATGTTCCCCCCAGTTATCCTATCAGTTGAGAGAGGGGTGTTAAAGTCTCCAACTATAATTGTTAGATTTGTCTTTCTCCCCTTTTCGTTTATCCGTCTTTGACTCGCACACTTTGCAGCTCTGTTGTTCGGTGTCTTCTTGGTGTATTAACCCCCTTGTCACTATGTAGTGCCCCTCTCTGCTTCAGCTAATTGTCTTTCCTCTGAACTCTCCTTAATCTAATATTAATATAGCCACTCCTGCTTTCCTTTGATTAACGTTTGTGTGATTTTTTCCCCATCCTTTTATTTTCAACTTGCCTATATCATTATATTTGAAGTTTCTTAGAAAAGTAGGTAGCTGGGCTTTTCATCCACTCTGCCAATCTCTGTCTCTTAAGTGGAATTTATAGACCATTTACATTTTATTTAATTATTGATACCTTAGGGCTTAAGTCTGCCATCTTGTTCTCTGTTTTCTGTGTGATCTCTCTGTCTGTTTCCTGCCTTCCTGTGGACTACCTGAACATTTTTTTAAAATTCCATTTTTATTTGCCTGTAATGTTTTGGAGTCTGTCTCACTATATAGCTTTTTTAGTGGTTGCTTGATGTATTATATTATATATATATAATATCGAAGTCTACTGGTGTCACTTTACCAGTTCCAATGAAATATGGAAACCTTATCTCTCTTTATGTGCCTTTACCGCCTCTTCCATTTATGACATAACCATCTTTAAATATGTCACCTATATACATTTAGAACCACATCAGGAAGCATTACAATTTTTGCATCAACCATCAAACATAATTAGGAAACTCAGGGGAAAAAAGGCTATTATATTTGTCCAGATTTTTACTTACCATGTTCTTCCTTCTTGATGTTCCAAGGTTCCTTCTTTCATTCTTTCCTTTCTGTTTAGAGAACGTCAACCATTCTTCTAGGGTAGTTCTGGTGTCCAGTTCTCCTAGTTTTCCTTCGTCTGAGACTGATTTCTCTTTCATTCCGAAAGGATATTTTCACTGGTTATTCTTTACTTAATATTTTTCTTTTAAGTCATCTTACCTTCCCCTCAATGTATTTAGAAAGGAAACATTATATTACTACCGTAAGCAGAAAGCCCTATCAGTTGCTATGAGTAGAAGGCCCATATCAAAATAAATGGGTGATGACTTAAAAGCACTTTAAGTTCGTTGTGTGTTCAATTTCATCTTGTACCCAACTCCAAGGGCGCGTGACAGACTTGGAGCTACAGCCGGCCTCATGGGAATCCCCTGGGCCACACAGCCTTCCCGCCGATGCCTTTTCTAGGCGCGCTCAGCACAGAGAGGGTCATGCTGACAGGTCAGCCCAGCGCATCCACAGGGCAGGGGCCTGTCTGTCAGGATGAATCTATGAAGACAACTCACTGCCAGTGACCCTGGAAAGTAACAGTAGTTCCACATTCTCTTGATTTTGAAATCAGGCTTTTTTCATCTCTTTGAATTTCTCAGCCTGAAACGGGTCTTAAAAATGGATGTGCATGTTTATTGCAGTGAGGTTTTTTTCTCTTCCTAAAAGCGGCCTTTAATTCTAGGATATTTTAGAACCTAGGAAATTAGAGATTAATTTTAACTATGGGAAATTGCTGTTTGGAGAGTTCAGAAATGGTCAAATTGCCCAGCTCGTGTTGCTCAGTGGTTGAGCATCGACCCAGGAACCAAGAGGTCACCGGTTCGATTCCCAGTCAGGGCACATGCCCCTGTTTGGGGCTCGATCCCCAGTCGGGGCCATGCAGGAGGTAGCCAATCGGTGTTTCTCTCTCATCCATGTTTCTATCTCTCCTTCTCCATTCCTCTCTCAAAATCAATGAAAACATATTTTTAAAATATTTTTCAAAAAAGGTCAACTATTGGCACTTCCTTATGGTTCAATCTAATGGCATATTGTGATGTGTTATCTTTTTAATCCTCATACAAACCTCACCCAGCAGGTATTTTTAATCCATTTGGGAAGAGAACACGGAGGCCCAGAGAAGCTGAGTAACTTTCCTAAGGTCACAGAGCTGAGGTGAGGAGCCAGGATTAGACCCAGCTCCGCCTGGTCCCATTGTCCATGTTTTTACCACTGCGTAGAACCCCCACCTGAGCCACCTGTAAAGGACCTTGGGGACAATCCTAGCACCCCTTTCCAAAGAAAAGAATGTACATTGGTATCTTTTAAGGAGAGCAATGAGGGGTCAGAGGAGGAGAGGAAAGATGTCAGCCCTGAAATCCACAGACTCCGTCTTAGGAGAGTCTCCTGGTAACTGTGGTATTAAGAATTCAGTTCTGGCCCTGGCCACTCGGGTGGTTAGAGCATTGCCTCTTACACCAAAAGGCTGCAGGTTTGATTCCCAGCCAGGGCACGCACCTAGGTTGTAGGTTTGATCCCCAGTGGGGCTCGTAAGGAAGGCAGCTGATCAGTGTTTCTCTCTCACACTGATGTTTGTCTGTCTCTCTCTTCCTCCCTCTCAAAAATCAGTTTTTAGAAAAACAACATATCCTCAAGTGAGGATTAAAAAAAAAAAAAAAAAAAAGAATTTAGCTCTGTGTCGCTGTCCAGTTCCGAGTCCTGAGAACCCAAGTTCACCCCATGTGTACACCCAGCATTTTCCAAGAGAGGCCTGGGTGGGTGGCAGGTACCCAGCGGTACCGCTCATTTTAAGGGCGCATGTGATTACATTGGGCCCAACCACATAATCCAGGCTCCCAGGTGATGCTGATGGTACTGGCTTGGGGCCCACAACTTGAGAACTGCTGCGTGAAGCTAGGAGAGAGGCAATGGCTTTGTGAGTGTTACATGAAGGAGCACTTAGCATCCTTGTTTATAAGGCGTCCTCTAAAAGCAGCATCCCTTTTTCCTCTCAATCTCAGTGTGTCCCCTCAGGCACCTCTGTGGATCCGTCTGAAGTGACGAGGTGCCTTTCGGGATCTCACCCGCTTTCATCAAAGGGCTGGATTTGCTTTTCATGTGCTGAGCTGTATCCTGCTTCGGGAACACAAAGCAGTAGACTCAGAACGAGCTTGAACCACTGACATCATGAGTTGTCCCAAACCCATCTTTTAAAATAAAAAATAATATTTGTTTTTATTACAAAAGCAGTACACCTTTTGGTGTACAAACAGTCATTTGCTGCAGAAAATATAACTCCCTGTACTGGGTGTACACAGGGAGCTAAAAAAAAAACATCATAATCCCACGCAAAGGTATTTCCTCCCTGACCTTTCTCTGTAAATACCTGTCAATCTAAATATATATGTAGGGTTTTATTTCCAAAAAATTGCATGATACAAACTGTGTTGTAACCCACTTTTAAAATATATTTGTAAATGCCTTTCTATCTAACTCCCCCTTTTAGCCCCAAGTTTCAACCCCTTCACTCAATGAAAAGCACCCAAGTGCTGTGATTCGCGGCTTCCCGCCTGCATGGAGGGAGCCTGCGTGGAGGGAGATTCGTGAGCAGCTGTGGGCCCCAGGGCGGAGAGGCAGAGACACAGAGAGCAGGGCTGTCAGGAGCAGGTTCCCCCTTCCCTGAGCAATCAGGGGGCTGATTCTGCATCGCAGAACTCTTCCCCCCCCCTTTTTTTGAGAAAGTGATTCAGCTGAGCGCTCCTGATCCGGAAATGTCTCAGCACCAGAGTCAAGTTCACAAGAAGCTGAATCAGGACCATCTGTGTCTCAGCAATAGGGACACAGTCACAGGATCCCAAGGGCTTTCTGCTGGTCTTTTCAGGATGATTAGCGGCGACCAGAATTTTGGAGTATTGATAAAAGCATGTTTGGGGTAAAAACTTATTTTCCATTCTGTGAGTTACAAAACCTGCTTTCCCATGGATAGGAAATGATTAGAGCAAGAGGATTTAATTACAAATTAGGCTTTCACCAGTGAGCCCGCTAGAAACACAGTAGACAGGCGAGCAAGCAACTCCAGGGCCCGCCGGGGAAACGGGAAGCGCGATGTCCGGGGGATTCTCTAGGGACCCGAGATGAGTCTGTGGGCGCCTCTGCCTTGGGGGCCGCGTCCCTGGCAGCAGCTCGCGCGAGGTGGCGCTCAGCCCCCCGCAAGCTGAGCTGCTCTCTGTTCCCCGCAGAACGAGGTGATCAGCCAGCAGCTGTGCGTCATCTTCACTCACTGCTACGGGCCCTACCCCATCCCCAAGCTCACGGAGATCAAGCGGAAGCAGACCTCGCGCCTGGGTGAGTGTGTCGCCGCCCGCCCGGTGGGTGCTGCTTTGTGCCTTCCAGGCGGGGCAGACGGGAACGCCATCAAGAAGGTGGCGGGTATTCCAGGGCAAGCAGGACAGACACCGGCGTCCGGCGGGTGGAGGTCAGCCTGTCACCTTGACTATGCGACAAAACTGAAGGCTAGACCTTAGGGAAGGTGTATCAGAGCATATACCCCTCGCTGCCTGTAATCCTCCACTTAGAGGAAGAATGCGACCCACCAATACCTTCCTCCTCTAACTGAAAGATTACAGCGACAGCAAAGTGTCTGGAGCCCTGCGGGCAGGTAGATTCTAAAAGCAACCCAAGTGCCCATCAACAGTGGATAAAAAAGCTGTGGTACTTACATACAATGGAATATTACTCAGCCATCAAAAAGATGAAATCCTACCACGTGCAACAGGATGGATGGACCTAGAGGGTTTTATGCTAAGTGAAATAAATTAGAGAAAAACAAATACCATATGATTTCACTTACATGTGGAATCTAAAGAACAAAATAAATGAACAAACAAAACAGAAACAGATTCATAGATACAGAGAACAAACTGATGGTTGCCAGGTGGGAGGGGGTTGGGGAGCTGGGTGAAAAAGGTGAAGGGATTGAGAACTACAAATTACCAAATAGTCCTGGAGATACCAAGCACAGCATAGGGAATATAATCAATACTATTGTAATAACTATGTATGGGACCAGGTGGGTACTGGAAATATCGGGGGGAACACTTTATAAAGTATGTAACTGTCTAACTCCTATGCTGTACACTTGAAACTAATTCAAAATATTGAATGTAATGGGAAATGTTAAGGTGGGGGGGGAAAGGAGAGTCTCTTATGTAGAAATTTTGTTATTTTTAAAAAACATAATAAAACTGCCGGGCCAGTGTGGCTCAGCAGTTGAGCATCGGCCTAGGATCCAGGAGATCATGGAACCATTCCCTGTCAGGGCACAAGCCTGGGTTGTGGGCTCGATCCCCAGTAGGGGGCGTGCAGGAGGCAGCGGGTCAATGACTCTCACCATTGATGTTTCTATCTCTCTCCCTCTCCCTTCCTCTCTCTGAAATCAATAAAGATATATTATAAATATATATATATATAATAAAACCAATATTGGAGTGAAAAATAATAAAAGAAGCCTGAACTGTGCATGGCAGCTCCCCCCAGCTCTCCCTAACGAGGGACGAGCAGGGGACAGTGACAGGCCGTGGTGTTCCTCTGGTGGAGTCCCCTGCAGGGAGCTAGGAGGAGAAGGGAACCAGTCCGTCGCCCCCCCCCCCCCTTGACACACACACGAGGGGAACATACCTGAGCTGAGGAGACTGAATGCTCTGAATCCCAGCAGAGCAGCAGTAATCACTTTTATTCTTCTTGGACCCTTGCACTGAGCTTGCCCCAGCCGAGCACTTGACCGACCCTATCTCAGGTTATCCTCAGGCCACCGCAGGAGGCAGGCATCGGGAGTCTGAACCAGGTTCACCCGAAGCCGTAATCCCACCATCCTGTGGTTTTAGCTTCTGGGATTTTCCAGGAGAAACCTTTCCATCCGGCACTGATTTCATTCGGAGGATCCTGGGGCCGCTGCAGCCAGCTTGACCAGCCCAGAAAAAGACAAAGAAATAGTCAGCTGCCTTGAAACCTGAGCCATGAGCCTTCTGTCGCAGGGGCCTATCTCGTTGCTGCACAGGGAGCCATGAAATATTAAAGACGGTTTAATATTTTAATATTAAAGGATTCCTTTTCTAATGAAGGTTGGGACACTTTCCTGCTTCCTAGCTCCTTTTCCTACAAAGACTGGGAAACATTTGATCAATGGAAGCCTCTGAAAATTCTACTCTTTAGCAAAACCACTTTAGAAACAGGTGAGCTAGTTTAAGTGCGTGAAAAGGCTGAATTCATGGAGCTGTTTTAAACTACTTTTGTTCCTGGAATGAATAACTGGTTAATTGCAATGACCACTTTTTGCTAAATGGAGAATTTAGCAGCTGAGCCAAGGGTTACCTGTTTTTTCTTTGCACCCATTCCTCTGAGCAAACCAGGATGTACCCAAACCACAAGTATTTCCACCCTTTAGAAAACAGGTGTTAGTTAAAATATTCGAAGTGCAACAAATTATAAAGACCAATCAAAGTAAGAGACTTTAGAGATTGAAGGTGACATTCCCACGACACAGCAATAACCTGACATAGAGGTGTCTTACGAGACGAGACACCCTTGTTAGAGCAAATATTTGCAAGGGCTGTTTTAATGGCACAGCATAAAATCTGCTTTTCTGTTGCTACAGGAGAGGAAGGAACTTTTTTTTTCCTCCTGAACCTGCTGAGATTTCTTTCGTCAGCAATTTTAAGGTCTTCGTTTTCTTGCCAAGCCTTGGAATTCCAAGGGTTAGAACAAGAGAAGAAAGTCAGGCCTCAAAGCTCACAATATGAAAGAAAAAGGGCAGAATACATGTATAATTATCAATAAATGGAATAGGGGACATGTAGCGTTTTGCATCTTCAACATAGCATTTCCAGCTAGGATGACTAAAAGTTGCCAAATAGTGGTTCCTTCAGGACCTGCTATAAAGGAAAGATAAGAATGATCAGTGACAAGGGTCCCAAACTGGCATCTCTATAGGGCCAGGCAGGTCATATAAATGAGTTAAATAGGCTCAGGGTAAGACAAGAGGGAGTGGCGGGGACTATGGCAAACTGCAGAGCACACGCCTGATTTTTTGTGATACATTGTCCTCCTGCCATTTTGATGAATTCTGGGAGAGAATGGTAAAAAGAGCTAAAGGGAGGAGATACTATAAATTTGGGAAGTAGGATGGGGGTGATTGGAGGTGGACAGTGGGAGTGAGAGAAAGTGAGCAGAGGGAGGCAGGTTGCTGAGAAGAGGGAGAAAGTCACTCCAAACTGTTAACAGTCTTTAAAGCAAGTAGAGAAGTGGGTTTTTGTTAACTCCGAGGCCTTCCTCTGTAGCCTCTCTTCCCTTTACCTGGATAGTTTTAGAAGTTTGGGGAGGGGGAATTCATAAAAAATTTTTGAAGGTAGTGGGATTATAGATGATTTTGACTTTTTATGCTTATTTGATATGTTTTAAATTAAATCTTCTTAATAGGAAGAGGTAACAGAGAATACGAGTGGAGCACCACTGTCTGGGGCAGCACAGGGGCTGAGGGCTGAGTGAGGAGATTCAGCCAGGAAGGCCAATTCTGGATCTAAGGCCTGGGCAAAAATGGGGCCAGACCAGGGGTTCAAGGTACAGTCAATCAGGGTGGGCCCATCAGCTGGGGTTCACAGTCCCCAGGAATCCAGGGGATTGGT
The DNA here is from genome assembly GCF_964146895.1 of Miniopterus schreibersii. Taxonomy (NCBI): domain Eukaryota; kingdom Metazoa; phylum Chordata; class Mammalia; order Chiroptera; family Miniopteridae; genus Miniopterus; species Miniopterus schreibersii. Next base: position 177,272,482 of record NC_138102.1, read on the forward strand.
TCCCTCCCTCAATGGTTTAGGGCAGCCTAAACCCATAGGGAGCAGCTGGGTTTCCATTTCAGGACAAACCTTTAACCCCTGGGGAAGGGCCCATCAGCAACAAGCAGGTCCCTAGACTAAGAAGGGGCCTAATGTCCTTGACAGGCTCCTAGAACAAGATTCTGAAGCAATGGCCAAGGCACTCTTTCATTCATTCAAAAAACATTCATTGAGCATCTAGATCGGACCTGAAACCCAGGTACATGCCCTTAACTGGGAATTGAACCCACAACCCTTCGGTGCCCTGGCCAGTGCTCTAACTACTGAGCCAAACCGGCCAGGGCAGGAAGACTCTTTTTCATATCAGCTGGGAGTGCGATGGGTCCCCAGACTCAAGAACTTGAGTAATCTTCAATTTATAGACTCTTAAAGGTGCCCTGGCCGGTGTGGCTCAGTGGTTAGAATGTCAGCCTGAGCACCGGGGAGGGACAAACTGGCACCTTCAGCAGCCCCAGATCTAAATGGCTAAAATGACAGGCAAATGGGAGGATCCTGGTGCTTAACAGTGCAGGCCCTTGAGTCAGAACGTCTGTGTTGAAATCCTGGTTTCTTCACCTGTCACTAGCTTAAGCAAGTCACTGTAACATTTCGTGCCTCAGTTTCCTCAACTGCACACCTGGCAGCATTCTCCATCCCCCAGGACGGAGGGAGCTTACATGTGTTAGTACCAGTTTGCACAGTGCCTGACACACCGTGAGTGCCCAAGAAGTACTGGTCCATCTTCCGTTATTATTGGAGACGAGGCAGGGACTCGCTCATTTGCCACTGACCCAGGGAAAGAAGGGCTTGGATTTTAAGTCACCTGGAACACGGTGGCCAGGGGGCAGCTTTTCTCAACTACTTCCATCAGCAGGGAGGCGACTGAGCCTGAGAAGAGGAGGGCGGCCGGGTGGGTGACATTCTTAGAGGCCAGCTGGGCAGGTTTTACCTTTCACACCTGGCAGGCCTCTGAACTCAGTCTTCTGTGGGGAAATGCGACTGTTACCCACGAATAAGCTGTGAAGATCTCTGAAAAACTGCATTTTGGTGATCTGAGTGTTCTTTGATTGCTCCTGTCTCCTGTTTGGTCACTGGCTCAGCCATGAGTGTTTCATCCCCTGGAATCCACACTTCACCCTTTTCTCCGCTAAAGCTCCCATTTTCCCTTTCCTGTTCTAGACCCTCATTTCCTCAACAATAAAGAAATGTCTGACGTCACCTTTCTGGTGGAAGGAAGACCATTTTATGCTCACAGAGTGCTGTTATTTACAGCCTCTCCAAGGTATGTACCGTTAGTTTGGAGAGCTCCGAAGTTCAGTTTTGGGGGTATCTCCACTAGCCTGGCAGATTATCTTCTCAAAATCAAGGGTTCGAGAGCATAGGGCATTTGTGCACCGTGTCCACAGCATCACTCACAAGAGCCAGAAGGGAGAAGCACCCCCGTGTCCATCAGTGGACGGATGGATAAACAGTGTAGGGTGTAGATTCCTTATTCCGCCTTGAAAAGGAAGGCTACATGGATGAACCTTGGCAGTGTTAGGGAAAGCGAAGTAAGCCAGCCCCAAAAAGACAGTGCTGTGTGATTCCATTGATATGAGGGACTAGCGGAGTCGGATTCCTAGAGACAGAAAGCAGGATGGTGGTTCCCAGGGGCTGGGAGGGGGAGGGAGAGTTGGTGTTTAACGGGCACATGGTGAGGTCTAGAGATTGGTTGCACAACCATGTGAATATACTTAACATTCCTGTACGCTTAAAAACGGTTAAGATGGTAAATTTTATGTTTGTGCTTTTTATCTACAATTAAAAAACCACACAGATAGAGGGCCGCCGGCAGCATATGAAGCAGAGCCTGTGATTCTCCGCAGGTAGAGCACGTGGGCGGAGCTTGGGAGCCGAGTGTGAATTAGGTTTGAGGGCCCTGCGCCAGGTGCCCCCTGCAGTGCCCAGCCTGAGGCCCCGCACGCAGCGGCCTGCAGGGCCTGCTCCCCAGGGGTCAGGGGGCTCTGGCATCAGCCCCCCAAACATACAGGTCCTGAGTCTTCCTTCTCCCTGACTGTGGAGCTGACGGCAGCCTGACACCCTCCTGCCAGCTCCGTCACTGCCCTCCCTCCGCCTTTGGTTTGAGGTGAACTGGGTCGCCCGTGTAGAACCCAATCATCCGGGGACCCGAGCAGGACGGTGAAGCTGCGCAGAGGAGAGGGCGATGCCTCCGGGGCGAGCAGGGAGAGAGGAGTCCGCTTCCAGGGCATTTGCGAAGGACTGTGCCTGACCAGCACTCCCTGGATCCTGAAGGCATCCCGGCACCCCCAGTGCCCCCAAACCAAATGCAGATCCCACACACCTGCTTTGCCACCGCAAGAAAATCATGCCGCCCCCCGCATAGTTCTCGGTTGCGACACTAGAAAAACCGAATTGATACCGTGCGGATGTTAACAGTTTTGACAAAGGCACCGTGGTTGCCCGTGTAGGGTGGTGAATAGCAGGGGGAACTGGGCGAAGGGTAGACGGGAACTCTCTGTACTATCTTTGCAACTCTTCTATAAATCTATAATTATTTCAAAGTTAAAAGTTTAATTAAAAAAAAGAACAGAGAGCTTATTCCTAAATATATTGAGCATCCGTGTGTTCCAATGACAGGGTCTCCACCCTCAAGGAGCATATAGTTTAGTCAGTCGCAGGAAAGTGCATCTAAACCCCAGACAGAAGGTCAGCCACAGGGAGAGCCCTGGGTAGTCAGCAGATATGATTAAATACCCCCATGCGTCAGGCAGGCATGGGCTCTGAGGGTGCAGCAGAAACGGAAAGGGCAGCAGCCCCTGGCACCTGGAGCGGGGGTGGCGTGGGAGGGGGACGGGCGGGATTGGAGGCCAGAGCTCAGGGAAGACTCCCTGGAGGAGGCAGCCTTTGTGATGGGCCCTGCAGCACGGGCGGGGTTTTCAAAGGTATTTGTCCTGTTGTCATCACCTGTTTGAGAAATAACACGGTTCTTTTCAGTTGAGTTTTAACTTCAGATTGGATTATGGTATCCTGCAGGGAGGGGGAGAGTTAAATTAGGAAATCTGTGACGATGTCGTCCTACGTCAGTCGGGATAAAAGAGCTGAGTTGTGGGTGAGTTTGTGAGTCTTTTTCTCTTTTTGTGTTCTTGTTGAGGTTCAAAGCGCTCCTCTCCAGCAAGCCAACAAATGACAGCACCTGCATAGAGATCGGTTATGTGAAGTACCCCATCTTTCAGGTGAGCCGCTGCTGTGGCCTGGACACCGTGGCGGTGGGCGCGGGGCACAGGTGCTTCCCTCTGGTCCTCGGCCCGTGGATTAGCTGCTGCAGCAAATCATCAGTCCCCTGCACGCCTGACCCCTTCCCATTTAACATCCATTCACCCCTACAGTGTTACTTGAGCACCTGCTATGTGCCTGACACTGCTGGGACCTGGGACACAGGGGTAAGGACAGTCCGCTCCTGGGGACTCCCAGCCCAGAGGGGTAACTGAGTAATTAATTATAGTATAAGGTGGGGTGCGTGAGAGAGAGGAGTGAGCCAACGTGCTGTGGAACTCAGACCCCAATGTGACCTTGGACAAATCGCCCAACCTTTCTGAGCCTCAGTTTCCTCATCTAGTGGACGGGAGAGAGAGTATTCCAGGGGCAGAAACAGGATAAACATAAAGGCACAAAAGTGGGAAGTCACATGGTCTGTTTGGGGGCACGGGATTATCAGTCCATCGGCTGGGTCTTCAGGTATATCGGAGACTGAAAAGACACGTTGGTGGGAGCCAAGTGGAGAGAAGACAGGCCAGATGCTTGCGCCTCCCTCCAGCATCAGCCCTGGTGCCCCAGATCCTGCTGTTCAGAGGGTTGCCAGGAAGACGCCAAGCCCTCACACTGCCCCCAAAGTCTGCATTCCACCATTAGAGGTGCACTTCTTTGGTTATGTTGAAACTTCAAAATAAGGAATTCTCCCCAAATAGCCGTAGGCAAAGCACTCTCTTCTCTGAGCCTCATTTCCCCATTTTAACAAGTTCACCGTTGTCACCTCTGTGTGGGTCCTTGCAGAGACTAGCAAATAGGACCAACATGAGGAAACATTCAGCTTGGCACCTGGTGCTTCATGGCAGTTTTTTTTTAATCCTTACCTGAGGATTATTTTTTTCCATTGCTTTTTCAGAGGGAGTAGAAGGGGGAGAGAGAGAGAAACATCGATGTGAGAGAGACACAGTGATTGCTTGCCTCCTGCACTCGCCTGGACCCACGGCCATTTTTAAGTGGGTTGTTGTTTTCTAAGGCGTAACTGAGACACCTCCCTGCTAAGCGTAGGTCCCTGTTGAATAGGCTACTTTGGACCTAGCCTTGGGGAAAGGATGAAAGAGGTGCCAAGGCCAAGGCCCGCCTGGGTGAGCCGTCCCTCTGGGGTGGGGGGAGCAGAGAGGAGGCTGGAGCCCTAAGGTGGGACTGGGGAGGTGGCAGAGCCCCTCACCACATATTCTACTGAGAGCAAAGTGGCCACAGCCCTTTCTGGATGGCGTCAGTTGCTGATTTTAAAAGTTCCCATGAAGCTGCTGCTTTGCCTTAGGATTAGGGGGTGGGAAGGGCAGTGAAGAAACCTTAATGGGGCTCCAACTGTGAATGAGGCACCGGCCGCTGCTTAGACATAGTTATCTGGATTATTCTTGCCATTTTCAGCGATAAAACAACTAAGTAAGGTCCAGAGAACTTACATGATGCACCCCCTAGTCCTAGTGCTAGTTTAGCGACAGAGCCAGGATTCGAACGAGCCTGTCAGGTGCCAAAGCCTTGGCGCCTGGTTCTGGAATATTCTTCTTAAATTGGAACAATGGTAAGAATGGGTCCTGGTTCTTGAGCACTTACTGTGTGTAAGGCTCAAGGCCAGTGGTTCACCACCTGGGCAGCTTTGACAATGCCCAGTAACCAGGCCATAAATCAGACCAGTTAGATCAGAATCTGGGCTGGGGCCAGGCATCAGGACTGTGAAGCCTCCGCCCTCCTCCCATCATCCCAGAGTGCAGCCAAGATGGACAACCAGTGCTTTGAGTTACAGTGGTTCTCAGACTTTTAACAGGCTTCACAATAACCAGCAGGCAGAGAAGGGCTTGTTAAAACACAGAAAACTTGTTACAATGCAGATTCCTGGGCCCTACCCCCAGAATTCCTGATTCTGTAAGCCTGGGCTACAGCCTGAGAATTTGCATTTCTTACAAGAACCCGTGTGATGCGGACGGATGCTGCTGGTCCAGGGACCACACTGAGAACCACTGCTACCCATCGTCTCATTCAGCCCTTCCAGCTGCCCCTCCAGGGAGCTCTTCCCCCACCTTACAGATAGGACCTGGACTCAGAGAGGTGAAGGGAGTGGCCCAAGCTCCCACTGCTCATCACAGCCCAACTGAGGTTCAGACCCAGGCCTGGCTGACCCCCAGACCTAATCTCTTAGCTGCCTCCCTGCTGTGGGGCCTTAGGCCCTCCCTAAAAGTCACCCCAGACCTGAGGAAAGAAGCTGAGGCCCATTAGAGTTTGGAGCATGAGCTAAATGCTGGAAAAGGCACGTGTCCCCAGCTCTCTGAGTGCCCGGGAAGGGGGCACGCACTTACACCATTAGGCCTGGGACTAATTGGGGAGGTTCTTAAAATAAGAACCTGTCTTGCAACAGGCAGTCAACAAATTCAACAGATCCACGGAATGAGAGACCATCACGGGAAAGCACACCCCAGAGCAATCAAGGCCTGTAATTGCTTCTGACTTGGGGAAGGCTTGCCGGCCACAAGAGCCTCAAGCTCCTGGCAGGGGCAGGGAGCAGGCCCCGGGGACTTTTCCCTGCACCCGCCATCTTCCCCGTAAAAGAAGAAAGTCCTCATTTGTGGCTTGAAATAGGCCAAGTCGGGCTGAATCCAACCCAGAAGAGGCTCCCAGGGGCCTGTTCACTTCACTTCCATGCTGACAGAAGAATTTTAGTATATGAGGCTGCTCTGAGTTGCTGCCCTCCAAGACTGCTTAACATCGGGCGCAGGAAAGCCAGACGCAGCTGAGGCTGCACCTGGACGGGCGTGCGCGCCATTTGAGGCCCTGCTTCTTGCAAGTTGGCAGCTGCCAAGAAAAACAACTCCATAACCAGGCCTTTGAGCCTAACGACGGTGCGTTTCACCCCCTTGCAGATAAGGCTTGTGCTGGCAAAATCTGGAGGTCACGTGGGACAGAGCCGTTTAAATGCCATTAGCCCCAGGATCTCCACTAAGGAGCAGAATTTCAGGCCTTGTGTAAATGAGAGAACAGGATGGAGAGTGCTGTGTAAATGGCCCTCAGGGTCGTTATTATTGGTTTGGCCTCTATTTAGGTTCTAGAAGAATAAATGGATTTCAATACAGCTTTGAGACGATTGTGTGTGTCGCTGACACTCTGCTTACTGTGTCCTTTCTTGCAGCTGGTCATGCAGTATCTCTACTACGGTGGCCCAGAGTCACTGCTCATTAAAAACAACGAGATAATGGAGGTAAGGCATCCGCCGTGTCGTTGGGGGGGTGGGGGAGACACGTGTCAGCAGGTCTACGGGCACCCGTGTTGGGTTTTCCTTTGGATGCAGGCTTTGGGGTCCTGCCTGACTTCTTGGACCTCCTGAACAGGAGTCTTCGCATCACCCCCTGGAAGGCTGGGTGCTCGGTGCACTAGCCCAACCCCTTTCAGTGAAACCCAGTTTTTACTGGCTTCAGGGGGTGGGATGAAGGAAATTTACTGAAGAGGCTGACACTCCAAACACAGCTGGGGCTCAGACACCGTCATCAGGAGCTATCCTTGGTGACTTGTCCCTGGTCATTTGTAAGAGAATTATATCTTCTGAAAACATCCTTCAAGTCACAGGACTATCCCGCCCAGAAGCTGGAAGCTGGTTCCAAAGCTCTCCTGGCTTCATGAGATTGACCGCTCCTCACTCCCACAGCACCTTGGCAGCCCCTGACCCCATCTGCCTTTGGCGATTCAGCCTGTTCCAGGGGACCTGTTCCTGCTCCTTCCTAGAAGTGGAACCTTTGTCACTTTCCTACTCCAAGCTGAGAGCTTTGAACCAAAAGCCAAAATCACTCTGATCCTGAGCAAAAGAGACAGGAGCCCATTCAGGTGTCAGAAGTTCAGGGTGCCTGGCTGAACAGAGATGTCCAAACACTGGCAGTTGTTCACGAGGTGACCCCACGCAGTGGTTAAAACATGAACTCTGGGCCAGACTGGGTTTCAATCCAGGCTCTGCCCCTTCTGAGCTGTGTGATCTGGGGCAAGTTATTTAACCTCTCTGAGCCTCAGTTTCCTCACCTGTAAAATGGAGGTAATAATATCTACCTCATTGGGTTTTCAGGATTTTAAGAGTTCCTGTGTAGTAGGTGCCTAGGACAGTGCCTGGCACATAGTGGGAGCCAGAGGGGCTGTGCATTCACCTTGTGGCCCTTTCCTTTCTTTTCTCCGTGAAAGCTTCCGTGGCCACTCCCCCGCCCCCCAAAAGTTATTTTCTTGTCTCTCTGGACCGCCCCTCTGACACTTTTCTACCTCAGGACCAGGCTACGGTCTCAGGACACGGGCTCTTTTGTGAACATTTTAAAAAATTCTTTTCAAATAATGAACGTATATTAGATCATGTAAATAATACAGAAGGGCTTGTCAAAGCAGCAGCTCACCCCCCAGCCCTCTCCCCAAAGCCTGTCCCTTTGAACTGCTGTTTCAGCGCTCTCCCCGCCTCCCCAAGCCTGTGGCCTCTCAGCACATCCACCGAGCATCTCCCCGGCCACGCGCCCGCCCGCGGCGCTCTGGGCCCAGTACAGCAGCGATGCCAACGGGCGGGACCCCTGCCCTCCAGACTCTGGGGAAGGCGACAGGCGTGACAGCATGTCTGGCGTGAGAGGGCTGTCGGGGAAAGGGTCGGGTACAGGCGGTGATGGAGGCGGTGGTCCGGGGCTTCTCTGAGGAAGTGATATTTGACTGGAGACCTAGATGAACCGGGAGCCAGCCACACCCATAACCATCGTGGTAAATAGTATCGTTCGCCCTTATTTCTGGGAAGAACCATTTTAGGCAGTTTGCTTGACCTCTGCTATAATAGATGTGAGTTTGGTTCACTTCCACTCACTCCCCTCCCCTCTGCCACCTTCCCCCATGACAGAGTCCCAGCACTGTCTCATTCCTCCAGTGTCACCTTCGTGCTTCCAGGTGACGTACAGACACCATTTCTGGTCCCCTCACCTCGGGACACCACCGTGGAACAGGAGGATTTTTCTCACCACTGTTCATTCCCTCCCACCTCCCAGCCTCTGACGGGCTCTTTTTATGGTTTTTAGCTCCTGTCTGCGGCTAAGTTTTTCCAGCTGGAGGCTCTGCAGCGACACTGTGAGATTATCTGTGCCAAAGGCATCAACACGGACAACTGCGTGGATATTTACAACCACGCCAAGGTAACGAGCCCACTCCCTGCGCGGGCTCACGGTGCACTCGGGGCGAGGCCAGACAGGCGGGGAGCTGGGCCTGCACCCGCCCAAGGTCTGGAAAAGTCACCTTTCCTTTCATCCCTCCCCCCAATACGATGAAAGCAGGATCCCAGAAGTTCCCGAGGCAGAGTGGCTCTCCCACAGGGCTCCTGATGTGCGCAGGAGCTGCGTCGCGGCCTGGTCCACCCCACCGCCTGCCCGGGTGGCCCCCGGGCTCGGCCTTTGTAACCAGCTCCTGGGGAAGCCTCCACTCTGGGCAGAGCCGCACCCTGAGTAGCAAGGCTCTGGAACTGAGGTTCTCAGAGTGTGGGCTCCAATCCAGCACCATCAGGGTACTCGTTAGAAATGTAAATTCTGGAGCCCCACCCCAGACGGACAGCACAGGCCGCACAGGAGAATCACCTGGGCGCTCACCTAAAATCCCTGTGTCTGGGACCTATCAGAGCAATTAAATCCACCTGTGCAGGTGGAGCCCCGAAAAAGGGTTTTTTCCAAGTTTCCCTTGTGATTCTCACGTGGCCAATGTTGAGAACAGGTTGTCAGGACTGGAGAGATCCATGGACATGTGGATCGGACACTACTAATCAGAATCACGTGAAGAGAGTCTAAATCTGTTTACAACACCTCCCTAAGGCCACAGCAGTGTCCCTGCCGTGGGGCCCAGGAATCTGTATTTTTAAGAAGCTCCCAGGGTGACTCTTGAGACTTCAGCCCTAGGGCCAGTCTTCACTGCAGTTTTCGGGAGCCACTGATTTTTATCTAGTTCATTTCACAGGTGGGGATCCTGGGACCAAAAGGATTAATTAGTCCAGGTGCCGCTTCCTTTTGTTTCATGTGCTCAGGACAGGGGATTAACATTTGCTAGGAAGGAGTAACGAGCTAAGATCAGGAATTAATTAAAAACAAACAAAAAACTTTTGTATAACTGGAGCTTGGTGCCCTTGCCTCTGACATCCACAGCTCTGCAGAGTGAATAACTGATGTGAATAATTCCCTTGTTGCTTGTTGAGAAAAATCAGGTTGCCTTTGAGATGTTATTTTCTGTCTTAAACCAACATTCAGCGACTCCTTTTAATGTGCAGGCACCTGTGCTAACGCATGCACATACACACACACGCACATGCTGGGCGTTTTGGTTAAGTGACGGTTTTACTGAAATCTGGTCTCTCGGGACACAGCTTTTTTTTTTTTTTCCAATCTTAAACTGATTACTTTGCAGAAAAGCATCCAGAAAGACTCTCTCTACCCAGGAAGAGAGCCTGGTCAGTCTGTGATCTCCCCCCCCCCAGCCATGGATACTCAAATTGCCCTGTGAACCCCACATCACACATGGCTTTTGCCATGGCCCATCACCTCGGTGGTAAGGCGTGCATTCCACAGTCCCGTTTTTATCTCTTCGGGCTCCTTGAAGGGGAAGCTTCTATAGCTGTCTTGTTATTAATAGTACAGCCCAGTGCAATGTGAGCCCAGTTGGGAGCATGATTGTGCCACAGGTTTAGAACACCTATGGCAGAGAGCTGTCTCATTTCCATACCTCTGCAGCCAGAGCTTTGCCGTTTACAGACACCAGCCTCGCCTCCCAGGCCACATCCTGGAGTATTTCCAGTGCAGACCTCTGTCCTTCCTGATATGGGCGTGGAGGACTGGGCAATGCCAGCACCGCCCCCCCTTCCTCTCTCTGCCTTCCCTATGCTGTGGACACTGCAGCACCCGCTAATGATCCTATGCCATGTGGATTCTGTTTGGGTTATTTTTTTTTACTTTTTAAATTTATCTTTATTGTTGAGAGTATTATAGGTATCCCATTTTTCCCCCCAATTGATCCCTTCCACTTCACTCCCACCCCCTTCCCAGGCCTTCACCCCGTTATTAACTGTGTCCATGGGTTATGCATATAACTTCCTTGGTTAATCTCTTCCCATCCAACACCCCCCTTCCCTCTTTCCTCGGAAATATGATCGTCTGTTGCATGCGTCAGTGTCTCTGGATTTATTTAGTTCAATCAGATTCTTTTGTTCATTAGCTTCTTCTTAAAGAAGACCCTTCAACTTTTCCTGTAGTGCTGGTCTGGTGCTGATGAACTCCTTTAGCTTTTCCTTGTCTGAGAAGCTCTTTATCTGACCTTCAATTCTAAATGACAGCTTTGCTGGGTAGAGCAATCTTGGTTGTAGTTCCATGTTTTTCATCACTTTGAATATTTCTTGCCACTCCATTCTGGCCTGCAAAATTTCTGTTGAGAAATCAGCTGACAGTCATATGGGTGCCCCCTTGTAGGTAACTAATTGCTTTTCTCTTGCTGCTTTTAAGGCTCTCTCTTTGTCTTTAACCTTTGGCATTTTAATTATGATGTGTCTTGCTGTGGGCCTCTTTGGGTTCCTCTTGTTTGGGACCTTCTGTGCTTCCTGGACTTGTAAGTCAATTTCTTTCCCCAGGTAGGGGAAGTTTTCTGTAATTATTTTTTCAAATAGGTTTTCAATTCCTTGGTCTCTTTCTTCCCCTTCTGGCACCCCAATAATACAAATGTTGGGCCTCTTGAAGTTGTCCCAGAGGCTCCTTATACTATCTTCATATTTCTGGATTCTTTTTTCTTTTTGCTCTTCTGGTTGGGTGTTTTTTGTTTCCTCATGTTCCAAATTGCTGATTTGATTCTCAGCGTCCTCTACTCTACTGTTAATTCCCTGTAAATTATTCTTCATTTCAGTTCCTGTAGCCTTCATTTCAAATTGGTACTTTAGTATGTTGTCGATTTTCTCAGTTATTTCCCTAACAGTCTGCTTAAACATCCTTATAACCATTATTCTGAGCTCTGTATCTGTCAGCTTGCTTGGATCTATTTCATTGAGTTCCTCTTCTAGAGATTTCTTCTGTTCTTTGCTTTGTGACATGTTTCTTTGCCTCCACATTTTGGCTGCTTCCAGGTGTTTGTTTCTATGTATTAGGTAGAGCTGCTGTGTCTCCTGGAATTTGTAGAGTGGCTTTGTGTAGTAGGTGTCCTGTAGGGTCCAGTGGCTCAGCCTCCCCAGTCACCTGAGCTGGGCCTTCTAGGTGCTCCCCTGTGTGGGCTGTGTGCACTGTCCTGTTGTAGTTGAGCCTTGGTTGCTGTTGGCATCCCTGGGAGGAACTGACCCCCAGGCCAATCAGCTGTGAGGACCAGCTGCAACTACAGCAAAAGAGCTGCTGTGCTGGAGATACCCTTATGGATCAGGATTTACTTCAGTGGAGCTTTGGTGTTCACCAAGTGCGCCCCTTGAGTGTCCCTCGTGGATGTGGTGGGGTTGTAATCCAGCGTGGTCGAGTCTGCCCACCAGGTGCACTGTCTCTGGGGCCTCCTGGGAGGTGCAAAGTCAGCCTGTGCCAGTGCCTTGCCCAGGGCCACCCAGCATGAGCTACACAGCAAACCGTAGTTGGCTGCTACTTGTGCTGGGCTTGGAGGAGCCCAGGAGAGGCCAAGCTATGAGCCAGTGCAGCTGCCGCTAGTGCCAGGCCTGGGGCTGCTTATCAAGCCGTATGGGGCCCGCTGCTGCTTGTTTGAGAGATTTTAGGAGAGTCCTAAGCATGAGGCTCGAGAGGCCACTTGCACAGAAAAGCCCCTGGAAATGGCCTGGATGAGCTGCAGGTGGGGAGGGGCGGGGCCTCGGGAATCACGGGGCGGGGCCAAAGGTGAGTCAGGTGCTGGCGACTCAAACATGGCGCCTGCCTGCCGGCTGTGTGCGGGGAGGACTCGCCACAGGAGCCAAGGCCTCCTCCAGCCCCTCTGCCTGGGAGGAAGCCACCCCCCACCTCTCGTCCCGACTCCAGGCAGGTTAGTTCCTCCCCGAGTGTCCCAGGTCCTTTCAGGCTGCTGCCCGGCGCTGGGCTCAGAGGGAGCGTCCGAGTGAGTCCGAGCCGGGCCCTTAAGGGGAGCTGCTGGGGCTCCCGCAGCCTCCGCGACCCTCAGGGACAGTCCCCGCTGGTTTCACAGCCCGGAGTTGTGGGGACGTCTCTTCCTGGCCCTGGAGCCCTGGGCTGGGGGCCTGCTGTGGGGCTGGGACCCCTCCCTCCTCCCTCCTCCCTCCTCAGGGAAACCTCCGCCGCCGAGATTCCCTCCCAGGTTTCAACCGAAGCACCAGATGTGCTCCCACGGCCGCATCTCCGCGATTCAGCCCCGATCCGCCGGCGTCTGCGCCCCTCCTACCGCTCTCGGTGCTGCTTCAGCTCCCTGGCTGTGGGGCGTCTGTGCAGCCAGATCTCAGGAGGCTCTGAGTGACGGTGGTTCTGTATTTTAGTTGTAATTTTGATGTGGTTGGGGGAGGCAGCAGGTGCAGCTGTTATCTACGTGCCATCTTGTTTCGACCCCCCCATGTGGATTCTATTACTGACAGATTGTGCTGCAAATCAAGGCCTGTTTAGTAAAAGAGACCGAAAGGAAAGCAACCAACAACACTTTAGTTTGGAACCCCAGGAAATGTTCCAAGTGTCAGCAAGGCTGTGGCAACTCCATCTAACTGAGGCAGCTGTGGGAGTTTATACAGATGAGAAGCCCACTCCATAAATGTGTGGCTTAGCCATCTTTAATATGTTTTTATTGATTTTTAGAGGAAGGGAGATGGGGAGAGAGAAAGATGGAAACATTGGTGTGAAAGAGAAGCATCGATCGGCTGCCTCCTGCACACCCCCTACTGGGGATCGAGCCCAAAACCCTGGCATGTGCTCTGACCGGGAATCCAACCAGGGACTTCTCCGTGCCTAGGCGACACTCAACCACTGACCCGCGGGCCAGGCAGGGCCATTTTTACAATCAATCTACTGTAATAGGGGTCCGCCGTTATTCCACATGGAAGCCGTTGGGTGCATCTCAGAAACATAACCATCCCCCGCTTCTTCTCCACTCTCCACAGTTTCTTGGCGTCACAGAGCTCTCTGCATATTGTGAAGGCTACTTTCTCAAAAACATGATGGTCCTCATTGAAAACGAAGCCTTCAAGCAGCTCCTATATGACAAGAATGGCGAAGGGACGGGCCAGGACGTGCTCCAGGACTTACAGAGGACGTTGGCCATCAGGATTCAGTCCATCCACTTGTCATCTTCCAAAGGCTCTGTCGTATGAAATGCCCAGCGCAGGGACTGCTCCTTGGGGACTTTCCAGTTCTGCTGCACTGGCCCCACACAAACACACAAATTTCACTTGGCGTCTGTTTCTGGGCTGGGCCATGGAGCTGCCTCTCCTGCCTCAGCTTCCCTTGAATAAGAAAAGTCAGCTCCCACGGGTTCCTGTTGAAAAACAAAGGACATTCCACTGGTCTACAGATCAGAGTCCAGCTAGGTCAGAGCTTGAAGGTCAACAAGGGGCAGCCAAGCTAACCCCATCCAATAGCACCCCTGGGTAGCCGAGCATGTTTTGAGGGGACCACCATCAGAAGGATGGATTGGGAACTAAAGATCGTTTGAGTTCCAGGTGGGCAGCTGGAAAATCTAACTGCAGAGAATTGTGTTGCACATCAAGGACCGTAGTAGCTTCAGTTCAGCAAGGGTCAACCATGATCGCAGATTGGTGAGACTTACCAATAACGAAGAAATAATTTGACAAATTTTTAGGGGTGGGAACTTTTTAAAAAAACACATACACAGGGCAGCCTGTAGTTTAAAATATATTTCTAAAAGCATAACAATTCGTTTTCAACTGAATTGTGTTTAGGGATCTGTGTTTTGAGATTTTTTTTTTTCCTTTAAAAAAACAGACACAAAAAAACACACCAGTAAGTCACAGGTCCACACTGTATAAACCTGCATCTGACAACTTATCACTGACATTCTATACAAGGTGAAATAATACTCCTGCCTTAGTGATCATGGTTACACAAAAGAGTTGCACTGCCAATAATTATCTCTCACTCAGTAGTCGAAAACAACCTGCATGCTAATTGTGGTTTTGGGGGGAGATTAAAATAGCCCCACATAAGAAAACATGCATTTGCATGGGCCGAACCTGTGAAATGTTATGTTTGTGCTTCATTTTTGCCAAGGTTAAAAAAAAAAAAATGTTCCATCACATCCTGCTAAAGGTCCATTGGGTGAAACGAACATATCCATTTCTTTTCCTAATTATGAATGATTCTGGGATGCTTTTGCAGAAATGTGTTCATAGATGATGCTGAATGGGGGGTGGGGGAGCACGTCAGAGAATTTACTAGTTATCCCAGGGTTTTCTCTGTATTTGCAGAAGATGTTAATAGTTTGTTACTAGCCAGAGACTATGACTACGTTAGATTATTTTTCAAGATGAAACCTGTATGATAGGACGGCTTCTTTCTGTATTCGGAGAGTGTACAGTATAGGGTTATCTATAATGAAAGTTTATATCGACGGGGTTCCGTTTGCTCTGCCGTATATTATAAGCAAAAGAGATTGGTGAAGTGCCACAATATTCCAGATACAATTTTTGAGTTGCTGCCTTTTTTCTTGCCCTTTCCTTTGAAGCCTAGATACATGCAATGAAAGCTAGGAGAATGACTTTTATCCCTGGAGATGGCAAAGTTTCGTTGATAAACCTATTCCCTAGCATGCCTTTGGGAAGCTGTGCGCAGACCCTAAATTTCAAAGGAGCTGCTGTTCATGCATCGTACCTGTTCCCTGAGCCACTGTTCAGAGGACCGACGTCGAGCTCTGTTTCACGGGCATGACGGTGGAGAGCCCGGGCCACGTCTGTCTTCAGTATTGGTCCTACTGTGATGCCGATACACAAGGCCTCTCTTCCACTTGGTCGTTTGCAAACCTCCTCAGGCCCACACAACCATCAAATGAGGGGAAAAAAACAACCGCGGAGGGGTCCTGGCTACAGACACACGGCATGTGCGTGGCCCGACACTGTCTCCTGCCTCCTCTCTGTCCTCGGAGATGCTGCGTGGATGCCCCCTTTCACCGCCACTGACTTGCCTGTGACTGTCTGATGCTGTCGGGGCCTCTGGGCGTTGACTTGTACAGTGGCAACTCCGTACGGGCTTCTGTTATAGTTTGGTGTGCTTTCTCTGTCATTAAAAAAAATGATTTTCCCAAATCGTGCATCCTTTGTATAGACACATGAGCGCTTTTTTTTTTTTTAAATATGTCTTTATTGATTTTAGAGAAGAAGGGAAAAGAGAGAGATAGAAACAGTGATGTAAAGGGAAATATCAACATCGATCGGCTGCCTCCTGTACATCCCCTGCTGGAGACTGAGCCCACAACCTGGGCATGTGCCCTGACCGGGAATCGAACAGGTGACCTCTTGGTGCCTGGGTCGAGGCTCAACCACTGAGCCACACCAGCGAGGTGTGAGCTCTGCTTTTTAATTTTTAAAGTATAGTTGGTACACAATCATATATTGGTTGTATTAGTTTCAGATGTACAACATCATCAGTCAGCATTTTTATACCTCACAATGTGATCATCCTACTAATTCTAGTGGTCACCTGTCATTGTGCAAACTCATCACAAAATTATTGACGACACCCCCCACCTTTTTCACCCCCAACCCTCCCTTCTGGTCTGTTCCTATGAGTCTGTTTTGTTTTTTAAGATTCCACATGTAAGTGACACCATATGGTATTTGTCTGGCTCATTTTGCTTAGCATAGCACCTTCTAGGCCCGTCCATGTTGTTGCAAATGGCAAGATGTCGTTCTTTTTTATTGCCGTGTAATGCTCCACTGTGTGTGCGTGTATCTCACATCTTCTTTCCCTGTTGATCTGTTGATGGGCACCTAGGTCGTTCCAAATCTTGCTACTGTGATTAACTCTGCAATGAGCATAGGGTATAAAAATCTCTTTGAATTAGCGTTTTTGTTTTCTTCAGATAAATACCCAGAAGTGGAATTGCTGGGTCACATGGTAGATCTCTTTTTAGTTTTCCAAGGCATCTCCATACTGTTCTCCAGCGTGGCTCCACCAGCCTGCAGTCCCACCAACAGTGCACAGGGCTCTCTTTCTGCACGTCCCCACCAGCGCGTTAGCTGTTGACTTTTTGATGACAGCCGTTCTGACTGGTGTGAGGTGGCATCTCATCGTGGTTTTGATTTGCACTTCCCTGATGATTAGTGATGCTGAGCATCTTTCAGAAGTCTGTTGGCCATCTTTATGTCCTCGTTGGGGAAATGTCTTTCATGTCCTCTGCCCATTTTTTGATATGAGTGAGCTCTTTACTCAACAGTTGGAGCCTAAGAACTTCATTCGGTTAAGAGATTAGAAAATGTGGCCCCACAGAAAAAGTTTGGGGAAATGTTAGATAAAAAATAAATAGATGTTTGTGTCATTGACAGGGAGCCACCGCCTGGCCACTCTGTCCGTCAGAGCGTGGCTGAGCAGGCTCTAGTTCCCTGGGTCAGCATATACCTCTGGTCATCACCCTCGGATTTCCTTCCCATCAGACAGAACTTACAGGTGCCGCCACCTGGGCCGCTGTCCTAGTGCCTCTGCCTATCGTAGGTCACTCGCCTGCAGGAGGCGGCATTCTGGCTGTCATTTCTGGGCCCTGATGAAGCTTTGGGGTTGGGGCATGGAGAAATACAAGTTCTCAACCCGGTGTGCCCCCCACCAAGGGCCAATGTGAGTCGATGCCTGTGGGTGGTGACAGTGTTCTGGGCTGGGAGTTAGGGAGGGACAAGCAGCTGTCGTCTCCGGTGTCATCATCACTGAGGTCAACCCAGCTGGTCCCCTCTGGCTCCTGACCCAGCCTGGGCCCAACCCAGGCCTGTATCGAGATTAATACCCATGGCTCATCCACAGGGCCTACAGGAAGCCAGGGAAGGGCCCAGGCAGCCCAAGGGACCGGGGCCAGTGAGGCCTGTTAACGGCTGGCAGCACCCTGCTTAGCAGTCAGGGTCTGTTTCTTCTTCAAGAAGCCATCAAAGCAGTGAGTGCCAGCGGCCAGAACTCCCAGTCAGGCCAGGAGAACAGGAGGTCGGTTTATTTTATTTTATTTTTAAATATACCTTTATTGACTTCAGAGGAAGGGAGAGGGAGAGATAGAAACATCAATGATGAGAGTCATTGATCCGCTGCCTCCTGCACACCCCCTGCTGGGGATCGAGCCCTCAACCTGGGCACATGCCCTGCCCAGGAATCCAGCTGTGATCACCTGGATCCAAGGTCAATGCTCAGCCGCTGAGCCACGCCTGGCTGGGCGGTGGGTTTCTTTTTGACAGGGTGTCACCGTTTGTGCAGCCACAGGCTGAGGGATCATTTGATTCATGCCTTTGGAAAGACCCGGGTGGCTTTGTCATTCAGTCCTTAATGAAGCCTTTACAAGGGCCCCTTAGCATTTGGGGTGGGGTGGGGGTGGAGCCTGCCTGCTACAAAGCTCCCCTCCACCCCTTCCACATGCAGAGAGAAACTGGAAGGAGTGTGTCCGTGCAGCCACACGAATAAACACAAAGGCCTCGACTTGGCTCCTGTCCCGCCCCACAGTGCGCCCCACGTGTAACTGAGCTTCCACACACCATGCCTGAGTGTCATCTACTGTCCCCGAAGGAAGGGGAGTCCACCCAAAATGAGATCAAGGTGTGAGCTCCAGTGTCCAGAGGGGTCCCGGCAGAAGCTGGAAGAAGCTGCGCAGGGCTGGCGGAGGCCTCTGGGATCTCCGCCCCTGAGGCTCTGTCTCTGTAGCTCACCTTGTTTTTTCCTGTGGAGCCCGAGGCAAAAAGTGTGATTCCAGCTGGGTGTTGTTTTATCTGGTGTTGTCTTACGGAGACTTTCATCACACACTGTTTCACTAACCTCAGGCCGTGGGGATGGGGGGTAGGAATCCCAGACAATTACTTGAGAAAATCTTTTTCACTGGTTCTGGGGGCCCTGCCTTCTTCATAATTCAGTGCTCACCTCCCACCACCCCTCGCTAGCATGAGTCACACATGAAGGATTGCACAAGTAGTCACACCTACTCGTGTGACTTCTCACTCCCTTTCCGACCGGGCGCTACACAGACACCCTCCAAGACTAGCCGGCTGTTTCCTGGGCTTCTGGGCTTAAGGGTTCCAGCCAGTGCTCCGCGCAGGCCTGCAGGCCTTCATGTTCCAGGCGGGCCAGCCCGGGCCCGCTTGGAGACATTGGACACGGTACTTCACCCAGTTTCAATTCTCCTGTTTTGAGGAATTGGGTTTAAATATAACTCATTGCTAGGGTTGTTGGGAATATTAAAGGGTGTATTTTGTATGGGTCCTACACTGTTAGTAGCAGAGAAAAAGCATCGCAACCTTCCAAGACTGAGCAGAGGGAAGGAGAAATTGACGACTCACACAACAAAAGAAAGGTTAATGATTTTGCTCTTCCTTTCTAGAACTTTCTACAGCAATTCCCATGGTGATTTGTGATTCTCTAGGGTTTTGCTACTTATCCAAGTGATGTGGAGAAATCCCTCGGGAAGAAATCCACTGCTGTCCTAGTTCCTAGCACAGTGCCCCGCATAGTCAGTGATCAAGAAATGTTTGTCAGTGGGAGCCAAGTTCAACCAGATGACCTTTCATGTCAATACTGTGTTTCCTAAATTAAATCAGACATGCAGGCAGTAGCTCTCCCAGCTCCTCATCAACTCAGGAATGTGAGACACGTTTGCGACTCATGACATGAGTCTAAAGCTCAAAGCCCCACAAATGACTGAGCAGGTCCCAGACCCACTGGGGCCCAGGTTTTCAGTCCAGTGCGGGGGACCATGGCCCTTTGGAGAGGAGGGGAGTCATCAAAACTCCCCAAATGAAACACACTGCTAAGTGTCAACTCCAGAAAAATCCAGGATCACCGTCTTCAAGTCAGCAGCTAGGCCCAAGACCCTTTCTGCCACTCGAGGGTGTGACACACTCCTCACCCCTCGCCTGAGAAACCGCCCTGGTGAAACTTCGCGTCCCCTCCGGTCCTCCCAGCTGGCCAATGCTTTGAATCAGGCAGCACGTGCCTGCGGACGGGCCCACCTCGGAAGCCGATATCATGCCTATTTTTTCACCCTCTTTAAAAATAACCAGGCAGATTTTAAACTTCCTGCGTGGTAGGAAAAAATAGAACTGGTACTTAGCAATCACGTCTCGCACGGGTCCCCATTCCTGATGAGGCAGTCAGATAACAAGTGCCCCATGAAAGGACGCATCTCCAAGTTTAGCTCTGAATCTGAAAAGACAATCTGTCCGCGTGAATAGGCAATTAAAAGAGACGTCCTGATACCACTGACACACTCTTTAGATGTTGCTTTTGAGAGTTTACTTCCTTTCGAATGAGTTTAGAATCTTGATGCCATCTCAACCCTCTGGGACCAAGAGCTGCACAGAGAGGAGGCGGGTGGCGACCTGGAGGGGCTCTGGGCTGGGACCAGGTCCCACCTCTGGCCCTGTGGCCACATTGGCTCCTTGGGTGACCTTGGCCAGGCCCCTCCGCCATTCAGGGCCTTTTTCCCAACTCTAAATGCAAGTTTTCTGAGCTGATGTGTGTGCCTAGACCGGGACATGGCCTGCGCCTCACTACGTTCGTGTGTTAGGACATTGTGGTGGCACCGTTGGTGTGGTGGGACATCCTGGATTGCAGCCAGGAGGACTTAGGGGCCCGGGCCTCTGCGTCCGACATTTCCAGTGAAACAGGAAATCAGTCAGAGCCTTCCAACAGGCTCCAAGCAAATTTTATTATGAGGCATCTCACCAGGCGATGGCCTTGTGACTACCATGTCCTGTTGGTTTGGTTTTGTTCTTTTACTTTTTGTTTTTAAATAACTGTAGCTTCACAGGGAGTTGCAGAGACAGTGGGGAGCGGTCCCGCGGGCCCTTCGCCCAGTTTCCCCCAGTGAACAGTCTAGTTCGGTATCAGAGCAGGAAGATGACGCTGGCGCATCGCACGCGTCTGGTTCTCTGCCGCTCGTGACGTGGGGACGCGTCTAACCGCCAGTCGCTACCCCACCACAGAGACCTCCCTGGTGCTACCCTCTGCAGCCTCTCCTAACCCCCCCCCACCATCCTGTGTCGGGGGCACGTCCCCTTTGGCATCATGTAAACGAAAGCACACAGCAGGTGGCTGTGTTCGCCCAGCACGGCGCCCTTGAGGGCCGTGCAAACATGGTGCCTGGAGAAGCTGTTTCTTTTTCGTTGCTGAGTAGTATTCCCCGGGGCCCCATCTCCTTTTAGCCAAACGCATGGGCCTGTCGGGAAGTACGGCAGTAAGACTTGGCTCTGGCAGCTGACTCCGGTCACAGCTCCCAGAAAACAGGTAAGTGTCCTGAGAGCTGGCGTGACCTCCTCTGCTGCAGCATGGAGGCGACCCTGTCCGCGATGTTAGGCCCACAGTTGGGCGCTGGCGATGGAGCACGAGTCCGCTGCTCCCCCCTGGCCAAATGGTCTTTCATTTCTGCACTGGGGCCCTTCTGTGGCTGACTGACAGCCCAATGTCTCACCGGCCGTGTAGGCAGGTGCTTCTCACCCACGATCTGTAGGCGCCTCTCCAGGGATCTCCCTGAAAGGCAGGTCCTGATTCCGAGGGGCCCGGTCCGGCTCGAGAGTCAGCGTTTCTAACAAGCATCCGGGTGCTGCTGCTGCTGCTGGTCCAGGGCGCACTCTTTGAGTAGCACAGGTGTAGACGTACGGAGGTCAGGTCCATCTCAAACCGTCTGCTGCCAGACCAGCCTGTGACTTTAGTCCTGTCACCTGGCCTGGCTGGGATGGCAACCTCGTGAGTGACTATGAGCCTCTCCTTAGGCCCAGACCATGGAGAAATCTTAGCAATACGTGGGAGAAAATCATTTGAAATAATACTGTTCTGGGTGGAGGGTTCGAACCGTCTGAATGAAGCCTCAGGAATTACTCTCACACGACCCCACTCTACCTTCGCTTTTTCCTGGGCTGCCTTTGGTCCAAATCACATGTGTGTATGTCACCGATCAGGCGTTCACTGATGCCAGTGTAAGTAAGGGACTCGCCTCTCTGCTGTGGCATCGAGTACCAACCCCCCCCTTATATTGTTCCTGTTTCCTTCAGGTTGGCAGTAGAAGGAAAGCAGAATGTTCTAGTTTATCTTGGGGCTTTTATGAGGCTTCTCTCTGCGTGCACACAGAGCCCCCCGAGAGCGGCAGGGACGCCCAGGAGGAGTGAGAAGGGAACAAAGACGCTGTTGCTCCATGCTCACTGCACGATACTTTGATAGTGACGAGGAATGGATGCAGCATCTGGTTCCCACTGGCTCCTGGGTGACCTTGAGACCCGTCAGTCGTGTGCCATGGGGACTGAGAAAAAGTGGCAGGATTTTATCTACAATCCCTTGTCACTTTCCTCCCTTGTCGAGGGAATGGCTGCACGTTCAGCACTTCAGAGGCGTCCTTCATCCATTAAATACTGTGGTTGGGGATGGCAGGGAAGCTCAGATGTTGTTTCCTGTTGAACACGTAATAAGAAAGTACATAAAGTCTGTTTTTCTAAAAATTCCTTAGGCCAGGGACTGAATCCCTGACCCTGATATGTGGGGGTTTTACTCTAATGTAAGTCAGCTGTGTGATGTGGTTAGGCGCTTAGAAGAGTCCATGTAGCTAGGGGCTAGATTAACAGAAGCGTGGTTGCTGGAGTGAGGAGGTGATGGTTCTCCCTGCCCTGGAAAGATCCGTGCTAAGTTGTGCCTGTATGAGTCAGAGTTCCTACCAGAGAGCAAGTCTGGCTAATTTAAGAAGAAAGAGGATTTATTAATTAATAAATAAATAAATGCCTGATGAGATCATTGCTGCCACCAAATGCTACGAACAAAGGCAGAAATCAGCAATGGCAGTTCCACACTTACCAGGAGCTCGATTTCCGTGACCACCACTGCTCCCTCCTTGCATCGAGAACCCAACCTGCCCCCAAAATCTCAATGCCTTTCACCACCTGCACTGTGCAGGGCCTGGGTCACGTGACTGTGTCCGAGCTGCAGGCGAGGCTGGGAATTTCAGTTCTTTCTACTTCGTTAGCGAGGACATAAGGGATTTCTGCAAATACAGAAAGATGAGGGGTAGCCATGAACGTGAAAGGTGCCCCCTGCGCTTAGTGAAGGTCACAGAGAAATTGCAGCCTCGTTAGAAGGAAGTAACCAGAAGTGAAGGGAGCAGCTGAGGGAACTGGGCTGTTTGGCCCATAGAGAAGACTGGGGTGGCCATCGTGGCTGCCTTCAAATAGCTGGAGAGGTGTCGTAGATAAGAGGAATTAGCCTCATTCAGTACGGCCACAGGGACTAAAGCTGTTCCAATGATGGACTCTTCAAGGGTTCAGCTTTCACCGAAGTATAAATAAGAAATGTTCAAAGTTAGAGTAGAGCCTTCCAAAGATAGAATGAGCGGTCTCACGGGGTAGTGACTTCCCCATCACAGGCAGCATTCAAGGAAAGCAACCGCTTGAACGAGGTTCGAGCCATAAAGGAGGGTAGGATTTAAAGGTCCCTTACATCTCAGCGATTTTGTCATTATTAGTTCTCTCTCCTGATATTAATCATCTACTTGGCCTCAGAAAACAGATCAGTCTTGGTATATCTTACGCAGAATTTGTAATGATGTCCCAGCCTTCATTTTTGCCAGGCCGCGTTTTATTAACGCCTGGCGCCCATGGCCTCATCGGGTTAGCGAGGCAGCACATCGACTATTAGTCTCATGCCACACAGAAGGAAGAGGAACGGCCTGCAGACCTCAGCTGGGAGCAGGAAAAGCAGCCAGAAGCGACTCAGTCACTGAAAAATGAAACTCCTTTTTATAAAGGGAAAAAATGGATTTCAGTAAAGCAATCAAGTGAGGGGAGGGCCGCTTTTGAGAGTGGAATGAAATCCAGGTATGTGAAATTGCGTGTGTCAACATCGCATCTGTTACGCACTTTTCAATCCAGACTCAATGGAGAAAAACCCTGAGTTGTGCATCAGTTTGGCCACAAGCCACTGGTGAGCGAGTTCCCCCGCCAGCCTCAGTCTTCCCACCTGCGGAATGGGACCATCTCTGCACAGACGCAGCAGGTGACGGAGAGGCACCCTTGCAGCCACGGTGGGAGGGGCACTGTCAAAATGCACAACCGCGGGGTCTGGCAAGCAGGGAGGGGGAAGGGGGAACCAGGCCGCCCCCCATCTTACCCGGTGAGTGGTCGTATCCACCTGGCCCATGGCCTCAGGTCCCCAGGCCAACCTTGGCTCTGTCAGCCATCCAGCCCCCGGCAGCCCAGCGGTCCTCCTTCCACATTGGCGAGTAGGAGGCGTCACCCCCTGGGTTCCCGTGTGATTCATGACCCTCTCTTGACAGTATCGCTCCCTGGAGCCCCCGGGGACCCCAGCGTTCTGCTCATCTGCTCTGAGCTCCCAGGCAGGGATTTCACTGTGTGGCTGTCAGCCGATTGTCACAGTTGGTCCCCGAGGTGCTGGGAGCAGTGCCTGACGCGCATGCCTCTGTGAGCGGATCAGAGATGCTTCCGTGGGACCGAGGCACTCTCAGGGCACCGGGCGGCAGCGTGTTTTCCAGCCCTTTATGGCCGCTCCTCTTTTACATCTTCGAGGGCATAAGTCGCCATGAAAGGGCAGGGTCAGCTTTAGAGAATGACTTGCTGTCAGATAAAGGGCCACCCCAGCTCAATCCCACACACGCCTCCCACGGAAAGACACCCTGCAATGTCCATGCCTACGGAAACCAGTAAAACCCAACGCTGCTCTGACTTGGACGTGAGAGCTAACATTTATCCAGCATTCATCATGTGGCAGACACTGTGCCAAGGGCTTCAATGCATGGGCGCAGTCCTCACGGCGAATCCTGCATAATAGGGATTTGCATTCCCATTTTACAGACAGGGAAACTGAGCTGCAGGCAGCGAGGCTAACAAGTTAGCAAGTGCGGAGCTGGAATGTGAGCCTAGCTGGTCTGACCGCAAAGCAAGCCCTTTGCCTCTTTGCTTCCAGCGCCTCCTTTAGAGAGAGGCGGGAACGAAAGAGATGCTTCTCTCGTCCCCAGTGCTTTCAGAATGACCGGTCCAATTTTCACTATTCAGGAGAGGAAGAAAAAACGCCAAGGGCTCAGACAAAGGTCCCTCACATGTACCCGTGGTGAGCTGTTATGCCAAGGTCACCGTCCTCCGGGTGCAGGTGTTTGCTGTGAGTTTTGTTGGAGAAACGGGTGTCGAGTGGAGTAAGGTTCGGTGCAGGTGGACCAACAGTTAATGGGCACTGTCACTGGGGACAGAGCTGAGGAAGACGGTGTCCCTGCAGGTGCTCCCTGACATGCAGACACAGCCTGGGGTCTGAGGGGCTGCCAGGCCAACTCTCAGTGTGAAGGGAGGTGGCCGGAGGTGGGCAGACAGCCCCTTACCCCAGGACCACATTCAGCCACCTCACCCGGCCTCCTCAGAGAGCAGAGCCGCTCATTCTCATTCGTATTTCAGTCCTCCAGGGGGCTCTGGGGTTTAGTCTCCAATCCCGCTACCCTGGCATAGACCGGGGCTCCGGGAGGTCAAGAGGAACCCAGCCGATGTCTGTTTTGGAAGCTCTAGGTATAAAAGTGAAAAAAGGCAAAAATAAAATTATAAAGTATTGCATTTATTTTAAATATTTTAATATAAAAAATTAATACTTCTACCCCCAAATACTGAAATGCAATGTGCTTGTACCATTCACAATATAATTACAATATGCATAAAATTTATATATGAATCCATGGTGCCCGACAGGCAGGGCTGTCCCCTGATAGGGTGCCCCACAGTGGAAGTCTCCGCTTCGTCAGCCCTGTCAGTGTGTCTCTGTAGCTATAAAATAGCTTACTTGGAAAAACAGATATAAAGATGTAAATTTACAGCTCTGAGGCTATGCCATAAGAAGCGGCAAAAGTTCAAAGGAAGAAAATAATAGTTCGAATATATAAATACACATTTGTATATGTATAGCTAATATATTTATAGTTAAAACATACTGGGTGAAGATATATATACACACACACACACACACACACACATATATAAAATCAGCCCTTTGTTGTCGTCAGTCCCATTGTATAGATGGGAAAACTGAAGTGGAGAGAAAGGAAGTGGTTTGCCCAAGGTCACATACCTGGTCAGGAGGTACGTTAGCAGAATTCAGGTATGTAAGTAGACTCAGGATTCAAACTGGGGGAGTTTGGCTCTGGAGGCCACACCCTTAACTTTTTTGCGACACAGCAAGTCCTTGAATAATGTCATTTCATCCAATGTCGTTTTGTTTTGACGTTGATGAGTTGCCATAGGAACTTAACTCTTGTTAATATCAATTAGCCTATGGCAGATTTGATTTCATTGAATGTCATTTCATCTCAGTTCCGAGAACCTATTGATGTACAGCCTCTGGAAAGGAGGGAGGCAGGCTCGGGGAGAGGCGGAACCGTAGAATGGTTTCGGAGAGGAATGTCTGAAGAGGTGGGCCGGTGCAATGCCCTCAGGACAGGCGCTGGGCAGACAGATCTGCATTCAGATCCTCGCCTGATCCTAATTAGCTGTGAGGTCTTGGGCTCCTTACTCAATCTAAAGCCAGTTTCCGCATCTGTAACATGGGCATGGTGGGCCCCATGTGTCCCGTGAGGCTGTGTTGGGATCTGGGCATTAGCCTAGGGGTACAAAGGGTACATGGCTGTGTGATGATAAAACAAGCTCAGAGAGAGCAAGTGGTTGCCCAAGGCCACACAGCATACTAGTGACACACCTCTGGACACCTGGTCCAGTGGTCTCTGCACAGCAGCTGCTCTGTGTTATTTCATGTATTGGACCCCCCTGTCCTCCACCAGCTTCTGTCTCAAATTTCCCACTTCAGGGCTTCAGGTCGGTTCCGCTCACGCGCAGGGCTACACTGCCACGCTCAGTGTCTGTGCCACTGGGTGAAGTGGGAACCAGCAATCAGAGAAGCTGCCGCTCCAAGCAAGGGCGGCGGGGGTGGGGGGAGGCGGGGGGATGCTCCAGTCCTGGGCATAACCCTGGAGTGTCCGCTAGATGGAGCCACACCCCTGGCTCGGGCTCCCGATTTTCTTCCAGACAAGAGCATGATTTGGCTCACACATGAGGGATTGGGCAGATTCATGCACTCACCCCTCGCTCGCCCGCTCGCTCGCCCGCTCGCTCATTCCATAAGCCTCACTGAGCACATGCTTTGGGCCAGGCGTAGGGATCCAGCCATAAACGCTGGGCTTGCAACGCTGTACTCAGAACCCCGCTTCTCTGCCTCTGTGATGAATCTCATGGCCATGCAACAGCTCCGTCGTTCATTCACTCCATCCTTAACAAGGGTCTACAGATGTCATTCTTCTGCTTCCTCCTTAAATATTGGCTTGGCACGTGTTCCCCAAGCTCTGGGAACACGAGGACGGATCAGACGGTCTAGTGGAGGAGACAAACAGGGGACCAGTGTGCAGTCGGCCTGACCTGTGCGATGACCGGTGTTTGCCAAAGGCTGGTTGGGGGAACCCAGAGCTCATTTTTAGGGTTCCTTTAAAATAAAACCAAGTCATCATTCCTCCTCTCACATCCCGGAGGGGGAGATCAAAACCTTTGCCCCACCTATCCTTTCTTGGCCTCCTGTGAACAATTGGAGCCATTCCCCTGGCCCTTCCAAGATCTCTGTTAATGCCCCTTGGTGGGGCGTGAGATGGCAGGGAGGAGACTGACTTCACCACAGCTGGGCTCTGGTGGAAGCCTCCACTCCTCCCCGGGCTCACGTCTCCACCTTCCTTCCACGAGAGGCGTGTGGACAGAGAGGGAACAGCACAAGGCTGGTGTCGAAAGACCTGAGCTCTGACCCCCCTCTTGACCCCTTTATGGTGCATGGTCACCAATCAGTCACATCCTTTCTCTGGGCCTCAGTTTTCTCATCTGTAGCAGATTAAATATGGCCACAAGTTCTTTAGAGACCCTCCCATGAGGAGAAGGCATCCTTCCCCACTTCCCTCAGTCCCACAGTCTGCCACCCTCTAGCCCAAGTCTCATCCTGCCCCTCAATTAGCCACGTAACAGCGTCCACGTGCTTCCTCCACATTCACTCTGCCCCCCACCATGCCTTCTACACCCAGGAGATCAAGTGACGTGAAAACATAAGCTGGATCACATCGCCCGTCTGCCACCACGCTGGCCTATGACAGCCTCCCTTCCACAGGCTCCCCGCCGGCCGCCTGCCTGCCTCCTCCTTGCTCACACTGCCAGCCTCCCGTCTGGGACTGTGGCCCCGGGACACACAGCTGGTCGCCTGGAGAGAGACTGGAGCAGAAAACCAAGGAGGAGCTTGCGTTGGAAAGCTTATGGGATTGGAGTTTTACTGAAAGGGAAACACTGAAGCGCTACCCAGAAGTGAAGGAGGCGGGAAACTACTCCTCGAGCCTCAGGAAAGGAGTTTTCCTGCGAAGTGGTGATGGCGGTGGCATCGAGGAGAAGGGGGCTTGGGAAATGCAGTCCCTGGTGGAAGCTGAATGGTCAGAAACCTGAGCTGTCACGCAGCAGCTGGAAGGTGAGCAGGGTGCGTGAGTCACCAGCCAGGCTGCTACATCTTCTTTTCCCTGCCTGCGCACCTCCGCCCCTCCACGGCAGCACAAGCTCCCGTGGGGAAGGCCTGGGCCACATTCATCTCTGTGCCTGTTTCCCTAACAGGCCTCTGCACAGAGACGGCAGAGAACATGCTTGATGAACGTCGTGAGCAACAGTTCTCACCAGCCTGCTCCTGGTAGTGACACCCCATTTTCTTTCTTTCTTTCTTTCTTTTTTAAAATACGTCTTTATTGATTTCAGAGAGAGGAAGGGAGAGGGGGAGAGAGAGGGAAACATCAATGATGACAGAGTCATTGATCGGGTGCCTCCTGCACACCCCCTGCTGGGGATCGAGCCCAAAACCTGGGTTCGATGCCCTGACTGGGAATCGAACCTGCGACCTCCTAGAGCATAGGTCCATGCTCAACCACTGAGCCACACTGGCCAGGCACAGCACCCCATTTTCTTCTGGAGAACCCTGCCTTCCCCATTCTCACTCATGTGCTCCATGTAAGAACTGACCCCCTCCCTGGCTCCAGAGCTGGCCCAGACCCAGCCAAACAAAACATCCCTTCCTCCTGACCACAGTGACTGGCTCAGGAACAGGCAGGTGACCATTCCAGAGCCGAGGAAACAGACGAGACGGAGAAGTAAGGATCAAGGCAAGTGCTTTCATACTGGGCTGCAAGAAGTAGAGAGAGGTCTAATCCTGATGGCACAATTCAAGCTCCTGGATCCAGCTGTATCTGACGCCATTTATGTCACTGGAGTCTTGAGTCATCTAAGCATACTGATCCCATATCTTACTTAAGTCAGTTAGAGTTGGGTGGGTTATCTGTCACTTGCATCCAAAAGAGCCCTGAAGACAAATGAATGAATGAATGAATCCACCTGAGAACCGTGCCAGAGGAAGGATTCTGTGCAAGAACTCAGGACTCCTGAGTATCTTGCTATTTGCTATCTGACACTGGGCAAATTGCCTAATGTCTTTGGACTGCAGTTTAGAACTCTGATATCATTCATTTATCCAACGAACATTTATTGGCATTTATTGTGCTAGGCACTGTGTGAGGTATTGGCTCTACTGTGGTAAAACCCTCACGGTTCCTGTTCTCATGAACATGGAAATGAAGTTCAGTTCTAGCAAAGTAAAGTTTCACTTGCGTACACCTGATCTTAACCCTGTGAAATCTGTGCTCGAAGTCTCTAGCTCTTGGTAGCTGGTCGCTATTATCATTCCTTCACCTCCTTATCAGCTAATATCCTGGGGTTAACTGGAGGAGGGGGCAGAAACAGCCTACGGTAATGAGGAAGGGGCATCACAGCCTTCACTTCCTTCCCAGCACTCAGGGCCAATCAGAAATAATGCTTACAAGCCTAATTACACAGGGCACTGAGCTAGAGGGTGTAACAGGAGCCTGGCATGAGCCTGGGTCCAATCCTCTGGGACCTATAGCTCTAAGAATAGCCAACATGCTACCAAGTACATTTTTTTCTGGCCTCTGGCAAAGAGACTTTTCTGAGCCAAATATGCTCATCAGTGTTCCCAAGAATCAGTCCTAGAAATGGAATTTAAGCTCCATCTCTTTCAATTCTTGTTATAAGGAACTAAGAATGCCAAGTGCAGTTGGATTTTCATTTTTAAAGGGAACTTACAGCTTAGGTTAAAGTGGCAGAATCTCACACGTAAGGTCAGTAAAAGAATATAAACTTAGCAGGCCCTCAATAACCAGAGTCCTATTCCACCTTCTATTATTTAATTTATTCACCCATTTAACAAATATGTATCAAGTGCCCACTCTGCGCTAGGAATCATCATAGAACAGCCGCTGGCTCCTAGGAGAGCAGCTAGAGAGGGAACAGATCCAGAGGCAAATAAACACAGCCTACTCCCATATACCAGGTGCACACGCCTGGCTAAGCCCAGCCGGATGCTAATAAATCGGCCTCCGTTAAAAACCAGCTCACGTGTTCTACTCTAAATATAGCATGGGCTCTTGCCTGGTCCATTTTTTCTTACTGCATTAAAAAAAACGACCTCAAACCCTAGTGGCATGAAATTTAATCCCGTTGAACTATACACTTCAAAATGATTAAAATGGTAAATTTTATGCTATGTATATTTTACCATAATAAAAAAAATATAGAAAGATAAAATAGCTTAATGGTTTCAAACAACCACTTAACTAAGCTCACAGATTCTGGAATTGAGAACTTTGGGCAGGGCACAGTGGGGACAGTTCATTTCTGCTTCACGGTATCCGGGCCTCAGGAAAGCTCGAAGGCTGGTGTGAATCGGTGTCTGGGCGCTGAAATCATCTGGAGGCATATTCATTTACATGTCTAGGTTGATTCAAAATCTAGGATTGTGTACTGGAGCACCCACATGTGGCCCCTGCGCATGGTTTGGCTTCCTCACAGCATAGTCACCTCAAGGTAGTCAAACTTTTATATAGCAGCTCAGGGTTCCAAATATGAGTGTGTAAGAAAATAAAGGAGAGAGGGGAAGCAAAGCTTGCATCCCACTTATGACCTAACATTGGAAGTGTCACTTCTGTCATACTCTATTGGTCAAATCAGTCATAAGCCTACTTAGGTTCAAGGTTGGGGGGGGGATTAGACTCCATGTTTTGATGGGAAAATATCAAGATCACATTGTAGAAAAACATGCATGAAGAAAGATATTGTTGTAGCCATTTCTGAAAAATTCTATCTGCCCCACCACCTTTCTAAATGGACCACAAGCAAAGGAACCAGAATCAGTTGAGAGAAACAGAGCACCGGAAGAGCCCCTAATAAACACAATCTACTGTACCAAAGAATTAGCAATTCACTCCTGA
This sequence comes from Miniopterus schreibersii, assembly GCF_964146895.1. Classification (NCBI taxonomy): domain Eukaryota; kingdom Metazoa; phylum Chordata; class Mammalia; order Chiroptera; family Miniopteridae; genus Miniopterus; species Miniopterus schreibersii. The sequence goes on from NC_138102.1 coordinate 177,303,247, forward strand.
GACAGTCGTTCCTCAGGCTGGTAGAGTGCCAGGGGCATTAGGCTGAGTGTAGAGAGTTGGTGTTTAGTTGTAGTTCTGTCAGCTCCTAACTGTGTGTGATCTCAGGCAGTAAAGCTTTTCATCACTGGGAACTTCAACTTCCTTATCTTTAAAATGGAGGTAGTTCCTGATCATGTTTCATCAGTGCTGTGAGAACCAAGTAAAATATTGTATGTGAAGACAAATTTGTTGCAAAAATGTACATACATTGACCCCAGAGCGGGACAGCCCACTTTGACAATACAACTGGGAAAGACCGTGTCCTGCCAGTTTATTGTTGCAACCGCTCTCTCCTGTTTCTGAGGTGGGAGAGACAGATGGAGCTCAGAGAGGGCAAACGAACGGGACAGGGTTACACAGACAAAGAGATGGAAACCCAGATCTTTCTGGGATGCTAAAACTTTCCATTCTCAAGTCCTTGAGCCACTGACCTTTTTAACAGATGACTCTAACTTTAGCTGAGAAGCATGACACAGATCATAGCCAGCATCCGGAGCCAGTACCTGGGTTCATACCCCAGCCACACCACCCACTCGCTGTGTGACCTTGGAAAAGGCAATTAATGTGTCCCCGTGTGTAAAATGGAAATAAGATTCCCGCACAGGGGTAAGAAGTAACCAACTTAACATAAGGCATTTAGCCCTGGCCGGTGTGGCTCAGCTGGTTGGAGCATCGGCTCCTACACCAAAGCGATTCCCGGCCAGGGCACAAACCAAGGCCAGGGCACTACTACAGGGGGCAACCGATCCCGTTTCTCTCTTACATCCGTGTCTCTCTCTTTATCCCTTCTTCTCTCTCTAAAATCAATGCATTTCCTCAGGTGAAGGTTAAAATAATTTAAAAAATAAAATTTAAAAAAACAGGGCACTTGGAACAGTGCCTCGCACATGACAAGCACTTTGTGTTTGCTGCGACTCTACACTTTATAATAGGTGCTAAATGCTTTCAGGGGAAAAAGTGACATCCAAGAATGTAATGAAATGTAACGACAGAAGTCTCTCCTTAAAAGGATAAATTCATTTTGGAGAAAGCTTTTTAAAAAAACACCCCCACAAACCTCTGCCATTGATCAGCTTGGAGTCTATGGAACTGTAGGCAAAATAAATGCTGGTGGAAATCTGCCTCTGTCTCCCAAAGTCCCAATTTTATTTCTTGCCTCCGTGCAGCTTGCAGACACCGACGCAGAAGGGGCGGTGCTGAAACGCCCGTTCAGGTCGCCCCAAAACCGCTCACCGCGCCCCACGTGGGGCTGCTTCCGCTTCCAACCCCTGCCCCACCCCTTTCCCACGCGGCGCCTCCAAATGACGTCAGAAGCGGGCGACGCCGACGCCGGAAACAGCGTCCGCGCCTGCGCCCTGCGGGAACAGCGTCCCGGTGCTGGACCCGGAGCGTGCTGGCTGAGGCGCCGCGAGGTTCCCGCTCTCGCTGCAACCGGGTCTCTGGCTTGAGGCGTCCCTGAGCCGAGGACCATGAACCGCAGCCGCCAGGTGACGTGCGTGGCTTGGGTCCGCTGCGGTGTGGCCAAAGAGACGCCAGACAAGGTGAGGCCTGGTGGCTCACAGGTAGAGGTGTCCTCGGTGAGCTGGGGAACCCGGACCCGGGAGACGCGGGCCGGGCCGGCTGCTGTGACTGGGCGGGTGCAGTCGGTGTGGGCCAGGTTGTCGTGACTCGGGCTGCGGCTCCGAGGACGTAGGGCGTCTGGGACTGCGCCTCCTCACGGTCCCTGCCCCCCAGGTAAGCTCTACCCTCAGATTCGCGCGCACCTGAGCCTCCTGGACTGGAAGGGGGCAGGTTGGTCCTCTGAGTCGGAACACACCCTCCCAAAAGCTTTCTTGACAACACCACAGCTTCAGCCACGCTCCAGTGCGTTTTCAGGATAAGGGGAGTCGGAAGCATGTGTGAAACTCCACTTTCCACTCCTGTGCTCGGCGTTCGGGGGAGTCTACAGGATGGAAGCTGTGGTATAGAAATACTGGGGTGGAGACTACATGTCGTGAGGCTGGGAGAGTTTCTTGCAGTAATTCAAATGAGATGTCGAAGTGGCAGTGGGGATGAGAGGTAGACGTGACACAGGAAGGTAAAACCTGCAGGAGTCAGAGACTGGGTCTGGAACAGAGGTGAAAATGACTTGTTATTCAGCAGGTACTTACTAGGTGCTTTCTGCGAGCCAGGCATTGTTCAGGGTCCTGGAGTAGGCATAAACAAAAGAAGTCCCTGCCTGTATGGAGTTGCCTGTGTGTAATATGTCAGTGGTAATAAGTGCTATGAAAGAAGGGAGGGGAGGGAAAGGGGGGGCTTGGTTTGAATGTAATTGGGCCAGTGATGGCAGAGATTAGAAAAGTGATAGAAATGTAAGTGGCTGGGATGTGAAATTAACAGTAACGAGGGATTGGAATAGCCTCAGTGGATGTGAATTCCTCAGGGCACTAGTTTCTCTGGTGTTTGGCTCACAGTAGACACTCAGGGCACATGTCTAGAATAGGGACTGGAAATTATCTCATTCAAAATTATTGAGGGCGCCTTGGCCAGGTAGCTCAGTTGGTTTGAGCATCATCTCAATACTCCAAGGTTGCAAGTCCGGTCCCAGGTCAGGGCACATACAAGAATCAACCAATGAATGCACAAGTAAGTGGCACAACAACAAAACAATGTTTGTCTCTCTCTCAAATCAATAACTTAAAAAAAGTTATTAAGGGAACTAACACTTGTTATTAAAAAGGGACATATATCCTTTCAGATACTAGAAGACTGATTTCCAAACATGTCTACAATTGTAACTACTTGGGGTACTTTGGAAAATATTGATGCCTGTGCCCTACTACCAAGTTTTGTGATTTAATTGGTCTGGAGTGTGGCCTGAAATCATTAAAAGATCCCCACATGATTCTAATGTGCAAACAAATTTGGTAACCATTGCTTGAAGAGTTTATAGAAAGAAGAGATTGAATTTATCTATAAAATACCAGAAAGGAAAACTCAGACCATTAAGAGAAATTAGAAAAATAAGTATTGTTTAATTAAATTTAAGAACCTTTAATTTCTGGAGCTATCCAGCAATGGAGTGTCAACCCTCAGGAGGGTTTCCGTATTACTAGACGCTTTTTGGTGTAAACTGGGTGACTCATTCATTCATCATCTGTCATCAAGCATCCCTACCATGGACTGAGCACTGAACTATGTGCTTAAGCACACAGTGACAAGTCGGTTTCTGTCTTCGAGGAGCTTACAGTTAGTAGTGATGAGGGTGTTCTTACAGGTACTGAAGCATTGATTACGTGAGGAATGCCAACTTTGAAGTAGAGAATGACCTCAGTTTTGAGCAGGATGTACAAGTGGAGAGAGTTACAGGCAGTAGGGGGAATGGAACTGGAGTTTAGGGCTAGAGAAGGGAAAGTTTAGAGTAATCAGTTCAGAGGTGGTAGTTTTAGTCGAGAATGAATGAGCTTTGCAAGGAACTTAACAGCATGATGAGTGAATACTTGCAGATGATAACAGGGAAAACGAGCAGAGGACCAAGGCAAGGCTGGTTTGTTTAGGAATAATCCGCAGGGAAATGGAGAGAAGGAGTGGGGATTAGAAGGAAATCAGGTGGGCTGCCGTAGAAGCCAGTCTGTATGAGTCAGTCCTTTTGGGAAAGACTGGGGAGAGAGTAGACTGAAGGTGATTTTTCTAAACAGCTTCAGGTGGGAAGGGATCTTAATTGTAAGAACCTGTGAAAACTCCAATTACGTTAACTTAGAGGGTCTGGATTGATGTTTGGTTACGTCTCTTAAAGTTATATTTTACATTAGTTTGCAAACTTCTTTTTAATTCACAGACTTACAGTGGTTTGTTTAACTATATCATAATGAAACGTCTGCTCTCTCGTAGGTAGAGCTTAGTAAAGACGAAGTAAAACGTCTCATTGCTGAAGCAAAGGAGAAATTGCGGTGAGCATGGGCACGGTGATGTTTGTGTAAAGTCGGGCGGGATGTGAATCTAAACGATGGCAAGAGCGCCATTTGGGCAACTTTCTTTCTTTCCTGGCATAGAGAGGAAGGTGGCAGTGATGAAGAGGAGACAGGCGATCCTTCAGAAGATGGCATGCATAGTGCACGTACCCAGGCACGACCAAGGGAGCCCCTGGAGGACGGTGACCCAGAGGATGATAGGGCACCGGATGACGATGAGCTGGCCGAGTACGATTTAGATAAATATGATGAGGAAGGCGACCCAGGTTAGAATTCACGCGCCTGTACTGGTATTTAATCGCAAACTCGGTATGTTAGATCAGTGAATTTCAACCTTTTTTATCTCATGGCACATAAACTGATACGAAAATTCTGCAGCACACCAAAAAAATAGGTTTAATTTTGATTCATTCACAGTGGACTGCTATTGTTGTGTTGGCTGTTGTCATTTTTTTATCTAAGGGGGGGAAGAGAGGTCAGTGCCCCTGACTAAATAGTCAGGTATTGCATGTTTTAAAAATGCTTGTAGCGGTCAAGCATGCCACAGCACACCAGTTGAAAATCGCTGCATTAGATCATGCTTCTAGTGCGCCAGAGCTTTACTTCAAGATTTTGCTGTTTTTTATGTCAGTCACATAATCTGGCTCAAGGCTTAGAAAGACAGCATGTTTCCTAAATTAATTTAGAAAATAAGCTCTAGCCCACCAATCTAAGATCTTTAAAGAAAAAAAAAATTAGTATTATATATTTTATTTTATTACAACTAGTGGGTATAGTAACCTATAGTGCATTCTTCTTTTATCTGCAACGAGAGAGGAATTATTGTCTCCATTTTACAGAGGAGAAAACTGAGGCTTACAAAGATGAAATAACTGCAGTGTCGCACACCTGGAGAATAAAGGGGCTAGGCTTCAACTTTATCTGCCTCTGAAGCCTTCATTCTTTTTAGTACATATGCTCCTCAGTCTATGAGAGGGCTACATCCTGATAAATCCATCATAAGCTGAAAATATTTTAATTTGAAATAATTTAATACACTTACTAAACATTATAGCTTAGCCTAGCTAGTTTCCAGTAAACATGTATCACTTTTTCACCCTCAGAAAGTTGAATAGTTATAAGTGGAATCTTCTGAAGTTTGAGACTGACTATGCTTCAGTAGATGCAGAGAATAGTTATTCCACTGGACTCAGTGGTGGTTGTCCTGCTAGGGCAGTGCCATGGGAATACAGAGAGGGCGAGAGCCCGACCTGAAGAGGCAGCATTCAGAGGCTCCTACCCTTCTCCACACTCTGCCGGTGACTGTCTATCTAGTAGAAATCCCTGTGTCTGTTGCCTATCGGATGTTTACTAGTTCTGCCTCCTTAAAGCAGCTTCCCCTGACAGTTAAGGGTATCTTCCTTTTCCTGAGTTTTATGTTACTTGGGGTCAGCTCTCTGTCACTCTTGCAGATATGCCATAGAGTTCCATTAGTGAAAAAAGCATATAATAACCCCTTTCAGATTCATAAGGCAAATTACCATATTGGAGGTTCTGAGAAATCTTGCCATAAAGAAACCCACTTAACTTTGTGAAACCCATCATTTTTTAATTTTAATTGACCAGGTAACTCTTACTTTGTATTGATGTCTTTGTTTTAAGATAATTTCATTTCCAGGGCCTTACAGCCTCCTCTCTGTAGCACTTTTAAATAAAGATTACAAGGAGCTAGAGAACCTGAGCAGAATTTAGATACCTTCTAAGGAAGTTTCACACTTTAATTCTTTTATTGGAAGATTATGAATTCCAGGACTATCAAGTGTGCATTCCAATGCCAAATATAAATGGCTTTTAAACTCCTGTTTATTATTATCCACTATTTCCTTTTCCAACTATGGAGGCTCCAGAGCTAGTTATGAAAAGAGGTGGGATCTAAGTCTAAAAATAGAATGCCTCAGAAAAAATGCTTTTGTCAAAATGACTGTTGTGTTCATTTCAGTTTATGAATTCTTACAGATACTGAAACTCTTGGTGAATCTCTCCTGGGTCTTACAGTCTATGGGAGTAATGACCAAGATCCTTATGTTACTCTGAAAGATACGGTAAATATTCATGTGGCTTTTCTAATTATGCTTCTTCAGAGTTTGAAAAACCTCACTGAGTATCCACTTCTAGTCAGTGACTTTTCTCTCTCCACTTAGGAGCAATATGAACGTGAAGATTTCTTAATTAAGCCCAGTGACAATCTCATAGTTTGTGGCAGAGCTGAACAGGACCAGTGCAATTTAGAGGTACATGGTGAGTGAAATACAGCCCTTACCAAAGATTCTAGTCTATTTTAGGGATATTAAAATAGTAACCATAAAGCTGCTGTTATGAATGGTTAGGCATCAGATCCTACCCTCTCATGGAAGTTTGTTACATGGTTGAATTCTGCACAACCCACAGATTTCCTGGTTATTGTGCCTTGACACTTGTAGCCCATGTCACTTTGCTATCTTACTTAACTTATGGAAACAGGTCTCCTGGAAGGTTCTAACAAGGGTTTTTAATCTTTCACTTAAACATTTTTGTTAGTTTCTCACTTTTTCCCTCCATTGGAGAAAACCTGGATGTAAAACTATACAGAAACACAAGGGAAAAATACAATCCCATCACCCACGGGTAACTGGTTCCCCTGGCTTTTTACTCCAGTCTCCTTTCTAGCTGCTTTTCTCTGTGTGGCAAAGAGTATACTCAACAGACATGTTTTTATCCTGCTCTTTTTTTTTCCCCCAGAGTCATTTCAGATGTTTCTCTTTTTGCAATACATTTTATTTTCTTCATAAAAATCCTACTCAGAAGCCTACATTTCCCCTGAGGAACCAGAACATCTTGGTCACATTCCCAGGACAGGGAATGTTTTTCTTTTTTACTTGAATTTTTAAGTCACACATTTTAATGTTGATATTAATCAACAGACATTAACTGAGTGACTGTTTTCTTGCCCTTTTGTTTCTCTGTGCACACATCCTCAGACAGATCCATCCTTGCCCAGATACTCTCCTTCCCCAGCTATGTTCTGTTCATCTGTCTTAAAATTTTGAAGCTTCAGCAAGATTATTAGGCTAAGGCCTGTTGGAAGAAGCAGTTGTGCAGTCATTAGGTTGAATTTCTGTAACTCTTCACAGTCTTTAAGGCTGCCTTGAGGAAGTCTATTGAGTAGGCTGTTTTTATCCCGTGTTCCATCATGATCTATTTATAAAATTAAAACAGCTTTAAATTGCAGCTATTTCAGCGTGAAATCATTCTCCTAATTATCTTCAAACTTCTTACGTACATTTCACATGAAGACCATGTTGGTGAAATTTTTAAAAGATCAATTCTAACTTTAAAAGAATGAAAACTATTACAGTTTATCATCACTGACTTTTATACATTCTCATGTGAGAACTTATTGTGGTCGTTCCTTTGAATTTAGTGAGTATCAGAGAGGAATCTAGAAATTAAAGTAAAGCAATTGTTTTCCTACTTAATTCTAAGTTAGGTTGTTAAAGGTATATTTTATTTGGATTTGGTGTGAAACCCCAAATTATCCAGCAATGTCTATTCAAGAATATTTTCAAAACTGCATTCTAAAGCCTATCTGAATGTTGATCTGATATGGTTAAAATTAGGAGATTATTTTAAAGCATCATTATCATTTTTATTTAAAATGTAATCGGAAGCCCTAGCTGGTTTGGCTCAGAGCGTCAGCAATGCAAAAAATATCCTCAGGTAACGATTAAAAAAAAAAAAAAGTAGGCTGAATACATTGTTCATAGCTGAGGTTCCTACTTGCGTCAAAGCCAGAGTTACAGTATTAACATTTCTTCTAACAAAAAGCATGTTTTGGGGAAATTTCTGATTATTTGGGTTCTAGTTTATCAGTATTTCATTATGTAATTTTTAAATGACTTCTTAGTCATTGAGTTTAACAGTGTTTTTGCTCCTTGACATAATTGTGAATGAAGGAGCTAAGTCTTACAGTTGCCATATGCCCAAAAAGTGTTCTCAAGAGCTTTATTTACATTGTTGGTCTTCATAATTTTTTTTTCAATATTAAAGAAGTAATTTTGCCAAGCATTTAGATTTCTAAATATGAGTTATTTCTCTTCAGTCCTGTTTTTAATTTGTTCTTCTTGACTTACAACCAAATAGACCTTTAAAAGATAAAATAATAATTACAGTCGTGCTCTGCTTAATGAGGGGGATACATCCTGAGAAATACATCATTAGGGGGTTTTGTGGTTGTGCACTTCATAAACCCCGGTGGTGTTGCCTACCACACACCTAGGCCCTATGGGACAGCCTGTTGCTCCTGGGCTGCAAGCCTGTACGGCATGTTACTGAACAAAACAACATGAGATACATCAAGCGCAAGAGGAGATGCTATTAAGAGACGCAGTAAACACGTGCTATGAGGCTGCTGCTGGATTAACACAGCTCACTATTTTACAGCAGAGTTTTTTTTAATAAATAGAAAGTACATGCTAAAGTAATGATAAAAAGTATAGTATGGTAAGTACATAAGCCAGTAGCATAGTCATTTATTATCGTCAAGTATGTACATTACTGTACATAACGTATGTGCTGTATTTTTATGCTGGCAGTGCAGGTTTGTTTACACCAGTGTCACCACAGACATGTGAGTAATGGGTTGCACTGCAGCGAGTGACAGTTACCACGTCACTAGGCGATAGGAAGTTTTCAGCTCCATTATAACCTTATGGGACCACCGGCGAACCTGGCCTGTTGCTGGCTGAAATGTCGTTCTGTGGCGCATGACTGTGCTCCTTATGGAGACTATGAGGGATTATTTTCTGTAATGGGTGAACCAGGAGGTGGGAGCATTTCAGCCCGTGAGCATGCAGGTGGCGTGTTCAGGCAGGTGTCAGTTCTCTGTCAGTGTTCTTGTTCCCCTTTGGGCCACACCAGGTGATGGCAATATATAGACATGCAGATATTTCGTCTAGCAGTAACAACTCGGGAACATCCTTTAATGTCATCAAATGTGTCTCCTTTTAAGCATGTGGCACCTGCAGGTTTAGTATGGAGAGTGTGTTCTTTTGAGTGGGATGTAATTTCTTATTCTGATGTGGTAAAGTCTCTTTTCCCAATCTTTGCAGTTTATAATCAAGAAGAAGAGTCTTTCTATGTACACCATGATATACTGCTGTCTGCATACCCTCTGAGTGTGGAGTGGCTGAATTTCGATCCTAGCCCGGACAATTCCACCGGTAATTAGAAAACTTAGATTGCACAATGGTTCCTAGTCCTGTGTGTGTTTCCTAGCCGCATAAATTAGGTATTCTCTATGACGGTTTGCAGAATTATTCATGTTTTTTGAAGTTAATATTATAAAGTTGTACTAATGTAATTTTTTTTTTTTTAATATATCTTTATTGATTTCAGAGAGAGGAAAGGAGAGGGAGAGAGAGAGAGAGATAGAAACATCAATGATGAGAGAGTCATTGATCTGCTGCCTCCTGCATGCCCCCGACTGGGGATCGAGCCCGCAACCCAGGCATGTGCCCTGACCGGGAATCAAACCCCCAATCTCCTGGATCCTAGGTCATGCTCAACCGCTGAGCCACGCCCGGCTGGGCCTAATGTAATTCTTAAAACACAATCACATAATTGTTTTGGGTTGTGTGTCTCTACACTTTAGACAGGCAGAAGAACAGGGCCTGAAAGCATTTTGGGCTGCAGAACTGTGGGATGGTCTCATTAAAAACCCAGTATAAAATGGCATGATGTGTCTGATGTTCTCGGCTAGAGTTTAGGGCCAAGACCCTTTTCAGGAAACACCAACTAAAACCAAAATGAAGAGAGAATTAGGTTCTTATGTTAGACTTTTTAGCCAAAGCTGCACACTACTGGTTGCCTCATCCTATTTCTTAATAAGGGTAAAGTCTGATAATACTCATAACCTTACATCTCATTTGCAAAGCTGTTCACATTCCTGACCTGATCAGATCGGCATCCTCACAACAGCCCCTGAAGGCAGGAGGGGTTTTTGTTCTCATTAGCTAAGTGAGGACCCTGGAACCAAGAGACTGAGCCCTTGTTACTCTGAGCCTTTGTGGCCCAAGAACTTAGCAGCACAGCATTGGCATCATCTGGGAGCTGGTTAGAAATGCAAAGGTGAGGCCCATCCAAGACCTCCTGCATAGAATCTGCATTTTAACAACATTCAGAGGATGTGTATGCAAATAAAAGAGAAATTGCTCTAAGCTGCTGCTTAATTACAGTGTTGTGTATTTCATTAGAAGTTTGTGTGTTTTTTACTTTGACTCATCCTTAACCAAGTATTTACTGATCACATACTATGTACAAGGCTTTAGTGCTAGAAAGAAGCAGTTTTGAAGTCATCGCTACATCATTGCCTCCTGTAGGAAATTACATTGCTGTGGGGAACATGACCCCCGTTATCGAAGTGTGGGACCTGGATATAGTGGACTCTTTAGAGCCCGTCTTCAGCCTCGGAAGTAAGCTGTCAAAGAAGAAGAAGAAAGGAAAGAAGGTGAGCGGTTACCAGGTACTTAAACTAGTGACAGGACAGTTTCCCGGGGCTGGGGGAAGGGGGACAGGATCAGGCACTTTCAATTGGACACTTCTGCTGGAACAGGCCAGAGTTGTGAAGTTACAGCAGTTTCTAGTTTCAAAAAGCTCATCAAAGGAAAAATTGTTCTCTGCATAAAACCTGTTAACACATTCGTCCTTACACAAAACAGTTTACTCTCGGGTTGATTTCCTTTATAGTGACGATTCACACGAATATGCTAGTTTTGAACTTAAAATTTTTCTATTTAGCCTTTAGTATGTTGAATTCTAAATATCCATGTATTAATTCCTGTGGCTTTTAAACTGTTCAGTTTTGGGGAGGGAGGTTGATATTTGTAGAATTACATCATGTAGATTAAGAACCACTACAGTTTCTTCTCTAAAGTAGCGTGGAGACAAGGGGTTTCCTTTTCTTAGTCTTCAGTTCTGCTTAAGGTCAATAATAATCTTAAGAATCTTTCAAATTAACATCAACTTTATTTTGGGGAGATTTTGGTACAAAAAGTAATTAAATTAAATAATAATTACAGAGTTCCTCAGCAGAGGGGCACACCGATGCTGTCTTGGACCTTTCTTGGAATAAGCTGATCAGGTAAAAAGAATTCCAGTTGAAGATTTATTAAAGGCTGTAACCATTGTGGTTCAGCCTCCTGCCTACGTAGCGTGTTGCAGGTCTTTGTGTACCTGTCTGTCTTGTCTTTTCCTGCAGTACACACTGCTTGAAGGCAGGAGCTGTGCTGTGTCCTTGCACCCCTGCACCCCTGCCAGCCCTTCCCATAATAGGTGTTCATCACAAAGTTGGTGAGCGAGGGCCGTCCCCCTACACCACTGGGAAGGAAGCATGTGCTGCATAGAATTGTGTTTTCACAGAACACATTTTCCTCTCTCCATTTAATTTTCACAAAATCTCATCCATATGTTTTTAAAATATAATTTAATTGTGGTAAAATAGACGTAACCTAAAATGTGCCATTCCAGAACTTTTCTCATCCTCCGAAACTGAGCCTGTACACCTGTTACTCAATAACTCCCGTTCTCTGCTCCCCCGAGGTCCTCGTAACCGCCATTCTATTTTTTGTCTCTGAGTTGACTCCTCCAGGTACCTCATTGTTCAGTAGCTGTCCTCCTGTGTCTGGCTTATTTCACCTAGCACAAGGCTCATCCATGTTGTAGCACATGCAGGATTCCCTTCCTTTTTGAGGCTGAATGACATTCCACTCTGTACATACCGTATTCTGTGTACCCATCTGTCAGGGGACACGAGTTGCTTCCAAGTGTTGGCTGCTGTGAGTAACGCTGCTGCTGTTCACACATGTGAACAGGGTACAGGGACTTGTTAGAGGCTCTGTTCTCGGTTTGTCCGAGTAAATGTACCCAAAAGTGAAATTGCTGGATCACAGGTCATTCTGTTTTCACCTTTTTAAGGAACCACCGTCCTATTTCTGTAGCAGGTGCAGCGTGTTGTATTCTCATGTGGGTCCCATTTCCACACTCTTGCTAACACCAGTTACTTTGTTTTTGTTTAGCCAGCCTCATGGTTGTCAGGTGGTATCTCACTGTAGTTTTGACTTGTATTTCCTTAATGATTAGTGATGTTGCCCATCTTTTCAAGTGCTTATTGGCCATTTGAATATCTTCTTTGGAAAAATAGCAATTGAATCCTTCGCCCATTTTAAATTGGGTTGTTTGGGTTATTACTGAGCTGTAGTTTTTTATGTATTCTGCATATTAATCCCTTACCAGATTTATGGTTTACAAATATTTTCCCCCATTCAGTGGGTTGCCTTTAACTCTGCTGATAGTGTTTTTTGCATAAAAGTTTAATTTTGATGTAGTCAGATTTATTTTTACCCTTGTTACCTGTGCTTTCAGTGTTATATCCAAGAAATCGTTGCGAGATTCATTGTCATGAAGCTTTTCCCCCGAGAGTATCTATTCAGACCCTTTGCTCATCTTCTGATTGTTTTACTTCTCTCTTTATTATTCGGTTGAAAGTGCTTTGTATATTCTAGATTAGCAATTTTCATTTGGTGTATAGCAAGAATTTTTAAAATATGCAATACCTGACTATTTAGTGAGGGGCACTGACCTCTTTTCCCTTAATTGTCAAATTAAAAAAAATGACAACAACCAAACAACAATAGCCATCCAATGGGAGTGAATCAAAATTACACTTTTTTTTTTGTCAGAATGGCAAAAAATACATTTTTCAGTGTGCCTCAGAATTTTAGTAGTTTACGCATGCCTTGACATGAAAAAGGTTTATAATCGTTGTTCTACATATAAGTCATTTATCAGATACATGATTTAAATATATTTTCTCCTATTCTTTGGGTTGTCTTTTCACTTCTTTTAATATGTTTTTATTGATTTCAGAGAGAGAGGGAAGGAGGGAGAGAGAGAGAAACATCAACGATGGGAGAGAGTCATTGATCGGCTGCCTCCTGCAGGCCCCCTTCTGGGGATGGAGCCTGAAACCTCAGCATGTGCCCCGACCAGGAATTGAACCGTGACCTCCTGGTTCATGGGTTGACACTCAACCACTGACCCACATCAGCTGGGCTCTTTTCACTTCCTTGGTGGTATCATTCGCAGCACAAAGTTTTTCATGTTGAGGTCCAATTTCTTTTGTTGTTTATACTTTTGGTGTCATTGCGTAACCCTAGGTTATGAAGATTTATACCTGTTTTCTTCTGAGAGTTTTATAGTTTTAGCTCTTACATTTAGTAGGTCTGTGATCTATTTTGAATTACTTTTTGTGTATAGTGTGAATCATTTTTTTAATTGATTTTACAGAGAGAGGAAGGGGGAGAGAGAGAAACATCGATTTGTTCCACTTGTTTATGCATCACTGGTTGATTCTTGTATGTACCCTGACTGGGATTGAACCCGCAACCTTGGCGTATCCGGATGACGCTCTAACCAGCTTCGCTGCCGGGCCAGGGCTGTAATGTCATTCTTTGCAGGAAGCTGTCCATTTCTGAGCGCTTCATCCTGGTCTGGGAATCTGATGCCAGTACCACATCATTATGATTACTGTAGCTTTCAGTCAGTTTTGAAATCAGAAACTGATTTTATCCAGCTTTGCTCTTCCCTTTCAAGATTATTTCGGCTATTAACTGTCTTTTATAGTTCTAATATATGTCTTGAATTTCTTTTAAGTTTATTCCTAAGTATTTTATTCTTTTTCATGCTATTATAAGTGAAATTCTTACATTTAATGCTCTTGATCTTGAAAAGAATACGTGATTTGTTTCCTCCCTTTCTCAGAAATGTGCTGGCAAGTGCATCAGCTGACAACACGGTGATTCTGTGGGATATGTCTTTGGGGAAACCAGCGGCTAGCCTTGCTGTGCACACAGATAAGGTATGATGACTTAGTGGATAAAAGGGATTCTAAAAAATCTGAGACAAATACTGGCTACAAGTAATCCCAAATATTTGTAAATGGCTTTTTGTGAGTTACAGACTGTTTTAACATGCTAGCTCATTGAATCTGCACAAAGGCCTGTGTAACAGTTATAATGACCCATCTCAGAGATGCAAAAATGGGTGCAGAAAGATGCAGTGACTAGGAACATTCCTGCTTTGTAAGATGTTTGCAGAGGTTCCTAAAATGCACCCTGTGGGGCTTCCGCAGCATGTAGAGCTGCCCGGATATGTTTGACCACACCCCTCTTTTCTTCTGAATGTATTTTAACATTTGCGGGACATATGTATTATGCCAAACACAATTTGGGGAATGCTGTATTACATCTTAAGTGTCAGCCTTTATATGGAAATATGTTTTGTCCTTTTGATCATGCAGTGCATTTATGTTTCTTTAAATACTACTAAATTTCAAAGAGAAAAATTTATAGGAGCACTGCCAGATTGATTCTCACCAAGTATTAGGCAGTTTTACCAAAACTGAGCAGACCAATTCATTTGTTTTTTCCCTTTAGGTCCAGACTCTGCAGTTTCATCCATTTGAAGCACAGACTCTGATTTCTGGATCATACGATAAGTAAGAAAGCGTTGCATTCCAGCAGTTACTGCTACTGTTTTTACCCTCTTGAGCTGATTCAGAAAGCACCACTGAATGCTCCGAGAGAATGTGCTGCTGAGGCACCTGTGTGTTTAAGTTGTTAGTAATACTTATGCCCTTTCCAAGTCCAGTTCTTTCAGTCTGCAAGGGAATGTGGTTCTGTCATAATAATGTGGTTCCTGCCCGGCCGGGCGTGGCTCGGCGGTTGAGCATCGACCTGGGATCCAGGCGATCGGGGTTCGATTCCTGGTCAGGGCACATGCCTGGGTTGCAGGCTCGATCGGTGACTCTCTTATCATTGATGTTTCTATCTCTCTCTCTCTGTCTCCTTTCCTCTCTCTCAAATCAATTTAAAAAAAAAAAAAAAAGTGGTTCCTAACTAGCAACTGCTTTGATTTTTAGAGGATTTGAGTTGGCAATTGCTGTGAAACAAGCCATCCCAGAATTCAGTGACTTGAAACAGTTAACATTTATTTCATATGCCTCTGCAAGGTTGAGCTAATCTGTTCCGCATTCAGTGGTAGCTCTGCTCATCTTGGTTTGTTTAGGCTGGGCTGGGGAGACTCTCCCTAGCCTGGGAACAGCAGGCTAGGTCATGGCGACGTCGAAAGCTCAGGCAGAGATGCCAAGGCCTCTTGAGACCTAGGCTCAGAACTAGTACACTTATGTCGTATTCTCTTGGCCAAACAGATGACATGGAGGGAGAAATGAACTGTGCCTTTATGGGAAGAACTCCCGCGTCACTGACTGGGGGCATGGCTGTAGGGAGAGGTGAAGAATTGGGCCCATTAGCCTACTACAGGGGAGTTTCCAGTCACGTGTGCTGCTTTTCAGAGATTGGGTCTGGAGATGGGAAAGATAGATAGTACAGACAGAAACCCAGTTTTATTGTAATTCCTTGTCCTTTTGAAGAGTGATGTGTTTACATTTTTAGTTGAGATTCATGCAAAATTAGAAAAATCTCCATTGGTTCTCCCAACCCAGTAACCTCGAAGAGAGTAAGAAAACATGGGTTATCTGGCTCTGAGCACTACTGGGGAAGGGAAAGTTAGAAATTGTCCTGGTCTTTTGGAAATAGAGACAATTCATCTTGTAAGTGGAGGATTTGACCTGGAGAAGGTCAAGGTCACTGTGACATTCAGAGCCACCAATCCCTTCAAGTGACAAAGTCTACCAGTTAGTAAAAACCAACTCCTCTTTTCTATTTTATTTTGGAACCTCAAATTAGGCTTTAAATAATTGAATCCTGAGTGTTTTATTACCATTTCATTAAAAATAAACTTAAAACATATAGGAGAACCAGAACTCTGGAAACCCTAACTTTGCCTTTACGTGCGCAGGTCAGTGGCTTTGTATGATTGCCGAAGTCCAGATGAAGGCCATCGAATGTGGCGATTCAGCGGGCAGATTGAGAGAGTGACTTGGAATCACTTTTCACCTTGTCATTTTTTGGTAAGACTGTGCATATTACCGTTTTGCTTATCCTTCAATTCCGTTGTAGGGAGACTCTGAAAAGCTTTTCTGTATTAATAGTGTGAAGTATTAGGGTAGTAATAGTGGATGTTAGGGTAAAAGAAATAAGGTGTTTTTAACAAGACAACAATGAATGGATCAGCCACAAAAAATAGTAAACGTAAATAATTTTGCTAATTTCCAGCCATTTCAAAGTGTGCCACATTTTATTTTGATCATTTTATAGTTTTTAAATACTTAACATGGCTAATATTCTTTTAATGGTTTTCCAACTTTAAGTCCTAGTACTTGAATGGAACTCTAGTAATGAGAATGCTAACCTATTTAATTAATATAGCACTGTCTCCCAGACAGGAAAAAGGTGTAAGATCTTTCTGTAAACACCCTGTGTCTGTAGGATGACAGTTGTCTATGTAGCAGCCAAAGATTCCATTGACATTTTATCCATGGAGAGATGAAATCCCAGCTTTCATCCAGAAGGGAAGAGTAATTAAAGAAATTGTGATACATCCACATATTTCCTAATTTTCCGAAGGTAAATAAATATGTAGGGCTTTTTAAATGAGGGAAAGAGTTCTTTATAAAACAGCTTTCTTAAAATATGTGCACAATTATAATAAGGTTCCTGAAATGATTGAGAACAGTCAGTCCCAGCTCTGTGCATAGAGGCGCACAGTTCCCAGCTGAGCTACCCTGCGCCAGATGGGGGTGAAGGCCCAGTTTTGAGTGCTGTGTTGTACTTTGGCTCTCAGCAGTCAAGCACACACACTCCTGAGGTTACCTGCTAGCAGATGGTCTTGGGTACTCAAATCACAAATGCTTAGGGAAATGGGAAGTGATCAAAATAAAACGGTTTAGTCTCCAAGGATGAGACGGTCTTCCTGGTTCTGCCCCCATCCACAGACACCGTCAAGGCCACATCAGTTGTCCTTTTTCTCTCCCTTCTCCGTATTGGCTGTTGGTCTTGGCCTGTACAGGGCTCAGCTCTCCCCCCACCCTTGACTAGGTCTGTTCTTAACTCCTTTGTTTCTTCTCCCTGACGTGGAAGTGTAACCACTGTAATCTGCCTCATGCTTGTGTCATTGGCGCGCCCCACCGGAGTATCGGCAGCATCCGTCATGCCTTTCTTCAGAAGCCCAATTTCCTTGGCTTCCCCGACATTCTTGTCATTCCCTCCCCGATTCTTCTGTGAGCTCCGCCTCACCCTGTACTTTAGTGGCCACACTCTGCAGGCCTCCGTCCTCAACACACTGGTCTGTTAATTCTACATTCCCAGGGCGTGTCCCTCTGTTCTCATGGATGTTATTTCCACTTCTGCACTGCCACCTCTCTAACCCTAGTCCATACCACTCCCATAGTTTCCCACTCAAACCCAGCTGCCTAATGGACATTTCAGCTGAATGAGTCCATTTAAGAGTGAACTCAGCTTATCCACAAGCAGATTCTTTCTGTCCACGTTACTTTTCAGTAAGCTCCTCGGGTAAGTCAGGTATATAGCTGACTGTAATTTATACTGTTTACCCACTGTTTAATTTTGTTGGCATATAGCACAATGTTGCCATCTTTTACTCTTTCCAGGCCAGTACAGATGACGGCTTTGTATATAATTTGGATGCACGTTCAGATAAGCCAATTTTTACACTTAATGCACACAATGATGAAATCTCTGGTGAGCAAGAATAGTATGTTTCATTTCTATTAAATTATAATGAAGTAAATCTGTATTTTAGAGTCACAGTTTCTGAACTAATCTTCCCTTAGGTCTTGATCTCAGCAGTCAAATCAAGGGTTGTCTCGTGACGGCATCAGCAGACAAATATGTGAAGATCTGGGACATATTAGGAGATAGGCCAAGTCTGGTTCACTCCAGGGACATGAAAATGGTAAGGCTCTCCTGGGCATCTTTGTTTTCTGTTTCTGACCTGTACTGTTTGTCACTCTCCAGGAATCACTGCATTAAATATGGATTTGTTGGGAAAGTTAATTTTGAGCTTAGCCAGATTTCGTGAGAATTTATGACATAGGGTAGTTTGAGGGGAAGTCAGTGACTATCTGGTTCCTTTTCCAACTCACATGATTAACAGTTACTTGGTAAGAACAAGGCATGTAGGGAGACGGTTTTCTAGGACATAGGTGGAATAGCCACATTTTTTTCACCCTAAAGTCTGTACCATCCCAGGAAATCTTGAGCCTTTAGGGCACCACAGCTTTTGGGGTCAGTCTATCACCTCTTTGCATAACTAGTTCTAACTACACTGAAATTAAATACTATATAGTGGCAAAAATTAGAAATAATTCAGCAGTTATTTATTGTACACCTACTGTGTGCAAGGCACTGAGTTATATAAATTAAATTGCAGACATAGAACACTGTGCTATTTAAAATTGAATATATGTAAGTATATGTGCATGTAAATATTTGTGGAAAGGTAGGTTACAGAAGCAATTTTATAGTACCATTCATGCTTATATTTAAATGCTTAACTGCTTAAATGAGTAAATCTGGAAGACCCTGTCCCAAAACATGAACAGTGATTATCTCACTGAGTAGTTTTTATACTTTTTCTTGTTTATATGTTCTATAATACCTCTGGTATCATCACTATCATTGCTTAAAAGAAGAATTAAAAATACTTAGTAGCTTAGATTAGGAAATCTGTAATAGACTGTTGATAATGGATATGAGAGACCTGAGTGGTCACAAGCATACATACGTCCTCACAGAATGTCCACCATGCTGAACTCGTCTGGCTTCCTAGTGTACTATTATTTCCAACGTGACTGTGAACTACCTTTGTAGGAGGCTTAAAAAAGATACTGGTGAGTTGGTTTTGAGTAACCTTTCAAATCATAGGTTCTTGTAGACAGGACTAGGGATCTAGATTAGGGTCTCTATAAAAGATTGACATCACTGACTTTCTATTCTCTCCTCCCAAGGGAGTTCTCTTCTGTTCTGCCTGTTGCCCTGATCTGCCATTTATTTATGCCTTTGGAGGTCAGAGAGAAGGGCTTCGGATCTGGGATATAAGCACAGTCTCTTCAGGTAAGAATCTTAATCGCCTGCTTTTTCTGAATACTTCTCTTAACATCTAACAGAATGTGTGGCTTGAATATATTAGGTAGATCCCTTGTCCATCCTGTAGTGTAGTCTGCTTAGGAAATAGGATCAAATGTAATTTGGAAATGTTCGATAATTTTGTCTTTTTACTTTAAATGGTTATTTAAAAATAGTATCTTGCCCTGACTGGTGTGGCTCGGTTGGGTGCTGTCCTGTGTACCAGAAGGTTGCCGGTTTGATTCCTGGTCAGGGCACATGCCCAGGCTGTGGGCTCGATCCCCGGTAAGGGGCATGCAGGAGGCAGCAATCGATGTTTCCCTCTCGTCCACTCTCCCTAAAAATCTATAATATACATGTCATCATTCTAACAAAACTTGAATTTTAAAATTGAAAGATCTTAATGGGAAAGCCGGAAGGAAATGTAGCATGGTCTCAAAGAATGACCCTCCCCTTTCCAGTAGCCCCTCTCCTTACGAGGCTACTCCCCTCCCTTCCTGAGAGCCTGTCTGCTTATTTATTACTTTGAGGTAGTCTGGTTTGTCCTGTAAACATGGAGCCCACTATCTGACTCCTGAATCTTCCCAACATGTAGAAAAGGGTCCTGAATTCAAAGAGTCCTGTGTATATATGATACAAAGACAGGTGAAAAGAAGAAAATAGGAAACTCTCAGAAGTAGAATAATGGAAGGATAGAGCTCCTGTTATAAGGGATGGGACATCTGTTACCAAGGTGGATTATTAGATAAATCCAGGACAAGTAAAAGAATATGAAAAAAAGTAGTCATTTAAAAACATGATTAACCTCATTCAGAACATTACCTTGAACTTCTGAGTTGGTTACTTTCCTATTTACTAAGTGTTAATATTTTCATAAAATTTCCACTGTAGGGTAGAGAAACTTACTGCTCACATTTTAGTCTCTTTATATTATAGTCCTTTAATTTTCTGATCTGGTAATTTCTTAATTCTCTATTTGTGTTTTAGTAAATGAAGCATTTGGAAGACGAGAGAGGCTTGTTCTTGGTAACACAAGAAATTCATCTATTAGTGGCCCTTTTGGGAGCAGGAGCTCAGACACACCAATGGAATCTTAATGAGGATCATACAATTTCCTGTTTCTTTGACCTTAACTTGGACTTTTAAAAAGCTGGCCTGAAAATGTTCCATGTGTAGCGACAGAAACAAAAATCATTTCCTACTACCTGAGGTTCCTCTCTGTAGCTGTGGTGGCAGCAAAACAGGGCCAGTCTTCATGCTTGCCGTTCGAGCATTTAGTGTGTAAGTCTCCTTGGAAAGGGTAATAAAACAGGTTTTTAAAAAATAATTCCTTAAATATGCCATCTGTTGCAGGTAATCTAAGTTTGTAAAATAGTAATTTATATAATCCTTAAAAAGAAGACAATCCTGTAATCTTAACAGATGGGTAAACCCAGGCCAGAAGGGTTGTGGTTTGACCAAGATTGCAGAGTAGGCCATGAACAGAAGCAGGTGCCCCAGGGAGCACACCTTCCAAACTGTTCTCCAGTTAATGCTCATGACTTAGACGTGTTCTTAGTGCTACTGTTCGGTAACAGTTAAAAGTGGCAGGCCATTCAGTGTTATCAAAGAAAAGAGACATTCCATAATGATAAAGGTGTCAATCCAACAAGAGGATATAACATTCATAAATTTTATGCCCCCAACATAGAAGCACATAAATACATAAAGCAAATGTTAACAGACCTAAGGGGAGAAACAGCAATATAATAACAGGAGGGGACTTTAATATTCCACTTTAACCAATGGATAGATCCTTCAGACAGAAAAATCAATAAACAGTGGCCTTAAACTAACTCGTTAGAGCAGGTGGACCTGCCATATACAGAACATTCCATCCAAAAGAACAGAACGTTCTTCCAGGGCACAAACAAAAAATTATTCATGATAGGTCATGTTACACCACAAAACACGTCTTTAATATATTTTAGTTTTTCTTTTTTCCCCCCTTTCCCTCTGCCTAACAGACACAAGCCTAGGTCAGAGAACCAGGGAATTATCCTTGACTACACTAAAATAATGTCTTCCCTCTTGTAGCCATGAGGCTAATACAGTGACACACCAGGAGAGTCTGGTCCCACAGGTTACTGATTTACAACACAAGCTGAATCCGTAGCTTCAGCAGATTTCTTGGGGGGGAAATTGTATTTTGGGGGAAAGAGTGCAAACTCAAAAAGTGGAAGAGTGATATATGAGGAGATTCCAAGTACCCAAAAGATTTCCCTCATCAACAAAATGAGCTCCTTTATATAATAAGAGTGTTTCTTTCCTGAAAAACCCTGTATTGACCACATTGATATAAAATTCCAATTCTCTTCATTTACAACTCCTACCACCTCTTACTGCCTCTGACCTATGACTAAACCAAATTGTAATTTGCCTCAAATTGTAATTCCAAAGTCAAACTGCGTGAAAGAAGACTTGCATATTAACAGAATTGCAAGAATCTCCTAACACTTGAGAATACAGGGTGTCCCAAAAAAATGTATACACAGTTTGAATAATAATTAATTCCAATAGGTTAAATCTGAAAAGAAACATCAATTGAGCTATCAGCTGTTAAAGTGTGTATACATTTTTTGGGACACCCTGTGTCAAAAAGATTCTGAGGATGCTACACCAGGAGAGGAGGAACAGTTTAGGTCAGCTGAATTTATTGATATGGGCACATTGTATTGCATATGTTCACAGGTGATCTAACCCATGTTTCAGCCATGAGTGCCAAGTACAATTCTGCGTCCCATCTCTAACAATAGCTGAATTCTCACTACCATGAAACCCAGCCAGGCCAGATAACTCGATAGACAAATGCCCTCAAGCTAGTTTAAGCAAAAGGAATTTATAAAGCAGTATAGACAGTTCATAGAATCACTAAAAAGGCTTGAAATAGAGTCTAGGCTGAATTCTAGGAATGACTCCCAGTCCTATACCACAGAAGTGAGCCTGCAATGTGCAGCTGCTGCTCCTATGATCAGGAAGCTCCCTGCCACGTCGGAAAGCATCCACCACAACCATCAGCTCCAAATCTACATCACCCTTGGTGAGATCCACACCAGCATAATAAAAAGCCCGGGTCCTGCGTGTCTCTCCACATAACTCACTTCCGAGTCAAACTCTCACCCAGCAGCATCTGGTCAGAGGAACCTGGGTTTTGTATGGAATCTTAGCTCTAAAGGAGGCTGGGAAGTAGGTTTTAGCTCCAGACTCTACCGCACAGGGAAGCATGATAAAAAGGAGTGGCAGCCTGGAGTGGCTTTGTATAATTCATGTTAATATATACATACAGACAACACAGAAATATCTCCAGCATCTATTTAACGTAAGTTACCTCGTCCTCTTGTAGCATTGTTACTTAATATAGATGTGCCATAATTCACCATTTTCCTCTGCAGGACACTTGGGTATCTTCCATCTTCACTGTTAAAAATACTGTTTCCTTCATGTTTGCCACACCTGTAAGAAAGGAATAGGCCCCTAGACATACCGTTTTCTTCCCGTTGTTTTTTGCATGTGTGTGTGCTTCTGGACTTGTTTTTCTTTATATATGAGCCTCCCTACTGTACCCTCCTTAAAATCTAACATGTTCTTTTCCCAAAGAGAGTATGTGCTGAATGAATCCTGCTTTTCTCTTGCCATGAAACACTATTTGCATTTTGGGAATTTCAGATGCAAAGTAGCCTGGCGCACTTTCTTTTTGCTACAGCATTATCTGGGTCAGGCATCTTGAAAAAGTCCCTAACAGAATATTATGTCATCTCTCACACTTCTGAATAACTCTTTTTTCATAGACAGTTGTCTCTAACCAATTAAGAACAATGGCCCACAAAGGTGTTTTCTACTTATAAAAAGGCATTTCACAACCTCAGTGCAAATATGCAACTGCTGTAGGTAGCAGTGTGATGCACCTGAAGTGAGCTGTCAGAACAGCAGCATGAGATAAACATGGAAGAGCACCCTGGAGGAGAAATATTTACATTCTAACACTCCCAAGGCAGCAAATCACAACACAAAAGGTAGAAAATGTTAAATTTTCTGAACTTCATTTCAACATGTATAAAATGGGGGTAAAGCCTATTATAATGCCCTTTGAGGACTAAACAAATGTTAAACTAAAATATACCACTGCTATTCCAGACTATAAATGTCACACACACCCTAGACCATGTTAGCTAAGAAGGGCAGAAAGTTGTCTATTAACTGGTAGGTCATTCTAGAAGTAAACTTTCCCAAAGTCAGTACCTTTCTCTTTAAGTGATTCTCTCTCCTCACTCTGACTGTAACGGACCTTGGTCATCTCCAGCCCACGCCTCAGCAAGTCTGCAGTGGCACAAAAGGGGGGGGGGGGGTCTGGGTTCAACAGGGCAGAAAACACAAAGACCAAGGCATGTTTTATACGAGCTCCCTAGACCATGTATATAAATAAATATGCCTTGCCCAAAGGGAAAAGATTTCCTGTGTGATCTTTAAAGACCAGTAGCCATGGTGAGATCCCAATTTTAGCCGAGCCACTATTAAAGAATCAGTAAAACTTGGTGGGCTAGGCACTGACTCATTACTAGCTGTGTGCAAATTACAGAAATTAAGTGTCTCACAATTCTGGAGGCCAGAAGTCCGAGATCAAAGTGTCAGCATGGTTGTTTCTTCCGAGCCCTCGCTCCTCGGCTTGTAGATAGCCATCTTCTCCGTGTCTTCACGTGGTCTTCCCTCTGTGCTTGTCTGTGTGCAAATCTCCTCTTAGGACAGGCTGTATTGGATTAAGGCATGCCCTAAGAAACTCATTTTTACCTTAATCACTTCTTTGAAGACCTTATCTCCAAATGTGATCATATTCTGAGGCACTGGGGGTTAGAACTTCAAGATATGAATTGGGGGTGGGGGGCATCTAACCCCTAACAGGCGGTAACCACTTGTGTACCTGCAGATATGCCATTTCTGCGTGTCTGTGTGTGTCTAACACGCAGCTGGGTGATCAGATACTGTAAGTTGACATACTTGAGGGGCTGACAACCTGAGATGTTTATGTTCAACAAACAGTTAAATGTGTTTACTGGGACGTGTGTGTACAAGTCAACAGGCTGAGAAGGCTGAAGGAGACTAGTTCCTGCCACCTCTTTGCCCTCTGATGTGCTGAGGAGTTCAGCTCAGCACCCATGCAAGGTTGATTATAAGCAGCTCCCCTTCAAGGAAGGAAATACAAAGCACACACACACTGACCTACAAGAACATGACAAGCTAGTTCCTAGGCTTTGGCCCTGAAACTTCAAATTATACCATTTTACTTATATTAATAAAATCCAGGGCTTCTTGGGCCATCTATACCTATTTTTTAAGGCCTTTTGTGCTAACCTAAAACTGGACTATTGGCTTGTGTTTACTGTACATCAACACTGTGGTGGCCCTTTACGCATGTTAACATCAAATAGTATTATGAAATGGGAACTTACTCTCTATTTACAGTAAATAGAGGCATAGAGAGGTCACAAAACTTGGCTAAGGTTACAAACCATGCAGCAAAGCCCAGACTGGAGAACGTTCAGTGAGCTCCAGAGCTCACACTCATATCCTGCTTCTCAACATGGCCATTTACCCAGCAGCAGCAGCAAAGGCCACCTGCAATAGGCAGCGAAGGCCCAGAGTAAAATCTTGTCCAAAGGCCAGTTACTAATTTATTCATCTAATCAGAATGACTCTGAATTACATTTTAAGTCTAAGAGGAAAAAATGGAAGACAGTAAATAAAAAATAAAAGTTACATTCTCATTGAAACTCTTTTCCTCTATTGTTTTTGCTTGTTTTTACATTAGGCTTAACTATCTTCTTGGGCAGCATTTCAGCCAGCATTAGGAAATGAAGGAATTTAACCCAGCATGAGCTACTGAGATAAAGGGAGAAAGGAAGCTTGTAGGTCCAGCACCAGTGGTTCCTTGGGAATGGGTGGCCCGCCACCAGGATGCTTTTGGCAGAAGGCTAAACTTGGAGTTGCCCATCACATCAGAGCCATCCTTACCTGGCAGAGGCTTCATGGCCCAGTGACCGCAGTCACCCCTTTCTACCTATGCCTCATCTCCTCCCACCACTGCAGAATGGCCACAGTTCTACAGAGGCAGCAGAGTAAAGGCACTGCCTCAGGGAGGAGCGGGCCGATGAGCTGCAAACAGGACGCAGTCTAAGCACCATCATGCAGACACACATTTCAACACGATCCAAAGCTGTACTCAGGAACTGCTTCCCCATTTCTAACCTTGAAAAAATTCAAGTTGCACCCGATTTTACCCCAAAGACTCATTCCTCTCCTTCCCCAAAATGAGATTACAAGAGGAATCCTGTATTTTTAAAAAAGTTTTTAATCCTTCCTAGAGGAATACAGATTTGAATGAAATACATTCATTCTATAAATACATTAGCAGCAAAACCTTCCCACCAGAGTCCTCGCTACTCCAACCCAGAGACTGTGCCTCAGCGCAGGAGAGCATGTTCTATCAACTGTCAACTTAAGAACGTCTGCTTCATGCTGAAAGCTAGATATGCACGTGAAACCAGGTGAAAGACCAGATAGGTAAAGAACGAAGCTGGGAACCTGAAAACACACCCATGTGGTGACCTTGAGCCTTCTGCCTTCCAAATCCTTTGGTATCCACCGTGCTTAAATGGTGCGGTCCTTCACCAGACAACTGGGTAGGCCTAACCTTGCAAATGCACCAATGTATTTGGGGTCATTTGTCTTTCTGAGTTGGCAACACTTTAATGGTGTCCTGATACTTTTCAGAGGTTAAGCCAGATATAAAGGATCATCCGCTTCCTCCTACCCTGGGCCAAGGTACCAGTCTGCCAGCTGAGTCTACCTGTGCTTCTCAGCACATCATCCAGCAGGCATTATTTGGCTCTATACCTCCAGGTCCCCTCTGGGGACTGGAAGCGTTACTGGAGACAGAAACATACCTAACCTACACAGATATCTAAGGAACAACCAGGTACCTCACTGTGGCTTCTGTCAAACCAGTTTCCTGGACACTGGCCCAGGCATCTCCTTTTCTTCTCTCCATCTCGGCCTATTGCCTGGCTGCTCCTTTATCATCTGCCCTCCAGGCACCTGCTGAAACTTTGGGAAGCAAGATCCACCCTAAAATCCCAAGCAGAGATTAAGGCAGGTGGGGCTTTAAACTTGTTAGCTGCAAAGGAGCTTACAGCACTGCACTCCAATCTGTCCTGGGATGAGTAAGTCACAACAGTCCACATAACACTACACTAGAACCAGAACCAGCAATTGGGATGACTGTGAGGCAGGGACCAAGTTCAGAGTACTGCTAAGTCATAGGAAGAAAAGGAAACAATGCAATAATTTAAAATAAATCTGATTGGGCAGAAGGCAGCTTTGACTCCAGCATAATGCGACACAGGTCCCCATGTAAATACAGACCTCAACAGTTGACACTTTCCTCTCCACACCTCACTTAAAAATAGGACACATGCTCTTTTCCCAACCTGTCTTAGTGTTTTCATTAGGATACTCCCTGTAAGTGCTTTATCCATTCCCATTCAGTCTGTTTTGACTGTTGGCTGGAAGGATCAGAAACCATTTTGTATAAAAGCCACTGTAGTGGATAACTGGTTATGTGTTTTTTCCTTTGCATTTTCCATCCAAAACATCTGGCTTGTCCTCTTATTTATGTGCCACGAGACTCATCTGCTGAATAGACAGCGCTGCTCAGCTGACAGGCCTCTGCACCCACAGCGCCTGCCAGCTCCTCCTCCGAGTCCTCCGAGTCCTCCTGTGCTGACGAACCAGAGGTGGGCCCTTTGCAGGTTTTCAGGTGCCGGGTGAGATGATATTTGGTTAAGTAAGCTTTTGTACATTTTTCACAGACATAATCCCGTTTTCCTTCGTGAGAATTGAGATGTTTCTTTAAATGATTTGTTCTCAAGAACGGCTTGTCACACTTGGGACACCTGATCTGGCGTTCTCTAGGAGGAAGACAGAAAAGACATTGGATTTGGGTTACAAATGACTGAGGCCCACGCAGACTCTTCCATCTCAGGACCTGGTCAGAGAAGCTCCACCGGTCTGGAATCAGACCTTCTATGAGGTGTATCACACGTGCAAGTCATAAAACGCCTGCCTAGTTTACATGGCGTGGCTTGACCCCGCCTGTTTGGACGTTCCATGTGAATGGGCCATACTGTGTGCACCTTTTTGTTTTTTGCTTCTTTTACTCAATATATCTGTGAAAGTCTTTCAAGTTGCTGCAGGTACCCATAGTTTGTTCCTTGACACTGCTGCACAGTACTTACACATACACAACTTATCTTTTGTTAATGGATATTCTGGTGATTTCCAGTTTTTTGTTATCACAGGCAAGACTGCTACCAACATTTCTAGACCTACATGTTGGTTTCTCTAGCGCAACATACTCAGGAGCAGTATAGCTGATCAAAACATATGCATATCTTCAGCTCTACTAGATGAAGCTAACATACATGTGGGTCAACATACACATCCATCAACAGCCATTTGAGAGTTCCTGCTGCCTACACTCTCACCAACACCTGGAAAACTCAAGTCTGAAAATGTTTGCCAGTTGGCCAGTCTACAATTGTGTTTCACTATGGTGTCAATGGTAACCCCTACAACAAAAAATTATCCAGCTCAAAATGTCAGTGCCAAGGTTTGAGTAACCCTGACCTAGACATTTGAGAGCTAAGAGAACCTTAGAGATCATACAGACCAGGAATTTATAACCTTTGAGCAGCTGAACTTTATGTCTTAGTGAAAGCTTAATATATGAAACAGATAAAACGGGGTTACAATCCTTGAAGGATTGGTAAGGTACAGTGGGAAGTTTGAAGCCTGGCCACTCTTAGCATTTCTACTGCCTCCTCCCAGCAGGAGATGACACTGGAGGATTCTGCAGAGCTACAGATTGTAGAAAACTAAGTCCTTGCTTTCATGGAGCTTATATTCTAGTCAAGTTACACCATAAACAAAAAAATATTAGCATGATAGAGAGTAGTAAGTACTACGGGGGGAAAAATGAAGCCAGGTAAGAGTGATGGAATCTTATTTTAGGTAAGATGGTCAAGGAAGGCCATTCTGAGATGACATCTGAACAGAAACCTGACTGAAGTGAGGGAGGACAGGGAGAGGCTTCTAGGCAGATGCTGTACGGCACCTAGTCCCCGAGGCTGGAGTGTGTTTAGTAAGCTGAAGTAGCAGCAAGGAGGGGGCCACTGGGGCTACAGCAGAAGAGGAGACAAATAATGAGGATGAGTTGGGAGAGGCAGCCAAGTACCTCCACATCATGAAGGGCTTCTGGGCTACGGAAAAGGCCTTTCAATCCAGCACAAGAAAGATAGAGGGGATGAGCGGAAGCCCACTGGAGAAAGGAGGGCTGGGCTCAACCTGCTTTGTTTTAAATGGATTTCTCTGCCGCACAGGCAGAATCCAGGTTTTGTGTGTGTGCACCTGTGCTGGGGAATGAATCGATGAGAGCGCAGCAGAAGCAGGGAGGTCACTGGGAGACTTCTGAAGTGGTCTGGAGTAGATGAGTTGAAGGAAAACCAAATTAAGGATGACTCCAAGGTGTTTGGCTTGAGCAACTGGGATGAATGGTGGTGCCATTTACTGAGCTGGTGAGCACTGAAGGAAACCCCAGTGTGTAGAGATATTAAGAGCTGAGATTTGGACATGTCAGGTTTGAGTTGCCTAATGGACATCCAAAACTCAGAGATACTGAGTCAATGGTTAGATATATAAGGCTTGAAATATAAATCATAAAGATGAAACCTAAAGCCATGGGACTAAGATGACCTAGGGAGTGTCACCATTTTTGCTCTCAAGTTCCTCTTTCTTAGAGGAAGGGCAAAGCCAGTTTCTGCCACATGCCTCACACACTCAGGGGAACACGGTGAGATGGGAACACGGTGAGATAGGAACACCTCCCTCCTGCATTTGGCTTTAGGACTATAGCTATTTTCTTTTCTAAGCAGATAAGTAGAATGACTTCCAATACGACGATCCATTTTGAAATGCCTAGAAGTAAAAATACAACACCTGAAAATGTTTCCAGTGATCTCTACAGGAAGCCTCAAGTCTAATTCAAATATACTTTGAGTGAGTAGTGTTTCTTTTGTGAATGACCTACACTAGTGTAAAGTTTTGTCAGTCCAAAAACTTCTTTCTATCCCACGGAGTTTGGCAAAGAGACTTATTCTATCTTGTCATCCCGACAAAGAGTCCAGATCTACATTTAAGAGAATTGTTTTCATTGCTCAGTACCTGATAAAGACAATTTTCAACCCAAATGGTGAGAAACAGTTACACAACTAATCTCAAAATAACTTAGATGGCATTACACTGTGAAATGGCTACAAAAACAAGTGCAAATTTAGGCATCACTTGAAAGAAGAGAAAGCCAAGGTCAAAGAAGCGAGTAATTACTTTGTTATCTCCTGAACAGATCACATCTGGAATTCTGTGTTCACTCAGGGTGCCAGATTTGAAACTAGTTGACAGGACAAAAAGTTGCAGAAATTAGGGACATTTGGCCTGATGGGTTAAAGGGACCACAACAG
The DNA here is from genome assembly GCF_964146895.1 of Miniopterus schreibersii. Classification (NCBI taxonomy): domain Eukaryota; kingdom Metazoa; phylum Chordata; class Mammalia; order Chiroptera; family Miniopteridae; genus Miniopterus; species Miniopterus schreibersii. The sequence continues at coordinate 177,332,962 of NC_138102.1, forward strand.
TGATCATAAATATGAAAGGCTATCAATGCAAAGAAATATTAAATTTATGGTTATCATTCCAGAGGACAGATGTAGAATAAATGGATACAGGCTGATACAAGCTTAAAGAAAAACTTTTCCTCAAAACTAAGTCAATTATATGGTATCTGAGAAGAAATAACTACTTGCCAGAGATACTGTGGAAGCAAGTCTTTTCTTTGGATGAACTCCGTAGCTCTTAACACTGGCTAGAAATCAGTGTCACTTGGGAAGCTTTTTTTTAAAAATCAATACCAGGGTTCTACCATTTACCAACTAAATTAGAATCCCTGGAGGTGGGGCCTTGGCACCAACTCTTGTTTTTCACATTTTCTAGGTGGTTATTGTGAGCATTGTTATGGGTTGGATGTTGTGCCTCCACCTACAAATTTGTATGTTGAAGCCCTAACCTACAATGTGATGGCATCTGAAGATGGGTAACTATGCAAGGTAATTAGATTTAGATGAGGTCATGAGGTGGGACCCCCATGATGGGACTAGTGTCCCTCTAAGAGGAAGAGAGACTAGAGCCAGCTCACTATCTCCACTAATGTGAAACCACAGCAAAAGGCAACCATCTGCAAGCCAGGAAGAGGGTCCTCGTCAGAAGCTAATCATGCTGACACCCTGACCTCAGACTTCCAGCCTCCAGAAGTGTAAGAAAATTACTGTTGTTTACGCCAGCAGTCTAGGGTACTTTGTTATGGCAACTTGAGCTGACTAATGTAAGCAGCAAGACTAAATGATCCCAGAGATCTCTTTCAGCTGTAGTAATGTACAATTCTACAAAATATTTGATAGTGTGTCTAAGCTCTAAAATTTCACACTAATAATGAAACTAATAAGACTGTTTTAAAATGTAACTTTGAGTTAGGAATGTAGATCTAGACCCTCTGGATGCTTTAGTGGTTCAGGTTGCACTGTGATTAGGAATCAGACAAAAGAGCTGATATTAAAGCAAAGTATTTATCTAAACTCGACAATAAGAATACAGTTTCCACTGAAGACAAACTTTTAAAAAATACCTCCATCACATATAAGCTAATGTTTTCTCCCTCTTCTGACACGTGGCTAACGGCTCAGGACCACAAAATCTCTTCCCTTCTCCCTACAACTACTGTGACTAATGCAGGCTAAACATTTAATTACACTGAGATTCATGCAATAAATTCTGAACGAGTCTCCAGATATTTGGAAGTCTCCTCCTTTAATCACCCTGTCACTGCCAGAGCAAGCTTTACAAAATGGACCTCTCACTATGACATTCTTTGCCCTAAAACTCTTCAGTGTTCCCACAACAATGTGAATATACTTAACATTACTCAACTGTGAATCTGAAAATGATCGTAAATTTTGTTATGTTTTAACCATAATTTTAAAAGTCACACACACACACAGAGCACACAGCAGTGCGCAGCACATGGGGAGGAAAAATCCTTTAGTGGATCCCCATTATTTCCAGGATATACGCGTCTTCGCTGGATGAACGACTCTTCGTGATGTGCTGCCGCCTCGCTCCATCTCTCTCGCACATAGCACTGCGCTCTATGAAGCACACTTGCATTCCACAGCCCCTGTGCATCTGTGTTCCTAAATATGCCGTTCCCTCTGTCTACAATACTATTCCCATCCCTTATCCTTCTGTGCCTTCCTGAACAATTCTAATTTATCTTCTTTTACACTCAGCTCAAACTACCAGAAACCTTTCCCAGGACAGCCCCGGCCGAGTTAGGTGACCCTCTTTCCTATGGTCTTTCAGGACGCAATGCTTTCTCTGACAACTGCAACACTGTGTGGTAATTTTACTGTTGCTTCTCTTACTGGACTTTGGGCTGTTTAAAGCCAAGGACTGTGTCTTTCATCTCTGTACTGCACTACTTAGCACAATGCTGCGTACCAAAGAGGTACTTAAACATTTGTTAAGTAAATAAGATTTTGTTTTGAAAATGTGAATACAAGTAAACCCAGAGCCCTGGCCGGTGGCTCACTTGGTTGGAGCATTGTCCTACACACCAAAAGGTTGCGGGTTCGATTCCCAGTCAGGGCACATACCTAGGTTTCAGGTTTGATCCCAGGTCGGGGTGCATTTGGGAGGCAACCAATCAATGTTTCTCTCTCTCTCCCCCTTCTTCTCTCTCTCTCAAATCAATAAAAACATATCCTCAAGAGAGGATTCAAAAATAAAAAAACTGTAATAAAAAAGTAAACACAGAGAGTAAAAGTGAAAAATAAGAAAAACAAAGCAAACAAGTGGAACCTTCCAGGATAAAACCAAAACCTTCATTGTCCGACTTCTCCTTGGCTATATGGAACATGGGGGACCCCTCCCAGGGGGCCAAGTCAGGACACAAACAATAGGTCAGCCTTCAGCTCGCCACCTGGGGAACATCTTGGCTGTGGGGTAACTTACTGTGTGTGGATAAGCACATGCTGCTTGAGGTCCTGCCTCCGCATAAACAACTTGTCACAATAATCACACTTGAGATTCTTCTCGCCCGTGTGGATAACCATGTGCGACTCCAGGTGAGCCTTCTGGGTGAAAGACTTGTCGCACAAAGTACACCTGTAGTTCTTCTGACCTGCACGTTAACCCAAAGTATCACACTGTGAGTAAAACAACCACTAGCACTCTCAAGATGAACAGGCCACATAGGAGTGTGTGGCAAAGGCCAGAATAAAACAGAACTGACTGGTAGCTGGAACTTCACTTTCTAGGGCTATCTACCCAGAACCACTCAGAGCCACTGAATTTACATTCAGCAACTAGCACTAGTGAAGCTAATAAATCTGACCTTCTAGGACTGCTTACATGTATATATATATTTTAATGTTTACAGCAGACACAATATAAAATCTGAAAAAAATCACTTTTAGTCGTAGGGCCCAGTCTATAGGTAAACATATTTTTACAACCTAAATTTATAGTATTCTCTTTTCTTAAACATATAGCATGAATGATGTAAGATTCTTCTGTGAATGAAGAAATCAGATGCTAAGTCAGGGGTTAGCAAACATTTCTCAAAGACTAGTCAGTATTTTAAGCTTTGTGGGACATACAGTCTCTGCCATGACTACTCAGTCCTAATGCAAAGGATGAGAAAGAATTTTACTGTCGAAGATTCTGAGAACAAATGACCCAGCCAAGAAAACAAAAACGCTATTAGTTATTCTGTAGTATGTATGAAAACTGTAAGTAACTGTAAGTGCTAAAAGAAAGGGGCTGCTTTGCATGGAGCTTAGAAAATGGAAACTCAAAAATGAAATTCTGGCAGTGTTTACTGAGCAATATTCAAAGGAGAGAACTAGTGACCAGCAGTGAGCCCTAACGGGAGGCTCAGGCTATTTTCACAGAATCCTCTTTAAGTTCAAACAAATGAATCAACTTCCTGGTTATTAACTGCATTTTCCCAGTCACCTGGGCGCCTGGGAAGTGGAGCATCTTAATAACTGGAAGTGACACCCTCTAAGGAAGCGCAGTTATCCCACCAAGATTTACCACCCAATGAAATCCTGCTAACTGCCGGCGGATTCATTCTCTAACATCTTACCTCAACTCTACCTTTACTACTGCAATTTCTAATAGCTGCAAAATTCCACTCTGATGGTCCTATACAACTTACCCGTATGTATCTTGAGGTGGGTCCGCAGGTTGCTGGGATCACTAAAGGCCTTGCTACAGAAGTCACACTTGTGCGGCTTCATGCCTATGTGGCCCATAAAGTGGACATGAAGTTTGGAAGGAGAGATAAAAGCTTGGGGGCACATTGAGCACTTCCACTTCCTTTCTTTGCTGTGGCTGGGCCTGTGGCTGCTGCTGTGGCCCTGGCTAGGAAGATGGTTATGGATGTGGCTGGTCAGGTGGGCTTTGAATTCAGTATAGGAATTGCACTCCTTGCCACAGTTACAGAGGTGCACATCTGGGTGTTCAGGAACACCTTTAAGAAAAAAATTACTCAGTATCTCTTGATATTTAAGTTTTAAAGCTTATTCTTAATTTTAGCAATTTTGCTTACAATTTTTCCCCTCCACCAAAATTTCCATCTTGCCCATTACCTATAAAAACAAAATGTCTTGTTCAGTGCTCTATTCCCAGCCTCTCGAATAGTGCCAGAAACATAGGAAGCACTTATAAATACCAGACTACAAGGCATATTTCCTAGGCAAAACAATTGATTCTGTAGCACACACAAACTCATCATGTATCATCATGACACAGTGCAAAGAAAAAGCCCATGAGGGTTAATCAGTTCAAGGAGTTTTGCTGTCCTTTACGAACTTAAACTGCAATGGCACTGGCTCGGAAAGCAGCCCACGGAATTTCACATTCCCCAAATCAATGTCCTAACATAAAAGGTCATTTCATATGAACACTGCTTGGTCAGTAGCATTCAGCTTATGAAGAACCTCACAGATTTTAAGCTTTTAACAGAGGGGTAATGCCCTGCTTTCATATATACAAAGGTATATGATTGGTTTCAGGTGATCTTTAAATCAAAACTTTACTTTTGGTCCTTGGTGTTTTTACTATGCTAGATTCGTAATAAACAAGTCTTAACATTAACTTACCAATCTGCTGAGCATAATCCCGGCTGTAATAAAAAAGCAGTTCATTTTCAGGAGGGATATCTTGTGAGGTGCAGAAAAAAATTTTTCCATCATGGGGATAAGCCACCAAATTCTGCTCTTCCCGGTTCCTAAATTACCACATGTAATAGATCAAGCACATTAATTTTGAAATATATACTAAGCACGTCATATCCCTATAGCAAATCCTCTAAGAAAACTTGGAGATAATTTATCTGAGTCATTTTTCTAATTCCATATCCTACCTACTATGAGGGATAGGTATAGAAACAGAATTCTTCCTTCGGTATATCAGTTTATCACCCTTTACAGTTAGAAACACTACAGTCTGTTACTGAAAGCAAGAAAATACGTCTTGAAAAAAACTTTATGACAAAGACACAGAGATAGATAGCTGAACAAGAACTAACTACAACAGTCAATGTAAAGAGAAGGCACCCAGTGGGCAATGCAATGGTAACAGTATCATTATTCCTTACCGCACTGGTAACCTGAACGGCCTGTTCATTGAAGAAAAGGATAGTTTCTTGTGTTTTCATTTACACTAGTCAACAACTACCGGAGTGAAGGTGAAAAGCCTTGGGCCTTAAAGTATGTGCAGATATCTGTTCTCTGTAGTCTTCAGCTCCTCCCCATTTTACCCAAAGCTTCCTATTGAAAAACAACTGAATCATAACAATTTCTCTCATCCAAGACTACTCTTACCTGGCTTTGCGCACAAACATCATCCAATTACATTCATTTTCGTCAGTTGTAACAATGCAGAATTCTAGGACACCATTGTGGTATATCTGCCAACAGAAGGCAAACATATACTTCAAATGAGCTGACACAAAACACTATGAAACTAAGGCTAGCAATCTCATTTAGTTTCAGTAGAGACCAGCTTTCCTAGCCAGGGTGAAATACGTGGCTGCCTTCTCACGTGTCTGCATTTCACCTGTCCCCCTACTGCCAGCAATCAGAGACCTACTTGGGGTTCAGTGTATACAATGACAGTGTTCTTCATTATTCACATTTTGGTTTGACTGGAAAAGACCAAAAAAAAACAATCTACTTGTCTTCATCACCTGCCACATGGCAAAGAATGACTGAATGAATATGAAGGTCGGAGAACCATCTCCTCATTCCTTTCCCGAAGGACCTAGCCTTCTCCTATGTTCCCTTTTGGATACCACAGTCGAAGTCCCTAATAATGGCACCTTACTTTCCAATTATCACAGGACCCACTTTCCCCTTACTTCAATTCTAAAGCATCATTCCCAGTCTACTAAGATTTGATATAAACATGTTACAGGACAAGTTATGTCAAAACCCTGTGCTTTCAGTCCTCCCTTTGGAAAACTAGAGAAATAATCTTACCTTCTAATTCTAGAATTGTTTCCCATGCTAAAAATTTGAGAAATGTTTTAGTTGATTATAAAATAAGACTTTCATCATATAAACCAAGCCCATAGCCTCAGCTGTCACAAGTATTTAAAGAGCAGAATCCTTTGACTATCTAACAAATGGAGACTAAAACAGCTTATCCACTACACTCAAATAGCTGCTGTTTGCCATGTAATATATAATAACTTGCCTACCAAGAACAGAAAGGATGTAATAATAAATGACAGGTGAACGGCATTGTATGCGTCATGGCCAATTTTGACTTTTACATCACTTTTAACCACCACATTAAAATACAAACATCCAAATGTCACACAAAAGTTTCACAAACACTGACCTTCCAGATATGGTTAACTCCCTTGTCTGTCCACTCTGCTACTTCCATGGAGTGACTTTGCTGGCCAATGAGAGGCCCAAAGCAAGTCCGCACAGGAATGGTTTCTCCAGTCCATACACCTGTCGGTGAAGGGCACCCACTCACAATCAGTGGCTTAAACACCTCAGAGGACACAGGAGAGAGAGTAGCTTAACCCATGCAAAGAGATCTTATTTTCAGTGAACCTAAGAACTATTGATATTCCACAACTCCTGAGAGGTAGCTGAGTCTTATGGGTATATCCTATAATACGTAAAATGAAATGAACAGGTTAAATGGGGCCCAGAAGAAATATGCAAAGTAGTATCAGAAATTCCTGAACCCAGTTTTATACACAACGAACCAAACCATGTCCCTCCAAATATGTTACTTTGGAGTTATTACACTAAAAGACTAGAGAATATTATATTATAAAAATATAAAGCAACTGCTTCAAAATAAATTAAACTTCTAAAATTGTTTGTGCTTAAAGCACTGCTCTGTATTATCTAAACTGTGTAATGCTTTCAACTGGCATCGTGCCCAAGCTACAGCTAAAGAATAATGAACTTTGGCCCGGCCGGGCGTGGCTCAGGGGTTGAGCGTCGACCTAGGATCCAGGCAATCGGAGTTCGATTCCCGGTCAGGGCACATACCCGGGTTGCGGGCTGCAGCCGATCAATGGCTCTCTCATCATTGATGTTTCTATCTCTCTCTCTCCCCCTCTCCTTTCCTCTCTCTGAAATCAACAAAGATATATTTTTAAAAAAAAAAGAATAATGAACTTTGACTCAGACTTTCAAAGACAGGGCACAGTACTCCAGAAACCATGTCAAAGTCAAATAGGGTGGCACCCTCTGGCAGGCTACATTCCTTATTCCTTTCTCCTAGGAGTGTCAGACAATTTACACACACTCATCTCAGTATCTTCTGCGGTAAATGGCTATCAGTGGTAAATTTTCCATTTCTGTAAAAGAAAGAAGTTTCAAGGAATGTTCTGTCACGGTAATTCTCAGTGGATGCTACCACGAGAATAAAAGTGAAGTCTTCAGAGACTCGGGCCGGGATCCTCTCCTCTGTTCAATTCTGACTCTAAGAAAGGAGAACATTTCCAATGACATCTCCCATTCAACTTATTCCTATCACCACTGGACAAGGCAAATATTCCCCAAAAGGATAAACTGTAAACCATAAATTAACTTTTGGATCAACCATATAATCGCTAAATTATACACATGCACTTTTACAACTTTACTTTTCAAAGAAAGAAGAGATCTAATGGGGCTTTATGATTCCACGGCTCTTACCAACTTCTGCTCCCACAATTGACTGGCGGAGGACAAGCTGCTTGGGGAGAGAAAGCCTCGCTCTGCTCGCTATTGGAGTGTCAGGAACAAAAGTCACTGGTCCGTGATCGGGGCAGTCAGAGGGATAGGCTCGGTCACAAAGTGTGCACCCTGCAGAAGGAAAATTTGAGAAACACAAATGGGTTTATTTCAAGAAGGCTACATTACCACCTGCTTTTCTAGTTAAACACTAATTACTAACCAGTAAGAAGCAAGGTTCTAGTAGAAACAGTCTAATCAAAGAACTTCTCTTACACTAAAATATGTATCAACTCATCTCTCTTCAGCAAGATGTGATTTTTTTCCCCTTTTGACCCAACAAGTTTCCTATTCAGTGCATAAGAGAGAGACTGATCAAAAAAATAACACTGTATTACTTCCAGAATACACCCTCTGAGTTCTAGCTCCTCCTTCTTTCATCACGCACCCCTCTCCTCACCCCCATTTGGTGCTTCAGCATTTCTGAACCACTCGTGATTCTTTTAGTTCTAGGCCCTTAAAGGGAACCAGACCTATCTGGGACACTGTCCTCCCTGGTTCTCAACTGCCAACAGCTTTTTTGTCCTTCAGCTCTGAGCTACCACGCACGACACCTCCACTGGTAAGTTTTCCCTGCCTCCTCCATGCCCTGGTTAGGTGCTCCCCGTCCTTAGGCTCCTTTAGCACCTTGCACTTACTCCCATCTTTACACCTATCACTGTACAACAATAGCCTGTTTACTCGCCTACACTTCCCATCAGCCTACAAGCTCCTTAGAGGATGTGCTGTCTCTTATAGACAGTTTTCTCCCCAGCATCCAGCAGAAGTTGGCATATAATAAGCAATCGACATGTTTCCTGCATGAATGAAGCATGCAGTGACACCAACAAATTGTTTTTATATTACTTTTTGTTGCCCCGTAAAAAGAACTTTTACATGCCCTACTATGGCAATTTGTATGCATTCAGAGCAAAAACAAAATTGCATTTGAATCCACCTACATTTCTCCATAGGGATGAAAAGTACACATGATCTAATGTTTTATGTCAAAAGAGCATAAGGCATGTCACACAGAAAAACTTACTAAAGTTTATTCCTATAATAAACTCTCTACTTGGGAAACCTTGGGAAATACCTTACATATTATTGGTTTAAGCTAACAGAAATGACTGTTTCCTTACTTCAGGAGGATGTTGTAAGAACCAATGAAACGTCTACATATCATTTGGCTTACTTGAGGAAAAGGCACATTAACATAATGGACCCTACAAAGGCAAAGAAAATTGCAAAGCCTAGTTACTTTCTATACCCCTTTAGCACTTGACTTTGTGCCTAAGCCTGATGGGGTGATGGCCCTTTCCACAAATATTACCAGAAGAAAACAGCTAAGCACACTCACAAATTGTAAACAGGGTTGCCATATTTTCCTTGTTTGAATCGGAGTCTTCCATTTGCAGTGAAGGTGGTACAAAAGAAAGACTGTCTGAAGACACATCTACATGACCTGTCCCCATAGCAACCTCCTGGGTGATAGAGGACACAGCCACAGGTTCTAGGCTTAGGCCAACTTCGTGGAGGGAAACGGATTCTAGGGAGGCGAGGTTGTGTGAGGTAGAGAGTGCCACGCTTACAGAGTTGGTGCTCATGGCCACGGTATGGATGGAGTCACTGAGTGCACTGTCAGACATCCCGTTGACCCGACCTGCAATGTGGTCTGTCTCCATGACCACGGGGAGCTCCAGGCCATTCCCATGAATAGGTATCACACCACCATGCCCTACAGTGTCTGCTGCAAGGTTGTTGCTCACAGAATCCACAGCCAGAGGTTCATGACTTCTGGAGCCATTTGGGATTTGAGAATGCTCGCCTGCAACACTGTCCATTGTAAGCTCTTCTGCCATTCCATCTGTAGAGATGGGGCTGGTAACCCTAGAGACGTTCTCCATAGTGATTGTTGTGTCCAAGGCCACCTCATGGCCATCACTGGGATGAAGACTTTGGGCACCATGTGTGTTCACAGAGCGAGAGTCTATGGAAACAATGCCTTGTTCTAATCCAACATTTCCACTGGACTGATAGGGATCTAGTGCTGAAGGGTTACTGGCAATAGACAATGCTGCATTACCATCAACATTTATAGAGTTGGGATGGATGTACTGAGGAGGTGGTCTGTCAGCTAAATAAGATAAAATGCCTGAGAAAAGGAAAAGATGAGATAGACTTTTTAGTACATTGTTAAAATAAAGAACTCCAAATGCTAGAAGCTACAAATATAACTAAATTAAAATATTCTCCTAGCTACTTCTTTGGTTTAATCAATATATAAATAGCGACATACATACCCCATAATTCAGTTTTTCCTGTGAAACTCAGAAATCATAAAAAATTAACTATGTTCCTTTGAAGTCACTGGAAATTAATCATTTAAATGTTGCCTTTACTATATACATGGTTGGAATTCCTGAGTCCTAAGATGCTGAAATTTGCTAAGAGTTAAAAGGTAAAATGATTTAAAAGCAGATCTTCCATGTGAAAAATAAAATTTAATTAAATATAACTTATTAAACTATCATAACACTATGCTCTATTCAAAAGAAGTCATAACTGTACCTGCTTTACTAAAACAGAAAAAAATATCTGAACACTAGTGCTTGTGAGGATGTAGTGAAATGGAACTTGCTGCATTGCTAGGAGTATAAATTACTCAAACCTCTTGGGAAAGGATACATATTAAGAACCTCAAAAACATTCATAACCTCTTGCATAAGAAACTCCACTTACAGAAATCTTCCCTAAATGCATTTTGTAGATATTATACACAAAGATGTTCATATAATGGTAATAAAAAAATGGAAAAAAACAAACTATCAAAAAATAAAGACTGATACAATAAACCACAAAATATTCATTCAATAGAATATAATGCATCATTGAAAAGGATATTATAAAACCATGTAGCAGCTGGGGAAAATAATTATGAAAAAATAGAGAAAAATATTAGTGGAGAAAGGATACACAATTGTATAAAAATATAGTCTTAATTACAAAGAAACAGTAAAATCTATACATCAAAATAAAAGACAGGAAGGAAATAAACCAAAAATATGGATAATGGGACTATGAATGGTTCTCCTTTTTGCTAAATTATCTGAAATGAGTATATAATAGTTTTATAACAGAATAAAAATTCAACAAACTTTGTAATAAACAATGACAGTGTAGCAGAACATGTGGTTGGCAGGAATTACAACTGCAGAATTTTATAAACTGAACCAAGGAGATGCTGGAGGAGAGAGGAGACACACTGCTTAAGTGCCATTAGAAAATTAAGTTCAGTCAAACTACTACATTAATAATGTATTATCTGTACATTCTAAAAGGAAAAGTACATAAATATAAACAGATAGTTTTTCCTAACCTAGATATTAATATCTCATCGTGACAAACAAAAAATCATTATTCAAATTTTCATGCACTGAGGTTAAGAGTCAAACCTATTCTTTCTTCTAACTTCCCAAAGAACTATAATACTTACCAGGTAGAATGGTTCTGAAGTAACTGCTCTCCAGGTGGGGGTAAGGTGGTGGAGGTAGGGTGTAGTTTCTTTCAGGTAACCCACACATCACTCCTCGATCGCCAATACCCATTGGGAGCATCAGAGACAAAGCAGATGGCAGAGAACTCAAGGAGGGCCCCAGGTTTGGAATTGCCACTGGCAGGCCTACAAAAAAACACACGTTTTTCTCAATTAAAAGGAAGTACTGTGTTTAACCACTATGCTGTACACCTGAAAGTAATACAATCACTGGCTAAACTCTTAGAAAGGTTGCTACATGTGAGCAAAAATCTCAGAGTAGCCCTTTACATCTCAGATAGGTACATCCACAAACAGGTCTCAAGTTAGTTCTCAAGTTACTTTCAAAATACCAAATTGCTCTTAGTACCAAACATTTAATTACAACTAAAAACCTAGTTTAAATACGATTTAAGAAATCAAATTATATAAAGATGCAAAAATAGGAAGAAACATACCAGAGTTCATAAGAGTGGTCTCTGAACAGTAATATTACAGGGTTGTTTTTTTATTTTATTATTATTTTTAAATATATCTTTATTGATTTCAGAGAGAGGAAAGGAGAGGGAGAGAGAGAGATAGAAGCATCAATGACGAGAGAGTCACTGATGGAGCCCACAACCCGGGCATGTGCCCTGACTAGGAATCGAATCCCAATCGCCTGGATCCCAGGTCAACACTCAACAGCTGAGCCATGCCCGGCCAGGCGGGTTGTTTTTTTAAACATATTTTTACTTCATTAGTTTCCACTTCACACAGTGAGAATGTTTCACTTTTAAAAATTCACAGATATGCTTTTACTTAGGAAATAATCTAGTTTAAAGTTAGATGTTAAACTATATATATACTTACATATAGTCTTTTGCATATATGCTGTACTTTATGATTAAAAAAATATAACCCTTAGATTGTATCTACCTTGAATTATAACTATCTCCAAAGTGTTGAAGTGACTCTCACTGTGCCTAAGCATCATAATGAACACTCACCAATTTGCATTATTTTTGCCAGCGGCAATCTTTTTAAAAAATATATTTTTATTGCTTTCAGAAAGAGGAAGGGAGAGGGAGAGAGAGAAACATCATTGATGAAAGAGTCACTGATGGGCTGCCTCCTGCACCTCCCCCACTGGGGACTGAGGCCAAAACCCAGGCATATGCCCTGACCGGGAATCAAACCTCGATTTCCTGGTTCACGGGTCAATGCTCAACCACTGATCTCCACCAGCTGGGCTGGGGCGATATTTTTTAATAGGCTTTTCCTCATTAACAAGAGTGTCCACTAACAGGAATGCCTAAGAGATAATCAAATGGACTAACAACCAATAAATTAAAAAATATATATTTTTATGGACACTTAAAGGAATGTAAAGAGCCCTAGTTATGATGAAACTTATTTAACTTGCTGCATTTTAGTAATTAAGCAAGTAATTCTCTATAGAGAACTATTTAAACAACTTACAGATTCAAATACTCTTAAGCATTAATTCCTATTTTGAAAAAGACGGTCTGATACATTACAATGCCTTAGGAATCACTAGCTTACTTGATTCAAAAGTAAAAGAACATTAAGCTAGGCAAGTAAAAAAGGTTTTTAAAATACAGTGATAGGGACAATGAGCTTCTCCTGTACTAGCATTCTCTTGAGGCCCGTGGGGGTTCCATGTAGGAGCTCCATCTCGGGGGCCTCCACTTTCCCAATAATTCCAAGCTGGCATATGTGCAGTTGCCAATTTCAGACGTCGTAGAAAACAAAGCTCAATTTCTCATGCTCTCTAAGAAAATTTATTAGAGTAACTTTGGTTGTCCTCTATTAAGCCAGGGACAGGGTGCCAAGATAAACAGGTAATCTTAGATAAAATGCCTAGTCAGTTACAGCTCTAGATAAAAGTTCACCGACTGAAGAAGTTTTTATCAGAAAAAACTGCTACCCCTATCCACGAGCACTCCACTACTCTACAAAAATGTTTTCTCCCATGTGCAACCACATGTGGAACTGCCATTCAGACCTGAGCGGCTTCTCCCTTCCACTCTTAAAGGGGCTCTGACCCCGTCTGGGCTCTTTTTAGAATTGATAAGGCAATAAGTGTTGAAATTCAGTCGCTGTCCCTTACCACTCACCTGGGGCAGGGATGGCATTGTGAGTGGGTGAGGCAGCCAACCCCAGGTGACTCCCTGAGACTGGCAAGGCATTGCTCACAGAGGATGAAGTCAGCTGCTCCATCCCCACTGGGCTCAGGTTCATTTCATTCATCCTAAGAAAGAGCACACATAACTAGTTATGCAATTACCTCAGTGACTCTGTTTAAGGTACTCAAGGACTTGAAACAATGGGGGTGGGGAAACAGGACCTGACCAACTACTATTTCATTTTTATGCTCACAGCTCTGGGATAGCTTGTCATATTCCTTCTATTGGTAAGGAAACTGGGATTCAGAGACGGTGACTAACTTAGTCAGTGTCATACAGCAGAAACAGAATTGTGCCTTGCTTCAACCGGGCATGCCTTATTCCAAACCCTATGCACACTACTACCTAAAGTGAAGTTTGCAATCCTTAGAGCAACTGGCAATGAGGGTTGGTTTGTTTTTTTAAATCACCCAAGTTTTTTCTTTCACAAGATTTGTTTTCTTCAATTGGCTTATTACTTTACACCAGGACTTTTATAGGCAGTTTGTTTTAACTTGCACAAAGAATATTTACTAATTCTTTCTACCAGGAGTTAAAATGATACTGATCTGAATTAGATTAATCAACGGTGTGAAAAAGCACCGTATTTTCTCATGGACCAGCATTTTATTAAAATTCTGTATCAACATTTTACTTAATTAATAATCTTAGTAACATCCTCCACATATCAAGGTTTGTTACTGTAACCTTGCTAGATACTTTTTGAAAAATTACTTCATATCTCTCACTTCCTCAAAATAAGGCAGAGAAGGAAACTGAGTCTCAAAGAGGGCATGTCACAGTCCTTAAGCCTCACCTGAGGATATTTTTCCATTGTTTTTTCAGAGAGTGGGAGAGACAGAGAGAAAGAGAAACATCGATTGGTTGCCTCTGGCACGTGCCCCGGGCTGGGGATTGAACCTGCAACTGAGGTACACACCCTTGGCCAGAATCAAACCCAGGACCCTTCAGTCCAAGGGCTGACGCTCTAACCACTGAGCAACTGGCCAGGGCAGGTAGGTTTTATTCTTAATCCCATTTTAGAAATGAGGAAACCAAATCAAAGACACTAAGAAACTTAACCCAAGATCACATAACAAGTGGCAGACTTGGGATTTAAATCCAGGTCTGCCTAATTTAATAAAACCAACCTCAACTAAAATTGAAAAACACAGAATAAAAGCACCATTTTGCATTTCAGACAGTTCCAATACATTAGGATCTGTGTACTTACATAGCGGGGTATGCTTAAAGTCTTGCACAGACCTGTTCCTGCATTATTCTATATCCACAGGCTCCAACCTTATCTCTGGCCAGGTATCTCATAAAACTGAGCTCCCAGACAGTAATAAAGTACAGAAGGACAACGAGAACAGTACCTTGTATAAGAGCATGCACTCTGAAATGATGGAGACTGGATGGAGTGGTGTAAGCTCATCCTACTAGAAAGACAACTAGAAGCACATGACAAATGAGTACACCCCATGAAGGACGGACCCTCTGTAACAGTAATCACGTTATAAAAATGTTTAAAAAAAAATCCTTTCGGGCTAAAGAAACCATAGCTACCTTAATTTTGAAAGTTTCTGGGCTTGGGTTGGTTTAAAACAGACTTTTCCTGTAAATTTTTAGAGCTAGAGTTTTTAGTTAAGTCTCAATCACTGGAAGCAGTAATGGCCTACAAATTGGTTACAATAATTTTTTAAAGTCTGTAGCTTCAAATCCCATTCTGAAAATTCCTCAACATTAATCTGTGTACTAATCTTGAGATAAAAATCAAAATGGTGTTTCTAGGTTGACTTCTAGGCCTTCTCAAACCAGTCCAAACCAGAGTTTACTGTGAGAGGCTCAGCAGACTTCTGCTGTTGCGAGTCACTAAAACATGACCACCTCAGCAGCCATAAACCAAAGATAACTAGTATCGCACAGAGAGAAAGCAGATGAAGGGATCTACAATGTGACACTCATTCTAAGGTGCAACGCTACTCTAACGACCTTTATCAGATGGGATTCTAGGAAGCGACCTTGGGAAAAGGGCCAGAGTCAAGATACCAAGCACTCTCCACCTGCCCACTCATTCCTTATAAAATCATTTGCTCCACTTGTACCGCTGTGTTTCTAACTGACCTAGGTATGAACCAAGTGCCAAGTTGATACTGTAACTTCACTGAGAAAGATATACACGCAGCTAACTGACATGCAGTCACTTTGCAAAAGGCGACAGTTTGAGTAATTTCCATGAACTTGTTTATCTTCTGTATCCTAAGCATGCGGCCTATGAAAGGACTCTAAAAGGCCAGCCAAACACAACTACTTCTGTACTGCACTGACATGGTGCCAAAAAGCACCTAACTTTAAACATCCGCATGAAGGTTTTAGAATGAAGAACTTCATTTCTTCCCATTACCATCCCAGCCAGAGGGTGACCAGCGAAATTCAAGGTGATGCGTGGTGATGAGCTAAAAATACACTCTGGGACCCAAAGATACTATTAAACGCTCAAGTGAGTCAATGGCACAGGATACAGGTGTCAGCGAATCAATATTCGGTGCATGGCTCTTTGGGACAATTATTCCTATGTGAAGTAAAGCAGATTGAATGAGAGTATATGCAAACCAATACCAGTTTCTGGAATTCCTGTTGCAAATACAAATCTGTATTTGCAAATCGCACCTGTAGCCTTCCCAGTGACACCCAAGACGAAGGCACGCTGAACACTCAGGTGCAGACGTTCTCCGCAGACGTCACCCGGCTCCGAGCCCACCCCCGACTCACCTGTGGTGCATCTGCTTGCGGCCAAGTACCAGAGGAAAACAGCGCACAGGTGGCAGGGAACCGGCCTCGGCGGCTGCGTCCCCGGGTCACGTGCTACCGCATCTTGCTCACAACCGCTGCACAGACGCTGCCTCCCGTGCCCGGGGCCGCCCCGGGCCGCCCAACTTCTCCGGAGGGCCGGCGGCCGCGCCCCCCATCGCGGGATGGGACATGCCGGGGGACACCCGGGGCTTCTCCTCCAGACGCTTCGGGAGGGGGGCTGCCCAACCTGTGGGAGAGGACACGGGCCGTCACCGAGACGCGGGGAGAATGCAGTCACCGCCCGTCGCCGCCGGAGCGCCCAGGCCTGGGGACACCGCCTCCCAAGGGCGGCCAACTCGCCAGCCCACGGGCAAGGGGCCCGCAGGCCGCCCTCGCCCCGCCCCGGCCGGGTCCGCGCGCAGCCCACCTGCCGGCCGCACGGGGGGCGCGCGCCTGCCCCGCCGCTTTGTTCCTCATCCGGGCCGAGCTCGCCTCGGGACCCTCCCCGCGCCCCAGGGGCCGCTCCGCTAACGTTTCCCGCCCGGCCCAGCCCGCAGTCTCCTCGGGGCCGCACCCTCGGCGGCGCGTTTCCGGCTCCTCAGCCAGTCTCCCGACCCCGCCGCTCCGCCCCTCGCGCGTGCGCCCCTCCCCGCCGCGGCCCGCCCCTCCCCCAGCCGGGCCCCTCCCGCGCGTGCGCACCGCGGGCGCGGGGCGGGGCGCGTCTCAGCCTGGCCCGATCGCGTGGAACGCCGAGCGATCGACCCGGTTGCTAGGCGACCAGGGCCGGCGTGTACTCGGGGAGTAGGTTCAGCTGAGCCTCGGAAGCAGCCGAGGCGCCGAGTTTCAGTCTTCAAAGAATTCGCCTCCTCCGGAAGCCTGCGTCCACGCAAGCCCACGAGTTTCGAAATACGGGATCTAGTCCCCAGATGGCAGTGTTAGCCAGGAGGAATTGGGATTGGATATCCAATAACCATAATTTAGCAATTTCTTATACCCTGCAATTCAATAATTACACCCAAGAGAAAATTAAAATATATGTGCAAAGGCTTATAAGCAAATGTTCATAAAAACTTTATCTGTAATAGCCACAAACTGGAAATAATCCAAATGTCCATCAACAGGTGAACGAATGAACAAATCAGAGTATATCTACACAGTGGAATACTACTCAGCAATAAAAAAGAACAAGATCTTGATACATGGATGAATCTCAAAAGCATTAAGCTAAATGAAAGAAGCCACAAAAGACTACATATTATGTGTGTCATGTATATGAAATTATAGAAAAGGTAAAATAGTACTAGAAAGCAGATTATCAGGAACCAGAGATGATTGGGAGGGGGGTGAGATTGCCTGCAAAGGGTCACAAGGGAATTTAGGGATGATGGAAATTACCTTGATTGTGGTAGTGGTTACACAACTGTATATATGCCATATTTGTTAAAATATATAGTACACTTAAAATGTGTGAGTTTTATTATATGTAAAAATACCTGAAAAAGTCAATTTTTAAAAAATGATGTCAGGATCACCAAAAATTGAAGCATCCTAACCTCGTTCCCCAGACTAGAGTAGGTCCACTGTATGCTCTCTCATCATTCTTGTCTTTATTGTAAGTAATTGTTTAATTTTTTGGCTTGCCAAGCAGAAACTTTTAAGTTTTGGGGCCAAGACCCATGTCTACCTCATTTAATGCTATATTACATAGCACAATACCTAGCATACATGAGGTGCTCAATACATGCAAGCCAAACTGGTATAGTCTAAGCTATGCTTATTGACTCACATATCTATTTATTTGGAGATGTACAACAATCGGCTGTCCAGAGGTTGGGTGAGGAGCTAACCTAGGGTGACTTGCCACTTTAAAAAGACACCAAGGCCCAGCTGGGCGTGGCTCAGCGGCTGAGCATCAACCTAGGATCTAGGAGATCCAGGTTCGATTCCCGCTCAGGGAACATGCCCGGGTTGTGGGCTTGATCCCCAGGCAGGGGTGCGCAGGAGGCAGCCGACCAATGACTCTCTCATCATTGATGTTTCTCTCTCTCTCCCTCTCCCTTCCTCTCTCTGAAATCAATAAAGATATATTTAAAATAAATAGACACCAAGTTGCCAGTAAGACAACAAAAACAATGGGAGACTTGCTGACCAATCAGACAAGTAGAAATTAAGAGAGCTGCATTTCTTTTACTATTAGAAACCCAAGTATTAGAAAGACTCTGAAACAAAGATGCAGGGTAGACCTTAGAGATAACTATATATAAGATAAACCAGATAACAACCATTAACATTTTTGCTAGTGGGAAAGAAAAATGGAGAGAGCAAACTACCTTTAAACATTATCTTCTAGCCATAAGACAAGGACAGTAATGGGTGAATTTGGGCTTGGATTGGGCTATTCTGGATATCTTTCTTTCAATTGACTAATTATGGTTTCAAAATCCTGCTTCTGATCGCTCATGTTAAGGAGGTTCTGGAAATGGGACTTTTCATGAGGGTAAATCTGTTCTTTGACATTCTTGGGGTTCTCCTCCATAAGCTTGATACAATCATAATTTATTGTATCAGATTCTAATGGATTCATTTCTTTATTTAATATTTGCAGAAAAGGCATGGAAAGAGAGTTTATTCAACAAATATTTGTTGAGTGCCTACTATGTACCAGGCATTGCTCTAGGAACTGGGGACACAACAGTAAACTAAACAGGCAAAAAATACCAGTCCTATGGAGCTTACATTATAGTAGAAGACAGATAAGAAACAAATAATTAAAATATACCACATAGCACTAAATAACCATGACAAAAATGTGACAGGGAGGATAATTAGAAAGTGCTCAGGAGTGGGGGTTGCAATTTTAAGAAGGGTAGACAGAGGAGTCACCATTGAAAAGGTGGCATTTGAACGGAAGGAGGTAAGGGAGTGATCTATGTGGACATCTAGAAGAAGAGTGTTTCGGTCAGAGGGAAAGACAAGTGCAAAGGCCCCAGGGAAGGAGAATGGCTGGCAGGTTTGAGGAATTGAAAGGAGGCCAGGGACACTAAACTGTACTATTTAATATGGTAACCTCTAGCCACAGGCCACAGGTGGTTACTGAGCCCTGAAATGTGCCTGGTCCAGATTGTGTGATTACCTTAGGGTGGGAGAGTAAAATAAAGGGATTGTGTTAACAGCCCCAGTTCTTTACTCCTCCTGGTAACCGTGCCATTTGCAAGGTGACTTTAGAGCATCCCAGGAAGAGGTGAAGCTTTTTTCTGCCCCTTAATTCTGAGTTTGCCATACCAGACATGCTAGAACTCAGCCAAACTCAGCCTACATCATTGCCTTTCAGGCTCACATACTAAATACATGCTTTTTGTCTTAAGGTACTTGAGTCTTGCCCAGCCGGGCGTGGCTCAGCAGTTGAGCATCGACCTAGGATCCAGGAGATCAGGGTTCGATTCCCGGTCAGGGCACATGCCTGGGTTTCGGGCTAGGCAGCCGATCAATGACTCTCTCATCATTGATGTTTCTATCTCTCTCTCTCCCCCTCCTTTCCCCTCTCTGAAATCAATAAAGATATGTTTAAAAAAAAAAAGATACTTGAGTGTTGGGGAGTGTTGGAGTGGTTTGTTTGATGGCCATTCTGATGAGGCAGCCTTCCCTTTCTTGGATACTGCTGACTCTCTGCTCTGATGTTGGGAAACTGCTACATGGGTATAAAAGATTAAGCATTAGTATTTGGAACAGTATTTCTCGTGGGTTCGTGTTCCAAGTACCTGGTGTAACTCTTCTAAGGGCTGCCGAATGACTTGTTTTCTCAATGGAGCTGATATGGGATTGGAACTGGGATAATCTTGAGTGTTCTGTTACCTCTTTGGACTCAAGTGGAAAACATGTTGTGTTAAACTAATTGGATTTCTCAGACCTGAAGGAACTAGAATAATTTCAGTGGAGGACTGCCCAGGCTGTAACTGCTGAAGGAACCCTGACTCTGCTTGGGCTTTGGAGTACCCTGCTAGTTGAGACTGAGCAGAATTCAAAATTGCAGGAATTGTCTATGGAGTTTAATCAAAGAAGTTTTGATGTTGGTATCTTTAATTTTAACCTACAAAGGTAAGGTTCTTTAAACTTTGGGTTTAAATTTTTCCCTAGCAATTTGATAATGGGGGGGGGGGTGTGATTTTAAATTTGGAGTATTACTCTGTTGATAATTTATTTGATTGCATAACCTTTGGCCAGCTATATTGGAATGTTCTTCATTAGAGAGAGGAATCAAGATGAGTTTTTGGCTTAGGGACCACCAGGCTTGGGATTAATTTAATGTATTGCTCTGATCTATTTTAGAGATTTTAAGGCATAAAAATTAAACTGCCCATCTGTGATTCTAGGATGATACACAAAGGAGGAGGAGTTGCCAATGAAAGAAGACGAAAACGCAGGAGGGAAAGATAAGAGCATTACTAATGGCCTCCTAAAATTCCAACAGTAATGATCAAAGAAATTAAAAAGTAACTAAACATTTAGCATTAAGGAACTTCCATGTGGTTATTAGGATGTATTGTACCAAACCTTCAAGGAATAGGTCATTTCCACCTTTTACAAATGGTTCCAGAGCATAGAAATAGATGGAAAGCTACTCAACTTATTTTTTAAAAGTTTAAACCAACGCTGAAACCAAAACAGGAGAGCACAAGAAGATAAAACTATGAGCCGATATAACTTGGGACCTGTAGGAACAAAATCTCTCAATAAAATTTTAACAAGTTGAATCCAGCAGTATATTAAAGGAATATGACTCCATAGGGTTTAATCCCAGGAATGTAAAAAGGCTCAGCATTAGCAAACCTATTATTGTAATTTACTGCAATAATAAATTAAAGAAGAAAATATGCATGATTATCTTTAAGATGCATTTGATACGATTTAATAGCCATTCCTGATAATACTCTTAGCAAACTAAGAGTAGAA
Source organism: Miniopterus schreibersii (assembly GCF_964146895.1). NCBI lineage: Eukaryota > Metazoa > Chordata > Mammalia > Chiroptera > Miniopteridae > Miniopterus > Miniopterus schreibersii. The sequence goes on from NC_138102.1 coordinate 177,354,121, forward strand.
GAACATTTCCTTAATTTGATAGAGAATATCTTCTACACGGTGAAACATTAGAAGCTTTCCCGTAAAAAATACAAGGGTGCTAGCTAGCTCTTACTACTACAATTAGAATCGGATTGAAGATCTTAGGCAGGGAAATTCAACAAGAAAAACGAATGAGTTATAATAGCAAGGAAGAAACAAAACCATCATTATTGGTAGACAATATGATTATAGTTTTAAAAATCCTACAAAATCATCTTTTAAAAATAACAATTAGAACTGTCTTGAGTGGGATGTTGTTTTGCGAGTGTATACATTTAGCAAAACTCATTGAATTGTGCATTTAATATATGTGCATTTAACTGTATGTAGATTTTACCTCAAAAACCATTAGAACCAAGAGAGATATCACTGAAATGTCTGGATTAAAGATTAACATGAAATAAATGAGCAGCTTTGAAGAACAGAAAAAGATTCCATTCACATTGGCAACCAAACCTATGAGACATCTTGAGATAAAAAATAACAAGAACCATGTTAAGATCTACATGAAAAAAACCTGTGGAACTTTATTAAAGGGCAAAAAAGAAGATCCGAATAAATTAGTTCTATGTTCCTATAAGAGAGATTCAATGTTTTGTAAAAACTCAATTCTCTCCAAATTAATTGGTATATTTAACACAATCCCAATTAGAATCCCAAGTTTGTTTGTTTGTTTCTCCTAGATATAAAAGAGCATGTCACCTTCTTCGCTCTTCTCTCCCAAATTTGGGCATCCTTGCTCAACAGTCCTTCCAGGTGAGCTGTGGTCAGCCGTCCACTCTCCAAGCCTGGAGTTCGGGGCCTTTTCCTAATTCACACCAAGGTGCCACGTAGACAAGGAAAGGCCTTGCAAAGTGCGTGGTTGGAGGCGGTCGCCTTAAATAAGAAAGGAAAGACAAAAACCGTAAGGAAAGAATGTATTTGACTACATCAAAATTTTTCATTTCTATATGATAAAAGACTGCAGAGACTAGGTTAGAATGCAGATAGTGTTTAAGAAGAACAACAACAAAATAGCACCGAATTGTACCTGCATATTTGCGGTTCTTTAAATCTTGCTGTAAATTATGTTATCTTTAAAAGAGAGCTTCGTGATGTGGGTAGAGGATCAGTAGAGCTTTTATCTTTCCGCATGACTGTTCGACCTTCAGTTAACTTTCTGTTATCTGTTCCTCTAAAACCCGATAAAGGCAGACTTGTCAACTAGGTCGTTAGGCAACATTACTTATAGCAGAGCAATTACTTGATTGGTAAATTGCATTTGGCCTTGCAAAACTGTAATTACCTGATGGGAGAGCATAGCTTTGGGCTTTCCTGAGTGTGAAAACTCTTTAATTGGGCCCTGGTGGGGCCCTGGAAGCTATGTAGGTGAGGCGGGTACCAGAAATCCCGGCTCCCCAGGGCTATGAGCCTCCTAAGCCAGGGCTCTGGTGTCAGTCTTCTTTCCTCCACCTGAGCTCCATGTGGCCGCAGGCGGGTGAGGGGGAGCTGCTGTGTGGTCACGGCACTGGATTATCCTAAGCACTCCCAGGGAGGCGGGACACCCAGTTCTGTCCCGCTCCAAGCTGTCGCTCCTGACCTGTCTCCTTCCAAACGAACCTGGTGCTAAATCTCGGTGGCGAATCCCAATGTTTAGTTGTACCTAAGAAGACCTCTGGTGGGTGTTGCATATAGTAATATAGTTTCTACCTGAGCTGTATAGAAAAAGACTCCTAGGATAGAACCGTGTTAGATAATCCATCTGAGATTTAGTGAACTACACCTGTGAGGAACCTGATTTCTATCAGGAGGTCGTAATACTGTTTACGTTCCCCTGTCCCCTCTTGTGACAGCTGAAGCAAACTGCCAATACGGGGCCAGAAGAGTATGTACCCCTCTGCGCCATGAGCCTAGGAAACACAAGTCTATAATGTGATATCAGATATATCAAGAGAGGATCAGTATCTTTACCTCACATGTTTCAGCGAGCGGCGAAGGCCCTGTCAGAGTTTTAGGGGTGGAAGTCTTCCGGGACCTTAGAGATACCTTTAAATCTACCGAGCCTGGTCTCTAGTGACCCGCAGATCCACGGAGGACTCCACAAACCTAGTCCCAGTGTCCCTGGAGGCTTAGTATAGCTGTAACCCAATCTAGGCATCTTTAAAGTTGGAGAGAACATTTGTCTGGGTCAAAACTGGCTGGGGAGTGATTGGGAGTCAGAAGTTCCTCTCTTGATCTCTTTTGTCTTGAAGAAGGCAGCCTCCAGCAGCCCCCACCTTCCCATAATGCGAGTAAAACAATGCTTCTCACCGGAAAAGCCACTTATTTCTAAAGCATTTATGCCTTCAAAAAGCATAAGAAAAACTCTTCTCAGCATTCTTTGTGACCGTGTAGATACATCATTACATCACTTAGACCCTATAAAAAGACCACTACAGGATCCGGATCTGACAATTTTAGATTGCGGTATTAGGGGGGTGGTGCGGGAGGGGAGGACCTTAGTCCTGTAGGTATTTATTCTCCACAGACAAATTTCTAAAGAGCCAGAAAACCTGGTCCAAGAGCTTTAAATTATAATAGTAAATCTGTTGGTTTGTGTCAGGTCAGGGTGTCCTTTAAGTTTTCTTTACATTCTCTTACTGTGTTAAACTTCATTAGATAAAAAAATACAAAAGTAATGTGTTCTTTTGTGATGAGTTAAACAGGAGAGAGATCCATAAAGAAAAAAAAAAACACTCCCATCCCCAATGCCACCCATTTAAAGTACCAATGACGAAAATTCAGGGCTTGTCTTCCCACTTCATTTTCTGTGCTTACACAAGCACATGTAAGGACGTATGTGTCGTGCAGAATAGTTTGTTTTGACTTAAAGCTGGATATGTTTCCCTGCAATTAGCTCTTTTTCACTTAACACATTATGGACATGTGTGCAAGTTCTTACATATAGATCTAACATTATTTTGAATAGTAGCATGATATTCTAAAGGTATTAGCTCTTTTCCTATTGACGGACATTCAGGCTGTTTCCTTTTTTCTTTTTTAAAATCAATACAAACAATGTTGCAATAGATATTAGTGCAAGTAGACATCCATATTGGTGTATTTATTTTTGGACAAAATTGTAGGGATCTCTGGGTCAAACCATATGTGATGTGCGCTATTAATTTCAATAGTTACTTTCCCAAAAACTCGTAGCAGTTTATGCTCCTGCCCCTTCCCCAAATCTTTGCCTGCCCTGGATGTTAGCAATCTTTTTCATTTCTGTCAGTCTGGGGATGAAAAATATCTTTTAACTGTTCTCTGCTTTGCTCCCTCACCCCCATCTATTCTCCACTCTGCACATAGTGATCTTCTTGAAAAACAAATTTTGTTACATCGGCTACCTGCTCAAAATACTTCATTTATTTCCTGTCACTCTTAGAATAAAGGCCAATATCTTTGTCATGACGGAAAAAAGCACCTTGTGGTCTAATCGTCTATCTGCCTCTCTGTGGTGGGCTTTTCTCCCAACACAAAGGGCCTTCTCTGGATCTAACTCTACTGAGGAATTAAGATGACATATTAGCTTGTTTGCCGGAACAAGCCATATAGGGAGTTATGCCTTTTAAAATGTGACTAACTTATGCCTGAAAGGAATAATTATTTCAATTTTATTTGCCTTGATGGAAGTGTTTTTCCAGTTGCTTCGGGCAGATCATTTAGAGTAAACAGGGAAATGCAGGACTTGTCAAAAAAACATGTTAGGGCGACACCTTGGCTCCCAAGGAATAGGCAGATAGTCTGATTGTAAATGTAGGGGGTTTTTGCTTCTCTTGTTTTTAAGTTGGACTTTTAAAGTAGACGCTGCCTTTAATGTGCTGGTGTGCAGAACAGGAAATCTGATTTTTCAGTGCGATAACACATTCTTTGACATTAACCAGTACAGTTGGATTTTTAATGACACTTTCATCTTCAAAGCCCTTCACCAACACTGGTGGATTAATTATTCATTTTTTGGTTGTGTGTTAAAAAGAAAAGTCTTCAAAGCCATCATCCTTACTCCTTGGAATTGGGGCTCCGCACCTTTCAAATGTTGCTTTCCTGCCCCCAAGGGAGAAAAGAAATTGCATCTTTTTTTTTAAGACAAAAAAAATACAATAGAAATACACTCTTTCCACTATGCAAAGACAATGTCCTTATATCCTGGGTGGGATTAAAGAGGTCGGAAAGCAGTGTTTAAACTGTGTTTACAGTAAGCACTGTGAGATAAAACTCTGGCAAAAAATGTTTGTTACTGCTCAGTCTTTTGATGTCTCCTGAAAAGTAGCACAAATACATAGAGCGCCCAGCCTTCGCCGTAAATTGAAGCGTAGCAGGCAGACCCTTATACTTGTTGCTAAAGTACATTTCATTCCTGTCCCCTTCAAACAATGTCTCGTTGGGGTTTTTTTCAAGCCTTCCCCTGGGGTCCTCCTGGATTTGACACATTTCATAACCACAAGGGAGCAGTCTTTCTTTTGATGAGGTCCTCCCACCACCTCCCCAAAAAGGAAGGAGCAAGTGTAAGTTTGCAAACAGTCTAAAAGCCCTTTCCACGAGCCCTGGACGCCGGAAACCACAGAGGGCAGTCCCCGTTTTGATTTTCAAGGAGAAAGCCTCTGGAAAACTTTCGCTCCGCCGCCAGGAGGCCTGCGGTTCCTGGGAGGAGCTCTTCTGAATCCTCGGGGATTCCTGTGCGCCTGAAGACCCAGCTCCGCGGATTACAGTCATTGTCAACCTCAGGTGGCTTCGCAAGATTACTGTCTGGTGTGCGCTCACATGTCCAGGCCAGGGGACCGAGCGCAGGAACCCCCTTTTGTTATCTTTTGAAAGAAGAAGATCAGAGAGGAAGACGGGGTTTGAAGTGTGGATTAGGGGTCCTCGATCTGCGCCTAGCGCCTCCGACTGGAGCTTTATATAAAGAGCCCGGGGAGCGCGGCGTATCCACCGAGCCGCGCAAAGCTTCCCGAAGCCTGTCCTGGAGCTGAGCGTCCGGACTCAGGAGCTTCTCCCAGAACCGAACTTCTGGGCCAGGCGGCCCGAATGGACCGTCGTCTCCGCTTTGAAGAGCCGCAGCCTCGTTTTCCGCCGAGACCTTCACCTCTAGGTTGACCTGTCGGCTCTCCGGCGAGGGATGGAGACGCGCCAAGCGGCCGCGCTGCTGACCCTGCCGCGCCACCTGCACCCGGGGCCCCTGAGCCTGCCGGGGGCGCTGCCCCGCCTCCCCCTCGGCGACCCCTTCAGGGTCTCCCTGCGCCTGGACGCGGCGCGCTGCGCCCCGAGGCGGCCCCGCCTGGCCCTGCCCCTGCCGCTGGGCGGCGCCCTCGAGCCCGCCTTCCTCCGCAAGCGCAACGAGCGCGAGCGGCAGCGGGTGCGCTGCGTGAACGAGGGGTACGCGCGCCTCCGCGACCACCTGCCCCGCGAGCTGGCGGGCCGGCGCCTGAGCAAGGTGGAGACGCTGCGCGCCGCCATCGGCTACATCAGGCACCTGCAGGAGCTGCTGGAGCGCCCCGCCAGGGGGCAGGAGGGCCCGGCCGGCGCCCCGCGCAGGCCCGACTGCAACAGCGACGGCGAGTCCAAGGCCTCGTCCGCGCCGTCGCCCTGCAGCGAGCCCGAGGAGGCGGGCAGCTAGCGGGGCCCGGGCCCGGACCGGACTCGGACCCGGACCCGGACCCGCACCCGGACTCGGACCCGGACCCCGGCGTCTGCGCCTCGCGCGCCTTTGCAGTGCGGTCGAAGGTTCTCTCCAAACGGGGGTTGCATTTTTAATCTTGTTTTTTACTCCAGGAAAAAAAAAAAAATCTTAGGAAAAAGAAATGAGTGCTTTAAGGGGAAAAAGGCATCCTGACCTTCTAGTTGGGATTTACCCCCTTTTATTGGCTTTTGCGCCTGCAACTCAAAGGTCCTCGTTTAAGGGAACCTCTGTGCTTCTCACCTGCAAACTCAAAGGGCAGGAACTGCGGGAGTTTCCCACCGTCCTGGGTGTGGGTAAAATATATACATAAATATTGAAATAAACCCAACCTCAGCCAAAGAAGAACTTTGCAAAAATAAATACATAAAGGGCAGTTCTTAAGAGGAGGGGGGCCGCTGTCCTGCGTTCCTCCCTGTGGGAATCGTATTAGCGATGTCAGGGGCACCGTGCCTTGGGCGAAGGGGACGCCGGCTGACCCCGGGACACACCTGCCAGCGAGCGGCCAGACCGCCCTGTGCCGTCGACCGAGCGTGTGAACCGCGGTGCTGGAAGAGACACTCTATATATTTGATACATCCTGTCTTATAAAAAAGGGACTAATACGGAAACACCACAGAATGTAGCAGATAACACGTTAGTGCCGATGATCTTTTTGGAAGAGAATTCGGATTTGGATGAAAGTTTATTTTTCCTCTCGGTTGTAATTTTGTCCAGTTTTTTTTGTTTTTTTTCCATTTTCTTTGCATCGCCCCTTGTAGTTCTGATTCAACTTTTGGTTAAATCGAAGTGACACTGTGACTTTTTTTTTTTTTAATTTAAGTAAATGCTTCGATGGTTGAACCGGATGGACTGAGGTCAGTCCATTCTCAAACTTGAATCGCAACGTGGGCTCCCCAGTATATGGACATTATCTAGTGACTTCGGCTTGTTTCTGGTCTTAAAAAATACTTAATTCTGGTCGTTTATTTTTTTTTCCTCTGAGCAACAATTATAAGACCATAGATAAGTAAAAAACCTTGACATAAGAGAAGATAAGCTTCCTCTGTTTATTTTCTAACATGCTAAATTGCCCTTTTCACGCAGGCAGCTTTGGTATGGGGCAGGGAATGGGGCTAGGAAATAGGCAAGGAGAGGAGACTGACAAGGGTGAGCCCTTTCAGGGAATTGTTTCACCTAACCCCCAGCTGGCCCCATTGGGTAGAGTTTATTACCCCCTTTTTACAGATGTGTCAACTGAGGGAAGTTAATATTCAATGAACATCTTTTACATGCCAGGAATTATGTTGTGTGCGTTCTTACATTTTGTTGTATTTAATTTTCATAAATCTGTGAGATGGGTATTACACACATTTTGTGATTAAAAAAAAAATGCTCAGAGATTACCCCCCTTGCCCAGATTAGTGTTGCTACAATTGCTTGACCTGAGAGCCAGTCCTGCGGCTGACCACAAAGCCCAGACTTGCTGTTTCCCTTCGCATGCCTTCTCTTGCACTTAGCAAATGTTACCTGACCCTTGGAATGCTGAATCCATGCTAAAAAGTATAATTACTAATATTTATAATGATTAGTATAATGGTTTTCTATTGTTTTTGGCTGCACAGAAAAATGCTGTGCAATGATTCACAGCCAAACTTTCCTTTTTCTTAAGAGCAGTGGGGGAGCCTTTTGGTTTGAATGGGCAAGATGTAAGAGCCGCTTCCTCTTGTTTTCTCTTACCCATCACTTAGTGGAACCTCACACACTCCTGCACTGTATCCATGTTAGCCTCCAGGTGGGTGGTTATTCCACATGGAGGCTTCAGGAAGCAAGCCTGAGATATATTTACTAATTAGGGAAAAAAAGGGGGAGACATTCCTGCTACCTTCCTAGGTGAGTTAGAGGAAATGCTAATTAACCAAGTTATTAAGAGCGTTGAAAGACTTTTTAAGGGGTCCTAGTGGGGCAGTAATCACACTTTCCATTCCTTTATTCTACTCTTTTGCAAAGTAGAAATAATAACCTGGCTGGGTAGCTCAGGTGGTTAGAGCATCGCCCTGATGATATCCCAAGGTTGTGGGTTTGATCCCTGGTCAGGGTACATACAAGAATCAACCACTGAATGCATAATTAACAGGGACAACAAATTGATGTTTCTCTCTCTTTCTCTCTCAAATCAATAAATAAAAAAATTTTAAAGTGGGAATAATAATAGAATATATTTTGTTTAATCTACACAGACTATGTGATTGCTTGCTTTTTAACTGCAGGGGAAAATATACTTTTTTTCATTTCTTTAAAATAAATGTATAAAATCTATGAATAAATATACTTCGCTGAGATCAGTGACTTATAAAGAACAAGGGCAGTTTTAAAGAACTTTATTCTGGGTTAAATGCCTTGAGAAACTTTAATGTGGTTTTGTTTGAAGCCCTATTGAGAATAAGGCAATGATTTTGAGGAACGCTTTGAAAAAAATAAAATCCCAGCTCAATTGTATAACTGTTTTTAGAGGAAAGAAATAATCAGGTGGTTTTTCTGGAACCTTCCTGATGGCTTACAGGAGGAGCACCAGCCCAGGAATGAGACCTTTTAAATTGTTGTCTTCCCTCGTGAATGAACTCTTCATTAACCACAGAACCATTGGACTCTCAAAACGAAAATTGGTTCTAGGTCTTTTCCCTGTAGCATCCTAGCCACAATAATTTTTGCTGCAGACATTTTCACCCACATAACTAGTTGATCATAAGGCGATTTTGCTGTAAAAAAGATAAAGGGTTGACCATTTGGGGTTTTGTTTGGTTTCATTTCCCCATTGACAAATCAACCACGTTCAGCAGATTTAATGTATTTAAGCTTGTTGTCAGTTTGGTTTCATTTCTCCACTGACAGGTTTTCACAGTTGCTCCCATTTCTATATTATGTATAAATCTTACCTAGGCCTCGTAATGGCCTGTATGGTGACCAGCAGATACGGTGGTGGCGATGGTCTTAAAATAGCATTTCTTCCAGATGAGGATGATTTGCGCCAAGAGTTGGTTTCTTATTTTGAAGCCCACGACATTGGGAGGAGAGAGGCTGAGGGTCCTCTCTGAGGATGCAGAGTTGAACCCACATTTCCCATAGAGAACAAAGACAGGCACTTAGGTACGATTCATAAAATCAGGTATCTGCACAATATCTATGAATCTACACACATTTTTAATGTATTCAAATATTTTGTATTTCTCAATAAACTCTCTTAAATTTTGTTATGTCCTTTTTAAGGCCCCTCTCTTATTTTTGATGATTTTATGCTTTTTACGGCAAAATTGCCCTAGGCCAGTTAGTTGTTTGCGGTGAAAATGTTTGCAGAGAAAATGCTTGCGGCAGATATCCAAGGCAAAGATGCTACTATGAAAATACTAGATGTGGGCAAAATTAATTATCAACAAGCTATATAGAAGCAGTGGAGGGGACTTTCAAGGAAACGATGCACTCATGAAAGGAGAAACACTTACATGGCCTTCAAGCTCTTCCCTAGTTTTTTGGCCAATCAGCCCAAACATATCCATTGACTATACTTTATTGCTTTTACAATATTCCCTGCGGTTTATAACCCTAATTCACTGACACCCCACCCTCACCCTCAAATGTACAAAGGAGGAGGGGCAGTGTGAAGGTGTGGCGGAGTGTGCCGGGGTCCAACTCTGCCACTCACTGACCTAGTGACCTTGGGTAAGTCCCTAACTTCTGGGGTCTCAGTTCCCTGTGCTAGGACACTCGAAGATTAGATTGCATCATCTTTTAGGCTCAAAAATGCCATTCATCTGACCTGTGCAAAGTCCTAGACCAGGGGAAACAGGTGTCGGGAAGACATGCCCACGTGCCCACTTCCTGCACGTGGTACAGTAACTGTTTCTGCAGCCTCTTTCCCACTAGAAAGATCCAGTCCCAGAGCTGCAGCTTACTCTTTTTGAGTTCTAGTTTCTGTTACAATGCCTAATTTTTTTTTTTTAAAAAAAGCAAGCTTCATAATTTTTTGTTGAATAGAATTTAAAGAATCTTACAATCTAGAGGAAATATGGACCCATTTGGCCTCAACACGAGGAAAAAAGGTGTAAGTGGTATAACTGATGTCCTAAGTGAAAAATGCTGTGAGGATACAGAGCAGCTTCAAGCGCATAGAGAACTAGGAGGGAAGGCTTGGGGTGAAAACGGAACGAGAGGCACAGGCAGAGGGCCCAAGGCGAGCGGGGACGCCTCAGGGGCGGGGGCTGTGTTCAGAGTGGAAGCTGAGAGAGAGGGTGGCTGAGCCGAGGTTCTAGAAGGCATTGAGACCTAGGTTAAACAGTCTTGAACTTTATTTTTTAGACAATGGGGAGCTATTGAAAAAACTCCTGGTTTTGTTTGGAAAGAGGGTGAACCGTTTGGCGCTGCGGCTGAGGGTCACTAACGGCAGGAAGCCGCAGGCGACAGCGCAGCGATTTCCAACCTTTCTCGTCTCATGGCGCACAAACCAATTACTACAATTCTGCGCCACACCAAAATAGATATTTTTTGCTGATCTGACAAAAATATAGGTATAATTTCAACTTACCCTGAACGGCTAATGTGCTGGCTGCTGTGTCACCTTTTTATTTGACCATCGACGGGAAAAGAGGTCGGTGCCCCTGACTAAATGGTCAGGTATCGCATGTTTTAAAAATTCTTGCGGCAGACGGGTTGAAACCGCCGCCATCGGGCACTGTAATAACAAGAGAGGAAGTGAGAGCCTGACCTGCGGCAGGGAGGATGGGAAGGAGACGGACTGGGAGGCCATGTGGGCCTAATAAACTGTTCGAAATGCTAATGTCAGGATCAGGAAGGAAGCCAAGGCCAGCTGCGGCCTGGAGGGCCACACCCCGCAGGGAGGAATGGGGACCGCGAGCTCTCCCAGGGAGGGGCTGGTGAGAACAGGGGCACGCTGGCAGGCCCACACCCGAGCAGCGCCCGAGAACGAATGTCTTTGAAGGCGATGAAGACGTTAGTTAGGAGGCCCAGGCTCGCATGAGATCACGGCGATCAAATGCGGATATTATTTTATAAGAAGGAGGGCTTGGTTGACAATAACCGATGAGTCAGAGGTGTCAGGGAGCCTAACTAGGGGAGGGACCCTTTGGATTTAACCATGAAAAGATCACTAGAGACCTTTGTCAGAGCGTAAAAGGGGTGGGAGTAGATAGGGGTAAGGGAAGACTGCCCTCGGAAGACGCCTCACAGCGAAGAAAGAAAGCTGGGTTGATGTGGAGGGAAACCGGCTGGAGAGAAGGGTGGTGTGTCAGAGAGCTCTGAGCCTGAGGCCTTAGAGGTCGAAGTTCTAGTTGATTCAGACAAGGCTTCAAGGAGCCTGAAGTCCAGTGGAGATGAAGGTCCTAGGAACTGGGAGGGTAACAGACTCAGGTAAAGCCTGAGGTAGGTGTTTAAGTCAGGAAGGGGAGCAGGGTCCGTCATTTGCCGGTGACAGTGATGAACATGAGCAGAGGGTTTACATTCAGTATGATCTTGAATTAGTTTCAGGTGTCCCCCCTGATAATTCTAGCTCCCCCGGCACCACACAGTCATTACAATATTATTGACTGTCTTCCCTATGCTGTACTTTACATCCCCGGGACTATTTTGTAACTACCAATCTGTACTTCTCCATCCCTTCACCTTTTTCACCTGTAATTGAAAAAAAACTTTTTTATTTACAAACACACACACACACATGCACACAGAACTTCTACAACTCAACTAAAAAAAAATCCAAACATTAAAAAATGGGCGAAGAGAAAAGAAGGGGGTTGTGTGAAAAGTGTGACTCTCTGGGTTTAATGTTGTCCCTTAGGTAATGTCTGCTTTCAAAAGTATTGAGTTAGCAGTTTTTAATGACTTGGTTAAAAAGTTGGCACAAGTCACCTCTGTGATGACACAATTTTAAATTATATTCGTATTTACTTTATATTTTATAGTTTTATGACGATACGTAACTCTGGAAAGTTCTACAGTGTTTATTATATGAGTTAATGCTAATATATGCAACACATCTTGCCCAAGAGTCTGGCAGCAAATAACAGACACTCAATAATTTACTAATTGCCTTTTGTCTGTGGCTTCCGAGGTTAAAAAAAAAGTCGTCTCATGTAGAAAAACTTCAACAGAGCAACCAGTGCAGAGTGAGGGTCAAAGGCTGGAGAGAAAGAAACCTTAGTTTCTTCCCTTTGTGGAATTTCTGGGGCCAGGGAAGGAAATAAGATAACCTGGGGGGGGGGGGAACAGAGTTTGGAGAGTAGAACTGAGATGCCCTTCATTCACCTGGGTCTGGTCTGCTCCTTTGGCCAGCAGTTTCTGTCAGTAGGATAACTTTACCCCTGGACAAGGGGGCTGAACCGTCCTCCTGAATCCAGATGCTATCAGCCTTAAATTGAATTTTCGAGCAAAGACCCATCAGGCTGGAAAAGCATTTCACAGGATGAGTCAGCCTTACTCAGCTATAGGCAAGCCAACCAAGATGCCAGATGGTGCATTTCAAAAGCTCTCTGAGCTGTTTCTGTCTAGACAAAGGTTTTCTCAAAGCCCCCAAAGTTATCATTGTCATCTGCAGAGGTGGGTAACAACCCCACTTGTCACCCTGGGAATGAGGCTTTTGATGGAAATGCAGGCCAAGTGCTGGAACCCTTCTCTGTGGAGTGATCTCTAAAAGGCAGCTCTCTCCCAGGCCAGCGCGCTCAGCCCTTCTCTGCCATCCGTCGCCATCCGTTTCATGCCATCAGGCAGACAGGCTGCGGGAGAGGGCGGAGGGCCTAAAGTTGCTTTATATTTTCTTTATTGGTCCGTGAAACCATAGAACTATTTCCAGCTCTTTGATTACCATCGCTGAGCTGTGTGTGTGTTTGATGCACAGGCTGTCTGGGTGGTGAGATTGGTTTTTAATCCTTTCGTAGCTATTTAGCTGCGTCCTTTTGTGAAAACCTGTCAGCGGCCTTTTCATGTTGGGTTACTCGCCGTCATTAATCGCGGCCAGAACGAAACCGCAGATGCTGCAGGAGGCGCAGCCTGACTATAAAACTCTCCAAACTGGTTTCTGCCTACAGAGCAAGCCTTGGGGGGGCCACTCCTGACGACGGTTCTCATTTCCCTGACGGTGGAAAAACCTGAGGAGGGAATCCTATCCAGAGTCACAGGACTAGAACGCGCCTTGGGAAGTGACCTCACTTAACCCTGGGGGTTTTAGTGAAATGAAGGATTAAACCGCGCAGGGCAGAAGCATATCTGTTCTCTTAAAACACCTATAATGACAGAAACTGCCCACAGGTAACATTTCCTGGGGGCCCACGAGAAGGCAGGCTGCCCCTTAAATGTAGTATTCTCATCTGATCTTCACAACATTCCTAAGAGGTACGTATTATATATCACTCCTATTTTAAAGATGAGAAAACAAGCTTAGAGAGGTGACAGGCAGGCAAACTGTGTCAAACTGTGTCTGGTTGGTCTTCATCCATCCATTCATCAATCAGCAAGTATTTACTGCCTGCCTGCAGGGAGCTTCATATCAGGAATGCGTACGTTTCAGGTGGTGACAATGGCGAAGAAAAATAAAGCCAGGATTTCTGTGATCCAATTACTTTTCATCCTTATTTTCAACCAGCATCTCCTTTCGCTGTTCTGAAGCAGCCCTGTGCAGATTCAAATGACTAGGTAACTTTCGATCCTAACAGCGCATTTGAAGACTGACATTAAGTCCCTCTCTGTAAGCTCTCGTTTGAGACCCATGGTTACCACACTCATAGCTCAGCACCCACGTAAGAAAAACCAAAGCAAACGAACCAAAACCAAAACCAAACGAGGGACAAGTAGAATAAAGTACATTTGGGGTCCTGGCCATTTAGGGGATTCCCCATGACACCCATTTACACCCACAGGAACCAAGGTTGATTAGGAACAGAGCACGTCCTGATGTCCTCTGGCTTGACACCCGAAGGGAGAGCAGCACTCTCTATAGAAGGCCCGCGGCTTGGGCTGACTTGACAAAGCGGAAAGGACCTGGATTCCCATCCCGGCTTCAGCACTCGCCGGATGTGTTTCCTCAGGCAAGTCATGGGACTTCTCTGAACTTATTTCTTCATCTGTAGAACTAAGGATGGTAACACCTATTTCATCGCACGGGCTTGTGGTAAAGGTGCAGTGAGGTGACGTAAGGGTAAGATCTCTGTGAGCTAGAAAATGCCATCATCACTGCTAACCCACAAGCGAAGCGAGTCTCTCACGGAGACAGGGATAGCTTTGCAGAGAACAACTTCTCTTAGGCGGAGGAAAAATTCTATTCGACAGTCCGTTGATGTTGGTTAGATTCTCAAGTAGGATGATGGACAGAGTGACACGCTAGGTTTTCTGATTTGTGTAATGAGTCACAGCCACCGTGACCTACTATTTCTCACAATGGAGAATTGAAATTGCTGGGTGGTGTAAGAAGGTCTCTCCCCATGTTGTCCTCCCAGATCCTCTTCACTCACATTCCCTGACTGTTTATATTTACCCCATTTGCCCATTCTGCATAATTAATAATCACTAGTTGTTTTCTGAATCTTTAAACATGAGCTCCCATCACCCTTAAGCATTAATTTTTTCCAAATAAGGTCCGATGTGTTTTTTCAACACCACCAAGCAATTCTCAAATTTTTAGTGTACACTGGCCGCGTGTCCAATTTAACTCAATTCTGACACCACTGATCTGGAGATAGCCTCAGATCCCAAAGGTTAAGGGCTCGGTCCCACAAGACTTCAGATACCAATCTGAGTCCAGGTTTACCTGTGCTTCTGACTATAAGTTGAAGGTTCCCATGACCCCTTTCTTGGGTTTGATTGATTTGCTAGAGCGGCTCACAGTATTTAGAAAACCAGTTTACTTACTAGATTACTGGTTTATTACAAAGGCTACTACGCATATGAATGAGCAGCCACATTAAGAAATACAGAGGGGGAGGCCTGGAAGGGTCCCAAACACAGCTTCTGTGCCTTAAGTTTGGGGAATGTCACCCACTGGGCACAGGGATGCGTTCTGGCTCAGCAATCAGGAAGCTCTCTGAACCTCGACCTTTGGGTTTTTTATGGCGGCTTCATGACACAGGCACGATGGATTAAATCACTGGTCATTGGTGACTGATGTCCATCTCCAATCCTTCTCCTTCCCTGGAGGTCAGGGGTGGGGCTGAACGTCCAACTCTCTAGTCACAGGTTGGTTCTCCAGGCAACCAGCCCCCATCCTTAGGGACTTCCCAAAAATCACCTCATTAATATAAATTCTGTTGTAGTTGAAAGGGACTTACTATGAATAATAAGACACCTTTATTCCTGTTACCACTTAGGAAATCCCAAGGGTTTTAGCAGCTCTGTGCCAGAAACAGGATAGAGACCAAATATGCATTTCTTATTATATAATCACAGTTCACACAAGGACATGACCCTGCATAACCACCAAGAAATCAACCTGGGCACATCACTGCTGACCCATTTATAGATTCTATTCAGATTTCACCAACTGTCCCAACAATGTTGGTTTTCCCCTTTCAGTCCAGGATCCTATCCAGAATATATATTGCCTATAGTAGTTGTGTCTTTCCAGACTCCGGAACAGTTTGTCAGCCTTTTCCTGGCTTTTCATTTCCTTGAGTTTTGAGTGTATGGGACTTCATTCTGCAGGAGGACCCTCAACGTGGGTCCACCTGATGTTTGCTCATGACCAGACTCAGGCCATGCATTCTTTTTATTTTAATCCTCACCTGGGGCTATTTTTTCCATTGCTTTTCAGAAGGAGTGGAAGGGGGGGCGGAGAGAGATGGAGACACAGAGACATTGATGGGAGAGAAACACATTGATTGGTTGCCTCCCAAACGTACCCTGACAGGGGCAGGGGATGGAGCCTGCAACCAAGGTACATGCCCTTGGCTGGAATCAAACCCGGGACCCTTCGGTCCATGGGCCATCGCTCTAAACACTGAGCCAAACCGGCCAGGGGTGTAAGAATGTTTTTTAGGGCAAGTCTCTGAAAGCATCCTGGAAGAAAATCAGAAAACATTAACACCGACCAAAGTGACTAATTGTCCTAAGCTATAAAATACTAAGCACAAAATACAAACAATATATTGCAACTTTATTAGATTTTTATATTTTACTGGCTATTTGGACTCAACCGAAGCCTTAGTAACCTATAACTTTAGCATCTCCAAGGTGTCACAGTACACAACATGAAATCTAATTAGGTGGCACAAGACTAGTCAGCTTAACACAGAGCAACCATTAACATCACAGACGTGGTTCCTGCTTTTATAATGATCTGATCACCATGTAAACATATTACTTCTGCTGTGCAAGTTATTATTCAAGAAAAGTTTGCCAGACCAGGTCTAATTAATGACAGATACCAGCTGATGCCATTTTGCAGGCTAAGTCAAAACTGCCTTACATTCAGAATGAGAAAGGTAACAAGTCTATGAAAAATTATTTTCTCTTGGGTCCCTATTCCTACACTGCCACACACTCACTCATCACTGTGTCCCACCATCCAAATAGCTAACATCCTGACATGACCCTATGGAGGCTCTCCAAGCAAGAATGGTATTTAGGACTTTGCTCAGAGTAGGGGAACGGGGTAGATGGTAGATGAATGGACAAAGTGATAAAAGGAGGGCAGAAAGGAAACATTCTAAAACCTTCCCATTTAACAGAATGTTCATGACACCTCTCAGGATGTAGAGTTCATTCTGATGATTAAAGACTTGTGTGACCGAGTAAGGCAGTTTCTTGAACTATCCCCACCCTCTAATAGATTTCCCTAACAATCTGTGGGACAACCAGAGAGGAAGCATATGCATCCCTTTCCAAATGGGGAACATGTGAGTCCTCCCAGAAGGTAATTTGACAGCACTGGCTCCTGAAGCAGCAGCCTCCGTCAGCCACTTTGCAATGGCAGTTACAGCCACATGCTTTGGAACCTGTCAGGTCTCTGAGTCTTGATGTCTGAAGAGCACTTCAGTCCACTTCCACTACAGTGAGGGTGACTGGGGTCCGGTGGCCACAGGCAGGGTTCTATCCTTTGATAACAGCAATCGGTCGCAGTTTAATGGCCTTCTTGCTGATTCCAGCATCGTGGCAGGTGTTCACAACATCTGTCACATTCTTATAGGACTCAGGCGCCTGCAGGGGTGGAGTTAAACATTGTAAAAGTCTATTTAAATGTCACTTGTGAAAAAGAAGTGCACACTAAAATAATACTGAGATTTTTTCCTGGCTCACAGTCACTCTCCTACTATACTTCTGATTTCAGTATCGAGGAAGAGGATCCTTACAATATTTTTTCATTCAGCCATTCAACTAATACTTATTAAACATCTGCTTAACTAGGCACTATTTTAGGTGCTAGGAATACTGCAATGAACAAAACTAACATAAGTCCCTTCCTTGTAAAACTTTCCGAATAGTAAAGTACCTTGGCTTCTTAGTTCATTGGTTTCTACTCCTTCAGTGTTTACCCTGGCCATTCACTCCCTGGGTCAGACCCCAGAACTTGTCATTACCATTGATCACAAGTCCTTCATTATCTGTTTCAAGCATCTCAGGCTGGTGATCACAGCCTAGGTTTTCAGCTCACTCCTCTCATGTTCCATCTCTGATAATCCTTCAACCTCATGAGACCTACAATCCCTTAGCAACACCCTCAACAATCCTGCCTTTTCACTGTGCGTACGTGCAACCCGGGTTAAAGGTAACCCAACCTCTACTTCATGCCTGCACCTCTGCATCTGAATGTACTTGTCAACACCCAACACTGAAGTTAGCTCAGGTGGGTCCTTCGTGCCGTCCTGGCAATTACCCCAAGTTTCACTAGACCAATTACTCTTTCTCTCTCTTAGGTGACTATTTCACTCTCTCCTGCATCCTCACTCTGTTGCTGGCCCTACTTCCTATTACACTGAAAAACTGTTGAACACCCAAGCATGATTTCGCCTGGGTTTTTGCGTCTGCTGTTCTTTCTGCCTTTCCTGGAAAGCTTACCCCTAGATACTCACATAGCCCATCCCTCACTGCCTTCAGCTCTTCACTCGAGTATCACCTTACCACGTCCTACTTAAAACAGCACCCACTCCCAATCTCTCCGTAGCCTCCTCTCCATTTTTACTTTGTTGCGCTTATCGCCACCTAATGCACTGTTAAGGTTTTACTATTCGGAAAGTTTTACAAGGAAGGGACTTATGTTAGTTTTGTTCATTGCAGTATTCCTAGCACCTAAAATAGTGCCTAGTTAAGCAGATGTTTAATAAGTATTAGTTGAATGGCTGAATGAAAAAATATTGTAAAACATGCAAGCAAAAAATATACCAAATGTTAATAGAGGTTATCTCTGGTTGGTGGAATTCTAGGTGTTTCCTTTTTTGTATTTTCTAAAACCTCTTAATTAAACATGTGTTGTTCTTAAAATCAGGGGAAAATTAATAGTTATTAAAAAAATAAAGCCTTTGTCACTTACCTCTTCCATAACCAGTTTGGGTGATGCGACACGAATTGCGATTCCCATATCTGCCAATTTGTCTAAGACATCCTGGAAATCTAAATTACGTCGCGATTTTGCTCGGGACAGTGCACGGCCCTAGATTAGGAAAGAAATGAACTTCACTTTATAAATTCTGAGCTACAATTTATGTTCAACCCCAACAATTATTTAAATCCTTATAATTATATGCCTTTTCCTCGACTTCTTTTGAAACTAAAAAAGGAGTTAAAAGACAATCTTGAACTATTTTATCAACCTTATTATGTGCCTTTTGTTGTAAGCCTCACCATACCCCTTTGGAAAACAAATTTCTATCTATACAAAGCATTTAGTATTTAAAGATTTAGTTTTGTGTATCTAATTGGTTAATTATCAGGTGAATATAAATATTTTACTTTTTAATTGTAAACAGTATGTCTGTTATCACAAAAGCTTTGTACTCTTTATGATTTAAAAAGGTTTGTCGCCAGGCCGGGTGTGGCTCAGCGGTTGAGCGTTGACCTAGGATCCAGGTGATTGGGGTTCGATTCCCGGTAAGTGCACATGCCTGGATTGCGGGCTCGATCCCCAGTCAGGGGGGCATGCAGGAGGCAGCCGATCAATGACTCTCTCATCATTGATGTTTCTCTCTCTCCTTCTCCTTTCCTCTCTGTAATCAATAAAGATATATTTAAAAAAGAAAGAAATGTCTATTAAAAAAATAAATAAAATAAAACGGTTTGTCAACCTTACCACTACTGACATTTTGGACCAGATAATTCTTAGTTGTGGGGACTGTCCTGTACATTGCAGGATGTTTAGCAGTACCCTTGGCTTCCACCCATTAGATGCCAGTTGCAAAACTCCCCTCCCCAAGTGTGACAATCAAAAATGTCCCCGGATATTGCTTGTGTGGGTGTAAGATGTCACACTGGTTTTGATCACTGGGTTAAAATTAAGAGTTGGGAGGCAGTTGGAAATGAAAAAGGATCAGAGTAAAAAGGTAGAATTAAAACATATTTGTGACAATTTGTGCTATAAGAAGGTACTCCAGACAGTTTCTATTTTCTACTACATCATTAGCTGACCACTCTGACGGCTTAGAACAGGGCTTGGCAAACTGGTTTGTGAGCCAAATCTGGCCTAACACAGCTGTTTTGTAAATAAAATTTTATTGGAACACAGCAATGCCCATTTATTTACATACTGTGTATGGCTGCTTTTTTCACTACAATGGCATAATGAACAGCTGCTAGAGACCATATGGCCCCCAAAGCCTAAAATATTGACTGTCTGGCACTTACTGAAAACTTGGCCAAACCCTGGCTTAGAAGAGGCGATATGTTGATATAGTTGTGTAGTCTACCCAAGGGTTCTGACTGGCAAATAGGGCATATCCCACAAATCTTGAGTGGACCCACCCAGTAAGGAGCAAATTATGCAAATGAATAGGTCCGGTGAATGAGATAACTTGAGGTAAATCTGCATCAGTTAAAGATGTACTAGTTATGCTAGTGTGACAATTTCTCAGGCCAGACTTTGTGAACTTGCAGAGATGAGAAACAGTCGCTGGCTTGAAAATGACCCTGCGAGTAGAGATACTAGATGACTTCACTGGTTCACCAGACAGTATATATTATGAGAATAAATTCAGGTAGAAGATAAGACCCAAACCTCAACTTTGTTAATGCTTAATCAAGTACATTTACCTGTCAAAATGCAAAACAATGACGAAACAGAAGAGAGCATTTCTAAGTCAGTTTTTGTTTTCCTTACCGCTCCATGACAGGTTGTTCCAAAGGTCTCAGTCATGCCCTGTTCAGTGCCAGTAAGAACGTAACTACAGGTTCCCATGGTGCCACCAATGAGCACTGGCTGTCCAGTGAGCTGAGGATGCACACAAATCAAACATGTTAAAATTTAAAACACCACGAGCTTTTCATGTTTGAGATTTAAACTTCCTTTTGCATTGAAGGACTGTGGGAGAAATCTGAGCCACCTAAATGCATTTCTCTCACAACTATGTTGACATTATTTTGGTTTTTTGATAATTGAGAGAGGAGGGGAGAGGAAGGGAATGAAACTGTGAGGACTGGGAAGGCAGCAGAAGGCAGACTGAATTCAAGAGCAAAGCATTCAGGGAAAGGTTATTAGGAAGAACCATCCTAAGTGAGGCACCTGCCCTCTCCATGCTTCCATTTCCTCATCTGTGAAATGGGAGTAGGTTAAGGGTCTTTCTAACTCTGTTACACCAAAGGGATAAAAAGGAATGAAACAGGCTGAGTTTAATCTTAATTCTGTCTTCTAATCATTCAAAGGCTTTAAAAAGATAATCCTAAAGTATAGATGATGGGGGAATTCGCTTCAGAGATGAGAAATCACTGTTCTCATGGATGACAGATTTTCTTTTCACAACTGCTGCCTTCCTGTTTAAATTCATCCATATTTATAACTACCTAAGTCACATACCCACAAATAGCTTAGCACATACTTGGTAATCAACAGCAATGAGGGGATGGTGAGGAGGGAAAGCTCGGGTGGATCCCTTCCTGTGTACTAACAGGGTCCGCTCCTTTCCGTCCACCACATGCTGCTCCACTTTGGCGATATTGTGGGAAACATCATAGATCACGTGTAGGTCCAAGTCATCAGGGGTTGTGTTGAAGACCTTGGCAAAAGCCTAAGAGAGAAAGCTTAATTTAAGAGCAGCCAGAACCAGCTCTTCAGAACTTACCTTACTGATTCTAGCTAGTCTGTTCCTGAAGGGAGCAAGGGATTTAAGAGTTGAAAATAGCAGTATTATTAATCTTCATGTGAAGGACAAGAACTGTCCTATAGACCACACAGAAATTCCATTCCATAAATTCCAACTTTGGTTGAAAAACTGCTTGGCTACTCTTGACCCCGCCTTCAGAACGGACTCTTCCTCAGCTGTCTGAATCTTAGTGAATGGCACTTCTAGCTTCTCCAAAGCTCAAGGAAAATTCCAGGAACAATGCTGGCTTCTTTCTTCCCTCATTCCCACACCCGATACTCTGCTTATTTATTTTAAGTAGACACCAAAGGTTTAGACATTGCTGATATTTTGAATATTCATTAATATAAATTTCCAAACCCCAAATTTACAGGCTCTGACTTGACTACACTGTTTCAAAGCACTTAACTTCATCATGAATAACTTGGACCAGAAAAGCAACTTCAAGTACCTGGCGGGTTAAGAAGGTCATGGAAGAGCGGTTGACCCAGGCATAGTTCCCGGCCGCTGCCATACCCTTCAGGTAGTCCTGGCCCTCTGGAGAAGCGATTCGAGCACAAGCCAACTGACGGTCATTGACTATAATCTTGTCTCTCTTCATGGCTTTTTCCATAGCAACCAGGGCATCTGGAACAAGAGAGCAACAAGTCCAAACTAGCCAGCTTTCCCTAAATAATTCAGATCTATTGCAGAAAGCTAGGCTCTATTCAAATCCATTCTATAAAAAAACAAGTAAAGTGCAACTTTCCCTTGGAAGTGTTTCTGAGTTCATCTATTTGCTTGGTCAAGATACATTATTGAGAATCTTTTCTGTCAGAGCTGTGACACAAGCTAAGTGGGCTACAAAGACAACACCTGCCCCGCCAGGAACTTGTCAGAAATGAGATGTGTACAGCACAACAACATGGCGTGCACCACTCCTCTCCCAGCATGTAAATGGGTAAGGACAGACAGGAGTAGTAAATACACTTGATGATCATCAAGGTTTGTAAAAATAATTTTCAGTGACTTAGTGTAAAAGAGCTAGATACAAGTTGCTAATCTTCTGCAGGAAAGTCAAATCCATGACAAAGTGCAGAGAAGTGCTCAGCAGAAAGTTCAGAAATACGGTCACTGCTCCGTATATTTGCTAGGTGAAGTATTCTAATGGGCCAGGCTGGCACAAATTATCAAATTCCCATAGCAGATGAACCATAATATGCAGTTTCAAGTTTAAAATAACTTCCAAGTCTCTATAACTTTTCATCTATTCATAAACCCTTTCGCACATCCTACAAATTACTGAGAGCAATCTTCCTACTACTTCTCTGTCTCCTACTTTTGGTCCTGCATGTCCTTTGTGCATGACTGTCCAGACTGCAAACATTTGTCCACAAAGCCACCTCTGAAATCTTGAAATGTTTTGCCTTTTCTCTTCTGTAACATTTAATCAACCACCACGTCTATCTTTACTTTCTTTGTAACGGACACCACGTCTCTTTCACGAGACAATGTAAGGGCAGAGTCCTTGCCTATTCCATCGCTGAATCCACTGTAGCACCTAATCGGTACAAGTATCTAAGACATATTTGCTAAATTAATGTCTACAACACAAACTCCACAATTTAAGGTCCTTCTTGCTCTTTCTCAGCCAGATGATAGTAAGAGTAAACAAAATAACTGGAGCCAATATTTATTAAGTACTAACCAGCAGACACTGACGTAAGTACTTTACATATATTATTTCATTTGCTCTCCTATGGCAACACCATATGAAATAATTATTATTCCTATTTTTTTGTCAAACAAGGGAGTTAAGGCCCAATGAAGTTAATTTGTTCAAGGTCTAGTTAGAAGAACCAGGGTAAAAACCTACAGTATAATTCCAGAGCTTTCTTTCTTAAATCTCCCATAAAATGCATATTTTAGCACCACACCAAAAATTAGGTCCAGAATATACCTGTGGCTACTTGGTGGCCCAAGCCTCTGCTTCCACTGTGGATCATTACACACACCTGTCCCTTATGGTCAATGCCCATCTTCTTAGCAGCATACTCATTGAAAATCTCATCCACAACCTGGATTTCTGCATAGTGGTTACCTGCTCCCAGGGTCCCCAGCTGCAAATATAAGAATGTCTGATAAAACAGCTCTATTCCGATTTTAAAAAATCAACTTAAAAGCATATACATAAAAACCAACCAATAACATAATCAAGAAAATAATCACACAGATAGTGTTTTATGTAACAAAAATATTTCTAAGCCTTAGAAATGCTTCATTCATTTAAAGCAATATTCTACACAACAGCAATAATGCAGAGCAGCTCCTGAAGTTTACTGTCATCATCTGCTTGAGGCACACACGTATCGAAAGCTTCATAAACCAAAACCCATATCATTAAATGGCTCAAAGGAGATTTGAAACATCACTGAGAGAAGGGTCAAATTTTGGGATGACCATCTATGAGTTCACTGGCACCACTATTATTGAAAGAGTATGTCCCTTAACTGGAACTAGCAGATGATTTAGGGAACCAGAGGATGGCAGTACTCGAAGAGTTTTTAGAAGTTGTCTACCTTTAACCACCCAAATTTTTAGATGAGAAAATGAGACCCAGACAGGCAAAAAGAGACTTGCCCAAGGTCAGAGTGATTTAATGGCAAAGCCATCAATTAGCTGTAAATTTCAAATATCTGGTCTATTTTTATCTCATGGACACCATGAACTGACAAAGTTTCTCTTTTCGTCTTCGACGTGAGAAAACTTTCAGCCAAATCTTGTCAAACTATGTACATATGCAATTTTAGCATACATTTTAAGCCTGATCCCATTCTAATTCATGATATCTTGTTTTCTCTTATGAACATCGGCAAGCTCCTGAGAGCTTTTTAAAAGAGTAAGAATGAAGTGCAAACACAAATTTGTGATCATTTTGATATACTGTGAAAAAACCTGGGGAATGTAGATTTCCTACACAGAAAACAGGTTTTTTTTCCCCACCAACAAAAAATATGAGAAATATGAACAGGTTCTCCTCCAAAGTTAGTTACCTGAGGAAGGCCTCGTTTTTTTGCCCTCGCAGAGACCTTATTGGGGTCAGCTTGCAGCATTCTTCCATATTCCTCACAGTGCTCCTTGTCTTCAGCCCAGGCATAGCCTTCTCTAAGCGACCAGTCCACACCCATCTCCAAGGCCTCTTCCAAGTCTCTAAGTGAGTAACAAGTGCCAGTCATTTTAGTCAAGGCAGATCAAAACCTAAGGATGACCACATCTCAAAGGGCAGAGGAAACGGCATTTACTGACTATCGCCTGTATACTAGGCATTGTGCTAGACACAAAGTTTATGTTCTCAGCAACTCTATAGTTTTTGGAGGAAAGCAGCTACATAAAAAATTGCAATATAAGATAGTAAATGCCATATTAGAGAAGTATCTTTCTTGACTTTTTTATAGCCCTTCATGTTTTTCAAATCTTATTTACATTAGATTTGCCTCTTTGATCCTGAATTCTATGAGGTGGTGGTCAAGCAGCCAAAGAAAATTTATGACCAGTCAGATATCACTATCTACCATTAACTTTACCACAGCTACCTGCCATCATTAATAATTTATGAAAAATAGTCAAATAATAAATAAAGCTATCTACATGTCTTCAGGAGACATAGGTTAGATTTTAAGTTCCATTCCTACCTTCATAGCACTACGTGGCTTTATTGCACATGGATTTTGAAGCTGAGGTGCACATACATTAATGCCCCTAGAAGGAAAAAGCTCTGATTGTCACCTAAGGGCCAGCCTTCTTCCAAAGCACTGCCAGGAGAAACTGCAATGTGCAGTGTTCAATGTTCCTGCCCTGCCACACCCCATTTCAAACATTTATTAGGACAAAATTCCTATCTAAAATATTCCAGACACGCTTTTCAAAGTGGGCTGGACCTCATGCTTAAAAAGCCAATTCAATACCACTTCCTGAAAAAAGACTGAACAATCTCCATCTCCCAAGTGTCCTGCATTGGAAATGAATGTGAGGGCCTTATGGGTATTATTTCTCTCACTCCATTTATTGGAAACTTGTGCTCTTACTTGGCATTCATTGGGATGACACCTTTTGATCCCACCCCTACAGGAATGTGGTCAAACATAGCTTGGGCAAGTTGCTCCTTCACAGGCTGGACATCACTTTCATCTAAATTGGTTCTTAGCAAGCGGACACCGCAGTTGATGTCAAATCCGACGCCACCTATGAAAGAGAAAAGTTAGTCATATATTATGATAACCAGGTAGTTGGGCATTGTTACCCATGATTTCCCACCATTAATGAGGGTTTAAAAGACAGACATTCTTTTAAACATAACTGTTTTATAGTAGCCAGTAAAGGGGTTCTCTGCGGGTAAAGTCTGACCATACCAAAACAATTTAAAGTAACAGACATACTAAAGGTACTTTGTGGGCCAGAGAGGCAGTAATGAACAACGAATAACATCTAGACCAGACATTAAAATGTGGATTATGTTTCTTTTTTCCCTTGATCACTCTTGTTGGAGGTTTATGAATTAGATTAGGTTTTTCAAAGAACCAACTTTTAGCTTTGTTGATCGTTTCTACTGTATACTGTTTCATTAACTGTGCTCTTCACTATGTCCCTCTTTCTACCTTTTGGGGTTTTTAATTTGTTGTTCTTCCTCTAACTTTTTGAGATGGATGCTTAGATTACTGATATTTCAACCTTTCTTCTTTTCTAATTTGCACATTTAAGGCTATATATTTCTATCCAAGTATGGCATTAACAGTAACCCACAAATTTTAAACATAAGTCTTTTTTAATTAACATTATTTTCTATTTCTATTATGATTTTTTTGACCCATGGGTTATTTAAATGCATATTGCTTCACTGAATATAAATATATGAGGTTTTTAAAAAAATAGTTTTGTTGTTGTTAATGATTTCTTAATTCTAATATGGCAGAAGAATGTCCTCTATAACAATGGTTCTAAAGTGTGGTCCAGAGATCCTTTCAGGTCTAAGACTAAATGTAAAGTAATGCTAAGATATTATTTGCCTTTTAAACTTATTCTCTTGAGTGTATAGTAAAGTTTTCCAAGGGCTACACGGCATGTGATAACATGTTTGCTCTGATGGATAATGAAATATGTACTTGTATATTATTGTTTTAGAAATGTCTCAGCTTTAATGTCTAGTAAGGTAAACACTGATAAAAGCCTTTGAGATCAACCTCAAAAAACTGTAAGAGTGTAAAGGGGTCCTGAGTCCAAAATTTTTGAGAACTGCCTCTCTATGATTTCAACACTTTGAAATTTGAGACCTGCTTTCTGGCTTAGCACCTGGTCAATTTTGTGTGCACTTGAAAAAAAGTATCTTCTACGGTTCTTGAATGCACTGTAATGTGAGAATGCACAGAACCATGCACGTAAATTAGAGGTCAAGGTGTCAAGTTTGTCAACGGCATTGCTCAAATCAATGGTTCCTGACTGCAACCTGCCATTACCTCAAGAGAAAAGCAGTGCTCAATGTGGAACTCACATATTTGTACTTTTCTTTAGATGGTAGCCTCACAAATTCTTATTGCTGTAATAGCTTTCCCATGCTCCCAAACAGATTATTAAAAAAATTTCTTTTTTGTTAGCCTTTCTTATTATTCCCAGCAAGGGATGTCTGAAATAACCATATTTAGCACTGCCAGAGGAAGAACTCTCAAGACGTAATTTATACTCCCCCCCCCCTTCAGATTCTGAAAACAAAGATATTACTTCTGATGTGAAATATTTCCAGTGAAAGCACTCACAGCAGGAAAGACATGCACCACGGGAGGTGAATGATGACAACGAGAACAAACACTGAGCACTTCCTAGCCTAGCACTGTTCTTAGTATTTTACACAACTTAGCTCAGAGTCTTCACAATAATGCTCAATTTGCTCAAGAGGTAACTGGGATATCGAAATACATAATTTGTCAGGAAAGTGTTTCAGTTTGTTTTGTAGCCAATGTCTGAATAGTGCCTGACATACTGTGAGAGCCTAAAGAATTCTCCTAAATATATACTTTACTTGATATTTTAAGAGCCTCTGAGTGTCGGTAATTCATTCTCTCAGTAAATGAGGAAAAGAAATGGTAGTGTTGGATGAGACAGGTGCACACACAGGAAGCAGCCACTCTCTAGTTCAGAGAGGCGATGACACAATGAGAAGAGCTACACGTGACAGCAGCGTGCAGCCACCTTACCTGGGGACACCACTGCTTCAGGGTCATTCATATCAAAAGCTGCCATATTCCCAATAGCAAACCCGTAACCTGAATGGACATCAGGAAGCCCAATGGATCTCTGAAAGAGAATTAGAAGATGAAATACAGCTTTTTCAACCTGGCACTCTGGTTGCCAGATGGACCTGATACTGATTCTCAAAGAGGCTGCAGGCTTAAGCCTTCCTCAAATCAAGATCCTAGTTTCATAAAATATTCTCCATTGGTGAAAATTAGGTGTAAAAACTCCTAATCATGAAGTTAATACAGTGGAGAAAAATCCTTCTTATAAAGTCTGACCATTAACTGAAGAAACCTAAAACAGAAAAGCCTCAGTATAACATGACACAGGAGGACCACAGGCTAACTTTGATGTGCTATCACATTTTAAAGACATCTAAAGACAGACATTGACAAATCATGGTCATGGCAGGTTAAAAGGAGAGAAATACCCAACTTATATAGGTCTTTAGTATTTAAGTAATCATAGACAAATGTAATGCATTTAATGGTATGAATACTGTATACTTTCTACATCTGGGGCCTAGAAAGGGATCCTGACCCAGAAGAAATGCAGGTTAAACATGGTGAGGATTTATGGAGATCCTGAGACACTTAAACCCCTTTATACATAAGCCAAGTCTTTTTATCCCTGCCCCACCCAGTGCCCAGCACAGTAATGGCATAAAGACCTCAAAAAATGTCTGTAGGGTGGATTCATTTTAACATCTACCTGTAACGTTGGCATCTGAATGTTTGACTGCAGCGGCGGCCCACTTGTACCATCCAGTTTTATCCGTTATTGTCACTACCCTCTTTTTCAATCATGTCCAGAGCAGCTATATCATCCTCTCTCCCTCTCCTCAGTCCCACCCCTTAAACTTCTTTCTATTCCTTCTCTAACCATCCTCTTAAATGGGGCCACAGTGAAAACCACAATGGCGGTATACTACTTCAGGAAAAATGAGGTACAATGACAAAAACCAAGAACACATTAAAAACTACTTTGAAGGTTCTCAAATGCTTATAGATTGTAGCCAAAGGCAATCAGAACCTGTGATGTTATTTGGGCCCAATTACTTCTTTATGTTCCATGGTTATTTCTAGATGTTCAAAGGTCACTGTCTAAATGACACCATTATCAGTGAGGCATGGCCATTCACCCATTCAACAAACTTTTAAACTAAGAGAAAATATAAATGATTAAAGCTCAGAACATGGACTCACATGAACAATCCCAGGCAGGGCTGCCACATTGCCAATTTGTTTCATGGCAGGCAGGAAGCCACCAACACCTGAAGACAAAAATTCAAAATTAGCAAAGAGGACACACTTGATCTTTAGTAAGTATTCCCATACATTTCTAGATTGCACTACATGAAGGGGCGTGATGAGGGCTACTAAAACAAAGCAGAAAAGGATGTCTGCGACGGCAGTGTGAAGGCAGGTCCTTCAGAAGGCAGTGCAGGCACAGAAAGGTAGCGAGGGCAACCGGAATAATGGCAAACACCCGTAAGTGTGCAAACCAGGGAAGGTTGTTGGCAATGTACTGCGAGATGTAAAACATAACTATTAAATATTATGTTGTCAATAAAGAAATATGTTCTTTCAGAATTCACATTATTTATCAAAAAACATCAACACTGGTTTTATTCTAAGTGACAGAGAAGGGCAATGTGGAGCTGGAAAAGCACTGGGTTAAGAGTTAGGGGACCGCGGTTCTAGTCCCAGCTGTCACTTGGTTGCTCTGTCTTTTTAGACAAGTCAGTATACCCTGGTGGGAGGCAGGTGGGATTTAGTTGGTTGATCTAAAAAATAAAAGGGTTAAAATTAGATTTCAATTCCACCATCACTATTAGAGCTTTGTATAAGAACTTTATACGTTTACCTCTAAACCTCGCTGGAATCCTGCAAGATAGTTGTAATAAACTCTCTTTTATAGATAAGGTAACTGAAGTTAGGTGAAGCTACTCAGTGTACTGGTTAAGAATACTGACTTTGGAATCAGGTACTCCTGGGTCTGAAATCTGGCTCTGTCACCAAGAAGTTGTGAAACCTTGGACAAATTAAAATTACTTAATCTCACTGAACCTTGACTTACACATCTTTAAAATGGAGACAATATCCTCCTCTTAGAGTTACTCTAAGAATTACAAGAGATAACCTAAGTAAAGCTCCAGTAAAGTGCCTGGCACATAGTGAGGGCACAATAAATGGTCGCTTTTATTATTATCCAAGGTTAGCTTCAAAACCAACCAGATCCATCCAACTCCAAATGGTTTCTACAAGGTCAGGTAGCTAACAGAATTACCACAAATTAGAAACAGTTTTTTTGGTCTCATTTCAAGCCTTGGTCATTCCTTGACAATATTTTTGTTTTTTTAAGTAATGTATTAGGTGAATTATCATATTTTTCAGGCTATAGGGGAGACACTACTTACGCTACCACATGTAAAATTTTAATGTACTTACCACCACCTCGACAGGCATTCCTTAATTCTTCAAACATTAATTTTTCCAGAGCATCATTCACATAGAAAATCCCTTCAACCTGGTACCAATGAAAATGAAAAACCATGTCTAAGCACATGTACACGATGTATAGACACTGGATGGAATACAAATACTGGATACAGTATTCGTTTTGCTTTACTCTTTCTAAAACACTTTCACAATATCTTAAATAAGCAAAAAACTTCCTATCAAAAAGTAGATGTTTTCATCCTTAAATACAGTTGCCTCTGAACAACATGGGGGTTTAAGGCGCTGACAGCCCCTCTCCTCGGCCCGCCATGCAGGTGAAAATCTGTGTATAACTTTTGACTCCCCCAAAACTTAACTAGGAATAGCCTAACTGTTCACCGGAAGCCTTACTGATAACATGAACAATTGAGTAACAAGTATTTTGTATGTTATATGTATTAGTACTGTATTCTTACAGTAAAGTAAGCTAGAGGAAAGAACATATTGTGAGAAAATACATTTATAATATTTATTGAAAAAAATTCGTGTATCAATGGACTGGTGCAGTTCAAACCTGTGCTGTTCAAGGGTCAACTGTATATCATAAAAATGAAGTATTCTGAAATGTTCACAAATTGTTTTGTTCATTCTCCTATTCTCAAAGACACATTTAAGAACTTAACAGGTAAAATACTTTGTATATGTGATAAAAGTCTTCCAATTGCTCTCACTGCCAAAAGGTCTCCGTATTCTTGTGCTTATAAAATACCAATGGTTTTTAGTGTGGTGACTGTCGGGGGGAGGTGGAGTGGAGGGAGATAGAACAGGGTAAAGCAGGGATAAATGGTGATGGACAGAGATGTGACTCGGGGTGGTGTCCAGATGGTGGGTAGAATTGTGCACCTGAAACATGTATAATTTTGTTAAACAGTGTCACTCCAATAAATTCAATAAAAAGGAAAAAAATATCAATGGGTTTTGAAAAAACAGACAAACCAAAATTTCAAATTCCAAACATAAAAATGCAGACTTCTGACTTAAGTGTACTTTTTCTGTGCTTAAGACAACAGCACATCACACTTTATTGTGTCCTATGCTAACTTACAAATCTATACTTAGGTAAATGGTGAGTAAAAAAAATTTAACATGTAGCTATGTAGCTGTGTGCTCAGCTCTATAATCTATATAATGTTAAGAGGATAAACAAGTTTGATAAAGGAGCAAACAAAGGCAATAAAAAATACAATTATGTAACTAACACCAAAGGTCAGAACATTTTTATCAGAGATCAAATATTATGAAGGAACTGCCTGATAAAGAAGAACCAAAGATTTAACACTTAATCATCCAGACAAGTGAATTTCTTTCATTAGAAAGATGATTTTTATTTACATCTTCCCACTGCATGAATATCAGTTGACAGAAAATGTCTCTAGTACAATTTCAAAGGGTTACATTTAGTAACTCCCCAAACATTCACTGAGGACTTAAAATGTGTCAAGTACTGTACTGGGCACAAGGTGAGACAAAGAATATTCAAGATCCTGAGCATCTGGCTAGGCTATAGCCCAGACAAGCAAGTTAAGAGCACAGCGGGGCGAGTGCTGTAACAGAAGCGCAGGGCGCCATGAAGACTCTGATGAAGTGGCTCAGTGGTCTGGGGAGGCTTCACAGGTTGCTCACTTTTTGTTCAGTTTAACTGTCTGAGTTGGCTCTTTAAAGACGAGCGACATCACTGGAACAGCAGCACATTTAGGAGCTGAACACAAAGATGACAGAAAGATGGGAGGGGAATGGTTTTAGGGAACAAAGAGGAATTTTTAGTGCAGTGTGTGGGCCTTGGGGGGGAACGGAGATTACAAAACAGGATAATTATTAGTGTGAAATTCACAACTTTCATAAGAATGGGAAACCAATTTAAGTTTGGTGAGAGGTTGGTAACTTTTAAAGAGCACTATATCAAGATTTCAACTGCCCCTTCTCAAGGAATGGGCTATAGTAGTAAAGTGTTATACAAACAGCTAAACCGCAAGTGCCTAGCAAAATCAGACTTACTCTTAGACAGAATTAGCAGCAGTATGCGCATCAAAGTTAAGCCAGAACTGCTACTAGACAATGACAGTGTTATTTCCCTTTGATGATCATGTCATGGCGATATTTATTTTCTATTTCATTCAGGGAACCACCACACGCAGAAACCGACCATGTAGAAAACAGAGCAAAAAGGAGTCTTTATGACTCTGGGCCTTTTTCCCCCCCTCAGCGTTTAGCTAAGTGCTCTACTTATTGGGGACACTTAATAAGTTCTGATATTGAACAAAAGGGTGGGTGGTTACCAGGAACTTCTACCAAGACAGGACCACCAGCCTTCCCTGCGCTTGCACGGCCCCTTAAGGGATTTCAAAAGCCACTGAACAACACACGCACCAAAACCTCACAGATGCCGTCCTTAGTTCTCTACGTTAATGGAAGACACCGGGCAGGAACGGCAACGAGGCCCGAGAGACGCGGGAGGAGCGGCTTCCCAGCCCTGGTGCCGGCCGCCCCAGTCCCCACCCTGTCAGGGGGAGACGGGAACCGGACCGCGCGTCCCGGCCGAGCCGCTGACTAAGCGGGCAGAGGGCGCGCGTCGCCGACTGTTCCTCAAGGTCCTCCTGCCAAGTGAATGCTAAAAACAAACAATACCTGCCTTGTGAGTTTTCTAGGCTGTTGCGAGGGAACAAAACCGTTTTTATTAAAAACCAACGCGGAGCAGTGATTGCTAAAAACCGGTTCGGCGGACAGATCTGTAAAAGTCACTTAAACGACCAGCATGACTCGGAGGAACTGAGTTCCAGTCCCGGCAAGTCCACCCCGAACTGGCCGTGCGACCTTGTAAAAGGCAACTAACGTCTCTGCAGCTCAGGAATGTAACGCCTCCCACGGTGCGTTTACGAGACGCAGGTGTGAAAACGGTTCGCAAGCGCCAACGTCGGGTTTACTGGGACCCCCCGCTTTGCTTGTCCACGGGATCTGGGGGCCCCTCCAGCGGGGAGACGGGGTCGGCGCCGGCCAGGCGGTGCTCAGGCCGGAGGGCGGGGTGGGAGGAAGTCTGCTCGGGGTGGGGGCGGCCCCGAGGACCGCGGGGCGTCGGGAGGGCGAGGAGGCGGCCCGGCCAGGTGGCCGAGGCGCCGCGGGCCGCAGCCGGGAAGGCCCCGCGCGGGTCTCGCTCCCCCGCCTCACCTGCATGTTGGGCACGAAGCCCTTCTTGATCCTCCAGCAGTTCTTATTGATCTTTTCCAAGAACTGCAGCTCATCGTTGTAGTTGCGACTCATGGCGATGACGGCGGTAGCGACTCCCCGGGCCGCTTTGAAGAGAACTGCCGCGCTGTCCCGGGCCTGAAGCACCGCCTTCCGGGACCCAATGCGCAGGCGCAGTCGGCCCGCGGCAGGGTGGGCTACGGCGAGAGCCGAGGCTCCAAACTCCTCGCACAACCGCTTTTCCCTCGGTTACGGTAGACTGCCCTCCAGTGTTTCCCTTGTAGGGTACCAGTGGTCATCTTCCAGGCTAGAGCTAAACTAGCTAGCTAAATCCAGCCGTTTTCTCTATGATCTAGCTATCTTCTGTTTCGGAAGAGCTTGCAGTGCTGAAAAACGTGCTGACTCTGGGTCGGGTCTGGCTGCCCTAATGAATGAACCAGCTTGGAGTTTCATCCCCAGCAGGGAGAGGGAGAGATGTTTGCAGCTGAGAAAGATGAACACGTTTAATACCACAACTGAGCATTTGTATACACCTTGTATATATTTGGATATACCTTGAGTAACTTTTATGTCAGAAAAGAGCACCCCAAGGAATGAAACATGATAGTTTTAGTACAACGAACACTTACGGGACACCCATTCTGGCCAGGTGTGCACCCCAAAACGCGTCAGTGCCAGTCCCTGTGAATGGCAGGGCTTCCCAGCCTAGCCTTCTTTGGCAACTAAGTACTCTAGGATCCTGCTTTTATCAGCAGTGTCTCTTGTTCGGAGTACTAAGTGTGCTTTAAGTGGTTTCCGTTCCTAGTCCTACCTCTTGCAAACAACAGTGACTTGAGAATCAGAAAGACCTGGATCCAGTTTCCACCTTCGCCGTTTACCATCTTTGAGTGGTGAATCTCTCTTGACCTTTGTGTCCTCATCTGTAAAATGGGGTCCTAATTCTTCATAGAGAGGCTGTGAGGATGAAATGAACTGACACTCCTGAAGTAACCAACACAGGATCTGGCATGTGGTCAGCACTCCAACCAATGCCCATCCCCCCCAACAACACAAAAGCCAAGTGTGGTTTCTATTTATTCCTTACATCATCCAGGCCAGTTTCCCTTTCCTCCTCTTTTGCTCCAATTACACCCCATTGATTAGGTGCTCTAACAACATTAATATCATCATTAACTATGAGTTATCTAGGGTTAGTACTCTGCACCGCCATTTCATTTAATCTGGGAGGGAAAACATCTTAAAACTTAAAGAAGTGATACAACTTCCAGAGTTTCCTGAGACTACCCTTGTTTCTCACTGGAAACACTAAAGAGTAAAAATCAAGCCTTGAAATCTACACAACCTCAGTTTTCATCGTTAAAGATGCTAAATTCATTTCCTTCTTTTCTGTCTTATTTTTTAAAAAATCTGGGGCAGGAAATTTTGCAAAGAAAAAGACAAGGTTGAAATTGATAGAAAACAATTTTAATTAAATACAGGGAACAGTAGTAGTAAATATAAAACACAAAATCCAATATACAGGGAGGGGAGAACCCTCGAGAGCTGAAAGGGCTGAAGGGCTCTCCACTGACACCACCAATTCAAATCTGTACGTAACAGTTTCTCATGCACCTCGTCAGAAGCGGATGCCTAGCTCTTGGCCACAGAATCTCATAAACACAGGAACACACAACATGATTGAAACATGAACACACATTCAAATGTCCATCCCTCCACACACCCAGAGACGTACCCACCCTGATTTAGCTTTTAACCCAGTTCGCCTCCTGCTGTCCCTGAGGGCTGGAGAAGGAAAGCTTTAAGCCTAGCGTTTCACAAGGACGTTAAGGCTCCAGTGTGCACTGTCTTCTCCCTCTGGGTTTACAGCAGGTGGGATTAAGGCCCATTGACTTCCTGGAGTGGACTCAAAATGGGCAATCAGGGGACTGATTTCCCCCTCCATTGTCCACCTATCAGGTTCAGACCTTCCCAACCGTAGAAACTTGGTTGCTGTTTTAAGGGTGTTTCATACTTCAGGTCAGTGGAAATCAAAAGGAAATGCTGAAAAAGATGCAACAATGAAGACAAGGTTAAACTTTGGGCCCTGGCAGCTATGGGATATCTAGGTTTACCTGAGGGGTGAGGGAGAAATGGTTTCTTTACCATTCTTTACCATAGGTCATACTGTGTCACGTCTTCTCCTCCCCATGCCCCCCAGCCATGCATATTGCCGGATACATAAGCCACTTCACCTCTCTGAATCTTACTTTTCTTATCTATGAAATGGGACTAATACTCCTAGCCTTACAGGTTGGCTTGAGGAATAAAGAAAATAAAGCGCGCTGCAGTCCCTCTTGTTCTGTGGTGTGAACGAGTTTGGCTGCAAAAGGAAATTGGACCTGGTCTGATTTTAAAACTCAAGTTGAAATGCTTTTCATTGTTAATTGAAAGCTTCAAGGGCTAACCATTTTGCTATAAAATTCCCTGGGCTGGGGAAAAAACAAAGCAGAACAAAATAAAACAGAAAGTAAGCAAATAGAAAGAGGCTTATTCTACTGTGAAAAGCAATGGGGCAGTTAAGAGAATATTCCATCCTTACCTCAAGGACTTCGATGTCTGAATTGACCAATGAGATTTTGTGTGGGTTGGGCAGAGGAAATCCTTGCTGCAATTTTGCTAAAATAGAAAACAAGATGTAAAATCATTGGGCACAAACACAGACGTTTTGGCAAGCTTTTTTTTTTTTTTTTTTTTTTTTTAAGATATGTCTTTATTGATTTCAAAGAGAGGAAGGGAGAGGGAGAGAGAGATAGAAACATCAATGATGAGAGATCATTGATCAGCTGCTCTCTACTGGGAATCGAGCCCGCAACCTGGGCATGTGCCCTCACCAGGAATCGGACCGTGATCTCCTGGATCCTAGGTAGATGCAACAGCTGAGCCACACTGGCCAGGCTTGGCAAACTTTTTAGTAAGAGACTAGCAAGCAGATATTTAACAATTTGTCTTTTATTCTCTCTGGTTCTCTGTTTTCGTTTTCTCTCATATGTCCCTAGCATTTCCCCAGAAGAATGGTTAATTAATCCATGCTTAATAGAAATGCACCTGCAATTATGTGCATTTGGATGGCAGAAAAATGTTGGCACCTTGTCCAATTTTGTTGTTGTTAATCCTCACCTGAGAATATTTTTTCCATTGATTTTTTAGAGAGAATGGAAGGGAAGGAGGGAGGGAGGGGGGAGAGAGAGGGGGGGGGAACATTGATGTGAGAGAGACACATCGATCAGCTGCCTCCTGCACACGCCCAGACCGGGGCCAGGGATTGAACCTGCAGCCCAGGTACATGCCCTTGACTGGGAATCAAACCTGCAACCTTTCAGTACACAGGCTGCTGCTCCAACCACTGCGCCACACTGGCTATGGCTGTCCAATTTTTATTTTGAAAATACCTTACTTGTTGGGTCCTGAGAACATTCTTGTCTCTAGTAAAAGCATATTTTAATTAAGCCAAACTTAGGCTGCTGCTGTGTGTTTGCAACTGTTGTTTGTTAAGACTGTGTCCACCCAGGTGGTGGTCTTGGCTTCAGGACCACAGCCCCAGCCCTTGGGGGAATAATGCCATTTCTGGCTGAAGGAGGCTCTTCGCTGCGTAAGGAGAATGGTTCAATCTCCAGAACTCAACCAGAGGCAGCCTTTCTTGCTGCGTCTTAGGTAGAGTTGCTAACAAGGCTTGGACCTGGAATAACTAATTTCGTAACTGTACCGTTGATGGTACAAACTTTTGCAAATCCTAGCGCTGGCCTGGATTCCTAATAACACTCTAGAAGTACAAGCTTCAGGGTGGAAAGTCCCAAACAGTCTCCACCATTCAGCCAGTGTCAGGTCACATTGTTTCCCAGTAACCTCTTACCATTGGCCAGTGGGAGGACGCCAAAGTGGAGGATGGCGGACAGAATATTTTCAAACCTCAGGACCTAAAATGAAAGCGGAAACTAAATCAGTTGCCAAATCAAGGCATTTTGAAAGTCCCATGCCTGGTTTGGACCTGCACTTTCCCAGACCTCAGCGGATAGAGAGCTATAGTTAGACTCTCCCCATGGAGATATCTATTCCAGCTCCCAGACAGCAAAAGCTGTTTTGTGGGAAGCCATATTACAGAGTTCCCTGATACTTTTCCTGCTTGAGGATGAACATTTCTGTTCCCCTGTACCCTGGATCATGGTGACAACAAATGCAGAGGGACCACATGGTGGCAGCAAACATGGCAACTTAGATATCTACCAAGTAAGACAATCTAGAACAACTAATATATAGGGTGTCCCCCAAAAATGTATACACACACTTGGAATAATTATAAAAGCAGTGTTTGTTAAATAAAATACACTTCATTTTCAAAACGGAGCCATCAGCTGTTAAAGTGTGTATACTTTTTTTGGGACACCCTGTATGTCCCAATTAGTAGTCTTTCCTTAATTTACTGGGAAGCCCAGCCACAGCAGTGCCCTCTTATTATGTCATGCTCCACAGTTAATAGCATCACCAGAATGCCCAACTTATCTTTAATAAATCATGATAGTTGTACAATCTTAGCAAAGTGGTTTCTGGGAAGATTCAGCTATTAAAAATAAACCAACTGATGACCATGAATTCATTCAATGAATATCTTTTTGAGCATCCTATAGGTTTAGCAATAATGAGGACCTCTGCAGCTTAGCAAGGGGGGCCCTGAAGCAGACTTCCTAGGCTTACCTCCCGTTTTTACCACAGGAGCTATGCCTCAAGCTCCTCAATTGTAAAGTGAAGATAACAGTACTAATCTCACAGGATGCTGCCAGGATTACACAAGTTAACATTATGCCCAGTATATACCATTTCCATTTTTTCAGAAATGTCATTGTTAGTACACTCTGTTGTTGATACTAAGCAGTTTGTGGGTCTTCCTGGAAGACTTGGACTCATTTTGACCACTCTGGGCTCAGGAAATATTATTTATGAGATAGTCAGCTATGCATTTACTGACTATAGTCTGTCATCTAGCAAATGGCTATACACAGTGGTGCTAATCCACAGTGACCCTACTTGAGAACCACTGCTCTAGCATATAAGAGCCATGAGGGTTGGACGCCAATTAGTGAGATGTGGCTGATCTTCCTGAAGCTTGGAGGTGGGGCGAGGGGGTTTCAAGTTGCATGTTGGGATGTACTCTTCTAATCAGGAGATAACCAGGCTGCCCTCCCCTAAAAGGTAATCTTTCTAGTTTTAGAAGATGGCTAGAAAGCCTTTGAGGAGCAAACTTGACCAGGGCCTAATAACTGACATAGAGCCTCATCCTTGGTAGCCTGGATCTTCGATTTAACTGTAGAGGATCATTTTATACAAAAATTGAAATCGCCCTGAAAATGCCTTTTTCCTCAACATTGCACAATGTCTTAACAGTCTTTTGAGTTCTTTTTAAAGTCTTTTTGGACAGATAAGAGTGAACTGGAGAGTTCCTCTAAGTTAACGCGTTTGGTGAATGAGTAGCTACATGAATAATTTTAAAGTTAAAACCTACACTAGTGGGAAAACCAAGTACCCCTCAGAGGTGTAGGAAACAATCACCCAGCTACTGTATAGGGTTCTCATGTTCCCTGGCCAGGGAACTCTGAGACCGATCCCTACCTCAATGTTGCCGCGATTGGACTCTGGCAAAGAGAGACGGAACCTGGAAACAAAACAAAACAACAGAAAGAAACAGGAAAAGGTTAAAGGAGAAGATTTTAAAACAACCATTTCCATAGAAATAAACAAAAGGCGTAGGGGATTTTTTAAAGCTCAATAAGTTGCTATTTTAATAAAACACCCAATCTCGTAAGGACATAACATTCTATTACCTCTTTTTTTTTTTTTTTAACCTCACCTGAGGATATTTTTTCCATTGCTTTTCCAGAGAGAGTAGAAGTAGGGGGGAGAGAGAGGGAGATGGGGGCAGTGGAGAGAGACACATTAATTGTTTGCCTCCCACACTTGTCCTGACCAGGACTGGGGACCAAGCCTGCAACCGAGGTATGTGCCTTTGGCCGGAATCGAACCCAGGACCCTTCAGTCCACGGGCCAATGCTCTTACCACTGAGCAAAACCAACTAGGGCTCTATTACATCTTTACCCCTATATTTGCTTCTTAAGAAGCAGAGCAGGAATAGCAGAAGGCTTGGGTTCCCCAAGGGCACTCGCTCTGCGGGACTTACTGTTGGCAACTTGGAATTCAGAGCAATGTTAAGAAATAGTTTTCAGTCTACAGCCATACCCCCTCTGTGCCCAATCTCGTCTGATCTCTGCAGCTGAGCAGGGTTAGGCCTGGGTAGTACTCAGATGGGGGTACAGTTTCAAGTCTTCTTGCTCTGAACTCAACCTCACAACTTCTCTGGTCTAGGCTGGTTCCTTATTAATAAACATGATGACAATGGTAGTGATAGCAATGACACTATACAATATGTCCTGGTTTAGGATATTTGTAAGGATTTCAAAATTTAATCTTCACAATAACCCTGTGATAGATGCAATTATTGTTGCCCCTTTTGCAGACAAGGAAATGGATGATCACAGAAATTAAATTACCCAAGTTTCAGAGTTAGCAACTGATGGATCCGTCTGACCAATCTCACTGTACTTGACTCTAGACTCTCTCAGAAGACTGAATCACCTATATCACTTTTTATCTGCTCAATCATAACACACAGGGGAGACGTTAGCTACGATAGCTGTCTGTCATCAGGCAGTGCAGTGTAATTGTAAAGGCACTGCTGGGGAAATGTGAGAGGGTGCCTCCCCCGGCCACACTGCCTCTCATCATGGACAAGGCAGGCCAGGTTAGAAGCCCGGCCTGCATGAAGGTGCCACACACTTGTGAATTTTCTTTTTTTTCTTTCATCACATGTGCCACACACTTGTGAATTTTCTTTTTTTTCTTTCATCACAACTCTAAGCCACGATTGGACATTTCGGGACCACCTGCTGTATGAGTGAGCCTGTCTGGGGTTTCCCATTAACCTACTATCCTTCCTTCCTTCCCAAGGCCATCTTCTGTCTCTCTCTCTGTTCTCTAGGCACAGTCACAGGGTTAGTTTACTGAAGGACTCCTCTCACCAACTGCAGAGAAAAAGGCAGAAGAGCAAACTCTCCCTCCTCTGGTTCTGAAAAACACGCAAGCACAGCTCAGACCACTAGGTGGCGACTGAGGTCAGTCCTTTGACCTTTCATTCTCTACAGGCCCTTAACCTGCTACTTAAAGCCTTGACACTAGGAACTAGTTTTTATTAAAGAACCACAGAGTCCTTGGGGAAAACTGGAGCTCAAATAGCCCTACCTTGCAGACATATAGCCTATTTAAAAAGTTTTGGAGAAGGTTTATTGTCCTGATTGAAAACCAGAGCTAAAGTGCAAACTCTTAAGCATGGCAAAAGGCCCTTTATGATCTGGGCCAATACAGCAAATATGACACAGTGAAGGTCAAGTGGAACAAACACAGGCACTCACAATGCCATTCCTCCAACCCTGTAGCTGCGGCAGACGTTGAAAATCAGTTCCACACTCAATACCCTCTGTGTTTTGTAAAGATCCCTCTGGTTGCAGTGTGGAGGAAAGACTAGCAGGCTGAGAGGTTTCCAGGAGCTCATTCTATGCTCAGTAATTTGCTATGCGATGTGCAGAATTTTATTTATGTGAGGGATGGAAAGAAGCTGCATGTGCAAGAAGCAATTAGAGAGCAATGCTAAGCAGTGTGTATTCAGGTGCTCTTTTGTGAGTTTACACACCACACTGACTTGCTGCAGGAATTCTGAGAAGATGTGAAAAGGTAAGAAAGCCAGTGTGAGTAGTGTGTGTGTGTGTGTGTGTGTGTGTGTGTGTGTGTGTGTATGTGAGAGAGAGAGAGAAAGAGAGAGAGAGGGGTGTGGGAGGAAAATAAACTGCCCTTTGAGAGAAACACTCTGTACACTCCCATGTCCCAGAGCATCCAGTACTGTAATTGCCTGTTAATCAGTGTGTTTCTCTCACCAGGTCATGGATCTGGAAGGTGGAAACCACTGTCCTCTCTACTCTCTGTATCAAGAACAGTGCAGAGCACATAACAGGTGCTTAATAAATTCTCATTGAGTGGACATATGGATACACACGAGTAGATAAAGGAGATGGGTGGGGGAGTGTTTATTGGAATTGAGGTCACTTTGAGGGTGAGCCAGTGTGGGTTTCATTCCACCACCAGAATGCTCATTTTAGGGAGCTGTGGGAAGCAAGGCTGGCTGGCTTGAAAGGTAGAACCAGTCATTGAAGAGTTTGAAACCCCCAGGCTGTGGATTAAGTCCAACCATGTTGGGTTTTGAGGGGAGGAATGTGTTGGGCCATTCCAGTAATTA
This sequence comes from Miniopterus schreibersii, assembly GCF_964146895.1. Taxonomy (NCBI): domain Eukaryota; kingdom Metazoa; phylum Chordata; class Mammalia; order Chiroptera; family Miniopteridae; genus Miniopterus; species Miniopterus schreibersii. The sequence continues at coordinate 177,395,408 of NC_138102.1, forward strand.
AGGAGCCTCTCAATGAAGACAAGTGCCCCAGTGTTTTAACTTCATTGACATCTGCAATCTGGGAATTCCTCCAAAGAGTCAGGGAGGAAGTCATTTGGGGTTCCCACCTCCGACGGGCCCCCCTGCAGTGGCATTCCTCTGTCCTGGCTTCAACAGCAGCTCAGAGAAAGATGGAGATGGAGGTCTACCTAGGCGCCATGTCTGAGCTCTGCTGACCTGTCCAGTGCACGGTTCCAACAGAAACTGAATCCACTCTTCCCGGACCTGTTTTCCATTCCGGGTTGCTCTCCAGATGGCTCACCTGGGGAAATGTTTATCCGCCCAGGCTGTGAGGAGTGGAATTAGGTGGTGATTCAATCTGTTCATAGTCAGCTATATTTGCATTTTCTGCCAGTGTTGCATGGGAGGGGTTGTAGGGCATGTATGTGTGTAGATGGTAGTGGGGTGGGGTGCAGTTTGGGAGCACCCAAAATCTTAATCATAGCAATGTCAAAAAAATTATCTAAAGTTCTAAATGGTTCAACAATAGTGTACATTTGATTGCTTCAAGCTTTGCTTGCGATTAAGCAAAGAGGGTTAGAATTACATCACCTGGATGAGAAACAAATACGGGAAAGTGTCCTTTAATTTGACTTCTGAAATAATCTCAAAATGTCTACTATGTGGGCCAACCTGTGCTGGGGTTACCTCCGAACAGAACTGTGTCTGGAACAAAATTCTCCATTGTAGATAGAGCAGTAAAAATCTGGTGTATGACCCTGAGTGCTAATTCTTCAGCTTGTAAGACTACCCTGGCTTGTCATGTCTCTTGGAACCAACTTCCCCCTCTTACTTGCTCAGACTTTGATCCTAGAATGGGGAAAGAATGAAACACCACTGCTAGGAGGAACGTCTCTCTTGAGCACTGACTATGTGCTGAGTGTTGTACTTTTCACATTAGCCCATCTAGCCATGTAGCTGCTCTGTGGAGAGGTGCTCTGCTTTGCTGGAGAGGAAACTGATACTTAGAGAGGCTCAGGGTCCCACATCTCCCAGTGGCCGAGGCAGAGTTCAAATTCACACATGCCTGACCCCAGAGCCTGTGCTTCGCTAGACATACCCAAAAGCCAGGTTTATTATTTATGCTCCCAGCTTTGGCTTTCTTCATCCTTCCTTTACTCAGCTCCTTAATGCCACGAGAAGGGCCGTGTCGAATGCCAGTGTCTTCCCATCTGTCAACACTTATCATTGAGAAAGGTCATGCTGCCTGTTTCAGTTCAGTGGGACTCCATGCTCAGAGGTTTCTGCTCCTAGGCAAGGGCATTTATTTCCTAAGTCTTAGGTGTAAATCTAATTTTCTAAGTCTCAGGTTTTCACTGCATCAAAGGTACCATAATCCAGTAAGTAAACATTCAAGGATTTGAAAACAGACTCTCCCAGGTTCAAGTTCTGGCTCTGCTACTCTAGTAGCTCTGTGACTTGGGTAAGTCATATAACCTCCAGAAACTGAAATGTGGGGATACTAGTACCTACCTCCAGGGCTATTCACTCAATCTATAGACATTTATTGAGCACTGTGCCAGGTCCTGAAGATTACAGGGTTGTGAGGTTTAAATGAAAAAATTTATGTGCAGTGCTTGGCCTGGGACCAGCAGACAGTAAAGGCTCAATAACAGAGAGTAGTCATAAGTATAGAACAAAAGATGAGTTCTCTAAGCACTACCCCTGGGTGAGAGATGGGCGTGAGGTGTTTTCTGAATAGCAGAACTCTTGTAATGATCTTGTATGACTGAGCACCACTTTCCCCTGACTGCGGCCAGCCCCAAATTTTAAATAATAGACACAGCCAACATTTCTTGAACATATAACACGCACTTCACACGTATTAATACATGTATTCCTCACAACAACCCATGAAATAGGTTTTATTTCAGCCCTATTTTATAGAGGAGGAAATGGAGGCCCAGAGAGGTTAAGAAACTTGCCTGAGACTCCACAGCTGATGAGTCTGGGCTGGGATCTGAATCACCTAGTCAGATGGCAAAGCCTGTGACCTCACTACCTCTCTAACCTCCTCACTCTGGATGTGCCTCTGATTTCCACAGATCACAACTACGTATCCTATACTGAGCAGCTCCAGAAAGGGGCTCCTCCGGGTAGGGGATGATTAGAAAGGTGAGGTGTTCTGGAGAGCTGTATTTGGAGACACTGTGCTCCCCGGTTCTTCTCAGGGAAGTTTCACTGATCCCCACCCGCTTCCCACCCCTTCCTGCTGTGTCTCTCTGACATCACTGAAGATGAAACCAGCCCATCCTGAAAAGCAGTGCTTGCCTGGGAAGCCCAGGAGTGGAGACACTGGCTGGGGTGGCCTGTGTGGGTGGCGGGGCTACCACTCTCACTGCCAAAGGCTAAGGCTGCCCTTTCAGCACCGCCTCCGCTCCTTTGCAAAGTCTGGCCTCTCACTTTGGCTGCCTGAAGCCAGAGTGAAGCCTGGCTGATCTGCCTTGGCCTTAGTCCATTTACTGCCTGAGGTTTGCTATAGCACCCCCCGCAGGAGCCACCTCAGACTCAATGCAGGCAACCTGTGCAGTTAGGACAGGGCTTCTGCTCAGAAGGGCCCCGCTTGGTAGAATGCCCCGCTATCTCCATCTTGAAATTCTACGTAATTTTTGAACAAGGGGTCTGCATTTTAATTTTGCACTGGGTCTTGCAAATTATGTAGCAGTGAGGAATTGGTAGCAGCTGAGCTAGGCCGTAAGAGAAAGGATTTACACATTTCTTTGGATGATGCGAATGCAGCAGGTTACAACCAGTTTTTCCAATTACTCCATAAATAAAAACGCCTGCTGAGCACGCAGTCTCCTAGCAGCAGGAACGCTGGAGATTAGGGTCAGCCTGATTTAAGCAGAGAAGCAAACCTGGTCTCTCTGCTCCCTGAGGTCTTTCCTACCTGCCTGCCACAAGCCTGTAGCCCCATCCATATCAAATCCTTCTCTCGGATCCTGACAGTAAACCAGACTGCTGCTCGAGAGCAAATGCTGTCTCCACCTGCTTAGGAGCTTGTGAGCAGCCCTGCCCCGTTCTCCCCATCACTCCAGACTTCCAGCCTCCCTACCAGCCCTCTCCTCTCGGTCTTCAAACAGATGGAGGTCTCCCCTGTCCTTACAGTCCTGCTTCTCAGGCAAACCACGTTCTGAATGCTCTCCTTTCTCTTGTGGCCTAGTTCAGCTGCTGCCAACTCCTTACCTTTAGTCCCTTCCCTCCTTGTCTCCTGCTCTCGGGCTCAACCATTAAAACTGCCATCCCAGAGGCCACCCACCAAAGGTCAGAGTTTCATGAGCCTTGGTCTCCTGGAAATAGGGCTACATTATTACTTTTGGGGGCCTGAGGTATTTCTGCCTTTGGGAACCTTTCCTCCATAAAAAATGTTATAAATTATATATTAAGACCATGTTGGTATAAAGACAAGTATAATCCATGCTGGATTGTATTCATTTTTTTAATTCTTATTTTAAAATATATTAAAACATTTTCATGGATCCCTGAAGTATTGTGGGCTCTAGACACTGTGCCTATTGAGTCTAATGGAGAAATAAGTCCTGTTTTGAAGGGCTCAGAAAAGTTCAGTAAACCTTGAAATCATTTGTCTCTGGGAAACCATGCTACCTTCAACTTTTTTTTGTTTTTTGTTGTTGTTCCTTTTATTGGGAAAATGTACAGTTGACTCTTAAACAACACAGATTTGAACTGTGTGGGTCTACTTATATGCAGATTTTTCCCAAAACTACTGCCGGTCCTCTGTTTCCATGGATTTCACATCCATGGGTTCAACCAACCAGTAGTCACATAGTATTTTTGACCAGCAGTTGGGAATCCGCAGATGCAGAGGGCCGACTGTATGTATCGCTCTACATCATTTCATATAAGGGACTTCAGCATCCTTGGTGTTCGGAATCTATGGGGCATCCTGGAACCAATACCCCTCAGATACCAAGGGCCAACTCTAGTTAAGCTTTTTTGGGGGGTCAAAAGTTGTAGCAAATTTTTGACTGCATGGGGGAGGGGTGTCGGCACCTTAACACCTGAGTTGTTCAAGGGTCAGCTTTGTAGTTCTAAAAAACATTTAAGGAAAAGTGCACCTGTTGTAATCTACTCTCTGAACATAGCTCTTCCTTTGCTGTTCACTTCCCTGTCCAGGTAGAAAGCTGTTTTACAGGGCTGACTGTTGTGTTCATGTGGTTCTGTATTTTTCTTGTTCCATTTAGTATTATTTTATTGCAAACATCTTGCATGTTTCTATAATAGTCCTTCCCGATGGCCATCAGGTTGCCTGACGGTGACTGACTGACTGTCCCCCGCTGCTGGCTTCCTAGTCTTTTTGGACTCCGCTTTCTTTGTTTTAGTCTTTGTATCTTCCTTTCACAGCGTTAACCTGGGCCATGTTACCATTCTATACTCCCCTCCCCTCACCCAGGTAATCTGACTCATAGCTTCAACTACAGGCTTCAAAGTGCTGAGGAAAATGGGCCATTTTCCCAAGTGGCCCTTAACGTTCAGTGGTCTGTGTCTGTGACCTGCTCGACCCCTTTCACACTGCATGGCCTGCCTCTGAGAGCCAGCTGGCCGTGCGGCACAGGCTTGTTAAACCCTACCTCACATTAATGGGATCCGAGTGTCAGAGCCTGAAGGTATCTCGGGAATGAGTCAGTCCAACTTCATTATTTCTTGGATAAAGAAATGGAGACTCAGCCGTTAATAGACTTGATCATGGTTATGGAACCAGTGAACAGGGATTTGGAACTTCATTCCTTGACCTCCAAGATTCATGCTCTTTCCTCAATGGCATGCCTTCTGAATTTGTTAAAGAGGAATTTTAGTTTAATATGGCTGTTCCATTAGAATGTACATTAATATTAAAGAATTCTAATGATTTCGTTGCCCGTTTTAGTTTAGCGTTATGTAATAGGAAGGAAAAGAGAAAAACATCGCGATGCATTTTTAAGTCCCTGCTTTGAAATGATCTGGACTATTGCAGGAGAGGTGCTCATGTGACTCGTGCTCTGTCCAGTGGGCACTACACTTGCTCACTTTGTCTCTACGGCCTGTCGACTCACTTGCAATGAAGGTTCCCAACAGTCAAATCAATTGGTCTTACCTGTTCAGAGACAAGGAGCAGACCAGCCTTTGTCCCAAGATAACCAAGCCAACACTGGTACTGGCGACCTGCAGACGACAAAAACATTGGTTACCAGGAGGAGAGGATCCCTCTGGCCACAGACTGGTCATAAGTATCAGTCCCTATAGTGGAAACATCATAAGTTCCACTTTCCCGCTCACTCTGAGAGATATTAGAAATAATTCTAAAAGGTACTGTCTTTCAGGTAAGAAAACTAACTCTAAAGACTTTCTGTTTGAAGATCTCCTTTGAACTAATTTTCTCCCTTTTCCTAATCTCTCTTCTGTGTGTGTGGTATCTGGCTTCGGTTCATTGTATTAGTCCCTTTTTATGGAATTGCATTTGGCCTTTGTCTGCTCAAATAAACTTGAATTCCTCCTTGATTGTTTCAAGAAAAAAGAAGTTTGGCTGTCAATGTAACTGAAGCAGAGGGAAGGGCGCACAGGGAGTGGAGAAGGGTGCAGGGCTATCTTACAATGTAGGGCTGTTGAGCACTGGCCTCCCACCTCTCCCCAGCACCCCTCTCAATCCTGTCTCCACTCCTCACTGCTGTATTGCTTCCCAGCCCTCCAAGCACTTGGTAGACGGCTGCTGGCCAGGGGTCTGCTACAGGAACAGGATTGGTATCTGCCGGCTGCCCTTCTGTCCCTGCAGACTTACAAAGTCCATGGAAACGATGGTTTCGGTAGTTGAGTTCTCAGGCTGGGTGAGTATCATGATGGAGGCAGGAATGTCCAGGGTGAAGTTCCCTGGTAGTAAATTGATCACGGGAGGCTCCGTGGCCATGATGCGAACCATGAAGGGCTGGGATAAGATGTAGGTCTCTGCAATCTGCCCGTGTTCAGGAAATAAAAACACCGACATCGGGAGTTGTGAGTTGATGTGGGAAAGTCACAAATATGGAGTGATTAAATCTTACGTTATGCACTAAGAACAGGAAAACAAACTCTTTAATAATAACAACAGTAACATGCAAAGACCAAATAATAATGGTTGAGTTTATCAAACACACACCGTGTGCTAGGTACCATGTCAGGGCTGCCTGTATTATCTCATTTAATCTTCACAAAAATCCCTGTGAGGCAGCTTCTCCCCATTTCACAAATGAAGAAAGTATGTCTCGGAGAGGTTATTTTCTCAAGGTTCCGGGTGAGTAAGTTGTAGGATTGGGGTTCAGATCTAGGTCGGTGTAATTCAAGATCCTTGCTCTAAAACCAGGATGCTCTAAAAACAGCATGTCTCCCTTTGTCCTCAGGGGCAAACCTGAGCTCTCAGTACACTGTGTCCAGCACTCAGGTGCTCTGAGGCATGACATTAATAGTTGCTTTGCTGAAGTCACAAGCGTAGGCACTAGTCCTTCATTTTCCATTTAAGCTAATATCTCAAGTGTGGTAGATCCTTGTGGATGGAACAGATGATTTATTTTGTGAACTTAAAATGCCTTTAATAGTAACTGGTTCAGTAACTATTTGTAGATATTTGATCAAAAGAAAGAAAAATCCCTTAAGAGTGCGAAGATGGAGTCAGGCTTGTGCCAAAAAGGGATATAAAGAACCCACAAGTGCTCCAGAAGTAATTTCAGTGAAGCCAAATACACTGCCAAGGAGCCAAATCCTGACCACTTACCCGGGAGAGCACATTGCCGATGCCTTGAGAGTTTTGAACCAAATGGCTGGAAATCTGGAAAATTAAGAACCATTGTGTCACTGTGAAGTTTTTACCCTGGGCCATCTTTTCAGGGAAAATATAGCATTCCCTATAATTTTCATGAATTATGAAGCTGTTGCACCAAAAAAGCTGTTTCAAGGCAACATATCATTTTGTAGATCAACCACATGAAATCTGAGGCCCAGAGAGGTAAAGGGACTTGCACACAGGGAGTCACCCAGGAGTGACATTCCTTCTGAGTAAGTGACTTTTAATCTTGGGAACACTGTGTATATCACATATGTGTGATCCACATGTAAATATTCTATGGTGGTTAACAATACGTTTGTGCCACTGTTCTCATTTTCCGAGATTACAGGGCAAGAATGCTTAAGTGATTCATCTTCACAGACGGGTGTTTTTCAAGTCTTGAAGCTAAAAGTGTCTAATTTTCAGCACCCTATGGTAGCTGGTGTTGCCAACTTAGCTTTTTCAATATAAGGTTTATAACTACTTGTATAATTAAGACCTACAGAATGAAAAGATTCAAAAGGGATGCTCAGTAAAAGTTGTTGGCTGACTGGCTGGAAAGAGAGTTCTCATTTTATGTAAAAGAGAGGGGCATGGCGAAGAGAATCAATGAGTATCTGTGTTGTCACTGGTCATTGCAGATAAATCAGTGGCAACTGCTAATAGGAGAAAACTTTATATTAGCATAACATAAGGAATAATAATAATGATGATGACCAACAACACTCAGAGAGCACTTACTCTGAGCTGGGCACTGGTCTAAATGCTTTACGTATATTTAACCTTCCTTAATGTCCATATCAACCCTATGGGAATAGAATTATTATTATTCCTATTTTCCAAATGAGGGAATTCTGGCACAGAGAAATTAAATCAACTGAAATTGCCCAAAATCACAGGGAATAAGTGATGGAGGTGGTCCTGTCATTATTTAAGAGTGATCTAGAACAGTGACTCGGAATCATAAAAAAGTGAAATGAGAGGAACTGGAAACCCAACAAGTTTCCAACTAATAACATTCATTCCACAACTCCTTCATTTACTGTCTTGATAGGAGTGATAGTCTACAAAGCTCAGGAATAGAAATTATGGCATTAAAAAACCCATAATGGGACACTTATGATAAGACTAAATGTTGGTGCCAATTGTCATCACCTGTTAACTTTCCTCACCTCTTTTGTGGAGAGAGTGACGTTGAAAGCCCCAGCAGAAAAATGAGCGAAAGATGCAGATTTAAAGAAATACTCGGAGATTCCAATGTAGAGCATGGAGTTGCTGCGTTCTGGGAGCACAAAAGGCACCGGGGAGAAGGGGGGGTCAGTGAGGTTTTCCAGCGGATAGAATACGCCCTGTGGGAAAAGAGAGACCAGTGTGTCAAGAGAAGGCTCAAATGTGCAAGACTAAAGAAGGTGGACCCTCTCAGGTCAGAATAAGGAAAATTCCGGAAACTCATTAGGGACGGGAAAAACTGTAAGGCCTTCTGACTCTTTGACTAATGACTATGTTTCAAAGCTCTGAGGTCTTACACGTACATCTAGGCATGCCTGTCCACCCTAGGGTGGTAACCTAGTGAGAAGTCCTTGTTGCTCCTTTGCTCCAAGAAAGAAAGGCAGGCATATTTAGCTGGCGGTGGCAGCTCTGAATAGTTCCTGAGGTGCCAGGTAGAGATGTCAAACCCTTGACTTTCAAAATCCGTGACTGCTGAGCCTCTGGGTTGTCACAGAAAGACTCAGGAGGCCCCAGAACTCTGAATGGTTTAAAGCATTTTTTTTTAAGCACTTAACAAACATTTATTGAGTTGAACTGAGTTGAACACGGCACCTGAACTGCACCTGCATCGTGTGTTCATGACTGCATCATGGATGTCAGAGGCATTGGAGAAAGCCCACAGCATTTCTAATGCTGCCCTCATTAACTATTGGTCGTTATTAGAAAATGGTGTCTTGTGTAAGATTTAACTAATTTGAATGACTCTGAGTGATTGAAATATAAGCCTATATGCATTTTAAAAAAACAATGACATTAACTTTGGGGCAAAAGTAAACATAAGGGCAGTTGATCACTTTTCCAGAATCAGCAAACACCATTTTCATGTGCTAATGGCCCCAACAGAGGTCAGTAGCCCGCAGTTAAACGGACTAATCTGAGAGGAATATGTACACTTACTGATAAGGTAAGTTCTCATAAATGCAGACTACTCTACTTGCTGCCTCCTAGCTCAAACCTACTCCCAGGGGCAAAGGCATCATGAGACTCTTCTTGAAGAAGACAGACATGTCTTGTGCAATCCAAACAATCATTTCCCAGTCAAGGAAATGTTTAAGAGTCTTCTGAAAGAGAATACACAGCAGGGAATGCTTGGAAGGAAATTAAATTATTTGAAGAGCATATAGGTATATTTCCCTATGTACATAATATCTGTTTCCCAAATAGAGTCAACCCTCTGTATCCATAGGTTCTGCTTCAACCAACAGCAATAAAAAATATTTGAAAAAAAAAGTTATGTGGTTGCTGAAGGGCACTATGTAGTTGGGCCTATGATGGTTGTGTCTGTACTGAGTATGTATATATTTTTAAAACAACTATCTACATAGCACTTGTATTAGGTTTTATAAGTACTCTAGAGATGATTTAAAATATACAGAAGGATGTGCACAGGTCAAACGTAAACACCATGCCATTTTACATAAGGGACTTGAGGACTGCAGATTTTGGTGGGGAGGTGTCTGTAACCGATCCCCGGAGGACACCAAGGGACGCCTGCACTGGCCGTCACTGGCCAGGACGACGACTCTGATGATGATGAAAAAGTTACCTTCAAATTCAGGTCAATGTAGTTCTCAGTAATTTCTGGAGGACTCATTAGGGAATAATCCAGCAGGGTATAGTTGTTGATCTTGGTTAAGACTAAATAACAAATAGAGCAAAAAGAAAATATACGTTCATGAAAGGCATAACGTATGATTAATGTATATCCAGAACAAATTTTAAATAATTTAATAATTTTAAATTCTCTGTTGTTTACAGTAATAATTACCCTATTTCATAAGCAATATATGTTCACTTTTCCCCCTTATTTATTTATTTATTTAAATTGCAGATGACATTTAATATTATATTAGTTTCAGGTCATGCTCACTTTTTAAAATCCAGGAAAAGTAGGTAAGTCAAGAGAAGAAAGTAAAAACCCTTTAAAATCATATTACCCTGAGAGAAACTTAAGTAAAATTTTGGTGTATACCCTTTTAATCTCTCCCTTCCTTTTTCCCTCCCTCCCCCCCCCCCTCTCTCACACACACACACACACACACACACACACGATGGATATATACTTCTTTCTTAAAAAGGAAGTTAGAGAAACAAAAGTCACTGGTCAATATTAAGCCATACATACTAGGTTGGTATAATGAGAGACTTTCAAGTTCTATGTTAAAGCCTCCTATGTAGTTAGAACTTAATTTTTTTACAGTGAACATGTATTACTGTAGTAATTAGAAATAATTTTTAAAAAGAAATATCAAGAGAAACAGACAGACAGACAGACGAACAGGAGTAAAATTCCCATAGTTGGAGGGGCCGAGGACATTGTCAGGCACAGTGCTACTGACTCGCGTCGCTTTTGAACGAGCGCTTTCAGAGCCAAGCAGAAGGGGAGGCAGGGGCCAGGGAACAGCGGGCGTGGCTTGCAGGAAGCGTGGCTCTCTGTCCGAGACAGGGTGCACCACAGTGGTGTGGTGCTCGGTTCGACCTGCCTGGGAGCTGCTTTGCCGACCACCACCATGTGCAGTGACATGAAGACTCCCTCCCTGGTCTGCAGGAAGGCACAGGAGCACCACAGCTTCCCTTCCTGCATGCCATGTTTGGTTTATTCCACAGATGGAGATGAGAAATGAGAAGAGATGAAGTGATTTGCCAGGGTGAGGGAGCAATACTGCCCTGTGTCACCATAGTTTTAACAACTGCTTTCAAATTCGCAATCGCAATGGCTCCATCACCACATAGTGATGGAAGCAGGACAGTGACCATTTTACAGGTGAGAAGAGTGAGGCTCCCAGAGGTAAAGAAACTTGCCCGAGGCAGCTAGGACAAGAGAACCCTTGGCCAGTTCTTTCTTCACTCCATCTTCTGTTTCTTCACCTCCCCAATCCCTTAATTTTCTTTCATCCCCCTGTATCCATTCATCAATCCATTTGTCCAGCTGCCCATCTCCTGTCATCCCTTCATCAATCCAATATTTATTAACTTAGTGTGGCTTTGGCACTGTGCCTGGTGCTGGGGTCACAGAGATGAGTCAGAGTCCCTGCCCTTATGGAACTCACAGTCTGGTGGAGGAAACAGACATGTAAACAGGAAATTAGAACAGAGTGTAGTAAAAGCCGATGTAAAGCTGAGCTCTTGATGGCCCCACCACAAACCTATTCTTATAGTCTCCCCCATTTGTATAAGTGGTAGTTCCATTCTTCCAATGTTGTAGTGGCTCAGGGTAAAAACCTGGGGATCATCCTTGACTCCCCTCATGACCCACATTCAACGTGTCAGCAAATAGCACTGTCTCTACCTGCAAGGTGCACCCAGGAAGTGACTGTGTCTTACCATCTTCACCCAGGCTCGTGTGGGTCACCGTTGTAGCCTCTTAGGTGGTCTCTCTGCTTCTACCTTTGCCTCCCTCCTTTCTATTGTTAATAGAAGTCAGAGCACTTTTCTTCAAATATAGGTGAGATCATGCAAGCCTTGCCTTCCCAGTGACCTACAGAGCCCCGGACATCTAACAACCTGCTGTCTCCTCCCTGCCCTCACCTCCTGCTTCTCCCCACCTCGCGCCCCCTGTTCCCCATATGGCCTCCTTCAGTACACCTGGCACATTCTGCTTTTGGATCTGTGAGCCTGCAGTTTCATCTACCTGAAATGTTCTTTACCCAGATCTAGGAGTGGCTCGCTCCCTATTTCATTCAGATCCTCACTCTGTGTTACTTTCTCAGTATCTAAAATGGAAATCTAAAATAGAAACCCCTGGCCACACTATCTAGAATGAAAACCACTCTCCAGCTCCTTACCTGCTTTATTTTTCTTCTTATCACTTATCACTAGGATGCCATAGGTTTTACTTATCTTGTTTGCTGTCTGTCTCCTCCCACTAGTCCTATTAGGGCAGGGATTTCTGTTTCCAAATGCTTACTGCTGTATTACAGCACCAAGAACAGCACCTGGTCTACACTAATGGTGAATGAATGGGTGGAGTGGAAAGAGACAGATACTTTCAAAGTATCATGTGAGTACAGAGGTAGCAGAACTTTGGGGTGCGGGCATCAGGTAAGATTTCTTGGAAGAGACTATGCCTGAGCTGAGCTTTAAAAGATAAAGAGGAGTGAACAGGGGTAGGGATGGCTGAGGGGTAGGGAGTGGAAGGGACTGCAGCCCTCACAGCTTAGCTCAGTGTTGGCAAAGAACTAGGCGTTCAGTAAATATCTATTAAATGAATAAATGGATGCAGAGGAGAGAAAGCTCTTCTAGGCAGAGAGGACAACATGAGCAATGGCCGGGGTGTGAGGGTAGGAGAAGCAGTTTGACTGCTGGAGCAGGGAAAGGTTCAAGGTGAAGCCAGAGCATGGTGGGTGGGTCTTGTAGTCCATTTATAGCGTTTGGACTTGATCCTGAAGGCAGCGAGGAGCCAATGAAGGGGTTAGAACCGGGGGATAATCTGTCCCCTATTAGCATTAATCATTCTGAAGAGGATGCATTTAGTGCCAGAGCTGGGATTAAAGCCTGTGATAGTTTTAATTCTCTGAACTGCAACTGGTCTCCTGAAGCCACTCTCTCCTGCAAGAAATTGGTTGCAGCAGCAAAGAGTAGGCCTCATACACAGGTAGTGTCCCTCCACACACCGTCCCCCAGCTCTGGTTTGCAGAATGGAAAGCACACTGAAGAGGCGGAGCTATACTGTGTGGAAAGCAAACCTGGAGAGCACCAAAGTGGAAAGGTGGGGAGAGAACCGCCCAGAAGAGACAGTTCAGAGACTCACCTTCCAGCATGCTGAGATTGGCATTCAGTGCTTCCACCTCACCTGTGATAATGGGACAGAGCTGGCCATAAAAGGAATTAAAAAAATGCAGGTTAGTGTATTATACTGGAAACCTCTATTAATGGGCCTAGACCCTGTAAACAAAGGCTAGGAGACATCCTCCCTTTGGCCATCAAGACTGTCTCTTAAGTTAGTTGATGCCTATGGGCCTCAAGTTACGTATGTATGGGTGGCATGTCACTGAATGCTGACTAAACTCCACAGCAACTGGACTACACCCAGAGAGGCCCATAAAAGAATGATCCCTTGCCTTTTCTTCCTGTGGCATGACAGGACATGTGCCCCAGTCCATGCAGTGCTGTCACACCCAAGGAACCTGCAGTGCCTTTCCCCTGCCCTGCCGTCTGTGCCATGCTGCCAGGAGCGGTCACACCTGGGGCCTTTACCTCCCCGCTGGGCTGGTTCGACAGCCCATTAGATCAGGTATCTGTTTCGATCAGAACCCCATTTGGAAATAGAAAATCAATCTTGAATCAGACTGAAGCACATCTGTAGGAAGGAGGAAGGGTACCAACAGTGATGGACCTGCTGTGTGCCAGGCCTGTGCTAAGTACTCAGTGTGGTGGTTACTAGCAGATGCTTGGGAGCTGGGCTGCCTGGGTTAAATCCCTTGGCAAGTTACCTGTACTCTCTGTCCTCAGTTTCCTCATCTGTAAAATGGGACTGATAATCGTATCTACCTCATCAGGTTATTAAGAGTAAGCATTCAGTATATGTTAGCTGTTGTTTTAACCCCCTTTCATCCTTGCTACAGCTCTGGGAGGTAAGCACTACTATTCCCTAATAATGGGAAAACTGAAGAAGAGGTTGAGTCACCAGGAGTCACATCTCTAGCATGGTCTGAGCATTCTTTTCATTTTCCAGTGGTTCAGAGGGTATCCGAGAGGCAAAGGATCTATGATTTCTAAGTCGTATATAAACTCCAGGCAAACTTAAATATTGGCTTCCTCTCAGAGGCCAAGAACCACGCCTCATTTTGAACATAGGAATGATCAAGCGTGAGGTCCTGGAAGGTGGGAGCACTATCTCCCAGTCACTCTTTAATATGCACATTCCTGGGCCCCCAGCACCTGTCAGGTGAGATGGAGAAAGACCATGGAGCCTCAGAGTCCCCTGACCAGCCGGCAACCTCACTGGACAGGCTGCTTAGTGCTCCTGTGTCGATTTCCTCGCTGACACTTGTTAAGCACCTGCTGCCTGCCAGACACTGAGCTGAGCACAGGGAGAGGGAGGTAGCCAGGCACCATCCTTACCCCTCTTTTCCAGAAAGGGGTCTCCCTTCTTTTCCAGTCCTCCCCATCCCTCTCCTTGTCTCCCACAAAGTACAGGTCAAGGGGTCAGGGAAGGTATGGTCAAGATTGGAGAGAGGGCACACGGCCAGCTCTGTCTTTCCCCTTCCCCAAACAATGCCTTCTGGAGTCCAGATGCTTGTAGCTTCAGAAGCCCCTGTTTCTATTGGCTGGAAATGTCCTGTCTTCTTTCCATTCCTTACCTATCCAAATCCTACCTACACTTCAAGGCCCAGTTCAAGTCCTGCATCCTCTGAAACTGTCTCTCAGGATACTTCCAGGCTCTATTTATTTAATTTCCCCATTCTGCTGAACCCCTTCAATTCAATCTAATGGTCATATAAGTATGTACATATTCAGTGAATGTTTCAAAGCTTGAGTTTAGTTCTTCTAAAAAGATGGTAAGTTTACTTCTTTTCACATCCCCAGCAGGCGCTAGCCTGGTGCTGGGCATGCAGTAGGTATGCGATAAATAAATTCTTGTTGATTTTTTGCCCACCCTGTAGCATGAACTTGAGGAAGGGAATGCTGTAGGGTGATATGTGTGAAAGAGCCTCGGATGGTGCCTAGCACACAGTAGGTGCTCAGTAAAGGTTTATGGATTGGGAGTTAATTGAAGCATGGCAGAACTGCTGTTGATGGCATTTTACCATGGTTATGTAACCTCAAAATACTTACCATTTCATTTAAGTTCTTTAAAATGGGTTTCTCCATGGGCTCAGCAAAGGAGTTATACAGGACACTAGGGAAATAAGGGGAAAAAGGGCTCACTCAGGGACCATACCTGTTGGTTATAAACCCCCCCTAGGTGCTGCCCGGGAACCAGCCCCTGACTAGCCACTGCCAACCAAGGCACTCTCACTCACCTGAGTTCTCCAGTAAATGAGACATGGGCATGGCTCACTTGGGCATAGCAGTCTTGGAGCTTCAGGATGGGTTGACCAAAGTCATTTCGGCCCACGATAAGGATACCAGTGAAGTAGACCCCAGAGAGAAACAGATTAGCCCCTCCTGAGTCTTGGCTGTTGAGAGAAAAAGTACAAGGTTACCCAGGCCTCGCAGGGGAGGAGATGGCTCAGCTCTCTGATTACTCATGGACTCTGAGCTCCTGGAGGGCAGGACCTTTGTCACCTCTGGAGGGCAGGACCTTTGTCACCTCTGGATTCCTGGCACCTATAACAGGTAGGATCAGAGTAGGTGCTGAACGAACATTTGTTGAACAAATGAAGTGATGAATTATGTGAATGGTGACAGCTTTAGGGACCTTGCAGTTATTTCATCCTGAGTGCTCTCCCCTCCCCCCACAGTGGTTGAGCACATTTTGAGCACCATTCACATACAGTGCTTGTTTAGAGAGAACATGGGGGTAAAGTTGGCCACACCTTATGTAGGAGGGACACAGATGGGGAAGTGACACTTAGATATAGTCTGTGAACTCCTTAAAGGAGTGGAGTGTGTGTTACTCATGTCCGTGTCCCCAGGACTTAGCTGGTGGCCTAATGCAAAATAAGCATGCAATTTGTAAGGCTGATGAGTCAGCGAAGACAAGAATGGATACGTGAGTCCATGTTACTTATAGGAGAATATGTCATTTCTCTCCAGTCTACAAGAGTTCTTGGAGTTCTTGAGATGGGAATAAATGGTAAAGAGTAGGTACTCAAGAAATGATTGTTAAATGACCAAGTGAGTGAATGAATGTATTATTCCGAGGCACCAACCAAGGCAGACCTAAACATTACACCCAGGATAGCAACTTGCACCTAGTAAGGTGGTCTGTAAGCACGCCCTGAGTTTGATGGCTTCTTTCTAAGGGGGGTGTAAAGGCCTTTTGTTAGGGGAGAGCTGGGCTCAAGCTGACTATCATCCTCCAACCTCCTTGTGAGGCAGGAAGGCTCCAGTTCCCATCAGATGCCCCATAGGTGGGGAATATGTTAGATGACTGGCTAAGGTCACACAGTGGACTTACTGGGGATCTCAAATGTTGAGCACATGTCCATTTTTCCAACTGTCTGGGACTTCTAGCTCTTAGGAAATCGTAAAGGACATTTTGATCAGTTGCTTTGCCTTTAAGGTAAAGATGATTTTCAGCCCCCTCCCCTCTCTCACTCCCAGCAGAGACATTCTGATTTAAATCTCTCCTGGAAAAATGCTCTTGAGAAAGAGTATCAATGGTTGAGGAAAGAAGCTTAACACCAAAAACGTCAGCAAATTTATACACTTTGGGTTTTTGCTCCATTTCCCCGCAGATCAGCAGCAGGCTTTCCAGGGAATACTTACAAAAGTGGAGACTTGACTTCCCAGTTGGTGCTGATGTTGGCAGTGCCGTGGTTGGTCAGCGCCTTGATTCCCACCCCGGGCACAAAGGCTAATGAAGTGTTTGGGAATGATAAGGCGTTGATTTTTATGCTGTAAAAACAAGAAACAGAGAGTTAGTGAGACTCCTCTAATACATCTCTAAGTAAGGCAAAATCAGAAATGCAGTTGTAGAAATCATGGCTGTGAATTCCTAGGGAGCAAGGAACCTCAGGTCTGCAGTGCTGCCTCTGAGCCCAACTTTCTAATTCCCCTCAAACTCTGGGCAGGGAGCTCCTGTGTCTCACTGAGGGGGGAAATGAGCAAGTGTAGAAACAAATTTGCAAAGAATCAATCTACTTTTTTAGTTTCTTTATAGACAGAAAGAGGAACATTTGCCATCATATCTTTTCCTTCAGCTGTTCCAGTGTTTCTAAGTTGGGGGGACATTAGTAGTTTGGGTGGGACAACTTTTTAAAAAATTTTTTTTATTTTAGAGAACTGTTATATGCATTGCAGGATATTTGGTGTATGTGCCAACTAAATACCAGTAGTGCCCCTCCCCCCAAATTACTGGGACAATCGAAAGGGTGTCTTCTCCTCTTCCCAAATGCCCCTCTATGTGGACAGTATCTCCCCTAGTTGAGAAACTTATTTTAGAGCTTCCCTAGGATTTTCTGAGCTGTCAAACAGGTACTTAGGAGGCCCTGGGTTGCATGTAATCTATATAGGTAGATGGCCACTTGCATTATAATGTTACTGTTATGAACATCGACGGTGATTACCCCCTGCCAG
Organism: Miniopterus schreibersii; assembly: GCF_964146895.1. Classification (NCBI taxonomy): domain Eukaryota; kingdom Metazoa; phylum Chordata; class Mammalia; order Chiroptera; family Miniopteridae; genus Miniopterus; species Miniopterus schreibersii. Next base: position 177,412,695 of record NC_138102.1, read on the forward strand.
GCACAGTGGTGAGCACTTCACATGTGTTAGCTCATTTTTACCCTTGCAATAATCCTATGAGGCTGCTGCTGTTTTTTGCAAACTGCAGTTCAAAGATGGGACGATAAGAAACTTGGCTGAAGTCATATATAAGTGGTAGAACCAGAACTAGAAGCCTTCCCAGTCTTCTTCAGACCGTGTTCTTAACCACTAGGCTATGTTGCTTCATTACTGGGCAAAGGGCACTCGACCCGGAGACAAGTTTTGCGCTGGCCGTGCAGCCCTGGGTAAGACACGCAACCTTTTTCAGCTAGTCACTCGGAGGAAGTGTTACAGGCAGGTTACAGAGACAAAATGAGGCCAGCTGAGTATAAGTGTTGCACAGGAGGAAGCCACTGCTGTGAGCTAGATCAGGAAAAATTTAAGACACGTGTGATAGCTGGTAAGACGTGATGGCTGGCTATCTCCTCTGCTTTGCATCCTTTCCTACTTATTCTCTGGGACACACCTGAGACCCTTCGTGGGAAGACGACATCTTGGAAATATTTTCTGTTTGACAGATATGGGTCTTACCCATTCTTTGTAACTACTGTAGAGTATTCCAAGCTGTGGGTGTATCATTAAAAAAATAGTAATTCCTTTTTTGGTGTCCACCAACAAGGCTGTTTCCAGTGTTTCTGTATTATAAATGATGCCACCGTGAAAATCCTCACACGTGCAGTAAAGGTATGTGTTTCTCTACAGAGGATGCTGAGAAGCAGAATTGTTGGGTCAAAGGGCATGTGTAAAAAAAGGTCCCTGTAAATCTGTCCAATAGAGATATAATGTGAGCCACATAATTTAAAGTATTCTAGAAACCACATTAAAAAGGGGAAAAAACAGGTGAGAGTAATTTTACTTTTTTTAACTTCACCCAATACATCTAAAATATCATTTTAACATGTAATCAGTATAAAAATTATTAATGAGATGAGAGAGAGACAGAGAGAGAAACATCAATCCAAGAGAAAGACATCAATTGGTTGCCTCCTGCACGTGCCCAGACAGAGCTGAGTACTGAGCCTGCAACCCACGCACATGCCCTTGACTGGGAATCAAACCTGCAACCCTCCAGTGCATAGGCCAAAGCTCCAACCACTGAGCAATACCAGCCAGGGCCTCTACTGTCTCCTTTGAGCTTCTTATTTGTGAGACAAAAATAAATCCCTATTACATCTAAGCCACTGTAATTTGCTGTTATATTCAGCTGAACTTTATTCCTAATTAATTCAATTTCAAAACTCTGGGCTGGGTGCAATAAGGATATGAACCGATGTGGCAATTCCATTGTTCTGACAATGATGTCCTTACGCTATCATTATGGACACCAACTAACAACACTTGTGCAGCAAGCAGTTTCAGCTTCATGAAGTGTTTTCACATTTGTGACATCATCTGATTCTGACTGTTAACTGATTTTGACATTTGACTTTATTGCTATAACATGGCAGAAAGGATTACAGCTGCTACCAGAACTCTTCTTAGGGAGAGAAGTTTGTTGATTGGGAAATTACTTTGAAAAGCGCTTAGAGTGTAAAGGAAGGGCCTTTGGTACCGTGAGTGGGTGGGGCTGGGTTGCATGAGCCAGTGGAAGAAACCTGTGTTCCCCAGAGGAGAGGTCAAGAGAGCAGGAGGGCGGAGACCATGTGCCCTGTGACCTCTGAAATCTTGACTACCCTTTAATTAATAAAACAATATTTGATGAGAGTAGATTTATTTTCAAGACTGTGGTTGAATTCTGTTCTTGGTTTATGGGGGGTAAGGGTAGCAATGGGATGAACAAGAATTTCCTTTAGAATGTGAGGGGTGAGGTGGCCGCAGCTGACAACTGTGTTGGATTAGAATTCTCATTTTAGGGGAGAGGCCAGGATGCAAAGACATCAAGACTCTGAGCAGACTCGCCAGGTGCACACAACAGTATGCAGTGGAGACATGACCTGGATCCAGGTGTTCTGACCCAAATGCCACACTCTTTGTCAGCTTCATGACCCCTTTTTTCTTTGGTGGTTTATCTGATAAGCCCCTCACCAAAGGTTGGTTAACTTCTACTCTGCAGGTCCTGATGTGCCACCAGAGCAGGTGGTGGCGTATCCACAACCCTGAGAGTTTGAAAATGAATTTCACTGCCAACAATGCTCTTCTCTTTTACTTACTTTGAAAAATTGTAGTTCACATAATCAACCTTCAGAAATTCAAGAGACTCAGAACCTTTTAAATCTGGGATGTTTCTTTCTTTGGCCATTTGCTCAATAATCTCCATCCCAGCTTGAACGGCTGTGAAGGAACCAAAGGAAGTGTTTATTGATAATGAACAAAGATGGTAATGGCGTAATATCATTAACTATACGAGTGAAATTTATTGAGTAAGGCATGCTCTTAGATACACAGAAAACAGCAATCTTACAAGGTGGGTATTATTGTCCCTGCTGTACCTATGAAAACACTGGTTCTCAGAGGGGCTAATAAAGTTGCTCAAGATCCCAGAGCTAACAGCATGAGGGATTTTCATTATTTCAAATAATGTTATCACAGGACAGTATGATAGGAAAAGTGCAAAATATTATCATTATCCACATTTTACAGGTGACAAAACTGAACCTCACAGAGGTTAATCCTTGCCTAAGTCACCCAGCAAAGAACTGGGGGCCCCAGTAGTCAAATCTGGGCAATTTGGTTCCAGAACCCATATTCTTATTATAGCCAGTTCCAGAAAGTAATCCCCCTGGGCCACAGATTCTTTAAGCTCAGGAATTTTTGGCCTGAGGTCCATGGACCTTTGGGAATTTTTGAACCCCCTGAAATTCTAGTAGAAGACTGTGATTGGTTGTACATGTGCCTACAGGGTTCGACAAAAGTCGGTTTACAGTGGTTCATATGGAAAATTATACAATAATTAATAAATAATAATATAAGAATAAACTCCATGTTTCACATACACCTGTAAACCTACTTTTGCTCAACCATATATGTAACCTCATTTTTCAAGGGAGGGGCTCCACATTTTCATCAGATTCTCATAGGATTCCAGGACTCCCAAAAGGTTGGAAACTACTGCTTTTTATTCAGGAATAGACCTGTCTTGATGTGGTAGCACTACAGGACAGATTCCTCTGAGTTCAGGGAGAAAGAGGCCCCTTCCAGCTTAAAGAGCTTTGAAAAGCAACTGACACATTATGAAGAGTGATCTGTTCACTGAAGCCTTCTTAAGGAGGGAGCTTTGCCTTTACCCCTTACTTTGTGGCTTTTGCTCATTTGCACTTACTCTATCCCTGTTGGAGGTGAAGTAGGCAAGAGTTTGTCTCTGTAGTACCGTAAGTAATACTGCAATATGGGGATGTAGAGATAGAACGTGCGGCTGGAAAGATGGAACCAAAGCATTGTCACAGAGCTTTGGGGAATCCCAACACTGCCACTAACTAGCTTGTGTGACTCTGCAAGTTACAAAATCTCTTTATCCTGAACTTTCTTCATCTGTAATACGGGACATTAGTGAAGATCAACCTTTATTTAGCTAATCTTAGGCAAAAGTTGACAGGTGAGAAACAGGCCCACATATTCTGATTTTGTAGGTCCTTTCTTCTATATAATCTGTCCTTATCCGAATTTAGCTCAGAGAAAATCTCCGCCCAGCATTCTCCTCTGCCTGTGTTTATAAATACCTCTAAAGAGGCGGTTCTTAATCTTTCAGTGTTTCAGACTCCTCTGTGCATCTTGTAAACGTATGGAGCCTTTCTCAGGAAAAATGCATAAGCATCATCTCCATTAAGTTTTGCACACAATTTTAGGGAACTCTGGTTCTTTCAGAATCAAGCCCTTTCTGAAACTCTAAGTTATTACTTTTACTCCAAATCTCCTTTCCTCTATCCTATCATGCACTCTCCTTTAGAGCTCTGAGATGTTCATTGTGTGTGTATGTGTGTGAGAGAGACAGGCGAGAATGAATCTGTGGCTGTGTTTGGATATGCCAGCTGTGAAGGTGGTTATTTTTTAGGCAACACTTTCTTCCCAGCCATCTTAGTAGCTTTTGAGTAACGGACTAGATCATCTCACAGTAGAGCCTGTCTCAGTTATGACACAGCTCCCTATGCGCTTTTGGGTTTGGGTCACAGACTCCACCTGGGCAAGGTGGGATGGGGAGGGGGGCTGTGGCCTGGCTTCTGAAAGCATCCAACTCACCATAGTCCAGAGCCCGCTGAGTAGCCCTCGCCTTGATTCCAGGGTATGTAGTCTGAGCAGATGAGATGTAGAAATTCCACAGGAGGAAGCATCCCCAAAACACTTGGACCATCTTTGTACACATCTGCAATTAACCAACATATATGGTCCTTTATTATTCTTAACTTTCTTGTTCGTCAATTCCACCCCGCATTTCTAGGCTTTCTCATTTTCATTGCTCACTTCCAGGACTCAGTCCATCCATCCATCCATCCATCCATCCATCCATCCATCCATCCATCCATCCAGTAATCATTTATTGAACACACTAGAACATGCTCTAGATGCTGAGGATGTAGAGATGACCTATGTGTGGCCCCTGACCTCTGCTTCCCACAGACTAGTGGTGAGTCACACACACATATAGACATGATTATAACACAATACAGTATGATGCAATACAGTGTAATACAAGAGCCTTATAGCAAATGCAATGATTGGGATATGCCTTGGGAAGGATACTGGGGTGGGGGTGAGGAATTCTTGATAGTTTTAGAACAAATGAGTCAGTAGTCTAGAAGGTAGCCTCAGTGGATGTGAGGCAATCACCCACCTACTTAAAGACCCCTGATGACTCCGTTTTGCCTATAGGATGGGGTTTCAGCTCTTAGCATGGCAATCAAGGACTTTCACAACTGGCTCCAAACTTCTTCCAGGCTCCTATCCCTCCTCTCCTGTCCAAGTAAGTGGTAATCTTCTGAGCTGGGCAACCTGAGCTACGTGCTATTCCTCATTTTGCCAGTTCCCTCATGATTGAGGGCTTGTTTAATGCTCCCAATGTAAACACACGCCTGTACACATCCTCTGTCCCTCTCCTCTTTCCCCTTCCTCCCCTCTGCCTCTGGATCACATACACACATTCTGTGAGTGTATCCTCTAGGGCCAGCTCCAGTGTCTACCCTGTGAAAGCTTCCCTCACCATGTCATTTTGCACTGGCCTCAATGCCGTCTCCCCTGTGCTTTCACTGCACTTTGTACAATACATATGCATGCACCTGAGCATTTGAAACACCATGAGCTTCCAGGCAGGCTCATCTTCCACCGTTATACCTCCAGCCGTTACACCAAGCCAGTATCACTTCATGCAGATACTTACAAGCTCCTTGCTGGTCCCTCTGCTTCCCTTGCCCTCTTCTGGCTGTCTTCCACACCACCACCAGAGTAGGCCTTTTAAAATGAAAGTGAGATCTTGCCACCCTCACCCCATAAAAGCCTCCAAGTGGTTCCCCATCTCACTCAGCATGAAAGCCAGAGCCCTTCCACCAGCTGCAAGGCCATCGCCTACTCCACACCTTAGCCTTCTCGTTGACCTCCTTCCTTCTTACAGCTGTCTGGCTCACCTGCCCCCAGCCTCGCTGGCTGACTTGATCTTTCCTGAGCACTCTAAGCAGCCTGTGTCCCCAGGTCTTCGTGCTGGTTGTTCCCTCTGCCTGGCACAATAATCCTCCAGGCAATCACATGGGTAGGTCTTTCACTTTCTTCAGGTAGCTCAGGTGTTATCTCAGTGAAATCTTTCCTAACCACTCGGTACAAAACAAGGACCAAGCCCAACCCCCCGTCCCCCGTGACTCTGACATTCCCTATGCCCCTCCTTGCTTTTATTTCTCTCCAGGCACTTATCATCTAGTACAGTCCATAGTTACTTATTGTTCATTGCTTGTTCCTCCTACCAGAATTTTTAGGCTTTATGGGGAAGAATTTCATCATTTCAGCACCTTAAACAGGGACTGGCACGCAGTAGGAATGGGTAAATATTGAATGATTGATTGAATGAATGAATGAATGAATGTCTCTTCCTGGAGACTGTGAAGTGGGCCAGATTAGCCTTCTGAGTTCCCACAGCACTTGGAGTAGTCCTTGATCTTAATATGCACCATCTTGTATTGTGATTGTCTTTGTCTGTCCCTTCATCACAGGCACTGTCTTACTTTTATATACCCAAAGTCTGGTACAATGCCTGGCACATGGTAGATACACAAAAAAAATCTTAATAAAACATCTTCTCTAAGGAAAGGGACCACATTTTCTTCACTGTTAGATTGCTAGTGCTCAGCATATGTTAAATGTTCAATGCATACTTAACGGATTAATGGACTCAATGAATTAATGCCACCTGAAGCACAGGTACCAACAGCAACAGTGGCATGGGTTTCTTTTAATGACAGCCAAGTGAGTGATATATTCACAGGCCATATTTGTAGTTCTAGGAGTTTATCATCTCAGCAAGCTATCACTGCTGCATTCACATATGCCAAAGACCCACAGGTGACAGATACCCACTGAGTTAACACACAAATATGAAACAGATCGAAGAAGCATCTCTATGGGGGTAATCAAAGAAGAGGAAGTATGGGAGCCATGCACTTAGACAGAGGGAGGGGTGGGGCAGGGAAGGACTAAAAAGGGTGGGATTCAGGAGTAATCTGGATGAAGGGAAAGGGGTCACTGTAAGAGGTGTGTGGGGTGCTTGGCCAAGATAAACAAGAGCGTTGATAAAGGGGCTGTGTGGACTTATGGGTAGGGCCATAGAAGTAGAAATGGGGCAACGTAGACAAAAGGATGTCCCAGAGGATTTATTTGAAAGGAATACAGCACTCTGACCAGGGAAGGGAGTATCTGAGTAGGGCTGTTGCTAGCCTATCTTGGGCTTTTGTGTGAAATGGGAAAAAGTGCCCCCTGGCACAAAGTGGGGCCAGGGAAAAGTGTTTTAAGAAAAGCCCACACCAGTGTATCCAGTTTGATGGGGGGAGCAAGGGCTTCCCTGCTCACCCCTTGGGCTGGCATTTGTCTAGTGCGCAAGCTGCCCAACTCATACGGTGGACCTAAGCTCAGTTTAGTGCATGCTCAGGCAGGTATTTTGCTGGAGGGCCATGAGGCTGAGAATTGTATACCTACTGTTTGTCTGTTCTGTATGGTTTAAGTCCACCTTCAGGTGTGAGAAGAGGCTGGCTCAGTCAACCTGCTTACATTTCTCACCTCATCTCCCTGGACTCCTCTCTGTGTACCCCATTGTCAAGACAAACTGAACTCCTGGTTCTAAACACAGGCATGTGTCCTGATGCCTGTTTATGCTGCTCGTCTTCACCTGGGCCTGCAGAAGCCCTGTGCATCCAAAGGCCCATGTTGAACACAGCCTTCTTTCTGAAGCCACTTCTGACTTCCCAAAGCTAATCCCATTTCTTTTGGAACCCTCAGTCAAAATATATCTTTATTCATGTATGTATGTTTATCTTCTTGCTTACTGCCTGTCTCTCCTACCAGAATATAAGTACCCTGAGGGCACAGATGTCATCCAGTTTGTAGGTCCTGGAGCTTGGCTCAGTGTCTTGGACGCAGTGAGTGATTGACAAGTATTGGCAGAATGAATCAATGAATCATAAATGGAGGAACAGCCCTTACCTCACTCTACATTATAGTTCTTTGCAGAGAAGGCTGAAAAAGCATCTGTACCCTAGCAGAGCACAGGCACCCCTGAGAGCAGGGGTTGGCCACAGTCCTGGAGCATAGCCAGGTTAGGTACTGGATTGTGCGGAGGACAGGAGAAGCCTTGGAGGAGTGGTCAGTGTTATTGGGGTACTGGGAGTGGGGAGGACACTCAGAGTAGTGACAATTTACTATTGATACTTAATTTTTTCAATATTTTAACACTGCTGTGGCCACATGCTTTCAGTGTGATGTTCCAGCCCTACAGAGTTGGTTTGGGTTGTACAGGACAATCTATAGGAAGAACCTGGGCAGCAATGCCAAGGGCAGGGCTAGCCGAGGATGATCAGGGTGCACACAACACGAAGGCAGCACAGAGGAATGAGACTGAGAGCTAAGGGGAAGGGACTCAGGTAGGACAGGAGGGCCTCTGGTCAAGCAGTGAGTGACCTGAGGGCTGGGAGAAATCAGAGGAGTGGGAGAGCCAGTGAGAACTCTTCCACATTCTGGGAGACAGGGTGATAGTAGCATCTTATACTCAGAACGGACTCAGGAGCTAGGTCCAGTTGACATGTGCGCTAGGCCTTCCCTGATCCTTTAGCTGACCTGGGGGGTGGCCGGGTCTGGGACAGGGAGGTAGCAGCAATGAACGGGACTGTGGGAATAAGGGAGCACTCCTGGGGCTCAGGTTTGTGGCTATTCCCCAACTGCTGTTGGAGTATTTCCACATTTTAACAAACGATGAGGCCATACAAACATGTAGTCATGCTAGTATCTGCAGGCAAAGAACTGTAAGTGGGTGTGTCATGCCAAGGCAGGCATAAGATGCATTTTTCAAAAGAGAAAAACAATTTTCATAGCAGTGGAAAGCAGTGGGAAAGAATGTTAGACCAAAAATTTTATGCCCATTAGACTGCATGCAAATCAAGATAGAAATTGTATCTCTGCCTGGCACATAGTAAGACCTCAATAAATATTTACTCACTGAGCAGCCAACTGACTTATATATCCTGGTTAGCTAAGAAAGTTTCTAGAATAGGGTGAAAAAAATGAGAAAACCAAACCATTGCATAACCAGTTCTCCATTTCTACAGTGAAAAAGCATGATACACAAAAGCAGAGATGTTACTTGATCATGGAATCACAACTAAAATAATAAATTTGTATTTCTTTGCTATTTACAAAGCTCAGAACAATTCTTTGAGGTGGATGTTGTCCGACGTCCCTTTTGGGCATGTGGACACAGAGTCTGAATGACCTGTCCGAGACTACATAGTAAGTCAGGCGCTTGGGTAGCAAACCTCGTTCTTCTGGCTCCCACTTTTACTGTTTATAATTTTCTCCATTTATTGACTTCATAAATGCTAAAATTTTCGTTTTCATTTGGGAATTTTAAACAGGAGTTTCTCGATGCCATCTTCTATGTGGAAAAAATCATTAAGCATCTGGAAATTTTCTAGCATTGAGCGCAAATCCCTTTGTCTTTTCCTGAGCATAAGTGAAGTTTTAAATTCCCTTCCACCAGCAAAATCCTGTTTTCTTTTCTTGGTTAAATAAAGTTTCTGAAGTGCTCCACTTTGATGGAGATCCAGGACCTCAAAATTGCACATAAAAAACATATTTTTCCTCTAAAAATTTTATGAGTGAATTAAATTACTGGGCTATAAAGGGATGGGTTGTATGTGACTTTCAGTTGAATTGCTTGGCTAGGACAATAATATATGGGCAGGGGAGGAAAGAAACCTTGTCAAACAAGGAGATGACTCCTAAAAGGTTAAGTAATTTGGCTGACAAGTAAGGGCAGGGTGAGTTGCCTGTTAAAAGAAAGGGTCCAAGATGATTTAAAAACCCTGCCAGCCAAATTACCTATCCTGTTGCTTCTGAGGAATTGCTTCTTTCCAAGATTCAAAGCCTCGGAACTCATGATATTTCCATACCAATACATGGACAGAATAACACTTCTAAACTAGATGGCCCTTGCTGGAGCCTTTCCGATGACTAGCCATAAGAAAACTCTGGTAAAACTGAGAAAATTCCTGAGACAGATCAATTCGCCATTACTGCTCATGGGGCAGAGCTTTGACAGACTCTGGAAAAATTGATTAAAGAAGTGATAAGTGAATGAAATGTAGCCTTTAAAACAGAGGCAAAGGTTGAAAAATTAAGCTCATTGGTTTAAAGAAGCCTAGACTATAAGAATATTCCAACCTGCCCTGGCTGGGTAGCTCAGTTGGTTAGAGCATCATCAGTCAGGGCACATATAAGAAACCAATAAGCGCATAAATAAGTAAAACAACAAATCTCTCTCTCTCTCTCTCTCTCTCAAACTAAAAAAAAAATTCCAACCTAACAGTGAAGACAAAATGTATATTAAAAGTCTAAATCAACATGTATGGAAAATGGGAAGAACTGGAGAATATTTCTAGGGATTCAGCCCACACATCTGATTTTATATCAAGATCTCTAACAAAAAGGGTCTTGAAAATTTACACCAAATCTTTCTTCCCCAAATTCCATACACAACATGGACAAGTTAAAACTTTCAGACAAGTGGGAGGGTCGTTTGCTCTGACAGGGTCTTGGTCACGGATGTGGTTTCAAGGCCTGGCCCCAAAGCAGAGAAATCACAGCAGCTCCTTAATCTTATCCATACCGGTTGAGACACAGGTTAGAATTTTCTGCCACTGTGCTAGTTCCCCATTGAAATGGAGGCAACCCTCTTAAAACCGCTGAATGATGCAAAATTGAACATGGAAGTCCCAGCCAATTCTCTTTTCTTTCTTAGAGCTGTTCACGGCCTTCTGGGTGAGTATGAGTGACATAAAAAACAAAACAGAAAAATTGAGGCAGACAATAATAACTCAGAGTACGTGACAGCTGCCTGTTCAGGGTGTCCTGCCAGATCTGGGACACCTCCAGCTAGAGGGTAATCCCGGTTGGGAGATGGTGAGCTGGCAGAGGCCTCAAGTTAGTTCATGATTCTTACCTTAAGCAGAGGAAGAGTCCACAGCTGGGGAGCACCTTCGAGTCCCTCTGCCTTTGAAGTAGATGTGTTCTCCACTTGAGCTTTGAACTCAGCTGCCGCAAAGACAAGATAATTAAGTCTGAATCACCTAGTGGTGGATTTGTTTAAATGCCTCTTTCAAAATATGATACATAATTGCTTCACTTCAATTACCCAATGGCATGAATGAACACTACAGTCTCTGCCTAGATGAGCAGACAATGCCACCTATGTGATAATTACCTCCCTGCAACACGTACACACACACACACACACACACACACACACACACACACACACCCCACATGTGAAATCGTTATGGCTACTTTACCGGATAATTAAGTCAAGACTTCCAATGTATTGAAAAAGGCGTTGAATTGGGAGAGGAAGATTTTTTCTCTCTGGAGTAAGCAGCTGGTTTCTCCTGGTCAAGGTGCCAGCAGGGGTTGGCTCCACGGCTGCCCTCCATACCTACTGCACTTAGAGTGGATCAGATTCAGGCTGAAAGCATGAGGCTTGATAGCCAGGCTGACCTACTTACCATCTTTATCTTCTAGGGTAAGACCACAGGCGGCATCTCTAGGCGTCCGCTCCTTTTCAGGAGGTTATTAATGACTTCCTGCCTCAGCATTCCTCTGAAGTAATGGTGGGTGCATCAATTAGGTATGATGAAACTTGGTATCTTTAGATTCTAAGCCCCATCCCCACTCCCATCCCCCATGTTTTAGTCATTGTGTTTTCAATGGCCAGGGATCTGATTGCACAAAGTGTCTAGTGTCTAACTTACAGTTTTCTGGCTAAGATAGGGTGACCAATTGTCCTGGTTTTCCCAGGAGGCAGGATTTTTGGTACTAAAATGAGGACAGTCCTAGGAGAACTAGGAGGATTGGTTACCTTAGTAAGAAAAACAGGCATGTTCACTTGGCATTGCCTGCCCTTCTGACAGCTTATCAGTTTCCTCATCTAGTATACCTACCATGACATTTACCTTCTTAGTCCGAGTTTCCTTAGGGGTAAAATGAAGATAAAAATAGTATCTACCTTGATAGGTTCTGGTGAAAAGAAAATGTTGGTAATTGTTTTAGTTCGTTTGGGCTGTTATAACAAAATGCTATGGAACAGTTTAAGCTAAACTAAGCTAAGCTTATATGCTAAGACCACATAATTTATAAACAGGTATTTGTTGCTCACAGTTCTGGAGGCTGGGAAGTCCAAGATCAAGGTGCCAGCATGGTCATGTTTTGGTTAGGACCCTCTTCCAGGTTCCTAGCTGGTGTCTTCTAGCTGTGCCCTCATGTGGTGGATGGAGTTGGGAGCTCTGTGGAGCCTCTTTTATAAAACACTAATCCCATTATGACGTAAGGGTCCACCTACTAATATCATCACCTTTGGGGATTAGGATTTCAACATATAAATTTTGGAGGGACACAAACATTCAAACCGTAGTAAAAACCTGCGAGAATGTGCTCATAAAACTATAAAGCGCATGCCCTGGCTGGGTGGTGGTTCAGTTGGTTGAAGCACTGTCCTGTGCACCAAAAAGCTGTGGGTTCGATTCCTTGTTGGGGTGTGTTTGAAGGGCAGCTGATGGGTGTTTCTCTCTCTCTCGCCCTTCCTCTCTCTCTCGAATCAATAAAAACATATCCTTGGGTGAGGATTTAAAAAAATGAAAACAAAATAAAACTATAAAGTGCTATAAAATCTTATCCATTAGTATGTGGCCATTATCAATGTTGATACGAGACTCAGAGGAGTGTAGACTCACTCCTCACAGAATCACTTATTGTCAGTCATCACAGATTAATCCACTCATTAAATCAACAAATATCTATTGGGCACTTACCACATGCAAGGTCCTCTTCAACAAAAAAGACAGAACCCCTGTCTACTTGGGGTTTATGTTCTAGCAGATGGAGATATAAAATAAGCAAACAACAAAATAAACTAAAGGTATAGATTGTGGATGTGCTATGATGGAAATAAGGGCACATAGCTTGTGGGGTGGTCTTATAATTGGTATGGTGATATAACTGAGGAAGGAGTGCTTACTTTGTTAGGATGGTCCAGGAAGGCTTCTCTGAGGTGGTAATATTTGAGCATTTGAAACTGGGCAGGCAAAGCACTGAAGGGAAAGGTGGAGGGAACAGCAAAGGTGGGCCAGTGTGTCTGGAATGTAGTAGGGGCATAAATAATGGTTTTAGACATCTAAATGGTAATGTTGGTTGGAGTTCTGGGAAGAAGTTGGTGGGAAATATGAATTTCCAAGTCATAATCCTCAAAGTGGAATTAAACCCACAGGAGTGGATGACATCTGAGGCAGTTTCTATGGTGTAGGTGCTACCCTGGAGGGATGCGGAATAATTTCAGATGCTACACCTGAAATTGTATTGTGATTATCTTTAGCGTATTGGAAAAAATACACAGAACCACACACGGAAGATGAATGACATCACACATCACCTGAAAAAAAATTCATGAAGTACCCCTCTTTCTGTCCTTTCCTCAGAATCTTCTCTGGGCGGCACCAGTTCCCTCCTTCTCTCTGGTCCTAGGTTTCCTCTTATTTCCCCTCCCCAGAGCAGCTTCTTGGTTCTCCCTTCCCTGCTCCTCCATTTTGCCCCCATTCCTTTTAGATCATGTGCAGCCTCCTATTTGTATCTCATATCCATTGACCATAGGATCTGCTAGACTTAGAAGGAAGCTGAGAACTGTAAAATAACAGTTACAAATATTCCCTGATGCAAATGTGAATTTTTCTTTTTGTCACAAAAGACCTGAAACTCTAACCATATCTTGGTGAAAACCTAGTCATCATTGTGTATCCTGGGAGTTTCTGCACAGGATGTGAGGGGCGTTCTCAGGAAGGGAGGCCTGGATGAGCGAGAGAGAAGGTGAAATGTGGGGCCTCCGTCCAGCAGGCCTCCAGGGCTTGCCCCTCACATGGCCCTGCTCTGCCCTCCTGGCTCTGGGACCGTGGGCAACTTTCTCATCCCTCTAGGGCTCAGAGTGGAGATCACATGTACTTTGAAGTCATTATGAGAATTAAACTAAAAGAGCTAGAGCGTATTACGTTTTTCATTGTGTCAATAAATGAGATACGTGATTACTTGCATTTCCTCTACTTTTATTTTAAATTCATAAGATATTTTAAACAACTTTTATTTCTAAGAAATATAAGTTTAGTTTTCATGTTTGTTTTTTTTTTTACATTTACTCTCTATTTGGAAGATAATAAAATTTTTCCCTTTATATAACTTCTCCTTTAAACAAATTTACATATAGTTTAAGAAGTAGGTTGATTTATAGGGAAAAAAGTAAATAACAGTACAACTCATGAAGGACATGAAATAATTTTGGGAAAAGGGCTGAAATAGAGTTTAGGAAACGATAAGATTAAAGAAGAGAGTGTAGCTAGTCTATTTTATTTCATTTGAAAGGGGTTACAGATTATTAACCAATGTCACCCCAATAAATTTAATAAAAAGTAAAATAAAAGAGAAATGGGCTATAGAAATCAGCTCATTGGCTTTCCTTTCTGTTTAAGGAGTCACTTTAAGGCAAATTTGCCAAATTCATCATTAAAAACAATAACAATAAAAGCCAGCAGCACTCTATCCAGTTTCACTGTTTATTTTAGGTTTCCAGGTTTAATTGAAGATTTGCTGGGAACCCCTGCTTATCCAGCCTACCCACGATGCCATCTAGAATGCAAAATTAATTACTTCACTTGCTAATGGCTGACAGCGTATTAGTCTCTGCAGATTAAGGGGCACCTTTAATCAAAACTCCAAAAGAAAAATCATAATGAACTAGGTAGAATAATTGTTCATTAAAGAAAGATGTCAAGAGACAGTGCTAAGGAGCTGAGTGAGCATGCTAGCTCTTGGTTTCTAGAATGTCTAGGCTATTTCCATACAGAAAGAATCTATTTGAACATCAGTCTTTTTTTTTTGAACTTGGAAGACAACTTATGTTCTTCATGGCAGACAAAAGTGGGAGGGGACAGGGATTAGGTGTATGTGGGGGACAAATCCAATAGGGCAGTTTTAGGGCAAAAGACAATTTGAGCTCTGATCCGTCACTTCTGCCCACCAACATTTTGTGCTGGCCAAATCTGGTTAAAAGGAACCATTGAAAAGAGATATAAAGGGTAGAGAAAAGTAAGAGGTTAACATTTATTGAGTGTTTGTTATGCTCTGGGCACAGCTATATGTGAACTCATTCAGCCCCCACCGAGACTGTATAAGGTACTCATATTATCTGCATTTTATAGATGAGGAAACTAAGAAATTAAGTGATGTGCCTAAGCTTAGGCATCGCGGACAGTCAGTTACAGAGCCAGGACTCAGGACCCAGCCGGGTAGGTGTTCTGCTTTTGGAAGTCTGTACTCTTAGCCACTATGCTAAGCAGCCTTTTTAGGAAGGTCACTACAGGGCAACTCACAGTCCAGGGGATGTGGAAGGTGAGGAGAGAGAAGGATGCTGTTGCTCAGCAACACATCTGGTTTTTCAAGCTGCTGATTGAATCTGTGTAATTGCTAGCTTGAAATTGCTAGTTTACTCCTGACCAGAGGAAGCTGCCTGGGGTTTGTGTGGCTCTTGAAAGAGGTAAGTGACCCTACAGTTCAGGCCAGAAGGCCTGGGGAGACACCTGGGAGAATTGTCCTACCACCTGGCAGCATCTCCTCCTCTCTTCCCTGTTCTGTTCCAGGCCACTCTCCTGAAGTCTGTGTGATGATGTTTCTGGGTGGACACCAGGGACTGACTCAGACTATGGCTTCTCCCACTCACCAGTCACTCTGGAATGATTTACAGCAGTGGCTCCCTCCTGGTTTTGAGAAATAAACACACCCACTTACCTACTCACCTCCGCTTATCATCAGTTATCTAAAGGAGCTCCATTTGATTATTTGCAGTACAAAGTGAACCTAAATTCATGCTAAATTTTAAGTGCATATACATATGACCTTCTAATTTTTATTTATTTTATTGATTTTAGAGAAGGAGGAAAAGAGCGAGTGAGAGAGAGAAAGAGAGAGACTGAGACATTGATGTGAGAGAGACACATTGATCGGCTGCCTCCCGTACACACCCCAATCAGGGATCGAACCAAAGACCTAGGTATGTGCCCTGACCGGTAATTGAACTGGCAGCCTTCCAGTGCATGGTATGAAATTCCAACTGAGCACACTGGCCAGGGCTACATATGACTTTTATGAGAAATGAAGGGTACTGTGAAACCAATCAAACAAGATAGTATGATACAACTCTGACATGTCTGAGAACCACTGATGTGAGCCCAATTCAAACAAATAAGAATTTCTCTACCTTGGCGTTAATTACATTTTGGGCCATATAATTCTTTTTTTTCTTTTTAACAATTACTTTTTTTAATTAAAAAATTTTTCTTCAATTACAGTTGATATTCAATATTGGGCTACATAATTCTTTGATGTAGGGGGCTGTTCTGTGCTCTGTAGGATGTTTAGCAGCATCACTGGCCTCTACTCTGATGTCAGCAGCACCACACTCTCCTACATGAGTTGTGACTGTGGCAAAGGACCCTGGACAGGTCTCAGCTGAGAACCAAGGAAACATCTATATTTAAGTATTCTATCTAGACTTTGCAGTAGAAAATGACACTTCTCTTGAGGATCAGATTCTAATATTCTTTATAATGTTTTTCTTAATTACCAATAAATATGTGAATACATTGTCTTGGTAAAAGATTCAAACAATACCGGGTTACAGATCAAGCTGTGGGAGTCCTGATGTTCCCCCCATCCCCGACCTCATCTCTGTCTACTGTCTGCCTTTGTCTGGTTTGCTTTCCAAGAATATTTTTCTTTCTTTCTTCCAACAGGTTCCAGACATGGATAGGATTTTAATTATTTCAATAACTTCTGGAGATTTTTCTTCTAACTTGCATGCTTCTAATTTCAACTCACATTTTTTAAATGGTCCATTTTATTTTCTCACCAAGCACAACATCTACATAAATTATTTGAATTTCTTCTGCACAGGAGATTTGCCTATTCTCTATTTATTCAATCATTTGTTTATATCAGTTTGGACTCATACTTATTTTATACTTTGGCTTATAATCAAAGTCTTAATAATTCTATAAATCTAAAACCTCAAAGTCTTTTTATAAGTGTTAAAAAAAAGTACCAAACAACCACAGTAAGACCATATGGTATAGACCAATGGTTCCCAAAGTGGTATCATAGTAGCATCACCTGGAAATCATTAGAAATGCAAGTTCTCACCTGTTAAATGAGAGGCTCTGGAGGTGGGACTCAGCAATCTGGGTTTCAAAAAGCTCTCTAGGTGATTCTGAGACTAAAGTGTGAGAACTATTGGTAAGTAGATAAAAGCTCAAAATTCAGGAAACTATAATGGATTTGTAAGAAAAAACACCCACACTAAGGTCAACCTGACTTTCCCTGGTAGACAGAATGAGGATCTTACTTTTCCAAACAGATACATTAAGAACTCAAAGACAAGCATGAACATATCATTTTAAATCTTGCTTAACCAGTCGTCATGCTGGACATGGGGGTTGAGGGTTGTTGAAGATAGATAAGAACTGCACTTTCCCATTGAGAAACTCATAATCTAGGATTGGAGAAAACCTGGTGTACAAATAATTGCACTGTGATGTGATGGATAACACTGAAAAGTATGTTCCCAGTGCTCTTGGAGCATAAAGGAGAAACATTCTGCTTGGAAGAAGGGGAGGTAAGGTATTCCAGATAGAAGATTGGCATGTGCAAAAGCACAGAGGCATGCAAATTAACTACATATGTACATACATATATATCTCCTTGCTCTGTCAGCTGAGAAGGCCTGGAAGCAACAATACCCCAATAGCCATGAGTACACCTAGCACCCAGGTTTTGGTTTCTAATACCATTCTCAGATGAAAGGAAGTAGGACTCCTTGGAAAAAATGGCCGATTCTAGGGTTGGGGCAAGATATACACAAAACGATCCTGCAGCATCTTATAGTGCTAGAAAGTAAGAAAGTGTTCAGAAACAGAACAAATCAAATGCACAAAAATCCACAATGATGTCAAATGGATACAGCAGCCAACTAAAAGATCTCCCAATGGCCAAAGTTGGAACAATTTGAGCAACAAAATAGTCTTAGAGTATAAGCCAAAGTAAAAATAAATAAGTCCAAACTGATAAAAACAAATGACTGAATAAATAGAGAATAGGCAAATATCCTGTGAAGAAATCCAAATGATTTAAGCAGATGCTTCACCCCTGAGGAGGTGGAACATAACTCCCTCTCTTTAAGTGTGGTCTGCACATAGTGGCTTTCTTCCAATGGCTACAATATGAAAAGGAGAAAAAGAGTAAATTTACAGTGGAGAAGCCAAATGATTAGGTTTAACACCAACAGTGAGAAGTCATATTGATAGTATGTACTGTTGATATGATGTGATGAGAACGGTCCTCCCAGGAGCATATCACCTCAGTCAAATCATGAGAAAATACAGGCAAATCCCAACTGAGGAACATTCTACAAAATACCTAACCAGTGATCCTCAAAACTGTCAAGGTCATAAAATACAAGGAGAGTCTAAGAAACTGTTACAAACAAGAGAAGCCTAAGGAGCCATAATAGCTAAATGTGACATGGGGTCCTGGATGGGATCCTGGAGCAGGAAAATGACATAAGGTAAAAACTAAGGAAGTCTGAATCAAGTATGAGAACTTTAGTTGATAAAAATGTATCAATATTGGTTCATTAATGGTGACAAATGTACCATCCTAATATAAAATGTTAGTAATAGGAAAAATTGGCTATGTGGTATATAAATCTTTCCTGTATATCTAAAACTGTTCTAAACTGTTTATCTACAAAAGCCTACAGGGAGCCAATGAATAGAGTGCCACAGAAGAGTGACATGATTCCTTTGTAGTATTGTATGAAATACTACAAAAAAGAAATTTAAATTTCTGAACTCTTTGAAAGTCACAGTGCCTGTTACTTGCAGACACTAAGGTAACATCCTGCAAAAGAGAAAAAAAAAATCTCAAGGAGGGAGGTAATTGAGAGAAGGGGCATATAACATTCTTAGGAACCTCTGAAGTGTTGAGGGATAGTCCTCCAGAGTACCTTACATCCTGGCAGTGCTCTGGTTCTCTTTTAGGACCCTTGTACACTCCTTAGGTTGGATCACTTCTGCCATCCAGTGGTTACACCCTATTGGATAAAGGATTGAGATAAGGATCCCACAGGCATTAGTTTTCTATTGTCATAAAAACTTAGTGTCTTAAAACAAAAGGTGTTATTTCACTAAATCTTTACAACACACCTGTCTGATATATGTATTTTAAAATCTTTATTAATTTCAGAGGGAGGGAGGAACATCAATGATGAGTGTCTTTGATCGGCTGCCTCCTGCACCTCTCCCACTGGGATCGAGCCCGCAACCTGGGCATGTGCCCTGACTGGGAATCGAACCACGATCCTAGATCATGGGTTGATGCCCAACTGCTGAACCACGCAGGCTGGGCATTCTTCATTTTTATAGATGGTAACTTATCCAGGTTTACATAGTATTAAGAAGTGGTCCGTGGTAGATAGTCTCCATGGCCACCATGTTAGCCTTGCACCGCTTTCTCAAAGAATATTTCAGAGAGAAATAAACTTACATTTGTTTAGGTCACTATTATTTCAGATTGTTAGAGCAGCTGAAAGCTATATCCTAACTAATATAGTCTCCAAATACAGTCATTTTCCAAGTTCTATTATTTCTACCTCTGTATCATTATTCCTGTCCATCCTATTGTCTCCATTTCCACTGTCATTCCACTTATTCCTTTCTTCTGTTACCAAAAGAGCCTCCTAACTGAGCTGGTCTCTAACCCAGTGGTTCTCAAGGCAATTTTGCTTCCTGGGGGATATTTGGCAAAGTTTGGAGACATCTTTGTTTCTCACAACTGGAGGGTTCTACAGGCACTTTGTGAATAGAGACCAGGGATGCTGCTAAACATCCCTGGATAGTTCTCCACAACAAAGACTTATGAGGCCTCAAATGGCAGTAGTGCTGAGGCTGAGAAACCTTGATCTAACATATCCCACACTAATATATCTACCTGTGATAGGTTCAATTTCATATGTGACCCATGCCCCTTATAGTATACGCTTGTCAGATTCATGGCTTCCCATCTTTTGTTTTTGTTTAATATATCTTTATTGATTTCAGAGAGAGGAAGGGAGAGGGAGAGACAAGAACATCAATCATGAGAGAGTTGTCATTGATCAGCTGTCTCCTGCATGCCCCCAACCGGGGGTTGAGCCCAAAACCCGGGCATGTGCCCTGACCGGGAATTGAACCATGATCTTCTGGATCCTAGGTCAATGCTCAACCACTGAGCCAAGCCTGGCCAGGCTCTTATCATCTTTTAAAAGCCTTCCTATATTTGGGGACATTCCAATATTTTTTAAAGTTCTGCCTCCCGAGGAAAGGAGTTCAGACCCCAAATTCCAGTGTCTTTGCAGCCAGGACTCAGGCATGGGACTTGGTCTCCCTTAGTTAGATATATCCCTATGAACCTTTGATTTAGAAGTGAGCAAGGATAAATATATATAAATACATGTAACTCAATGGGAAGGAAAAGATTAATACTTGGATGAAAGTTAAAAATTGACCATAAATAAATAAAAACTGAATGAAAGTACAGAAAAAAAAAGTGAGCAAGGCGAGGAAACAGGCTCTTTTAGAAGCTTAGCATGTTGTCGGTGCAGGAGGCTGCAAAAGTGTGCTGCATTTGAAGGTGGCAGCCATTCCCCAGCAGTGACAGCAGTTTCCTCCAGTGTGGGGTGCGGTGGCAGCAGCAATCCCAGTCACGGTAGTTTTCTCATCAGGCCAGTTCTTCAGCATGGTTCTGAGCTTCATTCCTGGAAGCTTAGCCTGGAGCCGCTTCTCCAGTCCTCCCCAGAATTCCCTGGCCTATCCAGTATCATTTTAATATGCTCTTTTTCTGCTTAGTCACCCAGCAATAGAAGCTGCTTAGCTTCTATTGCTCAGAACTAAGATCCCCAGTAGATAAAGACACCCCTGCTTAAAACTCTCCAGTGGCTTCCCATATATTCCCACGCATCCCAAATCCTTTGCTTAACCCAAGGCTATTTTTAATCTGGGGATGCACCCACTGTCCTTTACCTGGCCACACCCAGCTACCCTGCCTCAGTCCCATATTGCCTGCTACTAGAGAACCCTACGGTCACAGCAACCCTCCTCTAATCCCCTGGGCTTTCTCTTACCTCTTGCATAAACAAGACACTTTTTTCGCTTTACTACAAGAGTTAATTCACTCAGCTGTAAGCTCTGCACTGGTAGAAACATGGCTTTTCAATCTGTGAGTCCTCAGCGCCTAGAACAGTATCTGGCACAAAGGTGATCCGTACAGGTTTCCTTAATGAAGGCCAGGATGTGGACGGGCACTGCCACCTATGGGGGGAAAGTGAATTCAACCCTTATGACTTGGACGATGGCTATCACCCCGGACGGCACTGGGATACTCTCTCCCTCCTCTAAGCCTCCGTCGGCACCGTCAGGCCCTCTGCGGGTCTCCCGGACGGCTCCCGAGGATCCCCGTCCGTCCTACCGCTGGGCTGGTCCTCCCGCGCTGAAGGGCTGGTTTGTGATTAATACAATATGACAGAAGTGTTGGTAGACTTTTAAGGCTAGATCATAAAAAGCCACCGCGGCTTCTGCTTGGGTGTCTCCGGGGTCACCTGCGGGGAGGGAAGCCAGATGCCAAGTGACGGGGACCCTCAAGTGGCCTCAGGCGGAAGTCCGTGCAGTGAAATACCGACGCCTCCCGCCGACGGTCAGGAGGCAGCCACGGGGGACGCCGACCTGCAGCCGAGAGCGAGACGTCAGGTAACCGCGGCCTCGGCCGCACCCCGACTGTAATCTCCCCAGAGGCCAGGGCGGAACGGCCCAGCCCCGGGCCCAAATCCCGCACCTGCGGAACCTGTGGGGCGATCAACGTCCGTCGCGCTAAGGTGTCACGCTTTGCGGGGATCGTTATGCGGCCACAGAACACTAAGGCACTCTCCCGCAGAGATCACTTACTACAAGTTGGTGTACATTCTGCGTGTACAGGAGGAAACTACCGGGGCCTGGGCTCCGCCTGAGGCGTCTCAGGGCAGACGCCGCGGGAGCCGGGCGCCACGGAGGAACCGGAGTAAGAACCAGGCACAGCTGGGCGCTGCGGGGATGCGGGGCGACGAGGCGTGTGGGCCGCAGCACCCCCTTCGGGGTAAACGTTCTCCAGAAGCAGATGAACCGAGCCGGCCCGGTCACGGCCACGGCGGCGGCGGAGCCGCGATACGCGCGTGCGGGTGCAGCCCCGGCGCCTGCGCAGTGTGCTCCTCGCGCGCCCAGGCGGCGCCGCCGAGCGCCGAGCCATCGATCGCCAGGCCCTGAGCGGCCGGTCGCGCAGCCCGTCAGCCGCCGCTCGGAGGGTGGGCTCCAGAGGGCGCCCTCAGGAGAGGGGCCGAGCGCCCCAGTGCCAGAGGCCCGCCGGCGACGCGGTCTCTCCCCGTGACACCTGAGCACCTCCCCGAGCTCCGGCAGTCGCCGCTCCGGGGCCGCTGCCGCTCGAGGCAGAAGCTGTCAGTCGGCGCCGTCGTCCCCGCCGCCACCTCCGGGTCCAGGCCCCTGGGCCCCGCCGCCGCCACCGCCATGAAGCTGCGGGTGCGGCTTCAGAAGCGGACCTGGCCGCTGGAGATGCCGGAAGAGGAGCCGACGCTGGGGCAGCTGCGCGCGCACCTGAGCCAGGCCCTGCTGCCCACCTGGGGCTACAGGTACGCGGCGCCGGCTCGGGGCCGCGGGAGGCGTGGCGGGCGGCGCGGGCACGGCCGTCACGTGAGGCGGGCGGCGGGCGAGCGGGCGGCCCGGGGCGGGCGCGGCTGGGGCAGTGTCGCGCGAGGGCCGGGCGGTGAGCGGAGAACATGGCCGGGCGTCCGGGGGGCTCCGTCCCCCTCCGGGGTGAGCTGTCGCTTCCGTTTTCCAAGGAAACGGAGCCCGGGATAGGCGGGCGGGCGGGCGGGCGGCGTCCTCCCGCCCTCAGCAGCGGGAGGTTGGAAGTGACGGGTTTGGTTTGGGTTAAACCTTCCCAGGCCCTCAGGGAGGTAACTTCAGCGTCTCCAGCTGCCGGGGTGTTTCAGTGAAAAAAGTTTGGAAAGTACTAGAAAGAGTGAGCGATCGGGCCCCTCTCCGCGGCCACCTGTTCCTTGTCCAGCTGCCGCGAGGCCGCCGGTGTCTTAAGGCTTCTTTGTTTACACCGGCGGGGCGCCGCCGTGCGCGCTTTGACTTACCGGCGCAATTTTTTAAAAATTTTATTTATTGATTTGCGAGAGTGAAAGGGAGGGAGAGAGAAACTTCGATTTGTTGTTTCACTGGTTTGTGCATTCCTTGGCCGATTCACTGGTTGGTTTCATTGGGGTGCGTGCTGACCCGGGATCCAACCTGCAACCTTGGCTCCTGGGGAGGACGCTCTAACCGGCGGAGCTGCCCCGCCGGGGCCCGCTGCGAAGTCCTGCAAAGCGCCGCGCGTCCGCGTGTTTCAAATGACTGTGTTTTCCTGGGCGACCTGTTGCTCTTTGCTTAAAAGCAAGTTGCGCGTTGGCCTTACGATGGCTCTGGAGGCTCGCAGTTGGGGGCAGGCGGCGATGTTGAGAAGTATTGGGTCGAAGTCTTGTTAATTGCGGGGCTGCAGATGAGGCTGCTTTGTTTCCACTGAAGGTATCTTTTGGGGACAATAATCTGGGAGTAGATGGGCGAAAGTAAGGGTGGTCCTCTTCCAATACTAAACTAGCAGATTTGGAATTGGTGCCAAGAAAAAAAAAATGCTCGCTGGGGCTTTTTAGGCGAATTCTTCAAAAGAAAACCTTTCTGTTCATTAAGCGGCTCCTTTTATAAGACTTTTACAAACTTTCATTTTATTTTCAGGAGTTCAATAAAATGAGGCCATGTTATGAACTTCTCACCCTTCCATTTTTCAGGTTATAAGTAAGCCTGATTTTTTTCCAGATTAAGACAAAAATAGAAAATGAGGCATTGACATAACCCCCTCTAAACATATTAAGTGGCATGCCTATTGTAATTTCTTGGTGTTAAACATGTTTTGCATGCTGACTTCATTACCCCACCACGAATTTTCAAAATTAATTTCTCATTTTACTTATGTATTTATTTATTTATTTATTTACTTACTTACTTACTTATAATCCTCACCCAAGAATATTTTTCCCATTGCTTTTCAGAGAGAGTGGAAGGGAGAGAGAGAAAAAAACATTGATATGAGAGAAACTTTCAGATTGGTTGCCTCCCTCCGATATGGACCCCAAGAGGGGCCGGAGATGGAGCCTGAAAGGGAAGTATGTGCCCTTGACTGGAATCAAACTGGGCACCCTTCAGTCCCTGGGCCCTTGCTCTAACCACTGAGCATTATTATTTTTTAATTAGGAGGGGCAGTCTTGAAAGGATGTGCAACCCAATATGACTCCTTGTTTACTCAAGAGCCCAAGTTAGTTTCTCTTTCAGGTTTGTTTTTATAGTGGAGGCTGGTTAACTGGAAGGAATGTAAGCTTCAACTTGTGAAAGTAAATTAAATTCTTCTGAGTGTGTGTTCATTTTATAATAAATACGCACTTTTAAAATGTGTCCATATGACATTATTTTGAAAGTATTTTTGCTGAGCAAGTGGATCTGGGGTTGCTAGAAAATATTTTTTATAAGGCTTGAAGTTTCTGGCATGGAATTTCCTGATGAGCTCGAAAGGTGTTGTCCCCCCCCCCCACAATTTCAGAAAACAACTGTTTTTTAAAGCTTCTCCTGGAAAACCATATATTACTTTAGAAATAAGTCTTCCCATTTTCTGTGGTAGAGGGAAGCTCAACATTTTTATTAAGCAGAGAATTCTTTACCTTTTCTACAGATAGATATTTGGATGAATGTTGTATTTAAAAAAATAACCTTTTGCTGCGATCCATAAACACGTAGTTTGTTTGAGGTGTTTTTCTTTTTTCTGTCCAAGTTGGGGTGGTGTTTTTCTGGGCAACTGGAAGATTTCAACATTTATCAAAGTAAATGAAAACAGAAGCATAGCTACTCATTTTCTAGTAAGCAGGAGTAGTTTCTAAAACCTCAGAAAGTTCTCAACCAGACATTCTAATGGGTAAGAAAGAAAAAGCAGTGAATTATTTTGAGCCCTTTTGAAAATGCAGCATTGTGAGAAACAGTAAACAGAGCATGATTTTTGAAAGAACTTCATCCTTTGACTTTTTTTTTTTTAACCCTCACCCAAGGATATTTTTTCCATTGCTTTTCAGAGAGAGTGGAAAGGAGAGAGAGAGTGAGAGAGAGACACATCTATGTGAGAGACAAATAGAGTGGTTGCCTCCCGCACAGGGATTGAGCCTGCAACTGAGGTATGTGCCCCTGACCAAAATCAAACTCGAGACCCTTCAGTGGGTGGGTCAACGCTCTAACCACTGAGCCAGACCGGCTAGGACCGTCCTTTGACTTTTCAAGAAGTTAATGAAGTCAGCATTGCTGGGCGTAAATGTCGTATTAAATCCTCTATAATTGTTAATCATGCTCACCACTACATGGTGAAATGATGGTTATTCTTTCCAGGTGACATACCCTGTGATGCAGAGAGAGTAGTAGTTCATTGCTTCAGGATAATATTAGTCCTTAGCTTGTTCACCAGTGAGTTTTTGGATTTGTGCTGTCTTCCCTGTAAAAGACATCATAACTGGTCATCAGTAAGAAGAGGATTTGTACTTATCATAGGAGGGATGAATTTGTGTTTAGTCATCTACATACACTCATCTAACTTTTTGTGATTATGAATATTCATTTAGGACATGAGTCTGGTATGTTGGAACCAACATAAGCTAACTGTTTTGTAGGGACATTCAATGTGTAGCCTGATTTCAGTCTCATCTTGATCTTCCCAACTAATGTTGGTTGCATTTATTCCACAAATACTTTTATTTGCCAAGTGCTTCAGGTACAGTTTTGAACTAGACATACAAGGTACCTGATCTTATGAAACTTCAATTCTTTTGTGGGGTTGGGGAAGAGAGACAGCTTTATTTTCAAATAGTGAAGTTATAATCAATAAGACATCAGAATGGAATAGAGTGATGGAGACTGGGTGGAAGGCATCTCTGAGGAGGTGGCTTTTGAGTTGAGACCTGAATGATGGAAAGAGTCAGTTACTTGAAGAGCTGGAAAAGCAAATGCAGATGCCCAAAGGCTGCAATGAAATTGATCTGTTTTGAGGATGGATAGAAAGCTCATGTGAATAGGAAATAGTCAGTGAGAGGAAGGATGGCACATGGTAGATGAGGTAGGAGAAGCAGGTTGTGCTGTAATGCTGGGCTTGGAGGCCATGTTAAGGACTCTATTCCAAGTTCAAATAGAAGCTATTGGAGGATTTTCAGCAGAGGAATGATGCGATATAATTTACATTTTAAAAAGACTATATTTCATTGAATCTCAGTTGCTGTCACTCTTAAGACAGATTATTTCATGTAACACTAAAGGAAAAAATGCTTTCAGTTAAGCTGTGATATGTCATTGATTTTAAGAAGCATCCTTATTTCAAAGATACCAGATATAAAAAAGTATGTATCTTAGAATTGATGAAAACATGGATTAATGATAGAGAATTACTGTATCCTATCCCCCAGGTTAGAATTTTAGACATTATAAATCTATAACCTAGGTGTTTGGTGATAAGAATGAATAATTTGGTTGTTTTTCCAAAACTTTGACTTCCTTCTTATTTTTTGTTTTGTTTTCATTATTAATGTTTATCTAGGGTCATACCATGTACCTTATATATGTTCCAAATGTACTGTTGAGGATAATGGTAATAGGTAGCTCTTACCATCCTTATCCATCTTTCTTGGCAGTTCTGATACCCGGTTTGCAATTACATTGAACAACAAGGATGCCCTCACTGGAGATGAAGAGACCTTGGCTTCATATGGCATTGTTTCTGGGGACTTGATATGTTTGCTTCTTGAAGATGCCATTCCAGCACCTAACTTACCTTCATCCACAGATTCAGAGCATTCCTCACTCCAGAATAATGACCAACCCTCTTTGGCCACCCCCTCCAGTCAGTCCAGCATACAGGATGAACAGCAGAGTGATTTATTCCAAGAAGAGGCAGCCCAGTCTGATGTCTGGAACGATGGCAGCATGGTGGGTATTAATATTAAGAGAGGAAATGGGTAGCTGACAAATCATACTGAACACCTCGATTGAATTCTGTACCAGTCGGGATCATTTTCATCAGTAGATTGCACATTATATTCTTATAGAAAAAATTTTTTTAAAACTACTAAGTGCCTGGATCAATATTGGGCAGGCATTCTGAAGAACCCAGTTTTTACCTATTTATTTTGTTCAGACATTCACTCCTTCAAATAAATTATCCTTGGCTTCCATTATTGCCTCTCAGCTCATGTTCCCAGCTTTGTTTCTCTGGTCTACTCCACTCATTAAGGCTATATATAGTCCAGTTATTTCCAAATGATTTGCTGGACATTTATACCTGGGTTTTAAAATTTGTAACCTCAGATTCTGTATGCCAACATAAATTTGAAAATGTGTGCACTGATGTTCTCCTCTTCCCAGATCATCCACCCTCTTTGTCAGTGGTACTACTATTTTCCTGAGCTTAAAACCTTGGAGTGATTTTTGACTCCTCTGACCCAACTTAACAAGCCCTGTCAGTTTTTCCTTTCCCTTTCAGGCTTTCAATGTCTGTTTTTCAGGTTCATTTTCTTCCTACAGATTTTTGATTATGTTGTTCCCTGGCTCTTTTGTTACTGTGTATCACAGATACACCTGTTCTCATATTTTTGAATCGAAAAAGACCAAATATCTCTAGGTCAACCCTGTCATGGTACAGAGGAGGAAGGTCTGTCCTGTACCAGTTTTTAAGGCTTTCTAAGAAGTTGCACTACAACCTTCGCAGGGCTAGTTTCTATTCTTCCTTTCTGTAAACTGTCATCTCCTGTCAGACCAGACTCCTCACTTTCCCTCTACCAGCCAACATGTTCACATGCTTGCATGTGCACACATATATGCTACTAGTGACTGCTTCATGCCTTTGCTCTTGCTGTTCAACCAGCCTGTAATCCACTACCTCTCCTCCCCCTCCTGTCTGTGTGTCTACCCATTCTCCACGGCCTTGCCAACCACAATAACTTTTTAAAATTTCTCTTTATTTATTGCCTTGTAAACACCTCATTTATTATCCTGTCTTTTGATTTCCTGTATGGCTCAAGTGATCACTTTTATTACTTAACAATAACTATATATGGCATCTTGTTAATTGCTTTGTGTGTGTGTACTTGTCATTTCAACTTGATTTTTTTTGTGAGCCTTAAACATTAATTGTGCTTTTTGTGTTATTCAGTATATATAGATAATAAATAATACTTTCTAACAGGTTTGTAAATTATGAAAATCATCTGTGTTCAGATTTTTAGTAATAGTATCCAGAGAGATTAAGCAAGTTAAAAAAAGCTTTTATAAAGCTCAGCGTATTTTTATTTATTTAATTTTTTAGAAATTATTATGTATTGTGTATTTTTGTTTCATAGAGTTAATCGTTTTTTCTGATAGACTCGTTCAGAGATTCTGGTAGAAAGGCCCATTCCCTTTACTTCTATGTACTATTAAAACTGTCCAGTAAAATGGAACTTTTCATAGTATATGTAATACTTTACTAGTTTCCTTTTGGAATATTTGGAGATATTAATATTGCCTTAAGTTAGTAATTTAACTTCTAAAAGCATGTTATTTTGTGCTCTAAGACTTGTATAGGGCGACTGTAAAACCTTAGTGTGGAAACTGAGCTTGAAGTCTCATAAATAATGTGTTAAGTACTTGAAACAGTAGGATCTGCTAATTAAATGTAGAATGGAGCATTAGAAAAGGAAAACAGGAAAATTTTACTCTTGCAGTTAAGTGTAAATTAATTTTCTTATGTCATTATATTTGGGAACTCATCTAGTACCTGTTGATTCTTTAATGGGAAACAGAGATAACATGGTATCAGACTCTAATATTAGCTCTAAACTGCATTTTAGTTACTTGTTCCAGTCATTTGTAAATGACATATGACAAATGATATCATCAGAGAGGTGGTGCTGAACATTTTTTTTCATTTCCCATGTGTGAAGACTAAGATAAATATTCATATCATATCAGAATGGCTCAGAGAATGCCAGCAGTTCTCATGGAGTGGGAGTAAGGTTTGATAAGCTCACCAGGGGATTCTGATACCTTCCTCTTATGTCATTTTCAGTTTAGGGCAACTCTTTTTAATATTTTTTTCACATGTATTCTCTCCCATACAGCTGTCAGTAAGTAGTAAATGGCCAAGAGTTAGGCATAATAGATAGGTAAGAAGTAAAAAGCCTGCATACTTTATAATTTAGTTAAGTGTTAAGTAGTTTTAATAAGTAATTTCTATTTGTTCAAAATTTGATGGAGCCTCCTTTTGTAGGGAGCATAATTGTCATAGGTCTCTAGGTTTTAACAAGAGAATTTGGATCTTTTCCATAAGCTATCAGGGATTTTAGAACAGCCTCATGCTCCTTGACATTCTTCCACCCCTGGACTCATACTGTGTAATTTTAATTTCCTTTGCCCCTTCTTTAATGGAAATACAAACTTAAAAAGAAACATGTGCTTTGCATTAAAAGTCAAGCACATGCCTAGGAAACAAACTTTCTGAACACAACAATTAATATAGGTAACTTAGTCTTATTGAAGCAGCATGTCCAAAAGCCCTGAACTGGGCTGGGAATCTGGTGAGCTTGGTTCACTTCAAATTTTATTAGTTGGTAACAGTGATTATTATTTAATCTGAGTCACAATTACAACATGTATCATTTGTCTTGCCTATTTTATAGCATTTTTGCATGGCGCAAATGAGAAAACACTGAAAACAAAAACATTATGAACTTGTAAGATATCCTTTAGCATTTGTTCAACAAATGCTAGAGATAGATGAGTGTGAAATATTGAGTACCTATTTAGCGTTTGGTACTATACTGGGGTTACAAAAATAGGGGACATGTAGCCTGTTCCTTTTTAAACTTGCAGTCATGGTAGGTTGTAGATGCATGATTAGAAAATTGCAATACAGTGTGATAAAGTGCAGTAATAAAGGCTTTGCAAGGCAGAGTGATAGTCTTTGTCACCTCTGTTGAGGTGTGGGCTGCTAGAGTGGGGTGGAAAGGACTAGCAGAAAGTCAACTTGATACAGACTCAGGGATCAGGTGACGAAGGGCCTTGTATGCTAAGGAGTTTAGGAGTTTGGACTTCATTTTGTAGGCCTGCATTTCTCAGCATGTCCTCTATGAAAAACTTGTTTCATGAGATTATAAGTAAGCGTTAATAGGATGCTGAGTGTTGAGGAAGGAAGATAGCATTTCTGGGTTAAATGTTATGCACACATTATTATTGGACTTCCCAGAGCTTTGTAATGCCCAAACATACTTTGTGAATATGGAGGGCAAGGTTAGGTGGCTGTAGCATGTAGCGTTTTCCAAACTTAATTTTATCGTCAACCTCTTTTTTCCTAAGAACATCTAGGGCACATTCCAAGGCCCAATTTAGGGAAATGCTGCTGTCTTCATTGGGGAAATATTGGCAGGTTTTAAGTTCGGACCTAGGACATAATTGGATTCTTAATTGTCAGAAAACTGGCAGCAGTGGGTAGAATGTATTGGAAGATAAAAAAGTGGAGACCGGGATATTGGGGAGGCTGTTGCTGGAAGTCAGGAGATAGATGAGTGTGAAGTATTGTTGGAGTAGGAAGGGGCAGATTTTAGAGATACTTAGGAGATAGATTCAGTGGAATTTCCAAGTATGATCAGATTGAAGGTGGGTTTTAGTAACATAGATAGAGAAGTCTAGGAAGATTTCCAGGTTTTTGGCATATTGGAAGAGTTAATGGAGATAAGGAATTCAGGATGGAGGAATAGATTGCAGGCTCATTTATGTAGGAGGGCTCGCTTTAATGTCCCATTTCTGAACCCAATCATGCATTTTGGCTTTGAGCACTAATCTCAGTTCACTTTAGGATACAAAATATTGTGTGTAAAAGTCTGTTTAATGAATTCATTGTTTTGTTATCCTTTTCAGCCGGGGCCCAGTCAAAATGTTGAAACTGAGTCAATTGAAGATGTTGTGGATATGGAAGAAGGCACAGGTTTCTACCCCTCAGAGCCAATGCTCTGCAGTGAATCAGGGGAAGGGCAAGTGCCCCATTCATTAGAGATCCTGTATCAGTCAGCTGACTGTTCTAGTCCCAGTGATGCCTTGATAGTATCCATACATCTACTCATGTTGGAGTCGGGTTATATACCTCAGGTAAGATGACAAGAGAAAACAAGCATTTTTTTTTTTTTAATATGTCTTTATTGATTTTGGAGAGAGGAAAGGAGAGGAAGAGAGAGAGAAAGATAGAAACATCAATGATGAGAAAGTCATTGATCGGCTGCCTCCTGCATGCCTTGCACTGGGGATCGTGCACAACCTGGGCATGTGCCCTGACTGGGAATCGAGCCTCCATCTCCTGGATCATAGGTTGATGCTCAACCGCTGAGCCACACTGGCTGGGTAGAAAACAAGCATCTTGCTAGGGTTTAAGTTTCCCATTGGGAAAGGGGGTGTATCAGTAACTATCACTAGAGTGTTGTGTATTCTAGATTTCTTTATTAAATGTGGTTGGGTATTTTTAAAAATAGATACATATATTTTTATTGTTAACAGTATTATAGGTACCCTCATTTCCACCTCCTTACCCCTCCGCCCAACCCTGCCCTTCCTAGGCCTTCACCACACTAAAATGTGGTTGGGTGTTAAATGTAATGTGCTGAACACAGTGATGGGCATACAGTAGATAATTAGTAGATGTTCCCTTTCCTCTTCTTTTCTCCATTTGTTTTATCATTTTTTTAAATTAAAAAATTTGTTTTTATTGATTTTAGAGAGAAGGAGGGAGAGGGAGAGAGAGAAACACTGATGAGAGAGAAACATCAACATTGATCGGCTGCCTCCTGCACCCCCCCACCAGGCACTGAGCCCGAAACTGAATTGAACTGGCAACCTCTTGGTGCATGGGTCCACACTCAACCACAGAGCCACACTGGCTGGGCTGTTTTATAAGTTTTTAATTAATATTATAGAAGTGACGACAACTCTGGTTAAAAAAAAAAGACAAAAGATTATATATGATAGTATGTAGATAAAATGGGGTCAATGAGTGTAGATTGGGTGTGACTGGTGGGGAACACCCGGCCTGTGGGCCATATAAGACCCTCAAAATCATTTGGTCTGGCCCTGCCAAAGCAACCTCAGGCGGGACTCGAGATTTAATAAATCTAGGAGCTTTTTTCTTTTTTTTTTTGTTTGTTTTTTTAAAAAATATATCTTTATTGATTTCAGAGAGAGGAAGGGAGAGGGAGAGAGAGAGATAGAAACATCAATGATGAGAGAGTCATTGATCAGCTGCCTCGAGCCCACAACCCGGGCATGTGCCCTGACCGGGAATCGAACCCCGATCGCCTGGATCCTAGGTCGACGCTCATCTGCTGAGCCACGCCCGGCCGGGCTAGGAGCTTTTTTCATAGCTAATTTTTAAGTTGATAATTTTGTATGGACCGAGAATGATGTTATAAATATAGAAATGGCCCTTAGCAGAAAAAAGTTTCCTCGCTCTTTAAGATGATGACTCACTACGTTATTTTTTATGTTGGTAGGTCTATAAATTACCAGTAACTTAATAAGATTCAGTTAGGAAGAGGGACAGTTGTTCTTATGCTGTAGTTGCTTTCATTCATTCATTCATTCATTCTCTATAGTCAGGTGCAGTGCTTTGTCCCAGCTCTCACGTTACTTGTAGTCCAAGAGAAAGAGAGATACGTATATAAACCCATTGTACGGTATCGGTTAAATTCTAGGAGAGACTTATATGTGGACTGGATGCTAGAGATTCACAGAGAGCGTTTAGAGTGTGGATCTTATTAAAATGTAGATTCTAATTTAGTAAGTCTAGGGTGGAGCCTGAGATTCTGCATACTCCCACACAATAGCGATGCCACAACTGGCCATGTTATGAGTACAAGAGTAATGCAGTGATCATTGAACACCTGCAGCATGCCATGCACCGAGCCAGGAATCAGGATATAAAGACAGTCCTCTTCCTCAAGAGTCCACAAGTGTGGGAGGTAAACAACTAAAAAGGAAATTGTTTTTTCTGCTAAGGGCCATTTCTATATTTATAACATCATTCTCGGTCCATACAAAATTATCAACTTAAAAATTAGCTATGAAAAAAGCTCCTAGCCCGGCCGGGCGTGGCTCAGCAGATGAGCGTCGACCTAGGATCCAGGCGATCGGGGTTCGATTCCCGGTCAGGGCACATGCCCGGGTTGTGGGCTCGAGGCAGCTGATCAATGACTAGTGTATGATAAATAACATAATAGAAGTATACAACCATAGAAATAGGAGCAGAATGCCAGGGGATAAGAGAGAATGATGAGTGACAAACAGGGCTTGTTATCCTCACCCAAGGATATGTTTCTCTTGATTTTAGAGAGGAAGGGCGAGAGAGAGACAGAAACATTGGTGTGTGAGGGAAACATCAGCTAGTTGCCTCTTGTATGCACCCTGACTGGGGACTGAACCCGAAACCTAGATATGTACCCTCACCGGGAGTTGAACCCGTAGCCTTTTGGTGTACAGGATGATGCTCCAACCAACTGAGCCACCAGCCAGGGCAGGATTTTTTAAAAATTTATTTTTATTAAATTTATCGAGTGACATTGTTCAGTAGGGTCATATAGGTTTCAAGTGTACATTACTGTGATACATGATCTGTATATTCCATTGTGTGCCCACCACCCAAATTCAAATCATCTTCTGTCACCGTATATTTGGCCCCCTTTACCCTCTACCACTTCCCCACCCCCTTCCCTTTGGTAACTACCATACTATCATCTGTCTATGTCTCTTGAGTTTCAGTTTTATATCCCACATATGAGTTAAATCATACGGTTCGTAGCTTTTTCTGACTGACTTATTCCGCTTGGCATAATATATGTATATTTTGAAAGGGCTTCCTAAAGGAAGTGATACTTGAGCCGTGGTCTTGAGTTATGTTATGACTTTGGTAGGCAGAGAATTGAGTCTTTGGAGAGAGAAATTAATCCCTATCTCTGATGTTATTTTATCTATTTGAACAAAAATTTTGATGGAGGATAAGGTATAGTAACATTTTTCTAGCAAAATTTTATTCATAGCAATATTAATGATTTGACAAATTTTATTAAGGGACTGTATGGAATGCTTATTTCTAGACAAGTTAGGGGCTTCCTGGATTTTTAATCTTTTTGAGAGTAATGCCTTTCTTTCTTTGTTTCCCTTTCATTTCCCAGGGGACTGAAGCCAAAGCTATGTCCATGCCAGAGAACTGGAAGTCGGGAGGCGTGTATAAGCTGCAGTACACGCATCCTCTCTGCGAGGGCGGCTCTGCTGCTCTCACCTGTGTGCCTTTGGGAAACCTAGTCGTCATAAATGGTAATCGAATCCATAGTCATGGTCATTAGTTTACGAATACTTATATGTTTCTCTCCAAATGTTTTATAGCCACTTCATTGATTGACTATTATGATATAGTTATGAGTCTTTCTAAACTTGTTTAATCCCTGTACCACTGATGACATGAGTCTGAAAAGTTGTGGAATTACAGGATTGATGTTAAGGCCAGCAGCCTTCCCTCTTTGGGCAGCCCTACTCTTGCTGTCTTAACTTTGTAATTGTTTTTTGCTCCAGTGGGATCCTGATAATAGGACTGAGGTGAATCTATTACATATGAATTTTTTGAAGAATATGTTTTTCTTTATGTCTGTGAATGGCTTTTTTATTTTTATTGTTTTAAGCAAGGTGTTGAACTGAGAGATGGTAAGAGGTATGATTGAGCTGGGTCCCTTTTTGTTCAGTTTGGCATCTCTGAACAGTCTAGAAATGCACAGACAGTAAGGGTTCTGAGGCCTTAGTGTATGTGTGTTTTTTCTCCCCACTTCTGAGAAAGTCACTCTGAATAGTTTCTTTCCTAGTTGTCTTTCATATTAAGAAATTTCACTGGGATAGCAATACATTTCATTTTTGTATTTCATTTTAGCTCAGATGCCACCTACAGGTCCATACCAACTACCAGTGGTTGTTGGAACAGTCTCGTAATCACAAATTCTGGAGATCCGTTTGAGTGACTAGAATCTTTCATTTTTGTTGCATTTTGATTTTTGAGGTTTATTCTTTTAAGGATAAGATTGGAATGACTGCATTTTTCATTTTTCAGTACAGCTCGTCTTTGTATGGCAAAGGTGGCAGGCACTTCTATGTGCCTTAGCTCAGTGGTTTTCAACATGTTCTGCAGCTCCTAGTTCCTTCTGAGATGGAAGCAAGGAACAGGCGTAGTAGAGCTCCTATATCCACTTGCGTCTTGAGTAGCAACATGTTTGTCTATTTCATATATTGGGGGTCCCTTATAAGATTTTGTTTGAAATGTTTTTTCTGCTGAAATTTATTTTGAAAGCTACTCACACTGTCTTGATCTTTGAAATGAAAGGTAGTTCTAGATTCCCCATTATGTAATTTCTGCTATTTCCTTTTAGTCACTGGATTTTTTGAAATGTTATTTAAAGGTCTCAAAATTTCAGCTTTAACAGCTTTGGTGGCATTTCACATTTGTCAGGACATGACTATCTGATGGCGCAAGGACCTAGCAATGTCTTTTCAACAATTCATCACAATTACAAATGTAACTTTTAGTTGGGTGTTTTTCTATCCAGAAGGTCAGCAGTATCTGCCTTCATTTAATCATTCTGCTACATCACATCATAACTTGCAAGGTTGAAGTTACCAAATAGTAAATGTGAGGTAATTTTTGCCTCAATTTCTTAACTAAAGTTCTTTAACAACATGTGTATAATAAGCTCTATTTACTAGTTTCAACATACTTAAAAGAGAATAGCTGTTAAATGTCTTATGAGTTCTTAGTTTTCGATATTTCATTTACCATTCTTGGCAGATCGGCTGCTTGCAGACTTAAATGGCAGACAGCCATTCCAAGCTTGATTCTTTGAAAAGGAGCAGTGTGTCCTTAAATCTCTCCTTCACCAAAGACATCCTGCTCAGTGCACATGTGCACAAGCACATCACTGGCTCTTTCATAGAATGAGATGAAGTGCGCCTTTGTATATATGAATGAAATTGAACTCTCTGTTGATGTCAAGAATATTGGTCTTTTGGGTCTAGGGAGAGGATTCATTTAATAAACAAGGGAAGACTCATTGCCAAGGGTTAAATAAAAAATAAATGGAGTTTTTAGTTACATTGGTAGAAATAATGATTTTTATTGTGTTTATCTGTCTCCTATTAACCTTGTTATAGATCTTCCAATTACTAATGAGCTGCTGTTGGTAATACTTTTTATATAAGTATTATATATAAAGGTGCTTACTGTAGTTTTTAAAGGTGGTATTTTAGAGTGATTTTTAATTCATGCAATGGCAGGTTTACATTTTGGACTTTGCTGTGAGGGAAGGAAATAAGCATAGAGCAGTTTGTTTTGTATAATGTGTCCTTTGTATATTGGGGGGAGAAAATACAATCCCATACTGAAAAATGAAGGCAATTGATGAAGTGACAATTTTTCATCTTTCTTTTGCTTATTTACAGCTACACTAAAAATCAACAGTGAGATTAGAAGTGTGAAAAGATTGCAGCTGCTGCCAGAATCTTTTATTTGCAAAGAGGAACTAGGTAATGTAACCATGATTTAACTTTTGGGATGAAGCTTTGAGAGGTTCACTTTTAAACACCTGAAAGGTAATGTTCAAAAAGACTGAAAGTTTCTGAATGAGATTAAAACAAATTCAAGAATGTTGCAGAGTTTCTGTTTCCTGTTCTTCTTAGGGTCTTGGAATGCTGGGTCATAGATTCACTGTCATTATGTAATGACACTAGCATGTAATTTATTGCACACTGTTGATACTTCATATTTTCTGTATTATTCTTTGGATTTTTCTAGCATTGTGTTTAACCAGTATGGGGAGGATCTGTATTTTGTGGAAACCATATAATGGAACTTCATTATTGAAGATGTTTGCTTAAACCTATATAAATTTGGTTGCTTTTGATGCAGCTTGGACCTTTACCAAAAGTTTGCATTCTAGGCATGGTTTTGCTTATATTCTATAAAATTATTAATAGACACAAAGGAAACAAATTTTCCTTTTTATTTTTTTATTTAAGCCAAAGGATGAGAGGTGGGTAGGTGGTTGAAGGAGAAGAGATGGGGTGGAGAGGGAAGTATCGTCTTTAAGTGCTTGTTTTGTGCCTTTACGATGTTATTCCATTTCATCCTCATAGCAAATGTGAGGGTTTTAAAATCCAGATGGAGAGTGGTGTGGTATAGAGGGGAGATGACATATAAGCAGTATCTTTTTAAGGGAAGACCACCTAGATCTAGATCTTTGTTTTGAAGGCCTAGAGACTTAGTCTTATTAGTTTCCAGGGGAGATCAGGCCTTGAGAAATTGACCTATATGAACTAAAACTGATAGGAAAAGGAGACATCAGAATACAGTTGACTATTGAACAATAGGGTTAGGGGTGCTGATCCCCCATGCAGTAAAACATCCACATATAACTTTTCACTCCCTCCAAACTTAACTATAGTTGGCCCTTGGTATCTAAGGGGGATTGGTTCCAAGACTCCCTGCAGAGACCAAAACCCATGGATGCTCAAGTCCCTTTCATAAAATGATGTGGAACAGTGCATACATTTGGCCCTCTGCATCCACAGATTCTAAATCATGGATGGAAAACACTATTTTCTACCTACTATTGGTTGAATCCAAGGATGCAAAAGGGATATGGAGGCCTGATTGCATTTATTAACAGAAATCTGCATATAAGTGGACCCTTGCCATTGAAAACCTGTGTTATTCCAGGGTCAACTGTATATATTTATAATGGTCTCTGAACATTAAATGTCATACTAAACCAGTGTTTCTTAACATTATTTTCCTTATCAATCCCCCAAAGAGCCTTTGTATACATTTCCCCCTAATCATTCTACCCTGTGAAAATTTGATACCATAGATATACTGTATACTTAAGTAGTATACTGTGGCCCTTTGGAGGGGCACAAACAAATGTAATAACTAGGATTTTATTTTTTTGCCCTTCAAGAACTGATTTTTGCCCCGTTGGGGGCAATATTGCCCCTACTGAGAATGCATGAACTAGACTCATAAATCTCTAAAGAGGGTCTTACCATTAGGACCAGAAATTCCTTGACTACAATACTGTATATTCATTTCTGTACTCTGGGGAGTAGAAATACTCTATACTCTGTAGCAGTCAAGCTTATTATGCCCATTTTATAGATCAGGAAATAGGTCTAGAGGAGGTTAAATTACTTCAAGGTCACAGAGCTAATAAATGGTAGAATTTAGGATTGGAATAGATTTGACTCCTAAGCCTATTTTTAAAACAACTTTTATAGGAATGTAGCTCAGATGCGTATTCTTTATCTGGTTTCTGTTAAAAAGGAAATGAAAGGGAAGGAAAAAGTTAATACAGTTTTATTACAAGTTTATGCACTAAATGGAATATTTTTAATATAGAACTTTTTATGTTGGGTAGGAATATGCTGCTCATTTGACAAGTTATTTAAGTTAATTTTTACTGTGGCTTATAGTACCTGGTATATACTAGGTGCTATTATTTTTCTTTCTCTTGTAAGTTTCTAATTATTTTTATTGTAGGTCACTGAAGGAAAATATTTGTTTACAGAAAATTAGTTTTCACACTTGTAAAAGGCCGTTAAACCAAATTGATTTTTAAAATATCTTGAAATTTGTTTTCAACTCAAGATTGTAATTCATGCAACAAAGATTTAGAGTTTAGCTGCATATATTTCTTACTCATTGTCGATCAAGTTATAATGCGTGTTTTATGTATTATAGGGAGACACATAAGTATGGAATGGGGAGGGAGCAAGCATAAACTGAATATCTACTGATATATATTAGGCACTGTGCGTGGAGCTTTACATTTTAACTACTCTTCTCTGGTGCAGTGGTGGTGTCTCCTTTAAACAGATGAGCAAACAGGTGCAGATCAGAGGGTTCAATGTTATACACTTGGTAAATATATAGCAAAACTGAAGTGGGAATTTTAGGTTCAATTTGACAGTGTACATGGTGTAATGTACATGTAAATCACCTGGGGTTTTATTACAATGCAGGTTCTGATTAAGTAAGTTGGTGGTGAGTCCTGAGATTCAATATGTGGAAACATTTCCCAGGTGATATCAATTCAGTGATCCATGGACCACCCTTTGAATAGCAATATAGTGGCCAATATGAGTGCTTTGGAGCCCTACTTAGGTTTGTACCCTGCTCTCCCACTTACTATAAGGCCTTGGATGGGCTCTCTATATCTTGTCCTGCCTTTAAAGTGGGAATAATAGTATTTATCTCTTACTTCAGGGAGAAGTGCTGATTCTAAAGAAGGCTTGAAAACTGCTTGACACAATTGCTGATACATAGTCATCATGTGATAAATCCTTTTTTTTTCTACTAGGATCTAAGCTCCACAAGAGCAGTCCCCACTGTAGTCCCAGTGCCCAAAACAGATTGGTAGATATTCAGTATATCTTTGCTGTGTGTATGAGTCTCACACCGTAAGTGCTGCCTACTAAATTGTAGCCTATGAGCTATATAGGTTGGGTACAGCTCAATTAATTGTTATCATGGGGTTTTAGTTTTAGATCTTAAGATTTAGTTTTCAGAGTAATACACTATATACTCCCCTGAGTATTGGAGAGTTTGGTTTATGTCTATGTAGGAATTGTGAAAATTTATTTACCGCTTTGATTTGGTTTGGCTGAAGTAGGGGACACCATTTCAAGTTTTTCCACTTGATTTTGTGTTTTGATTTTTTTATTTTAAAAAATATTCCAGGGGAAAATGTAGCCAAGATATATAAAGATCTGCAGAAACTTTCTCGCCTCTTCAAAGACCAGCTGGTGTACCCTCTTCTGGCTTTTACCCGACAAGGTGAGAGATGATAAATGAAGGAATAGTAAGTTTATGTGCTGTGCTTGTGATTCTTCCGTCTTTTTCCTAGTGAAATTCTGCTCTGATTTTAAGACTAAGCTTAAATGTTAATTCCTTAAATGTTCACTTCCTCCTTGTGTTTCCACAGGAAACAGGATTTTGCACATATCTTTATTGTAGCCCTTTATTCAGTGTATCATAATTGTAGATGATTTCTTTTCACCTAAGGTTGTGAATACTTGAAAGCAGGGAATATGTCTTACTCACTTTTGTATTCTCATGGCCTAGCACAGGGTCTGGCCTATAATACGTTCAATAAGTATATAAGTAAATAATGTATAGCCTGTAAATTGGGTCTAAGTTCTTGTTTGTTTTTAAAACAATATTTATTGGGGCTCTATGCTAGGCACTTTGGATATTTCACATGTTCTTCTTACTTAATGCTAATAACTTTGAAGTAGATTTTTATTCTCATTTTATAGATGATGAAACTGTAATTCAATGAGGTTTATAATTCACTCAAGATCCTTGTATTAGTCAGCTTTCTCTTATTTGTATTGTAGTAAAAAATACTTAAAAATCTCAGTGACTTGCCCTGGCCAGTGTCGCTCAGCTGGTTGGAGCATCGTCCTGCACACCAAAAGGTGGTGGGTTCAATTTCTGGTCAGGGCACATACCCAGGTTTGGGGTTTGATCCCCAGTTGAGGCCTGTGTGGGAGGCAACTGATGGATGTTTCTCACATTGATGTTTCTCTCTCTCTCCTTCCTTCCTCTCTCTAAAATCAATTTTTTAAAATTACTTCTTTAAATCCTCACCCAAGGATATTTTTTCCATTGCTTTTTAGAGAGAGTGAAAGGGAGGGGTGGAGGGAGGGCAGGAGAGAGGGAGAGAAACTTCGATGTGAGAGAGACATATTGATTGGTTGCCTCCTGCACACACTCCTACTGGGGCCCTGGATCAAGCTGCAACCTAGGTATGCGCCCTTGACCGGGAATCGAACCCGGGACCCTTCAGTCTATAGGCCGACACTAACCACTAAGCCAAACTGGCCAGGGCTCTAAAGTCAATTTTTAAAAAATTTCAATGACTTACAGTGAACGTTTAGTTCTCACTCATGTATGTGTGTGGGTTAGCTTTGGTAGAAGGACATGCTCTTCTTGTGGCTCAGCAGTGTGTACCACTTCCACTCACGTTCCATTGGACAAAACAAGTCAAAATGGCCAAGCCTGATGGTAGTGGGGCGGGGCAGTGTCATTATACATAGAAAATGATTGAGAATCATAACCTGCTGTCCTTTAGCTGGTAAATAATTTCAGATTGATATGAACAGATGCGTGGTTTTTATTTGCCATCTGTGTGTGGAGGAGTACTATTTTATTTTTTAAAAATATATCTTTATTGATTTCAGAGAGAGGAGAGGAGAGGGAGAGAGAGAGATAGAAGCATCAATGATGAGAGAGTCATTGATTGGCTGCCTCCTGCACATGGGCATGTGCTCTGACTGGAAATTGAACTCCAATCGCCTGGATCCTAGGTCGACGCTCAACCACTGAGCCACGCCTGGCCAGGCAAGGAATAATATTTTAGATCCCAAGTTGCATGGTGCCAAGGCTGTCATACTGCAGTTTCTTCTTTATGGTGGTGAGGGAGGAGAATAATGAGAATTTTACACCCATTATTGTGTTTCGATTGTTTTTGCTAGTGGAAAACAATTTTCATTTGATTTTGGGATATATTAGTATTTTTTTCTTGGTTTTGCTTCTGCATTTATCTGCCTCCCTTTTTTAGCCTGCCTAATAGTAATTGCTAACACCCGAGTGCTCATTGTGTGCCAAACAGTGTTCTAAGCACTCTATATGTATTAACACATTTAATTCTCATCCTAGTGAGGTAGGTGATATTAACCCATTTGACAGGTAAGGAAATTGAGCTGGACAGAGTTTAAGTAATTTGTCCAAAGGCACACAGCTAAAAGTGGCAGCATTGGGAGCCAGTTTAAAAGCCAATGAATTATCCATTTTCTGAGGTTGAGTAGAGAATTTTTTGTTGCACTGAGCATTGCTCAAAATAAAAAGGGCCATTGACTAATATCTACAAATTGTCAGTTATGTATTTGATCTGTGTTAAGTAGTGTTAGTCTTTCCACAGGAACATAAAGGGAACAAGGAGGGGCTTTGAGTGAGTAGTAGTAATTAGGTAACCTGGGGTTAAAATTTGTCCTAGGTATGAATGCTGGGTAATCAAGACCATCGCCTACTCACCACCACTGTAGACAGGAACGAGTTGCCAGCTTTTGTTGAATGCGTAGGGAAGCTGCATGTTCTTTACTCAGCGATGCTTGTTCTTTTTTTCCTTTTAGCACTGAACCTACCAGATGTTTTTGGGTTGGTGGTCCTGCCATTGGAGCTGAAACTACGGATCTTCCGACTTCTGGACATTCGTTCTGTCCTGTCTTTGTCTGCAGTTTGTCGTGACCTCTTCATTGCGTCAAATGACCAGCTTCTGTGGAGGTGTTTATATCTGCGGGACTTTCGAGGTAATTTCCATGGTTCCATGTTAACAAGAAAAGGGCTCTTTCCTACTGAGGTTTATTTTATTTTTAAAAATATATATGTTTTTATTAATTTCAGAGAGAGAAAGGGAGAAGGGAGAGAGATAGAAACATTGATGAGAGAGAAACATCAATTGGCTGCCTCCTGCATGCCCCTTCTGGGGGTCAAGCCTGAAACCTGGACATGTGCCCTGACTGGGAATTGAGCTGCAGCCTCCTGGTGCATGGGTTGACACTCAGCCACTGAGCCACGCGGCAGGGAATGAGGTCTTAATTCTTAATTACTCAGCTTGCCCAAAGTTTTTAGTTATAGGTTGTTTTTTTTAGGGTTGCAAATAATCATGACATATAGCCTATTGTAAAGAGATTCTAAGCTTCATAAACCTTTGCATGTGTCCTGAAAACTCTCCTCAAATAGCCCCTTAGACTAAGTAGACTTTCAGGATAGAAAAATGGAAGTGAGACAGGTTTATTCTCTATCACCCAGCCTCAGTGTCTGACTTAGAAATCCACTGCATTTCTAACTACTTCTGTGGTTGTGATCAGAGTACATGTTGAGAGAGCCCTGCTTCCCAGTGGTGTGCTGCTGGGGAAGCTGCATTTCTGTTTTGTCACTTTTCCAGTAACCTGGTCATCATTGCAGCAGTGACGACAGTGGAACTTGGGGCTGGGGAGTTCTCCAAAGTGTCAAAAGGTTTCTAGATACAAGGCTGGAAGCTGAGTGTGGAACTTCTTTTCTGCCACCACCACTTAACTATCAGTGTTTTTTTAAATTGTGGTTTGACTCTGGGTGGGTCACAAAATCAATAGAATGGGGCATTTTAAAAAAAAGAAAAATCAGCATTTTATAACATAGGAGTAAACTTATATTTCAGTTACATAGATATATACTGTGTTACAATGTAAAATATTTGTGGTTCACATAAAAAAGTTTGAATGATGGTGCAACTGTAAACATGTATTATTATTAAATAAGAGTATCATGTAGAGCCATTTGGATTGTCAGAACACTTGTTTTCTTTTAAAACTTCAAAATGTAAGAAGTGGGAATGACCTGGTTTTTCTTTTTCTTCCTACTCTATTCCTGAGGTCCTCGTTCTTTATTTCTGCCCTGAATCCAAAGTTTATAATGTTACTTTATCCCTGGAGGCAGCACGTCATCTCAGAAATTAAAAAAAAAAATTATAGTCAAAATGAAAAGACAAAATGACCAATGTATATGGGAGAACCA
The DNA here is from genome assembly GCF_964146895.1 of Miniopterus schreibersii. Taxonomy (NCBI): domain Eukaryota; kingdom Metazoa; phylum Chordata; class Mammalia; order Chiroptera; family Miniopteridae; genus Miniopterus; species Miniopterus schreibersii. Next base: position 177,456,348 of record NC_138102.1, read on the forward strand.
ACCAAAAAAAAGCAGGATATGATAAAAACACTCCTGAAAGGAACAGATACTTTTTACTTGCATATTTGAGTTCAGGTTTAAAATACAATTAGTTTTATCTCATTTCCAGATTGTGGTCCACAGTTCATTTGTAAGCCAGGTGTTCAGATTTTATCATGAATTCCCCTGTAGATAGTGTTATGGGGCTGGAGCTTTTATAAATTTCCTTCCACCAGTGTAATAACTTCTAGAGAAGACATCACTGTCGTTTATCTAAACTCTTCACTAGACTTAAAGGAGCTCCTCTTCTCCTCATTTCACAGATTTTTAAGTAAGTACACTGAAAATTATTCAGTGTGGTCATACTTCTGAGAGTTGAGTCATACAGAAGATGGTGGGAGACAATCTAACCCAATTATGGAAGAAAACCTTGTCAGCTGACCTCCAGTAATTGACCATTGGCTGTAATACGGGCACTCAGAGGTTGTCACCCAGTTTAGGGTGACGTGAGACTTGGGTCAGAAGCAGCTGACACACCTACATGAAATTAGGGGGAGACGATGTAGTGTGGGACAGGTAGCACAAGGAGAGAGTAGCCGTGTAGCCCTCCGCACCCCGGAGGGATTCACTGCATTGAGCCACGTGGCCCTGAACAATGATGGTTGCTCTCAGCCATCAAGAGAGAATTTGAGTGAGAGTCAAGAAAGTACAGATGATACTGTGTATGTTAAACCAATGACTCATGTTCCTTTTTGTGCTTAATGGGGACGCTTCAGTTCCTTAGGACAAGAGCAAACCTGCTGTTTAATGCTGGTTGACTGAAGCATTTTAAAATCCTTATTTTTCGTTTTTCCTTTGTAGATGGTACTGTCAGAGTTCGAGACACAGATTGGAAAGAAGTAAGTGTAAATATCAAGGTTAATTTTCATAACAAAGAAATAACTAGTGGATTAATATAACGGGCATATTTTCACTTTATGATGATGTAATAAAATCTGTTTTCATTAAATTTATTGTTAATTTTCAGTAAATGAAAATTTTTCAACTTTTACTTTAGACTCAGTGCCTATTTTCTTGTAATTATATAGGAAGAAAATCTTAACATCATGATTATTTTTCACCTTTATTTAACATAAAACATTTTTTTAAGTGAGCTGCTTTTGTGCTGTCCATCTACCAAGAGTAGTACATTAAGGAAAGAGTCAGTGACTTCACTTCATTTGCAGGTGCCTTCTGGAAAAGGCGGCACTAGAGCCGGGAAGAGCTTGGAATGAAGAACTAGAGGATAAGATTCAGTGAAACAGCCGACTATGTACAAAATGCGTTCCATCCTCTAAAATAGGCGTCCGGTGTTTGTTCTTGTTTAAAGTGAGAGCCATTAGGGACATAATTTAAGTGAAAAGTAGAATTTAGGTGGTGCTTTCCCCCCAACAGCTTAAGTTTGTATTTTGTGGCATATTTCAACAAGTATTGAAATTTTGCACTTTTGAAAAAGGCCGACATAAAATTTGCAGATTAGCTCCCGTGCTCTGGATTGCAGTTTTGAAAGCACACGTAACTCAGTTATTCCTTTCTTGGATTTATTGTTGCCCCATGTAGGCACAGTTGCTGGTGGCAGTGCAGGTAAAGAATCGAATTCACTCTACTGTCTTCAGAGCCACGCCCCTGTGCACCCACATAGAAAGGGGTGTGCTGGTTGCTTTGTCTGCTGTGAGCGTGGGAAAGGGAAAGTATAGGTCTGCACGGTGGAAGCAGGTTGGAACTTCGGGGAGATGTCCCAGTCACTTACCAGATCTTGTTCTTGTTTTCCTTCAGTTGTACAAGAAGAAGCACAAACAAAGAAAAGAAGCTCAGAGAGTGCGGCACCTGATCTTCCTGCCGCCGTCGTCACCCCACCCCAATCCGTTCTATCCCAACCCCTTCCACCCCCGGCCTTTCCCTCCCAGCTCTCTCCTTCCCCCAGGCATCATTGGCGGTGAATATGATGAAAGACTGATGCTTCCCTATGTTGGGGACCCAATCAATTCACTCATCCCCGGGCCTGGAGCAGCGCCTGGCCAGTTCCCTCCACTCAGACCACGGTTTGATCCGATTGGCCCACTTCCGGGACCTAACCCCATCTTGCCAGGGCGAGGTGGCCCCAATGACAGATTTCCCTTCAGACCCAGCAGGGGTCGGCCAACTGATAGCCGGCTGCCATTCATGTGATTGACTTGAAATCCCACTTCTGGAGCTTGTTTGGCTTTGTTTCTTAAAACCATAGATGTCATCTTGTTGGGATGCTGACCTCTAGTGTTTTCTGCTTGTGGTGGTGAGAAATGTACTCACAGAAGCCTTTCAGTAGATATATTTAAAGCTCCAGGGGTGGTGTGGCCCAAAGGTTACTTTGTGACAAGGTTGGCCTTGGGAATAGTTGGCTACTGACATCCGCCCTCTGAAATCCTCTCTAGAATGAAGATTGTTCACTGATAATGTTCTGTATCAGATTTTTAAAAAATTAAGTATAAATTACATGGCAGTCTCGACTTTTATTACAGAAAGCTATGTAATAAATATTCAGAATAGTTTTACAACATTACTTGGATGTTTCAGAATGATCAGAGAACCTATTCATTGTCATCGGATTGTTGCAGGGGATTAAAAAATTTTTTTAATGGCACCCTTTCTTCAAATTAAATAATTTGCAAAAGTGTGATTTATAAAATGAATAAAAGCAAAGTTGGTTTGGTTGGGCACCCATCAGCTGAATCATCTCCTCCCTGGCCCTGCAGCTCTTTCTCAGGCTCTGGGATGAAAACCTGGGCAGCACTGTTTGGTGGCCATTGGGTCGTAGGGACTCTTGCTTCTGGCTGTTCCTGGAGTGGAGTTAGGATTTTTTTCCCTTGTATTTTGAACACTTGGTGCCTAATTTGTAATCTAAATAGATGATCTCTTAACAACAAAGTGTTACTGCTTTGAATGGTGGTCAGGTAGTTGTTCTTCAAAGATAGCCTCTTATCTGAAGAACATTTATTTTTTTAAGACTTAAAATACACAAAATTCAAGGTTTATTTTTCCTACAAGAAAAAAACCAAACACAAATGTCTTGTCATACAAACAACTATGAAACATGCTATAGTGACAAAATCTGAATCACGACACAGGAACAGAACTCTGTTAGTATCTGCAGAAAATATTTTGGAATATTGCCAATGTCTTCCTGCTTTTTAAAAAGTCTGTTTTGCATATAAGGAAATGGTTTGGAATGTTATGTGCTGCAAGAATATTTTGAGTCATACATACATGTGAAAATATTTTTTTTTTGCTACACATAATAGTCATTTTTTCCATCACAGTGAAGAAAATTCAGTCAGTAATAGGATCTTCCAGAGGCCATGCCACCTTTAGTAGCTTAATGTATAGGTAAAGGATTAGGGCTGTTGACGATTCTGTGGTATTGGGCGATAACTGAGCTGTCGGGCAGCTTTTTAAAAACAAGTGTCCACTGGACGCCATATGGCTTTAATTGGATCTGGGCTGAGTGAGTCACCCTAAAGCTTTGATGGGTCCAAATATACCCTAGCTCTCCAGCATACCTCTGTGCCCTTGTGATGTTAGGTTGCACTGTGGAGTGTGTGTGTATGTGTGTAGTGGGGGTAGGAGGACGTGGGGATGACCAGAAGCACCAAATATTATAAAGCAATGAGTTCTCCACATCCAGAGTTTTGGAAAGGTCCTTGAGAGGTCCGTGACGGTGCTGATGTCCCGCAGAGACGGACGCTGCTTTCCAGCCTCACCTCGGCCTCGCTGGCCCGTGTGACAGTCTCTCTCAGTTTAGGGTGTGGGCAGTGTGCCATATGCCTAAATTTGTAGTCCTCTCACAATAGTCTATTCTTAAAACAACTCTCAAAGCTTTTCCTCTGGAGTAGCTAAATTTATAGTTCGAAGCTTGTAAGATCTGTGTTCTTTTCATTAGACTGGGCTGTGGAGCTTTGATATTGCTGGTGTATGAGAAGGAAGTCATGGTCTGGCGGTAGCCCAGTCACTGGTTTTTTGACATCACTTAGATATATTGTAATGGAAACAGGAGAGTTTAGAGCGCTGTGGTTACGCATTTAGTAAGATGCTGTTCCGCATCCTTGGCTTGTAGTCTTAACGACTTTCTGTGACCCCCGAATTTTCCCCTTTAGTTATTTTTATTAACAGGGGCTTGCTCCCCCTACCCCCTTCTTTGTTCATAGAAGAAAGATATGGTTTGGCATGATTGGAAACCAAATGCTGGGATGTATCTCTCTTTCCAACTTGAGATTTTTGATTCCTCGAGTAAAAACAGTTGAATTCTGTCCTTTCACTCTTGCCTGGCTCTAATTCCTGAGATCACTCACTGCTTAGCCTAATATCTCTGTAATTCTTATTCTGACGGAGCTGGAGCTCCTCCCTTTGCTCCTTGTACTCAGGGCCCAGTGTCAAGGTTGGCCTTTTTCCTACCCTGGGCAGTAGCTACTGAGCCAGAGCCTGAGGGAGGAGTCCACGGGTCCCACTTCTCTCTGTGCTGTGAGCATGGTTCATGCTCCTTTACAGTCTCCAGTTGACTCTAGAAGACGTGGAGTGGAGATGATTATTGGGAAGCACTAGGTAGGTCATGTAAAATAAAGGCTTAATTTTAAAGGTCTCCTGGGATTCCCCAATAGGTTATAGCACTTAAATTTCTGCTTTTCCATAGCAAAATAGGTGAAATGTTAGTTGAGAAGGAAGAAAATGTTAACTTTCTTCTGCTCTAGACTCAGTGAAAGACCTTAAAGAGTAGGTAAAATATGAGAGGTTGGAAATTGAAATTAAAAGTGGGAGGACCAATCAGAATAAGAAGGAGTATTTAAGATTTTAGAGGGTGAACACACGTTGTAGAAGGAGTGTTTGGTTTTAGAGTGGTCCTCCCTTAAGGAGCACTTCCCTGACTTCTGAACACTTCCCAGCCATTCTTTCTTGGCCTGCTGCTCGAGAGCTCTGAACACAGGACCATCCACTTGGTGTCATCCACTCGGCTATATATTTGAATGGAAACGGAGCTTCTGTGCCCCGTGTGCGTTGTGTTGGGTTAATGAACTGATTTGACTTGCTTTTTGCCCAACCTTCCACTTTGTCTCTAACCAAACCCAAAGTGCCACGTTCTACGAAAATCTAAGTATTAGAGTGAAACTGAATTCAATCGGTGGCTGCTTCAGAGTCAGAGGCAGTGCTGGCACTTGTCAGTACAGTTAGTGACTAGCCAGCCTGCTCTCTAGGATAAAGGAAGGCCGTGAGCTCTTCCTCCAGTAGAAGTTACTGCTGATATGTGAGGCTGACCTAACCAGCTAAACTGACTGACCTGCACCAGTCCAAACGCATAAAACAAAATGAGCTACTAGCCTGCTGTAGGAAGCTGAGTAGAGCTCGCAGCTCAGTCTGCTCTCCAGCGCAGGGAGGGCAGGCTCCTGAAACACACTGTGCCTTTGGGAGGGCTCCAGCTGGGCCCTGCTCTGTGGCGTGTGGTCAGGGTGCGAGTCCCTGGTCTCGGGTCTTCTCTGTACAAACTGGTGGTGTCTTGGTCTGCTCACCCCAGCCTCTTCTGACTGATGCTGACAATGGCACCTTGTGTCCCCTGCCCCCTGCTCCCCGCCCCGGCCCTGCTCACCAGGGAGTAGTTTCGTGGCTGGGATCCTGCTGGCTCCCATTCCTTTTCAGACTCAGCCTAGAGTCTGACACCTCTTCCTGAGGGTAAAGCACTGCCATGGGTTTTCTTCAGCTGCTTACCTCATTTTACTAATCTCTCTGTTGGTTTGATTCTGTTCCTGGGCAAGTGACTTCCTCACATCGATACTCTTAGAAATAAAACAGCCTTTTTCTTCACTCTCAACATTTTGTTCACGTTTTATTAATTCCAGCCTGCTGTGTTCTGTGCTTTGTTCACCTCGCCATTCTCGAGATGCCTGTGCCAGCTCGCTTTCCCCTTGAACACCTTTCACAGCAAATTCAGGTGAGAACTGCCAGCAGGCAATTGATGTTCAGGCTCTTGGGGTTTGCTGCTGTATTTGTTAGCATGTGAGTGAAGGCCCGTCAGCCCTGAAATGTTGGAGAGGTAGAACTAAGTGCCCCCTGAGCAGGAACCGAAGTTCGGGAGGGAATGCTGTGATGACGAAGAGAACACACGGAGTTGATGGAGGGGAAGCCATATATGGTCTATGTCCCTGGAAAGCTGACTTGATGTTTACTTAAATGACAGGGCCATTTTATCAGGCTGCTAGGAGGACGACCTGGAAGAAGGTATTTTGTCTGGCTGGTGGACGGGTCTGTCGAGGCTGCGTGTTTAAATCCCTGCTCACTGTGCTACACTTGACCACAACACACATGGCTCACTGTCAGGTTTCAGCTTCACCAGGTCAGCTTGGAGAGAAAATGCAAGCCTTTCTTTGGGTCCAAATGGTGAAACAGCAAGAAAACCCAACAAACACAGCCTTTTAGATTCCCCACAGAGGGACTCCCTTCACCCCTGCTTTTTGACCTCTCCCATTAAAAAATGTCAGCTATTAAATGTTTGGAAGGAATGTGCTAGCCTGTGTGAGAAAACGGTCCATTTTGGGGATCCATGGTCTCTACAATACCGTTCTTGGCCTTGACGCTCATACACAGACCAGCTAGAAATGTGTGACTGGTTGTTAACTAGAGTTATGTCATGGGGTCATCTGTGCATGGCTATAAAAGTCAGGATGCCTGGCCTGATAAAGGAGTTTGTGCTACGGTACTTGGACTGTCCGGGAGATATAATTTGAATGTTGAGATGTTTTTAGGGACAAGGGACAGAATAAAGGAAAATGGGGAAATTTAAGCCACATAGTCATTGTTGATGGAGCCACTAGTTTTGCTCACAAAAGGAGTGGGGCCTAGGCTATAATGAGTCCACACCAATACTGCTTCTCATGTAGCAGCTTCCCAGATGTCTGAGCTCAGGGTGCCGGTCCAACTTCCACATGCATGCAGAACACTTGGGGAGACTGACGGAGAGAGAGGTTTGGGCCTTAGGGCCAGAAATTCTGACTGGTCTGAGATGAAGCTAGCTGTGCCTGTGGCCATGCCCACACTTGGAGAAACTCTAGCCTATTGTCCCTTGGCTATGCGTTTTGAGCTGTATTTTATTACTAAATGAGAAGTGGGTGAGATTGACTTCTTCCAACCTTAATCTCTGAAGAAGAGTAATGATGACCTTAGGTGTTCCCTGTGTTCTTGAGCTCCTCAAACAGGTGGGCTTTGTGGTGTTACACCTGCCCTACAAGTTTTCTCTCTCTTTTACTCAGCATGTAGCTCTGACCCAAGGACTTTTGCATTTTTACCTCCCTCTCTCTCTTCTCTGTGAACAGTGAGGGGAAGACATGTCTCAAAGGGGGCTGGAAAGGGATCACATGGCTCTGTTCTAATATCCTGGGCTCTTTTGGTGACCAGGAGGTTGGTTCCAGCACCTACAATGTTTTAGCACCAGGTGCTTGGTGATTAGGGGCAGCCCTGCTCCCATCTGATCGTGGGAGGCCTTCTGCGGTGGGGGAAGGAGCACTGAGAAAGGCTTCAGGACTGCTTCCTCCAGCTCTGCAGTCACCGTGCTCAGTCCAATAGGTTTGGGTTAAACACAGTTGAAGCTAATGTCTTTACGTAGGAATTCCAAGAAACTTTGACATGTAATGTGTATGACCAATCACAAAAAAATGTAGAAGGTGTTTCCCCAACATGCTTGGCCATGGGACCCTTGTAATTGAGAAACCTACCAACAAGCTGCGCAGTTTATGAAATGCCGACCTAGCGGTTACTATCCTTGCACTTTCTGATCCTGTGACAATCTGCAGATTCTGCTTCCTCATATATTCTTGAGGAGTAGACAGCATTCCTGTGGGAATTCAGAGCATTCCTGGTGGTGTAACAGTGGGTGGAGGAGAACTGACCTCCTTCCTTGGGAAGTTGAGGGCATCGTCCTCTGGGAACTAGAAATGATTCCTGAAAACCTGTGGTCTGCCCTTGGCTGTCTGTTCTGGGCGTGAGCAGCTTCCCAGAGCTTCCCCTGTTTCTGTTGTGTTCTGAAAGGCCCCTCTTGTCACACCAGATCTGGTTTCTTTCCATTGTCATCAAGACCTACCTGTTGCCAGGCATGATGGAGCACTTGCTTTCTGGGTCTGAGGCGTGGTCTCTGGATGAAACTAGCATGGGTAGGTTTGAGGTTCCCCTGGCTGGGCTTTTCTTTCGTTTGCAAAACACTTTCGATAGATTATTGCCACCCATACTGCTGAGGTCCTACTAAGCATCTGCATTGGATGGAGGTGGCAGGGCCTAGAGGGGCCTTTGTCCAAAGGCAAGCACAACACTAACAAGAAGTGAAAACTAGCCACACACAGACATTGCACTTGGTTATCCGAGGCAGGGAAGCAAGCATCTGGGGGCAGGGTGATGTGATGCCCATCATTAGCCCCATTTCAAGGAAGCTGGAGGCTCTCAAAGCTGGACAAAGCTGGAATGTCAAGGAGAAAGCAAGGGGGGACACCTACAGATACTCAGTTCCTGGGTCAAGGCATTTAGAAAGTGTATTCTCAGGCCTTCCATTCTGTTCCCATCAGGAACCACTGCTGAGAGGGCAGAGATGAGGAAGGAGAGGGGAGGGTGTAATAGCCCCCTCTCCCAGGCTGGCCCCGTTAGTCAGAGAACAGGCTGGCGAATGACTTCCTCAGGTTGCGGATGGTTTCGGCCTTGGCCTCATCTTCGCTTGGGGTCCCACGCTGGGAAGTGTCAGATGTGCTGAGGCTGTTAGTCAGGGACTGGGATTTGCTGAAACAGAAAGGCAAGGGTGTTTGGGGGCGACAAGGCCTGGACTCCTGGGGAAATGCATTGTGGGGGGCCAGAAGCCAGGTGGGTGAGTCCATTTGCCACAAGGATACTAAGACCAGAAACCAGACATTTCAACGCTTACCTGAAGTCTGTGCTTTCCCACTATGCAATATTGCCTGAAGGATCACTTGCTAATTCCTATCAAACCAAAAATACATTCAGCCTTTTATCCAGTAGTACCAATTCAGGTATTTTCTCTATAGCTAATCCTGCACACATAAGAAATAGTGCATGCCAGATTTCTATTTATGTAAACCAGATTTCTATTTGTGGCGGATAAATTATAGTACACCTACACAGTGGGATATTATACAGCTGTGAAAAGGAGGCCATTTCAATGAACTGAGCTCCAGAATTTATTATTAAAGTAAAAATCAAGGAACAAATGGTGTGGATAGTGAATACTACCATTTGTGTAAAAAAGTGGTAGGGGGAGAAAGTCAGAACATATGTTTTTGTGTTTGTATAAGGAGACACTAGAGGTACACACAAGGAACTAACTTCTGGGGAGCAGGAGGCAGGAAAGCATTGGATGGGAATGAGATGGGAGTAAGGTTTTTCAATGCATAGCTTTGATACAGTTGATACCTTTTATATTTTTGAGTCATGTGAATGCATTACCTATTAAATAATTATGGTTAGCATGATCCATGGACTGGATGTCCTGTGTTTGATCCCAGCTCTAACAGTGGAAATTTTGGCAAGTTATTTAATCTCTTTCTCTTGTTTAATACAGGGTGGGGCAAAAGTAGGTTTATAGTTTGTGTGGAAAATAATACAATAGTTAATAAATAATAATGCAAGAATAAACTGTGTTTTGTGTCTTCACAACTGTAAACCTACTTTTGGCCCTCCCTGGATTATCACCCTCTGTAAAATGGGGGTGATAGCTATTCTAAGCTTGTGAGAATTGAAAAAACCCAACGAGGTAAAGTGCTTGGCACATACTAAGTACGTAGTAGATGCTAGTGTAAAACTATAATTATCAATGTTAGTATTTGCAATTGAAGGAGGGGAGGCCCTTTAAAAAACACACCCACATTTGGGATCTCTGTTTCTGACCTCAAACCAAGAGATGGCCTTGAGAGGGAAGAGAATGTGTATTGTGATGGATTGTTTACAAAATTGATGGCACCAATTCCTCAGGTTCCTGTAATCTACCCTTCTGCCCTGTGACTTTGTAGGTCTTCCCATCAAGAGCATGTTTCCCTGCCTCTTGAGTCTGGGCTTGGCCATGTGACTTGCCTTGACCAGCAGCGTGGGATGGAATGAAATGACACTGTGAAGCTTCTAAGACTGGGCCTCAAGAGGCCTTGAAGCTTCTACTTGTGCCTTTTTGGAATGTACTTCTACCATGTGAGGAAGCTGGGCCCAGCTCGCTGGAGGAGACCTGTGGAGAGAGAGGCCCAGCCGACAGCCAGTGCCAACAACCACATGTGTGCGTGAGGCCCTCGTGGACCATCCAGCTCTAGTGATGCTGCCAGATGACTGCAGTATTATGAGTCATCCCTGGAGGTAGGGTTGCTAGATTTAGTAAATAAAAATACAGGATTAAATCTGAATTTCAGATGAAAAATAAATTTTTAGTATAGGTATATCCTATGCAATATGTGAGGGAATATTTATATTCAAGATTATTCGTGGTTTATCTGAAATTCAGTTCTAACTGGGCATCCTGTTATTTTATCTGGCAACTCAACAGGAGACCCCTGCAGAAGAGCCTCCCTATACCCTTCCAAATCCCAAAGCACTTACTTGAGATGGGGGTGGGGTGGTGCTGGCTTCTTGGACTCTTCACCCTGTTGGGAGGTGCTGCGGCCTTGTATAGGGGGCCGGGGCTGTGAAGGGAGGGTGGCGACTGGCTTGGAGGCCTGGTTTGGAGAGCCGCTGCTGGATGCCCGAGACAGCTGTGGAGAGCCTGGTGATCTCTGCTGCTGTGGGGATCCGGCCTGGGGGCTTAGGGGCTGCTGGCCTTGTGGGGAGAGCCTCTGTTGGGAGGGGCTTCCAGATCTTGGGGGTTGAGGAGACTGAGCTTGGCGAGGGCCCCCTACAGTGTAAAACAATTATTATATTCAAATTTTTCTTAGGATAACATGGCTGTGAACAAATGTTGCTTCAAGGATGTTCATTACAGCGATTTTTATAATAGTAAAAAATGGAAAACATTATAAATGCCTAACTGATTAGGAATGTTAAGATACATCCACATAATGGAATATTCTGTGGCCATTATGTATGGTGTTACAGAATAATATTAAATGGGATATTGTTGGTATATGCTAAATAAAGACTGCCAACCTGAACAAGCAGCTTATGAAACAGTACATGTAGTTCTATTGCATTTGGCACATATATATAAAGCTACGTAAAAAAGAAAGACCAGAAAGTTATACACTAAAACCAGTGTGTCTCAAACCTTAATGTGTACATGAATTACTGGGGTGATCTTGTCAAAATAAAGTTTGTGATGCAGTAGGTCAGGGTGGTGTTATAGACTGAATTGTGTCCCATCCAAATTCATAGTTTGAAGTCCTAACTTCAGTGTGACTGTTTTTGGAGATAGGGCCTTTAAAGGAGGTAATTATTGTTAAGTGAGGTCATAAGGGTGGGGCCCTAATCCAATAGGACCAGTGTCCTTACAAGAAGAGAGACACCAAGGGGCAGACACCAAGAGGAAAGGTCATGTGAAGACACAGCAAGAAGGTGGCTGGCTGTCTGCAAGCCATGGAGAGAAGGCTCAGCCCTGCCGGCACCTTGACCTTGGACTTCCAGCCTTCAACTGAGAGAAAACACGTGTCTGCTGCTGAAGCCACTGTCTCTGGTCTGTTAGGCAGCCTGAGCTGACCCATGCAGGCGGGCTCTGTGGTCACTGGAGTGGTGGATTGTGAAGGATTTCTCTTCCTTTGCTCAGTGAGGTTTTACTTAAGATGGATTACTTTGGAAACGATGCAAAGAATGATCCCTTACTTTTGGACAGCCCTCTCAACTTTTCCAAGGACTTTCAAAGCCATGTATCATTTGCTCTAGACAGAGGCTGGTAGGGAGATGATATATTTTAACAGAACAAGCCTTTTCATTGTTTTTATTACTCAAAACAGTTTCATTTTTAAAATTTAGTTGAGTCTGTGCTTGTGCCTTCCATACTTTGACAATGATTTTCTGCCCCTCAATGAGGAAAGCACACTTGATCCTGTCTCGGACACACTGAGCACACACGGGGCCGCCGCAGGCCCTGCTGACATGGTTTTTCGTTTTGGACAATCTCATAACTTTCCGTCTCACAGCAAGAACTCCACGAAGTCCTCCTGGGCACAGGCCACATGCAGATTTGGTGCTTCCCAACTATCTTGGTGTGAAGGTGAACTGTTACTGGGGTTCGGGGCACCTCATTTTGTCAGAGGCTGTACTGCAGCACAGCCCCCGCCAGGGGAGGGGTTGGCCAAGCGCTGGACCATTGTTGGCCTGCGGACACGGACATGCCCCAGAGAGGGAAAGGGGGAAGGTGCCATTCTGCTCATCCCACACAGGTGGGAACTGAGCCTCAGTAGGTGTCATAACTAGGAGTAGCCACAAGAAGCTCACAGGGGACCTTGGCTTCTCCCTGCCACTGCACAGAGCATACATTCGCCTACAAGCAAAGGGGCATCATAAGCTTGGGGACGTCTCAGCCGCCAAGAAGTGGCTTTCAGTGGCATTTGAAGGCCCCGGCCAGCAAGGTGCACTCTCCTCACCCTCCAGTGCAGGGAGTCAGGACTGCTCGGTTTGCTGGCTGCTCAGCTTCCCCCAGCCCCACCTGCTCTGGGACAGTGGCTGCCCCTGGGTTATTCTCAGCACGCTTTGTGGGGTCACTTTAGACAGGGCAGGAGACTGAGAGAAGGGGCTGCAGCCCATCTCGGTGGCCATTTCATAATATGGCTTCCACTCACTTGAGCTCTGTCAGTCTCTACTGAGCACCAGTGACGTCCCTGGCCTTGGGCATCCTCACAACAGCTCTGGGGGTTAGGCATCATTCACACCCCCGTTTTTACAAAGAAGCGGAGTCCCAGATATTCTCAGACTTGCTCAAGGTGTCATGTACAGTAAAGAGCCAAGATTCAAACCTAGACCTTTTTAACTTAAAAGTCTCCCTCTCCCTCTCCCTCTTCCTCTCCCTCTCCCTCTCCCTGTCCCTCCCCCTGTCCCCCTCCCCCTCTCCCTCTCCCTCCCTGCCTTCCTTCCTCTCCCCCCCCTCTCCTTCCTTCCTCTCTTCTCCCTTTTACTGTACCACACATGGCTGCCTTGAGTACACACATCTTTGTGCAAATTGAGAAGAGCTAGTTTCCTCCAGTGGAGGCAGCTCTGAGCGAGGTGCAAGGGGAGCAAGGACTAGATTTCGGTAGACCTCCCCCTCAGACGTCATCTCAGCGGGTAGCCTTTGCAGAGGGCACAGCCTGCATGCCTCACCATGCTGGCCCCAGGAGCCCCAGGTCCTGAGTCCAGCCTTGCCAGTAACTTGCTATGTGACTGTGGGTAAGTCATATCTCTCTGGGCTTCGGAGCCCTCGTTTGTAAAATAAGGTCACTGGACTAGCCACCCTCTCAGTTTGAATGTTTCTGTGAGCCTGCCCAGCACTTTCTAGATTGGATCGAATGGCAGCACCAATCCAGAAACTGATCCCACATGGCTTTGATTCTTTCTTTACCTCTTTCACCACTGTATGTCCAGTAGCTTGGAAGACCCATTGATCTCAAAACTCAGACGCCTATAGGGCCAGGGAGGTACATAAATAAAGCAGGTGAGTGTCAGAAAAATCATGCGGCTTTAAAATTTTTTCCACTTTAGGTAGAAGCATAGTTCAGAGACCTAGTTCTCTAAAGAGGTGCAAGCATAAAGAAAACAGCCATTGATGCCCTCTCGGCCGCGGCAGTGACAACAGGGAGGCGGAGGACCTGAGGCTCACCTGTCCAGGGAGCAGCTGTAACTAAATGTCAGGGGCCGGCTGCTATGCAGGAATCCAGGCCCATTGTTTCCAGAGCTCCTGCTCTATCAAGAGAAGCTGCAAATCTACATGTTGATACAAAAGCTCCTGGTTTTAAAACACAGGTTTACTTTTTTTTGTTAGACCCACTGCAGGTCAAAGAAAACATCTGTTTTCTGCTTTTATCTTAAGTCTCCTCCCCTCCACCCCCGCTGATAATATCTTGGGAAATCTAGACGCTCACTGATTCACTTATTAACTATTTGTCGAGTCTCTATTACACTCCTGGGATACAATAAGAGACACTCTAGTTATTTATTTCAGCTTCTTGGCAAAGCAAACTACCATTTTTATTTGCACCCATACAAGAAATTTTAACTTATGTATATAAAGCATTTGCCTAAGCACAGAACTGGTGCTAAAAAATGATGAGGCCTTATTAGAAGAAAACTTCACTTTCACTGAGTTGAAAACACACATTGCGTTCAAAAACAAGTCAATAATGTGATCTTGTTATTTTGGGAACTCAATGAAAGCATTGTTTTAAAATTGGCCTTGTTATTTTTAATCTGAATGTTAATTCAACGAGCATTTTCTTTAATTATCTTAATTGGTTTTAAATGGATAGTTTTCAACTCACTAAAATTGTGTTTAGCCTCATGCCCCTTAAAATAATATCTCTTTATCAAGCATGTCTCTACTCTGGGCCTGAGAGGAAACCAGAGTACAGTGGCTCACTGTTTTAAAAGTGCTCTGTTCAAATGTGTTTTAAAAAGTAAGTCCTGAGGCCGAGCGGGAAAGGAGAGGGCAGGGCAGAGGCACAGCTAGGAGCCTGGAGGGGGATGGATAGTCGTTTCTGAACATTTTAAGTTAGAACTTATCGCCAGGCTGGGCAGCGGTGAGGCTGCATTAGTTATAAGGATTGTTAATGACAACAATCACTAAGAACAACATGTTTATTATAATTGCTTGTAAGACAAGTTATTAAGAGTATGGTTTTTAATGGTAAGAGTTATATAACTTATTAGTTGTCAACTCTCAGCAGTCGGAGCTAACACCTACTAAGCACCACGTCTGCCGGACTCTGGCTAACTGCTTCACCTGCGTTACCTCGACACCTCCCCTCACTCAGCAGGGCAGCTGTGATAACCTCCTTTACTATTGGGGAAACTGAGGATATAATTTGCCTAGAGAAGAATTTTTTTTTTTTTTTTAAATCCTCACTCGAGAATATGTTTTTAAACTGATTTTTAGAGAGAGTGGGGGAGAGAGAGAAAGAGAGAGAAAGATCAATTGGTTGCCTCCCACACAAGCCCGGACCAGGGATTGGTCTCAAAACTAGGTACGTGCCCTGACCAGAATCGAACCCGAAATCTTTTGATGCACAGGGAGATGCTCCAACCAGCTGAGTCCCCAGCCGGGGAGGTCATGCTTTCTCTCGGGCAGGTTTTACAGCAGATCCTTCAAGGGCGGCTGAGAAACTGCCTGGCCCGCTGCCTGATGCAATGCTGCTCCGAAGCCCCAAGCTGGCGCTGGAGCAGCGAGCGCACCTGAGGCTGGGGCTGCGAGAGGGGACCCAGGGCCGATCTCGTCCCCAGCCTTCGTGGGAGAGCACCAAGCAGCTGATGCCCTGGGAGAAAGTGGGCTGTTGCCACGATTTCTTTTCATCATGCCATCCACAGTTCTCCCATTCCCTAATAGACGGCATTTAAATAGTAACACTGCAATATTTCTTGAACAATTTCAGTCCACAAGGTCATAGGCAACATTCCCTTCTTTCTTTCTCATTCTAGCTGGTTGGCTCATGTTTCTATAATCAGGCACCCCCGGTGGCTGGGAGACAGACACTTTCTAGAAGATCTGAAATGGCCGGCTGGCGAACCTGCCATTTCTTGTCATGCTTCCTTGGACGGAGCCTCAACACCCACCTCCACAGAAAGAAAACATGGATGTTTTCCCTGTAGAGTGACTGGGAGGCCAACAATGAGAAAATATACAGGAGAGTCCCTAGCACAGTGCCTGGCACATCCTAGGTACTTAATAAATTTACGTTGTCTTTCCTTCCTTCTTTCCTGACTTTAAGGGGTGGCAAACCTCACCGTCGCATTCATTCTGCACAGAGAGGGAGGGTACAGTCTGGGGATAGAGCATTTAGATGGTTTTTTCCAGCGTGCCTTCTGGACATCACGCATGGACCCCTCAGGGCCTTTCCACACCCTCTCTGGACAGTTCCTCTGGGTGGCTTGTCGTGGGTCCTACCTTGTGTGGGTGGGCGTGGCTGGGGCTGTCCCAGCGGAGGCCCCAGTTGGGCTGTCCCAGGGGATTTTGCTGGTTTACTCTGCGGAGCCTAGAGCAGGAGAAAAGAAGCCTGTTGTGATCACCACAGTCGTTTACTTCCTGGGTGGGAGGGCAGGGTTTACAAAGATCTTTTCATTATTGAGGTCAAACTTATTTAAAGTGTACAGCACAGTGAATTCTTGCACATGTAGACACCCACGTGACTGCCACCCAGAACCGGACAGAACATTTCCAGTGGAGGAGGCTGCCCTGTGCCCCTCGCAGCCAGCAAGCCCTCTAAGTATAACCATCACCCAGATGTCTGCTATCACAGATTCAAGTTTTTGTGGGCAAAGGGGGGAGCAGGTTTTGACACTTGTTTTTTCCAGAACGCTGGGGAGCTAGCAAATTCTTTGGAGAATGACCTGGTAATCCATGGTGAGGACTGTGGACGGGAGGAGCTACGTGGGAGCTCGTTCAGGTTGGGGGATGGGGAAAGGGAAGACACAATAGTCTCTATTGACCGGTGCCTTGGGATCACACAAAGGGCATGTGTGTACACCGACACATTCACCGTGCGCGCACGCACCCACACACCCACCCACACACCCTGCTCAGGCCCAGGATGGAGGGCACAGAAAGGACAACTGACTTCTGACATTAATAATCTCTGCCCACAGACGCCCAAGCCCATGGGAGGCGAGGTTTTTCTCCCCAGGATGGAGAGACGAAGGACCCCTTGGATCTCCCAAACTCCTCCGCCAGGAGCAGGGTGGAGCAGCTCTGCCCCATGCCCAGCCTCCGTCCACACCCATTCCTTTCTCCCCAAGCTGGTTCCTTCCTGGGGGTATCTCCTTTGGATCCAGGGGCCTCCCATTCCCAGACAGCCTGCCATTTCTCATGGCTACAGTATCTCTTGTTTCCGAGGACCTTACCCAAGGCCTCAGGGGTGAGGGCACTGTGCTCCCTGGCATCAGGAATTGGCTCATTTTGGAGACAACGAGGTCGGTCATCAGCTGTCTGTCTTCTTCCACATGCTCTCCGATCAGGGGCATTGAGCTGTCCATCACCTGCAGGAGGGAAATGACCCCTGAGCGACACCTCTGCCAGGGTATCCAGGCAGGAGAGCTGGCTCAGCGCTCAGAGCAGAACTGACCACTAGATGGCGACGCTCTCCGTGCAAACGCCCAGCCCAGCTCCTCAAGCGGGCGATTACCCGCCTGGAGACATCCAGTTCCTTGCAGGGCAGTCTAAACTGACGCCTGGATTCAGTTCAATTCAGCCTACACGCTCCGGACTACAGAGACCGACCCAGGGCCTGGAAGCCTTCGCTGACCTTTCCTGCTCTTTCTTTGGGGAACTGGTCTCCACCCCCTCTTTTCCCACCTTGGCCCTCAGCCCAAGGTCGGGGTTGGCTTCCTGAACTTTGTCCCAAGGTCAAGGCTTTCCACAAAGCTGGAAGCAGTGAAGTGAGGATTCGATTATGACCAAAAAAAAACCAAAAAAACCCCAAAAAGGCACGGGTTGAGTTGACCCAGGGTTGAGAGAGGAGAGGGGAGAGGAAAGGCCTGTTCTCCAGGCTCTGGCGGAACGTAAGCCTGGAGTGAAGCTCATTCCACAGGGAGCGGGCTGTTTCTCAGAGGAGGCAAAGTGCTTATATTAGGAGGGGCCTGCGAGATCATATTTACTTACCCTGCTGTTTTTGCAGCTGGGGAAACCGAGGCCCGAATGTAAAGGGACTTGCCTAAAGTCCCACAGGCCCAACATCCAGGCGGTTCCCAGGCACGAGCAGCAGTGGCAGGTCTTGAAGGGGCGAGAGGCCTTGCCTGGTCCTCTCTCTACCCCTCCACTCCTGTCCAGCCCTCTTTACCCACAACACCTCCTTCAAACTCACTGCCTTGTTCCCCTTTTCCCAAGCTCTGGACTCACCAGGTTCTTTCTCCCGCCTGAGTCCTGATGCATTGTTCCCTCAGCTCACTCTTTACCTGGCTGACCCTCACCCGTCAGGAAACATCCAGCTGCCTTCCTCGGGGGAGCGCTCTCCAGCTGAGCAAGCTGAGAAGTCGCCGCTCCGCTGTCCTCCCGCTGTCCTCACTTGGGTCATCTGGAGAGCTTACCCCCTGGCACTGTCATCGCCTGTTTACTTGTGTCTCCCCAACCAGACTGTGAGCCCCTGAAATCAGAGGTGTGCCCTCAATACTTCCTGTTGATGGAGGAATGAAAAGTCCTTGCAGTAAGTCCAGCTCACAGTGATAAGGACAGTAATAGTTCCTATATTTTATTGAGCATTTACTATGTGCCAGTCACTGTTCTAAACATTGGGTGTGGGTGACCTCACACAAGTCTCTGAATAGCTCTTTGAGGCAGGTACTATAATTATCCTCACATTAGTGATGAGGAAACTGAGGGACAACGGTGTGGCAAGTTCAAGGACACATTGGCCAGCAAACCACAGTCCTTTTATCTCTCATTAAGCGCTGCAACAGCTCTCTGTGGGAAAAGCCAGGAACAGGAAACCTGGATTCCTGGCTTAGGCTCTGCTATGGACTTGCTGTGTGAGGCTGGGCAGGTCAGTTTTCCTTTGTGAACTGAGGAGTGTGGGCAGCTGTGAAGACCCTTCCAGCTGGGACTTTAGAGGTCCGTGAGTCTAAAGCACCCACTGTAGTTGGAAAGCTGAAAAATAAATTCACGGCTGTGAATGCTGATTCTAATGTGGTCCTGAAAACTGTCCTCACAGTGAGCTCCTCACCGTTGGGGGTGGGTCCCTGGCATCCCAGATGCAGTGCCTGAGCTGAGCGTGGTCAGCGTGGGCTGAGCTGAGTTATAATTGTGGATTCTGTCTAAACGTACACAGGCCTGTCCCTTCTCCCCCTGACCCTGCCCACCCCTTTCTGTTCTGGTTTCTGTTTCCTACATTCCCTGTAGGGGAAAACAGCCACCACAAGGAACCTGAGATCAGAACATTTTGGAATCCCCATGGTGGACACAGCCAAAGGAAGCGGACGCTCTGGTCCCCCCGGGAAACATTTTTCCACTGAGCAATGTCATTCCCTGGACAGGTCATGGAGGACAAGTTCAAGGGTCTTTCCCTTGAGTATTTTACTGTGGGGATCTTCACAAAACATGCCACACAAATTTTATGTTCTCACCACAGAGGTGGCTGAAGAAAACAGTATTTGTGGATCTCTTCTGCTTTTTTTTTTTTTTTCCAGGCTGGGGAAAAACACCTTTTATCTTGCTGGTAGCTCCCCATCTTCCTTGACCCCACCCTAAACCCAAGCAAGGGAAACAACTCTGCAATGTTTCTGAGAGAAAAAACAATCTGAAAAAGCCATCTTTTTTTTTTTTCTCCCTTTTGGAACATTTCTGAAAAGTTGTTTTCTTGTTTTTAAAACTTGCTAAGTTTGCTTTTTTTTGGTAATGTGAAAAGTCTTTCATCTCTGACCCTTCCGAATGCCTGGAGGTAGGGTGACCGGGCCCACAAGATTTTTGCTTCCTAAGGGTGAAAGTCAAGGAAACTCAGAGAGGCAGGAGCTTCAGGGGGCAGAGAAAATGCTAATATAGGGAGAAGGGGCTAAACCCACAGGATGGAGGGGAGCGGAGTCTAGGAGTCCTGCATCTACTGATTGCTGGTCCCCGCTCTGGATGGGAGCTCTCGGAGGCAGTGTTCCCTGCTGTGTCCCCATCACCTGGCTCAGTGGCTGGCACCCAGGAGAGGAGCTCAGTGGAAGGAATGAATGACTGTGTGTGTGCCAAACCCGCGTTCATGCCTGGTGGTCCCGTGAGGAGATGCAGAGGCAGGAAGACCATGACGGGTCTCAAGAGATGCCATGCCCCAGGCAGGAGGGCCCGTGGGCCACCCTAGGACTGAAGCTTGCAGGGCACCTCAGGAAGCAGGGGACCCGCTCCTCCGGGGAGCAGCCTGGCTCTGGCCTGGGAGGGAGTGTGCAGGCCAGTAGTTCTGCACCTTCAGTGTCCCCTCTGAGAAGGGCCACTGGGGGAATTTCAGGCACGGTGGAAGCTAGAGGGAAAGCCATTCCTGGACTTGGGGGGAGGCTATTTTCCAGAGAACTAAACTTGCAAATATACATGCAACTCGTCATGGGAGCTCCCAGCCTTTCGGGGAGGGTAGAGGGACTGTGTCCACCCAGGACTCCCTTCCCTTCAGCTCCAAGGGCGGCCCCTCCCTGGGCAGGGCTGTGAATGTCCTCCTGGCACAGCTGGAGGACTCCCACCCATCGAGTCACCTGGTCCTGCGGTGCTGTGGGTCCCAGGCAGTGGTGCAGACACGAGGGACCGGAGGACCAGCCGGCTCCTGCGGTCACCCCGGCCATGTGCTTCCCATCAGCAGCCCACAGCAGGCGGGGCGGCCGCGGGCTGGCCCTCACGTGGCTTGGCCTTGTGTCAGCCCCCCCCTGCCCCCCGCCGGCCTCTGCTGTGGTCTGAGAAGCCCCGGGAGGGGGGATGAGACGGTGCTTTGGGGACGTGGGGGGTGCGAGCTCGATGTAAAGTCGGGGAAAGAAGGGAAAACTTTGAGGGCAATTTTCAGGGGACAGCAGTGGAGAGTCACGAGCTGTGGTGGTGGGGACAGGGAAGCGGAGTTGGGGGGCAGAGGGGAACATTGTGGGAGCAGAGAGACACAGAGGAGTTGGAGGAGAGAGGGGCGTTGTGGGCTTAGGAGAAGCACAGAGGAGAGGTTGGTGGTGGGGAGAGGGTATAGGACAGCAGGGGCACGTAGGTGACTGTCCTGGAGGAAGGCAGGGCGCTGTGGGCCTGAGAGACATGGGCTGCAGGAGGACTGTGGGCGAGGTTCTAGGACCCACGGCCCCTCTAGAACTTCTCTCGTACAATTAATTTATCTACATTTCTCTGCACCCCTGCACGGCCGCGCCCCCTTTCCTACCCTTCAGTGTCCTGCCATCACTTGTTTATCAGCCCTCTTCCCTGCCAGCCGCACACCCCAGGTCTGTTTCGCGTCCCCAGAGCTGCGCCCACGCCTGGCCGATGAGAGCCCTGGAGTGCACGTTTGTTGCATGAACAGACGATGGGAACTCGGCGCGGTGACTGTGCGCAGCTGGACACAGAAAATTTAAGAGGCCCAGTGGAACAGCATCTCGCCACTCTCAGCCTCACGTTCGCGCCCTCCTTGTGGCCCGTGGGCCAGGCAATGCTGTCAAGCCCCGTGCCTGGAGCTCTGCAGGCCCAGCTCAGAAGCCTTGGGCGCGAAGGCTTTAGACACAGCTGAGGGTGGTGGTGGGGATGCATGTGAGGCTGCAGGTGCCCAGGCCACGAGTCAGACACCGCTGGCCACGCTGGAGACCACGCCTGGGCTCCTTCCCTCGGGCAGCCCGCCAGGGGCCTGGGCCAGGCCAAGAGGCTCTCTGCTTCCTCCCTCACCTCGATGATGTAATCTCTGCCATCCTTGCTGTGGACGGCCTTGACCGCGCAGATGTCCAGGCCGCCGAACATTTCTGAGCAGCTATCCACCCACAGCCGGTACCTGCAGGGATGGACAGACAGTGAGTGAGTGTTGGGGGCGGAGAGCAGGGAAGGGGGAGCAGAGGGAAAGACACATGGAGACAGAAAGATGGAGAGACACAGAGAAACACATAGAGAAACAGGCAGGGGGAGAGAGCGTGACATACACCCATTCTGAGATGGAGAGAGATGGTAAGAAATTACAGACATGTGGCAAGAAAGACAGAGAGAAGAGACAGAGACAGGGAGAGACAAGCAGTGGAAGAGTCAGAATGGTAAAAAATAAAAAAAGACAGAGACACAGATGGACAGTGAGAGAGGGAATAGAAAGGGAGCCAGGCAGGCAGGAGGGAGGGATGGTCAAGGGGAGCAGGAATAATTGGGAGAAATCCCACCCCAGAACCTTGCTGGCTCCACAGTAGTGGGGAGCTTGCCCTGCCCCCATCCAGAGCCATTCTGGACACCCAGTCACCCCTGCTGTCCTGTTCCCTTGGGAAAGCTGCTTGGAGGGCTTCAGAAATCCCTCCCTAGCCGCCCTCCCAGCCCCAGCGACCAGGCTAGACGAGAGCCTGCAGGGGGACAAAGAGCACATTCTGCCCTGAGCCAGGGGCGGGCATGCGAGGGAGCCCAGCAGGCTGCTCCCGGGGCCAGGGGCCTGGCCCTCTGGACCTGCTGCTTTTGTTCCCTTTCCAGCCACTTGATGGCTGCGAGGCCAGTTTGCTTTGCAGGGAAAAGAGCTCCATGCTGGACTCTGCCCCTGCAACAAGGGGATGGTTGTATCTGAGATGTTTTCTCGGGCTTGCACTTGGCTTCCCCTGTGGTGGCTGAATTTGGGAGTCACAGGGGACTTTGTGTCAATGTTCTTGCTTCTCTCCCCACTCCCCAGGGTCACACGGGGCACGCCTGCTCTGAGATCTATTTGTGTCTCTGAGCCATAGGCCTGGAATGAAGAGAGATCATGGCTCAAGTGCTCTTAGAACAACGCTCTCATCTTATCTGCCAGTGCCCACTGAGGCCCAGAGAGGGAGAGTGGCTTGGCCAGGTCACACAGCAAGATGGTAATAGAGCCTGGGTTACCCAGATCTCCTGGCTCCTAGTTCAATTCTCTCATTCAGCTGTAGCACATGAGATCATAGAAGTAAAAGGAAGGGCGAAAACTCATGCCTATTAAACTCCTAACATGTGCCAGGCATCCTGTAGGGGCTGACTCCTCATTTTTTCTAACCCCCACAACTCTATCAGGAAGGTTTAACCCATTTTGCTGATGAGGAGACTGAGGCTCAGAGGGGATAAGAAGTGACTGTGCGGCTTCCAAACCCAGATCCCATCTGATTCCACAGTCCGCGAAGCCACCCTTCCTCTCAGTCAGAACATCATGACTGTCCTCCCGCCATATGGGAGACCAGTGACCCAGATGCTTGCTGTTAATTCCCTTTATAATTTTGGGTGAGCCTTTCCTGCTTGCAGCCTCAGTTTCCTTATCTGAAAAATGGGAAGGCCTAGGTCTGACTCAGGTTGTACATTAGAATCACTAGGAGAATTAAGCAAACACACACACAGCCTGATTTGGGGGCACTGCCCTATGTTAGAATAATCTGTTAATTTTTATAGTTTCCCATGTGATTCTATTGTGCAGCCACATTTGGGGGCAGCTTTGGTCCTCGGAGCTCTAAGAGCCCCTTGGGCCCTCTGATCTGGGTGCCAGTATTTGGCACCGATGGCTGACTGTGGGGCACCTCCAGCTTAGGGAGGACGGTGCCCTGAGACACGCTCCTGAATCAGGTTTCTTCTCAATGGAGGATGGACGTCTGGCCCTAGGGCCAGAGGCAACTGGTTTCTAGAGGTCGTTTTCAAACGATGAACTTCTGGGTCACCTACTGGAGTGCACCCCATGGGGAACAGCCTTGCCCCCTCCACCAGGGCCAAGAAAGGGACTTCATAGATGGAGCAGTGTGGGAGAGACTGGAGCATGGGGTCCATGACTGCCTCCAGCCCGGGCATGCAGGAAAGCTGCGGGAGTGTGTGTGTGCATGTGCGTGTGTATGGGCCTGCGCGCTGCTGACCCTGAGAGCAGACGACTGACCCTTCCTCAGGTGAGGGTGGCTCACAGCAGTGTTTCAAGGAGAAAGATGTGACAGACCTTCAGCCAGAGCACAGGGCTGCCACAGTCGTGATTCACAGGAAACCAACCTCTCCCTCCTCACACTGAGATGGAAATAAGTCTGAGAGAGGACTGGCTACTCCAATAGGCCTGGTCCCCTAACAAGAATGCTTCCAAGCTGCTGTCCGAGCAGGGAGGGGCTGGCAAGGACTCCCTGCTCTCCCTCTGCAGCAGCTGGGCAGAGACCCTTGGATTTGAAGTCAAGAAATCAGGGTTCTATTCTCAGCTCTATTGATCAGCTCTGTGACCCCGGACAAGTCACGTTCCTTCTCTGAACTTTCTTCTTCCATCTCAAAAATGGGGTGATTATAATACCTGCCCTGCAGGTTGTTATGGTCAGTAAAGGGGACCATGCCTAGGAAGGTGCCCTGTGGGTGGTGAGGCACCAGCCAGAGGGCGAGGTGGCATTCCTTAAAGACCCCTTGTCTTCCTCACCCATCTCCCATCGCGGCTGCTGCTTTTCCCTTAGCACCTTCTTTGTGTCTTACCTCTCCGTCATGGCCACCTGCTCCAGCATGGCAGAGCCTGTGTTGGCCTTCCAGTTCCCAGAGATGGAGGTTCTCCTGTATCAGAACCAATAATACAGGGAGGGAATTAGGGACATCTGTCACTGAGTGTGCAGGGATGACAGCTCCCCAGGCTGCTCGCTGCCTAGAAGGGCAGACTGGCCTAAAGCCAGAGGGTAGGCATGGTAGGGTTAGTGATCTACATAAGGAGAGAAGAGCTCTGGGGAAGCAAAGAAGAAACCAGAGTCACTTACTGTGGCCCCAGAAGGTGGCCATTGAGATGTGTCTTGGAGAATGAGTAGGGATTGTTATCTTGGGACCTATATTGGGGTAAGAGAAGGTAAAAGCTGACTTGAGTCAGACAGATGTGAGCTTGAACCTTGGCTCCAGCACTTCCTAGCTGTATCACTATGGTCAACATCTCTGAGTCTTTGTCTCACTGGTGAAATGGGAATAATTAAAGTACCATCCTTACAGGGTATAATGTGGGTTGAAGGAAATCTTCCCATGAATCTCTTAGTACAACGGGTGCTACTATTATTTTTCAGTGAGTGGAAACAAGAAAAGAAGGCATTCAAACGCCAGGAGCAGCGGGAACAGAGCCAGACTGCTCTCCTTCCAAGCAGATAATGACAGTGAGAGTTGACATTTAACGAGTGCTTTCTATGTGTGAGACATGGTCTGAGGGCTCTATAAGCACTGGCTTATTTCAGCCTCACTGAACCTAATGAGATGGACATTATTTTATCATCATTCCCACTTAGTGGCAGAGCCACCAGGCCGTATCTGAAATTCCACGCTCTTAACGACGACTCTCCATGGCAGGGCCCATCACAGGCTTGGGGAAGAGAGTCGGTTGGCCCCAGTGTGATGCAGCTGCGGGAATGGATGATGGAATGTAGACTGGCAAAAGGATCTCTCTATCTGGGCTGCGAATGCCTGACATTGAAGACGGTGGGGCTGGGGATCAAGGAGCCGGCCTACGTGACCTTGGAAATGAGTGGAGACTGGGTGACTCAGTAGGAAAGGAGCTGTCCATAAGCCCTATCTTGCAGCTGGTAAAGCATTTCCCATGGGGCTGCGGAGCATTGGTTCTGCAGCTGTGCACGTATCCTGGGACTTACAAGTAAGTGGACGGCAGATGGTGGGAGCCAGGGTCTTCCCTGTTGGAGTGGGAAGGCTGGATAAGCCACCTGGGAAGGCCAAAGTGAGCCCTGTGGGACTACGTGAAAGTCTGAGGCATCAGCTTGAACTCGATTTAGCTTTAGACACAGTCGGATAGGTGTGTGTACGTGGTTAAGGTACACACATACCTTTCCTGGGTCTATCTGCTGAGAGGACTGGGGAACGACACTCCAGAAGCAACAAGCGCAAAGGCCGAGCACAGGGCGGCGAGTGGGCCAGCGAGGAGGGTGGACGGTCAAGGGCGGAGAGGAGGCTCTACCCTGAGGTCTGACACGAACCCCCTCCCTCGGATGTGGGCCAGCTCAGGGTCCAGGAAACGCTGTAACTAATGACAAATTGGAGCTGTCAGGGAAGAAAGGCTCAGCATAAAGAATGCGGCAATGAGGTAATCCTCAAGAAGAGAAGCTGGGCCAAGGTGTAGTCAATGTCAAGTGGAAACTCTAACTATGAGGAGGGGAGGGAAGTGATGTCATGAGGGGCAGTGGAGGCCTCAGGAATGCACCGGACTGGGGCACAAGGATGTTCCCTAACTCCGAGGGGGCGGGGAGGAGGGGATATCATCACCCGGAGGGCCTCTGAGAGCAGTGGCAGGTCTGGCCTGGCTCATGGGTGGACGTGAGCGATTGGAAGGACAGGGCAGAAGTGTTCCCCGAGAACTGGCTCCGTCACTTTGGAAGAAATAGGCCCACTGCCTGCATCTTCTCCAGCTTCCCAGGCAACGGCAGAGCAGAGCTGTTACAACAGGGACTATATGGCATGCAAGGCCCCCCCATTACCATCTGGCCTTTTAGAGAAAAATTTGCTGACCCCCTGTCCGGGCAACCCAGGTAGTGCAAAAGCAACCCGAGATCATGCATCAATGGATGTGTATGGCTGTGATGAATAGAACTGCATTTACAGAAACAGGTGGCCGCTGGATTTGGGCTGTGGGCTGTGGTTTGCTGACCCTGACCTAGCGCATAAACTCCGCTACACAGAAGCACATAGAGATCTCCAACTGTCCGCAGGCAGCCGCTGCAGCCCTCAGTATGGAGCCGTTCACGCAGTCGGCTCCGTAAACACTTGGCACGCAGGCACTGGTCGGCTCTCTGGGGTCTCATCATTTCAAGTGGAACCAACAACAACATTCCGAAGCGAGAGACAGAGAGCCTCGGAGCAGATAAGATGTCTCTAAAGACAGAGCCCTCCCAGCTCGTCAGGAACTCCCACTCTTCCTCATAACCACAGCACCAGAGTGAGTCACCCTTTGCCCAAGCCACCCCTGGGGTGGATGCGCTGGATTTTCTGTCACTCATTCTTTCCCCCATTTGCACCAGGGCATGCTCCTGCCAGTGTTGCATGCTGTCTCGGTGGGACTCTCCACGCTGCTTTTCTGCCTTTCTCTAACCAAAAAGCTGTGGCCAGACTGGGACTAATCAGCGCTGTTTCCATGGAATCACCGTCTTGACTTGAGTCCTGAAGATGATTAGGGGAGAGTCACTTCCCAGTCAGGGTGCCACGAAGATTGTTTATGGCTTCTGGCTACCTAGATCCCTGAGGCTGCCCTGGATCCCAATATTGATGTTGTTTGTTTAAGTTTCTGAACAACCATGGTTTTCTGATAAATCCCCTTTACAAAGCTCCATCAAATTAGTCAGAGGTGGTTTCTGTTGCTCGCAGTCAGAGAACTCTGATCTAGTCTCCTAACTGGTCTTATCGGTTCTAGAGAAGCCCCTTTGCAGCCTGCAGCCCCAGAGCCACCTTTTTATTAATTCAGGCCAGATCTTCCACTTGGAAGAGAGTAGAAGAAAATCCACAACCTTCAGCGAAGCACTGGAGGCCCTCCTTGATCTGTCCCCAAGTTTCTCTCTCAGTCTTGTCTCCTGTGACATGCGTCCTGCATGTGCTCAAAGTTTCCCTAAACATGTCCGTGTCTTCCTTCCTCTGGAGAGACAGCCCTCGTCTGGGCAGACAGAGTTCCACCCTGGGATAAGCCATGATGGAACATCAGCCCTCAGCTCACAGACCAGAGAAGGTCAGGAAAGGAGAAAGAAAGGGGAAATGGTGATGTGTGGATGGTCTCCGCCTGGGGCCGGGGACACAGGGCTGGACCTGCATCTCCAGTCTCCCCTCCCCCCCACTCTCCTCCCACCCCTCTTCCCCGCTCCCCAGTCCCCGCCAGGGACTCACATGTAAGCCTTGTAGTTGGATCCAATTTTCTGGATGCGAATGTCATACTTGGAGTCGATGAAGGCCTCGGTCGTGGCGTAGGTTTTGGCCATCGCCACCATGCTGGTGATGTCCTGGTAGTCATGCTGGTTTTCCACTTTGATCTGTTGGGAGGGCGAGAAGGTGAGCACCTACCCAACGCCAGGACCCAGTGCTCCACGTACAGCGACTGAGAAGGCCCCCTGCCCGGCGGGGTACTAACATCGGGAAGGAGTCGTTCCACCGCGTGCCTGTGGGAGAGGAAGGGAGCTACTCCTTGGGTAGTCAGGGGAATCTTCATAGAGAAGGCGAGCGCTGAACACGGTTTGAAAGAATAAATGTGATTTCCAGGGGGACTGCCCAGTGGGGGATTCTCTGGAGAGGTTCAGGGAGGGCAAAGCAGAGGCAGAAGGAGCTGCATGGGGTGGGGATGGCCAGTGGGTTCAGACTGGCCCATGGGGCAGTATCTGAAGAGGGTCATCAGAGAACAGGCTACGGACGGCCTCAATAGCTTAGTAAGGGGCTAGATTTTAGCCCGAAGGCTCTGGAAAGCCCCTGGAAGGAGAGGAGTTTAAACTAAAAAGTAGCCTAATTTGTGGTATATACGTGTAGTGTATTTGTGTGTGCATGTGATATGTGTTATGTGTTGTATGTGTGGTATGTGGTATGTGATGATTGTGCATGCAGGCAGTGTGTGTGTGTGTGTGTGTGTGTGTGTGTGTGTGTGCGCACATGCACTGGACAGGCGAGCTGTGCTAGGCCAAAGGCCCAGGGGAGAAACTCACACTGTTTACTGGCTCCAGGAACACAGCATGGTGCCCTGGGGTCAGGAGAGATCCCAGAAGACCTTCCAAGGCCAAGTGCAGGAGATGAAGCCAAGGCTCTGTGATAGTAATTTAAGACAGAGCAGAGCTGACTCCCAGAGCTGTGGACAGCTGGGTGGGTTGTCCCTTCCTGTTACCCTCAGCTGGACAGCAGAGGGGTTCTGAGGCTGGGCCAGAAGTGGGTCAGAGCCCAGATCCTGGACGGGCCTGGCGGGTGCTGGCAGCCTCTGTGGGAGACAGTCCTGTTGCCACAATCTCTCCTTCTAGCCCTTTCCTGCCTCCCTCTGAGGCTCAGCATTGCCTGACAACTCCGTTCCTCCATGGTGAGGCCCATCCACACCTGCCCCACCTTTGGTACTTAGAAAACCTCCTCACAGCTCTCCTGTGGGACTCAAAACAGGACTGTGAGGTAGGCATGGTGGGCATTAAAATGGCCATTTAACAGAAAAACAGATTTCTGCAGCTAAGCACAGAGCGGGCATGGCACCCAGGACTCCCTAAGCACAGCTGTGCTTCGAAGCATCTCAGGGTGTCTACCAGGCTGCTCTTCCACCCTAACAGATCACAAACGACCGTGGGGAGAGAGGCTTCGCAGACCTTCTCTCTTCGTGGCTCTCTGAGAGTCCCAGCCCCTCAGCCACGACTCTTGAGTCCCACTTTGCAGAGAAAATAAAAGTGACCAGGTTGGCGTTCCCTATTTTCCATTCCTTTCCCAGCTCCTCAGCTTTCCCGCTTCTTTTTCCCAGTAGCAGTGGCATTGTGCCTCCTCCCATTCACGGCTGAACCTCTGTTTTAGGACTGCGAAGGCTGACTGCTTGCTGTTCCCCCCTCCTTCAGAAATAGGACGCCTAAGTTTCATCTGGGCATCTGGGCATTCAGCTAAAGATGCCTTTGTCCCAGTCCCCTTACAGGTAGATCTGCCGAGTCTCCAAGTCCAGTCAAGGACTGTGAGTAGGCACGATGTGAGCAGACTCGGGGTGGCGGCTTTCAGACAAAGGGAACCTTCCCTTCCCTTCCCTTTCCTTTCCTTCTTCTCCCTGGCCGGGACGTAGGCCCGATGGTGGGAGCTGGAGATGCCTCCCTGGACCACAGGATGGGAGCCGCACCTTAAGGATGGCCGGGCACTAAGATGGGGAACCTGGATTCCCCGCGCCACGGAGTCCCCAGCCCTTTGGGGGTGTATGCTTGGAATCTCACGTGGAAGACAAGTGAACCCCAATCGTGTTTAAGCCACTGTTAATGATTGAATACATACATCTCGGCATCACAGATATGTACCGAGTGCCGTTTATATCCAGATAATTACTGAATGTTTTCCCAGATCTGCTGCCGGAGGCTGGGGATGCAACAGGGAACAAGAGATTTACGATTATTATCTCAACGGAGCTTTGAGCCTATTAATCATCTTGCCTATTAATGCAGCTTAATACAATGTTAGCTTTTCTAAGATCCATATGGGGGTCGTTCTAAGCTAATATCTCCAGGTCATTTTCAAACACACGGTGCTGATGATCCACATCTCTCCGAGCTTGGACTCAAGTGATTTTAATCCCAGAGCAGGTTTTAATACAGGGGTATATGTGGGGCTCTCTTATTTTCATCTATTCAACATTGATTGTGTCACCTGACTTGTCAACTGTCCCTCTCAGCTCTGTGTCACTCATGATTTTGCTGCACCCTTCTTACACCTGTTTCCAGCTATCTGACCTTATTTAAATTACTCCTCTAAGCTTTAGTTTCCTTATCTGTTAAATGTGATAATGACAACTACTTTGCAGAATTATTATTATTTTTATTTTAAATTATAATGGATGCCCAAGGATTTCCCTAGCATAGTGCCTGGCACCTAGTAGCTGCTCAGTAAAAGTTGGTTCTCTTTAGTTGGCTAATCGTTGAGATCCTTTGCTGACCGTAAACCAACAATCAATACTTTTTAATACAGTTATTTATACAATCACACATCCAGCTCCAAATCTACCTCCTGTATTTATCATCCTGAATAATGAAGAAAAATTCTACATTTTAGATGAATTCTAGCTAATAAATGCACCAGGAGTAAGAGAATTAGAACCTCATCTTTTGGCACCAATCATCCTAATGCAGTAACAGATGTAGGCAACAGTGGTCAATGCCAAGACCACTGGGGAGGGCTGACAGGGAACTTCCTAGTGAGTAAATCAGGCAGGCAACACCTGTACTCACAGATCAGTCTTACATTTGAAAAGAGAGCCAGACACGAGTATGTCTCCAGACACATCAGAGAAACACCCACTATCTCCAGACACATCAGAGAAACACCCACT
Source organism: Miniopterus schreibersii (assembly GCF_964146895.1). Lineage (NCBI taxonomy): Eukaryota > Metazoa > Chordata > Mammalia > Chiroptera > Miniopteridae > Miniopterus > Miniopterus schreibersii. The sequence continues at coordinate 177,487,082 of NC_138102.1, forward strand.
ATCAACTATAAAGTATTCTTGCCAAAACCCGAGTCCTGAATCAGATCAAGTGTTTATAGCCAACTACCAGTTTACAGGCAAATGCAGGCGATAAACACCATGAAGCTGTCATCAGTCAAATTCAGAATGTATGAAACTCTACAGGAAAATGACTTGTTTTCCTTCAACAAATAAATGACAGGCAAAAAAACAACAGAGGGAAGGGAACAGTTATAGATCAAAAGAGACCTGAGTCATCCCAACTATGGGAAGTATGAAGGCCTTGTTTGGATATGCTGAGAACAACTAACTCAATTAACAGGGTACCACTGAACATGGACTATGCATTAGATGACACTGAAGAGTTATTACTAAGTTTTTTGGTTGCCAGGAGCTGGGGGGAAGCAGGATGGGAGTGACTGCCAGTGGGTATGGGGTCTTGGAATTACAGATGGTGAGGATTCCACCTTGTGAATATACTAAAAAACACACAAAACCACTGAATTGTACACTTCAGAAGGGCAAATGCTATCATCTGAAAATTAGATTTCATCTTTAAAAAATGAACAAGTGTCTGGTGGTGTTAGAGAGGAGGTGTGGAGGGGCATGTAAAATAAAATGACTGTCACTGACTGATGGCTGAAGTCAGGTGATTGGGACATAGGGATACAGCTGGCCATGTTTCCTTCTTTTGTGTATATTTGAAAATTCTCACCATAATGATAGGTTAAAAAAAACAAAAACAGGGCTAGAGGAGAAAGACAAAAGCGAGGCCCTAAAATTCTGCATAGATGTTAAAGGTGCACATGAGGTGTCTGGTCAAGGGGGTGACCCCTTTGATGTGTCCATCACAGGAAAGGGAACTTCGGTCTGTAACGTGATTCAGTCTTCCTAAGGGGATAAACCACCAGGTACCTAAAAGGATTAGAACCATTCTTGGGATTAACATCAGCACGAGGTTCTGGGCTCTGCCTACAGAGGACTCTGATGTGTAACAGATGCCAACAATACTGCTGACTGGATGTTCCTAGAACATCCCTAAGTGTGGGCTCATGGACTCACCTTGTCTCCTTAAAGCATGATCTGAACAAAGTGGTTTGCAGGTGGCCAATAAAATACAATCCAATGATCACTTTGGTCCATTTTTTATAGTTCATTTTTTATTTGAAAAAGCAATATATATTTATGGCAAAAAGTCAGACATAAAAAAGAAATCTGGGAAAAAAATAAGTCTCTCTTTACTTTAAACCCTAAGGCCCTTGGTGATAAGTTTTTTGGATACTTTTCGGAAATAGTCTGTGAATATAATAAGGTGAGAGGAAGAAAGATGGATTGCCTCCTGTCTGTGATACTTAATTTTATGTGTCAACTTGGCTCAGCCACGGTGCTCAGATATTTGATCAAATATTATTCTAGATGTTCCTGTGAGGGGGTTTGGGATGAGATTCACATTTGAATTGGCAGACGTTGAGTAAAGCAAGTTGCCCTCCATAATCTGGGTGGACCGCATCCAATCAGTTGAAGGATCGTCTGGAACAAAAGGCTGGCCTCTCTCTCCTGAGCAAGAGGGGATTCTGCAGCAGGCAGCCTTTGGACTCGAACTGCAACACTGGCTCCTTCCCGCGTCTTGGGTCTGCCAGCCTACTCTGCAGATTTTGGACTTTGGAATTGTGTGAGCCAGTTCCTTAAACAAATCTTTCTCTCTCTCTATATATACACTTTGTATTGCTCCTGTTTCTCTGGGCAGCCTTGACAAATGACTGTCTCAGAGCCAAAGCAAGAAGACAGAGATGCTGCCTCCCAAAGCGAGCTGTGGCAGAGGCCACGGTGGCCAAGAACTGCTGGGCTCGCTCACGCTGCTGTAACAAAGTGGGGCTGCTGGGGATGAAAGATTTGGAGATGATGATTTCTTTGGAAGAAGTTGTGGCAGCCTAACTACTCCTCTTGATACGTCTGGTAAGAGCTTCAGTGGAACGCTCAGCAAGACAGGGCCGGTGCCCTGGGTTAGCCTTCTTAGCCTTCAGGTTACCCGGGCTAAAAAAGTGAGTGTTTCTATGGACAACAGGTGGGCTGGGAGTGAGAGGGGCCAGCCCGGAGCCATTTAAAATCCTGTGTGGAGGGAGCAGGGGCTAAAAGAGAGATGCTGCCACCTCCACTGGTCCAAGCCACCATCATCCTGCATTGGACCACTGCAACCATGTCCTTTTAAAATTCCTCTTGCCCAAGCCAAAAACCTCAGACTGATTTCCCCAGAATCTCTGGGCATGGACCAAGGAATCAGGATTTTTGGAAGCTCCCCAGGCAGTTGTGTGCAGCCCAGGTTGAAAAGCCCGACCCTGTATCATGTGGTTCCTGGTCATCTCTCTTTTACACTCAGCCAAACTTGGCCCTGCCTCAGTGCCTTTGTACTTGCTATTACTCCTGCTTGGTCAGTTTTCCTGAAAACCTTCCCAAGGCCCTTTTTTTCAGGTCTCAACCCAGAAGACCCCATAGTGGAGGCTTTTCCAACTCTTGGTATAAAGTAGCTACTCTGCCCTGCCCACTCTGGGAAGGCTCTACTGAATTACCCTGGTTTATTATTATTACCCTTTTTCTTACAGCCTGACTATCTGAAATGACTGTTAATGTGTATATTGTCTGTCTCCTCCACTGAAGTGTAAGCCAGTATGACCAGGGACCTCCTGTGTCTTGCTAGAGAGACAATGTAATGGAGTGTTTAAGAATGCAAGCTCATACCCCAGCTCCCTCACTTCCTAGCTGTGTGACCTTGGGGAAGTTACTTAGCCTCTCTGTGTCTCACTTTCCTTATCAGCAAAATGTGGGTAACTTGCTGACATAAAGTAGCTACTCCATGTCAAATGTGGATAACTTGCTGGGTTATTGTTGAACATTGGATTATTGTTGAGCATTAAATGAGATACGATGTATTAATGGTTTAGAACACTTGGCTCATCACAAGCACTTGCTAAATGGTAACTATTATTATTACCATTTCCTCTTATAACCTTAACACCCAGCATAGTGCTTGGCACACAGTAGGTACTCAAAAATATTTGCTGAAAGAACAAATAAAGGGACCAAACATGGAATATCTGATGAACAGATTCTAGGCGGAGGGAAAGGAGGTGCAATGGCCCTGGGGCTGATGCTGCCTGTTGAAAAGAGATGCACAAGCGTTGATAGAAAACTGAGCCTTGAGGAGAAACAAGATGGTGGCGCAGGTCACAGCTGCACCCGCCGCCTCCCGCAACCACATCAGAATCACAACTAAGATACAGAACCACCGTCACTCAGAGCCTCCTGGGACCTGGCTGCACAGAAGCCCCAGGGAGCTGAAGCAGCACCGAGAGCGGGAGGAGGGGCGGAGACGAGGGCGGATGGGGCTGAATCCGAGACGAGGCCGCGGGCCCACACCCGGTGCTGCGGGTAAACCCGGGAGGGAATCTCCGAGGTGGAGGTTTCCCGGAGGAGGGAGGAGGGAGGGGTCCCAGCCCCACAGCAGGCCCCCAGCCCAGGGCTCCAGGGCCGGGAAGAGACGTCCCCACAACTCCGGGCTGTGAAACCAGCGGGGACTGTGGCTGAGGGTCACGGAGGCTGCGGGAGCCCCAGCAGCTCCTCTAAAGGGCCCGGCGCGGACTCACTCGGACGCTCCCTCTGAGCCCAGCGCAGGGCAGCGGCCGGAAAGGACCCGGGACACTCGGGGAGGAACTGACCTGCCTGGAGTCGGGGCGAGAGGCGGAGGGGCGGCTTCCTCCCAGGCAGAAGGGCTGGCGGAGGCCCTGGCTCCTGTGGCGAGTCCTCCCCGCACAGCCGGCAGGCAGGCGCCATGTTTGAGTCGCCAGCACCTGACTCACACCTTTGGCCCCGCCCCGTGATTCCCGGAGGCCCCGCCCCCCCACCTGCAGCTCATCCAGGCCATTTCCAGGGGCTTTTCTGTGCAAGGGGCCTCTCGAGCCTCATGCTTAGGACTTTCCTAAAATCTCTCAAACAAGCAGCAGCGGGCCCCATACGGCTTGATAAGTGGCCCCAGGCCTGGCACTAGTGGCAGCTGCATTGGTTCATAGCTTGGCCTCTCCTGGGCACCTCCAAGCCCAGCACAAGGAGCAGCCAACTACAGTTTGCTGTGTAGCTCCTGCTGGGTGGCTCTGGGCAAGGCACTGGCACAGGCTGACTTTGCACCTCCCGGGAGGCCCCAGAGACAGTGCACCTGGTGCTCAGACTCGACCACGCTGGATTACAACCCTACCACATCCACGAGTGACACTCAAGGGGCGCACTGGTGAACACCAAAGCTCCACTGAAATAAATCCTGCTCCATAGGGGTGTCTCCAGCATAGCAGCTCTCTGGCTGTAGTTGCAGCTGGTCCTCACAGCTGACTGGCCTGGGGGTCAGTTCCTCCCAGTAACGCCAACAGCAACCAAGGCTCAACTACAACAGGACAGTGCACACAGCCCACACAGGGGAGCACCTAGAAGGCCCAGCGCAGGTGACTGGGGAGGCTGAGCCACTGGACCCTACAGGACACCTACTACACACAGCCACTCTACAAATTCCAGGAGACACAGCAGCTCTACCTAATACATAGAAACAAGCACCTGGAAGCAGCCAAAATGCGGAGGCAAAGAAACATGTCACAAAGGAAAGAACAGAAGAAATCTCTAGAAGAGGAACTAAATGAAATAGATCCAAACAAGCTAACAGATATAGAGCTCAGAGTTTTGTTTATAAGGATGTTTAAGCAGATGGTTAGGGAAATAACTGAGAAAATCGATAACATAATAAAGTACCAATTTGAAATGAAGGCTACAAGAACTGAAATGAAGAATAATTTACAGGGAATCAACAGTAGAGTAGAGGATGCTGAGAATCAAATCAGCAATTTGGAACATGAGGAAACAAAAAACACCCAACCAGAGGAGCAAAAAGAAAGAAGAATCCAGAAATATGAAAATAGTATATAAGGAGTCTCTGGGACAACTTCAAGAGGCCCAACATTCGTATTATTGGGGTGTCAGAAAGGGAAGAAAGAGACCAAGGAACTGAAAACCTGTTTGAAAAAGTAATTACAGTAAACTTCCCCTACCTGGGAGAAGAAATAGACTTACAAGTCCAGGAAGCACAGAGGGTCCCAAACAAGAGGAACCCAAAGAGGCCCACAGCAAGACACATCATAATTAAAATGCCAAGGTTAAAGACAAAGAGAGAACCTTAAAAGCAGCAAGAGAAAAGCAACTAGTTACCTACAGGGAGCACCCATACGACTGTCAGCTGATTTCTCAACAGAAACCTTGCAGGCCAGAAGGGAGTGGCAAGAAATATTCAAAGTGATGAAAAACATGGAACTACAACCAAGATTGCTCTACCCAGCAAAGCTATCATTTAGAATTGAAGGTCAGATAAAGAGCTTTTCAGACAAGGAAAAGCTAAAAGAGTTCATCACCACCCGACCAGCACTACAGGAAAAGTTGAAGGGTCTTCTTTAAGAAGAAGCTAATGAACAAAAGAATCTGATGAACTGAATAGATCCAGAGACATGGGCTCATGCAACAGGCGATCATATTTCAGAGGAAAGAGGGAAGGGGGGTGGAGGGTGGGAAGAGATTAACCAAAGAAGTTATATGCATAACCCATGGACACAGTTAATAACGGGGTGAAGGCCTGGGGAGGGGTGGGAGCCAAGTGGAGCAGGTCAATTGGGGGGAAAATGAGACACCTGTAATACTCTCAACAATAAAGATAAATTAAACAAAAACAAAAACAAAAACAAAAACAAGAAAACTGAGCCTTAACATCATATGGAAGCTAAGGGCTAGTGGGGATTCATGCTTGTCACACAGGAAATGGGGCCAACATCCTGCCCAGATAACAGTTTGGAATTAATCCCAATACAGAGACATATGAGCAACTGAAGGAAGTCCACTGCCCTATTTAATAGCCTGGAAAACATTTCGGGCAAGTGTGACCAGCGTCTCACCCCGTCCAAATCCCTCTCCTTCAGGTTCCCACAGAAGGCCAAGCCTGTAGTGTGCTCCTCCCCAGTGGGACAGCCCAGACAAAGTTGCTTTTTTCCCACAAAGATGACTGCATGATGCAATTTACTGAACCAGGTTATTTACGAATAAGCTAAGAGCTGGGAGGCCATCTACCAACAATAACAACCATAGCTTTAGAGCCTTTGCTTTGTGGTCTCTCTTTCGGGCAAGAATTAGCCGGCAGGGCCAGCTGGATATTCAGGCCACTCCTAGTTCGAGATAATAAAACCACGACCTTGGGACACAAATGGATGCTTGTTTCTCTGTTTTTATAACAGGAAGTTGTGCATCCAGCTCATTCTGAAGTGGTGTCTGTTCATGAAGAGCGAGTGAGGTGGGGAGAAGAGGGACAGGCTGTGTCTCTCTCTACCCCCCAGCTTCCCACCATAGTGCAGCTCCCAGGCTCTCGGGCTGTTCCATTCAGAGTCCGTTCCTGAGCTCAGCACTGAAAGCTGAGAAGGGAATGGAAGCTGCAAACAGCCTACTAATGCAGGAACTCCCAGACTTTCTGGGTTCCCGGCTCCCCTCTCAGGAATTATCTCCTGGCCTTCCTAGGCCAAAAGAACTACCAAGCACTTCCACCTACTACTGAGTGGTTACAGCTAACTAGCTGGGTAAGTAGTTATGTCTGAACGACTTGGTAATTATTTGGAAAAAACCCCAACCACATAGTATTTTTATTTTGTTTCAAATAACAATTCCTTACCAATGGAATGTGTGTGTCCAGGGGGCACTGCACAGGTTCTTCAACCTCGGACTCGGACCGGCACTGTCACCCTCATTCCCTGTCACATGCTGATATTCACATGGCACTTGCTTTTCAGCACAGCCAGCGCCCAAACCCCAGCTTTGCAGAGATGCAACGCCATTGAGAGGACTGTACTGTGATCTAATGCTGGAAGCGTGAGCTACCTGGGCTAGCAATTTGCGTGTCTGACAAGTGTGGAGAGCTGTTGTTTCTCTTAAAAATGTAAAATGTACTGTGGTGCAGGGTTTGGGAATGGGAGACTAATGTTATGACTTTTGACACCCTCCCCTAGCAGTAAATGACAGAAGTCTCTGGGCAATCAATATTTCTGGGAGAAAGCCTACCTGATCCTCATAGAAAACGTAGGTCTGAGAAACCCCCGGGGGGAGAGTATCCAATAAACCAATCTATAGGTTCAACCAGCCCATACTTCAGGAAAAATGACAAATCTGTTACACTTGTTAAGACGGTATAAACTCTATTTGAGATTGATTCATTGGGATCACGCTCTTAGAGCAAAGGTGGGTTGGCGAGAGTAAGCTCACTGTTTACAGTAGTCCTTAAGCACATCTGCAATAAAATAAAATGCTCAGTGTTGTATTAAACACACAGTTAAGGCCCAGTCTCTGTCACTGAGGAGTTCTATGGGAGACAGACAGACAGACAGACAGACAATGCAGTAGAGGGTGGCAGTGGCCCCACAGAGGCCAGCACTGGGAGCCATGGGTGTGCAGGAGAGGGACCCTGATCTACACTTGGGGGTCAGGGGGGCAGGCAGGAAAGGTTTCCCAGGTGAGGTGATGGACTCCGCCCAACTTTTGTAGGGCTTATGGAGAGAGGGAAGAATGTAAATACATAGCTTCTCTTTCCTTTTAAATAGCAAAGTAACAGTTCACCGTGGGGGTTGCTATGGGGCTTCACATAGCTCAGTATTTCACATTCATTCTTTCAAGCTGTCTCACCTATTTTTTAAATGAGCACCAACTATGTGCCAGGAAGTGGACTACTTAGTTTACTATATGATTTCATTTCACAAACAGTCCTCGGGGCTTCCGGCCATGATGCATCCACACAAGCCTGCCTACGTAAACAACTATAAAACTGGAAAAGATTTACGAGGGGACAATTTTTTTGGAGGCGGTGGCAGTAGACAGTGCAGGGCTGTGATCCTGGAGGGGAGGGAAGTTCAGGAGGTGAGCCCAGAGGTGGCCCGGCTCCTTTTCTCACGCCACGCTGCCCTGGTCTGGGACACTCAGCATCCAGGGCTCCCAGTGCCTCCTGAACCTCGGCTCTTCCCTGCCTTTGGGCTTTTGCATATGCTGTTCTCTCTTTCTGGAAGGTTCGTCCCTCCTGTCCCTCCCACAGCGGCTCGTTCTCATTTGTCACATCTTTGCATAAGTGTCACCACCTCGGAGGTTGTCTCTGATAGCTCCCTCGTGTTTTTCTCTCTTTGAATAATCTGTTCTCCCTCTGCCTGAGTAAAGTTTATAATCGTGTATCTGCTTGCTCCTTTATACACTGCCTGCCTCACCCACGATTTCTGTGCCCTGTGCTCAGCACAGCACCCAGCATGCAGTAGGTGCTCAATGAAGCGCTGTTGAATGAGTGAAGGCAGAAAGGCTGCATTGGATTGGCCCTTTCCCTTCCTGGGGGCACAGGCAGTTAGGAGGAACATGGGGAGGGAGGGAATTCCTCCTCTCCTTTTATGAAAGTGGCTGAACCTCGGAGACCTTACGGGGCAGACCCGAGAAGTCTTCCTTGAGCAGGAGACAGTTTCCTCCCCTCTCACTTCACAGTGGAGACTCAGAGACGTGAAGGGCTTGCCTAAGGTTGCCCAGCCGGTCAGGGGAGGAAAGGGGGCTCAAATCCAGGCCCGGAGAGTTCAGAACCCCACGCCTGTTCACGACACGGGCCTGCTTTGAAAGCGCAGCATGGAGGCAACCTCCTCTCCCCTAGCTTTCCTGCCCATCTTTTCCCTTTCCCCACTCATCCTGGTCTGGGGCTTTTGTAAGCTCTGCCGACTGATGGACTTGGCTTTGCTGGCAAGCGCAGTTCCTGAGAGCACAATGGGGCAGGTGTCCAGTCCCTTCCTGGAAGGACCTGGGGAGGGCAAGCTCGGCCAGCCCAACTCCATGGCCAAGGTATCCCCCAGCTGAGGCTGTGGCCCTGATGACTCACTCCCGGGGCCCCTCGGCCAAGGCTGCCTGTGCCAGGGGACCCCGGCATGGCCGAGGCCCAGGGCTGACTCACAGGGCTGGCTGCCACCACCTGAATCACGCACTCCACCTCTGGCTGGAAAGAAGAGGCCAGGGGGTGGGGGTGGGGGGCGAGGGTGGGGCACTGGGCGGGGACCATGTGACTCATCCTGTGAATAAATAATAACGATGACTGTAATAACAACATCGATGGGTAATAACAACACCCTTAATGAGTGCTTTTACGTGCCAGGTGCTATTCTAACAGCTAGATATTAATTTACTTAGCCTTCGTAACAATCTTACGTAGTCACTTCATACATGGAAAAACTGTGGCCCAGGGAGGTTATATACTTGGCTGCAGGACTCAGAGCTGGCGTATGGAAGTGCTGAGATGGTACCCAAGGTCTTCCTCACTCTGAAGCCCAGACATTCATTTGATAAATATTTATTGAGCCCCTACTATAAGCCAGGCACAGTTGTAGGGACCAGGGATACAAGGCTAGAATTGGTGAGAAGCTAGTCAACAAGGACACTTATGACATCTTAGGTGGAGATGAGTGTTATGGGGAAAATAAATTAGGCGGAGGGGGTTAGGGCTTACAGGAGGTCAGGGTGGAGATGCTGTTTCATACAGAGTTGGCACTGAGCAGACACCCGAAGGAACTGAAGGAACAAGTCACAGGCCTGCCCTGGGCAGAGAAGAGGCAGTGCCAGGACCTGGGGTCGACCTGAGATTGCTGGTGTGCTTGATGGGGAGCGCAGAGGCCAGTCAGAGCAGTGGACCTGCAGGTCACAGCGGTCAGGGCCCAAAAGGCAGTGAGGACTCCAGTCTTAACTTCGAATGATGTGGGGAGCCAGGGAGGGCTTGGGGCAGGGGAACGACACGGTCTGACTTAAAAGGATCCCGTTGCTGTGAGAAGACTAAAGCAAGAGCTGAAAAGCAGGGAGATCTGTTGGAAGGCTAGTTTCATAACACAGGTGACAGATACCAGGGTGGCAGAGTCTAGAAATAATCTGAAGGCGGAGCTTTAAAGATTTGCTGATGGATGTGGGGTGAGAGGAAGGCAGGAGAAAAGGGTGACTTCAGGGTTTTGGTTGAAGCAACTGGACGGATGGGTCCCCTCTCCCACTTTGCCCCTCCACAGATGGAAAAGGCTGTGGAGGAAGCAGGTTTGGGGGGAAGCCAAGTGCATGGTTCTGTCTGCTGTCAGAGGCCCTGGTGGGCACTTGGTTGTACACGTTCAGAAGGGAGGGCTCGCCCGGGGATTTAAACTACAGATGGCACAGAAAGCCGTGGAACTGAACGAGACAGCCCACAGCGGGAGGTGGTGCAGAGAAGGGGTCAGAGGATTGGGCCTGGGGTGCCGGAGGTGAGAGGCTGGGAGGTGAGAGGGACCAGCAAGGGGGCTGAGACCGGCACCAGCAGGGAGGGAGCCCGAGCTCCGGCCATGACACCATTTGTTTGGAAACCCAAGTGGGGCTTAGGATCCCCAGAGCAATGGGCTTGTTCCGTCCAGGAGAACAAGACTGGGCATCGTTCAGGGTTCAGGGGCCACGTAATTGCTCGTCTGCCCTCTTCTGGTCTTTAAGGTGAGTCTGGGCCCTTCCTTCGCTGATTCTCTCCCTCGTGCCCCCCTCCCTCCCTTCCTTCCTGGCTCCACACCTTCCCTTATGCCCCGCTCATGCCTCCTCCATGCCCGGGGCAGTGTGAGTTGAGGAAACGGGCAGACGAACAGCATCTAATAGACGTGGAACAGGATAGGAATTGTGGCAAAGCGTTCCAGGCACTTAGAGGCCGGGGGAGATTTCCTGTGCTTGTGTGGTTTACAAAACACCTTCATGTTCAATTCTCTCATGTGGTTGTGGAGGGGAAGCGGGGGGGATTCAGAGCAAAGCATCTGAATGGACAGGTATGTGACCCCTGGACTCCACCGGGTGCCCAGCAGAGACCAAGCGAGGCCAAGAGAGATCTCCTAAGATGACTGCTGTCTTCTGCAGTGGAGGCTGTAGGGTGCCCCCTGGGTCCCCCTTGAGGACAGAGGCGCTCATCGCCCCCGCTGTCTGGTGTCGTGGCTGCTGATGGCTCATAGCCGAGTTCCTCTCCAGGAGCTGCCTTCATCGAAGGGAGATGCCTCACCCAAGTTTACACCACTTTCCCAGGTCAGCCCACAACCAACTTCTGGTTGGTGCAGGAGTTCAATGGCCTGGCCCCCTTGCCATGATGTGGACAACTCTCAAGGCCCATCTCAGCTCCCTGCAGGATCAGCTGAGGTCCCCCCTGGACCTGCATCATGGTTCAGCTTCTCCCCCTGCTTAGGCCTGCTTTCCTCACTTCCTAAGATAGCGCCCCCGAGGGCAGACTCCAATAAACATTCTGTAGCAAGTTCACGCATCTCACAGCCTATACACCATCCATTTCCCCCTTCCTCCATCCTAGCAGAACCCCAGTTTTGTTTAGGTACCTACCCACTTACTCCCAGCGTGAGAGAGGAGCACCCTGCTCCACGATGAATGTGAGCGGCAAAGAAAGAAGCGAATTGCTCAGAATGTCACCGGCAGCGGGCACAGGACAGAGGAAGCCGCCCATGAGTGGAGCTGAGCCTGAGGCCAGAGGGCAGAGATAGAGCGAGCTGAGGACCTCAGTGATGTCACTGAGATGCTCATCCGCATCGGAGCGGTTAAACCAGTCTGGGGTGGAACTTTCCGTTACTTGCAGCCAGGGTAATCCTGATACAGGTGGATGCATTTACTGGCTCCTGGCTGCCCAGCCCTGCTTTACTGGCCCGTGGATGTGTCTGCAGGAAGGCGCTCTTGCTGAGGCTGAATTTTCCACTCTAAAGGGCCTTGGGACCCTGAGTCCTTTGCGTCAGCAGTGGAATACCTCTAGGTTGGGAGAAAGCTACTAGGAAAAATCTCTTATTTCCAAACTCCTTCAGTTTTCTTTGTGTGGAGGGTGCAACACCCCTGGCCTGTCTGCCCCTTGTCATTGACGCCTCCTTAGAGGGGGTGACGTCTTTGGATTGAGGGGCTTGGAGGAGAAACAGGGCAGTAGCCCCACCCACCCTCCTCTTCTCTCTCTTTCGGAGCCCTCGGTCCCACAAACAGCCTGAAATCTGTTCTGCTTCCCAGGCTGTAAGTTTTCAGGCCAAACCCCCATGTGGGGGAGCCTGAGGCCACCCAATGCCGCCTGTGTTGGATGGGTAAGTCTGTCTCATTCCGGGGTGCAGGACCGAGAAGCCCATTTGACCCCACATCTTAGCTGCCTTCTTTAGTACCTTTATTCGTGCTAAGGTGATAGGTTTGACTTTTCAAATTCCTTCTTTTACCAGACCCCAACAAGAGCCTGCAGTGTGGCCTACTGGTTGGAAAAGCCAATCTCGGAGCAAAGTCAAGCATGAGGTGGGGAAATGACCTCAGATGCTTCTTCCAGCTGAGATCCAGTGATTCTCTTATTGGACAAAGGGAAGTGCCCCAGTTCTGTCTAAGAAACAATGCTTTTGTCCCCTTACACTTAATCCTGAAGGGCCTTGCGCAATGAATAGCGAAGAACAGCCTTAGTAGTGGTTTTATAAAAATTGCCTAAACTTCCCTGGGGCCCAACTAGAACCTCCCTCCTGCCCTTTCTCTCCTTTCTTGCATGACGCTCTGGCTTCGTGGGCTGAAGAGAGGGCAGCAGGCTCCTTGTAGAGCTCATTAAGGTTTGCTTCCTTCTTGCCCAAAGCAGCCCTTGGTGAATCTCCCCTTTGGGGTCATCTCAGTTGACCTGGAGAGGTATTATTTATTCACTGTGACATGATCCCCCCCACCTTTCCTGCCCAGTGACAGGCTCTGACAAAGAGCCCCGCTCCCCCAGGTCTCTGCCCAGCACCCTCCTCTGTCTGGGCTCTCAAGGGGAGTGCCCCCACCCTGGACTCGACTGGCTCTGCCTCCCTGTCAGCACATCTTGGTTAAGCTGCTCCACCCTACTCTCTTACAGGGGGAGTAAAGCAAGGCTTGGTGCCTCCCAGGCGGGATTGAATTCCAGATCATTTATAATAAAAACACACTAAAGCAAGCAAACAAAGCAGATGCTCCCTCAGCCCTGTTTATTATTTCAGCCTCAGCCTGGACATTTCATTGCTTCGGGACATGTCTGCAGGCAGCTGTGCAGGGTCCCTCCTCCCCATTGTCTGAGGTGGGAATGGGCGGCGTCAGCCTTGGGCTCTCATGGCAAGGACACAGGAACAACCAAAAATGGGAAAAAGAACTGAGAGCCAGGAGGCCCAGACTCAGCTTCTGCTTCCGGGAGACCCAGACTCCACTTTTGGCCGAGAAGGGACCTCACCGGGTGACCCTGGGCAAGGAATTCCCCTCTCTGAACCCTTGGCTTCAAAAGTTAACCATGCTAGCTTAGGTTATAAAAGTAAACTGAGGACAGCATCACTCACATCAGCCAATATATGGAAACAGCCTAAGTGCCCATCGGTGGATGAATACGTAAAGAAGATGTGATTCTGCCACAAGAAAGAAGGCCACCTCGCCATTTCCGACAGCATGGATGGTTCTTTAGGACATTGTGCTAAGTGATATAAGTGAGACAGAGAACGACAAATACTGCGTGATCTCACTTACATGTGGAATCTAAAAGAGCCAGACTCGTAGAAACTGAGAGTAGAAGGGTGGTTGCCAGCGTCTGGGGCGTGGGGGGATTTGGGGAGGTGTTAAGGGTACAAACGTATAACCAGAAGTTGACTGAGCCCTGGAGATCCAGCGCACAGTACAGTGATCACATTCAACAGTACTGTGTTGTATACGTCAAAGTTGCTGAGAGAGTAGATCTTGAATGTTCTCACCACAAAAAAGAAGTGACAGTTATGTGATGTGGCGGAAGTCAGCTACGCTCTGATGGTAACCATGCTGCATTACACAGGTCTATCAAATCAACTCGCCGTGCCCCTTAAACTTACACGATGTTATATCTCAATTAAGAAAAAAGTGAATCAAGGTTAAGGGCGTGGTCGCTGGAGGAGGGCCACCCGGCTTTGAACTCCGGAGGGGGGTGGATGGCTGACTCCACCTCTTTGTATCCCAGCTCCCTCAACTGTGGAGTGCTTGTGAGTACAACTCAGGGTTGCTAGAGATTAGAAGAGTAAGTTAGCCGTGTCCGGTGCTCAGGCAGAGCTGGCACAGAGCACGCTCTCAGAAAAGTCCCCTTCGCCACCATTATCCCTAAGATGTGCACGGCCTGTGAGAGAAGCAGGCATGTCAGCCGGGGGTGCGTGAGTGCAGGCGGGGCGCAGAGCTCTGCAGGGCTCAGTGTGGGCGCAGGGTCGGGGGGCGGTCACAGCTACCGAGGGGTCGGGGGAAGTTCAGGGAACTCTTGAACCTGAGCTGAGCCCGGTGTTGCTGAGTCTCACGTGGCTGTGGGCGTTCGTGGGAGATAACAGAGGGAGGGGAAGGCGGAGAAGCTCGGAGCAGCCTGGCATGTTGGGGAGTGGGCCGGGCTGGGATGTGGCCAGAGCACTGGGTGGGAGGATTCGGCGGATCCTGGTGGGTCTTGCAGGCTTCTCCTGGTGGGTTTTAGGCAGAGGAGGGATGTGGCCTGTTCTGGGATTGAGGACTCACCCTTCAGCAGCCATTGTGGACAACAGATTTGCTCAGAGGTGATGCAGAGCTGCCCTGGGGAGGTGGGAAGAGAAAGGCAGGAAAATGCAAACTCTAGACACAGACAGAAGTATGGCGATTGCCAGAGGGAAAGGTGGGTGGGGGAGGCAGAAGAAGGTAAAGGGGGGATAAATGGTGATGGACAGAGACCTGAGTTTGGGTGGTGAACACACAAGTCAACATACAGATGATGTATTGTAGAACTGTACACCTGAAACCTGTATAATTTTATTAATAAATTCAATAAAAGCATATTTTTAAAAAAGAAAGGTTAAAAAAAATGCTTGTGGTGGGTCTGAGGGGGAGCTAAACAACAGAGCCATTTGCTGAGTGCTGACCACCTGGCAGCCATTGCTGAGAGTCCTTTATGCCAGAAGCAAAGTCTGACCGTGCTCCTGCCCTGCGGCCTCTAGGTCCTGGGTGATGCCAGCCTGCGCTCTCTGTGCCTTTGCCCTGGTCTCTTTCCTTCTTGGATTGCCCTCCTTGCTCTTCTACCTAATATCTACTCACTGATGAAAGCTCTGAAACCTGTAGCCTCCTCCAGGAAGCCTTTCTGGTCCACTCCAGCTCACAGGAGTTTCTCCCTCCTCCTCTGAACTCCCACGGGTGTCTGTACCACTTGGGGTGTTTACTACTCATTTAATTCTGAGCGTGTGCTCATTCATCTTGTCTACAAATATTTATTGAGCACGCCATGCTAGGCACTGACAATATGGTAATAAGACAGAGACGGGAATTTTGTCGCTGGGGGAAGTGGGGAATAAATAAGCAGGCAGAATAAAAGGCAGGTAGGTAGGTGGGTAACAAGTTGGTAGGAAACAGTTTGCGGGTGCTTTGAAAGACACAAGCAGGGGAGTGTGACAGAGAAGGTACTACTGGGTTTTGATTGGATTTTTAGGGACCCCTGAAGCCGAGCAGGCCGAGTTTGTGGAATTCCACCGAATAGGACCTGGGGTCCACCACACCGAACTTCCTCCCCTCCCAAGTCACAGAGTTGTCGGAAAAATCAGATGAAGTTCTGCACGGACTATAGGGTCAGGTTGATCCAGGTTCAAATCCTGGCTTAGGCATGCGTAAATGCCATGGTCTGAACTGAATCCTTAAGTTTTTCTGGGGCTCACTTTCCTCGTGTGTAAAATGGAGAGGATATTTATACCCATTCTCACAGGGCCGGGTGGACTGGAATTTACGTCTCTTTGTCTGTATCTGTCTGGCTGTTTATCTAGAACCTGCTTATCTCTCTAAGTGATGGTTACTATCACATGCTAGGAGTTCTGAAAAGCACACAGTGTCCTACAACAGAAGGCATTGCTTTGACCATGGGTTCAGGAACCAGACTTTACCACTTACTAGAGGTGTGACCTTGGGAAATGTCTTAACTTCTCTAAATCTCAATTTGCTCATCTGTAAAATAGGAGCTAGATTCATAGAGGGCCCTTCCTGCTTGGGGCGGGGGGAGGCAGAGCCTTGGGCCTTTTTCTGATTTGTCTTCCAAGAAATTCTAAGCTTACCCCATATCTTTTCCTTCCTCCCAGAGTTGCCTAACCTGTGAAACAACTTAGCTAAAGATATTAATGGGTGACAGTGGATAAATATGTAACCAGCAGTCTCTCCCTCTGGTCTATGACAACAGTACATTAATAGGCCTTCAAATATCCCAAGGTCATAATTAAGAAATAAAATCAAAAGACTATGAAGTTATGGACTTTGAAAAATGTATAATAACATGTGTCCACCATCATAGTATCATACCGAAGACTTTCACTGCCCTAATTATGTGCGGGTTCTATGCTAGGGTAAAATAAAATAAAATGAGAACTCTCCTCTCCTAGTCTTCCTAAGAGCAGTGCTCATGGGGGACTATGAGACAATAATTTAATATGTGTTGAGTATCTTCTAGAATCAACACTCCTGTGAAGACGGGGACTTTGTTTTGCTCTTCACTGTAATCTCATTGGCCAGAACACTGCCCAGCACATAGGAGGTGCTCAATTAATATTTGTTTAGTAAATTAATCAAATATCAGTTCCTATGCTGGGTACTGGGGCTCCAACCCATGCTTTCTTCTCTCGAGGTCTACTCTAGAACTCTGACAAGCAGATGTAGAACTGCAGCACAGTCAGATGGCACAAAAGAGAGACCTGTGCTAGGTCCACAGCTGGCTCAATGGAGGGCAGAGGGTGGAGTGTGGAGGGCAGAGGGCAGGAGGCAGAAGTCACAGTGCTTGGGCAAGACAAAGAAGGTTTTAAAGGGGTGAAGATACTTCAGCTGGGTATAGAAGGATCAGCCCCAAGAGGGAGACATCTCAAAGTATGATCTGAATTGTGTAAAGTACAGGTGGGCTTGGGAGGACCTGGTTTAAGGAGGTGTCATCACGACTGTCCCAGGAGTCATACTCTGGCCATTTCTGACAACAAACCAGTACCTGGACTTAAGGACTCCAGGTCCTGTGCTTCTGATGCCCTGCTCTCCACCCCATTCTAACTGCCCCTCCTTGGCTCAAGATAAAGGTCTCAGGGCCTTAGGTACCACTGCAGTGTTGGTTTTTGGGAGATGGCATTCAAGGGGGTTCCACCCAGAAACACCAACTACATACAAGGGCTGGAAACAGATGTGTCCTGGAGCTGGCTCTTACTGGCTCATGAGAGGCAATAGTTAAATATTTGGAAATTTTGTGAGCCAGTTATTAAACCATTGTTAGCTTGAAATTGTCCACTGTGGAAGTATTTACACCCCAGAAATTGGCAAATACTCTGAATTCGGGCTTTTCCCCCACCCAGAGAGCCAGTCTGCCAGCACACCACTGGCTTGAAGACAGCATATGCTGCCTGTTTTTCACTGTTCCATGGAAGGATTTGAAGTGTTGCAACAAATGTTTGATTACTGTTTTGTTAAAAATAAAAAAAAGTTAAAAGCTTGATTTTAAAGCATTCAAAAAAACCAACAAAACACGAAAAACAACCCCACACTCAAATGTTTGATGTACATTTACTTGGGCTGCCTGGGCAATTTTTTTCTATGAAGCCCTCAGATTAAGGCTTCCCCTTCATTTGGTTTCTTTGGAGAGTAAGTAACCTGAGTTTGCAGAGCAAGCTGGAGAAACACTGGTGATTTTCTCAAAACTGGGCTCTGCAGGGACAAACTGTAAAGGTAAATTGGGTGCTGAGGCTGACACAAGACCAAGTTCATCAAAAGACCTTCTGTGCTCGCCTGATGGACTTGATGATAAATGTTGTAAGTTAAGTTATGGAATAAAGTTACAGCTGATATAATATTATGTTTTCGCCTGTTATAATTTCCAGTCTCATGTGGGATTTCATTGGAAAGGAGGGTTCTGATGTCACCCTGTACTCATGGTATAGAAGAGAAAATTGAAGTCCCCCTACCCCCACCCTGAGGGATATGGCCACTTTGCTTCTGGCAGTTCAGCTTCTGAGAAGGAAAAGGAAGGGAGGAGACCTGGAACGGAGGAGAGGAACTTTCTACAGTGAGGACTCTGGCTTCTCTTCATAGCGTTCTTGCTTTATGAAGGAGAAATGTGTACAGATTTCATTATTTCAGCAGGGGAACAAAGCCACCATCATGGGTGGATGCTACAAACATTGGACCCACACCCATGCCCGCTACGGTCTCATACCTGTGCACCTGTGAGGGCCAGGAAGCCTGGGCCCTGTGGGTCTCTCTGACCTCATTTCCAGACCACCTACCTCTCACCTCCTCCTCCAGTTCATAGAGCTCACCAAGCTCAGGGCTGCCTCGGGGCCTTTGAACCTGCTCTGCTCTCTACCAGCAAACCTCCTTCTGCAGATTGTTAACGGGATCCTTCTCATGGTCTCTGTTTCCTTACCACCTCCTCAGAGAGGCCTCCTCTGATCACCGAGTCTCAAGCAGCCCTTACACTCCCTCGACACATCCTATCACGCTCTGGTGTCAGATTATCTTACAGTTGTCAATACTCCCCACAGTGCAAGCTGGTGAGAACAGGCACTTGCCTGTTAGATTCACTACTGTATCTCTTGCTCTTTGCACATGGTAGGTATTTGAGAGCTATTTTCTGAGTGACTAAATGGACACACAGAGGCCAACCATGGTTTCTAGGTCCTCTTTGAGATAAGGAGGTGGCTTTCAAACTGGACTCCCTGCAGTTGTGAGATACCCTGGAGTAACCTTGGGGTCACCTTCATTGGGGGTGGACTCATGCAAGAGGCCGGCTGGGTGGGCCTCTGAATGGCCTTTAATCTGCAGCTCCTTCATACGGACCTGGTTTATATATTGAGTGTTTCATTGTTCATTGGACAGAGGGCTCAGAGACCACAGAGCAAGGCGGTCATTACTGAGGCAGCCTCGGGTGAAAGGGTGGGCTCCATACCTTCAACCTGACACTTGGGAGCCTGTGAATGGACACAGGTAGAGCAAGTGTTGCTGCTGAGGGGTGGGAGCAAGAAGATCAGGGCCACGACAGATAGGTCACCCGGGTCCAGGCATGAGGTTGAGGCCTTGGGGAGAGAGGCAGCCCGATTCCAAGTTTTCTTTCCAGCTGCCTCAGCTCCCAGCCCCTGAGTCACCAACTACTGATGGGCTGGCGGACACTTTCTGCTGAGGCCACATGTGAGGAGCCAGCATTTTCTAACCATGACTTGAAACATAACGTTTGCTCCTACACTCACCAAGAGAGCAACAGTCCCCTCTCTGTGGCCTCTTTAAATGGGACCCTATTTTCCCAGCACTCACTTTTAGAACATTCTTATTTGCTGTTCCAGGCTCTCAGAGAGACAGCCGAGAGGCTCTGCTGATAAAACGACTCTGGGCACGATAGAGACGGGGAGATGCCGAAATGAATAGCAGCTTTGTTTATTTGGCACTGGAGCAGGCGAGAGGAGCTATAGCAAAAAAAAAATAAATAAAGTTCCCCTTCTCTCCACAAGAATAAACCTACTCTGGCTGCGTGGCCAGCAACACAATTTACTTCCCAGGGCAGAACAAAGGCAAGCAGGCTGAGATGAACTTCTGGAGAAGAAATTTATTTATAAAGTAATTATGGGATGGGCGTGGGATAGGGCTGGAGAAGGGGTAAGATGAAAAGGCATTTGAGATGCCTAATTGGAGAGCCAAAAATAAAAAGCGGCAACAGACCGGGTATGGGCCTAGCCACATGCATGCGTCCAGACACTAAGGCCTTTCTACATCCATCTCTATGTACACAGCGTTCCTAAATGTGACCGGCCCCCTCTCCGCGGACCTGATCTGTGCTCCCTTCCCACAGCGGCGAGAAGATAATAGTAATGAATAACACTGCCATTTTCTGAGCGCTCGCCATGTGCCCAGCCCTGTGCGAAGTGCCGTGGGCACACAGTAACAGATATCGCCACCCTTCCCGCTTACTTAGCTTCTCTGAGCTTCCGATTTCCCTTCTGCAAGATGGGGATACTCAGATTACCCGCCGCACACAGTTGTTGTGACAATTCAATAAGACGGGGCACATAAAACATGGAGCACGGGGCTTGGCACCCAGTAAGTGCTCAATAAACAGCGTGAGGTTATGACTGTTGTTTTCCACGGGCACCTCCAACTCAAAATGTTAAGAACTGCAGCTATCTTTCCCCCTAAGCCTATCCTTCCTGATATTGTATTTCAGTGAATGGATTCATCATACTCTCAATTATCTTCTGCCCAACACCCAGTCAAGTTCTTTCAATTCTGCTTTTCTCATATCTCTCGACTGCTCCCTTACCTCACCCCACACTGCCACTGCTCCTGGCTGGGCTCAGACCTTTATTTCTTCCCTGGATGGCTACACTTTCTTCCTAAGGGGTCCCAGGGGCTCCAAACTGCCCCTCTAGAAGACAAAGTCCAAACTCTGGAGTGCGTTGTAACAGACGCTCGTGACCTGGCCTTGACTCTTCCCACTCTCACTAATTCTTCCAGGTCTCACTGCAGCCCAGAGTTTGACATATCGGCTTTGCCTTAGCACCACCTGGGGATACAAAACTGCTGGGGCCTGGGCTCTGTCCCAAGTGGGAGGGTTCATGTTTGTGGCCTCAGCCCAGCGACTACACACACTTACAGTACTTGTTTTTTAAGACAAATGAATAAATCAATGAAGATTCCCCCCCTTCCATCATGGTCCAGTTTTATCTGGACTCCCTTCTCAGCACTTGGCTCGTATTTCTGCTCACAGGTCTGCAAACTATATCCTGAGGGTGAATGCCGGTTTCTGTTCGGCCCATGAGTTAAGAATCATGTTTAAATGACTGGAAAAAAATATCAAAAGAATGATATTCCATGACATGTGAAAACAATATATAATTTAGATTTCAGTGTCCATAAATAAAGCTGCCTTGGAGCAGCCACCTTTTTATTCATTTACATATCGTCTAGGGCTGCTTTCACGCTATGATGGAGGAGTCGAGTGGTTACAACAGAGACTGCATAGCCCGAAAGCCTCAAATACTTACCATCTGACTCTGTAGAGAGTGTGCTGACCCCTGACTAGCATGACCAGCACCAGGAGCTGCAGGGACCAGCAGCACTGACATCACCAGGGAGCTGTTAGAAATGCAGCCTCCCAGGCAGGCCCCACCCAGGCTTTGTGAATCAGGACCTCATTTTAACAAGATCCCCAGGTGACCTGTGAACACCTGAAAGTGTAACAAATATTTAGGCCCCAGAGGAAGTGAAGCAGCATCCCTTAAGTATCTACACAATTTTTAGAGTGCTTCATCTCAGTCAGTCTGCAGGGCAACCCCTCATCCACTAGTGAGATTTATTAGGGCCATTTGACAGATGAGAAAATTAGACTCCAAATCAAGTGCTCACCCAAGGTCTGAGCTGGGATTTGAACTCCCCAGGCCACTGCACAACCCATGGACTTAACTATTAGACCCCAGGACCCCCTGTAAAGAGAGGGCAAGATCACACTTAGAGTCTGGAGGTACCCAACTGGGGCCCCAAGGTGTCCAGTGGCCACCAGATGTGTTTTATTTCACCTCTACGGTGTTTCAAAATATTTTAAAATTAGTTGCCAATATTTTAAAATCAGAAGAATCCATATGAGAAATGCAGGAAATTGGCTTCTCATTTAAGAATCAGAAGATCAGGCCTCTGCAGGTTCAAGGGTCTCTCGAGACTTTGCCTGGCTGCAGCTGCAGTGTGGCTGCTGCCCTCCTAGGCCAGCCTGGCCCTTCTGAGTCCCCACAGCCCCCACCTGGGCTCTCAACTCATTCCAGTAACAACCTGGAGTCAGTGGGCATCTTATTAAAATGCAGCCTGGGTCAGCAGGCCTGGGAACAGGTCTGGGTTCTGCATTTTTAGTGGGTTCCCAGGTGACGCTGAGGCTGCCACAGTGCACATTTTGAGGAGCAAGGCTGCCGAGGAGCTCAGGCCTGCAGGAGCTACACTCACTTGGTCTGTCAACCAGACTGGTGCCCTTGGCTGCTGTTCCCTTATTGCTCAGGGGGCCTGGGAGACCCCAGGCCCTTCTCTTCAGCTGTTCCCAGCCTCCTCCGTGGATCCCACGGAGTCCTCTAAATATGACCATCCTCTATGAGTCAACGTCACGGCCTGAAAAAGCCTAAAGCACACTCCTGTCCCCCACACTGTCTCCCGTGCGTCTCCCCACCTCACCTGAAGGACAGGGTGTTGGTGTGCAGGTTTCTTGGCCTGGAGGCCAGGAGTCGAGGAAGAGACAGGGTCTGCCATGCGTGTCATTTGTCTGGATGGAGGCTCAGTAGAGACTGCTGATAATTGTGCTTAAGACGTCTGCCTGCCCTGTCCTGAAACACATGGGCACACACACACACACGCACACGCACACACACTCCAAAATGTAATAAGCTTGATGTTTACATCCGTCTCTGGCTTCCCCCCTGAAAACAACCCTGCCACTGCCACCTGTCAGCAGCGATGCCAGCTGCCCCCACATGGCGCCGTTTCCAAGAAGCCAGAGATGCGGCCGCTCTCATTCCAGGAACCGCCTCTCAGCGAGGCAGGTGGCCCCGTTTGCTTCGGGACAGGCTTCTCTTGCTGGCCAATAGAAAGAACGGGCTGTGTCCGCACACCTTGGCCAAGGCAGGCCTCAGTGGACACGCAGGCTGTGTTCCCAACAGGCTGGTGGAACTTTCTGGAGGCTGCCCTCCTCTGGCTCGGGCTCCAGGACACGTGGAAAGAATGGGCAGTCTTCACACACGTAACCTGCGACCTTGTGCAAATCATTCGTCTCCTTGGCCTCTGCTTATATCATCTATTAAATGGGTATCACGATACCAATACCCACCTCAAAAGGCTGCTGGGGCCTGAACAGGCTCGCAGTGTGGGTGTGCTCTGTAGCTTGCACAGGATGGTCTCCTGCTGGGGAACACGGAGCTGGTGATCAGACTGGGAAATGGTAGGGCGCTCCCCACCCCACCAGGCCATGTGCGCACCCTCCTCCTTCTGAGGAGCTCCTGGGGGACGGCTTCTTTGGTCTCTGTTGCACACAAGGCAAGGGTGGGTCAGCAGACATTGCCAGGAAAACAGGAAAAAAAAGAGGAAATCATGCTGCTTCCAATATTCATTCAGAAATGTCGTTTTTCTTGGAGGGGCTGGTTGGCCAGTGCACACAGAGCAGGCAACACATTCTTCCCAGGTGAGTCTGTCAGGCGGACCCTGTCCCCCTTGGCAAAATGAGACTTGCCCGGGGCGAGGTCAGTCCACCAAACAAGGGCAGTTCAAATGCAAAGGTCACGCTGGTCTCCGAGGTACTGATGAGCCTCTTGGGTGGAGCCCTGCGAAATTCTTTATAAATCAGCTCTCCAGTTAGGTTGGCTGGCTGCCTTATATGGGGAAGAAATGATTCCACCAAGGCACTCCCAGCGATCCCAGGCAGCAGGAGGAAAAGGGCTGAAGGACCTACTGACTTCGGTTAGAATCGCCCTTCCACCACTTACCTGTGACCTTGGGCAAAATAACCTTCTCAGGGACAGAGATGTTGAAGGCGTGTGTCCTGGTGCAGGGGCGCTCAGGAATTGTTAGCACCCTCCCTCTATTCCTTTGCCCATCCCACCTCATCCGATTTGAGTTGTCCTGGAGGAGTCGAGGAATTTGCTCAAGGTCACCACGCTGGCAAACGGCAGAGCCCAGATCAGAACCCAGGGAGGTCCAAGCCCGACGCTTGCCCTCTTTGCTTATCAGCCCATCTCGCATTTGCATGGAGCTTCATGCTTTTTTAGTGCATGCTTACTCACTAGCTGTTCCAAGTCACTGGGTCAGGAAAACCATGCATAGCTGATATACTTGACACACTGCATTTATGTTTAAATGACTTGCCCAGGTGGATATTGCTGGCCCCAGGGAGCATGGGGTTGGCAGGAGGACCCAGGTTTCTGAACTCAGACCAACTCGCTTTCCAGCGAACCAAGGTTGCTACAAGGATGTGGGAACTGGCAGAGAAAGCACCACCAGTACTTAGCCTTAAACTAAGAGCCAGTACTAAGAGATCTTAGCCTTAAACCCTTAAAAAAACTGAGTTAACGATACAGGTGATTTGCTTCAATACGACAAACATCAGGCAAGACAGTCATAAAATGACTACTTTAGTTTGCTTCTGTTTGTGCTCAGAATCATGGCATTTTGTCATCCAAAGGAAGAAAGATCTTTAGGATTCTCTACAGAATATGTGTGTGATGTACATATATATACACATATGTTCTGGTGTGAACAAAACAGTTCACAGTGACCAAAAGCAATCACACCTGGTGATCTGATCACTAATTCCTACTGAGCAAGTCAAGGTGGCCTTTGACCCCAGAAAGGGCTTAACTAAGCCCTACCCATTGTTCTTGTATACCTAGGTTAGCACACCTGTCCAGACCCCCCCAAGGAGGACTCTGGTCCCTGCCTCACTTTCTCTCACCTTCCTGTAATCTTCCTTACTGTCCCTCCTGAATTCTACGTATGTAAAAGCTGTCCCTTTCTGGAGCATTTGAGATCTCGATTCTTGGCATTGTTGTCAGTTTGGCTCAAATAGTCTTATAAAAATTCTCTACAGGTTTAGATGTTTCTTCTGTCGACAGTACAAAAAGTGCACACGTGCACACACACACACACACACAACTGATTCAGCAACTCTGAATTAACGAATGCTGAACCACTGCTCCTCAGGGCAAGACAGGGTTAGGCTCCTTTAGGCTCCTGGTCGCAACATTTTCATCAACCGTTCAATACAGAACCTTATTTTGTATTTCCGTCTAAAGACTCTATTTAATATATACTATTTCTGTTTAAAGACACTTTATTTAATACAGCATCTTGTTGATTCATTAACATTGAACTCACAGCCAACAGCACGGGAACTGTCGCCTGAGAGAAGCTTATCTAACACACGTATTTCCTCCATAAGGCGCGTCCCAGCCTCTGGCCCTATGGGACTCTACACAGCACGTCAGCACCACACCTGGGGAGCATTTTACACAACGAAACCACCGACAAAAAGCACAGAATGTGCAAGTGTGGCACTAAATAGACTAAGAGGACGCCTGTTTGCAGTTTGGGGGCTGGAACCAGCATGCAGAGCGTGCCTCGTTCGAGCTCAGGAGCTGGCATATCGGGCGACTCAAATGATGTGCTGCTCTGCACATGCCTGAGAATGGCCATGAAGAGCTGTGAGAACTGATCTGAGGGTTACAAATACATTTTAGTGAGCAGGTGAATTTGTAAACATGAAACCTGTGTGCTGGAATCTCTCAGAAGGGAGCACAGTGCTTAAATTTCCATTGAGGTGTAAAGGACTGATAGGTCCCCTCCGGAGGGGATGGATCTAAGGGCCCATTTTGCTCAAGAGAAGCAGAGAAAAAAATGCGGACAGTGGTCATCTAAACGGAGGGGCAGGGTAGGTGGGAGGGGACATGGAGGGGTGGGAGGGGAGAGGGAGGGCAGTGGAGGGGGTGCGGCCAGCCCTCTCCTCCTCCTTCAGTTTGGCAGGCCCTGACCACACCTTCCCGGGAACCCCTTGCAGGCCGAGCCTGTGCCCTGCTCTCGCTTGACCTGCATGTGCTGAGCCGTAGACACAGGGCCCTCTCCTCTCTGGCAGTCTCCCGGGTGCTGGGGAAGCTCTGGCTCCTTAGCTGTTCCCCGGGCTCCATTCCTCCATTTGCTCATTTCTAGTTGTCTCTCTCCATGATCATGTTATTGGGCCACCTACTCCCACTGAAAATGCGACAGAGCCAGGAAAGCTCCTTGAGTGAGTCAGCCTAAGAGAAGAGACCAGAGTCCAGGTCACCCGGAGCTGATGACAGCAGCAGCCAGGGCCAAGCAGGGGTGTATGTGCAAGACGTGTGGGCTGCCACCTCGACCTCCCAGAACAGACAGGCTGTCTGCAGGGGTGACTCAACCCCATCATTTGCCACTCCAGGCTCCTTTTAGGACAACAAACCCTGTGCCTGCAGGGAAGTGTTAGGCTACCTGGGTCTGGGCTTATTAAGCCGTGACCATGGATATGCCCTTCACCTTTTTAGCTCAGGTGCTGGAGCCAGACTGCCTGTACCCCAACTCCACCACTTATTCACTGTGCCTCAGTTTCCTCATCTGTAAAATGGGGACTCCAAGAGTATCTTCCTCACGGGGTGGTTATGAAGATTGCACTCAATGACTGAATATATATAAAGCACATAGAACAATGCCTGCATTGAGTAAACTCTAGAGAGCACTAGCTCTTATTATTACTGTGGTTATTATTATTATTACCATTCTTTTCTCTAAGGACCTTCAAAAACATTCACACCACATACATAGATTTGTCTAAGTTTCAGGGGGTTCAAACGTCTCAGGCTCAGAACCTCACACAATGCTTAAATTATCTTGAAGCTCCCCATTAAGCATTTATCTCTGCACCGATGAGAACCTCCTACCTACAGGGCCGTCCATTCCATTAATGCTCCCCTCTGATTGCTAGAAAGTTGCTCCTTCAACAACGCTGACGTTCATTTCACTCTAACTTTGCCCCCAGCTTTGCTTGCTAGATGTTCTGTAGAATCAGTCCAATCTATCTTTCAGGACAATTCTCCATGCTGGCCATGCTGGCTCTAGCCCTTCCAGGCCAGATGCCTCTTCTTTTCTGTTCAGTTCAAATTTCCCTGGATACACTCATTTGCCAACAGCTCTCTCAACCACCAGGACTGATGCACAGTCCAGAACCCAATACAGTCTTCTGGCCATGGCCTGACCAGTGCATGTTCTGGATCTCAGATCTCCATTAATATGTCCTAAGAGTGGGTGACAATCATAAAACCTTATTTTACTTCAAAATATACCATATACAAAGAATCGCACAGAACAGAAACGACAGTTCAATGAGCTATCACAAAGCAAACATCCATATAACACCCAGGTCAAGAACTGGACCTTCACCTGCTTCTGCCTCACCCCGATGAGCACCCTCCCCTCTCCCATGGAGGATACTTTTATGGTAACAATGCTCTTGCTTTTAAAAAAGTTTTATCACCTAAATATGTATCCCACTTAACAGTATAGTTTAGTTTCCCTGTTTCATTTTTTAATTGCTTCAAGAGAGAGAGGAAGAGAGAGGGAAAGAGGGAGAAAGAGAAACATCAATGTGAGAAAAAAACAATGACTGGTTCCCTCCTGGACGCCCCCCTACTGGGGATCAAGCCCATAACCCGGCATGTGTCCTGACCGGGAATCAAACCAGGGACCTTTTGGTGCACGGGTCGATGCTCAACCAACTGAGCCACACTGTCCAGGGCTCCCTGGTTTTTTGATTTTATATAAATGGAATCATATAAACAGGAATTCTTTTGTATCTGACAATGGTGTTGGTGAGATTCATGCATGTTGTTATATATAGTTGTAGTTCATTCATCTTCATTGTGGGATATTTTCCATTTGTCTGAATATACTGTAATTTAGGTATCTATTCTATTATTAATGGACACATGGGCTATGTCTGGGTTTTGGCAACTGTGAACAAGCTGCTATAAACACTGGTGTACACATGCATGCCTTTAGGCGGGGCATACCTGAAAGAACTTCTGTGTGATACAGCTTAGTGGGTAATATCAAGCTGTATTCCAAAGCAGTTGCATCAGTTCATGCTTTCACTAGCTGTGCATGGGTGTGCATTCCAACTGTTCCATGTCTGCGTCAACACTTTATATTATTAATCTTTCTAACTTGAACTATTCTGGTGGTTACATAGTGGCAACTCATTGTGGTTTTAATTTGCATTTCCCTAATGGGTAATGAGATTGAGCCATTTTCATCTATTTATTGGGTATTTATGGGTTAGAGGTTTTGGCTACACCTTACTCATCTGACTCACATTAAACTTGTAGCCAAATGAAATAAAGTCTCTGACAGATGCTGCTGCTTAGTCATATCTCCCTTATTGACTTCAGTTGGATTTTGGGCACCCGGAGTCTGAACATTCATAATAATGACAGCTAATATTTATTGAGTGCTCACTGTGTTCCAGGCACTGAGCTTGAAATGCATAGTGTCTTTTAATCCTCACAAACAGCTTATGAGGTTAATACTCTTATTTTCACTTTACATAAGAAGAAACTAAGGTGGGGAGGCTAAGTAATTTGCCTAGGGTCTCACAACTAATAGGTGGAGTAACCTAGATTCTAGTCAATACCCTTTGCAACTATAACATAAGGTCTCCTAAAGATGAAAACAGTTGACTACATTTAAATTTTTTTAGGTGGGATTCCAAGATGGTAGCAGATAGAGTGGAAGCTACACTGACACTCTCCCAGGACTAAACTGAAATTACAACTAAAATATAGAAAAAAAACCATCCTGAATGATCAACTGAAGACTAGCTCGAGAGCACTCTCATAACTAAGGATTAAAAGTATAGGCCATATAGACACTGGTAGGAAGTGCAGAGGGAGAGAGGGCAGGCTGGGCTCCCATGGGCAGCAGCTGAAGGTCCGGAGGGATATCCCAGCTGTGGGGGTTCCCATTGAGAACTCTGGGGCCTGAACCCCAGGCTAGGCTTCCCAGCCCAGAGCACCAGAACTGAGAAAGGTGCCCATATAACATCTGGCTGTGAAAAGCAACAGGGTTTCTGTCTGCAGGGAGAGACTGCTGGAAATGCAGGCACCCTCTTAAAGGACTAATTCACAAAGTTTCCTGTGCAGCCACTTACCTTGGGCTCTGGAGGAGGGAGGGCAGAGTGGACTAGAGCTGTGTGAGGAGAATCTAGGGGTGCTGGCTCTGGGGATGCAGCTCAGAGGGGAGCTATCTGGATTCCTGTGCTGAGCCATTCTCCCTATGGCAGAGGACATCTTTCTCAGGCAGACCTTTACCATCCAAGCAGCTTTTGCCTGGGAGGGGAGGGGGAACAATTGCTCCACTATGTTGGAAAGCCTCTCGCCCCGCCCTGCTTGAGGCTCATTAAGAGACTGAATAACAATTATCCACCCCACTCTATGGAGTTTCTACAGCCTGAGGATCATTAAGAGACTGAATTACAATCAGCCTCTGGGTGCTTTGAGTTTTTGCCTGATTTGCTTCTGAACCCAGGGCTTGGAAAAGCAGAACTTGGTGTGCATCTTGGCCTGTCCAAACACACCCAGACCCAGCAGAGGGAACCACAAGCTGTGGAGTGTGAAAAGCTTCAAACAGGACACTCAAGGCCAGTCACAAACAGCGTCTGACATTGGTCTGGACCAGAGACCATCCAAAAGACTGGGAGTCCTACCAAATCTACATAATACATAGAAACAAATCCAAACAGGCAGACAAAATGGGAAGAAAAAATAACAAGCCCCAAATGAAAGAACAAAAAAATTCTCCAGAAGATGAGCTAAATGAAATGTAGCTAAGCAACCTATCAGATATAGAGTTCAGAATGCTGATCATAAGGATGCTCAACAACATGAGAAAAGGAATGAAAACTATGAATGAAATTAAGAATGACATAGTAGAAATTAAAAAGCCATTAGAAGGAATAAACAGAAGATTAGGGGCAGCTGAAGATCAGATCAGCGAATTAGAAGACAGGGTAGAAAAAAATCACTCAATCAAAGAACCAAAAAGAAAAAAACAATTAAGAAACAGGAGGACAGTTTAAGGGAGCTGTGGGACAACATGAAATGTAACAATATTCACACCTTAGGCATACCAGGAGAAGTAGAAAGGAAGCAAGAGTTCGAGAACTTGTTTGAAGAAATAATGGCAGAAAACTTCCCTAACCTGGTTAGGGAAAAAGTCACACAAGTTCAGGAGGCACAGAGAGTCCCAAGCAAGAAGAACCCAAAGGGGCTGTCAGCTGACTTCTCATCAGAAGCTCTACAGGCCAGAAGGGAATGGCATGAAGTATTCAAGGTAATAAAAAGCAAGGATTTGAAATCAAGACTTCCCTATCCAGCAAGGCTATCATTCAAAATAGATGGTGAAATAAAGAGCTTCCCAGACGAAAAAAGGCTAAAGGAGTTTATCACTACTAAACCAGCATTGCAAGAAATGTTAAAGGGACTGCTGTCATTAGAAGTAGAAATAGAGAGAGGGAGAAACATAGGCATAAAGAATTAAAATGGCAATAGATAAGTACCTGTCAATAATAACCTTAAATGTAAATGGATTAAGTGCCCCAATCAAAAGACATAGGGTAGCCAAATGGATAAGAAACATGATCCAAATATATGCTGTCTACAAGAGACCCACCTCAGAACAAAAGACTCACACAGGATGAGAGTGAAGGGATGGAAATTTTTTTCCATGCAAACGGAAATGAAAAAGAAAATCTAGGGTACCAATACTCATATCTGACAAAATAACCTTTAAACTGAAGGCAATAACAAGAGACAATAAAGGTAACTACATAATATAAAGGGATCGATCCAACAAGAAACCTGAAACACCAATCAGAAAGAATTTATGCACCCCTATGTTCATAGCAGCGCAATTTACAATAGCTAAGATCTGGAAACAGCCCAAGTGCCCGTCAGTAGATGAATCGATAAAAAAGCTGTGGTATATTTACACCATGGAATACTATGCAGCTATAAAAAAGAAAGGTTCTCTTACTCTTTGGAACAGCATGGATGGAACTGGAGAGTATTAGGATAAGTAAAATAAGCCAGTCAGAGAAAGACAAGTATCACATGATCTTACTCATATGTGGAATATAATGAATAAAATAAACCAATGGACAAAACAGATCCAGAGACATTTCTCTGAGACAGACTGATGAATCTCAGACGGAAGGCAGGGGTGGGTGGGTGGGTGGGTGGGGAGAGATTAACTTAAGAACTTATATGTATATATACATAACCCATAGACACAGAAAATAGTGTGGTGAAGGCCTGGGTGGAGGGGTGCAGAGGGGAGGGGATCAATGGGGGGAAAAGGGGAAAATTTGTAATACTTTCAACAATAAAGATAAATTAAAAAGAGAAAAAAAATTTTAATGGTTAAAACTGAATAATAAAATGAACATGTAACTATCAAATGGAGAAGTATAGTTGCAAAGTATGGCAAAGGATTAATGTGCTTAATATGCAAAGAGTTTTTACAAATTAATAAAAGGACAAGTTTCTTAATAAAGAAATGGTCAAAGGTTTTTGAGGTCAGGTAAATCTGGGAAATTCTGCTCACTTTTTCATGTTCTTTTATCCCTACAATGTACAGGAACAAAATTTATGACTGAGAACTTCTGTAATAAAACTTATCTTAAAACAGAGTTTTCCAAACCTATAATTATAATTCTTTGGAACAGACTTTGAAGCATGTTGAACTCTACAATAACTAATGCTTCCTCTGGTTTATAGTCTGGCAAAGCTTTCAACAAAGGAAAAAGAAAAGGGAATTAGTTTTGTCCAGGGTTTCTCAACCTTGACACCACTGACATTTTGGGCTCTATAATTCTGTTGGTGGGGGGCGTCTTAGGCATTGTAGAATGTTTGGCAGCAGCCTTGGCTCCACCCAGCTGCCAGCTGCCAGTAGAACCTCTCCCACCCCTAGTTGTGACAACCAAAAATGCTTGTACACATGGCCAAATGCCTCCTGGGGGGCAGAATCATTCTCCCCTCAGAAGAGCCATTGGTCTAGGTGACCGATTTCTAAAGAACTCATGGTGTTCCCCAGGAATACCCCCTACCTAAGTGCTCCCCACGCCGCATAGTGTTTGATTCCTCTGCCTTGTGGCATCTACCGTGCTTGTTTTAATATAAGAGGTTATTAGTCTATCTCTTTTCTTCAAGCCTTTCTTCTTTGTTAGAATTCCTCACACTTCCAGGCACACCAAACCACCTCCAGTTCCCCTGATGTGGAAGTTTTTCCCATCTTTCCACCCCTAGGTGGAATTAAGCTCCTTCCTTCCATCTACATTAAAATCCTCCTCTTCAGTCCCCACATGCCCTGCGCAGCCTTCTACCAGATTCCACACGCACATTATACGGAGTAGGTACCAAGCAACACATGACCAAAGGAGAAACATAGTCGACGGGCCAGTGATTTCATCCACAGCTGCTCGGTGGGTTTCCAGCAACCCCGAGTTCACCCACAGCCCCTCTGCCGGGTTCCTCCGAGAATCTGCTCTCTGCTTGACTCCAGGCCGACACTCTTCCTTCCCGAGAGCAGCTGGAAGCACCATAGAAGGTACCAATTTTGTTTTTCTCCCTCTGGGCCATGAATATGACATCATCAGCTCACTCGGCATGTCCAGACCATTCCTGATAGTTTTCTCATTCCAAACAGAAAGAGAAAGGCCCTTTCCCTCGATCTCAGCGTTTCTGTAAACCTCAGCTTTTTCCGCTTGCTGACGTTTTCTGTCCTTGGAGACTTGTCTTCCTTTCCATGTTTCGGGAGTCCCTTTCGGGCCTGAGTTTCTCAGGGGCACCCACCTCCCTCTCGAGTATGGTGTCAGTCGCTTTAAGTATTTCCTTGCTTTTATTTCTGGTCTGGGATTATTTTAAGCTTTAGAAACAGAATTTAATTCTTGGGAACCCTCTAACTTTACTAGAATTGTTCAACAGGGTGGCAGTGGGTGGAAAGAAAGGAACAAGTTGGAGAAACATTACTAACGGGCAAGTGACAAGACTTGATGACCATTTGGACATGGATGAGGAGAGGAGATGACACCCAGATTTCTGTTTTGAGACAAC
This sequence comes from Miniopterus schreibersii, assembly GCF_964146895.1. Classification (NCBI taxonomy): domain Eukaryota; kingdom Metazoa; phylum Chordata; class Mammalia; order Chiroptera; family Miniopteridae; genus Miniopterus; species Miniopterus schreibersii. The sequence goes on from NC_138102.1 coordinate 177,519,790, forward strand.
AGGGGGACTGGCGATTTCTGCCCTAGATACGGTCACAGGAGGAAGGGCAGGAGGAGGCAGGGGAGGAGGGGAGGAGGGGAGGAGGGGAGGAGGGGAGCAGGCTCTCTGGGAAGATCACGGGTGTGGTCTGCGATGTTTATGTTACCGGAAAGGGGACCTGGCCCTTGATGGGTCTGCCTAGGGCCGGCCGGTAGTGTGTCGGTTCTTGACTTTGTGCAGGAAAAATTTCACAGCACGAGTCCAGATGACTATGAGGGAACATTTATTAAAGCTGGGGACCTAAAACGAGAAAGGGCTTAGCATAGAAGCAGCAACAGGAGAGCCCAGGCTGGGCTGCCCTGGCTCTCCGGCAAGTCAGAGGAAAGAAGCCTTGGGGTCAGGTTCAGGGGACTAGCCTGTGACGAGCTGCCTCTGCCCATTGCTGCCCTGGTTGCAAGTCTCGTGGGGTCCCTTAGAGTTTAGGAGATGTGTGCCTGTGGGGGAAGAGGTGGGGAAAGAGAAAGGCAGCAGGGGGTGGGGTGCTCCCCAAAAGGAGAGCAAGCTGGGTCCTTTGTCTTGAGGCTTTTATTTCTGTCTTGAAGGTGGGAATCTTGGGGGAGGTCTCAGAAGGGGGTGTCAGTAGAATATTCACCAGCTCTCCAGGTGTGCTTTTTCAAGGTCATGGTCTCCACTGATTGGTAGGTACCAGGGCAGGGGGTCATCAGTCAGTGTATCTGGTCCTGAGGTAGCCATGGTGCCACTTGTCTGGTGGCTTTGCTGCTTATCTGGGCCTGGAGCTGAAATACAACTGAGGCCTAGATGTTATCTGTAGGGAGGAAACGCTCAGGGGGTCTAAACAGCATGACCAGCGATATGCTGGGGGACGACAGGTTACCCTGGGGACAAAGTTCTTGTTTTCCCAGTTTCGCCCCTTGCTAGGCACCCAGGGCTTCCTGCCCTGGTGAGTTTCTGTACCTGGCCCATTCAACACAAACCGTTTACTTTCAAGTGCCCTTGGTTTAGGGAAGAAAGCATGGACTAGGCGGCTGCAAACTGCTGTTTAACAACCTGTCTCAGTTTCCCTGTGTCACTTGTCCTGGCTTACTGGAGGTTTCCACGGGAGACAAGATGGGGATGTTGAGGGGGGAACTGGATACCGGAGCCTGGTGCTCTGGGTAGGAAATGTGATTGGGGGCTGGCCGTTGACATGCAGATGGACGCTGAAGATGAGGGAGGAGGTGAGAGCTCAGATGGCGTGTGCTGATGGGATAGACGGTTAGCAACGGAGCAGGAAGAAAGGTCCTTGGAGGAAACGGGAGGCGAGGTCAGAGAGAGAAGAGAGGAGCATGAATCGGAGGTCACTGGAGAAAGAGTTTCGGGACATGCGGGATGGCGGCAGACTGCAGTGATATAGGGGGGTCAGTTCAGAGGTGGACTGAAAAGTACCCACTGGGTTAGGTTACTGGGGACCACAGGGAGGGCAACCTCAGTGGAATTGAGGGGTTCAGAGGAGAGGCCGTGGGATCAGACACAGGGATGTATCCAAAGAGAGGTTCACTCATCCACCCAGTCCACCAACAACTGGAGGGGCCACTGCGCACCAGGGGCAGTTACAGGATACAGTAGTGGGGCAACCGGCAAAAGCCCCTGACCTCACGATGTGTACCTTTTAGAGAGATGGAGTGTGGGGGGAGGATTCATTTTAAAGTTGGTTATTAGAATTATCAGCATTCCACAGATGAGGAGGCCAAGAGAAGTTAGATGGCAACTGGCTCAGGTTCCTACAAACGTCAGAGCTGGGGTCGTGGCCTGGCCTGCATGGCTGTTTCCGTTCTTTGCTGCCTGAAGGGCGTGGAGTTTAGGTGCTAAGCGATGATGCAGAAGGCACACAGGGTGGGGAAGAACAGAGGTGCCAGTGCGGGATTATTTACAGCCGGGTGGGCCTCCTCAGAGCTCCTTCTGTCTTTGATCTAGGACCCCCTGTGTTGGGTCTCCAGCTTGGGCCCAGGTCTCCCCAAAAGGATGGCAGGCGCTGAGATCCATGTGTTCTCATGAGGTTCTAGCTGTGCCAGAACTTTGAGAGGCGGCCTGTGGTAGACTCCCCCCACCGGCCTCCAACCATCACCTCGTCCCCACATTCCCACCCCTTACTTAGGAGTAAATCTCTATTTCCTGTGGAGGTCCTGATCCATATGGTTTGAATGGGGCTGAATACATCTCCATATCCATTGTTAGGGGTGGGCACAGGAACCCAAGCAAGGCTGACCTATGTCCCTCCATGAGATCAGATATAGAGATATGGAACAGGACAGGGCCTTTCTTCCTCTTGTATGGTGACCGTAGGGATCATGGTGGGCCACCCATAGCCGTTTGACTATCTGAAGGAAACATCAAGTGGAGATGTACAGAGTCAAGAGATAGAGGAGAATGAACTCTGACAATATCATTTGAGCTCCTGGATCCGGCTTTGTCCTAATCTATCAAGAACTATTCCAGACTTCCCGATGGCTTGAACCAATGAATCATCTCTCCCCCAAATTTGAGTTGAGTTTCTGCTTTTGCAACTGAAAGAATCTGACCAATATGTCAGCTGTGATTGTGTAAAATGTATTATTTATTTTCGCAGAAGCTAACTGACTCCAGGGACTTCCTCCGTGGAGCTGACCGATTAGCCACCTTCTAGGTGTTAGCCCTGCAGGTGACAAAGACGTGAGCTAACAGCCCAACCATGGAGATGCTGACAGGTACAAAAGGACCACCATTAAATGCTTTACATTCATTACCCTGAGGGCACAATCATAGGAAACAGCTAGCAATTAATTCCAGCTTGGTTTCTGCAAGGCGGGCCTGGCCTGGAGAGGGTTCCATGCTGTGGGAGCTCGGAGGAAGGGAGGCCGGGAAGGAGAGGGGCGCATTCTGCGCATCTCTAACACTGTTCGGGCAGGTGGGCTAAGGTGGGGGTGGGGGACAGAGAGAGAGGGGAACAAGTCGTCTGGAGGCTGCATGAGTGTAACGTGAGTGTGAGAGCCGCTTCTCTTACCTTTCCCATTCCGGCGTGGGCGTGTCCCAGCTTCACCACCACCGGGAAGTGCGGGGCTGTGAGCTGAAAGAGACAAGAGGGCATCACTCGTTACCATCTCATCGCGTCTCCACCAGGGCTCTGGGCGCATCCTGTTCCGTGGAAAGATTCAGTCATCCGATATTACTAGGAATCCCCACAAGAACGCTTTGACAGATGGTCATCCTGCCACTGCTCAAACACCTGAAATGCCAACACTCCTGGCTCCAAAGGAAGTTCCAGCCCTTAAAACCAGTCTGCCTGGGGCCTCCACCCATCGGAGAGATGGCAGAGGGAGGCAACCCAACAGGTTTCCTCCCATCCTGGCTTGTGTGACCTCTGACAACTACTACATGGATCTGGGCCTCAGTTTCCTCATCTGTGAAATGGGCATGAGGAGTAGCCATCCCATGGGGTTGCTGTGAGAATTAAATGAGTTACTGCACGTGAAGCATTTACGTTGCAAGTACCCAATGATGAATGGCAGCTCCGTTATTCCTGTTATAGTTCTGCCTTATGTTATTTCCCCAACAAACTTCAAATGTCTGGATATTCTCATTCCCTCCCCCAAGCCCTCTCCAGGCCACTCTGTGAGGTTCCTCAATCATCGGGGCCATGCCCACCACGGGCACAAGCATTTATTGGTCATACCCTGTGGGGCACTGTGCTGAGCGACTGCCCTGTGTGATCTCCAACTGGCCTGTTGCATCCCCAGCTTCCAGACACTGCCTGGCCCAGGAAAGGCATTGGACACGGGATCTGGGTGCTGGGGAGAAGAGGAAATTTGGAGCCAGATTACTGGGGGCCTTCAAAGCTGAAGGGAAGAGTTTATGTTTCTTGGATGGGCCATGGGGAAGAAGGTGAGTTTGGGGCCAGGAAAGTAACCTGCCAGCTGCAGGATGAATTTATCAAGAGAGACCGAGGGGCCAGGAACCAATTTGGAATTGATGAAAACCAACAGGAAGTGTCACTGCTTGGGGACAGTGGAGAGAATGGGGGACTTTCCAAGGGTTTTTCTTTTTTAAAGTAAAACTTTCAAGATTTGAAATAACAGTTTTCAAATGACCATAAAAATTCAAGATGAGGATTGTCCATAACATCATCATCAAATCAAATCAGCGCATTGGCCCACATTACTTTGTAATCCTCATTTATATGTTCAATTAAAAAAATGGGACATTCTGCAATAATAGCAGAGATAGAATTTTACACCTCTCACCCTGCTTAACATTACGCATTAAATTTTTTACAATTTTTGCCACATCGTTTTTTTTGTCACACTGTTTTTTTTGCCCCCCCCTTACATCTCTCCCCGACTCCCCAGCCCGGCTGACTAATCTCACCTGCGGGTGTGTCCGCTGTGTATTCCTGCCCATCACTCATCGCTCAACCTCTGCAAACATGTTCACACATATATGGTTGAAGCTGACATTTGTGTCTTCAAAAATGGCTCTTTTCACTTAATATCATACCATTCACACCCCTCTCCTCTATCAGTAGTGTAAGGTGGGCCAGGTACAGAAGCTACGGTAAGAGACTCACCAGGGCAGGAAGCCCCGATGCCTAGCAAGGGGCGAAACTGGGAAAACAAGAGCCTTGTCCCCAGGGTAACCTATCCTGCTCCAGCATATCACTGGTCATGGGGTTTAGATGCCCTGAGCATTTCCTCCCTACAGATAACATCTAGGCCTCAGTTGTATTTCAGCTCCAAGCCCAGATAAGCGGAAAAACCAGACAAGTGGCACCATGGCTGCCTCAGGACCAGATACACTGACTGATGACCCCCTGCCCTGGCACCCACCAATCAGTGGAGACCATGACCCTGAAAGAGCACACCTGGAGAGCTGGTGAATATTCTATTGAGACCCTCCCCTGAGACCTCCCCTAAGATTCCCACCTTCAAGACAGAGATAAATATGCTCAGGACAAAGGACCAGCTCTCGCTGCCCCCCATAGGGGGGCATGCCAGTGCCATCTCCTTCCCTCTGAGGGGACCCCATGAGATTCACAAAAGGGGAGCAATGGACAGCGGCAGCTCATCCGGGGCTTACCCCCTGAACCTGTCTCCAAGGCCCCCTTCTCTCTCTCTGACTCCTCAGTGAGCCAAAGCAGCCAGGCCTAGGCTCTTCTTATATGCTCTTCCTTGTCTCACTGTCCCAAGTATATTTTTGCTGCCTTCATGGACCCAAAACCCTTTGGCTTAGTGCTGTGTAGCCCTGCCCTTTGGATATCCCACCCCCTTTTAATAAACTTAATTTTTCTTTACTCACCGTCTGAGATGGCTCTTCAGCCTGCCCGCGCACCACCCCCCACGTGAACCTTTCAAGTGGGTACAGTCCTAACCCAATAGCTTTGATAGCTTCACAGCATCCCACAGGAGCCATGTGCTGCAACTCTTCAGACATATTTTCCATCAACGGATATTTGCGTAATTCTCTCCCTCTGCCACTAGGAGCATGACCCCTAAGCATCTGTCCATCTGTCCTGATAGACTAATGTCTCAGTCCTTTAAGGCCAGACCAAGAGCTTTGCAAGGGGGGAATCAGCAGAATTTGGAGACGTTCTGATAGGTTTCCAAAGTCATAAGTCAGAGCTCAAGAGATGAAGGTGGGCGCCATGGTGTTGCACCCCGGGTGAGTCCACCCGCCGTGCCATCTCCCAGCCAACACCAACCACACTTACTGAGTGTCTTGTGAGAGCCAGGAACGGTAGTAGGCACTGTATATACGGGGTGGGCAAAAGTGGGTCTACAGTTGTTTGTATGGGAAATAATACAGTAACGAATAAATAATAATATGAGAATAAACTCTGTGTTTCGTGTACTCACAGCTATAAACCTGCTTCTACCCATCCCTGTTCCTCAGCATTCGTTCCTTTCCCCTTGTGATTTATGAGAAATCAGAGGCAAGCCATTCGCCCAAGGTCCGACAGTTAAGGATGGGGGGGCTTCTCCCTGCCACCCGTGTCTCCTCCCCACTCCCCACCCCCTTTCCTTCCCAAGCTGTTCAAATGGGCTTCAAAGGCCATTCCCATTTGCGACATGCCAGCCCCTTCCTGAACACAGACAGGTCACGGAGAACAAAAAACATCTTGTCGGCTATTTTCTCTCTTCCCTTCCCAACAATAGCTTTATTAGTCCCCCTGGGGACGAGAGCCCTGCACGGGTTTCTCACAGGCTCCCTGTCCCTGCTCACATGCCCCCGGGGCTCCAGAGTTCAGCACTGCCCAATGGCATGAGAGGCCTAACATCCTGTTAGAAGGGGCAGATCAATTTTTGAAACCAGAGATCCCCACCCAGATAAGGGCCTTATTCAACTCTCCCAAGAAATCAAAATAAGTGGCTGTGGCCCAGTGTGCACCCTGGGCATTCTCCAGGGGGGCTGGAGTCAGAGCAGAATGAGCCCAGAGCAGCACTGTAGGAACATCATCTTCAAGGCCTGGAATGGGAGAGCTGGGACCTGAGGGTTCTAGGGCCACTTTCCAATGAAGGAGGCCATTCCCTCTACATTCATAACTTTCTGGAGATTTAAATACAAACAGTGTCTGTCCTGGCTAAGTGATAGAGAAGGCAAACCCTGGAAGAGCCTGGAGGGGGAAATCAAGGACCAAAGAAGTCTGAGAAGATTTCATGGAGGAGCTGGGCCTCTATTCCATGGCTGCGAGGCTCTGCCTAATCTAGCTTTTGCCCACCTCTCTGTTTCATCTTGTGTTTCCCCCTCCTCCCCATCCCAACCCCTGCCCTACCAGTTAGGTTTCACCCCCTGGGCCTTTCAGTTCTTTACACTCCCTCCAGCCACAGGGCCTTTGCACATGCTGTTCCCTTTCTCTGCCAGACTCTTCCTGACTCTCTTTTCTAGGCCAATTCCTTCACATAATGAGGTCTCAGTTGAAATGCTCTGTCCTTAGACAGTGCCTCCCTGGCCACTGGTCTAAAGTAGGTAATTACTACTTGAAACCTATATAATCTTATTAACCAATGCCACCCCAATAAATTTAATTAAAAATTAAAGTAGGCACTTCCCATTATCTTCTTTATTACACCCTTTGTAGCACTAGCCACCATTTGTAATTATATATTTGTTTCCTTTGTGTCCATCTCTCCCCTCCCCTGTAGGTGCTCTGACAAAACCAGGTGTTTTGCTGTTTTGTTTATTTACCACTGTATCTCCAGGCTCCACACAGGCTCGGCGTGCCATAGACACTGTGCATATAGTCAGTTTGTTGAGTGGGTGTTAGATAGCTTCCCATGACAGGGAGAGATGTCATGTGCAAATAGGTACAGTTAGAGAGAAGTTGGGGACAGGAGTTGTTAAAGTTGGATTAAGTGGAAGGCTTGTTGGGTGATCAGTAGGAATTCGTGTAGAAATATGGGAGTGGCAAGCTTGGAGGACCCTTCTGCCAGGTAGAAGTTTCGGCTGTATCCATGGGCACTGGGCAGCAATTGAAGATTTGCGTGCAGAGGGCAGATGCACACAAAACAGGTTTAGGGAGACTCTTCTGGCCACTGTGGCAACAGCGGCTCCTATTTCTGGAGCACTTACGTTGCACCAGGCATGGTGCTGAGCACTTTGCCTATATTGCGTCATTGAGGTCTCTTGACGCTTCTGTGAGGTAGCTCCTATTTTCATCCCCATTTCACATACTGGGAAACAAAGGCCAAGAGAGGTGAAGTTTCTTGCCTAGGGTCACCCAGCAAGAAAGTGGAGGAGCTAGAGTTTGGCCAGAGGCCCCCCCCGCCCCCGGCTCTGCCACCAGAGCCCATTCTCATGCTCGCCACCATCCCGTGCTTCCCTTGTGCTCAGGACCGTGTCCACCCCTTTAATTTGATTCAAGTGGGGGGTGGCGGCCAGCGGACCCACTGGACAAGGCTGGCTACTGCAATAGCCAAGCCGTTCAGAGCTCGGGGGCGCAGCACGAGCTCTGGAGCCAGAAGGATGCCCAGAGTTCACATCTAGTCCCAACACCTATGGTTAAGAGCCGTTGGGTAGGTCACTGACCACTCTGTGACTCAGTTTCCTCATCCACCAAACAGGAAAGTCACCTGAGAAATCGACATTATAATAGGTGTCAGTTACTAGCTGGTCATGGCCAAAGGGGAGGCTCACATCGAGTTGGGGGATGTCCAAGGTCTGGCACGTAGCAGGATGGCAATCCATACTGGTTCCCACACCCTGATAGCTGGGATCTCAGGGACACGGTGACCAGTGTGACCAGTGTGGGGAAGGGGACGTCAAAGGCTGATGGACAAGACTCAGTCACTTCTTGGATGCAGGCAGGGGAGGGAAGGGGTGAAGGAAGCCCTTTGCACAGGCTGTGAGCAGGAAGCGTGGTGACGCCTTTGACAGAAATGGGGCAGCCCGGAGACGGGGTTTGCTATAGGCATTTAAAAAGGTTCAGAAGGGAGAAGGAAACATCCTGAAGGCTGCTTGATAAGCCTTGACATTGGCATGCAACATCTGACAGAATCCCCTTGGAATTTAAGGATTGCACATAACGGCGCTCCTGGAGGAGGGAGGGGGAGAGACAAGGTGACCTTTGGCAATCCTGTCCAATCCTTTAATGTTGTGACAAACCTACAAAATATCACCTAGGTGACTGGAGCATGGAAAGAGAAAACAATGTTCCGACAAAGATCCTCATCACGGCGCACAGGGCTCTGTGGGGTTTGGCCCCTGCCTTCTCCCCCAGCCCCATCCTACCTGTGTGCCCCATCAGCCTCCCTGTCCCAGCCTTACTGGCTTGCTTTCTGACCCTGATAGCTTGGCTCCTGCTGGCCACAGGGCCTTTGGACAGGCTGTTCTCATAGCCTGGAATGCTGTCCCTGCTCTTCCTATCCTTGCTTCAGATTGCAGACCCAATGTTACTTCCCCAAGAAGTGGGCTCTCACCTCCCTGCCTAGGTCATGCCTGCTCACCTCTTCTGCCATTTTTTAATTTATCTGTGTGATTGCTGGACAAATGTTTGATCTCCTCAGAAGACTGCAAAGTTGTGGGTCTGTGTCCACTGTTTGTCAATGAACCTCCAGGCCTCTCCTGAATGACAGACCTGCCTCCTGAACTTGGCCCCCAGGTGGTCCTGCAGGCACCTCCAACTCAACATTTCCAAGTGACCTCATGAACTCCCATTGAAAATGCTCTCTCCTCTTCCTACATCCCGGCCTCAGTCAACGGTTCACCACCCACCCAGGTGCCCAAGACAGAGATCCCACCTGCCTTCTGCAGAGATCCCACCTGACCTACACCCGGCTTGGCGCACAGGAGGGCAAAGAAGGTCTGTGGTCTCGGCCCAGCTGAATGCTCTCTGCCCTCCGAGTCCCACCTCTGAACCCTCTGCATCCCTCCTCCTACGCTTGGTGGTTCTTGGAAATATACTGGCAGCATATTTAGAAAAATTAAACTAAACCTGCCCTCCCGAAACACAAACATTCTTTTCTCTTCCATTTCCTGTTTCCCCGAGAAACGGGATAGTCAAAAATAAACCGACAGGACGGCGGTATTTGTCTGCACATACCCTTGTTCTCGCCTGTGTGACGTTTATGGCACAGATGGGCCCAGGCTGCCGCTTGTCTCCCACGAGATTCTCCTGAGTGCCCCGCACAATTCAGACGACATCCTCAGCGAAATGGCCCTCTGGGAGGGTCTGAGTGACCCAGAGCCCACCCTCAATGCTTTGGATTCATGAGCCGCGAATTTCAAACCCCTCAGGTTTCCACTGCGAGATTCTTTTATTCCTACTCCTGTCCCAGCTCCATTTCTAGATGGTGAAAAGCACCCATTACAAGTCAGACGATCCCATTATGGGAAATTAGTGTTTCTCTTAGAGGCTTCAAATGGCTAAATAATAATAGCAATGCTTCAGTACCCACCAAAAGCTTTAGTAATCTCCTAAGGTTAAAGTAAAAGTTTCTCTTGTTGGTGTTGCACAGAAACAATACTGCTTCTTTGGGGCTATAAACAAAGGGAGATATTTCCTTGGTTCAGAAAAGCTGTGTTTGTGGAATGCCCTAGACTAAAGAAGAAGAATGAATGTAGGCCTTGAAGGCAGACAGGCTGGAGTTTAAACACTGTTGGTGTCATTTCCCACCCAAGAACCTCCGGGCAAGTTTCTTACCCCCTCGGGGTCTCAGTTGCTTTATCTGTAAATGGGAACAGGCACCCCAGCGATTAAGGTTGTCTTGAAGTTTGTATGTCAGACACATGCTATGTATTGCTGGATCCTATCCGGAAATTAACATTCAAATTATTCCCCCAAAAAACCAAATTACCACCTGATATTGTTCCGGATTTTTTTTTTTTTTTTAAGGCTTTCCTTTTTGTACTATGCATTGTAAAAACTGCTTTGAAATTATTTTTTAAATTATCATTAAATTGATATAATGGATTGATCTGATAATGATTATATACTTATTTTCCTGTGCAGAAATATACTCAAACTGGAATGATTTATTGCTGCCTGGATTTTATCCTATAAATCTTGCATAACCTTTTATTGAATTCATTGAGATATGACCTACCATAGCTGCAGCGACAGTGCTTGGCTTTTAATTTAAAATAGCAGCTTTATTGAGATACAATTTCTATACTATAAAATTCACCCCCTTTAAAATGTACAGTTCAGTGTTTGTCGTATGTTCGCAGCTGTGCAACTTTACCACTGTTCTCTCATCTCAGATGGTTTCATCCCAAACCCACTGCCAGTCACTCCCCCATTCAGTCCTCTAGTTCCCAATGATCTCCTTTCCGCCCCCATCGATTTGCATATTCTGTAAATTTTATGTAAGTGAAATCATACCACGTGTGGCCTTCTAGGACTGGCTTCTTTCACTTAGCATACATTCTCAAGGCTCACCCGCGTTGTGGCAGGTACCGGCGCCTCATTCCTTTTTATTGCCCAGTACTGTCCCATCGTATGGGTGCCTGACTTTTACATACATCTTGGAATGGCCTGGGTATGTATTTCCAGCGATTGCAAACTCGAAGGCCAAGGGATGTCTTAGCAACTCTGAGCGAACAAGGGTAAGACTTTGGTGATGCCATGGCTCAGAAATACTGACAGCATCCAGCTGGGCATCTTGTGTCTATAATGCTCGGGAGGGAGGAGGGTTTTTACAGGCAAACCAACACTTTTCTGCAGGGAGTGGAAATCCGGGGAGAGGAGGGCTAGTCTGGGGCTGGTTCCCACCCTCCCTTCCACACTTCTCACTGGGCCAGAGGAGGCCCCGGCACCCCTGGGAGAAGGGGTGGGCGGGCAGGCAGGGCAGGATCTCAAAGACAAAGTGCAGGAGCACAGTGGGGCCTGGTTTCTACGCATGTTCTTCAGGTGAAGGTGTAGGAGTGGATGCGGCCTAAAGCGCAGCTGAGAGGCCCACCCTAGGTCACGACACCTGCAGGACAGTGACTTCCTAGGAACCGAGTTTTCCCAGGAATGCTGGATGACAAGAGTTCTGAGCACATTCTGGGGGGACAGGGAGCACTCCTTTGCACCCAGCTGGGAGGTGGAGGGTTGGAACACAACCCAGTGTCTGTGGTGGGGGACCCCGGGGCGGGGTGCAGGGTTCCCAGACTTGCTCTCCTGCACCGGGGAAGCAGAGGCGAGGGGTGAGCAGGAGCCCTGGGGTGGCGCTCCAGAGAGCTGGTGCGAAGCCCTCCACGGCAGGGTCTGCAGCTCAGGATGAGCAGGGAAATTTCCACCGTTTCTCACACAGGGGAAAACTACCAAGACCCAAACAGACACTGGGGCCTTGTGCCAAAGGGCGAGACATGACCCTGGATGTAGGGCCTCCTTTAATGAAGGAGTCACGCGGGTCACTGATGGGAGAGACCAGCAGTTATTCAGTGTCTGCATGTGGTGGGTTTCACAGCCACTGCATAGAAACATCTCACTTAATCCTCATGAAAACCCTGTTGGAGTGCTATTACCATCCCTAATTTACCAACGAGAAAACTGAGACTGAAATAAATATCTTTCCCAGGTTGCCTGAGGCCAGAGTCTATGCTTTAGGACCAGACTGCCTTTCACACCAGCCTCAGGGGACATAGAGAGAACCCAGACCCTGCCCACAAGAGGCTCAAGGCTATTGGAGGTAGCTGATCTATAAACAAATAACTTTAACTCACCAGTGTAAACATTCAAGAGAAGTATGAAGAAAATGCTGTAGAAGTGAAGAAGATGAATGGACACCTGTGGGAGAGGGAGGTCATTGGAAGAGGTGTCATGGACAAGGGGACATTTGCATTGGGTTTTGATGGTCAAGCAAGAGTTTGCTAAGTAGGGGAAAGGGTGATCCAGGCAGAAGTATACACAAGGGAAAAGGCACAATGGTGTGAAAGTTCCTGGAGGACTCAGGAAACATCAGGGTCAAACACAAGGGCAGAAGGACAGAGGAAGGTGACCCTGGGAGAGTGGAGCTGGCCAGGGTTTCACCTTTGAGAAGGACCTCAAACTTGGACTCTTTCATGCTCTCTCCACACAATCATTGTACTGTGCATGTGTGCTGAAAACATTGGTTTGTTCAATGTACAAATTCAAACTGTACCACAAATTTGGTTAACTTGTTTTGGAACTTTTAAAAACAAATCTGGAGCCTCAAAAAATGGGCTGTCCTCATCTTTCCTAAATACATACTGAAGTATTTTCAGATGAAAGGACATAATGTCTTGGATTTGTTCTAAAATAATCCCGTGTGGGGTGGGAGGTAGACGTGACAAGATTGGTGACGGGTATATTAAGGGTCATCATTTCACTCTCTTCACTTTGCGTATGTTTGAACATTTCCATAATAAAACAGATTTTTTTAGAGAGCCCCCCCTTACTCTGAGTGGCCCGGGGGAGCCCCAGAATATTCCTCGTAGTGAGAGAGAAGGAAGAAAGATGGGGAAGGAGGGGGGTATGGGACTGAGAAGTAGACTGGAGCCTGATTGTAAAAAGCCTTGTAAACTATTCTGAGAGGTTTGGAATTAATCCCACGAATGATGGGAAGCCCAGTGCAGAATTTTTAGTAGGGGAATGACACGGTTAGATTCACATTTGGGAAAGACACTTCTGGCTGGTGTGGGGAGGTGGGGCTGGGGTCAGGTGGAGGGCCTGGCCCAAGGCCTGCGGAGGCCGCTCAGTGTCTGCTCTCCACTGTCCCTAGGCTGTGCCTCCGGGAGGTCCCAAGCTGAGACAGTGGCCACGGGGTACAAAGGAAGGATGGATCTGAGCAAGGCCTCTTTTATCTTTGTCTTCCCAGCACCACACTCTATCGTGGTTACTTATCACAAGAAGGTATTACTTATTGCAATATGTCAATGAGAATTACTCACGGATGGTGTCTCCGGCTGGGCCAGGTATAGCCAGGCCATGCATATCTCTCTCCCTTCTTGTCCTCAAAGCTGGCACGGTGCCTGGCAAGAGTCACCTGGTGAGTGAATGGATGCATGTACAGCACAGGGCTGTCTCTGGTCACTAAATCAAGAGGGACACATAGCATCTATTGGGGACCAGCTCCGTGTTGAACACTTCCTGCTGCACTTCTGTTTTTATTGCCTTGTTTGTCTTGCCCAGGAACTCTACAAGTTAGGTATTATTATGACCATTTTGCAGATGGAAAAACTGAGTCAGAGAGATTAAGAGGCACCCCCAACTTCACCCAGCGTGGCACCTGACACAGGGCAGCCCCTCGAGAAAGGCCTGAGGGTTGGACGGCACTGGCGGGAAACCACAGGACACCACTCCCACTGCCTGAGGTGGGCGAGCAGGGTTCAGTTCTCTCTCAGGAGAAGGCAATGTCCTCTCCGCTCAAGAGCTTCTAAAAAGGCGGCGGGGTCTCAGCTGGAAGGGGCTGGGGGGAAGCAAACCGGGTGCGAGGCCTGTCCATTAGCACGTCAGCCCTTGAAACTGACGTCTCCATTTCTCTCTTGGCTCCTTGATGAGGCGCTTCCTCCATTTTAGACGGATGATGTTTTTCCCCTTCTAAAAAAAGCTTCTAGATGCTTTTAAATTAGGCAAATGAGCGAGGGCAATGTTCGTTTCTTTCCTCTTTCATTTCGAAAGTGCGTGGTGTGCCAAGAGGCCGCTGGACGGAATGTTCAGAGGCCGCATAATAGAACGACGGTGGCTGCCAAGCTCCTAAATCACTAACCAGACAGGACAATCTCAGCCCTTGGGACTTAGAGACCCCTGGACCAGCACCACGAGTCCCTGACAAGTGAGAAGACGGCCCACAGCCCGAGGTCTCAGCCAGAAAGGACACCTCTACCTTGAGGAGCTAGAAATCCCAGGGGGGCCACCTGTCTGAGAGCTGCCTGTGAGGGAGGGTCCTGTCTGGTAAAATTTCAGGGAGCTGGTCCAAGGCCAATACCTCCTTTCTGAACGTCTGTCCAAGTGAAGGACTGGGAAGAACAGAATGGCTCTAAATGCAGGTGTGTGCCCACCATCTCCTCTCCTCTGATCCCCTCTCTCTGGAATCTGTGAGCTTTGGCACTCAAAGTGTTGTTCTGGGACCAGCAGCATCAATATCACCTGGGCTCCTGCTAGAAATGCTGAATCTCAGGCTCCACCGGACCCACGGCTCAGACTCTGCAGAGGCTCAAGTGATCGTGGGCAGGTTCACATTTGAGAAACACTGGTCTCCTTACCATATGATCTTGGCTAAGTCGCTTTACCTCTTGGCTTTAATTTATTCATTTATACGACAAAAGGCATCAATTTAAATGGCATCCAGATCTGAAGTCCTATAACATTCAAGGCCTGCTTAATAAATACCAGCCTTTGATCCAAAAATGTACATAGGAGCTCCATCCCTGTTCTGCAGTCTCAGGTTCTGAACTGGGCCGAGCACGTGTTTAGGGAAGGTCAGTGGGCTGCGCTGTGTTAGGGAGATATGTTAACTATAAGTATGACCAACCATCCTGGAGGTTCCAGGACAGCCCATTAGAAAATATTGGGTCACATTATCAACCTTTATGTCCACATTTGGCTTGGACACAGTCCCAACTCATGGTAGATTGACTGCACTGATGGTCCCAATTAATGCCTATGTATCCATGTTCTTTCCATGTGGCTTTACAGGTCCTTCCAACAAGAGGTGGAGCCTGTCTTATCATCCCCTGAATCTAGGATGGTCTTGTGACTTTTTTTGCCTTGGGCACAGTATTCGAGGGGCCCGGAAGTCACTTTGCTGTGACACTTGTGTTAAAGGATGGATGCTGCTGCTTTAGGATGCTGAGGCAGGATAGCACTATCCCAAGAGCCACATAAGGCTGCATCCTGGTTAGCGTCATCTTTTTCTGCCTCTTTCTTAGGGCAGGAATGAACCAGAAATTCATTCACACTAAGGTGAAAATGACTTTCTCCAAATTTAACCCGTTCGGCATTTTTAAAAAGGGATCAGTGACTTTGCTAAAAGACTGGAGCTCTAGCAGAAGAAAAAGATCGGCCCGAGGGTCAGCAGGACAGCCTGGGTTTTGTGGTTGTGGTTCACACGTGGTTGTGGGGGTGGTGGTCTGCACAAGGGCACCAAGCTGAGAGGGTGAGAAGGGGGACTCAGCCCAGTCCATGTCCCCTTTGCTGAGCCATGCCCCTGGGGGTGGGCACTGCTTTTCAGCCTGAAGGGAGCACTGTCTTTCCCAATCATCCCCTCAGAGCGGGGTCTCTTGCCTAATTCACTCCAGGCCTTCACTTATGTTACTCTCTAGTCTAGAGAGAAGAATAAAGGAGCCATGGGTGGCCACACGGGGCGTGCAGCGTCTGCTGGGGCCAGCTCCGTGCTGAACACTACCGGCTGCACTTGCACT
Organism: Miniopterus schreibersii; assembly: GCF_964146895.1. Classification (NCBI taxonomy): domain Eukaryota; kingdom Metazoa; phylum Chordata; class Mammalia; order Chiroptera; family Miniopteridae; genus Miniopterus; species Miniopterus schreibersii. The sequence goes on from NC_138102.1 coordinate 177,535,603, forward strand.
ATTAGTTCCTCGTTTATCCTGCCCAGCAACTCTACAAGTTAGGTATTATTACTATGACCATTTTGTGGATGGGAAACCTGGAGCTCAGAGAGATTAAGAAGCACCCCAAGTTCACCCAGCTAAGAAGTATAAAAGAAGGCACCCTGACTCAGTTCTGTGTGACCATCCTGATGCCCAGGTGAGACTTGCCAGTGCTGAGAGTGGTGACAGGTAAGGATGAGTCCTGGACTCAGATTCAACGTCACCTGCCTGACCTCACCATCTCATGGCCTTCCCCTACGGAAAGGACGGAGGGAGCTGTGTAAGTACAGGCAGGGTGGGGTGGGGAGGATGGGGGCTCTGAATCCCCACAAAACGCCCTGTTTACTTATAGTGGCACAGCTGGGCTGGATTAGTTCAGCTTCATAAATAGCTTTCGAAAACCAGCGGCTGGAAAAGTCCAATTTGTCCTCGAGAATGTGCAGAGGCCCCACCCACACGCCCCAGCATCCCCTGCCAGGTACCCGTGCCTGACCTCTCCAGTTTGTGGCCCATCTCCACATCCTTTCTGGGCCTCAATCAAAAAAAAAAATCTCTTAGTATTTTTCCCACCGCATCCCCACCTTCGTCAAAGTCTTGATAGGCCAAGTTGGAAGCAGCAGCAGAGAAGAGGAAATTCCTTTTAGGCGGAGCTGCCTGGATTTCCTCTTCTTCCTGCCCCATTTCTAGGAGCCTGGGTCTGGAGGACACGAGGGGCTGTATTTGGGGCCGTCCATGAAGCCCACGAGCCTTTGTTCCCAAGGGGCAGCTGAGACGGGCCCCTGGGCTGGCCTCAGAGGAGGGCAGCAGAACTTGTTTTCTCAGTCACACTCCAGTTAACGTTCCAGAAAGTCAGCTCCTGGAGGGACTCACAGATCACAGAGGCTCTGACCTTGGGCTGTGGAGGGGGCTGCGCACCTCCCGAACCCGGATGCAAAAATGTTCCTTCGCACATGCAAGGGGAAAGACTGCATGAGCTTCTTCTGTGTCTAAAAGGGGACTGAGACACCCCCAAAAAGTTAGGAACATTGGATATTTCTAATTTATCTTGTATTTTTTGTAGAAGGGGAAACTGAGGCCCAGAAAGGGGAAGTCTCATGCCCAAGGTCGCTGAAGTGACCAAGCTCAGACCAGAGCCCCCAGAAGCATAGCTTAGGAGTGGTGGTGGTGGTGGGGGGGCTGTTTTTCCTGAACACATTTTCCCAAAGTGGGGCCTTTTCAACAGGGTTTACCCACAAAAGGTTGACCAGATAGCCATCCTGAGTACGATTAAAGATATTAGCAGAAGCGTGGAGGCAACATTGTGAACTGTGGGGAGAAGGTAGAGTTGAAGGTTGTCAAAGTGTAGATCCTTTGGAATGTATAGCACACGTCTGCACCGACCGATGGCACCCCAACCTGCCTGCCTGAGCCCAGCTGGCACACCTGGATGTGCCCTGGAATTCAGGAGTGCTACATCCCAATTCATTGCTTTTTCCTCCTTGCCACTCAGTCAGCCAATATTTATTGATTTCTCAACTCCATACCTGAGGCCAGGACACAGTAATAAACAAGGTTCCCGCCTTTATGGAACTTACTCAAATTAAGAAAACTGATGACATCTTTATAATAGTGACAGGGGACTTGGGCCCAGGCTGGGGTGGTACCACTCTGTTGGTAAAAGTCTTCTCCTTGAGCTTTGAGGTGCCCTCTCCTTCCCCAAGAGAGGGTACAGATGGGAAGAGATGGCGGTCATGCTCATTGGTTTCAGCTACAACATCTTCCATCTCACAGGGTCCCGAGGTTTTCCTGACTCCAAGGACACTGCAGGCTCCCGGCTCATAACAAATGATGCTCATGAGCACGCCCGCCCCTCTTTCTATGAGGCAATCCTCGGACGCCTTTGCCAAGACAAAGTGTTTGGCCTTCTGCCTTGAAAGGAGATCTCTTCCGAGTCTGATTATTGCTTTTCTGTTTAACACAGGGACAATGACATCATCGCTCCTTCCCTGGCTTGGGGATTTGATGGTCAGCATGAAGTCAGGGTTTGGAATAATGCCTGCTCTTTGCCAATGCCCAGGGAGGTCTGGGGCGGGGACCCTAGGATGAAGCAAGCTTGTGAGGGAAGGGTGGGTTCCATGAGGTCTCCAGGGGCTGGGGGCAGGGAGTCACTTTCCAATCTGTTGCTGGCATCTGGGTCTGCCCTTCTGTACACCCAAAGGGCAGTATTCTGATCAGGGCTGAGCTGATATCCAGTAAATACCTACCTGCCTGGCTATGCCAGTTGTTAAAATATTGACATACTTTCATTCCCATTGGTAATCATTTGCTGGGGTGCCTTTCTCCCATCCCACCTGCCCTGATATCTCTCCTGGGCCAACTCCCCACAATTCCTACCCTCCAGCACCTCCAGGGACCTGTCCAGCAGTCCTCTCTGATGGTCAATGTCCATGTGAAACTGCAGAGAAAGTGTCCTCACAAGGGGATGTGAAAGCTTGGGCTGGTCTGCACGTGGCCAGACACCTGCAGGAAGGCATTGCCAGGTGATTTAGGGCCAGGCCTGCCTCATACCCTGCCCTGCCAAGAGGAACTCCCTTTGGCCCAGTGGGGCCCAGTCCTTGTATAATCCAGAGCTAACATTTCCTTTGTTGGAGGCTGGAAGGCACCTCAGGGGAGTTCTAGTCCAGCCACTCTTTGTACCAAGGAAACCTTGAAGGTCACAAAGAGGAAGTCACTTGTTCAAATCAGTGAGGGACAGATCCCAGCCCTCTGACTGCCCTTTAGGTCATGATACTCAAGGTAATTCCTCCCGTATCCTAAGGTGCCTGACTTTGGGTGAAAGATCCTGATGCCAAGTGGCCTAGTTTTTCCCAAGAACAAAAAGCAAGTCAGTGTCCTGCAGTGAGAAAAGTCTGGGCCAGATGGCAGCCCCGAGTGCTCAGAGGGGCCAGTGCATGACCGATGCTGGTGGGGAGGAGGTGGTATCACCCCCACATTACCCAAGGTGAGCAAAGGTCTTGGCTTCAAAGACCAGGAAGACATTCCGGACATTCTCCTACCCCTCACTGGCTTCTTGTTGCACCCATGGCCGGTTTCGCGGAACAACCAACATTTTCTCTGGTGGGAATGAATTTCTGATTCAGCCTCAGCATGGAGTCAGTCCCATCTGTGCTCAGAGTCTTCTTGCTACGTGACACTGTCCTGCTTTTGTTCTTAGGAAAGTTGTGCTCTGGGTTGAGCCAACAGACTACTTCAGCATCCATGATCTTTGTCCCAAGTTCAGGGACAGTTGTTGGTTGGCCACCTGGCTGGGATTTCTGAGGCTCCCCCCTTCCTCTGCCCACCTCGTTCCCAGCAGTGCCCGGCTCCCCAGCTCCTGAGCTTCCACCCCGGAGCTCTGCACCCAGACCGCTCTGTGCACAGACACTCGCTGACCTCCTGTGACAGACACTGCACAGGAAAGACAAACTAGAACCTGACTTTTAGTTTAAAGGATCTCAGTCATATTGCGGGGGATAGACAAAGACACCAATGACACATGTAAAGGCCAGATATGCTGCTGCATAGGAGAGGTTTAGAAAGATAGCTCATGTCTCCCGGGGAAGGGATGGTGGGCTCAGGAAAGGCTGCGTGGAGGAGGAAGCGTTTGAGATGGGCCTGGGAAGATGACTCGGGTCTCAAGGGCTGGGAATTGGTTGGGGGTGAGGGGAGGAAAGAGTGTTCAGGCAGAGGGAGGCTTGAGCAGAGGCTGGGGTGGGGAGGAAGGTGTGTGCAGAGGGTGGGGGGCGCGGAGGCAGCTGGGGCGATGTGGGACCTGAGGTTGGAGAGCTGCGTGGACCACTCCTGGGAGGGCTGTGATCACCGTGGTGGGAGCTGGGATCAGGTGAAGGTGAGTGCAGACCGGGGAGAGGAGCTTCAGTAAGTCACACCTTCAACTGAGGAGGGCCTGGCTTCGGAGGGGAAGGCAGGGAGGGAGGAAAATGTGTCCAGAGGTAGGAGGGAAGGGGACACTTGACACGCTCCATCTGTGGGATGACAAAGAAGGGAGACGTGTAGAAGCCTGGAGTCAAGAAGCTCCATACTGAGGGTCTTGGGGTTTCCAAGCTGGAAGGGGCTTTGCAGATATGCAGCCCAAGCCCCCCTCCCCTCACACCGGAGGACACTGAGAGGCCTGAGTGGCAGGTGAGGGCCGTGAGCCCCGGGGTGGCAAAGCTGAGTCGTTTGATCTTTCACAGTGCCTAACACATAACAGGTATTCAGGAAACATGTGCTGAAATGAGTAAAATGTTGACTTCTGCCTAGAACTAACTTGGCAAAATGGAAGTAAGGTCCCGCACACCTGGGTGGTTGGTAATAAATTCCAGGTGGAGGTATCGTCTCTGCCCTCCCCTCCCACCACGCCCAGGGGCCCCTCCTCTTGGAAGGGAGCCCTAAAATGATGCATGTATGCCCCCATGGGGGCTCTCTGTTCCCATGTAGGGCCTCTGCTGGCTCAGGAGTTGGGGTGCAGCGAGCTGCGCGGCTCCCCCTCCCTGCCTGCCCTCCGCCCGGGCGTGCTGTGACATGGGCGGTGGTAGCCGCGGGCTGGTGGCTTCCTGCAGCAGCGGCAGGGCTGGGCATCCGAGCTGGCACCGCTCAAGCTCACCGCAGCATTCTGCACATTTGGGAACACAGGAAGGGCTGCGTTGTTAAGCTCCCTTTGTTTTCAAGGAGGGTCCAGACCCACAGGGAGGAGAAAAACAAAACCAGGAAAACAGATGACTTGCTTTGCAAAGACAGTGTGTGCACTGGCTGTGGCTTCTGGAAGGTCTAATGCACCCAGGTTCCTGTCCACACATGCACACCCACACATGCATGCCCACACATCCGCCTCCATGCAGACACACATCCACAAACCCACCTCCATGCAGACACACACGTCCCACAAACCCACCTCCATGCAGACACACACATCCACACATGCACATGTGCTCACCCACACATCCACTTCCATGCAGACACACACACCCACAAACCCACCTCCATGCAGACACACACACCCACACGTGCACACCCACACACCCACACATGTACACCCACACGCACCCACACTCACACCCACACCTACACATCCACACATGAATATACCCCTGTATTTAGGCAAGCAGAGACACAGACACACCCAGAAGTTGAGACTTGTGTCCATATAGACACCACTCACACCTAACAACAGAGGGACATCCATACAGGCAGACGGTGCACAAAACATACACATGTCTAGAAACAGGGATATCTCTGTGCACAAAGACACACTCCAGATACCTAGATTCCTGGACACACACAGACACGCTGGGAAACCGAGACAGGCATTCTCATAGATGGATTCACAGACTGAACACACACACACACACACTCACACACACACAGGCGCACACTCCTCCCTTCTCGCCCTCCATCCCACCTGTACAAACACAGAGGAGCATTTTTACAAGGGGCCTGGGAGCCAGCTGGCCCCGGGGAGCCTCTGGTCTTTCGGGAGACCCACAGCTCTCATCCCTCCACACCCTCCGCCTGCTGCCCACTTGGCCTTGGCCCTCCGCCCTCTGGAGACGGTGGGCAGGCCAGACGACTCTTCCAAAGGCTCCGTGATGCCCAGGGTGACAAGCCCTTTTGTCCCCTTCGGTGTCTGTGCTTCTAAAATGTTCCACTTAGTGTCCTCGTTTAATTTACAAGTTTGAATGTTTCTTTCATGAAAGAAACTTTATAATTAAGGAGCCATGAGGGGAGAGAGGCGGGGGGCCTCGGGGAGGCATCTGGGGCTGGTGGGAGCAGCCCTGTCCTCCGCTCCCCCCACCGGGAGGTTTCTGTGCATTTCTAAGGGGCTGGAGAGAGAGGTTTGAAGAGAAGATCTGGGGGTGGGGTGGGGTCTTCCCAATTCCTCTGGCAACTAAACAAGAAAAGAAAATGAAGAGCCACTTGAATCTTCAGCTACCAGCCGGGAGGCGCCTGATCTCTCTCCTGTAACCTGTGCTGGTACTGGGACTGTTTCCTTTGATGTGTTTTCAACTTTCCTAATCGAAACGGAAAAGTGGGGGCCTTTTCCTGGAGGGAGAGTCTCCTTTCTCCCCGAAGAGAGGCCCAGGTGAGCTGCGAAACAGTGGAAGGTCCGAGAAAATTACCTCTAGATCTCAGGGAGGCAAAGAGAGAGCCCAGCCGACATCTGGGCAACATCTGTAAAAGGCCACAGCACTACGCAATGCAGAGAACCGTTTGCCATGCCCGTTGTAATATATACAGACACCACCATTAAAATGTTTGTGCTGAGTGGTTGATAATTCTGAATGTGACTGTGAAGCGGCTGCAAAGGCAGACCTCCTGGGCCACGTCCCCGGGCCGGCCAGCTCTGGCGGCCGTGCAGTGACAGGGATGTGGCAGGAGGGAGCTGCTCCTGTCTCCCACGAGAAGCTAACCTTCCCTTGATGACCAAGGCCCAAGCACCTGCCCCTCCTCTCGCTGTCTTTTCTGTCACCCACAGGTTTATTGAAAGTTTCTAAATGTTTTTCTTTCTATTTTGCCAGAGCCCCGCCCTGGGAGTCTCTGTGGCAATGGTCCTTGTCCAGCTCCAGAGTGTAAGAATCGCTTTGCATGTTTTCCTTCAAGGCTCCTCCAACCAAACCGCGACGGTGCCCTGACCAGGGCGGGGAGGCCACCTGTGGGGTGGTTAAGGGCATGCGTCCCGCAGGGTCATCAGGGCTGGAACCATGGGAAGGAGAGTGAGGCACTTGCCTCAGTCACGAACTTTAAGGGGATGCCTCTGAACTCAAGAATCCAAATAAATGTGGTAGTGTGATATTTTTAAAAATAAAAAATCAATGCACATAAATCCACGATGAACAAATACTGATATTTTACGTAAAGGCAGGATCCGGCCCTGCACTGGCACAGTCTGCCTCACCTGCCCCACCCGAATCCTGGCTCTTCGTAGATTTGAGTCTCAGCTTTGCCTCTCATCAGCTGGGCATGCTTATCTTTTTAAAAAAGTGGATGTATAGTTTACATACAGTAAAATAAATATGTCTAAAGGATACAGCGATGTTACTGTTTACATATGTATATAGCTGCGTGACCACCTCTGGATCGAGATACAGGACATTTCCAGTGCTCCAGAGAGTCCCCTCTCAGGGCACCCCTTCTTGCTTGAAATGCTTCAGTGGGATTTTACTGCTGCCAGGATAATCGTCAGACCCATTATCCTGGCCCCTTCCCATGTGGCAGGTGTGTCCCCTACCTTTCTATGGGACATCAGGTACCGGTGTGTTTCACCTGAAAACTCCAGTCCGTCTGGCACACCAGACTGCCTAGCCTCTCGAGGCTAAGCTTGACCCTGAACTCAACAGCGACACTGACCCCACCCCTAACGTTAACCCAAGCTGGAGGGACATTTTAAGATGCCTTCAAAGACCAGGTGCTGTTTGATGTGCCATTTTTGGCACCTATTTTGAAATCCTCAGCACTTTGGGCCCTTAGGTCATCTGAGCACATCTTCGCACAGCTCTGCCCTAGGCTTGTGAAGGGGGATCCTGAAGTTCCTCCAGGGGCCAGAACAAGAAAATAAAAATCCACTGAAGTCCAGTAATTCACAGATCATGAGAATGGGACACATACACGACATCTTAGAAAGCACCTGACACAACCTTGGGCTTTGAAAGATGGACAGTCTTAGGGGTGCTGCATCTTTCCTAAGAGCTCAGTAGTAATTATACGTCTTATTAAACAGCTACCATGTGCCAGGGATTAAAGGACTTCAGATTAATTAGCTCATTCAATCTTCCCACCCTGCTAGGAGGTGGGCACTCTGAAGGCTTGTTTTATAGATGAAGATACCGAGGCCCAGAAAGAATAACTGACTTGCCTAAGGCCACGTGGCAACCGTGGTGATGGAGTATTTGAACCGGGAGGAGTCAGACTCCAGCATCTCCACTCTAAAAGCCTGTTTTGCCCAAGCCAGGGCCCTTTTTATGTCACCAAAGGCAGGAAATGAATTGTCTATGAAGTGAGGAATTTGCTTTTGGCTCTTATTTTGACTTCCTACAAAAACAAGTCAGATAGTGAAGGGCCGGGATCTCGGTGACCCCTCCTGTTGGTTCACCAGGCGCCAGAGAGACGCTGCACATTGGCAGATGGGGGCTGCCCGGGGCAGATAAAGGTGTTACAGCAGCTCTTGGACCAGGGGCTCTGTTGCATAACACAGGGGTGTTGGCATATGTGAGCGAGCATGCTCCTCTATCGCAGGCACATGGTGGAGACCTGGCTGCTCCAGCACTGATGGTCGGGACATGACAGGAGGAGAGGGTGGTTTATCTCCCAGACACTGGAGACTGCAATTGGCAACTTGAACACAGGGATCTGCTCCCGTGGTTAGGGTGCTAGCCTGTGGGGGCACTGGCCTGGCATTGGGAACCCCAGATCTGACATTTTGTAACTGCGTGACCTTGGGCAAATTACTTCCTCTTTCAGAGTCTCTGGGACTCTTTCATATATGAGACTTTATTTGTGAGTGTGCAGTTTTTGGTAAGTTCTAAATTAATGGGAATTAGCAGTGTGACCTTGGGCAAGGCATGGATTTAGCTTTTCTTTAGAAGACAGAGTCAGAAGATGTATTAGGGATGAACATTGGGCTTCAAGTTCAGAGGCCTCGGTGTGCCCTGCAGCTTGTAGCTGGGTGCACCTGGGCATTGGCACATCTCTCTATTTGCAGCAATATGGGGGTGATCACACCGGCCTCTCAGACTGCTGCAAGGATTAAAGGTGGTTCCATGGCATCATCCTATATGAGAACAGCCTAAATAAATTGTGCATAAATGTCAACAAGTGGTGATTAAGTCATAGACAGCCAGGCAGTCCCAGCCTCCTTCTGACTTTCTAGCTCAAGAGTGGGCTGGGTGTTTAGAATGAACATCAGCTCACACAAATCCAGAGTCCAGAGGCTTTTACACTCCCGTGCGGTTCAGGGTTCCTGGGGAGCAGGCTACGATGTGTGTATTCTGGGCCTCTTCCTAGAAAGTCTGATTTAGAGGGTCTAGAGGTCCAGGAATTGCATATTAAACAGGTGCCCTTAAACCAGCAATTCCACCCGTTGGAATCTTCCCAAGAGAAGTGAAAATATATGTCCACACAAAAAGTTGTACATGAGTGTTTATAGCAGCATTACTCATATTAGCCAAAAGGTGAAAATAGCCTAAATGTCCATTAATTGACAAATGCATAAGCAAAACGTGGTATATTCACACAAAGGAATATTATTCAGCCCTAAAAAGGAATGAAGTTCTGACGCATGATACAACATGGATGGATCTTGGAAATAGTATGCTAAATGCAAAAAAGTCTGACACAAAAGGTCACATACTGTATAATTCCGTTTATATGAACTGTCCAGAAGAGGCAGATCTCTAGCGACAGACAGCAGTTCACGGTTGCTTAGGGCTGGGCTGTGACTGTTTAATGGGTATGAGATTTCTTTTCAGGGTGAGGGAAACATTCTGAAGATGAGGATGGTGATGGTTGAGCAGATCTGTGAATATACTAAAAACCACTGAACTGTGTACTTTAAATGGGTAACTGTGCAGAATGTAAATTATATCTCAATAAAGCTGTTCTAAGAAAAGCCAGAAAGTGCCCTTGAGGAGGTGGGCGACCCCACCGTTAGAGGAACCCTTTCTGGTTCCCCAAGTTAAGCAGCACTGGGTTCACAGGGGTGCAGACTGTCCCTACTTGGCCTCCAAAGATGGGAACCCCCACCTGGCAGCTGTCCTGCCAGGTGAGTGTCAGGGCCCTGGGGGGCCTTCCCAGCAGGCTCTGACTCCATACATGGCTCCTAGATGAATCCTTTCCAGCCCAAACAAGCAGGGAGCTCGCCAGGCCTGCAGATAGACAGACACTCACGCACACGGACACATGCTCAGGAAGCCCAGGGACCGCTGGGCAGATTATGACTTTGCCCTCACCACTGGAGCAACGGGTGGCATTCCTTCCCTCCTAAACAAACACGCGTGTGTGCTGGAGCCTGCCAGGAGGTGAAGAAATCCCCCTGGGCACAGCACAGGCAGCCTCTCCCCGCCTCGGCCTCCTCCCTCCCGCCAGTCCTGGGGAGGCGGCGGGGGGCCTCCGCGTGTGGAGGGACTTTCTCATCTATTTCTGGCTGCTCCCAGAAAGTGGGGGAGGAACTGGGCTCAGGCGTCTGCAATCACCGAGCCTCTCTACCCCCGGGGCTCACACTCCCCCGACCCCAGCTCCATTCCTGAGAGTATTTTCAAATGTCATGGAGTGAAGGGGCCATGTGGCAGGAATGGTGAGAGGTGGCCTTGCTGGGGGAGAGGGGGAGGAAAGGGCTCCAGCTCTGGGAGAAACAGAGAGCGGCTTTGGGAGGGGTCTCTGGGGGCAAAACAGGTGTTCTGACAGTGACACCTGTCAGCGTCAGTTCTTTCCTTCAGATCATTTTCTTACAAAATAAAGAAAATAGGTACAAGGGGCCCAGTATCCTTTCTAAAGCCAAAGAGCAGTCAAAGGAGGCTAAGGGCCTGGGAGAACAGAGAAGTACCTCCTGCATCTTGAACTTGGTGGCTCTATACCTAAAACTAACATGTGCTTCATGTTTGTGAGGCTGGATGAGATTTCTGACAATTTAAACTGGTGAATTTTTTTCACCCTGATTGCCCTCTCTCTCTTGAGACCCGCCCCCACTTGAGCCCCTTAGTTGTTGTGTGGTCACTGCCTTGGGACAGGGATATGACAGGAGATAGCAGAGAGATAATGAAGCACCCCCTGGCTTTTGAGTTTCTAAAGCCTGAGTCCTTAGGGCAACCAAAGGCTCTTGGTGTAGTAGGCCACAGATTTGGGAGAAATGCAGTGAGTGAGAGCGAGGGTTCTCACCTCCGAGATGCAGAGAATTCCTCTGGCTCGGGGAGCGGGGAGATGAGGAGGGGAAACCTTAGAAGTGGATATTTGGGAGGGGAGAATGGGGATGGGGAACTGGACCCTGATTCTGGAGCACGAGCCCAGGGGTAGGTGGCAAACCCCAAGGAGGTTTTGTGACATTTAGGTGCAGAGGGGCCCTGCACACTATTCTCTGGCAGAACTGGGGAGGCAGCAAGAATCTGGAGAGGGAATGGCTGCATGAACCGTCTGGGGAGATGGAGCCACCAGCAGGATTTTCTGCCCTAATGAGGTCTGAGACCAGCAGAGAGATTCCTGTGCAACCAGGAGGAACACAGAAACAGCCGAGTGACCGGAAAGAAACCGTGGGATGGAATTAATTGAATTCAACCTGTGTGGACTGTTCAACGAGGTCCACAGGGCAGTGGGCATCTCAGCGGATGCCAGTTGGACTGAAGGCATTGACAATGCCTGTTCCCTCCCAATACCTTGGAACTAATGTAAGCCCCCAAACTTTGGTACAACCTTAGGAGAAGGGGAGGGGACCCCAAACTGACTGGGTTTTGTCCATGCTGGTGCTTGAAATAGAAAATAAGTTGAACCCTAGAAAAATCCAGTTCCATTTCTTGTATCTGAGTCCTCCTGGGATGGTGGAGGGCTGAGATGCCTACTCACATGCTTGCTTCGTGTTGGCAGTTTTAATAAAGATTTCTATCTGAGTTTTAAATGTTTCTTGAGCACTTCTCTGCACTAGATCTTTTTGGGATAACTGATGAATAAATACAGAGCAGAATGTCTTAGAAGCGGTGTCCCAGGAGGGTTGTAAATGCAGCAGCACAGCAGCAGGAAGACCTTGAGAAAGTCTCCCCGGGCCTTGAAACTCTGCGTGAGGCTCGCTCAGGTCTGAGTGATGGGACTGCCTTTGAGTGTTGGGACTGCCTTTGAGTGATGGGACTGCCTTTGAGTGATGGGACTGCCTTTGTGAACAGAGTCTGAGAAACAAGGAAATGGGAAGAATGAAGGGGATATTGCAGGAATACAGGGATGAACTTAATGTCTCCTCTCCCTTTCTGGCTCCATTTCTTTGGAGACCTGCTACTGGTGAATATTTCAGGCAGAGTGGTTGGTGTCAGTGGAGACTGGTTGGGCTTATGGGAGGGGTTTTTGGTGAGCCGTTCGGGGCATAGACAGTAAGAAGTCTTCAGGATGAAAGACAAGGGCTGACTCCCCTGAGGCCCCCACCTTGCACAGCTGGGGAAGCAAGTGAAACTTGGACTTGAATCAGACCAGGTCTGCACATCCCTGCAACTGCCACAGGCTTGGGGCTGGGCTCATCACTTGTTTTGCTTGTCTAGGTTTTCTCTCTTCCACTTACTCTCTACATCATGAGACAACTGGCCTCTGTCCTTGGAAGATGCCCTTAAAATGACCCTCTTTAAGTCAAAGACCAAATTCAGGGGCTCAGCAGGGAAGGGACTGAAGGACCTCCCAAAAGGTCCATTGGTGGCCTTTTCTCAGAACCTACTGAGGGTGCTTCCTCTAAGGCTGCAGGCATATGCGGCTGGGTTGGAGTTCCCGGTGGCCCCGCAGTGATTTGGGGGGATGCTTGGATATAGCATCCAATAGACCGAAGCCCATGGTGAGAAGGTTATTCCATTTTCAAGTAATTTTTGAGCTTCCGGATTCCATCGGGGAGAGTCTGAGCTTGGTGCTCTAACACACCCCAACATCTGGATCAAATGCTGAGGTGCTTTCCAACAGTTCTCGTTCGCTTACAGTGAGCGTGAGTGTGATATTGTTTCCTCACGGTGAGTTTCGATGAGCATGACTGAAACCAAGAGGACCCCGGATGTGGAGGAGAGCTGCAAACACATGTTTCCTGACCATTTATTGCAGTATTGCATCCTTCCTAATTCTGCACCCCTCTCTGCATCAGTATCTTTTGCCAGGTGACTTCGTAGTTTTTTCAGTAGAGGATGTGAGTATACTTCTCCTGTCCTTAATTTTGGACTTGCTCATGTGACTTGCTTTGGCCAGCAAGATGCTACCATGTCTGGATGGTACAAACAGTAGCTTAAAATGTGCTCGCGCACTTGGACGTGCCCCTCTTGTCCTTCTGTACTTGCCATGCTGAGAACATGCTCGGCTAGCTTGCTGGGCCAGGTGGAGCCAATCCCAGGTAGGCCCAGCCAGTTCCCAGCGAGAGCAAGATTGATGGTGATTTCTCAGGCCACGGAGTTTTGGGGTGATTTGTTATGTCCCATAATTTTGTCAATCCATGTTGATGACCCCCACTAATTCCGGCACAGGCATGTATGTAGGCTGTTTAATCTGATCCTCAAACATCCCCATTTACTAATAAGGAAACTGAGACTTCAAGAAGGTCCTTGGTCCTAGGTCAAACAGAAAGAACGCACAGAGCTTGGAGGCAACGCTGTTCTGTTCTGGCTCATTCCCATGACATCATGGAAGAGCGGGGCGGTGGGAGGTGGAACACGGCGTGACTGGTTCCACAGCTGGGCTCAAGGCTGGTCCCATCTATAGTCATCCCTGAGACTGCTCTGGCCAACATCATAAATCTAGGCTTGTGACGTCATGGGGTGACTCAGGCAGGAGGTGGCAGGACAGGGAAGCCCTGGTGAAGGGCTGGCCAGTTCTCTAACCTCAGTCTAAATAGGGACAGGGCAGTAACATTAGTAGACAGGGCTGGGCCGCAGAAGCGGGTGGTTTGGGTCAGATAATGACTTGAAATTTATTTTGGAAAATATTTTTCCCAAGTGTCTCATTGAGCCCCGTGGGAATGGGAAATTGATGGGAAAGCCAAGAGGGAAGGTTAACGAGGCTGAGAAGGGACTCATGGCTAGTAGGGCCCAATTTCATAAAACTCAGGGCATCAGATGTGCCCGGGGGCAAACTCTTACTCATCCTTTGGGACTCTTCCAATTCCCCTGCCCTGTGACTGTCCCTGTCATCCAGCAGACTCAATCCCAAACCTCTCTATCCTTCAGTGATCACAACAGCAGCATTTATTGAGCATGTACTACGTGCCAGACACAGTTCTAAGCACTTGACACCTCTAGTTACCCTCTCAATCCTCACAACCCGGAGTGGAAGATGTTCCTATTGCCTCCCCCTTCACAAATGAAGGAGAAACCAGAAGGCACAGTGAAGTGAAAGGTCCAAGCTCACACAGCTGCTAAGAGACAGAGCTGGGATTTGAGCTCTAGGAAATATGGTCAGGATCACTATGCTGTGTGTTTATTGCCACATATGGCTGCACTGAGATGAATTTTATTTCATTACAACAGGTGTTTCCATAGCTCTCCTTAGGGAGGGAAGTTTTTGTAGGGAAAATACTCTGGTAAATGGTTGGGATAGAAGGTGAGCCTCCTAAGGGCCTGGGTCAGCTGGGCCAAGGCCTCATGGTGACAGGGATGGCCCTGCATGGGGAGATGAGGTAATATTGGGGAGCTTGGGGAACAGAAAGGGGGGTCGAGAAGAGGAGGTGGGAGGGCAAGGAAGGCTCCTTCCTTAGCCTTCCTGACTAAGGAGGTCGACAAGTCCACTAAACACACCATCCATGGTGGGAGAGCTTGTTGTTTGTAGTGGGAGCCGGAGAAGCAGCTAAATTACTTTTTTCTTTGCATTTATATCTAATCTCAAAATATTTATTAGATTTGTAGCAATTGTGCATTTGGGCTTCAGGGAACAATAGTATTCTTTAAAAATTTTTTTCAATTTTTTCAATTACAGTTGACATTCAATATTATTTTGTATTAGTTTCAGGTGTACAGCATAGTGGTTAGACAATCATATACTTTACAAAGTGTTTCCCTCAATATTTCCAGTACTCCCCTGGCACCATTCATAGTTATTACAATATTATTCACTATCTCCCTATGCTCTACGTCACATCCCCGTGACTATGTTGTAACTATCAACCTGTACTTCTCAATCCCTTCACCTTTTCCACGCAGTCCCCCCGCCTCCCTCCCCTCTGGCACCCACCAGCCTGTTCTCTGTATCTGTGAGTCCAGAAGCAGCTGAACTTGATGCTAGTGTGGACGTGTTGGGGGACGACAGCCATGAGGACCCAGTACCCCAAAGGCCGGGGGTTCTGGAGAAGATGAGCACACCACAGCTTAGCAAAATTCTGAGGAAGGCCGAGAAATTTTCCTTGGATCCTGAGGAGCCGGGACGTCTTCAGCTGACGTCTGGGTGCGGCTGGCATTACCGACGACAGGAGCGCTCCCCTCTCTCTCCCTGGAACACCTGCTCTGGGAAGGCGGGGCCGGCGCTGCTCATCCCTCTCGGCTTCCCAGGGCCGGCTGGGGCTTGGGACTCAGCAGGCCTTCGACACACGCACCTCGAGCGAATGGGTGCAAAGGCTTTGAACTGGGGTTCACTGGGGCCTGCTCAGATATCTGCCAACTCAGCCATTCTTAAGGTCTCATCACAAGAAGGTGCTTCGGACATCTCAGATTTTTAACACCCGAAGTCATGGATCTGCTTTCCATGCTCCTTTCATGCTCTTGCTTCCTGAACAGGGGTGGATGCCATACCCACCTCCATCTCCAGGCTCGTTCTTTAGACTGGAATCTGAGCACAATGTTTTATGGGCTCCAAGGCTGCCATCGTTTCTTCCTACCTTGGGCTGACATTAGAGCAGTGGTTCTTACCTGGGGATGACTTTCCCTTTTGGTGGGCATTTGGCAGTGTCCAGATATATAGTTGTCACAACTGGGGAGATTGCTACTGGTATCTAGGGGGTAGAGATCAGGGATGCTTTTAAATGTCCTACAATGCACAGGACAGTCCCCCTGCTGTCTTGGTCAGCAGCCAGAAGGAAATACCTAGATGGAGTGGCTTAAGCAACAGACATTTATTTCTCACAGTCCTGGAGTCTGGGAAGTCCAAAAACAGGGTGCGGTCAGATTCAGGTCATGGTAGGGGCCTTTTTCCTTGTGTGTAGACAGCCACCTTCCATCTGTGTGCTCACTTGGCCTTTCATAGGTGTTTGGGTGTGGAGGGAGAGAGGAAAACCCTCTTTCTCTTTCCTTTCCTATAAGGGCATGAATTCTAATCTAAACCCAACTACCTTCTAAAACCCCCACTTCCAAAGACCATCACATTGGAGGTGAGGGCTTCAACATATGACATTTGGGGAGACACATCATTCAGTCCATAACACCCCCGGAGCAAAGAGTTATCTGCTCTAAAATATTAACAGCACAGAGGTTGAGGGCCTGCATTATAGTGTGGTGGTTAAGAGCATGCTTATTGGAATGTAAGAGAACTGGTTTGAGACCAGACTCTGCCACTTACTTTAAGACAGAGACAAACATTGCGTCTACCTTCAGGGTCATCAAGAGGGTCAGACTGGGTCTGACCAACAACTGGCTCCTGCCCTCTCCTCCCCCACCCTCCACTCCAGCACTCCCACTTCACGCAGGACGTGCGGCCAGATTTCCCCGTGGCCCAGGAACAGACCTCAGTGGGTTCAGGTGTCTCCACGTCCCTGTTTTTCCTACTTCAGAGGCCAAACCTGGGGAAGCTAGTTCTTCATCCATGAACCATGACACACTTCAGCCCTTCCGTGTATCCGAGACTGGGATGTGAGCACCTTTGCTGGAAATAACTGATTGTTTTGCTTTGTCTTACATCCTGGGGAGTTAGTTTGGGGGCATAACCTAGTTGTGAATGCAAAAGATCATCTGCAACAAGGAAAATGAGATTTATAGAAAAATCTGGTTTTACTAAAGGAAACGCTTTTTGGGTGGGGTTGGGGAACCGGGCAGCTCTGTTCTAGGAAGCGGGAGCTCAGGCTCACACACATATGCTGTAAAAATGTATTACGGGCCCTGAGCAGGAAGTGACGCCAGAGGCCACCTTGTCAACCCCCCTGGTTTTACTAAGGCCCAAAAGGCAAGAGAAACTTCCTCAGGGTCACAGCCTAGCTACCGACAGAAAAGAAACCAGACCTGACACCCTGTCCAGGCTGGTTCCACCCCAATGCGCTCTTTTGCTAAAGGGAGTCCTTTAGTCAGGTTGGGGGTCGAGGAACAGACGGTGCCCCCTAAGTTTCGATCTTCGCACTAACTGAGACATGGTTTTCCAGAGTCATCTCCTGCAAGGGAGCTTTGACCGCATTTTGCGGCCCTTCTTTTGGCCTGGAGGCAATATTGAGGCAATTCCCGCCGGGGGCGCCTCGCTCCGTAGCAAACACACGTCTACCATAGATACACAGGCACGCATCTGTCATTCCTTCCCAGATGACTTAATGATTTCCATGTAACCAATATGCTGCAGCTGCTGGCTTCCTGCAGGCTGAGGCACTCAGAAAACCATCAGTTATCAAGTTGCTTCCACCACTGCGTTTTCCCAGGTGATACATCCCTGCTTCTGGCTGTTTATTGGGGGGGGTAAGGCCTGGCAGTGACTCCACTGGCTGGAGCATTGTCCCAGTCACCAGAAGGTGGTGTGTTTGATTCCCGGTCAGGGCACAAGAGGCAACTGATGGATGTTTCTTTCTCTCTCCCTTCCTCTCTCTGAAATCAATTTTTTTTTTTTTTTTAAAAGGCAAGACAAAGGTAAGAGAACAAGTTAAGAAAAATATATTGGGAGCCTCCATCCGATCAAATCCAGAGTCGGTGTCCTTGGCAGGGGGTCTATAGGGATCAGGCTGATCCTGTATTTCTGCAGGAGGCTTCCTGTGAGAGACAACTTTAGTTTGCTCACACATGGCAGACAGTTTCCCATCAGAAGACACCAGGACACACAGGAGCTGAGAGGCTGGTGGTCAAGAGGGGGGACATGCTCTGGAGAAGACAGTGTGTTGAGCGGATGTGGTCAGAAAGACTCAGGTGCAAGTTCTGACTCTGCCACTTGCTAGCTTTGTGACCTTTGAAATCTGCAAGCAGAATCTGTGCTCATGGGTTATGGAGGATTAGAGTGAATGCTAAATAAAGGTATCTCCTCTTTCCCTCCCCATTTCTCCTTCCCCATCCTGTGATCTCCAACCCACAGAATTAAGAGGTAGGTATGTTCGGTGAACTAGTGACACTGAACCTGCAGTACCTGGCATTGATTGTCCCTTCTTTCAGAGACTGCCTACCTGGACCAGGTGCAGAAGACCTTTCTGTTCTGGCTTTAAATGCCAGGTTCTGGGACCCACATTGGGGACTCTAGTGCCCAGGGTGTCTCCTGCTAGGCCTTTGCCTGAAAGAGAAGGCTTGTCACAGTAACCAGGCAAGTCAGCTAGGAGCAGCCTGGACCTGCCAGGTTGCCCAAAGCTCTTATTGTCTGTTCCATGTTCTCCACCCTGTTGTACCACCAAGCCCTCTGTCCTGACTATTTTTTGTCTGTTAAGTGCACAACAAATGCTCAATCATGGTAAGTGCTTGATACCTGTTAGTGGCTGAAACCAGGATCCTATTTTTGGAAACAAGAATCTGGACTGTCTTCTCCATTGCATTTCCTTCATGGGCCTCCTTTTGCCTTGTCTAGCCTGTGCTTGTCCCGGGACCATGAGGGGTGTGACAGTGGCTCACGTTTATCCAGCACTCACCATGGCCCAAGCATTGGATCTACGCCCTGTCATTTAGTCCTCTTGACAGCCAAAGTGGCTTCTGTTAGCTCTCCATTTTACAGATGAGCAAACTGAGGCTTCTTTAGTCCAGAGTCCAAAGCAAACACCTAAGAGTTACAGGGGATGGATATTCAACGTTTAAGATTCAGAGTAGGAGGTTCTGAGTCTGTTAGAGGACCATTGACACATGGGGAGTGGGACTACCGTTTCTGATAAGGGAGAGAGTGGAGATCTCTCCTTTTTGGGTGGAACCAGGAGGCCGACTGCCTAGGGAGGAAGGCTGGGTGTAGGAAAGGCCAGGCCAGAAAGAATGAAGAACAGAGCTGGCCCCTCCACCTCGGGGGGTTGTAGGAGGAAGACGGAGAGACAGAGCAAAGCAGAGGGAGGCGAGAAGCCGGTGACAACATCCCCTGTGAGCTGAGTGCCAGCTCAGGGGGCCCTGGTGGGAAAGCTGGTGAGGAGCACGGGGGCTTCTGCCCCATTTTTGTTTGGGATTCTGGGAGGAGCCCCCTCGCAGGTGCCCTCCCCGTGCTCTGTGTCAGTCTCAGCCTGAGAGACCTGCGTCTGCCCTGGGGAGCCACCCTCCATTCCCCCGTGACCTGGGAAGGAACCAGAGGCTTGCGTAAGTACTTGAGGGGGATTTAGAAGTTAGCAGAGACTGAGGAAGGTGGCTGCCACAGGGGCCAAGTGACCCTTCAGCCAGGGGCCTCTCATGTTAAGGCTGCCCAGGCTGGACACTGGTCCTGTCCAGGTAAGAGCTCAGGAGGACCTCTGGGGAGTGGGCACCACCAGGAGCCAAGTGGGATGTGGTCGGAGAGGGAGGCAGGCCACGCTTTCGGGAGATTTGCCTGTGCTCAGAGGACAGACCAGACAGGAGTCATGCTCCAGGGTCACTCTGCAGTCAGGTGCCCAGGACAGGGTCAGGCTGAGCAAGTCTCAACTCATGCCAGCTAGACACGGTCAAGTTCAGACCCACCTCCCCGTGGAGATCAGCCAAGGACCACTGTGAGGTCAGGAGCCCTCCAACCTCCCTCCCCTGCCATCCACCAATGTTCTAAAGACACAGTTGGCCTCTTATATACCCAGATACCATCTTGGGCAGGAGAAGGGTGGAAAGACTGAGCATTTATCTAAAGGGATCAAGTCATCTCAAAAGGAGAACTTCCCTCAGCTCTCTGGGGAACTACACCCGGGACAGACAGTCCTTAGACTGGAAGGGGACTGCAAACCATCAGAGGCCCAGATTTCATGAACTGACAGGTGCAAATTTCTCCCCCATCTGTGCAGTGAGGATGCTTATGAAATCCTAGAAAATAAAGAACTGACATTTCCTTTGCACATCTCAGTGGAAATAGAAGCCTGCCACCCTGATACATAACTGTTATAACAGGTGCATAACAAATCATTGTGAATGCAGGCAAGCAGGGATACAGGAGAGAATGGGGATGAGTTGTAAGACTGTTTTTAGATCCTACTAAAAACCTCCTTTATACTTTCTTCAGGGTCTCAGGAGCAAGCAAACAAAATATATGCAACCAGAATAAAGCAATTGGTATTAGAAAACGACACACACTAGTGTTAACAAGCCAGTACATCACATTAGACAGGAGACTAACCGCGACATTAAAGACTAAGCTGCAGATTCGGTAATAGATAGGTCCATTGTTGGGGATAGTTTCAGACAACTCCCTCTTATGACATATCATTCTTAAGTTCATTACTAAATTTTGGAGTCCACTGAGAGTCCTCTGTGAGCCCAAGCAACACGGCTCAGTGGGGAAGTGGAAAAAAGTGGCAGGGTCTCCTCAGGATTTAGCCCCATGCCTTTGCCAGGCTCAGGTGGGTGCGGGAAGGAGGGGTGTGTACACAGATGAGGGCAGAATGAACTTTCCTTGCGGGAGCTTTTATAAAAGGCAACAAAGGGGATGTTGCGTTGGACCTTGAAGAATGAGCTGCTGTCCATCTCAGGGAGAAGTAGGGAAGGGAGTCCTACATGTATAGGGAACAGCATGTGCGAAGGGATGGTAGCGTGAGGAAGCACGGTGTATTCAGTGACAGGAACACCCGGCAATGCAGGGAACAGCCTACTCCACTAAGGGCGCTGGCAGGATACAGAGAGTGCTCACGATGGAGACGCTGCTGAATTTCCCACAATGCCTTGCAGAGCCAGTGCCTCACGCAGTGCTTGGTGCGGGCAGGAAGGAAGGCTTGCTAAAGGGCCTGAGAGGGATTCAAGGACATTAAAGGGAGCTGCAGGGGAGGAAGAAGGGACAAGAAAGAGTGGGTGGGAACCAGGAGGGGACCTTTCCATTTTTATTGTAAACACAGCCCAAGGCGAGCAGAGAGAGGATAAAGGCAGAGCCTGGGGGTAGAGGGCAGTGGCCAGGGAGGCCCCCAGGTCCCAGAAGCAGCCAGAGGCAGGCGGTGGGTGAGCAGCGGGTGGGGGCTCCCTGGGTGGGCTGGGCTGGCAGTGCACCCTGCGCTCCCTGTGCTGGCAGCCAGCGTGCCTGCCCTGGACTCCGGCGCGTGGGCAAGGAGCACCTGAGAAGCAAGCCTGGGTGAGCAGGGCTGCAGAGCGAGCTTATATGTACGACAGGGAGGGGGGTTCCTGCTGGAGGCTGAGCCTCGGTCACCTGGGTGACAGCGAGGGACAGGCTGGCCATGCCCTGGCTGGTCAGAAGCTGAGCAGCTGACATCCTTTCCATAATGACAAAAACACGCATCTCTCGTGCTTGTCAAGGGCTTCGTGATTTGCACAGCCTACAGGACTAAGAATTTGCCCATCTGACCCAGGAGGTATCAGGATCAACAGATGCCATTGCCCCCATATGAGGGACAAAGAGGCTCAGGGTATGAACAGACTTCTGATGAGCATGGAGTAGGGGTTTGTACAAAGATGAGGGCACAAGTGGCTTCCTCTGCAGCTCAAGGGGACATGGAGTTGGATTTTAAAGAATGAGCTGTTGTCCATCTGAGAAGGCAGAAAAAGACTCAGGTACAGGGACTGGCATATATAAATGCATCGGAGTGTGAGGAAGCACGGCGTACTTAGCAGTAGTAACAGTATTGACTTCTGCTGGGAGACAAGAGCTCCTTGTGGCCCTGTGACGTGACTGTGGCACCTTCTGCATCACATTGTAACTGCATTTCAGCTCTTTCTACATCTCTTGGATTGCTACCCATTCGACACACTAGCCAGGGTTCCTTATTTCCCTAGGAGCACAGGCCAGTGTTAGAGTCCTTGAAAAGGCATCTCAGTGGGAAGTTCCTCTAGCAGGTGTAACTCTAGACAAGTGCCTGCTCTGGACAAACGTGCTGCCTTGCTTTGTTCCTCATATAAACGTGGCCGACCCTGCCAGGCAGCCACACTGGCATGTCAGTGGCATGTCCACAAGTTCCAGCTCTGAGACGAGCTGTGTGACCTTGGGCAAGTCACTGTACCTTTCTGGGATATGCCTAAGAAAAAGGAGGTTCTACTAGACAATATAGACATTATATATTCTCTTCTAGCAAAAAATGTTTGCTGTTTCTAGAACTTTACTTTCAAGTGTCTCATTTCATTCTTTTGTTCAACACAGATAGTGTGTCCCCTAAATGTATACACTTATTTTGAATAATTATAAAGGCAGTGTTTATTAAAATACATTTCATTTTCAAAATCGAGCTATCAGCTGTTAAAGGGTGCATACATTTTGGGGGGACACTCTGTATTTGTAGGGCCAGGCACTATGCTAGGGGCACAGTGGTGGCGTAAGACAGAGAGAGCCCTTGCTATCATTCTGGCTGACATTTTACATTAAAATTCCACTTAGCACCCATGTGCAGGGACATAGAGAAGATTAAGATATGGTGCCTGTCACAAAGAAGGTTTTTATTCAAATCCACCTCCTTCAGGGAAGGCTTCAGCCAGCTGATGTGGACGGGGGACTTCCTTAGAGGGACTCCTTTTACCTTTCACCTGTAACTATAATCAGATGAATAGCCATGCCTGACCCTGTTTCTTTTGGGCATTGCTTTCAGGTCAACCCATCTTTGATAAGTGCCCCAGGAGCAGTAGAGCTGCGAAACAGACATGGCTCAGCATGCCCACAAGGTGGTGGCATTCTAGCGTAGTCCCCAAATGCTGGGGCCGCTGGGGAACAGTGCCCTCTGTTGGCATGGAGGGGGGAGACCACTTCATCTCTAAGGGGCTGAGAGTAGGCCTCATCTCTGGGGTTCAGTGCTGGGGGTGGCAGCTGGACAAGGGAGAATGGCACTCAAGGTTGGCCTGACCGAATCCAACGAGCCTTTCTGGATGCCTTCCCCGAGGTCCCCTGTCGCCAAGTCTGCGTGGATGATTTCCTCTGGCCCTCTCCACCAGAACCCCTGCCATATTGAATCTGCATCGCTGGTGTATCTACCTGTCCTGCTCTTTCGTCCAGCTGGGCCCATGTCCGTTTCCTCAGGGAATCCCTGGTCCTACACGGGATCTAGCCCACAGTGCGGCTCTGTCGAATGAATGAAACTTATTCTAAGCAAGAACTGAAAACAGACCCCCATTTGCTTGCCCTCGCCCTGGTGAGGGTGTCTCGGGCCGCTAAGATCCTTGTGCTCAAAGGTGGAAATTGCAAGACGGGGGCCTGAGAGCTGCCATCCAAAGCACCCTAATGTGAACAGTCGGAGGAATGACCGACACAACTTTACTTCAGCCAGAGAATCAAGGCGGAAAAGAGGAAAAATCCAGATCTGGCTAAAACTGAGGCCCGCTGGAGAGAGCCCTTTAGCCTGGGTGTTCCCTTCACTTCCATCTCTCCCCGGGGAGGGAGGCATGAGCTTTAGCGCCGGCAAGTTTCCACCTGCTTCTCTGCCGCCTTCCATCCGGTCCCCCCACCCTGCCACCTGGCACCCCCACCTCCGCCGCTGGACCCCGACAGGGAGGAAAAAGCCGTCGGAGGCTCACCGAAGGGCCCTGCGTCCTGGCCCGAGCCAGCCGGGGAACGAGTGAGAGCCCCTCTCGGAGGAAGTGACTCAGGGACCGCGATGGCCGGGCCGCCGTGACTCACAGCACCTCAATGGGGGAATTGTCTGCGGAGGCCGAGGAAACCAAAGCCCTTTTCTTCCCTTCCCTCTCCTTTCTCTCCTTCGCCCTCCCCGGGGCGGCCTTGTGCAACACCACGGCTGCCTAGAAACATGTGTTTCTCGTTACTGGCTCCAGCCGCCGCCTGGGAGCACTGGGGCGAAAACAAGGCAGAGAGGGAACAGGCCGCGAGGGGAACCGCGGGAGTTAAAGGGGGGCCCCTCCTTCCCTGCGCCCGAGGTTTATCCACCTTCCCCGTCAACACCGACATCCCCAAAGAACATCTGGAGTGGCGGAGAACAGAATTCTGGATCTGGGAGAAAACTTAGAGTATTTTTCTTCCAATACCTTCATTTACAGATGAGGAAACTGAGGCCCCAAGGGAAGTAAGTGGTTTGCAAATATCCCGCAGCGAAGCTACAGCTTGCATCTTGTGGCAGCCACTGCGTTTTCCTGTACCCCGAATCAGGAAATGTAGTTTGATACAGGATGATTTTTTTCCCCAGGAATAGTAAAAATTGAGAAATCCTACTAAGTTCTGTTATAAATCTATCAATTGTGCTTTTCCCCTTACCTACCAGTCTTGGGAAACTGGTCTGCACAGGGTCACGTGTGAAATCCTTTGGCAAATCTACAGACCTTTATGCAGGCCTCGTCTGATGGG
This sequence comes from Miniopterus schreibersii, assembly GCF_964146895.1. Classification (NCBI taxonomy): domain Eukaryota; kingdom Metazoa; phylum Chordata; class Mammalia; order Chiroptera; family Miniopteridae; genus Miniopterus; species Miniopterus schreibersii. The sequence continues at coordinate 177,559,819 of NC_138102.1, forward strand.
CTCTCTTTGTGGTGTAATGACGTTGGTGCCCATGGCTTCTGGGCAGCACCCCTCTGCTTTCCCTTCCTACCTCTCCGGCGTCCCCCTTCAGCATCCTTGGCTCCCCCGCGCCCCCGCTCTCAAATGTCTGATTGCACAGAGCTCTGCTCCAGGCCTCTCCTCTTCTCACTCATATCCACGTTCACGGCTTCAGCAGCTACCAATTCGCCGACGGCTCCCAGGTCTTACCTACAGCCCATTTATCTTTTCTGAGCCACAGACATGTATCCACAGCTGACTTCTCAGCTCCTTCTTTGGATGCTCCAAACCGATCTCGCCATTCTCCTCCACAGACCTTGGACTACTTCAGTTTGGTGGCCAAGCAACCATGGGACCAGGATAGTGTTTCAAAGCACGAACTCTGGAATCTCACGGAGCCGGCCTTGACTCCCAGATACACCACTTAACTAGCGACGGGGCCTTGGGCAAGTTACTTAACCTTCCAATTTCCTCATCTGTAAAATGGGGATATAAAAACACCCACTTCACAAGGCCGTCATTAAGAGGCAATGCGTTAGTATAATAGCATTAGCACAGTCCTGGAGCACAAGAAATGCTCCATAAATGCTCAGCTGCTGTTTTTATTTTGCATCTCAGCACCTTCCCCACTCCATGGAATTTCAGCCTTTCTTAAAGACAACAGGCCCTTTTATGACTCCGGACCATTGCCCTGGTTTAGGATACTCTTCAAACCCTTCTCTGAGGCAAACTCACCCTTTAGACTGAGTCCAAGAGTCGTTGCCCTTATAAGAAGTTAGAAGCTCCTTCTTTCGGTCTTATAGAGCATTTGGTACCATTGCCGTAGCATTGATTACCCCGAGTCCTGATTACCTACCTCTCCAGCCTTGTCCCTCACTGCTGTCCCCTCACACTCCACTCCCACCGCATACAGGTGCCTGACAGCCACACGCGTGCATATTTTGATATCTTTCCTTCCCTGCTTGCTCTGCTTGGAAGGCCTTTCCTTTCAGGGCTCTAAGGAGACACTTCCCCTGAGGTTAGCTGTCCTTTCTCTGTGCCTTCGCTGAGTTTCTGTAATAGGACGCACTGTACCTCATTTTCAGTGCTGAACCTTGAGTCGTCGCTGTCTGACTTTACTGTGCCTTACCCATGACAGATATTCATGGATCACCTCCTGTGTGCGGGCACTGTGCTGGTACCGAACCACATGAGTGGATGAATGGATTTTCTGTTTCAATGCCTGTTCTTCCTCCAGACTGTGACCTTCCTGGGGGCACACTGAAGACGCCGGGTGAAAACGACACGGCAGGCGATGGACTAGGCATTAGCCCCTTATAGTAATACTCCCTCCACAGACATTTAAGGAGAACCTACTGTGTCTCCTACACTGTGCTACGTACTGACACTAGTACTGAGCCAGACGATGCACAGCCTGATGGGGGAGACATACAAGGAAAACCAGACCTCATGGGGCAGTGTGAGCAGTGCCATGGCGGTGTTTACAGAGGGAGACTGGCAGTAGGGTCTCCTTTCTAGGCATGTCACCTGGGCAGTTACACAGGGCCTTATACTCAGAAGGGTTCTGTGCTTGGCTTTATATTCTGCCGTCTTGAAATTCTTTTTTTTTTTTTTTTTTTTCAGAGAGAGAGGAAGGGAGAGAGAGACAGAGATAGAAACATTGACACAAACATCCATCAGCTGCCTCCTGTACGCCCCCTACTGGGGATCGAGCCCACAACTGGGGCATCTGCCCTGACCCGGAATCGAACTGGGACCTCCTGGTGCGTAGGTGGATGCTCAACGGCTGAGCTGCACTGGCTGGGCTTGAAATTCTTAATAATTTCACCCTTGAATTTGTGATTTGTAAGTGATGACTGATGGGACAATGGGGCAGGTATACGAGCAAAGGAGCTACGTGCAATATGTACGCCCACCACTGTTCCCCGTCGCCCCGCTCTCTTATGGCCTCCTTGATGCCCCACGAGAGCAGAATCCCAGTGGAGCTGTGACACGTAGGAGCCCAGTAAGACTCACGGCGAGTGCCAGGGAAGTGTGTTACCTCCGAGGGTGAGTGAGCAGAGGCCACCCCCAGCACCGAGAGGCCACACTTTCTCTTTGAACCAGAACTTGCTCCAAATGCGGGAAGAAGCCAGTGATGCTCTGAGACGACCAAGACAGCCCAGCATAACCTTTCTTACTAGCCAATGGCTTACGCTGAAAACGACGGCGCTGAAGGAAAGGGAAAGATAGGCGGCTTGTAGTTCCTTGTTCCAGGCCTCTGACTCATCGGGAAGCCAAACTCCCCTCCACACCCCGCATCCAAATCCACGGGCAAATCCTAAGTCAAAAGTGGAGAATGTTGGTGGAAAGGCCGCACGTGAAATGAAACAGGACAGCTGAGCTTGTCCTGTGCTGCATTTCCAGTGGAATGGGTGAGCTATAAAATAGGAATTGTGTAATTTGCTGACTCCACATGTGAGTTAAATGCTCTTACACTTGCATTTAAAGTTGGCATTGCACAATGTAAAAGTAAATGGCACGATTCATTTGAAGAATTATACATTTTATTTATTTACTTTTGGTACTTCGAATGGCATTAAACAGAAAATAAAAACAACAACGCCGTGACGAATAAAAAGCTAAAGTAGAGAAACGGATGTGTGGGGCTGGAGAGAGTTTGATGGTCTTGGAGGAGGCTGGGGCAGCTTTTCTCAGGGTTAAGTTCTGCCTGGGGAGTCTTCTCCCCAAGGGTAGGTGTGTGTTTCCGGTTTGTCTGCTGCTTGGGGCAGGGACAACCCAGCCATCCTTTGCTGCTCCCCCTGATCCCTCCACAGGCCTCGATTCTCCTCTGTCTGGTGAGAAGACAGATCCTCCCAAGCACAAAGCCACGCTGTCTTGAGCTGGCACCTTCCCACGTGGGAACTCAAGCCACTGTCAACAGCCCCTTCTTTCTCTCTGTGGCCTGTGAGCCAGGGAGGCGGCCAGCTGCGTTGCTCCCACATTGAGACACTGGGTGAGGCCTGGGGAACCCTTTGGCCTGGGTTGAGGAGCCAGATCTAGGCCCCTCCCTGGGAATTCCATACGATGTGGAAATGGCCAGAGAAAGAGCTTTGTGGGGAGGATTCCCTCCCATCAGGCCACAGGTGTGGTGCCCACTGACACTGATGTGGGCAAAGTGTCTGGCTGTTTGATCAGGGCTTGTGCTTGGCTAAGTTGGGGCCCAATCCCCCTTCAATGACCCCAGATGATATGTAAGTGGGGGGGGGGTAAGTGGACCTCCATGAAGAGTCTAATGTGGTTCCCCTCTGGATGACGTAAAAAAGCAAAACAAAAAACCTTCTTCCTCCCCCAGGGAAGTAGATTAGGTTTGAGTAAAACAAAGCTGCTTGGGATAGAGGGTGGGTGGGATATTCTTTGGCAAAGGGGGGTCATGCTTTGGAAATGGGGCTGCTTAACGGATGGATGGCTGGTTGGGGAGATAGAAGACGAGGGTCACTACATAAGACACTGTGTAAGAAAAGGAGAGGGAGGGGCCAGGTCCTGAAAGGGATCCCACAGTAGGAGTCGAGTGTGACCCACCCATAACGGCTGAACAGGGCCCTCCTCATTGTGAGCCTTGACGCAAATCACTGATTTTTGGGGTTTTTTTGGCCAATGTGCATGGATGAAATGACAGAGTCTGGCTTCCACATTCCAGGCACAATACACAGGGATGACCCCTGACCTCGAGGAGCTCTCTGTCTGGTAGGGGAGGCCGTGAGCCAACCGGCAGGTCGGACATGGCACCATGATGGATGCAGAGTGCTATGGAGCCCCCGGCAGCCGGGCCACACCAAGGGTGACGTCGTGGTGGAAATAACCAGGATGGGGAGAAGGGTGGTGGCACTGCATGCATGTGTGGATATACAAGGTACACACCCTAGATAATCAATAAGTGGGCACACAATGAAAACATAATAACAACTGTTTCATTGTCGTCATCAGCATCTTTAGCATCACTAGTTTTGACTGAGAACGTAACAGGCACCAGGAGCCAAACTCATAGGTGCCCTATATCCTTTATTTCACGTAGTTGTCGCGGTAGCCCTGTGGAGAAGAGCATGTTGTGAACACGGGTGTCTCTGACTCTAAGGCCATGTCCCCCTATTCCAACTCCCATCATCTCAGGTCAGAAACAAAGATAAGGTTGAAACGGAGACTATGGGCAGCGAGGAAACCCTGCCATGTCCCAGGAGCCTCCGGGTTTGTCTGAGTCCAGATGTGCCGGAGAACCCTGCTCTGGCCCTCACCTGGCCGGGTGCTCAGAGGAAAGAGAGTCTTGCTGGCTTGTTTCTCTGTCATCCAGCCCCAGGCCTTTCCATAGTTTCCAGACGTGACAAAACACCAAGGAACCTCCCCTAACACAACACTTATTCTCTTTCCAAAACCACGCTCAAGTCTGCGTGCCCCTCTGGGGAGGGCTGGGAGCGGGCGCCTGCGACGGGCCCTGCAGGGGTCACTTAGGACCGTTGTCTGGCAGCCTTGGTCAGGGCAGCTGAGGCTAGGGCGACTCTGGGGCTGGACACCTGGGAGATGGCCGGTGTCTGGCGCGCTGGGCTGGCACTGGAGATGTTATAAACGGTGTGCTTTGTGCAACCCTGCACCCCCACGCTGGCCTCAGAGCACTGGATCTCTTCTCTGGCGCCCAAGGCACCTTCTGCAGAGGTGAGTCACTGCTGTGGGGACAGGAGGTTACTATGGAGCTGTAGATCGAAGGCGCCACATTTATGAGTATTAAGCTGAACGTTGGCTAAGCTAAGTGGACGCTGACAGATTCATTTGCCTGTTTGTGTTCTGCAGACTTGATGAAAACCTCCCTGAACTGAAGGTGAGGGGGAGGCGAGACCACAGAGAAGGACTGAATGAGGGGGTCAGACTGTCACTTCTGTCCCAGTGGTCCCATGAGTGGCCAGAAGCTGAGTCACAGTTCAAGTATCCTGAGTGTGCTGTCCCCTGAGGACCGTGGGTGGACTGTCCAGCAGGAGGAACTATGTGCCCCTAAGACACTGGTCGGCTCTTATCCAAATGCCATTGTGTGGTCAGTCCCTATCCAGTGGTCCAGGACACTCTAAACTCCCAGAATTGAGTCTGAGGAAGGGATGGTGGAGAGACAAGGGAAAGAAAAAGGGAAACCTCCACCTGGATCTATACCTGACAGGCATCTCAGATGGACCCAGCCCAAGATCTCCCCTGACAACCCCTCCTCCACCGCTGCCCCGCCCCCATTGCATCGTATCAAAAGCTACATTGGTCACCCTTCATCAAGCCTTCCACCTTCATAGCACAATGCATCGGAGGGATTTTCATAGCACAATGCATTGGAGAGAAGTCTCAAGTGATGTCCCCAGTGCTTGTCCATCAAGGTGCGTCATGGGGAATGGATGCCAGTCATCTCCACTTGGGAAGGGTTCAGGTATTTAGAATGAGCCGGGGAGAGGTAGCAATAGGTCCCAGACAGCTCGGCACCTGCAAGATTTATCTGGGCATCATCAGGGAAATACCAGCTTGCTCTAGGGAGTCTCCCTATCTGTGAAGTCTGGAGGTGCATGGAAGGGCCCTGTGCACACACCAGTCACAATAGTGTCCATTCTCCAACACCACCCACGTTCCAGGCCGCGTGCTGCATGATCTCATTCCATCCCGCCAACAAACACACACAGTTGGGGGTCACTCTCCCCCTTACACAGATGAGAAGACGAAGCTAAGTGGCACAGCCAGTAAATGACAGAACCACGACGATTTGAATTCCGGCCACTCTGGTTTCAAAGCCCAAATTCTTTGCAGATTTCATTCAACAAGAATTCATTGGGCGCATATCTTGTGGCAGGCACTATGCTCGACTCGGGATTCAGAGATGAATCCCCTTGTCACAGCCCCCAAGGAGCTTTTACTAGAAATTTCAATATACCCCTGAAAATGCCATTGCAGAGATGCAAGCTCACGGGACTAGGGGGTAAAGGAGGGAGAGAGTCACTCTTTCTGGGTAATCAGGGATGCTTTACTCAGGAGCAGGGGTTTGAACAGTGAGTGAGGAGTATGCCAGGGGAAGAACCTCCCAAATGCACTGGTATGTAAAACAAGCTCTAGGGTGTTTACTGGACCACAGTTCATAGAAGACTTGGGGGCTCATTGGTAGGGGGATGGTGGAATAAACAGCGGTCCAGTCACACCAAGGAATATTTTGAAACCATGAAAAGGAATGGATTTGAGTCACATCAAAATGACAAAAATCTGTTGACTGGAAGGCAAGTTGCAGAAGTGTTTTGCTTGTGTGTTTGCACACACACACCTGCACACATGGATGTGAATTCAGTGAAGGGGATTCCCTGTAGAAGTCACAGCATGGTCCAAGTCAAGGCCATGTAAATACCGTTTGGGGAACCATAAGATCTCAGTCCTGCTGGAGTGTCACAGGGAAGCTAAGCCTTCCGAGGGAAGCAGCCGAAGTTGCTTCCAGGAGCTGAGAGGTGGGTGTGCTCGGAGTGAGGGTTTGCTTTGGCACTTAGATACACATCCTCTGGCACTGGCCTGAGCTGGCGACTCAAGGCTGGGCTCCACAGGGGTTTGTTGTTGCAATGGTCACAGTCACGCAGAGGGGGTCAGAACTGAATTTGAGTCTAGAATGGAAGCCAGGGGTGGTGATGTAGAAGAAATATCAGGGAAGTCCAGACATTTGTGGCCTAATCCAGTCAAGCACAAACTCTCTGGGGGCTTTCAGAGTCCTTTCCCCTCTCTAGACCTTTCCTATTTATTCCCAACTCTCTCAAAATGTGGGGTGTCGGAACCCACAGGGCACCCTGGCCACACCCAGGCAAGGTCCTTTAACAATGAGCCCAGGCAAAGCTGTGAGCTCCAACATCTCTGTCTCCACGGCTCCGCTGCAGGTGCCCTTCCTTAGATCACCACGCCCCCCTCCTTCACAAAACCGCTTTTCCCTCTTGACTTAGGTGACAGGACACTACTAACCCTGGCAGGCCTGTCTTCCCTGACCTCGGCTGACTGCTCTTTCTACATCTGAGATCCGAGTGCTGCCTGCTCGAGATGCCATTCTGAGGCCTCTATACTCTCCTTAGGGGATCCCATCTAGTCTTTTAGGAGGAGGGACAAAGGACATTTCTTCTCTATTCCTCTGTTGTCACGAGGAGGAAAATTTCCGGAACGTTCTGAGCCTTGCGCCCCGCTCCTGACCCGGTCCTGCGGAGATGGAGTGTGCTACTGACTTGGTGAACTTGGGGGTAACTAAGCCTCCGTAGCAGCTTTCTTGGTGCTTGGCGCTCTCTGAAATTGTCTTGTTTATTTGTTTATATCTTTCTTCTCTGTCTCAGGCACTAGAGTATAAGCTCCATGAAGGCAGGGCCTAGTCCGTCTTATTCATCACTTTACCCCGGCACCTCAATGCCTACACATAACAGGCGTTTGGTAACTATTCTGTAATTGGATGAATGAGTGCATGATCCTTGATCCCTGTGGCTAAAGGGTCCTTCTTTCCTCAGGGTGGTGTTAGGGCACTTGTGTCTGAACAGCAGCTCCCTGTGGTTCCTCAGGCAGCTCTCTCATCCTAGCCAAATCCTCACGTTTTTCCTGCTTTTCTGTGGCCCCAGTTCAAATGCAGCCTTCTCTGTGCATCTTCTTTAATTCTTTATGGCAGAATTATCCACTCCCTTCTCTGCTTCTGAGGCAGGATAGTAAGAAGCTAGGGAAGCTCCTTGACAAATGGAGTAAGGGAAACTGAGACAAAACAATTAAACAAGGCCACACTATTTGAGCAATTTACAGCCTGCTAATGAATCACGAGGTTTTGTCTTTCCTAACCAAGGACACTTAGGAGCAAGTGGTTTACATATTCCAGACCACCCCGGGACAGAACGGCCTTGGTCCGGTCCCTCTTCAATGACATTCTTTAAAAATAAAACTAACCAGAAAATAACCCTGACCCCTCTATACACACATTTTAATGAACCGACATAGTGAAGGACACACCTGGAAAGCTAATGAATATTCTGTTTAGACCGTCCCTGAGACCTCCTCTAGGATTGCCGCTGGCCAAAGAAAGATAAAAAGCCTCAAGACAAAGGACCCACAGCATAGAGCATGCCCACGCCTTGTCTCCCTGCTGTCTTTCTCCTAAACTCTAAGGGTTCCCACGAGGCTTGCCACCAGGGGAACAGCGGGCAGTGGCAGCTCGTCCCGGACTGACCCCCTGAACTTGTCTCCAAGGCTCCCTTTTTATCTGACTTCCCAGTGACCTGACAGCAGGTCTGCTTTGACTCATTTCTTTCCTGTAATGTTTCTAGGGAGCCAAAGCAGCCCTGCCTGGGCTCTCTCCTGTTGCTTCTTCTACCTTAAGCCCTTGTTTCACAGTCCCCAGCTTTAATAAACATACTCTCAAATTCACCTGGACTCGTCTTGAGAAATCTTTCCTGCACAAAGTCAAGAATCCACACACCACTGGCCTGCTTGAGACAGACCCACTCCAGGCCCACAGCCCGTCCAGTAACACTCCCACAGCCCTTGGCCTCTGCCTGAATTCTTACAACAGTTTAATGCTAGATGACAGTAGAGTTTCTTGCTTCCTTGTTTGTCTGCCCTACCAGACTGTAAACTGCTTGAGAACAGAAGTCATGCTCTGTTTTTCTCTGTATCCCCCCTAACTCCCAGCTCCTAACTTAGCGTGTCCTTCTATTCATATATCTTGTTGAAACAGAAAGAATCCAGCCAGCAGCACTCTCATAGCATTGCTCACACGGACCGGCCAACTGGTTTACCTGCTGGGCCCAACAAGGCCTCCTTAGGTCTAGGTTGCAGCCCTGTTCCAGAAGGCAGTCTCTTCTATTCAACTTTCCAGATGTGTTTCCTCCTTTCGGATTCAGATTTCCCTGTTTGTTCAGAGTTATAAATCTCAATGGCCAAGCTACAAGGCCAACTCCCTTCATTATTGTCTCTCTTAGGCTCAGGGCGTGTTTCAGAATCCACATCTAAAGCCAAGAATCAAAGGATGGCCAAATTCATTTTTTCCTCTCTTGAGGTTTCTTCCATATATTTAGGCAGCACAGACATCAAATATCCCAGTTCCAGAAATGTAAGCTGGGCAAAACAATTCCTTCTACCTCCAGAAGGAAGCTGTAAAGCTCAGGAAATGTGGCTGCTCTTCTCCACACATCTTCTCATGTAAAATTCTACTCAACCTGTAGGGCTCAGCACAGTGTGATCCTTCCCAGGCTTCCCTCCGCCTTGGTTATGATGCTCTTGGCAATGATGAGCACTTAGCATATGCCCGGCTGTGTCCTAAATGCTTTCACCTACACAGCCTCTGATCTTGCCAACAGCCACATTATCCATTTCACAGTATGAGAAAAGCACGCCTCGGAGAGACAGATGGCCAGGGCAAGACTGGGATCCAGCCCTACCGGCTGGAGGGACGGGGCTGCCCCACTGCACTCGGCTGCCAGGGGGGGCCATCCCGCGCTCTCAGTGGCTGTTTATCACACACCATCTGCCTGCCAGGAGCTGTTCTAACCACTCGGGATACATCAGTGGGGTAGCCAATGAAAGCCCCTGCCTTCATGAAGGTTTTATTCTAGCGGAGGGAGATACACCAAAATGATAGGCAGGAAAAAAAAGTTATAAAGTACTAGCAAGTAACAAGGGGTATGGGAGAAAATAGCAGAGTGAGGGGGCTCGAGGGTCCCGAGGGCACCGGGTGGTAAATGCACTTTCAAGGAGCCACACTGGAACAGTGATGTTTAAGCAAAGACTTGAAAGAGGTAAGAGAGTTCGTCACCTGGGATTGGGGAGTCTGGGGAACCCAGTCTGGGAAGAGCATCCAAGCTGACAGCCTGTGCAAAGGCTCTGTGGCCAGAGCTCACCAGGCAGGATCAGGAACGGCAAAGCAGCTAAGGGAGCTGGGTGGGCTGAGGGCTGAGAGGGCTTAGGAGATGAGGCCACCGCGGTAACAGGGGTTGGGATGACATAGGATAGTGGTTCTCAACCAGGGGTGATTTTTACCCCGGGGGATATTGGGCAATATCTGGAGACATTTTTGGTTGTTACAGCTTTGGATGGGGATGCTACTGGCATCTAGTGAAGGAAGACGAAAGGTGCTACAATGCATAGTTCAGCCACCCTCCCCTCAAAGAATTATCCAGCTCTAAATATCAATAGTGCTGAAAGTGAGACACTCTGATGTAGAGCCTTATAGGACTTTGGCTTTTGCCATGAGTGAGATGCGGCACCTTTTGAGGCCTCTGAACAGAGGAGTGACACACATGAACTGATATTTTGAAAGGAGCCTCTGGCTGCTGTGTCGAGAATAAACAGGCCGTGGGGAAGGGGCAAGGGAGGAAGCAGGGAGAGCAGCCAGGAGGTTACACCTGAAGGCGGGCATGAGGTATGGGTGACTCGTCCCCCTCTAGGGCCGAAGGCCCGGATGACAGGTAGAAAGGGAAGGTCCTTACTGAGCACCGAGAGGGTGCCAAGCTTCACATTCATTATCTCTTTAGATCGTGTCTGATCTTTATTAGCACCAATTGTTTGTTCTGGATGGTGCTCTTTCTCCAATACGTAGATGCCTGGCTGCAGGCGGGCACATGCCCTTCTAGAGACATATAAAGAAACCTCTTGGTGACGCGCGGGTGGACCTCCCCTCGTCCCCTTCCATTATCATTCAGTCAATATGCCCTTGGTAGGTGCCTCGCTGGGGTTGTTACATGTTCTGTTAAGAACAGACGCTTGCACTGGGCACCTGAAGCCAGGCAGCTGTTGGCACCCTTCCCAGCAGAGCCAAGCAAGGCCTTGAAAATGTCTATATTAGGGTCTTTCCTCCAAAGACTGAAGAGCAGACAAGTAGGTGTGAGGGGAGTTGCAGGAAAGCAAGAAACTGAGCCAATAAAATCCCTGAATGGTGACTCATAGCGAGTGGTGATGACAAGTTAACTTGTCTAAGTGGAGTAACTGATGGCCCATCAGTACTGTGGTCCTGCTGCGCCTCCCCGGGGGTGAGGACCGGAGCAGTAGGTGTGATCCCTGCATCCCTTCTCCACCTTTATCGCCTTCCCCATTCCTGGGGCAGGTGAGCAGGTGACCAGCCCCTCCTTCTTGGAAGCCCCCCTCTCAAGGCTTCCTTGGCCATGTGTCTATCCCGTCAGCCTTCCTTACACCGCTTCTGCCTAGAATGCCTCCGTTGGCTTCCTACTGCTGCTGGAACGGATTGGGTGGTTTAAAGGAGCAGAAATGTGCTGTCTCTCAGTTCTAGAGGCCAGAATTCTGGAATCCAAGTATTGTCGGGATCACAGCTCCTTGGAAACCTATGGGGGTCCTTCCTTGCCTCTCACAGCTTCTGGAGGTTTGACAGCAGTTGTGGGTGTACCTTAGCTTGGGCCGCATCACTCCAGCCTCTGCCTTCATCATCACACGACATTCTCCCGTGTCTGCTTTCACATGGCCACATTCTTACAGCGACACAGTCATTTGGATTAGAGGGCCACACTACTCCAGTATGACCTCATTTTAACTAAGGACTTTGCAACAATCTTATTTTCAAATAAGGTGACATTCTGAGGTACTGGGGGTTAGGACTTCAACGTATGTTTTGGGGAAACAACAATTCAACCCATAATAATGCCCCTTCCCACTCTTCCCTCATGGTGAGAAGGACATGAACAAGGCAAGCTAGCACTGCAGACACAGAAGGGACTCTGGTTATTGCCCCTCACTGAAGGATGGATGTAGGTCTCTTCAAACTGTTATTTGGCTGCATCAGTGGTCTTTTGGTAGCTATTATTCATTCCCACCTGATGTAATCCTCATGGAGCATCAAGCATGCTGGTAGAGTCCCCGACAAGAGTGGTCATTGAGAGTGCTGCATGCCCCTGAGCACAATGATTGATCCAGTGGTGAGCACATGACCCAAAAAGGGGCAGTCTGTGAAATTTGAAATATGGTGTCAAGAGGGTGTGTTTTTCTATCTTTTAAAGAATTGGGCCTGGTCACCTAAAGACTTCTGCAGGGACAAGCAGAACAGAGAGAGGAGAGGGTGACATAACCTTATCACCTCATTTCAGGCCCTGGATCCAGCTGTGCCTGAAGCTGTTATTCTTGGGTGTCTGAGCTACAGGAAACAATAAATTTCCTTTTTCTTTTAACTCTTTGGGGTTGGATTTTCTGTTGCTTTCCATTGGAAGAGTTTATGAATTCAACTGCCTTCTGCTACTATCAAGCTCTTTTCAGAAAGAGCAACCATGTCATCATCAAACGTCACCATTAAGACTAACTCTTCAAGCATAAGGCATGGTCCAAAGCACTTTGGTTTACTTTAAGGCACTGAATTGTAACCCTTTCCTCAAACTTCAGGTCTCATGCAGACTATACATTTGGCAAATGCCCTCGGCATTTTTTCATTTATTGCTATTTATTTAACTCACACTGCTACACATTTATGAAAAGGGTTCATCATGCAGCAGAGAGAGCTCTACATTAGCTATGAGACTGGAAACAAGTTCCTTGGTTTCTCTGAGCTGCAGGCTGTTTCTATAAATACAGTTTTGTTGCAACACGGTCAGTCCCTTTTCTTACATATTGTCACGACAATAGCAAAGCCGAGTAGTTGCGACAGAGACTTTATGGCCCTGCAAGCAGAAACCTAACACTAAATCAGGGGCATCTATTTATTACCTGGTCCTTTCCAGAAGAAATCTGCCAATCCCAGCACTGAAGTGTCCTGGAAAAACAAGACCTGGCTTGTCCTGATTGACAGCAGGGCCCCTCGAGAGCCTCCTTTCTGCCCCCTCCCTGGAAAGCTCCTTCAGGGAGTTTTACTAAAGGACTAACATCCCGTGTTGGCAGGATGTGATGGCTGATGAGTGATGAAAACAGGAACATTTTCCGAAGGGCAGTTTGACAATACTTGTCAAAAGCCTTAAAAATACACTATTCCCCTTGACCCCATCAGCCCACTTCTAAGAAGCTGTCATAAGAAGTAATCAGAGTTGAGATGCATCTACACATTTAAGAAATGATGGTGGAATAATTACCCAAATTATCTAGCATATTCTACACTAAACGTCTTGTTTCACAGAATCTTTAATAATATAGGAGAATGACCCTGTGATGATCTTAGTGCACAAAGCTTCATAAATAAATGTTATAGATGGTATGACTCCAGTTTTATAAAACAAGGCTAGCAGGAAGCGGATCCAAATTTAATGATGATTTTTTTCTGGATTCATAGGAGGCTTTGATTTGTTAGTTTCTTTTTTTTGTTGTTTTAAATAGCTGATGATCTGAGCTACCCTTGTCCATTACCTAGAAAAAGGGCGGTCCCAGGCGGAGGGCCAGGCAGGGCAGCAAGAGTGGGAGGGGATTGGCGGGCATGGGACGGGGTGAGAGGCAGGGCCTGTGCTCTCCAGAGTGGCAGCTGCTACTCAGCTCTGGCTGACAGTCACCATGTGGGGATCTCATTCAAACCCAGTGGTGCAGATTTTCTTTTTTTCAAGACAAGGCAGAAATCTGGATTGTGAACTGGAATGCACCAAGGCTTAAACTCCGTGCGGGTCAAATAAGACACTTCTGTGGCCCTCAAGGTACCCATTGAAACTGCCTGCTCCAAACCACGAGACTTGAGAGCTGGAAGGACAGTTGCAGGTAATTGAGTCCAACTGCTACATTTGATTTCGCTGCTGTAAAAGGACTGATCCAGGGTCACACACTAAATATCAGCAGAGCCAGCACTAGAGCAAAGGGCTTCTGATTCTTGGACTGGGACTGTTTTTGCCCTGCTGTTACAAAACCGAGATTCTCCCCACCATCCACGCCCTCCCCAGCTTCCCCCTCTCAGGGAAATGGCCCCAGCATCCTGTCAGGTGCCCAGGCTGGGCCTTATCCCTGGCACTGATCAAGCATGGAGACCCAGGAAGCCTGCCTCCTAAATCTCTCTTGCATCCATCCTGTTTCTCTCCCTTTCCATTGCTCCTACATAAGTCCACGCCCCTGTTACCTCTCACAGGGCCCACTGCAATAGCTTTCTAACTACCCTCTGACCTCGGCACTCCTCTGCCTAAAACCTTTCCTGGTTTCCAAAATGTACAAGACCTGGCATGACCCCGCGTCCCTCAGTGACCCACCTTGTATCTCTCTCCCTCTCCCTCTAGTGCCTCTAACCTGCCATGATCCTCTCCTCGAAAGGACTTTGTCCACACACCATCCCACTTGTCTGAAATTCTCTCTTCGTATCTTCTTAGTGTTAATCCCACATAATCTAATCCCAACGATCTCAGGACAGTGCCAGTCCATCCTAAATTCCAGGTAAATAATTAGCTATTGTGATTTTTACTCTTATCATCTCCCAGCTCAAATGTCACCTTTCTGAGGATTCCTTCCCCGGCCAGGTCATTCTGTGATTCACCTTCATAGCACTTAGCACAGTCATAGTTCAGTAATGAACCACTTTAATTTGTTTTCTACCCCCTGCCTCCATGAGGCTTCAGGGTGCCCCAGGGTAAAGACCGTGTCCGTCTTGTCCAATTCCTTACGTCCCCGTGACTGTCAGAGTGCGCACCGCAGCTCTCAGTAAACACGCATTGACTGATGCCGAGTGAACGCGTGCGTAAATGACACACCTCTACCAGTCGCAATGGGCAGCGGAGCTGGGAACACTCTTCCACGCTGGCCATTGCACAGATGAGGAAACTGAGGGTCAAGGGGGCCAACTGTGACTCCGTAGGTCTGTGGCACATGAGCACATACAACCCCCGTCCCTCAGTCCTTCGCCTGGTGCCTGTCCCATCCCTGACTTCACTGCTGCCTGGCTCAGAACTGGTGCCCGGGTGTTTCTGAGGCAGTCTTGCCCAGGGGAGTGTTACTTGCTCAGTGTTCAGGGAAACAGAAACTCTCCCTTTGCTAGCTGGCTCTGGGTGAAAACTTGACCCTCACTCACTGTCTGCTGCTTGGGGGTAATGACCTGCTTTCAGTCCCTCTTAATCATGGGCTTTCTGATAGGAATCTGGAAAATAACTCCTAAATCACTCGGCTTGGATGGTAGCCATGTGTTATCTCCAAGTCTCTGCACCCAGTTTTTCAGAAAGACCTTTACACCTGGCCCGCAGGCAGCGCCTGGGGGCCCTCCAGCCAGGTGCCTTTCCCAACTTGCTCTCTCTGTAGAAGAGTCATGTGGCAGAGGCCCTTGACCTCCTGTCAAGCTGTGTTCTCAGTCCTGTGACTGTCCCGAGGCTGTGCTCGGCTACGGGGGGGGGCGGGGGGGGGGGCGGGGGGGGGGCGTCCCTAAGAGGCAGCCTTAGACAGTGGCCTGGGAGTGAGCAAAGCCAGTCTTGGATCCTTCCTCTTATGTTAGGACTGGGGCTTTGGGCAGCTGACCTAATCCCCCAAACCTCAATTTCCTTAACTGTAAAATGGGAATAATAATCTCTTTTAGGGTTAGTGGTAGAATCACCCAGAAAATAATAGGCACTAAAAATTTTTAAAAATTTACTTTCCTCCTGTAGCTTTCAGTAGGGCTGGAGGGTAGGGGGTGGGAGCAGAAGATCATAGAGGTGGGCTAGGGAAGGGGGGTCTCTATTGGGTGGGGGGAGGCAGAAGATCATAGGGGTGGGCTAGGGAAGGGAGGGTCTCTGCTAAGATTGGCAGCTGGAAAGTCCAATCTCAGCACTCTTGCTGGGTGTTAGTATGAGTGCCAGTGAGGGTGTGTGTGTTGAAAGTGAATGGCCTCTAGGCACTCGAGTCAGACAGACTGGGTTCGAATCCCAGCTCTGCCACCTCCTAGCTGGGTGACCGAACTGCTCGGCGTCTCGTGGCTCATCTGTAAAGTAGGAGCAATAACTCCCGCTTCACAGGGCACCATGAGGGACACGATGTTACTCTAGTGCTGAAGTGGCCACTTTTGGCCACTGGTACAGAAAAGAAAAAAATAATATAAAAATAATAAAAGCTGCTCTGAAGGGAGAGAAAAGAATAAAGCGGACAGGCAACCGAAACAGAGTGGTGACCAAGCACACCACCTGGTGGGTCCGTCCACTCAGGAACTGCGGGGGGCAGCCCTGCCTGCTCAGGGGCGCGCTGTGCAGCGGGCAGGGCGGGGAGCCCTCCCAGCCGGGCAGGAGCCCCGGGGCCGAGTCCACCGCCGCCTCCCTCCTCCTGCTGGAGCCAGGGGACAGGGGACGGCGCCTCTGTCCCCATCCCAGAAATGTCTTTCTTTTGCATTCTTTGCAGACTTCTGCAGGGCTCGTGAGCACGCAGCCGGGGAGGAGCAGGCCCAGGCCTCCGACGCGCGCCCGGGAGCACCGGCCCTCCTGGGAGCTGCGCGCTGCTCCGTGCCCGTTGCCTCTGCCTGTGCCTGTGACGTGCATCTCAAAAAATAACACGTCCTTCAAGGCTCGGCTCCCATGCCATCTCCTTTCCAAAGCCTTTTCTAACCCACTCGGGCAAAATCAGTTTCTCCCTCCCGCCAGCACCCGCGGCCCTTGGTGTGCTCCGCCACCATGGCAGTTTTCACACTGTGCTATGCTTACTGGACATTGAAGTTTCATTTTAAAGAACAGAAGTAACACATGTCTTCTGTATCAAGGGAGGCAGGAAACCTCTCTCCCCCTCCAATTTCTCCAGCACCCCCCCCCCCCAAAGCTAATCACAATTAGCAATTTCTCTGGAATGCTTCTAGAAACTTCTATGTATAAGTAAGTACGTAGGAGGACATTGTATGTATAGTTATTTGATCCAAAATGGATCAAATAAAGTTATATAAAGTTACTGTTTTTCACCTTGCACATTTCCCTTATAGGACATCTTTATTTTTTGTAGAAAAGCACATCCTGTTTACATTAAGGCTCTATCAGTGTGTTTAAGCCTAAACTCTGTCATCTTGGTTTATTTTTTAAAAATAAAATGTTCACTTTGTTTTTTACTTTTCGTTATGTGGTTCTTTCCTCCTTCCCTCTCCTTGCTCTGTCTCTCTCTCTCGCATTTTGTTTATGAGGTCCCCCCCCCACTTCTTCTCATGGTTTGGAAGGTTAATAGCTTGTTTCCGGTCCTTGAAGTGGTCGCCCTTACAACTTTAAACTCTACACTTAGACACCCATTGCCTGATTTATCACTTTTATTTCATATTCAATGCACAAGCTCACCACCACGAAGATGTAGAACTTGGGGCACGTCTATGTCTCCTCACATCTCTTCCTCTGCCGTTGTTGTCTGTTAAGCTATTTCCGCTTATACAGCTGTGGCTTAAAACATTTGCATTCCCTTCCATAACCATAATCCCCACAGCTGTTTAGCTTTAGTTCTATATTTAAATGACTATAAGGTTCACCACCAACTCATGCATTTCATAGCTTCTCCATTCCTAATTTGGTCATTTCTGTGTAACTTTCGGAGGACTGGATTTCCTTATCAAGAAAGTCTCCTACCCTCCCACCCCCGAGCTAATCGGTGCTGTGAGCTGTTTTCTCCGAGTCTGTGTGTTGGTGAATGCCTTCCAGCTACTTTTGCACGTGAAAGACAATCAGGCCGGCTATGACATTTGCGAACACACTCATTACCTTCAAAAATTTGTACCCTCTGCTGTGGTGTGTTTTGGCAGTAAAAGGGTAAAGTCACAGGCCAGCCTGATTTTTCCTTTAGACTATTTTCTGACTTTACTCTTTGAATATTCTCCATTAAAGTTCTGATGTATTAAGGTTGTTCTTTTATTCTGTAGATCCAGGAATTTCTTTCATCCAGAAAAAGTTTTCTTCTATAATATCTTTGAATAGTTTTGAGCCCTGTTCTTCAGGAATGCCCAGTGTGCATGTCCTTTCTTTCATAAATATCGCCTTCTATTTTAGTTCATTGTCTTTATTATTTTTCCATTTCTTTCATCTCTTATCCCTACTCACTATTACTGGCTCTGCTCCCAACTGAATATATTAACTCTGCATCTGCTGATGCAAATTGATTCCCTCAGTAAGAGTTTTATTATTATTTTCGAAATTTTCACCCCAATTTGGATCCTGTCTGCTTTTTGGTAATTTTACTTCGGAAATGCTTTACTCTGTTTTATTATGTTCTCAGGAATATAATGGGGTAGGATGGGAGAGTGAGCTGGGACTGCCAACAGATTCCTCTTGAGTTTCTCCTCTCAGAATGTGTTACCAAATATGCTTTGCCTCTGGGGGTGCATCTGCCCTGGGCTTCCAAGAACTGGCCCCACCTCAGGGATAAGGTCACTGTGGGTCACAAAGAAGACCCACAGCTGATGAGTCCTCTGATCTGTCATTGAACGTTTATGCATCATTCTGGTGATTAGCTGCAAGGCTGATTGTCCCTTCCTTCTCTCCTCTACTCACCTCTAAGGCATTTAAGGAATGGGAGTCGGGTTGAAAAAATAATACTAGCTACGGACATCGTGCCACCTTCAGCCCTTTCTCCCTTGCCCTCCCACCTTGTGGAACTGAATCACTACAGGGAACCGCACTCTTCCAAGGCCCACCCACACCTCTGCTCCTTTGCTTTCCAGCAAATTATATTTATTCGACCTCCAGGGATCCCTTTTCTTACTTTCAAGGAAATCTGACAACATACGTAACTCCTCTTGTCTTTCTTTGGTGAAGTCCAAGCTTCATTGCATGTGGCAGATGTGGGTTTTAGCTTGTTTTATTTAGAGTAACATTAGCTTCTATAACAAACAACCACACCCCCAGTTTTCAATGGTTTAGCCGGATAGAAGTTCATTTCTCACTTGCATGAGAGTCCAATGCAGATGCCCCTGGTTAATGGGCAGCCTGCCACATGGTGATTGAGGGTCCTGGGCTCCTTCTATTTTGTGAGGTCTTGGAGGCCTCCATACCCAGCAAGAGGAAGGGGAGAAGGTACACCCATCTACACCCATCTCTTGACCACGTTGGTGCAGGAGTGTCACAGATCACTTCGGTTCACACTACAGCTATGAGAACTAGTCACATGGCTCAGCGAAATGCAAGAGGGAGGTTGGGAAATGTGGTCCCTGCTCGGGCAGCTTCCTTGCCCCCCTGTCTGCTCCTCTCTAGTATTATGGAACAACAAGACTGAGCCTTGGTGAACAGTTAATCATTTCAGTCCCATAAAAATTTCCTAGTTTTATTGAGGATGGAATTTTCTTTACTATTTTCATTCTTTGTGTTGTTTTCAGTGGGTTTCCGAGAAAAGTAAATATCTTTTAACTTGTTTACAAGTCTGTCTCCCCTCCTAACCTGTTATCTCCTCTAAATGGAACCATGACTTTACTGTTTGGTATTTTCCTGCACCCAGTATTATGGCTGACACAGAGTAGATGCTTCATAAATCCTTCTTGGGTGAAAGAATGAATGAATTCCTATCCTGAGCACCTTCCCATTCTCAGCTTAATCTTTCGATCCCCTATCTCTTTTCTCTCTTTAGGAGAAAGATAAGAGGAGGGATTGTCAAGGCCTCTCCATTCTTTCCTTTCCAATTCCCCTTCCCATTGTCGTTTGGTTCAAGGCACGAGTCTCCCGTCTCCCTGCACTGATTGAACCCTCCCTGGATGAGATCTGGTTAGAGCCAGGCCCGTGGCTCAGCAGGCTTCTTGCTGGCAAGCCAACATTTAACAACGCGTCTCCTTGCAGCTTGGCTGTAGGATCGACACTGGGAAAAGAAAATTTCTGTCTGGGGAAACATAACTCACTGGGGAGGCTGCCAGGTGCACTACCACTCCAGCTGGTGTAAAAGTCATGGACATTAAGTGGGACTAGGGTGTGGATCAAACATGTGTCAGGGAGGGAGCCTGACCAAGCAAAAGGCTCTTTCCTGCTTTCAGTGCCCGTCTAAGGGGCTCACTATATTCATATCCACTTATTATGGCAAGTTACTTTTCTACAGTGGACAGTCCCTGGAAAGGGTATCGGTGGAAAAATAAGTGGAATAGAGTAGCTAAGAGCTTGATCATTGGAATTCTGCTCAGCCATTACTGGCTATATGACCTTGGACAAGTTATTGAAGCAATTTGGGCTTCAGTTTCTAAGCCTATAACATTGAGATAATAATATCTACCCTGCTGGGCTGTTATGAGGACGAACTGAGTTCAACCTTAGACATGAAAGAGACATTCAGTATTTGTGGAACGAATAAACTTCGGAGGTACATAAAGTTCTTAACATAGACCTGGCACATTATAAGCAATCAATATAAAATGGTTATAGCAGTAATAACAGGCTAGGTTTGCCGTGGTAACAAAACCACAAGAATCGTATCTTAAAACAAAGGTTTATTTCTTGCTCATGCTGCATGTCCACCGGGGGTCAGGTAGGGACGCTGCTCCAAGTAATCCTCAGGCTGATGGGACAGCTGCCACCTGGAATGCCCGCAGTCACTGTTCATTTACAAAGTGCATTTTCCACGCCCTGATTGTGAGTTAGGTCATCTGACTTACTATGGTCCATGGGATGTTAAGGGGCTTGAAACAAAAAAGAGAGTTGAACAAGCACTTGCACATTTCTGCTTGAGCTCTTGTAACTCTGCCATAGACATGAGAACATGCCTGAGCTAGCTCCTGGAGCAAGAGAGACAGGTGAAGTGGGGTCAAGGCTATCCTAAATCAGCCCGCACCTGGCTGGCTCCAGACATATGAGTACAATCAGTTACAATCAGAAGAGCCTCTTGGCCAACCCTAGCTGACCCCGGATTCACAAGCGATAAACAATGACTATTGCAGATTGAGGTTTGGGGGTTGTTTGTTACACACCATTATCGTGGCAACAGATAACGGATATACCCTGTTTTGGCCTCAAGCTCTCCAGTGCATAGGACTCGGCACATCTTCCCATGCATCAGAAAAAATGCACATGGCAGATTTTACTGAGGACTCCAAGGGCAAGTCTGAAGGGAGTTTGACATCACATCATTTCATGAATTTCTCTTAACATGACTTCTCTGTTTGTTTGGCTGAGATGCTAACCGGGGCTGCTTTTTTCCTCTTACTTAACATAGGACGGTATTCTGGCAGCTCACATCTACTCTGTTCCCCATCCATTCATCCCCTCCCTAAAATCTCTCACTTTCTTTCATAGAACAATTCTGCCTTGTCTCAGATATTTCAGACCCAAGTACTTGGCAAAGTCCTTCTGTTTGTGGGACCCGTGCTCCTTCAGAGTCAGTGGTTTATAGATAATAATAACCTTTGTTTGTTTTTCTTCATCATTAGAAAGCCTCTTGAGGGCAATGATGATGCATTAGTATTTCTTCTTAGTACCAAGCAAAGCTCCTGGGTCATTTTAACCAGTTAGTAAATGGCTTTGGAAATACTCATTGTTATTGGAGGAATTTTAAGAGCGTATGTATCCTTAATACTATTTCCTGGGCAACTGAGAGCCAACTATAGAGAGTAAATATTATTTATCCTTTCTGTATGTGAGGAAGATATGGGACAGACTTCTGCAAGTACTCAGTGACAAAAGATGGGAGAAAGTAGAGAATGTGTTCCAAGATGGCAAGGTGACATTGTCTCCATTTTACCCAAACAAGGTCATGAGGCCCCAATAGGTCATCTAGATCCAAGGTCAGAAAGCCAATAAGAGGTCAACTAGAGATAAGCATCTGGATCCTTTACTTTCTCCATTGAACCAGACATTGAACCTTGGCACTGGACATTCTGAAACTTGGCCTGGCTTCACCCCAAGCTTGGCCCAGGGTCTCCAATGGCTCCACTGAGCTTGGCAGGGCACAGAGCTTGACAGAGTTGGCCCACAAAGGCTCCAGGACAACACCCAAACTCAGCAGTGTCCTCACCACAGAGCACTTGTTTTGGGGGCTTTACCTGACAGAGAATAGTGTGTGTGGGCAGCCCCTGGCATGTGGACTGAAGTTGGTTCTGACAACCCAGAGCTGCTCATGGGCTGCTGGGCTCAGGCCGGGAGACAGGCTATTGCCAGTGGGCAGGGAGCTTTAGCATTCCACCCCTGCTCTTTTAATCCCCTCTGCGCAGGAATGTTCCACTGCAGAGACAGCAGACCTCGCAGAGACGGGAGGTGGTGCCAACAGGGAGGAGGTGGGGGCTTCGTGGGATTTAGGGTGGCGTGTGGGGGGGAAGCTGGGTTAGGTTCAACCACGGACTCACTGTGAGACCTTGGACTAGTCACATCCCCTTTGGGGATCCCATTTCTTCATCTTCAAGAGGTGAGGGTCGACTAAAAATATATATAAGGTTCATTTCAGGATAAAGTTCTAAGATTCTAAGAGCTGTTTCAGTCGTGAAGCCCAAGGTGGGATTTCTTTCTTTCATCAACAAGGCCTCTCCAGACTGCTATATAAGCACATTTGCATGGAATAGGTTATCTTAACGGGATATCAGAGGGACAGTCCGTTCCTCAATTCTATCCTAAGACTTTAAGCATCTTGAGGCAGGGCCATGACTCATACAACCCAGCAGGTAGGATCCTTCTGAATGTCAGAAATAGGAGGGCACTCAGAGGTCGTCTAGTCCAACCTTCTCAATTTCAGAGTGAGAAACTGGAATCAGAGTTACCTTCTCAACATTGTGCAATAAATCTCGCCTAGAGCTCAGGTTCTCTGATCCCCAGAATAAAGCTTGTTCTAACCGTAGAAACTTTCTGCCTGAATTTCAAGGCCTTCAGGTGCTTCAGCTTTTAGGACAGGTTTGGCTCTTACCTCCTCTGGGCAACTTTCAGGGTTAACTCAGGGATCGATCATGGAGATGAGACTATGAGGCTTATATGAAATGTGTAAAATCCAAAGACGTAAGTGTCCCCTAGGGATCCTGAGATTTCTCCCAAGCAGCCCAAGCCTTGGACGACAGCCACCCTCGAAGGGATGTGGCCTCCTGTATAGCTGGCCCCTACTCCAACGCCACGATGGGGCATGAGACCCAAGTTGACATGAGACAGGCCCTACTGTGAAGGAGAGAGCCATGGCCTCTGCTGAGGGCTAACATGCTAATTTGAAAGTCTGCCTGCAACTAGAAAAACAAACTGGAGAAATGAAACTCCAGGCAACTTTTTAGAAGGTGAAGGTAAGCTCAGAAGCATGAAAGGAGTCCTCACCAGTCACTGTCTGTTTCACTAACACTCATTAAACACCTGCCATGTGCCACCAATGTGCCAGGCACTTTGGGGGATACAAAGAGGAAAACAGAGCAAGCCTGCTCCCTAAAACATCACAATTTAAGAGGATTAGATAAAACACGCAGACTGCTAATGTTTCCAGGCAGTACGTGAAAAGTATCTCATCCGTGCCCTGTAGCTTTAAATACTATATAATATTAAGCAGTCCCAGCCTAGGTCTCTCTTTTGAGCTCCAGACCAGAATCCAGCACAATGTCACTGCTTGAATGTCTCACAGGCAACATAACTTCTGCAAACAGAGCTCATGGTCTTTCACCCCAAATTTCCACTGTTCTGGTAGAATAAAGGACATTATAATTTACTCAGCTGCTCGTTCCAGAAATGGGAGTCATCCCAGTTAATTACTTCTCCCTCACCAACCCCTCACATTCAATCAATCACTGAGCCCTGTAAATTCAAAACATTTCAGACATGCCTCAGTGTGTCCCGTCTGACCTGCTACTTCCCTGAATGTGAGTCACCATAATCACTGGCTTCAACAGACTCAGAACTGGCCATATGATGGGGAATGAATGAATGAATGAATGAATGAATGAATGAATGAATGGACTCTCTCAAAGATACAAGCTCAGCATCGTGAGCAGATGCGGGCATGTTTCTTTACCTCCCCGGGAGCTGTGGGCCCTTCACACACGCACTGCTAGTGTAAGTCAGGAAAAACCCGGGCCATATGGAGAAAACCTGAGTCATATCTTTCGCCCCCAGGCCTCAGCTAGGAACCACCAGGGATTCTGAGAAGCGTGGGCCACCGCATCCCTCTTCCCAGATGCCCGTGCTCAGAGCTCAGAATGCTCGCCTGCGGCCCTCCCGCCCGCGTGCGGTCAAGCCTCCCCTCAGCTCCGGGCCCTGTGACAAGAGGGAGGCAGGGTGTCAGCCTCACACTGACCAGGGACCCTTTTTTGGCTCTGCCTCTTATTTGTCTTCCTGAGCTGGTGTCCTTTCCTGTGAACTTGGGGTAACAGTACCTACCCCCGGAGGCTTCTGTGAGGCCCACACGGGGTAACACGCGGGAGCGCCTGCTATGAACTAGGAGCATTTTCCCATCTCCTCTCCCTGCCAACTGGCTCAGGCGCTGACGGTCAGGTCTGTCCTCTCCCTCCTGATAATCTCTGGTGACAATGCTCTAAGCCCTGGGCCCCGCAGAGGGCTGGTGGGAAGGAGCTTGGACGCACTGTGTCTCATTTCCTTAAGTGTCCCTGGGCCGGTCACTGCACCTGCCAGGGCCTCTGACTCTGCGTGTGTCAAATGGGCACGACTGTTCCCGCCTCATCGGGCTGGTGTGGGAACCAGGAGGGATGTGGCTGTGGGGACATTCTGTAAATAGCCAGTGCTCTGCAACACCGGTGAGAACTGCAGTTTAGAGCCGGAGATGATCTGCTCAGGGTGTCCCCATCCAGACAGTACAGCTTTGATAAATTATCAAAGTATTTCTAAGTCAAAGAATATGCATATTTTTTACTTTTCATAACAATTTTCACTCCCACCATCTGTGGATAGAAATGCCGATTTCTCATCCCCTGGCTACCACTGACATGCCCAAGATGTTTGTCACTCCATCTGCCCCCCAGAACTCCACAGGGACCCATCCCACCCACAACAGAAGAGTGACTAACTGTCCCAGCTCGCCCAGAACTGAGGAAGGTCATGGGACATGAGACTTTTTATGGTTCGGATTGTCTATGAACGTGAGCCAGTTGTATGCAATATTATCACACAACAACTGATAATACAAGAGCAGTGCCTGTCGTGGATCGGGTGCCATCTGTGGCAGGTGTGCCCGGGTGGGGGGTTGGAGTGGTTAACATGGGTGATGAAGAGTGTTTATCACTGGCATTGCTAAAAGGTTGATGTGTGGGGGTCATCCAAAGCCAGTCGGATTTTAGCCAGTGTTATGATCGTTTTTAAATGATCTGCAGGCCAGAAGGCCCCTTTTTGCTCCACCGCAGTGGACCACTGGCATTGCCCTGGACACACTGGTGGCAGGCTGTGTGGCAGGCAATTTCAGAAAGATTATTCCATTTAATATTCACGCCAGCCCCGGAGGGAGGGTGCTTCTTTCTGCTTGCTCACTAACAAGGGAAATGAGTTGCTGTGGAGGGTCCTTCCTAAGGTCACCCACTAGAGGGTTCCAGGGCAGCACAGCTCTGAAACCATCCCGGCTGAGGCTCGGATGGCCCCTGGCACAGCATCAGGGAGCAGGGTCCTGCCAGGGCCCTGCCTGGTGGCTGGGAAGCCGCTTGTCTGAGGTAGGAACTGACCTGCCTCCTGCCCGCCTCCCTCTCTCCACCTTATGTCTCCTTCTAAGAGTCCTCCATGCAGTCAGAGCACACCTTAAAACCATTAAAAAGCCCGGCCGGTGTGGCTCAGTTGGTTGAGTGTCATCCCAGGCTCCAAAAGGTCACTGGTCAGGGCACATGCCCAGGTTTCGGGCTCGATCCCCAGCAGGGGGCGTGTAGGAGGCAGCCGATTGAGGTTTCTCATGGATGTTTCTGTCTCTCCCTCTCCCTTCCTCTCTCTCTAAAATCAATTAAAAATATATTTTTAAAAACGTTAAAAACAACAACAACAAAAGCGAGATGCATGTTTCGTTGGTGAGGATCTCTGGTCACCACTCATGTCATCCTCTAGAAAGCCACCCCCTGGCCTAGGTGGCTTGGGCTGAACCATCCCCTCGGGCTGCAGGAATTTTACCGCAGGTTCCTTGGGTGACCGTGCGGTGCCTGGCGTGGGAGACGGACGCCCCGGGCCCTGCGGGGCAGTGGCCCAGCTCCCGTCTGCGGGAGCAGGCGGAGGGTAAGAGCGGCAGCGGGGCCGAGGCCCAGGGCCGCGCGCTGTGACCACACTGTGGTCAGGCCAACAGGCCTTCTGGAAACGTCCCAGCTGTGGCTTTGTTCTGTGCTCTGGGGACATGGCTGCCTGCAGGCCCTTCCAGGCTGAGAGACAGCAATTTTATGGATAATTCAGAGCCCAAACCTCTCTTTGCCTTCATTCCGATTATTGAGGGTTATTATGGGAATTCTGAGGAACGACTTGAACTGCTTCAAACCATGAGCCAAAATAGGAACCAGCCGCTCGGCTGGATTATCCCTAAACCAAACCCCGATACTCATTTTCTATAAATGCAGCTCAGATGGAATCAACGTTGCTTTTGTTTTTAAACAAAACCAAACCCAAGTGGGCCAGTTGAAACCTGAATCAAACCTCTATGTGTCCTAAAATTAATGGGCCAGAACAAAATTGGAAAATAAAAGCTTTTGCTGAATAAAAACACTATTTCATTGGGTTTGTTGGGCCAGAATTTTTTATGTCTTTTTAAAAATGGGACAAAATCCAAATACGGAAATAATAATTACTCATTGCAAAACATTCAGAAAAATTAAGACAGTTTAAAGTTGAATATCATTTGTAATCTCACCACTGGAATATTCCCACAACTTTTTTCACTGTGCTTTCCCCGCTTTTTACAGAAATGTGATTATTTATGTAATAATAAATATTTAACCACCCCATTTTAAAAAGAATATTTCATGGAAAGGTTCCACATTAACATTTAGAGAGCCACATCATTATTTTTAATGGTTACGAAGCATTCATTGGCTATATTCTTGTTTATTTTGCTCACTCTATTGGTAGTTATGTAGGTTCCTTCCATGACTTTACTTACACAAATAATGCTTCAATAAATAGCTTTGCATATGACTATTTGTACTCTGAGCAGATTATTTTGGATAAATTATCAAAGTATTTCTAAGTCAAAGAATATACATATTTTTTTACTTTTCATAACAATTTTCACTCCCACCATCTGTGGATAGAAAATGCCGATTTCTAATCTCCTGGCTACCACTGACATGCCCAAGATGTTTGTCATTCCATCTGCCCCCCAGAACTCCACAGGGACCTATCCCACCCACAACAGAAGAGTGACTAACTGTCCCAGCTCGCCCAGAACTGAGGAGGGTCGTGGGACATGAGACTTTTAGTTTTGAAACCTGGAAAGTCCCAGGAAAACTGGGATGAGTGGGTCCCCCTAAGTCACCACGACCCTCGAGAGCCGTGCAGCCAGGGCTTGGCCACCGAGGGTGAAGGATGGCTGATCACCTGGCATGAACAGATGATCTGAGCCAGAAAGATTTCTTCTTTGGGGAATTTGCTTTGGGAACAAGGAAAGAATGTATCAGTGGACAAAAGGGGTCCATCTGCCAAGCACCAGTCACAGTAACGGGGAGAAACAACCCGGAGTATGGAAGGGCGCTGGTGGTAAGAGGCAGAGAGAGGAGCAGAGTGGCTGCGCTGTGCTGAGGGAGAAGCAAGATCCTCTGGCATTCCCAACCTTCCCAAGGGATTCTTGCCCTCCTCTGACTCCTGGGCAGCTGGCCTCAGGAGGGCTGCTCGCGCCCTCTCCCTCCCGTTAACTCACCCTCACTTGCAGGAATCTCAGTTCCTTGGAAGCCAAGAGGCCTGTTCAACACCCCTGGGTACTACCCATCATTTTCATCTTTGCCAACCAACCCAACTGGCCCAAATGGACTTCTCATCTAATTTTGTTAAACGTGCATATATTGAATAGGACCAAGTTTGAATATCTGCGGTCACGTGGGCTCCTGCCCTACTTCCTGGTCCTTCTGGCTTTTTAACGCTAGAAAGTTGTCTGGGTGACAACCTCGCCAGGTTAAATGCATCTCTGTGGCTGAGCAGGAAGGACTTCACCCTGACCCTCCAGTCAAGGCTGCCTCTGCCCGGGCTCTTCTCTCTGCCAGGAGCACTGTCCAGTTACCCCGCAGCCAGAGGCTTCCTTTCATTCCCGTGTCCGCCCATGTACCAGCTCCTCAGAGAAGCCTGCCCCGACTGTCCCATCGGATGTGGCTTCTTCCTCCCTACCTCCCCATGCGCTCTCCATAACATTACTGTTTGATTTTCCACAGAGAACTTATGACAGCTTCATAGTATACGATTAACTTTTATTGTTTGTCTCCCCGACTAGATGTAAGCTCCTTGCGACTTGTCTAGTATGACTTGCTCTCTGCATGCTCGTATCTAAGACAAGGCCTTGCAGGTGGGCAGGCGCTAACTGACCGAGCTAATGACTTAATGAAGGGAAGAAAATTCCCTGCAGCAGAGGTGGGTTGGCCCCCTTATCACGGTCAGCCTGAGGGGGTAGCTGATGCGTTTCCTAGCTTACAGGACCCATGATTTGGGGGCCAGTTGTATTTCCCAGGACATCTGATGTGGTTTGTCAGCTTCAAACCCTCCAGGGGCTTCCCACTGCACTTGGAACAACAAGGCCTGCGGGGGCTGACCTCTGCTGCCATGCCCGGTGGCATCTTCCATTTGCCCACAGCTCACTCTGCTTCAGCCCCACTCGTCTTCTTTTGAATCAAGTTCTGTCCTGCCTCTCAGCCTTTGCATACACTGTTCCTCTGCCTGGAATGTCCTTCCTTTATTTTATCTGCAGCCCGGAGAAGCTGCCTGTGACCCTCTTCCCCGGGACATGGCCTCCATCACCTGCACCTGCTCACTTCCTTCATAGCATGTGTCCACTACAGGATTTCCTACCCACTTGCTTATTTGCTCTTGTATTATGACTCCCCCCTGCCCCCTCCTTCCCCATTCCCCATGCATTTGAAGCTTCATGAGTAGATAGATCATGTTTCTTAAAACCAAAGCCAGACACTGCAATAGACTGTCTCTAACAGTTCACTGACTTATGGT
The DNA here is from genome assembly GCF_964146895.1 of Miniopterus schreibersii. Classification (NCBI taxonomy): domain Eukaryota; kingdom Metazoa; phylum Chordata; class Mammalia; order Chiroptera; family Miniopteridae; genus Miniopterus; species Miniopterus schreibersii. The sequence goes on from NC_138102.1 coordinate 177,588,684, forward strand.
CAATAATTCTGTACATCAACTTCACTCATTCAGTCACAGATCATTTCTGCACTTAAATCATCCTCAAGAATACACTGGAAATTTACATGGTCAAGGTTAAACACTGGGCTTTATAGAAAATGATTTCTGGGCTTCAAGCTTCACCTAAGTTAAGCTTGAAGCTTGTTTCTGTCCCCAAAGCTTCCATGTTTCGCAGGGAGCACCTTCAGGGCCTTGCTGCTCTTCTCACGCCTCCAGTGGGCCCCGGCTTATGGGTGAAGCTCACCCGGCCCTGTCTTGGAACATTTTGGTGCTCCCTGTTCAGGTGGGCTGGGCCTCCATTCAGACTGGACAGCTGTTCCAGGGAACAGCCAGAATCTGCATAAAAATCTAGGGAATCCAGGCCACAGAAGGCAAAACGCTGACCAAATCCCCTCGGGGTGACCTTCCCAGGAACCAGCTGTTTGAGGCTAGAGAGGGGGATTCCCCCAAGATGAGCACAGGGGGCAGGGAAAGGCTCTGTGGCCTGAATCTTTCTGCAGTTCAGGATAACGGTCTCCTTGCACAGAAGGGCATCTTTCCCTGAACGCCCTTAGCTGATAAGGTCACCTGGGTGGAAAAGTAGCCAACCCTCAGCTATCCAAAATGACTTTGGATTTCAGCTGAAAGACTATCTTTTTAAGCACTGAGGTCTGAAGATCCTTCCTGCTAAGTGGAAAGGGAAACACACGGGAGCCAAGAGGCCCAGGCTCCAGTCTGATGTTTTGCAAATGACGGCTGTATGACTCCGGACAGGCCACTTCTCCTCTTTGGGCCTCAGTTTCCACATCCACCTTTGAAGAGGAGTGACAAACTGACATATATGAGGTGGCTGGTGAACAGCTGAGCTGGGACTGAGTCATCCATTGAGGCCTGGATGCTCAGTGCAGCAAACGGACCCAGGGAGGACTGGAGGAGCCCTCTGCCAGAGGAGGCTACCAGCCAAGCTGAGAGCACAGGAGGTTCTGGGGAGATCAAAGGAGAGAAAGGCTCCTGCAAGTGGGCAGAGGCTGCGCCAAGACCTGGACAACAGAACAAGGATGCGGTGGGTCAGCCGCCCCCCCTCATTCAGTTTCCAGAAGGGTCTTACCGGGAGCAGCTGGAGCACCCGTCTCCAGAGGCCCAGGTTCTCTCCTAGACACCTCACCCCCTCCACCGTCCTTCCTGTCTGGGCATGCTTGGGCATGCTGCCTTTTGATAAATCTGTGTGCATGGGTATCTAACTGTCTGCTCTTCCGAGGGCTCCCAGGTAACCAGGCTCCTTGAGAGTTGAATTCTCTTCGGTGGGAGAAGGTGCTGGAGCCCGGTGGAATCTAAACTCCATACTGGAGGAGACGCCACGCTTACCCTACCTAGAGCTCTATGAGAAGTGAAAGGTGGCCCCTTTCAAGTAAAATAATAGCTGTTACTTTTTAAAATTGTAGTAACATGTACATACATAAATTTACCATTTTAAGTGTATAGTTTAGCAGCGTTAAGCACATTCACATTGGCGTGCAACCATTACCAGCTTTCACTTTCAGAGGTTTTTTTAAACTCCCCAAACTGAAGCTCTCTACTCATTAATTACCAATTTCCCATTCACCTCTCCTGCTATTACTTATGGCCCGCTCCTTAGGCCCTAGGCACTGTTCTAGGAAACTTACACGTATTAACTCATTTAATCCAGATATAACACTACAACGGAGGGAACTGTCTCCACTTTACACAGTGAAGGAAGAGATGGAGAAATGGAGGGTAAGTAACTGGCTAAGGTCATAGAGCTAGGAGGAGCAGAGCCAGCTGTGAACTCAGCCAGATCCAACTCCTGGACCCACGATGCAATCCCTTTCATCTACTTCACAGCCAAGGTTAGATTCATCTCAGACTCAACAAGAGGACAGACCCCCTGTGAGGCCCCTTGAGGCTCCTGGGTGCATGAGGGCTGGAACCCCTCAGCCTTTGAGGGACCAGTACTTGACATCATCCACCCCTCCCATATCAGATGATCAGGCCCCAAGCAGAGGAGCCAAGGGTGGCCAGACAACCCCTGAGTGGTGAAGGCTGTGCCATGTGTCTGGGAGGGATTTCTGCCTCTCTGAGAGCAGTCAGCTAAAAATGTTGGGATGGAGTGGGACCAGGTCCTGCAGTCACAGCCTCTGAGGTGGCTCTTTATTCTGGGGGTGGTGATGGGAGGTTAAGGGTGATGTCAGACTTGGGCAAAGTAAGGGCTGGGGCCAAGGAAGCAATTGGCAAGACAACTTCTTGGCAGACATGGCTCATCCTGCACTTGAAAACAGCCACCTCTGAGCTCCCTCCAATGCCAGAATAGCCAAGGTGGAGGGTAGGGACAGAGGTGAAAGATTCTTGGCTGTGGAGACAGATTTTTGGAATCTGCATGACAAGGCCCGTCAAACAACTTCCACTGGGGATCTGACTTGACATTGAAACCTTGGTCTCATTTCCTATGTGAAGGTCGGTATGGCCTTACCCCTTTGGTGGCCTTGTCTTAAACCTTGCATGCAAACTTGTATCTTTGTAAGTTCAAAACAACTAATAATGAGGCTCTGTAGCTAGTTCAGAACCAATCATATCAAGCCCAGACAGAGATCTAAGGCGACTAGCTTGTGTTGTTTGCTTGGCCTTCTTGGAATTAGACTCATAGGTTAGTTACAAAATCGGGATGGAGCTTCACAGCTGGGGCCGGGTGGAGTGGAAAGTGATTGGTGCTGTACTGCTCCCTGTCTGGCTAGTGGCAATTACTATGGAGGGGGCCCAGGCTGGAGAGTCCACACCCTTGTCACCCACATTCTGCCACATCTCCTTTCTGAAACTTCCTTGCTGTCCTGCCCCCTCTATCAGAAATTCCCCACATTCCGTCCCACTAAATAAGTCAATAATGGTGTCCACTATGTCCACCATAGCTTTTGGAGGAACACTGTTCTTCCTTCAATGCTCTGCCGAGGCTATTTCTTTGAGCAAGAAGTGGTCACTGATGGACACCTGACACAAAGGCAGCCACGCATACTAGGATAAAAGACCAAAGGACTGAAAAAACAAAAGGTAGATAATATAAACAGATACACAGGTGAACCATATATTGGTGTTATCACTCATAGATTGTGAAATAACTGATTAATATGTTCAAGAAAATAAAAGAAAAAAATGGAAAATTTCTGCAGAGAAAAAATATTGACAAAAAAATCAACTGTAAATTCAAGAACTGAAATACGAAATAAAGTATTTTAAGTACCCAAAGAATAGGTTTAACATCAGTTTAGACACAGCTGAAGAAAGGATTAGTAAAGAGGAAGATAGGTGAAAAAAATACATGTGTGATTGAATCATGCTCTTACTCAGAGATCTCCTATGACTCTTCATTACTTATCTGATGGCACCCAGAATTCCTATAATACCTATAATACTCTAGTCTCATTTTTTCCCTACATTCATCTTGTTTCTCACCTACATAAAAATGAATACTCTGTGTTCCCAAACTCATTGTGGGTATTTCTGCTTCTGTGTCTGCTCTTATCTCCAGGGAACCTTTCCCTACATCCCTGTCTGGTGCAATCATCTTTATCTTTCAAGGATAAGCTCAAATGTTACCTTCTCTGTGAAGCCTTCTCCAGGCTTCTCCTGGTTCTTCCCTCATCTCCTCTTTGAGGTACTGTGGGAAATTCATCCAAAAAACAGTTCTTTTTTTAAAAAAAAATATATCTTTATTGATTTCAGAGAGAGGAAGGGAGAGGGAGAGAGAGAGAGAGAGAAAAACATCAATGATGAGAGAGTCATTGATTGAGCCCGCAACCCGGGCACGTGCCCTGACCGGGAATCGAACCCCGATCACCTGAATCCTAGGCCGACGCTCAACCGCTGAGCTACGCCCGACCGGGCCACCCAAAACAGTTCTTAGCACCATGTATTAAGATGACTTAGTCTGTCTACTTCTCTTTCCAGAATAGTACCTCACAAAAGGCGAAGCACATGTGTTATTCATCCTTTTAATCTCAGTTCCTAGCATACTGCCTGGTACATAGGTGGTGTTAATGATAATAAATAATGCAAGAATCAAATTATTATTATTTATTTTAAACCTCACCTGAGGACATTTTTTTCATTGCTTTTCAGAGAGCATGGAAGAGAGAGAGAGAAACATTGATGTGCCAGAGACAAATCGACTGGTTGCCTCCCCCTAGCCATCTGTTGGGATGCAAATTCTGAGAAATAGGTCTTATCTAAGCCTATGCTATCTAAGCCAATCAGTTTAATTCAGTTCACCTGTGAGTTGCTAAGTCAGTAGGTTTTGTTGTATACCTGTCTCCATGGAAGTATGCCTCTTAAAGTGCCAATGTGTTTGCCAGTAAAGAAGCATGTGTTTCTAAAAGTTATGGAATGTGTTTGTCAATCTAGGAAATGTTAATTATTTACTTTTAGCTTTCTCTCCTTACCTGATCCCTCCAAATTTCTCAATCTTAATAAGTGAATCATGGCAATACATTTCTTTGCATAAATCCAATAAGATCAATTGCAACCTATGTGGTCTTATTAACCAGGACTTTGACTGGAATGCCATGTCTAAGGGAGACATGACTGGATTCTGGATGTCACCAGAAAGCTTTAAGGAATTGAAATGGACTCTCGAAGCTCATCAAAGCCCATCAAAGGCCACTTGCAGAAATGGCCTAATACCTCACTTGGTCACCTGGTTCATGGCACTCTTTCCAGGTAAGGAACGAAGGTTGCTTTCCTAAAAGATGGCAAAAAAAGAAACCTCAAAGCACTTTTGGGGACCTCAAGGACTTGAGGACTTGACCCAGACTACAGGTATTCCAGGCAAAGCCTGATGTCAGCGTGGCTTGGCTTCTCCACCTTGAGGTGCTGACTGCTTACTAAAGGTCCATATTCCCTGTGAAAATTCCAGCAAAGCATATTTGAAAGAGCCTGTGTGATCAATTTGATTAATTGCTATTTTTTTTGTATTTATGCAAATAATCAGGCCAAACTCAATCTGGACTTAATACAGTCTCTTTGAAAATGAGGGTAATCTTAGGGAGAAAAAATAGTGTTTCAGTAAAAATCACCGTATCCAACTGTGGATATTGAACTCCAGTGCAGTTAACTGTCTTCAAAGTTTTGTTTTTAAGGCTGCATCTATGTATGCCATTCAGACCTCAGCACCTAATAACATCGCCAAAGATGTTCTAACTGCAGACAAGCTATCAGATTGTCACTGTGTGATTTCATTTCAGCAGAAGCCTGGCATCTGGAAGTCTTCTCAGCTGGTTTATGATTTGCTATGTGCATTAACCTTTTTATTTCACATTCTTCTATTTTCATAGAATATACGCCTATGTCCTTATTTACCTGATTGCTTACTCACACAATATAGGCCTCACTTTAGAAGCCATCTTCATCACAATCTCCTGAAATATGAGACACAAGGGTTTGGATGTATGATTGAGTCAATGAAGTATGGACAGTCCAGTGGCTTCACTGAAACTGCTTCCCCTTTTCTGCCCAAACGGTTCAAACAGAAAAGGTCCACAGTTTCTCATGGGGAAGTCTTAAAATACATCCCTTAGCTTAATTTGGGTTAAATATGGTGGACAAAAGGGCTTCAGACAGTTGTGACTCACCTGCCTCCAGGAAAGCCACTCCTACAACCTAATCAGGGACACTGTAAGTTAATCTTTCCTTATACCACATGGGTTTTTACCTCTCCTTAGACCTTTAGTTGCTATGTCACCTCACTTTTGAATTGTGCCTTTTAACCTTCTTGTAAAGTTTGTCATTTCTAGACTACAACAAGAGCGCCAACTTGTGAAACGTGCCATCCTCGTGGACGTCACCTATGTCACCTCCCAGGGACACCAGACTGACCTGGACTTAGCAGAATCCCTCTTACCTACATAAAGACTCCACTTCCTTTTTGCTCTGCCTTCCTCTGTCAGACAAGAAGAACCTTTGAGCCTTGGGACAGGCAGGACTATGCCCCTCTGACAGCCTGAAGCAGCTACAAGAAGACAGAGACTTTTGTCCATTTCTCCTCTGTAAGAGTATAAAGAGGTTCCTTTTTTCTCAGGGAGGAAGGATACCATTGTAATTAACATGTTTTTCATCTACATGGAAATGAATACTCTGTGTTCCCAAACATGTGCATATTTTTGCTTCTGTGTCTGCTTTTATCTCCAGGGAACCTTTCCCTACATTCCTGTCTGGTGCAATCATCTTTATCTTTCAAAGACAAGCTCAAATGTTACCTTCTCTGTGAAGCCTTCTCCAGGCTTCCCCTGGTTCTCCCCTCATCTCCTCTTTGAGGTACTGTGGGAAATTCATCCAAAACAGTTCTTAGCACCATGTATTAAGATGACATGGTGTGTCTACTTCTCCTTCCAGAAAAGGATCTCACGAAAGGCAAAGCACATATGTTATTCAACTTTTTAATCTCAGTTCCTAGCATACTGCCTGGTACATAGGTGGTGTTAATGATAATGAATAATGCAAGAACCATATTATTTTAGGATCCTACAGGTGAGAATCTTTAATAAACTAACCTGAGTGAAACTGTGACTTGATGTTCAATATTTTCACTTGTTCATCCCCCTAGCCCCCCCAAAGGCTACATAAGGACAGAGATTTTTCTTTTTCTCTCTGTTTGCTATTGGCCAGCAGATAGTATTTTGGTTTGGTCACAGGTTTTCCTGTTCCTTCTAAGGCCTTTGGGCAAACCAGCTTCATTCTTTCCCTCAAGCATCTACTATGTACTTGTAATTTGTGTCTTTTCTCATTAATCCCTGTCCCATGCCCACAAGGTTGATATGATTGGTGCTGGTTATAGATGAGGAAGCAGAGATTCAGAGCTGCTAAGTGACTCTCCCAAGCATCTCCACAAAGTGAGAAGAACCAGAATTTGAACTTAGGTCTGTTTTGTTATCCAAGGCTCACGGACCCAGCCTACCTTGCAGGAGGTCACATACCTAGAAGAACCCAGGTCTTCTGGGCCTCAACCTGATAGCATTGTAATTAACCTAGTTCTTAATAACAGGAAAGGAGCAAAAGGGAAGGTCAAATATCATAGGTATGTCATTTGAGCAGCTTCACCAGGAAGCTAAAGTTTTACACTCCCCAGGGAGCCGCGATTCTCTTCCCCATAGATCCCTGGGGAAAGAGACTGGACTGGGGGAGACAGACACATGCTCAGTAAAGTTGGAGGGACTAGAGAGGGTACTTGACTGTCAATCAGACCAGGGGACAGGTCATTGGCTAGAATAGGTGTGGCCACTGCAAGGGCATGTACTTTGGTATATGTAATCCCCTAAACAAAGGAGTTTGTTCTCTTGGTTCCTCTTGTGCTCTTGGTTTCTCTCGGTGCCCTTGGCTCTCTTGGGACTCTTGATGAAGGGGGCACACTCTCTTGGCTCCCCTACATTTGCCTACATGGCCCACAGCCATGTGGACCCCACAAGCAATGGACTAATGGACTGCAACTAGCCTGATGCTGAACTGGACCTGGCTGCAACATGGAATGGAAATGCTGGACATTGGCTTTGCTTTTAGCTTTACTGAAACCCCAACTACACTCCTATGACTGTAGGGGGACTTTAAAGACACAGAGATGTAATTCCACAAATAAAAATAACTCATTTTCCAATGCGAGTCTCAGAAAATTCTTTTTCTTGAGGTAGCATAAGGATGCCACGCCCAGCACTCCACAGGGAAAGGGATACCTCAATTTCCCCGAGAACAAACCTAGTGTTATTTTCGCTGCAGGACGGCCAACTACGTCAGGCTTCTCAGTGGTCATCACCGGTGTGCTCACTGGGCAGCTGAGAAGACTGAGGCCCACGGTCCACAAACCAGGTCTCGTGGCCTCAGAGCCAGTGGCCTTCCCACTGTGCCACCCTACTCTTGGCACCTTGGCAGCCTCCAGAACAAGGAAGCTATTGTTTTTATTATTAGGTGTTGCCCAACTTGGCTTCCAGGCCTAAAAAGAACTCAGCATAACTGGAAGGCTCAGAGCTCAGAGCTGCCCTCTCCAAGGCCCCTTTAACCGCCTATGTGGACTCTGATTTTTGCCCTCACCCCCACCCCTCAACAGCCCCTTTCCTCTGCTGTTGAGACAGCTCTGTGGCTCCAGAGAAAGGGGGAGGAAAAGGCCCCAGAGTGCAGACGTTCACATCAGGTTCTTGGGGGCTTTCCTTTGCCTCCCGGGCTCTCAGAGTGGCGGCCAAAGCCAGAGAATCTGTTTCTCATTAGCTGTACTTTTGCTGTGAAATGAAGTGTCTTTGAACCTGTGGGAGCAGGAAAGCCATTTACACCCCTGAGAGGACAGGGACAAGGCCTTGCCAGCACATTCCTTTGGTTCCTTTTATCTCCTGGGCGGAGCTCTCAGTAGGCGGCTGCTGCTGCTTGTCCCCGGGGCAGCCACGAGGAAAGGTGGTGAATGGGGTGAGCAGGAGGAGACAGAGGGGATCAGGTCCCCCTCTCTACTGGGGCAGGAGAAGCGAACTCCCACTGGAATTGTCTACGCCCTTTCCCTGCCCCATCTTCTTCCCGATAGCACCTTTGTACTGGGGACTTCAGTAAAACCTGCTGACGTGGGTCATCTGTTCCTCCCTCCCTCCCAATGGGAACTGTGAGCACGAGTCAGAACCAGGAGAGTCCTCTGGTAACCTATCTCCTTCCCTTTCGGTTCACTGATGGGGAACCTGAAGCCCAAAGAGTTAACTTGTTCCAGGTCACGAGCAAATTCATGGATTCATTTGACAGATATTTATCGAGCATTTTCCGTGCCATGCCCCACTCCCACTCCAACTGGAGGTTCACTGTGGATACAGCCGTGAAAACATGTACCTGTCTTAGCCTTCAAGATCATTCTAGTGATGGGGGTTAATGAATGAACAAATACCTAAACATGATAACTTCAGATGATGGTAAATGCTCTAAAAAACCCCAACAGCGGTATCTCTCTGAGAGGAGTGGTTAGAGAGCAAGGACTACATTTAAACAAGGTGGTTGGGGAAGTGTCTCTGAGAAGGTAACATTTGAATTTAAACCTGAGTGGTGACAAAGGGCCAGTCACAGAAACATGTGAGCGCAGAGCTTTCCAGGCAGCGGAATGGCTGGTGCAAAGGTCCTGCGGTGGGATTGAGCTGGGCTTGTTTGAGGAATCAGAAAGCGGGCCAGCGTGGCAGGAGCAAAGAAGCAAGAGGGAGAGTGGTACAAGGTAAAGGCAGATGGTTAAGTGCCTCCCAAAGGGACTGGGAATCATGTAAGGAGTTTAATCTTTGTCCAGCTGGAAGCCATGGGGGTTCGAAGCAGGGGGCTGGCACGAAGGGTTTTGTGTACTGAAAAGGCCCCTTCTGGCTGTGACTTAGGAGAGGCAGGGGCACACGGGGAGGCTGGCTGGAGGCTACTCAGGGTGGAAGTATAAGTACAAGGCGAGAGCGGGTCCCACCGTCTCTCATCTGGCCCATGGTGGTGGCAGCCAGGTGGACAGAAGAGGCAGAATTAGGAAGCATTTGGGGAACAGAGACAAAGAGTTGACCTAATTTGCTCACGGGTTAGGTACGGACTGTGAAGGAAAAAGGGGGATGGAAGGTTTTTGCCTGAGTAGCCCGGGTAGACGGTCAGGGCACGTACCGAGAGGGGAAGCTGGAAGAGCGGCCTCAGTTGTCCTGTGTGGGGGCATGAACCTGGAGAGGCCTCTCGGGTACTCGGGCGCTGCCAAGAGGCAGATGGGTAGAAGTCTCCAGTTAGTGCCCAAGGCTGGCCACGCAGACACCCGGGGAAGCATCTGTCCTCACAGGGCCGGCCACCATGACAAGGGGCTGTTAAGAAGGGGCTGCCCCTCCCACCTCCAGGCCGGGGAGGGGCTTTGGAGCTGCCAGGACTGCGCCTGGGCCTCCCCCGGAGTCCCTCCCGAGTGGAAGCAAACCTAACTGACGGTGGGGGTGTGGGGTGTGGTAGAAGGCGTGGAGATCAGACTTCAGGGGTAATAATAATAATAATAATAATAAAACTTCTGTTAGGAGACTAAGTCCCTTATTCTTGAGTGTCTTCATGAATAATCATCACCTCAGATTCGCCACAGTCTCTGGGAGATTGGCAGCCTGGGTCCAATAGCCCCATTTTCTAAATGAGGAGACTGAGGACCCAAAGGAATTCTGTGACACCTCCAAGGTCATCAGATGATGGGTGCAGGACTCAAACCTGGGCCCTCTGAGACCAATTTGATTGCACTCTGCTCAATATTAAGCTGTCTGTCCCCAGAAAGGCCTTATTTTGAGAAAGCTGGGAGGGGGGCTCCGACGCCCAACTGCCAGGGTTCAAATCCTGATATCACTTGCAGGTAATGTGACCACCGGCAAGTGAGTTGACCTCACTTCCGTTTCCATCTGTAAAATGAGGAGAGTAAGGGGACCCACTTCAGGGGGTTATTGTGAGTGTTAAGAGAATCAATATTTATAAAGCGCTTAGAACAGCACTGAAGGTACTACCCATGTGTTGGCTACTACTGACAACATTACCTAAATGCAGATGTTCCTCGACTGATGATGGGGTTACATCCCGATAAACCCATTATAAGTTAAAAATAGCATAAACCAAAAATGCATGTCCCACACGAACCTACCAAACATCCCAGCTTAGCCTAGCCTACCTTAAACATGCTCAGAACACTCACATGAGCCTATAATTGGGCAAAGCCATCTAACACAAAGCCTGTTTTTAACAAAGGGCTGAGTAGCTCATCTAATTTATCATGGGTATCTCCTTTGCATCATTGCAAAGTTGAAAAGTCACAAATCAAAGTGCCATGAGTCAGGGACCATCTGTGCACACGAGCAGTCTCTCCCAGAGACTGGGGAGTGCTGGGACCTAGAGGGAGGCCTGAACCCCTCATGTAACAGATGGGGAAACTGAGACCCGGAGAAGCGGAGGGAGGCAGCCTCCTAAGCACGGTGGGCCCATGAGTCAGGCTGGGAGAGCTCTCTCTGCTCTCTGAAAGGCACCTCTCAGCAGACTATTTTTTCTCCTGGAGACAGACTTCCAAGCTCTATATGCCCTTAATTCATGTGGAATTTCTGCTCCGGGCTTGGCTCCCAGGAGGAGCCCCTCCGCCCCTTTATGAAAATAGAGTGGAGTCATTCGGCAAAACCTCAACCTAATGCTTTTAAGGAACTGGCAGGTTGAAATAGGAAACTGTTCTAAGTAAAAACCACAGAAATAGCACATGCTTGTGGCTGCCCGCAGCTGCCTGCATCCTCGGCCGAGGCCCTGGGGAGGGGGAGCTGCTGGCCGGGCCACGTGAAAGGGCCTTGGGAGCTTGGCCCTGCTGCTGCTGACTGTAGTGGCCACGTGACAGCGAATGTCACGTCTCCTGAGAATGATATTTTCCACTAAAGCAAGGTGAGGTGGTCAGACAGGCTAACAGAATTAGAAACACAGAAGGCCAGTGTCAGAGCCAACCTGCTCTTTCCTGTGCAAGCCCCTCATGTTGTATCTGTTGAAAGGGAGGCCCAGAGAGGGGAAGCAACTTTCCTAAGTCACCCAGCAAGGAGTGGTGAGGCAGAGAAAAGTCCTAGCACCTAACCCATTGCTCTTTAATAATAACCCCTCACTAACTAGAGCCCATTTACCCCTTCCAGCGTAGGGTATCTGTTCCAGAGCATAAACACTGGATCAGAAGACCAGAGTGCAACCTAGGCTCTGCCTTTTCTTAGCTGGGTGATCTTAGGCAAGTTACTTAACCTCTCTGTGCCTCCATAACTTTTAAAATAAAATGGGAGATAATAAGGCTACTGACCTAATAGGGTTGCTGGAAGGATTCAACATGATAATCCATGTAAAACTCTTAGAATGGTGCCTGACAAACGGTGAAAACTCAATAAAGTTTTTATTTTTTAATGTATTAAATGTCCAGTCAGTGCCAGCTACTTTGCCCCCAAAGAGCTCCGTGGAGGGGACAGACAGTGAGTTTTGATATGTTGCTCCAAATGCTATGACAGCAGGAAGCAAGGATGCCCTGACCCAGGTCAAGGGCCTGACCCCAGTGATCAGGTGGACACTGAGAGGACTGGGCAGGTCAAACATCTGTGACACATCTATTAGGTATAGTGATCAGAACCCAGGTCTGAGGGCTTCTTTCCACTGCATTAGTTTTTTTGCTCCTTTTGAGGATGATGCCAGCAGAACATGCCTTGGTTTCCCAGGAGCAGGGACGCGTTGTACAGAGCCATCTCCATTCTGTTGCTTACCACCTCGACTCTTTGGCTAGGGCTGGGATGTCAGCTGAGGCCATAAATCTGAACCTAATTATTTCTCCTGAGGCCTGGCACAAAATGAAGGTACTAATCTCTACATGTAAAAACTCACTTAGTGTGGTGGACAGAACAATGGCTTCCCCCAATGATGTCCACATGCTAATTCCCAGAGCCTATGGATTTGCTCTTACCTGACAAAATGGATTTTACAGGTGTCATCAAGTTAAAGCTCTTAAGATGGGAGATTATCCTGGATGATCTGGGTGGGCCCAATGGAACCACAAGGGTCCTCAGAAGAGGGAGGCAGGAGAGTCAGTCAGAGAAAAGATGTGATGACAAGTAGAGGCTGGAACGATGCAATGAAGGGGCTGTGAGCCAAGGAATGCAGGCGGCCTCTGGAGGCTGGAAATGACAGGAAAGGATTCTCTCCTAGAGCCTTCAGAAGGAACCAGCCCTGTGGACCCACTGCAGACTTCTGACTTCCACAACTGCAAGGCGATAAAGTTGTGTTGGTTTAAGTCACTAAGTTTGTGGTAATTTGTTATAGCAGCCACGGGAAACGCATACATTTAGTCAACATTTGGCCTGATTCAGCCTTAATCTGACTTTGGCTCTGCCCTCTGCTATATGTAGTTTGGGTTTTATTTTTAGTTCTGCCCTCTGCTATATGTAGTTTGGGTTTTATTTTTAGCACAAATAGAAATAAGTGCCCCTGAGCATGTCTCAAAGGCCCTGCTTGATCTGGCTCCTGCCTGGCACTCATCTCCTTCTCGCCTCTCTTATCCCAGGAGAGGGTCTTGGCAAAAACAGCAATATATGAGGTATGCAGTGTGAGCTCCCTTCTCCACCTTTCCTAGAAAAGATTCAATAAAGTTTGGATTTCTCACTAATAACCCCACGTGGATGCTTTTGGGGGTACTCAGAGGGGCTCTGAATTCCGTGTCCATGTTTACCATCAAGTGCCATGCTTGTGAGATGTGGCATTTGCTGTCATGTGGCCATGTGTGGGCAGCCATGATAGTAGAATGTGTGACACAGGACCTGGAGGAAAGCTAGGGGACAGCAGGTTAACAATACAACGAAGCATTCTGGTTTGGCTGTTGCTGATGCAGCTCACAGTTCCTTCCCCCGCCAAGTACACCTGTATTAGTCTGTATTTTCATATCTGGGAGCTTATGTTTTGCAAGGAGGAGGGTGTTGGGAGAGGACATTTAGGAAAACAGAAGATGGAAAGGCATAGAATGGTATCTGAGCTTGTCAGGTCTCTGTCTGGTTCACATCCTCAAAGGAGAGGGGACATTAGAGGCATTTGAAACTTGGATCACAGCAGAATTAACCTCTTAAGTGGCCCTGTCTTCCACTCTTACCATCTCCCAACCTCTTCGTAACAAAGCACCTGGAGGAATCTTCTAAGAATGTAAATCAGATGAAGTCCCTCCCCTGCTTAAGACCCTTCAACGCTTCATTAGACTTGGAATGAAATCCAAACTCCCTCTCATAGCCTGCCCTTACCTACCTCTCCAACTTCATCTCCCGCCAGCTCTCTCTGTCCTGGGGCTTGGGCCAGGCCGGCCCTCCCCGTTCCCTGAGCACGCCAGCTCCTTTATGCCTTAGGGCTTGGGCTCCTGTTCTAGCCTTTCCCTGGAAATTCCTCCCCTCTAGACCTCTGCATCTTGGATGCTTCCAATAATTTGGGTCACAGCTCAAACATCACTTTTTCATCAAGCCATCCTTGACCTTACAGCTCAGTTTGGGTTTTCTCCAATCAGACACGCACAAGCTGTCTCAGCATGAACGAGAGTCAGGGAAGTATGAAGAGATGGGCAAGCAAACAGGGCGTGTTACCAGTTGGGTATACCTGTGGGAAACTGCTCGATCCTGCTGGGGCCTCTGGGCATCACGTAGAACATGCCTCAGCACTGTCCTACCAAGAGAGGGGAATGGGAACACTTATCCATGGCTTTTGCCGTACTTGGTTGAAGGTTGCCTTGGGGGTGGTCACACTTCTGTGGCACCAGAGGAAGCCCTCAGAAGGAGAGATGGAGAGATGCAGGTGGGACGGTGTCTGTGTGCCTGGGAACCCACCATGGCAGGTGCCAGTGAACTCAAAGTTGGGCCGAGGAAATGTGGGGCGGGGCATCACAATATCTGATATGCCATCCTATCCAGTGCTTCTCCACCCAGGAAATCTTTATTTTCATCATATTTCTTATCTCTATATGAAATTTTCTTGTTTATTTATTCAGCTACCTATTGTTAATTGTCTGTTCTTTACACCCCCAACTAGAACATCAGCTACACAAAACCGGGGACCTATCAGTCTTGTCCACCTTTCTCTCCCCAGGCCTGAGAATGGTGTCTGGTACAAAGCAGACCATCAGTAAATACTAGGTGAATGAATGAATGAATGAATGTGCTGTTTCTGGATACAAAAGCATGGCATCAATTCAGTGGGGAAGGGACTCTAGGCAGGACATAAACAAGAGGAAAACAAAGACAGCGAGAGAGGAAGAGGTGACCGACACCCACCTGCGATTACAGCTGATAGGAAGTTTCATGGGCAGGTGTGAAGCACCCTCGGGGGGCCCTCCAAAGTAACTGGGGGCTACACGAATGGGGACTACCATGTGCTTGGGAACTTTCAAGCCTGCGGTTATCATATTAGTAAGAGTACTGATGTTTGTACAAATGTTTCCTCTTTCAATAAATTAAAGTGGCTCAAGGTTATCCCTCTAATGACATCACTCTCGCTGGCTCGCAATCCAATCCACTTTCCCGAGGGGGGAGAAGCTGGATTTCCAGCATGCGCTTGCTCAGCAGGCATGTAGAGCAGGATCCGTGTCACTGTGCTGCAGAGGGGCTGTGTGTTAAACGCAACCGGAATCTCTTCTCTTCCTCTTGCCTGGGGAATGACCTTGGGCAAGTTATTCTACCTCTGTGAGCCTCGGGTTCTTCTCTCATGCTCAAAATGACAGTGAGGAAAACTATCCAACAGGGTCGTGGCGAAGATTCAATGGGGTATCAGTATTGCCTCATAGCCTGTGCTAAACGCGGGCAGCAGTCCACATAGCCACTGCTTTCCATCGTTCTGCTCCTGCTGCTGCTGCTGATGGTGATGGTAAAGGTTTCGATTACAATGTACTCAGGCTCCAGGTAAGAAACAGTTGCCCTTGGGCTCATAGCACGTGAGCACCATTAGAGAACTTGGAAGTTACCTAGTCTCCTGCCCTTAAACTGTGACATTGTCTAAGAAAACAAGTCATCACAATAGTGGCTACCACTGACTGTGGACACCTTAAATATTTCCCATCCCACCAGCCCAGTAGAACCTCCTGCAAGGCGGCTGCGTCAGGAGGTCTCAGTCTGGAGTTGTCACGCATTTGCTTTGACTGGCCCTTTACTCTGACCCTTCTGAGACACCTGCTAAACAGCCACCTGACTGTGCTGTGGCCTCCCACATGTTTCTGCTTTCAGAGAGACAGTGGGCTAGGCAAGCCGATTACAGGATTTTCTCATTCAGCTAAGACTTTCATCATGAATGAAACGATTGGCGTTCTGATCTCAATTTGATTTCCTACATATCTTGATGGGAGAAGCTGAACTGACAATGTCTTTAAGGATGTTCTGGTCTGAGTGCTAACTGTGCTCTCATTTCACTTTTATACAACAATGCTGTGAGTTTGGTTAATGTGTACCCACTCCAGAATGGTGTGTTTGCTTGGGATTTGCTGACAAATCCGGGTCGGGTGCCTCGTGACCCACAGAAACTGTGATGTAATAAGTGGGTGTTATCTTAAGCTGATGAATTTATGGTAATCTGTTACCAAATTAGCATAGAAAACTAGTCCAGACCTCAAAGCCTCCTTGTCTTGCTTCAGTGTTTCAGTTTCCTGAACGAGCCTCTCTTTGGTTCCACTTGCTATACAGATGCCTAGAGCATCCCTCCCTCCTTTACCTGCAAAACTCTCCCTTAGCCTGTGTGTCACCATAAATGTCACTTTCCAGAATAAGCTGCTTTGATCCCCCGGACAAGGTATATCAACTGATATGGGGTCCTAGAGCCTCCTGTGCTTACCTCTTCATAATATTCATCACAATTGTGATTATTTGCTGACCAGCTGTCTTCCCTGCTGGCCTGTGAACTCCCTAATGACAGGGACCACACCTATCCACCTTGCTATCCCTAGTGCCCCTGAGGCACATAGTAGGTGATCAGTTAATATGTTAAGCCAGAGAATGAATGGAGTGGCAGGCAGGGGAATGGGCTTTGCATTAAGAGTCAGGAACACAGACTACTCATCTGACCCCTGCTGTGTGACTGGAGGCCTCTGGGCATTGATGCTTCAGATGACATTCAGAGACTAGGATTCTAGCAACCTGGGTATTGGAGATATCTCTGCACCCCATTGTCCTGGGTGACCCAGAAAAGGTCACTTCCTTTCTCTGGAATCTCTAGCTCCACAATCTATAAATCTGGGATGTGGCTGCCAGCCACCTTTTCTGGGGCAGTTGATAGAGGACAAGTGAGTAATGCTCAGGAAGTTCTCAGAAAGATTCAGCTTCATAAAGGCCTATGGCCAGGCTTTTAGATTCAGGATACAACCCCGGCTCTTGGCTGGGCCAGCGGTGATATAAAGGCCAGTGGTGAGGTAACTGCCAAGGCCAGGGGGCCTCGCCAGCAAATACAGTGCTGCCCGGCCCCAGCCCTGCAGCCAAGCATCTTTATGTCTCAAGTAGGTGCGGGATCAAGACCAGGTTTGATTAGATGCTGGCGTGTGGGCGAAACTCCCCACACTTAATGATAAAGCCTCTACCAAGACTTCCAGATGTTTCTAAACATATAACTGAGACGCAAGTCACCAGAGGCAGATACAGCGGAAGCTATAGGATGTGATCTTTAGGACTAGGAGCTCTGAAGGCAGAGGGCTTCAGTTGGAAAATCAGCTCCACTGTTCAACTGGCTATTACTTAACCTCCCCGGGCCTCAGTTTTCTCATGTGTAAGACGGGAACTAATCACAGTGCCCATATGCAATGTTTTGAGGGGATTACTGAGAAGATCCAACCACAGAGTCTAACATAATGCCCGGCACAGAGGCTGCTTAACATGTGTTGTCTGTTACTGTTCTTATTGGTGTGGTTTTGTCTTTATCGATTCCCTGTGGAGATGCAAGCACTTTTACTTGCTCAATACTAATGACGAACCTCTGCTTGGGGAGTGCTTTCAAGTACACGATCTTATTTTCTCATTCGACAGCGAGGCAGGGACCCGCTTGGTGACCAGCTCGTGCCTCTTGCCCGAGGCTTCATCCCCAGCAGGCAGGACAGTGCCCGGCACGTTGCAGGCTCCTGGCAGCCACTTGCAGAACCAATGGATCCAAGGGACCCAATGAGAACCCTCAAACAGAGGGGCTATTGGTGTCACTTTGCAAATGAGGAAACAGGGTGATCTGCCCACAGTCACCACCATAGTGAAGTCAGAGTCCAACACACCCGACTCCAAATCTGACCCTTTCTACCACCTTCCACCTACTGGTGACTTCTCACACTCACCTAGCCCAGCAATATGGTGCAGGCAACAGAGAGAGGTGACAGGAGCATGGGCCCTGGAGCCAGAAGGGCGGGTTCAAATCCCAGCAATACCACTTCCCAGCTCTGTGACCGTGGATGAGTCACTCAGTCTCTCTGTGCC
Source organism: Miniopterus schreibersii (assembly GCF_964146895.1). Taxonomy (NCBI): domain Eukaryota; kingdom Metazoa; phylum Chordata; class Mammalia; order Chiroptera; family Miniopteridae; genus Miniopterus; species Miniopterus schreibersii. The sequence goes on from NC_138102.1 coordinate 177,606,638, forward strand.
TCCTACTCTTGTCAGTCAAGTGGGGACTAACCGTCTCTACACACCCTATGGGGTAGATCTCATTGCCTGATGTGCAGATGGGGCTCTTCCATACAGGTGCTCTAATCGCCCACCTTTGTGACAAAGAACCACCCATCTTTACAATGAAGATCCTACATTTCTTGAAGGTGAGGACCAGGTCCATTTACTTCATCCAATGCGCTTAGTAGGTCCTACAGAAGGGAGTCACATTTACTGAGCATCTATTAGGTGCCAGGCAAAGTGCTAGGAGCTTTACTATTTTATTTAATCCTGGCATCAACTCTATGAAGGTGTCTCCATAAGACTTATTTAACACATCAGACAAAAAACACAACGAAAACCTGAGGTTCAGAGAGGTTAAGAAAGATGGTCCCTGCTCTCACAGCTGGCAAGTGATTCGAACTCAGGACAGCTGAACGTCAGAGGCTGTGCCTTCTCCTCACACCGAGTGCCTTTCCACAGGGTCTGCGCCATCTCACCAAGGGACCTATTGACCCTTTACGTGGTGGCAGGAGACAGGAGGTGGGGTCGATGGGAAGAAGTGCATTTTCAGCGACTTGGAAGGCTAAATCAAAGGCCACCGGGGGAAGCCGGATTTATGGTGGCTGCAGCAGCTATGGCATTAACAGGACTTTATCTAGCCTGAGCAGGGTATGTTCGGGGTGGAGCGGAAAGAGGGCAGCCATTTTACACAATTATGATGACGTACAGACCTTTCTTGGGCCTAAAATGCTTCCCAAGTCCCGAGGGGAATAGTATGAATACCTCATTGTGCCCACGGAGGAGGAACTAACAAAGGCTTCTTATCTCCCTGCTTCCTATGCCAGGGTAAGATTTATCTCTGACATTCTGGGCTCTTGTCATTCCTCTCTTGGCTGTCCGGGCCCAGGAGAGCGGTCCTTTGTGGCAGGCTCTTGGTTGCTACCCAATGTTCAACATGGCCAGCGCCTGCTGGAGCTCCACCTTTGCCAGATCTGTGGTCTCCTTGAAGGCCGCCGCCTTCTACTATTTACCTCTGTGTCCTGTCATCTGGCATAGCACTCAGGGTAGAGTCCAAACTCGCAGGATGCTGAATTGAAGCCCAAACGTTTGGCCAAGTCCAAATGGCCAAGGTCCACGTGATGTTCTTGAAGTTCTTGCCATGGGTCTCTCAGCTTGGCCTTCCCAGGCTGCTGCCACCGGAAGCTGGAGGTCGAGTTTTAAAGCAGTTGGGCCATGGCCTTTCTGAGGACACTCTAGACATGGAAGGACAGTGTAGGATCGGAGGGTGAAGCTTACTCAGAGTCTGGCTGAGAGAACAGAGATTTATGGCATGGAAACCAAGAATTGACAATTAGTCTAAAGGGCCAGCAGCCAGGACTAAGCTGAGCCAAAGCCAAGACTCTAGAGGAGATGTGATCTGAGTGAGAAAAGGTCTAGAAATAAATGAAGACTGTCTAGAACATTTACTACCACGTCTGTGGGTGGGGAGAGAGTGGCCAAATCAGCTGCCTTAACAGGCCTGGGATAGGTCTGCCGTCTGAGTGTCAACAGCTCAGAGGCATCTTTGCACGTAGGAGCAACCTGGAAAACCCCTGAGGCTTGATCAGGGGTGAATGGTATGGCATGGGTGTATGCACCTAGGATATATCTTGGGGAGTGCTCTTAGCCCGTGGACCAACAACTCCCCCCACCCCACCATCTCCAGTGCCCGCCTTTACCTCCAATGGAAAGCAGAGGGGCAGCTGCTATTTTTATACAACATGTCCCCCACTGTCCTGGCCTTCACACATGTGACCAGCGATGGGCATCTGACCCCAGCTCAACCGAGTGTCTACCCTGGGCACTTGGAAGGAAAGAGCAAGAGGCTGAATGACAGGCAGACCATTACTCTGTGAGGCTGGCCTTGCCGGGGCAGCCAGGCTTCCTGCTGCGCGGACCTGACAAGCAGAGGAACCCCCATCTTCAAGGAAGGAGGGCACAGCCGATGCCCAGAGCAGGGCTGGAGCCAGACACGAGGGGAACGTCCGACAGTGTTGCCTGTTCCAGAACATTCCTGCACGTATTGTTGCTTTCGGATTCCATGAGAAGTTCCCAGAGCCTTAGGCCGCACCCCCGCTGGAGCACGCTTCCTCACACTGGCCCCCGCTGCTTGCTGTCGGAGAGGCCCGCCAGCAGGCCTGCATCCCTGCACCCCCTCCGTGGCCTCTGACTGCCCCCAGCCCTGAGTTACCTTTTAGGGTCAATATGGTCTTCAGCCTCCATCCACTCCCCTTCCGATGTGCCTACCTGTTCTGGAAGAAGGGTCGGGAAAGGCTAAGACTGCACTGAGACTCCTTAGGAGCTAGGGCCCCAGCGTAGCTTTCTCTGACCAGGTGCACCTGTGAGATTCGGGAGGCAGAAAGGGGGGGCCACGCTCCCACTGCCTCTGCTGTTCGTCCATGGGACACGGTAGACACAGAGGCCCGTTTCTGGTCACTTGCTTTGTGTGTGTTGAAGGGAAGGATGCGAGGCATCTGCTCTCTGCAGGTGCTGGTATCGGATGGACTAGGTTCAAGTCCCAGCTCTGCCACTTCTAGCTGGGAGGCCTTGGACAAGTTACTGAACCTCTCTATGCCCTAATTTCCTAAGCAAGTTAATGAATGTTAAAGCCTTTAAGGAAGTGCCTGGCCCACAGTAAATTCTCAATGAAAGCTAGCTGCTGTTTACTATCACTGCTGTTAGCAGTTCGACCCCACAATGTGTATTGAAGTGTAAGTCACCAGCACAGGCTGGATCATCCTTCCGGTCCCCTTTCAGCTTCCCTTCACATCTAGCCCTGGAATTCCCTGGCTTTGGGAGTTCCCAGACCCTAAAGGGGGGTGGGGTCTGTCTTATTCCTGGCATAGTTGCTAAGGATCAGAACAAGAGGCCAGACCCCGAAGTGTCACCATCAGCTGCCTCTCTGCTGCCTCCTACGCTGGCTCTGGCTCGTGAATCACCGTCAGCAGACCCCAGCAGCCGGGGGGGTCAGCAGATCCCCCAGCCCAGCGGGGGTGCTGCTGACATTTTCACCCCTTTATGAGCTAATACCAGGCTCCCACTCATGTCTAGGACCTGGCCTGCATCATTATCTTGGTTTCTTGACAAAGCAGAGTGAGTGCTGCAGCTGGCAGGCCCGAGGGCAGAGGATGAGATCAGGATGGGTGTGCACAGATGGGGCCCAGGCCCCGAGGAAGGGAGGACCGAAGAAGAAATGCTCCTGGCCAGCAAGCCCTACTTGGTGGGCAGAGCAGGGCCCACACCTGGCAGGATCTCCTACAACTGGAGTTAGAGCTCATCTAGCACAAATCTCTCATTTTTGTTTTGTTTCGTTAATTTTTAAATTTACTGATGTACAGTTTGCATGCAATCAAACTTAAAATTAATTTTAAGTTCAGGTCCATGAGTGTTGACAAGTGAGTATACCCCTGTGACCATTGTCATGATCAAGATATGGAAAGCACTTCCATCACCCCCAAGTTCCATTGTGCCCCTTTGCAGTGAGACCCTGCATTAGTCAAGGTTCTCGAGAGAAACAGAAGCAGTAGGATATGTAGAGAAATATCTAAGAGGAGATTTGTTATAGGAAGTGGCTCGTCCTATTATGGAGGCAAGAACTCGCACAATCTTCCACCTGCAAGCTGGAGACCCAGGAATGCCGGTGGTGTAATTTAGCCTGAGCCTGAAGCATGAGAACCGAGGAGCTGATGACTTAAGTCCCAACCTGAGTGCAGATTTGAGTACCAGGAGCACTGTTGTTCAAGGGCAGGAGAAGATGGACATCCCAGCTCAAGGAAAGAGAGGAACTCTGCCTCTCCTCCACCTGTTTGTGCTCCCCAGCCCCTGCATGGATTGCATGTGCGCACCGTGTTGGTGAGGGTGCTCTTTTTTACTCAGAGAAGGGCACCTTGGACAATTTACTTAACCTTGAGAGGGTTGTACTAGATGAGTTCTAACTCCCATTGTAGATCTGCCAGGTATGCCCCCCTCCCCACAATTTACATGCTAATCTCTTCTGGAAATACCCTCACAGACACTCCCAGAAAGAATGTCTCACGAGCTATCAGGGCATCCCTTAGCCCAGCCAAATTAACACATAAAATTAACCAACCATCACAGAGCCCTTCACTCCAGGCCCCAGGTGACCATTTATCTGCTTTCTGCCACTATACATTAGTTCTCTCTAGAGTTTCATAAAAATAGAATCGTACAGTATACACTCTTGCGTGTGGCTTCCTTTGCTCAGTATACAAATTTTGAGACTTATCTATATTGCTGCTTGTATCAATAGTTCATTCTCTTTTGTTGCTGGATAGCATTCATAGCATAGAACACTCACCCCTTCATTTTAATATTATCCAACATTGTAAGGTTCATGTCAGACAAACAGGGCTGATGTCTTATAAATCTTTTTCCTGAGTCTCCACAACAACCTTAGAAGGTAAGTGCTTTGAATATGCCCTTTTCATGGATGGGAGAATTGAGGTTCAAGAGAGATAGTGTAATTATCCGCAAACACACAATGTGTAAAAGTTAGAAGCAATATTTGAACGACGACTCCGGAATCTATAACCTGAAGAATCATGGCCCACTGCCTCCCATTTTATTGATGGAGAAATAGGGGCAGGAATGGAAGTAATTTGAACCCAAGTCAGAGGCAAAATATTTAATATTTTGAGAACCTAAGGGCCCAGATTCCCAACATACCATGAAGCCTTCTTAGAGGAGGCTCAGAGAGACTGCTGGCCCCTTCCCTACTTGCCTGATGCCTGCGTATCCTTCAAAGCCAAATTCAAATGCTACAGCATTGTTTATTGACCAAACACACCAGTACCAACCAGTTCAGGACCAGGCAATGAGCTAGGCCCTGGTCACACAGGTAAGTGAGCAGACATGGCTCTCTGACAATAAAGCAATGGATCCAGAACACCAGCTCCAGAATATAGAAAGGGGAGAACTGCAAACAACAGTTATGGTTCTGTGTGTGCTCAATCCAAAGTGTTCAATGATATTATAGATCCAAAGAGGCAATTTGATCTGAGCTCCAGACTCAACTAATATTCTTCTAGAACAGTCATAATGGGTCAGCCAGGTCCTGTGTATTGTCATAGTCATTGCCCAAACCTCAAAGGTAAGTGCTCTGCTACGTACCCCATTTTGCCAAAGAGAAAACTCGGGATTAACGGGGCTAAGTAATGCCGCCAAGCCATTCTTATGAATCTTGCGTAAACATGGTCTCATTGTTCCCAGATCCTTTTTGGAGTGAGATGAGGGAGCAGATCTCTTCCTACCAAATACCCCAGTGGTCCCCTACATTTCCCATCCTTCCCATCAGGCTTGGGCCCTTGCACCAGTTCTGGCCAATGGACTCTGAGCAAAGGGGCGGAGGTGTGTCACTTCCAGGCAGAGGCACTTAAGAGCGGATGCACCCCCTTCATCTTTCCCTTCTTTTCTGTTGCAGTGACCGAGGGGGCTACGTGTTCTAGATGGTGTAGTTTCCGGATGGGGGAAGGACTGCCTGACCCATATCAGATGTCACATGAGCAAGAAATTAGCCTTCACTGTGGTAAGCCACTGCAATTGCAAAGGTTCGTCTGTTGTAGCAACTGCATATTAATTATCCTGACTAATCCGGCCACACTAACCACAACTACCACCACCACTATTTCATGTTTACTCTGTTCCAGGCACTGTACGTCTGTCGATTCCTTGAATTCCTTCCTACCTTTCTAGCCTACCTGCAGACTTCAGAGATATGTGGTCTCCAGTGGGCTGTTTGTTAATGACCTATGAGGGAAAGACCTTCCCTGGGAGGCAGAATTCTCAGCAATGAGTAATTCCATTACCAGGGAGAATACATCAGTGGCACAAGCCTAGAAAATGCTGCTCCCACAAGTGCGGGCACTATTGTCACCAAGCAGAATCCACACTTATTATATCAAGGAGCAAGAAACACAGGGCTCCAATGGAAAAGAGAAATCGACAGACTTGGCTCTGTCGGATGGGAAAGAAAAGCACCTCAGAGGTGGACTCCCTTCCCCCTCCCGGTTGATAATTGCAAAAAACACCAGAATGAAGTTCTCACTGCATGATTCTGGATACGAAGAAAGTTCTTCCTAATATCAGGTTTCCCGTAAGAACAAATTTCATCAGTTTATTTCCTGCTGGCTCCCTATTGGCCCCCAGAAATTAAACATGACATCCAGGGCCCCCAATTTAAGTTTAACAGGTAGGGTTAGGCTCTGGAGGAGGGGGCGTGTGAGCCAGTATTCATAAGGGAGAAGAAGTTTGCCAGCCAGAGAAGGGACAACAGAAGATTCCAGGAAAAAAACATCAGATAAGGCGTGGAGCTGTCAGAGGGCTTGGCATGTTCAGAGACTGTCTGGAAGCTCGGTGTGGCGAAATGCAAGGTGGGACGGAGGCGAGGCTGGAGACTTAGGGGGGGACCGCACTGTGTGGGAGGCTGGCCCTGGCCCAGTGAAGCCCGTGACCTTGAAGGTAAGTGGGTCTATCCTGGGTTCAGTTAGGAGCCCACTCTCGCGCAGGTTCAAGCCAAACCTTCCAAGTGCACCTTTCCCAGGTAGTGAAGGTGATATTTTCATTCCCATCTGTTCATTCTTTTTCCTTTCTCCCTAATTCGTTCTGAAGTTTGTCAGGGAAAAGGACTGTCACTTTCTGTGTCCCTTCAAAGACCCCCAAAGCAGGTTCAACTTCCAACCCCACTCCACAGATGAGGAAACTGAGGCTCAGAGCACTAAAATCACTTGCATCTGGTTGGGTCCGGGGCTGACAGCCGGTGGTGTACGCAGGTATGGCTGCACCAGCTGTTAGAGCAGTCAGATACCGCTGCGCTGGCCGCTGATTCTCTGATCCAGAAACTGGAGGGATAACAGCAGGCACTTTCCGACCCTGCTCTAACACTGCAGTAGACTGGCCAGTCCTGGGCCGTGCCGGGCGTTCTGTATTCTAATATAACCCCTCTGTACCCGGCTGCTGGCTGCCCGAGCCAGAGGCTGAGCCCAGTCCGGCTGGTCCTAGCGCCAGTGCTCTTTCCACGCTCCGAGCCTCTCGTGCCCGACCAAGTGGGGACAGTCCTGCCACACCAGGCCACACGGGGGGCCAGGATTTCGCTTTGGAAAACACACACTGAGAAGGACACAAAAGCCCCGGAATTTGTCCAGAGGAGAATGACTGGCTGAAGGGGACCTGACACCCTATTGTGGAAGGAAGGGCTGAGGACTGGGCGCGGCTCCGAGAGGCAAGGGTTCCAGGCAGCGGGAGGACGGCCTGCGCCCATTGGAAGGGTAGGCACGTGAAGAGGGGTGGGACTGCCCCGGGGGTGGCATCACTAGCGCATGAAGAGGGATGGGACTGCCCCGGGGGTGGCATCACTAGCGTGTGAAGAGGGGTGGGACTGCACCAGGGGTGGCATCACTAGCGTGTGAAGAGCAATGGGACTGCACCAGGGGTGGCATCACTAGCGTGTGAAGAGCAATGGGACTGTGCCGGGGGGTGGCATCACTAGCGTGTGAAGAGCGATGGGACTGTGCCGGGGGGTGGCATCACTAGCCAACTTGGTCCTCACGTGCTCACTGGGTAGATACGCTCTGGACACCTACTCTGTGCGGATGTGAAACTAGCACTGGGGGATACGATGCTACAAATAAACAGGGAGCTGCCACTAGTGGGGGACACACATGTGACCAGACGATGTCGGTGCAACATGAGAAGTGCTGGAGATGCTCGGAGGAGGGAACCCTGAGCCCCTGGAGCCCTTGGAGCCCTTGGGGGAGCTGGCAAGGCCCCTGGAGAGATGCCTTTGATGGGAGCTGAGAGAGTGCAGGAGACGGTCAGGCAGAGGAGGGGAGGGAGGCACCGCAGGTGCAAGCTAACGGGATGTGAAACGGCTGGTAAAGTTTGAAAATAGGTGAGACGGGTGTGGCCGTGGGGTGAAGGTGCGGCGGGGACTCGTGAGGACTCCTGGGTGGGGGAGGCGAGGAGTCTGGACATAACCCGGGGCGGCGAGGAAAGAGCAGAGGCTGACAAACAGGGAAGTGATGCGACGAGTTGCTTTCGCCTGACTCACGGTGAGCTCAGTGCAGGGAGAATTTCCCTCCCCTGGAGGTGACGAGGGTGCCCGGGACGGCCGGGGTTCTTGTCACTGGAGGCGTTCGAGGGCAGCCGGGAGGGCAGCTTTGAAGGAAAGGTGGTCAACAGACCCAGGGTCCCAAGAGCGGTCAGAGATGACCTCGATGGTCTGGTCCAACCTTGGGCTTGTCTGAGAGCTGAAGACCACAGTCCCGGAGGGCACCAAGGGGCGGGAAAGGACGGTCTGGGGCCCAGTACGAACTGTAGATAAATGTTTACGTTCGGGCTCCGGTTAATTTCATTTCTGGGTGGCTGGGAGCAAGCAGGCTCTGGCTCTCTATCCTGAGATCAGGCACAGGCTCTGAATGTCTTCCACCAAAACACGGGGGAGGAGGGGAGAGGCACAGCGGTGATCGTGACAGGCTGGGACCACGACAGGCAGGCCCTGTTCGCAGTATTTTAGATGGGTCCCCTCATTCAGTCCACTGAATTATTGTCCCTATCTTACAGATGAGCAAACTGAGGCACAGAAAGGTTATGCAACCTGCTGAAAGTGCTAAAGCTGGGATTTAAACCTGCGGATCATGCCTTCAGAGCCCATGACTGGGAATTGAACCTGGGACCCTTGGGTGCGAGGGCTGATGCTCTAACCAATGAGCCACACCAGCCGGGGCCAGAATGCAGCTCTTAACCATGATAGCACACTCGTGTGTGCCCTACCCTTGTGGGACAGGCTTTTAAAAAGTTATTAAGCAGAACCCCCAGCGTTAGTACTTTACTTGCCAACGATAAATCAGCAGGAGGCAGCATTCACTTTATGGGTGGATTTCTCACAGGGTCTCTTCAAGCAACAACCTCCCTGATGTCTGTTACTGACCAGGCTGTAGCAAGGGTCCCAAACCAAAGGGTCCCAAACTCCCACTGATAACGAAAATAAAGCAAATATGAAATTCAGTTTTTTAAGCCTTTCTTGCTTAAAACTTTCCTTTTTACCAGACAGGAAGTTAAAGCATCAGGCACTAGGCCACACAGTCTAGAACGGCTCCTGGGCCTCTGCTTGGGCTCTTCTAGGGTCTTCCAGAAACTTCCAGAAAGGCAGAGGATATGAGGGCAGAAAACCTGGCTTAAATCTAAGCTTCATACTTGCTGGTGAGGGGGAGAAGCTCAGGAAGATGGGAAGTGGCATGCTAATTGTCACTATGGAAACTGCTGTTTGGGTGTCTAATGTGGACCAAACAGAGATAGGTTCTGTGTCACTCTATAGGCGAGGAAACAGAGGCTCAGAGAAGAAAAGCAATTCACCCAAGGCCACCCAGAGGAAGCAGGTGAGCTGGGATTTGAACATAGCTCTGCCTGAGGGCAAAGCCCATTTCCCCTCCCGGGGCTGATTTTCTCCTCTGGAGAATGAGCGGTCTACTCCATTGCCAACTCTCCCACAGTGCAGTGCGCTTTAGATATCCCACCTACCCATGACACTAACAGCACTGCCACCAACAGCTAACAGTGAAAGGTTACCAGCCCCTGGAACTCTTCTAAGCATTTTATAAGTATCAATGCATTTCATCCTCACAAGGACCCTGTGAAGTATGATAACTTCCATTTATAGAGGAGGGAACAGAGACACTAAGTAACTTACTCAAAGCAACACAGCTAATTGTCTATTAAATGACAATGAATGGTTACAAGTCAGTCAAATCCTTTGGATTAATCAAAGAGCTCTACAATGATCAATCAGTGGATCAATATGAGATAATCAGCATTTTTAATACTATCTATTTTAGTAACCCCCTGTGTGAGTGTAAAGGTATGATTCGCATGCAGCTCCAGGGAATATAGGAAGTTGCTAATGGATTGCGAAGGGCTGGTGGAAGGGCAGGCTCGTGTAAGAAGTCACAGTGGTCTAAAGCTTAATATTCCAGCTCTGATTCCGAACATAAGTGTCTCACCAGCTGGGCAGGACTTCAAGAACAATCCTTGGCTGGTCTCCACAGACAACTCCGTGCCATCCTGGTGCCACGAGCCAGCTAGTAGCCGGATACCCTTCTAAGCAGGGGTGGAGCACACAGGGGAAGCAAGTTTGGAGGCAGAGGAGGGGGAGGGAGCACCAGGGAAGAGAGGGGAGGGGAGAGAGCTGCAGGCGAGCCGGCTCTTGTGACAGGCTGCGCAGACAATCTCTGGAAGACGCAAGTCTCAGGGGTCCATGAATTTCACCAAAGTGGTTGCAGGGTTAAAAATAAGAAAATGCAGAGATAAACCACTTTTCCATCCAGGCAGGCAGAGGGTTGTCTGTATCCCTGGGGCTCAGGTGACAAAAATCTTCAGCTATCCCTCATCGGGGGCTCCAATTAGCACAGGTGGGCTTGAAGGCCCACTGGGGCTGCCAAACTCTTCCACCCCCCACCCTCCATTCCTTCTTTCCTGGAGACCAGCAACCTCAGGCACCCTGGGGAGGAACTGAGTTGGTCTTCTTGGGGGTCCAAGCCTCCTCTCTGGGGCCTCTTTTCTATTTGGTGGCATCCAGAGGCAGCAGGTGAGGGAAAACTCAGCTCTGGGTCAGGCAGACCTGGGTTCGAGTCCCACCTCTGAGCACCTCCAGTTTTGTGATCTTGAGCAAGTGAACTTCTCAGGGAGAACAGGACGTACTTCGCCAGCTTGGGGAAGAGATATGAACGAGGGCACACGTTTCATGCCCTCCCAGGCCACTCCTTGCTCTCACCCCCCCCTCTGTGCAAACCTGCTGCCAGAGAGGGGCTGATACGTCCCTACCTGCCTCTTGGGAATTAGGGACCAATTTGGGGTGAGATGCTATCTCTTCTAAATTTTAATAGAAAACAAACAACTAGATGAATAACCTTATCAGAGGTTTAAGCAAACCTCTTTCTCTCTTTGGGGCCCCATCTTTCCCTTCAAAATGTGGAAATGGGTGGCAGACCTAGAAGCTTCTTGAAATCTTGATTCTCAAAGGCTGGGCACTCCCGGGAGCCCCGTTCAAGCTGAACTGTAATAGAAACCCACCAATGGGAACGGCCGATCAGTGCCAGCTGTCCCGTTCTAGACACCTCCACTTACTGAACGCCCGGTGCGTTACCCCAACACTGTGCTGGGTACCTAGAGACGAATGCCGTGTAATAGCAGGTACAGCCAGAGCCCTGGCAAAGGAGGGCTCCCTGGGTGCCTACTGTGCTAAGCTCTTCAGAACCCAATCCTGCCCTCATTATGGCCATTTTATAGGTTAAGTCGTTGCCCAGGCACACAACTAATAAGTAGAGGAGTCCAACCCCAGCCTGGGCCTAGCTGACCTTCAGGTCCACGTTTTCACCCAACACTCTATGGTGAGCATAAGACACTGTCAACAAGACCAGTGGCTCGCCGTGCCAGTGAGGAGACAGGATGCCACAGAGCACGGTCTGAGACTAACAACAATAACAATGGCAGTGGCAGTAACAATAATGGTGTGGCTATGGCCATGCGGCGAGGCAGCCTGGGGGAAGACCCACGGAGTGGTGAAGGCCAACAGAGAGCTGTAGGGAGCAGCGAGGGACAGTCAGGGGAACCGGGCTTGTCCAGGGGACTTTCTGCGAGGGGGAGGCGGGGACGAACGTGCACTGCCAAGCTCCGTGCTGGGCTCTTTAGAGCAGCGACCACTCCAGGGTCCCATCTAACAGGTAGGAATTGAGGGCCAGCCGAAGACATCCAGGGGTCCAGAGGCACGCTGCTAAGACGGGAGGAGCCGGGTTGGAGCCCAGCTAGTGGGGACGAGGGGCATGGTGGGTTTCTGTTCCTCCCCCTCTAGACTCTGAGTTTCCACCCAGAACAGAGAGAGCGAGGCCTCCGCTTTCCACTAGTGTTGACGCTTGTCTCCCATCCACGCCCTCCGCCCCCCTGCTTAGACCAGCTGTGAGGTCACTGCCCGTCTCTCCTGCAAACCGCTCCAGCCTCAGTCCGCACATCTGGAGGGCGGGCTCCACCCTTCCTCAAACCAGATGTTCAGGGGCAGAGAGGTTGGGAGGGGGACTGTCGCTGACTAATGCCTCCTGTCTGTCTCTTCTCGGGGGCTCCTCTTTTCTTTCTTGCCAAGGGAATGCACAGCTTTGGGGAGGGGCCCGGCCAGATTCCCCAGGGGCCCACCCTTCCTGCTGGCCCAGGAACTAGACGCTGGGAACTTAGAGGGGTCTGCAAGGGGCAGCCCCTGCGCAGCCCTGGACTAGTGAGAGCACAGCTATGTGGTACCTCCCAGACCTGCAGGCCTTCCTGGGAAGGGGGAGGGACGAGCAGCAGAGAGCAGACAGACAGAGACAGAGAAAGCGGAGACAGACAGACAGAGAAAAGGGATGGAGGAGAGATTAGAGGAGAGACAGAGAGAAAGGACGGTGGAGACAGGGACAGAGGGGCAAAGAGAGACAGCGAGAGAGAGTCGGTCAGCGATGACGAGAGGGACCAGAAAGACGACCGAGGCAGGACCAAAAAGCAAATGACAGAACCAGCCCAGGGACCACACGCCAGCCGTGTGCCAGCCGGCAATTCCTGCTTCCTAGAAAGCGGTTTTAGGACAGGACGGGAGAAGAGGAGACGGCGGGGGAACCTACACGCCCGCAATGAGAAAAGCGAGCTTCCAACTTCAAAGTCAAATGGTGATGTTGACTCAGTGCTCCCTAACTTCTGAAATCAATTTCTTGGTTTCACAGTCACATCTTAACGACACTGTCCAGGCTCCGTCTCCCTTCTGTGAAGTATGTTACATGGCAGTTACTTCATAAGTGGCTGGGGGCACTGAGCGGGAGGTGATAGCCTGGAAACTGTCAAGTGTTGTGCAAGGATAAGGTTCGCTGTGGTAGCCTACGGGGCAGAAGGAAAGGGAGTTCTAGTTTTCTGGATTTATTTAAGACCAATTGGTGTCTTTTCCCAGGGAGTGGACATGGATGCCCAAGAAGAAACACTGATCTTCATATAAACGTTGCCTGATGTTTCCAGCACACCTACCCGGGTGACCTGGGAAAGTCACATCAGCTCTCTGGGCCTCTTTGTAATGATTAGCTGGATGAAATAATAATTTAAAGCTTCCTCTAGCATGGTGTGTTGAGAAATCTATGACCACCCGCCAGAGGAGGTTCTAGTATGGTGAAGGCTTTCATATTTGGACATGACTGGGTGAGGGTCAGCTCCTCACAGATGTCCCCTCCTCTAGGAAGCCTTCTCTGATTTTCCCAGGCCACATATAGTGCCTCCTTCTGGGTCCCCAGTCACAGTGCTGCTCTGCCCTATTGTATGGTATTGTCTTTCTCTGTGATGTGACTATGTCTCCACTAGACTATGAGCTTTGAGGGCAGAGACCATCCTGCCCATCCCTGGATCCTCAGGGCCCAGGGCCTGGCACGGAGCACTCAAATGATGCTTGTGAATTCAAATGGGACTAAACTGCCAGCTCACATAGTTTCCCATCGGGCCAGATGTTTTCAAGGAAGAAGGGCTGGGGCCACGCTTAACTGCCGGAGGCTTTGGAAGCAACCTTTGGACAATTTGTGCTCTGCTCCAAATCCTCTCTGGGAGCCAACCGAGATTCCAGGGCTGCGGAGAGCCAGAAGGGTGGGAGGGCGGCTTGCTGGCTGGGGAGAGCCTGGGTGGGGTGGCGGACAAAAAGGGAAACCATCCTAACCCAGTAGCTGGCGTTTCTCTGGAATGCTATGCTTTACGTAGTATTTCCACATCCACTATTTTGGTAAAGCCTCGTAGGAATCTTAGGGGCTAAGTAGGGCAGGTTCCAACATCACCACTTTTCAGACGAATAGGACAAGACTGAGAGGTGAAGTGACTTGCTGGGAGCCACGCAGCCAGACCAAGTTGGATCTTCGGACTCCAGGCCCAGTGTCCTTCTTCCAAGACTAAGAAAAAGGCAGGAGGTAGTGCCCACGAGGTCTGGGTAATTTCCCCCATTCATTGGTAGCTTAACGAATTGCTCGGTCTTTCTTAACCCATATGTATTTCAAATGAATTATAACTGACCGAACACTGGTAAAGTACTTTGTTCCAAACACGTTATCAACATTTATCTCATTTAACTTGACCTACGACCCTGTGAGACAGGTTCTATTATTAACCCCACTAGACAGGTGACTAAAGTGGGACTCGAAGAAGGAAGAACCAACTCTAGACTACACAGGCAGGCAGTAGCCTAGATTCGAACCCAAGAACTCAGATTCTAGAGTCTGAGCTCTCGATCGCCCACCATGCCGAGACCGAGTCCTCTGTACCAACGCTGGAATCATTCAGTGAGTAGCCAGACACTTTGTGCCAGTCACTTTCATGTACTGTGCCTTTCATCCAGTCATCCATCAGCAAGCAGAGCCCGAGGGACCGCCCTGGGACAGGCACTACAGCCCTCAGCTTTGGGCTTACAGGAGCCAACCAGAGACAGGGCCTGCCCTCATGGAGCAGACCTCCCAGGGAGGAATTATCCCATTTACAGATGAGAAACTGAGGCCCGGAGAGGGCGATGGGCTGTAGGCAGCAGAGCAGCGATTTGAATGCTGGTGTGTTTGACTCCAAACCAGTTCTGCTCATCCTTATATGTTCCCACAACCACTGGGAGCCCCCAGACCATGGAGGCGGCCATACCCCAGGGCTCTGCAGGAGCTGCTCCCGCAGCCTGCCATGCCCTCCTCACCTCTTCTCCAACCTGCTGATCCCCAGGCCTGAGCTCCTCTGGGAAGCCTTCCTGCCAGGGCTGGGAGAGCACCCCCCACCCCAGCCCCCCGCAGACACCCCGGGTTCACCGCCATGGATGAAGTCGCTCATGCCCTTCCTAGACTGTTGGTCTCCACGGGAAGGTGAGTCCTGTGGGCAGGACTGTGTCTCCTCAGGGCCGAGCCATCAGTGTCCACTGGGACACAGGGTCCAGGACCGGGGCCTGTCAACTCAACCTCCCCCTCGTCCTAAGATGCTTCCCCAGGGCTCTGCCAGGCATGGTTGGCAGACCACTGCCCTGGAGGAAAGTTCTGATGCCTGCTGAAATAAAACGGCTCTCTGCCTGAATGACCGCACCTGGGTGGGAACAGGCTTTCAGAGCCTGCTCGGATGGGGGGGCTTGATTCTGAGAGTGCCCTGAGGGGGTGCCTCGGGAAAGGCTGTCCCGCCAGAAGGTGTCTGTTTTGCTCCCTTCCCTCCACTGGCTCACTTTCCAGTCCTGGACCAGTGGACTTCCCTGAAGCCCACTGGGCTGTCCTGTGCGGCTGCTGGCCTCTGCCATGTGGCGATTCAGGCCCCGAGCAAGGAGAACAAGCCCCTCCACCTGGCTCCCCTCCCCCCCACTCAGATCTACATGACAAATTCCAGCAAGTTCTTGAACACTCCCTGAACATCCCACACAGCTGACGCCTCAATGCTTTCGCACCTTCAGCCCAGGTGAATGGCAAGGGGAGTCTCAGTTTGCCATCGGCCAAGCCCCGTGCAGTCTCCAGGCTGAGAAACTACCATCCTCTGCTTTTCCCAGCGGGTGGGGCCTTGGGCCAGGGCCAGGGAACACTCCAGAAATTCTTCCTACCTTAGTCACTCATCTCCCCACAGACCCCACAGCTGGCCAGAGAGGACGGTGGAAACTCCCCAGCGGAGGGGGACGTCTAACCTCTCCTCTGTGTGAGGACAAGGTTGGGACTCAGCTCGACCCCACTTCCTCCCTTTTGAGCCCAGCTCTGAAATGGAAAACGGGGGAGCAGGGGACAGAGGCTGGGAACTGGGCTGCAGGGCTGGGGGAAGGCGGGGGAGGTTGGAGGAAGGGAGCTAACAGAGAACTACCAAGTTCTGGCACCTTCTGTAGATGCTACCTTGTGAAACCCCAAATGCGACATAACCCCACGGGTAGGACTGTTCTAATTCCCATTTTGCCAAGGCTAAAACTGAGGCTCGGAGAAATAAAATGACCTGTCCAGCGCGGTAAACCCAGGTTCAAACTGGGTGGATGCTCCTATCACCTCCAGCCCCTGCCTCAGGACCCACCGCACTGGCTGCTCCAGAGACACAAGGAACCCTGAGAGCCCCGAAGACTGACCTAGAGCCAGGGAGCGTACACCGCAAGGTCACCCGCCTGGTCCGAGGTGCTCCCTTTTCCTGGCAGGAACGAGGACCAGGGAGGTTTCCCCTGTTTCAGCACCGGGAACTGGCAGAACCAGGTTCAAAGTCGTGTCTTTTCACACCAACCTCAGTGGTCTTTCCATTCAGTTATCTACTCTGGCCAGATTTCTTGGCCAGAAATCATGCCCCAAGTCCACTCCAAGTCCCATAAGCACAGCCTCCATTCCCTGTCCTCAGTGGAGTGACAGGAAGGGCACATTGCCCTTCTGCTGCTGGTGACTGTTCACCTGGGACGGTGGCTCCAGCCCCGCCTTCTCACGCCTAATGTCCCTCTCTGTTACAAATACCCTGCAATGCCCCTTGAACTGTGCTGAAATAAAATTCATATTTAACTACATAAACAATACTTAAAAATTAAGTGTGATAGAAAGGAGAAATCAAAGAGACACAATTTACAATAAGAATTAAATAAAATGATATGTTTCCATTTGTAAATACCCACGACTACCCTGGAAAACAATGGGATAGTTGGATGCTGTGCGTATGCCCTGAATCACCGTGAATTTCTCAGCTCCACGTGTGGGATGATTCAGGAGCAGGGTTGCCATTGGTGACGTGATTTTTTTGAAATAACTTTTGGTAAGGTTCATACAACACGAAGCGGGATCTTCCCTGAATTTACTCGGCAGTTGAATTTTGGGGAAAAGCGTGCATATTACACGGCTCCCAGTTCCAATGCTCTGTGTTCGAATCTAACGTGGAGTCAGGTCCAGGGTTCACATACTTAGAAATGGGTTTTCACCTCTCTGGTGTATGATGGGACATCAGGGGTCCCGTGGGGTGCAGGATAGCTCTTGGGTGTGCAGGACTGTCCCACGCATATCACTGTCCCCTCCCAGTAAGTGCCCACTGCTTGTGGTGACAATGAAACCCATCCAGAGAGGTGGTACTGTCCCATGGAGAACCACTGGTTATGTTTTTAAGCTTTACTCAAAATTTATATCCCAACCTTTTAAAATGTTTCAAAGTTACTCAAGCCCTGTGTTTAGTTGTGGCATCTGGATGGAAGACGCAGAGAGCCAGAGGCGAGAGGAGCTCCTGGATCAGCTGGAACCCAGGCTACTTTGCTTACTGCTGTATTTCCAGGCCTGCCCGGCACATACTAGGTGCTCAACAAACATTGGTGATATGAAATTTTTAGCTGTGTGGCCTTAGGGAAATTATTTAACCTCTTGGATCCTAAAGCCCCTCATGGGGAAATGATGGTCATACTATGAGAGAGAATTAAATGGGACCAAGTGGAAGAAAGCCTGGGACACACAGAATGAGCCCCACGATGGTGAGTTGACAGTGAAAATTGTGGTCCTGCTCTGACGTGGCCGGGGAGACTTTCTGGGCCACGGGAAAGCTAACAGGGGAGTGTTTGCAGAGCAGCCTCTGACTAGAGGACTTGGCCTTTGGGACAGATGGCTCCTTCCAACCTTGAGACTCAGCACTGGTGAGTCGCAGTCTAGACAGAGCTGGCGTGAGGAGCGACGCTCCGCCCACACTTGCCTGCTTCTGGGCGCCCACCACTGCCAGCTCCTTGGGCATCCCTGAGCCTGCCTCCCCTTTTCCAGGACTCTGACCACTCCAGGAGAGCTTCCCCTCCACCCTGCTGCTCTGCCCTGCCATCCACGTGCGGGAGAGACCAGAACACGTATGGAGCTGCCAGGACCTTCCCTGTTCTCTCAGCTGGGCCATCCCATCTCCTCCTCACGTGGGGGAGGGGGAAGGGGGGAGGGGGAGGGGTATCCCACACGCGGGGAAACAGGCTCACAGATGGCAGGACACTGGCCCAGGGATTCGGGGTGAGCATGGGGCAGGGCCTCCTGGAGCTGGCCCTTCCTCCGCCACAGCAGGGGAGGTTGACAGAGGCACAAGTAGGGCCCCCCCGTTTGGCTCCTGGGACTCAGCAGGCGGTTCCTCTGCCCCCCACCCTGGGTTCTGAGAGGCAGGGTTAAGAAGGACTGGCAGAGAAGATGGGAAATGCTGAAAGGCCTGGATGCCAGGGATACCGGAGTGGGCCGGGATCGAGGCGATGGAAGAATCATAGTGGGACAAAGGGATGTTCAGTGAGGTGCTTTAAGAAGACTGCCCACAACGATCGACCGGAGACTTCAAGGTCAGGAGGCTACCAGGGGTCTCCTTGGATGTTTGTTTCAATGTCACACTTCCCTGTCCTTTCACCCCAGCAGGGGAGCTCCTGGGGCACCTGAATCCCAGCCAGTTCTCCAACCTGAGGAGGTGGCTGCTGCCAGCTCTGGAAGCTGGGTCCACTGACTCTGTCTTCCATTCTGGCCTGGATTCTGTGCCAAGGTGCCACGTGAGCCAGGGTGGGTCACTGCTGCTGTCCCGGCCTTGACTCCATGCTGATAAGATGAGGACATTGGGTTGACTGATTATCAAGAGCTCTGTGTCCTTTGATTTTATGGGGGGTAGAGGCCCAGGAAGTAAAGGGACATGAGCGAGAGACAAGGGATGGCAAATGAAAGCCACGACTACAAGTCCCCAAAGGAGTCTGACTCCAGGGGCAGGTGGCTCCTGGTTTTTCTCCTACCCTGGGGAGGGGGCAAGGTCGGGCCACCAGAGGTCTGGGACGCAGCCAGCTTGCCCTTGAGGGCTGGCACCCCAGTGTCGAGCACCACAAAGAGGGGCTGGGTGGGTTCTTCTCAGGCGGGGGTGCCTCTGAACCCCTAGGATGCAGAGTCCTTTGGCGATGATAACTGCTTTGTTTTGGGGAGAGGCAAAGGACTTGCTTTTGAGCAAGATTTCCTTCCTCCACATATTTATTTACTTTTTGAAGAGTGATTCAGAGAAACAACCTCAAAACCAGGCTCCAATGGGAAGCAGGAAGGGCCAAACCCTCAAACATCAGTGTTCCCGTGAGGTTTTTGCCCGTGGAACTTTCCTTAAAATAACTGCATCGGGGGATTGTCAGGGTGGGAGTGGGCAAGAGATGGCCTTGGAAGTCCTGTGGGGCTTCTGAAGGACTCCCAGCAGCGCTCCAGCGTCTTCTACACGGCGAGGGCTGGGATGCGGTCTTAGCTTGGTCTCCCCTGTCTCACACATTCGAATGACAGGCAGGATGGCTGCGACGGTAGAACACAAACGGGACCCTCCCTGCGCCGAGACACGTGTTTTTCTCCCACACTGTAATGGCTTTGGCTCCTTTGGTTCAGCGGCAACAACACACACACAAAGTCTTTCTCTTTGTTACAATGCATGGAGATTGGAAATAGGTCAGCAAGATAAAAGGCTGTGGAGGAAACAGTGCCAGGCAGGAGGTTGAGGAGACGCAGGTTTTATTTCAGCTCTGCAGAAGAAAGCCTCGGACCTTGCATAGGTCACTTCCCTGAGGTCATAGAAGTCCCCAGGGTCCAGGAAACCCTGGGTCTGGAACCAGGAAGGCGGGTGGGATCTGAGCACAGAGTTGGCGAGGGGCACCGCAACGTGGGGTGGAACCCTGGCCCGAGAGTCACGCGAATGTGGGGCATGTCCTCGCCCTCCACTGACTGGCTGGATGGCCTACGGCAAGTCAACTCTGTCTCTGAGCCTCAGCTTCCCTATCTGTAAAGTGGGGGAAAGCAGTAGCCACTCAAATGGCTGTTGTGATAACTGAAAATGAAAGAATGTTGGGAAAATGCTGAGGAAACTGGAAAGTATTAGTCAAATAAGAGACGTTATCATTGTTCTAAATTTTTAGGAGCCAGGAATATTAATCATCAAGGGCACAAGGTTAAATAATAACAGTTACTGTAATAATAAGTGTCCATATTGGGTATTTACTAAGTGCCAGACAACAAGTGCTTGAACTGTCCGAACTAACTGAAATATGCGAGCTCATGTAATCTTTTTTTAAAGTATAACATATGCAGCAAATTAATAAAGTGCTCTAGTCTTAAGAATACTGCTTAATGGATTTTTTACATTTGTACATATCATGTGGACTCATTTAATTTTCATAAGTGCCCTACACTATCTCTTCCCATTTTGCAGATGGGAAAACTGAGGCAGAGTGGTCCTCAAATCCAGACGGTCTGTCTGCATGCTGTTAGCCACACGGTGCTGCCCTGGGGATCCACATGTCAAGAGAGTGGCTGGAGTCACCAGTGGCTGGGAGTCTGAGGGGTCCCCTGAAGCCCCTGGAAGATTCTGCCCCAGCGAGAACCTTTCGTTTACTTCCCTGTGTCAGGAAAGCCCAAAACGGAGGGCAAGGAAGTGGATGCGGCTGAGAGGCAAGGGGGAAGGAGAACAGGGTATGGAAAAGGCAAATTTAAATAGTAGAGAAGAATTTGAGAGGTGACAGTTGCTGCTGATGGCCAGGCAGGGTTTGGAGGACTGATGCCTCCAAGTTGGTGTAGAGGACCCAGTTCTTAATCAACTTTCCTGATGTATTGGCAGGACCAGAATCAAGCACACTCATGTGTCACCCTCTTCCCCTGTGAGAGCTCACGTCACCCAGCCTGGGGCCCACGGCAGGGCCCCTTATCTCCCTGTGGATGTCCCCTCCCCTCAGAGCTTCCACTTCACCCTCCATAAGGGAGCAGTTAGAGGCTGGGCTGAGAAAGCACGTTTGGGAGGGAGGGAGGCACCCAATGGCCCCACTGCGGAAGGTGACCTGCTCTCAAACGACAAGAAACAGGCCACCGCAGTTGGCGGCAGCTTGGTGCCTGAAGGACACTGAGCTCAGGGGCAGGAGGTGCAGTTCTAGTCTTGGCCCTGCTCTGGCTTCACATGACCTTGCTCTCAGACCCGACGTTGGGAGTGCCATGTCTGGTCCCTGGGCCTTAGTCCCCCCAGCCCCACAACTGTGGAATTAGAGGCACGGAGAAGATGACATCTGTCCCTTCCACTTTAAAACCCAGTGAAATGTCTACCTGGTGATTAGGGAGCCCCGAGAGTGTCTGAACTAGCCAGTGGGCCCAGGCGCTGCGCTGCGTAAGTGCCAGGCGGGGATAGCGGACAGCGTCCATCTATTTGCCTCTCTCTCATTTCGGCTCCTTCGTTCTCCCTCATGGTCATTCTTTTTGTTTTTAATCTTTATTTTTATTGTTGACACTATTCCAGATGTCCCCGTTGCCCCCTTTACCCGCCTCCACCCAGCTCCCCCCCAGGCCGGCCCCACGCTGCCCTCTGTCCATGTGTCCTGCATGCAGGTTCTTGGGCCAAAGGCTCTAAGGAGGTTGGGCTGATGCGATAAACATCGGCTCCTTATTTGGAGGCAGGAAGTCGCTCCTCACCGCCACCCCCCACCCCCTTTGGCCCATCCAGGACTCCCACCCCAGCCCCCTCTGTTCAGTTTCCTGCTTCCTGGGGGTCTTGGAGCGGGTGGGGGGACCTGGGTTACAATTCCTCCGCAGGGATCAGGGGAGAGTGAGAGCGTGTGGAACGAATTCGCCAAGTGAAGGGGAAAGGCGGGGGCTAGGGTCACTCAGAACAAGCCAGTCCCAAGAACCTAAAATTAGTTCTGGGAACTGGAATGTTCAGGCTCCAAGGAACGGCAGCTGTGAAAAGAAATCACGAGACGAGGAAGGAAAATGTACCCGCCCCACACCTACCACACACTCGGCTCGCCCACCCCGCCTGCCCCCGGGGTCTCCGCGGCGTTGGAACCCCCCCCCCCCCGAATCATTCTGGCCAAGCCCACCAGGCCGGTCAGTGGGAAACCCCCTCCCTGCTGGGCTGTCATTTTCCTTCCTGGGGACCACAGAACAAAGTGGCCTAGGATTTCTGCTAGGATGATGTTTAATTGGAAACAGGAAAGTGGAGGACAAGTTTGGGTCTGGGGTAGTGACGACGAGAAAATGACAGGCCCATGCAGGCGAGAGGCTGATGGCGGAGGAGGGTCCCATGGCCAGGAGGGTGCACGTGGGCAGGAAGGCCCCTGGGAGAGCGGGACACATGGGAGAGAGCACAGGCCTGCTGATGAGAGGAGCCAGCCTGGGAAAGGGCCTGAGGAAAGGGGGGGGGGTCTGGTGCAGTGCACCCCTTTGCACAGAAACTATCATGGGATGTTTAAAAAAGATCACACATTAAAAAAAAAAAGAAAGCCCGGCTGGCGTGGCTCAGTGGTTGAGCACTGACCTAGGATCCAATAGATCGCGGTTCGATTCCCGGTCAGGACACATGCCCGGGTTGCAGGCTCGATCCCCAGCAGGGGGCGTGCAGGAGGCAGCCGATCAATGACTCTCATCACTGATGTTTCTATCTCTCTCTCCCTCTCCCTCTCTCTGAAATCAATAAAGACATATTTTAACAAAAAAGAAAAAAAAGATCACACAACAAGTGTGGGATCCTGTGTTTCTAAGTGACTGGAGCTATCATATCAAATGCAGGCCCCGGGGAAGGATGTCCAGGAGGGGCCAGGGGCCAAAGCTGAGAGAGGGGCTCATAGGGAGTCACCCCACTCAAGCTGGGCTTGAGATTCCGGTCCTGGAAACCCAGGGCACCTCCTCCAGTTCCTCATCCAGATGGGAGAGTTTGGCTTTCAGGGAGTTCTGCTGAAATCATGGAAGGTGGAACCTTTGTGGTCAGGAGACTGCGGGGAGGTACTCAGAGCCAGACAGTTCTGCCCCCCATGGAGGAAGCCTGGGGCGGGGGGGTGGAGCCACTGTGAAAGCCACTTCAGGAGGGACAGAGTGGATGTGATAGGCGTTGAGCACCTTTTGTGTTTTTCACGTCCCAGGCTCTGTGCCTGCAGCTTTTCTTGCCACCATCACCCAGAGTGGAAGCCCCGGGAGGAAGGGACATGGAATGTGTTCTTTACCAAGGAATCCACAGCCCTGGGAACAGTGGCTGGCAGCCAGGGACCCTGTCGTGGGTGCGATATTCACAAAAGCTCTGAAGGTCTGCGTATCGTCGCCTTTACAGATGAGGGAGCTGCTGCTCAGGGAAGTGGGATCATTCCGCCCAGGTCCCACAGCCGATGGGAACCAAGGTTTGAATCTTCTCGGCTCAGAGTCTCTCCACGCCCAGTGGGCCTCGCAGCCAGCCAATCCTCAGGCAAAGCTGTTTATAAAGTGACCCAGTTCTGTCCTGGGTGCCTGTTCCTGCCTCCATGGGGCTTCTCCACTCTCATCATGTCACCGAGAACCAAACGTCTTCATGCTTTTCCCCTGGTGCCCCGTCTAGGGCCTCCAGACGGACGGTTCCTGTATCCTTCCTTCGGGGGACTGTGCTAGTTGTGCAGCGAAGGGTATTAACAGACAGGTCCCAACCAAATGATGTGCCCACTGGGCTCCGATTCCAGATTCCAGAGTCAAATACACATGCACTAAAACATGCTGCCCTGGCAGTTTTTCTCAGTGGTTAGCGCGTCGGCCCGTGGACTGAAGGGTCCTGGGTTTGATTCCAGCTGAGGGCACGTCCCTCAGTTGCAGGCTCAATTCCCGGCCCCCGTCAGGGCATGTGCAGGAGGCAACCAATCAATGTGTCTCTCTCACATCTATGTTTCTCTCTCTCTCCCTTCCACTCTCTGAAAAGCAATGGAAAAAATATCCTCCAGTGAGGATTAAAAATAAAATAAGTGCTTTATGTATGCAATTCTGATAGACCTTCGGGTATCTACAGTAAACTGTTTTCTTTACCTCTCCCCGCAACCAATCCTATATTCCTCACCTCAGAAATGGCAACTCCTTTTATTTGATCAGCCCCAAAGCCTTGGTGTCACCTTTAACTTTTCTTGTTTTCTTATATTTCACATCCAACCCATTGGCAAATTCTGGCAGCCACACTTTCAAAACAAAATCAGAACTAACCTCATTTTATCATGTCTATTGCTACCCCCTGGTCCAAGTCACCATGCCTTTCCTCTGCAATCGCTCTATCTGCCCCTTGTTTCTGCCCTCTGGCCCCCTCCCCTGTCTCTTTTTCTATCTCACTCCAAACAAAAGCCAGATTCCTTACCATGAGCAACAAGGTCCTCTGTGATCTCCTCTCCGCCCCCATCTCATCTCTGACCTCATCTCCTGCTGCTCCTGCAACACCAAGGACTCCCCATCTCAGGGCCCTTCCACTTGGTATTCCCTTGGTCTAAAAACTCTTCTAGGTATCCACATGGCTCTTTCTTCTGCCTTTATTCACGTGTCCACCTCATCAGAGAGACCTCCCCTCACCTGTATATAACAGCAACTTCCTTATTCCTGGAGCCCCCTATTCTCCAACCAACAGGTGTGTGGCCTGAATCAAGCCTCTCGGTGGCTCTGTTTTCTCCCTGTACAGTGGCCATAGTAAGAGCCCTCCTAAGGATGCTGTGAGGATTAAACGAGTTAATCCATGTAAAGCACATTGAACGGTGCCTGGCATATAGTAAGTGCACAATTAAGTGGCGGTTGTTATTATTGTTGCTTTATGTAACCAGCCTGTTCCCCTGAGGTTGTCCACCACACAATTGTTAAATCCTAAAAACTGAGTGCCTAAAAGAAAAAGTTTGCTTGTGGATTTAGTGACGGGGAAGACACCAGAAGCAGCCTAAGTCCCGGGCCAGCCCCTCGGCACCCTCCACGCTGCCTCTGTGATACGGTAGACCTCGCCCAGGCTGGCGGAAATGACCTTAGGCGGGGAAGGGGCTCCAGGACCAAGTCTGCCACCTACTATCTCTCTGATCAGTTGCCTGATCTCTCTGAGCCTCAGTTTCCCTTCTTTAAAATGGAGAGGCTAACATTTGCCTGCCTCCCCTGCAGGGGAGGATCATATAACTTTTGGCACCCATACTCAGTGTGCACGAATGGCCATTTCAAAAACCCACCAAAAGATGAATATGTCCTTTGTTTATTTTCATGCTTGTGGGCTGTACAAAAAGTGCATGTTCTCCAGGAAGCAGGTTACCTGGGCACCTGTGTGGTATTAATTCATTCCCACAGCAAAAGTTCATGTTCATTTGTCACCACACTTGTGCTACTTTTACCAGCCAATGAGGACACCCAGAAACTAGCATCTCTCTGTTTCCATGATCACACTTTGGAAGGGGAGGGACAGTATACTTCTTAGTGAGCTGCTGCTTGGGGCCAGGTCTCTGTGGGGCTTGGGGGGCAGAGCTGTTCACCTCCAGAAGGCTGGCTGTTGGCATGAGGCTCAGTGGGATGTCTGGAGAGCGTCTTTTCCCAGAGAGGATGGGGGCAAAGTCCTCCGAGGACATCTGGAAAAGCCATCAGGCCTGAAAAATAAGGTGAGGAGAGGGTCTCACTCTGGAAAACAGAACTTGTCTGCTAAAAACTGCTCTCATTCTTTCTGTCCCCAAGGACAGCTCTGGGCCAAGGGGGAGACAAAAGCAGATGTTGGTGTTATTTTATTGTATTTCCTTGCAAGGAGAAGTGGGGCAGGGTGAGGGAGACATAGGCAGTCCTATGAAGTGTTTAACAGAATGGAGAACCCTGGTGGGGGCCAGATGTAGATGCAGAGTGAGCCCAGGGGCCTCCAGAAGGCAGATTCAGAGAGTGGACGTTGACTGTCTGGGAGTAGCTTCCCTCTCCTTCTAGACCAGGGTCAACAAACTTTATCTTTATAAAGGGCCACGTGATAGGCTGAAAAATGCCCCCCGCCCCGCAAATATCTACCTCCTAATCCCTGAAAGCTGTAAGTGTTATCTTATTTGGAAAGAGGACTATTGCAGATGTGATTAAATTAAGGATTTTGAGATGTAGAGATTATCTTGGATTATCTGGGTGGGCCCACATTGTCATCATGTGTATCCTTGTAAGAGGAAGGCAAAGGTAGGTTTGACACACACATGCACACACACACAGAAGGCCATGTGAAGGTGGAAGCAGAGGTCGGAGAGATGTGGCCATAAGCCAAGGACCGCTGGCACCCACCAGAAACTTGATGAGCCTCCAGAGGGAGCACAGCCATGCCCACACCTGGATTTCAGCCCAGTGACACTGATCTTGGACTCTCGGCTTCCAGAAATGTGAGAGAATAAATTTCTGTTGTTTTAAACCACACAGTTTGTGGTCCTTTGTTCTGCCAGCCGTGGGAAATGAATGCACACATGATCTCAGTAAATCCCCAAAATAATCTATGAGGTAATAAAATATGATCACTTAACATGTGCCAGAGAGTGTTCATTCAATATTCACAACAGCCCTCTGAGGCAGGTACTGTTACCGTCCCATTTTACAGACGAGAAAACTACAGCCCAGAGACAGGATCCAGCTTTCGCAGAGTTATAGAGCTGGCACCTGGCGGAGCTTTGAAAGCAGGCGCCTGGCTCCAAGCCTGATCCTCTGGGCCACCTTGAGGGCACTCTCTGTCCCACAGCAGGCATTCTTCCTCCTGAGCCACACAGCCTTGAATGTTTGGTTCACACCCACCCTCTGCACCACCGAAGTGACCTCCTGTGGGATCCCATGGGGATCAAATGGGACAGAGGACGTGAAAAGCATTCAGGAAACTGTAAAAAGTGTTCCTGGGGGATGGCATAAGAATTCAAAATGGAAGCAAGCTTGCTGGCTTGGCTGGCATGGCAAGGCTGCTGTGACCGCTGCTCAGAGGTAGGTGGGGGCTCCAGTAGCAGAAGCCACCCCTCAGCCACCAGGCACACACAGGAAAGTTCCCAAACCTGGGAGTGCCCATGAATGACCTCACGGCCGTCACTACCCAGGGCCACCCGCAATGCTGACCCTAGAGATGATCGCTGGACGTCATGGAGTCCATTCTTCCAGCCTGAATCCAGCTCTGCACCAGCTCATCAGCACCTCCCTCTGCCTGCCTTCCCTGTGGGCTTCAAATTCAGAATCAACCCCTCCCAGAAGCAGAGATTTTCTTCTCCTGCAATACCTCCTGTATTCCACAGAGGAGGAGACATTAAGTGACCTATCCAGGGCCACAAAGCTAGGGTGCTCCGTCCAAAGTGTCCTTTGTGCCCTAGCTGTGGGTCCCAGGATTCTCAGCAACCCCTCCATGCCAGGCAGCTGGAAATTCTTTCTTATGGGGGAGGACCCGAGAAGGGGAAGCTGGCACTTGGGCATGTTAGATTTCATTTCATGGACTAGAGGCAGACCAGCCTCCTTTGACCAGTTGTTGTCACACAGATACAGGTACCAGCTGAGGAAGAAGAGGCCTCCCTGTGCACTGTGGCCCCCAGGCATCGGAAGGCCCCACCTCAGTGCTCTTGCCAGAGCCCAAGATGCCATTCACTTAGCCATGGTTTCCACATCCGCGCATCCCACGCTCAGTGGATTCACTGAGCTCCCACATGTCAGGTACTGTGCTGGCGCTTGGGATGTAAAGAATAAAAGATAATCTTCATCTCAAAGGAACTCAGAGATTAATGGGGAAAGAGAAGAGAAAATAAATAATTGCTGCATTTCTGAAACTCACACATTAGCTTTTCACATGCATGATTTTTCCATTTTCTTGTAACAGTTTACTGTTATTATTTTACTATTATTTTCTTTGAATTGACTCATTTTTTGTTGTTGTTGTTAATACTCACCCAAGGATATTTTTGCCATTGATTTTTAGAGAGAGTGGAAGGGAGGGAGGGAGAGAGGAAGAGAGAGAGAGAAACATCAATGTGAGAGAGGCACATCAATTGGTTGCCTCCCGCATGCACCCTGACCAGGGTCAGGGCTCAAACCTGCACCCCAGGTACATGCCCTTGACTGGGAATCGAACCCGCGACCCTTTGGTGCTTGGGCCAACGCTCTAACCATTGGATACCACCAGCCAGGGCTGACTAATTTTTTTTTCTTAAAATACTAGCTTTGGGTTTATCCTAAGCAAGAATATCCATGATTTTGTGGATTTAACTTGTTAATTAAGGTTTTTTACACTATAAATTGCACTGAAAAGTGAACTATTAGATAAAAAGTTCATGGGGACACCAGCTAAAGCCTGCAGGAAACACTAAGTTATTGCAAAGGGGGGGGGGGTGAATGTGCTGTAAGAGAGGCCTGCAGGCTGCCGCACCAGGAGGAAACTGCTTTTCCCCGCAGGCCCTGGCTGGTCAGGACGAATTAGAGAGGCTTGACAGGCAGGAAGCTCTATGGTCGGAAGCAGACAGCTCCGTGCTTTCACCCCAGGATCTCAGAAGCATTAACTTTTCAACGTTCACACCATCCGAAGGAGAGACGAGGCCCTTCTCATCTCCAATGTTGTAGACCAGAGGCAAAGGGGATCAGTGACGTAAGACCACATTTTCAAACCGCTGTTTCCATCAAGATCCCGCGCCATGACAATGACACTGCCCAGGAGACAGTCTCGTGGGATTACGCTGAGTAGAGTGTAATCCTCAGGGTTTGCATTGAACTGTCGCTCCACCCAAGAAGCGTAAGAAGAGCAAACAAAAGAGGATGACGCTATTTTAAAGATGATCCTGAACATGCTCCACTAAATTGATCAACTCCAGGGCTTTCACTAACAAGAACAAAAACTGACTTGCAACACTCCCTTCCAAGTAAGCGGAACACAGCGGCCCTTTGTTAATTTACTCCACAGATATTTTCTGAGCACCTATTATGTGTCAGGACTGTGTTAGGCATTGGGGTTACCCTGATGGCCAAGACAGACACAATCCCCGCCTCCATACGGCTAGTTAGGGAGGCTGATGTTAATTAAATAATCGTCCGAATAAATGTAAAATGTGATGTGTGCCACAAAGAACTCAGACCCGGTACTGGCTGCTAACAGTGAATTCTGATCTGGTCGGGGGTCAGAGAAGGCTGCCCTGCGAGAGTGGCAACGGCGGAGAACTGAGTGTGCGACATGGCGTCACTAGTAACGCCTCATCCTTCTTCCCTGAGCCAGGCCCTGTCTCATACAATCCTCACTGCGACTCTGAAGCGGGCATTATAATTCCAACTTCACAGGAGAGCAAACCCAGGCGCAGAGAAGTGTAGTGACGTCCCCAAGGACACATGGCTGGCTAGTGGCAGAGCTGGGAATAAACCCAGGTCTGTGTGACTCTCAGGCCACATACCTTCCCCCCACCCCAAGGCTTACTGCCTTCCCAGGAACTGCATTAATAGGAAAAATATGATTACCAGCTGTAGGTGCACTTTGAAGGTTACAACTGTGATGTCCCCTATATCAACCCCTTTAAATCCTCAGTACCAGCGAGGATACATTCTGCAAATGGATGCCCAGGGCAGGAAAGCCAAGCGTGGCGGGGGGAGCGGAACAGAGAGCTCCCTCTTCCCGGGGGGGGGGGGGGGCTGAGCAAACCTCTGTGCCCTGCCTCCTGCGAGGCCAAGGCCGAGCCCGAGGCAGGAGCGGCGGGCCCCGAAGCCTCCGCCGTGGTTTCTGTTCCCCTCCGCCCTACCTGCCTGGCTACAGGTGAAGCAGCTGCCAGCTCACGGGTGTGGGGCACTGCGGCTGGTCTGTGCTTTGCTGAACCGGGCAGGGATTTCACGGGCTGCGGCTGGCCCTGGGGGTACGAGGCGGTAAGTGAGGTGGGTGTCTCAGGAGCGTGCCCTGGGGAGTAAAGTTGCAGATGGCCAGAGTGCCACCGCACAAGACGGAGCAGGGCCTGAATACACAAGGCCACCAAAGGCCACCGAAGGGCCTCTGAGCCGTGCACCGTCCAGTGGCTGCCCTGATTTCCGCTTCACAACCCTGCATACCTTGGCGTTTTCTACCTGGAGAGTCACTGACTGAGAAGCCCGGACATTTCTGTCCCCATCTCTACCCTTGGAAACCTCACCACGAGGAGCTTTGCAATCCACCAAGTACCCTGCAGATGGGAGGGATTACACTTTCACTTCAAAGATCCACATTTTGTTAGAGGCTAAGAGCCTGGCCCCTAACATTGCACCACCTGGTTGGAGTCCTGGCTCCCCAATTTACCAGCTGTGTGACCTCGGGCGAGCCACTGAACTTTCCTGTCCCCGTTTCTTTATCCCTTAAATGGAAGTCATAACATTACCCACGTCACAGGGCCGTTATTATGGGGATTAAGTGACACAGCATGGGCAAAGCGCTTAGCGGTACCCGGCATAACAGACACTTGATGAGCGCCAGCTGCTAAGACAACTATTCATTTTATTGCCTCTATTGCTTTCCTCCCTTCCTTCCTTCCTTCCTTCCTTCCTTCCTTCCTTCCTTCCTTCCTTCCTTCCTTCCTTCCTCCCTCCCTCCCTCCCTCCCTCCCTCCCTCCCTGTCCCTCCTTCTTCCCCTTTCTCCATCTTTCCATCAATCGTTTCCTAATTCTGGAAGCACTGGGACTGCCAAGACCTGCAAGACCCGGTAGCTCAGTCCTGCCCGAGGTCCCATAGCCAGAAAGCGGACTAGCTTGGAAGACACAGCTTTTAGGGCCTTGCTCTTTCCCCCTGCCCCCCGTCTCCTTCCTCTCACCCCTATGCTGCCCAGCACGACACCTTGCGCAGAGACCTGCTCAGTCAGTCCTTGAGAGTCCATGGTACGAATCTTGGAGCAAGAGTCTGTCTATAGGTTTGAACCCTGGCTCTGCTGCTGATGGGCTGTGTGACCTTGGGAAGGTTACCTAACCTCTATGGTTTTTGGTTTTCCCACCTATCAAACAGGATGTGATCATGTATTCGCCCCACTGGACTGGGCTGAGGCTTAAAGGACTTAATAATAAAGGTCTTAAATCAGTGCCTGCCATATAGTAAGTGCTACTGAATGTTAGTTCTTATTGTTGCTATTGATGAGCTTCGAGGCACAATGGCTGTTTAAGGGTTTTCCAGCTCATTTTCTGATGCATTTTCCCTCTTCCCGGGGCTGCCGTGATTCCCGAGCAGAGAGTTGAAGCTCTGATCCGATGTGCAGCAGAATATGTTTCTCTCCCTCCTTTTTCTTTGCATCCTCTTGAAGGAAGCTTTCTTTTTAAAACAGAACAAAAGCATCGGCAAAGAGCTCCTTTCCCTCCTCTCCTTCCTATTTCCTCAAAGGGTTGGGTTTTGTTCAAAACCATTTCTGAAGGGAAATTCCATAATACGAAGGAAAGCAAATGGGTTTTCAGGTCTGAGAGTTCTAAGACAAGGGATCTGGCTTCTTAGTCTATGCAGCTGGGCCTCGAGGATGTTTATTTAGGAGTCAGTCCCTTCTCCAGGATCCCATTGGGACCAGATGGACCCTAAACTGTCATTGCCATTAGACAAGTAAGGGAGCTAAAGACCAAGGGAGGCAAGGGGTTTGGTCTCTGTTCCCAGCAGAGGCTGACCCTCTGATATTTGAATCCTTGACCTACGACTCCCTTCCTCCATTGGCTGAGCTGCTCACAAGGTCACTAAAACTTAGCTCCTCCTTTGTTTCCTCCCATGGCCACAGGTCTACATTGCCTGAACGCCTGGCCTAGGAGTTTATGGTACAGTCTGGGGCCTTGAAACAGGAGCATGAGTAATAACAGACCTGTGGCCTCCGTTGAAGAGACAATAGGGAGTGGTGGGGACTGTGGTGCACAGGAGCACACTTGCCTAGCCTAATCTGGACCACTGCTTCTCAGCACCTGGTATGATGCTCGGGGCAATGTGGACTCCGAGCTTCTGAGAGCTCTCCCCCCACCCCCATCTACCACCTGGTAGCTTTTACCCTTTGGTCCTAGTGTCTTTTGGGGGAAACTCAACCTCGTCTTCTAATGGCTGACTGTTCTGGCGAGGCATGAACTCAAGGGACAGACTGCCTGGGTTCCACTCCCAGCAATGCTACTCAACAGCTGTGTCAACTTGGCTGTTACTTGAACTATCTGTGTCCTGGTTCCCTTACCTATAAAATGCAAATGATAATAGTATCTACCTAATAGGGTGGTAGGGAGATTAGTGAGCTCATATGTAACAAGTTGTCAGTTCAAACAATATGAGTGTTTTTATCATTATTGTCTTCTTTCCAGGTTACATTTTCCAGTGCTTTCAACTGTTCTCTAACCTCCAGGGTTTTGAGCGCTTTCTACACTCTGATCACTCCATTTGGAGGGTGGATCTATGTGGTTCCCACATCCACAATTCCCTTCCTGAGTGGGGACAGGGCCTATGACATGCTTTTGGCAACAGAATGCAGCAAAGGTGACGGGGTAAATATGATGATGTGTACATGATCACATTACATAAGGCTGCAGTGCTCATCTTAGGAGGAGGCTTTTCCCCGCAGGCTTTGAAGAAGCGAGTTACCATATAGTGGGAAGCCTGTGAAGAGGGTCATGTGGCAAGGAACTGACGGTGAACTCCAGCCATAGCCAGCGAGAAACAGTCCACAGAACACTGAATGTCTCCAGTAGTCACAAGACCAAGGAAGTGGAGTCTTCTTTAGCCGGGTTCCCGATGAAACTGCAGCCCTGGCCGACACTGGGCTGTGGCCGTGCAGACGCAGCTGAGCCACGCCTGGGCTCCTGATGCACAAGAACCATGAGATAATAACATGTGCTGTTTGAAGCCACTAAGCATGTGGCAATACTGTCACACAGCGATAGATAACTAATAGAGTCAGCTAACCACAGTGGTAACTCTCCCCCTCCGCCCTGCTTGGGAAATACTCCGATGCCTCAGAGGCCTGCTCAGAACAGGAGCCCTGAAATAGGCCGGCGATGACAGCAGGCGCCCTCTGCACACTGCGTGAGGTGCGGCCATAAATAAAGTCGCTGCTTTTCTAACCGGCGTGAGAACAAATGCACTGGCTCATACACGAGCAGGGCCTGAGCCTCTCCTGTGTGCAAAGCCCTGCGCTGACTGTGAGGCAGAGGACTCTCCTGTCCCCTCGGTGCCCGCCCTCCGCGACAAGCACGCGCTCTGGCTCGAGGTGTGATCGCCTGGTACGGCCCATACCTGCAACCCATCTCTTTCCCTCCCACTTCTCTTCCCTCTTTGTGTTACTCTTCAAAGAGGAGGCAGAGGAAGAAACAGACCGGGCAGGCTCACAGGGAGTCGGGGAGGCTGGTGTGCTCCGCGATTAGGGCCCCAGGCAGGGCTTGAAGCTCTCACACATCCCACTGGGGGATGCGTCGCATGAGGAAAACACTTACTGAAAAACTAAATGGTGTTTGGCATTTTCCCGATAAAAGGATCTAGTAGAACCCCCGCCGGCCCCCCACCCCAGGTCACTCGGTTGTCTCTTCCACCGAAATGGCTCCTCTGCACCTGTGCACTGTCTCCACCATGCAGATGTGAGGACAGGGGCTGCACCTGGCCTGTTTGCTGCTGCGTCTCAGCGCCCAGAACGGGGCAGACCTGGGGTATAAATAAATAAGGTGAACAGAAGACGGAACCTGTCTTATTTCTTATGAGAATTGACCTTAAGAAGGAGGAGAGGAAATCCAAGGAATCCAAACCGCTTCCAAGGAGAAAGAAGTCTAGCCTTCTAGCCAAACACATTCCTCTACTTGCAGTGCACTTGCGACGCCCCGAGCGCACGGCAAGCTCTCAGCGTGGGGTATCTCATTTAATTCTCACTTCGGCCTCATGAGGCAGGTGCTCTTGGTGCCCCCAATCCATAGATGGGGAGGCTGAGGTGCAGGGAAGGGAAATATTCTGCGCACAAGCACACCTTTGGTAAGAGGGCGCGCTGGGTTTGAACGCAAGCCCCGGGGGCTGAGCAGCTGCACCGCACCAGGGGTGGCGGCCTGTGATCAGGAAATGCACTGAAACACTGCGGGCTGGGCCGAGGCAGGCCTGGCTGCAGCTTACTCTTAAAGGGGTGGGGGTGTGTGTGAGAGAGACAGAGGCACAGAGAGAGACAGAGACAGAGAGAGACAGAGAGGGAAAGTGAAGGAGGAAAGGAAATGCAGAACTATGTTAAAATGTGGGGAATCTGGGTGAAAGGTATCTAGCAATTCTTTAAACAATCCTTGCAACTTTTCTATAAATTGGAATTACATCTAAATAAAACACTTTTTTGAAAGCTGATGGTGGGAAGCAGGTAGAGCTCATGTCCTGAGGAGGAAGGACACATCCCGCTGGGCTGGGATGAAGCCTGGAGAGGCAGGTGCGGCCGGGGCTGAGTCCAGGGACAGAGGCCAGGCTCAGCATCCAGGCTTCATCAGCGAGGCGAGACGTGGACATGGACGCGGACGGACACGATGACGACAGCCCTCGTTTATCCAAGTCTGCCCATCCTCGAGCTCTCCCAGGGCCCTGAAAGCTAACTTTTAAATCCAGCTGCTCATTCCTGAAGTTACCCACAGGCCGGCACACACATGGTCGGGGAGAGCATCGGCCCCCCGACCCCTGGTGCGGTTTCCACTCTAGGGATCCAGGCAACATGCCAGCCTCTCCATCTCAGGACAGGAAAGGGACACTGTCATGCAGTTGTCCCCTGGGGGAGTGGAAGCACCCAGAGAGGGTAATTAACTCAGCTGAGTGCACACAGGTGGCGGGACTTGGCCTAGAACACCAGTGTCGTGGGTCCCCATCAGGCGCTTACATTCTTATTTCTCGGTACCGCCGTCATTTTACTACTAAAGAGCTCACGGTCAGCCTCGTGTTCTGGTTCCTTCCCTTGAAACAGACACCAACTGCCCACTGTTTCCTAAAGGAGCAGTTCAGGGGAGAAGGGTGTGTACCCCCATTCCAAAAGGTGGGCTTTGGAGTCAGACAGACCTTGGTGACATCGCTTCTTATGGGGTGACCTTGGGCGGGTGATCCAAGCTCCTTGAGCTGCCGTTGTCTCGTCTGGAAGATGATGACACTGATGTCCAGCTCGCTGGGTTGTGGTGAAGATTCATTATCTTGACAAATATTTGTTAAACACCGATCTAGGTGCTGAGAATACAACAGCTACCAAGACACACCAGGGCCCTGACCTCCAGGAGCTTCCACTCAAGTTAGAAACAGCAATGGATAAAAAACAAACAAACAAGATTTTTTTTTTTTTTCCTGATAGTGATAAGTACTAAAAGAAATCTGAAAAATGGGATGGTGGGAGGCATGAGTGACCAAACATGGCTGTGCTACTCAGGCTAGGGAAGCATCTCTGAGAAAGTGACATCTTGAGGTGGAATCTGAGAAATGAGAAGGGATTGGCCTTGGCAGACCTGGGGCAAGGCTGAGGGAGGAGGTAGGCAGGCCTGGGGCAGGGGTGGAGCTTGACTTGGTGACCGAAGGAAGAGGAGGCCAGCAGCCAGGGGAGGAACAGCGGTGGTCAGTTCCAGGGACAGTGAAGGGCATGAAGGCAGGGACAGTGGGGCCTCCATCACGCTGGGTGTCGAAGGGTCTGGCTTCGAGGCTTTATTTTAAATACACTAGGAATCCACAGAGAGTTTTGAGCAGGAGAGTGATCCGATCCGATTATTTTTCTTTCTTGAAATTAGATAATACATGTAACATCATCAGTGCAGGACCTGGACAGGGTAGGTATTTAATGAAAGATCGCTTTCTCACTGTTTCTCATTCCTAAGCATCACCACTAATCATCACAGACTTCCAGAAGGTGGGTGGCCCATGCGTAGCTTCTTTCTAGAGGCGGTGCAACTGGATGCACCCGACTAGGGGAGGGGGAGAGCAGTGGGTGCTACTCTTGACACCCTAGACTTCCTCCCTCTTCCCCACCCCCAACCTCCACCCCAAGGCAAATGCCAGCCCCATCTGCCAGGCCAAGGAGCAGTCAGGGTAGGATCCCTGGGTCCCTCTACAGCTAACCCCAGCTTCGGGCCTCCTAGCTGCCTTCATTTTACTGTAAAAATGCAAAGCATTCCAGCCATTTTAATTACTGGGTGTTGCATAAGCCAGCAACCAGCTCATACAAAGGAATGACAGACAAAAAAATGATTTTTCAACACGCCTTCAGCCTCTCCCTCCTCTTTCTCTAAAATCAGCCTCCAAACACTGGCTCCGGGCCAGGTACGTGCAATCTCTTTTCGAGTCTGTTGATGTGACATCGAGATCTTTTTTTCTCTCTAAATACTTGAAGCAGAGGCAGTTCCAACTACCTTGAAGCGGTTTGGAGATGACCAGACATATTCCTGCTCGACATGCTAGGACTAGCACAAGGGCTCCATGTCATACACACTGAGACCTTTGTTGTATAGAGAGTTCGGTGTGCGGTGGGTCTGTCCGGGTACCAGTTGGGGGATTTGAGTTTCTGAACTTCCAAAATGGCCTCATTATAAGGTACTCCCAAGGCATGAACCCCAAACATGGTATTCTATTAATGCTTAGACGTGGACAAGGATTTCTTAAAAGTTTGTAATGTGATTAGAGGAGCCTCCAGTTTCCGAATTCTGGTTTTTCAGCAGCTTCTGAATGCTTTCTTCACTAAGTCTCATCTAATCTAACAGTGTTTTGAGGATCTACTGGGTGTCAGGCATTGTGCTACATGCTCAGAAGATAAAATTCAATTAGACTTTGTCGATTAGCTCACTTTCTGAAGAGGGGAAATGGCATGGAACTGACTATCCGAGCACAGTGTGCTGAGTATTAAGGCAGAGATATCTCTGATGGGTTGGTACCCTGCTTGGATGGAAGGAAAGGCTACTTATAGGAGATGATACCTAATAATATTTACAGAGGCCACTCACTGGTGGCTGACTTTGTGCCAGGCTTTCTGCTGAATCCTTTCCATGCATCGTCTTGCTTATTTCTTCCAACTCTGTGAGGTAGGCACTAATACTGTTCCTATTTTAGATGAGAAAACTGAGACACAGGAAGGTTACTTGTCCAAGATCACACAGCTAGGAAAGGGTGAGCTGGTAAACATTTAACTAGCTCTCCAGGACAAAGGTCCTATTTTATAGCACCTGCCAATTGCTGTAGTGTAAATACTCCAATCATGGCCAATTTTAAGCTCCCATGTGATGTCACTGAATACAGAGTTGGGAAGAATGTGGCAGATACTGAGCATCTGCCCTTGAATCTGCATATTCCCCTTCTCCATGAACAGGCAGGCTAGCAGGGTGGTGAAGAGCATGGGCTCTTGAGCCAGACAGCTCTGGTTTCAGATCCCAGCACTCCAGCATCCGGGCCAGGAAATCTTGAGCAAATTACATAATCTCTCTTTACCTTTGTTTCCATAGCTGAAGGAAAAAGGAATGGTGAGGATAATCCCATTTATCTAACAGCTTTTGCTGTAAGGATTAGTCTGAATTAAAATACACAAACCAGCAGAAGAATGCCCAGCACCCAGTAGGCACTCTGTAAGAATTAGCTATTTCTATCAAGTTTTTGTTTTCTTTGCCTCCTCCCCACCCCATGTATTACTTACATGGTCAAAGGGGATATGGGAATATGCTTCTCCTTAATAAACACAGACCATATGCTGCTTGAGGGCAGGGGCTGGTCTCATTCACATCTATACCTGCAGGGCCACATGCTGGTACATATAGGTTCTCAGTGAGAATTTACCATGTGCCAGGCTCCTTACTCACCATACCTCATTTGATCCTCATGAAGATCCTATAAGGTAGGAGTCTCTCCTCCATTTTACCATTAGACATCTGACGCTCCAAGAGGTTAAGACACTGGGTCAAGGTCACAGTAAAAAAGGTCCAAAACCCAGATTTATTGACATCACAAGTCTCAGTCCCTAACCTTTTGATAGTCTGCCTTCCACAATATTCCATTGGGAAGCTTTAAAAAAATCATAAAATCCAACCTCCCGGTTTTGCATTTGAAGAAAGGGGGTTCACTGATTTTCTCAAGGTCACCCAGCTATTGTGTGCAGCAGAACTGGGACAGAAACCTGGTATATGGCCCCAGTCTCATGTTTGACATTTCAGGAGGAAATGAAGCCATATTCAAGAGCTGTTAAAATGTACTGATCAGTATTCTATCAGCTCGCCTCTGGTTTCTGGGCCCTTTCTTTGTAATACAAATGTAATTTTCCTGTGGCATCCATCCAAATTCTTAGGAAGGAAGGGCACACCCACACCTCCAGAAACTGCCTGCCATATCAGGTCTCCTGCTTTCCTCCACTGCAAACCCGGCGCAGAACAGGAGATGCGGCTCACCTGCCCAGCGATAAAGCTCCTCGTGTGTCCCTCGGCTTGGCTGCATCGCACAATATCAAGAGCTCAGCACTCATGGGACCCCAAAGACAAAGAGGAAACCACTAGCACTTCAAATACTCCAAAGAACCGAAGGGCATAGTGAGTTGCAGTCTCCGGAAAGAGGGCTGTTTTGGAAGGAGGCCTCTCAATCTGAATCCCAGCTCTGCCACTTCCTCTCTTTAAGAGATTGGACATGAAATTTAACTTCTCTGAGCCTCAGTTTCCTTTTCTTTTTTTTTAACCTTTTGACACCCTTCGTCCCCCCCCCCACCTCTGGCAACCACTAATCTGTTCTCTGCATTATGAGTTTGTTTTTAATCTTGTTTTTTTAAAGCTTCCACATATAAGTAAGAACATATGGTATTTGTCTTTCTCTCACTCACTTCACTTAGCCTAACTCCCTTGAGGTTCATCCAGGTTGTTGGAAATGGCAAGATGTCATTTTTTATGGCTGAATAATATTTCATTATATATATATATATATATACACACACACACACACACACACATATATATATATATATCAATCACAATCTCTTTCATTTATCCATTGATGGACACTTAGGCTGTTTCCATATTTTAGCTATTGTAAATAATGTTGCAATGAACATGGAGATACACACATCTTTTCGAGTTAATGTTTTTGCCTCAGTTTTCTTGACTGTAAAATGGGCATAAAATAATATCTATTATTTAGGGCTGTAAGCATTGGAGGAAATGCTGTATTGAACGTGGCTTGTACAGAGCTGGTGCTCAACTAATGTGAGTTCCCCTTCCTTTCTCTTGTCTCAGAAACCTTTCCCAGCTTATCATCCAAGGTCAATGAGCGTCACAGGGAAGCGAAATGGCTCTAGCTGAATCCTGAAAGATAAAAAAGTCCTGACAGATGAGGTGGAGGGGGGTGGGGAATATATTGTTCTCGAGTGGATTCCAGGAAAAGAGCGAGGGTGAACAGAGCCTCAGAGGCAGGAAACTGAAGGCTGGAGCATAAAGGGTTGGGAGACGGGAATTAGGGCATAGGCTTGGAGAGATAAGCAAGGACAGGCCTGCTGTTGCATAATCTCAGGGGTGGCCATCACATTGAATTCCGTGTGAATGGTCCCCCTCTGTGGGGCCCTGGGAAGAGCCAGATCACAGAGGGCCTTGTCTGCCTTTCTTTGGAGTGTGAGACTTTGTTCAGCAAGCAGCGGAGAACCAGTGAATCATTGGAAGGAAGCGAAGGACAGCGTGATTTCAGGTTTATATTTGAAACACTTTCAGGAGCAGCGGTGCAAATTGAATTGGACAGAGAAAGACTCTGGGCAGGGTGACCAATTATGTGACTATTGAAATTGTCAGGAAAGAATCTGTGGGGCCCCGGTCCAAGCAGCCATGGTGGGAATGGAGAGAAGGAGATGGTTACAAGGGGTGTGGCTTGAGGGTGGAGAGGACTTGGCGAATGATGGTGCCCTTGGTGGGGACAGGTAACACTGCGGGGGAAGACAATGAGTTCTCGAGCCTTTGGAGCCTGAGGGACCTCCAGGGATAATTGTCCAGGGGGAAGCTGGATGTACCCTGGAGCTCAGGGGGACACTGCCGCTTGTAGTGCCCATCCCAGCGCATGTGGCACAGTGGTAGGTAGAAACGGGGCACAGGGTGGGTGAGCCGGGGAGAGGGTGGAGGCTAGAAGGAAGGGAAGGGAGCCAGTTGGGAAACACGTACATTTTAGTGACAGGAAGGGCCCGAAGAGTCTGCCAGAAGACCAAGAAGGTACAGTTGGAGAGGCAGAAAGTGCAAACCCAGAGCGGGTGGTCTTAGCTGCCAAGTACAAGGAAGGATGTATGTGATCAGCGGCGTCAAAGGCTCTTTGGCCCATCCCTGTGGTCCAGGACAAGTCAGTTTCAGTTCCAGCAGGTTCCACTGAAAAGAGCTCAAGTGCCTTGGCAGAGACAGGACCTCCAGCCCAGTCTGACAGGAGCCCGACCAACCCTCCCTCCCATTCCCTCCGGAGCCATGAGGGCAGCGGCCGGGGCACGCTCGTGTGCATCGGCTGTGCGAAACAGCGTTCGGCCTTCACAGAAACCACAAAGGAAAAACACGTGAACTCCAGGGTCGTAAGGAAGACATTAAGACAGGGTCGAGGGAAGTCCTCCCTCCACTTCATCTTAGCCTTTGCAGAAATGACCAACTGAACACACAGGCATTAAAAAAATTTAAAAAGCAAGAGCTGGCATATTAACACTGTTTCCCACCCCCACTGCCCCGAGAAAACAGGGGGCACACGTGTCTGCTGTGCCTATGTGTTTTCTGGCTTAAAATCCCTGGAAGTCGCTGGGGGTGGAAAGAGATGTGAAAACCCCAGGGTTCAGGTGAAGCAACCAGGCTTTCACTGAGGGGTCTTCACTCCAGGTGGGGGCTGGGGGAGAGCTGGGCAAGAGACGGGCTGCAATTTTACTGCCACAAAATTGGTTCCAGATGGAGGCAAGGAAAGGTGTTTACTCCCTGCTGGTGCCAGACAGAAAGAACCTGAAGTACCTACTGTCTTAGGTTCCTAATTCCCCAGTGCTGGGCGGCAACCCCCCTGAGGGTCGGGCCAGAGCTCAGGGCTCAGGGTGGACCAGGGCCGTCTGTTGCTTGGGAAAGGCTATTTTGAATGTAATGACTTTCAGATGGGCTGTGGGCTTGGGGGAAGGCACTGTGGGTAGGGTCTGGAGAGGAAAAGCGGGGGCGGGGGGGGGAGAGGTGTTCCTCTATGAGGCAACAGAAACAATACATGTGTTGTCAGCACCTTCTCCAGCTTTCATTTGCAGAGGCCAGGTCAGGAAGAGTGGGACCGTGGCATCCTCTGCTGTGTTCCCAGATCCCCGATTCCCCCAAACCCCATGATTCACAAGTATTCTGTCTTCCCAAGAGCAGGTCTCCACCTCGAGTTGACGTGTGGCCAGCGTGAGGGTGGAGAAGCTGGGCAGCTGCGGGCTCAGACGGGATGCTGACTGAGAGCTTTGTGGTATTGCAGCCGGGAGGGGTTAGCTTCACCCACTCAGGGGCCCCTGCACCCCACTGTGTGGAATTGAGCCGCTCCGCCTTTTGAGTGAGGCTGGCTGAGGCTGCAGGCCCAGGGACCGGGTGTTCTCTGGCTTACAGCGCCCCCTAGCACTGGACAGAGGGATAGGGCTCTGTGAGCTCCACCTGCCCACCTAAATACTGGGAAGGGGCTGGCGGGGCCAACACTCATTCAACCAGTTCTTACTGACTTTGTTACCAACACCTGATCCCTGTCCTCAAAGGACTCAAAGTTCAGGAAGGAAAGAAGACGCACAAGGTGCTGTGGGGAAACACAGGTGCTGAGAGAGTTGATGAAGATGGGAGGGAAATCAGAAAAGGCTTCCTGGAGAAGGTGACATTTAAGCTGCGATCTGAACACAACATAGGAGTTCAATAAAGTTTGGAAATAATGCATGGAGACAGTAAAAGACATACTTTCTCATCTTTGAGTGCTTATGATCCAAGAGGCAAACAGACAGAAAAACAATCAATTACAACAGGGCTCTATCAGAAACAAGACCTCAGTCTCTCCTATGCCTGCACGTCTGTCTTTGTTTTCAGTCTCGGTCTTGGAGGAGATCAGAGTAAGAACTCGATAACCATTGATTGAGAGACTGACAGCTGCACTTCAGTCTTGGGCATGTTCGATTGGCCTCAAACCTGTTTAAATGATAAGATCTGTCATCCCTTTAGCAACACTCACCTTGTCCTAGGGAATTTTCCATGAAATCTTAGACTTTTTGAGCCAGGGGGGGATCTTGGAGACCACTGAGTTATATCTTCATCCAATAAAAATGGAAACTGAGGCCTGGAGAGGTGAGGTCACTTGTCCATACACACAACTGTTTTCTGCAGCGACTTTTGGGACAAATCTCAGCTCTTTGGTCTTTTTTTACAAGCAAGTTTTCATGTGTCTCTTTCCAGCAATATGCTTGGAATGTTTTCAAAAGGCGTTAGATAACAATTTGGAAAGGAAAAAATGAGACGCAGAAGAGATAAACTTCTGAGGAGCAGAGGGCGGTATTCATTCTAATGAGCTCACCCGGCCATGCCGGGCAGAGGGGAGGATTATTATCACAACTATTTGGTCAGTCGGTATAGGTGAAATTCTTCACACCCGTCACTGCAAATACCCTGAAACGAACTCATCTTCAGATCTGAAATGCGGATCCAGGAATGTGAGTGGCTGGGTTTCCATGGCCAATGTGCAAGCATTAGTTCATGTGCTGGGGCAGGGGACAGAGGCCCGTGAGTGTGGGAGAGAGCCCCAGGGAAGGATCAGGCCGCAGCTGCACTGTCTTGGCTCTGCCACTAGCTGACCATGAGATGCTGGGAAAATTCCTTCGCCTACCTGAACCTTATTTTTCCCACTGATAAGAAGGTGGGACCTCTAAACATCAATGTTTCCAGAGACTCCAGCATTCTGTAACTTGATAGCAAGGGGGTGGGTGGTCATGGGATCACCTTTCCTCAAAAAATTCCAGGAAAGGAAATACCAGGTTAGCCTGGTAGGTCCGCAGGCGGGCCAGACACATTTAGAAACTTCCTCAGTTCTTCCAAGGCTTATACATTTATCATTGTTCTCAGCTGTCAAGGAAAAGCGGGAGAGCCAGTATCTTCATCCTTACCATGAACCCTAGGTGTGCTCCATCTACCTTATAAAGTGGCCCTGGAAAAGCAACCCTTACCTATTAGGTCCCTGGGCACTGTGACATCTGGACGGATAGCTGTGAGGTCTGACTGCAGGAGGGTTTACCCCGGCAGAAGGACTCCTCTGCATAAAGATTCATGCAGCTTGACCGAGCTGACCTCACATGGGTAGGCAGAGGGGAGTCCCCTCAGGTTAGACGTTAGGGAGAACTTCCCAACTGAAAGGGAAGAGGGGACCCAAAGATGCTGGGTGGACTAGTTTAGGATAGGGAACGAGAGGAACTAACCCAAAAGATGATTTCATTACCTCTCAGCTGGAAAAATCAGATCACTCTCGAGCTTACATCCTTAAGTAGCTGCCAGAGTTGAATGCCTCAGGTGCTTTCTGTAAGGAGCATGCTGCTTAAAGTTCAGCACGAGTTATCTGCCTCAAACGTATATTCTAGGCAAACTAGCCTTCCCTTGGAGAAAACATTGGCATTTTGGACAAAACCGTACTGTGAAAGGAAAAAAAGAGAAGCATCTTATCACATAAGATGCTTATCCAAAGTGGATTTGGTCTGGGAAGGCTTATAAAACCTTCCACATGACTGGCACCGCACAGGAATAAGTGAAACTCTCAAATCCACCATGTACGCCCTCGGTCAACCTGGGTCCTTGGAGTGGCTTCCTGAGTGTCCACTGCTCAAGACTCAGTAGATGGCTGGCGGACCTACACCCAAGTCTCCTGGGGCCCCACTTTGTGCTCTGAGGGCTAAAAAGCAGTGTGGCCAGATACCTCTGGCTCCAAAGAGCTTCTAGTGTGGTCGGGAAATCATACAACCACAGCCCAGGAAACAATGGGCAAAGCCCTGGAGTGGGCTTTGAGGGCGGGGAAGGTCTCTGTGGGTCAGGCTGTAGAGCTGAGGTGGGAAGGGTCTTGAAAGCTGGGAGGGGGCAAGACAAAAATGTGAAAACTAGGCTCCTTTCCTCAGAGCTACGCATTTTAATGGATAAAAGGAATTTTTAAAATGTTCTTGGAAACACCATTTCCGATGAAATGTTCCGCTTCGGTCATCCCAATGTCACTTCTCCGAAGGGTAAACGGAGGAGTTTCTGAGAAAGAGGCTGATTGTGCATTTCTGAGCGGTATTTTCAGTCCTTATTTTCTTCTAAACTTTTGGTTATTTCTATAGCCAAAACACTCCGGTCTCTTTCTAAATGGGATGAGTTGGTAGAGAAAGGGAGAGAGACACAAGAATGAAAAGATAGAAGGCTCCAGCTGCAAAAGGGCGTTTGCACAGTTAGAGCTAACTCTCCAGGGAAACAAACCTCTCTCTTAAGGTGGAAATGAATGAATGGAGTCCCTGGCCCGTTGCCGTCAGGTTACCTTTCTGTACCAGTTTCCTCATCTGGAAAGTGTGATTAAAACTTTGTGTTTTCCCTACCTACGATTGTGACGTATGATCATGAGAGTACATAAAATATAAGGCAGAATAGTCCAGATGTTCCTTGATAATAATGAGTCATAGTATTACTTATTAGCAATTATCCATTATAGTTCATAGTCCAGGATCCTGGACAGTCCTCCAGGACCTGGTTCAGCCCAGTTTCGGATCCGTTCATCCCCAAATTCCTTGCCGAAGGGTGCAGACCTGTCGGCCCTGGGTGGGGTTAGCTATTTCCTCCTGTCCTTTCTACTTACTGTTTTTCAAATAAGCTCAGGGCCTTTGCACTGCTGTTCTCCCTGACCGGTGTCCTCTCCTCCCAGATTCTGCTTGGTCACGTCTCGGCTTGGATGTCACCTCTTCAGAGAGGCTTTTCCCTTCCTACCCCGCAGAAAGCAGCGCCTCCGCAGTCATTTCTAACCCATTACTCCGCTTTGTTTTCTCCGCAGCACTGTCCCCACAGACAAGTACCCCAGGCATTCCTGGATTTCTTGATGTGTTACCTGCAAGTTCCACGGGCGCAAGAACTTTGCTTGGCTGACCCCAGCATCCAGAAGAGT
Organism: Miniopterus schreibersii; assembly: GCF_964146895.1. Classification (NCBI taxonomy): domain Eukaryota; kingdom Metazoa; phylum Chordata; class Mammalia; order Chiroptera; family Miniopteridae; genus Miniopterus; species Miniopterus schreibersii. The sequence goes on from NC_138102.1 coordinate 177,651,383, forward strand.
GTTTGTTGAATGACTTCACAATGTACTCCGGTGAGCCTGAGAACCCACCTTCTATTACAGCTGGCTCCAAAAGGCAGGCGGCTTCCTCATGTCCAGGAAAGTGGGGGTGTGGGGGGGTGGAGAGCATAGGCCACCTATTTAGTTTCCCCCTTCTGACTGCTCTTTGCAGAGAAGGTGGCGAGGTGGTCTTTTCCTAACCTTCCACCCAGGCGCAGTCAAGGTCTCCAGGTCCAGGGCCGCCTCTGACCCACGCGGGTGGGGGCGGCGCTGGGGCGGGTACCAGTTGCTTCTGGTTTGGGTCGGAGGCGCGCAGAGGGCGGGGTGGGCGTGTGGCAAAGGTGCGGGAGAGAAGGGGCGCGCGGGCGCTCCCCGGAGGCGCGCCCCAGCCCCTGCGCTCGCGCGCCCAAAGCCGCAGGATTCCCTATAAGGATCGGAACGGCCCCGCGAGGCCCCGCCCCGCCGCCCCGTCGCCCCGCGCCCCCGGCCCCACCCCCTTTTCGGAGGCCCGATGAGGTAATGCGGCTCCGCGATTGGTCGGAGGGGCGGGACCCCGCGAGGGGGAGCCGAGGGTACCGCGCTATATTACTCCGCGCCCGGCCGCGGCGCAGAGCGGGCAGCAGGCGAGCTCTCGGACCTTCCCCTCCCCCGGCTCCCGCGGCTCCTGCTCCGGCTCCCGCTCCGTGGCCCGCAGAGTGGTGCGCCAGCGCCCCCCAGCCTCGCCGCACCCCATCCCGGCCCTTTGGGCACTCGGAGCGCGGCGCGCCCCGAGGTCAGAGTTGCCCCGTCCGGTCGGGCGGACGAGCTCCGGCCGCAGCAGCCCCGGCGCCGGCGCGCACCGCAACTTTGGAGAGGCGAGCGGCAGCCCCCGCAGCGGCAATGACTCCCTGGCTCGGGCTCGTCGTGCTCCTGGGCAGCTGGAGCCTGGGGCACTGGGGCGCCGAGGCGTGCACATGCTCGCCCAGCCACCCCCAGGAAGCCTTCTGCAACTCCGACATAGGTAAGCGCTCGGGGTGTCCCCGTGGGTGCCCCCGCAGCGCCCACTCCCGCGCTGCAGCCCGGGACGCGATGCTGCCAGCTGCTCCGGGTGGCCGGGCGAACCCCGTTACTTCTTTCCTGCCCGGGCTTGGGGTGAGCGCGCCGACCTAGCCGAGGGGGAGATGCCCTGCAGAGAAACCAGCCCCGCAGTGGCTGGACGAACCCTTTGCAGCCTTTGCTCTCCTTTTAGGGGATGAGGCCCCTGTGGGTCCTTTTGACATCTGGTAAAATTCCCTTTTCACCATGGCGGGAGGAAGGGCTGGGGGTAAGGGGGAAAGGGTTCCTAAAACTTGGAATGCCAACTAAACCGCTGGGATGTTGAGTAGTTAAAAACAAACAAACAAACAACAAAAACCCACAAAAAGTTGCCAGCCATGTGCACAGAAAGTTGCAGGAGAAACTTGAAGTTTCTGAGCCTGCATCGCCTCCTGCCCCCAAGAAGTCCATTCTTTCCCTGAGACCCAGACTGACCTTGAGTGTCTCAGGCAAGCGCTAATGGAGCTTCTTGGACTGCCAACTGTGGGTGGATTTAAGGGGGGAAATGAGAAGAAAGTGGAAGGGGTGACCCTCCCCGGAGGAGCTGTACTGGAGGGTGTTGATAGCAAGCAGGAGGTGGCGTGTGTGAGGGATCACTTATCACATAGCTGTGAGAATTCACAGGAAGGCTTTTTTTTTTTCTTCCTTGAACGTGTGCGAGGAGGGGGTTATAGATTTGTCACAAGAAGAACAAAGATGCCACGGGTCACACAGCACGGTGACGATTCCAAACTGGACTTGTGTCTTGATCAGAGAGACTCGGTACAAAGTGGGAGCAGTGGTTATCGAGGGCCTTGAGAGGGTCGTGGGAGAGCTTGTCTGGGAGTGTTCAGGACACTGGTTTGGATGGCGAGAGGCGGAGTAGCAGCTGGAAAACATCTCTCCTCTCCTTTCCAGCTCATAAAGCATGCAAGTCCAGTGGCCCCTGCTGTGTGTGTGTGTGTGTGTGTGCGCGCGTGTGTGTGCGCGCGCCGGCTGGGGTGGGACACAGTCTAGCCACTCTGCTGAGTCGATTCAGAATAAAGAATGGAGTATGTGTGTTTTAAGTACAGTCATAAAGGGAAGGAAATTTTCCACTGGGTCCTGGGTGAGGGCTCCACAAGTGTGCTGCAGGGGAGGGGGGGAGGAGGCAGGAGCCGGGCAGGGGAGGCAGCTGAGTTTGGGAGGGGCGCTGCTGGTGGGCCTGGCGTAGTCTAGGAGAAGTCAGGGAGGTGGCTGTGGTGACCAGGTCAGTCCAGTTAGCAGCCCTGGGTGTTTGTGTGGCCTGGGGTCACGCCTTTGAGAGGTTTCCTGGGGCCTGAGTGGCACACCCTTCCCTCTCCAGGGGGAACCTGGCTGGCCCCTGGATTTGCCTGGAAGAACTCTGCTGTGCCGCCTGAGCCTGGGAGGTTTTCTCCCTTCTCCTCTGACCGACCCCACCCGAATTCCACTTGGCTGTCTCTTCCCACCCTGTAGGTACATTCCTACCTGAGTAGTGTTGTTAGCTGCTGCTGCTGGTTTCTGGGCTCCTCAGTGAGGAGCACACACTGGGGCCAGGAATCTGACAGGTAGAGCCAGGGCGGCCTCTTTTGCTTGACAATGGCTCTGGTGTGTTCCCTTGGACTTGCTGGTATGTGGGGAGATGGAGACCTCACGCCTCCTCCCCACGCCCCCCCCCCCCCTTAGCTTTTGGGTTTCCACCCTGAAAGCTGACCAGGGAGCAGTGAAAACAGAAGCAAGGAAACCCCGCTTCCAAGTGGGGGCGCTGCCTGACTCTCTTCCCTGTGTAGGCTTCCTGCCGTTGGCTCTGCGCTGATGCTGAAAGTTTCTTGTCATTTCTCTGGGTTTATTCAAGAGGTAGTTCCTTTCCCCCCAGTGAACTACCCAGAGAAAAGCTAAGTTACCAGGAAGTACCCCAAGACCAGAACCAGTTTCGTGGTAGCAAAACTAAAAAAGAAACCAAAAAAAATCTTTGATACGCTGGCCCCGATCCAAGCTGTTCTGCCCGGGTTTGGTGCACTGCACTAGGGCAGGGATGAGCTAATGCTTTAAAAATGGGAGGTGTGGAGGTGGGATGCTTGCGGGCTGACCTCCCTGCCTCACAGCTCCCCGCTGGCGTCCAGCAGGGGGCTCTCCGGTTCCCGAGTGGCAGCCTTCCTTGTGTCCAGTCTGGGTGGAGGGCTGCCCATTGCCTCCCTGAAGGAACCGCCCAGCAGCTCCCCACTCCCCTTGACCCATATGACCCACCAATCTCATCGCTGTAGCTCATTCAAGAGTCTCAAGCCAGCCCACCAGCTTCCTCTTCCAGAACCTTCCTGGCTTTTTCTCCTTGTGGCCTGGTGCCATGTTGCCGGGCGAAGGGCACGGCATGCCTGGCGCTGCCCTCTGGAAGGAACCCCCTGCCACGGCCTTCCCTTTCCTTTCTCTTCACCCACAGGTGTCTCTTTTTGCCTTTCCCCCCTAAAGCCCTGGGGATTGGCACAGTCTTCTGGGTGAGGAGTTCAAAGGTGTTTCTATGGCAACTCCAGGCCCTGCACCCCAGTAAGTGTTTAGGAGAAGAGTAAACTACATGCTGGCTTATAAAACACACTGTGGGGGAAAGAAAGGACTTGGCAGCAGCCGTGATGTCTGTGGTCCCCTCCCCACCAGTCATGCCCTTGAAACTCCTGACAAAACCTTGACTCTGAAGGAGGGGAGGGAGGGGGCTGGGAATGAAGAAGGCGGGCGGGCTTGGCCGGGTAGATCCTGCTCCAGCAGCTCTGTCCAGCTCAGGAAGGGGTGGGCAGTGTGTGTGTGTGTGTGTGTAGGGGGCAGTGTTTCTGTGGGGGTGGGGGGCAGCAGAGAGAATTTTGCTTCACAACTCCGAGCCCTTTTTTTGCTCCCTTGCCCCCTGCATAGAGGAAAAGGGGCTGTGAGATGGGGTGTTGGGGGCCTGCCCCCTGAGCCTGTTGGGAGTTGGAGAGGAAGGCTCCGCTTAGGCTCCCACTGCCAGTCCTGGAGGGTGGCCCCTGAATATCTCGGCATTGTTTGGGCAGGGACCAGTGCCAGCGGATTCTTTCTGTATCAGATCTGAGGTTGTGGTTTTAGCAAAGAAGCCATTTTCAGAGAAGCCAGATCCATCCCCTCTCACGATCACACACAATGACACTCCACACTGGGCTTTGTGACTTAAGAGAAAAAAAAAAAAAAAGGATCAGACTTCAGAAAGGAGCCAGCCACCTGGGGAGGGGACCCAGGCTGTCCAACATCTTGGAAACCTTGGAAAGAGGAAAGCTGCTCTGCTTAGGACCAGGGAAGGGACAGCTCTCAGACAGCAACTGGAAGAGTAGGTGTTCTGCCCATTGCAGCTGGAAAACACTGAGGCTGAGAGGGGTTGTGCTCGCTCAAGGTCGCCCAGCTAATCAACACTGTAGCTCGCTGTAGCTAAATAAGGCGAAATGCATTGTTGGTTATGCTATTTTCTTCAATAACTTTTCAACTTTCATTTACCCTTGACATTCTAAATCAGGGCACCCCTCCTGGGACCAAGATGGAATGGACGGTTAACATTAGAAGACTTTACTTACTGATTTGAGAAGTTTTAAAAAATATGAAGATAACCAAATGGCCAGAGGTTATTATTATTTAATATAATAATATAAATGGAGAAAATGTCTGACCTTTGGATATTAGAACTGGAAGAGACCCTCAGAATCACCAAGTCAAAGTGAAAAAAATGACTCTTGGTCTCACCGAGGCACTGGGAGCACTAGAGCTCTAGAGACAAGACATCTCAGGCTTCACTACTTCCCTTCTAGGGGCTGCCCAGGACGACATGTGCAGTTTGTGCAGGTGGCCAGTGTAGGGGATGCAAAACCAGAGAGAGACAGGAGGCTGGGTCCCGGCTGGCTGGAGAAGGCGCCCCTCCCACCGTAGTGCAGATAAAGCTAGAAAAGTGGCCCCGGAAGTGGCCGGGTGGAGGGACCTTTGTGTGTTTTGCAGGAACAGCAGGAACCATTCAGCCCCACTGCTGAAGGGCACATTCCAGCAGGTTTGCCGATGAAAAACAACAACAACACAATTCTCCACTGCGTTTGGTTTTCCCCATTCCAGCCAGTATGGACAAGGGGGCCCCTTCTTCTAGCCTTTGTCACAGTCAACTCCTGGGTGGCCTGGAGAGGCAGAGGGGCTGGCGGCAAGGCCCGGGGTGGGCAGGGCTGGGCGGATCCCCGGGGCCTGCTGGCCTGCGCTTAGGCGTGGTCGCCAGTGGCTGTCAACTTCACTTTCGTCATTTATGGGAGGGGACTAATTTTTATCCATGTTTAAAACTTACAAGTGTTATGCGAACATATTCCATGCCCATGTGCATATGTGTGTGCGTGTGACCTAAAATGCGATAAAGGTAAAGTCCTTTTTGATGGCTTCCTCTAACTCTAGCTCCTTCCCCAGACCCTTTCTTCCCTGTGCATTTACAGACAGAGGTACGTGTAGAAAGTTCAGGGTAGCTCTTCCCCTTGGAAGCATGGATAGGGGAACACTATGAACAGGAAAATGCCACACAGAGCGTCCTGCTGTTTCCCCCTGAACAGTGCGTTAGAGGCTGGTCTCAGGAACACACAGGGACCTACTTCATTCTTGTAAGGTATGGTATCCCCTAGGGTTGTAATTTTTAAAAACCGATTGTGGAGCAGTTACTCTGTCATGCATCAACTCCTTTAATTCTCTCGAGCCCTGTGAGGCAGGTGCGCTATTATCATCTCCATTTCACGGATGAGGAAACTGAGGCTTAGAAGAACTAGGGGGCTTGTTCAAGGTTATAGCAGAGCCCACATTTAAACCCCTGCAACCAGGTTCAAAACGATATAATCAGCTACTATGCTGTATATGACATTATATTATATTATATTATATTATATTATATTATATTATATGCCATGTCATATTATGCTATATATAACACTGTATGCTGTTATAGTACCATAATAATATAATACAATATCCCTATAGGTGTAGGTATAATATCCCTCTAGGTATATCTCTATAGGTGTATATTTATTGAACTAATCCCCTCTTGATAGATATCTAGGTTTCTAACAGCTTTTCATGCTTGCAAAGAGCTAAAGTAGTCACTCTTGTTCACGGGTACAAATATATCTCTATGACAAGAATACAATTGGAATTATTGGACACGGGGCATGTGCATTTTACATTTTAGTAGTTCCTGCAAGTTTGCCCTCCAGAGTGGCTATGTTAACATATTTCTTTTCCTGTGGAAAACAGTATGAATATGGAGGATCCTCAAAAAATTAAAATTAAAAATGGAGCTGCCTTATGACCCAGTGACCCCACTTCTGGGTATATATCCAAAGAAACCCGAAACACTAATTGGAAAGAAATTATGCAGCCCTGTGTTCATTGCAGCAGCATTTACAATAGCCAAGCTACGGAAGCAACGCAAGTGCCCATCCAAAGACGCGTGGGTAAAAAGCTGTGGTAATATATGCAATGGAATATTACTCAGCCATAAAAAAGAATGAAATCTTCCCATTCAAGACAGCATGGGTGGACCTAGAGGGTATTATGCTAAGTGAAATAAGTAAGTTATAGAAAGACAGATAAGACATGATTTCACTTATACGTAGAATCTAAAGAAAATAAATGAACAAACAAAATTGAAACAGATTCATAGATACAGAAAAAAGACCAATGGTTGCCAGAGGGAAGGGGGGTTGGGGGGCTGGGTGAAAAAGGTGAAGGGATTGAGAAGTACAGGTTGGTAGTTACAAAATCATCATGGGGATGTAAAGTACAGCATAGGGAATATAGACAATAATATTTTGGGTACTTGCTAGTCAGTCTCCAAAACCTATATTCTGAATCAGTCTCTAGCATAGACCAAGGGCTAGGATTCTTTGGACTTGGGAAGGTACATCCCTTTTGCCACATCCCCCACGTTGTTTTTTGACCCCCCCCCCACTTTGATTTTCTCCTATAGACAGCCTCTCCAGCCCCTGCCTCCCCCGCTGCCGCCAATTTTATTACAGAAACCAAGTTTATTATAGCATGTCCCGAAGAAAACCCAGCCTTGGCCCTACTTCCAATTCTTAACCCTGTGCTCTTTCCACCGAATCAGGGGTTCCCAGCCTTTTCAACACCAAGGACTATTTTTATTAATTTTCCTTCAGTGAATTCCATGTTTGGAAAAATGATCCATCACAATTTCATGTGTTGAGAGTTGATTGTTTTTCCATTAAAAAGAAAACAGTTAAACTTTATCCATCACTGCTGATACCAGGCAGCCTAGTATTATTCTGACATAATCAGCTAATACACCAATTAGTTGCAACCCAGAACAGAGAATCTTGGCGTTTTCTTCAGCCTGGGAAGCACTCTCCTGGGTCAGTGGATGACTGCAGGGCACAGCGATTTGGTTGGCTTACTGGACTGCTGAGCATAGCTCGTGGACTCCTTAGTGGACCACTGTCCTTTGCCCCTCTGAGATTGGCTCCTTAATGTCGCACCAGTTTACCGTGTCTCCTCCTGTGGGCAGGTCCATTTGTCACCCTTGCCATTTTTCTGTGTACCCACAGTGCTGAGAGTGGGGCTGGCCGAGGTGGCAGGTCACCCATGGGTCCTGGTTGAGTTGCCCCCTTTTCGGAAGAGGTGACATGGGTTCAGGTATCTATTTTCCTGAATTAATCTCTGTCAGGCTGGAGCAGAAGAGTATTGATTCTAGCTACAGGGCCTCACTAAACAGCGTTTGACAGGAGGCCACCAGGTGTCTGTCCCGACTGTAGAGAACATAGAGGCCTTTTTGCTCAGTTCCTGAAACATGAGTGTCGGGAGGAGGGCGGGGCCCCGTCGAACCTTCCCTGAGCCATGCACAAGCTATCTATCTGCCAGGGTGAGATGGCTTGGCTGCCACAAAAGGGACAGTCCATGCCACCCAACACCAGTTGTGATTTATGTCCCTGTAAACCGTATCCCCTAACGGTGGCATTCTGCGCGCAGAGAGTAGGGACCTGAAGTATTCTCAGGCCTGCGGCCACCTGGCTTTTTGTGGGGGTGGGGAAGGGAAGGAAAGCTGTAAGATTTGGCCTCAGAAAACCCAAGGTAAAGTTCAGCTGGTGGAAAAACAGAGCCCTTGGAAGGTAGAGGGTGGCGGTGGGGAGGGCAGAGGGGAAATCCTGAGCAGACCAGAGCCATTCCGGAACTGGAGACCTTAACTGCTGCACGGCAATTATCCCCTCCCCCTCCACATATCTTTGCTCCCTCTCGGAATGAGATCGCCAGGCATCGGGTAGCCCAGCTGCCTGCAGACAAGAACTGTTTCATTCAGAAATCTCAGGGTGCCTGCAGATTAGGGCCTGAGGAAGGTGAACCTTGCAATTTGAGGGATTCCTGGTGTTTGGCTAAAGTGCTTGCAGCTCAGAAGTTAGGAGGGTTCTCCTTGTCACCTAGTATTTATCGCCCTCACGGCAATTTGAGTTTTGGAAATTTAGTAGCTCTTGTGAGCTCTGCTGCTCACAAGCTTGGGCCAGTTTTCTAGCCTCAGTTTCTTCATCTGCAAAATGGGGGAATAACAGTATGTAACACATTGGATTGGTGATTAGGTGAAACAATTCACAGCCAGTGCTTAGTACAGAATCTGCACATACTAAAAGCTCAATCAATGCTGGCTTCTAGTAGTGCTGCTATATGATACAGCAGAGCGAGGATTCATTCTCACTTTATTTTCAGTGAGGAAAATGCAGCCCGAGGGGTGATGGGACATTTTTCAGGGTCACATACAGAGATCTGAGTTTCAAAAATCATGGTTGTTTGACACTCCCCTCCCTAAGTTGAATGCTTTTGTCACACTGCCTCCCACAGGACAGAGAAACAAACAACAAAGCTCCCTACTCAGTATTTTCATGACTCTCCGAATTTTAGAGTCTTAAGTTCACTTGATCTTATTTGGTGACCCCAACATTCCAAGGAGGACCACAGGATGGTGGAGGTCATGGCTCCCATTAAATGGATGTGACTCTGAGAACTGGTGTGGTTCAGGAGTCTGGCCACACAGCCAACACACAGAATTGGGGTTGGAACCCACATCTTCTGAGGCCAAGTCCCACACTCTCTTCAAGGGTCAGGTGCCCCCCTTCCCTGTTTAGACTGCTCTGGCACATCTGCCTCTGGTAGAAGGTACCAGGGTAGCCAACGGAAGGGCCTGGGAAATGGATCAGTGCTACTGAAGTTGGATGTCAGACCACACTCCCTGTACCCACCTATGCTCATCTCCCCCAGGGTTTTGGGGCTGTGCCTTGTACAGGAGTGAGCCCTGGCCTGGAGTCAGGACATCTGGGTTCTAGTTCTAGGTCACCACCTGATTTTGGGAGTCACTTTAGTGATGCCACGTTCCCTGGATATTAGCCTCTAATCTGTAAAACAGCAGGATTGGCTCTCTGTGGCACATAAACACTTTTTACACATATATTTATAGTAATCATAGTAATAGATATTTTCCTGAATGCCTACTATATATCAAGTGTCTCTGACTCTGCATTCTTTGGGGGGGGGGGTCTCTCTAGCTGAATAATTGAGCACCCAGATCCATCCACAATACCTTTTAAGAGGTAACTTCTTTAGAAATATGGTCTATTAAGATCAGAGCCAGGATCTCTGTGGTGGTACAAGCAGATGAGGGCTTTGACTGAACAGAACTACTAATGAGCTGACACACTTTATCGGATGACATATTTGACCACCAAACTTCCTGTTGCAGCAGAGCCGATTTTTCCAAGCAGAGAGCAACCATGCAGCCCCAGCGGATGGCTAGAATTAAATATCAAGGTCACATCAGGGTCTGTCATCGAGCGCTGGATGGCTTGGTAAAAATTCTTTTGAAACCCATTAGCACCTCTACTGACGCTGACGGACAGGAGGCGGGATTGAGACTCAGTGTCCGTCAAAACAAGGCCTTCCTGATCCATAGTCTACCTGGGCAGCCCCTTGCTCCAGAAAGTTTGGCTAACTGCTCGGCTCACACAGCTGTAGCTGGGAAGACTCCTCTAGTGAAAGACTGGCCCAGATGAACCCCTGGGACTAAGGTGTGTGTGACTGGATGAACCCTGTGAATGAGAAGGGGCTTGGAAGACCCAAATCAAACATATACCCTTTGGAGGAATCAAAATCCACTCCCCTTCCCAAAGGGGGGGATAGAGACCCTCAAAGATCCCTTCCTGATACCAGTATTCACCAGAAGGGCAGAGAGATGTGAAGGAACCCCAGCATCCGTGTTACTCTCAGAGTGGGTTTCTGAGCAGGTGGGTACAGTGGGGAAAGGCTTCACCTGAGGAAGGCAGGTCTGGTCCCAGTTCCTCCTTCGACTGATTTTCTCTTGGCCTGGATTTCCTTACCTCTCATCTAAGTCAGATCACAAACCCAAATGCCTGCAGAGGGGCAGTCCCAGAAACTCGCGCAGGGATATGTTTTGTATTGGCCCATACGTATGTGTGTGTGTGTGAACCCTTAAAAATCAGATTTCACATTAAGAAGTTGGATTTCTAGCTTATGTTTGCTGATGAAACATATTGAAGCAGTACTTCTGCCAGAAAATATGTATGTGGTTCCCTTATTCTCTTGTGTTCCCACTTTGGAGGGCTAAATGGGTACTTAAGTATCTCTTTATTATTAGACAAACAGTAGAACAGTGGGAAAATGCGGTAATAAATAGCAACTCGTCTTTGACTTTGGAATGGGGGCAGCAATAGACAGTGGTGGTGACTGTGGTGAACTGAAGAGGTCATGTCCCTCTGAAGTGGACAGCTGGTGTGCAGCTCCAACCTATCAGCATGTGAGTCCAGTATTATCAGATTTCCAGTCTCTTGGAATAAGCCAGAAGTCCAAATTTTTAATGTAAAATCTGCTTTTTAAATGTTAGTGCAATTAAAAAGAAACACACACACACACATACGTGGGCCAAACAAAAACGTATCTCTGGGCCAGATTCAGCCCTGTGGGTCCCCAGTTTTGTGACCTTGAGTCCAGATGATCTCCTGAGTTTCCCTTGGATTGTAGCATCTTTGAGTGAGACCAACGGCTTTGTCAGGGCCAACAATGTCCCTCATCCTCTGTCCCCAGAGAACACTGCTTATGTGCTTGTGATCACACTGTCCACAGTCTCTGGGGTGGTGAAGAGCACAGGTCCTGGAGTTGGATGCCCGGTTCAAACCTGCTTTCATTAATGGCCAGCTGCATGACCCCAGGCGAGGCAATCCTTCCCCCCTCGCTGTGAAATGGAGAGTTTCATAATAGTGCTCTTAGCCTCACAGGGCTGCGGGAGAATTCACTAAGGTGATGGAGTGGCTGGCTTGGCCCAGTGCCTGGCATAGAGTAAGGGCTTGATAAATGTCAGCAGTCATATTATCACTGCTTGGTGTCTCCCCCAGGGTGAGCAAGCTGGAGGACAGGGAGTCATGTCTTTCCAGGTCATTTCCTGCTGCATAGTAATGATGCAGTGAAAGTATCTTGAATGAATGAGAACATTTGAGGGAGGTGGCACTCCAGCCCTTTTAGGCAATGGTGCACTTCGCTGTGTGTGTGTGTGTGTGTGTGTGAGAGAGAGAGAGAGAGAGAGAGAGAGAGAGAGAGAGACAGAGAGACAGACAGACAGAGAGAGGAAGAGGGAGAAAAAGAAGAGAGATCAGCTTTGACATGTTGGGAAATGACCAGCCCAATGAGAAAAGCTGTCTTAAGCTGCTAAGATAGTGTGCTAAACGGAGGCCATTGTCTTGGAAAATAACACCAAAGCCATCGCCCACCCTTTCCTAACAGAGAAGACAAGGGCCGGCTTGGGAAGCCAGGTGCAGACGTGACCCCCAGGTGCCCACCACGTGCGAGCATCGTGGGCAGCTTTGTCAGCTTGACGGCTTTTATTTATTCAGGGCCCCTTTCGGCCAGAAGAGCTTCCTGGGGCCTCTTAAAATGTAATGCCCCACCTGCACAGTTCACATCTGTGTTTTATTTTGTTTAAAAAACGTTAACCCTAAACAGTTCAGATTCCTCTGTATCCCTTGGAGAAGAGCTTCTACCCGGCGACTCATGGGCAGGGAGGCAGAAGGAGTGAGGCTAGGCCAGCCTGTCCCAGAGAAATAACATTGAAAGGTGGGAATGCGGGCCATGTATGTATAATTTAAAATTTTCCCACAGCCACATTAAAAAAAGAGGAAAAAAATAGCTAAAATTAACCTGATGTATCCCAGATATTATAATTTCCACATGTGATCAATAAAATTATCAGTGAGGTTTAAATTTTTTTACATGTTTGAAATTTAACATGTATTTTATACTCATAGCCCATCTCAGTTGGACTAGTCATGTTTCAAGTGCTTTCTAGCCACCAATGGTCAATGGTCACCATATTAATAGGACAGCACATGGTCACCATGTTAATAGGTCAAGGTGATATTTGCGAATTTGAGGCATCTTTTAATTTTCTCCTGTTATTATTATGGGCTGTGTGTAGAAGCAGGGAGCCAGGAAGTGCATTGGGGCTGATCGAGGCTCTGGCTTCAAGTGACTTTCAGGGAACCATGTGCTGTGACACTGTAGAAGCCACCTGACTCCTCTCTCACTTGACAAAAGGGGACACTGAGGTCTAGAGAGGTGGAGTAGATTGGCCTAAGAAATCGAGCTGGAACTAGAATAAAACTAATAACATACTATTTGATAGTATGTAACATTTATGAAATCATTTTTACATTCTCAGACCTTTTCACGCATTGGCTCCTTAAACTCTCATAACCACCCAATGAGAAGGTGGTCTTGTTTCTGTTTTGCAGATGAGGAAATCTGGGCGTAGAAGAATTAAATAGTAAAGTGGCCAATGTCCACGGACAGTTGTTCTAAGAACTTTATATACATATATTATTTATTCTATTATGTGCTAAACCTTCACATTACACATTATCATCACCATCATCCCTCTTCGCAAATGGGAAGACGGGCTGCAAGAAGCTGAAGGGTTTGTCTAGAATGCACCTAGCATGTGGTAGAGCGACGGTTTGGGCCCAGGCTGCCTGACTCCAGATTCCGAGCTCTTAATCACAAAATCACCCCATGGCCACCCGGCCATGCAGTGGCACAGCTGGTATTTGAGCTGCTCTGTCTGTTCCCTGGTCCACAGTATTCCGTCATTGTCCCCTGGGTCACCCTCTTTGTCCCCAGTACTTTCTGCCTCACGGTGCTGCCAGTAAGGACCAGAACAGACAGGCTCTGGACTCCAGCACATGCCCAAGCAAAGCAGGCACATGTCCTCTGGCTTGGCCGATTCCCTGGATACCCTAGCCTGTGAAGGCCGAAATTTTGGCCCCGTGGAGGAGGGTGGGAAGAACACTTGTCCACTCTGCCTTCCCAGTGGGGCGAGATCACTGGACCAGGTTGGAACCTGGTATGTGTCTAATTGCAGGGGAAGGGGGGCGGGGGAGGCTGAGAGGATTATCACTCTTTAAATAGACACCAGAAAACTAAGAATAGCCTTGCTGCCTGGAAATTAAGGGATATTCCTGACCACAGGCCCTCCCACGTAGTAGGTGCTCAATAAATGTGGGTGAATTGTACATGGGTCATTGGAGGGAACCCTTAGCCAGTGAGACTCTATGCTCTGTATAAAAAAAAAAACCCCAACACTTTAGACTGAGGTTATTTGCGCCTTCCTGCAGGACGAAGCCCCCTGTTGCCTTCACTTCTCAACTTCCGCTGTCTCAAGGCCAGTGCCTTTATTTTTGGCCAGGAGAACAGCAGGCAGTTCTAATGCCAGGGGAAGAAATGTTCAGTTTGCTCCCCCCTCGTTTCTGGCTTGTTGCCTGCTAACCCGCCAAGCTAGAAAGATGGGAATAACTTCCCTTTGTGCTATTTCCACACTTGGTGCTCCCAGAGCTCTTCGTAGATTCCAGTCCCTTGGCGCCTTAGGTTTGGAATCTCCAAATTTGCCACCAGTCCTCGATCCATCCTCCATGCTCCTGGGTCCTTACTGAAGGCCACCTCATAGTCTGGCTCAGAAGGGAGGCTGCCTTCCTGGCAGAAACTCAGCGTTGTCCACTCCTGTAATTCATCAGGTGAGCTGTGAGGACAGCGGCAGGGAAAGTGTCCTTGTGCATCCGTGGGAAAGCTGCAAGCCACGTTCCTCGGGGTGTGGTCCTCCGAACACCAGTTCTAAGAAATGTGTTGTGTTTTTTTTGTTTTTGTTTTTTAGCCAATACGTGTAGGAAAGCCTTTTACTGTCTTCCTCTCTTGGAGAAGGTAATGAGCAGCAGAGGGGACATACCTGTGTGTCCCCACCTCTGGTCCCCGCGTGCATAGCCTGAGCTCTCACCTCTCTAATCTATTCTTCTCTTAGATGGGCATCTTGAGCATTTCATGAACTAGAGCCTTTGAGAATCTGATTTAAAGCTCCACATACAGATTCCCAGTGGTTCAGAGACCTTCCAAAAGGCCATCTATAACCCTCCCCCCTTCAGAACACTTGTCTAGGGAATCACCGAGTTAGTGATGGTGTTAAAAACGAAAACAAAAACGAAGAATGACCTAACAGAGCAAAATGGAAAGTCAGCGGGCTGCTAGGAATTCAGCGGTTTCTAGGAATGTTTGGTGAATGAATGGCCTGGGTATCCTGTCTCAGTCCAACAAGATGGGAGGTGGCCCTTGGGATTCCATCTCCCAGTTCAGGGCTCTGGGCAGAGCGAGGATGGACACCCCCAGCCTGTGCAGTGTGCACGGTATGTTCACATTTGTACCTGAAGAACTTAGGCTAGCCAGGGTCCTGGGGTGCAGTGTGGGGGTGTAGAGAAAGGCCAGGGCCCCAGGGCATAGGGCCCCAGGCTCTGCTCCCTTTATCTGTGTGACTGTAGGTGAGTCACCTGGGCCTCTTTGAGGGCCCTTGATGTTGATGCTGTTAATGAGAAGTCTTGGTCCTAAGCACTGACCACCGTGACTGGCTTTCAGAGTATTGAAATGAGAGGGAAAGAAAGAGAAGTGGGGTGTCGGGTGGTGCTGGTGGTGAAAGGCGGGGCCTGCTGCCTGGTCCCCAGCTCCTGCACCTTAACTCCAGTCAAAAGCCCTGTGCCTGTGGGTAGACTGGGGAAAAGGCGCCACCCGGGCGGAGGACAGGCGGCTGGGGAGCAGAGCGGCAGGTAGGGCTCGGACGCCAGCAGGAATGTGCGCTGGGGAACGGCTCCCTGTCCCGGGGATGCCAAGCCTCGGAGTCACTCGTCACTCGGGCCCCTGCCACTGCTCCTTGCCCCCTCCTACGATTTCCTATTTCCTGCTTCCATCTCATCTGACACAGCTATAAATACCCCCGAGGCTGGCCTGCGGGCCTAAGTATGGGCGAGCCAGGGCAAGTGGAAGGACACGGGGAGCTAGAGCCTGCCACTTGGCCCCGGGGGTCACAGGGTTTCAGATTGCTCAAGGGAATTTTGTTTTCTTGTTTTTTCCACTAGGGACTGAGGCAGTGAGAGGAAACAGTCCATGGTGGTTTGAGGAGGCCTGGCCTCTGTTGGGCTGGTGCTGGGTTCCGCCTTCGGGGAGCTGCCTGTTGCCCAGCTGCGATCCCAGGGCCACAGGCCTGCAAGAGCTGAGAGAGAAGGCATCTCAGGATACTCAGAGGGCGGGTGCCACGTCCGCAGGACCTGTGGCCTCCTTCCCAAGCCCAGTCTGGTCCCATGGGGGAGGCTGTGTCTCCATTTCTACCCTCTTTCCTAACCGCTAGCCATGTCATTCATCAAGACTATCAGGCATGGGCCTCAGTCACAGTCTGGGTGTCTCCCTCCCAGCTGGGTAGATGGTTTTCGTGACTCTGTAAAGTTCCCATGAATGCATCTGCTAGGGACACATCCATTCCCTGAACAAAGATTTATTGAGCATCTACTATGTGAGGTGCTTAGGCCACAAAGAGGCACTGGCCATGGGTCTACTCTCCCTTCTCGACCTCCCAGCTTGGATGACTGAGGACCTGCAGGAAGCGCACTCAAGGGCCCCCTTTCCCACCACATCTTTTGTTTTTAAAGGTTCAGAAAACAAAGGGGGGATCTGGAGTAGCTGGTGTTTGAACTTCTGTGTACCCCACTCACTGCCTGACTTCCTGTTCTGCCATGGCCCATGGAAGTGCCTGCAACCATGATTGTTTTCCGTGGTTCCCATCCTACCTCATGGCTTCCTCAGACACCCATCAGCTTGTTGTTGTTGGGTTTTCTGGAGCCTGAGAGCATTGGGACTTGGAGGTATTAAAAAAAAAAGTGGTATGTGGTGCAGGCTGCGGACACCTAGAGGGGCTGCCTTTTTCTGATTCCCACGAAGGTGCAGTGTAAGTGTCGCTCCTGGCTCAGCAAGGGCAGTGAGTCAGGCCTCTTGCTTGGTTAGGCCCTCTCCAAGGTTGGCTCTGGCCCAAGGCCATTGTCATTCCCTTTGGGCATGACCACAGGTCATTCCCGGGCATTCCCGCCTTCCTCTACTGTGTGTGTGTGTGTGTGTGACCCTTCTCTGCCTGCCCACTCATTCTACTGAAGCCCCTGAGCCAGGGGACAATGGGCACCCAGCTTATTGGCAGTTTTTTTTTACCTCATTTACTTTTAGGATGAGGGGCAGTCTTAGAGTCAGCCTCACATTTTCCCTTGCATTTCATTGGAACATCTTGATTTTGCAACATGCCTGGTGAGGCCCCAGAAAATTCGAGTTTTAGCCCAAGGATCTGGTTCCCCGCAGGCGCCAGGAAGCACCTGGGACTGCAGGGGAGGATTTGGGGGTTTGGGGCGTGCTCTGGGGCAGAGGATTGCAGAAGCTCCCTCACACCTATTTGTAATCCAGGTCTGTAGATGTTGTTTCTTGCACGGAGGAGAGGAAACTTACTGCTTGCTTACGGACAGGAAGTACTGTATGAATGACAGAGGCCAGGGAGGCTTCACCAGGCACTGCTAATTAGTTCTCTCGTTGCTTATTTTATAGATAATAAAAGTTAGGGAGAAACATGCTAATTGGCTTCAAGGTGCCTGAGCCAAGCATGACCAATCGGAGAAATTGGTGACTTCATGCTTTTCTACCTCTCAGCCCTGCACTGGAGATGTTCATATTTCTGAGCAGGAGGAACCTTCTGTTAGGGCTGGTTGGCGAGACAGTGGAGGCTCTTGGAAAGAGATGGAGATGAACCAGGGGTGAGGCTCACTAAAATGTTGTGAATTCCGAGCCTCGGTTTCCCCTCGGCAAATGGGAAAGACCCGATTTCTAGTCCAGGACTGATGGAAAGATGGGTGAGATATGCCAACAACCCCAGGGCTCTCAGCATATGCAGAACTGAAGCTGAATGTGAAGAGTGAGCTTTTTATTTTCCAGTGAGGCCCACTCTCTCTCTTGCTAATCACGAAGATGGACCAGTGCAGTGTGAATGAAAACAGAAGCCAAAAAGGTTGGCTTGGCTCTTCATGAAGGTAGTTTATAAAAATGGATACACTAGAGAGACCAAAGAAAGGTGAATGGAGGGAAGATGGTGGAGATCTGTCTCCTGGTCTAAGGCTGGTTCTGAGATCAAAGAATTAAGAATGTCAGACAGATGGAAAAACAGAGGCCCAGAGAGGTGAAGCCCTTTCCCCAAGTCACACAGTTTGCTGGGGAGTGGGACAGGCACCTTCTAGGGATTGTGTTCCTGGTCCGGGCATGGATCACTACCCCATGTAGCTCCTCTTGTATGCTTCACTCAGGAGGGACACTTTTGGGAGACACGGAGCCTCATGTGGCCCCCAGCTGTCACCTGCTCACTCTGCCTGCCTCTGGTTACTCTGGGAGCAGCAGGGGCCCCTCCCATCTGCTCTTTCCCCACCTGCCAGCTGCTAGTTTGCTGTGAGCTGGTGCCTTTGGGGATTTCCAGGTAGTGCGCCTGGACTGGTGCGGGGTCATGACACCTGTATTCCCATCCTCATGGAGCTGGTCTGTCACCTTACAGGCTGCTGACGGGAAAGCAATTACGGTGGCCTCTTTGAAGACAGTCTGGCCCTAAGAATCAGAGCTTCAAAACTGCACACTTTAACCAGCAGCCTCATTTCTAGAAACCCAGTTCAAGGAAATAAGCAATGGGGTCCACAGCTGTATCATTTATAATTATACAGCCCAAAGGGATTGATCTAAATGCTTGTCATGAATAGATTGCTTACATTGTGGTTTAGTTACAGTGGGCTACTGGGTAGCCATATAATAGCTTGAGGTAGTCTCTATCGAATGACAGGATACTCATTCCATTGATGTACTTTTGAGTAACAGAAACCCGTTTGTTTAAAAAATAATAATAATATATATAGACGCTTAGAGGAATGTCTGAATGTCTATATACCAAAATATCAGCACTAGTTATGTCTGATTTGTGGGATTTAGAGCGATTTTAATTTTAACCAGTATTTTCTGGAAAATGAAATTTCACAATGGTGACACATTATTTTTATAATCAGATATAAAAACAATGGTGGGAAAGTGAGGACTCAGCAGCTCCCCTGGATTTGGGACCAGAGCACTCGTGGCGGAAAGGCAGCAGTGGTCTGCTTCTTTCCTGGGTGCTCACCTTTGGCTCCTGGGGGCAAGGGGACGCCTCCACCCTAGGATGGGCTCCTGGCAGCCACTGCTCCCCCTGCACCCTGCTTCTGAGGACCTGAGCTGATTTCCTGTGTCTGAGGGACCTCAGTGAGTGGAACCTGCTGGGACTTGCCCCAGGGACGCAGGGAGGGGTGTTCCCGTTGGGGGCTATGGGTGGAGTGGTTTTCCTCTGCTTCCCTTCCAAATAGAGGAGCCAGATTTGCACCTGGGGGTTTGCCAAAGAGAGACCAGAATGCTGCGGGCCCTCCCTGACCCAGGCAGAAATAGCCAGGGTGCTCTGGGTTGGCACAGAGCTGGCTGGCTTGGAGGGGGCGGCCTGTGACTGGGGGAGCGAACACCAGTGGGAATAGCAATTGGAGGGAAGCAGAAGCTTTCCCAAGAGAAACATGGGCTATGAATGCGGGGTTCTGATAGGCAGCTGGGTAACTGGCTGAGACCAGAGAGACTTGGTGGGCTCTTTGGGGGTGGGAGGGATCCCTGCACTCAGGGTGGAAAGACCTGGGTGACAATCACAGTAGAATTCTCAGTCATGGACTGTCCTGGGCAAGTCACTTTACTTCAGAGCCCCCACCTCTATACCTGTGAAACGGGGTGTCCCTACAATCCCTGGTACATGGAAATTGTGGGGGAAGACCTTTGACCCCTGCAGATATAAAAGTAGGGGAGCGGCGTCTTAGGAAGTCAGCACATGGAAAGGCAAAGGGTCACATTTAGAAAGTCAGAGAGCCCTAGATCCCTCTAAGGTACGGTGCCATCTCCACACCCCCATCTGAGGCAGGTCCTCCTTCAGCATCGGGACAGATCGCCCTTGCTGCGGTGAGCAGCCCCAGGTGGAGCAGCTGGGGTGTTTTGTGTGCGTGTGGAGGCGGGGACACAACATAGGAAAATCACATGCTTATCTTTGAGCCCCATAGTCAAACAGGGACCAGCTGCACCTGAGACAGCGGATACCTGGCTGAAGCTTACTCGGGATCAGGGGTGGGAGGAACTGGCCAGATGTTGAAAATGGTGTGTGTGTGTGTGTGTGTGTGTGTGTGTGTGTGTGTGTTTATAAGAAAATAGACATAAGTGTATGCCAGGCAGAATCACTGAGTTCCGACCGGTTAGAGGCATGTGTGTATGGTGCAAATTTCCTGCATACATACAGAAGGAAGTTACTTTTGTTAGTTGAATGCGTTCTTTTTATGGCTGACTTCACAAAAATTATTTTGGTGTGTTTCCTCTCCTTTCGATGTCGTTCTTTTGAGTCAGGACCAGCGTTTGAGGCAAATACCTTTGATCCTGAGCCAGGAGAGGGGCAGGCAGTTTGCACTCACTCTTGCACCGAAAGGACGGTCCCTACCCACGCGGTACACGGACCCTGCGCCCTGCGCGCCCAGAGCTTTCGTAAGCAGACGGGCGTGCAGAGGCAGCAAGGGACCGTGGTGGGGAGGCGGCCTCCCCCCGTGACTTTATGACATAGAAGATCGGGCTCCTCTTGACCCTGCCTGTCCTGGGATGTGTACTCAGACCTCGTAAAAACTTTGAAATTGCAGGCTGGGTCCGACAAGGCAGAGAAGGGCCAGGACTCAGGCCAGCAGGATTCCTTTCGGGCTTGATCACCAGCTGGCCTAGGTGGGGTGGCAGCGGGGCTGAGGGAGGATGGGGGAAGGAGGAGTGAGTTGTAGGACCTGAGAAACTGTGCTTCATGCTTCCTTAGTTATGCTCAGTGCAAGACTCAAGTGTCCGCAGAGTAGCTGGCTCATGAGTGGGGAGGGTCTGCTGACTGGGATTCGATTGATATTAAAGCGATAGGTTTAAAAAGCGGTGATACATTCTAGATCCAAAGGGAAAAAATCAGGTAAGTCTGTAAAGATGTCTGTATGTATGTGTGTATATATATATATGTATATAAACATTTATGTTAGTATGTGTGTATATATACACAACCATGAACACACAAGGATGTTTATCACAGAGTTGTTTATAAAATGTCCAACAAGTTGCTGTGTATTTATGCGATTGAAAACAATACAGCTATTCAAAGGGACGAGGCAGAGCTATATAAACTGACATATTAGGATTGAAAAAGACAAGATCACCTACAAGTATGTTCTATAGGATTCTATTTTGGGGGCAAAACACATCCGCAGGCTCACGCGAGCGTGGGAAAGATCTTGACGCTAACCTACGACTATGGAGCACAGTTATAGCGGGGGGTTCAGGACTTTATCATATAGTTTCTCTTTTTCCTCCTAACTTC
This sequence comes from Miniopterus schreibersii, assembly GCF_964146895.1. NCBI lineage: Eukaryota > Metazoa > Chordata > Mammalia > Chiroptera > Miniopteridae > Miniopterus > Miniopterus schreibersii. Next base: position 177,672,270 of record NC_138102.1, read on the forward strand.
CCTTAAGTAAAGTTGTGTTACTTGTGTAAAAAAGAAATTGACCTAGGATCCAAGCGATCAGGGTTTGATTTCTGGTCAGGGCACAGGCCTGGGTTGCGGGCTTGATCAATGACTCTCTCATCATTGATGTTTCTATCTCTCACTCTCCCTCTCCTTTCCTCTCTCTGAAATCAATAAAGATATATTTAAAAAAAAAGAAAAGAAAAAAAGAAATAACACAAGAAAATAAAAAGCATGGGGAAAGCCCCAGAAAACATCCAGGTAGCACGTGGACCAGGAGCTGCAGGGAGAGCAGACACCTCTGTCTCTTTCTGCTACGTTTCAGCTGTGGGGCCTAAGGGGGAATTTCAGGGTCCCTGCTGTGCAGGTGACAGGCAAGGGGGGGCGGTCCTGAGAAGTAACACTTAATTTTTAAAAAAAACTGAATATTCAGTACTGTGGGCCCTCTGTATCTGCGGGTTCTGCACCCGCAAATTCAACCAACCTCGATAGAAAATATTCAGAAAAGAAAAGATGTATGTTTTTGCGGATGTGTGCCATGTAATTGGGCCTGGGATGGTTGTGTCTGTGGCGCATGGGCAGACTTTCTTCTTGTCACTATTTCCTAAGTGATGTAGCATAAACAACTGCTCAGCGTTTCTGTCGCATTAGGTGTCGTAAGTAATCCAGAGATGACTTAGAGTATATGGGAGGATGTGTGTGGGTTACATGCAAATACTATGCCATTTTGCAAAGGGGACTCAAGCACCCGTGGATTTTGATATCTGAGTGGGGGTGGGGTGGTGTGGGGTGGTGGGGGGCCCTGGACACTGGTCATCCTGTTGATTATAATCTTCTGTGGACTTCCTGGCATTTAAAATAATACTACATTTTAGTCGGGATACAATGTATGGTGCGTTTTCAGATTCCCCAAACATTTACTACGCACCAGGGTGTCCACTATTCAGCCCAAATCTTGTCACCCTGAAGGGGGCGGACCGTGAGTGAGTGAGTGCGTGAAGGCAGGCGCTCAGCCAGGCCTTTTCACGTCTGCTCTCCCAGGGGTCCCCAGGATAGTCCTTAGACGCTCCTGCTGCTATCCCTCGCTTACCTCCTCTTGAGGAAACCTAGAAGCAGAGACGGGATTTGAATCCAGACCCCCAGCTTCCAAGCCAGTGCTGCGAACCCCAGCAGAAAACAGAGGGCTGGCACCCACGCTGCTTTCCAGCCCTGCTGCTCTGAGCACTGGGGTGCCTTCTCTTGGGGTTCTGGGCTTGGATGACCATGCTCTTTGCAAGGGGCCTCTGGGGAATAAAATCTCCCTAAGTGCACAAGTCTCCAGCACCCCTGCTCTTCCCTCCTCAGTCCTGACAGTGAGGCCAGGAGAGAGGAGCTTTTGCCAAGAATCCAGAGAGCGAATCTGCATGGGTGTCAGCTTCCCTGCATTGCTGGGTGTTAGCTTACCCCCGTCCGGCACCAGCAGCACAAGCAGAGCCAGGCGTGGCCGAGAGCAAAGTTCCTGGTTTAAACATGTGAACTTATCTGGGCCTGGACAGCTGCATAGCTCAGGCAGGGCACAACCTGCCGCCTAACCCCGTTTCCTTGAAATCCACACGGGACGCGGTTCCAAAGAGCCGGTGCCAGACCTGCAAGCTCCTACTTGTAAAAATGGTTTTAAAACACGTGGGGATACATGCCTCCTCCTGAGCCTCTGGACTTTGCTGGGTGTCAGCACGAATCTCATGGGAACCTTGCAGTGACCCTGGGAGGTGGGCAGGGAAGGGGTATGACTGTGACTATTATTATTATTTCCTTTGCTTTCACTCCAGCCCCCTCTCCCATCCATTCTCCAAAAAGCAGTCAGAGTGACCTTTTTAAAATGTCATTCAGATCTTGGCAGCGTCCAGCTCAAAGCCTTCCAGTGGCTTCCCAACTCCTTGACAAGTTCTAGAAGGCTCTGTGGGACCTGGCCTTGCCCTGTTGTGGCCACACTGGGATTCTGGCTCTTCCTCTAATGCTCTGGGCTCCAAGTCTGTCTGTATCTCACAGCCTCTGAACCTGCTGTCCCCTTTCCCTGGACCACATTGTCTCCAGATTTTCATTGGCTGGCTCCTGTTCATCATGAAGGTTTCAACTCGAATGTCACCCTCTCTGCATGCCCCATTTTCAAATACCCCCCCCCCCCCATTCTCTATCCCCTGACATTACGTTTATTGCTCTGTCAGTCTCCTCCAACAGTATTTAGCACCAAGAGTGTAGAAACCTCAAATGTCTTGTTCAGTGCTTAGAATATACTTGAAACTCCCATATTTGTTAAATTCATGGGCAGATGCCTTTTTCTAGGTGAGGACATTGAGGCGCAGATGGGTGGAGAGTCTTGCTCCAGGTTGCCCAGCGAGTGAGCAGGATGCTGGACTTAGCTCCTGTCCTCCAGCCTAGAGTGGGCAAAACTCAAGAAAGAAAGTTCTCACAGGGCCACTTGAGAGCAGACAGCCTCTCAGGACCACATTCTTTCGTGCTGATGAGAAGCAGCAGATCTTTCGGAGATACGAGCCCCAGGAGACTCTGCCATCTGTCGGCTATCGGGTTAGAGAAAGCCTCAGAAGGAGGTCAGCAGTCCAGCCACTGCACAGTGGTGCGCACCCGGGAAGGAGGGACAGAACTGAAAGAAGTTTCCTCCCCCTCTGGATGAGCTTTCTAGACCACAGGCGGGATAATACAACTCAGAGACTCTCAAGGGCCTTTATTCAGCCTCTTCGCCTCCCAGCTGGGGAAATGGGCCCAGGATGGGAATTGACTAGCCCAAGGCTAGCCCATGCGTTAGTGGTCCAGGTAGCTGGAGCTGTTTCCCAGCTCAGCCGAGAGTTCTTGTCTACCCCCTGCAGACTTACCGGGAGACAGTCCATCCCTCTCCCGCATGCGTTACGCCCACGTGTTTGGCTCATCCGCACTCTGGAGTGAGCCTCCCCAGGTTCAGTGCTGGGGCCAGCAGAGGGGAGTGGTACTGGGGCTGAAGGGTCCTTTGGCCAAGCTGGGGGGGGGGCAGCCACATAAAGAAATTCACACCCTTCCTATCGTATCAGGGGTCCCCATGACGGGGAAGGTGGGAACAAAAACAAGGATCTCTGTGGCAAACCAGTCCTTACCTCTCCACTGCCCCAGAGATAGCCCTGTGGATGGGAGGGGACCACCGCCTTGCTCCCTATAGTGGACTTGAACTTGGCACAAAGAACCAACTGAAAGTGGCACCGTTTCTGCCTGCCAGAGTGTGCTACCACTGAAGAAGAGGGGGCATGGATAAAAAAGGAGCTGCTAAATCCAGCTCGGCACTCCTCAGCAGGCCCCCCATCATTGCTGACTCCAGTTCTAAGCCAGGGAGGCGTGAGCTGAGTTGACCGTTAAAACGGGTGCCCTCTTTGATCTGAACCTTCCTTTCTTGATCATGCCCAGTGCCTCAAAGAATTGCCCCCAGCTTCCTGTCCCAGTGGTGCTGAAAGAACATCAAGTAATTATCACCAAGCAGTGGATGGAGCAAGGAAACATGTGCCTTTGCCCACCTGGCTCCCACCTGGCACCTCGCTAGAGCAGAGGCTGGGAGGTGGTGTGAGGGTGCCCTTGGCATTTCATCTGCACCCATGTGCAGGCTTGCTGCTTGACCTGGGGACTGATGGGTGCTAGATGCTCCCTCTAGCCAATGCCCCCACCACAGCAGGGCTGCCCAGCTTCTGTTTTGTGAAAAACGGCCCTGATTTCCATCAGACCCTAATTGGCCTGTGTTTGGCCTTCCCTCTGCTGCGGTTTCCCCACAGAATGCTGGCTTCTGGCTGTTCCCTGCTCCGGCCAGAACAATGCCAGGCTCTGGCCGCTGACCCTGGCCCGGGCAGGCCTGCCAACTCTGTGGCGCTCTGCCTCACTTTGCACACCAGCACTGCTTCCCACACCCCCCGTCTCTCGCACTGCTCCGGGTGTTCACTCCACTTGGGCTGATGCCAGCGAGCGTCGGTCGCTTCAGCCTGACCTGAAACTGCAGAGCCCCGAGCAGAGTAAGTGGGGCAGCCGAGCGCTGGCAGCGGGCTGTGTGCTCGCGACGCCCCGTGCGCGCCCGCGAGGACTCTGCATTTGCCTTTCTGCCTCCCCGGGGCTGCACTGTTCCTCCTGCTGCCCCCCAGCCCCTTCGCTGCCTTGGGAAAGGGGGCCTCCTGGGAACGATCGTCATCCCCGCGGCTTCTTACATTCAGCGTCTCGCTTCACCCTCACAACCGCCTCTGAGGCGGGGACGACAGTGTCTCCATTTCCAAGGATGGGGGGTGAAATGACTTGCCCAAGAGCCTGCAGCTTGTCGAGGTCGAAGCTGGGATTCAGCTCCAGGTTCTCTGTGCCCAAGTCCTCTCATCCCTGACCACTGCGCCTTGCGTCCCTCTTTCACAGAAAACGTGGCTTCGCTAAACCCTGGCACAGAGGACCCTCGGGAAGGGCCTTTGACCTTTCTGCCTGTGACCTTACTTACTGGGTCCCCTCAGCACAGATCACGCACAGGCAGCTGGGAACAGATATGCGGGTTAAAGGAAAGCACCAGAGAGGCGAGCAAGGCCCACACAGCTGTGTTCACCCCTCGGAGGCCTGGGATCCCGCAGCCATTTCCTGTGCCCCGGTCTCCGAGCCGGTCACATGCACCAGAGCGTGTCCGCCTGTCACTGCTCCGCGGCCCCTGCCTCTCCCCATGGATTTTGCAAGGTGTTTCCTGTAGATCTTGCTGACGGCCATTACTGGTGTGAAGCAAAACCGGCCAAGAACATCACGATCTGCTGGCCTCAGCCGAGCCGGGTTTTATTTTTGTTTAGCCTTGAAAAAAACACCCCCCTTCCAACCAGAGGCTTGGAGGCAGAAGGGAGGAGGAAGGAGATGAAGGTAAAAATATTGACAGAATGAAAAATACTGACTATTCCTTCTGTTTCAAAAATAGAAATCTCCTGGGCTGGGATGCAGTGTGGCTGAAGCTGGACTGAGGTTGAAGTTGGGATCGAGGTAGCCACTTGGGCTTCATCCCTCCATGTGTGCCTTTCGGGGGGAGTGCGGGCCTGAGGTTGTGTAGAAGAGAAAAGAGCTCCCTTTTTGACGAACAGCTTTCCCTGGGGAGCTCAAGAAGCACCTGAAATAAGCCATTAAATGAGTAAGGGGTGGATGGTGCCCTGTCCCGCTCACATGGGAACTGGAGGGGTGAGTCTGAGGTTCCTGAGAACACTGGAGTGGCTGGAGCATCTCCATGTCTAGTAGATCACCCTCTTAGCTACTGTTAAACCAAACCATCAGGGCAAAGGTGGCTGAAGTTTATCTTAGAGGATGTGGCATAGTCCCCACTTGGTACGTGTGAGGTCACGAGAGCACAGCCCCCCTGGAGATGTCGTTCAGGAAGCATTTTTATTACCTTGGATTAATGCACAACTGGGAGATTAACGCAGAGGCCCTCTCCTCCGCGTGCTCTAGAATTCTTCTGTCAGTAGATACGGGCACATGCATTAATGTCAGGATCCACCCGACCCCACCTGATGTTAATGTCCAGTGCATCCATAATGCACTTTAACCACTGAAATGATCCCACATGTGTTTAAACTCTTTGCTGGTCTATCAGCCTGGAAAATAGGATGTTATTGCAAAAAACAAAGATAGGGGCTCATAAAGAAAATAGGTTGGTGAGAGCCACTCAAATTGTGGAGCTGATGGACTAGGTGGGGTGACTTAGGAGCCAGTTCTGTGCTTGCTGCTGTCCTCTACTTGGCGACTTCAAGTCATCCAGACAGATGACAAGAAAGACCTTAGCACAGGGCCAGAGGAGGCACTGGAAGCATCCTAATGACTTACTCAAGTTTGATCAACTTTTTAGAGATGTAATTCTAGACTCAGCCAACAGGGAGAACACTACATCCTGGACCATTACCAAAAAAGAGAAAGGAGAACCCAGGGGAAATGCATGGAGTAGAAAAATAAAGTGAAGGTAAAATAACCTTAGACCCTTAGGTCATAAGGGACCCTAGAATACATCCAGTCCAACCTGTTCATTTTTCACAGTAAAAAAACCAAAGCTCCAAGAGAGAAGTGATTTGTCTAATTCACACAGCAGATGAGTGGAAGAACCGGAAAGAGAATCCAGCTCCCAATCCATGGCCTAGGGCTCTTCCTACTGCTCAGTACTTTCTATGTAATAAGATTTCCTTTCCCTCACCCCAAATTCCTTTACTTTCACACCCAAATAAGTGTAATTATTTAGCGGAGTAGCTAGAGTTTTTTACTAGATCATGTCAATGATGGGAGACAGAATCTCTTTTGAAAACAGTAGGGGTTTATGATGGAGGGTGGTGAAGTATTAGACTGTAATGCCAACAGTAAAAGGATCCAGAGTGGGGAAGGCAAAGTCTCTCTCAGCTTTGTACACTGAGCAACAACCCCTGGGAAATCTGCATTCATCCCCCAGCAACACAGTTCTCAGAGCGCTAAAGGCCGCCGGTGAGCCGGAGATGACGAGGGGCCTCAGAACCGCGGCAAAGGCGGAGGGCCATCAGGACCTGTGAAAACATTTATTCTGGAGATGACTTAGGGAACACGACCATGCTCTTCAACTATCCTGTTTTGGGTAAGCTGAAGATGCCAGCTAGCTGAGGAAGGCCACCGGAGGCAGGATATAGAAGAATTTGGGTACAGAAAAAAAACTGGTTCAATGTGGAACAGGCTGACCCAGGTCAGAGATGGTTGCCTACTCGCCAGATGGACCCTGGCATGGGACGGTAGAAGAAATTCCAGGAAGTCACACCGAGTGGCTGTGAAGGTCCCAGACAACCTAGAGCCTGTGGCCTGTAAAATGCAGTCAGAATGTGCGTCAGGAAGGGAGGTATGACCCTCCCTTGGGGAAGTAACTTAGAAAGTCTCTAGGAGCCTCAGTTTCTAGAAGACGGGGCTAACGACAGCACTTCCTTTGTAGGGTCCGAAGGAGGCTCCAGGGGGACAATCCGTGTAAAGCACTTAGCCGCTCAGGTGGGTAGTGATAGATGACGGCACACAGTGTTATCGACTGTATTATGATTAGCATTATAATCAATGACAACAGTGTTCTTATCCTTACGGCGAGTTGGCCACTGCCCCCAATGACCATGATCCTGAGGCTCGTGTTTCCTGTCCCCAAACCATGGGGCCTTAGGCTGATTGCTGGACTTCTGTTTGGGGCGGTTAACCCCACCTCAGAGTTCTCACTGCCTGTGGCTTCTACGAGGCCTTGGGGATTTTAATTTCCTCTGCATTTCTGATGCATTTGGCTTGTTGGCCGATGACTTTAGATTTGTGAAACTGTCCAACAGGAGACGGAAGAGGCTTTGCTGCAGGGCACACGTGGGACCTCTGGCGGGTTCCTTATCTACCCAATGGAAATCATGCCGCGATCTCTCAAGTTCGTTTTGAGGATTGGGTATCTGTGAGGTGTGTCTGTCGTGTTCACTGTGTTTCTGCCACCCCATGCAGTGCCCGGTGTGTAGTAGCCACTCAAGACATATTTACTGAACGAACGAGAGGCCCGGGCACTGTCGGCTGCATTCAGAAGGTGTTCAAGGGTCGGTGGTGGTTTTCCTCTTTACGCTGACACCATCTCCCCATCAGTCAGCCAGGGCAGGTGGTTCAAAACGACCCGGGATTGGCTTTCTAATCCTGCCATTACCCACTGTGACCAAAGAGGGCAGCAGTTAGCACTCTTTACTTTCTATTTATTTTAAACCAGAGGTTGGCCTCCTTAAAAGGCACTTGGATCTTAATCTGCAGCCGTTCCTCTGTACTCTCTGCCTTAGCTGTCCCTTGTGTGACTGTCCTGGCGCTTGATGATCTATAATCTGGCCTTGTTTTTCCTCACACCTGTCCCTGGCTGAGTGCCCTCTCCCTGGCTACCGTGGTTGTCAGCTGGTGGGGAGGTTCTGAGTGAGCTGGGGCAGGGGAGCACCTGCGGTCAATGGCACCCTCCACGCTGTGTCCACTTGGTGTCCATAATCTTCCTGGCTAGTCAGAAACTCAAGGAGAGGAGGTCTTGACTATTTTAAAAGATACCCAAAGGGTGAGTTATACCCGCTGCAGGGTCTTCTTGGCACTTGTGCTGTATAACCCCAGACACAGCACACAGAGAGGACGCTGCTGGATTTTAAACCACAACGGAGTCTCGCACCCACCCCAGGGCACTCTGGGAACAGTCGCTGTCTGCAAAGCTGCATCTGCAGGTCTGCGTGCCAATGAGGGAGGACCCTGGGCTGAACAGCGGCCCAGCTCCTGGGCCAATCCTGAGTCCCCCAGCTCTCCTCGCACACAAAATCCCAATTAGCAGAAAACAAAATACTGTAGCCGGCTCCTGAGATGCTGCCAGCTGTGCTGGTCCCACAGAGTGACCTGACCCGAAAGCTGCGAGTTCTGAGAACCGTCGTCGGCACTGTATTCTTCTGGGCACTGCTTCAAAGGCGCCGTGGTTGAAGACCAGGCGGCCCTTCTGGTGGCCTCTTGTGTGGGATAAAGTTTCCCATGGGTCCCTGGGGAGGGCTGGAGGACTCACTCGGGGCGGGGGTGTGTGTGTGTGTTCTGAGCACCCCTCGCCCGTGTGCCTACGGGACTGTGAGCAGGTCTCATCTCTGAACCCTGGGTGAGGTGGAACTTTCTAGAGGTGGGCATGCACCCTGGGTCTGGGATGCCCTGGAGATGAGTTAGCCAAACACCCAAGGCAAAACCACTCCAAAGATCAAAGGGTTTGAGAGGAGGGAGGGCGGGGGGTGGGGCAGGACAGGGATTCGTGAAACCTTACTTTGAAGATCGGAAGTGGGATGGGCACTGGAATGGGTCCACTGGGGGTTCTGATGCAAAGCAGGGCAAGCAAAACCCAGGCTTGTTTTTAGGGCTTTCTCTGTGCTTTGGGGACCTACCCCTTTGGGCACATGTTATCCTAAAGGCTAAGGGGAAGGGTAAAGTGATGTCCATCATTGCCCTTGGACACCCACCTGAGAAATGACAGTCACATGTTGGAGCAAGAGCCAGCCTTCAGAGCTGGGCATCCCTGCCTGCCCCTTGGCTTCTGCCTTGCCTGTCTCTTGTCACACACCCTGCTTTCTGTCACTGTGCTGGGCTAGGCTCTGCAAACTCCAGGGCTCTGCCTCTGCTCCCTGCTCTACCCGAATGCCTTTTCATCCTTTCTCTTGTCTGCTTCTAGGTGATTTCTCAGACTCCAGCTTTGGCAAACATCTTCCCCCAGCACCATGTCTCCTCAGGGCTGACTTTCCTGGGGAGTGAGGAGGGAGATGGCATTTCTGTGCCCTGGGTTTCTAAGAGAGCAGTAAGGTGACTGCCCCAGAATGTTCGCCAACCATGACTAGAATCGCTGAGGCTTTTGCTCTGCAAAAGGTGGTCAGGAGGGGAATGTCAATGGCCCCAAATCACAGAAACTGTCTGTCTTGGCTGGGTGTGTCCGCTGCATGCTCCTGTAGCTCCCAGGACTGTAATCACCTATCTTTTGGTCTCACAAGATAGAAATAAGCTTCTTGAAGGTGGGGACCTTGTCTGCCTGCTGACTGCTAAGTCCCCAGGTTACAGCACAGGATCTGCCTACAGCATGCAGTCACTCAGGCGCTTCTGAATGGTGAATGAAAGAATGAAGTAACTCCAAATACCCATGACAGGAGGGGGAGGAGAGCATGAAGAGGGGGAGGGGAGGGGAGGGGAGGAAGAGGGTGGGGTGTGTGGGGGGGAGAAGGCAGCTGCACCCCTGACCGCCTTTACGATGCTGGGCCTTAGGTTTCCCACCTGTGGGTGGAGTTTGTGCTGCCCCTCCACGGAGACATGTCAGCTGGGGCCTCCTGTGGCTGGACCCTGTGACTCACTTCTCTTTGGATGTGAATCTTTAGTATTCGGGGCCCCATTTCAGCTTCTCAGATCACACAGTTACCTGCCCCCCTCTTCTTTTCTGGGTGACCCTTAGGAACTAGGACTCCAAGAGTGTAAACATCAGACCAGCTCTGCCTTCCTTTATCGTATTACCTTCGATTCCTTCCTGTAGCTTCATTCATTCATTCATTCATTCATTCATTCATTCAGCCAATGTTTTGAGAACCCCTGCCAGATCCTAGGTACTGTGCCAGGTGCTAGGGTCCCAGAGGCAGTCCCTTCCCTCTAGTAACTCAGGCCAAAGAACTAATCATTGAGGTAGAACATAGCACAAAGGAAGCTAAGCAGAAGACAGGAGGAACCAATGTGGCCTGGGCCAGGAAGAAGGCTTCCCGGAGGAGGTGGCATTTCAGCTGGGTGGGTCTTCCGGGAAGACAGATGTGTGGGCAGATGCCTGGGGAACAAGCCATTCTCACCAAGACAAGGGGCATCACAGCACAGGTCCTGGAGTAGAGTTAGGGGGGGTGCAATGGGGGTGCTCTAGGCTTTGGAGTGGCAGGACTTGAGGTGGGGCCCCAGCTTTGGAGAGCCATGTCTACATTGCTGAGCTCTTCAGAATAATCCTGTAGATGCCGTGAAACCAATGGACGCTTAGGTGGGGATGGGGTGGGGCTCTTTCTCCATCTGTTCCTGGGAGAATGAGCTGGGCTATGGAAGGACCACCTTTCGCACTTCCTGTGCTTTGGGGCAGTTGCCTTACTGGCCCCTTAGAAACACAGGTCACAGAAACGCCATCTCCCTTCTGAGATAGTCCTCACTCCCCAGGTAAGTCAGCCCTGAGTCCAAGAACAAGCCAGTTCTGGGACTTTGGCCCTGTTTTGGGCCAAATGATCCATATCTTTCTCCCCTGTTGGCCTTGGCCGCAGGAAGAAGTTGAGGGCAGATGCCTTTAAAGAGGTTAGACTGGAGATGAAATATGTCAATCCCAAGTCTAGGCATATGCCTAGGTGGTATTCAATTTTGTCTTTTAATAGTTGGAAATCGAGATCGTCTCTTAAAACAGGAAAGCAGGAGTGAGATACTAATTTTTCTTGCGCTTCTTCTGGATAATCTCAGAGTTCCAGGCAACTTGACTTTTCTGGACCTGAGTCCCCTTTGCTCCCCTCTCTGAGCCCCTTCATTTCATATACGACAGACATCAGCGGGGCCCCCGGACGGCTCCAGCATAAACCCACAGCGCTGACAAGCTGTGGGGGGAGCTAGGAGCCCACACAGATCCCTCCTTCCTCTTTGCCACCCCCGGGACAGCCTTGCCTGGGGGACCCCTGAACACAAGGCAGGCCCTGAGAAACAAGAGTCTCTGTGCAGAGAGAGGTTTTAATATCCTCTCGGCTTTAATAGCTTTCCCTGGGATGGAAACTTGGGTTGAAATGATTTGCTGCTCTCCAGATTTCCCTGAGTGTGTGTGTGTGTGTATTGGGTTTATTTTTAGCCACAGGGGTTCATTTCTTGCCAAAAAAGCCCTGCTTAAATAAAACCAAGATTAATATTTTCACTTAGCGGAAAGAGTTAGTCAGGGCAGGCTTTGAACTGGAGACTCCCTATCTTGATTGCGAGAGCATCTCCTTAAACTGTCTGGCCCTGGCGCTGACATCAACAAAACGGGCCTTTGAAACTGACAAGAGAAGTGCTCTCAGGGGACGGGCTTGGGCACAGAGGAGCCTATCTGTGAGATTTCTCTGAGGAGCAGTGTTCGCTCACCCAGGCTGCCCTCCCGTATCCCTCACATTCTCCGGGGCCATCTGCCCAGAGAGGCGGGGGTCTGTCCTGGCTTTGCTTCTCTACGAGCCTGGCGATTCTGCCTGACCCCCAGTTGCTTTCCTTGGCCCCTACCCCAGGTCTGATCCAGCTCCTGACTCCCCTCCTCTCAGGGAGACGTCACCCCACTTTGTGCGCCCTGGTCCTCTGTAATTGCTCATGATGCCGATGTGCCATCCTTGGATGCAGTTCACCTGTCTCCTAGCCTGTCTCTCTAAACTCCGGCTCCTGGGTTCCCCAGGGCCTCACTTCTCTCCCGCTCCCTGCAAGCCTAGCACAATGCTCACTAAATGACGACCGGACAGATGTTTATCTGACCTTCTGAGCTGAGAACTGCCATCAACCCCTTCTGATTGAATACAGCTCAGAAAGACTGGATCATTTTTAAAAAATCACCCTCCGTGTGTGGCACTTTTAGCTTCACATTCAGCAAATACGTATCAGGGGCCTGCTCTGTGCCAGCCTGTCTTCTGGGGGCTCGGGCTACAGCAGTTAGTAAAACAGGGAACCCGCCCATTTTAGTGGGGAGAGCCACTCAGTGAGCAAACAAGCGGATAGAAATATGTCGGAGAGCGGTGAGTGCCAGGGAGCGTCACAGCAAGGCCAGTGGAGGGAATGCGGGGTGTGGGAGCAGTGGGGGGGATCGGGGAGGGCCCCCTTGGCCAGGTGGTATTTGAAACAGTTGAGGGAGGGAGCCGTGTGGCTGCTCAAGGAAGAGGTCTGAGCACAGAGACTGCAAGGGCAAAGGCCCTGGGGTGTGTTTGGGGTGATGGGAGACGAGTGAGGAGGTTGGGGTGACGGAGTGGAGCGGCTGCCGTTTCCTGAGATGGGGAAGGCCCCGGGAGGCCCAGGTGTGCCTGGGTGAGGGCCATTCTCGGAGCTCAGCTTGGGATGGGCTGAGTTTGACACGTCGTATTAAACTTCCAGGTGTAAATGTAGATGCGATGCAGACTCTTGGATATATGAATGAAGGCCATGGGAGCTCTGGGTTGGAGGCTACAAAAATGTGGGAGCTGCCAGTTGTATGGATGGCGTGACAGCCACGGGCCGGGTGTAAGAGGAGGGTGAGGGCCCGCCACTGCCAGACCGAGCCCCGTGGAGGTCGTGGTTGACCTGGACGAGCGCTGCGTTGGCGGAGCGGGGGCATGGGGCTTAGGGCATCCCAGGAGCCCTCTGGGGTTAGTTAACATCACTCCCAGTTCATGAACTGGGATGGGAAGTGACTTGCCCAAGGTCACCCAGTGACAGGGCAGTGACTTCATCCAGGTCCCACGTGCTCTACTGTATCACGGCCACATCTCCAGGGGTTTTCTTGAGCTGATCTTTCTTTACTCTTCACCCAAGGATATGTTTTTATTGATTTTAGAGAGAGAAACATTGATGTGAGCTTGATCGGCTGCCTCCTGTACTGATCTTTTAACTTCTGAGTCTTTGTAGAGGGCTTTACGGTTCACAGACAGGCTGGGGACAGAGGACCCAGTTGGGCAGGCCAGTCGTTCCGTGGGCATCATCAAAGAGGCAGCGGCTAACTGAGGAGGGCCTTGGAAAGGGTCACGGGAGGTGGAGACTGAAGATCTCAGGGGAAGAGAAAAGACACGTCCCCGGCTGTCTTCCTCCGCTTAGCACGTTTACGAATCTACAAGAAATCACCACCAGCAACATGGCAGCGTGTCATCTGCTTTAGCTTCAGGGTTACAAAGTGTCTTTTTACATATACGTTGTCTCCTCTAATCCATCAGTCTAACCTCAGACTCCAGTGTTGCGAGAAACATAAGGAGCATGGGGTTTTGTGGTTTCTAAGGTTTTTTTTCCCCTCTTCCATGAAACCCTTGATGGGGAGCATCGTATGCTAAACAGATGATATTCTGTGATATTGCTAATGGTGATTACTTGCAGATTCTTATTACTAATAGAGGATGCATGTGTGTGAGTGATTGAGAAAGGGTGGTGGGGTGGTCACGGGAGGCCCAGGTGTGGGGGGGTCATTGGGGGCTTACCAGGGGGCCCTTCCCCCTTTCTGATCCTTAGCGGGGCTGACAGTGGGGGTGGGGAGGTGCAGAACAATTATAACCTATTTTGCAATCAGTACTAGGCCCATGGATAGGTTTTTGGGGAGTCTGCTTTCTTAGGGGACCCACTGATTTTTTTTCCCTTGGGATGCAAAACTGCCCTCAGGGTACCCGACCCTCTTTCCCGTAGTTGGAAAACGGAGACAAGAGCCACCTCATAGGGTCACCGTGAGGATAGAGGGAGATGACATGCTCGCACTGCCTGGCCACAGGAGGGGTTTAATAAGCAGTAGCTGTTGTTGCCGGGGTCTTCTGGTTCCTTCCCTCTCCTCTAGACTTACTGATGTGATGCAGTGAAACACAAGGGCGGTGAAGCAGCAGGTGGGCAGCTGGAGGAGCAGGGGGGCCTGGCCCTGCCCTCCCTGGACAGACTAAAACGCAGGGTGCAGCGGCCCAGGGACATGCGCAGCGGGCTGAGCCAGAGGGGCCGCGGGCCTCGCTGCTGTGGGGTCTCCTGCCTATTGTCTTTGCCATGGGCACTCCGGCCTCCAAAGGGACTCTTCCTTTGCCATCCTGTGAGGATGACAACAGGGAAGTAAACATGAGGTGACTATTAGACAAGCTGGATTGCAGGCTTCCTTCCTTCCTCGTTTCAAGTCCCTGGTTGTCTTCCTGTGATTAGCACGTTTAAGAATCTACATGAAATCGCCGTCAGCGACGTGGCGGTGTGTCATCTGTTTTAGCGTCAGGGTTTCAAACTGCCTTTTTCTCAGCGCACATAGCCCGGTCAGTTTCTTCTCACCTACTTTCAAGTTAGAGCACTCCTTGCTCTGTTTTCTTCTGAGCTCCATTCCCCCGAAGCCCAGGTTCCCTTCGTGGGAGTAGGAGAGGCTCCGAGACTGAGACTCGGGCTGCTCCTGGTCCCCCTTCTGCGGCTAGTGCAGGGCACCTTGGCACCCAGCCCTCTAGCAAGGACTTTTAAACACTGGCTTCTTCCCACTAGACCAGGGCTGGGGACCGTCCGGATGCACACGGCCCGCGAAATCATTTGGCCTGGCCCTGCCAAGGCAACCGCAGATGGGACTCGAAATTCAGTAAATCCTGGAGCTTTTCTCATAGCTAATTTTTAAGTTGGTAATTTTGTATGGCCTGCAAATAATGTTATAAATATCCAAATGGCCCTTGGCAGAAAAAAAGGTCCCCCACCCCTGCACTAGACTGCGCTCTGTGGAGGCAGGGGTGGGACTCTGATTCCTTGTCATCGCCCGCCACGGCGCCCAACCCGGTTTCCCGGACACCAGCCAGTTCGCACCTGTGTTGGGTTAGTGCTGGGGGACCGCGGGTGGACGGTGTGGGCCCCCCTCCAGCATGTAGGGTGAAGAAAACCCCAGTGTCAGCCGGCCCATCTGCCACGCTGGCGTCCAGCCGCCACATCGAGGTGCCGCCAGCTCCCAGTTCGGACACTGTCTTCTGTTGTTGGAGCACTGTGACCTGCCCACGTCTCCCCTGCCCGCTGTGGCCCCCCGGGCCGGCGAGTGCCTTGGGAGCGGCCTTGTTGCCAAACGGAAAGCACAAAATAGCACACATTTGAATTGCAGAGGAGAAACTGGAACAAATAAAGACGCATTAAACTCACAGACCAAACAGGCGCATTTGGAGTCGGCCGGGGATTTGACTTTGGAAGGACTTTGCGAACCTATTTAGGAGAGCAGAATGTTGTTTAATTTTAGTGCGGTTTTGTTGTTATAAGGAAAACATTGGCGTGGCCTCCACACAGGGCCGCCTCAGTCTTTCTGGACCGTGGCCCTGGGATCTCGTTGGGTCCTGCGAGTCTGCACTTGGGTTACACACGGGTGATGACGGGACAGGTGTCTTTGCTCCAGGCACTTCTGCTCTGATCAGCTCCTGTGTGCGCCCCCATCTCTCCCTGACATTTTGCAAGGCCAAAATATTTTGATGAGCCTGCCTGTCTTCCCATCGTAGGGTGAAGCCCCAGGCCTCAGTTTACAGGGCATGTTGGAAGCCTCACGGTGCTCCAGGATGGACAAATAACGATAGGAGTCACGGTGGTGGCGGCAATATTAATAACAGTGATAGAAGACATATGGGATGTGGGTCAGGCCACCCACTGTTCTCAGTGCTTATACTTAACCCTCACAGCAACTTTATGAGGCATTGTTACCGTCATTCCCGTGTTAGAGATTAGGAATGAAGGCACAGAAAGGTTTAGTAACTCCCCTAAGGTCACACAGCGCCAGTGCTAGGATTTGAACCCAGGGCCCTGGCCGTGTTTCTGCTCCATTAGTAATAAGTACATCACTTGTAAGCCACTGGAGGGGCATCGGGCCAAGATAATCCGAGAGATTCAGGAGGAAAGAGCTCTGGGGACACTGGGGTTTTCCTGAGGCCACACGGTAATGGTGGAACGCAAACTCAGATGTGGCTTCCTGACTACAAAAAGCATCCTCCCTTTTCACTGAACCGTTCTCCGGTGAAAAGATTCCAAGCTCAGGCCATTTCGGAGTGAGGGAGGAATTGGCTCACTGTGTGCGCAGAAGCTTCCAGAGGTACCCAGCCTTATGGGACAGGTCTGCTTATGACATATTTTGTCTAAATGAAGTTAAGCCATTTTGGAGCCAGGAAAAGTAGCTGTTGCTATTTAAAGGACCTTCTGCTATTTCCCCCCCTAGGCAAGGGCTCACTCCCTAGTTTACCTTCTGTGTCGATGAAGATGGAGAAGGGGAAGCCAAAGGAATTCAGGAAGAATCGATAGGAAAGTCCTGGCGGATGGGCTTTCTGCTTGATAGTTCAGCTGTTACCACCTGCCTGTGGGAGTGACCGTGGAGGAAACAGTCCCCGGGCGCCTGGGAGGACGGCTCCCAGCCGAGGATGCTGCTGTGAAGTGGACGCAGAGGCACAGGCTCGAGGGAGCCTGGCCCGGGACCTCGCCAGCCTCTGGTCTGTCCAGCAGACTTGGAAGCAGCCCCTCGCCGCCTCCCGGTGTGAGCCGCCTTCGCTACGTGGCTGCCATCCATCCCTGGCAGGAGGGTCTGGAGGGGCCATTAATCCATCCGAGCCCTGACTTCAGGTCTGACTGGGGAAGTAGGATCCAGGCTCGTCTGGGAAGGAACAGGACAGAATCCCGTTGGGATGGGGAATTGGTTCCCAGTAAATAGAGAGAAATAGGTTTCCATCTTTGAACGGAGGGGCAAAGTTTGTTCTCCTAACTGGTGGTTCATAAACTTTTATGAGATTAGAGTGGAGGAACCGAGAGACACGGTGGGACATGCGAAATGGGGAAGGATAATGGAGCCGGCAGAATGGGCAGGGGTGTGTGTGTGTGTGTGTGTGTTCAACTTGTGATTCAAAGGTGGCCGCTGTACATGCAAAAACCCATTCCACTCCGGTCAAGGTCTTGGCATCCAGACCCCCTTGATGGAGACCTTGCCTCCACGGCAGCCCCCCCCATCCAACTTTTCTTACTGGTTCTTATCACTAGATGACTTTTTCTTTGGCTGAGCCAATGAATGTGACTTCATGCAATTTCCGAATTCTGTCTTTGAGACCTACCTCCCGTGTGCCGGCTTTACAAACATTTGAAGGCAGCTTCTTTTGTCACAAGAAGTAAAAAAGAGAAAGCCCAGCTTCTCAAAGTCAGCCCCTCTCTTCCCTGTCCCCACTGCATGTAGTAAATGCCCCTCTCCCAGCCACGGTCACACTGGGCCTGCCTAATGATTTCCGTATTCACGATCACTCAGTGTTTACGGAGCACCTTCTTTCTCCCAGGCGCCGCAGTAAGAAGTTTCACAGGACCTTTTGTTTAATCGTCACCGCAATTCCCTGACATGGGTGGAGTGACACCCCCTTTACAGATGAGAAAACTGAGGCTCAGAAAGAAGATGTGTCTTCACTTCTCTGTCAGTACCCTTATGTGTATAATGTGGATGCCAGTGCTCCCCTTGTCGGGGTTGTGAGGGGCAGTGGGGATGCACTATTGCACCTAGTAGGCGTGCAATAAATGGGAGCGGCTTTTCTGGTTGTAGTCCTTTCGAGGTCAGTCCATTCCGTTTTTGGCAGTGATGATAATCGTGGTGATATTAACATTTATGTACTACAGCCAGGACACAGTGCCACGAGTTTCACAGGTATTATCTTGCCTAATCCCTTCAAATTCAAGAGATTGGTGCCACTAGTATCCCGGTTTCACAGAGGAGGAAACTGGAAGCCAGAAACAAAGTTGCTTGCTCACAGTCATAATAGCCATAAAGAGCAGAGCTGGGACTAACACAGTTTAGTTGGCTCCCGAGTCCACACTCCCAAGCACTGCCCCCCACCACACCCTTGCCGAGCGACAGGCTACTGCATCCTTTGCCATCGGAGTGCTGGGCACCCAGGATCCCCTCAGGATGCTGGCTGGGGCATGAAGGGAGACTGGGGTGCATGGCAACAGAGCAGACATGTCAGGACATGGTGAACTTACAGGCAAAGGGAGGGCCCCAGATGAGGCTCAGGAAGGGGTCCTGTTAGAAAGAGAAAAGGTCTGGGAGACCAGGGGAATCTCAGATGGGCAATGGAGGGAGGGCAAGAAGCTCTAACAGGTGGAGTAGATTTGGGATTCTGGTGAAACCAGAGTCCAGAACTCCTCAGGGGTGAGTGCAGCCTGGGAATGTACAGGGCTGGCGATTGTGAACATTGGGAGTAACTAACCCGAATGATGACAGCCTTCCCTACCTCTTCTACCCTCCCTCCCCACCCCAGTGTCTCTCATCTGAACTCTCTGATAAACACAGTATCTATTCTAGTTGGCTCACAGGTACGAGAGCAATGCGAGGCCGTCCAATCGGCTGGATGTCCACCCGATTGTGGCTCGGGCCTCGCTAACCTCCTCTCTGTCTCTGTCTTGCCTTTTCTGCAGTGATCCGGGCCAGAGTGGTGGGGAAGAAGCTGGTGAAGGAGGGGCCCTTTGGCACACTGGTCTACACCGTCAAGCAGATGAAGGTGAGTGGCAGCAGCCTGGCTTCAGGAGGGTTTGTGGGTTTGTTTTGCCAGAAGAGGCCTGGCCGGTGGAGGCCAGGTAGTCTGGAACCAGGGTGTGAGTTTGCTCAGTATCTGAGCCCCAGGTCCAGCCCTTCTGCCCTGCTGGAGAGGGTGTTGCTGAGGCGGCGGAAAGGCGGGGGGGATGGTGGCTGCTTCATCCCAGAGCCAGTGCAGGTGGGGTCCCTCAGAGGCGGCTGTTAAGAGGCTGGGCTCTGGAACCGGACAGCAGACAGACAGCCTTGTTACCTGGTAACTATGAGACCTTGGCCAACTCACAGCACAATCATCTCTGGGCCTCAGTCTCCCCGCCTGTCTTATGAACTCTTTCAAGCTCTGACTTGGAGTTTTGACAATGCCTACAGGTCTTGTGCAGCCACTGAAGTTGCAACTTAGGTTTGAGCCCTTGAATTTTTACACTGAACTTGTGCTGATCACAGAAACCTCATTGTGAGGTAGGAACTGGGACCTCTGGCCTGTTTTCCCAGCTTTAACGGTCTTCTTGCACCCCAGCTAGTTAGCATCATTTGCTGAGCACATTCATACAACTAAACATAGCCCTGCGCATGTTCCCATTGTGAGCACACTAAGGAAGTCCGCCTTAAGGAAATGGACACCGGATTCGAGACCGAGAGAACCTGCTTCCTGGTCTCAGCTCCACTCCTGAGTAGCTCACTGACCTTGGAACCCTCCCTTTCCTGGGCCTTGGTTTTGCCATGTGGTAACCGTGTGGGGCGGGGCTTGGTGCCCCTGGGACACTGGCCACGTTGCTTCTAAACAGGAGCTGCTTGAGGTGCTGGATAATGTGGCCCTGGCCCGTCACCCACCTCTGTAAGCACCTCCCTGTGTACAGCGCTATGTGCCAGGAGCCGTGGAGGCCCCTTGGAAAATGGGGTTCCTGCATTTAGGAGCTACAGTTGGGTGGAGAGAGAAGACACATGGGTGACAAATCAGAAACTTGAGATGGTGCACTCAGGTCCAGGTGAGCTGCCAGCCCCTTACTCATTGCTCACATCTGCACCCCCAGCATTAGGGGGGATGACACAGCCCTCGGGAGGTGCCCATACTTCCCAGAGGCGGACTGCAGGCCTCTCTTTCTGCATCCTGAGGCCTGAGGTTGGATGTACTAAGTCAGGAGAACCTGCTGCTTTGAGTTTGGAAACATCCACAGCCTTCTGGTTATGTAATGTCCAGAGTCAGCCCTGGCCGGCTGCCCTTGGCTGCCCTTGGCTGCCCGAGCCTGGTCATGGGACCCGCTTATGTCTTTGGACGGTCATGGTGAGAGAACAGTGGGTGGAGGGGGGACCAACAACAACCCAGAAACCTACTGCGCAACCCCTGGCTGCTGGCGAGTGAACCAAAGCGCGTTAGACAGAAGCTGAGGTTTAGGAAACATTCCCTGCCTGCTCTGCACAGTCCTGCATGTTGGAGACTCTCTGTGGCCAGCAGACAGCTGCAAGGAGAGACCTGGGAGGCAGTGGTTCCTGGGTCCCTTTTTCTTCAGGCCTGAACCCCAGCATGGTCAGAAGTCCTTCCTGTGGGCAGATGTCCTATTTCCACTCAGTGGTGTCAGAGCAGCCACTGGGGGATGGGGGAGTGTTTCGAGGCCAAATAACATTTGCTCGTCCATTAGCTTCAGAGCCCCCCGCCCCCGCTTCCAGGACGCTGGTCTTACGCTGTCCATTCACCATCCTTCACCTAGGTTCATAACCAGGGTGCTGGGCATTAGAACATAAAATCCCTCATTTTACTTCTGACAGAGACTCAAAGGGGAAATGATTTACTCAGAAGTCATGCAATTAATTAAAGGCATGTCTGGTCCCCAAACTGAGGTGTCAGGATTCCTTCCCAATTCGTGTGTGATTCCCTAGATCTGCCATCTTACTGTGATCATCAATCACTATCTAATGCCTTTTATTTATGCCCCTCCTTCCAGCCCAATCTTAGATAACCCATAGAACTGCTCACTGCCTGTCTATCCAGAGAGGTCCCTGAATTCTGCTGGTCTCCAGGTGCCAGTCTGTTAATCAGAGAAGGTGACGCAGGAGACTCCTCTCTCTCCCCTCCTTTCTCACCTTATGGGTGCTTAGCACTGTGCTTCCAGCTGGGGCTACAAAGATAATATTTGTTGCAATGAATACAAGACTCCTTATGGGTAATATTTATTGAGCGTTTGCTATATCCTGCTCTCTTTGCGTGGCTCAATCCCCACAACAGCTCTATGGAACAGATACACATTACCCTCTATTTTAGAGGGGAGGCGACTGAGACTTGGAAGGTCATACAACTTGAGTCAAGATCATAGAGCTAGAAAGTGGCAAATCAGGGCCAAAACATAGTCCTCCCCTACACGGAGATTCCAGAGCGGTGGAGCAGTGGGCCGATTCATCATTCCTGCCCACCTTGGGGGCCACCCCACCCCATTTGTACCTAGTTCCCCCAGGGAACACAAAGAGATTAGCTTGAGTTTATGGGTTTGTCGTGCAGCAGTGTAGCTTTTGACTTGCAATATCCTGCAAAGAGTGGAACAAAAAAAATCTTTGTAGGAGGGAAGGGGGAGAGGCCAGGGAGGCCAGCCTGCGTGAGTTTTGGCACTGGTCCCTGGGGCACTTTATTCTAGCTGACTAGAGAGTCTACCCAGAGATGGGGGAAGCCAGGGTTCCCTTAGAGCAGGCCTAAAGGAACTTGGAGAGCCTGAGGAGTCAAGCCACCCTGTTGGACCTCTCCCTTCATTCTCAGAGCCCCGCCTCCTCCCCAAAAAACCCTTCTCACCCAGATGAGATATAGGCAGACTCTCTCCCACGTGCTCATTCCAGAGCCTCTGGACAGTCTCTCAGGCACATCTCGAGCGTGCAGAGACCCCTAGGTGTGTGGTAGTGGTGGTGGGGTAGTGGTGGTGGGGTAGGGGTGTTAGAATGTTGAGGGAGCTCCCTGCAAACCCAAACTTGGAGATTAGCTGGAGCTGAGCCACGGGGCTGTGGTGCAAAGGTGGAAGTTGCCAGAACTGGCCGCTGTAATCTATGGGGACCTTGTCTCCTGTCGCTACCATGGGAAAGCAGTGTGCTTGGCCAGGGGCTGTAGTTTGTGCAGTAGAGACATGCTCTCAGGCCAGCTGCAGGGGACAGCACGTGGGGGACATTATGTCCCAGCTGGACCCAGGGGGAGGCCCACTGGTCATGAGCTGTGCATGTCCTGACTCTGACAGGATAGATCTGCTGGGCAATTGCAATGCTTGGCCCCCAGGGATTCCTTAGCAGGGTCTTGCCTCTGAAGCTCCAGCTGGGAGCCTCTCCGACACCCCCGCCCCCAGCACACAGCATCTCTTCCTCCCTTTGCCTGTGACTCTTTATGGTCTGGGTCTCGCCAGCCTTGTGCAGGGACTGACTCCATTCTCGTGCTCTGCCTCCCCAGCTAGACAGCCGCTCCATAAGAGAAAGACCGTGTACTTGGTGTCTCAGCCAAGTCCTAGCAGCGTGAAGATCGGATATTGCATGAGAAATGTGCCAGTTCCCTCAGACTTAGAAACTTCTCCCTCACATTGTGTCCCTTCACCCCAAGGGAAGTGAACTTCTTGGAACTTTGTGGAGCTACCACCAAGGTGGGAGGCCCAGGGGCTTGTAGAGTCCAAGTGTCAGAGACACACACAGACACAGTGGAATATCATTCACCCATAAAAAAGAAATCTTGTCATTTGTGACAACAGGATGAACCTGGAAGATGTGCTAAGTCAAATGAGCCAGACACAGAAAGAAACACTGCAGGATCTCACTTTGATGTGGAATCTGAAATAGCCAGACTCTCAGAAGCAGAGAGTAGAATGGAGGTCACTGGGAGCAGGGAGCTGGGGGTAGTGGGGAGATGCTGGCCAAAGGGTACAAAGTTTCAGTTCTAAGATGAATAGAGGCTGGATCTGATGTATGGCACGGTGACTCGGCTACACACACGGCCGCACGCTCAGGCATGGCCCCTGTTGAAGCCGGAGAGGCACCATCTATCATGGAGGAAGTGGGGGGCGACACGCCCCTGCTCCCCACGGCATCGTTGAGGACCGGGTGCGGATAGCCCTTCTCGCAGCGCCTGACTGCGCTTCCTCCCTCAGCGGGCCCACGGCGGGGAGGGTAGGAAGGGGGGCCGGGTAAGTTACAACCATCGGCACCGATGGCTGCACACGACTGCAAGAGCGCTCCCCTCAAAAGCCAGAGCCTCCCAAACTCTGGGTCCAACAGGCCCCTTCTGACGGCGGAGCTCCTAGTGGGCCACCTACCCCGCAGCCAGTCGCCACTTAGAACACAAGGAGAAGAAAATAGCCCATTAGACCAAATCAGGGGCCCTTAGATGAGACACCAATGAGGTGCTGTCTGGTTTATTAATTACCGTAAGTAAATTAATAACGCACGCCGGGAGCTAATGCAGAGACATGGTCTTACTGTAAACCCCTGGGATCAGCCCAGAGACCACCAGAGTCCAGGGCGGGTGTATTCTGAGCACTGGAGGATCATGGGCGTGGGCAACACCTGGGTGCCCTACCCCACCCCCACCAGACACGGTTACAGAGTTGTCTCAGCAGATCTGGACCCACGTAACACTCGTGGACTTGACCCGGAGTCGCCACGTGGATTCAGTGGCCATGAGCGCCTGCTGATAGGGCAGGCTCCGTGGTCACGAGGAGCATTTCCCTGCATCACAGGCCCCTGGGCGTGAACTTGTGAGGCTGCAGTGGAAGGCACCGCAGGATACTGGCTAAGAGCGTGGACTCTGGAGCAGATTCCCCTGCTTGGACCCCTACCTTTGCCATTTACCAACTGTGTGGCCTTAGATAAGCCATTGACCTTCCTGGGCCTCAGGCTGGTCATCTATAAAATGGACACAACAGTTCCTGCCTCATAGGGCTGTCACGGTTTCCAATGGGTTGCTATTAGAGTAGAATGTCTCAGCCTGGGTACTGTTGACATTTGGGGCCAGATAATCCTTTGCTGTGGGGGCCACCTTGTGCATCCCAGGATATTGACTAGCATCCCTGGCCCCCATCCACTGGAAGCAACCCCTCCACCCCACCACCTCCCAGCTGTGATATTGCCAGATGTCTCCTGGGGTGCGGCTAAAATTGCCTCCAGTTGAGAACGACCATCTTAGACTATGCTGTAGATAAAAATGCCCAAATATCAGCAATTTCATAATTATAAAGTATTTAGTAAAAACCTAGGAGTTTTGTTCATGCGTATGTGCTTTTTCTGGGGTAAAAGAACCCAAAGCTTTCACTCAGAGGTCAGAAGGATACGAGCATGGAGAACCTTGGGTTTGACTTCAGCTTTCGCCAGCCAAACAGAATTGCTCTCAGTGACCGTATCTGTAAAGCAGGTACAGGAATGCCTGCCTCCTAGGGTCCTTGGGAGGGTACAGTGAGGGGAGTGTGAGCGAGAGTGCTCTTATACACTGGGGCACGTCACAACGATGTCATGAGAGTGCCGGCTGGCGGCCTTCTCGGAGCTTAGTTCCTGAGGCTGGAGGCAGGCAGGACCCCTTTCACAGCAAATTCATCTCTGGATTTCTATACAAGTGTTGGGATTTGAGAAAAGTGTGTCTCTGGAGGAGTATCGTGGGGGTGTTGGAATAGGAGGTGTGACCGGCTGGACAGTCACCAGTGATGGCTCAGACAAGAGGAGACTATGTGGCCTCATCTCGAGCGAAAGACCTGGGGTGGGTGGGTTGGTGACTGGCCACACGCTGGCCAGTTAGGGGAATCAGAGTCCCAAAGACCAAATGACA
Organism: Miniopterus schreibersii; assembly: GCF_964146895.1. Lineage (NCBI taxonomy): Eukaryota > Metazoa > Chordata > Mammalia > Chiroptera > Miniopteridae > Miniopterus > Miniopterus schreibersii. Next base: position 177,696,767 of record NC_138102.1, read on the forward strand.
GCATGCTTCCTGAGCCCTGGCCCGCCTCTCATGACGTGCCTCCTGCCCACAGATGTACCGCGGGTTCAGCAAGATGCCCCACGTGCAGTACATCCACACGGAAGCGTCCGAAAGTCTCTGTGGCGTTAAGCTGGAGGTCAACAAGTACCAGTACCTGCTGACAGGTAACGGCCAACGCTAGCACCTGGGCCAGGCTGGCCAGGGCCACTGTCCTTTCCTGCAGAAGGACAGAGGAGGAGTGGTTGACCAGCAGTGTCCCGAGGACCTGTGCCATGCGCTCAGCGAGGAGTGTCTTGGGTTAAGTCCACCTTGAGTAGCCAGGGTGGGAGCTTGAGGCTCCTACCCTGGGGCTGGGTTTTAGTCTCAGCTCTACCGCTGAGCCCGTGGAAGAAATCTAGTTTTGGTTTCTCGGTGCTACTGTAAATTAAAAGGGATTGGCAGGACCCATTCCTCTCCACTCACAGTCAACCTACTAGGTCTGTCTTTGAAAGCCCCTCCCCGCCCCTTTAGGCAGTCAGTGTAGGAAAGGAAATAACCAAACCAAACCCCAAGCCACTGACGGGGGAAGTGAAGAGTTGGTCTCTAGTCCCAGCTTCAGTGCTTCCTGGTCCGAGACCTTCTGCAGATTCCTTAACCTCTCTGAGTTCATCTTCCCCAACTGGAAAATGGGGATACAATTCATCTTCAGAGGGGGAGGGGAGGGTGAAATAATAAAATCTCAGGACTGAAACGTACCTAGCACAGTACCTGGCCCGAGGTGGGTACTCAGGAGGTATGAATTCTTTCCCTTCGGGCTGGGCTCCGGAGAAACAACTCTCCCTTTGTGCTCTCTTTCCTAGGCCGTATCTATGAAGGTAAGGTGTACATAGGACTGTGCAACTTCGTGGAGCGGTGGGACCAGCTCACCATCTCCCAGCGCAAGGGGCTGAACTATCGCTATCACCTGGGTTGTAACTGCAAGGTAAGCCCTGGGACAGGCAGGCGGGATGGGATGGGGGGTGCTGACTCACAGCTCCAGAAATACCAGCTCTACCAGCTCCTGCTATCCTGGGTGCTGGGCCCTTGTGCTGGGGAGAGAGGGGCCAGGGCAGAGGGGCAGGTCTGAGCAGGGGTGGAAAGGAATGCTGCCCCCAGGCTGAGTGGCAAAGAAGGCGAGAGAAGAATGCCTTTTTGCTGTCATCTGCCGCCTCTGTGCTGCCCGCTTGGCAGCTGCTGGGACACAAGGGCTCTTCAGGGTCCTTGGCCCCTCCTGCAGCTCAAGTTGGTAGCAGGTACAGGGTCCTTATACTGGCAGGTCCTGCCAAGTAGTCCCAAGTGGGCTCACTCGAGCAGCTGACTCTGGCGGCCCCACCCTGGGCGGGAGAGCTGGCTCAGGACCACTGATGCCACATACTACAGGTGACTCCAACCAGGCCCAACTCCTTGACCCCAGCACAGGGACAAGGCGCACAGCCTTCCTGCTGTGGGAGGGAGCTGGGCTGTTCTCTCACTTGATTCTCATAACTCTGCAGTTTTTATTACTATCATCCCCATTTTGCAGATGAAGAAATAAAGGCTCAGAGACCTTAAGTAACTAGCCCTAGGTCACACAGCTCATTAAGTCTGCTTTCCAGCCTAGGGCAGCCAGACTCCAAAGTTTATGTTTTAATCTTTCTAATTCCTCAATTTCCTACAACAGCTGCAATCGCTCATCTGTGCTTGTTACCATCAGAGAGGGAAAAGCTCTCTCAAATGTCTAATTCTACCACTTTCTGGCTGTGTGACCTGGCTGTGCGTTTACTTAACCTCTCTGAGCCTCTATTACCTTGTATGTAAAAGGGAGCTATATCTATTATGAGAATAAAAACGAATAACATAGCAACGCTTAGCAGACTGTCTGGCACACAGTAGGTGCTCAGTAAGTGTTAGCAAGTATTACTGATATTATTTTCACTAAGGGCCTGATGTGGCTGGGCTCCCCCTGCAGTGGCTCCAGGTTCTGAATCCAGACTGGGGCCAGCATCAGACCTGGGCCCTCCATGGCAGAGTCTACCAACCACTGGCTATTCTCTAATTGCAGATCAAGTCCTGCTACTACCTGCCTTGCTTCGTGAGCTCCAAGAATGAGTGTCTCTGGACCGACATGCTCTCGAATTTCGGTTACCCCGGCTACCAGTCCAAACACTACGCCTGCATCCGGCAGAAGGGTGGCTACTGCAGCTGGTACCGAGGATGGGCCCACCCAGACAAGAGCACCACCAATGCCACAGACCCCTGAGCACCAGACCCTGCCCCGCCTCACCTCCCTCCCTTCCCGCTGAGCTTCCCCTGGACACTAACTCTTCCCAAATGACGACAATGAAATTAGTGCCTGTTTCCTCGAAAATTTAGCACTTGGAACACTTAAAAGAAAAGTCTGTGCTGTCATACGGAGTTTATTTGGAAACATCCTCCTGGCCCCACCCGACCCCTTCTTTTTGGTTTTGACATCACCTATTTCCACCCCTGGGAATTTTCGGTGCCATGCCAGAGAGAATGAGGAATGTTCACTCCTCTTCCTCCTGATAACATAATCTATATTTTTTTAGGAAAACAAAAATAAAAAAACTAGCGTATTTGGGCACTGTAATACCTAGCCCACTCTCTCCTTCCCCAGCTTGGCATCTCCCAGACCCTCCGCCCTTTGCCCCCCTCCACCCCAGCCCATAAGGAACAGACAAGGGCGCTGCTGAGAGGCCAGCTGGTTCGGGATCAGTCAAGGGTAGCAAACAGATAGACTCAAGGTATGCGGAGGATCTTGCACACCGAGGAGATGCTACTGCGCGTCCCAACCAGACTCTGTCTGTCTGTGTCTCTCTGTATATAAGGGGGGTAGGGGGAGGAAGAAGCTGTGATGGAGGGTCTGAGAGGATGCAGCACACATAGCTGCCCCAGCCCAGGGATGCTCGGGTTGACCAGATGTCCCCAAGTCTGGAGCACACAGCCAGGCCAGAATAACAGAGCTTTCTTAGTCCGTGAAGACTTAACACCTGCCTGAGGTCAGGAGGTAATTTGCCTGCCTTGTACAAAGCTCAGGTGAAAGACTGAGATGATTGTCTTTCCTCCCCCCTCCCCGCAAGATTTCCTCCTGGATAACTCTTTGGTCGATCTGGCCGGGAGCTTGCCCTTACGTAAATTGGAGACATGCACACACCATACACTATCCACAGATATAGCCAAGGAGACTTGGGTAGAGAATACTATTTCCAAAGTAGCGTTTAGCTCACCTACGGGGCTGTGTTTATACACACTTTTGCATACACACACACACACACACACAGGGACATACGCTGATTTTTTTATAGGACACAGAATTCTGTTCGATGCTGTCAAATACACCAATAGTTTAATCTCCTCTATTTTGTTGTTGTTGCTTGTTTGAAGAAAATCATGACATTCCAAGTTGCCTTTTTTTTTTTTCATTTTAATTAAAATTTGAGATTCTGAACACCCTCAGCATTCCTTTAACTGGGGTCATCTGGCCTCTGCCCCACTCCTTTCTCCTGCTTCATGTTTGGGGCCTTCATTTAACTGCCTTACTGGCTGGGCTCAGATGGGAGATGAGAGTGAGTGTGGGTCAGGGGCCTGGGCACCGGAGGGAAAGCTGCAGAGTGTCCCGCCAAGGCCCGATGGCCACCTTTCCTGGGTTTGGAGACAGTTGCTTCTCTTTCTCCAACTCGCTGGTGGGTGAACGCCACCTCCTGAGGTCCTCACCTCATGGTTTTATTAAATTGGTGGTCACTGGGGAAGCCTGACTCTGCAATCAGCTGTAGGGTTTTTTGTTGTGTGTGTGTTTTGTTTTTTTTTTGAAATAAAACTATAATATAAATTCTCCAATTAAATAAAATTATTTTAAGTTTTAGTGCTGAAATGAGATGCGGAGGGTAGGCGATAATGTGTATTTCAGAATTGGGGAGGGGCGGGCGGTGACATGTAACATGACTGCTCTCTTTTTTCAGATTATGGGTATTTATCCTCTGTTAGTATCTGTATCTTCAGTTCATTCCGCTTTAGGAAACAGAGCTGCCAATTGAAACAGGAGAACAAAAAGCAGGCGACATGTGATGTCTCGCACGCACACGCAAATGCCCAGGCAGGTGCTTGGCCGAACCCCAGAGGGGAAGACAGTACAGGCATCCGGCTTCCTTAGGACCGATCCCATGACCTTGCACCTTTCACCTTGCGGTCACGACATTTGGCACGCAGGAAACAGGAGGCTTTGCCATCTCGATGGGGCAGTGTGAGCAGAAGGAGCTGAGGTCAGCAGGCCAGTGGCTTTTAAGGGGTAAGCCCCAGACTTGGTGTTTTTAAGATTTTATTTCAACCTCAAAGTCTTATAAGGCGGAACCCCTAATCCAACCTGTCCAAGTGCCCTCCCACAGCCGCTGACATGAGCCTCTCCTCCATGAGGCATCTGACCATTCTTGGTCCCTGCTGGGGTCACCTCCACTCACACAGCAGGGAGTTGGGGTGAGGCCTGAGCACGAGTCACCTGAAATTTCCCTGCAGACAAGTTGGGCGGGACCGCAGGCCATTTGCCAGGCCCTGGTGAGGAGAACAGGTCCTGGGCTAAGAAGGGCCCTTTGCAAAGCGGTGTTGTCAGAGGGCGGTTGTTGAGCTTTCTCTAAGCTATAGCTTTGTATATTTCACCTGTTCACTTACTGTATAATTTAAAGTCATTTATGTAGCTGAGACACTTCTATATTTCAATCATATCGTGAACGTTTTATTTTGCTAAATCATGTCATGTGTAGGCTGTAATATGTGTACATTGTGTTTAAGAGAAAAAAAAAAATGAAACCCACATGCCACCATTTTCCCGAATCAAATTCTACAGTGGAATGGAGGGTAAATACTTCTGTGCAGGCAGCTGGACTGGCGAACGGGGGAAGCGAGAAGGAACTAGCACGAGACCCTCCGGCCTCCTCTCGGTCAGCGCCCTGTGCTTCCCGGAGCAGGCAGGAGGCGGGGGAAACGGCAAGTGCATTCGTGTCCTTGCTCAGTATCAACCGGCCCCGGGCAGTCTGCCGGTCATTCCCACCCCTTTTCCCCACTAGTCCCTATGGCCATCCAATTGGAAAGCCATGATTTCTCCTAAATCCTGGGCCATGAGAGCCGGAATTCCAAGGTCTCGGCGTCCCCTGGCCATCTCCCTGCCTCCCTCCCCAGGAAACCCCAGCCCAAGCTCTGCCTCTCAGTCCAGTGCTCCAGCTGGCAGGGCACATAATACTGGGAGACTCCTCCTGGGCTTCACCCTCACACAGCCCCAGACCTGAACGGTGGTCAAGCTATAGCCCACGAGCACCACTTTTCATACCATGGTTCTCGGGCAATTTAAGAAAGAGACGATTTATAGGGACAGCTCTGTCTCAGAGGCACCGAGGGAGATGATACCCTTCCCTGCCCCAGCCCGTCACCCTGTGCTTGATGGCCAACATGGATTATCCTAAGATGACACCTAAGTGTTTGGCTCCCGGCTGCCTAAAGTAAAAATACCACTGAAATAGTTTTATACAAGAAAAACAAACGCTTTGAAGGTCGGATGGCAAAAGGAAAACAGAATGGGGATGGGCAGGAGAGAGAGGTTTCAACAGCCTCCTAAATGGCTCTTAGGAGGTGCGAGAAGGGGAAGAGTTAGAGACCGGTTCACGCTCGGAGAGGGCCCCCTAGTCTCCCACACCCCCGCCTTCCCCCTTAGCCAGTCTGCTGCCCTGAGACCCAGAAGTGATGGAGAGACACCAACCAGAGAAAACCCTGTCCAGAAGGAATGTATTTGTTGCTAAATTTCGTAGCACTGTTTACAGTTTTCCTCCATGTTATTTATGAATTTTATATTCCGTGAATGTATATTGTCTTGTAATGTTGCATAATGTTCACTTTTTATAGTGTGTCCTTGATTCTAAACAGTAAAGTGGTTTTATTTCTATCACACACCTGCAGTCTCTCGCCTCCTTGTGTCCTGACCGCCGTCGGGGGTGATACAGATCGCGGAGGGCCTGGGAAGCTGGCCAGTCCTGCCTGCCCTGGCTCCAGGCCCCTACATACTCCCCTCGCTCCACTCACCTCTGCAGCTTGGACCCACCTGCCCCAGTCGTTTCCCAGGCAGGGAGAATTTCAGGAGAGGTTCTTAGATTTCCTCCTGGCTGCTGCTCCAGCCTTGACCTTGCTCCCTGATCTTATGGCCAGAAGTCTCAGAGTTCTCCAGAATCTGGATCTTTATCTAACTACCTATTAGTGGTACAGGTACTCCCAGACTGGAGCCCTGACTTGGCCTGCCCTGTTTTCTTCCTAAGAATCTCAACCACGTGGAGGTGGGGAGGGAAAGGCTGCAAAGAGCGGTCCTTGATGCCAAACGCCTGCCTGAAATTCTCAGTGGTTCAGCCCAGTGGGGAATGCCAGGAACTCATGAGGCATCACTACAGATGGCAAAGCCCTCCCAGAGCTTAGGGCTGCCTGTCACCCTCAATGGACTAGGCTGGCTACAAACCCTTCACCCAACTCTCACCCCACTGTTGACAATGTTCCAGGGTACAGCTTTGCTCACATTTTGAGTCTGCTCTACTTTGAACACTCTATACACACGATTTCATTAAATCTCAGCAGCCCAATGAAGTGGTTCCACTGTCACCCCTGGTTTTCAGTGACGGAAGCTGAGGCTCACAGAGGTTAATTCAATTGCCCAGGATCTAGTAGGCAGGCAGAACTAGGATTCACGCTCAGGCTGGTTTGATGATAAACCCTCAATTTTTTCCACTGTGGTCACGCTTTGGTGGAATATGCCCTTCTTCCAACCAGCACATCCTGGATTATACGACTCTCACTGGATCAGATATAAGTGAAAGAGAATCAGTGGAAAACCTCTCTATCCGGTTAGAGGGCTCCCACCTGGAACCTGCAGTCCTACCCATCAGTGTGTCCAAATAGGACTGCCCAGCGCAGCAGCCCGAGCTCAGAATTCTACAAACAGGCACCGTCCCCAGCTGGTACGATCGGATACCCCATTACTACCCTGGTCCCCAAGACTCCCATTCTTCCCAAGGCAAGCATGGAGCTGCAGCCCCGCACTCCTCTGACCAGTTTAAGAAGACCACCAACTGCACAAGCGGGCATGTCACAGGCTGTTTCTAGCCGCCCGGGACTCTGCCACCCAACTTCTGCTGGCCGTGGGATGGAGAGCTCTCCACCCCATTCAAAAAGACGGTAACCTCTACCCCCAGCTCTCTAAGTTAAGCTCCAACCACTTCCCAGAGATAACCACAGATATATTCAACAGCTGGAATGTAAAGAGACACACAAGGAAACTGCCCTTTAACAATCCATGCCAATCAAGTATCACTGCTTTTATTAAAATCAGAGTGGAAAACAAGTCCTGCACAGGCGCAAATAAAAATAACATCCTACCTTTGAAACATCTTATACCCTTCTTGTCAACCTTTGACCCCAACATGCTCGTTCAAGCTGTCCCCTTGTTTGCTGAAAACTCCCGATGTTCCCAAGGAATTCTGTCCACCTCTGTCATCTGTCCTACTGCCTTAAACGTCACCTGCAGAGATGACTCTTTCCTTAGGAGAGCATTCCCAGGAGACATCACGGCTCTCCCTGAGAGCCCACCCCCTCCGCTCGAATGGACCGAGAACATAAACGTGTGTTGGCTCCAGATCGTACAAATAGCGTAATAAAGGCCACTCACCATTGGCTTATGGTTGGGAAAGAACGTCTGCTCCACGAGCGGGAACTTCTCAGGACCCAGGGAATGGAAGATCTTGATGAGCTGAGAAAACTAGGCCAGAAGAGGAGAGAACACTGTTAACACCTGTCACCTAGTGCCGCGGAGCTGCCCCCTTGATCCCAGGCCTCGAGCATCTGACTGTTCTGAGCTGAGCTACAGTAGCTGCTCGCCACCTATGGGGTAAAGGCCACCGCCCTTAGCTGGACATCTGTCCTCTCCATCATCTGGCTGCGTCAACCCCTTCGATCCTGCCAGGCCACCGAGTTCAGCTCAATGACTTCTAATGAGCATTTCCCACACCCTCGGCATTTCACACAAGCAGCACAACCCGCAGATGTTCGGGCCGTGCCCCTGCCCCCCCGCCCGTCTTTCTAGAGAGGCATGTGGCGCAGCTGTTTATGGCACAGACCCGGGGTTCAAATTCCTGCTCCACCACTTGTTATCTGTGTAACCTGGGAAAGTCATTTAGGGTCCGGGCGTCTGTATCCCCATTTGTAAACAGAGGAAATGAGAGATCCAACCCCCCAGGGGTGTCGTAAGGATTAAACAGGCAGTGCATTAAAGGGATTTAAGCGTATTTGGGGGATTGGAGGGTGGTATTTTAGGAAAAGTCTCTCTTACAGGTAACATTTAAATGGAGACTCAAATATATCAAGTGAATGAATGAAACAAATGAATACAAGGTGGGGAGATTGAAGCTGAGCATGATAACAATGGACTGAACACCAGACAGCACACGTTTCTGGTACTTACTAAGTACCAGATGATATATGATAGACTATTAGTAAGAACAGTTGGCACTGCCTCTTACTGCTAATATTATAAGATACCACTGCACCGTAATAGGTGTCATAGGGTAGGTAGTTGTTGGGCAGTAATTATAAGTAGGGGGCTGGGATCCAACTTGCTCATTCAAGTTGCTGAAAAAAGACCCTTTTACGTGTGAGGCCCCCGTGCTGGGACTGGGCCCCTTTCGGGCCTGGGAGTTCCTCCCGCTGGCCCCACTTCTCTCCGGGCCAGCCCGGCCCGTCACCTACCACCCAGGGCTTGCTGCAGAAGTTGTAGACGGAGTAGAGGGAGTTGACGGCGGGCAGCCCTCCGTACTGGAGGCCGATGACCAGGCTGCGGTAGTCCTCGCCCAGGGCCATGCTGTAGGCGTGCTGGCGGACCAGGAGGAAGTCGGGCTTGAAGGACCTGCCGAGAGAGGGGCGACAGCAGGGTGACCGGGCTGCGGGCTGAGGGGACACCGGGGCACTGGGCCACGGCCTGCCGGGCAGGACCGACCCCGCACGGTCGCTGCCCGGGGGAGCCCTCAGTTCAGAACTGGGATGGGGGGGGTGAGGAGGGCCGGTTGCAAACACAAAGAAAAATGACTGAAAACGACTCTCGCTTTCTTCTGCTTCTTTTTGGGGCTGTTTTTTCTGTAAGTGGCAGGGCCAGGTCTGTGTGGCCTCGAGGCCCTGGTCCCCAGCCACTCTGCAGCATGGCTTCCCCGCTGTGTATTTCAGGTGTGTCTTTTCCCTTCCAAGGAAACAGCGAGTACTAATGCAATGGGCGGGTCCCTCTGCAGACACCATCCTGATTCTCGCTCACACCGACCTGGGTAAGGCTGGGGCTCTATCTCCGTTTCACATGATCCATTTCACAGATGGGAACACTGTGGCTCAGAGAAGCGATGAATCTCCCCAGGTTACAAAGCCGGTTTGAACTCGGGCCATCTGGCCCCAAGTCCATGCACTTTGCCTCCACTGCAGGCGCCAGCAGGACTCACACATTGTTTCACTCGTGCTGCCCAGGATCCATCTGTGTCTGGATTCCTCACTTTAGTCACAGGAGAAAATCAGCCTCACGGCAAGGGGTTCACACTCAGCTGGTATTTCCCGCTTAGCTCATCCGGAGTCAGACGCTTAGCGTCAAATAAACTGTGTCTCTTTAAAATTATTCAAAGGTAATTAAAATAACTGTCACGGGGAAAGCGCTGCCTCCACTGAAGCCAGAGGGAAGAACATGCTGCAGGTGCAGACACTGCTCAGATAGTTGTGAGCTGGGCCTCACCGCACACCCAGCACCTGGCGCGGACACGGGCGTGACAAGCACCTGTTGAGGGAATGAATTAGGGGCATGAACGTCCCCTCATCCCCAAAGGAAATGGCCAAGTTTCCCCGGCTAAGTCGTAACTCATCCCTGGGGACTGCCATCACGGGCATGGTTACCACCAGGCTTATGGCAAAGGTCAGTCATGTCACTCTAGGGTTAGGGTTAGGGGTAGGTTTGAAGCTTGGAACTTTATGCCTATGTCCTTATTGTATTCTTAGAATGGAACCAGTCCAACCAGCGTATTTTACATATGGGGACACTGAGGCCTGTAGCAAGGCCGTGGTGTGCCCCGGGTCACCAGGGAAAACCACTGTAGGGCAGGAGGTTGCAGCCAGGTTTCTCCTTCCCTGTCCCTGCCTTACCAATGTTTTTCGGTGGGAGATGGTGTTAATGAACACAGGGATAAATGAATGGATGGGAGAATGAACGAGTGAACACAGTGGAATATCTACTGGAAGAGGGAGGAACCTCTTTCTTGTGGTCCTGGAGAAGAGAAATATGACTGATGGCCAAAGTAGCCAGGAGGTAACATGTGGCCCCTGATAACTCAGGGGCTGCCTCACAGGGTAACAAGTTCCGCAAATATGGAGGGATGTCAGCATCACCAAGAAAGTTTTAACCCCAGGGAATTCAAGTTGGACCCCATGACCTCTTCAGATTCTCAGATACAATATGTAAAAAATAAACACTTTCCACAAGGGCAAACAAGGCAGCTGTTGGAATTCTGCCATTCGCTGCTCCAAAGAACGCACAGCGTCCTCCCTGAGAGTCTGTCGTATGAGGGATTTGCAGAGAAATAAGGGGCTCCAGCCAGGTGACCTGTGGCACGCAGTTCCTTTCTCCATACCCAGCACCCCAGCTTCTCTAGCCACGTCCTGAATGTCACCCAAGGCAATGGCCACCACCAGTTACCAGGCCCTGGCAGTGGGCCAAGCACCCTGGTAGAGGTCGTGTTCATGAAACTCACAGTCCCAGGAGCTGGGTGCAATGCCAGAGCATGAAGACTTGCTAAATGACCAAATGCGCAAGCCAGTGAAGTAACAGGGGCCTGTACAAGGCACTACGGTGGCCCCAAGGTGTGTTCACCCCTGTCTGCGGAAGGGGGTGGGTCAGGGTATACCGGAAGGCTTGGGTCTTGAATGAAAAGCTGGGATTTGCCACGTGGGCAGGGTTTTGAGGGTATTCCAAGTAGAGGGAATGGCGCCTGAAACTGAATGGTTGGACCCTTGTACTGCAGCTAGAGGACTGTGCTGGTTTTGTTTCATATGCTCAGTTTTTTTTTTTGTTTTTTTTTTTAACAGAGCCCATGATAAAATCCTCTCCAATCAGAGAACCCCCTTCCCCTGGGCAGTAACTGGTCCAAGGCCTGCATCTCTAATGTAACAGGCCCATCAGAATCCTCCTTGGGTGCTGGAAGAGAGGAGCGACAGAGATCATTCTTGCTACGTGGAGGGACCCCACCGATAACAGAAGTGCCGCTGGGATCAGAGGCAAGGAGGGGGAGTCCCTGAATCCTGCTGAGCCTGACACCAGAGTCATTTTCATCTTCTGAATTACTGAGCTATTAGCCTCCCTTTTTTGCCTACACTGGTTGAATGGGCCCTGTTACTTGCCATCACTGTCCTTCTGACTGATCCTGGGAGGAAATGACAAAATTTATAATCCGTTACATGCTGGAGTATGGGGTCTGATGAGGTGGCAACGAGAGATGAGCTTGGGTAAAAAAAACCCCTTCCTGCCCCTGTGTCTCCACATCCCAAGCCCTGAGTCTTTCAGGCCTGGGCAGGAAGGCCTCCTTCAGTCCCACACAAGTCGGCACATCCAGGTTACCTGGGTTTTGTTGTTATTTAGGCTTTGGACTTAATATGAGCTGTATTATTTGGGTTTCTGCCCCCAGGTCTTTCTCAGAAGTGGCTGTTGGCATTGGAGAGGAAAGCAAGAACAGCCCATAATTAAATGGTGAGATGGGACAGGTGATGCGTTGCTGGGAGATTACTGGGTGTTTCAGGCAGCGTCGGGAGGCAGGGGGCCGAAGGCTGAGGGGCTTTTAACCATCGGAGTATAATAATTCCCTCCAGTATACAGACCCCTGTGATGGCGAGAAAAGGTTTTGGCTGGGCTTTGCCTGGGACCCAAGTTTATAAGCAGAAGCCTCATATTTTCAGCTGCGTGACTGTTACCCTGTAACTGTCCCTTGTTCCTCAAGAGCCAAATCAACAAAGGGTGACAGTGATGCTCATTTGGTCACATGCTGACCTGTGACACCCAGACCTGACCCCAGCTGTGCCTGGGGAGGCTCCGGACTGTCTGACACCTGTGCCCACCAACAAGAGAGATTTCAGGTTCCCTCTCAACTGTCTCCACGCTCCTCACAATCCCCCTCCACCCCGCTCCACCCCCGAAATTCAGCCTCGGTACAAATCTGGGAAAAAGAGACCGAGAGAACCGAGCAAACCAGCAAAACCAGGTGTCCTGAGGAAAAGGGGAGATCGAGGCATCGACACGGCTGCTATGCTCCTGAAGGCATATGGACCCTGTGCTGCAGCAGGAATGGGGCACGGGTGTGCCCACTGCAGACGGAGGGGTGCGAATGGGCCGCACGGAAGGACTCTGGGAACCAGCGATGCTCCCACCCGCCGAGGCTGAAAAGAAATTAGGGGACAGCCAAGCAAGAACCTGGCGGCGAATGGACAGCCGGACGCTGTAGCGAGGCCCGGGGGGCGGGGAGCCACCGCGGCTGCCAGCTGCACCGCGTGACGAGCGTGGGGAAGGGGCCGGGTGGGGCTCACGGACGGCGGGCTCTCTGACGAATCCCGGGCTCTGTAAAGTACGAGGAGATTCATAAAACACAGACCCGAGTTACGGGAGGAAGTGGGCCTCCTCCTCTCCCTGCTCAGCCTCGAGGCCCAGCCCGGTCTCTTCCTTCCCTTTTGTCCCAGAGAAGGGGCCCTCACTCCTGCATCCTATTTCTCCATCACCCTGGGGATCCCACATGTTATGGGTTGAACTGTGTCCCCCCAAAGCGATAAGTTCTCAGCCCTGTTACCTGCGAGTGTGACCTTATTGGAAATAGGTCTTTGCAGATTTAACCAAGTTAAGATGAGGTCATACTGGGGTAGAGGGGACCCCAACCAGATGACAGGTGCATTTATAGGAAGTGGGAGGCTCGGACACAGGCACACAGGGAGGAAGGAGAGCACAGCACGTGACGACGGAGTTAAAGATCGGAGGGACGTGTGCACATGCCAAGGAACGCCAAGGATGGATGGCAACCATGAGGGGCAGCCTTTAGGGGCAGCCTGGCCCTGCCGACACCTCCATCTCAGGCTTCCCGACTCTGGAACTGTAAGAGGAGAAATGTCTGTTGTTTAAGCCACCCAGCCGGTGGCACTTGGTTACAGCAGCCTCAGGAAACAAATACACGGCGCCCCCCCCCCCCCCAATATTTCCTCTTTCTAGCAGCTTCCAGAACCTTCTGCTTCCTTTGTTGGTGTGTATATCCTTCCACAGCCCCCTGCCCACTTCCCAAATCAACAAGCCCAACCCCAGCAACAAGGAAGCCTTCGCTTCAAGGTCGAAAACGAATGGACAGTTAAGTAACGTTCATGTGTACATACAAGATGTAACAGGTCGACACACTGATTAAATGCACGAAGGTTTGTTTGGAAGGATGGTCACCAAAAGGCTAACGTGACTGTCTCTGAAGGGGGGATGGGAAAGGGGGTTTTAAATTGTTCTGCAGACTTCGTGGTACTATCTGTATTTTTTTTTTTTTTTTTAAAGAAAAGAACACAGAGTGTTTTTACAACCAGGAAAAAACAATGAGGTTACTTTCATTTTGGAAAAAACTGATCAATGTAGCAATGGTGTAACATCATGGAAAATGCTTATGGGGCCTTTTCATGGGACATAAAACAATAGAAGAGACTGTGTGAAGACTAAAACACTGCAAAATGATGGTCCTGGGAGGAAAGATGGACAATGGCTCACTTGTTACGGTGGTGAGGCAGCAGGTGATTTCGTCTGCTTTGAAAATTTCCATTTTTGTTATAATGTGGTTTGGGCAATTATCCAGACTTTCGGTTAGCATCAACACATAATAGATGAACATGAAGCCAGTCCTCCTCTTCCTTCCATCGCTACACCTCTCAGACAAGGCAGCCCGTGCCTGCTGGGCCAACCCCCAGGCGCCCACCTCCACAGTCCTCGAACCTGGCCGCCAGCCCCTTCTACCCCATTGAAATCGCTCCCAAGTGCCAAACGCCAAGGTCAAGTGGCTCTGCCACGCCCTCGCTTCCCCTGGTCTCTAGTAATCGCTAACGTGCTATGAGCCTCTATTCTAAGCCCTCTGTATATCTTCACTCAGTTACGCCTGACCGCAGTCCCCAGAAACTGCTGTAATCATCCCATTTTCCAGATAAGAAAACTGAGGCACAGAGTGGTTAAGAAACTTGCCAAGCTCACACATCTGTTGGTGGCGGAAGCACCTTCAACCCCAGAAGCCTGGGGGGTCTGGAGAAGAGTCTCTGCATATCGCCGTCTTGGAGCTGGATAATTCTTTGTTGTTGGGGGCAGGACGTGGGGGGGGGGGGGCGCTTCCTTTACATTGTAGGACATTAGGAACATCCCTGGCCTCTGTCCACTAGACACAATAGCACCTCTATGTCCAGGTGTGACAACAAAAATGTCTCGAGACGTTGCCAAGGGTCCTCTGGAGGGCACCCCCCCGGGGAGAACGGCTGCCCTGAGCTCCTCTCCCCGGGGCATCATCTCTGCCCTGCCGGCCCAGGCCGGCCCTCCAGCTCGGAGATGCCCTCTCCCCTTGTTTCCCAGCTGCTTCCTCTGGCTCCTCCAAGGCTCCTCCAAGGCTCCGCGCTGGCTCTCTGCCCTGCAGAATCATCTCCGTTCAGTGGGTTTCCCACCGCGTCCTCACAGGCAGTAGTGACAATGACTTAGATGTACAGAGCACTTCCCAAGGAATCGTTTTTAGGCTTTTATTTATGTGATCTTGAATCTTCACAATGACACTATGAGGAGGACAGTGCCAATGGCCTTACTGTCAGGAAATGAAGACACGGAGAAATTAAGCGCAGGAAGGACTGGTCCACGGGAGACCAGTGCTTCAAGGCCACGTGCATGACCACCATGCAGTCAGCACTGTCCACCCAGCTGGACTTCTCAACATCACCTCAGACCCATGGTGCCCAGACCCCAGGTCATCAGCCTCCCCCAGAATGGGTCTCCTGACTTCTGCTGAAGGACCCACGGTGCTCCCGGGAACCTGGGTTCTGTCACCCTGAAGTCACCTGTGAGTCTTCACTCTGCCATCCGTTTATAAGGATCCAAAGCAGCTGTCGAGTCTTCCCTCAGACATCTGTGTCCAGGACTTGCTCTTATACCTTCCCGCCCTTCTCTCACTCTGGTCCCCCCACCCCTTGCCTCCTGCCTAGAAAACCTCAACAGGCCCTTCACTCCTGACCTCGTGCCCCAAGTCCCTCACCTACTCCTCTCTGCAGCACGGGCCCAGCTCAGAACCCAGAGAGCCGAGTGCTGAGCATTAGGCGACTTCCGTGCCTTCACCCCCAGGTCCCAAGCTAAATGCCACAGGGCCCCAGCAGATAACCTCAGGCCAGGCGAGGTGGCCAGGCTTTGCTGGCAGCATCTTTCGTGTGATCCTTCCAACACATACTCTCTTTGCTTCCGTATTAAACACATAGGAATAATCTTAATTCCCACAGGCTCTCTCTCTGGTTGCACTCCATCTTTCATTCTGCCACTTTCGAGAATGACTGGAGTACAAGAAACATCTTGTTTTTCAGTATGAGGGCTCTGTGATCAGGGACAGCTAGTACAGGCCCCTGTGGATGGCAGGGGGCGAGATGGGACCTAGAGAGTGACCTAGAGAGTGGCCTGAGCTCCAGCTATTATGGCCATATAGGAACGAGGTCCCAGGTGGCCCTAATAACTTCTTAAAAGTAGCCCAAATACGGATATTCATATAAAATTCTCAATTACTTAAATGCTGACTACTCAGCTAAAAATTTTTTTTAAAAAAAAAATCACTGTGCAGACTGGTAACAAAAATAAACAAAGCAGAGCTGCTATGGGAAAATGCGGTGGGTCTCTGAGAGTGCTACTTCGCCTCTCTGGGCCTCAGTTTCCTCAGAGAACTAAGTGACCTCCGTGGGCCCTTTCTAGGGCGACTGCCTCCAATTCCAGACGTGGAACCAAGGCTTTCAACACCCATCTCTCCGTCACATCTGCTCGAGTCCCCTGTGACTTTTTGTCACATAGCGGTAGTTTGTAAGAATCGCGATTACTGACGACTGGGTACTTGCCAAGTGCCAGACACCTCCAAGGGGCTTTTCAAGCCTTATCTCACCCGATTCCCTCACAAAGCCTCGGTGAAGTGGGTACTTATCTGGGGCTGGGCCCCCTAGAAACAGAGCCTCAAACAGGTTTCCAAAAGCCTGCGGCTCAAGGAGGGAGGCATGCTCTCCAGGAAAAGCCGTGGAGGGTGAGGGACACAGGACAGGAAGAGGGGGGCGTAGTCACAGTAAGTCTAGACCTGGCCTGATCCATGGGGGGCTCTGGAGCATAAACAGTTGCCCCAGGTTGTGCACCTTGAGGGAAGAGGCCTGGGCTTTTGGGTCCCCAATATAAGTCAGTTACAGACTCCCCAGATGGGAGGGGAAGAGGTTGCAGAAGGATTTAGCCTCTCAGCGGTGTCAAGGACACGGTTACCATCTGCCCTAGGCTCTGAAGGCCGGAGGTACAGCTGGCACAGTGGCATCGCAGCGCTGGGGGATGGGGCACTGGCTGGCAAAGGAGATCTGAGCAGAGAACTATACAACACTATGATCAGCCCATTTGCAAGATGAGGAAAACGGAGACCTGGAGTGATTAAACACGCTCTCAAGGTCACATAGAGAGAGGTCTGTATTATTAGCTACAAATCACATTTCCCATAAACAGTTCCCACCCCCAAGGGACAGGACCCATGTGCCCGTTTCCCAGCACCCAAAATGGTGACCGCACCCAGGGGTGCTGACATGTGCTTGGAATGGCTGAGTTTGCAGGCTGCTGCTCACCAGGGCCCTAAGGGTTGCCCACAGCCCGCGCGAGGACCGGGAGGGGGTGACGCTCTCCCACAGCTGCTCCAGCCGCGGGCCTCCCGCCAGGCTGCCTGCCCGGGAAGGGGAACATTATTCATCAGGGAGATAAGGCAGCTGATGAGAGATGGGGCTCAGAGCAGCTGTTCCTCAGCAGGGCTGAGGAAGCGGAGGGAGGGGGAGAGGGGGAAGCCCATTTTGAGATAAAAAATGATGGTGCTGCTGGGGGGTGACAGAGAGCACATTGCGAACGGAGGCCGGGCGTGTATGTACTCATACCCAAGGCCCTCCCCACAAATATCCAGCCTGACAAGCCACGGATGTGCTGTCAGGTTAACTGCTGAACAAGTCGGGGGCCCTCTCATCAGCTCACTCAGCAGGAAATCCCCACCTGCGGGGTGCTCAGGTCTCAGCCTGAATCACTCATTTCCTGCCCCCAGCACTCTGGTGGCAACAGCTTCAGGGGGCTAAGCCCTCTTCCTGTGCTCCCCTGGGTCTCCGCTCTTCTCTCAAAGCTAGCCTGTACCTGATGGCATTGTCCAAGTTGGGGAGCAAGTGTGAGTGAGGTTTCTGTATTTATCTTTGGGGGTTTTTCGCTTGTTTTTTGAAGGGAGCAAGAGAAATGGGCTCTTCGGTGGGGTTCCCGGACTGTGCGGGAGCTCCTGACGGTTTTCCCTAGCGTGCCCCGGCCACCTCTCCAGCCCCCTCCCTCCCCAGTGGTCACCGGCCTTTCTGACCACACTGGAGGGCTTCCCCAGAAGCCGGGGCGCTGCCCCATGCCCCGCAGTGGCAGTGCCCATCCTCACATCCTGACTTTCACTCCTTGTTAGCAGTCAGAACAGGGAGGGTGGGTAGAGGGGTCTATTAAAAGTACCCATGATACTATACTTCTCTTTATAAAAAAATCTGAAACAAATACAGCAGAATGTTGGGATGTGACAAGCTGGTCATGGGCAGGCACACAGGTGACAACAGTTAATGTTTACAAAGCACACAGTGTGCGCGGGGCCCTTGTCTTTTTGCCCCTTTACCTTGATTAATCCTGACAATTACCTTTCGAGGTAGGTGTTCGGTTTTTAAAAAAGTAAGACAGAGGCACAGAGAAGTTAAGTAACCTCTCCGAGGTCACTCTGCAGAGCCAGGTAGCCTGCCGCAGAGTGGGGGCCCTTAACCCCCTCAGCATATGTGGGCGCTTGTTACATTATACTCGGTACTTCTCCTGTGTTTAAAATAGTTTAGAATTGCTTTTTAAAGGAGTTGAAGTAAACATGGGGAAATGCTAGTATTTGCTAAATCGGTGTGTTCGACGACATACGTTTAAAATCATTCCAAACTTTATACACATGCATATGTCAAGAGAAAAAGGGAAACAAAACGCCTGGGTGTTGTTCCCACCTCTCCAAAGCCCTCTGGAGGCCCCCTAGTCCCTCCTCTGAGCTCTCGCTTCTTCTTAAGGCTCCATGTGGCCTCATCATGCTCATGCAGGCTGGTGATTTACATTGATTTACTTCCCATTTCCTCCCTCTGGGCTGGGAACTCCACCAGGGAAGGGGCGATGTTGGGTTTACATCTGTGTTTCCAGGGCCTGGCCTATCAAGGAATCTAGATGCTCCATAAAATTGTTAGACTAAATGGAGCCTCTCCGGGGGCCCCCATGGGTGAGGACTGAGCCGCTGATGGAAGTGAGGCTGCGGAGCGTGAAGGGAGCAAATGCGGGCCCTGCCCTCCCTGCTGGAGACATATGGCAGTAATTTTTAGGACTATCACCCAGCCAGGGTTTCCAGCATAAACGCTTCCAGCTACACCTTTCACTGTGCACAGGAACTTCTTAAGACAGAATCTTGGCTGCTGCCAGTTCAGCTCACGCCCGTCAAAGAAGTAGAGGCAGGAGCAGCTTTCGAGGAAGCCCCCTGGGTCTCACGCTCCGTGTTAGCCCCGGGACGCTTGCTGGGTTGGCTGCCGCCTTCTAGCTGGGGGCTCTTAAGCTTGGCTGCGCTGGAATCACCTGGAGAGCTCCCAAAGCTGTACACACCTAGCCCTGCTCTCATTTCCCACCCTCAGATATTCTGATGTGATTAGCCCGAGGCTAGGATCTCTAGACGTTCTCCAGGTGACTGCAACAGACAGCCAAGCTGGGAACGCCTCTTAGGTGCCCTTTGCAAAAATGACAGCTGGCACCAGGTGAACTGGGATGGCTTCTTCATTCAGTGCACGGTTACTGAGCATCTATTCCGTGCCAGGCGCAGAGGAAGGAAGGAGTTTGTGACCTCCGTCTCGTGGAGCAGCGAAGCTGGGGAGAGGAATTATTCAGCTGTGTTGGTATGTACAGATCACATGGCCAGCCTGGGGATGGTAGGGTCTCGGTGCCTCCCAAGGCCACTGACAGGTATCACCAATGGATCACAGGAGAATTCCCTGCCATGTCCATAGTGATGGTCAATTAATGGCTGCTGGGCCCTGGCCAGTGTGGCTCACTGGTTAAAGCATCGGCCTGCACACCAAAGGGTCTTGGGTTCGATTTCCGGTCAAGGGCACATACCTGGGTTGCAAGTCTGATCCCTGGCCCAAGCCGGGGTGTGTGTGGGAGGCAATCAATCAATGTGTCTCTCTCACATGGATGTTTCTCTTTCTCTCTCCCCCTCCCTCCCGCCCTTCCACTCTCTCTAAAAATCAATAAAAAATATCCTTGGGTAAGGGTTAACAACAACAAAATAATAATAAATAAATGGCTGCCAGACAAACAGCAAGGTGGTCACTACATACACAATACTCAGGTATGTTTCCCCAAGGTCCAGCTGGTCACAGACTGATTCTTTCCCCTGCTGGGTGGGACTTCAGGTCCTCAACAGCCAAGAAACATGTCAGCAAGTGGCACAAGTCTGGCTGAACCTGGGCAACATTCCTAAGAATTTAAATATACTTCTAACAAAGCCTAACCCTGCTGGTTCACAAAGTGCTCTTTGAGAACCACTGGTTAAGGCGAGCACTGGCTAAGCACATACAAGCTCTTTGAATCCATCCAATAACCCCAGAGGTCAATCAGTGGAGTGTTTAGGGCATAGACTTTGGTTTCACGCCCTGGGTTGCAAGTCTGATCCCTGGCTCAATGGCCATGTGATCCTAGAACATCAGTTAACACTTCGGTGCCTCAGTTTACCCATTTGTAAAAAGAAGATGGTAACAATAACATGCACCTCACAGAATTGCTACAAGGATGGGATTGGCCAATCCAGACAAAGAGCTGGGGCCAGCGTCTGGCACAAGGTGAACCTCTGAGAATGCCAGTTAACGCTCGCTAATGCTGACAGGTAGGCAGCATTTATTTGTGAGGCTTGTCAGTTTCCATGCATACTATTAAAAAAATTGTCTTTGGTATCTTAAAAATAGGTAATTCATGCATGTGAGACCACATATGGCAGACCTGCTGCGAACCCACCCGAACCTCAATGCTTTCTCCTCAAGAGGTAGGTCCACGGGCAGGTTCCACAGCTCCTGCTGTGAAAACATCTCTGCCGCACGGCCTCTTAGTCCCTCCATCGCTACTGTCTTCAGGCGGCCCATCCATGTGAGAGTTCTGGTTTGGGTCTTGTGTCCACCTTCCAAGATCCTCTCCGGAACCTGGTGACACACTGTAGACATTTCCGACGACTGTGGACTTCAAAGTCTTCTAAATGCTGTCCCAACTCTTGTTTTTCTACCTGACAGTATAGCTTGGACATCCTTTCATATCAGAACAAATGGAGACGCTCCTTTTATTTGGAATTGTATCTCATTAGATAGCTCTGCGCTGGTTTCTTTAACCAATACCCTACAGGGGGACAGTGGGGTTGTTTCTAAGCTTTAGCTATCGACAAACTCTTCCGAGAATGAAACTAACCTTAACATTCACACAACATATACCATCAACTGCCTGTCACCAAGTTTGTATGTAATGTAGTGCATACAGGTGTTTAGAAGAATTGCACCATGGAGCTGAGTGCAAAAAAAAAAAAGATGTTTAACAGTATCTGCCTCTATCTTCTGTATGCAAGATGATCTTGGCTGCAAATAACAGTGCTGACTAAATCAATAAATAAAATGCATGACTCACACCCCGGAGCAATGATGACAGTGATGGGGTGAGGAAATCACAGGCTCAGGGTCACCCTCAGGGACCTGAGCGCTCTGTGCCCTCCTGACTTATTCTCAGGGATGGACTTTTGTCCTCATGCTGGCCCTTCATGTTATCAGTGAGTTACCCAGGCCCCTGGGGTCACATCCTCACGTCTGTGAGAAAGAGCCCCTTTCCTGAATGCCTTTAAGAGGCGTGGTGGACATTCCAGATCCCCTGGCAGCCACCTCTCGGCCCCATGGGCCAGAACTGCTTCTCGGGCCCTTTTCTCAACACATCTGTCTCTGTGGTAACAGGATGCCCACAACTGGCTGAAACTAACCAAGACTCATCCCTGGCATCCCTGTGTTTCCTTGAAATGTTATGGCCACTAAAGTCTGGATCAACTTAGGATCTGATAGCAGGAAAGTAGGCAGGGGACCAAGAGTATACAGCCCGCCTTCTGAAACCTTTATCTTCACGGGCCATCATATGTTGTGCTTTTAAAGAATTGGTTCATACGTTGACCTAGGACCTAGGAGATCGCGGTTAGATTCCCGGTCGGAGCACATGCCCGGGTTGCGGGCTCGATCCCCAGTAGGGGGCGTGCAGGAGGCAGCTGATCAATGACTTTCATGGCTGATGTTTCCCTCTCTCTCTGAAATCAATAAAAACATATATATATATTTTTAAAGAATTGGCTCATAGGATTATGTGTTTCAAGAGAAAAATATTACGTAGATTTACAATGACACATCTGGATAAATTTAAAAATGCAACATTAACTCTTAAAATCTACTATGAGGCTTTAACGAGACCTGGAAGACCCAGTGGTACAAAGAACTCTTGACAAGGAACCAGAAAACACAAGCTGAGACTGTGTGCCCCTCGGTGAGGCCTTGGGAGCGTTTCCTTAGCGCTCCAGGCCTCCACATTTCACCTCTGTAGAAACTGCAGCCCAGAGGACAATCAGAGGTCGCGCACAGAGAAAGAGACTGGGCTTTGCCATTACACCTGATGCAGAACCCCGGCACCCCCCCGCGGCGGCAAGTTCTGAATCTCCATTTCCTCACCGGTAAAATGGTGATAAAAATCTGCCATTCACGGGCCGTTTTTAAAATATACTTTACAGAAGTATAATTTGCATGAACTAAAATGCACCCATTTAACGTGCAGTTTGATGAGCTTTGACAAATGTATGCACCCATATAACCCTCCTGCCAGTCAAGACACACAGTTTCATCACCACAGAAGTTGCCTTACACCCCTCACAGTCAGCCCCCATTCCCTTGGCCCTAGGCCACCACTGATCTTTTAGTGACTAGACGTTAAGTCTTGCCTCTTCTAGAATTTCCTATCAGTGCAATTCTAAACTTCGCAGTCTTTTGTGTCTGGTTTCTTTTGCTCAAAATAATGCCTCTGATGTCCATCTGTATTACGTGTTATGAGGGATGGAGTGGAAGGCAGTCTGCATGACCCTGCCTCCTGGTGCTCATGCCCTAACTTAATCTCCTTCTCTGAGCGTGAGTGGCATCTGTGACTTGCTTCTAGAACATTGCAAAGGTGGGATAGCACTAGAGGATCATGCTACATTATATACGTCTCTGGCTTGCCAACAGACTCACTCTTTCTCCCTTGCTTGCTTTGAAGAAACCACCTGCATGTTACGAGAGGACCCTTGGAAAGGGCCACGTGACGAGAAACCGTGGGCAGCCTCCAGGAGCCGAGGGTGGCTTCTGACAGGCGACTGGCTCCATCGCCAGTCAGGGCCCCAGATAAGAGCCAAGCCCCGGGCGACATCTGGACTGCAGCCTGGCAGGAGGTCCGGCGAAGCTGCTCCTGGGCTCCTGGCCCACAGAAGCTGCGAGATGATAAACACTGTTCATCCTGGAACAGTAGTTTTTGTTACAACGTTGATGAGATGTGGTAGGAACTTAAGTCTTGATTATATCAATGAACTTATGGTGAAACTGGTTTCTCTATACATTGTTAAGCTGGTTTTGCTATACATTGTTCCGCTTAAAGGCGCAGAACCTACTGACGACGTTCAGTGAGGACTGACGAGGTGTTGTCTTGAGCGGACACATTTGCAGTGATTTGTCGCTCAGCATAGAAAACTAACACACATCTCAGGGTCTGGTCCCTTTTATGGCAGAGAAGCATTCTGTTCCGTTACTGTGTATCCATTCGCCAGCTGATGAACATGTGGGTTGTCTTCAGTTTGGGGCTATTATGATGAATCAAGTGGCTATGAAAATTCTTGTACAAATCATTTAGTGGACATGTTTCGTGTCTCTTGGGGGGAAGCTGGTAGGAGAATGGTTGGATTATGTGGCACTTATATTTTTAATTTTGTAAGAAGGGGCCAAACTGCTTCTTAAAGGGGTGGTGCCGTTTCACACTCCCACCAGCAGCTGTGAGCGCGCCAGCTGCTCCACATCCTTGCACACAATTCTGATTGCCCATCTTTTGAATCTGATACATCGCTATAGTTTTTATCTGCGTTCTCCTGATGAGTAATGATGTCTGGCATCATTTCATGGACCTATTGGCCATTTGTTGTTTCTCTTCTTTCGTCAAGTGCCTGCTAAATCTTAAGATACCGCCATCCTATTGGGCTGTTTGAAGAAAGCAATATGTCCACGTAGCATGATTGGCATTTAATAGACGCTCAATAAAAGAGAGCTATTATCACTTGCATTATCTTTAGGTCACGTAAGAGAGAAAGTGCTGCGATTCTGTAAGTGTACTTTTAACCGTAGATTCTAAATCTTTATTCTCAAGAAGGGAAGGAGGGGGAAGGGCAAGAGGTTAAATGACGGAGGAGATGGAGCAGGAATGCAAGAGCCCCAGGACTTGAGCTGGAAGCCTTCCAGGCAGGAGGGATTGGCCAGCTTAGGCCGGCTCAGAAGTTTTGCCTTAGAGATCGAAGGGGAAGCTGGCATTCCAGCGGCTTCATCACGGGGCCTTCCACCAGGGTGAGTGCAAAGGGTGCCAGCTCTGTCAGCTCTGCCCTCCAAAAGGGTGCCAGACACCTCTATTTAAAGCAGCAGAGATTTCAAGCATTTTGCTGCAATCTGAAGTCTGTTAGTGCCCGGGTTAGCCCTGCAGTCCCTGGGGCAGGGGCTGGAGGACAGAGCTAAGCATGTGCAAGGGGACCTTATAGGAACCTTGGAACAACTCTCTATCGGAGATGCTAAAATTAGCACATCTCCCTCCTCACTGCTCCTCCTGCCCCAACTCTAATTACTCACCTTTGCCCCGAGCTCTAGTCCGCCCTGCTTCCAGGGGCCTCGCAAGGGGTGGGTTTCTAAAAACTCGAAGAAGGTAAGGGCCGGGACTGTGCCCAACAAGCTTCTCAGGGTCCAAATTTCCCCCCAAAGGAAAGAAATAATTGTATGGGATTTTTCTGTTAATAAATGTTACATGAGCTTATTTAAAGGGGAAAAAATCAAATTGCATAGCAACATACAAAAAAGAGGGTGAAAGAATGCAGTAGCCCCAGAGCCAGGGACGATGTTTACATTCCAATGTACTTCCTCCCATATTTTCAAAGAGCAAACATACCTGTAAGTGCATAAATTTCTAAATAAGAGGGACTTACAGAAACATGCCATGCCATAATCTTTTCTGTACCATTGCACAGAGATCTTTGCATCCCCAAATCAAAACATCTAGCCCTCTTCATTGACTACTTAGTATTCTACACTTGGGGGGCATTTAGACTTTTAAAAATTATTACAAAGAGTCCTGGGAAGAATGCCTCTATAAGAATACCTTTTTCAGCTTTATTGACTTTTTCTTACCAAAAGTCTTTAGTAGGGAACTTACTGAGTCAAAGGCTATGAACATTTAAATTTATAATGTCCTCCAGAGAACTTGTTTAATTTTCACTTTTATCAATAGTTTATTGGAAGGTCAGTTTCCTGTACTGTCAGTGACATGAAGTCGATCTTTTTTTTTATCATTTTGATTCTGAAAAAAAATGTCTCCTGGTTTCCTTCCTTTGTTCCTTAATCATTGTGAATTAGCATTTTTTTTTTTAACCTATTAGTTCACAGGCTAATTTCTTCTTTGCAGTAAATTGTTTGTAGTTAGTGCTTATTTTTATACTGGGATATTCATCTTTATATACCGGGGTAGCGATCCTTTGCCTTGGTTTGCAACATTTCCTCTAAATTTGTCATTTCTTTGACTAGGTTCTTCCTCCCCAGGAAGGCATGGGGTTGAGGTTACAGAGAGACCCACGGCGGCAGCCAGGAGACACTCTAGCTCTTCTGGCTCCTGCTGTCCCACTGGCGTGAGATGTGTCAAAGCTTCTTGTGCCTCCTGGGGTGGATGCTCAGGCGACTGGCACTGCGTCTCCTCCGGGTGGTGTGTCCTCTTGTCCTGCAGAGCATGGAATGCCGGGAACTTCTTTCTCAGACTCCTTTGCAGCTATTGTTCGGACCGCAAGCAGGTTTGACCGATTGGAAATACTTGCTGAGCTTCGGAGGGCAGAAGTGAGGTGACGATCATCTCCCTGTCGCCTTTCACTGTTCTTTGCTGGCGGACAGGTTTCTGGAAGCACAGCTGTGTGTGTCTGTGGCTTCTCCGGGGCTCTGCTCCAGCTTCTCGGGTGCCAAGAGGCAGGGGAGGTGGTAGCGGCTTCCAGAGGCTTCCTCTGAACCCCAGCAATGGCAGAGTGCTCTGAACTGGGACGCTGGCCATCTGACGGGTCACTTCTGCAGAACTCCAGAACCCTTCTGGAGGCCCCACCTGGAGCCCATTTCCCCACTCCTGCCAATGACATTCCAGATACCCAAATCCCTATATTAAGTTCCTTTCTGCATAAAGACCCCTACAATACTTTCTGTTCCCTGCACCGAACAGTGATGGATTTTTCTAGTATTCCCATGGCTTCTAAGTCCTGCCACTTCTTTGTACTTGCCCAGGTTTTCTACCACCCCTTTCCAGGCACAGAGTGATCTCCTCCTCTCCACAGGCAGCCCAGAATATTCATTGCAGGTCCCCAGAATCCTCTAAGCACTTGTATAATTCATTGCATCCAGATTTCTTTGCAAATTAGATAGTAGAAATGGATGTTTGCCACCTTGCTTGGGTTCCTATCCTGGCTGAGCCATTCCTGCTTCAGACAGTTGCTTAGACCCTCTGTGTTTGTCTCTACTACAATCATACCATAGGGACGGGAATGCCTGCTACAGGGAACCGTCCTCAGGGCCATGTGCCCTACGATGGGCCGCAGGTGCTCAATACTTAGCTCCATATAATTCACTCAGCCACTGTTCCCTGTATTAGCATGGCTCCGGGCAGGTTATTAAGCCCTGACTCACAGCTTCCTTCCATGCAAACTAGGCGCCCTGAAGCCTACCTTACAGAATTGTGAAGATCCGAGGAGACAGCACAACTGGAAGGCGCCCCAGCGAGAGTGTGGACGCTCCGTGGTTGTGCGCGGGTCGGGGAGGAGCACCTTCACTCCGGAGTCAGGCGAGCCGGCCGGCTCACATCTCCGCACCGCGGCTGCTGCTCACTTGGCCGGCAATGGTCTCGTCCGCCTGGGCTGCTCGGCAGGTACCGGCTCTTCCTTTCGGACGTGGCTCAGCCTTCGCCTTCTTGGTAATGAGAGCCTTCGCTGAGCACTGCGGGGGGGGGGGGGGGGGCCCTCTCTGCAGCTACAGCGTGCTCCACGGTATCTCCTGCTCTTCTCGCTCATGGCCCTCACTGCCCCAGTGGTGCACGTCGGTTTCACAAAGTGGCTTTCCACCAGTTTGTGGACTCATTCAGAACACAGACGACACCCTTTTTCTTGTAATACTATCCCAGCCCAATCCTGGGACAGACAGGGAGCTGGGGCTCAAGAAATGCTTGTTCAGCTGAACGAGTCTTGTTCTGGAGTGGGACCATACCCGGGGCCCCTGTTACTGGCCCGCTTGTGTGTAGTTTCTCCTTTGAAAGTCTTCAACCTATAAAAATACTTATAGGCTGGGACCTGGAGGCAGTTGACTCACTGCTGAGAAATAGAAGTTTGAACGAAGGCTCCACGTGCTAAACCGTAGCCTAGAGCACACAATGGAATTCTCTTCCACATATTACAGTAAAAGGAACACAGTCCAGGGTCCTAATTCTGACTGTTCTATCGCCGACTCTGTGACCCTGCACAGGTTGCTACGATAAACGCTGTTGGCAGCTAACCCAGCAACTCACCTGCTCTTACGTCTTTCTGTTGTTTTGGCCAGAAAGCCAGATATTTAATCTTCTCAACCTCCCCTGCAGCTATTCTAGCCCCGTGACCCAGTTCTAGCCAATGAGGCAGAGCTGGAGGTCCGAGAGGGGCCTCTTCTGCAAAGTTTCTGCTTCCTTTAAAGCAGAAGAATCCTAAGAGAAGAGCCACCTGGCATCTCTCTGTCCTGACCCGGACGCTGACATGGCTCCTCCAACCATGGCAGGCCAGGTGGGACAATGTGATGGTTACTTCTATGTGTCCCGGTGACTGGGCCGTGGCGTGCCCAGCTATCTGGTTAAACACTGTCCTGGGTGTGGCTGGGAGGGTGTTTCTGGATGAGACTAATATCTGCACTAGTGAACAGAGTCAAGCAGACAGCCCTCCCCAGTGTGAGTGGACCCCATCCCCTCTGTTGGAGGCCTGAATTGAGAAAAGGGCTGACTTAAGAAAGAATCCTTTCTCTCTGCCTGAATATCTTTGAGCGGGGCCATCAGTGACTTCCTTTCTTTGCACTTGAACTTGGACTGGAATTTACACCATCAGCTCTCCTGGGTCTCAAGCCTTTGGACTCAGGTGGGAGCGACATCATCAGCTCTCCTGGGCCTCCAGCTTGATGAACTTAGATCTTGGACTTATCAGATTCCAGAATTGCGTGAGTTAATTCCTTACAGTATATACATATATGTTTGTTAAATTGCTTCTACTGGTTCTGTTCCTCTGAAGAACCCAGACTAATACAGACACTGAGGTGTTGAGCATGAGAGGGAAAAGCCAACATGCTAAATATGAAGAAGAGCCTGGATCCGCAATGGCAAATTTTCTCTCTGCCCCCAATCTGGAAACACGGACTTCTAGACTCTTAATTATGTGCGGAAAAGAAACGCCTCTACTGCGAGCCGGGCTACCTGTCGGGTTTTCTGTTACGTGCAGTGAAAGCATTCCTGAGCCGCCCCATTGTCTCACATCTCCGGGCCTCGTTTCTCCAGTTACACGCTCGAGTAAGGCCGGGGAAGGGAAGGGCCTTAAGTGAAACTCAGGAGCGTTTCCGGGGCCTCCCGATGCAGGGTCCTGAGCGAGGGGCTCCGGGGAGGCGGCTGAGTTGGTGCCTAAGAGTGAGGGCTCTGGGCCAGGTCACCTGGCCTGAAAGCCCGGCCCCACCGGCCAGGTACACAGGTTACGTACAGTGGTCATAACAGTGCCGTTTAATAGGACTGTTGGGATTAATGTGAGGCGCTCGGAGCAGTGCCTGGCACCTAGGAACATGCTCGATGAATGCTGAT
Organism: Miniopterus schreibersii; assembly: GCF_964146895.1. Lineage (NCBI taxonomy): Eukaryota > Metazoa > Chordata > Mammalia > Chiroptera > Miniopteridae > Miniopterus > Miniopterus schreibersii. Next base: position 177,725,316 of record NC_138102.1, read on the forward strand.
CACAGCTAAGAACTAGACAAGGGTCAGCGCTGGGGAGTTTATCCAGCTTGGAAGGCGAGAAGCGCAACACGTAACACTGAAACCTTCAGGACACGCATTCACGATGGAACAAGGAAGAATCCGTTTACTCTTTTTATTCTAAAGCAAACTTAGCAGCTTATTGTCATAAGAGATAAGAGGCTAAGAACCTAGCTGCCTTCAAGGAAGCTCTAGGGAAATCGGTGGAAGACAGAACCATAATGAGAGGCTGGCAAGAGAAGGTGGGTATTTGGAGATAATCTCGGGATTTGACATTCATTGTAATCATGAGACAGCAAAATAGAATACTTCATAGAATTTTTTTTTTTCATTTTTAAAGCCTTTTTTTTTTTTTTTTTTAATTCGAGCAACTTTGTTAGGAAGGGCAAACACTGTGAAATCCTTTCCAAACCTGACCTCACTGTGATCCGCACCTCACTTAATAACTAGCACAAGTCTCATGTTGCAGATGGGGGACCGTGGGCTTTTTGCGGGGCTCACATGAGATGAGTCAAGCAAAGCACACTCTCTCTAACTTCTCTAACATAGTCACCGTGTGGCAGTTCGGAAGTCATAGTCCCCGGTGACGTTTGGTAACCTGTACTCCCACCCACCTCGGCCCCCTGGAAGGGGCCCCATAACCCTCCTGAGGGCTCTGTTTAAGCCACTTCCCTCTCAGAAGCCTGGGCTGCGGGAACCGCCCCTCAGAGAACTCCTTCTGGCTCTCTCTGGGTCTCCAGATGGGTCCCAGGGCTGGGCAGGTCATGAAGGATCTGCTCCCAACCCCACCCGGGCAAAGCCACCTGCCAACCACTGAGTACCCAGGACCCTTCAGGAATGTGCGTGCCTGGACCTGGCGCCTGCTGCTGTGAGATAAAAGTGTGCTGGCAGGCAGGGACACTGGGGACGTTGCTCTCCTCTCCTCCGCTGAGGTCTCAGATTCCTGAAGCATGAATCTCCCTCTAATCGCAGAGATCTGAGGCCCAGCTTGGGAAAGCGCTTCCTGAGCCAGGCTGCCTAGCAGGATGCTGATCTCAGGCTGCCCCTGCCCGGAAAGGGCTCCTTGCTTTCCTAAAGCAGAGCTCTCACTCAGGACAATCACACAGTGACACATCCAGAGGGTTCCCGGGATGCCCCGGGAAGGGCAGGGACTGTGACCCTGCTTCCAACTCTCCTCCTGCAGAAACAGCAGCAGTGGAAGCAGTCAGACCTGGCTCCAAAGGGGTGAGGCACGCAGGCTCTGGGGCCGCCGGCCTGGGTTCAAATCCTAACTCAGCCACTTGCATCACTGCCAAGTTACTTTCAGCCTCTGCGACTCACATTCCTTTTGGAAAACGAAGAGAATAACAGCATTGGCATCACAGAGCTGTTAAAGGCACTTAAGCGAATTCATGAAACATGCCTGGTCTGTAGTTAGCACACAATGAATTTCAGCTATTTCTATGTTTTGACCTGTGATTGTGATCAAGTCTGTTTTTTTTAATCCTCACTTGAGGATATTTTTTTCCATTGCTTTTCAGAGAGTGGAAGAGGGAGGAAGGAAGAGAGAGAGAGAGAGCAACATCGACGTGAGAGACACACATCTATCGGTGGCCTCCTGCTTGCATGCTGACCGGGGCTGGGGATCCAGCCTCTAACCGAGGTATGTGCCCTTGGCCAGAATCGAATCTGGGACCCTTCAGTCCATGGGCCAGCACTCTAACCACTGAGCAAACCAGGATACAGCTATGATCAAGTCTTTAACCTACTGAGCCTCATTGTCCCCATCTCTGTAATGGGGACATAGCCCACTCCCTTTTCTCCCTTTGTTAACACTCATCACACCTGTGATTACTCAAATGATGTCTGTCCACCTAACTGTGCTGCATCTGCTTGCAGTAGAGTGCCCGACACATAGTAGGTGCTCAATAAAAGTTCATTGAAGACATGGTACCATTGCCAGGACTAAATGAAGCAATGATATAGGCAGTTTGGTCTGACAGACAGCATGCTGACTTCAGAGAGAGAGAGAGAGAGAGAGAGAGAGAGAGAGAGAGAGAGAGTGTGTGTGTGTGTGTGTGTGTGTGTGTAAGCCTCTGTGTATATCTTTGTGGGGAAGGAATCTGAGCTGTCAAGAAACCTGGATGGTGTCCCAGCTTAGTCCTTACTAGCTGTGTGACCACAGGCAAGTAGCTGGCCTCTCTGAGTTCCAGGGTCCTCAGCTGTGAAATGGATGTGGTAGTTAGGGAGACCAACCAAGGTAAGTTATGGCATCGCCAGTCCTATGCCTGGCTCCTAGCAGGAGGCCCACAAGCAGCCCACTTGCCCCACTTCTATGAACTGAGCCAAAGGCACTTAGGGGTGCCAGGCACTGTGCTCCAAGCTTTAGTTGTGCTGTCTACAGTGCAGTGGTTTTGAAATGGGACTTAAGAAATCTCTTTGTAAGCAGGAGTGGGGTTAGGGAATCGAGGCACCATTTACCTGCACTTTCATAAGACCGAGAAAATGTTGACCGTCTATCAGAGACAGAGTGTGCGTATAGGAAGGGAGCTGGTCTGTGATGGCGATTAGGGCCCACCACTGGCCCTCCAGGTACCTTTTTCCAGGACAGCTCTGAGTTTATCCAAATGAGCTTTTATTTGGAAAATAAGGTTCTGCTGCTTAAAATAAAAATTAACTAATTAATTAATTAAGAAGGCTTGGAAACCCCTCCTATAACGAGAGAACAGAGGCCTGGAGTTAACGACCTGCTTCCTGTCCTGGTCCTGCACCCATCAGCCAGGGACCTCGATGAAGATCATTCCCCTCCTGAGCCTTAGTCCCTTTATGGGGAAGGCGAGGGGGTTAGATAACATAACCACTTCTGTGGCCTTTTTCAGCTAAAATATTCTGAGTGAGTGTGACCTTCTGGCTCCTTCTGCAGTGGAACTTTCCAATCAAAACCCAGAGACCAGCTCATAAAGACGACTTGCGTCAAGAGAGGGTTGAAATGGACCGGCTCTTAAGCTGCCACTCCACACAGGGCCATCTGCCTGGATCCTTCTTCGGAGCAGCCCCCCCCCCAGTCTTTTAGTCCCTATGGAACCTCTGTCCACCCTGGTCCTGCCGAGTTCTAGGAACTGTCCTGACAAAATTCTATTCGCCTTTCAAAACTCAGTGCAGATGGTCACTGTTTACTCAGTAACTATCATTAAGTACCTACTATGTGCCAGACATTCTTCTCAGAGCTATACAGTGAACAGAATAAAACACATGTCCTATCTATTTTAACGGGGACAGCTTTTTCCAACTAACCAGTCTTCTGCGCAGACTTCTGTAACTGTACGATTGTTTTAAATTACGCGTCAGCCTCCCTGGTAGCCTGTACGCTCTGAGGGGGCAATAGCTCTACACAGTCCTGACTTCATTTCTAGTTCCCCAGAGCAATGCCTGGCAGACAGCCTGCACTCCATGCATTTTTTTTTTTTTCTCCCTTGAGGATATAAAGACCTGGGAGCATATACTATCGTCATTGTCACCCCATCCCAGACAACGAACTGACATTTCTGGGCAAGACTCAGTGTCTAGTATTCTCCTACTTAGATTCTCTAACATGGCACATTTGATTCTTTGATTAATATCTGCCCCTTGTCCATTACACTATAAGCTACACGAGGGCAGGGAATATGTCTGTCTGTTTACTGATATAGCAACAGCATCCAATAGGCGCATTGAGCACACAGTAGGCACTCACAAATGTTTGTTGAATGGATGGGTGCTGGGGGGTGGGGAGGAAAATGACTAAGCTGCGGGCTCCAGGGCTGACCAGTCCCCTTGGCGCCGGGAGCAGGGCGGGTGCCGTGCGCTCGGAGGGCACCTGGGCACGGGAGCCGGCCTCCTAGCCCAGCGCCCCCGCTCGAGCACCGCAGAGAGCAGCGCTGCGGGTGACCAAGTGCCGCATTCCTGGAGGAGATAAGTGCTGGAAAACACGCTCTGCAGCCAGCGAGAGCTGGGTTCAGATGTCCTTTCTGCTACTTACTAGCTGAGTCCTTGCTGATACTTAACCCACCTGAACATTGGTTTCCTCACTGGGAACATGAGCCCTGAGTGAGCAAATGCATGTCAAGCACGTAGCGTCTGGCTTTTAGTAGATGCTGCATAAGTGCCGGCTCTTAGCCTTTCCTGCCACTCAAGCAGACCCTCCCCACCCTTCTAGGCCCGGTCACATTCCTCAGCCTTGGCCAGCCCTCCTCTGACCTCGCAGCTCACAGTCACCCTTCCCTTCCTGAAGGACTGGCTAGGTCTCTTGCTTTGCCTGTTTAGTTTCTTACCTAACAAATACTTTTATTATACTTACCACGCACAGTATTCTACTTTAAGAACTTAATCGATTTTAATTCCCTTACCCTTAGAACAACCCTCTGAGGTCAGTTACCATGTTGCAGATGAGGAAACTGAAGCCAGAAAGACTTCAGTAACTTGCCAAGAGCACATAGCTGGGAAGTGGTCCTGCGGGGATTCGAACTCAGGCAGGCTAGCTCTAAAGGCTGCATGTGGGAACCCAAGGGCCACACTGCCTTTCTGCTTTACAACGTCTGCCGATCATCCTCTGAGCTGGCCCAGCCCTGCCTGCGAGAGCTAATGCTACTTCAGGGAGGGGCCTGTAAGGAGAGCAGAGCTCCACAATAGTGCAGCCTCCTCTTAGAAGGGGCCCAGAGATCCTTACAAGAGCTCAGAGGCTGCACAGCTTAGTCAGGGAGGGTCAGGAAGGAGCTGGGAGCCCTCCGACTGCAACGGGGAGGAAATGGAGGCGCATGCCTTGGGTTGTTGCTGCCTCGACACACATTTATTGCGCATGAGAGCAGGGCTTGGTGCTGAAGATAAGTTCTGGAGCAGGACATACACAGCTCTGAGCCCGGGATGGTGTGGGAGGCAAGTGAGGGCACAGGCCATTTCAAAACAGTGTGATGAGTGTGGCCAGTGCCGTCCCTGAACCCCAGGGTGGGCCGAGCTGAGGAAGAACACAGCCAGTGAGGGCCTCTAAACACAAGGGAATGCTAAGAGAGAATCAGCAAGACGGGTGAAAGTTGGCCAGGAAAGGGTATTTTCTGTGGGTGAGGTGGCAACATGGGTACTCCAGTGAAGACTGGCCAAACTTCCAAAGCCTGGAGGCAGAGGGTGCAGTCGGACATACCTGCTCTCTTTCAATCCCTACAATCTTGTGGAGAAGAAATAGTCTTTATTAGCCCATTTTTCAGATGAGAACATTAAAGCTGAGGAAGTACCTTGTTTAAGGTCACCCTGCTAATAATGAGTGCTAGAGCTGTTCATTTCAAAGCATCTACACATCTGGGAATAGAGGCTTTTACCAAATAAAAGGATCATGAATCTAGTGGGCAGATTTATTGGCCTAAGTTCTAATGGGAGATCTGGTTCCCTCACTGGCCATGGGAAAGTTACTTGAACTTGATGGGCTCCAGTTTCCACATCTTTTGGCATCTGCTGCAGGGTCATTCTTGCTCCTGTTGGCAAACAGAGCAGATCTGAATATGCCTCAGAGCAGATCTGAATATGCAAACTAGTAGCCTGGATGAAATACAGCCCTTGGAGGCAAAAATAGCCAGTGATTTTAGACATACTCTACAGATGAGGTTTAGGGCGGCGAACAACTTGCCCAAGTTTGCACAGCTCAAACGTGGCAGAGCCAAGATTTAAACTACGGTGGTCTGGATTCAGTGTCTGCAGTCTTAAGCAACACTCTCAAGTACAGAGAAATGGTCACTGACACTCAGCCCCTATGTCTGGGAGACATTAGGGAGTGGTGGAGACTTCAGCAAACTACAGAGTCCATACCTTAACTAAAGAAATGGTCCCGTGATTGACCTTGGGTAAGGGCAGTGAATGTTTTGTGTCCCAGTTTTCTCCTCTACAAAATTGCCACAATAATGATACCTATCTCATGGGGTTATCTTGAAGACTAAATTAGTTAATGTACATAGCACATAGTAGACATTATATAAGTGTAAGCTGTTACTATTGTTACTGAGCAGTGACCTTTGTCTTGAAAGTTCATAATATCCACTTAAGTGTAGTATGGTGAGCTGGGCACACCACAGAAGATCAAGTTTCAACAGTATCTCTGGGGCCTCTCCTCCTCATTCGGAGCAACAGTGGGGCTCGCAGAAGCAAGGTCTCCAGGCCACAAGCCGTGAGCTCCATGCATCAGCAGCAGCCTCCATAGCTGGCTGCGGCAGCCCCTCAGTGAGCTCATGGTTACCATCGGCCTCCAGGCTGAAAAGAATGTGAGGTGCAATGGGCAGCCTTCCAGGGGCCCAAGAAGGGAGGCCTCTTCCTTTCAGGATGTTTCAGGCTTCAGATAAAACCCTTCCTGTGTTTCAGTTCATAGCTGGCAGGGGCAATCGGCAATGACTGATTGGGATGGGTGAGTTGTCAAAAAGATGTGTGTGTGAACCAAACGCCTGCTAGCTGAGGCAAAGCATGCATTCAGGAGGCTGGTGGGAAGACCCTCAACTGCACAATGGTGATTTTTGCACCTACTATGTACTCGGCCCTGGGCCAGGCTTTCAGGAGGTGGTGAAGTTAATAACAGCAGCAGCTTGCCTGCACTCCCTCTCCCCAAGCACTGTAACAGCCACTGTCGCTCTTCATCCTTGGTACAATCCTAAAATGCAAACAGGTGCCATTTCCTGCATTAAAAGATGGGTAATAGAAGAGACTTGTTCAAAGTTCCAAAGTGCAGCAGGGTCTAGATACTTGTTGGCCAAACTTATTTCCTTTTTCACCGGAGTTCCCAGCTGGACTACATTTCCCATTGGCCTTTGTGGTTGGGTGCAGCCATGTGACTGAGTTCTGGCCAATGGAATGAATGAAATGCTGGTGATGAAGATGTATAGCTCCCGTGGTCCATAAAAATATCTCCAAACAGTCTTCCACCCTCTCTTTCTCATCAGCTAACAGATGCAGCTTGCAGAGGACTCTGAGGATCTAGGGATGATGGAGCCACAAGATGGAAGGGGCCTGGCTGGACCCCTGAGTAACAAACGGCTAAAAGTCTGTCACAATGAACTCTTAAGTGAGTGAGAAGTGGACTTCTCTTGTGTTAGGCCACCCTAGTTTTTCCCCCCACAACAGTTAGCCTACCTTAATAAACAGAGGAATGCAAATACGGTTGCCCCCCCCCCAAAAAAAATAAAAATAAAAGAGAAACTGGAATTTCCCATCACTCATCATTTTCCACAAGATTGGTATTCAATGAACTTTCGGTGGGAGCAAACTAAGGCAGAGTATTACTCTAGCATGTGACTTCACTAGGCCTGCAATCTAGTTGGGAGATCAAGAACCACACGTGCAAAGCCAAGAAACATTCTAGAGAGTGAGGCACAGCATCGGGATGGTCAGGCAGAGGAGGGGTGAGCAGAGGGGGAGAAACCTACTGATCTCTCCCACTCCACCTCCAACCCAATTCTCTGCTGACACAATTACACCCTGAGTGCCAGGCATTCAATGGATGCTTTACCTTCATACTTCACTTAATTATCACAGGAGCTCTGCTGGGATTGTTCCTATTTAAAAAAGCGGGACCCAAGAGGCACATGAATATTAAGTCACTTATCCAAAACTCCATGTAGGTGAAGAATATCAGAGACGTGGGGCTTTGAAGCAGGCCAGTGCGCCTGCAGAGCCTGCTCTTTCCACACTGCCTCTGCTCTCCTCTCTGCACAGTTCGGTTCCCAGCTTCCTGTTGCTCTCACTTCTCCAGCTCCTGAAGAAGAGCTGCTGGCGTCCTGCCCTTGGACAGTCAAGAATCACAGAGTGGGATCTCCTGGGGAAATCCCAGCTTGCAGGGGAACCCTGGCAGGGGCCCCACATTCAGCTGAGGTGGGCAGCAGAGCCCTCGGCACACTAGCTGGGAAGTCTCTGAGACACAAGAGCCAGAGGTGTGCACAGCTGCAGGCCCTGGGGGAAGGCCTGGGAGCAGCTGGAACGAACTGACCCCATCTGGAAGCAGGGCCCGCTCCAGAGAGACGGAGGGAGGAGAGGAGACAGGAAGTGGCTGACGCTGCTTGTTCTCAGGAAGCAGCAGGCCTGAGAGAGACACCGGTCCCTGCAAACCCGAGATCTGGTGTTTCTCAATGTGTGCTCCTGGGGCCCCTGCAGCACACTCACCTGGTGTGTTGAAAAGGGGGATTCTTGGGCCACAAACATAATGAATTCAAATATCTGATAAGCTGGGACAGATTCCACATGTCAGGCAAGCTCATTAGATAGTCATGGCGCTTGCCAAGGCTTAAAAATGGAAAAGCCCACGTCTCTGAAATAGTTCCACCCAGTCCTTCCTTACATGCCCTACTCATTTCTGCTGTTTTGCCCACTGGTGACCCTTAACCCCAGAAGAAAGATAACCCAGAAGTTACTATCCATTGGGTGTTCATCAGGTGCCCCATTCTCTTTAAGCACTTTAGATTGATCAACTCATTTAAAATCCTCATGGCGTCCTTATAAAGTAGACGCTACCATTAGCCTCATGTTACATATAAGGGAACTGAAACACAGAGAGATTTAGAGACTTAAAAAAAGTCACACAGTAAGTGGCTGGGCCCGGATATGGACCGAGGTGGTCTGAACTCCCAAACTTGAGCTCTTAGCCCCTAAGCCATGCAAACACTGTGGAAGGCTCCATCTATTGAAGACCTACTCGGTGCCAGACCCCAAGCCCAGGGACTTCGAGCATTCAGCAAACATTAATTGAATGTCTGCTACAGTATGACAGCAACTGCTCTAAGTTTTGGCCAGGCCAGGGCTAGGGTGAGGTGAGTAAAGCACCTTGGGCACAAAACTTGAAGGAGAGGCGCCCCAACATTCAGTAATCAAGATAAATAAAAATTTAATGCAATAGTAAAAACACCCCAAATGAGCCAGCGATGAACCACAGCTAGCCACCTGTTTTTACACATATGGTTTTATTAGAGGAAGACCAAATAATAAGAATGAAATCATCTAAACCTTACCATCAGGGTCCCAAAGGGCAGGTATTAAGATCATTTCTCTCACATACACTGCCCTCCCTCTGGGCAGCTAACGATGATGCAGGCTGACAATGTCAGACGCTATTTTTAAAGCGCCTCACAAGTATTATTTTATTTCTCCCTATAAGGAAAAAATCCAGATCATCTCCATTTTATAAATGCTAAAACTAAAGCACAGGGAAGTTTTACTATTTGTCCAAAGTCAATACAGCCAGCAAAGGGCAGAGCCGGGATGGGAACCCACAGAGCCTCACATCAGAGCCCATACCCTTAACCAGAGGTCAGCAAACTAAAACCTGCAGGCCAGTTCTGGCCAAATCCAGCCTACCACCTATTCTTGTAAATAAAGTTTTATTGGCACACAGCTACACTTGCTCATTTATATACTGTGTATGTTCACTTTCATGCCACAACCAAAGAGCTGAGTAGTCATAACAGAGACCCTTTTGGCTGCAATGAAAAAAATATTTGCTATCTGGACTACTACAGAAAAGAAATGCTGACCCTGCCCTGGACCACTGTGCAATGATCAGCAGGAAGCTCAGTGAAGTTATGCCCACAGTCAGAAGAAAACAGAGGTGGGCTACGAACCCAGGTGTGTTTCTGAAGACTGTGACTTTTCAATTCTGCCTGGCTATGCACCCTCCCACGGTGCCAATGCCTCCTTGTTTCCCCGGGTTTAGCGCACTGCCCGGCCCACGGAAGGTGCTCCATAAATGCTTACTGAATGAATAGATGGATGAGCCTTAGCATTTCTTACAGTGGTGGAGTCTGGAGAAACAATCAGATGGACCCTACCTGGGAATGTCCACCCTTTCTGTTGCACCCCTTATAAGCTAAAACTCTTGGGGTCCCATTACTATGGTAACCTGCCCTAATAGCCTAAATTAATTGGTAAGTAGAGTGTTTGGAGAATGTCTTAACTATCTTTGTACCTACTCTACTACCCATCCCAAGCGAAAGTACCACAATGGTCTCCATCTAAAGCCACAGTCTTGACATCCAGCCTAAACTGCTCTTTCCTTGACCCTAGAGATCAGGGTTGTAGTCTGAGGACCTATTCATCATCAAAAGAGTGTGAACTCAAGAGTTAGAGAAACTTGGTTAAATTCTGGCTCCTTCTCGCCCATCAGCGGTGTGACCTTGAGCGAGTTCCTTTACCTCTCTGAACCTCAACTTCCTAACCTGTGCCCACAGCAGGGAGAGGAGCTACACAAAACTGCGGGCCTCAGTGGCTGGCCGAGGCTTTGTTATGATGATGGAGACAGCTTAGCAGAGCAGTCCGCTCAAAGACCCCGAATCCATTATGCATGTTTTATCTTTGTGCTCCCGGGATCATGAATAAACAATGTCTTCATCCAGTGTTTAAAAGACACTAATTCCGCTGCCTCAGAATAATCACCCCTCCCACCCCCGCTGAAATTGGCCAGCTCTGTGCCTGGCCACCGGCCTGAATTTCCAAAGACTGTTGGTTTAGCATTTCTCAAATGTATCCCATTAACACTATGAACCTGTCAGCCCTCCCTCCTCTCTGAGCTCAGGTCTGACTGTCACAGTGAGAGACAGAGCCAGCAGCAGGAGGCCAGCCTCTGGGACTTGTCTTTGTGAAACAGGGTGGTGGCTGGTCAGCCTGCCTGGGACTGGGGCACCTATCAGCCTGTAGAGGAGGGGGCACCCGGGTCAGGCGCAGACACAGGCAGTGTGCTTGGAGACTGGGAGAAAGTGCACTGGAATGAGGGGACTGGGAAATGTGAGCAAAATACATTCTCCAGTTGCCACTTGAGGGGAAGGAACAAGACTGTGAGCCAGGCTTAGCCAAGAGCCACTGCTCTGGGAATCAGGAAGCAGCTCTGCCCTGGCTCAGTCTCCCGCCCACTCGCTGTGTGGCTGTGAACAAGGTATTTACCCTCTCTGTGGCGCATTTATTTAAAAATGAGTGGGTTAGGCTGGGCCACGTGCTTTTAAACTCTTGCTTGGCAGCAGAGTCCTTTTTCAAACACATTTTTACTTGGAATTTTAATATATAAACAGATGAAAGTGGAACTGATTCTCCAGGCTAAAGGTGATGGGGTGGGAAGGGGGAGCTGGAATCCTGTCCACTGGGCCCCCCAACAATCTGAAAGAGACCAGGGGTGCCTCTGCAGAACTGGATTTGAGAACCACATGACATGGCAGAGGATCTATAGCATCTCCCGTGTGCTGGCAGCCTCTGATCCTGGCAGCAGTAGCTGCCACTGCCAACACCAGTGACGGTGGCTTCTGTTTATTGAATACTTTCTTTGGGGCCAGACTCGACTTCTATGTGCTTTACTTTGAGGGTTAGTAAAGAGCCCTGACTCAAACTGCACCTTCACCAGGTTAGCAGCTGTGTGACCTCAGGCAAGTTAGTTCACCTCTCTCTGCCTCAGATTCTTCACCTGGAAAACAGATTATTTGGGGGATTAAAAGAATGAATCCCTATAAAGGTGCCTAGAACAATGACAGGCACATAGTAAGCAATGAATTAGTCATTTTTATCATGTTTGCATAAATTATTATAACTAATCTTCATAAGCACCATTCTGTTTCACTGATGAGGGAACTGAGGCTCAGAGAGGTGGAGTGAGTTCCCCTCGGTCACACAGCTGGTAAGTGATGAACTGAGGACTTGAATCCATGTTTGTTCAACTGAACAGTCTGTGGTCTTAAACACCCAGCGAAAAGGGCTTTGCTCTTGATCCTAGGGCAGGGCCTTGGTCCAAGTAATTTGCTTAAGGACCTCCAAGCCTAGGCAACCGGTGACTACAGTGACCTGCGCTTCCAGGAGTTCTGGAGTCTGAGCATCTTGGTGAATACAGATCCCAAGGAGAGGATTTTTTTGGAGTTGCCAAAGCCCAGGGCTATCGGACGGTCTTTTCTCCAGGCCACATTCCCCAGCCTTTTCCCTACAAGGCATCTTTGTGTAAATCAGTAAAAGGGCAGAGGTGGCCCCGCCGGAGGGCACAGAAAAGGCTGGCTCCCGGCCCCCACCTGGAAGACACCTTGGAGCAGTGCAGAGCTGCAGGGCCTCCCGCACGGCCCTTACTCTTCTCCTGCCTCCGCATTTGGTGGGGAGACGCACAGGGAGAGAAAACAAATGGCTTTGGGAGAGACAAAGACAGGCCTCGGCCTGGCCCCGATGCCCACGCCCCTGGAGCCCTGGAGGAGGGAAGGGGCGCGGGGGCTGCGCCTCAGGAAGCTCTGCTGACCGCCCAGAGCTTATGACCACCCCCCCCAGGCTTCCTGCCCTCAGCGCGGAGGGTGGTAATAAAGGACGGCCGCCTGGCTCCCTCTGGGGAGCTGACTGGGAGCCAAGCCATCATATGGTGAACAAATGCGGTAATCGCCCCACTGCAGAGCGGCTGCTGCACGTTATTAAACGGCAACAATCCCTCCGCTGACCCCTGACCCCAGGAAACGGAGGCCACCAGCCCACCCACCCGGAAAGCCCCAGCGCCCTGCCACCAACGGAGGCCCAAACCTCGGCTCCCGCACTAAGAGGCAGGGGGCGCGGCACCGCTGTAAGCACGCGGGTTTCGGGTTCAGTTCAGATGGAGCTGTATTCACACAGCAACGCCGTCCCTCATGAGCAGTGGGATTTGGGTAAGATACAGAACTTCTCCGAACCTCCCTTTTTCATCTACGAAATGCAGCTCATCACACCGACCACACAGGAAGCATGTAAAAATGAGAAATAATAAATGCAAAGCGCCCAGCACAGCGCCTGAGGCACAGTGAGCGCTTGAAACAGCTGCGCATCTAGGTCCCTTACGCTTCCCGCGAGGACGGACTGCAAGTCTGCTGAGCAGCAGGCTCGGTGACTCTCACACGAGGGGGTGTGAGCGGTGTCTCTGAAGGGGGGACACTGAGCTGAGATCTGAAGGACGAGCAGGAGTCTTCTGGGTGAGACCTAGAGGAAAGGCCTTTCCATGCTGATGGAACAGAGTATGTGAGGCCCCGTGATGGGAGAACTGAGACAAAGCTGCCGAAGCTGCGTCAGGAGGCGGGCGAGGCGCACGGGGCCAGGCCGCTTATGCCACAGTCGAGAGGGTGGTCTTTCTCCTGAGAGTACATAGAAAGCATTCAAGGGTTTTACCAGATGGGGTGACATGGTCAAATTCAATTTTTTAAAAGCTCACTCTAAAAGGGGTATATATTATATGATTCCAACTCTATGACATTCTGGAAAAGGCAAGCTAGGGAGGCAGTAAAAAGGTCAGTGGTTGGCAGGGGCTAGGGGGACGGGGGGATGGGTAATCAGGGCACAGGGGGTTTTTAGGGCAGTGACACTATTCTGTATAAGTCTATCACGGTGGATAGTTGTCATCATACTTTGTCAAAACTCACAGAATGTGCCACATAAGAGTGCACTCTAATGTAAACTAGGGATTTAGGATGATAGTGTGTCCCGTAGGTTTAGCAGTTGTAACAAACACACCGTTCTGGTGGGGGCATCCTTAAATCTAGTTTTTCCCTGTGCCTGTCTTTTGCCACTAGTATGTGACGGAAGTAATGCTGTGGAACTTCTAACTCTGGTCTTGAAGATATCAACAACTTCTACCCCTCTTGAAAAACCCGCCGCCATATAAGAAGCCTGACTATCCTGAGACCATTTGCTGTGAAGAAGCTCAACAGCCACGTGGAAGGGGGTGCAGCCTACTGGGACCCTCCAGCCCCAGCCAAGCCACAGGCTGAACGCAGCCCAGGGAGTCACCCAGCCAACACCACCTGCAGCGGAGGAACCAGCTAACTGAGCCCGGCCTGAATTCCTGACCCGCGGACTTCAAGCAAATAAAGTGCCTGTGGTTTTAAGCCTCTAAATTTCGGGGCAGTTTGTTAAGCAGCAATTGACAACTGCGACGGGGGTAATGGCAGAAGCCAGGAGGGTCCTGCAGAAATCCAGGTGAGAGAGAAAGATGATTTGGTCTACGGTAGGAGTGGTGCTAGAGAATTAGAAAATGCTGATAAGAGAAAAAATTAGACACACACACACACTGTCATCATCAATACGAGAAGCTCAGGGTCTACAGACCCCACATACCCCAGTGGTGGTAGCAGGGGTCCCCTCTTTGAGGCTGCCTCTTTCAACGCAGGGCTGATTGCCCAAGGGTCAGCTTTGTTCTCAGACACCTGACGGCCACCAGTATAAACACTACAGAAGGTAAAGGGATATATTCCAGAATGCCAGAAAATAGGCTTAATCACACATATTGTTATCAAAATGAAGAAATGTCCCAGAAAAGATTGTTCATCGTCACATAACACCTAATGTCTATATACTACTGCACAGATTATCAGGTATATTACATGCATACGTTTATGTACAAAACCTGTACATAAGGTGAAAAACCTCTTCTGATTCATTCAACGGTCCTACGAAGTTGGAATCGCCACCCGCATTTACAAGTGAGGAAACAGACTCAGAAAGAAACACAACGACTGTTCTATGTCCCCAAGGTCAGCAACTGGTAGAGCCAGACATTGAACCTCTCCCTTTTCCAGGCAAGTCCAAATTGATTTTTTTTTATGAGTTGCAAAATTCCCACATTTATGTTAAAACGAGGAAGAATAAATTAAAGTAATATATAGCTCTGGGCTTCGGTTGTCTGCCTGCTGCTCCGCTTCATCGGCCTCTTGTGCAGTGGTTTTCAAAGGGGGTCCTTGGGCTCCAGGTCTTGGAATCTCACAGGTAGAGCTGAACAACATGCAGGTTCCTGGGCCCTACCCAGGAATCAGACTTTCTGGGAACAGGGCCTAAGCATCTGCATTGTAATAAGTAGGGGTGGGGGGGTTCCTAAGTTGTTCACCTTCACAGAAAAGTTTGAAAGTCACTGAACTGGTGGGTCACCAAGCCTGGGACATGCTTCAGTGAAGAAACAGAGTCTGAAAACGGTTTAGAACATTGTAATGGGTCATTCCACTATGTTGCCTGGCGGGAGGGGGCCTAGACAGTCTCCTCCTGCCTTCTCTCTCCCCAGCAGGGGGGCGAGGAAGGGGCAGAGCGAGCACAGGGGGAGCACCCACGGCGTTTCAGGCACCAGCAGACTTTCCCCCTTTTAGTCCTCAAACAGCCATTATTTCCGTTTTACAATGGAAGAGCCTGGGAATCAGGAGGTGAGGTTACTTGTACAGTCACATAAACAAGTGAGGAGTCAAGATTCGAACCCAGGGCCCTTCGACACCATCATTAGTGTCTTTCCCAGTATCAAGCTGGGCGGAAGGGCAGTGTGACGTCGAATCATGGGAGTTTGAATCCCAGTGTCTGTCATAAGCTGTGTGACCCTGGACCAGGTATCATCTGTCTCGGAAGCAGTACCCTCACTTCTGTCAAGAGGGGGTGAAGTTACCTGCCACTGAGAAGGCCCCGGCACCCACTAGCCTTTTGGGAAAAGTGACTGCTTCTGAACGAGAGAAGGCCGGGGTGCCGAGGCCAAACGGTGATGTGACCATCAGGGCAGTTTCTCCCACAGCGGACTGTGTCAGGTCTAGAGCGAGGGGGGAGGGAGGGCAGTGACAGGGGGCCCAGCTCGGGAGCCATTCCCTGGACCAGCCACAGCGTGTGGGAAGGTGTGCAGGACCGGGCAGGGGCTCTCTGGTGGCCCCACAGTCTCCTCCGTCCACTTCTGACTCTGGGAACCAGAGCCACCCTGTTTTTCCCGGCGGAGCGCGCTCCCTCGGGGGAGCTAGGGCTGGAGTCCTGGCCCCCAGGAGCTCCCTGCTCTGCAGCTGTGGGGGTCCTATTTACAGGGATGGGTCTGCGGGTCCCGAATGCTTTCGGCAAGGACGTGGGCACCGTGCCAGGCACTGGAGGTACAATTTGGAAAACAGTCCTTAACCTGATCCTCAAGGAAGGCGCAGTCCAGTGGGAGACATGGGGAGTAAGAACATAATAATGATGGCCCTCCCGAGTCAGGCACAGTGCGGGGAGGGCAGGAAGGGCAGCGGGGGCCCGGGCTCACCCAGGCCGGCTGGGCTCAGCGGTGAGAGCGTCGGCCTCCGGACTGAAGGGTCCTGAGTTCGATTCTGCCAAGGGCACGTACCTCGGTTGCAGGCTCAGTCCCCGGCTCTGGTTGGGGCATGAGTGGGAGGCAACCAATCAATGTGTCTCTCTCATCAATGTTTCTCTCTCTCTCTTTTCCTCTCTCTCCTCCCCCCTACTCTCTCTGAAAAAGCAATGGAAAAAATATCCTCAGGTGAGCATAAATAAAATAAGATGATAAAAAAATAAAAGAAGACGAACTCATAGCCATTGGTTAAGGGTTGGTTCACTCCTTCATTCATTGAACAAATAATTACTGAGAACCTGATGGGCCACTGACACTGTTCTAGGGGCTGGCAATACAGTGGGAAAAATAAAATTATATAATAGCATATCTATAATATATAATATGTCACATATTTTATATATTATATTTACTACATGTTATATTAGTATATGTATCTAATCTATATAATATTTTAACATGTATTATATGAATGTATGTATCTAGTCTATATAATTACACAATAGCACATCTTATCTCTCCATATAATATTGTTATAATATTATATTAACGTATCTATATAATCCATCCTCTCTTAATCAATTATATATCATGTATCTATAATGTCAGGCAGTGATAAATGCTTGAAGAAAAAAATGCAGAGCTGGGCCTTAAGCGTGAGGATAGCAGGGCCTGGCAAGGTCTCCGAGGAGGCGACACTTGATCAGAAACGTGGAAGGAAGTGAGTGTTTCGGGGAGATGGAAGCGCAGGTGCAGACTGTCAGCCAGACTCATTCTACCTACTTCATACATATCTCTGGGAAGTAAGGCTACTTGCTCCCACTTTACAGATGGAAAAGCCAAGAGCCAGAAAGGCAGAGAGACTGATCCAGAGCTTTACGGCCTGACGAAGGCAGAGCTGGGACCCACCCCGGGCAGTGTGCCCGCCTCTGTGTGTGGGCTCGGGGCCAGGAAGCCACGCCACCTACCCGGGAGCATCCTAGATGCTGTGAGCACAAAGTACGGGCCCAATCGGGGAAGAAGGCTGTGGAAACATGACCCTGATGGACATGGACCTGAGTGCGCCAAGTCAAGGAAGAGCTCTGCCCTTCTCCTCGGCCCCTCCGGCCCCAGAGCTGCCCCCCACCCGAGGGCACCTCCGCTCAGAGTCGAGAGGGGCTCGCTCCGCTCACTTTATTTAGGTTTCTGCTCAGAGAGCCCTTCCCTGCTCACCCCGCTGTCTCGAATACCCGCCACGTCCGGCTCCTCTTGGCTTCGACCATTTCTCACGACCTGCCATTAGAATGCGTATTTGCTCACTTGTTTGCTGTGCGTTTTCTGCAACTTAAATCTCAGCTCCACAGGGGCTATTGTCTGTTTTGTCCACTGCTGTGTCCTCTGTGCCTGGCCCATCTTTAATGAATGAAAAGACAGAAAGTAGGAAAAGCCCAGTGGGGGTGTAACCATTTAGGAGAGTTAAAGGGAGCACTTTTCCAAACAGACGCAGACCAAGAACTCCGAGCAGCACCTGCGCTCTTTGTAATATCTGCCCTGCTGTGGCCGGCGCTCTGAATGTGCTCAATAGATATTTGTTGAATGAATGAATATCTGGAATTTGAAACTCCAAGTTCAGGATGCTCAGAAGACTGGGCATGTATGAAATAAAGAGTAAAGGCACGTTATTTTACCAAGCTCTTTGACAGGATGTTTGAGACGTCCCAGGACAGAGATCAGAAAACCTGAGAGCTGCTCCTGGAGAGCATGCGCTGGGAGGATTTGGACAGTCACCCTCCTCCCCACCCCCCAGGCCATAGTTTTCCCATCTGTAAAATGGGGACGCACAGAAAACTCGGAAGGACCCTCCTAACTCTGAACTCTAAGATTTTATAAAATATCCTGTCCTCTGGGACGGGCCCACGCATTTCGGTCTTGTCCCAAACATCCTCCCTGGAAATAGTAAGTCCGGGGTGGGTATTGGGGGGCAGTTCACTCTCTTCAACCCTCCCCAAGATCTGACCTGTAAAGAGCGGATGTACATTTTCAGCCGCTGTGGTTTGAATGGGTGCCTGTAATTTAGGGTTGCCTCACGCTGGAAACTGAGAGCAGGGCTTGCGTAATTAGGCTGGGGCCTCATTAACGTCTGCCTCTTGGGTGTTTCTCCTTCTTGGTTTCTCCTATCCGGTATTTCGAATCCCATTCCCTCTGTATGGACGCAGCTGCCCTATTATTTCATTGCGCCATTGTGGAGTCAGGCTTGAACTTGGGCCCAAAATGGCCACAGCCATCCACAACGCACAAACCTTCACATGCCCTGGATTGGCCCTTGCTCTGCTTCTGAAATAGAATTTTGCAACTTTACTGAGAACCTGGGTGTCTGGGTTGCCCTGAAGCACCTCGAGCTGGCGAGCAATACGCCCTTAGCTTGGGAGTCCGACAGAATCCAGAGTAAGGGTTGCTATCGATTTAATTACGGCAATTACTGATGATTTCAGCAACTCGTATGGAATACTTTACCATTTACAAAGCACTGCTAAGAATCTAAACTTGAACAGGGACTGAGTCTGTTTGGACGACTTTCTAAGAGACTTCTTTTCTTTGTTGCCCCTCCGCCCCCACCCGCTCTTCTCTGCCTTGCTCCGAGCCCCAGGATGCTGACCTCTGTGGACAGCATCAACCGGGCTCTCTGGCTCACTGCTCTCTGCTTGGCATGGGCCAGGGTGAGGCCCCAGCAGGAGCCTGGAAAGCAAGGAAGCTTGGTGGCATTCCTTCCTAGTGCCCGCCCTGCTTCCACACCATCACTTCGGAGGTAGCCGAGTTCTTCACAACTACGACTCCAACTGAGAGGCTCTCCCGTTCAAGTCTAGATGGAACCTACTAGATTAAGTCTAGTAACTATGTCCACTCCTGGTCCCTTTACCCCTAGGGATGACAATGGCTTCCTGCTGTGTGCTATTGTTAGACACTGGCTGCCTCATGTTCCCTGAGCCCCACACGCTCCTCTGTAAGTGGTTCCTTCAGTAAAATCTCTATTTAGACCATTTGTGGTGTGTATGAATTGTTTTCTGCTTAAGCCCTTGTCTGATACAAATCCCAATATCTGGAAGGGAGTCTGGAACACAGTAGACCCTTAATCAATATTTGTGGAGTGAATGCACAAACTTCTCATATATAATATCTCACTGAGTAATTACAAAAACTACATAAAATAATACTATTGCCTTTTATAGATAAAGAAACTGAGGCTCAGAGAGGTAGAGTCTCAGGTCTGAGCAGTGGATTTCTAAGACAGAGCAATGTTGACATCCTAAACCCTGGATGAGCCTGCGCCATACTCAGCACCCTGGAGAAACCTCTATTTCCTGTTGCTTCCTGTACAATCTCAAAGTCCACTCATGCCAGCCTGGGGTGGGCTCAACAGGACCAGCTACCACAGAGCAGACAGGATTGTAACGCAAGGAGGGGAATGACAAAAATCTCAGAATTTAAAGACACGTGGACATTGACTTGGCCACCCACAGACCTGGGTTCAAGTCCAAGTGCTACCACTTTCTCTCCCCCTCTCCCAGGTTTCCAGATTTTATGACTGGCAAATAAAAATGATATACATTTATGGTATACAACATGTTTTGTTATGTATTTAAGGTGTACCACATGTTTTGATATATGCATAGAGCATGAAATGATTACCACAATCAAGTTAATTAACATATCCATCACTTCACATAGTTAACTTTTTTTTTTTTTAAGTTTAATTTTCTTCCTGTTATTTATTTCTAGTTTCATACAACTGTGGTTTGAAAGATATCTGATATGACTTCAGTCTTCTTAAGTTTGTTAAGACTTGTTTCATGCCCTAACATATGATCTATCCTGGGGGACGTTCTGTGTGCACTTGACAATGTGTCTTCTGCTGCCTTTGGAAGGAATGTTCTGAGTATGTCTGTTAGGCCCATTGGTATGAAGTGTAGTTCAAGGCCAATGTCTTCTTATTGGTTTTCTGTCTTGTATGATCTATCCATTGCTGAAAGGGGGGTAGTGAAGTTCTCTACTATTATTGCATTGCTGTCTATTTCTCTTCTTGGGTTTCTTAATATTTGCTTTCTATATTTAGGTGCTCTGATGTTTGGTGCATATATATTTACAATTATTATATCCTTTTGATGAATTGATACCTTAATCATTACATACTGTCCTTTATGGTCTCTTGTTATAGTTTCTGACTTAAAATCTATTTTGTCTGACATAAGCATAGCTACCCCTGCTCTCTTTTGGTTTCTATTTGCATGGGTATCTTTTCCCATCCCTCCAATTTCAGCCTTTAAAGCTAAAGTGAGTGTCTTGTAGGGAGAATACTGTTGGATCTTTTAAAAAATTCCTTCTGTCGATCAGTGTCTTTTGATTAGAGAATCTGATCCATTTACATTTAAAGTATTATCGATAGGTAAGGGCTTATGATTGTCATTTTGTTCATTGTTTTCTGGCTAGTTTGCAGTTCCATTGTCCTTTACTCCTCTCCTGCTGTGTTCCTTTGAGATTTGATGATTTTCTGTAGGGATGTGCTTTGAATCCTTTCTTTTTCAGTTCTGTGAGTCTACCGTAGGTTTTTGCTTTATGGTTACCATGAGGCTTACATAAAACATCTTATAGTTATAACAGTCTGTTTTAAGCTGATAACAACTTAACTTCAACCACATACAAAAACTCTATTCTTGTATTTCCCCCTCCCTACATAGATTTTTTGTCTCTCATCACAGTTTTCATCTTTTCATGCTGTGTGTTCATTTAAAAATCATTGTAGCTGCAGTTACCTTTAATACTTTTGTCTTTTAACCTCCATACCAGAATTGTGAGTGATTTACATACCACTATTACAGTATCATTCTTAATCTAACCAAATACTTCCCTTTATCAACGAGTTCCCTACTTTCATATGTTTTTTATGTTGCTAATTAGTGTTCTGTCATTTCACTAAATCCCCACCATCTAAAAGTCAGATGCTTGGACCCCTTTGATATTTTTCTACCAAATGGTTGTCGTAGTCTGCATACCACTCCTAATGAGGATCTTACTGACTCTTTAAGCAGCTCTGACCACGAAACAGTCTCCCCTTCTTAAAGAGGTAGTCCAGTGCAGCGGTGCCACACGCAGGCTCTGCGGTCAGACTTCCTAGGCTGGAGTCCTAGCTTTGCCACTTTCTGACTGGAGACCTTGACTCCACTGCCCAGCTTATTGGTGCTCCAGCCTGCTTATCTAGAAAATGTGGATTATAATAGCATCTGCTTCATAGGGTTGCTAAGAGGGTGAAATGAGTCAAGACATGTTAAGTGCTTGGAGCAGTGCCTAGCACGTAGGAAATGCTATGAAGGGTCTGTTAAATAAATAAAAATTCATGAATTCTGTATGTGCAATTCCAGCTGGCTTAATCAAAAAGAAATTTTTGTGGGGGGAAGGGGAGATTTAGATTTAGAGATGAGTCTGGATCCAGGGCCTTGAATAATATCATCAGGTCACTGACTCTCTCTCTCAGCTGTGTTTTCCTTTGCCTTGGCCTCAATCTCAGCAGATCATTCCCTCAAGCAGAAATAGAGATGGCCATCAGCAGTCTCAGGCATCCACTCACCAGCTCAGCAGCCCCAGCAGAATGCACGTGTCTCTCACCCAAGAGTTCCAGCAAAAGCCTCATGTGGGATTCTCACTGGCCTGGCTTGGGTCCCAGTGTGATATCCTGATTTCAGGGCTGCTCATGTGCCATCAGTTCCAGACAACACACAGACTGCAAGCTGAAGAGGGGTCACCCCAATGGAAAATCTAGGTGTTGTTCCCCAAAACCGAAGGGATAGATGCTGGAGAAAGCCAGCTATGGTCTGCTGTACTGAATCCTGGTCCCCTTCCCTGAAGGAGCTCCCCACAAGCAAGACTTTGGAAGACTTAGACCTGGCTCATATTACACACTTTGAAGGAATATACTGAAAGTTGAGAGCACTGCTCGAAATCCTTGCTCTGGGAGACCACAGCTGGGACTTGGAACAGCACCATATGCCTGAGGAAGATTCTAATGACTCCCCACATGCAGGTCATTGTGAGTCAGGCAGGGGGTACCTAGTTTGTGTGCATGTTCTCACAGGTCTATAACCTGGGACTTGCCAAAGTAAGTTGCCTGGCTGAGACCACAAGCACCGTCCTGGGCCTGGACAGAGTAAATCTAAACAGCCCCAGGGACCCCTGAACTTTGGCTATGCTCACACTGCCCTCACAGCCCTGACTACGCAAGGTTGCTCTCCCACCAGCAGCAGCAGCATGTGGGAGCTTGTCCACTCTTGCTGCTCAAATTGAAGTCTGCAGGACCCGCAGCAATGGCTTCATCTGGGAGCTTGAAGGGGGCTCAGAATCCCAGGTCCTACCTGAAGACCTCAGTGATGAGAATCTGCACTTCAACAAGATCTCTGGGAGGTCTGCGTGCAGGGGAGAAGCACTGCTCTACTAGTTCTCTAGAGTGGCCATTACCAAGTACCACGGACAGAAATGGAATCTCCCACAGTTCCGGAGGCTGGAAGTCTGGAATCGAGGTGGTGGGAAGATTGCTTTCTTCTGAGAGCTGAGGACAATTTGTTTCATGCCTGTGTCCTAGCTTCTGGTCGTAGATGGCAATCCTTGGTGCTCCCTGGCTGGGAGATGCAGCACTCCAATCTCTGCCTCTATCATCATGCGGCATCTTCCCTGGGCCTCTGCATCCAAATTTCCCTTTCTTATGAGGACACCAGTGCTGTTGGATTAAGGGCCCACTCTACTCCAGTATGATCTCATCTTAACTCATTACATTTGCAACGACCCTATTTCCATATAAGATCACATTTTGAGGATCCAGGAGTCAGGACTTTATACATCTTTGGCGGGGGAGGGAGATGACACAATTCAATCCACAGCAACTGTCTTTGAAGCCTGTCATTCTTAAATGTGGGGAGGCTAGCTGATCAGGAAACACCTGGAACATTTTAGTAAATGTATTTTTGTAAACAATTTTGTAAATTCAGGAAGAGGAGGGCACGTCTACCATCAGGCTTGGAGGTGTCTATTTGTGCAGGGTGTTTCTTGTTTGGGCGGCACCCCCAGCAGGATCCTGGGCTTTACAGCTGACCCGGCCCCAGTGCAGGGCCAAGGTCAGAGCAATCTGGGGAGGTCTTCTATCAGGCTGCCCACTGGAACCACTCGGGGAGCTTTCAAACTATAATGCCCAAATCCTACCCTCAGGCATGCTAGTGTAATTGGTCTGGCATACTGCCTGGGCGTCAGGATTGTAAACGTCTCCCGCGTGATCCTAATCTGCAGCCAAATCTGAGGACTAATGGGATAGATGTTCTGGTTTCTACACATCACAAAAGAAGACAGTTCAATCCCTTTCCCAGACAGGGAAGCAGAACACAAGCACAAACAATCCCAAATACGAACATATACGGACTCCTAAATTTTGAATTTTAGGGTTTTTTTGTTTGTTGTTGTTTTATAGTTCTTATGTGCAAAATATATATATGTAGCACAATTCTCAAAATCTCCCATGATGGTGGACTGCTTATTTCTCATTGTAGTTTTGCCAATTTTTGAAGTGTATTTTGTGGCATTTTAATTTGGTGCTTATACATTTAAAATGATCTCTTCTGGGTAAATGAACCCTTTATTATAATAGATTTCTTTCTTTTCCCTAGTAATGCTCTTCATCTGGAAGTCTATTTTGTCCCTGATATTAACACAGCTACATTGGCTAGATTTATTTTGCCCAGTAGTTAGTTACATGGTTAATCTATTTTTCTATCCTTTCACTTTCAAAATATCTATATTCTTACGTTTTAGATGAATCTCTTGAATGAAATATAGTTGGATTTTAAAAAATCTACTTTAACAATCTTACTGCAGATGCCCTGTAAATTAGAGCATTTAGTCCATTTACATTTAATGTAGTTACTCCTCTTATATATTGGTGATATAATACATATTTAACAACTTACACAGGTGACTTTGTGGGTGTTGCAGTCCTCACAACTGACCGTGAGAGGGCAGCACTAGGGGACTCAGGGATTTATAGCCAAGAAGGGACAGAGAGAGACCAGCATCTGCTCTCTGGGGTTCCAACACTGCTCCCAAGCGCGTGTCTCCCTGACAATTTGGGGCACCCCCTGACCATGGGAGGAACAAGGATATGGACTGGGGGGCAGGGGTGTGGTGAACCGAGGAACAAAAGAGCAGCCCAGTGACCATGCCCATCCATGGCGCGAGGGCTCAGGGCAGAAGCTATTTGTCAACTTGTACAGAAAAATTTCAATATTTGATTAACTAGTAGTGCTGCAGGAGCCATTCCCAATGACATCAGCCTACTGAAATATATGGATTTAAGTCTACCGTATTATTTTATTTGTAACACCTGTTCTATGTTGGCATCTCTATTTTTTCTCTCTCGTACTTTTTAAGCACTACATTCTGTTTCTTTCATTTTTTTTACTTTTTAGTAATTACCTAGAAATTACATGATTCATCTTTGACTTTTCAAAGCCTGTTTTAATCAATGCATTGACTTTCCTCCCTGACAATACAAGGGCCTCAGAACACCTTAGTTTAATCCCAGTCCCTGCTAACTTACTGGTGTATATTTTAATCCCTCATATATTTTAATCCTTCATAAGACATTATTATTATTATTATTAATTTGAAGACAATGTTTATTAACAGTTACCAGCTTGGTTCTTCACCCTTCCTGCAGCTTTAGGTTATTCTGGGGTTGTTTTCTTTTTGCCTAAAGCACATACTTGACAATTCCCCTTACTGAGGGGCTCCTCTTTGTGAATGTTTTTATTCTGCCTTCATTCACGAAAGATGTTTCCCTGAGGATGGAATTACAGGTTGGCAATTATTTTCTCTTGGCCCCTAAAGAGACCCCACCCCTGCTGCCTGGGAGCTGGCTGTCAGTCTGTTAGCCCAAGCGAAGCAAGCTGCCTTTCCAAATCTGGCTCCTTTGTATTTCCCCCATCTTTCCGCACTGACACTATTGTGTCTTGGCAAGCTTCTTATTTATTCTCCTTTAAATCTGTTGTGCTTCTGTGGTTGGTGTTTTGGGATCTTTCTGAAAGATGTTGAGCCATCATTCCTTGAAATTCTGCCTGTGCCCCATCCCCTCCCTTCTCTGAGGCTCTGGTTCGATCAACGTTAGACCTTCTCCCGTGATGGAACCAGCTCTTCTGCATTTCCATCTTTTCCTCTCTGTGCTTTACTTGGGATAACGTCTTCAGCTCTGCATTTCACTTCATTAGCACCTACTCCATAGTATTTAATAGGCTGTTCAACGCAACACATCTGGCGATTTGGGTCACTGTATTTTTCGTTCTTAGAGGTTTTATTTGGTTTCTTAAAAAATCGATTGTGTCGCTTGTTATAGTTTCCTATTCCCTGCAGATATCTGCAAACCTGATTTTTTCAACTTAATAGGTACGTTTCGTTTTTTGATTTTTTTTAATTTTAAGAATCTGTGCCTCATAATTCCAGCATCCGAGAGGTAAGGGGTTCTTCCTGTTGTCTACTGTTCCTGTTTCTTCTCACCCAGGGTGTCTGTGTCTGGTTAACTTTGACTATGTGCTAGCTATTGTACAAAAAAAATCACCTAATTATTTGAAGCCTAGGATGAAAGTGCCTTCCTCTATGCAAGACTGCTGTTATTTCTGGCATGTCTGGGATCACCATAAACCAAGCTGAATGCTTGAGGCTCCCTGGAACACCCATGAAGCTGCAGTTCAAACTGCCATGACTTGTGAGGGTTCATCGGCTACAATTGCAATTCACACTCACCTTGAAGGCCTCGGCTTACCGTGGGGAGGGCCTGCCCTTACACCCCACCCTGAGTGGCCCTGGCGTCGAGCTCTGTCTCCCCTGCCCTGACTTAGAAACACTCTTAGGAAACACATAGCTTGTGTTCGTTTATTTCTTTGGGTTTCCATCGCCCCATCATTCTCTTTCTGGTACTTCTTTGTGGTCCCAACTCTTTGAAGGCTTTGAAGATTTTTATTATTTAAAACCAGCCCTTACATTGTGTTCAGTGGATGAGTTAGTCCAAGTAACCTAGTCCACCATTACTGGAACTAGGAAGCCACATAATGTCTTTCCTGGCACAAAGCTGGCACTCAGGAAACGATGGCTGGATTATTACCACAGCCTCCCAGACACACTCTTTTTTGCCTGTGTGCACAAGGCCTGTGTCCCGCTCTTGGAATGCACCGGGTCCCGTACCCCACCTGACCAGGCTGGGAACGAATGCCTTTTCCTCAGAGTCCTTCCTGCGCCCCCCTTCCCCAGACTGAACCCCATCTCCTCCCAGTCCAAGCCCTCACAAGACTTAATCTGCAGCCTCTGGCGCTTAACTAGATAGAAATAAATTAGCACAACCATTGATGTCTCCTGTGGGTTTCCACTTCCTTGACCTTTCTGGGCTTCTCAAGAATTCCCTCACTTCCCCGCCAGCTCAGCACACACTATACGCAGGTTTCTTGGGAAATAATCACATCCAGGACTTTCAGGCTGGATGTCCGGGAGGGGCGCCCCGCACCGCTCAGTCGGCCTTGCTGCTGGAAGCAGGGCGCAGCTCGTTAGGACAAACCCTTAACGTTTGTGCCGCGCTTCAGAATTAGTAGGCTGCTCTCAGGCACCTGCCTCCTGCTTCAGGGCTGCTATCCTTATGCCGCAATGACAATGGGGGGGGGGGCAAGAGAGACTAAGGGATACCCCAAGCGGAGCCACAGGCCAGCGCCCGCTAACTCCCGCACGTTCTGCGCCACAGCCCCGCCCGGGCCCCGCAGCGGGCCCTCTGCGTGCGCACCGGCAGCCCCAGCCCAGGCTAAGGTCCTGGGGCCGGCTCGGGGGATCCCACACGCACCTTTCTCGGGGGAGGGTGTCCTGCACCTCAGTCCTTACCTCACCACCTTGGTCCCGTTTCTCACGACCTGCATGTCCACCATACAGCCCCCAGTCACATAGGCAGCGAGGTTCAACTCCGAGAATTCGGCCTGAAGGAGAAGGCAGACAAAGAAGGATTCCGCAGATATTCACGATGCTGAGGACGGCGAACACTCACGGGGTGCCTGTCTGCGCCAGGGGCCCGGGGACAGCTCGCTTAGGAAGTGGGCAATATTATTCCCTTCCCCTGTTGAAAGGTGAGGAAGCTGAGGTGCAGAGGCCCGGGGGCATGGCCAGGGTGACATCGTTAATCAAAGGCAAAGCTGGACTGAAACCCATGCGTCTCTGAGTCAGCCCCACGCCTTCGGCCACTATTCATTTCTACCTGCTTGAAGGTGGAAGAAGCTCCTCTAGCTCCAGGACTAGAAGAGACCAAATGCTGCCAACGTGACCCTTTCCCTAGACCTTCCCAGCTTCCTGCTAGGCTGTGGGGCGGCCCGGCAGCTACAGGAGCACTTACCGCTCATCACTTCAAGGGGACCCTCCTCGGGTGACAGGCCATCAGTTCCCTGTTTTGGTCGCGGCCCCTCCCCTCACTCCATCCACTTGGTTACAGTAGGAGCACCTTGTCTGTGCACCCAAATACTGTTCCCCTGGTCACAGCCGCTGGCACTGGCAACTGACCCCGGGTGCGGATGAGATGCCCTTCCATCAGAATTAGAATCTGCTGAGCAATTCACGTGTTTCTTTCTAAGGGGCTATATCCTTAACACACACACCTGAGAGCAATTGGGGGCCACGTTTTCTGCCATCTGGATTGGGGAAGCACCAAAAAACAGGGTGGAGGGGGAGAGAGTGAAAGGCAGAGAGGGAAAGAAAGAAGAGAGAGAGAGAAAGAGAGAGAGGGAGATGCGTGTGAGAGAAACATTCATCGGTTGCCTCCCGTACACACCCTGACCAGGGATCGAACCTGCAGCCTCGGTATGTGCACTGACTGGGAATCAAACCCAAAACCTTTTGGTGCATGAGACGACACTCCAACCAACTAAGCCACCGGGCCAGAGTGACATGGGGAGTCCTCTTGATATTCTGTGCCAGCTATAATCCTGTCCTTGGACTTGACGAGATGCCTCTATCATAAGTTCATCTTTTATTATTTGTTTAAGCAAGATTTAGTGAATTCCTGTTGCTTGCAGCCAGAGCCCTCCTAGCAGATCATATGCTCCCTCTGGGGACAGAGATTTGCGTTAGGACCACCTGTATTAGTTTCCTACAGTTGCCATAACAAAGCACCACCACTAAGCGGCTTAAACACCAGAAATTTATCAGTTCTGGAGGCTAGAAGTCCAAAACCAAGGTGTTGGCAGGGTAGGTTCTCTCTGAGGGCTGTGAGGATCTTTCCCAGGCCTCCCTCCTTGGCTCACAGATGGCCACCGTCTTCCCACGTTTCCTCAGATTGTCTTTCCTCTACACGTGTCTGTGTACCCAAGTTCCCCTTTTTCAAGGGCAGCCATCACACTGGATTAGAACCTGCCACATGACTTCATTTTAATTTGATTACTGCTGAAAAAAATCCTCTCTCCAAATAAGGTCACATTCTGAGGAATTGGGGGACAGAAAACTTCAACACGTGAATTTCGGAAAGACACAATTCAACCCATAACCTCTTCTAGAAAATGCAGAGCACTAAACCGTGCCTTTTACACAGTAGATTTCAAAAGCTCCTTCTTTGGATTTAGTGAATAAAAATAACTGCTCACACATATAAAACACTCACTGTGTGCCAGACACTGTCCAAAGCATTTTACATGGACGTATTCATTTAATCTTCACACTTGCCCAGATTTAAAAAAAAAAAATGAGACAGAGATGAAATAACTTGCACAATGTCACGCAGTAAGGAGCGGAGCCAGGATTTAGACCCAGGCAGTCTGGCTCCAGCCTGTGTTTTTAATTGCTGCCCCCCACTGCCTCTGCTGTTGAGTTGAACAAGGCATTAGGTGGATTACAACTGGGAATTTTACAGACCTAAAGTAACCCATTTAAAGAGGAAAAACAAGTGTACATTGAAAGGAAATATCATTTCATGGTGACTTAACTGTATCCCCTTGGAAACCTTTAACAGAAATCATGACCAAAGACAGAGCCATCTCCCCAGATGGCCCTAAAGCAGACCCAGCGCGCTTACCTCTCTCGCTCTAATTAATAACCTCATTAAGCTGCTCTAAGGTGAAAAGCAAAGAGGCCTGCTAATGAGTCCAGGTTGGTAAACAGTGGTAATGACCTAGTTATTAAGTCTAATGCCTTAGAAATGCAGTCCCGTCATGTTTAAGATACTTCATTGGCAAGATTACAAAGAAGCGTTCGCAAGAAAAGTTGGCGCTTGTGTTTGCGGGGAGAAAGAGGTTAGCAGAAAGTTGCAACACGGGATAGCTGGGCACCAAGTATAGAGACAGGGAGTGAATCAGAATCTTGGATGATAGAACTTTTGACTCAAAGAACTTCTGGCAGAGACTCAAGGGCTGTCTTACTGCCCATGTGCAAAGAAAGATCCTTGGATAGAAAACACACTCAGGCTTGACACGCAAGTTTAGAAGTGCCTCTTGTTCAGATCAGGTGTCCAGAGTTAGTTCCCAGCCGTGGTTTTTGAGTAAATTGCAGGAAGTAAATGCCTGGGTTGTAGGGTAGCAAACCTCTCCTGGATCGAGCAGAGAGAGTTGGGTAGCAAAGGAAGGACACTCATCTGCATTTAACTTTCCAAGAACCTCAATAACCCTGGGCACGGACACAGGATCCGAGCCACCTCTCCTTCAAGGGCATGGCAGCCCTCCTGGCAGGCTCCAAAGAGCAGCCGGGTTGGAAGAGGCCCGGAGCTCGCACAGACTGCAGTGGGTCGAACTGTCCACTCCCCCAAATGTGTCCCTCACCGGCGATACCTGCAAATGTGACCTTCGTTGGAAACGGTGTCTTTGCAAAGTTAATTATGGATCTCAAGAGGAGATCATCCTGGATTAAGGTGGCCCCTAAATCCAATGACAAGTCCTTATAAAAGAAGAGACGAGGGGAGAGAGAGCCAGGGAAGAAGGCCAGGGCCGTGTGGAGACAGAGGCAGGACTGGAGTTACTGCCACGAGCCAAGGAACTCCAGGACTCAGTAGGAGCTGGAAGAGGCAGGAAGGACCCTCCGCTAGAGCCCTCAGAGGGGGTGCACACCTGCGGCACCTTGATTTCAGACTTCTAGCCTCCAGAACGGTGAGAGCATACACTTGTGTTGATTTAAGCCACCAAGTTTGTGGTAGCTTGTTATGACAGTCCTGGGAAACAAATATAATAATTTTGGAAATTAAATGCAACTTCAGGATTGCATGCAAAGGTGTCGGGGTTCAAAGAAGGTCACTGTGGTTAGATAAGGCTCCTTGATTCACTGCACCTAACACATATATATACACATATATATATATATACATATATATATATATATATATATATATATATATATGCATTTATGTATGTGTTAGGTGCAGTGAATCAAGGAGCCTTACACATATATATATATATATACATATATATATATATATATATATATATATACATGTTCTCTCCCCCCCATACACAAAGTAAAACATCAACCATTCACTTCTATTGTAAAACAATATCATCAGAGTCACTTAAATTTTCTGCATAATTTAACCTTTGACTTCAAAAATATTCAGCCCCAACTGTTTCCTTATGTGTTAATACTGCACATTAAGCATTGTGGCGTGGATAAATGAATATTCAGAAAGCCTGCATTTGACTGTAAGCTGGGCAATATACTACCTGAGGAGTTTGATCAAGTTACTAATTGCTTTAGTCTCAGTTTTGACATCTTTAAAATGGAGATAATAGTATCAGTAATCTAGCTTTAAAAGTTTTTGTGAAGATTCAATGTAATGTATATGAAACACCTGTCACAGGGCTGAGACACAGAAAGATCTCTCTAAACAGCTGCCATTATTATTTTCAAATATTTCCTTATCTTTTTAAGAGTTAACTGAAGGTACAAAAACTGGTGTAACCAGAAAAAAAGAGCAACTCCTTCAAATATGTATAACATAAATTTTTTTAAAAAAATATTGAGGTATAAAATATAAAGAGTAAGGACTTCTGCTTATGGCTACAATGAATTAACAGGGACTACACTTACACTCTCATCTTAACTAGAAAACCAGACAAAACATATTAAGTAATAGTTTTCAGACAGTGGACAACAGGTGTGGCAGGACTATGATCCCTGCAAAAAGGAAACAGATGAAATTATCCCTATGATTACTCGGGCCAACTGCCTGGAGGCAGTTTCCAGGCAGTAGAGCAGCGTGGGAGATGCTGACACACTCGGAGGTCTCACTGAGCTGAGGAGTCAGAGACTAGAGTTCAGGAAGGCCAAGGCCACTAGAACTTGCAGGACAGAATATAGGAAGAAATGGAAATGCACATAAAAAGACCTCCAGGGAGGTCTGCAAGTCTTTTGAGTGCTGATCTGAGCATGCATGAAAGAAAAGAACCACCAAAAAACAGTAAACTCAACACTCTCCAGAACTCACACATGCTGGGAATAACTCATGTTCTTCCAGCGAGAGTGTCAAGACCTTGTCATATGAGTAGGGTCCTCAAAATTTATAGTGGGACTAAGTTAGTGGACTACAGCCTGCTCTAGATCTAGGGTGTTTAATTTGTCCTAGTTTGCTAGGAGCTTTCCCAGTTTTAAAATGGAAAGTTCTACTTCTCAGAAACTCAGCCCTAGTTTTTTAATGAAAGTCTCATAACCCAGGCACCTCCTTAGACGCAGGCACACTGGGATGATTCACCACTCCAGGAAGATATGTCTTAAGGAAAGTTTAAAAGTATGCCCCGAAGGTATCAAGTATATTCCAAGACACTTAACTACATCCCAGAACAAAGTACACTATTTGAAGGAATACAACAAAATCCAGCATCCGATATGTAAAATTCACAATGTAAAATTTACGGCATTCAATCATAAACCACCAAGCATGCAATGAGGCAGGAAAATATGACCCATTATAAAGAGAAATCAATCAATAAGAACAGACCCAGAAATAGGACACACGATGAGAAGAGCAAAGATGGAAGTTAAAAATTAGAAAGTTGATTAAAACAGCTATTATCAATATGCTACACATTATTAAGAATGTAGAAAAACAAAGATTAACATAATGAGAAAATGGAAAATTTTAAAAATGAAAAAAATAAAACTTCTAGAGCTAAAAATATAATATCTTAAATAGAAAATGCACTGTATGGAATTAACAGTGAGAGAAAGCAATACAAACTATAGAAAATGAAGCCTATAAGAAAATAAGAAAAAAACAAAACACACACACACACCCCTCAGTGAACTATGGGACAATTTCAAACAGTCTAATATATATGTAATTGAAGCCCCAGAAGAAGTAGAGAAAGAGACAAAAAATATGTAAAGAAAATGGGCCATAATCATAATCACATCTGTAAATCCCTTTTGAGTATCATTTTCACAGATTCCTGGGATTGGGGCATAGAGATCTCTGGAAGGTCCCTGTGAAACACTGAAGTCTGCAGAGGAAGGGAGTGATTAGATATTTAACCACAAATATTTATGCAGCATTTTTTAAGTTCCAGGCTCCGTTATCAGTGCTAGATAGGGTTGGAATCCTATCCACTAACAAAATCTCTTCTACAACCCCCCAGATCGGAAGGAGATGCAAGCACCTGTTTATAATTAAACACATGTCCAGTTCCAAGAAAACGCACATGCACACACGTGGAGACAGACAGACACACACACACACACACTCAGACAGGCGGGCACAAGGCGGAATGCATTCATTTCCTGCAGCGCCTTTCGCTGCACTCTCACCGGAACTGGCACCTGGCAAGTACGGGATGCCAAGCAGATAGCATTACTGAAAGCATGGGATATTCATGTTTAGTTGCTAATAATTACATTTGCCATGATGATTATGTTGACGACAGAATGGAAAATGGGGACCGCAATCATCATTATCATCATAAATTGAAGGATGCTATTAGGCCAGCAGATCAACGAGAAAGAAACGGAAATTGGGACTTGAAATTGGACGACGGGCTGGAATGTACATAAGAAACCCCCAAAATGTGTGGGAATGTGGACGCAGCGGCTACCACCAACCTTGACCGTGACGCCGACTGAAGGAGGATTTCGACACAAAGAGATGTTGTCCAGAGTTCCTGAGGGAGGCAAGATGCTGGCGGACAGATTGGTCTGGAATCCAAGGGTGGCTGATAAGATATTGGACATTCCTGTCAGTCAGCGAAGACCTATCTGGTCCAAACGGTACCCTTAACCCTTAGAGGGTGCCCCTTTCCGTGGCCTAAAGCACGCCATCGATTTTGCAGGAGGAGAAAGACAGACACAGGCAGACAGAGACAGACACTGAGTTGTCGTTAGGAGAAGGTGACAGGCCTCCAGCACCCCCAGCCCCAGTTTCTAATGCAAGGACAACTTCTGGCCCTCTGCCCTACTCAGAAACGCTGTTAGCCAGTGGTCAGGACATCACGGTGCTGCATGTAACAGTGGGAGCGTCACCGTTGGGCTGAAAAGCCAGGCAACCCCACGTCCTGCTGCTCTGCAGCGAGTGTCTGCTGATCTGAGTGTTCATCCAGCCGACTGCCTCCCTCCTGCCTTGTAGCTCCCCAAGGAAGCGAACCCCAGCACCCATCTTTCCCTCTGCCCCTCCCTCGCCCACGAGCTGGCAGCAAAGCCCCTGACTCTCAGAAGGTGCTGATGTCCTGCTCTCTTTCCATGACTGTTTTTGCTGTACCGAGGAACTCTAGTAACAGGAGTCACATACTTAGTAACATCCACACGAGAGGTTTTGGCTTACAGGAGGGCACGAGGTGGCATCGCTTTGGTCTGGAGCCTAAACTGAGGGATTCGGGGCAGCTTTCGCCGAGAGCCCTGCACTGGGGGCACTGGGCCTGGGCCAGCTAACCTTAAGGGTATTTCGATGCTCATTTGCAATTCCTCCTGTGTTTTCAGCTACCTTGGGAACCTGGCACAGGGGTGGTGGTGATTGTCAGGGTGGGATTAGAGAATTCCTGAGTCCTCAAGCAAGTTATCATCAAAATTCCACCCTAATCCCTAACAGATTATGTCTACTCTTGGGAAGGAAACTGTGTCATCAACAAATTCCTTTAAAAAAAATCTTCGTTCTGCATGTCCTGTGATTTTCTTCAGTATTAAGTTCTTTCATAGAGTCTCATAGAGTCTAAAAGGCTCGTTTAAAAGACAAACAGCAGCAGCAGTCATTTAAAAAGTACTAAATAGAGAAAACCTAAGCCCTACATGGCCTGTAATGTCCCCCAGGATGACCTCCTTGGCATCGTCTCCCACCATCCCCTTGTACCCCAATTCCAAAGCACGCTAGCCTCCTTTCCATTGTGAAACACACCGAACAAGCTCCAGCCTCCAGTCCCCCAGCCTCTAAGCGCTTCTGGGACCTGGCAGCGTGATCTGCTCCCTCCTGCCACTCACACCTCTGCCCCACGGCGCCCCAGAGGCACCTCCTTGCAAAGCACCTACTGCGCTCAACGCCCCATTTCCTTGTTAATCTTCCCCCACAGTCCTCACCCCATGTGACACAAGTATTTATTTATTTTTTATTTATTTTATTTTTAAAAAATATATCTTTATTGATTTCAGAGAGAAGGAGGGAGAGGGGGAGAGAGAGATAAACATCAATGATGAGAGTCATTGATCAGCTGCAGCCCGCAACCCGGGCATGTGCCCTGACCAGGAATCGAACCCTGATCGCCTGGATCCTAGGTCGACGCTCAACTGCTGAGCCACGCCCAGCCAGGTGACACAAGTATTTATATCCCTCCCAATTAAATATTTAGTCATCCATCTCTCGCTAGAACAGCAGCTCTGGAGAACAGGGATTGTGCCTGTTTCATTCTCAGCTGCATCCCAGCACCTCACCCAGGGCCCGGCGCACCACAGGTGCTGGGTAATATCACTGAATGAACAATGCCTACTGGGCAGATGCCAAAGGGAGGCCCAGGGAGGCAGAGCGACTTTGCCCAAAATCACACCCTGGTAATTACATCAGCTTGGACCCAAACCCAGGCCGACACCCTTCCCACTGCAACTGGTAGCTTCTTTGCGTTAACTCGTGATCCAATGCGCAGAGATGGGTCAGCTAAAGGGCCGCCTTCATTTTTACACCTTCCCGTGCCTTCTCCACGCCGGTTTGCAGCGTCTGCCAGCGAAGCCCACGGGCCCTGCCCCTCCTTCACCACTGTGCCTCGTCCGACTGCCCCGCTGCTGGCAAACCCCTGGCAGGCGGCCCAGGGCCTGCAGTCAGCAAGAACTGCTTCCCGTAGGTTTCCCGGCACAGGCTGTGTGTTTAGCTCCGAGGGCCCAGTGGGCTCAGTGACTTCCTTGGCTGGCATCTCGGGGCGGAGGTCTTTTCCATCCGTTCAGACTCACCTCGAAGACAAAAGAGGCTTTGAGAGTCTGCAGACTCACTCAGTGGCCTGGTCCAGACGAGGCGGCCTTGCTCAGGAGCCACGCCTGGCACCTCAGTAAAGGCCCAGGCCTGGGTCAGGGTGTGCTGCCCGGAAGCACTGCCCACCCACCAGGCAGAGCACAGGTGACCCAGGGCAGATGCAAAGGCACCTTCTGCTCATCAAAAATCATACTATCTGTGTGTGTGTGCGCGCGCATGTGTGCACACCCAGGCATGTAACAGGCAGGGCAGGAAGAGATAAAGACATAAAAGCATGTCAAAATAAATATAAAAACATAGGAAAAATGATAAATGCTACATTCTTAAATGTTCCAGTAATGGAATATCCAAAGTTAGGTGGTCACCACATTATTTTAAAAAAACCCACAACAATAGTGATTTGTTGTTTACAAAGTGTTTGGTATAGCATAGTGGTTTTGTGGGGGAGGGGGTTTAATTTTAATTTTTTTATTGATTTCAGAGAGAGGAAGGGAGAAAGGGAGAGAGAGAGAGAAAGAGAGAGAGAGAAAGAGAGAGAGAGAAACATCAACATGAAAGAGAAACATCAATTGCAACCAACTGAGCCACACTGGCCAGGGCCATAGTGGTTTTTAGAATCAGACCACACGAGTTTGCGTCTGAGCTCTACCCCTTACTTGCTGTATAACTAACTTGGGCATGTTAGTTAGCCTGCCTATGTCTCAGTCCTCATTTGTAAAATGTGGCTAATGCCTTCCTAGGGCGGTTGTGAGCATTAAATGAATTAATCCATTTAAAAGCCCTTAGCAAGGTGCAAAGTGAAAATAAGTGTGTAATCAATCTTAGTTATCACAGTTATGGTATTTCATTTGATCAGTAAAATAACCTATTGATGAGGAGGTAGGTTTTAGCAACCTCACTGGCTGATGGCAAAAGTGAGGAGCAGAGAGGGCAAATAATTTGGCCAGGATCACAACGTAACTGAGCAAGAGAGCTGGGACTTAAATTCCAGTCTGTGTGACTCTGAATCCATCCATGACTTCACTCTCTTAACAAATTGTTATTGCGCAGCTACTATGCCAAGGATCGGGCCTGATGACGCAGCGGTGAAAATAACAGACAAAAATCCCCGTTCTCATGAAACTTGTAGCTACTGGGGGAGACGGACCATTAACAATAAATAAAGTCAGGAGAGGAAAAGTAGACCCATAGAGGACAGAGTGCCTGGAAGTGAGGGTTATGTCAAACAAGGGGGTCAGGGGAAGGAGGCACTTGATCAGCGATATGAACAAAGTGAGGGAGAAAACCATGCATTGGGGGGGGCGGGCTTTCCAGGCAGGAAGAACCAAGGCCCTGGGGCAGAGCATCGGCGCAGGGTGCAAGCAACAGCGAGGACGCCAGTGTGTCTGGAACAGGGCTAGCGAGGGGTGAGCGGGAGACGAGGTCAGAGGGGGCCGGTAGATGGGATCACGGTGAGGGCTTTATTCCGCGTGAGATGGTACGAGGTTAGCATCGTCACCATCCTCATCACCAAAATCGTCGTGTTGACCATCGTCACTGACGGTGACGAGCATTCAGCCGCCGTGGCATCACCAGCACATCTGGCAGCATCAGTCAGGGGGGCAAGTTTGAGAAAAAACACCGGGAAATGCATCGTTCTGATTTTTAAGGGATATCCAAAGAGCCAAGTTTTGTTCTCCAAAGCATCAATGCCCATTTATGAGGGGTCAAGGGGAAGTTCCGGTGAGTGGCAGGGGGAGCACCCAGGTGTGCCCTAATTTTGTCCTAACGATCACCCCTTCCTGCTCAGGCTCCCGAGACAGCTGTGCCCACGAGAAACCCCAGCACCTGGATAACCGAGGTAAAGCCTCCATTGTCATTTTCCCTGGGCCAGGGGACACTCCAAGGGTAGGAGGGCTTTTCCCAGGGCCCTGAGAAGGGTGTTTATGGAAGGAGAGGAAGAGGGGAAGGGGCAAGAGGAGGGAGGAAAGGGAGGGAGGAGGGAGGGGGGGGGAGGAAGAGCCTTTAAGGCGGACAGAATGGTGGGAACACCACAGCCTCATCTATCATTACCTCCGGAGCTTTGATAAGGTTGGGAGACTCAGAAACCAGCTTTGCTACCTGCCACAATTGTTGTTCCCTGCCACGGATCAGGGAAACGTCCAGAGATTTTAAGACCACAGCCCAGCCGCACAGACAAGGGGGACGGTTACTGTCCCCTCGACATCCATTCCTCACGGCCAAGCTGGGCTCCAGGAGTTTAAACACCATTCTGCAGACTGTTCAGAAAAGTGTGCTTACAGGGTACGCAAGCAAGTGTGGAAGTCTCCCCACGTCTCCAGGTGGGCCCTGGGCTCAGGGGCTTGCAGACTGGGATGCGGAAGCCACGTCT
This sequence comes from Miniopterus schreibersii, assembly GCF_964146895.1. Taxonomy (NCBI): domain Eukaryota; kingdom Metazoa; phylum Chordata; class Mammalia; order Chiroptera; family Miniopteridae; genus Miniopterus; species Miniopterus schreibersii. Next base: position 177,763,170 of record NC_138102.1, read on the forward strand.
GCCGTCGGCAGCTTGAAGGTGAAGGTGACCGTGGCTGGGGTCCAGGAGGCGGCGCTGTTTGGGTGAGACGAGGCTGGAGATGCAGCAGGCACGACCCCGCCAAGTGCGGTGAGGCGAGATACCAAAGGGCTTACGCGGGCCTGATGCAATTTAATTTCTGTAGGTTTTTTTCCAAATGGAAAGTTCAACGTTATAACGTGATGACAGGAACCTTATCCATCAAAGCTCTGAGAAATTAAAATGCTCTGTCCTGACCTAAAATACTTTTATTTATTTCTTTTTAAAGTTCCCAAACCATTTTCAGGGTTGTCAGGATGAAAGAAAGCATCGCTCTCCTTTTCAACCCACCACTCCCACAGCCTGGGCTCTTTCTTCCCAGACTGCCTCCCAGCTGCCTCTCTACCCCAACTTGCAGCCATTTAGCCCAACCTGCACATCCAGGGCCAGCTCTGCACCCCCCCCCCCATTGGGGACCTGCCGCTTCCTCCCGCGGGGGCCAGGTGTGAGCTCCAGGCAGGGAGCCCTGCTGCTCTATTGCAGCTCGGGCTCAGCCCTGGGCACGCAGGAAAGACCAGCCGGTGTAGCACTCAGGGTGCTGGATGCTGTGAAGAAAAATGGAGCAGGAGAAGTGAATGAGTGTGACTGAGAGGTGTGCAGGGGGGTGCCACCTCAGAGAGGGTGGCCCGGCATCTCTGAGGAGGCGACATCTGTGCAAAGAACCTGAACACAGTAAGGGCATGAGCCATGTGGATAACCCTCAGCCTGGGGGAAGAGGGTTCCAGGTAAAACGAACAGCGGGAGCAAAGGTCCTGGGGCAGGGTGTTCTCTCTTGCGTTTTTCAAAGTTTGTTTTCATTGTGGTAAAATATACACAACATAAAATTTACCGCTTTAACAATTCTTTAGGTGTTCAATAAAGTACACATTGGTGTGCAACCACCACCTCTAGAACTTTCTCATCTTCTCCAACAAAAACTTTGTTCACAGTCCTGGCAGGGTGGCTCGGTTGGGTGGGGTATCATCCCGTACACCAAAAAGGTTGCAGGTTCGATTTCTGGTCTGGGCACATGCCCAGGTTGCAGGTTTGATCCCCAGTTGGGGTGTGTGCAGGAGGCGGCAGATCGATGCTTTTCTCACATCAATGTTTCTCTCTCTCTCTCTCTCTCTCTCTCTCTCTCTCTCTCCCCCCCTTCCTCCCTCTCTAAAAAAAGTCAGTGAGGGCATATCCTCAGGAGAGGAATAAAAAAAGGGGAAAAAAACTCCAAAAAACTTTGTACCCATTACACACGAACTCCCCACTTCCCTCAGGCCCTGTAAACACCATTCTACTTTCTATCCTTTCTGTCTCTGAATTTGACCACTCTGGGCACCTCATAAAAGCAGAGTCATGCAATATTTGTCCTTTTATGTTCGTCTTATTTCACTTAGCATCATGTGGTCAAGGTCCATCCATGTTGCAGCATATGTCAGAACTTCATTCCTGTTTAAGGCTGAATAATATTCCACTGTATGGATATACCACATTTTTGTTTACCCATTTGTCCGTTGATGAATACCTGGGTTATGTCTCCCTTTTGGCCATTGTGAGTAATGCTGCTATGAACAAGGATTTAGAAGCACCTGTTCGAGTCCCCGCTTTCCATTCCTTTGAGTACGTGTATATCCAAAACGGAATTGCTGGGTCGTATAGTAGTTCTGTGTTTAACGTTTTGAGGAATCTCCATACAGTTTTACACAGTGGCTGTACCACTTTACATTCCTACCAGTGACACATCATGGTTCCAATTTCACCACATTCTCGCCAACACTTGTTTTCTGTTGCTTGATTTTAAGGGACAGTAAGAAGGCCAGTGTGGCTGGATCGGAGCAGCCAAGAAAGACAAGGCCAGAGAAATCTAACCATGAAGGGCCTATAGGCAGGGGAAGGACTCTGGCTATGGGGAGCCTTTGGAGAGCCGTGAGCTGTGGAGGATGCTCATCCCATTTATAATCAGAAAGTTGAGCCTAATGCTTCCAGCTCCAGAAGCCTGGGGCCTCCAAGGCCAGCACAGTCCTCCACTCTCCCAAGCCGCCAAAGGGTTAAGTAAACGCAAACACGGGCAAACGCAGTGAAAGGAGATATTTCCTTCCCCTGGCTGACACACCTGACGCAGGAAGCAGACTCGTGCTCCCCGAGAATGGGAGGCCTGGCCAGACTTGTGCTTCGAGGAGAAAATGAACGCTGCCTGGACGCAGGATGGCTTAGCACTTCCCATGTTAGTTTCTGAGCGCTACCGAACGGCCCGAGGCCCCATCTGTTTGCAATCTTGTTAAAAGGGCCTCGTGTGCTGGCGCCTGTTTAAAATAATGCACACATGGAGCTTCTAAAATGAAGGAGAAAAAAGACCCGAGCTCTCCGGGCCCGCGCAGCTCATGTGTTTATCTTGGAGCAGGCCTTGGGAGCTCTGAGACAAGACAGAGCTGAGCTCTCTTCCCAAGGCTGATTTGCAAGTCCCCGTAGGTTTTGGCTGCAAGCATTTAAGGCAGCTTGGTATGAACTGGTCACCCGTTCAAAAGTCCACTGTGAAATATCTCCAAATTAAGGCTGGGCTCGGGAAAAGGGAGAGCCCAAGACAACGTTCCTCATTGCAAACAGGCTGTTTTCCCAATTCCTTTTTCTCAGTAGGGACTCATGTTTCCAAAGGCCAAATTTCTCTTCTTAAATGCTCATTTTCTTCCCAATGGGCCACAGTAGTTCTAAAACAGCATGACCCAGGCAGGGCTCAGAGCCAACCTGAACCTAAGCCCCAAATGGGGACCATAGGGGTAGTGTCAGGGGGAGAAAAAACCCTGCAGGCATGCATTCACATGTCAAGAAACAAAGGCAAGAGACAGTGCCTCTGTCCACGTGCCGGGGAGCAGGGAGGCCCTGGGAGCCGCTGAGCCAGTGACATTCTTGACTCACAGTGGCACTTGCACGTCCAGTGTCACAAAGAGCTATAATGGGTCATTTCTGACCTTGCAGCTCAGAGAAAATAGCTTATAAATATAGAATCACACGCACAACCTCCTGGATAATGGCCCCACGTGTCTGAGGACTTCATAACTTCCTAAACCAGTGCAGGAAGTGCACAGGATACAAGAGGAAGGACGAGCATGTCACCCGTGGCCCGAGAGTGACAGCTTATGGCTCTTTCTGCACCTTCACACCTGCTTTGACTCTAAGGACCCATCTGACGTTGTTTGCACTTGGTGGTGGCAATGCCCACGGGCGGTGGTGGCAACGGTTATCCCAGTTGGAACAACAGTAACAGAAGCAGCAGTTGTAGTCTTTGGAGAAATAGAAACACAGGTGGTGATACTAACAGGACTAGATGTGGTAGCTATAGGAATACCGTCGGTAGTTCCGGTGGCAATCTATCAACTACGGTAGAGCATATTTATAATTGAATATCAGAAATTACATTTATGTTAGAATTACAATTTACCATAATTTTTTGACGCACCTACTATGTGCCAGGCACTGTTCTAAGGACTTTGCACATATTAACTCCATTCATTCTGACGGGAACCCCATAAGGCAGGTCCCAGTGTTATTGCACCCGCTTTATAGCTGGGAGTACTGAAGTGTGATGAGATCAGATATGTCTCCAAAGGTCACATGGCTGGGAGGGGATAGACCGAGAATGTGAACACAACACTGGCTCCAGGGGCCATGCTTTAACTGCACAGCCAGGCTCCTTCCAACTGTGGCAGAACTCGAGGCAAGCGAGGCAGCGGGGCTGAAGGTCGTGGTAGGATGGCTTCCACAGAGGCATCAAAGGGGGCGTGTGTGGGGTGGGTGGGGGCTGGGGCACTTTCGTTGGAGGTTGAAATGATTCAGGGTCTTCTAGCTCTGCATCCAACAGAGGAGTCATTTTTACTTCTAAATTTGTATAAATATTAGGTTTTATATAATATTGAGTTGGAAACAAGAGTCCTGTTTTCTAAGACTCTTAAAAAGCAGCTGTGCAATGAAGCTTTGGACTTGGACAGGTATATTATCATGTCTTATTTTCTAACTTCTAATGCTTTGACATCGGTGGCCTGTTGACCCCGGGGGACTGCCTCTCATGGAGTCAACCAATTCCTAGAGGCAGTCAACAACTCCCATAGAGAACACCTTTGAAACGTAAGCCAGCCAGCCAGACCCCATGCTCCCAACCTCCTCCCTTACTGGGCTCTCACACTCCAGCCCGCTATCCCCCTGCACTGATCACCCCAGGGCCAGATCCCCGACAGCCAGGAACAACTAGGACCCCTACACGCTGGAGCCCGCTGAAGGGATTCAGATGAACCCATCCTAAACCTGCCTGCTTCCCGAGAAACCACAATAACGGCTCTTGACCACGTTTACCCGGCTCCCTCTGCCCCCACTGGCCGTGGTGCTTCCCCGTGTTTCCCTCAATGTGGCCTGCAGCACCTCCTGCTTTTAGGGGACTATAAATGCAATTCCCTTCCTTCACGACAGTCACATCTGCATCTGCATGTCTCAGCATTAACGACGGAAACAAACCCCTCTACCTTTACAACAACAGGCTTCGTCCAGCTCTTCCGGATGTCGACCCGCTCAGGGCCTCTGCTGGGCTGTGGGGCACAGAGCCAGGGGCGCACTTACTGGTGAGGGGTGCGTGGCAAAGGTCACTGAGCAAGGGGTAAGGTAGACCCAGGGTCCAATCCCATTCTTGGACTACATTGCAATGGGATGTTGGGGAAAGGACAGCAACTCCTGCCTCAGTGTCTGTTGAAGTAGAGGGTCCCCGCCCTGCCCTGTCCCTGTCCCTGTCCCTAGGCTGCTGTGATGCCTCAAAGGGGAGTGAAAGTGCGGTTTCTTCAGAGTGGCTGTGAATCCACATCAGCATACACTGGACGACCATCGCCTGTCTTTAGGGCACCAGGGGATCCTGGCACAAAAAGCTGTTTCAGTCCAGCAGTTTCTCAGCCTCGGCACACTGGCATTTTGAGCTGGGTGACCCTTTGTTATGGGAGATCAGCAGTATCCCTGGCCTCCACCCATACATGTAAGGAGTATCCCCTGTTGTGACAACTAAGTATGTTCCCAGGCCTTGCTGAATGTCCCCTGGGGGGGCAAAACTGCCCCAGTTGGGAATTAATGACATGAGGACAGATTAGTTAGGCTCGCTGACTACCTACCTACCTACCTGCCTACCTATCCCCTTCCAAGCACGCTCAACAGTGTGCAACCCCAGGAACCCTGCGCAACACCAGGCCTCTAAGACGTACACCTGGAAAACAGCCGCTCGGCAGACAGCTCCAGGTTAGAGGCCGCCAGCAGGCAACGCAGAGGCCTGCTGTCAGTGGGTCTCATTCCCGTGGTGTACTTACCAACCGCCCTCATCTGTCCAGGACCCAACCGCCTCATCCATAATTTACCACCCTTTCTAAGTAGACTCGTATCAACCCCCAGAACGTGAGACTGAGAGTCCCTCTGGGGCACCCAGTGGGTTCGTCTTGCCGGCAGCTCTGGCTGCCGTGTGCGGAGCAGCGGGAGTGCCCGCAGCTGGGCCGGAAGGCTGGCCTTCGCCGAGCAGCGGTGCCTGCCGTGACCCGGGAGGGCCGGCAGGTAGAAAGTGCTCCCTGCATTTATCAGGCCTCCTTCCACACGCGAGTCACCCTGGACCCAGGGCCCTCTCTGATTGAGCTACAATGCACCAATCCCTCCACTGTGACGAATGTAGGGATAGTGCTGTTACTACCTCCCTTTTGCAAATACAGAAACCGAAGCTCAGAACACTGAGCGGCCTGCCCACAGTCCCACAGGCAGTAAGGGGCAGAGCCGGGACTCGATCCCGTGCTCTTCTGGTCCAAGGCACAGCTCTGTTCATCCTACTGAGCTGTCTCGAAATATCTCTGCTTTCTTCCGAGGCAACAAAAGCTTTTCCTCCACACAAACAAAATACTATAGAGTAGTAATAAAAACTAGTGAGAAGGAGCCAACTTACTTTCAAAATCTTAATGGCATTTCCCAATAGATGTAGGCCAAGGGCAGCTGAGGTAAGGATTAGAGGAAACCGAAAGCCGTGCAGAAGGGCGGTGGGGATGGCAGACGCGGATGCCAGGAACGAGGGGCGAGGCAGCAGTGGGAGTTAGGAAAATACAGGCTTTTACAGAATATGCGCTCGTGGGGAGCCAGGGGTCCAAATCCTGCCTCTGCCAGCTACAGGCGGTATTGCGAGGCCCCTCGGGACCTTCGTTTTATCACCTGTAATAGAAGCAAAAAACTCACAAGGCCAAAGTGAGGTGACAGGAATAGAGTAAGTCTTGGCGGAGTACCAGGCATGTGTGCTTTAAAGCTAGTGCTTAAGGTCACCACTATTATTAGTATTATTACTGTTATGAAGTACTACATTTCATAAAGGTGTTGAGGGGAAAGAAGCCTAGTTCTGAACTGATTAGAGACCACAAAATAAAAGAAGCGGGGAGCGACTTAGGTTTTAGAGATGGATGGACGGACGGACGGAAGGATGGACGGATGGAGGGATAGATACGCAGATATTCATAGAAACAACATTTTTGGAAACCAAGATGCAGACCTGAAGGGAAGGCCACTACAAACAAGAGGCCATCTAAATGAAGTACTGGCTCCTCCAAGGACGTTTGGGGACCACGGAGCAGGGAGAGGAGAGGAGAGGGGGTGAGCGAGCCAGGCGGGTGCCTGGATGGGAAGGGCCTCGGTGTTGCCTAAGGCCCTTGGCTTTCGTCCCACAGACACTGAGGAGCCTGGACATGGAGAGCAGAGGGAGCCCCAGCGAGACTAAGCAGCTGAGCGGGAACAGGCAAACTAAGCCCAGGGATCAAACCTGGGCCTGTCCCCTGGATGCAAAGCTGGGCGTCCTGGCACTTGGCTGGCCCCGCCAGGGAGGTTCAGCCCCTCTTTTTTCCCCTGCTTTTCCTGGCGGCAGAGGGGTGGGCTGCTTGTCTCCTCCCCATCCGGACAGAATGTAGGCCCCGAGGCGGGGTGGGGGGGAGGTCACCTGGCTCAGTTCCATCTTCAACAGGCTGAGAGCCACCCATGAACTCACGAGGGGAGCCTCAGGGAGTAAAGGAAGGTTCCAGAAGCACAGATAAAAGGTCAGAAAACCCAGGCAGGCTGTCTATGGTTTCCAAGAAAATCGATCTGAAAACCTGCTTTAGGTCGGAGGAGGCAAACTCTTTTTCCAGGTCTGGCTGGACAACAATGTAAGGTGGACAACGGAGGGAGTGAGGTAGAAAAGGTGGCAGGCGCTAGGTCACAGAGCACCTCGTAGGCCCGGCCTAGGTCCCACAGAACAGGTCTAATGTATAAGCCAGACCTGCATACGTGAGAAAAAAAATCACCAAGTCTCTGGGTTTTATTTCTGCAGTTTCCACCTTCCCAGGTAAAACAGAAGCTGGAGTTAGCCTTTGAACTCCAGCTCTGCCCCTTGTACGCCGCGGGGCCTCGGGTCAGCCACGTAACCTCTCTTAGCCTTAGTTTGGCCATCTGGAGAATGGGGGACTTGCAGTGCCTGCTCTTCAGAGGGTGGTGATGAAGATTAAATGAACTAACCCACGGGACGTCCTGAGCATGTGCCTGGCACTTAGCAAGCGCGTGACTAGAGACTCACTTTGACCGTTCCTCCCTCTGAGCCCAGGTGCACAGCTGTCGTCTGTCTATATGACAACGCCGCCCGTGAAAATTCTCTCACGTCACCCTCTAAGCTCCCTGAGAGAAGGGGTTCAAGACGGGCTCAGCTTCGGCCGAAGTCTATTCGGAGGTAAGCAGCGCCGCAGAAAAGCTCTGTAAAGACAGACACAGTGGGACTTCCACACTCATCCTCAGCTGTCAGCCTCCCCTCTCTTTCCCAGGGAAACGCAGCCAGGCTGGGTCTGACCCAAAGGAAGCCAGTTCAAAGCACAGCCCCGGTTCTCTGTTTCTGTGCCGGCCCCGCTCTCCCCCTCAGGAGATCCTGGCCAGGGTGGGCTGGGAGATTCCTGAGACAACCTAATAGATTAGTTTCCAGTTTAGCATAGCGGCCAGACGGATTTTTGCGGTGAAGTCATCCAAGTCAATTAAAAGGCATTTTTTCCCCTGCTGTGAGTTCAGAAGTCCCTTTGCCTCGTTCCAGCTCTCTGGGATGTTTCATAATAAGTCCCACCCCGGGTTCATTAATAACCCTCGGTTCCTACCGCAACGCAGAGGCTGGAAGCCTGTGTGTGAGCACATCCGGGCAGGGGCTGCTGGCAGGGCTGGGGTGGGCCTGGGGGGCTCCACCCGTCGGGGAGCGAGCCAGGCCCCGAATGGTGGGGATGGCAGTGGAGCAGGCAGCCAACGTGAAGAAAGGCTGATGATCCAGGCCCGAGATGCGGTATGGGGAGGGTAGGAGGGGGCAGGGGAGGGAGGGGGAGTGCGTTGAAGTGCGGGGTGAGACGGGTCAGGGGAGTGGCCAGGACTCAGGTGGCGCCTCAGATGTGCCGACAGTGGCTTGCTTTTCGGTGGTGCCAGTTCACACACTCAGAGTGGGTCTGGGTCCATCCCCTCTGCTGTGAGAAAGATGGGGCATCTCTCCTCTTCTCCAATACAAGACCCAGGTATGGGGATGAAGCTTAAAGGGCGAGCACACGGTGGCAGGAGCACACATGCACCCACGTAGCGGTTACCTGCACCTGCTCCCCAAGCGTAACGGCCAAGGGTGAGATGCCTTTTCACCCAGTCGGGGGCTGAGCTCCCCACCTCCAGCCTCCAGCCGCCGTTCCCACCCAGCCCGTTCTCTAAAACCACTATCAGCACGTGCATCTTAAAATGAAAACTGTATCGCAGGACTCCATAGCTTAAGAAGTGCCATAAATGCGTCCCGCTGCCTCTGGGACAAATGTCCAGCTGTGTGCCGTGTGACACGAAGCCCACCCTGAGCAGGCTGCCCTCTGTCTGCTTGTCCAGCGTCATCTCCCCCCACCCCTTCTCATGCACCGTGTACTCTGGTCATCCCCACGTGTGACACGCTGAGATCTAAAACACGCCCCTCGGCTGGGAGGCCTGTTGTGCACACCTGCCCCCGCTCGGCCTGACACGGCTAACCCTCCTCCCCAAATCCCCGCTGAGCGCCGGCGTCTGCGAAGCCTGAACTAAGAACACTCCAAGGCAAGAAGGACGACCCCTCTGCTGTGCTCCGCCACCCTTTGGACATGTATCTATGACAGGCCCCCCCACGGCGCGCTGCAGCGACCACCCAGTGTCTGCCTTCCGCCCAGGGAGAAAGCCTGGAGCGGGGAGGGCCCGGCAGTAAGGCCAAGGACAGAGCAGGTGCTCAGGAAGTGTCTGGGATGAAGGAGAGGTTGAGATAAGACAAGTTTTGTTTATTTTTTATTACCTATTCCTCAAGACAGCAATGGGCTTATTGAGTTCTCCTTTAGAATTTCTACTTAGTTTCCACGGGGGTCTCATTTATCTGATGAAACAGGGGTAGGGCAGGGGCTGATGCAGTGCCGCGGCAGTTAGGGAGGGGGGCTTTGCCGGACTTAATGAGGAGGGGCCGAGGAACTGTGAGCTGCTTTTCCAGCGCAAGGAGATGGGCCAGCTTTCATTCCCACGGCCCCTTTCTTCCCGCCGCTGGTTAAGATGCTAACGGGTGGTCCAGCCACACCAGGAAGGGGGGCTCCAAACGATCACCCCACTGGCAAAGCAGCACCGTTGCCGTCGGAATGAGGAAGGCTCATCCACCCCGGTCTCCATATCCCCCAAACGCCGCCACTGGGCAGGGCCCTCCTCTGGCCACCAGCTGACGCTCAGCCCTCCATCCTAGACCAGCCCCGCCCCCCAGAAGACAGCCTCTTGCAGGTACGTGGGGACAACGTGGACGTCATGACCACAGCGCTGGGCCCACTGTTTGCTAGTAAAGGCATCAGAGGGGACTAACGGCTCCCTAGAGGGGGAAGACAAAGGTAACACTGGCGGGCGGGGAAATGTGGCAGGAAGGGCACTGACATGGGCACGGGAGCCTGGGCCTCCACAGTTTGGACTCCAACAGGGATCTGATGTAGGCGCTGGGTCTGGTCACTTCCCCTCTCTGAGCCTCTTAGCTGTTGAACAAGGAGCCTGGAGTAGGTGATCGTCAAGGCCCCTTCTACGGCTGTACCACATCCACCCGCTCACACGTTCACTCGGAAACGCTCAACACCGTGACCAGCCAGCGCAGCCTGTCTGCTGGCAAGGAAAAGTTAGAGTTTACACCAAGTGCCAGCGAGTGCCAGATGCCCATGGGAGACATGATTGGACATCTATGTAAATAAAAAATATACACATTAAAATACACCACGAACTTTTTATATTTCTTACCCCCCACAACCATGTAGTAAATTTCTTTAGAACATGGGTTATATCTTTTTCATTTTTTTTTGGACAGAATGGAAGGATGGAAAAGAGAGAGAGAGAGGAATCAGAAACATCCATGCGAGAGCAACACATTGATTGGCTGCCTCCCACTCGCACACCGACCAGGGCAGGGGATTGAGCCTGCAACTGACGTACGTGCCCCTTGGCTGGAATCAAACCCGGGACCCTTCAGTCCGAGGGTCGGCGCTCTAACCACTGAGCAAAACTGGCTAGGGCTTCATTTCTGAATAATGCCAGAGACTGACACCTAGAAACTACCCAGGGCAGTGTGTCTTCAGCAATGCGAAGGTGATCATAAAAACAGCTTAACACTCGCTGGCACTATCTATAAGCCGGTATCTGCTCTGAGTGCTTCAAATGGGACATTTTGTTCCAACCTCACAACCCTATACGGGTTTATTCTTGTTACTACTGTTATTTTAATTTTACATATGAGGAAACTGAGGCACAGAGAGGTCACATCACTCAGGAAGTGGCGGAGCCAGATTCAAACTCAGGTGCTCTGGCTCCAGAACCTGAGCTGCTATCCTGTCCGTGTGGTCTAAAGACACACAGTCACACCTCAGGACACATAGGGAACTTCAACCGGGGAGGAACAGAGAAGAAAACAGAACTGGTGACGGGACTATGAGGCGCGAAGCCAGAAACATCAAACGCCGAGTGAGAGCCATTGTGAGGAGACTTTTGCTGGAAGTACGCCTCGTAAGAAGTTGTAATTTCTCCAGTAGATCAAAAGAGCAGGGTGAGAGCCCTGGCCAGGTGGCTCAGTTGGCTGGAACGTTGTCCACATGCACCAAAAGGTTGTGGGTTCGATTCCCGATCAGGGCACATACCTAGGTTTTGGGTTCGATTCCCGATCGGGATGTGGACAGGGGGCTGATTGATGTTTCTCTCTCACATCGATGTTTCTCTCTCTCTCTCTCCCTCTCCCTTCCTCTCTCTCTAGAATCAATGGAACTGTATCCTTGGGTAAGGATAAAAATAAAAATAAAAATAGCCGGGTGAGATAGAAAGGGAGGGCGGGGTTATGTGCTCAAGGAACCCAAGGAAGGAAAAAGGCCAAAGCTGGATGCAGACAAGTTCCAGACCCAGCAGACACCCTGGCAGATCTACTCGGTTAAGAACCAGGCCCCCGGAGTTGGCTGAACCTGGGCTGAAACTCCAGCTTCCCCACACACTCACTAGCTGGGCGACCCTGCCTGGGCAACTTATGATTTAACCTCTCTAAGCCTCAGTTTCCTCCAAAACAGGCACACTGTGGGGGTCAAACGAGTTAACTCATGGGAATCACTTGGCACGGCTCCGAGCATGCGGTACACGTTCAATGAAAGTTCTCTGCCATCGCCATTACTACTGTTTCTCCATCTCTCAATTGTCTTCTTAAATTAGTGAGCCTAAAAATAGACCCCGGGTGGCGATGGACCCGCATTAATCACTGCCATGGCGGAGAGAAACACTTGCTCCCTGATGAGTTATGTTTCAGCGAGTCCACCCTAGTGGCCCACCTGCTTTTCTTATTCCCCCAGCTGGTTCTTAGATTTGGAAAGAAAAAGGCTTCCATGGAGACCTGCACGCTTTTAAAAATAATACAAAACAGAACGTCTGAGGTCAGGGTAAGCCAAGCCAAACAAATAAATCTTGCAGGACTGTGTTAACAAAACAAGGCTTAGGGGATCAGAGCAGGTCGAGTTCCGTCGGAATCAGCTCCGCACAGGAACGCCAAGCTCTGGCGAATTTCAAACAAGGGGAGGTCACAGAGGATCCGATGATGGAGCACCTCGGAGTCCAGCAGCAACGCTGGGCTGCGTCCAGGAGAGCATCCTGTGCGGGATGGACTCCCGAACCACGGGTCCTGGAGAGTCCTAGCGATCTGGACCAGAGGCCCTCATGCATCATCTATACAACCTCAAGGGAGGGTAATTTGGCAAAATTGATCAGAATTATAAATGTCGTAGGAGGCAGACTCCGAGACAGACATTAGGGAGCGTTCAGGGAAAAGGGAAGGGAGTGGGCCTAAGGGAAGGGAGTGGGCCTGGGCAAAGGGAGAGGTCCAGCCACACAGCCGTCTCCGCAGAGGCCTCTGCCAACTCGACAAGGAGCTCTGAAGCTAGGGTGGCCCTTCAGAGTTGTCCCCAGTTGGGTTCAAGCGACTAGGTCTTTACACCCTATGCCAGCCAGTCTTTGAATGCAGCTGCCCCCAGGAAACAGATGTGACCTTGGGCAAGGCAGCTCTCCTACCTGAGTGAGCCACTTCTGAAAGGGGCTGAGAGCCGAGGGCTGTCTCTTGGGGGGCCCCCTGCAGCTGCGGGAAAGTCCCTCATTCCTCAAGGTGCGTCGCAGCACTTACCTCGTGCAATACTTTAGGAACCAGTTGTATTTCTAGGAAGGAAGCCTACGGCTACACTAACAAAGGACACAGATTTAGCATTATTCATAACAAAATTACAGAAAATACACTATGGCATGCCCATTTGATAGCACCCTAGGCAATCGTGAACAATGAGGCAGCTCTGCACACACTCTCATGGAACAAACTCCCCGGTACATTAAGGGGAAAGTCAGGAAGCAGAATATTATAGGTAAGAAGGGGATGCTGAGCGGCTAGAGGGGTGCACTGTGCTAGTCAGCCCCACACCCGTCCTTCTATAGTCTCTCCGGCCTTGTGGGGGCTGGAGGCCTAGATCTGCACTTCCCAGACTCTTTTGACACATGGTTCCAGTTAATTTCTACCAATGGGAGGCGTTTATGCAAGAGTTGAAGTTAGGACCATGGTAGCAGCCATTCTGCTCCTAGTGGCAGCTAAGGAAGCTCCACCCACAGCAACAGCAGACGGAGCAGGTTGGGGCAATTCCTGCAGGGTCAGTGGGGTGCAGGCTCGCGCATCTCCAGGGACAGTGGTGGCAGCGACAAAGGTGAATGCAGGGCTGCTGTGACTTGGGTAATATGATGGCCCCTTCTGACCCATTTGAAATCAACCTTCCTTATTAAATCTTCTTCTAAAATACCTACAATGGTTTATGTTTCTCTGACTAATTACCATTGATGAAAAACAAGGGGAAGTAATCATGGATGTGTACTAATCGTTGCATGTAACATCTCTGAAAAGCTGCCCAAGGAACTAGTGATAATGGTGAACTGAACTAGTTAATGAGTGGTTAAAGAGATCGGGGGGCAGGGTCGGAGGTAGACATCCCGCCAGATACCATTTTTTACTTTTTGAATTTTCGATTATGTGAATATTACCTTTACCCCAAAACTAAGTAAGAGAAAAAAATAAAAGTTTTTTCCTATTAGTTTTATAAATTTTCTATGAAATATTTCCTGAAATAACCATCTAGTTTTTGCTGAAGCGTTTCCAACACAGGGGACTCCCTACCTACCAGAGGGCATGGCACGTCCCGTTCATCACTGGTCAGCACCGTTTTCCAGCATTTATATCAAGTTGAAAGCCATCTTCTTATAGGATGTACCATTAGCCTGAATTCTAGTCCCAGTGAGACCCTATAGGGTGGGGGTGCAGCACACATGCAGATGAAACCTGGGCCCAAATTCCTCCTCACTCATTTCAAGCAGGGCGCTTAGCCTTTCTGAGCCTCAGTTTCTTCACCTGCCAAGTCGGGAGAGTCACAGTACCCACCTCAAAGGGGCTGAAACAGATTATGCATGCAAAGGGGTCTAAACAATACACTGGTTATTGTTCTTGATGTCTGCAACACTGGCAGGAAAATGTAGTGGATCAGAGGAGGGCTCTGAAGTCCGACTGCCTGGGTTTGTAAACTGCCAATGGCTTCTGCCAATGACGTGTCGGCAACCTTGGGAAATCCACTTATTCCCTCCGAGCCTCAGTTTCTGTTAGATGGAGGCAATGCTAGTGCCCACACCTACAATAAAAAATATCAAGCCTTATCTTGTGAGTACTCAACAGATGATAGCTCTTACTGTTTTCAACCACTCATTCAGTGGTAGGTGTCTGCAGAGTAGACTGGGTCCTATCAGACAACTCTCTTTTCCTGGACTCAACATCTCCAGTTCCTCATACTGATCCCCTTTGCTCACAGAGGCCAGTCCTCTCCCTCCAGTCTCTCTGCAGAAGGCAATCCAGGCTGCTATTACCCCCTTACAGTGTGATACTAGCTGGGCCCCTCACTAGGGTCTGACCAGCACAGTGTATGTGTGAGTGTGTGTGTGTATGTGTGAGCGTGTGTGTGTGTGAGCGTGTGTGTGTGTCCACGTACCATCACCTTCCTGTATTCTAAATGCTGTACTTCGATCATGCAACCAGCAGTAGCATCAGGTTTGGGGGTATTAACAACCATAAGAGTGGTTTATTGAGCCCTTCGTATGTGTGCCAAGAACGATGCTAAGCATAATACGCACACTAACTCACTGACTCTGTGCAATAACTCTAGGGGGCAGAAATTATTTCTCTCATTCTGCAGACGAGGAAACTGATGCTTAGAGGTGTTGTAAGTAGAAGGTCAACACGGCTAAAATGTGATGGGGCTAAGATTCCATCTCTGGTTATCTTACTCCAGAGCCACAATCTTAACCTCCAAACCACACTTCCTCCCACACATATTAAGAATGTACTCAACTCAAGTCTCAGGTCCTTTTTTTCATCATGGGGTTTTAACAGACTGAGTCTTCCCAATCCTGCTCCTCTTCAGCTGAGTTTTTGAATAGGACCTTCTAGCATATCCCCATTCGACCTGATCATATCAAATTTATTCCCATTCAGCTTCAAGTCATCAGTGAATTTAATTAGATGAATTGCTGTTAAGAAGGAGGAATTGAGCCCGGCTGGTGTGGCTCAGTAGTTGAGCATTGACCTACGATCCAGGGGATCGGGGTTCGATTCCCGGTCAGGGCACATGCCCGGGTTGTGGGCATGTTCCCCAGCAGGGGGCATGCAGGAGGCAGCCGATCAATGACTCTCTCATGTTTGATGTTTCTATCTCTCTCTCTCCCTCTCCCTTCCTCTTTCTGAAATCAATAAAAATATATTTAACAAAACAAAAGATGGAGTAGAGCAAAGCCAAGGGCAGAGCTCTCTGACAAGCTATTAGATAAATTTCTCTCAAGGTGTATTTCTACCCAGTAGTCATTTCCTAATGGGGGTAATGTTTGACCTGCTACCATTCCACCAAACTGAATTAACATCCAACCTCCATTTCTCTATCTCACTGACAATTATTTCTTAAAATATCACATGGTGTTTATGGTCAATATCTACAGCTAAGGGCCATTCTAAGAAAGGATGCCCCAGGAAGAATTGCGGAGGGCAGGCAAATGGGTACGAGAAAACACACGCATACGATGGTCTTGAGTGCTGAAAATATTTTAAGGGGAGAACCCTACCTTTGCTTCCAGAAGGTGTTTAAGTTGAGGAAATATATAGTTTGAGGACAAAAGATGAACAGAACTCCAACCAACAGCCTTCCCTGGGATCCACACACATCTACCTAACCCCAGCCAACCCAGGTATCACACAAGGACAGGACTCAAGGGGAGCCACAGGCACTCATGTGTGAACCCGTGGCCTGCCCAGCTTCCACCGCTGGATTCAAGGGCAGGGTCTTCACCTTTTCCTGCCTCCCTCTCCATCTGCTGGAACAGGGCACTGTCGTCCCTTATGCTTTGGTACCTCTATGAATACTGAGGAAAGACTGAGCATGGAAATTTCTGCCTTTTCTATTGGAGCAGAAGGAAGCCCAAGGCCTGTCTCAGTCCCAGTCCTCTAGCCTCGCAGAGCTGTGCATCCTCTCGATATTAATCTATTCATCAACCTCATCACCAGTCCCACAGAGGGGTGACTTGTACCTGCGGCGAAAAAGACCCTTTGCCTCAAACATAAACAGAGGAGAGCCTGACATGCCAAGCACCCTGGCCAGAGCCTCTCAGGCCCCCAGGCCACTGCTGTGAGGCCCCGCAGAGCCGGGGGGCATTCTGGGTAACGGGATGCAACCCGATGCGGTCCCCCCCACTGGCCTCCTCGGGAGGGTGTCCTCATTTCTGGCTCTGCAAGAGCTGAGGCAAGCAGTTTTTGAAATGGGGGGTGAAAGGGTGGAGAGAAGGGGCGGAGGCTTCCTCGAGGCCAACCACAACTAACTCATTTACTCTGTCCAGCAAAACCCAGACAGTGCAATTATCTGGTTAATTTGGCCCTCAGTTGGGAGACAGGCTTCCAAAATGTGAGGCCGGCTCAGACTAAACAGTGGCTCCCATCCGAAGACTTCTCCCAAGCGCCAGAGGATGCGTATCGGAGATTCCTGGGGGTTGCTTATGCGAGCCGCCCATTGATCCAGATGGGAAAAGACAAACCATTCAGACTCTAAGATGGGGCTTAGGAAGACATGTCTTCCAGGGGAAAACCTCCAAATGGCCTGCTAACTGGTCTGGCTGATTTGCCTTCTGGCTTCCATGGAGGGGGATGGCTGGAAATGAGGACTCTAAATGAGCCAATGTTTTCCAGTGGGACTGCAGGCCCCCTAGACTGGACGAGTGTCCCCAGAGTTATTCTTAGGGCAGTTCCCTCGGATGCTCCTGCTCACGGGTTTTGTACCCATAAGTTGGGCCAGGGGAGGCACTGACATAAATGGGTAAAATTAAAACATGCCTCTGGGATTTTCACAAATGGGATGAGACAAGGTTAGCTAAGCTGGCAGCTGAGCATTTACCAGATGGTTTATGGAAAACTTAGATTTTTCAAGGGAGATTAAGGAGCAGTGATTTATTTCCCTTGGAAACTGACAAACAGCCTGGAATCTGTGGAATCTAGGAGTTATTCACCCAGTGAATATCTGCTTCGGTTCTAGTATGTGCCAGGCTCTGTGCTACTTAAGAGTGAGATCCAAACAGCCATGGCCCCTACCCTCATGCAAATAATTCCACATCTAAAAATGCGGTTAAAAACTCAGATAAAGGCCAGGAAGGAAACACTGGGGTGCTACAAAAGGAAATATCCAGGTTCCCTGACTGAGGTCGGGGCGTGAGGGCTCCAAGAAGGAGTCTTTGAGGAAGGGATTTTAACGTTAACACTTCTAAGAACCTAATTCGATTTTTAAGAAAGATCCCTCTGGCTTTAGAACAAAATATAAATTGGAAGTGGGTGAAAAGATGAAATTAGGAGGCTGTTGAACAGGAAGAGTGGATGAGAGCTGAGATGGTTCAGCCAAGGCTCTAGGCAGTGGCGTCGGAGAGGAGTGGACAGACTAGAGCAACGCGGGATTCGGAGTCAGCGGGATCTGGTCATTGAACGGGCGTCGTGGCAGAAGGAGAGGGAGGGGTCCAGAAGCCGGTGCAGGTTTCTGGCTAAGGTGGAAGGTAGACAGTGGGACCCCTCACTGAGAGAGGAAACTCGGACATGAGTAGGATGGGGTCCGGGGAACATGATGCGTCCTGGTTTGGAGTCAACCAAACTGGACTCCCCCCCGTTCCATACCCTGTGCTTCTGGTCTCCTTAGCTTTGCTCCCACTGCTTCCATCTCATAAACTCTTCAGACGTTGCCTCCACCTGTTGACAGCATAGCCATCCTTCAAGATCCACTCAAATACCACCCTCTCCTCGAAGCCACTCCCGACTCCAGTTAGTGTGGCCTCGGCGGCCCAGGGCGCTGAGTTTGGGCCTCTCTTTCCTGGACTCCACCTGTGTGGAGGTCCTGTGGTGACTTACCGTGCCTCCTTCGCTAGACCACAGGCTTTTTGGGACAGAGCCTCTGCTCCTATATCCTGTTCCCCGTGTCAGCTAGCTAGCATAGTAGACGTTTGACAAATATTTGTTAAGTGAGCAAAAATAACCTGCTCTTTGCCATGGACGGAAAACCAGTAGACATTGGACAGACTTGAAAGCCACAGGATCAAATTGAAATTCAAGCTGTAGGTGTTTTCATACTAAGCCAACTCAAATGTGATGCTCAGAAAGGCTTTCTGTTCCTCCAACAGAAAGAAACTCAGAGTACGGAAAGGTCACAGCCCTCTATTTTTTTACCGCACTTTTCTGAGTTCACCGTATAGCAGGGCCCTTTCCTATCTTAGGAACTGTTGACCTTTGATGATGATGATGATGATGACGATAAAAGGGTAACATTTACTAAGTGTTGGTATGTGCCAGGCCCTGTTCTAAGGCTAACTCATTGATCCTCACAGCCCCCCTATAAAGTTGATGCCTTCATTACCCAGTTGTACACGTGACGAAACTGAGCTGCAGAGAGCTTAAGTATTACTCAACCAAAGTCACTGTTAGTTGGGATTTTACCCTAGAGTCTGGCTCCAGGGCCCATGCTTTGATATGCTAAAGCCACAGCACGATGCTTGGCATTGGGCAGGTCCCCAAAAAGCATTCACTGAATGAATAGGAGGAGCCCTAGATATGGAAACCATAGATTCTAGGCCTAGTTCTGCCACTGACTTCCTGTGTAGCCTTGAACAAGTCCATGTTTCTTTCCCCATAAAATGAGGGAATTAGATGTTGGTATTAATGCTAATTGTAAGAGCCAGTATTCATGATTCTAATCTCCTTTGAGGCTTTACATAATTTAATCCCAACAATGATACCAAAAAAAATACCAAAAAATGATACAAAGAGATTAAGTCACCTGCCCAATACCCAGAAAATGAGGGAGCCAGGATTCAAGCCCACTATGCTCCCAGCTCAAGTAGTTCCATGCCTTGTGGACCATGGCGGGGATGCGGGGACTAGAACAATGGAGTGATGGACCTCTGAGCTCCCCATGCTCATTCCCACTGGAGAAGCTCTACTTGTCTCTATTGAGATGCCCTTAGAATCAGGAAGGTTCTACTGCTAGGACAAAAAGGTCGAAAACCATTGGACTAAATAACCCCGGAATTTAATGAGACTCCCAGGTATAAGCCAGGATTTTTTGGTAATCTTGGCTCATTATAGTTGTATAAGGTTGGGGATCAAGGTTGCTCCTGGGAATGGCTCCAAGGTCAGGGTAATAGCACTAAAGGATCCGCGCCAACCCACCTGCTCCACGCGGATCTCAATCTCTCCATTCACCTTCTTCCCGTGGAAATACTTGGCCCTGCAAAGGAGAGGAAGACACCTGGGTAAGGACGCAGATAGCTTAACTCTTTCCTCCCCTTTCCCGAAGGCCTTACAACCCCAGAGGTGCGTATCCAGACACATTCTCTGCCAGTGCTCTCTCCTCCCACCGCGACCGCCGCGGTCCTCGCTGCTTCTGCGTATTGAGGGGGAGACGGGGGAGAGCACTGGACGGGAGAGCTGGAGGCTCAGGATCTCGTTCTGCCAAGTTCTTTGACCTTCCCGAGCCTCTGTTTTATCCACTCTAAAAGGGAGACATTAAAACCTGCATGATATACTTTTAAGGGTTATGTTAAGGATCAAACAAGATAAAGAATACTATATAAATGGTGTGGAATTATTTTACTGAGGTACACTCTATATACTGAATAAAGGACTTATTAAATTGACGTATCCATCTGCTTTCTCCATTTGTCTCTCTGTCCAGTGGAGCAGGCCGTAACTGTTCCTTTGACCATCCATCCACCCATCATCCATAGCCCATCACCCGCCCCCTAACCGTCCATCCTTCCATCATCTTTCCTTCGCACCCCATTATCAGCAAGTGGCGCCCCATCTGCTCATTACTCCAGGCAGAGACACACACATCATTCCTCTCCCCTCTTTCTCGCTCTATCCCCATTGATTCTACCTGCTAATCATTTCTCAATCTACCCACTTACCTACTTTTTTTAAAAAACACCCCAATCTTGGCCTCTTCGCTTCTCTTCTCATATAGATTCCCTTGTCATGCTCTTTTCTTTCATAGCACGCGGGACGGTTATAACTAGTAACTGTGTGCAGTGCCCGTGTCCCCCACAGTATAACATGGTTCCTCGAGGTCAGGAGCAAGCTACCTCACTCATCATGCTATCCCTCACCTACCGGAGTGTTTCACACACAGTAGGAGCTCAATTAATACCTGTTGAATGAGTCAGTGATTGAAGAGATAGATGAAAACAGACCCACTTGTTTTCTGTGCTATGGGCTCTGACCTATCGTCTTTCTCACTTAATGTTGACAACCGCCGCCAGGAGGTAGGTGTTATTATTTCCTATAGGCAAGGACACTAAAGCCCAGAGAGATGAAATGCTAAGCGTGTCCATAAACCTCTTCTGGGGCAGAGACAGCTCTTTGATCCCAATACCTGTCGTCTTCCTTTCCCACAGTGAGAGAGCTTATAGAACGTAGATCCCAAGCCACCATTCAGCTGGAATGGCCACGAGATTGAGTTCTAACCAATAATTTGTAATCATTACATCCAAGAATCGTCTTAGTCGCTTCTTTCATTCTTTCCCCTGGAACATCAATGCTGCCATCTTTTCTTTGTTTTTTTCATTCTTTCATTTGCAAAGGAAAGAAGCCTTTCTATAGATTCTCTGGCCACGCTTCAGTCAGTCTGCTTGCAAAGCCTACCTACACTTCGCCGGTGCCAGTGGAGTTCATCTCTTTCCAACACTGCCCGTGTCACTGACAGCTCTGAGAGTAACACCACTTTTTCTTACAATGTCCTCGGGCTTAGATGTCAACGAGGCAGGATTTTAGTGCAACAGGAGCTGTTAGTGTGACCTGAAAGCAAGATTTTGGTGGCTTTTTTTTCCTCCCAGGATGGTCTTAGACAAATCATCCTCATGCAAAGGGAACCTTATCACGTAATTTGTGGATTTTGTCACAAATCCGTAAAGGCAGTGTTGGCAAACTCCAGGCGCTGGGATATGCCCGCCTCTAATGTTTTGTGGGGCCTGGGGCAAAAGCACAAATGGAGGCCCGTGTCTCATAGGCCGAATTTTCAAAATTGATATATAAAGCTCACAAACATTAAATAAAACATGTCCGTCTTGCTTCCTGAACAAATACAATCGCATAATTTTCTGCAAGGGTCAGGATTTAGACTTCTCAGAATTCCTGGACGGGGCAACATGGGAACTGCCATATTTTGGTTCCCAGTGACATCCCTAATTCTCCTTCCACCCTCCTCTCTGTCCTGCAGATGATGGGGCTTCTTACGGAGGCTTGTGGACGGGCCAGGCCACGTGCTTTACCTCCTTGCCCACACCCCCATCGACAGCTGTCCCTTGGCCACATGCCTTGGGAGGCTAGGCTACAAGGGCCCTGGAACTGCGCCTGTCCCTCTGGGCAGGAAACTCTAGGGTGCACGGTCCCAAGGATGCAATTTGCAGGGCCCTCCTTTGCTGTCAGCACGGGCACAGCTGGTAAGGGCCACAGAAGGACTTAGGTCAAGGGTCCCTCTAGCTTGGGTTTTTACAGAAGTACTAGGTGAGCCTGGGACCTCAGGACAGTAACTAATGAATGTAATCACTGGCATGCTGGGAAAAAGCATGGATTTGGAATCACATGGGTGTGGGCACAATCTGAGCTCTGCTACTTACTCACCACGTACTTAACCCGTCCCGGTCTTAGTTTCCTCATTTGTCAAGTGGTGATCACCTCTACCAGGCAAGGTTGTGGTGAGAAATTCACTTGCTCTTTTGTGTAACAAGGCGGTAGAGTGTCGTGAGCTCAGGGCTGCACCACCTGGATGTAATCCCAGCTCACTCACTCCCTTGCTCTGTACCTTGGGTTACTCACTCCACCTCCGTGTGCCTCAGTTTCCACATCTGGGAAGTGGGAATCATCACAGTAGCTCTCACGCAGGGTTGTTGTGAAGATTAAACAAGACAAGACTTAGAAAGCACTTAGAACAGCTCCTAGCACATAGTAAGCTCCAAAGTCTATAGGCCAGGGGTCGAAACAGAACCAGCAACAACAGAGGACCACTGAGTGTTCACTCTGTAACTGGGGGTGCCGTGTGGCAGGGACCCACAAACAAACGAGACATAATCTTACCCTCACAGAGGTTACAAGGCAGAATTGCTATTTGCCTGGCTTTATCCGTCCCGTCGGTGCAGTAAGTGATGGACAGTGATAGTAATAAACGGGTGGCGTGGATACGGAGGCCCTGCCCTTCCCACCCCTCCTATTTGACCCCAATGTCAGCCCTGAGCGGTGGTTGGGCAGAGAGCAGCCGCCACATGTTCCAGATGGAGACGTCCCTGCTCAAAGCCCCACAAAACCTCTAGTAGCAACAGTGAACCACACCTTATGCTTTAAAAGATTTGGGGGATTCAGTCCAGACCCTGTGGGTCCTTCAGGAGCTGGGCCCTGCTGACCTGAGGCCCATTTCTCCTCCCCTTTTCCGCCCACCCCACGGACCCGCTCCCCGTTCTGCCAGCCCTTAAACATGTCCCATGCTTTCATGCCTCTGGGCCTTCGCGTCTCTCTCTGCTGAGGGCGGCTTCCTGCTCTTCCCTGCGTGGCTGCCTCTTTCTCACTCTATCAAGTTTTCCCTGGAAGCACCCCCTAAGGAGGCTGGGTCAGGTCCCTCCTCGGGGTTCCCATAGCCATTAGAACTCGCATCTCCCTGGGCTGCAATTACCCTTTGCTTGTCGGTCCCCGGCCCCCATACACCTAGCCCGTGAGAGCCTGGGAACCCCGAAACTGTGTCTCAGGGCTCACTGACTCTCCAGCATCCAGCACGAAGTGCCAGGGCCCGAGGCACATGTTTAACAGATGTTTGCTGCCTGGGTAAATGAATCATGTCTTTCAGGCATAGGCCACAGGGTATCCGGTCCTGGAGACGCGTCACCGCCACCTCCTGGTGCCCTGCCGCAGTGCACTTACACACCTACACCCACCGCGACGCTGGGTCACACTGCGCAGCGACAACTGGCAGCCCTGGCCTTGATTCCACCCCGGAGCCCAGGGCACGCTGCACGGCACCAATGCCACCCAGGGCGCTCCGGCCTTCGAAGGCTCACCTTCCCAGGAGAGACGCTCGTTTCGCCCGTCGCTGGGATGTCTGCCGCAGGGCCTGGCAGACAGACGCAGGCTGAGGCGGAGGGTCAGGCGGTCCATCCCCCCGCCTGGCCGCGAGTCAGAAGCCTGTCTCCTGACGGGCCACACAGGCTGCTGCCCCTTGCCGGGGCTCATTCAGGCCGGAGCTGCCTCCGAGCAGCTCTGTCTGGCCGCGGGAGCGGCGGGGATGGTCTGGAATTCCAGATGCCTGGGGGGCTGGGGCTGCCCGCTGCCTCCGTAATCGCCTGGCTGTTTGACCTCAGGTGAAATGGGGGGGCCCCGCTGGGCCCAGGGCTCGGTCTCCCCAAGGCAGACCTCTTTCCGACGCCCTCATGTTTACTCTCATAACGAGCTCCCTGAATATCCCGGCCCATCAGTCAAGCCCTTGGCCTCGGGAAGGAGGTGGGGGCCGCTCTTGATTCCGCCAAGCTTCCATCTCTGTGGGTGGTCTCATATTTTACCGCCACATCAGAGGCACCAGGAAGGAGAATATTATAAAACCGGCTGCCCGGGGTGGGAAACCCCTATTTGGGGAGGCGGGATGTGGTGTGAGAGGAAGATTTATGGGGAGCGGGTACCGGGTCTTCCAGGGCTGCAGCAGGGGCAGGAGAATTAGCACAAACAGGATCCACCTGTGTCCAAGCAGCGCCCTCCCCCCAAATCCATCTGGGATGTAGAGTCAAGGTGGCCGGGTCTCAGCAAAGTCCTCCCGGGGCAGGAGGGGTCAGGGGCGGTCTGTCTCAGGCACAGCCCCTGCTGGGGAAGGGGAGGGGGGCAGGGAGGCAGGAATCCGGTTCCATTAAGGGATTTTCATGTTTTTAACGCAACACGTCAGTTGCTCATTTGTGGCCTAGACAGAAGCAGGGGGAGACGGAAGATGGACCACGCAGGAGATGGCTGAAGGTGGACACACGCAGGCCTTTCCCAGTTAGTGACACAGGGAGAGTCACATGGCAGTTTGGTTGAATGGAGATGCAGCCAAAGCAAGACCTTTGAGCGCAGTCCCATTCAGAGATCAGTTCTAGGGCTATTACTTACTCCCAGAATAGCTGACCCTCCTGGCCCCTCCACTGCCAAAGGGGACCCTCCAATGACCGGCAGCCTCTCCATATCCCTTTTTAATCTGGGGGTTCCTGTGGGTTAGGAAAGGGAGGGACCCTCTGAGGGTAATGCCCCGGCACCTGTACAGGGATCTGTGGAGGTGAGGAGCTGAGACCTACTAGGGCCCCATGCCACAGGATGTGACAAACCCCTCATTGGCTTCTGACGACAACAGGGAAGGAGATTTTTGTGGCTAGGTTGGGCCACAGTTCCCGTCACCTGTTCTGTCTCTCATTGTATCACTATTTCCTGAGGCTCCTGGGACTGGGCACCTCGCTAGGCATGAAGGGAAAGGCTGATCCAGTTCCTGCTCCTGTGGTGCTCATGTGCCCTGGGAAAAGTCACAAAACTAAGCAGGTGAAAAGGAAACGACGGGCGCTGTGAATGAAATGCATGAAGTGACAGGGTACGTGCGGGGAGCAGGGGAGCTCTGACTCGGGTTGCTCAGGGAAGAATTCTTTGCAAGACACAACACACTTTTATTGACCATCTACTATATGCCAGAGCCTGCAGGCTCTAAGGAAGCATGAGGCTTACTACATAGCCACAGGGAGAGACACATAAATGGGTGATCACACAGGGCATTAGCCCAAAGATCCAGGTGCACCCGCAGAAGGGGATCCCAATCCAGTCTCAGGGCCAGGGGCTGCTTCCCTGGGGAGTGGCCCAACTCATTCATCATTCCACCCAGTATCTGGTACCTATTCTTTGCCAGGGCCAAGGGCCTCAAAGACAAATGCCAGAGGGTCTGGATGTGTGCATGCGTGAGAACAGAGAAGGGGAAATGAGTTGAGTAGATGCTGCGGGCACCCGGGGAGGGTGGTGAATTTTCCTGGGGCATGTCCCTAAATGTGCAGGAAAAATGAGCAACGGGCTTGGAGTGGAAGGTCTAGCTTTGAGTTGGCAGCTCTGGCACTCGCTGCATGATTTTGGACGAGCCTCTACTTCATCTGTAGAATGGGGGTAGGAGAATCTACCCATAGGGTTGCCATGAGGATTAAGTGAGGATGCAGCTTTGAAGGCCTGCTACCAGGTCTGCTGCTCACCTGTGGGCTGCTGGGGGCGGGGGGGGACTTCACCTCGCCAGGTAAAGAGGGGCGTGGGCACTGCCAGCATTAGAGAGAGACCCAGGTCCTGTCTAGCTTGATTTATTTCCTAGTTCTGCCTCAGACAAATGTCATACTTCCAGAGTCTGTTTCATTTGTACAAATAAGAGCATTACTATGTTTGCCACAAGGCCCCCATGAATGACCTCCTTGACATGTGGCAGGTGTTTAATGCTCATTTCTTTCCCTCCTGTCCTTCAACAGGATAGGCAGAGGGCTAAGGTTAGTGGATATGTCCTGGGGAAGTAACGGTCATTGTCTCTCCAAGAAGAGGAAGGGGGCAGCCTCCTCCCAGCTCTGAATGGGACTCCAGCTTCACATCTAGCATGACGGAAACCTGCACCGGACGCTCCCTGGCACGGGCCTTTAGGGTAAACTCATCAGGCACCCAGTTCACTGTGACTGCAGAGATGGGCTAGAATGTCATCTCCCATCCCTTCCCTTCTCCTCTCCAAAGACACAACACTGTGTCACCCTCATTCCCACAGATATCTGAAAGCCCACAACCTTCATTCCATCAAAAGGGTGAACATTTAGAAGGCTAAGCTGTTCCATCAGCAAACACTGAGTGAACAACTAGTAAAAGCCCAACCAGGAGAAGTTCCCATGGGAAAGATATGCACTAAAAGGTAATTCATACCAAGGTGCAAATGACTAACACACAATCATTCTAGAAAAGGGGCATAGATGTTATATGGAGGATGAGAAGATGAGGACCATGAGAATATTGAGTGCACAGGAGGAGAGGACTGAGGGAGCTTATTTTCTCTCCCTCTGTCCCTTTATCTATCCACTTACCCATCCATCCATCCATCCATCCACCCACCCACCCACTTATCCATCCATCCATCCATCCATCCATCCATCCATCCATCCATCCATCCATCCATCCATCCATCCATCCATCCACTTATCCATCCATTTATCCATCCATCCATCCATCCATCCATCCATCCATCCATCCATCCATCCATCCACTTATCCATCCACTTATCCATCCATCCATCCATCCATCCATCCATCCATCCATCCATCCATCCACTTATCCATCCATCCATCCATCCATCCATCCACCCACCCATGGTCTACTACGTGCTCAGCACTGTGCTAGTCCCTCGGAATCACACTGAACAAACAGCCTCCCTGCCATCCTGGTACTTACAGCCTAGCCAGGAGACAGGCCCAGAGAGGAGCTAGGCTGCATGCGTGCCTTGACGCCTGTCTTCTGTATCAGAAGATGCCAACTGGCAAACCTCATGGAGTCCATAGTCCTGCTTTACTGGTCTTAAATTGTATACTTTCAATTATAAAATAGAAAATTCATATAAAAATTTCAGATTCCTAGCTTCCTTTGAAAATCAATAATGGCAACACCACACCCTTATTGTCTCAAGGTAGAAATCTGCTGAATGGACCCCAGGTGCTGCCTTCAAAGAGGCCATCGGTTCTCAAACCTAACACAGTCCCCACTGCTCCCTGTCATCTCCCTGAAGCTGAAACCAAGTGGCAGGTCCATTTTTTCCTAGGGCTTCTGCTCTTGTTTTCCTTACAGCAGGGAAGCATTTCTCTGTGCCTACCCCTTTTCCTACCACCTGTCCCTTCACTCACCGGCTGGCTTGCATCCTGTGAGCAGCTGCACAGGCAACCCCTAATTTAACTAATTCCATTCTGAAGATGGCGATTAGCTCAGTGCAAATCTGCAGGAAACACGCACCCTGCCCTTCCTGCAAACCCAGGGTGGGAGGTGAGGAAAGTGGACAAGAAGCGCCATCCCCTCTCCTGCCATCACAGACAGTCTCCCTCCTGCCAAGGAAACGTGTCCCGGACAGGCGTCCACAGGCCCCAGGAGAAGAGATGTTCTGTAAAGAGGCTGGCCTCTGCCCAGCCACCTGCGTCCTCCAGGGCAAGGCTGTCACTGGGCGGGGTGGAGCCTGTGGGAACAGGAACAGCTATTGCTAAGAAAGCCCAGGGCATCTGAGGGGCTCCTTCAAAGGAAGGTCATTCAGAGGGCCTGGGCGAGAAAAGTATGTTTTGGAGAATGAGGAAAGATCACAAGTTAAACTGCAGAACTCCTCAGAGACAAATCAAGGCGAGAGCAGGGAAAATGACTGAGACACAAAGTCAGAGAGGGAAAAATGAAGAGTGCCAGGCCCAAGAACCCTTGAAGGGCTTGTAGGCTGACCCCTCTGTAGCCTGAGCCTCTTCTGCATTATTCCTCCCAAACGGCCAGCCCAGCTGTGCTTGAACACCTGCACATGACGGGGAGCTCACCCCCTTACCAGACAGCCCACTGGATCTTTGCTGACCTTCCCATTCTGTACATTGAGCTGAAATATGTCTCCCTTTGTTGGCCCCACTGGTCCCAGTTCTACCGATAGGGAGCCATAGGTTTCCCGAGCTCCACTCTAGATATTGTGATTCAGTAGGTCTAGGGGTCATCTCATCCATTCTGACTTCTAGTGATAGTCTTTGCATGGATGGAACCAAGCCTCTCTCTTGCAGTCTTGGTGGGACACACTGTGGGCCCTGCCAGGTTTTTTCTTCACCTGGAATTTGACTTTTGAGCCAAGAGGCACAAGGCTGGGAGGAACCAAGAGGTAACTTCTCCAGAGACTGCCCACCAGCCCCTGCCTCCTAGATTCTGGCAGAGCCCGGGCCCTAACCTCTCCGAGACAGAGATCTTCATATTTCCTTTTGATTCTGTGAGCCTCCCACTATTTCTAATAAATCCCCATTTTGCCCGAGTCAGCCAAAGTCTATTTCTTTTCCTCACAAACAGAGAACTCTGTCCAATAGAAGGCGCCTGAGAACCTGAATGTCATTCTGATGGAAACAGTCTATTGAGGACTGTGATCTTAGTCCAGCGTCACTCTTTGACTTTGAGGAAACTGAGGCCGAGAGGACAGTGGCTCCACTGAGATCCAGCTGCATCAGTGGAGCAGGGAGAAATTAGGAAGCAACAGCACCCATCCGATTTCTTCCCCGTAGTCTCTCTTGCCCAAAGACATTTCCCTCACATTTTCCAGCCACTGTTTCGGAGGCGAAGACTCTACCAGGGCAGGAGAGACAACCCTTCACTGTTTTCCCCCTCCCTCCCTCTCCCCCTGCGAGCTGGGTAGGAAGCGGCAGGGGCACCAGGCCTCTGGATTGGACGGCTCAAAGACCTCACGGAGAGAGGTCAGCACTTGAAAAATTCCTCAAGTCAAAGGGCTTGGGGCTTGGGTGCCACACAAGGCCCTCACTGTGTGCGCACATTGTCTGCCCCATAAAAGGGGCCGGGCCTGGGAAAAGGGAGCCCGTCTCCAGGCGACTGGGCAGGCTGCTGGGGAATGCCCAGGGCATTCCCCTCCCCCAGGCACCAGGGCCAGGCCTTTCGGGGGAGGGGCAGGTGGTGCCCTGGGTGGAGGGATGAGTCCAGAGGGCCAGTGCCACTCCAGGTGGTGCGGCCTGACCTGTGGGAGGCAGCAAGTGAAGCCCCAGGAAGGTGACTTTAGGCCTTTGCTGGCTCCCTGTCCCATCCAGCCCTGCATCTGCCTACAGGACACAGGCAGGGCCTGTCCTTGTTCAAGGAGAGTGTCAGGGGTAGGGAAGCGGTAGGGGGAGGCATAGGAATTCTGTTCCCTAGAGCCAACTGTCTTCAACACAGGGGTGTGGGTCTCAGCTCTGAACCCCCGAACCAACTCTGGGAGGAGGGCTCCACCCTCTCTTCTCATCTTCAGAGATCCAGACCCCTCCTCCGGGCCGTTGGAAGACAGCCCTGCAGCAAATCCAGCTGAACGGAGGAGCGTGCCAAGTGGCTTCCTTCCGCTGGCTCCCAGCGCTATTGTATTCACCAGCAATTAGTAACTGCAATTAATTGTAAATAACAGTTACCGTTTCCGCACCTGTTAGGACGGGCTAAGCCCTGTCCCAGCCCCACCCATGCCATCATCTCTAATCCTTACAACAGCCCTTCACAACAGACAGGACCAGGTCCTGCCTCACAGCTGAGGAATGCGAGGCTTGGAGGTCAGGCTGGCAGAAGGTCACCAAGTGAGAGGGAGGATGGGGACCGTCCACTCTGTTTCGCTCCCTCCCTGCTGGTGACCGACAGTCCTCAATCCTCACCCCAGGCAGGGAAAGCTGCTCTCTGAAAATGGGGTCATGTGGGCGCCTGGTTTGGCTCCCCAACCAGAAAGCAAGGAAGCCCAAAGGCCAGGCCCTCACTGGGCCGTGTGAGTGGGGCTGGGCGCTGTCTCTCGTGGCCATCCCCATAAATAGGCGGCCAGATAAAATACGGGACAGCCAGTAAACAACAAATTCCAGATAAACAACAAATAAGTTTGTAGAGCCTGCCCCAAATACTGTATGGGATATACTTATACTAATAAATGGTTTATCTAAGTATTAACTGGGCATTCTATGTTTTTATTTGCTAAATATGGCAATTTTCCCCGCAAGCCAGGGCTGGTGACGCCAGCTCTGAATTCAAACCCCCCGCAGGTGGCACAGTGATTAGTGAATGTCCCGGTCACCACGGGCCACTGAGACTCACTGCAAGGCTTCAAGGCAGCGCAGAGACGCCAGGACGCCCCACAGTCCTCACCCCCCCACCCAGGGTGGAGGCAGAGCCTCTGGGTCATCAGTTGGATGATTTGAGGAAGGGGAACCTCAGGGACAGTGGACGGACACAGGGAAGGCTCCAGAATCCTAGGGCAGCTGAGTGTGTTTTCGAGAAAGACTCGCCCCCAGGGCATTCTCGATCCTAAACTTTCCTGTCGTAACAGCAGCGTTTAGCACGAGCATCCACTTACTCATTAACCGAATCATCTCACTACCCTATTACCCTGTCAGGCGCTGGCCTAGGCTCCGAGGACTCGGTGGCTAAACCAGGGAGGCACAAGGCCGGGTCCAGGTGAGCAGACCGAGCACCCTGAAGACATCCCTGAGGGGGAGGAGCAGAGCGCTCTCACCGGGGCCCCATAGCGCCCCGTGAGCTCAGTGGAGGCGAGGTGGTGGCACTATGATCCCACTGTAAAGATGAGGAAACTGAGGCACAGAACGGTGAAGCAGCTCAGGAGACCACAGGGCAGGTGAATGGCAAGGCTGAGACTTCAACCCGACCTTCTACCTGCAAGCTCTGACTTTCTGCACTTCATCTCCTTTCCCATTGGAACCCTCTTGGGAAACACGTTTGACATGCTAGGAGGTCACATCTTTAACATCCAAGGGCAGGGAAAAGAAAATAAGAGACCCTGTGCCTGCTCCCTTGGTGACTTATAAAGAGGAAACAGTCGCCTGGGCAATTTCTACAAAGGAACCAGTTTCCAAACCTGAGCTGGCGAGTGTGGACGGCTCCAGGAACCCCCTGGGCCCGGGCACCTTAACATTCTGGCCGCCCAAGGGCTCCAGCAGGGCGGGGCCGCCTGGCTCCGGGAGGGGCGCTTTCCTCTGAGGGCGAGGCCGCCAGGATCCTGTGCTTGGCAATGACAAGGGGTCCTGCCACCTCACCCCTCCCGCTGACCTCAGATGCCGGTGTGTGCACGTGTGTGTGCACGTGTGTGTACGCGTGCGGGGCTCAGGGGGCCGGCGTTCTCCCGCCCAGCACAGCGCCTGCGCTCAGGTGAGAGTGGGAAGGGTGACAAGGGAACAGGCCTGTCCAGGACGGTCTGAGCTGGATCCCAGATGCCACTGGAGTCGTTTTGATGTTGGGCTCAGAGATTCAGTTTCCTTATTTATAAAATGAGAACAGTAATTGTACTACATGCAGTTGTCAGGAGGGTTAGAGAATCGATGGGAACCATCTCGCACAATGCTGGTCATGGAAAGGGCACAAATGTTCGCCACGAGACAGTGATGGAGACATGACCCCATCCTCAGAGCTCACGTTTATTCACCTGTGTGGTCATTCATTTCTCAACCAAGACTTTCCACATGTACCTCGTGCCAAACACCAACGCCCTGAGCAGTGGTCAGCAGGCGGCGGGCGCCATCAGAAGCGCCTTTAAAGAAGTTAGTCCCATTCGAGTCCCAGACTAGCCGCTCTCCTGCCCGGTTCCCTGAGCAGGTGTGTGATCTCTGTGCTCGGCTTCCTCACCTGTAAAATGCACTCCCACCCATCCCCAGAAGTGCCGAGCAGTGGTGTGCTGGCAAATGCTGGACAACCGGCTCTCTGGGGAGACTCAAAAGCCCTGGTCGGTAGCATTTGCCAATGTCTGTGGTGTAAATACCCTCGCTGGGGCCACTGTGACTTTCTCTTGAATTAAGCAGATGAGAGAGAAAAGGGGGATTTAAGGATGCCGCCAAGGGCGCCCCTTGGTTCCATTGTCACACCCTTACCCATCATTACCAACAACTCGTCACCTTCAAAACCACTCAATCAGCAGACATGTCTTGATGATACAAGACAGCACCTCGGAGTAGGGGGGTGAGGGGGGTAGCGGTGGTGGGAACACGGTGACCACCCAGCGGGATAGCTCTGGGTGAACTGGAAATGCACAAGGCACTTTAACGGTTGTCATTAGCATTGTTTACTAGGACAGTGTCGCCTGTCTAGAAGGATGGTAGTTCAGGGGTGTTTCAAACCAAAAATCTTCATTTCTTCCCCAACCAAAAAAACAAAAACAAAAAAGAAACCAGAATAACAGGGAAGGTAACAATAGGTCACTGTTGAAATGGAATAGCTGACATTCTAGGGACAAGCCACAGGTGAGGTAGGAGGAGAGGAGAGTTCCAGAGGCCCCGAGGGAGGGAGGGGCTGGGGCACAGGCTTAGCTGCTTCTGTGCCCCCCTCAGCCCAACGGCCCCCTCACCACCTCCATCCTGGCTTCTGGTTACGAGCAATCTTTTATTTTTTTGTTATAATCAATGTTTTGAAAATCAAAGCTGGAGTTTTGGCACATTCTGTGGGCAATAGTAAGAGCTTCTGCCTCATTTTTAAAGAATCTCAAACATCTACCTTACACACTGGAAAATCAAGAGCCAAGATTTTACACAGAGGTGAGTAAAAACAGAAACCCCTCGATTGCTGACTCCTAAGGTAAGGTGACTCCCAGGTCCCATGATGCCCCTTAAAAGCTACCCTGCTTGGACTGGGGGGGGGGGGGGCAATGACAGATGCTAAGTGGATACTTCCTGTGTGATGAACGGCAGGGATATAAAGAATAAGACACTGGCCCTGTTCTTGCAGAAGAGATAGCCACCGAGCAGCCAATTATAACACAACGTGGTGAGTGTGTGTGGTAACGGCACAGTGAGGTACGTGTTGAGTTACACAGAGAGGTGGTTGTGAGCAGCGATGGCAGGGCGGGGTGTGTGGGGGAAGACTTCATGGAAGAGGTGACTCCTGACCAAACTTTTAAGGATGAAAGGAAATCGGCCAAATGAACAAGATAGGGAAGGGTGTTTCAGGTAGCAGGGAACAGACTATGCTCAGGCAAAACCGCATGTTTGGGAAGCACACGCTGTTTGCTGTTCCTTTGGAATGAGCAGCAAGGCAGGAAGCGGACTTGCAGAACTAGAGGGAGGGCAGACATGCCCAGGACTTTGAACTTGAACTTGAGGGCAATGACATAGCAGGATTATAAAGAGGGTGCACAGGGTGCCTGGGAGCACACCGATCAGATTGTGTTTCAGAAAGACCACACCTTGGTGGTGACATAGAAGGTCACCAGGTGAGGTTAAGACAGGAGGCCTGAAGCCAGTGAAGCTACTAGAAAAATCTAGGTAAGAGAAAAAGGGGAGATCAGCAGGGCTGGAGGAAACTGAGCTGGATATCCATGTCTGTTATTTTCTCCTTTCTCTTGTGGTTCTCAAGACAGGCTGATCTTTCACCCCAGAGGACAGCACCAACTTTAGTTCACACCTACAACTAAGCCAGACCGAGGGTAGTGAGGGGCTGGGGGTGGGGTGGGGTCCAAAGTTCCCCAAACACCCTTGCCCAGCCAGGCTTACTTCCAAGGGAAATCCCGAAAAGTGGTGGGATCTTAAAATGCACAGCCCGAGTCCTTCGCAGCAAAGTTGGCTCTCAGACCCTGTATTTCTGCTCAGAAGATGAAAAGTCCCCTTCCCCAGGTCACTGACGAGGTAGGAGAGTGTCTTTGGGGGCCCAGGCTGGTCCCCAGAGTCTGGGAGCCGGTCTCTGCCAGGAAGGAAAGAGTGGGGGGTTCCTGCAACTCCCTTGCCTGCAAGGAAACCTGCCTGCAGGAAGGCCCTGGACCAGAAAGTGGCAGACAGGGATCTGGGGCTCAGAAGGGAGACAGGGGAGCAGAACTGTTTCCGGTGGGTTCCCTCTTAGTCCAGACAGTGGATCATTGCCTCCCCGTTTCATTATCATCTCAAAGGGGGGAGAAAGGGGCTGTGTGACCTGGCTTCGCCCCTTTAGCAACTTCTTCCTCTCGGGGACAGTCCCACAATGAAGGGGAGGCCGGGGACCGCCTGGGAAGGCAGCCACGGCTCTGCCAAAGCCGCCCAGGGACAGTGGGGCTGGCCCGCCACCTGCTGGCCGCTCCTGGGAGCGGGGACAGGAATCTGCGGGGAAGAACCCGGATTCGGAGACGCCAGCATCCATTTGGAGAAAGTTGGGAATGTACTGAGATTAAGAGGGGTTAGGAAGTTTGCAAAGGACGCAAAATGGAGTTCTGAATGAGCAGCTGATGGGTCTGAGGGCAGGAAGTTTCTGTCACAAACATTCGACGGATGCAGAGCCAACGTCCAGGCAAGTGGGTGAGTCTCAGCTTCTCTTTTTTAACCACTGAGGGGCAAGAAAAGGACAGCTGCTCTCAAGACCTGATTAAAACACGGGCACGTGAACAGGACTGGAATACAATATGTGAAATCCCTTTAGCCAAAATCGTGTCCCCCACCTGTGCGCACAGCCTATAAATTCACGCAGTGTCATGCCTGTGGGTTACAGAGGTTGAAGACCAGAGGCCATCACTGCATTTCAGCCACTGTGCCCATCCACTACACTACACAGCCTGTGGGCACCGGGGGCACAGAGATCAGTAAGACCCAGCTTTGTCACCCAGGAGCTAGCAGGGAAGAGTGACCAGCACAGCATCCCGGCTCATTGGGGGAAGCCTAATCTGCTCTGCCCAGTATGGGCATGAAGAGGGTAACAGGCATGCCTACCTGGGGCTGCAGTCAAAGTCATTAATGTTGCACAGGTCGCAAGAGTTTGCGGTAATAATACGCACTTAAATAGCACTTACTGTCCACCAGCACTTTTATGTGAACTCAGGATTGAATCCTACTGACATCTGTTACCTCTATAGGTGGGTATTAATATTATTATAGGTAGGTTTGTAGTAACTTACAAACGTCATACAGGCAGAATGGGGTGGAGACCGGATTTGAACCCAGAGCGCCCAGCTCTGAAGCCTGTGTTCTTAGCTGTTGCACCAGGCTGCCATTTACGAGCTCAACCTCCATGCAGGAAGCAACCTTCCTGACAAATAGGTTTTTAAGCACCTACCCATCACCCAGTCATGGCAAAGCCTGACTAAGCCAGAGGCGACACAGTCAGCAGAGGACACTCGAAATCAAGGCCAAGCACTGGGACAAAGAGAAACAGGGCTGCAAGGACCACATAGGCATTCAATTACCCGGTGGGCTGCCAGCAGGTTTGCACAGGCGAGAGTCCCTGGAGGCAACCCCTCTGCAGAAATCGTCCCCTAAGCTCAGAGCCTGAAGGTGGTGCAGATACGCACATAGGCAGAGATGAGCAAGGCTCCGTGATGAGGGCCCTCCAGCAAGCAGCCCACGGAAGACGATGCAGCTGGTCAGAAGAGGCCACGCGCATGGCCTCTGGATAAGATCAAGTGGTTTCTGGGCAGGAAAGTGGAGACCGACCTGAACCTGCTAAAGGTGCTTCAGTGGTGACTGCATATGTGTTATACACTCTACATATCTCCCACTCAGTCAATCCCAACCGGAGTTAACTTCTCGAGGAGTGCAGGTGAGTGCACGCATGCTTGTTAGACTAACAGAGCGCCCAGCGTGCTTAGTGAACTGGAGCATTCATTCATTCATTCATTCACTCAACACGCATTTACCAGGTGCCTGCTGTATGGCAGCCTGGGGAGACACGGGCATGCAACCTTGCTCTCAGCCCCCACAGCCACCCACCACCGGTCGCCTGTCAGAACTGCCCTGCTGGGGAGCTGCCGTGTCTCCACGTTTGGGCTCACCTCCCGGCCTGCAGATTCTGTGTCTCCAGCCGGACTCGTAACATTTATCACCTGTCTCTACCCAAAATGTGGAGGAGAGACCTACTCTCCACCTGTGCGAGGAGGGCCTGCTCACCACTTACCTGACCACCTACGGCTGTGTCCTGCACTCACCTACTGCTCGGTAACTACCTATGGAACAACCCCAGCAATGACCTCGGCACACTTGTCTGGTCTCTGCCCCGGGGAGCTCACCATGAAGAGGCTGGAAGGCGTGTCACTTCTATCACCTTTGGTGTTAAGAGGCCAGACTACCAACCAGCACATGTAAGAGCTGGGATGCAAACTCCGCCACTCTGCTCCCAGGGGTTTTAAACAAGGGCTGTGGACCTGTGTGGGTTTCCTTCAACCTCACAGAAACCTCAGTTAATGGGGGGAGGATTCCTGAGGCTGATTGATGGGTAAGCAACTATTTCAGATCCTAAAAGTTCTCTGTGTTTAGAGAGGTGAGATGGCACATACAGCACATACTGTGTATTAGATCATGCTTCCAGGGGCTCTGGGCAGCACCCCACAGCAAGCGCAGGAAGATGCTTGCAGCAGGTCATATGAGCAAGCACAGCGAGCATATAATAAACACTGTTACAGTCCCACTTTCCTTCAGATCAGGCTCAGCTGTCCAACGGACTATAACATACTTTTTAGTGTTTAGAGCTTCTGGGATTTGCAGGTGAGGGACTGTGGACGTGTTTATGTAAAGCCCAGAGGAGAAGCAGGTGCCACACACCTGGCATGCTGTAAGCACATGGCAAATGTTCGTTTCCCTCCCTCCCTCCAGCCGTCTCTGCACCACCCAGCCTCGCAGAGCCCCACGAGAGTGATTTAAGCCCCATTTCCGCTCCTGCCGCCAGCTGGGAGGGCCCCCAGTCCCGCTCACCAGTCTGTGTGGGCATCGTCGATCACCAACAGGATCCTGGGCCTTTGCACAACCGGCGTGGAGGGCCCCGGAGGCTCCATCAGCCCCGCGGGGGCCTGCGAGGTGGGCTTCATGGCGCTGGAGAAGGAGCTGAAGAGGCTGGAGCCCGGCGACGAGAAGGAGGCTGCCAGGGGCTGCGGGTGCCTGCGCTCCGTGGCCGGGGACGCGGGCGAGCTGGTGGAGCTGTCCGGGCGCTGCAGGTCTGTCATGTAGCCGTTGGGCAGGTTGGCCACGAAGCTGCTGTCGGAGAGGCGCCGCCGGAGGAAATTCATGGCTGTGCACGGAGGAGGGGGCTTGTTCCCCTCGGAGGGTCTAGGCGAGGCCGGGGACACAGGCTGCCAGGAGACGGAGTAGGGGGGCCTTGGACCAGGAGGCTGTGTGCGCTGACCAGAGAGGGGCCCGGCGCCAGTGGGCTTCAGCCGCCTCTGCCACCTGTGGAAATAAGCCAACGCACACGTGAGTGGAACCCACCTCCGGCCCTTAACAGCAAGCAGGTGTGGCCCCTTCCTGCCCCGCCGCTGGGGGCAACGGGAGCGGGACATCCTTAAGGAAGGAAATTTGGCGACATGTAATGAGAGCACACCCTGTAACCCACGATTTCCACTTTCTAGAATTCCAGCCCAAGAACGGAACCCGAGCTCCAGATAAAGCCTCCTGCCCAAGCGCGTTTACCGCGGCCTGCTGTGCGCTGGCGACATGCCGGAGGGGACCTGGCCTTCAGGCCCCGGCGGCTGAGTGGAGAAGCCACCGCACAAGGGCTCCGTGACACCTCTCGTGGCTACGGAAAAGGGCAGCTTAAGGGGGGACCTTGGTAACAGAAAAGCTCATGTTGTAAATAAGATCATGGTCCAAGAGTATAAGTGCAGAGAGACTACAACCACCTAGACGGTCAAGTAGCAAAACGCTGGAAAGAAAACCCGCCGGATGCTAATGTTAACGGCGGTTACCTTGGGTTAATGCCATCCCACGGCCTCCCCCCTCGTGTCCACCGGTGTAAGATTTATTACCCCTCAGAAAGCCCTCCTGGCCCCCCGGTCAGTCCACACACCCTCATAGGCCAGCACTCTTCCGACGCAGTCTTCCGACCTCTCCTTGACCTCACTGCAGTGTCACCGCCGGCCGTCACTGCTCTCCGGCCAAGGACACCTGAAGGGTTCCCGTGTGGGGGTACTGCGAGTAGAATTGCTGTATGGGTTTTTGTGTGTGTGTTTTTTTTTAAGTATTTTGGGGTGAAAAGAGAGGGAAAGAGACTTTTCTTTGGCAAAACACATACCTAGAAGTTAGTTTGCTGGGGCACAGGGTTGGCAACTGTTGAGCTTTATAAGAAACTGTCACAGAGCTCCCACCGGGAGCCGCAGCTGCTGTATCCTCACCGCCCGTCAGTCGTTATTGGTCTTTTTCGTCTCAGCCACCCTGATGGGTGTAAAACGGTATCTCACTGGGCTTTCCGTTTATTTTCTCTGATACCTACTGCGGCCAAGTGCCTTTTCCGGGTTTACTGGCCGCCGATGTGTCTTCTTTCGTGAGGTGTCTATTCAAGCCTTCGGCCCATTGTAAGCAGGTGGGCTGTTTACGTTTTTACCATTTATCTTTAGGAATTCTTTATAAATTCTGGATATGAGTCTTTTGTCAGATATGTCTACTGTGAATATTTTCTTCGTCTTTGGCTTGCCGTTTCATTTCCTTCATGAGCAGAAGTTTAGCAGAATAATAAAATAACTCTTACAAAAAGCGAATCGTTACTTGAAATAAAAACATACCCAGGTCGTAGGTTCAGTCTCTGGGGAGGATGTGTGGAGGCAACCAATCGATATTTCACTCTCACATTGTTTTTCTCTCTCCCTTCCTTTCTCTAAAATCCATGAGGGCATATTCTCCGGTAAGGATTAAAAAAAATTTTTTTTTAAATAAAAGCATTAAAAAAAAAAAAGATGAGACCATATTTCCATATCTTGGTTATTAGGAATATTTTGTATATTCATACAAATATATATATGCATATGTATACATATTTATAACCACATACATAAAATCTGTTACATATATCTGCAGATATTTTGATAAACAAATTTTAAATTTTTATGAAGTCCAATTTACCAAATTATTTTTTATGGTTCCTCCTTTCTGTGTCTGCTCTTTAAAATCTTCACCAACCCCAAGATGATGATGATGTTGTCCTAAAACTTCTTATAGAAGTATTACAGTTTTAGCTTTTCTGTTTATGTCTACAATCCATCCAAATTCAATTTTTGAGCAGGATGAGGTGAGGTTCATTTATCCAGTTTTCCAGCACTGCTTATGAAAATATTTTTCCCCAACGAATTTGGTGGCTTTGCTGGCACCAATGGACTGTACATACAGGGGTCTATTTGGGGCTCTTTATTATGATCTACTCACGTGTATATCTTTACACCACCTTGACTAATGTGGTTTTAGAAAAGCCCCCAAATCAGGTACGGTGAGTCCTCCTACTTACATTTTCTTTCTCAAGATTATTTGGGGTATTCCAGTTCCTATGTTTGAGTGCATTTTAAAATCAACTTGTATGAAAAAGTCTGTTGGAGCACCGATTGAGATTACAAAAGATTTATACCTCAGTTTGGGTAGAACTGACTTCTCAACGATATTGAATGTTCCACTTCATGAACATGGTAGAGCTCCCTACTTATTAACTCTCCTTTAGTTTCAGAAATGTTTTATGATTTTCAATATAGAGGTGTTACACATGTTTTGTTAAATCGACTCCCAATAATTTCTTGGGGGAGGGAATGATACTTTAAGACTGTTTTCTATTTCATTTTCCATTTGTTTGCTGCTAATAGCATACAGGGTGTCCCAAAAAATGTATACACACTGTAACAGCTGATAGCTCAATTTTGAAAATGTGTTTTAATAAACACTGCCTTTATCTGTATTCAAAGTGTGTATATACATTTTGTTGGGACACCCTACATATTTGCCAATTATTGTCACTATATTGACCTGATAAATTCAATTATTGTTTCTAGTCATTGTTTACAGGTTACTTAAGATTTTCTATTTAAACAGTCACGTCATCTACAAATAGAAACATCTGTATTTCTCACTTTCCAATTTCAATGCCTTTTACGTCTTTCACTTTTCTTATTACAGTACTAGGACCTCCACTGCTGAATAGAAATGAGAGCAGACACCTTACCTTGGTCCAACCTTGAGGGAAAATGCTCGATATCTCACATTACAGTAATAAGATGTTAGCTGTGAGTTTTCTGTAAATGCAATTTATCACATTGAGAAGGTTCCCTCATAGTCTTAGCTGGCTGAGGGTTTTTCTCATGAATGGATGTTGGATTTGCCAAGTGATTTTCTAAACTGATTGAGAGGATTATGTTTTTAAAAATAATTTATTTGCTTAATGTGGTGAGTTACAGTGACCGATTTTCAGATGTGAAAACAAACTTGTGTCCCTGGAATAAATCCACTTGGTCACTGTGAATCCCCCCTTTTTATAGATTGCTGAATTCAGTCTGATGACACTAAGTTGAGGGGTTTTGTGTCTGTGTTCATGAGGAATATTGGTCTGGAATTTTCTTTTCTGGCAATGTCTTTGCCAGGTTTTGGTATCAGGGTAACGCTGACCTCACAAAGTATGTTGGGAAGGGTTCCCACCTTTTCTATTTTCTAAAAGAGTTTATGCGATATTGGCTTTTTTTTTTCCTTAAATTATTGGCAGAAATGAACAGTGAAGCCATCTGGGGCTGGTTTTCTTCTTTGTTGGAAAGGTTTTAATAATAAACTAATGCCCTTTCATAAATCTATTTCTATTCTCTGTTTCTTGTTATTTCAATATTGGCAACATAAGCTTTCAAGCAACTTGTCCATTTCATCTCAGCTGGGTTTTATTGGCATAAAGTTGTTCATGGTGTTTCTCTATTATCCTTTCATTTTCTTTCTTTTTAAATTAAAAAAATATATATGTCTTTATTGATTTCAGAGAGAGGAAGGGAGGAGAGAGAGAGAAACATCAATGATGAGAGTCATTGATCGGCTGCCTCCTGCACGCCCCCTGCTGGGGATCGAGCCCCCAACCAGGGCCTGTGCCCTGACCGGGAATGGAACCGCGATCTCCTGGATCCTAGGTCAATGTTCAACCACTGAGCCACGCTGGCCAGGCTATCCTTTCATTTTCTGTAGAATATGTTGTGATTTTCCCTGATATTCCTGATAATGCTCATTTGGCTTTTCTCTCTTTTTGAGCAATCTGGGTTGCTACAAATTTATAAATTTTATTAATCTCTTAGAAAACCAACTTTCTATTGTCTTCTGTTTCACTTCTATCTGCTCTTTATTACCTCTTCCCTTCTCCTTACTTTGGGTTTAAGGATTTAACTGGTTCTTTTTTCTAGATGCTCGAAATGGAAATGGAAATCACCAATTTTAGACCTTTCGTCTTTTCTAATATGAACATCGAAAGCAACGCATTTCCCTCTATTTCGCCGCATCTCAGAAACCTGACAGGTATTTTCATTATCGTTCAGTTCAAATTATTCTTCATTTCTCTGTGATTCTTTCTTGACCCAGGTGTTACCTAAACATGCACTTAATTTTCAAATTCCAGTGCTCTCTCGGATATTTTATTGATCCATTTATGATGAATGAACATAGTCTATAAGATTCTAACCCTTCGACGTCTTCGACATTCATTGAGATTAATGTTACGGCTCAGTAAGCTCTGTCCTGATGAAGGTGCCACGTCGCTTGGGGAGAACATGTGTTTTGCAGTTGCTGGGTGTGATGTTCTCTAAATATCGGTTAGATTGCTCCAGGTCGGGTTCCCAGCCGGCAGCTGCTCTGCCCTGGCCATTTGCAAGCAGGACGGTGACTGGCGAGCACGCCCACGATGAACTACTGCGGGCGAGTGTGCAAAGCAGAAACGGGCTGAAAGAAGGGGTGGAGCTACAGTAGTTTTAAGTGAGGCCTCGCTTGATCTTACTGGGAGCATGGAACTGGGGCACGACTCCAGATTTCCTCATTTTCTGGCTACTCTGTTACGAGTTGTCAGACCCCTAATCCTGCCACGTGGGCTGGGGAGTGCTTTCCAGGAACAGCCACGCGAGCGTGGATCTCACTCGGCGCTTCCCTTCTTCCAAGGGACAAAGCCCCTCCTTAGTCTATCTGTGTTTTGTTTCTCTCCAGGATCCTCAAATAGTTTCTTTTAAACATTTTAGCTGAAGTTTAGAATGATCTGTGAGAGGGCTAGAACCGTGGAAGCTACTGAGTCAATAGTGGAACTGAATCTCTTTCATTTTCTTAAATACTAGATAAAGAAGTAACATGATGTTAGAGTTGGAGGGACCCGGGAGGCTGTTTAGCAGTCCCTTCAGGAGATCTGGTCAACCTTGCCCTGGGGGGAGCTCCCCACCCGCAGAAGAACCACCTCATTGTGTTTGAACTGCCCCAGTGTCAGTCACAGGCTCCTCCTGTGACTTCTCCCCACCTCAGGCCCCAGGGGAGCTCACGGTCTGGTAAAGGGGGGGAGAAAATGAACCAGTGAACAGATATTTATGGATTGGGGTAAGAGTTAGTAGGAAATACACAGAGTGCTCACAAAGGCTAACATGGAGAAGGACAGGCAAGGCCTCTCTGACACATGGAAGGTGAGGGGAAAGGGACGTTTCTATGCAAAGGCCCTGGGGCTGGAAAGAGTTAGGCAATTTGAAGAATAAAAGGAAGGCCATCCCAACCAGGAAATAAGAAGGAGATTTTTATAAGAAAATGTTTAGAAAAGTGAAGACGGGCTAGACCATGAAAGGTCATACTGAAAATAATTTTGATTTTAATCCAAGTGTAAAAGTAAGCTACTAGAGGGTTAGGAACAGGAGAGAGACGTGATCTAGTCTACCTGGCTCCTGTGTGGGAAACAGACTGTAGGGGGTGTGTTTGGAAGGAGCCAGACAAGTGAGGGGCTGTTAGTCATTTGGGTCCTTAAGTGAGAAAGGAAGGTGTTAGATTACGTGATTTGCAAGGCATCTCCCTGTTCCCTGAGTCACTCATTTCTTCTGCTACTAGACACTGGATATTTCTTCAGTGACAACCTTAATCTGATAGTGGGACAAGGTGACGATGAGAGGGATTTGGGGAGGTAAAGGAGGGAAGGAAGACTCTGGGACAGAATCCTGTTGGCCAACCGAGTGCTCAGCCCCACGCCGCCCCACCAATGGCCACTAGCGGGCAAGAGCGAGCACACCAGGCAGGACAGAAAAAATAAAACAAAAACAAACACCTTATAAAGCAGCTTTGCAAACTTACTTCTTGGCGGCTGTGCTATGAAGGAAGTCTTTACTGGTTTAGGGCTTTTTGTTGTTGTTTTTTAAATAAAAAAGGGCTGGAGACTTCTCAGACGTGTTGGTGGAGACACCAGACAGAAGTAGGGTGCAAATCATAAGAACACGAGTATTGCATCCAAGAGGGCAACCGATCAGCCCGGACAGGAGAATAGACA
The DNA here is from genome assembly GCF_964146895.1 of Miniopterus schreibersii. Classification (NCBI taxonomy): domain Eukaryota; kingdom Metazoa; phylum Chordata; class Mammalia; order Chiroptera; family Miniopteridae; genus Miniopterus; species Miniopterus schreibersii. Next base: position 177,806,269 of record NC_138102.1, read on the forward strand.
TCTCCACTAAGGTGTCTCATAGACCCCAGACTCATTCCTTAGTCATCCTGAGATAAATTCAGCCATCTGGGCCCCTCACTTGCTCCCTGAAGTCCCCCTATTTGTCCACTCACATAGGCCACAAACCTGAGTCTCACACTTCACTTCTTGACCCTCACCAATTTCAGCCACTCAGTCACCAGGCCCTGTCAGTCCCATCCTCTCCTCTCCATCACCCTATCATAGTCTTGGTTCACATGCTACTAAATTAAAAGTGGGCCAAAGACCTTAATGGCCACACATCACCTAAGAAGATATACGGATGGCAAATAAGCATATAAAAGATGCTCCACACCATGTGTCATCAGGGAGATGCAAATTAAACCATGAGACACCACTATACACCTATCAGAATGGCCAAAACCAGGAACGCTCACATCACCAAATGCTGGGGAGGGTGTGGAGCAACGGGAACTCTCATTCACTGCTGGCGGGAATGCCAAGGGCACAGCCACTTTGGAAGACAGGTTGGTAGTTTCTTATAAAACTTAACATACTCCTACCATATGATCCAGAACTCATGCTCCTTGGTATTTACCCAAAGGGGTTGAAAACTTGTGTTCACCCCAAAACCAGCACACAGTTCATAGCAGAATGTTTATTTATAACTGCCAAAACTGAGACACAACCAAGATGTCCTTCAGTATATGAATGAGTAAATAAACGTTGGTACATCCAGACAAGGGAATATTATTTAGTGCTAAAAAGAAGTGAGCTATCTAGCCATGAAAACTCACGGAGGGAGCTTAAATGCATATTGCTAAGTGAAAGAAGCCAGTCTGTAAAGGCTACCTACATACTGGGTGATTCCAACTCCATGACATTCTAGAAAAGGCAGCTACAGAGACATTGCAATTGACCCCTGAACAATGCAGAGGTTAGGGGTGTAGACCCCCCACAGAGCCAAAAAATCCATTTATAACTTTATTCCCCCCAAACTTAACTACTAATATAGTCTACCATGGGCTGGAAGGCTTACCGATCACAGAAATACCCAATTAACACATATTTTGTATGTTATATATATTATGTACTAAATTATTACAATATAAGTAAAAGAAAATATTAAGAACATCATTAAAAAAGAGAAAATACATTTACAGCATTTACTTTAAAAGCTCTGTAGATAAGTACACCCGCACAGCTCAAACCTCTATTGTTCACAAGTCAGCTGTAAAATGGCCAATGATGGCCAGGGATTGGGGGCGGGGGTGGGGAATGAATAGGTGGAGCACAGAAGATCTTCAGGAAAGTGAAAATACTCTTGTTTGCTACCATAACGATGGATACATGTCACTGTACATTTGTCCAGATCTACAGGATGTACAACCCCAACAGCGAACCACGGTGTAAACTATGGACTTCGGGTGACTATGACACGTTAATGCAGACTCATCACTTGTAACACAGGTACCACTCTGGCGGAGGGGTGTTGACAATGGGGCAGCTATGCACGTGTAGGGGCAGGAGGCCTATGGGAAATTGCTGTACCTTCCCCTCAGTTTGTTGTGAACCATAAACTAAAAAAGGAAATACTTTACTGAAAAAAATAAAATAAAAAGATTTCTTCAAGTGCAAGACCCCTACCAAACCCAGGTGAAGGACCACCATGACCCTCAGTTTTCTCATCTGTGAAATGGGGACAGTGTAACAGGACGTCTCACGGGGTTCTTGTGAGAGTTAAGTGACATGACACATGCAGAGCATCGTGTGCCTGGCACGCCACGAGCATCTGTTAGCTGGTGTCATGATTTCGAGTGCTTTCCGACAGCGCGTTTCCCGCGGCGGAGGGTCTGGCGGCGCGGTCAGCGTAAGCCTGGGCGGCAGGGTGGCAGGGAGCGCAGCATTTACGTGAAGCGGCGCCGTGGGCAGGTCTGACTTGGAGACCAGCTCTGCCTCTTGCAGCCCAGTAACATCTGGGCCACAGGTTCCTGATCTGCAAAGTGAAGATGCCAATCCCCACCTTCCTCCCCACAGGTCTCGGAGCAGACCCGAATAAAATGCATTGTTACTTTTCTAAACACTTATTTTTTACGTCAATGGAGTCAAATAGACTTTTTTGGTATACAGTCCTATGAATTTGAACACGTTCGTGTAATCAGGGCACAGAGCAGTCCCACCTCCCCAGGTGAAATGCTCTTTCCTCTGTAAAGTGCTCGCAGATGTCCACGGCGCGTGTTCCGCGGGCGCACGCCTGGATCTCCTGCGCGGGCGCGTCGGGTAAGGGATATTCGGGGCCGGGCACGTTCCTTAGAGAGTAAAGGAAGATGAATTGCAGTGATTGAACCTGCTCAGCAGCTGCTTTGTGCTGGCTGTGCCTTCGCCTGGAACACTCTCTCTGCGGAACCCTGCATGGCTCACGCCCTCACCTGCTTCAGATCTTTGCTCAAATGTCACCTTCTCAGCAAGGCCTCCTCTGATGACCCAGCGTTAAGCCATCCGGCACTTTGGATCTCTCCTACCCTATTCCGCTTGTTCTGTTTCGCACAGCACACACTGCCTTCTGGAAACTTTATAACTGACTGATTTATTTTGCTTACTGTTGAGTCTCTGCTCCCTCTGGTAATATGCAGCCTCCAAAACCAAAAATCATTGTTGGCTTTGTTCACTGCTGTATCCCAAGCACTTAGGAAAGTGCCTGGCATGTAGTAGGGGTTCAATAATTATCTGTTGCGTGAACCCGTTTAAAAACAGGAATGAAATGAAACCATCCTCAGCTTTTGTTTGCGAAGACTAACTGTGTGACTGTTACACAAGAAAGCAGCTGTCGCAGTGCCTGACACCGAAGCCCAAGCTGAACCAAAACTGGAATCATGCAAAGGAAAATCTAATTTCATTTTCTAGTAAAGCTCCTCTCCTCGTAAGCACACCGAGACCTAAGTTCTCTCTCTCTCCCGCTTCTGCTCAATGAGTGCTGAAAGGTTTTCGGTTTCCTCACCCATTAGGAGCCAGCGTTTGGGTAATGAACAGCTGCGAACATCCCTTCCGCACAAGCGGAAAGTTTAAAAATTCATGGAGACAACGTGGGCTGGGCTTCATCAATATATGGATGAGCCCAGGCAGTGTGGGAGTCCGGGGGAGCCTGGGAACCCAGGGGCTGTGCCATTCAAGGCACAGAGCTAGGAGACGCTCAACTCCCTGCGAGAAGGTCTGCTGCGCCTCTGCCCAGGGAGTGCCCATCCCTACATAGATCCCAGGCCTTTCATCCAGGAGCTCTCCTCCGGCCCAGCATGAAAGCGTGTGCTGTCTTTGATGAGTTCAAGTCCACCCACACAGGCCTTGCCCTCCTGTGAGTGGCAACACTGTTGTTCCCACTGTGGGTCCCCCGACCAGCAGGACTCGGGCTTCGGAGCGAGCATTTGTGGGTGAGTGAGGCCTCCGTACCAACCACTCCCTCCCCTTGTTGGAAACTGGGCAGGAGAGAGTCTCCGAGACATCAAGATACGTAGGATTCTTCCATTTATTTGAGACCACCCTCCCTGATCCAAACTACTTTCAAATAGAGAAATGCCAAAACAGAGTCAAATTAAATTAAAGCTTTTAGCCTACAATGATAAAGCAACTATGTTAGGCACAAAGTAATCACCTGATTTATGTACGAACAGAATGGATGGAGCTCCCCAGGCGGCACCGGGCAGGATACAGCCTGTGTTATCTGACAATCACACCGGAGAGCCTCTGATTTACCAGGACCTTCAACTAAAGGTCACGTCAAAACTCTAACAGAGGCCCTTGATAACCTGAGGTCCGGAGCCAAACGATCATCCTGAGCCCCTCAGCGACTGCTGTTCAGAATACATAAAGGTGATTTTTTAGTGATGTTAACTTACTGTAAAATAAACCAAGTGTGGTTTTGTGGGCATATTTCACAGTATTGTTCCTAGGCATTTTCATTCTAAACTGGGCTGGAGAGATGCCCACCTTGGTGATCATGTGGAATACGGGTCCCTCTGGGCAGCACCCTCCTCTCCTGCGGGGGCACAGCTCTGCCTCCTTCACCGCCCCCCTTACACCCACACAAGTCAGGCTCAAACCCTGAAGATAACACTTTGCTCATTGCCTTCCTACTTTTCTTAAGTGGCTCTAGAATGCAATCCCATCTCCTCCCCTCCTCGCCAGGCCACCCTCATCTCTCCTGGGTTCAAATGCTACATCACATAGGCATGTCTTCCCTTCCACCCCTTCCCCGCCTCTCCATCTTAGGAGATGATTAACATCTCCTTTTTACAGATGTGGCCAGGGAGATAAAGGACTTGCCCAAGGCCTTGGGTCTGGGTCAGTGATGGAGAAGGGATGGAAACCCAGGCAACCTGGATCCTGGGTCCACTTTGAACTACATACAGCACGTGGCTTTCCCGAGATGCAGACCAGATCAGAACAGGGGCAGAACACGGACAGAGCCCAGCCACGACCCCCAGGAGCCTGCCCTGTCCTCTCCAGGTTCCTCATCAGCAGGGCCACAGATGAAAATCCAATTCCATGCGAGGGGAGGAAGGAGAGAGTGGAGTGGCCCAGGATTCCCTTGTGCTTGTCACAGCTCCTTCCTTCTCAGGGCCGGGCCCAGGAGGCATCTGCGAATGCTGACTCGCACCCGCTGCAGAGGGGGCCTTGCTGCTTGCTGGCCTTTAATGTGACTTGGGGGAAAGCTGATGAGTAGCCAAAAGCTCTGCTGCCCAGAAAAAGGCAGACAGGCTTTTCAGGACAATTGTGGCCAGATTTATGGCACTTGGCTTCCAGTCTCCAGGCTGGATGATCCATGATGTTTGCTGGGAGGAGGGGGGCAGTAAATAAGCAAGGGCTAGACGCCGGGATAGCCCATGAGGATGGTGGTGGTGGTGGGGTCGACTGCCTCTTACTGAGCCTACACGGGGAGCCAGGGACAGCGCAAGAACGGCCTATCGATGGTCCCCAACTGTCGTGACAACCCTGCCCAGGAAGTGCTATCACCCCATTTCTCAGAGGAGGAAACTGAGGTCCAGAGAGGATAAGTAATGTACTCCCGGTCAACCTGTAAATAGCAATTACAGCTCCTCCAGGCAGGTCCTATGTACCTGATACATATTAACTCCTGCCATCCTCCCTCCAGCCCCGTGAGCTGGGGATGCTATTCTCTCTGCACTGTACAGCTGTGGACACCAAGCCCCCAAGTCACACTGCTGAGAAGTGGCGGAGCTGCGACTCGAACCCAGGCAACCTGGCTCCGGTGGGCAGGGCGCTAACCACAAGGCAGCATGGCCCCTGTGTGGTACCAGGAGGCAAACCCAGGTCTGCCAGGGGCAGGGCCCACTGATCTTCCATCACATGTGATGCCTCGGGGCCCCGCGAGCCGGGATCTGTCCCCCATCCCCCACCCCCTGCCCACCCCCGCCCCCAGTGATTTTACATCTGTTCCCTCTACCTGGCACAGCTCCCTTTGCTTTCCTACGTTGTTAGGCTTGTTCTTACCTCTGACTCAGCTCACCCTCCTCCTCTAGAGACTGCTCTGACTAGTCTCACCAACCAACTGGGACTAAGAGAGCCGCTCTGCGTCCCCGCAGAGCCTACACACACCGCCGCTGTGGGTTTGGGGCTCACTGAGCTGGGGGGGGACAGCAGCTGGCAGAGTCGGGCACCTCGAGTCAAGGAGAGATGCCGGCATTGCCAAGGTCCGGGAACCAGACGAGGTCTTCCTTTCTCCTGGATCAGAAAACACATGGCGCCAAATAAGTAACCTTCTTCCCAGAGACAAAGGAGACCTTTGGGGAGCTCACTCAGCCTAAGACATACCTGAGGATGCAAAGGAAGGGCCAGAATGAGGGGGGATCACCAGCCAGCCACCTGGAACACCTGAGTAAAGCTACTGACCGGTGACAGAGGGTGGGGGAGAGGGGGAGAGAGACAGAGAGAAACAGAGACAGATAGACAGAGAGACAGATAAAGAGACAGATAAAGACTGAGAGGCACAGGGGAGACACGCAGGGAGACAGAGATGGGGGTACTGCTGAGGCCAGGCTGCGGGGACTGCGGCCTTCAACCCCAGCGCCTTCGGTGGCCTGGCCTCCTGCCCGAGCTGCCGCAGGGCAGGCGGCCAGCCGGGCGGTGCTGCTGGTGCCCGGGTGCCGCCCTAACGAGGAACTTAGCGAGTTCACTCTGGTGGGAGCGAAGGCCTAGCTACTAGGCATCTGAAGTCATCGTGATGATTTCCCGCTGTCTCCCCTCCCCACCCTCCCCCTCAGCAATGCCCCGCTCAGCCATTTAAGCTAGAAATTCGGGGAAGCCCACGATCCCTCCCTTCCAGCCCCCCACGCCCAGCCCGCCATCGGCTCCTCTCCACAGCCTCCAACCAGCTACTTTCAACCCGCAGCCACCTCCAGGGTCCCAGCCATCGTCTCGCACCTGGACCCAAGCGGGTCTTGGCCTCCCTTCCTCCCCGTCCGCTCCCCTAACACCGCCGGCCCCTCGCTGGTCCCCACGGGACTTCGGGTGGCATTCAAGCCTCTTTCAGGGCCTGAAGCCTTCATCACCCTCCCTCACTTTCTACAGCCAAACTGGCCTTCCTTCCATTTCTGGATGTGCAGACTCGGCCGCAAGGTGAGGACACGGTCCCCACTGTAGACAGGAGAGCCGGCGGCCTCACCGCTCACGCAGAGGAGCAGCTGCGGGCAAGGCTCAGGCAAGGACGGGGTGTGGGCAAGGCTCAGGCAAGGAGCAGGTGCGGGCAAGGCTCAGGCAAGGAGCAGGTGCGGGCAAGGCTCAGGCAAGGAGCAGGTGCGGGCAAGGCTCAGGCAAGGAGCAGGTGCGGGCAAGGCTCAGGCAAGGACGGGCGTGGGCAAGGCTCAGGCAAGGAGCAGGTGCGGGCGAGGCTCAGGCAAGGACGGGCGTGGGCAAGGCTCAGGCAAGGAGCAGGTGCGGGCGAGGCTCAGGCAAGGACGGGGTGCGGGCAAGGCTCAGGCAAGGAGCAGGTGCGGGCAAGGCTCAGGCAAGGAGCAGGTGCGGGCGAGGCTCAGGCAAGGACGAGGTGTGGGCAAGGCTCAGGCAAGGAGCAGGTGCGGGCAAGGCTCAGGCAAGGAGCAGGTGCGGGCAAGGCTCAGGCAAGGACGGGGTGCGGGCAAGGCTCAGGCAAGGAGCAGGTGCGGGCAAGGCTCAGGCAAGGACAGGGTGTGGGCAAGGCTCAGGCAAGGAGCAGGCGCGGGCAAGGCTCAGGCAAGGAGCAGGCGCGGGCAAGGCTCAGGCAAGGAGCGGGTGTGGGCAAGGCTCAGGCAAGGAGCAGGTGCGGGCAAGGCTCAGGCAAGGAGCAGGTGCGGGCAAGGCTCAGGCAAGGAGGGGGTGCGGGCAAGGCTCAGGCAAGGAGCAGGTGCGGGCAAGGCTCAGGCAAGGAGCAGGTGCGGGCGAGGCTCAGGCAAGGAGCAGGTGCGGGCAAGGCTCAGGCAAGGAGCAGGTGCGGGCAAGGCTCAGGCAAGGAGGGGGTGCGGGCAAGGCTCAGGCAAGGAGCAGGTGCGGGCAAGGCTCAGGCAAGGAGCAGGTGCGGGCAAGGCTCAGGCAAGGAGCAGGTGCGGGCAAGGCTCAGGCAAGGAGGGGGTGCGGGCAAGGCTCAGGCAAGGAGCAGGTGCGGGCAAGGCTCAGGCAAGGAGCAGGCGCGGGCAAGGCTCAGGCAAGGAGCGGGTGTGGGCAAGGCTCAGGCAAGGACAGGGTGTGGGCAAGGCTCAGGCAAGGAGCAGGTGCGGGCGAGGCTCAGGCAAGGACGAGGTGTGGGCAAGGCTCAGGCAAGGAGCAGGTGCGGGCGAGGCTCGCATGCATATCTGCACCAAGGGAGCAGGTGGGCACCCTCGCTGCCCGTGGTGTGACCTTTACGTAGTGAAGATGACGTCAGTGATAGCAGCAGCTGATGTTTACGTAATGCTTCCTCCGTGCTAGGTACTGTTTTAAGCCTGATCATCTATTAAACCTAATTAGTCCCGAACAGGTATCTCCTCCTGTACCTTTTCCAGCCCTAGGCTGCTTCTCTCATTTGTCAAATGAGGGGTTTGGAGCTGAAGAGCTCCGGCGTAAACCTCTGGTTCTCACTTTTAAGGGGGAGACCCAGGCACAGAAAAGCGGTTTCTCTCTCTGTCTTCCTGTGTACTGGCTTCTGATCATATCTGCCAGACCGGAGCGATAGTAACAGCATGGACTGAGCCCTTACCACTGGCCGAGCGCCTGGCCGGGCGCCCTGCCTGCACCCGCCCCCTCCTGTGCTCCGGGCAACCCTGCGGACAAGGTTCCATTGTCCTGAGCGTAGAGCCCGAGCACCCGAGGCTCAGGAAGGCTCGGCAACCTGCCGAGGTGACGCAGCGGGCAGTGCCGCGCTCTGGCCGCAGAGCCTGCCGTCCGGCCTGTTGCCCCTTCATCCCTCGTGGGAGCTGCAGGGGAGGCGTGGCCGGTGCCTCGTCTGTATCTGCGGGCACAGGCCCGGGGGACGGACGTGGAGGTGAGCGAGTGAGCAGATGCAAAGGAGGAAGGAAGGGGGCGGAGGAAAAGAGAAAGAATGGAGCGAAGGAGTAAAAGAATGAAACTGAATGAAGAAAAAATAAAGAAAACAAAGAAAATGGGGGGGAAGGGAATAGATGTAAAGCATATCCTACGCTCACGGCCCTCAGCAGCCGCCCCTGCCTCCCAACTCCAGAGCCTGGGGAGCAAGAGGCTGGCCCTGGCCAGCGGCAGGAATGTCCCCCTGGGCCAGGCTCTGTGCTACCTAACGATGGGTGATGGGCGACAGGCAGAGGGAAGCGCCCACGGGAAGCAGAGCTTTCACATCCTGGCACCAGATTGCCACCCAAAGCCACCCACCGTTGACTCGCTCCGAGCCGCCCTCTCCCTGTCACTCGCAGGCAGGAAGGGCTCTTTCACGGGGGGACAGGGGTGGCTCCCCAGCCACGGCGGCTCCTCCAGCCCCCACGGAAAACAGCCTTTTCTGCTGTGCTCGCTGGTCTCCTGGTGAACAAAAGCCGGACTTGCCTTGACACCCACCAACGGTTTCACCTCCACTTTTGTTTGTTTTTTAATCACTAAAAGCTTTTCTCACATCCTTTCTCTGAGGATTTGGACCTGCCTGGGGACAGAATCCTTCTCAGGATACAAGGAGACCTTCTAGGGCCACAGAACGTGGCATGACATTGGGCCCAGCGGCTCCCTGTCCCCAGCACACTGCAGCACCTCCTTTACTGATGAAGGGATAGAGAGGGGAATCCAGTGACCCCACAGCCCTAGTCTGGGACCCCAGGGGCCAGCTCTCTCATTCACAGAGGAGGGGAGTTAGGAACCCTGGCTGGCTGTCAGTTAGAGCTCAGAGGTGGTATGCAGGGCCCCTGAGCTGCTGGAGGGAGCCTGGGCTGTTCTGGGACTTCTGCCTCTGCCCAGGGCCCCGACTCCATTCTGCAGAGTCTGCAACAGCAGAGCAGAGAGCCCTGGTCAGGAAATCCTGCCTCAAAGCCTCCGGGGTCCACCTCACAGGGCCCCATTCCCACGAAGCCTGGGTGACACCCGCCAGAGTCATCCTCAACACCATCAGTAGGTACCCTATAGTGAGCTTCTTCGGTGCCCCAGGCTTGTGATGAACAGTGAGGGTCTCTTTCCAGCCCCCTGGTGATCCTGAGAGATGGGCGTCACCAACCCCATTTTATGGATAAAATAATCCACAATCACAAAAGTGAGATAACATGTCTAAGGCCACCCAGCCAGTGCGGCCTGGAGCCAGGATTCAAATTCAGGCCTGCCTTACCCCAAAGCCCCTGCTCAAAGCCGCTACACCACATGCCGCCAGGCGGGTGTTTTAGTCTCTATATTTGTACATTTATGATACTGTTCCCCTGCCTCCTTTAGCTCTTTATTCAAATGTCACCTTCTGAAAAGCTGCAGGCCCTCCCCCAGCACCCCTTCTCTCCTCCCCTGCTTTAGTTTTCTCTGTAACACCCACTGCCGTCTAACACAGTATATATTTTACTTCTGTAGTGGATCGTTCCTGTGCTTCCTCCAACCAGAGGGTGAGCCCCGTGAGGACAGGGGTCTCTTTACTTTTTTACTGTCCTGTCTCCAGCAGCCACCAGAAAGGGTGGCACGTGCAGGGTGTTCAAAAGATATTCGTGAATCCAAAAATCTCAGTGAACCCATCGCTTGTATTATCAATGATTTCTCAGATGGCCCTACATTATGAACTCCCTGACAGGGAGCCTATGAAATTATATGGCCCCACACGGAGAAGAGGGGTTGTGCTGGGCGCGGAAGAGCGAAAGGGATGCTTCCACACTCGCTTCCTCTCTCCAAACATGCCAGACGCACAGCCTCTGCCCCGCACACTGCAAGACCCTCCCTCCTGACCCGCTGCATCCAATGAGGGCTCCTCCAAATCCACTTTCACAGCACAGGCCGTCAGAGACATACAGGGTGCCCCCTCAAAAGTGTATACACGCTTGAACAGCTGATAGCTCAATTTTGAAAATGTATTTTAATAAACACTACCTTTGTAATTATTCAAAGTATGTGTATACATTTTTGGGGGACACCCTATATTTTTAATAAAACAAGATCTGACCATATCACTACAGCAGCTGCTCCTTGATGCACCTCCCAGGTCTTCCATGCAGCACAGAGACCCTTCCTGACCTGTGCCAGCTTCATCGGCCACCAGTGCTCCCTAATACTAATCTGCTTGCCTGCCATGAGGTCTGTGCCTTTGCACGTGCTGGTCCTGCTTCCTGGGACGCCAGCCTGCTTTATTCTCCAAGCCCCTCCCCACCCCATCGGATTAATGAACTATTCATTTTTCAGAACTAAGCCCAGACACTCCTCACCCAGGAAGCCTCCCCAGAACTCCCTTCCCCCCCCCCCCCCCCGCCTCCCCACCAAAGGAAACTTCAGAAGTCTCGCAGGTCACGTTGCAGTCCCTCTGCCCTCTGGAGGTCCTTTGCGCAGCAGACTCAGCTACCCAACTGCTATGGGCCGAACGTGTCCCACCTGCACCAATTCATATGTTGAAGCTGTCATCCCCAACATGACGGTATTTGGAGCTCGGGCCTTTGGAGATATTTAGGTGAGGACGGTGGAGCCCTCGTGATGGGATTAGCGCCCTTATAAGATGAAACCCTGAGAGAGCTTGCTTCCTCTCTCCTTCCCTGCTCCCCATCATGTGAAGATGGCCCCTGCAGACCAGGAAGAGGGGCCTCCCCAGAACCTAACCACACTGGCGCCCTGATTTTGGACTTCCCAGCCTCCGGAACGGTGAGAAATAAATGCCAGTTGTTTAAACTCCCGGTCTGAGAATTCAACAGCCCAAATGTACTAAGACACCAACACAGCTGAGAACCTTGAAATAAGGGAGAAAGGTTCTAGGCCCATCAGTCGACAGCACCTCCCCCTGAACCTTACAGAAGGAGGGACAGCCTTTAGTCAGGGCCCAAGGACTCTCCCGTGGGGGACAATGCATGCAGGTTTGGTTGGCTGCCTTCCCTGACTTCAGCCAAACAGACACGGACATTCAGAAGGAATTTCTTCTGGAGGAAAGCACACTAGCACTTGAAAGAGGAGACGTTAAGGAGAAAGACAGACTTGGAAGAACTAAAAACATGATAACCTAGGGCCACTTAGTATGAGAGCCAACAGTGCCATATATAACAACTTTCAGGGGCATCATGGTAGTTTAACACTTTATGTTGCTCTTTCAAACCTCACAAAAGATTACCATATTGTTATTAACTAGACAAGAAAGGATAAAAATAGTAAGTTTTAACCCCAAGCAGTAGCTTCCTTCAAAGGCACTTCATCAGGAGACTGATCACATATCAGCCACTCTGCACGCCCAGCTCTGGGGCTGCTGGTACCTTTCACCACAGAGACCCTTTGTTAGCACCTGGGAGCTGATGAGTTGCAGAAATCACTTTAATTCATTGAGCACAGGAGAAGTCATGTGACTCCCACCCATCGCTAAACAGACTTTTACTCTGTGGTCAATCATCATCATCACGGAGAGGTTAAGTAACTTGTCCAAGGCCACACAATGATAGGGAATGTCTGGTGTTTTTGAACTCAGGTCTGTGTAGCTTCCAAACTCATTCCTTTTCCACCTCAGAGTTTAGAAGCAACATTCGAGGGCCTGAGGCTGAGCACCGGCCAGAGGAGCCAGATAGGACCTGCCAACCTCAAATAGGAAAGGCCAACCTGGTTCTTCTCTGAACCTTTGCAAAGACCAGCACCGACAAGTCGGCTACAGCGAGATGCTAAGAACCTCCCAGTAAAAATGTCTTGAGGATCTGCCCTGCAACAGTTCCTGAGCTCAGGGTTCCCACATATATCCTGTCATTTAACTCTCATCACCATGAGAAAAGCCTGTTAACACATATGAAGGCGTCAGAGGCTGTCTATCCAAGCAGAAGGGCATAAGCCCTGCAAGCAAACACCTGAGAGTCGCCTGCCCCTGGTTCATGCCAGGCAGAAATTCTTCAGTTGGGGACACAACAGTATGAAGACCCAGACAACTGCAGGTAGACTTTCTTTGGCTCTTTCTTTGAGTCTAGGTCAGTGTTTTGCATACTAGTTAGCACAGAAATCACTTTAGGGTGGCATACCCCAAAACCATGCATTATGCAAATTTTTGGCAATGAAAACATTTTCAAGGGTATTTTTGACTATGAATGATTTTCACTCTGCTACAGATTTGGAACCTAAGGAAGGGATAAAGCCCAGCTCAGCAAGACCCCAGCCTCCTCCCATTTACTACTTCTTAGTAGATAATCAGGAAATCCTAGGTCTAGATGGGTGTTAGAGGCTACCAAGTGCTGCTTCTGATGACAGGGGCCTGGGAGGCAGGCTCTTCCCACTGGGCAGCACCCCCACCCACCCACCCACTTCCTCTAAGTATCTGCTGTCCACTCCCCTCCAACTGCCACCCATTGCTTCTGGCTTTGCTCTCCCGCCCTGCAGAATAATTATAATCCTCTTTCCTACGATGACCATTTGAATATTTGAAACTCGGGATTAGGATGATTCTTTCTTAACATATTGATCAAGAAAAAAGAGTACCCGCACTGTGCTTTTTAACGATGACCTGGTGTTTTTAGTTTATTTTCTGGGTGTACATCTCTGCACATCCAAGACGGTGACACCCACGTCCCCGACGAGACAGCTCCACGGATTAGTTCTGTTCCACATTTTGTGGGCTGTGCCCTGGAAACACGCAGCTTGGCTGGGAAGACAAAGAACAGAGACCACATGCCATGTGGCACATGTTCTTACAGTGGGATAAATGAGGTGCCCGGCACACGCAGAGAGGATGGGTGGGGCCTCAGCCCACCCACTGGGAAAGACGGCTGACCTGTGAGCTCGACCCTCAGGAAACGGCCCACAGGGTGGGCTCCTCAGGACACTGCCCAGGCCTCAGAGGGGGCCTGCTTACGGCCCCCGCACGCCCCGGGCGCCTGCCCGACGCAGGGGGTAGGGTAGCCATCCAGTGATTCTAACTCCAACCCTGGCACCTCGAAAGGGCCTGAAGGTGAGAACAACTAAGTAAATGATCCCAAAGCTCTCAAATGGATGTTTAAAATAACTCATTAATAGTAATACAACTTCACACACCTAAGACAAGGAGCCTTGGCCTCTACCCCTTGTAGCCTATCGGCCCCTGAGTGACACGGAACGAGTCACCCAATTTCCCTGACCTCCACTTTCCCAGGGATACATTGAGAGGCCTGGCCCAAAGGACTGTAAGGTCCCCTTCGGGCCCGGGGTTCCAATCCTCTTCTGTCCCAGACAGTAAACTGGATAATCCACAATAATCTGGCTGAACTAGTGAATCCTAAAATCAGAGCGTGATTTCCAGCAGAGAGAGAGCGTGCAGGAGGCAAAGGCAGAGAAGACCAGCTCTGGCCCTTCCACTGCCCGGCCATGCACCGCCGCCCGAGTTCACCTGCACAGGTCAGTGCCAGGCCCTCATAGCGCTGCTGTGGGGTAAGCCACTGAATCGCCTTCAACCCTGATATTCACATTTGTGGAGTCAGGCTAATCCCACTTAATCCCTGGGCTACTGGGAAGGTGGAGTCATTTAAAACATGTGTAAAAGCGCCCAGCACCCACGGGACACACACTGCATGTCCCCTTTACTCATTCTTCACCCATCCAGCCCACTTAACCAACAGCCTCAGATTCCAAAGGCTTTCCGCAGCCCAAAGCACTGACAGACAGGGCTAGAGGGGCTCTAAAAGTCAGCCCCTCCAACTGCCTCCCACCTCTGTGACAGACAAAGGAGGCTTGGGAGGCCTGGTGACTTGCCCAAGGACCTACATGTTCTTTGGCAACAAAGCCTGACCCAGAACACAGGGAGGCAGATCCCAATGGCCATCCAAGACACAGAGAGAACCCCGCATGGGCTCCTCCCTCTCTAAGGGAATGGGGAACTCCCCACTTACAACCAAATTCTGAAAAATAAAAATAACAGAACTTTTTATTTATGGTTTTTGGAGGGTTGGGGGAGAGAAGTAGCATCGTGGTGTGTCTATGAGATGCAAGGTTTCCTTGAATTACCTATGAAATGAAGGTCAGCGCTTCTTGCTAGCAGCCTTTCCCAGCTACTCGGCTCCCTTTGCCCCTCCCCACTTCTGCTCTTTTCAGCTTGCTCCTTGAGGCAGACACGCTTGCATTAGGATCCTCTCTGGGCAAGGTGAGAAGTCTCAGCCTGGAGCAATTAATCCCAGCCCAGGGAACACAAGCAAGAAAACCATCACAGCTGTACTATCCATAATACAAAAGGAATTCCTCTCCCAAACCCTAAGAGCTCCAGCAGGAGACAACTAGGAAAGTGCTCCAATTCATTGAGGCACAACAATTAATCCAGGGTCAGGAACCCAAAGGTCCCTGAAACAACATGATTAAAATCCCTGAGACCACTCAGGTGTTTCTGCGGAAAGCTCAGGCTAGAGTCTACCGAGGGCCACTCTGCTGAGCAGGAGCACTGAGAAAGGAGCCCAGACAATGTAAGGAGGGGCCTGGGTTATGCTCCCTCCTGTCCCAGATTCCCAGAGCAAAGCCTGTATCTTCAGGGAGCATTTGACAGAAAGCTACACCAACAGCACGCTTGTCTACAGCTCCTGGTCAGCACACTCCCAGCCAGGGTCTCCCAGAGCTCAGAGAGCCCTAACCCAAGCCTCACACTGTGCCCCGGAGCAAACAGACCCAGAGACAGAGACCATCGCGCCCAAGATCACACCGCAAGCCTGGGCAGCCTGGGGATAAAGCCTGTGCCCGACCTTCAGTGTGGAGCTATTCCCTTCCGACCACCCTCAGGCTCCCCTCTGCCAGGCCCCCTCCCTCTTCCAAAACCCTGAGCTCACCTCCGGGTTTGAGGGTCCCGCCAAGTTGAACAGCGCTCAGAAACAGGTGACAGTTTAGCAATTCACCCAGGTGGACCTCTGCAAAGCCGCAGCAGCTGGGGCTCTGCCTGTCCCCGGTGGAAGGAGAGACTGCAGTGCCCAACTTTGCAAGGGCTCCCTCCTCCCTACGGGCCCTCCTCCCCCTCCTCCCCCCTCCCCCTCCGTAGTACTACGGAGACACGTGCTCGGCTTGGGAGGAGGTAAGGAGGAAAGGGCCGCCGTTTATTGGAAGGAGAAAGGGAACAACCCGCTGCCGTGTTACACACTCACACCCAGCAGAACGGGAAAAAATACCTCTCTGCGGCCACAGAAGGATTAACCCCGGAGCTCCAGCTTTGCCCCTCGCACAGCAGAAGCGGGGGAAACAATACACTTAACCAATGGAGTGCCAGCCAAAGACATTACATCACCGGTCGGCACCGTCATTGGCTAACAATTCCTAGAAGGCACCAGTCTGCTTCTAGGTGCTTAACCCTTTCGGGCTCATCACAGCGAGGACTCGAGCATTTGGTCTACACCAATGTTCCTGGGCCTTCCTTTTATAAGAGTCATCGGGGTGCTTTCTACACATACAGATCACTGTGTTCTGCCCCACCATCTAAATCAGATCCTTCAGGGGGGCATGGATATCTGTATTTTAAATAGTGTACAGCGTGTGGGGACCATTGATCTATTAAGAAACACTTCTCCAAAAGGTACATGAGATAACATTTTTCTGAGCATTTATTAGGCACCCGGTACTTACAGTATCATCTCATTTATTTCCTACACTGAGCAGTGGATCTTACTGGCTCCATTTCACAGGTATAACAAGTGAGGTTCAGAGAGAATAAGTTGCTTGCTCATGAGATGGGGTCTGGCTCTGAAAGCCAGGCTGTTTGCCCCCTACCTGGCTACCCCTTTGAAGCTCCCACCTGAAATCAAACCCAGCCATTTTTCTACCTATTGCCTCCAGGATTATAGAAAATACAGACCCTCTTGAGATGAGCTGGAAAATGCCAGCGACCTGCGAAGAATTGGGGAATGAAGAGAGTGGTGATTCCCTCAGGAGGTAATCAGGGATCATGAGCCCTCCAGAGACGCACCCTCTCTCTCAGGCTAAATCTTTCTGCTTTCTGCTTTCTGCTGCGAATCTCAGCTTAGCTGTCACTTTCTCTAGAGAGCATCCACTCACCCCCAAACCTGGGATAGATGCCCCTGCTCCAGACTCCTAAGGATCCCTGGATCTGTTGGCTGCAGCTGCTTATTTACCTGGTAAACTCCATGAGCTTAGAGTCATCTCTACCTTCTCCACCAGCATCCACCCAGAACAGTGCTGGCACACAGGCGTACTCAACCAGGGCTGCAGGAGGGAGGTGAGGGAGGGACGGACGGATGGATGGAGGGAGGAAGGGTCTTTGCTGAAGTTCGAAATGGTATCACACTGAGATGGGAAAGGGAAAGGACTGGAGGCCAGGGAACCTACATGAATAAATTATCTGACCTTGGACAAGTTCATTTTAGGGGGCCTGAAACTGAAGGCCACAGCACCTTCCTCACAGGTTTAAATTAAAGAGTGACCCAGGCTTGGGTGTGGTCCTCTACACGCTCTCTCTCCCTAGATGTCCTGCATTTTGTCCGCTGACTTCTAATTGCTGACAAGTCCCACATTTGTGTCTCAGCCCAGACTCCCCCCACGCTCTCCAAGAAAGCATTTGAATTTCCTCCCCTTAATTCCAACTCGCTCCTAACCCAGTCTCCTCCGCTCTGTGATTGGTACCTCCATCCACCCAATCTCTTTTTTTTAAATAATTGAGGTGAAATTCATATAACACAAAAGTAACCATTTTAAAGTGTGCGATGCCGTGGCATTTAGTGTGTTCATGATGTGGCGCACCATCACATCTCTCTGATTCCAAACATTTTCACCACCCCAATGGGAAACCACTTTCCCTTCAAGCAGCCATGCCCCACTTGTCTTTTCTCCCCAAGCCCCTGGCAAAGCACGGGACACCAACCCGTTTTCTGTCTCTATGGATTTACCTATTCTGGATATTTCACATAAATGGAATCATACATTAAGAGACCTTTGTGTCTGGCTTCTTTCACTTAGAATGTTTCCAAGGTTCATTCACATTGTGCCTCATATCAGCACTTCATTCCTTTTCATGGCTGAGTAATATTCCATTGTTATATGTTCCACATTTTGTTTATCCATTCATCTGTTGATGGACGTTTAGCATCCAATCTTAAACCATAAACCGGGGGGGGGGGGGTCTTTCCCTTTACTGTATTCCCCACAGCTAACCTATCAAGTCCTGTACATTTTACATCCAAAATATAGCTCGAATCCTACTCCTCTCCAATGCTACTATCGTGCAGCCGAACACCGTCTCTCACCTACCTGCTAATGTGTGACCAGCTCGGATTCTTCTCTCTACTCCGCTTTTCACCCGGTAGCTGCACAAACCAGACCATCCCTTCCCTTCAGCAATACCTCCTGAGCTCTTTGCTCCGTGGAGCTTGCCTCCTAGTAGCATGACAGACAACAAACAAATACGTGCTACAGCGCCAAGTCATTACTAGGCTTAAAATCCTTCAGAGATTGTTCATTGCACTTTCTTATAAATTTTTTCTTTTTTAAACATATTTTTATTGATTTCAGAGAGAGGAAGGGAGAGAATGAGAGAAAGAGAGAGAAACATCAATGATGAGAGAGTCATTGATCGGCTGCCTCCTGCACGCCCCCGACTGGGGATCGAGCCGGCAACCCGGGCATGTGCCCTGATTGGGAATTGAACCGCGATCTCCTGGATCCTAGCTCAATGCTCAACCACTGAGCCACGCCGGCCGGGCTTGTTCATTGCACTTTGAGGAAAATCCAAGCTCAGCATGCCTCCCAAGGCCCGTCTACTCCACACTCACCTCGGGCTGCTCCCCAGCCATGCTGAGCTCCCTTCCTCCACCTCACGGCCCTTGCACAAGCTGTTCTCTCTGCCTCTTGGTCTTGGCATGACTGCATCAGTCTCATCCCTCAGATCTCAGTGTGAAATATCACTCCTCGTGCTGACCCTCCCTGGCTACTCTGGAACACCCTGCTGACCGGTCATGAGGATACTGGTGTTTTCGTGTCCCAATGTTGCTGACCGGTCATGAGATAACTCGTGTCTGCACTTACATTAACTTAAGTAATTTTAAGGTCTGAAAGCAACGTAGAGTTTTAAATAAGCGGGAACGTAGCCGGCCGCATGGGCAAATTCTGGCCTGAAATAGCTGGTCAGCAAGTTAAGTGGATTCACCCTTCATTCATTTTAATCATTAGAGAAATCTGAGGTGAGCGTTGTGCTAGTCTCTCTGGATAAAGCAATGCAGGAACTCCCGGAGCTTCAGACAGGTGGGGAGGACCAACGCATGGACGGGAGGGGACCAACGCATGGATGGGCGGGGACCAACACATGGACGGGGGAGGACCAACGCATGGATGGGGCAGGGACCAACGCATGGACCGACGGGGACCAATGCATGGATGGACAGGGACCAACGCATGGGTGGACGGGGACCAACACATGGACGGACGGGGATCGACGCGTGGACGGACAAGGACAGACGCGTGGACGGACGGGACCGACGCATGGACGGACGGGGACCAATGCATGGACGGACGAGCCCTATGAAGGCAGAGTAAGAGGGAGGGGACCTGCGTTACCCAGGACGCCCGAAAGGCCTTCCGGGGAGGTTCCACAGGGACTGGAGGGTGAGGGCTCAGTCGGGAAGAGGTCCTGCTCCCGCTCTCTCCTCCTGCCCCGTTGCCTCCTCCCACGCCTGCCTTTGAAGGAGCAAAGCATCACGCTGTCCTGGTAAGAGACGGCACCGTGCTTCCAGCACCTAGGACAGCGCCCATCATGCGGGGCATTCAACACTCCCAGGATAATCGGATTAAACAGGAAAGGATGAATTAATAAAGCCACCAACAAAACCACTTCAGGAAGCATGACAAATCGTACAGTATTGATATTTGTTATTATGATCCTATGGCAAAGGGGCACCCGCTCTGCTGGGTCTGGAACACCGGGCTGACTGTAACGTGAGAATTGGAGGGCCTACCGGGAGGATGCCTGGGTCCGTGGGAGGGAACCCTGCAGGGCAGAAGGGGCGCTCAGGAACAGGCACCGCAGTCACCGTGGCCACTGTCCTAAAGGCCCCTTCTTTACAAAAGCCGATCTACTCCCCTCAAACTCCAAAGTCCATTTTCAGGCGCAGTCGAGATGTCACAAGGTAAGAAAAACGAGCACTTTTAAAAAAAACGCCTGCTCTGCACCCGGCGCAGTGCAGAGCACTTTCTGTCAGTTTTCTCATTCACTCCCCAGGCCCATCCTTCCAGGGCCTGCCCTGCTGCAGCTCTCAGCCCCACCGGAGACCGCGGTGCTCCTCACTCCCCCGGCTGCAGGACGTGCTGGTTCTCACAGCTCATTGCTGAGGGGCACCCAAGTGATGCCCCCTCCCTGGGGACAGCCTGCACCCACCGGCTGGTCAACATGGGGCTGCACAGGCCTGGCCCATGCCTCAGGGGACGAGTGGGGGCCTCTCCTGCACACCATCGCAGACCAGCTGCTCCCTTCCCCACCTCCGCCCCCACCCAGACTAAGACGGCTCCCAGGAATCCCCTACACACAAATCTCAGCGTCTCATAGCCTTTTTCTCAGGGATCCAGGCCTAGGGCAGGTGAGTATGATGATTTTCCTTTTAGATCAGGACGCTGCAGTTCAGAAAGGTTGACAGTGTGCCCCAGGCACACAGCTAAAGCGACTTTCTGGTCTGTCTGACTCCCCAGCAAACCTTGCTCTTCACTACGGCCTCTAACAGCTGAGGCCGTGTCTCCCTGAGACAGAAAGACGAGCCAGGGACACAGGAAGGCCAGCAGATCAGAAAACGGGAGCTGGGGTACCCTTCTCTGTCCTTCAGGGCCATCCCTGATGACAAAGGGAGGCCAACGCTCCCAGAGACAATATTAAAACGGCCCGCAGATGCAGGCATCACATGGACACCATCTCCCCACCGTAATGCGTCCATGGCTGGACGGCAGGGAGCGGGCCTCCTGGGCAGATGCGCCGCCTTAAGGGGCCTGAGTATTTGCAGCCACATCCCCAACAGCAGCTGCACCTTACCAGCTGTCTACTGCTCCGGTCCCCATCCATTTTCCACGGAGCTGCCGGCGCGGCTGGATGGGGGCAGAATTCTCCCAGTGCCCACCGCATCCCAGGACAGGATTCTAAATAGCCTAAGGCTGCTTTTTAAGGTCCCCGCGTGCTTTCGCCCCCTGTGGTGTTGACGGCTCATTTCCTACCCACAATATGTCCCCATCCTACTTGATTATCCGATGCAGGATTATCTGATGTTCTAAGTCAGGACACTGGGCTTTTTCACTTTATCTTTGTCCAGGAAAATCTACCTGGAAGTCCTGCTATCCCATCAAGCTCCCCCTCCCCCCATCCCCAACACACACAGCTTTCAGCCTAACAAACCCTCCTCCTCCTCCAGTGCCCACTCAACAGTCGCTTCCTCTCTGCAGCCTTCCTGGCTTGCTCGGGGCGGCCCCTGCCCCTCAGGCCCCCGTATTCCAGTGCACTATGGCTGTCCCTCCTCTTGCCCTGAGCCCCAGGCGCTCCTCCAAGGCCCTCCTTCGTGCCCCTGGGGCTTACTTAGCACAGTGGCTGGCACACAACAGGAGCCCAATAAATGCAGAATAAATACACGGGGCGCTGTGTGCAGGGCTAGTCTCTGCTCCTGGCTGGGCCAGGGAACGGCCGCGCCGAGACATCTCCCTGCGCCCCAGGATGACCGGCAGTAGGAAACGGCAGGGCAAGTCTGACCCCGCACCCCCGGGCAACAGGCCACGAGGGGTCTGAAGACCCAGGCAGCGCAGAGGTCCGGCCGCTGCGGTCCCCGACACCCCGCAAGCGCTTCCCGGGCCCCGGCGCGGGGTGCAGAGAACCAGAGGAGCCGCTATCCCGCGTCCCCCCGGCTCCCGGCCCCTCGGGCACTCCCCGCACGCGGACCTCCGTCTGCCCTGGGTCGGGCCCCGGCCCCGCAGCAGCAGCCCGGGGAGGGAGCGTGGCGCCGCGGCTCCTCGCTGCGCCGCCGGGCCCTCCGCGCGCCCGCATCCCGCGGGCACGGAGCCCGAGCGCCCGGGGACGCAGCCGGGCGCCCCGCACAGTCTCCTCGGCCGCGGGGCTCTGCTTACCGTGCGCGGCCGGGGACCCGGAGCCGGCGGGAGTCTCGGCCGCCGCGCCCGCAGCTCAGCCTCCGCACCCGACCGCCGGCCAGCGTCTGCCCGGGGCGGCCGGGCCTCCCCGCGCCGCGGCGCCCCATTGGCCCCCGCGGCCAGGCCCCGCCCCGCCGGCCCCGCCCGCCGGCCCCGCCCCGCACGGCCGCACGACCCCGCCCCCGCGTCCTTCCCGCCTCTGCGCCAGCCCGCCCCTCTCCTCCCCACGCGGGGAAAGTTGCTGCTAGACTCGGGCAGCCGAGGGGGTGATAACTCTCCACCCCAAGAGCGCGCGGCGGCCCTTGGGAGCGCGAGGAGGGCAGTGTCCTTGAAGCTGACCTTGAGAAGCCGCCCGGCCGCCCGGGGCTGCGGGACGCGCCTCCGGGAGACCTGCGCGCCCCTGTCCCCAGCGCCTCCGAGAAGCCTGCGGGCCCCTGAACCGAGTGTCTCCGAGAAGCCTGCGGGCCCCTGTCCCCAGCGTCTCCGAGAAGCCTGCGAGCCCCTGTCCCCAGCACCTCCGAGAAGCCTGCGGGCCCCTGTCCCCAGCGCCTCCGAGAAGCCTGCGCGCCCCTGTCCCCAGCGCCTCCGGGAGACCTGCGCGCCCCTGTCCCCAGCGTCTCCGAGAAGCCTGCGCGCCCCTGTCCCCAGCGTCTCCGAGAAGCCTGCGCGCCCCTGTCCCCAGCGTCTCCGAGAAGCCTGCGCGCCCCTGTCCCCAGCGTCTCCGAGAAGCCTGCGCGCCCCTGTCCCCAGCGTCTGGGATAGTGCGCCGGGTGCTTGGCACCAGGGACGCGACAGGAAACGAGGCGGGGTCTACCCCGCATGGAGTTTGCGAGGGGGGGGGGGGGAGACACAGACTGTAGGCAAACAACCAACCAGGAACATAACGTCAGCTCGTTAGGAGCATCATGGGGTGGGCCTGACTATAAACAAGAAAGGGGGCCAGGGATGCTTTAGGCTGGGTGGTCTCCAAGGCCACTTTGAACTGGGAGGACGTGATGAAGCGACCCCATTGCTGGGGGGGGGGGCAGCACACGCAGGTGGTCCTGGGGCTGGAACCCGGGCCTAGGACGCCGAGTGTGAGTGTGGTGGCTAAGGGGTGTGAGCACACGCAGGTGGTCCTGGGGCTGGAACCCGGACCTAGGACGCCGAGTGTGAGTGTGGTGGCTAAGGGGTGTGAGCACACGCAGGTGGTCCTGGGGCTGGAACCCGGGCCTAGGACGCCCAGTGTGAGTGTGGTGGCCAAGGGGTGTGAGCTAGGCCAGGCTGGCACCGCAGCGAAATCACCCAGGACCTGTGGGCCAGCCTGAGGAGCTTCAGCTCTGCTGCCAGGACAAAGGCAAGCCTCTGAAGGGTTTGACGGGGTCCATGATGGCCGTAAAAGACCCCTTTGGCTGTTGGGGAGAATGGATTTTGGAAAATAATGAATGGAAGCAGGGAGGCCAGTTTCAAGGTGCCTTAGTCTGCTCAGGCTGCCATAACAAAGCACCGCAGCCTGGGTGGCTTTATTTTTTTTCCACAGTTCTCTGGAGGCTACAAGTCCAAGATCAAGGTGCGAGCATGGCCGGTTTCCAGTGAGGGCCCTCCTCCTGGCTTACAGACGGCTGCCTTTCCCGGTGTCCTCGTGTGGCTGGGGAGAAAGAGACCAAGCTCTCTGGGGTCTCTTATTTGAAGGGCACTAATTGCATCATGAGGCCCAGACGCTCATCACTTCATCTAAACCTAACTACCTCCACCCCCAAAGCCCCCTTTCCAAATACCGTCACACTGTGGGGTAAGGCTCCAACGTGTGCATTTGGGGGGCGACGTAATTCGATCCATAGCAGCAGGCGATTCCAGAAGTCCAGAGACGATGGCAACTTAGACCCAGGTGCTGACAACGGGGTTGGGGAAAGCAGACCAACCGAAATATATTTTGAGAATATCCTGCAAAGTCTTGATGATGGACTGGACTTAGGGCATGAATGAAGGACTCCGGGGTGTTTAGCTTGAGCACCCATGGGATAATGGCGCTCTGACCAACATGGGGAGGACTGGGGAGGAACAGGTTGGAGGAAGAGGAAAAGTAAAGGCTCCACCGTAGGCATCCGAGAGCCCTGTTAGACATCCAAAAACAACAGTGCCAGGCGCTCTTCAGATGGTTTCATATGTATTAACGATTAGTCTAGAGAGAATTCTCATAATAACCGTATGATGAAAATGTATTCTCGCTGTCCCCACATTACAGATGAGGAAATGAAAGTAACTGAAAGATCAATAACTTGCCCAAGGTAGGTGTTGGTTCACAACCTGGGGACCCCCCCCCCACCCCACCGTGCATTCAAAACTGGCCCCATACACAGAAGGCAAGGAGAGACGGAGGAGAGAGACATACCACTCCAGATGGAGGAGGCAGGTTTAATAAGCAGGAACTGACACACGACGCTTGTCGGGCAACCAAAAGACAGTAGGTCTCCGCACCTGCCGCCAGAATCTTAACAGTTTATGTCGAGGCTTCTCTTAACTGGTTTCAGTCACATACTCAGTCCAGATGGTCTCAACAACACATTACTCTCTGAAGGTGGCGTCTTTGAAACTGCTCCATCTATGGGAACAGTGGGTGGAATTTACATTCCAAGGACAGGGGAAGTTGTGAGGAGCCTCCGATTGCCTGAGTCCAACTCTCAGGTCAATCACTGGTCCCGTCCTCTTGATGACCTCCTCCAACAGTAGGTGGCTGGATACGCAAGTCTAGAGCTCAGGGGAGAGTCTGGGGCCAGAGATTTGCACCGGGGAGTGCCCTGGCCTGGGACTGTATGAGACCACCTGGAGAAAGCGTGTAGTGTGCGGAGAGAGGAGAGGCAAGGACTGAGCCCTTGGAAAATTCTCTTCCAACATCTCCATGTACTACCTGGCCCTTAGCAAGTGACCTCAGTCAATAAGAGGGAGTGACCCAAGTTCAGTAACTAAGAGGGGATAAGACTGGCTCAGGGACAGCAAACTTGAATCCTGTCGGGGACAGGCAGGAACGTAGCAAGTAAGGTTGGCGGGTGTGGTAGAACAGGGAGGGGCGGGGGCTGTGGCCCACGGAGGCCTGCACACCTGCCCAAAGGGGCAATGGGCTCAGCAACAGCTGATTTTTGCCGTATGGGAATATGGACCCTGAGTTCCCGGATGATCTCATTTTTATTAAAGAGCCAGAAAATCAGATTATGTTAAGTCTCCTGATTTTTTAATGTTGGCAATTAATTTTAAAAAAATTTAAAGGCTGTGTGAGCCAAGACTGTTGGACAGAATCAAATCCATGTAGGGGCAGGATTGGCTCCTTCAGCTGCTGCTTCCCACCTCTGGGTTAGATAATACCACAGGTTCCTTTAAGAAAGTCCTCACAGTCTGTTCAGACAAAGATAGTGACAATAGTGGGACATAAAAGGATCAAGGAAATCTCAACGGAAACCCAGCATAGCCTTTCAGGGCCTGTGGCCAGCCTCTGCCTCTACCCACCTAGCATAGCCTTTCCAAGCCTCAGTTTCCCTACGTGTCAAAACAGGAGGTCAGAGAAGAGCTCCTCCAAGATTCCTCCCAATTCTAAAATTTGGAGTTATAACAAGAGTTGTTTTTTTAAAAACTTGGTTTTCAAATTTGCACGGGAAATTTGCTTGGGGGGAAATGGAAAGGGTGTTCTTGGCTGGGTCTGCAAATTCAAAAAGCCTGGCTAGTAAGGAGAGGAGCAGAGTGAGACTGAGTTTTAGATAAGAAACCAGGCAGATTATGGCATGAAAAAAAATGTTTATTGCACTATGAATAGGAAAAAAAGGGCGATTTGATGCAGAACGCGCTTACTGGTTTCTATTGAAAAATTCAACGTATGGTGGCCAGTCCTCCATCTATATCACCAAGGCTTTGCAGTAATGAGACTCCCCATCACGTGTTGGAGGTGAGCTGCATTCCAGCATTATTTACTTTTATGTGCTGAGCTTATGTCATGAAAATAGCCTGAGAACAGATAATCACCCTCTATAGAGTCAGTCCCTTTGTCCCCACCTGAGATATTGTTTAAAGCTTAGTAACAGCTTGTGCTTTTACAAATCACTGGGTTTTGCGTAGGAGTGAACGTGGGGTTGGGAGCCCGGAGACCCGCCGAGAGCACTCATTGAATAGCCTCTTCCAACCTCCTTCATCAGTAAGTGAGAGCCGGACCAAAGGCGGCTTCCAGGAAGACGTTTGCATGTAACCTCCACACTTGGGGGCGGGGTTCATTGTGTGGAGACTTGGCCATTCCCACCGTCAGATCTTCCCATAGTTCTCTACCTTCCTACTCCCCCAAAGTCCTAGAGGCAGGGATGTCACCTAAACAGGGCGAATTAAATGCTCACTCTTGGGACTTTGTCTCTCCAGAAAGTGACAACGATGGAGAGAGAGGTTGGCCATTGATCGTGTGATGGTGGTGGCCACAGCAGCATCCTGAAGAGGCTGGGCCGGTGGTTGCTGCTCATGGGTCTTGTTAGCCGACCTCCAGAATTCCCTAGGTTCCTGCCAGTTTCTCAAGCCTGGTCCTTCATGCCATCCCTGCCCACCATTCAGTTTTATTCTATGAATCTCCCATCTCTACTAAATTCCCTTCTTGTGTTAGCAGCCCAAATTATTTATCTCGCTTTTATCCAAGAATCTGAATGGATCCAGGGAGGAAGGAAACATATTGCATCATAGGACCCTTTCCCTGGGGAACAGTTCAGAGCAGGAGTTTGCATGCATGTGGACGCACACACAGCGATAGGCCCTCGTAGGAAATCCAGCCCCGCAAGGTAGTTGTGCTGCAGGTTGAAAAAGGCATTTATTTTTGACAAGAGGAGCCCAGGTGTGCTATTCATAACAGTCTAAAAAAACAAACAAACAGAAAAAAAACATGAGCAAGCCCTTAGAATAGCAAAGCAACTGTGGAAATAAGCCCTCTTATATGTAAATGTGGTAGTTTGCAAAGTCCTCTCACATGAATTCCCTCACTTCAGCTCACTCCCCTGAGGTTGGCAGATTCCATAGTGTTCATGGTTCATAGATTATACTAATAATAGCTGTCATTTCACTGAACACTTTTTGAGGACCAGGCACTGGGCTAAATGCCTTACATACCCATATACCAACCCTGTTCATGAGATATTAGCCCCATTTTGTAGGTAAAGAAACCGAGGCTTGCACAGTTCCTATACATAATACATAGTTGAGGTGGGAGCTCACACTGTTGTAAGTTCTGTGTGATGACCAATGCCACGGGTGCTTTTGATACACACAGCTTGGTGTCATATAACGCAGTTAGTGGGTGACAAACGACACCCTGGAACCCAGGTCCTGAGTCAGGAATTTCCCACTCCATTCGGCTATAGCTTGTTCATTCTTGCCAAGAAGGGGCACACCTGATTCAGTGGTCCATTCATGGGGAGATTGTTAAGGTCATAGGAAAGATCTTTTCATATTTCCCCCTCTGTACCTGTCAAGGTGCCTAAAATCTGCCTGAAGATAAGTTGCTAAGTTTGACGACCGATCCAGGGGGAATAAATGCAAGGATGCCCTCGAGGGGTTAAATGCTAAGTTTTATCAGTGGAGGAGTAAACAGGCTCTGGAGTCCATCCAGAGAGGGGTGAGGTGGTCACCATCTCACTGTGTAAATCAACCATGTTGCACACCTTAAGTACGTGCATTTTTATCAAAAAATTAAGTGAAAAAAACGTAAAGATAAAAGTGGAAGAACTTGCCTGGCAGGTGTGGCCCAGTGGTTGAGCATCAAACCATGAACCGGGAGGTCACGGTTCAGGTCAGAGCACATGCCCAGGTTGACGGCTCCATCCCCAAGTAAGGGGCGTGCAGGAGGCAGCCGATCAATGACTCTCTCTCATCATTGATGTTTCTCTCTCTCCCACTCCCTTCCTCTCTCTGAAATCAATAAAAAAAAGGTGGAAGAACTTTTCAATATTTCCTCTTTGGGTTAAAAAATATCTTCTAGGGAGATGGGGAGGTAGGGCATAGAATAAGAGAAAATCTGACAATATTAATTTACTTCTCGACGGGAAGCAACCGTTTCGTCTCAGAGCGGAGAAATGAGCGGAGAGTTTGGGATGCCCCAGCATCTATGGTTTTTTTCTAGAATTCCCCAAGTGCAGGCTCTGAGGTGGCTCGGCCTGGGCTGGAGCTGAGATGGAGCCTGAGCTCCAGAGTTTGAGCAGTTCCCGCCTCTGTGTTTGTAGTGCAGAGCCTTTTTGCTGACATTGCAAAAGATTGTCATGGCAACCAGAAGAAGAAGTTCCTGCGTCCTTGGAGTTCCCCTCAAGGAGAGGCAGGTGTCAGCGGGTGTTCCTTTGGAGTTGAGGGAGCTTGAAGGCGTTAGCTGATCCAGTCACCTTCAAAGTCATGTTCTAACACATCTGCCTCCACAGCCCACAGGGACGTGGCTGGCGTGAGGCAGAAAGCAGGCTGGCTGCAGTGGGATGGGATGTAGAAAACCGGGCGGCCGTTCTCACCACCGGCGGCACCTAGAATCACCTCTAGGGGTAAAATGCACCAATACTGGGGCCACTGGGGCCCCAGCCATATCAGTCGACAGGGCGTGAGGCCTGGGCATCCACAGGCACATGACCTGTCAGGTGACACCCTTGTGCAGTCCAGGCTGAGGGCCGCTGAACTGGAGCTGGAGTCCCAGGGCCACAGCCGAGCGGCCGCGGGCCAGCCTCCCGCTTGTCCGAGCTCTGGGCCCTTCCCCCGCACAGTGGGGGAACTGAACAGCTCTGTGCGGCTGCTGCTGCTGCGAAGCTTAAGGCTGAAAGCGCCCGGGGAAGACCATGGCTTCGGATCAGCGAGGGGTTGGAACCCCGAGAGCCGCTCCCTTTTGGCTTAAGATCTGCCTGGCTCTCCATGCGCCTCCGCGACTCTGAGTTTCTCAGGCCTGTCAGCCCAGAGGCACAGCAAAGAAGCTGCACCTGCCATGTCGTTTTCCTTCCACCCGAAACCCCACCTAGTGACGGCTCTGCCCAGGTTGGGCTCTATGTGTCCCCCGTCATCTCAGCCGCGCTGTCGCCGGAGGAGTAGCCAGGCGAGCCTGAAAATGGATTTCCCCCTCGACTGCGTGGAGAGGGCCAACTGCAGTGGTCAAGGACAGGAAAGCTGGAACTAGACTGTTGGGATCCTTGCTCTGCTACTCGCTAATCGTGGGACTTCGAGCAAGATTTTGCCTCGGACTCTCTATCTGTAAAATGAGGGTGCCAACACCTCCTTATCATTCAGAGCTCAGTGAGCTGCCCCCTGATCTCTGGGTTAGGAGGGAGTGTGGCCCAGAGGGGTGCAGCCCAGCATCGGCACCACTGGTTCCTGTCTTATTTGCCCCAAACCATGGCTGTCCTATTGGAGTTAGGGGCGTGAGTTTCACACTCGCGTGCACCCAGCCCGGCATCCACCTCTGTCCCTACCCCCCCCCCCGGCAGGAAGACAGCAACGTGTGTCCCTGCTCCCCCCTCTTTCCTCTGACCCCTGAGACAAGCTGGGCTGCCTGGCCCTCCTCCTAGGCCGACCTTCCCTGGCGGGTACCCATGTCACAGGCTGGGTACAATCGTCCCCATCATCACTGTGGCAGCTGCCAGGGAGGCACTGTGCTAAGCATTCTGTAGTCACTCACTCATTGAGTATCCCAATAACCCTGAGAGGTGGGCACATACATTGTTCCCATTTCACAGAGCATGAAAACTGAGGCCGACAGTGGAAATCAACTGGCTAAGATCACACAGTTGGTACATAAGCGCATAGTTCCGTTCCCTTTGCCACCCTACCCTCTGCCGGGTAAGCTCCGGGTCACTTCCCTGTGGTCACAGGCCCTCTCCCCCCTCCGACAGTCCCGGGATTCAGCCCGTTCCCTGCCTCTTGAATGCTGCTAGCACTGGTTTTGTTTCCCCCCATTCCTTTCCTCCCAGTTATGACCGGCGGGCAGGACTCAGTCTCCCCAGCTTCTCTCTGTCTTATTAGTTCTGAAAATAATTTCAACTGTCCATGTTAGTTTGAAAGGGTTGGACTCAAGCTATTCTGAGGTAACACACGTGGGGAAGTTAAAAAGCGCTCAGAGTCCTATAAAGTTCTGATATTTGAGCGGTAGCCTAGCGAGGAGAAAGGAGAGGGGGCTTGGAGAGCATCAGACTTTGGTTTGGGTCTCAGCTCTGAGCTTTCTGGCTGAGCCACTCTTTGTGCCTCGGTTTGTTTTTTCTCCCTCCCCCCCATAATAATAGCTGTTTCTTAGGGGTTTGGTCTGAAGGGACCGCTAGTCCTGGAACAGTAGGTATGAACTACTCAAGTAACCTCTGAAGTTGGGGGGACCACACCCAGAGAAGACCAATTGAGGACATTTCCTTAGCAAATATTTTCAAATCCCAACCCATTATTTAGTTTCAAGTTTATCTACTTTGTGCCTCATTTCTCTGAGCCAATACTAAAAGCTACATCCAATCAGGGATGCACTACTTATCAGGTCTTTTCAAGGTTAGTTTACATATTTCATTTTATTGACCTTCACAAAACCCTCTAAAGTTAGAGTTACTGCTCAGAGAAGTGACCTTGCTTGCTCAAGTGTTTGCAGTTCTTTGTGGGGTAAACTGCTTCGTCATGTGTCATCCTTCTAAGGTAGGATATTTATATTTTCACCAGGGCCTTCTGGAGACTTAGTGCTTTCTCCCAAAGGAGGGTCACGAATGAGGGAATCGCGGGCACTGCTGCAGGCGCCAGGGGTCGTGCTTTGGGCCGGGGCTCTGGGCACCCTCACATCCTCCCACTTACACACAAGCTTACCCCCTGTGCATGCTCTGCTTTCCAGACCCATCTGTTCCTGGCCATGTGGGATTGTTTAATCCCGAAAATATTGTATGTCATTTTCTCTTTGGTGTGGAAGGAGTCATTTGGCAGGAGTGAGCCTCCGGAGACCAGTGTGCACCAATAGAAAGGATTCGAGGCCATCTCAAGATTAAAGATGCTCCTACCCCGTGATCCAGCCACTTCACCTGTAGGAATGGTCCCTGCTCACAGGGTCACACATTGCAGAGGGGAGCAGTGCGGCGCAGAGGGGCCCACGTACCGTGAACCCCCTGACTGTTCATCATAGGGAAACGCTAAGTG
This sequence comes from Miniopterus schreibersii, assembly GCF_964146895.1. Lineage (NCBI taxonomy): Eukaryota > Metazoa > Chordata > Mammalia > Chiroptera > Miniopteridae > Miniopterus > Miniopterus schreibersii. The sequence goes on from NC_138102.1 coordinate 177,837,037, forward strand.
TACAGCGGCACGTCCGTATACGTGGAATATTACAAAGGACTGAAGAGAACCAGGTGGATCCACAGACGCTAATAAAGGCCAAAGAAAAGTGCTGAGTGACTGAAACAAAGAGAGGAAAGTGTGTATAGTCTGTGCATATACACACACATATCTGTATACAATGTGTGTGGGGGGGGCTCACTGCACTGCGAGATGGGGCTCTCGCTTCTGGCTTGCAAGCTTTTGGGAGAAGAGCAGAGTTTAACTTCCAGAAGCAGACAATTGCTTTTTCCAAAACCATCTCCCTCCAGGCACCAGAGAGCTGACCCTCGCTCTCAGCGAGCGGATGCGTGGAAAGCACCGCCTGGTCTATGAAACGCTCTGTGAGAGTTAGGTACAATTTTCATCACCGTCCCGCAGGGGCACATAAATATTTATTGACAGAATACATTCTTCCAGCTTTGCCTTTCAAAGGGGGAACGAGGTGATGGCAAGAACTTGCCTTGACATTACTAGAGACTTGGATTCAAATCCTGCTTTATTACTTAAATGGGGCATGTGGCCCGAAGCAGTAATAATAAAAACAACAATTGTGCACTTCGGCACTAGCCTCTGTGCTGAGTGTTTAACCTCCATTATCTTTTTTCTTTCAGGGACACTTTGTGATAGGTGTTCATATCCCTATTTTACAGATGGCAAAACTGAGGCTCAGAGAAACTAAAAATACTTACTCAAAGTTGTACACTTGATAAGTGGCAGAGTCAGGAATGGAACCCAGCTCTACATTATTTCAGAAGCATGCTCTTCCCCTTTCTCAAGGTGTCCCTGTCTGCTGACTTCAGTTCTGCCTGTTTTGCAGGGTGATCATAGGGGTCAGTTGGACCAATTTATATTACCTGTCCTGTAAGTCAGAACCTGGGATGTCCACTTAAAGGCAGGTGGAACAGAGGAAAACGGTCATTTTTTACATGGAAAAGAGCAGAAGGAGATATTATATTGGCAATATTAAACACACATATCTGTGCTTGTGATTTTTGGGACAGGGTCACCTCCTCATGGCAGGTGAGATTGTGCATAAGAATTTTTGCCGCCGCCAGAATGGAAATTCTTCTGCCTGCCCCAAATATTGCCCATTAGGCTGCTCTGTCAGCATGACGGGGAAGCACATTCAGGACAGGTGGAATTAGAAATTCAGCGATGTGCTGCTCTGGCCGTGGCCACTGCTCCCAGCATGAATATCAGCTCACTCGCTTATTGCTCCCCTGGGAACTGGCCGGCTCCATCGCTGTGTTGCCAGGCAACCAAAACCGCACCTGCATCCGGAGGCAAACAAGCCAATCCGTTCCCTCCGAGGAGGAGCTTTACCTGGTTGGCCTCCAAGGTGGAAAGAGGGCTGTCTGGGCCCACTCAGGGCCCTGGCTGCTGAAATCAGCACGAGAGCTGGCGGGAGCTCAGGGACTCCGAAACCTCCCATTTTGGATGGCTAAGTGGGCGTCCTGGTTGGGTGGGAGTGACATCTTCAGGGTCACACAGCAACTCAGAGGCAGGGCCAGGAGGACAAGTCAGATTGGTCCCCGGGCCGGTGTCCCAGCACTTGAACTTTATTGCCATCACTTCAAAACTCTAGTGTGGGACGCCATCTATTATCAGGCTCTCTGCTGGGTAACGCGGGAGGTGCAGAAAGCATTTGGACACCATTCCTCATTCGTTTATCTAAAGATTATTTATTACACTTTTGTAACCGTAGAGCATGGTGGTGAAGGGCGCAGCCCTCCAGAGTCAGACAGGGCACAAATGTCAGCTCAGCACTTACCGCTTACGGGAGAATTCGGCTCACTTAACCTTTCTGTGCCAAAAGTTTTCTCAAATAAAACGATGGTAGCGATGAGAATGAAAGAAGCTGCTTATTGCGTTGTTACGCTTAGTGCAGAGCACGGTTCTGTCAACGTTGGTCGCCCTTGGTAATAACAGGTGGACACTTGACTTGAGCTTGGACTCTGGAACCAGGCTGCCCGAGGTCAAGTCCTGGCCCTGCCCTGCACTCACTACACGACCACTGTCAAGTTACTTACAATTTCTAGGCTGTAGTTCGCTCATCTGTAAAATGAGTATAAAAAACAGAACCTCATAGGTTCATTATGGAGCTAAAATAACAATATATATAAAGTGTGTAGAACAGTTTCTGGAACTTAATAAGTGTTCCGTAAATTTTAGCTAATATGATACATCAACAAGTATTAATTGAGCACTTAGCATGTCCCAGGCACTGTCCTAGGAGCTGGGGGGTATAAAAATGAAGAAAACAGGCACGTCTCCTTAGTCTTCATGGGACGATGATTATTACATTCTTAGTAATGTATGTTCACTTTATGATTCCTGCTTCCAGATTAGTAACACCTCAAAGGTAGGGCATGCGAGTTGCTCGCAGTGTGTATTACCTGTGCCTGGCACGGGGCCTGGCATGTTCAGTAAATGTTTGCTTTATGAATGCCGGGCACTGCCGTGGATGAAGGACAATGGTTCTTAGTCAGGGATGATTTTGTTCCTCCAGGAACTATTGGACAATGCCTGGGACGTCTTTGGTTCTTACAGCTTGGGGGAGGGGGGTAAGGGGTGGCGGTGCTACTGGCGTCTAGTGGGGAGAGGCGAAGGGTGCTGCTAAACATCCCACAGCACACAGGACAGCCTCCCACAACGAAGAATTACCCAGCCCCAATGCCAACAGAGCCAAGGCTGAGAAGCCCTGTGTCAGAGACCAGAGATAAGCAAAGCCCCCCAAAGACCTTCCCTGAAAAGCTCGTGGGAGGAGGGAGAGCGCCGAGGACCTGGGAGGAGGCTGGGGACAGCGGAGGCTCCTGGTCTGAGCTCGGCCTTCGAGGACAGGTACAGTGGTCGGGCAAACTCTGTGAGTGCCGGGAGGAGCTGCAGGACCTGGGGAGTGTGAGGGGCAGGGGGACAGCTTGGGCAAAGGCATGGATCCTTCCAGGGCGTCTGGTTCTGTTCAAGTGCAAAAAACGAGAGCGGGGAGAGGAGGCTGGGGCAGGAGGCAGTGGGGGTCCACGGAAGGAACACAGAGGCGGGCACGATGCCCTCAGCCAGGATCTCCCAGCATCTGTTCTCTGCGCACTGCACCTTCAGGGTGTACCCAGAAAGGGCCGCAGTCGACGAAAAAATGAGAGAGTGTCCTCTCCCGCTTCGGAGATTTACGAGGCTCGTTGGTATCGTACAGTTTCTGACAAATCCTGCACTCGAGAATCTTTATTCATTTCATCTGATTTATCCCGCAGTTTCTTGGCCATGAAAACTGACTTCCCAGATGTCTGTCTCCACTGGGTCTACGGGCCTCTCTTTAGGAAGGGGAGCCCCGGGAGTACTGTGGGCGGCGATACAGTGGCTGCAATGCTTTTAGGATAAGCTCCCCGGCTCCCACGCGGGGTGGGTTCAAAAGATAAGAAATGTTTCCACGTGTTATTCAAGCACTTGTCATGTTGCTGCAATTTATTGGCCCTGGGCCGTCTCTCCCTTTGGACTCAGTGTAGGAGGCGTATTTATGAATCCCTGTGTCCCGGTGCCTAGCTCAGCTGGCAGGTAGTAAGCGCTCACGGCGTTTTTGTTGTTGGATGAGTGGGTACTATTTTCAGGCACTATGCTAGACACCGAGGCTGAACAAGACAGATGCCACCCCTGTTCTCGTGCAGTTAGCAGACCAGCACGCACACAGTAGGCACTTTATGCATGTTTATGGACCGACTGGATGATTAGCATAAAGAAGACAGAGGTGGCAAGGATCAGAAACGGGCAGTGCCCGGGAATCTGTATTTTAAACCAGCTCCTTGGCTGCTTCTAATGTCCAGGGGCTGGTCTACGGGAAGCTCTGTGCTGCCAATCCCAGGCGACGCCTCTCTGGACAACTGAGCTCAAGGCCCAAGCTTCTTACGCAGGCTGTTCCTGACTCTTGCCATTTGGGGCCTTTAAGCCCCTGGACTCACTGCCCCTGAGCTGCCACCCTGCCTTCCTGACCCTGCTTGGATCTTCTGAGAGGAGCTTGGAGCCCTACGGGTCCTTCATAGCCCAAACCCTGACGGGAACCGTCTCCACCTGACACTGAGGGAGACGTTTGCTTCTGGGGCCCCCTCTCCGCACTCGCCCTCCACTCTCCCAACTCTCTCCCGGCCGTACCACTGCTCTCCTGGGTCTACGAGAATGTCCCTCAAGATCTGCCTGAAGACACCTAAGAGGGAAAGGCATTTATGTTTGAATGTTGGCTGTGCACACATCAGAGCTGTCTTTTGTTTGATGTGAAATTCAAAGAAGACGGGGGAGGGGAGGGGAGGACGGGACAAGGCCGGGGGAGGAGGCAGCCGATTTAAGAGAAGCTGGGAGGTTTCTCTCCATTTTATCCTGGAGAGTTAACTGTGGAAATGAAAAAAATAAAAATGTTCCTCCCAGACTAGTTTGTGGCCGGTGGAATCATTTTCTCAACTGGCGGGTCAGAGCGGAATAGTTATAATTGACTTAACTGGTAGTTTCACATTCTGCCTTGTGGATCAGCTTCATCAGGAGCATCTGAGGCGCTTCTGGGAGAGTCGTGCCCAGGCCTCGCCTGAGGTCCTCTGAGTCAGGGTCTCCGCAGGGGAGGCAGAGGAATGCATGTTTCTAACCATCCTGAGATGCCGATGCATGGTCTAAACTGGTAGGTGCTGGGCGATGTGTGGTGGGAGATGGACCGCTCCCCAGCCTGGCACAGTCCCGTCCTCTCAGTAAGCCAGCTGACTCTGTCCCCGCTCTAAGTCCCAGCCCGGTGTCACCTGCCCCAGGCTACCGCTGATAGCCCCCAGATCCTTTCTCAGCAATTCTTGGACCCTGCTCATGCCAGCAAAGGCCGTTCACAGTCCTGGCTGTCAGACACCGGTCTACAAAGCCCCAGGGCTGCCCCCCCATTCCAGCTGCACCCCCCTGTGAGTTCTCAGCACGGACATTTCTGGGCAAGGGAGAAAACCAATTTTCCTGCAGCTGTCTCGGGGGATACAGGTTTCCCGTCGTTAGAGTTGGTAATTTCCCTGATGATGCAGACATGTCAGCTCCCATCCAACTGAAACAGGTCATCTGGTGCCTGGCTCTTTTCCCCCTTAGGAAATGAGGTCAGGAGTTAATGCCTCCTATTTCTGCCCAGGAAAAGACTGCAATTTTCTTCTATTCCCTTTAAACTTTATTCCCAAAGTTTAAATAAACTGCGCTGATATTTTCTCATTTGCCTCCACCAACAATTCTTTAATAGAGCAAAGGGGCTTTGTTTTACTGGAATCGAGGGGCTTGCACGGCCCAGTGCACGTCTTTAGCGAGTGGGGCCGAAGTTCTCAAGTTCAATGTCACATACATAGGCCTCATTACTGGACCCTGGGTCAGTCTCTCAGTAAAGTCATTTTAAAAAAAGCAATCTAGTCCTGGCCAGTTTGGCTTAGTGGTTAGAGCATCGGTCTATGGACTGAAGGGTCCAGGGTTTGATTTCTGGCCAAGGGGACGTATCTCAGTTGCAGGCTTCACCCCCGGCGCTGGGGCGGGTGCAGGAGGCAACCAATCGATGCTTGAAGGCCAGTAAAAAGGACTCCATTATATAACCCAGAACAACTTTTTAAAATCCCATGTAGTCTTCCTCTCCACTCTTTCTCACCCCGTCCATGCCCCTGAGCTCACCCTGGTGAAACCCCTCAGACGCTAACACCCAACCCTTTCAGCTCCTGTTTTCACTCCCTCTTTCCTGTCTTTGGCTCTCCATTCACATTCTTCATATTCAGAATTTGTTTCACGAAACCCTGATAAACTGGAATAGCTTGCTGAGGCTCGACTAACTGCTGAGCAAGTTTAAAAAAAAAACTTGTTTTCCTGAGTGTGAGGTAGAGACTATGAGGCGGGGACACCTACGAAAAACTTGTTTTCCTGAGTGTGAGGTAGTGACTGTGAGGCGGGGACACCCGCGTCCTAATGAATCTTGTCTGCTCCACGTGCGTCTGGGGTCAGCCCCGGGACTGCGGCCGCAGCCCTGTAACAGCCGCCGCGGTGGTGTCTTTATAGCCCCCCACGCGGCGGGAGGGCACGCAGACCTCCGGGCTCTCCCAGCCACAAGCTTCCTTCCTGCGTCTCTCTCCTCTTCTCGTCTTAAGCTCTTCCAGGTCCATCATCTGCTCCTTCTGGCGACTCACACTGTGCTGCTCTGCTCTGGGCGGATGTCGACAGGAAAGCAGGTGAACAGGCTGACTCGGCAGAGGTCTCGGTCAGCAACTGTAATGTCAGGGGCGGGCACACAGCTTTCCTTCAAGGCCCCCTTCTTGCTTTTCTACGTCATAGCCTGGGGCTCCTGCTCCTTCCCCGGGACCCCCTTTCACCCCTCCTCCCTGTCCATAGGCTTCCGCTCCTTCACGCGTCATTGTAACGTAGAGTAAAATATTTTTGATGTGATCCCCGTGGTCACGATCAATCGCAATATGATGCATCCGCCTTAAGAAAACTAAATAGATGAAAGACCAGATGTGGTTTCACAAGAAGCAGGTCTGCAAAGGAGAATGATCTTCTGTCTGGGAAGTTAGGAAAGGGGGCACCCACCCCAGGGCCTGGACTACTTCATGTGTGGCCTGGCACCTCCTCTACATGTCCGACATTTACCGGGTCCTTAGGATGTGCCAGATGCTATCCTTTTATGCCTACCAACATTTCTAATCATCACAACATCTTCATGAGGTGGTTGCTGATATTATTCCCATTTCACAGATGAGTAAATCGAGGCTCAGAGAGATGAAGACACTCGCCCAGAGTCACTCGGTTGTAATGGTGGAACCAGAATTTCAACCCAAACCACTGCCAGAGCCTGCGCGTTAACCACTCGGCAGGCACACTGCTTCGCCACCTTTTAATCCGGGTGGCTAGTTGGATTCTTTATGAAAACATAGTGAGAGCCATATTCCAGGGAAAGAATTACATTTTCGTAGCCTGGAGAGGTATAAGTTCGGGAAGGAGCAAGGTATGGTGGCTACTATGCGACAGAGATAAAATCTGAGGTCGGTTCTCACTCCAGATCTCACGGCTTTTTAAAACACTTGGATAGTTGAAAAACTTCATCGGCAATGACTGGGAAAACCCTTATGCCGATCTCCAGGGGCATTTCCTTCATTCTTTTTCTCAGCTCCCTTAGGTGAGTCAGTCACCTGTGCCAGCTGCCCCTGCCTCTGCTCGCCGCTATTCTGCCCCACGCGGGGGCAGATTAACTCACGATTCCTCCCAGGGCCCCAGGAGGAGCCGTGGGTGAAAGAGTCCCCATTATGCAGGAGGGGGGATGGAGGCTCAGGGAACTTGAGGGCGTTTCCATGATTACGTGGCTGGTGGGTGGTGGGAGTTTAATAACCGTCGAAAGGCCCTTGGAGGAGAGAGATTTGTGGTGACCCTTACTGATGTCGACGGGGACCTCCTTGAAGAGCCCGGCACTACTGGGATACACGCAGCCTTGAGTGATCAGAGCCATAATCCACATGGCTCCTCGGGATCGCGTCCTTCCCCCGCTAGCTGCCCCCGGTGGCTGTGGCCGAGTGACGTTAGAGAAGCACAGCAAAGGGAAAGTTTTCCCCTCACGAGCTCTGGGGACTCTCCACCTTGAGTGCATCTTCCAGACGAGATGATGTCATCCCGATCAGATGCGGCCTTAGGGGCTGATAACAAGCTCCCTGCGAGTGAGTCACCTCCCTTGGGGATGTCAGGGTCGGGCAGAGCCGGGTCTAATAAGCGCCCACCGGCAGGAACGAATTCTGAGGCGCTCGGCGAGGCCCAAGGAACCCGGTGCCTAAGGCAGGTCCGCAGCAACTCGGACCTGTCTCCGTCTCACAGGCCTGAAGCGTCTCTCCACCACGCCTTCGAGCACACCGGGAAAGATCAAGAAAGGGGAGAGAATAATAATGGGAAATAAGCCTTCCTAACTGACTCGGCAAGGACTCCTCCGGAGCTCACATCCGAGCACTTGGCTTCTCCGTCTATTCCTATCTCAGGAACAATCACCACGCGCGGCCCCCGTGCCACCGAATGTACACAATTCTCCTGCTTGACACTATAAATACGCTTGTTCTAGGGACTTAATTAGTTCTTGGCTTCGGCGGTGTGGCTTTGTAGATGCTATTTTTCCTCTCTGTTCCAGGGACTTGTACTTGGTAATTTCTAGGATTCTTGCTAAGATATTTTTGAATACCGTGTGTCTGTGTGTGTGCGCGCACGTGTGCGTGCACGTGTGTGTGCATGTGTGCATGTGTGTGTGCACGTGTGTGTGCGTGTGTGTATGCGTGTGTGTGCACGTGTGTGCACACTCTGAAGTACCAGATCATCATGAATTCTGAAAGCAAATCTTCAGTTATGTTCCCAGCGCCACTAGGATTTGTCTGCTGTCCCTGGTGCTGAATCTTACAGGCCATTGGGGTTCCCAGTGCGGATATTTTCTGAGGCAGAGGGAAAGGTAAAAGAAGCAAAGCCAGATGCTGAGAGTTCATAAAGGCCTATCGGCCTGGCAAACAGTGTCTATGCATATGCCCACGAATAAAGTGAGCAGGGACAAGCGTAACAGAAACAATGCACCTACGAACACATTTACTAAATGTGCTACACATTTGAGAGGGAAAGGCCCTGAGCCCCCTTCCGTCGTGATATATCTGAAGCGCTGGAATGTTACTTGGTCAAATGAATACTTTTTGAGTGAATGGTGACTACATTCAGCCACCGTTCCCAAAAGAAGTGAATACAGATTTAGTGTTCAAGAGGGAACGCTCTGGGACCAGACGGCCAGGGTTCACACCCTGCTGTGCTGCTCGAGAGCTGCGTGGCCCTGGAGAAACCGCTCATCTCTACTCAACAGGACTGCCTCGGGGTTACCATGAGGAGTGAGTGTGCCAAAGATGCTCAACACTCACCCTGTACCTTGAAAGGGCTGTGCACCACTGTTATTATTACTTTCATTAAGAATATTTATGAGTAATGTATTCAAAAACACATAATAATGATGAAAACTTATTGAGAGCGTATTTTATATGAGCATTAGTTGACTAATTCCTTACAACAGTGCCATGGTCTAGATACTATTATTATTTCCATTATAAGGGGAGAAACCTCAAGAGGGCTTAAGTAACTTTCCCAGGGCCACATGGCAATTTTAGGACTGAGATACGAACCTAGGCCACCTGGATCCAAAGTCGGGACCTTAACCGCAACACGTTGCTGCTCCTCAGTCTTTTTGATTCCCCAGTGTTGGGGGGTGGGGGTGGGGCAGGCTTTTTCTGTTGTTGAGAAAGTGGTGGCTTGAAGGGAATTTTAATGTTAAAAAAAAATCTTCCTTCAATATTGAGCCATTGCTATGGCTCACATGAAACAAGATGAATTTCCAACATTTTAATCTTTTTCCTTGAGGGGAGAGGAAGGGATGGGATATTTTTTCCATTCCTTTTCCAATGAGCACAATTAGCACACGGATGCTAAACGCCCGCTGTGTATATTTTATCTGGTTGACGTGGAGATTAGCACCGGTTTACTGTCTTCACCCCTAACCCAGTTGTTAAAATAACTTGGATGACGCATTTTAGGTTTATTGGGCCCCTATTCTAAACTCAATGCTAAGCATTCTGCGCCGGGAATCCCACGTGCACACTGAGCGTGATAAACGGCAGCTCACGCCTGAGCAGGATGGATGTGCTTATACACCATTGTTTTGTTTCCATTTCTTTTCAAAGCTGGGCTCCTTGTCAGAGATACCTGAATTGCACGTGCTATTTTTAATTTGCAACGGGAGACTGGCACATCCAAGAAATAATGAAAGCTACATTATTATGGTCTCAGAAAAGAACCGGTAATGGTATAATCAGCTTTCTCGGGGTTATTTCTTTTTTCTCACTATGTGCCCGACACTGCTCAACCTCCATTCACCTGAATAGAAAAATTGTTAAGTACATGCTAGTGGCTGTTGGGCATGGACTGAATTACTAGAGCACCACAGCTTTACAGAGAACTTGGTTTATATCTCTCAGTCTGCCAAGTTGCCATCGCTTAACCATATTTGTATGAGTTTGTTGTTGTTGTTAAGCCATACGCAAGGAGGGAGAAAGGGAGGGAGAGCAGGAGAGAGAGGGAGAGAGAGACGTCGATGTGAGAGAGACACAGCGATTGGTGGGCTCCCACACACGCCCTGACCGAGGCTGGGGATCGAACCTGCAACCCAGGTGCGTGCCCTTGACCGGGAATCGAACCTGTGACCTTTCGGTGTGCAGGCCGACACACTAACCACCAAGTCACACTGGCCGGGGTGTGTGAGTTCTTTTGTCACTAGTGGGTGATGGGCACGGCCACAGTGCATCTTCAGCGTGAAATGTACCGGGACACTCAGGCAGTGGGGGCTCACATTATTAAGCATGTACTTACTATGTGCCAGGACCCAGGCTATGTCCTGTGCCACATCATCTCACTGAATCCATATACCGACTCGTTGCGGCATATACGATTATTGTGCCCAATTATATAGATAAACAGACTGAGGCACAAAAAATAAACATGCCCATGGTCCTACCTGTTTCGTATGAAAATTGGTGGCTGGGATTTGAAGCCAGGCAGTCTGACTTCAGGGCCTAAACTCTGTTTCTCTGTTCCACTGTCTTCTATATACACGTGGTTTTCAAATCCTTCTACATCGGTTCGATAACATTGAATTCATTTTTATTTCCTGCCAGACACCAATGGTGCTAAAATTATTATGCGGTAGCCACCACCCCTAAGGTGCGCACGGCTTAGCATAAATTTTGCTGTAATAAAGGCAGGGAGAGTCGCAGCAGAGAAAGCGACACCTTGAGGGGGTGGTGAGGGGAGAGGTCAGGGGCAAACTCCACAAAGAGGTGGCTCCGGATCTACGTTTGAAAACTTCAAAGGAAACAGCATGGGCGGGGCAGGGAGCGTGAATCTCTGTAACCCTTAAACTAGATGAGAGACAGTGCAGCCCGGTGACTCGCAGCACAGGCTCCGGAGCCGGGCTGCTTGGGTTTGAATCCTGGCTCTACCTTGTCACCGGGGACAAGTTCCTTAGCTTCTCTGGGCCTCTCGTCCTCAGCTACATGGGGAGGAAGGTAACGCTAGTAACCCCCCAAGGGTGCAGTGAGGATTAAATGGGCTAAGACACCCAAGGCCCTCAGAGCGGGCCTGGCGCAGTTCTTACAAAGCGCTCCACAGTAGCTTCGTGATCGCTCTTAGTACCCACAGCCTGTATGACGTTTGATGCTTATTAATTCCTCATTGTCATGTGAGCGATGAAAACAGACTAGACCGGACCCCACACTGTCATTTTCTCTCAGGCCTCTCCAAGCTTTCCAGAGGTATCGACACAGTTGCCAAACCCAGTTTCCTGACAGAACAGATGGGCACGAAATGGCTTCATTCCCCTTTCAAACCTTGAACTGTCCCTGCTGCCAAGAAGAGCCCAGCCAATTAGTGCTGCTTGGAAACGTCCCGCAAGGCACACTTTTATTCTGGGCCCCGAGGAAAGGAGAGGGAAAGATGGCCTGGGATGCTCTGCCCAGGGAGAGACCCGTGAAAATGGACCACGGCCCTTCTCCCCAAGCAATGAGACGAGTGGGCCGAGCGGCCCTGCTCCTCCTGTGCGCAGGAACTCGTCCCCAGCAGCCGCCGTCCCTCCCAGGGCCGGGTGTCCTAGCATCAGGCAGCACCCCTGTGCAGGGACGGCCTCTGCCAATCCTCTCCCGTCCTCCTCTCTCCAGGGTTCTTCCGTAGATTTTGGAATAAGAGAACGCAGTAAAAACCGCATCATAATTAGAGCCAGGAAACCTGGATTTCGGTCCTAGCTTTGACGTTAACTGGGTAATCATAATAATTTCAAGCACTTACATCGTGCCTACTGTGTGCCCGACGCTGTTCTAAACATGATACTTTCATCGGCTCGTTTAACCCTCACAAGAGCACAGTGATTGGATACGTGTCAGTCAGGCTCAGCTAGGTTACGCGGTGATAACAAATAACTACCAGATCTCAGCGGTGTGCTTTTCTCACTCACGCTCTACGTTCATTGTAGGCCCACGGGAATTCTGTTCCACACCGTCTCTACCCCGGGACGCGCACTCATGCAGAAGCCTCCATCCGGAATATCTCAGATTTCACGTCAGGGCAAAGGGAAGGACAGATCACATGCTCGCTCATAAAGGCTTCCACGTGGAAATAACAGTCACTTGGTTCGCATTTCATGGCCATGCCTGACTTCGACTGGGCACGGAAGAGGTGTCTTATTATGTGCCTGAAGCAGAAGCAGAATATTGGTGCACAGCTCTGAGGCTACCATAATATACTCCTGTGGGCAGCGTTTTGCAGATGAGGAAACTGAAGAGCAGAGAGGTTAAGTAAGTTGCCCAAAGTTACATAGTTTGCAAGTGGCAAAGCTGGGATTTGAACTCAGGTGGTCAGCTCCAGAGACTGCTCTTAATCACTGTGCACAAACATTTTCCTGGCACTGAATCTGTCCAAGTTTCAGTTTTCCTATCAGTAAAAATGGGGAGGGGATCTTTTCCTCCATACCTCACAAGGATACACTTAGAATCCATCCATCCATCCATCCATCCATCCATCCATCCATCCATCCACCCATCCATCCATCCCTCCATCCACCAACCCATCTATCATTTATATCTATCTATCTATCTATCTATCTATCTATCTATCTATCTATCTATCTATCTATCTATCTATCTATCTATCTATATCATCTATCTATCTATCATCTATCTATCCATCCATCCATCCATCCACCCATTCCTTGCAATAACTGGCATACCTACTATGTGCCAATTATTGTTCTGACTGTTGTGAATCAATCATGAGCAAAACTAAGTTTCTGTGCTCAGGGAAGCTTCATTCCTCCATGCCACATTTGGGTAGAGAGTAAATTAAGTAAGGGGATGAGTCAGTGAGCAAGGAAAAAAACAAAGGCTCTGAGGGCAATAAAATGTAGTGAGATTGCTATGGCCTTGACTGTGCCCCTTTAAAATTCATGTGTCGAAGCCCTACACCACACTGTGATGGTATTTGGAGATGGGCCTTTGGGAAATAATTAGCATTAAATGGAGTAAGTAAATAACATGAAGGTAGAGTAGTGGTATTCTAAGGAGGGAAAGTGAGGGGGGGCGGAGAGAGAGAGGGGTGGAGAGATCCCTCTTTTCCCGGCCTGGGAGGCAGCCATCAGCAAACCAAGGGTCCTCACTAGAAACCGAATCAGCTGGCCCCTTGACCTTGGACTTCCCAACCTCCAGACCCGTGAGAAACAAACGCCTGCTGTTTAATCCCCCCAGTCTCTGCAGCAGACTCTAACAGCCCGAGTAGGCTAAGCACACGTGTGACAGAGGGTGGCCGAGGGGCTCTTTAGGTTGGGACATCAGGGAAGGACCATCTCCAGAAACGACCTTTGAGCAGAGTTTGTCACGTGAAGATGTCGGGAGGAAAGGTAATTACACACAAAGGCTCTGAAGCAGGAGTGAGCTTGGGCGTCTGGGGAACCGAGAGGGGGTTAGAGTCGCTGAAACACAAGGAATGAAGAACACGGCGGGATGCAGCGAAGGTAGAGAGGGAGGCAGGGACCAGACCATAAAAGAAAAATATAAACCAGTGGTTTTTCAACCTTGTTTGGGGGTTAAAAAACCCCTTTGGGAATCTGCTGAAAACTATGGCCATGCTCCCTAGAAAAGACCACATTTATGCAACTTTTTACGTGTAAGACAAGGAGTTTCACAGCCCCTCGCCCTCATGTCCATTCAGGCCTCAGGCTGGGGGCTTCTGAAAGCTAGAAAGACGTTCTGAACAGCCCAAAGGGGAAGAGAAACTGATACTGTTTGCATGCTTTCCCTGTGCCGGAAACTTTGCCAGCAATGACAAATGATTTATCTCACATATTTTGTCCCAGTCCCATGTGAGCAATGATGGGACCAGCATCAGGGAGGCTAAGGGACACACGTTAGGCCAACAGGTAGTAAGGGACAGGTGAAGCATCTGAATGGAGCTTGGCTTCTCCCCAGAGGCAGGATCATTATTACTGGAGGTAGGGTCTAGTTTCATCCCACGGAGGGTATTTTTCTTATTAGGCGAAGGGTCTATATTTTCAACCAGCCGAAACAGTATCTGTTTCCTTTTCACAGGCTCCAGCTGAATGGCAGAGCGGCTCGGATGCGAAGTTTCCATTTCTTTACTGCCCCGCTGATTGTAACGCCAGCCTGTAGGGCTCCCAGCAGCGCCCTGAAATATAACCCCTGCGCCCCGACCACTTAAGGCAGCGTCCGCTTTATTTACGCAGGTGCCCTCTGCGCGGATGCGGGGGCCCCCTCCGAGGCTTTTCCAGCCCTTTGGTATCCTGCTCCAAGGAGTCGTTTGCTGGCACCATCTTTCTTAATTAGGGACCTCACGTATTGCAGCCAACCCTCTGAAGGAGGGGAGGGTGGAGACCTAAGAAGGAGGCCTGACCATTCATTTCAAAGTAATCAGCTTTGAAGCTGCTGGACCATGGCTATCGATCTCCTGGAGCCTGGAAAACCTCCTGAGAGAGGTCTCTGATCTCGGCAGCCTGGGCCATCTATGCATCTCTTTATCCACTTACCACACAAGGCCAGGAAATGACCTGTAATGCAATGAGCACAGAAACGACTTCCCTGAGAAACCACAGGCCTGAGAATGACTGGAAGGCTCCTCCCAGAGCAGCCTGAAGGAGGGACCGTGGGCCGCGGACAGGCCCGCAGCTCGCTCCCCGCTTGACCACCTCGGCCTCACGCAGAATCTAATACTAGCTGCCTTCTTCTGTACAACACATTCTAAATACACTCTTCCTAATGTCAAAACACTGTTGGGGTTATTGCCCCCTTTTAAGGATGAAGACATTTAGGCTCAGAGATGAGAGTTACTTTGCACAGCAAGGAATTGCCTGAGCCGGGAGCTGAAACTCACCTCAGCCTGTCTGAAGTCTCGACTCTCCTGCTACTCGAGGCTGAGTCTTTTTTAGATAAGCGCTTCCCCCCTGGACTTTCTATTTGCTTTAATTTGTTGAGCTAGTTAAGTCGGCATCGTTCAGAGGTAATGACTCCCTTCTGGGGGAATTTGGCTTCCTTGGGTGTCTTATCCAGGTATCTACAGGCTGTAATAGAGCCGGGCTGCAATACTGCATGCTGCCGGTCGGTGCTAAAAGAATTTAATTGCATTCTAGTTAAAATAATAGCAAGTATTTCAACTTAACTATCCATTAAGAGTTACATAGTTATCACAGTAACTGGAGCTTTTGGTATTAAATATCCCAAGAAACACATTACAATGTTGCATGAATAGGAAAAAAAATCATTCGAATTGAATCCATCCATCGATCTATCGGCTCCAGCCGCATCGGTGATATGTCCGTGCGTGCTGGCGGGAACGAAATGTGCACCTGCTACGCACGCTCCTGTACAACAGGACTGCCGTTGCGAGGCAAAAGCTAACGCGGAACGCACTAGTACCAAAACTGTAAGGCTGTGCTTAAAAGAAAGAGCTTTTACATTGTTTCCATTTTAAAGTGTATATTTAAAGTAATAAAAATTAAATGTTAAAAATTCAGTTCCTCAGTGACACTAGCCCTATAGCCACTGCTCAATAACTACATATAACCAGTGGCTACCGTATATACGGGCCCAACGCATTTTACACAACCAACACATATCCTTTGGATAAATAGACTCCTACGTTTCCCCGATCTCACTTTTGAACCCTGAAAATTAAACATAGTGGCATCATACTCAGCTCCTCTCGAATCTAAGATCAATGGTACAGAGACAACGCCGGATCTTTAATAGCTTGGCGAGGGTTCCAGAGGCTGGCGTGGTCTAGACAACCCTGTGCCGCCCTGTGCGTGGGGAAAGGCATCGGGCCTGTGGCCGGGTAACCGGGGCCTTGCGGTCTCCACGCCACGGCTCATTCGCTGTGTGTGTTAGGTTTCTCTTCCTTAAAAGAGACAGTTTATAATACTTCACCTGCTGTGATGCTCAAATAAAAATATTTCTATTTATGAGTTTTAAAACACCGTCCAAATGTTAGTATTGTCTCGTTTGTGCCAGCGGGAGAACCGCCTCAGGCTGAACGCCACGGCGGTCGGGAAGCATCCCTTTCAGAGAAAGCAGGCGGCTTCGTCAGGTTGCGGGGGAGCCCACGCGGGTGAGAGAGCGATGTCTGACTGCCAGCCAGCCACGTTACACACAAGCTTCAGAGACACGTGCTTAACTGTTTATTTTTCCGGGCAGTGGAACTCGAGAGTCCAGGCTACCCGGCTTTGAATCCCCAGCTGCGAGAGGATTTAAGATTTAGGATTTGGGATTTAGGATTTAGCAGCTGTGTGACTTTGGGCACACGGACTTGCGTGCCTCACTTGTCTCATCTGTAAAGTGGGGGCAATAAAGGAGCCATGTCCTACGGTTGGTTAAAGAGTGAGCTGACTTTTCAACGTGTTTAAAAGACTGCCTGGCCTATGTTAAGTTCTCATTCACGGCTGTGACCACCAGGCTTCGTGCACCGTGGAGGGGCATCCAGGAGTGCCTTTCTTTGTATAATTTCCCTCCATCTCCTTCCTCGCTGCTCTCTCTGTCCTACGCACAGTCTCCCGGTTCCAGCTTAGGAAATCACGAGTCCGTAAGGTCCAGCTCATCCTCGGAGGAGGCAATAAGCCTCTCATTTTCCGCAGGATGGACTCTGTTCAAACAGCTCCTCCGGCTGACGTGGGCCACATTTCACAGCTGAGGTCAGATGCGAAGTCGCACTACGTAGTTCCCGCCTCTTGGCTTGGGCTTCCCGGAGGGCCTCCTCCCGAGGAGGGGTGAGGGTGGGTCCACCGATCATTTTCAGAACCACTGACTGAGTGCTTGCCTGTGTCACACAGTTTCTGCGCTTGGGAGTCCGCTGTGAACAAAACGGTACAACCCCTTCCTGCCCTCGCGGTGCCTGCATCCTAGTGAATAACGACATGATAAATAATCAGAATACTCAGCATGTTAGAAATCATGAGCAGACTAAGGGGCACTGGAGGTGTGGGGGGTAGGGCTGGGAAACAGCTTTGAACAGAATTGTCGTTGAGAACAGGGCTTTTGGACAAATCCTTGGAGGCGGCCAGGGAAGTAGCCGCAGGGTTATTTGGGTGAAGGGTGCGCTTAGAGAGGGCACAGCCACTGGGGGCCCTAAGGTGGGTCTGCCTCACCTGTGCAACGCTCAGCCAGGAGGCCCATGTGTCTGGAGCGGTGTGACAGGCGGGGCCAGAGCACGCAGGGCCTTGTAGGGCCTCGTAAAGACTGTGGGCCACTTGCCTAGTTATTTGCATGCAAGTCAGACTCGGGCACCGAGAGTATAAATAGACCACGGCGTTGGACGCTCTGAGCTACGAGAGGCCTGCAAGGGAGCTGCGTTCTCTTGCTCATAGGTCTGTGAGTTCCTCCCACAGAGCCGCCACCACTGAGTCAGCGAGTCTGCTCCCGGACGCGCCGGTGACGGGGCCCTCCGTCTTCTCGAGGCGGCCCGTGCTTCTAGCTCTGCTTGGCGGCAGGGTCTCTCCTTCACGGAGCTGCCGTCCGACATCCCCTTTACTCCTACCCCCTGGAGGCCTTTCAGAATAAGTCTAATCTTTCTCCGTCGTGACAGCCCTTCAAATATTTTAAGACAGCCGCCACATCCCTAGAGCCGACAGACTCCAGCTCCTGCTATCATTTCTCATGTGACAAATATAGTCAACTTCTGCTCTCTCTCCTCTGCGTCGGCTCTGTGTCTGCTTATCTGATGCCAGAAGGGAGCCCGGATGTGACTGGCTGGAGGGGACCGGGCCAGGGCTATCCCACCCTTGGCCTGGGCCAGGCTCCAGGCGGTACTGGGGAAAAGTGAAGGGAAAAGGCCTTGGAATCGACAGGCACAGGCTCTGGCTCTGCCCCTTCCACGCCGGGTGGCTTGGAGAGAGGGTTAGAATCTCAGAATCTTTGTTTCTGTATCTGTGAACCGAAGATGGCAATGCCAGCCTGGCAGAGGTGAGAGTTTAGGGGTTTGATCGGTTTACGGTTTACCCTGTCAAAGTTCAAAGCTGATTTTTTAAAATGTCTTCTGTGCCTTTCATGAGCCAAATCCCACAAAATCCAGCCCCAGTCCATAGCAGAAATATTCTTGATGTTTTTCTTCTAATTCCTTATGTAAGAGAGAGGTGCAGCCTATAGGGTTTGTTTGCTTTTTCTATTTTTTTCAACAAATTAATAGACACAGCAGAGAAGTTTCATTGGCCCCACGTCCAGGCCCTCAGAGGCTGTGGAGAGGGTTTGGGGAGTCATTCTGGTGGGTCACGGGCAGGCACCGTGGGGAAGGGTGGACAGGTGCTCCGCCAGCTGCCTGACCTGGTCTCTGCGGGCCCTCCTTGTGTCCCTGGGCCTGCAAGAGCATCACTGCAGTCTCTGCCTCTGGTCACATGGCTCTGCCCTGTTTCCCTGTGTCCCAATCCCCCCTCCTTTCTTTTATAAAGACATCAGTCACTGCAGTAGGGCTCCCCCTACTTTAGCATGATCTCATTTTAACTTGATTATATCTACAAAGACCCTATTTCCAAATACGGTCACATTTACAGGGGAGGGGAGAGATAGAACTTCAAACTATATTTTTTGCGGGGGGGGGCACACTCCACCCTGCAGCACTAGGTTTTATGTGCTTGTGGGTTGTCACTGCCTGGCATGGAGGTGCATGAAATGCTCATTAAATGGCGCAGGAATGAAGGACGAGTGAAGGAGGGACAGCGACTCCGGCACAGGCTCACGCACCGTGAGCTCCGTCGACGCCAGGCCCCGCGCTGGGGGCTGAGGCTGCAGAGAAAACAACGAGATGTGGCCTCAGCCACCACTTGCCATGAAGTGCCTGCGCCTCCCAGTCATGCATCCTCTGCAGTCCTCGGCTCACCCCGAGATCCTTAGCCTCAAATAGTCCCGATGCCGGAGGGCTCATGACTAATTCAGGACCTTCCTGGCAGTGAGTTCAAGGGCTCTCCCAGCGTCCAGCTGGGACCCCCGCTGCCCTAGGATCACGGGGTGCTGCTTCCACTCAGCCCTGGGGGGGGTACTGTCTGCATCCAGACCCTGAATAACTCTGTCGCCTTTTGAAACAAGTCTCCATTTCCCCTCCCTGGTTCTGCTCTGAGTTTTATTTCCTCACTTATATAGTATCCAGTTATTCAAGGTCACTGAAACAGTACATGTGCAAGTAACTTATTACATTATTTATTAGTTACTTAGTATTGAAAATGTACCGTGACACACCTTCCTCCTATCCCTGTATTCTCACCCCTCTGCAAGGGGACCTTGCAGCTCCCCCCATTAAGCAGCAGGACTATTTATTTATTCCTTGAAAATAACCTTGACCATGTGATTTGCACGGATCAAGGCTCTCGAGCACTCCCTCCTTCAGGGTATTTCATCAGTCCACTCGGACTCAGGGGATATGGTTTCAAGACCTGGGCTGGGCAAGGCCGGGGCATCCCGGAGGGACTCTCATAAAGCTTCTGGACTCATTGGCTTTGCAGCCTCTGGAA
Organism: Miniopterus schreibersii; assembly: GCF_964146895.1. NCBI lineage: Eukaryota > Metazoa > Chordata > Mammalia > Chiroptera > Miniopteridae > Miniopterus > Miniopterus schreibersii. The sequence goes on from NC_138102.1 coordinate 177,856,631, forward strand.
CAGGGGCAGGGTTTTGAACATCTGGGCCCATTCGGTGGGAAGACCGGCCATTTCAAATCACAGTCCTTTCTCTGGAGCTAACTGGTCCTAGTCCGTCTATGGGCAAGGCTGGGGTGCCCCCAAAGAACCCTCCTGAGGTTAATGGCCCTGGGATTCCAGGATTTCCCACAGAGACAGAAAGAAAGAGGGTGCGTGTGTTTAAATGCCACTCCGGGGGGCCTGGGTTCCTATGCTTTTCCTTGCCCCCCCCCCCCCCGGTACCCTGGATGCACCCGTGAGACGGCCCACGGAGGGCAGACGGCTCTGGGGGAAGCGGCGACCAGAGATCAACCTTGGGAACATCCACATTTAAGGGGTCAGCAAAGAAAGAAAGAACAGTAAAAGCAAATGAGAGAGGCCGGTGGGTCTGGGGGAGAGCCGGGGGAGGCGACTACCTTTCCCTTCCTTCGGGAGCCCCGGCAGGACAGACGTCCCACCTGCCTCGCTCCTCTGCTCATCGGAGTCCTCGGCGCCAGACAGCAAATCGCTCTAGACTGTTAAGTACTTCACCAGGCGCTGTAAACAGCCCCCAGCCTCACATCCAACACCTAGCACGCCCATTACACTATTAATACGGAGGAAGGGAGCAGTAGAAGAGATAAACAAGTTTAATTCAATTTCTTTTTCCCCAAGAAAAGCACAAGTCACTAAGGAGTGCTGTATCCTAATAGCCTCCGAAGGCACCTCTATCCAAGAGAATTAGCTCATTTCCTCCAGATCTTCGCACTGGGAACTCCAGTGCCTCCTACAGGAGGGGCTCTTTGGCCATCCAATTATCGCCAATATGTCTATAGCTAAAGCAAGAATCAAGAATCTAGGTCAAGTAAGAGAGGAGGAAGGTGGGAACACTTATTCTGATCGTCGGTTTCTCCATCTAAAATAGTGGGTGTAATACCACTGCTCTCTCGGGGGGGGCCTGTGAAAAATAAAATAAGTCACTTTGGCATAAGGATGATTTAGAGCCGGAGGCAACTGGGAATCAACAGAAGCAGAAAGACGCCTTTCAGGAGCTTCCGTTCACTGACTAATGAGAAATGACGCCCCTCCCAGGGAAGTCTCGTGGTCACGAAGCCAGGAAGGCTGGTCAGAGGCCCGGGCGTGATTATCGCTAATCGGGAGAAAGGGAGATCATTCAAGGGGAGCTCGGCCCGGTCGAGCGAGGGCTTTAAAAGCAGAGGGTGTCCACAACTACAACACTGACATAGCCATGGACTGGCCGACTAGTGGGACGAGATGTGGGCTCCAAAATAGGCCCTTCTCTCTAGGATCACTTACTTATTTGACTAACGTTGTTATTTTGCCAAATGAAAGAGAGTGGGTAATTTATTACTACGTGGTGCTGACACTACAGTTGTCCCAATGGAAGAAAATCCAACTGGGTCCTGCTCTTCAACCATTAAAAGAAAACTTCTAGATCTATTACACAGCAGTGATTGTTTTACAGTAAACTCTAAAGACCGTGTGTACAACAGAAGGCAGGGGAGATGTTAATCAGGATTGGAGACCCAGAAGCTATTAAAAACATGTAGATATATTTAAGCCTTTAATATTATTAAAGTCTTACGGCAATAAAACCAAAGATAAGTTGGAAAAAAATGGTTACTTAATAATACTTCGGTGATTAATATCTACAATTAAAAATTAAGCTCTAACAAATGGACAAGAAAAGTAACCCAAAGGGAAAATTATGAATAGGCAATTTAAGCAAGTGCAAATAACCAAGAAACACGCGAAAATGATAAATTTCACAGTAATACGAAAATGCATATTAAAATAATAATACAATTACTTTTCTCCACACAGACTGGAACAAACTTTAAAAGCCCTATCCTTGACTGTTAGTATGGATGCGGGAGATACATAGTCTCGGACATCGCTGATGGTAGTAGGAATTGATTGCTACGACCTTTTTAGAAACAAGTCATGAGTAACTATTAAAATTAGCGTGCAGGCACACCTTGGAGACACTGCAGTTCTCTTCCAGGCCACGGCAATAATGCTAATATCGCAATAGAGCGAGTCACATGCATTTTTTTTGGTTTCCCAGTGAATATAAAAGTTACGTCACATTACACTGTGGTCTCTTAAGTATGCAACAGTTATGTCTAAAAAACAATGTACTTACCTTAATTAAAAAATACGTTGTTGTTGAAAAATGCTAACAGTCGTCTGAGTCTTCAGCAAGTTGTAATCTTTTTGCTGATGGAGGGTCTTACCTTCAATTTGTAAAAAACCCGCAATATCTGCAAAGTACAATAAAACAAGGTATGCGTGTATATATATACATAAATATATATAATTTGTAACTTTCAAATTGTAATCTTTTATATAATGTATAATGTGCATTTGTTTATATTTATAATGTGCATTATTGAAAAAATAATAATAAACCACATGGCGAAACAAATAAAATGAAACAAACAAAACAGAGGGTTTTCTGCTGGTCACTGAGGGAGACATGAGAGAGATGTGCTCCAGCTGGGCTGGAAGAAGCAACAACCCTGTTGTGAACCACCTATGGGGGGGGGTCACGTGGCAAGGAATGTGGGTGACTTCTAGGAGCTAAGAGAAGTCCTTAACAAGGGAATGGGAACCTCAGTCCTACAACCACAGGGAATTGCTTTTGACCAACAACTTCAATGTCTCTGGAAGTGGATTCTTTCCCCAGACCACCCAGAGAGGAACAAAGCCTGCTGCCACCTGGATTTCGGCCTGGTGGGACTCCGAGAAGAGACCCAGCCATGCCGGCTGGAGCTGGACGCCTGACCTAGAGAACCGTGAGCTAATACGTGGATGTTGTTTTAAACCTCTAAGTTTGCAGTAATTTAACTTAGCAACTAACCTTGAAAACTGACACAGAGGGAGAGTGAGGACAGTTAAGATATTAAGACTCATAAATGATTAATTTTGTTTCTGATCTGGATGAAAATACCACTGGTCACACAGTGCAAAGGCTCCGGGCTGAATGAAGTACTGCGGGGAGGGGCTGACCGAGGCCAGGCAAGGGGACCTGTGGCCTGGCGCAGTGAGAACTGCTCACAGGAGGGGTGGGACGCGTATGGGGGATGGACGGTAGGGTCTGGTAGGTGGAGAGAACAGCGGAAGCCTGTAGAGGGGTTGATTTAAGAAAAAGTGTGTGGCCCGGCCGGTGTGGCTCAGCAGTTGAGCGTCAGCCTAGGATCCATGGCCTGCAGCCGCTGTTGCTTCCTTTGCTGCAGCGCCTTCCAAAGAAATCCCTGAACAGCTCGGGTATTTTCGCACCTCCAGAGCTGTGCCTGTGCCCCTTGCTCCACCTGTAACCCCCTCTCCCGTCCCCACTTGTCTTTCAAGACCAAGGCTCCTCCCCAGCTCACCCCCTCCCCCAGCTTGTTCTACTATTCCTGGTGCAGAGAAAAAGCCAAGAAACTTTGCTGGATCAATAATCAAGTTCAGTCCTTTTGTCCAATTCCCATTTCTAGATGGCAGGTTTTCTTAAAGAGGGGCACGCCTGTAGCCCCGCCAGGCTGGCAGCCCCAATTCTGCGGCGTCTCTCGGCTGTGGATTTCTAAGGCAGCAGGAGCTGTGAGTCGTTGCCGGAGGCCCCTAATGAGAACGGGAGGGCCCCAGGCTCTTCCCACGGGATCCTTGATCGTGTTCTGGTTTCCTCCTTCAGAAACGTGGGGCTAAAATAAACCCCCGAGGCTGAGGAAGGGGTGAGTCAGAGCTCTGAGTGGAGCAATCCCTGCACGGCTGCTCCGGGCAAGGAACATTCCCCGTGGAGCCCCAGCTGTTGATGCCAAAAGCTGGAAGCCTGAGAAATGAGCCCTCCGAAGACAGGCTGGCAGCAGGCTCCCCTTCCTGGAGGTGGCATGGTGCTGCGTGGCGCAGAAACTTTCTGTGCCAGTAGAAAGGGAGGAGTCAGGGAAGCCTGGTGACAAAGGAGGGGGGCTGGGGCTGGAAGCCAGGTGGCCCTTCACCCCTCTGGGTCTCCTTTCTCTCAGTTGCAAAATATTCGAGGGTGCCTCTGGCCCTGGCATTCTTCCGGTTGATCTGAGTGCTCCCCAAGTGCCAGGTCTCCAAGTTCCCTCTCAGGCCCCCGCTGGCCAGGGTGGGGTGTTAAAGGTGGAGAAAGGAAGGCCACATGGCCTGTGGCCCCTGTTGCTCAAATGAACCAGGCTCAGTTGTCACCCACCGGGTGGGCACCTCGCTGTGCCAGGCACCTGGGAAACGGCTGGGGTCCCTTCAAGAACCCTGAGTGAGGATTTCTGTACCTTCAGCAAGGCAGGGAGCTGGCCTCCAAGTCCAAGTCCAAGTCCAAATCCAAACTGGGCGACTCCCCTATCCATGCCTCCTACAGCGCTGGGCAGCGGGCGCGGCTCTTCTCTCCAGGTTGTTTCCCGTCTGGCGGGAGGCTCGGGCATTCTGCTATCACGGCCCATCTGATCGGCAGTCACAGTGCCAAAGGGGTGGTGGTCTGAGTCATTGTTTATCTGATGGTCTAATTCTTCCATAATAAATATGCATTGGTTAGATAACAGAAACACTGAAGGGGAAAATTCCACATGAGACAGAGATAAACCAAAAACTCTGCAAAAAAAAAAGAAGGCTTCTATAAAGATAGAGCTGCACGATGCACATTTGGCGTATTTTTAAAAAAAATGCTAAACTGGATCAGGCCAAAGACAAGGCAAAGCACTGAGCCTTTCATCCCACACTGGGTGCCAGTTCCCTTTGAGACCTGATTATTAATTAGGAGCTGGTTGTAGCTGTTATCAGACTTCCCTGGTTTCCCCCCAGCAGCAGAGGACCTGACACAGAGATGGCCCAATCAGGACAGCCTCTGAGGGCAATGGGTCCCCTGAGAGGTCCTACAAGTTCACAAGCCAGAGAAGAGACCTGCCAGCCACTGGAAACTGGGTTTAATGCTGTGGTTTTTCTTTTTAAATTTTTTAAAAAAGTTTTCAATTACAGTTGACATTCACTACTATATTAGTTTCCCACTTCTGGGCATTTATCTGAAGTGCCATGTAGAAAGTCAAATGGCGTATATTTACATTTTAATCTCCCTTGCTCAACAGTGAGATCTTCAGGGACTAGGAAGCTCTCTCCCCCTGCCAGAGAGGCCCTGACACCTAGGGGTGGGCGTACCGTGGAGACAGGGAGAGAGAGAGAGGTGTTGAAGCTGTAGAGAGGACAGCCTCTGAGGAGGTAGAGGGCCCTGCCCAGCCGCAAAGAGGGAGGAGTCATTTCCAGAAGAGGAAAACCTATGAGTGAAGCTTGGTAAAGAAAGTGGGGTTTTCTGTTGTGGGGTGCTGGGACACCCTGTTTTAAGGCCTGCATGAACTTCAGGCTTCCTGACTTTGGTGCCTCACCTCAAACATATCAAAATGCCCCTACATGCCACATTAAGTGGAATTTATATCCACTTAATGATATGTTATGAAGTTATATTAGTTTTTTTTAAAAAGTTATACAAGTTAATAGATGCATTTTGTAGACACACTAAGGGAAACAACTCATCAATTTAAATGTTACGGCTTTCATGTTTCAGAGCCAACCATTCGAGACCTTAAAGATCTCCCTAGGCCCCAGGTACTGTTGCTAAGGAGCCTAAGAGGAGAAACAGCCCACGCGGACCAGAAGGACAGCTGTCCCTCTGCTGGGCCGGCAGGCAAGAGGCAGAGGCGCTCATCTGCTCCCCTCGGCGCGTGGAGCCAGCGGGCGCGCGGTGGTGCCGAGCCGGCTGACGCTCAGAGAGGAGATGCGGCTGGACTCAGAGCGGGATCGGTCTTTCAGGTAAATCGGCGCCGGGTTAGGCTAAAAGCTCTGGGCACAAGGGTGGGGGCATCTTACTCAGGAGTCTCAGGCATTTTCTGAATTCCACTTTTCTAGGTATAGGGCTGTGAAAACATAGAAAACTTAACAACAACAACAAAAAATACTCTCTACGTGCCAGGCACAGTGCTAGACCCTTTTACATGTAAAGATTTCACTGAAACCACAAGCGAGCCTGTGCAGTAGGTGGCGCTGTGGTTCTGTTTCACAGATGAGGAAACTGAAGCGGATGGACTGGTGCAAGGATGTGGGGGTCACACAGCAGAGGAGGAATTCAGGGTTTTGTCGGACGGAAGGAGCCGCCCTTCCCTAGAGAGTTTTCCAGTGAGTGGTGGGTGGGGGGGGGCTGTGGGGAGAGGGGAGGGCCCTTCGGAGCCAAGCTCTGGAGCCCTAGTTTCTGGGGATCCCTCGTCTCCCCGGCAGATTTCCTTTCTCCTCCTGCACAAGTGCCCTGCGAGCCCCACTCCCTGCACCTGACCCCAGCTCCCGCTTGGTTGCTAAGGACAGATCATCTTGCTGGGCTTTGCCAAGGACATTAATAAAACAGGCCCTGATTGCGGCCACACAAAGGTAGACGACGAAATTACTCTGATTCAAAAAGCAGAAGCCCACTCTCCAGCTGCAGCCCGGTTCCCGACCTTCCCACCCCCAAGGGCACAGGCTAAGATTTCTTTTCTCCCATTTATTGGATTAATTTCAGCCCCAGAGACAGTCCCTCTCTCCAGCCTCCTTTACCTGCTGTTGTTTTTAACCTCAAAAAAAAGGTCGTGGCGACAAAGTTCAGGGGGAAGGTCCACAGGGCCAAGAATCAGACAGCTGCCAGGGCCCGTCCCAGCGCTGCCGTTTGCTAGACCTCTGATTTTGAGCGTGTCTGCCGAGGTTAGCTTCCCCGGCTGTGAAGGGGTGAGGCCTGCGGATGAATTTAATGATGCAGCAGAGGACTTACAGCTGCCCTAAACTACCCAAGAACTCCCGTGCTTCTGGAGGAAGATGAGGCAGAGAAACGAGATGCCTTTCTTTTCTCCCCTGGATTAGAGCGGAAGGCAAGGAACAGTGTTCAAACTGAGGGAACAGACAGTGCAAGGCCTCAGGACAAACGGAGTCCGGGAGAGCTGCATCATAGACCATGGGGGAGGGGTTAGGAGGAGGTAAACTGAGTCTGGAGAATTCAGGCCAATCCAGGTAGCTCAGAGCCATATACAAACTTAGTGCATTAACGTAAGAGAAATGAGGAGCCGCCGAAGGGTTTTAAGCAAGGCTTAAACATGACTTATTTCTGTTTTCATAACATCAATTTGCCGGGGTAAAGAATATCTTGCAGAGAGTCAGGGCTAGAGACAGACCGTCCAGTTAGGCGGCTGGTGAACTGGTCCAGTTGATGGAGTGGCAGGCTCGACTAGGGTGATGGAGGTGGGCGTGGGGAAAGGTGACGACTGTGCCACTTGCTCATTCTGTGGCTTCGGGTGGGCTACTTAACGTCTCTCAGCCTCAGGTCCCCTCCCCCCCCGGCATTTATGGAGGATCGTAATGGAGTGCTCATCCCAGGGCTGCCCCGTGCTGAGCACCGGTAGCTGGAGGCCGCTGTTATCTGTCATCGTCACTGAGGGTGGACACGGTGGCCCCGGAAGCATTGCAGACGCGCCTGGGGAATGCTGCCAGAGCAGACGAAACAGAGCTCCGGCTCCTCTCACACCCAGCCTCCTAAAGAGGGTGCCTGAGCGGACAGCGAGTGCAGAGAGCTCGTGTCACAGATGAAATCCTGGCCCGAAGGTGCAGATGGTGCTGGGGAGGAAGCAGCGGCCGGGGGCAGAGCTGCTGTCTGCAGAGGGCGCTCCCCTGGGAGTCAGGTGGCAGCCGCAGCCCCTTTGAGGAGGGTCGGGAAGCAAAGTATTAAAAGCTGCCCGGGTTGGCTGCCAGGCTATTTTCAGTTGGGCCCCAGAGCCCGCAGAAGCAGCTCCACCTGGAACCCAGTCCTCCTGGCGTCCGCCTTCCCTGCCAGGAAAATGCATCATTGTGTCAAGAGGGTAAGAGCTGAAAACGCTTGGAGAGAAAAACACCCAACAGAGAAGCAACGGTGGTGAGAGGGCGTCTTGCTCTGTTCAGGACGCTCAAGTCTCATTGCTCAGACGAGTGGCACAGGAGGATTCCTCTCAAAATGGGGATATTTTTATCTTTTTTGCTGATTTTAAAGCAACGTATGATCATTATAAATCTCCCAAACTGTCTGACGGGCCAGTTTTAAGCACCAACTTTGTGGCAGGAACCTGGCCTAGAGCTGTTCATGTCTACGGGATGCTGGACACACAACACATATCGTACCCTTGGTCATGGATATTATACTTACTTATCTCGGGTTGTCCCCCCCTTTTTTTTAACATTTAAGGGTTCTCAAAGGGGACCTTAAACTGTTTGAATGGCTTTGGGGATCCTGGAGGTATTGAGCCTGGGTTCCCGGGGATACAGGAACATGCTTTTATTTTCAAACAGAGGGTGAGATTGCAGGTCATGAACCACAGTCGGTGAGCCTGGTGAGGATCCTGGGAGTGTTTCTAGAAAAGAAGGCCGAGAAGTGGGAGCGAGAGGACTCGGAAGGTAAAACAGCGATCGCCGAGGGGCAGCAGGTACTCGCTGACGTCGGCTCACCCCCGGCTCACCTTGTCCGTCCGTGAATCGCTGGCAGGATTGCTAGATCGTGGTTTTCAGTGTGGAATGGACCAGAATCTCGGTACGTCTTTGTGAACATGACAAACATCGAGGCATCAGTGCTGCGTGGAGCCGTAACTAAGGCCTGCGGCCTGGGGATGCTGAGTAGCGGGTCAGCCTGGAGAAGCGGCCTCTGCAAGGGAGTCTGGCTTCGGCCTTGTCCAGCTCAACATCTCCATCAGTGTTTCATACGAGAGCATCGATGGCCCGCTAATCAAATCTGCGTGTGCACCAAGGCTGAGAGGAGGAACACGTGGATGCCATAATAGAATCAGGAGTCACAAAACCATCAATCGCCTGGCATGAGGGGGAAAAAATAACAAGTTGCATTGCGCTCGAAATAAATCTAAAACATTGGCTCTGGAGCTCCAGTCGCTATAGCGAGGGTAAGGGAGAGGCGTGACTTAATAGACTAGGGTCTTGTCTCCGTTGCAGGCTTAACCTGCTGGGTCATTTTGAACTGTCAACGTAATGAGGTGACACTCTGGGTTGCATCTATAGCATTTTTTAATAGAATAATGCCAGGCACATAGAATACGTTCAGGTAGATACTGTTTAAAATGATGCACGATTTAAAGTTTTTCCCCGGAACGCTATGTTGAGTCATTTATGCATTCATTCAGTAAATATTTTTGGAGGATTAGAGCTGGGCCCTGGGTCAGTGCCGAGTACCCATCAGTCAACCAAATAAGCAGATTCTCTGCCATGGGGGCCCCGGGACGTCTAGTGCACCGGACACCGTGGTGAAGCCGCAGAGATGGTTATAGCTCCTGCCTTCACCGTTTTGTTAAAGAAGCAGATATGAACATATAATCACAACCCGGGAGTGTCATATGCGATTATAGCTCCAGGAAGAGGAGTGGCCACACGGGGAAGGTCTTTCTGACAGAGCCGTTCGTCGGCGGGAGGGTGTGCCTGTGGCGTGGGGGACTCCTCATGTGCAGAAGCTGGGGTGGCCCCTTCCAACGCGCGGCGAAGACCGACCCAGGGGTTCACGCTCTAGGCCGATCGGCCTCTGAGGTCAGGCCTAGCCCTGAAATTCTCTTGTTTTATTAACTCCTATATACTGCATTTTAAAATTTTTATCAGGCACTGCTATTTTCCTTTTCGTGAGTAAACCATTGCCTGCTTAATGACGGGCTTCCTGAGGGTGGGACGTAAAGGGCTGGATGGCCCACCAGGAAAATCACGGATTTGAGATCTGTTCCACTTCCAAAAAGTCGTGTTCGTTTTGGGCAAGCTGTTCCCCTTCCCTGCAACTTAATTTCCACACCTACAAAATCGCCGTCATAAAATGGATCCTGCTGTGTTGCTGTGAGGATGAGACACGGTGTGTGAGTAAAGCCTCTGGAACAGAGTAACCCGCGGAAAGGATGTATGTTGGGTGGTAATTATGTCTCTCCCACCGTCTGCACTGCCATCCCTTTGCACTTGGCACTGAGAGACAGTTCAGTTCTGTCTCCAAAGATACTTGGTGGGCGAAGGTCAAATGCTCATAGAAATACGGTGGCCCAGCAAGTCAGAGAATCGATGGCCACTGGTTCTGTCCCCAGAGGGAGGAGGGATTTGCTCTGTGTTCTGGTTGGCGTGTTTGTAGCTCCGTCTGTTCCTCCTTTGCTTTACTCCGTCTCTGGCTCTGAAGCGTTCGGGCCTGTCGGTCCGAACCTGCCTGTGCGTAGATCAGTGGATTCTGAGCGCCCTTTAGAGGTAACAGAGGGATTCGCCCTCCCTGAGAGAAGATGGATTTTCCCCACCATGCAGTTGCTGGCACAGGTTACCATGTGCCCGGAGCGAGCGAGATGCAGGGGGAGGGGACAAGCAAGGGAGGCTTGGCTTTGCTTAACCCTTGGCAGTGCTCCCATCTGGCTGTCTTCTCTTAGATATCCAATCCCCAGGGAGATCTGAATCCAGCCAGGCACCTGGGGCTTCTATTCCTGATCACAGGGAGTTAATTGAGAGTTTGTCCAATGAGACCATAACTGAATCTCTGTGAGTTCTGAATAGCCCAATAGCTCAGGTCGAGCGTTAAACTTACCCGATACGACGCCTGAATGATCTCCCCTGACCGTGTCCTGCTCGATCGTCAGAAAGGACGCCAGACCTTGTCCAAGCACAATTAACCACAGGAAAAAAATTTACTTACAGAGCATGTCTTCAAATATTCCATCCCCAGTTCTTTCCCATACCCAGTTCTTCTAAAGTTCCACGTCACTCCTGTCCCTACATAAATGTAAAGAACAACTATCTTCTTACAAATACAAAGGCAAAGAGAACATGGGAGAGAGGGGGCCAGGGTGGGTGCTAGTGAGGAGGGTAAGGCCCATTTCAGCATTGCTACCCCCTGGGCAATTAGCAAAAGTTATTGACAGACAGACTGAAAAAATCAGAGCACTTATATCCCTCTCTGAGAGGAAACGAGGGCATAGGTTTCTTAAAAGTCACAGAGTGAGATATTAGGAGACAGAATGAGAACTTGTGACGCTCAGGATCACAGTGTTTGCAGTCAGCGCCATTAGCTGCAACTCAGAGATGCCTATAACTTACCTGGACTCATTGAACAAACAGAATTTGCTAGGATCTGGGATAAGTGTGCCTTACTTAAAAGTGTCAAAATAATTTTGCAAGGTCTATATTGTTATTTTCACTTAATAGAAGAGAAAACGGAGGCCCAGGGCTCACCATTGGTATGAGACGTAGCCAGGATTTGAAATCAGGTCTTTCTGATTTATCACTTCCCTTTAATCACTGTGATGCATTGAACATACGCTGTACGAGACATTTCAGGCCATAGTAAGAGGGGGGGGGCTGGATTGTGCTCTCAAAGAGCATGAAACCCGTCGGAGGGCCTCAGTGTCTTGAGGAAGGGAGATTAGCTTGAACCACTGAGTAGGTGGTTTCTGTAGGCACAATGAGTGGAAAGGGCAAGAGATAACACTAACAACAGTGTTGTTCAGCCATGAAAAGAAGGAAATCCTGCCGTTTGCAACAACACGAATGGACTTTGAGGACATTGTGCTAAATGAGATACGTCAGACAGAGAAAGACAAATGCTGCGGGATCTCACTTCTAGGAAGAATCTGAACAAGCAGGACTCATAGGAACAGAGTAGAATGGTGGCTCCCTGGGGCCGGGCAGGGGGTGAGGGAATTGGGAAGATGTTAGTGAGAGGATTCAAACTTACAGTTAGAAGATGGATGAGGTCTGGCGATCTAACGCACAATATCGCAATTATCGTCAACGATACTGTATTCAACACTGCAAAGTTGTTGCGAGACTAGGTCTTAAGGGTTCCCACCACAAATGAGATGATAATCGTGTGGTGGACGGAGGAGTGGTAGTCATATGGCTGCATATAAATGTACTGAACCAGCCCATCGCACACCTGAAAGTGAACCAGTGTTATTTGTCAGCTGTCTCTCAATTTAAAAAATACCCTAATGACAGCATGAAAGGTGGGCGGCTAGTTTGAAACTGCCCCTCCTGCTGAGAGCAGTTAGCCGGGGAGGTGAGAAAACCCGGGCCTTGAGAATCAATAATAGAGTTCACCTGCTGAGAATGAAGAATCTGGCCCTCGCCAAAATACACATATGAAATATCAGTTTGTTTGTTTACTAGACATGAAATGTGCCTGAAGACGTCAGCGAGATGCTAAGGCAGTCAGGGCTCAGGGAGTCAATTCCTAGAAAGAAAGGAAAGCCAGAGGGGCGAGATCAGTGTTCGACGCAATTTCACTCTTTCCGGCATTGGATGATTTCGGCCTGGCGGCCGAAGGGTTGAGTAACCGATCCCAGCCATCCCTGGGATCACAGGAGCGGAGGGACAAAGACTGGGATTTGCTGGCCACGAGGGTGGAGAATTCCGGTACATACGCCAGCTTTCGGCGTTTACACGCTAGGACTAGGGGTGCAAAAAACAGACCGACTCTCTCGAACGCTGCAGCCAACTGTGGAAAGGTGAGCGAGCCGCTGGATGCAGATCTCCCCTGGGCGGTGCCCGCGTCACCAGCCGCGGCCTGTGGGCAACCAGCCTCGTGGCCGGAACGGCCCCTGCGGCTCTTACCACGGGCTGCACAACGCCCTTCGGCCATAACCTTCAGGAAACCTTGGAAAAACAGAGATTTATTACTTACGCGACCAGGAAATTACGCAGCGCGCCTGGGGCCCGATAGTGAGGTCAGGGCTAGAGGATTTCGCAGGCAGACGGAACTTGGGAGAAGAGCCTGCACTGTGTGTGGGCGGTGGGGGGGCGGGGAGAGGGGCGAGGGTTCCCCCTTCTCCTCCCCAAAGTCAGGTTTTTCATTTGTCCCGCTTCAAGCCCATCTCCTTTCCCAGCCCTGCCTTAAAATTCAGAGCAGGGGGCACACCTGTCTCTCCTGTTCCTCGGGTGGGATGATCAGTCTCCTGTCCCAGGGGGATGCTGGAAACAGCGAAGCAAAATGAGCTTTTCCCCTGGATGGGGGGACGGCGCCATCTGGTGTTGCGAAGGGGAACCGCCGAGCAGGGGCCCTCTCTCCACTCAATCCAGTTCCCAGGGGTGCCGGCAGGATCTGGACTTAATTGGCTGTGGCTGTGCAAGCTGCTTCCCAGGGCTGTCAGTGCTTTTCACTGGGGGGGGGGTGTAGTTTAGAGCGAGGACAGAGCAGCGTGAGACGCGGCTGGGAAGGTAAGCAGAGGTGGCAAAATCACGCCACGGCGGGGTCCCCACGGAACCGCGCATTGCTTCCCCCAGCATCGCAGGCACTTTGGGTTTCTGCGGCTGGGTCCCCGCGGTTTCCTTTTTCCAGAGTGCTCTCCCCACCCACTCTGCCTTGCCCATGCCGGCTCCTCTTGGGGGAGTCAGCGGGAGCGTCGCCTTCTCCGTGAAGCCCTCCCTGATTACCACTCCCTGCTCTTCCTTGATAGAACCGACCCTTTCTGCCCTATCACGCCCCCTTCCTGTTTATATATTTGTCTTGCATGTCGGCTGGAGGTCCTGGAGTGTGACAGACCACGTCTTATGATGATTCTTTATGTCCCCGAGGTTTAGCAGGGCACCTGGCAATTAATATTACTGGGTCTATGGATGAATGAAACAATAAGTGACTAAGTGAAAAGTATGCACATAACATTTTGAAAAATGAGATTAAAAGCCCTTAGGGCAGAAAAATCAATGTCATTAGGAAAGAGGGAAGAAATACTGACACTGTGAGGCTGGAGAGAGCTGGAAGCTACCGGCAGCGACAGGGAGCTGTAGGAGGGTGACTCATTTCAGCGCCAGGGAAAGAGCTATTTGTGTAACCCCCAAATTAATGTAATAACGATCATTTCATTATTCAGGAGCACAAGGTCGCCACAGGATCGCTTACGTCGGGATTAAAGGGCCGTGACTAAGATCACGGAAACATTAGAGGGGGTTCTAACTTCGCGCTTCAGGAAAATGTGAGGATTCTTGCGTGAAAACATCTCATTTCACCAGCCTCCCGAGCTAGACGCCTTCGGGGCAGCTTCATCCTACCCTTTCCCCGACTCCCGACGCCTAACTGGTCACCAAGGTCGAGCACTGCTGCTCCAGCGACGTCTCAAGCCCAGCAGCGCCCGTCCGCACCCAGCAGCGCCCGGCTCGCCCCTGCTCGTCTCTCACTAGATGGTCGACGGCCCCGTTTTATTTGGGCCACAGTTTCCCCTTCCAATCCATCCTCTCTCACGGTCACTCTGCGGGAATGACCCTTCTAAAACACAGATGTTATCTCGACCCTCCCCAGGCGAATACCCTCAGCTGTCTGAGAGACGAGGCCCGGGTCCCTGGCGTGGCACAGGGGACGCCCCAATCTCCCCTCGCCCGCACCTTCGCCGCAGCGGCCACCACGCTCATCCTCAGTTCAGAGGCTTCCAGACAGCCATGCCCTTTCCAACCTCCAGCGCCTCTCCACGCTTTCAAAATGCTGTTTCCTCTGCTGGAAATATCCTCGAATCCCGTTTTAAAGAAGACTAAATTCGCGTCTTCCATCCAGACCCAGCTCTGCGGCGAAGAGACTTCCCCAGCGTCACGCAGCCGAGGTGGCCTCTTCACGCCTGTGTCCCACTGGGCATCGTTCATGCTCTTATTAAGGTGTGTTTTTTTAAATCCTCACCTGAGGATATTTTTTCCCATTGATTTTCTTAGAGAGAGTGGAAGGGAGGGGGGAAGGGGGGAAAGAGAGAGAGAAATATCGATGTGAGAGAGACACATCAATCAGTTGCCTTCTGCACGTGCCCCCAACTGGGGCCAGGGACTGAGCTTGCAACTGAGGTTCGTGCCCTTGACTGGAAATCAAACCTATAACCCTTCGGTCTGTGGGCCAACACGCTAACCGCTGAGCCAAATCGGCCAGGGCTCAGGTATTTTTTTTTTTTTTTTAAATATATCTTTATTGATTTCAGAGAGAGGAAAGGAGAGGGAGAGAGGTAGAAACATCAACGATGAGAGAGTCATTGATCAAGCCCACACCCTGGGCATGTGCCCTGACCGGGAATCGAACCCCTATTGCCTGGATCCCAGGTCGATGCTCAACCGCTGAGCCATGCCCGGCCCGGCTCAGGTATTTTTTAACTGACTTTATTAACCTATGTAATTGACGGTTTCTCAAAAAGTGTTATTAATTGTACACCTGAAACCTATGTAATGTTGTTAAACAATTGTTTAACATTACATAGGCTTACATTGTTTAATAACATTACATAGGTTTCAGGTGTACTATTCTATAACACATCATCTGTATCTTGTACTGTGTGTTCCCCACCCCAAGTCAAGTCTCCTCCCATCACCATTAATCCCCCCTTAACCCTCTCCTACCCTCCCCCCTCTCCCATACTTTTTCTGTGACTCTGAGGTTTTCTTTTGCTTAATCCCTTCACCTTCTCCACCCAGCCCCCAACCCCTCCCCTCTGACAGCTGTCAGTCTGTTCTCTGTGTCTATGAGCCCGTTTCTATCGTGTTTGTTAGTTTATTTTGTTCATTAGATTCCACATGTAAGTGAGATGATGAGGTCCTTGTCTTTCTCTGACTGGCTTATTTCACTTAGCATAACACTCTCCAGGTCCACGCATACTGTGGCAAAAGGTAAGACTCCCTTCTTTTTCACAGCTGCGTAGTATTCCATTGTGTAAACGTACCACAGCTTTTTTATCCACTCACCTACCGATGGCGCTTGGGCTGCTTCCAAACCTTGGCTATTGTAAACAACGCTGCAATGAGCACGGGGGTGCATATATTCTTTCTGATTCGTGTTTCGGCTTTTTTTGAATAAATCTCCAGAAGTGGAGTCACTGGGTCAATAGGCAGGTCCATTTTTAATCTTTTGAGGAAACCCCATACTGCTTTCCCCAGTGGCTGCCCCCGTCTGCATTCCCGCCAGCCGTGCCCGAGGGCTCCCCTTTCTCACACCCTCGCCGGCACCTGATGATCGTTGATGTGTTGATGGAGCCATTCTGACGGGTGTAAGGTGGCATCTCCTTGTGGCCTCCACTTGCATTTCCCCGATGATTAGCGATGTTGAGCATCTTTTCATGTGTCCCTTGGCCATCTGTCTGTCCCTCTTTGGAGAACTGTCTATTCAGGTCCTTTGCCCAGTTTTTAACTGGGTTGTTGGTTTTTTGGTGTTGAGATTTATAAGTGCTTTCTAAGTTTTGGATATTATCCCCTGATGAGCTGTATCATCGGCGAATATGTTCTCCCATTCGGTGGGTTGTCTTTTCCCTTCGTTGATGGTTTCCTTTGCTGCGCGAAAGCTTTTTAGTTTGATGTGGTCCCATTTGTTTATTTTTTTCTCTTGTTTCCCTTGCCCGAGGAGATCTATCAGAAAGGATATTGCTAAGAGGAATGTTTTTGGAAGGCGACAGGATGGCCTAAACAAGAGATCATGGCCAACGGGACACCTACATGGAAAGGGAACCCGCCCTTCTGCGTCTTCTGGATTCCAAACCCAGCGCCGCTCCCCTACACCCACTAGCCAGCGCCCTCTAGGATTCCCTCTTAGGTTAGGAAGCACTACGTCGTTGTCAGGAACGGCCCTCCGCTGTTCTCGATTCCGAAGCCTCTTTCTAGCTGCCAGGACTCAGACCCATGCCTGCGGGACTCACTGCCCAGCCCGCCCCTGGAGCCGGTAATTAGTCTGACGCTTAGAGCCGCAGTCAAGGTCACACCCCCCCACTGTCCCCAGGGACGGTGTGTTCCCAATAACCTCTTCCGTAAAAAACCTAGAATCCTGCCTTCAAATCGCCTTCGTCCTGAGAGGAGGAAAAGACTCTGAGATCACTTTCTGATGAGAGTCCTTCGTTCCCGCCACAGCCTCGCTACGAGGGCTGGTAACTGCTGGGCTCACCCGCGGAGGGCGGACGGGATCCAATCCTGAATTCCGCCGCTTCAGACTCCGGGGAGAGCGGCTAACCTCCGGCGACGGGAGGAGGCCGAGAAAGGCCCCCTCGGGTTTGTGAGGTCACACACCTCGGCAGCGCGGGATCTCGAGTTCGCTGCGGGCTCAAGGCGTTGTCTCAAAACGGCGTTTCTCTGGGGAGAGAGATTCTGCTAAGCTTGTCGGAAGCTCAGAGGTGAGGTTATAAAGTGATAGTTGTCGGCTGTTCCGTCAACTTATATTTTTGTTTCGTTTTAACAGTTGTTTCAAAGATGGAAACATCAAGGAAGCAAAGCAAAAAATAAATAAATCAATAAAGGGCAACAAGGGAGGGTCCTTGTGGGGAAAACGCGGAGTGAACACAGAGATGGATACGAGGCCTGGGCACCGAGAAAGCGAAAGGAAGCCCACTCGAGGCTGCCTCCCTCCTTTTTCATCTAAAGAGATGGGGGGGCCTTCCTGACTCCCCACCAAATTGCCCAGGAGCCCTGTTATTTCTTTCTTCTGAACCTGAAACCGGTTTTGAGGGATAACTGCCCGAGTGCGGCGCGAGGCTCTCCCGCGAGTCTGGTGCCGCTCAGCAGAGGACGAGGCCGCTGAAAATAATCGATCTCCGGTCTTGTACCTGTTACGGGCCCCTGCTGGCCGCGCGCCGAGAAACGCAGCTGCGTGTAATCCCTCGCTCTCGAGGGCACAGAGGTGCAGCCTCGAGTGGGTAGAGCATGGCGCAGGCTCTGATCCAGCCCGTTCGCTCTCTCACTCCCACGGGAAGGAAACCTGGACAGACGGGAAGGTCGGGGGACGTGCCACGGGATCCTAGGTTTCCACTCCCCCCGCGCCTTCCCTGCCACACACACCTGGAAGCAGAGCTAGAGGACGTCTTCCCATTAAGAAACACCTAAATGGTACGTACGTTTCTCTTCTGCTCCACGCTCTGCCCTTTTAAAAAAGAGGGAAGAACAAAAAGGCATCGATCAAAAAGGCTATTTCCGCATATAGTTCTGGTTGCAAATATCATGTCGTTTACATCTTTAGCAGAGTCGGCTATAGGCACCCGGGGGAAGCGGCGGTGCCACCTCTCCCTACCCCCTTGCGCACTCTCCCCTGCCTGCCTTGATCTTCTGCAAGCGGCCGCCTGCCGAACGACTTTCAGGACACAGCTCTGAAGTCAAATTTTGCTTCCTTTTTTGTATTAAAAAATGCTAATTATAAGAAATGAGGACAGTTGGATGTAGTCCCACCTGTTTATTTTTGCATTTTGTTGCATTAGGTCTTGGTGTTCAATCCAAAACATCATTCCCAAGACCAATGTCAAGGACCTTACTGCCCCTTATGTTTTCTTCTAGGAGTTTTACAGTTTCAGGTCTTACGGTCAAGTCTTTAGTCCATTTTGGGTTGATGTCTGTGTGTGGTGTGAGTTAGGGATCCAGTTTCCCCAACGCCCTTTATTGAAGAGACTATTATTTCCCCATTGGGTGTTCTCGGTGCTCTTGCCATAAATGAATTGACCACATACGTCTGCATGGGTTTACGTCTGGGCTCTTTACTCAGCTCCATGGATCTAGGCCTGTTTTTATGCCAGCGCCGCACTGTTTCAATGACTATAGCTTTGTAATATAGTTGGAAATCAGGACGCGTGCTGACTCCAGCTTTGTTCTTTCTCGAGATCGCTTTGGCTGTTCAGGGTTTTTTGTGATATCATACAAATTTTAGGATTGCATCTTCTATTTCTGTGAAAAATGCCATTGGAATTTTGACAGAGACTGTGTTGAATCTGTAGATCACTTTGGACAGTAGGGACATTTGCGTAGCAGGAGGAAAAATGACTTCTTCCAGAATCCCCAGACCTTCCCTCTCTCCTCCGAGCGGTACCTGCCTGCCTGAACACCTGTCTGCAGCCCCTCTCTGCCATGTGGTAAAGGGCCTGCCTCCACTGGGGGGACGCCTGTGAGTGTGGAGAAGCGGTGCCAGTGTTGGGATGAGTGAGCACGCCTGACTCGGGGTTAATGAGCAAGACCACCTAACAGCAGGCCTGACCCACGTACTCCAGTTTTATTACTGATAAGGATGGTATTTTGATCTCTCTCTGCCTGGCTTTTTTGCTAGTCTCTCAGGTGGAGAACATAGACTTGCTTATTTACTTCCTAAAACCTCAAGATAATTAACGCCAAAGGAGCAAGACAGAGCCATGAGCAGAAAACAGGGCCATGAATTTTGATGGTAGGTCAAATTCAGGATGAAACAAGATGCCCAGTGCAAGTCCGCTTGGGCATTGGCCAAAGGTGCCCCTGGCCCAAGACGCTTAATTCCATCCACTGGAAAATGGTCATACTGTGCTGATTTGGGTGGAACAAGACGGTTTACTATAAGCTACCTGGAAATGGCCACACTTCAGGTGCAAATGGACAATGTCTAAGATGGGAGTGATGCCTCCTAGGGTTGGGCGGTGCCCCATCTGTCCTCCAGTCAGAGCCAGCAAATGCTGGTGGCCTGCACCATTTTAAAGGAAAGGGGGGCACCCATGCACCAACTTCCTCTTGCCTCAGCCGGTGGAAGCAGCCGGCATGTAACAATCGGCCCATCAAAGGCTACCAACTGGATTGGTCTTGCCCTGTCTGCAACTCAGTTTGGGCTCAAGGAACTTCATCTCTTAGATATGTCTGAAGACATCCGAGTACTTCACGGACCAGCCTCTAACATTATCCAATCTTAGGTCTCTGATAGCAGACCTTCCTCAGAACTACCAGCCACCTGGCCCTACAGCTTGTTATAGCTAAATGCCAACCACCCGATCCCATGGACGCTCACGCCGACCCGGCCGTGGGTTGGCATCCCATATGATCACCAGCTCCCCACTCCCCACTCTGCAGTGGCCTCGCGGGGGCTCAAAAAGCTGTTGAATGAATGAATAAATAACTTCTCTACATGTGTAGATAGTACAGCTTCCTCCCTGAATCAAATTTGCCTAAAATTTACTTATTCATTTATTACCTTCCATACCCATGTCCTGCCAGTGCTGCTATATTCTCCGTATTACTTAAATTGACTAATTTTCCCCCTCTTAAGTGTTTCGAGTAAAAATCCTAGTTTTAAAGGGATGCCTTGTAGTCTAAGTAAAAAACAGTGTCTCAGTGTCTTTGCACTACAGTGAAACGTTCAGACCTCATGCCACTGAAAACCATGTCACGCATTAACTATTGCGCAAATCTCATATTTCGGGAAGCATCGCCCTAGGTCCTGGGGTCCACCATGACCTGGATCGAGATCCAGCCAGCTCCCCGATGCCAGCTGAATAATACATCTGACCCCAACCCACAGGCCTTGTGGCACTTGCTAGCAAAAGGACAGGAGGGCTGTGTCTGGAAGAACCAGAAAAGGTAGGCCACAGGCTCACGGCTGTGAGCCCGACAAAAGAAGACAGGGCCTGGACTGCCAGACGGAGGAAACGAATCAGGGTAACCACCCAGAGCCACTGTCCCGAGGGGAAGGGGGGAGAGAGCTCAGGTGAACATGGGTGCACGGGAGGGCACTCGCCCAACTCAGCCACGCCGGCCAGGGCAAGGGTACATTTTTTACAGAACATTTTGGGACATAATATAACACAGTAGGGTAACATTGAAAAATACAAAAGCTGACTAAATGAAAACAATCGGCCTATAAATAATGTAAATATTATATGATGGCCCTGTGGCAGGCATTGAACTTTTTAAGAATGTAATAATTTTGAGAAACAATGCAATTTCTTTAAAAAGCATATTCTTTAAATATGTAAACAAGGCAATTATCTTGCTGTTATCTCTGAAACTGTCAGACCACCTGCAAACCATGGACTGTTCCGGGCTGGCGTGCATCTCAGCACATAGATATGGAGGATGGGGAAGGAGGGGGGTCGGGACGTGGGCTGGATGTGCTATGACAGGAGCAGGCCAGCAGGTCATCTTAAGGATGCCCTCCTAGTTAGAGGCCGAAAGAAGGACCCAGAGGTCGTGGCTGGGTCGCCAAACCCCAGAATCTGAGAGCGAGATTAATAATAAGCCCCACTGGGGAGAAGGGATGAGAGAAGGTGACTGAATCTTGCTTCAGGCTACATCGTCTCAGGAGCGTGAGACAGGTGTGAACTGGCAGTGCCTCTCGTTTCCTGAGCCCGGAGTTGGCAGAAGCAAAGGAAATAAAATAGGGCCGTGATCCTATCAGCAGAATCGCAGACACGGTCACAGAGGGGAGCTCAGCAAATCTAGGCAAGAGCTCGTGTGAATGACAAAAGCAGGACTCAAGATCGTCCCGGCGGACTGGAACGGAGTGTCCAAATCAGCTCCGTAAATTTCTGTAAGGTGCGAGGAATGTGTGCACTTAGTTTCTACAAACCAATTGTGTATGTGCAGACCTGAACTGACAGAGTTCCTGCAAGGACAAAGGGAAGAAATGTGCAGGACCACAAATGCAGGTGCACCAACGCAGCGTCTAGGATACTGAGGAAACTGAGGGCTGAATTAATCATGGTGTCCAGATATAAATACGTAATGAAGGAAGGGTCATAATAATAATGATTTATAATGTCACAATCCACTATTAGAAAGATTTTCACCCTCTTTGTATTGCACTTTGCATAACTGAGTACAAATGGGATAGTTCTTGTGGTCACTTTTTAGAAGGTGCTAGCACTTCAAGAGTTGTCTTCATGAGATTGTCATAAAAAATTTTAGATGAAATAGGGAAGCCAGGACAGAGCCCGGCACACAGTGATCAGCTTCATATACGACAGTAGAGTCGAAAAGAGTTGAATCCATAGGAACCAATGGGAGCAAGAGGAAAACATTTATCTAAATTATTTTATCCCATTTAATCTTCTGCTAAGCCCGTCAGCCTGGCTCTGCACGCTCCTTGCCTGGCTGACGCTATGCATCCTTAAGCACTCCCTTTAATGTCACTCCTCGGGGCAAACCTTCCCGGCTCCACCCCAGTCCCCAAGCAGGGTGAGATGACTCTGTCCTGTGCTCCTGTTTAATTCTGTAACTTCCACTTCATGGCACTTGACTCGATTTCTTGGGAATGCTCGTTTCACTGTCTTTACTCCCCACCCGAGTGCCTGCTCTATGCGGCGGTGACTGTGTCTGCGTGCTTCACTGTTACAGCCCTAGAGTCTTAGCGCTTGGTTTTAAATAGCACAGCTTAGTAAAGATTGGTTAAATGAATGGATGAATGAAACCGGGGTTCAGAGTGTTTGAGAGGCTAAAAATCTCATGCTTTACAAATGATAGGTGCCTAGATCTATGCCCCCCAAATTCCCGTGGTATTAAAAAGTTCTAACTCTCAGTGCCTCAACATGTCACTAATTAGAAATAGGGTTATTTCTAAATAGTGTAATTAGATAAGTTAAGATGAAGGCATACTGGAGTAGCCGGGCCTCTAATCCCATACGGCTGGTGTCCTTATAAAAAGGGGAAATCTGGGCACAGAGAGGCGCTGAAAACCATGTGAGGGTGAAGGCAGAAGCCAGGCGAGGCTATCACAGGCCAAGGGACACTGAAGGCTGCTGCCAACCCCAGACGAGAGAGGCCTGGATCAGGTTCTTCCCCTCAGCCCTCGAAAGCACCAAGCCTGCCCTTATCTGACTTCTAGCCTCCAGAACCGTGAGAGGATGTACTTCTGGTGCTAAGCCCCCCAGTTGCAGCACTCTGTGAGCACAGCCCTAGCACACTAATGCGTGTCCCTGGAGTCCAGTTCTCTGCCCTGATAATCGTTAAGTTTGACTTAACGTTTACTGAGCGCAATCCAGGTATTCGATGCGCTTTGAGGCCCTGTGGGGGAAAACATACGAAATAAGGACTGCCCTCCTTGGGGAACACATATGACAAAAATAGGGAAAGAAAAACTTAGTGCTTTCAGTTCCTGGCAGGAGGTCTGAGATCGTATCCGTGTCAACAAAAATTAGGTAAGATTGCTTTGAAAAGGGCCAAGAGACTCATTTACGGTGTGCAATCTATCTACCCACAGGCTCAGGACGTATCGGCCAGCCGGCACAGTCTGCTCCAGTCTAAGAAACCTGCTCAGAAATCGCATTAAGATTTGGAAGATAGGGAGGTGCATGTAAATTGAATCTGGATAAGGGGTATTTTTAATACGAGCCAGGAGCAGAATGAGTCACAGTCCTCACCACGTGCCCGTAACTGCCCCGAGGCCTCTCCTGAGTCCGGGTTCCCATCCCTGAGGAGTCTAACGGGACGAAAGCGTCCACTCACTGTTTGTTCTTTCATTGATCCGTTTGCTTTGTATGTGCCCGGCACTGTGTGCAATGCTGGGAATTCAACGGCGAGAAAGACCCAGTCCTGGCCGTCAAGGGCTTCCGTGTGAAAAGCGGGGCTGTGAGGAACTGCGCTGTCATTATGAGGGCCCAGAGAAGAAGCATCTAGACCAGCCTTGAAGAATCAGGAAAGGTCCCGAAGCTAAGAGGACAGGGGGTGTGTGTGTCTGTGGGAATATATTGCTCCGGGTGGCAGTAACAGGGTGTGCAAAGGCCCAGATGCGCGAGACAGCAGGTGTGTTCAAGGAACTACGAGGGGGGGCTCCCTGTGGCTGAAGCGGGATGGGTTTAAGTGACAAATCCAGAGAAGCATAGGCC
The DNA here is from genome assembly GCF_964146895.1 of Miniopterus schreibersii. NCBI lineage: Eukaryota > Metazoa > Chordata > Mammalia > Chiroptera > Miniopteridae > Miniopterus > Miniopterus schreibersii. Next base: position 177,880,174 of record NC_138102.1, read on the forward strand.
TCGCAAGGACTTGTATACCATGCTCAGCTACTCGGAGACTTGGCAAAAAGGCTGTTCCCAGCAGTACAAGGCATCTCGTGGAAGCTAGAAATGAGAGTGCCGTGTTCCCAGATCAAAGAGGTCGTAATGAGATGTCAGCGACTCAATGGTCTTGAAGCGTCAAGCCTTGAATCTCAGATTTCCGGTGAACGTCTGGACAACAGCAGCTTCCCGAGGCATGCTCAGGGGGCACAGAGGCTTGCATAGGGGTCTCTCTTTCCAGAGCTCAGAGCACAGGCCGGCTTTTCAGACCCGCGGGTGGCTGTCACTCATGCCCAGTTCCTGAGGTCTCCTTCCAGCTTTGCGAGGGACTGGCTCCAGTGCCTTGCGGGTAGGAGTGGCGATTAATTGTGGTTCCTTGATCTGGCCACAGTGGGAACTCAGAAACGGTTAAAGCTTTAGTTCAATCTTTACATCCTGCTAGGAAAAAAGTTTGAGTTTCACAGAAAGAACAGTGGAACTTGCAAGTTGAGGTGTAAGCTGTAGCCCTAACCCAGGGAGAATGCTGTTGGTTTGCTCACACCCTAACACTTTCCAAAGAGGGCACTGGAAGGCTTAGAGCAAGGAGTACACACGCACACACGGTCACACACAGGAACAGAACATGTGAGTTACTAACGCAGGGGAAGCCAAGCTGACAGCTGCTGATGCCATTCCTGTTGTGCGATGTGAACGGGAGTAAGAGACTGTATTTCCCAAAGGCGGACACTCTCTCCCATCACTGTGCTTTTGTTCTGCGCTGTGAACTTGACACGCTCTCATCAGGGCGAGAAGCTGACTTCTCCACCCACGTACTAGTTTTCGAGGGCTGTTGTAACAACTTACCACAAACTGGGAGGCTTAGAACTAAAGAAATTTATTTTCTCACAGCTCTGGAGACCAGAAGTCAGAAGTCAAGGTGTCAGCAGGTTTGGTTCCTTCTAGGGGCTCTGAGGGTGGAGGTGCCCTTCCTCTCTCCCTGCTTCTGGTGGTTGCTGAAAACAAAGGATGTGGGATGGAGGCCAGAGGGAGGGCAGGAGGTAGGAGAAAACATAGGACACCTGTAGAGATACAATACCTGTCACATACAGAGGTTCTCAGCATGGGCTTGGCATAGAATAAATGCCTGCGAGTGGTCGCTGCTGCTATTGTATTGTCATCACCATCATCGTCATCTCCACCAGCATCACCACCACCACCATCATTATCACTATCACGACCACCACCATCACCATCACCACCACTACAACCACCACCATTATCACCATCACCACCATCATCATCACCATCACCACAACCATCACCATTATCACCACCACCATTATCACCATCACCATCTCCACCAGCATCACCATCACCACTGGCATCACCACCACCATCACCACCATCATCATCACTATCACCACCACCATCACCATCACCACCACCACCATCACCATCACCACCACCATCACCACCACCACCACCATCACCACCACCACCACCACCATCACCACCACCATCATCACTATCACCACCACCACCACCATCACCACCACCACCATCACCACCACCATCATCACCATCACCACCACCATCACCACCATCACCACCACCACCACCACCATCACCATCACCACGACCATCTCCATCAGCATCACCATCACCACTGGCATCCCCACCACCATATAGGCTGGTAACAACCTGACTTAGGCCACTCCCTCTACCTGGAAGTTTACCACTCCTGCCCCCTCATTATTTTCTCTCTCTCTGGAGCTTCTCAGAATTCTTCCTTGCTCCTTTGTATGCTAAGATGTCTAGACCTGCCTTAGAAAACCAGCTCCTGATGAAGTTTACCTTTGAGAAAATGAGAATTTGAATGAATTGGAATAGCTCAGACTTCGAAGCACACCCTCCCTTTGAAGCTCTGCAGAGGTTTCCAAAGCCTGAACCCCCACCCCAGGTGATGGATGCCCAGAAACGCCACTGAGGCGCGAGCCTGGGCCCTGCTTCCTGCTCTCAGGAAGCTGCCTCCTAGTCGGGGAGCAGTCACCTTCTCATTTTTCTCCACTGTCCTGAAGCACAATCACCAGGTTCTAAAAGACACAGGAGTCCACAAGTCAGCACCTTGCACAATGGCTCCCATCACTCTCCCGTGTTTCACCGAGCGCTGCGAATTGGCCCCATTTGTCTGCGGCCTCCACGCGGCACGGCTCTTCTCCCCTTGGCTGCTTTGCGTTTCTGCCCATTAGACTCCAGTGAGGCATCATCGAGGGATGCCCTTTATCAAAATAACCGTGCCAGGAGCCGGAGCGGGGAGCCAGGTGAGAAGCTGCAGTGCCAAGGCCGTCCGAATACAGGAGGGAAGGCTGGCCTGGTCTTAAAGCCAACTCAGGCCGGCTCTGCCAGATTTCAGGCCCCCTGGCAGGTTTATCTTGGTCATTTCTTTAAATTCCCTTCCTCCCTGCAGATGAGTATGACAGAGTTTATCCCTGCCCTTGGTCCCCAGATGACATCCACAAACTTGTCATTCGCGGGAAACCTTGCAAGTCAGCGGGTGTGCTCCTTGTCGACGCTGGTACAGTTCCCGGGACGGAGGCATCTGCTGGGCATAGAAAAAGCCGTCGGCCTGTGCTTTTCCTAAATCATGACAACACCACCAGCATCTTGACACTGGTACCAACGGACAGGCTGAGCAGCTGGGAGCAATCTATTTCTCAGGCTAAAATAGCTCGTAACTGGTAAAAACAGGCTTTATTGTGTTTTAATACATTTCAGGTAGAGAGGCAGCCCGGTGACATGGAAAAGGCATGGTCTTGGGAGCTAGAGGGATCTAGGTTTGAATTCTGACCCTTTTGCTCACTGGCTTTGAGTGGTGAGCAAATTATTTAACAATTTCCTCGCCCGGCCGGGCGTGGCTCAGCGGTTGAGCGTCGACCTGGGATCCAGGCGATTGGGGTTCGATTCCCGGTCAGGGCACATGCCCGGGTTACGGGCTCGATCAATGACTCTCTCATCATTAATGTTTCTCTCTCTCTCTCCCTCTCCTTTCCTCTCTCTGAAATCAATAAAGATATATTTAAAAAAAAAAAACCCCACAAAAAACAAAAAACAATTTCCTCATCTGTAAAATGGGGAGATGAACACAATTCTTGAAAAGATAAAGTATCATCTCTGTAATTATTAGAGATAATTATTTAAGTGTCTGGCATGGGGTTGGTGCATAAATGGTTTCTGGTAGTGAGGCGGAGAGGGTGGCCCAGCAGCAGTACTAGTTATGGTTGTAGTAACAGCTACAATAGTAGTTGTAGTGTAAGTATTAATAGTAGCATTTATTGTCATAATCATAGTAGAGTGATGGAAGTGCTGGTTTTGAGTCAGGAGACTCGGATTGTACCGATGACAGAGTTAACAGAGCGAGTGGTACATAGGGAATGAAGAGACCTAATGTCTAGTCTCGCGAGTTCCTCAATATTTTGTGTCAGCGTAGAGTTCAAGTTGAAGACCAGTTGTTCCTTCCTTGTTCTGTGTGATTTAAATGTTAATTAAAATACTAGCAATCCATGCTCACTTACACTGAGTGTGTCCCATGTACCAGGCACATTTCCATTTTACACACATGGCTTCATTAAATTCTCACGAGTGCTCTCTGAGCTATGTCTTAATTTACTTCTATAGTTCTGTATCGAGGCACAAAAAATAAAGTATCTTCTCTAAGGTCACAGAACTAGTGGTAGAATCAGAATTAGCTCTCAGGAAACCTGGGTGCAAAGCCTGTGTCTGGACTCCTGGGCCCTGCTGTGCTCCTTTAATGAGAGGCGTTTGCATCACAGAGATTCCTCCTTCCATGTACGGTCTGATGTTATAGTCTATCCACAGCGGACTGGCTCAGTAAGGGTGCTAACTTAAAGGCATATCCATTGCTTCTGTTTTGTCAACCAGTCAACTAGTCAACAACCAACCAATATTTATTAAATATGTAGTTATTGAAATGTGACTTATTTTCTAATGTTAGTCAACAGTCCCACCATTTTGAGGGGAGGGCTGTTTGGGGAGTAGTGATTATCTTGGAGGTGCTATGACATGACATATAGGTGAAAGACCTAGGATGTCAAGTTAAGTCTGAACTCTGGACATTGAGGAGTTGGACGCTCCTCTCTGGGTGGCCTCAGCACCCACTTCCCTCCTTTAGAGCACATCCACTCTTTATAATGATCATGAACTTACCTGTTTCATTCAGGATCTTATATGATCTTTGAGAACAATGTCAATGTTCTGACCCATCCCAACAACTGTGTGTGTCTTCCATCAGGGCCTCTTGGGCCAGTTCCATCACTTGCCCATAATATGGGCCCAGCCTACCTCTGAGAAGGGATGTGTTCTCAGAGGTGAGAATAGATCAGGAGCCTAAACTCAGACGTATCTGCCAGGGCTTTTTTTGCTTTTTCTAGAAAGAAAGTGATGCTTTTATTTTCTTTGGGGGGAATTCTAGGCCCATAAATACAGGCTTACACTCTGATTTCCAGGGCCCATTTAATCTGCTGCCCCATGAAGGTGAGGCTTGGACCTAATTGCCCTAGGATGCTAACCAATGCGGGGTTTCACCACTGTTTTTGACGGTTAGAGAGCTGGCATTGAATTCTACGATGGCTGTTGCTTGATTTAAGAACTTTGAAGATATCCATCCACAGTTGTCTGGTCTCTGTTGTTCTTTATAAGAATTCTGCTGTCACCTGGCCAGCATGGCTCAGTGGTTGAGTGTCGACCTATGAACCAGGAGGTCACAGTTCAATTCCCAGTCAGGGCACATGCTCAAACCCCAGTGGAGGCAGCGGATCAATGACTCTCATCATAGATGTTTCTCTCCCTCTCCCTTCCTCTCTCTCTAAAACAAAATCAATAAAAACATATTTTTAAAAATGTACCATTGACTCAAAGTCGTTCTTTGAGTCATAAAAGTAATGAAAATAATAATGATATTATGAATGTAAATTGTGGAGAGATCCACATACGATATAAAGTGAAGGAAATGAAAAGTAATGTGATACATATAAATTATTGCAAGGTCTCCATACAATAGAAAGTGAAGAGAAAATCTTCAGCCAAAAAATGGAAACTGTAAATAGGTGTAAAAACAAAATGTGAAAGATAATAGGTATCTGAAAATGTGTCTTATTGAACTTGGAATCCATTAGCTTCTGCCCAGGGGACTGTCAGTTGTGAATCTTTGCAAATACTTCAGGCAGCCACAGAAATGCACCATTTTCACGTCAAATAGTGACCTCTTTAGTAAACCAGTCAAGTCCTCCCCGCCCCGTCCTTGTATCAAATAATGGTTGCTAGTAGGATGTGAGTGAATTTTATATCCAAATGTAGAAAAGAATTCCAAACTCCAAAGGCATCATTCAAAATATGTCCAAATCACACCGTTAGACTAGTCAACAAGTGAATGACAATTTTGCAAAATTCCTTGATTAAATAACACTTTTGGATATTGCATGCTATTATGGGAAGAGACATTTCTAGGTATGACTTTCTAGCCTGTAGTTTGAAGACACTGCTATGGAGGGTCTGGATCAACTCCTTGAATATGTGTAACCCATATAGGACAGAGAAGTGGTCAGCAGATTTAATCATTGAAAGCTTGTGCTATAAGAAGACTTTTTTCATGTAAATTGAAAAGATTTTGTGAGCCATGAGGAGGACTGTGCAAAGGCACCGGGGTCCATGCCAATAGTCACACAGATTTTCTCAACTATTTTATTCACAGACACTAACCAGTAGCCAACAATATACCTCCCCTTGATCGAAGGTTGAAAACCATGGAAATGTTGACGATGACTGAATCATAGCCAGGATCCGTACATCTTTTCAGTGTGATATGTTGAAAAGTGGTGAGTAAACACAAAACTGACACAGAGTGGTTTGATAAATAAATAAAACATATTTTTGAAGGTGGGATAAACATTTCTTTGTGACTTGATGACTTCAGCTAGAGTGGATGGATATAATTCAAAACTGCAGTCGGTATCTTGAATTAAACTGAATCCATCCTTTCAGAGCTAAAGGATGGTAACTTCTAATGTTCAGGACAAGATTTTAGAATTTCTTAAGCCCAAACTGTGAAGAAATTCTTCAATCACATGGCCAATAATTCTCTGTCATTGTCAGAGGAAGAAACTGATGATATATTATTGATGATGTTTGAAAAATGACATCCAAAGGCTGCCACAAACCGTGTAGAAACATTTTCCGGGGACGCATTCAACCAAAGAATGAAATGACATTCATCTTTCAAGCGGAAAGATTTTTTTGAAAGTTACATTTTGCATATGATGTTTCTGTCTCCTGGGACACGGGGAGTAACCCTCAGTGATGGATCTGTTCTTTCTGAGTCACTGTTTTCTTTGAAGATCCAGAATTATCTAGCTGTCCTTACAATTATGAATTGGAATCTTCCCATTTAGAAGGAAATATACTGACTGTGGGACCTGACCATGTCTCAGGCCCTTCACTAGCGAGCGGGAGAGAGAAGCTGAAGCTGACGCCTTGGGTGCAATAAATGCCCGTGAGTGGTCTGCAGATGCTGAGCAACAGCGTAAAAAATTCTGACTAGGCTTCTGTCTCTTCAGAGAGCCCCAGGGAATTACCCTGATCACAGGCTACTAAGTTAACATTAGTGCTCTTTTTAAAAAATATATTTTTATTGATTTCAGAGAGAGGAAGAGAGAGGGAGAGAGAAACATCAATGATGAGAGTCTGATCGGCTGCCTCCTGCAGGCCCCCTGCTGGGGATCGACCCTGACGGGAATCGAACCAGCGACCTCCCGGTGCACGGGACCATGCTCAGCCAACTGAGCCACACCGGCCAGGGCCATAGCACTTTTAAGGATAATTCCTTCAGTTTTTTTCTTGCTCTATTTTCAACTCATTGATATGTATTTCTAAAACCCCCCCTTTTTACCTTGTTGGTAAAACAGAGCATATTTATCTCCCCCCGTTTTCCAGCCTAACTGTCCTTCTCTGTCATTTGTTAAAGAGTAGAGATGCCGACTCTGTCAACATAGACACGTTTTATTAATACAGTCTCTGCCCTGAGATGTAATTATTCCGGTTCTGAGCATTTAGATTCATTTATAGCATATTAAATGCTGTTATCATCATCATTTTTCTCCGTGGAAGTGTCCTCCTAAAGATGGCTTTTCTACCATTTATTGTGAGGAATTATTCCCCTTGGCGGCAAAGCAAAGTAGGGATTGAGTCATTTACTTTTCTCTTTCATGTGCTAACCCTCTAATTTCTGCCCAGAGAAGTGAGTGGGTGCCTTTCTCGGCTTCGTTTGTTCTATTATTTACAGCTCTGCCAGCCTCTGCTCTTCCCGGCCACACTCCTTTGGGCTCAGTGCTTTCTTGTTGCTGGTTGGCTACAGTTCCCTTCTTCTGTATTTTGCACCTGTGCTTCTATCTTAGAAACAGAGGCGAGGGGATCCTTTTCAAGGTGACAAGCTTTCTCTGAGAGCCCACGGCCAGGTTTAGGGCTTGTGCAGAGTCATGATCCTTCTTGACCATGATCGATGGGACCAGGGACGGAACCTGGGGAATCGGACTCTTACAGCAGTTTGGAGCTGAGACTGAAGGGGAGTTAGTGTGGGCTGGCCCCTGGAGGGGAGAGACGAGGGAGGACCTCGGAAGTTGTCGCATGGAGCGTCATTGGACCACACTCAATGTCTTGGGAAGAGGAAAACAGACCGCGCAGAATGAAACAGAGGCGGTGAGCCAAGGAGGCGAGCTCCTGATGGCTTTGCAGGTCCCAGCAAGTCATGGCCGGGCAGTTTTTTGAATTTTCAATTTGTGCTCCCTGCTCCTTGCTGCTCCTATTAGGAGGCCGTAGCCAGGGCACTGGTCTCCCCTGGACTCTCGATGTGTCCGGGTAGGAAGCCAAAGCTGCTTACAGACCAAACAGAGGAGCGGCGCAGGGCCGTGGGCAAGAGCAGGAGTTCTTAGAAGGATCCTGTCACGTCCCGGCTGGGAGAACCCTGGGTGAGCGGCTCAGTCACCCTCTTGTCCCATCCGCAAAGGAAGGAGAATGCCGCCTACCTCGCAGGCTTGCTGTGACGATTAAATTAACTAAACATGTCAAGCCCTCAGGACATTTACCGTCATGTCATAAAGGACCTAATATGTGCAGATGATTTTTAGTGTCTCAGTGTTTTTTGTCAAAGCCCTGAACTGGTGGGAGAACTGTACAGCGGGTCCCAGAGGGTGAAGTGAGGACGGGGAGCCCCCTGAGGACACAGGGGGTGTCGAGAGGAAGCGGACCATGTGAAGAGCCTATTAGAACGGCCTGGAAGCACAGCGGCTCGTGGGGCGCCCCGAAGCAGGCCCGGAGTGCGGGGCGGAACCTCGGGGAGGGCTGCCTCGGAGGCTGGGAAAGGGCCTGCGCCCCGCCGTCACCAGCGTCCCCACGCCCAGAGGACAGCGGACTGCTCGCTCTGTCCCCATGCCCACTCTCCCCTCCTTCTTTCATGAAAGAATGCCCAGGGTTAGCTGGCCGCCCATGTAAAAGTGGCTGGATTTTTTTTTCTTTTAATGTGAGACGGTAACAGACTTCTATCTTCATCAAACCATTGCTATTTTAAGTTTTGTATGCAGCCCAGTTGAATCCCATCTGATAGAGCAAGAAAGGAGCAGAGCGTCCAGACCTGGAGTGCCGGCAGGGACAACAGGACACATGGGACAACGGGCGGGAAGTGAGGACTGCCAGCCAAAGACTGGCACCCCCTTAGACAGAGGTGGGCCAGAATGTCCCCCAAATAACTGCGTTTTTATATCCCTCCAACCTGGGAAAATGAGAGGAGCAAAACTAGTTGATGTAGTGTTTTTTGTTTATCTGAGTTTTTGTTTCAGATTCACAGCCACTAAAGAGACTGAGCTGCCCTTGGGTTTTGTGATCGATCCCAGAACCCTTTTATGACATCCGTCCTTATGTGATTAAAGTTACTCTAAAATGAACTTGTTACTTGCACCCAAAAGGATTGTCCCTAAGACAGACCCTACCTAAGCGGCCACATTAACTTCTTAAGGTGTCTCTTTCTTTCATCTCTGGCTAGGAATGTTTTAAGTGATATTGTCAGCGTTCACTTTTAGGGCCCTTCTGTCTTGGTTGTCTCGCTTTCTTGAAGACTCGGTTCCTGGGAGCATGTCCACTTTCTTCGCCTCATATTCGACACCTGCATTGTTAACGTTTGGAGCTCAGGGAGGCTGGGTGGGGCTCCTCCCTTCACCCCCTGCTGATTCCACGCTGACCTGTTTCTTTCGTCACTGTCATGTCCAGACAAGCCGTTAGCTGTGCCTTATTGATCTAAGTCCAGTCCAGGACGGCCGCGCTTATTGCTCCCTGTCCCCGCTGAGCAGGGACCTGTCAGGAAGGCAAGCCGAGAACTTATCAGCCGAAATTCTTCCAGCAGAATTAACCTACCCAAAGAAGGGTAACTCCTCGAATCTTTTGAATGTGGTTTTTACACACTCGGAGGACATCGGAAGAGATTCTTGGGTACGGTGTGGATAGCACCTATGGGGTCTGCCTTTGTGACTTAAACTATTCACAGATCTGGCTTTTTTTTTTTTTTTTTTGCAGTTGGTTGACTGTTAAGACAATCTGAAGCCAAACACTGGAGAGAAGTAGCTGGAAAGAACACAGAGAGAAATGGGCAACCCCCCCGCTCTGCTGCGAATTCAGTCTACGATGCTGTACAAGCCACTCCACCTTGCTGGGCTTGACTCTTTCCATCTAGAAAATGAGCATAGTTCTCTCTCTTCTGGGTAGCTCATAAAATTGTCTGGTATGGTGCTTGGAAACGTAAATAAGTCCTGTCCAAATGTGCGGTGTTATCATGATCTCAATGTGCCCAAACTCCCAGCCTTCCATTTCCACATTAATTGTTGTTCCAAAAGGAAGGAGACGAATGGAAACCAGCACCTATGAGCACCAAGTGTACACCAAGTACTATGCTGAGGATATTACAGGTGCATTTTCATTTCACCTTCCCTCTGGCCCCACGTGGCACACACAGACATGCATTTCTGTGTTCATCTTGCAGACAAAGTTCTGGGATCTAAATGATTACTTGCTCCAAGTTTCACAGTCAGTAACTTTCACAGATAAAATTCAAGTTCTAGGTTCACTCGAGGCTGACGCCTGTCTGCTTACACCGCACGCACGGCGTCCACTGGAAAGAGTGCGGGAATGGACAGCTGGCATTCCAAGGCTGTCTTATTTGCTTTCTTTAGTAATGGGAGCATCTTTGTGGCATGACATGAATTTATGGGAATGGGACTCCAGAGAACATATACGGGTTGGGAATATAAACTCAATTTCCAATAGCTACTCTTTTCACCGTGACGCAGGAACCCAATCAGGCACCAAGTTCATGTCACTCCTGTGCGAAGCCCTCCGAAGGATTCCCATCCCACTCCTCGTGGAAGTCGAAGTCTTACAATGGTCTGCCAGGCTCTGTGCGCTTTGTCCCCTCCCAGCCTTACTTCGTGGTCCTCACTGTTTATCATTCTTCCCCAGCCCACTCCGCTCTAGCCGTCCTTGCCTTCTTGCTAATCTTCCTCTAGCCTGCCAACGGTTCTCAGGCCTCAGGGCCTTTGCATCAGCTGTCTTGTTCTACCTGGAGTGGTCTTTCCCAGATACCCACAGCTCTCAGTCTCTTACTTCCTTCAAGTCTCTGAACTTATCAGTGGGGCCTTCCCTGACCACCCTTCGACATTACAAGTACCGTCTCTCCCCATTGCCTTCCCATATCTTAAAGAACCCCTTTTGTCCTTGCCACGAGGAGCAAACAGTCATCCCTAGGAGATAACATCCCTTCCCTTCCCCAGCACAGGACATGGAAAGCCTTTAAACAGCCCTTAACAGCACAGAAACAGGAAAGGCTTTGGAAATCAACGATCACAATCAATTCTTCCATCTCACAGATGAAGAAAGGAAGGAGCAGAGAGGGAAATGACTTGCTCGATTGGAGATGAGGCCAGCGGATTAGGAGACGAGAGCCATTGGAAAGATCGCTTGTTACAGAGATGGGTCTGGGAAGAGAGGCCAAGTTCATTCATTTATTTATTCATCTAACAAATATCTACTTAGGACTGACTACATGCTAGGATCTTGAGCTCCCTGGTGAATAAAAAGTTTCAGCTATTACCTACCTCCAGAGCAGACAGCCTTACCAGGGAGGGAGCCACTGAGCAAATCATTACATAAACAAGCGTGAGGTTCAGCTGTGCCCGAGGTTACGAAGCAGAAGTACTTGGAGCTATGGGAGCACCGCTCGGGGCGGGGGCGAGGGGGGGCAGGGGGGGTGCTGGCTCGGGCAGAGGCCAGCGAGCACTGTCTGGAGATGGGCGCTGAGGGATGACTGACAGGCGGCTGGAGGCAGGAGCAACGGGCATGGCAGGCAGCGGGGCGAGTGTGGCGCGAGGTGAGGCTGGAAATGGAGGCAGAGGGGAGAGTCTGCACACCCTTTAGGCCGTGATAAGAAATTCTATCTTCATCCTTAGAAACGCTGAAGGTTTATCGGATTCCCATTTCCACGCCCCTTCAGTCGCATGACAAATAATGCGAAGAATAAGAAATGGGAGGCAGATTCTGTTTCTATTTATATCCATGAACCACCCAGAGGGTAAAAAATAAACTTGGAGAAAGTGTCCTTGGTCCCGTGCTACACTGTACCTTCCTGGTCACCCAGGAGCCAAATGCTTTCCTTTCTCTGCGAGCCTGGTTTGTGTCTGCCATGCACACAGACACACACACACAGACACAGACACACAGACACACGCACACAGACACAGACACACACACAGACACACGCACACAGACACACAAAGACAGACACAGACACACGCACACACACACAGACACAGACGGACACACAGAGACACAAGCACACACACAGACACAGACATAGACAGACACAGAGACACACACACAGACACACACACACACTTTTCATGCACTTCATTTTAACAAACAATGTCTTGACATTCTTGATATAGGAATAACAGAGCTTATTCTGATTAATCTCGTTTAATTCCAATTAGTTTACCCGCTTGGGTCATTTGATCTGCAATTACTTGCTGTCAGGGTGCCAAAAATAATGCCTACCCTGACTCCTCCAAATGACGGTGACCCCAGGGAGGGTCTCTCCTGGTTATGAATGATGCCCACTCCGGCTCCAGAACATGGAGAAGCCCCAGGAGCACCATCGACAGCCACTTTGGGAAGGTTTGCGATGCAACCTGTTGGCCTGGTTGAGTGTTGCCCTGTAAGAACCCTGGGTTTCTGACACCTGGGATTTGTTGACTCTGGAGTGACTGCCCCCTCCCAGGGCTGACCCTCCATATGCAAACCAACCGACCCCAAGCTCTCACCTGCCATCACCTCCCTCACGGAGCCCCTATACTCTGCGCCACGCCCCTGCTCCAGTGTCCCAGGGCCAGGCACCAGACAGCCGGAGGCAGCCCGAGCCCAGCGCCCTCTGAGATTGTTCCAATGAGCCCATCCTGGGCCTGCTCACCCTGACTCAACCCTGCTTTCCAGGAAAGCACAGCAAAGGCTCTGGCCCGTTTTCCCCACTCGCTCTGCCCCTGCCCTAGTGCTTCCCCATTCGGCATGCCGTGCCGTGGCTGCCCTCTCCTCTCGGAACCGTAGCAAACTATGACCATTGTCTCCTGATCCACTGGCCTCAACACCCCTGAATAATAGTAAAACCTACCTTTTAAAACATGTCCCTCAGTCTCTCCTCTTTCATTCCTGGAGGAGAGGTCCCAGGTGAAACCCTTCTGGTCCCCTGGGGCATGTGAAACCCCTCTGGTTCCCTGGGGCATGTGAAACCCCTCTGGTCCCCTGGGGCATGTGAAACCCCTCTGGTCCCCTGGGGCATGTGAAACCCCTCTGGTCCCCCGGGGCATGTGAAACCCCGCTGGTCCCCCGGGGCATGTGAAACCCCTCTGGTTCCCTGGGGCATGTGAAACCCCGCTGGTCCCCCGGGCATGTGCTAGTGGAAAGGCCTGGATTTCGGAGCCTGGCTGACCCCTTGCCAGCCTTTTGCTTCCCCTCCTTGACGCTGACTCCCCCATGCCGGGAAGCGAGGATCTCAGCACCGATGTCACAGGGCTGGTTGAGATGAGATAAGGCGGGTCATCCATCCAGCCCAGGACCTCGTGAACACCCGTTCCTTCCCTCCTCCCTTCAGTAATCCCAGAGCCTCCTGGCCGGCTGCCTTCTGCCTGCCAGTTTATTGTTCAGTCAACCAAAAATCCTGGAGAAAATCCCTGGATGATTTATTGTAAGCTTTTCAACCTTTGCTTCCTCTATTTATTAACCTCCAGCCAACCCCAGGGCCTTTCATTTCCCTCCCTAAGCCCGCAGACGCTGACAGCGCCTGAGTGCGTTTTGATGAAGTGCCTGCACCCGCACGCAGTCCCCCCCTCTCGCCGACGGCTCCGGAGAGCCCAGGCCTGGGAGCCTGGCCTGAGCTCCAGCTGACTGCTTCTTCCCACGACCAGGGAGGGGCCCAGTGGTTAGTGAGCCACTGTGAGCTTTCACGCCCCCCCATCTGTGAAATCAGAGTCCACACCTGCCTGCTCTGCGAGGCTGACAGGACGCCGTGGGTGAGAAATGTGACGTGAGGGGACAGCGGGGGGCCTGCGGTTACACACACCGGAGACGGGGGTGGCCCTCTGCTTGTCCCCCTGTGGATCTTCTACTTCCCCGTATCCCTGTATCCCGCCCCCTCCCATGCCAGGCCTCTCGCTGGCACAGCTTCCTTTCTCCCTCCCATCCCTACCCCCTGGCACCTCTCACCAAAGACCTTCCTTTCTCCCTTCTCCAAGGGATCTGTGGAGGAAACACCTCTAAAAGGGTGGAGAAAGCCACAGGGAAGGTCAAAGGATCGGCCGGGGGGGGGGGGGGGGGTGCGCACGTGCGTGTCTGTGTGCGCGCATTTACTGTGCCCCAAGGGCTACCTCACGTAGACCCCCAGCCCTTCTCAGGCAGCTTCCCCGTGCCCACTGACGCGAGGACTTGGAGGCTCGGGGGATGCAAGGACTTGCCGGGAAGAGCCCACCCTGGATCCAAATGAGGACTTTTTAGAGTCTGAGCCCTTGGCTACTATATCTGGCTCCCCAGGCAAAAAATATTTATTGAGCATCTACTGTGCGCTGGGGACGTCAACATGATCCCGCTCAGCCAGCCCCCGGGAGGAAGCGCGCCCCTCGGGGCCAGCACGTCCCCCGCTCATACCTGACTGCGGGTTTCTGTGCGCTCACCTTCTGCACTGGGCGGCGAGCCTCCTCTCCGCGTGCTCAACGCCCGCACACACAAAGGTTCCCGCTGAATGCTGGCTGCACTTAAAGAAAAGGAACACGAGGGAACGAGAGAAACGACGGTGGAGGGACAGCCGGGGGAGTAAAGATGTCCCGCATAGAATGGAGAGGTTTCTCCTTTCCGAAATGTCAGTGTGGTTTTTTTAAAAAAAAAAATATTATAGACAGAGAGATATGAAGCATATGTGGCCAAATGATAACAGCTGGTGACTCTGAATGAAGGACATACGAGTTACTGGTGTTATTCTTGTAACTCTTCTGCTTGAAACTATAAATTCAACAATAAACCACAATTGTCTGCATGAATGTAGTAAGGTGAAACCTATCTCAGCGTTATCTGTGTACTTTCCAGCTGTCTGGGCAACTGTCCATTACTGCCTGGTTCCCTGCTGCACTCACGGTGCTCGGCACAGAGCGGGTGCTCGGTAAATCCTGGAGCAATGCAGAAGGAAAGACTAATGAGTAAAACGAAGATGTTCTGATTCCCCCATAGCCCTTCCTTCCTTCGGAACCACAGCAGCACAGCCCACCCAGGAATTGGAAGGAGGGTCCTGCTCCGAGCAAGCTCTGTCAATCATTTCACGACCTCCTCCCAGCCTCACCGAGCGGACGGTCTCGGTACCACGCCTTGGGGACATTTCCCAGAACTTCATTCCAGAAGATGTTGTCCCTCAAGACTGTCTGTATGTGTTGGGACACACCAACGACCAACTCCATCCAAACTCATAATGAGAAACCCGGCATTTTTGTGGCGCCCCAATTATCTCCTTTCAGGCATCACTGCTTGAAACCAGAGGGCATGTACTGTGAACACTTTTGTTAAGTGAATGAAATCAAAGACCAGTAGCTCTCTGACACGAGAGTCTATGGGTCTGAAACTTCTTAGAACACACTCAGCAGATAACTGACATTTCATAAACCTCGACGGGATTAAATTGGAAAATTAACCTCAGGACTGCAAAAGCAAGAACAAAAAGCATACGACCGTGAACTACATGAATATATCCACACAAGCCCACTAGCCAAGCTGATTTCAGTATCACGAGGAGACAACCGCAGATAGTGGGGAGATACAGGTTTTTTAAATCACCCAGGTTTGGGTTCAAATTCTGACACCCCTATGAACCTGTGTGATTGTGGGCAAGTCCCATAGTTTCCCTGAGGGCTGGTTCCATTCGCTTAATAATAATAATACCTTCCTTATATCAGAATGTTGCAGTGAAGCCACGTGAGTGCCCACGGCCCTGGAAGCCTTGGCTCACTAAACGGTGGCTCTGTCCCCATCAAGAGTGGGCAGAAGCCATGTCAGAGAGGGGGTTTCAATTCCATTCCTCCCACTGACACAGAGCTCCCTAGAGGCCTGGGGACCACAAACGAAGCCTTAACTCACAGACAGTGGAGGCTTTGAAACGAACAGAATTAAAGTAGGGTCTGTCCTTTCATGATGAGGCACAAAGAAGCTATTAGTCCGTTCGGCACATATGTGCTCTGTGAACCCGCCCTACACTCAGGGATCCTGGAAGCTGCACGCTGAGCTGAGGTCCAAGGGGGAGTTGGAAACTTAGTGTCTCTGCCTTGGCCGTGTCATCTAGGAAATGACCGAGGAGCATCCAGGGAACCAGTGCCTGCCCCCTAGAGCTGATGTAGCCGTCTAAATGTGGTTCAGGATTGCCCGGGTCTCTTTCAAATGAATTTTCAGAAAGTCCACGAGCGCAGCAAGATTTGGAGCATCCAGGAGAGGTTTCTGCCTAGACTGTTATTGGATGAAGGTTGAAGGAAAGACGAGACATCTAATAATCTTGTTACATAGGTTCAAATCTTCCTGTCTGCCAGTGTTTCACCTGTCTTCTTTCTTAGCGGGGAAGGGAGCAGCATTGCTTACTTTGTGGCTTTGGATTCAAACAAGTAGGCCTGGGTTTAAATTCTGGTTCTGCCATGTATTGACTATGTGAATTCAGGGAAGTTACTTAATTTCCCGAGCTCGCTCAGTTTCCTCATTTATAAACAGTAATATCCACTGTGTTGTTTGGCTGCAAGGATTCAATGAGCTAATGCATGCAAAATGTCCCTTCACATCATGGTTACTCAATAAATCTTAACTCTCCCGGATACTGAATATTTCGGGGGCTAAATGAGAGAATCCTTGTCTTCCTTCCAGCTGAATGCCAATATTGGTTTATTTAAGCATGAAAACATCGGTGTGACCCATTTATAGGCTGGTTCTACCCCAGGGCAGCGATCAGGAGGAATCCACACCTATCCTGTTGCGTGTCCAAATGGCTGCAGCTCCCCACACACGGGCTGGCAACGAGCCGCTGCTCCCAACGCGAGTTCTGGGAATTCATCCACTGGCTCTGCAGACCTCGGCCAACACCTGAGTGCGAGACTTAAGTAAGATCAACCTCAGTGTGTCAGGTACCTGTCTTTGGGGAGATAAGATTTTCTCCTGTTGGTGTGTAGAGTGTCAGTTTCTGGCTTTTGTAAATTCGGTGTCCGTGAAGCGACATCATTCTTCAGTTTGTACCTATTGTCTCAAAGCAATTAGCACCTGCTTTCACTCTCGGAGGTGACCCAGTTTGGATGATAAATTATATGGTCGCTACGAGAGCCACAGGACTGCCAGTGGAAGCAAGGTGGCTGGGCACAATTCAGGTGCCAAGGGAAAAAAATGTAAAAAATAAAAGGCTTTAAGGAATTAAAAATCGATTTTTAACATTGAGGAATCAGTACTACTTGGCCGAGGTCGCTGGTAGTAATTAATCCAAAAGCTATCGATACATCTACTGACAGTGGCCTTCTCTAGAGAAAGGAGTTTTTGAGTGTGCGCATGTGTATACGCAGGAAAGAGAAGGCACTGGCGTGCTTTTAAATGTTTAACAACCAGCTCTTGGGGTGGCGGTGCCCTGATTTGTGGTGTAAACTGCTTGCGTCACTGCCAATTTTGAGCTACATATGTGATGTCACTGAACACAGAAGCAAAGAGATGCACGCTGAGTTCTCGTGAGCTGGCTCCCACACGCCAACGGCGAAGGGGGTTTAACATGGACTTTGAACACTCCTGGAATGCTTTCGTTTTTACTACACTCATGGATTAATTTTGTAATATACATGTTGCGTATCTGCTGTATACGTAATATATGTATATGATATACACATACACACATACTAACTTACTTATATCTGTTTGAGGGTTAGTCCTAATCATTGTTTTCCCAATTTTTAAAAATAAATCTGAGTGAAATATCCATTTGAGCATATCACACACCCAGGGTCTCCTAAACCAGGTCGCTGGGGGGCCTCAGATGACCCCCAGGGTCCTGTGAAGGGGGTGGGCGCTCCCTTTACTACTGTCCCCAGGATGTACCTTGCTGTCCCACGTCTGGCAGACAGAACATCTGTGCTGAGACAGGAACTGAGTGGGAAACGTGAAAATGCTTTGAGGGTTAAAGGATAAAGTGAAACCTAACCCCAGGCAAGGAGAGGAAACGTTAACGTTCAAAGGACGACAAAAGTGAACCGGGAACAGAGCGTGGGAAGCTGCTGCGTGTCAGCCTCGCTCTCGCCCCGAAGCGCGGCCCGGCGGCTCCGGACACAGCAGAGGGGCGCGGGAAGGAACGCTCCAGACTCCCGTTTATTGAACGTGGCGCTCGCCACGCACATCGCGACTCACACACCGCCCGGCAGAGGGGCACCGGCTCGGTCTCGTCAGTGTAAACACAACATTAACATTGAAGATTCAAGAAAATGGGTAAAAAGTCCAGTGTCTCCTCAATCTGTAACAGTGAAGGTGCTCGCCGACCCTCCGGACAGGTCCCAGCGGGCCTGAGGTCGCGACCTCGCCCCGGCCACAGCGGAGCGGGCACGGACACGGAGGGGCCCGACGCGCTCTTCCCGGGCCTCTCCCAACAGACGTGCATCTTCAGAACCGGGCTCGCACGAGTCGGGAAAGTTCTCCTGAAGGCCTGAGGGCTTCATACCTTCCACGTGCACCGAGACAGTCCCTCCGGAGCCCTTTTCCCAGGAATCAGTCATTGCCAGTGGAAAATGTGACCGGTTGTAAAATAGTTGGTTGTCATCTTTCCGTCTTGGCCCCTGGATTCCGGGACGTGGGGAATTCAAGGTCATGGGGGCCTCGCTGATGATCCTGAAGAAGGCTGCCCACGTTCGACTACTGGCTGAAGACTCTTCCTCCCTGCTGGGCCGCTGCCGATAGAGGGGTGTTGGTTGAGGCAGCTGATTTTCCCATCAGAGCCTTAAAAGACCAGATTTTCTATTTTGGATTCCCATACCAAAAACAAACAAACAAAATCCCCCCAAACTAAAACAAATCGAAACAAGAGTGACCTTGAAGATAAAGTCAACCCTACCTCCAGGTCCCGCCACGTACAATGTCCCCATTGGGTGTTTTGTTTTTTTTCCAAATGGTTGGTTCCAATCATTGGATTGCCCTCGCCTTGGGTACTCAGCTAGATTGCAGGGCAAAGAAGAAAGTATCCTCTGAATGAAAAGACATTTTTGCTTTTATTTCCTGGGATGACTGACCCCCAGCACCCTGACTTTCCTTTCCTAAAAAGCAATGAGAACATTCTAAAGACCTGCTTGGATTTGTGGCTTTGTGGTAGGATAACCCCGGTGCTCCCTCTCACCCCTCCACGTCCCAGTCTTGAAGAGAATAGGCGGGTGAGCTATTTTTCCACATTCTGGGAATGCTGGGTTGTGGGGCAGAGAGGGGCCGGACGGATCCTTGTCCCAGATCTCCGTGGTGTGGGCAGCCTTGTTGGGCCAAAGAGACAAATAAAAACAAACCAAAAAAGCATTGCTTAATTTTGAGTTTCAAGGCTGGGCCCCAAACAGCCAGTGGCTCTCCCCCTGCAGAACGTCGCCCCCTCGCGGTGGCCTCTTGGTGCTAGCTGTTGTTCTCAGCCGTGAGATACTTGAGGGCGGCAAAGCCATAGCGGCGGGACATGTCCTGCTGAAACTCCTCCTTCAGGGTTTTGAGACAGATGCGGTATTGCTTGTTGGACCGGAACTTGGTGATGTCGAAGCTGGGGGCAT
Organism: Miniopterus schreibersii; assembly: GCF_964146895.1. NCBI lineage: Eukaryota > Metazoa > Chordata > Mammalia > Chiroptera > Miniopteridae > Miniopterus > Miniopterus schreibersii. The sequence goes on from NC_138102.1 coordinate 177,899,613, forward strand.
GAGGCATGTGGATCATGTAGGCATTGGGAAGCACGATGAACTCGTATTCCTGCAAGGAGACAAGAGCGGCTTGAGCGTTTGCAAGAACCCTCGGTAATGTATGAGTCCGCGGGGATGACCAAATGACTGAGCGAATGAATGAAGCGAGGAATGACAGGGACAAAGAGGGCAGTGCCATGGACGGCGCCACCGGGGTGTTCCCATGGCGCCGGACAAAGTACTTGGCTTCTCTGAGCCTTGGTTTTCTCACCTGTACAGTGAAGGTAATAATACCGACCTTGAGAGATGACTAATGTTTGCATAGTGCTGGGGAGAGTTCATGGTCCACAAAGGCTCTTGATAAACGTAAGCATGTACCCGTGTAGTTGCTCTAGAATGACGCAAGCCCTGAGCGAGTCCCTTGCTCAATTAAATGGCGCCTGTGTATGTGATTTCTCACGGGGCTTGAGGAGATCTGAGAGCCTCCACAGATGAGTACAAAGGAGGGGACAGAAAAGGCATAAAAAAGGGGTTCCACTGGTCTGAAGCTCACCAAGAATAAAACTTTTGCCTACACATCTTATTACAAGGCACACCATCCAGCGGTGTCCTCTATGTGACAGAATACAGACAGAAACTCGGGCCAAAACTGAAATGTCTCCAAACAGCAAAACAGGTACAAAAATTTAGGACAAGTAACTCAAAGGAGAGCCCAGCACACCTTTGTTCCAGATCTATGTCCACTGATTTTGGATGTAATGTCTAATAAGCTTTGGTCACCTAGTGGCTCAGCCCAGAGCAGAATACACTCAGAAAATTAGGATGGAGGAAGCGAGAAATGATAGCTGGTGGTGAGAAAGGAGCGAAAAGAAAATGCTTAGCTGCCTGAGACATTCCCATGGGGACAGAGAGAGCTACCGATCCACTAGTGCCTACAGGTGGGGCTGGATTACCTGTCGGGCGTGCACCATTATTACCTGACATCGCTAGAAAGGGTAAAGTCATGTTTGGCACGTGCTATTGGCAAAGAAAGGAAAATAGGCGAGGAATTTAAGAGTTCTGTCAAAATTGCCTAAAACAAACAAAGCCCAGATCTCGGTGCTGCAAAAAGTAACTTTATTTGGACCAGCTCACCCAGCCGCACTGCATTACAACAGTTCTTTCCTTTCGAGCAGAAGCAGAGGCAGGCTAAACATTTCTGTCATCCCTTCCACGGATTACTGCAAATGTGGCTACTAGAGGTCACACTTTCCGTGGTCAAATATGGCCACTATTCTATACCCTTCCATCTGTATCAGTGGTCCTCGGACCCAGGTGCTGATGGAAACCACCTGGGGCCGCTCTCAAACATCCTGGAACTGCTGGGAAGCTCTCCAGGTGACTCTCGGGGCAGCCAGCACTGAGCATCCAGCCCTTTCCCCTGAATTTGGGGTGTTCTTGTTGAGAAATATTTCCACTGTGCTCCAGGTGGAGCCTTGGAGAACAGCAGACAGAGAGAGAGGGTGGGGGGCCGAGGGGCCCAGGCATCTGCCCGACCTTAACCCGATTAGTTTTGCTGTTGGTCGTTTAAATGGAGGGTTGACTGACTGCAGCACGTCTGGCCCACTGCGTGTTTTTATAAATAAAGCTTTACTGAACACAGCCATACCCATTTGTTTAGATACTGCCTACGACTGAACTACAGGAGCAGAGTTGAGTCCCTGAGCCCCACAGAACCTCCCCAAATTGACTATCTGACCCTTTACAGAAAATGTCGGCAGACCCTGGTTTGATTTAACCTATTTGAGTTCTGCAGGAGATCGCTAGGTGCACGGTAAGTATTAGCGGAATGAATGAAAGGGTTTCATGAGTAAATACAGCCTAAAAAGACCACTCTTAGTCGTGGGGTGAAATAATTAGCTGAATCTTAGCTGCATCCTCTGTGGCATTTACATGCCTCACAGGCTGAGTGATGAATGATCACCATTTGTCTTTAGCACTAGGTTGAGTGAGGATGAGGGGGTGACATGGTTTGTCCCAAGACACCCACATTTGCCCAGGTCTTGGCCTGGAGCCCAACTCTCACCCAAGGATAGAAGAGGAATAGTCTGGGAATCGGCACCCCCGAAGGCCTAGTGCTGCCACATTCCCACGCTAGGCCCCTGAACACGACTCGTTCCCTCTTAGGTCTCTGCTCTTACCTCCTAGGCCCCTTCTAGCTCTAAGCTTGAGTCCCCCCCTCCAGTCCATGACATCCCACTCTTCTCACCTGCGCATCAAGTTCCATGATGTGAGCCACCTTGTTCCAGCCAAACCCCACGAACCTCCGGTCGTACTCAGGGCAGTCCCGTCTCACGACCACGTACGGCTCGAAGTCGGCCTCCCACTCCACCCGGTAAGGCGTGGTGGCGGTCCGCCACTTGGCGAAGTTGGTGGGCGCGTGGCCTTTTGTCCAGACGTGGTACCTGGGACACATGGAGAAAGGCGACTGAATGGAAAGAAGGAAGCTGAGCTTTCCAAATGCTGCGGATCGAGAGGAAAGAGAGGTCTATGCCGATATGATCCTTGTCGTGGGTTGAACTGTGTCTGCCCCCAAAGATATATTCAGTACCTACCCCCAGTACCTGTGAAAGAGGCGTATCTGGAAATAGGATCTTTGCAGATGTGATCAAGATGAGGTGGTGATGGGTTAGAGGGGGCTTTGGTGCCAACACTGGTGTCCTTAGAAGAAGGGGTGAACTAAATATAGGGACACACAGGGAGGAAGGCCATGTGAAGACAGGGCAGGATTGAAGTGAGGCTCCCACGGGTCACGGACACCAAGGATGGCCGGCAACCAGCATAAGCTAGAAAGAGGCAGGGAAGGGGTCTTCTCTAGAGCCTTCTGTGGAAGCAGGAACCTGCCGACATCTTGATTTGGGACATCTGGTTCTCAGAACTGAGAGAGTAAATTTCTGGTTTGAGACACCCAGTTTGTAGTGTTTTGCTACGGCAGTCCTAGGAAGCCAACCTATGTCCTTTATTGGCAAGGAGACCCTCTCTGTGAAAGGGTAGGTGAGCCCCTGGAGGGCTCTGTAGCATTTATACGGAAAGAACTGTGGGTTAGCCTCTGCCAGAGTTATGCCTCCCAGAGACCACTGTGGAAGGCAGAGGTCCAAGGTGACCCTCAACGACATCACCTTTTTAAATGGTTTCCCCCTTGAGGTAGATCCTGTGAATGTATCAGTCCTGTGATTATGTTACATCATAAGGCAAAGGGATATTTGTAGATGTAATTAAGGTTGCTAATCAGTTACCTTGGAATTAGTTGAAAGGGAGGTTACTGGGGTGAGTCTGCCTGAATCATGTGAACCTTTAGATCCATGTCTGGAGAAAGCAAAGAGCTGTGTGGGAGCTGCCTCTGGGGGCCACGTGGTAAAGAAACAGCTGGGAAATGGGGACCTCAGTCCTGCAATCTCAAGAGAAAGAATTCCACCAACGACCAGGGAGCACGCAGGAGGACCACGTGCAGCCTCGCCCGCACCTTGATTTCAGCCAGGTGCCACCTGAGCAGAGCAATCTGGTTATTCTGTGTCCGGACCTCACACCTCTGGAGACTGTGTTATAATACATGTTTATTGTTTTAAGCTTTTAAATGTGTGGTAATTTGTTATACAGCAATAGAAAATGAATGTGACCCCATAATAGCAATGGTCACAAGTTAATGTTTATTAAGCACTTACTATATACACCAGGTGGCCTCCAAAAAAATAGTGATGAGAGAGGCTTCCTGGGCACCCTTTATAGAATGCTACTTAGAAGAGGCCTGGGGGTACTTTGCTTTGAGCAGTGGTTCTCAAACTTCAGCCTGTATCAGAATCACCGGATGATTACCATCTCAGTCAGATTGCTGGGTTCCACCCCCAAAGCTCCTGACCCAGTAGGTCTGGGGTGGACTTGCGACTCTGCATTTCTACCCAGTTCCTAGGATGCTGATGCCACTGGTCCAGGGACCACTCTGAGGACCGTGGTCCTAGAATCCAGGTAGAGGCGTGGATGACTTCTCACCCGGGTGCAGTGGGGAGCAGGCTTCAGCTGCTGGGAGGCTAAGAGTTCACCATTTGAAGGGAAGGTGACAAAAGCAACTTCTTGGAGGGAAGGTCTGTAATTTGGCACCGGGCACGGTGGCTTGCACGCTGCTGGCCAGAGCAGCAACCATGGACAGAGTAGGACAAACACCGGCTGTTGTGGCCACGGACTTGGCCTTAAAATGAGTTCTCAAATCACCTGGGGACAGAGCTAGAAGGCTGGATGCCTTGGAAATGTGCCAGGCTACGGCATCTGTGGGAGACTCGGACTTGGGTTTGGTCTCAGAGTCTTAATTTGCCTGAGGCTTCAAACTGATTGGTGAGAACATTCTGGACTTGACCAGCAGTACGATAGTATTTTGATTATGAGTACAGACTTGGGCTGGTTCCAGGCTCTGCCATGCACTCACTGTGTGTCCTTGGGCAAACTGTTTAGCCACACAGAGCCTCAGTTTCTTTATTTGTGAAATGGGGGTCATAGCCTCTGCCTGATAGGTTTGTTAAATGAGCTGACCACAGTGCGTGGTACAAGGCAGCCACTCAATAAAGGGAAGTTGTTATTATTTCTTTCTGAACAGAATAAGGGCCTGGCTTGTGGGGATATGAACTCTTTCAGGCCACCTTCCAGAATTCTGGGGAGAGGAAGACAGCTGGAGTTTGAGTCCTGGCTCCACCAAAATCCCTCCCCTCCTCAGTATCTGATAAAAGGATCATACCTGAGCTCCTAAAGTTATTTTCTCAAAATAAAGTTTGTTTGAGAAACCCTTCTAGAAACTTCAGAGTGGTATGAAAACCCAAGTTACCATTTCAATCTTTCAATAAAATCACATTTTCTAGAAATGTATTTTTTTTAGCTCAAAGGATGCGTTGGCCACTCTTCTATCTTCACAATGGAGGCTTCTCTTCAAAGAGGAGCAGACAGGGGCAATGTTGTCTCTCCAGACTGCTCTGCGAAGAGACCCAGCAGGGATCCTACGTGTCCCCGGGGTAGGTACACCTAATGGTCCAAGGCCAGCAACAAATTTCTGGGCGAACAGCTTTGGCGTGTGGATTTCTGGAAGCGAGGAGACCTCTGGGCACCCCCAAGGGCCAGCCATGAGGGCCACTCACCTGAACGTGAAGAGAGTCCCCATGTCCAGCATGGACAGCAACTCCGCTTTGGATTTGGGGAAGGAGAGCCGGTAGCGCAGCGTCTCGAACGCAGGGACGATCATCGCTTTCTTGGTATTGGCGAGGTCGAGCTGGATGACCGACTTCCTGAAAGGACAGGGCAGGACAGACAGGGTCGCTGTGATGCCTGGCGATGGCCATCCCCATGCAAGGGCAGGGCGGTGGTTGGCTCAGGGAGGTGCAGGAGAGAAAGCCCAAGTCAGCCTCTCGGTTTATAGACGGTGAAACGGAGGCCCAGGGAGGCCGAGCAGCTTGCCCAAACCCCTCCGGACTCCAGCCTAGAACTGCTGTCTCTGAGCCAGAAAGCGAGAGTCTTCCTGGCCAGGTGGCAAGGGCTGGGGACCCTCTCTCACTTCACAGTGCATGGCCCTCCCAGAGCCAAGCACGGCAGGCGGGTCTCCAAGGTTCCAGGGGCTAGAGCCCGGCCTGCGGGGTTCACTGGGCTGGCCACACAGCAGCAGCCGGACATACGCCGATGAAAGAAAGATCAACCTGGGCATTTTCAGGTCCTATCTCCGTGACTCTTCTACCCCTTGAGCCTTTAAATTAGCCGGACCCACCCCATGCAGCTAGCAGAGGCCTGCACTGGAGCGCCCACCTGTTTCAGAAACTCCAGAACGATGTCACTTTCTCCTAAGGCTTCGTGCAGTCAGGGAGGGGAGCTGGACCCCTGCACCTCCCTTGCCCGGCTCTGCTCGCCTGCACCTGTGCCCCTTTGGAACTGTTCGTCCTGGGCTATTTCTGTCACTGGGGATGGCAGAAGTAATAACATCCAGGTTGCCTGCTAGGTACCTATCAGCTCTGCTAGGCCTGATGTCAGGGCCGTTCATGGCCCAGTGCCAGGCACACAGCAGGCACTCAATAAATACACAGGGAGCAAAGAAATCAATCGGCAGTTGTCATAGGTGGGGACAGAGGATGGCATGGGGAAGAGGGCCCCCTGGAAACGACAGAGCTGGGGTGAAATCGTAGTTCTCCCACTTAAAGACACACAGCATGTATCGTCTGCATTTTAACCCTCCCATCCTTATAAGGGGAAGGAAAACCCTTATCCCTGACTAGGTTGCCATGAAGAGATAACACTTGTCAGGCCTACCCAGTGCCTGGTGCAGGGAGGGCACTGGCAATCCTGTGCTTTTTCCTTCCCGGGTCCTCCGCAGACCGCCTGGGCGTGTGTATTCTGCTGGGGTGCTCACCAGGAGAGATGGGTGCAGTTGGGGTGAGCCCTGTTTGAAGAGGAAGCTGAGGCCCGGCTCTGAGCTTCACCCATACTTTTCAGATTTCAGTTTATTCCTGGAACTAGCGTGTGGGTGTCGTGCAAACCAAACCAGTGATGGGGCTGGCAGATGGCCATCGGCAGCAGGGCTAATGCGGCCACAGAGACAGTCAGTCGGTGAGGGGCAAGGCCAGGCGTGCGTGCGTGCGTGCCTGTATGTGTGTGCATGTGTGAGTGCATGTGTACATGCGAGAGAGAGGCTTAGGAAGGCTATGAGAAGCCCCACACCCCTTTAAACGGCCCTGCAGCAACAGTACTAGATGTAAGCAGGGCTTTCAGCCAGGGCCAGGGGACAGCATCTGAATAAACACCCACCCACCTCGGGCAGAGGAAAGCAGCAGTAGAGCGAAGCTGCGCCTATCTGCTCTGCCATCCGTGGAGGCCCAGCCCATCTAGGCCCTTCTTCACATCCCTGGACTGGAGGCCAGGTAACAGGGTTTACTCGGATTCTATCACAGCTGCCAAGGAAACAAGCTCCTGGCAGAGAGGCTTCCAGGAGGTGTGTGGGGACCACAGCCAGGACTTGCAAATGAGGGAGATGAGCCTGCCCTCGAGTGTAGGTGGAAAATGCATGCGGGGAGGGGTGAGGTCAGAGACCTGCAGAGTCACACTGAGAGCCCCGGAGATCCCTCTCTGACCTCGATGGTATTAACACATCAAAGGGAGAACCAGTCAGTCAGGGAGGGGCAGTAAAGAAGCTGAGCTTGAGCTTCTGGGTAAATTGAAAGAGCTCTGGTTTACGGCGCCCTGCTCTGTGCTTGGGGCTCCATAGTCACTATCTTCTGTATTCTCAACATCACCCCTGTTTAATTACCCCGTTGCCCTGACGTTGACTGTCAGCGGCTGTGGCTAAGCATCAGGGCGCTTTCTCTGTGCCGGCCCCGTGTGACACGCTGGCCACGGTCACCGGCAGTCAGCTCCTCATCAGGAAGGCGCCTCTGGGCAGACGGCCCAGGTTAGGTGCCACCCGGGCGCTCAGCAGCTGTACTCCTGAGCTCGAGACATCTTTGCCCCAGTTCTCTCCTCTGTGAGCTGGGAGCAGAGTTAGTACCTGGACTGCGGGTTTTGTGAGGATTAAGCGGATTACCTCGTGGAGGGGTGAGATAGTTCTCTACCCCAGAGAAAGCACCTGATAAAGGCCACCTGTGATCATCACATGGCCACCGTGACGGTGATGGAGACGGGCCGTCAGGCGACTGGATCGGTGAACTCGTTAAGCAGGGACACCTCTGGATGAGCCCCGGGAAAGCTAACTGTCCACCAGTCATGCTGTGCCTGTGGGCACGCGACTTAAGCTAAACCTCCTCATTGGAAAATGAATTGTGAGGTTAAATGACAAAATACATGGTAATAGTGCCTGGCACATAATAAGTGCTCGATAAACATTAAATGCTATTTCCAGTAGGATTAAAATGACGAATTAACCTAAGGAAATGCCACCTGGTAATGTCTCCTGGCAGGCAGCCAGCTGGCCTTGCTCAGCGCCACCCCTACCGGCCTGGTTCAGGCTCCTGTGCTCCTTCAACAGGTATTTAGGGAGCGCCATTCGGAGCCAGGAGGTGGGATGGGGGAGGGTGGTCAGGCGTCATCCTGGAGGGAACAGAGTAACACTGAAATCTGTTGTTCCCGTACACGTCGGAATAGAGACTCTGCCCAGGGCCACATGTCTGTCCCCTAGAAAGTCAAGGCAATGTCTGCAAAGCGCAGCAGGGACGGGTTAAGCTCTAGGCACTGGACAACGGTGAGGATTCTGCATGGTTAGTGCAGGAGGTGAGAGCCTGCCCTGTGTCCCCCTGCTGAGGGCAGCTGTCTTCCCACCTGCGATCCCTCTGCCATCCTAGAACATTCCTCAAACATGCCATATGCTTTATGCTTTTTCTTAAAAAATATTTTTTTAAAAATTGATTTTTAAAGTGAGAGGAAGAGAGAGGGAGAGAGAGAGAAACACTGATGTGAGAACGAAACATTGAGGAGCTGCCTCCTGCATGCCCCCCACCAGAGATGAAGCTTACACCCCGGGCACGTGCCCTGAAAGGGAATCGAACCAGCAACCTTTTGTTGCACAGGACGATGCCCAACCAACTGAGCCACACCGGCCAGGGTGAAATTTTATGCCTTTATATCTGTTAGTCCTTTAAGCTGGAACTCAACCATCACCTGTCCTCCAGGCCTTCCCTGCCCATGACATTGGGTCACCTGCCTGTGAGCCTGAGGCCCTGGACCTTTTATCTCTGTGTCTGCACTGATGACAAGAACAGCAGCACCAGAGCGTCCAGCTGGAGTGCCCCCTAGAACATGAACCCCAAGGGCAGGAACCCCCAGAGCCTAGAACAGAGCCAGCCACGGCAGATACACATGCAATGCATATTTGTGGAATAAAGACTGTCCCAGCGTTGTAGTAGGTGCTCTCCAAATGCTATTACATTTACTCTTCCCAGGATTTTCAGAGGGAAGAAATAATATGATCCCTGTTTCACAGAGGAAGGAGGTTAGAGAAGTCAGGTCCCTCTGTCAAGGTCAAGCAGGTGCTAAGGAGTACGCAGCACTGAAAAGCAGGTCTGAGTGACTCAGCACTATCCTGATGTGGCACACTGCCTGGCACACAGTAGGTGCTCACTAAATATTTTCTTGAATGAATATGGGCATATAGTTTCTCATTTTATAAGAAAGAAAATGGAGATGGTTAGATGGAGTGACTCGGGCTGTACTCAAGGTGGAGGGATCGGGGTGGGGTGGGGGCCTGGCAAAGAAGTTCGATACCCCGAGTGCTGTGCATAGGCCAAAGGACAAAATTCCCTCCTGCCGAGTACCTGCTGCTCCTCGCAAGAGACTATTATTTTCCCCTTCATTAATTGAGTAAACAGAGGGTTGGGAGATGCAGCAAGCTGCCTCAAGTTGCACACTTGACACGTGTACAAGAACCTGAACTCAAAGGCAGGTCTGCCACGGCCCCGGCTGAATTTCACTTGATGTTTCTGAAACCGAGACTAAAAGCTGCACGACTTTCTCTAGAAGAAAAGGCGAAGGGGCAGGAGAGAGACTTTAGTGAAACTCTGTAGCTGTGTCCATGCATATAACTGACTTCATTATTTTCCAACGGATCTGTTTTTATTGTAATATTAGCTGGTTGCTAAGCAACTGCTTAGGGAGCTAGGATGCTGAACTCTTTTTGGTACCTACGTAGGCCCCCCGAAGGGTGATGCAAGAGTTTGGGGGTCCAATGAGAGGACTGCCCATCAGCTTGCCCTAGGATCCTGGGGTTTCAGAGTGACCTGGCCCTCCATAGAGAGAAGGCTGGCATAGAGGGGAGGCCACCTTCCTCCTCGGACACAAGTCTAACCTCTCTGGGGCCTCGGTCTGGTCACCTGTAATAACACTTATCTCCTAAGGAGGCATGAAGAGTAGAAGAAATATACAAAAAACAGCTGGCAGAGTTGTTGGCACAAGATAAGGGCTGGATGCATTATAACTATCATTTTTAACATTCGTATTTTAACAGCACTCAGGAAGAGCATTCTGCTGCATACCTACGCTGGAGAAGTCAGTTTCTAGGGGTATCCCCCGGCCTTGTTGGGATCCACGACCACCTCAGCAAACAGTACCCTTAATCTCGTCCCAAACCAATGCGACAAACGCTGGTCACAGAACACAGCTACTTTCAGTGTTTGGATCAGAAACAAATCCATCCCACTCAATGGGAAACATTTTCCTAAGCCAAAAGCAAGTCAATACGCTTATCTTCATCTGAAAAAGGACAGTGTATGATTATTTAGGGGTTCTGACAGAATTATATTCTTTCCCAATTCTCAACATTCTGGTGCCTAGGAATTATCCAGGTCAGAGGAGGGGGTGGGAGGTTCCACTCAGACTGCGGACATGGTCCGGCTCAACAATGTGTTTGTTTTTTTAAATTCGTTTCAGCATTAAAACTAAAACATGAAAATCCAGATTTCTAGCTCCTCTAGAGAAACAAGAAGACCTTAGCCCTGCCCTCCTCTCCATCCCCCAGGCAATAATCCCACAGTTATAGTGGAGACACCAGCTGCCCTGATGGGGGTGGTGGTCCCCCTACTCAATCACACTCAGCATCGTTGGCTCCTCTAGGCCAAGATCCTGGCCCCTATGGGCATCTGAGTTTTGACTCCTGATATAAGTCCATTTCTTCATTTTACAACCAAGAAACAGGCTGAAAGAACAGAGCTGCTGGAAGTCGCACCGTTCACTAAGTCAGAGTGTGAGCTGGAACAAAGATTCAAGGGTTCCAGGGTCTCGGCCAGTGCCTCGCCCACCATAACCCTCAAAGCCAACACCGTGATGTCAGGCTCAGCCTCAGGAAGCACACGGGGACAGCAGGCCAAGAGGGGCCAGCGGGAGAAACAGGCCAAGGTGGGCAGGGCTTCGGGGCAGTGCAGGCCCTGCGGCTCAGGGGAAGGCCTGGGGGCAACATCTGGAAGAGCTTCCCTTCTAAAGTCCAGACACCTCTGCAGACAGTTCTCGATTTCAGGCGCACAGTCTCTCACTGGTCTGTCCACCCATCTCTGCTGCTATTTCCCATCGTTTGACCGGTCGGTTTCCATCATCTCCCACATGGATTAATGCAGTATTTCCCTCCTCTGGTCCTACCGATTGTGCTCCTCCCACGATGCAGCTGAAGGCCCTTCCTTACACACACAGCCGATCACGCCATCCTCAGGATTTTCACGAAGTCCGACTCCTTAGCACGTCTTACAGTAAGTCCCGCGAGACCACCCTGGCTGACATCTCTGACGGTGTCATCCATGGATATCTCCTTCTGCCTGGGACACTGCCACCTCTCCTGGCCAACTGCAACTCAGCCTCCAGGCCTCCGTTTAGACCTAACTGCTCAGGGCATCCTTTCCTAAGCTCCCTCCAGCCTCGCATTAGGCCACCACCACCCGGGCACCCCCATCACAGTACCTAAAGAACCCGTGTCTTTAAGCATTTCTTCCGCTTTCTGTAAGCTCTGTGATTCACAGTTCCTATCTGCATGGGTCATGGATGTGGGGGCATGTAGTAGGTGCCTTATACATTGTTATCTACTAAATGAATAAAAAAATAAATGGACACTAATGGATGGAGAAGAAATATCAGGAAGGTCACTCTGGACGGGCAAGTCCCCCTTTCTCTGGTCTTGGTTCCCATGTATATAGTCAAGAGGTGGAGGCAAGATCATTTCCTCTCTGCTCGGGGCCCCTGGGCTTCCACGGGGGCCGTGAAGAAAGGGGTGGAGTTTTAGGAGCCCTGTGCACTACTTCAGAACCCCTGAACCACACGCACTGTGACAAGGTGCCCAAAGCCAACTACAATTTCAGGTGACTCTGGAACGAAGTAGATATTAATTACGGGGCAAGCTGGGCATCTCACATTGAGTACAGTCTTGATTAGTGTTTAGTAACGTCTTTGATCAACACAGCGTAGGAAGACAACATACAAACACAGTGCTCAGGTGTAATGTTCTTCAAAACACGATGCCATGAGGTGAAGTAATAAAACAGCGCTTGGACAGGGAGAGGAGAGAGCACGGGCCTCTAAGGAGGGCTCGCTCTTCCTGCGGAGGCCCAGAAGCGTAGAAGAGGGCAGCGGTCCTGAAGGCTCTCTCTTCTTGGTCAAGGTCACTCCTCATCCCCACCGTCTGCTCCTTTGGGAGCTCCACCTGACACCCAGAGCGGTCCCCCTGCAAACTGCCCGGCGGCAGAAGCCACAGGAATCAGCGGCTGAAAGCCCTGTCTGGCCACATGGGGGCGCCCTCACCCCACACACTGGGATTCCCGCCCAGCTGGAGCAGGAGCAGCACAGCTCCGTCCCTAGTGCCCCCTGGGGTGTGGGTCAGGAGCTGGGTCCTCCCGGCTCTGGACCACAGCAGACGCTGTCTGGAAAGACGCCGTTCATCCTCCCTGAAGGAGGGTTATGTTGCCCCGAGGTCGCTCACACTGTTCTTAACAGCAAGGCTGGAAGGAGGGGGGCTCCTCCTGCTCACAGGGAGGGACTGATGCTCCGAACCCCCAAGAGAACCCTGGAAGCAAACCCGAGGCAGAAGTGGACAGAGAACACAGCCGTCTTCGCTGGAGAGAACAGGGCAGGAGGGCGCCCACATCCCACCTACACTCTAGCTTCAGTTCTAAGGTTTCAGCTCTTCTGGAAGCTCTTTTTAGAGTGACACAGTAAGGCAGAAAGACCGAGAGACACACACACACAGACAGACACGCACATACACACACACAGAGGAAGGGAGTAGCGAGAAAGATCAGGTCCTGCCCCATCTGGGGCAGCCAAAGACCCCAGCGCCCCAGACAGGTACTGACACAGCAGCCTGCAGACTCGGAGTCTGACGGATGTGGGTTGAAATCCCAGAGCCAGCTGTGTGGACTTGGGGGGATGACTATGCTTCTCTGAGCCTCACTGTTCCAATGGTAAAGGGGGGGGGGTCACCACTCCTGCCTTTTGGACGTGAGGTGTGGATCCAGGGGGTAATTAATATGTGCAAACCACCTCTCCCGGTACCTGGGCCCAGGCAAGCCCTCCCGCGGTAGCAGAGGTAACGTATGCTGACAAATGACAGTGGTAAGGAACTTAAAAAACGTTTGATCATTTACAGTGTAGATTCTATGCCGTGGGACTTGAGCTTTCTCACTTGGGGACGTTAGGGCTGTATGAATTCTACAGTCCCGCTCAGTTTAGACTGCTATCCCATATAAATGTCACTCCCCACACAGCCATCTACACCTTCAGGAGCTGAGTTTCTCCAGCCCCTGGATGCCTGGCCCTCCCCACGGGGAGAGTGGGGAAGGCGCACTGGAGAGGCAGAGACGCGGCGTGCAGGTGAGCGTGCACAGGGCCTGGCCACGCTGTGCTCAGCCCCCGCACGCCCGCTGTGTAACCTCGGGCTAACAGCTTCAGCCTCACTCCTGCATCTCCCAGTGGGAAAATGAAGATAATCATAGTTAGTACCCACGGCAGGCACCGTAGGGAGAGGGGATGACACCCTGTGTGTCAATCACTCAGAACAGTGCCTGACACTCAGCAAGGGCTTCGCTAAGGGTTAGCCACCACCATCACTATGATTCGTTTCACAGAATAGGCACTGATCTCTCTAGATGGTTAGATGAAGGTTGTCTGACCCCAAACTGGACAAGGAATGAGGTTTTCATAGAACCTAGGGAAAAAACGTTGGACTGGGGTGGGGGCAAAAGAGATGCTTCCTAGACCACGCTCTGCCACTAACATTTCAGGAGGCAAGCTGGGCTTCCCTCCAATCTGTTCACGAGGGAAATGGAGACTTGGGGGTGACCCCAGGGGGCACTGTGTTTCTGGCAGATGTGTGCCTGTGTCCGCAGGCCCTTACCTGAGGTACTCATAGAGCCCGTACATGGGCAGGAAGTCAATGTCGGACAGGAACATGTAGGGTGTGCCCACGTGCTTCATGGCCACGTTGCGTAGCAGGTTCACGGGGTAGAACTGGCCCTCCTTGTACACGATGTGGTAGGCCACATTTTGACGGCTCATGAGCACCTCGGAGCCCTGCGCATAGCGGAGGAACTGCTGGGCCTCGGCGTCAGACAGGTAGAGGGCCAGGCTGATGGGCCCCTCCCAGTGCTTGCAGATGGCCTCGAGCATCTGGAGCCTGCAAAAGACAGGGAAGGTAAGCCATGGAGATGGCCCCATCCATGCATCCTCCACCTGGCCTCCTGGAGGGACTCTACCTCCATGGAAACTTGGTCAACCAGGTTGAGTACAAATCACCAAACCTCAACTCCTTTATCTACCAAATGGGCATAAAATCACTTACCTTGCTGGCCCTGGTCTTTGTTTGCTTCTAATTGAGTGATACTGAGAAAGTCACATCCCAATATAAGCCTTTTCTTTTCAGCAGGGTGGGAAGATTACATTATCTAAAAGATCCCCTTCCATCTCAAAACTTCTATCCCTCTCCTCCTCTCTCAGAAAAGATAAATAGCTCTACTGAGCTACTGAAGCAGTGACCAGGCACAGGAGATTGAGCCAAACTGAGGCCCTGAGTTAAAAGGACCATTGAAGCAAGCAGTAAATACAGGAGTCATAATATCTGCAATCACTTAACTCATTGCTATGCATCACACACCCTCCAGGATTCTCCCAAAACAACCCTGTGCACCTTCTCCCCATTCTCCTGATGAAGGACTTGAGGCTCCAGAGGTCCAGTTGAAACCATTGTAATTAGCTGGTTATTAATAACAGAAAAAGAGCAAAGGGGAGGCCAGACCTTATAAGCATGTCATTTGGGCAGCTTCACCAGGAAGCTGCAATTTCACACTCCCCAGGGAACCACCGGCCCATTCCCCACAGACATCACTGGGGGAAGGGGCCCGACAAAGGGGAGATAGGTGCATGCACAGTGAAGTTGGGGTGACATAGCAAAAGTGCCTGTCAGTCAAACCTGGGAATAGAAATCATTGGCTAGAAGGGGTGGAGCCAATGCAAGCTCACAAAAACTTGGGATACATAATACCCTAAGGAACTCTCTCTTTCTCTCAGCTCTCTGGTTCCTTTGGTTCTGCTCTTGCTTCCTTGCATTCGCCCGTGTTCCCTCCATAGCCATGTGGCCCTGCAGACCTCACATGCAATGGACTGATGGATTGCAGTGGGGAACACAAACTAAGTTGGCCTGATGCTGGACTGGACCTGTGCTCCAACATGGAGTAGAAACTCTGGACACTGGCTTTGATCTTAGCCCTGCTGAAGCCACACCTACACTTCCTCCATGGCAGGAAGAGGGGAAATGGGACCTTGGAAACTCAGGGGTGTCATTCCATAGAAATAAAGCTTTCTATAATATCCCATCCTCCTGGGGGGGGGACCTCTGGAAATGCTTATTCCAGCAGTAACCCAAGAACCCCACTTCTACCAATAATACAGTCAGCTTTCATTCTTGGGCTTGGACCAGACATGTGTAGACAGGTACCACCTGGACAGGGCCTTGGGGCTGGTGAGAAGAAAATAACGCTGGGTGTTCAGTAAAGAGAACAGAAACCATGTCAGTGCTGGGGACCAAAGTGTGCCTGGGTGATGCCGCCCATCTTCACTTTTCAGAGCCCTTACTGTCCCAGGGCTGCAGCCAGTTTGCAAGGCTACCTGAGAGGCACCGGCCAAGAACAGGGAAGAACAGAGCCCACAGAGAGGCTCTGCGAAAACAAAGAGAAATCTATAAAGACAGTATTTTTTCAAGGCATCAGAAGCGCCTGCTACATGCAAGCTCTGGTTAGGAAAAAGCGGAGTCTATTTCACTTTTTCTCCCCACCCAGCAAGAGGTACCTAATCGGCAGTCTCCCGGTCGGAGTGCCCACTTCAGCTGGGCGATTACCAGGAAATAGGTTCTGTGCTTCCAAACAAAAGACCACGGGCACACCTATCCTGTGTCTGTGGCTTTCTGGATGGGCTTTCAGTGTCCTCTCCGTAATTCTGCCTCAACTGGTTTCCTCTTTCTCCCTGCAGGATTAAGTTACTCACGGGGTAAAATGCCCTCCATTTCTCAGACTTTGTGACACCTGCTAATCAAATTGACCAGAGCCAGGAATTTGGAGGCATTGTACTCTCCACAAAGCTAATCTCTGAAGTTTGCATCTGGCCTCTGCTGCAGGCCCTGGTCTGCTGGGTTCTTCAAATCTGGGGGTCTGAATGATCCCCTCTGCACCCCAGTTTCATCTTCTGCAAAAGTGGGGGGGGACTCTGCACTTGGGAGGGCGTCTGTACAAATCCTTTGAAATTTGGGGAGTCAAGGGCAAGGATCACTTCTAATATGTAGAGAGAAGAGCTGCTTGAGGGAGTGGGAGGTGGGAGCCACGCGTGGGTGTGAGGAGAGGCCAGCGCCCGTGGTGGATTCTCCCACTGACTTGGTTTTTGCCTCTGTGTCTGAGTTTTCCGAGCGAGGAAGCCCCGCCCAGGAGCCATCCTTCTTGTGAGCTCTGCGAAGAGTTTAGACTCGGAACAGAGACACAGAATACTTAAGGGACTCAGGAGAAAGGTGCTGCTGGTGTGACAAATGTCACATCCACGTGGCTTTACAGGGAATGGTGCCAGATGTTCTGTGGAACCTTAGCAAACAAGAACTAAAGATGATACAACCCACTTCTGTGTCTCTGCCACCAGCCCCGATCTCTCCAACCTTTGCAACCAAGGTTTCTGCCAGGCCCTGAACAATGGTGACCCCCTGAGGTTTGGTCACAATGATGGTTAACATATAAAATGTGATATTAATACAACTAATCTCTATCATTCATCTGCTGCACACCGTGGGCAGCCACATGCTGGCTGTTCCCACGTGTGACACTGACAGTAACTAGAGTTGAGATTTGCAGCACTGTTCTACCGCTTCCACGAGGAAGCTCAACGAGGTGAAGGAACATCTTTCAAGTCACTTAGCTACAAAGTGGAGAAGCTGGATTCACACCCAGGTCTGTCTGACCCCAGCACCCAGGATCTGGATTATTATTTAATATGGACTGGCGTCAGGCTGAGAAAAATGTCCCCAAATGCCTTCTCCTCATTGCCTGTTTCCTCAAACAAGAGTGTGGTCTGACTCTGGTGTCAACTTGCTCCTAGTCTCTTCCCAAACCTGTTCCCAAGGTTTGTCCCTGTGTCGTTCTTGTTAATGCAAAGTTCTGTGCAGAGTCTGTTTTGTCCCTTACACAGGAAGATCAAGTACCTGACCAGTGAGGACCTGGGCCAATGGAGAGCGTTTCAAGAGATAAAGATTAGCTCCGGCCGGGGGGCTCGGTTAGTTGGAGCGTCATTCTATACATCAAAAGGTTGTGGGTTTGATTCCTGGTCGGGACACACACTCAGGTTGTGAGTTTGATCGCTGGTTGGGGGTATATGGGAGGCAACCGATCAATGTTTCTCTCTCACATCGATGTTTTTCTTTGTTTCTCTAAAAAAAACCAACCCCCCCCCCCAACCAATAAAAACATATCCTTGGGTAAGGACTTAAAAAAAAAAAAAAAAGAGGCCAAGATTAATTCTAAACCTGAAGAACTGTCAGCTTGGAAGGAATCTTAGAGATTTTTTTTAGTCTGATTACACCGTTTTTATGATGAAGGAGCTCAGCCTCGGAGAGGGGCGTGGTTGCCGAGGAGCAGGATGAGTGAGTGGAGAGCCAGCACCAGGACCCACAGTCCCGGCTGTCCTGTATGTTTCTCCACTTCCCCGCACAGCCCGCCGTCGCTTCATGCTGGGGTGAGGGGGACAAAGGCTCAGGGTTGGCCAGAGACATGCCCGGCAGATCTAGAAACAGGCGGGGGGTTCCCTAGGGGTGCCCTGAGACAGGCAGCCTCCCACAGTCTGTGTAGGGCTCAGGGACCTAGCAGAGAGATGGCCAAATAAGAAACCTAAAAGACCAGGGATGGAAGGGATCCTAGATCGTCAGTCAGCCTAAGCGGTCCAGGCAGGTGTCGCTCAGCCTCTGCTGGAACGGGAAACCCTCTCCGTACAAGGCGGCTGGTTCCAATCAGGTTCCCGGGAGTCAAGCGGGCTGCCCGGGGGTGGAGGTGCGGCTCTGGGCTCTGGGCTTGGACTCCACGCCATGCCAGTCGCCCTGAGCAAGGGATGACGGTTCTCTGAGCTCCCATTTCCACACGTGCATATGGGGAATAATAATACCTTTGCGGATTGCAGAATGGCTCCAGATCATTCCTCTCCCTCTATCGCACCCTTGGTAATATCTGCCCACGCTGACTGGGCTGGCCCTATGACTTGCTTTGGTCCATGAAACATTAGCAAACAGGACACAGCGGGGAGTCAGAAAGTGCTTGTCTGCTGGGGCTTCCCCTCGCCGCCCTTGGGACCTGTGGCTCCACCACGTGAACAAGCCCACTTGACCTACTATAGAGCGTGTGGCACAAAGCTAAAGGCGTACAGCAGGAACTCAGTATAGGGCAGCGGTGGCTCCTCCTTAGGTCCTCTCCCTGGCTTTCCAACACGCATTCACCCAACCCATGTTTACAGAATATCTACAACGTGCAGGTGTTGTGCTGGGCCCCAGAACGAGCAAGGGGCACGAGGTTCCTGTGCTTCCAGAGCTTCCTTCTAGTGAGGGCAGAAGACAACCAGCAATGCAGGATAAATTCAGGGGAACTAAGGGCTGGAGAGGCTACAGAACAGGAAATAGGACAGAGTGGCCCTGAGGGCTCGCCAGGGAGGGCCTGCCGCAGAGGCCTTGATGGTGAGAGGGACCAGGCCTGAGAAAGTCTGGGTGAAATGTTCTCCAAGAAGGAGGAACAGCCCTTGGGATGAAATCGAGCTTAGCAAGTTCAAGCAAGAAGCAGTAGGACCAGTGGGGGTGGAACAGGGGAGAGGGGGGCAGGCCGGCGGGGATGCTGGGAGTGGGCAGGTGTCAGGGGACATGGGTCCTGAAGGCAGGGTGGGCAGCTGGATTATTCTAAAGGCAATGAGACATCATCAGAGTTTCAACGACGTCACCTGGTATGTATTTTTAAACGATCCCTCTGGCTGCTACACGAAGAATTAGCTTTTACTCTCTAGACTGGTGCTTTTCATGCTTAAGGTGCTTAGGATCCCCCGGGAGGCTTCTTACAACACATTCCTGGGCCCCGCCCTAGAGATTTCACTTTGATAGGTGGGGTGCGGGGCCCAAGAAGCTGTATTTCTAACAAGCTCCGGAGTGATGCTGTGAGGGCCCCTCTGAGCAGCATGGCTCTAAAAGATGGGACCTGTTAGCTCAGCCAATGTTCTCTCTCCTCCTCTGGCCAAAATCAGAAGACCTGTCAGCCCCAGAATCCCCTGGGACTGTAGTTACGACTTCACCAATGTTGCCGAAGGAACAGGAAAGAGAAGGTGTCTCCTGGCCAGGTGGCAAGGATGCTGCGATCAGGATCCCTCCCAATCAGGATGGGATCCCTCTGTCCTCAAGCAGTCCCGTTGGCTGCCAGGATGGGGGAGAAGTCCTGGAGCGGCTGGGAGCGGAGCAGACCTGTCGGTGCCACAGCCACGATGACGCTCACTCTTTCTGAAGGGAACCTAGAGGGAGCCTGGCTCCGGAGCCCTCATGCCACCTCCCCCGGTTCGCTGTGGCATTCACACAGGGCCTCCTTCTGACTCAAGGTTTCCCAACACACACCGAAATGTTTCTTAAATTAAAAATCAATCCGACAGGCACCAGCCAGCCTGCTGCATCATAATTGGATGTGCAGGAGTGGGGGAATTTGTTTTAAAAGCTTCCCAGGTCATTGGGCCTGTCCCCAGCCAAGGCTGAGAACCAAGGCATTAGACTGTGAGCCACGCAAGAGCCACGTCAGTCCTGCCTGATACAGGCTCAGCGGATCTCTGCGCATCGAGACGCAGGAGACAAACAGCAACTGCCTTCCCGGGGCAACTGTGGTTCCAGTCCACCTTTCCTTGCAGCGCACCCCCTTTTCCTAGAGGCAATTTAAGTGGAGCTCCATTTCTTAGAATCAGTGCTTCCCTCTGTCCTCAAACCACCCCCATCTCCGAAAGACAAGAGCCCTGGGTTTTCAGTGCAGAGAAGGGGGGAGACACAAGGCCTGCCAGACCAGGCTCCAGTATTCTCAGCCCCCCAGGCCACCCCTCCCTTCTCCCTATGACGGAGGGGGGGCCCGTCTGCCCTACCTGTCCATGGAGAGCTGAGCCACCAGGGTGACGTCCGTGTCGTCGGAAGCGGGCTGGTACTCGTAGTGCAAGAAGTACAGGTGGGTCCGGTGGACGGTGAAGCGCTCTCGCCGGAACTCGTAGCACAGGTCGTCTTCATCCAGCTCCGACAGCTGCTTCTGGAGCTGAAAGGTGGGAGAGGCGGCTGAGGAAGAAGGAAAGCCCCGGGGCCCTGGGGACGGCCCTGCCCTGAGGCTGTCACCACTGGACATTGTGGACGGTCTAACACAGAAGGACAAGATCGCTGGTTTCATTTCCTTTTGCAATTTACTCTAATTTCAAAAAGGAGTCCATGAAGGGCAGCTCGCCCTCTGAGAAGCGAGACTGCTCTGAGCTCGGGGTGATGGTGGAGATCAGGGACA
Source organism: Miniopterus schreibersii (assembly GCF_964146895.1). Lineage (NCBI taxonomy): Eukaryota > Metazoa > Chordata > Mammalia > Chiroptera > Miniopteridae > Miniopterus > Miniopterus schreibersii. The sequence continues at coordinate 177,920,123 of NC_138102.1, forward strand.
AATAAGTGGACAGCCAGCCGCGAACGCCCTATAAACAATCCACCTTTCCTTGATGACCTAGCACAACATTCCCAAGCAATAGGGGCACAACTGTCAGAAAAGAGTAATGAACCTGAACGGAGCAGAGCCCAGTCTCGGCTTTTCCGTCTCTCCTTCCTGGCTCTTTGAAAGCCTTAGTTCATGAATCTGCGTGTACAAGTTCTTCGTCCGGCTCCACTCTGCGCCTTCCTGCCCGACTAGTGACGAGCCAGCGCCCCTGCGAGCAGGAGCGAGGGACTCGGCCTCAGGCAGCGCGGATGCAGGTGCACCAGGCCCGCACCTGCTGGCCCAGGTGCCCGCAAACCCCACACTACCCCTACCAGGCAGGTGTCGTGTGCCTGCTGTGCAGGTGAAGAGTCGCCATGGGAAAGTGAAGGAATGCTCATGGTGACAGGAATTAGGTCCTTGGACGTGTGTGGGCGGAGTGAACGGACTGGGAAGAGGCGGGAGGGAAGCGCGCCGGCGACGGAAACGTTCTGGGTCACGATCACGCGGGTGTGGCGGGTTTGTGAGGATTCGACACCCTGTGCACTTAGAATGCTCACATTTATCACATGCAAATTGTACTTCAAAATCGATTTTTAAAAAATAGTAATTTTGCCGAAAGCCACCCAGCTGGTTCCAACGTTATTTCTGTTGCATTAGCCTTGTCGGTCACACAAGGACGTGTAGTTGAATAGATTAAAATTTACCTGGCTAGAGTTACTAGCCTGGCTGAAAGTAACAGAGATTTTATATGTGTATATACCTAAGGTCTCCAAACCAATGGTGTAGTAACCAGTAAGAAAACATATTAACTTGCTCCTGTAAAACCTGTGTCCGTTGAGACCGTTGCCTTGATAGATGAAGCTCTGGCACCATTTCTCAAGAGGGAAGCTGTGAGACGATTCCACTCCTGCCCCAGTTCCCCCCCTCCCCATGCGGCCCCTTCCTCACGCGACTCCCAGTGTTTCTTACTGAAAGGCAGAGCCTGTCTCCCCGACGGCTGAATCTGGGCGGGACTTGTGACTTGTGTGGCAGTCACATCTAAAGGTAGGGAAGCGGTGTTGCCCCAGGCCTGAGGTGGGGCCTCAAGGGGGTGTGCCAGTGCCAACTCTACCACTGCCACCTCCACCACTGCCTGGAGGAGGCACCGGGGCAACCAGAGGGTGAGCGACACCCCGACAAGGGAGGGAGCCCAGCCAGGATCAGCAGAGCTGCCTCAGGAAACACTTCTCATACGCCACCGAGGTTTGCAGCAATGGACAACGGACAGGGGGGTCACTGGCATTTTGTGAATAGAGCTGCTTTCACTATTGGAGCCTGTCCCACGTATCGGGCGGGTAGCCTCCCAGCCCACTAAGTGCTTACAGCATCCTCCAGACGGCCACGTCCAACTCAAAGGCGCCCATCTATTCTCAAGTGATGCGTGGGGATCACTGAGACCCAGTGACATAGGCATTCTCAGCTATTTAAAACTCTTAACTATTAAAAGGACATAATCAGGGATACTCTTTAGCTCTTCATCTTTGATTCGATGTCCTTGCCTGTTTGAATATTGTCGCTCTCCCAACAGTGCGAGACCAGGGCACTGGATTTCCCCTTCCAGCTAAGATCCTGTGAGCTGAGTGACCCGTTCTGACCTGCAGGGTTAAACCCAGGTCCTTGCTGACAATGTTCTTGATGAAGATTCAAAGAAGATCATCACATGAGAAAGAAAACCAGTGACCAAGACACAAGGTATGTGTGTGTGTGTGGGGGGGGGGCTTCTCTTCCCCTCACAGGTACACACCCTGAGTTGGGGGAAACGACATTCCAAGGTGTAGGGCTCCAAGAGCCGATTTCTGCTAAGCACCCATACAGTGGGCTCCTAAAGGCAGGGCTGTGTCCCACTCATCTCTGAGTCCCCCGAACCTGGGCCATCTAGACCATCACGTGTGCTCAACGAGCCTGCACCGGACACAGTCATAACCACCACACGCTAAGAAAAGAAACAATGACCAATGAGAGTGCTCCTGGAACCTCAGGTATAGGCTGTTCTGGGGTGCGGGTCTATCAACAATGCTAGGGGCTGAGTAGCCCCCATCTATGAACTTCACGGTACCAAGAATGTGGTTTGGTGGCATCTACATCCCAAGGTCACCTGTCGCCATTCCCATGCTTAAGGGGTAGGGCCCAAGGGATACTGCTGTTCACCAACTACACTGGGCATTGTGGGAAGCACAGCAGGTGTGAAGTCAGACCCACAGTGTCCGACTCGATGGGACTCTGCACCCACCAGATGCCTTCCTTAAGCTTTAATGCACTTCTTATCAACATGGTATACTGCAGCTCTGCTTAGCTAATATGGACTAAGCACCTACTATGTGCCAGATGCAGGGTCAAATGTTCTTCAGGTGCATTGCTTTATTAGTTGACTCCTTCAGCACACATCTCTGTTTTACCACGGAGGAAACTGAGGCTCAGGTTTCAGTAACCTGCCAGTTACACAGCTAGAGAGAAGGCCTGGATGGAGAACCCAGTCTTCCCAAATCAGGGACCTTTTCACAACACAATTACTCCTCTTTGGGGGATGGATAGAAGGACCAAATGAGCTGGTGGAAGACACAACTCTCGGTGAACAAAGCAGGCCATAAAAATGCATATGCGGGATGTTCCCAATACAGCGAAAAGACAAACAACAAAAACCCACACAGAAAACAGACCAAAGGGAGCCCATTACAATGTCGACAAGGCCTTCCTCTGATTGGTGGATTCGCAGATGAATTTTATTGTCTTTCTACTTTTCCGTATTTAACTAACTCCCTGCAATTTTCTCAAATGAGCAAATGCATGTAAAAGTGCCTTGCAAACTGTAGAGTGCTGCTACACAAACCTAAGCAGTGTTATCATGATTACATTATGTACCTTTTCAAATTCTAATCTAGGATTGCTTATTGCTGACTGCATGGCTGATGTCATACAAGGAGAAGACCGAGCAGCTTAAAAACTGCCTCCTTTTCACCCAGGGTACCAGTAATTTCTCCAGGGAGATGCTGAGCTGGAGGGAGGGCTTTCATTAGCAGGACCTGAATGCTTCTGTACTCCACACTCCACACTCGGGCTGGCGGAGGGGGAGGCAGGGGCTCCTGACAAGCCAGTCACAGAAACAAAAGACAGATCCTCCTGAGATAAAATGCATTTGCTAAATTGCTTCTTTGGGCAGCCAGCTGAGAAAAAGGGAGATTTGGGCTCAAGGGAGATTTGGGCTCCAGGGAAAATGCCCTTTAAGCAGTTTGCATTTATTCCTTCCTATGCTTAAGGACAGTGGCCTAGATTGACCTCTGAGATGCCAGAGCTCAGGGATACGGATTCCGAGGGGTTGGAAGTGTGTCCCTGGGGTCTGGCCAAAAGGACTTCTATTTGAAGCCAGGAAAAACCAGAGAGAGAGAGATTATGGGGATAACTGGAAACCGAGACAGATTCCCCCCTCTGACACTCATTTGCTATGTGACCTTGAGCAAGTCATTTTCTCCACTCCCTAAGCAGACAAGGAGCTTGGGCTTCATGAAATAACTCTCAAAGGTCGTGTACTCACTTTGCAGGTCCAGTCTCTTGTAATGCTCACACAGACTCTATGCATTAGGGATCACTGTCATCCTGTCTTAAACATGAAGGCATTCATTACCTGAAAGCTTTAACCACTTGTTCAAGGTCATATGATGAGTAAAGGAGGAGCTGAGATATTTCCTCCAGGTGGACATCCTTCGAGTTCTTGGATGTACATCAACTCACTACAGTGCCTTATCAATATCTGGGGCTTTCCTAGTTCCAACACTAGATGGTTCTGTGACTCTAGAGGAATGAATGCATGTATTTCCAGGGGAGGCAGAGACCTGCTGCACTCACAAATATTCACATTTTCCTCTCTTCCTGGGGGTACAGCCAGGCTGTGTTTCCAACCTTCTTGCAGTTTGGGGTAACTATGTGTCCAAGCTCTAGTCAGTAGAATGTGGGCAGATTCTGGCCGCTACAGACACCACATTCAAGGCTGCCTCATGCACAGCCCTCACTGTCAGGCAGAGCAAGAGCAAAAGCATCCAAAGCAGGAGTCCAAGGCTCTATGGAAGGCAGAACCACAAGATGGAGGGAGTCTGGGATCGTGGAGAAAAGCCACCTGCCAATCAGGAATATCATGTGGACTTCCTGGGAATCAAAGATTTCTAGCATGCTGAGCCCATTTTATAATTGTTCATGTTACCTTGACTAACTAACACACCCACTTAAACCCTTCTCGGGAGTCTCTCTGAAGGGACCCATTTCTTCTTGTGACACTTCTCCTTTTGATGTCTTAGAACAATGGATGGAAACATCTGGTGGATAAAACAACACTCAATAATGTTGTTTTATACATTCAACCGACTTTCACTTTTCAGTGGCCTTGACATCCATGCCTTCATCTGCCTTTCCCTGTATCTGTAGGAGGCAGGCAGCTGCCCTGTTGCCCTCAGCTGGCGGATAAGGAAGCTGGGGGGCACCAGGGATTTGCTCAGAGAGGCTGGGGCTAACTCTCATCCTGTGAAATCTACTTCAGGGCTCTCTCCTGTGGTTTCCATGAAGCAGTTAAGTTTTATGAAGCCACACAGGTAGAGAAAGATTACAGGCTCGCTGGCTGCCTGCTGTGTGTATTAATCAACAAAGTTCCAGGAACCCAAAACACTTTTTACCATGGGTCACGTTCATGCTTTTGTGCAGAGGAGAGGCACGGGTTCAGGTCTGTTCAGCGGAGGTTCGGAGAGATTCTGCCCAGCTCTGACCTCGGCTCGGAGGAAAAAAATAAGAAAAAGGCCTGGTGTCTGCCCTGGGTATCAGTACTAATTTGTACCTCGCACACAATTAATAGGCTCATATTTTATGCCAAGCTCTATGTTAAGAATGGGGAAGGAACCCCAGTTTCTGTGCTTAAATTGTTCATATAGTCTGGGTAGGGGAACAAAGAAACAAGTTGGTAATTATAATACTGGGTGTTTATAACACAAACAAAACTGAATTTGGGGGGAGGGTGCATGTGCTATGTGCCACACTGATCTAGCTCCTGACTCGTCTTACCTTCTTTGATCCTCATGAAGTCTATCAGGTAGACTAATTATGATTCCCATTTTACAGGTGGGAAAACCAAGGCATACAGAGTTGAAGTAATTGACCTGAAATCCCAGTTACTGTTCCTGAGATTTTATGGGAGACAGTCTTGCTCCAGAGCTGCCCTCCCGCAATCTGCCCAAGGAGCCAGTTAGCAGAGGAAGACCCAGCTCAAAGGAGTAGAGAGCAGGTGGCTGCTATAAAGGCCCAGAAGGGAGCACCTGGCCTGTTAGGACTATTGTAACCAGAGCCCCGGTGCGTGGAAGAGAGATGTGTGCAAGTTGGAGCTGGCCAGGAATAAAGCAGGCAGGCCACCATGATGTGTCTGGGGCTCAGACACATCCGCTGGGTAGCTCAACCCAGCGGCTCCTCCTTGCACCCCCTGGCCTCCCAGGCAAATACTGGGATCCTTCGGGCTCTGGAATTAACAAGCCCACACAAGGTCACCGGAGGCCGGCCCCGGGCAGCAGCTGTCTTAGGGCTCGGGGCGCTGTCCACAGGCTCTGACACCCACAGCGTGATGAAAGAGCTGGTGCCACGAGGCTCACACGTGAGAGCAATAATACATTCTGGCTCTTGCCCGGGGTTTCTCTGGGATACAGCTGTTTGCACAGTGCCATCTGCTCCCTGGTGCGGACGCGCACGGTGGCGCTGGGAAGTGTTTATGGGATCTGTTTATATGTGTCTTATTTTTAACTTCTAATTGAACTGTGGTGATGATGTCTTTTCTTGTTAGAGGGCTCGTTGTCAGGGAACCACCTTGTGGCTGAGGGTGGTGAAGCCCTGCTCTCAGAGGTGACCCAGGGACCTCAGAGCAGCTGGAAGGGTGGGGTCTGGACGAGCTTTCTGCCCACTATTGCCTATGGCTGGCAGCACTTTGCATATCTTAACCCCTTCAACCCTCCTAACAGCCTGGCCTGAGTTGATTTATGAACCTTTTATAGGTGGAAAAACAGGCTTGTAGAAGGTGAAAGTTATGCCCAGTGTCACAGACTTAGTCCTGGGGCCAGGTTTTCTGATTCCAAGCACAGGAAACTTTCTAGCACACCACATATGCTTCAAGAAAAGGACCTGTAACAGTTAATTTGCTCAACAAGATTTGCTGAGCACACCCCTCATGCCAGGCAGTCTTTTAGAGGCGTAAAAACATGTCGATGAATAAAAGCGGATAAAAATCCACATAGTTACAGAACTTTCATTCACGTCAGGGGAGACATGGTCAACAGAATAAATAAGTCAAGAATATAATATACTGATTGGTGATAAGTGCTAAAGAGAAAACCAAAGCAGTCCTGGGAACAAGGGAGCTCTGGGGCAGGGGCAGGAATTGCAATTTTAGATCAGGGAACCCTTTTTTTAAAAAATTAAATTTATTGGGGTGACATCAGTTAATATGCTGATATAGGTTTCAGGTGTGGGTTTCTATGTTACAAGATCTGTATATTGCACTGTGTTGTTTACTTATAAAAAGGCCACTCAGCCGTGGGTCAAAGTTGATACCAGTCCCAGGACTGCCACGAATCCGTTCCACGATTCCAATTCTCTGAGCTTCCGTGCCCTCCTTGACACAATGGAGATAAAAACAAGTGTCCTGCAGGGCTTGTGAGAGTCAGACCGATTATACAAGTAAAAACCATGAGGAGAATCACCGCACGAGTTGGAGTTATCACGCTCACTGTAAATATAGAGTGATGCCCACTTGGGGAGCGTGGCCTTGCTTTGCCACTTTAGAGTTGGGTGGACCTGGCTGCGAATCATGGCCCCACCAGGGAAGAGTTGCGCGACTTTGGACAAGTAACCCCTCTCCTCTGAGCTTCGGTTTCCTCATCTGTCAAAGGTGACTCTAATGCCCACGTCCCTCGGTGGTGGTGAAGATTAAGCCTGTATTTCCCTTTCTCCTGCCCTGCAGGAAACCTCCCATCATCCAAGGCCAGCGGATGCAGAGAACGGTGTCGGCACAGCACAGAGCTGTCCCCGTGCAGGGGAGGCCCGAGGGACTCGTGCCTGGGGCAGGGCTGCCCACGAGGCTCTGCACCTCCAGCGCCACTGCTTGGAGACCGGCCTGGTTCCCTGGAGTGCCTTCTTGGCTAGGATCCTGGGGTTGGGACGGAGCCCAGAGAGGACGAGGGGGCCATTAATTAGCGATGTCTGCTGTGGACGCGGGATAAGGGAGCTCGAGTCTGCACACACTGCCTATTGACCCCCAATTCCAAGCAAATGCAAACACTCACTGGTGCCCATCTTCTGTTGTTGTGGTGGTTTTTTTTGCACTTTTTGGATGTTTGCTGTTTCTTAATTTAACTTCGAATGCAACACTGGGTGATTCTTTTCGCCTGGGCCTTTCTGACTTCAATGCCACGGGCTCCTCTCTCCCGGGCTGCCAGGGGAGACAGGAGCAGGGAGGTGCGCGCAGCGAGGGCTGTTGGGAAGCCGGCGGAGGGAAAACGACAGCTGTCAGAAAGGAATCTGCGGAGCAAGCAGCCGCGTCCCGGGCAATTTCCTGCCGGGATAAACAGCCTCTTTCCTCCTCCACAGCCTGCGCAGCGCAACCTCCGTCACCGCAAATTGTAAATGGAGTTTAGTACAGTTTGCTGAGTAAAGGAAGGGCATGTAGTTGAGCAAGATTTCTGCCCAAATTGGTTACAACCTATACAGTTTAAGGTTTTGCATTTAAAGAGGTGAGCTTCCTTTAGCTGGAGATTCCCTTAGGCGGGGCAGGCATTATTTTATTTTATTATATTTTATTTTTATCCTTACCTGAGGATATTTCTTTCCACTGATTTTTTTTTCGGGAGTGGAGGGGAGGGGGAGAGAGAGAGAAACATCAATGTAAGAGAGACACATGGATTGATTGATTGCCTCCCACACACGCCCCCGACCAGGGCTGGGGATCGAGCCTGCAACCGAGGTATGTGCCCTCAACCAGGAATCAAACCCGGGACCTTTCAGTCCGCGGGCAGACACTCTAACCACTGAGCCAAACAGCCAGGGCTGGGGCAGGCGTTCTTGATGATAAAGCATCGCTCTATAAACACAGGGCTTAGGGAAACCCACCGTATGGAAACAGACGACGCTACCTGCCAGGCTCTCAGGGACAACAGGGGGTGTCCTCATTTTGCTCCAGAGGACCGGGCTCAGATGAATGAACTCCTTAAGGAAAGGAAGGGAAGGGTTTTTCAGCTCAGCGCAGGGAAGATGGCTTAGCACCCGGAGCTCCAGCAGGGGAGGAGGCTGCTGTAGGTGGTGAGCTCCCTGTCCTTGGAAGGATTCCAGCAGAAGTCAGACGCAAACCTGTTCGGGATGCTGTAGAAGGATTTTTTTCCTGGATTAGGGGGTGAGGAATATCCGTGATTATCCAACTGTGTTCTGTGGCATCCTGGGGTTTGTTGGAAAGGCTTCAGGGGCTGGGTGGCTGAGGCAAAGGGAGAGAAATGCTAACTTTAAGGTGTAGAATTCTAGCTTCCGTGGCTATTTCTATCAAATGATAAAACTACTAATGCCCACTGGCTGCTTACTGCATGACAAATGACCTCACTGGTTCCAGGGGAGATGCCTGGATGCGCCGTGGTGGATGGCGTGGCTGTGCCCAGGAGTGACTGTCACTCCACAGCACTGACGGAGCCTGATCTCTTCCAAGTCACTCTGACACCCTGAGCTCCAGGATGGAGAGATGAATCCCCCGACTTCCTGAATTTCTCATTCCTTTGGCAGCAAGACCAACCAAATGGCGTCTCCTTCCTACCCACCGTCCCCTAACTGGTGGGAAACCTTTCTGGGACTGTGTGACCCAGAGCGAACGTGACGGCCCTCATGCTGTGGAGGAGGAGCTCTAAGGGACTCCGTAGGTTCCTCTCTCTGCCAGGAGGTCCTAGAAGGAAGGTTAATAAAACCTGAATCCGTTTGTGGAGCGACAGGTTGGGCACTGTGGTTTGTGGAAACAAATAAACAAACAACAAACATGGTGTCCCTGGCGCCGAGCCCTTCTTTCTTGGTGATTTAACATAAATTATCCATGAAACACTATGACAAACACATTCCTGTGCCCATTTATCAGATGGTAAACCAGACGCCCGGAGCATCCATGTGACGTCTCTGAGGTCTGGTGACTATGAAATGCGTCATCTGGGAAGACTAGGGCGCTCACAGTGTTATCACCATCATCACCTCCCCCTTGAGGGAATTTTAATAATGCAAAAAACAAACTTGTGCAGCCCTGTATGTTCTCAAATTGCCTTCACTGAAATCCGAATATGCCCTGCTCCTGTTTACCGCTGGTCTCCACTGCCTGTGCGGCTCCCTCCCTCCCACCGAGTCCACTTGCCATACCCTCCACTGCTCCTTCTTTGCCCTTCAAATCTTGCCTCCTCCAGGAAGTCTTCCCTGATGCACTTTCTCTCTCCTAGTGTGTGCAACACCCTTCTCGTGTGCTCTCAAAGCACCGCTGCCATCTGGGCACTAACTACACTGGATAACAACCCCCCGCTCGTCTGCATCCCTCACTAGACAAGCCCGTGAGAGCTGGGCTTGGATCCGAAAAGCTCAGTTTGCATCCCTAGCCCTGAGGCTGGAATTGTTTGAATGACTCCATGTCGAGTGGCTGAATGGGCCCTGAGACTCAGTGCCACTGGAGCCCTTCTCATCTGGGGTCTGCAGTCCAATGAAGAGGTTCTGGACTTATCTCTTCGAGACTACAGCCATCTGTGCACTTGTCAGGGTGCTAATGACCTCTTCCCGTGGAGCTGGGAGCATTCGCGCTGGGCCGGATCCAACATCTTGCCCTTTTCCTCCGGCTGTGTTTGCAGATAACACTTAACATGCTGCTGAGGACCAGGAGGTGGGCTCCCTACAGAGACGCGGTCCCAGGGTCTCTCCTTGCCCCCGCCGTCCACGGAGGGCCGGCTCGCCGCAGGAGCCTGGCTGCAGCAGGGCACCGGGACCTGCTGTCTTGATTCACGCATGCCAGATGCCCCTGCTCCCCTGTTCTTAGTGCCCGCAAAACAACCCATCTATTCTCTCCATCCCCACGGCTGCCGGCCTAGGTCACGGCCCCACTGTCGTCTTTCTGCCTGGGATGCGGCAACAGTCTCTAAACGGTCTCCCCCCTCCAGTCTTGCCCCTTTCATTCTATGCTCTACACTGAACGATTTTTCTCAACTCTCAGCCTCGCCAAGATTAAAGCCATCTGGTGGAGTCTAAATGGCTGAGACCAGCGAAGGCCCCTGAGGTCAGCTTCTTTCTTTGCCCCTCTCCCAACGTGCCCACGGCCTCACGCACAAACGCCGGCGTGTTCTCGCCGAATTCCCCTCGGCTTGGGGTGCTCTGCTTTCCCCGGGAACTTCATTCTTCCCTCTCATGTCCTCGATTCACACAGTAGATGTTTATCAGGCGCTTACTATGTGCTCGCTTCCCTTCTGGGGGAGGGGCCCGCACAGGTGAATGGTACAGGCAAAGTCTCTGACCTAATGGTCTTACATTTTTGGTTTTAGATTTGGGGGGAAAAAACTAGGGGACAAGTACTTGAAGCGAACACTGGTGGACAGTGCACATACTCTGATGAAAACAGGGCTCGTCACAGACAGTGACAACGGGCTCCTTCCTGAAGATGCCGCAGCAGAGGTGTTCACACACCTGGGGCAGGGTGGTCCGGGCAGTGAGACAGCAAGCACAGAGGCCCCGAGGTGGGTGGCAGTGAGCCGGGGAACCTGGGACGCAGAGGGAGCAGCAAAGGTGGGAGTGTGGCTCTGGCCGGGTCAAAGGACAAGAGTGCTGGGGAAGGGGCAGCCGTGGTGAGTGCTCACAGAGGCCGCTCTCCGGTTCACGGTCCTCCCTGCACCCGGACACACCATGCTCTGGGCATCTCTACCACCTGATATGTGCACCAGGACTGGGCAGGTCTCTAATTTCCACCCTGGTGCCCTGCGTTGGGCCTGGCAGATGGCCAGCATTCACACGCGCTTATTGAGCAAATAAATGCAGTCACAGACTCAGAGGAGGGCCCCTGGGGGACTCTCCCTCCACCCTCCCCGACCGTGACCCCAGGGGAGGCTGCCGGCAGGAAAGCGGGTGAGTCATTGATAAAGGGAGTCCCGCTTCCTAAGACACCGATGGGGGGACCCGGTGATGCGATGATGAAGCACTGAGGGCGTCATCCTGCAAGGCCTTTTATTCAAGCCTCTTCCGTGGAAGAAAAAAAAGAGGCAGGAGGACAGTTGTATTTCGCGTTTGGAATGAAGTGCCGAGTGGGCACTCGAATGCTGATGGGGATGACAGACACCGACTTGAGAAGGCAGAACCGAAGGAAAGGCCCAAGGAACAGTGTTTGTCGAAGCCTCTAAGTGCTTCGCAGCGTCTGAGACAGAGTTCAAGTGCCGAATGGTTTTTCTTTCCTCGATCGTCAGTGGTTTAAAAGGGCAGACACTGAGAGAGGCATCCAGGGAGATGTGGAGGAAAACGCTGGAGCTGGAAGCAGCTCCGCTGAGACTTGGGGGCCAAATGACAGACTGCGAGCTGGGGTGGCCTTGGGACTGGTCATCCTGACAAAGGGCCAGGTGAGTGCCTGACTCCAGACCGTCCACAGATGCCCTCCCCTGCCAAAAGGTTTCTCATGACATCCGAGAGAAGAATATAAATAACAATAGTAGTAATGGAACAAAATTTTTACTCTTCAACCTGCTCACAACAGCCTTCCAGTCTGACTCCTGCCTGCCTGGCACTCAAGTCCTCCTGTGGCTCTCTGTCCCCAGTAGCCCCTGGGCACACAGGCATCCTCCTCCAGATCCCCACATCAGACCTGCCTGCCCCAGGGCCTTTGCACCAGCTATTTCCTCCCCCAAGAAGAACTTCCTTTGCTCTTCTCCTTTTTTCCGCCTCTAACTTTATTGAGGTGTATAATTAGTATACAAAAATTGCACGTAGTTAATGTACACAATATGATGAGTTTGCACATACGTATGTGCTCATGTCACCATCACCACGATCAAGGTAAGAAACATAATCCATCACCTGCAAAAGTGTCTCGACTTTGCTCCCTGCTTGCCGTGTGACCCTGAACAACCTGCTTAACCTCTCTGTGCCTAAATTTCTTCAACTCTAATTGCGGGGGAGGGGTTTCTATGAGCACCGTGGAGATATAACATATGGAAGTGATTATAAATGAAGAAATAAGAAAATAGATGTTGGCTAGGCCTATGACCACTTACCTAACACTTTCTTCACCCATGTTAACCCTTAAAGGAGCCAGTCACTTGTGAAAATCTTTGGTGCCACCCCATGCACCGATCACCCTGAATCCTGGGTCTCCGCAGGGGTGCCATGTCCACAAAGACCTCAGAGCTTCCTGGCTGCAGAGAAAACCCTTTGTCTGTCGTTTCCATTGTGTTTCTGCTCATTCAGATTCCTCTGCTTGGAAACTCACCCTGACTATCAGGTCTGGGCCAAGTGGAGCTCCGCAGCCCCCCCCTCCCCCCGCATCCACAGTGATGAGCAGGGCCGTGACCCGCCTACGTGCCCGTCTGCCCCGCGAGACGGGGGACTCCCCAGGCAGTGGTGGCGTCTTGCTCATCTCGGGCACGCCCTGAGCCTGGCTCGGGGCCTGGCACACACTGGCGGTCCTCGCAGTCCGGCAGAGAAGCCGCCCGCCCCCGCGGGGCCGAGCCCCGTGAGCCACTTACGTTTTCACTGTTGACGTCGGCTTCGCTGGGGCAGCCGAACAGCTCCCGCCTCAGGAGGTTGCCGTCGTACTCCAGGAAGGTCAGGTAGAGGTTGCGGAAGAACTCCACGTGCTTGTTCTTCACGCGCAGCTTCTTGGGGGAGTTCCAGTGGATGACCTGGCGGGCGCAAGGAGGCGGTCAGGCGGGCGGCACTGGGCCCGGCGTGCCTTCTAGGCCGCCCGTTCAGTCACTCACTCAGTCCTTCATTCATTCACTCAGCCTCTGTGGTAGAGCGCTTAAGAGCAAGGGCGCTGGGGCCGGCCAGACTGCCCGGGTTCGAATCCCGGCTCTGCTCGGGGGAGTCATTTAACCCTGGACAAGTTTCTTCACCTCTCCGCGCCTCAGTTTCCCCATCTGTGCAATGGGACTGGTAACAGCTCCTGCCTGGGCCCGTGTATACGTTTTCATCTCTCAGCCCCAAACCAGCTCTGTGATACTGAAGCCAGGACTCCGCAAACCCTCCCTCTGCTCTGCCAGCTGCTCCCTGTCAGCTGCCAGCAGGGGCCATGGGAGGGAGCCTGGGGGTCTGGAGGAGAAAGGAGGGGCTCCCCCCCCAGCTGCTTCCTGTTCCCCTGAGTGTCACGCCACCTCCTTTCTTCGCACCAGCAGCGGCGCTTCCTTCCTTTAGCAGCAGCGAAATCCACTTTTGCAGTTTTTCCAACACTCAGAACCAGCCACACCCCTCCTCCCCGTCTCGGCCAGTGTCGCTGCCTCTGGAGCTGCCTGCTGCCTCCCCCGCGGGGCTGGGGTCCAGCCCCAGGCGACAGTATTACGATAATTGCCGCCTCTGTTCCCCCCGCTCCAGGGGCGGTAACTGTTCCCTGCAATTTTCTATTTTTGCTTTTTTAGTTACCAAGTGAACACTTTGTACCTAGTTATCATTTTTAAAGATGCAATTCTCTATTCAACTAATTGGTGTGGTTTCCACCTCGAGCCAGGGCTGACGGATACACTGGGAAAATCAACTACTATGCAAATAAAGCATTGTAAGCAGCGCCTGGCACAGGGTGAGCGCCCAGTAAGTGCTGGACCTGCTGATTAAGTGCCCCCAGTGGACCGGGCTGGGTGACGACCGGAGGCCCTTATTGGCAGCGCCGCCCGTGGCCGCTCACGGTCGGCTGGGGAGAGGTGTCCACAAGCAGGTGACGGGATGTAACGATGGAGGGAGGGTCAGGAGGAAACGGCAGCTGTAGGCCGCTCAGGGGAGCATCTAGAAGGAGCGGCCTGTGCTGGGGCGTGAAGGATGAGGGGGGTTTCCTGGGGAGACGGGCCTGGGGCAGAGGGGTGGTGGTGACGTAATCCAGGCAGAGGGAAGGTGTGCGGGACAGTGGTGCGTTTGGAAAACAGAAGTCCCTCGCCGTGCAGCAGGAGCACGGGGGCGTGGGCGTGGGCGTGGGCGTGGGAGGGGGTGCGGCTGCACAGGTGAGTGGGGCGAGATCCTGACTCATGGGGGGACCACCATCAGGTGGCATAGATAGAGGTTTTTTAAGGAGGGGAAATGACTAACCCGGTTTTAGGAAGATTGCTCTGTAATGAAGATGTGAGTGGTGGGTGGGTGGGATAAAAGTGGAGCCAGGGATGCCAGCTATGAGGCAGCTGTCATTTCCTGCGGGCACTGCCCACCCCTCCGCTGGGGAGCTTGTCCATCGGCAGAACACCGATCAGCTTTACATTCCTTGTCTTTTTAAAATGCTTGCGAAGACCCTCACGAAGAATGCAATTTTAAAGAATAAACTGGAGAAGTAACTCGCCCAGGACCACGAAGCTAGTAAGTGCTGGAGCTGGGATTCCAATACCAGTTTGAAAAAATCTGACTCTAGAGCCCAGGTTCTTTCCTGGATGCCACAAAGAACCGGTTTTAAAATCTCTCCTTTTTATGCTTTGTTGCATGATGGAGGAAATAAAATAACTCTCACCTTTCCCTCTCTATGCCCCCATGTCCTCGCTCTCTCCTCCCATGGCGGGGACACTGCGGAAAGGAGCTGGGCCTCCAGAGCTCAGTGGCTTCCCAACTCTCTCCTGCGGCCACAGCCTGTCTGTGAGAGCCTGCAGCAGGGCCCAGGGCCTGCCATCTGAAGAGAGGTCTGGAGGCCCGTCTCGCTCTGCCCTCTCTCTCGGGATCCCATGGGTGCACCGCAGCGACAGCCCTTGAAGCTGGCTGGATAAAAACTGGTCTGCAAGACCAAGTCCCTCTCTCACGGTGCAGTGAACAACAGGACTCCTATTTGGCTCAAATCACATCCCTGCCCTTCTATTCCCAGCAACAGCACAACAGCAGAGCAAGAACCAGGGATGTCAGGCCAGGCCAGATTAGAAACCCCAGCTAGGCTCCTAGCTCTGTGTGTCCTGGGGCAACCTGTTTCACTTCCTGGGACCTCAGTTGCCTCATGTGCAAAGTGGGGATCAGGCATCCTGACCTCACAAAGTAGTTAAGAGGGTAAAACAAATGCCTGGCACAGTGCCTGCATGCCAGGGTAGGCTCTCTTCTCCCCTCCTTTCCCCCCCTGCCAGCATGAAGTGGCTGCAGCAATAAGTCAGGAAGCGGGCACTTAGCCCTCAGGAGAGCAGGAAGGGCCGGCGGGTCCTCCCCGGACCGAGGCCCCCTGACGGTGCCTGCATTTCAGGGAAGGATGAGCATGAATCATGAGGCCCTCTTCCTGGGCCTTTTGAAGGGTGCGAGAGAGGAGAGGAGACGCTCCTCTAAGAACACGACCACACAGACATGAGAAGGGACTGGGCCAGGCATTAAGATAACGGCAGGCGAGCTGGTGTCCCTCACACCCAGTGGGCACCGTGTCTCTGCTGCGCAGGAGTCTGACGCCTGCCAAGCGCTGAGCCAGCAGGGGGGCTGATGCATGCGCATCTGACTCAGGAGACGTGGGTCCCTCAACACAGAGAAACGTAAACTAAGTGAAAATCTGAACTTACCGTGTACAGACCTGCTAGGCCCTCTGAGGACACCGCGCCACTAATTCCTTCCAATAAGCCCACTTGAATCCCACTGCCCATTTTTTTGGAAATGGTCCTTGACTGGCCTGCAGCTGGTGAGTTGCAGAGCTGAGACACGAAGCCAGCGCTAACCCGGGACCGCAGGCTCCTCATCTCTATGAAGTCCTGTGTCGGTGGGCTGGGCCCTTCCCAGATGAGCAGGGTGAGGTTCCAGAGGGGGCCTGCCCACGGTCACATGGGCCAGGCCAGAGCTCGGACGAGGGCTCTGGTCTCCCCGTGTCCCCACCACGGCAGGCCATCTTTTACCGCATCACCCCTCGTTCTGTCCCATCTGCCCGGGAGCTGGGTTTGGGTGTCGCCTAAAGGCACACACTGGTGTTACAGAAAAAGCAGCGAAGATGAAAGGAAGGGAGGGCGAGAAGATGGTGGGGTCACCAGCAGGCCAAGGGGGTTTTGTAAACCTATTGGCAACCCGGCGGCTCTGGGATAGGTGAGCCCACTCTAAGTCTAGTAATGTATATTCAGATTTACCTTTTCAACTAGTTTTTAATCATCAGAACACAGAATGCTCCGTTCCCCTGCGCTAGTTTCTAGAGAAGTAAGTAAGAGCTATTGTTTACGTAATACGCTAGAGAGCAGGCCAGGGTGGTGGTTGCCGGGGTGTGTGTGTGTGCGCGCTTCTATTATTATTTCTTTTACAGATGGTAATCCTGAGGCTCAGACTAGCACAGGGTTGCTCAGCTAGCAAGTAGCCAATTCTAATACAAAACCAGGTCCGTCTTGCTCCCAAATCTTTCTCTTTCTACATCATTCATTCACTCATTCATTCAACAGATACTAAAATGAGCACTGACTCTGCCACGCACCGAGAGGGGCTATGAATGCAGAGATGAACAGAGAGCGTTACATAACTGTCCATTTGAAATTACAAGCATGACACGTTCTTTTAAAGAGATGTTAGAGAGACAGAGGTTGTTCCTGACCTCTTCAAGCATAAAGAAGCCAAGGCCCAGAGGGAGGCAGTGACTTGCTCATAGTCACACAGCAGACAGGAGCAAATGGCTTCTGTCTCTCAGGCCATGGCTCCTTCCACTAAGTCGCACGCCTGCCTCTGAAAATCCGACTCAGTATCATTATTGTTGATTATTTTGATCAGTCCTGGTCTGACTACTGAGAAATGTCATTTCCTGGCCCCTTGAGGGACAGAATCACCCATCACTGCTGACTTGGGGGCAGCAAGCTGCTGGTGTGCATGACCTTTGCTGACAAGCCTTCACACGAGACGGAGTGACATGGGAGAATGTGCCCAAAATAGATTTTTGCAAGGAGCTGGAAAATACAAGGGAGTCTCTGACATTGGTGGTGAAAACCTATCATAACTTTTTCCACTGGCTGAGGCACAGCAGCACAGTAATAATAATAATTATGATTAGCAGCTAACATACATTGGAAGCTTGCTTTGTGCTAAGCGTGGCTCCTGCTATGACACTTCGCTTGTCCTAGCTCATTGAGTCTTTACTCAACACTCTAGGTGATATACTCTCATTTCGCCACCTTACAGGTGAGGAAAGTTTAGCAGATTTCCCCAAGTTACACAGCTGGAAGGTGGGACAGTCAGAATGTGAACCCAAGGAGGCAGAAATTAGGAGTCTATTCCTCTTATTTCTCCCATGTCTGCAATCATTAAATGGCTCTGTTTATATAAAGGAACCAGAGATTTACGGAAGACTACAGGATCAGAAATAAACCTCCTTTTCCCTGCCCAACACAGGGACCCCAGGCATCCCTAGGACACTGAGGTGGCAGGTGACTTAGGACCTTCCAGAGACATGGGCTGAACCCCCAGCTCGGCAGGATGCAGAGAGGGAGGCACCCAGGTTGTGTGCCAGGGGGGAGGGGGGCTACAGACACTGCCAGACACCAGGGGCTCTGGGGTGTGATCTAGTTGGGTCTAAACTATTGCTAATGGCTGAGTGTATGGGCAGACTTGGAGTCAGCCTGCAGTGAGCCAGAGGAATTGAAAGAAACTGATTACTGTCCAGGAAACTTAAACATCATCTGGGAAGACAGCAGAAGTCAACAAGATTAAAGGAGATGTGAGAGACTCCACCACCCATCGAGGGCACAGAAAAAAAGCATTTCAAAGACAGAAACAAGACCTCGGTACAAGGACGGGCTACGGGGAGAGTTCAGCCAACACGTCAGTTTCTTAAGTACTTAGAACCCAGAGGGTTCATAAAAATAATTCATGGCGCAAAAGTGTTAAGAAATCAGTCTGTGTGCAAATGCCAGGTGGATAAAAACACAGACTTCATGTCTTCCAAGTTCCTGAGCTAAATAAGGGGTGTTAGGAAAATGGGTCTCTGCCTCAAGACCTCCACTGACTTTCTGTGACCCACAGAATAACATCTGTTCTCCTTAGATTGGCAGTTAAAGCTGCTGCAAACTGGCTCCCACCTACAATTCCAACTCTGTCTCCAGGCTAACAAACTTCCTGGTGTTTCTTGAACCCGTCTTTCATGCCTCAGTGACTTTGCATATGTCCCCACCCTACCCCGCTTCCTAGATTATCCTAATTTCTTCTCAACCACGTGAATGCCTGCTCACCCTTCATAGCTGAGCTCAAACGCATTTCTGGTTTCCAGGACCACAAAGTGGCAGAAGGCTGCCTCCTGGTATGTCTCTCTCTCCACCCCATTCTTCATTCCCAACAGAACATTAACTTTGTTTGTAGTTGTCCCCAGCCCCTGCGAATGGCTCATGATCCATTTACAGTCTAAGCTAATCACGATGATCCTGCTTGTTGATTTCTCCGACTCCCTTGCAGCTAGTAGTGACAGCCTGACCCAAGATTGCCCAAAAATACATGGGGAAGCATTACTTGATTTCCTAATAACGAGTAAGGTGCCACCCCCCCCTCCCCACCTTTCTATGGTAAACAGAGATACGATGACTGGACTCATGGCAGCCATCATGTGCCTATGAGGGAGAGGTCAATGCACCACTGTCTACTCACCAATGTCCACAGCCGTCTACTCCAGAACTCTAAACTAAGAAATTCAAACTCCCGATTTCATTTTTAGTCTCTACAAGTTGGGTAATCTGATTCTCACTGTCAGCATTCCAAGGCAGTTGCTGGGTCCTTCCTCAGTGCTCCGAACACTTGCAGTTAACCTTATTAGAAGATTCACTGCGCAATGTTGTAATTACTTATTTACAGGCCTGCACCTGCCGTCACTGGAATGGGAGTTTCTGGGCCGGCAGGGAGCATGACTTACTATTTATCCTGAGTGCCACCGTGCCTGGTGGGTCGTTAGTATTCAATAGCTGCCCTTTGGTTCGGGAACAAAAATCACGATGATGCCTTTCTCCATAATCCCCACACTCTGCCTGTCTGCAGCAAACCAGTTATCAAAGCCCTATTAGTGTGGGCTGGGGGTGCGGGGTGGGGAGAAACATATTCTCCTTCTCTTTGTCTAAGGGCCAGCGTGTCACTTTCTCCTGAAGGGGTTTAAGCTCCCTCTGGTGTCCCCTTGTTTGGTGTTTCAAGGAGAAGGACAACTGTCTCACAAGTCCCTTCCCCTGTCATCTTCAGGGTTACGCTGCGTGGTGTAGAGGCGCGAGCAGACAGGCCTACATGCCGGCCCCAGCTCTTACCGGCTGGGTGGCTGCACTAAGCTGCCCAAATCACAGAGACACACCCTCGTCCAGAAAGCGGCAACTGCCTCGCAGTTTGTGGTCAAGCCCAGGACTGACGGAGTGATGTGCTCAGCAAACTACAAAAGACATCTGGTTTCGGACTTCGCGGGGCGGCCGTCTGACCAGCTAGGAAGGCTGGACGAAAACAGTCTTCAGCAGTAAGGAGGGACAGGAAACAAGGTGGAAAACGAGGGGCTGCAAACCGTCGCAGCCTGGGGCAGGAAGAAGGATGGGCACAGACGATGTGGCCCCGCGAAGAAGGCCTGCCAGGGGCCCGCTCCTCCTGGCCAGACCTCATGGAGAGGCCTGAAGAGGGGCTGCTCCGCTAGGCAGGCCCTTTACGTTGGTTTAAGATGCTGGGCAGAGGGCGGAGAGAGTCACAGGCAGTGAGCAAGGCACATTTCACCCTGGTGCTCCCCAATGCTGTTACCCCAACAACTGAATGTAGCTGCGCCTCTATCTTCTGATCTGTTAAGAGGGAATCACCTGCTTCGGAGGACCGGTGAGATGAGAGGGAAAGGTGCCCACGGCGGAGCCTGGCGCAGGCTGGTGCTCAGCACACGGGAGTCTCGAACATACTACAGGCTCCGGTCCCATGGGGTGTCTCCAAAGAGACACTGTCCTTCAATCTCTGTCTACAACCCAGACTGCCGGCCCCTCGAATGTAAGACCTGTGTTTTGTCCAACTGTGCAGGCAGGGGACAGGCTCGGTCGTGTGTCGACTGCCAGCGGGACCCACCCAGTGTCTCTATTTCCTTGTCAACCGCTGTGCATTTTGAGCCACCCCTCTTCCGTCCCCAATCCTGACGACACCAGGCAGCAGCTAGTAAATAAAAACGGTGATCCTGACACTCGGACTCGAGCACAAATACTCTGTGACTCTCTCCTCCTTTTACTTGGGTTTCTGTTGCTTCTGGGGTTTTACAACCGCCAGGAAAAAAAAAATTCCTCCCAGACAAAAACGCACCATTGCTCAGGAGCGAGAACATACCGAACGCAGCGATCAGTCCCCTCGGCCGGAGAATGTCACCGTGGAGGCCAGAGCACGGCTCCGAGGCCCTGTCCTACACACCTTCTCATTCCCTGTCTGTCACCTGTAACGTTTCTGATTTTCCCGTCTGAGGACTAGCGGTCGGGGAGCGGAGAAAATGACAGCAGGAAATGGGTACCTTTGCTAATACTCAGGGCCCGGAGGGTCACGGGTCTGCGAGGAGATCCAGCTACGTTCTCTAAGGTTCGTTAGGCTCACCGTTCTGGGTTTTCTTTTTGCTATAAAATGGGGGTAAAAATCAATTTGAACTGGGGGTAAAAATTCAATTTGCATTGTGGGGTGTGTTAAGAATTCCTGACAGCCCTGGCTCAGTTGGTCGGAGCATCATCTGTGCACCAAGAGGCTGTGGGTTTGACTCCTGGTCAGGGCACATAGCTAGGTCGAGGGTTTGATCCTTGGTTGGGGCGGGTATGGAAGGCAACCGATCGATGCTTCCCTCTCTCTCAAAATAAGATGAAAAAATAAAGAAAAAAAGAATTCCTGAAAGACCACTGATGGCAGGAAATGGAAAATAGCATAAGAATCCTCAGTGGAGGTTACCCTGATGTGGCTACGCTGCTGACACCCTGTGGCTGCAACCAGCCCTGTATTCTTTCTCTCTCTCTGGAGTTAATTGCTGAGACTTCACTTACATTTCACAGAATCCACACAGTGTCCCCCAGGGGCGTGCCTTTGCTGGTTTGGGGACAAGGTGGATAGAGGGAGGCAGACCACACCTCTAGAGACGGGCATGGAGTGTTCAGCTGAGGCATTCTACCCAGGCTGGCTAGGAGCAGCTGGGAGGGGAGTCCAGTGGGATTTCAGCAATGTGTCAGTGTCGGTAATGCCCTTGGAGGTGGGCACCGTGTGACTCGCTGCCTGGAGACTCTGGAGAGGCAGCTGTGCTTCCCGGTTCCTGGCAGGCACCTTCCCAGGGGCCCACTATTGCTTTTCTGTGCTCTGCACCATTCCCCTGCAGAACCAGACCCTGCCTTCTTCCTATGATGCTAACGGCACCAATGGTCATGCTCGAGCCGCCAGAAGCATGGGCAGGTGACTTGGGCTGACCAGTGAGTCATTACCAACCACTCCTAAGCAGGCAGAGATGGGTTCAAGTGTGGGCACATGTCTTACAAAGGATGAGCAGAGCCCTCGGTAGGGTCATTGAGAGAAGAGGGCTCCTCGCTTCAACCTGGGCCCATGAGAGCTAGTCGCTTACATTTCCCTGCTCCGACTTTTTCACAGCACGTCTCCACCCGAAATGACCAATTTGATCAACTGGGTTCTTGTCTCCTATCTGTGTCCTGCTTTAGGATGTAAGCTCAGGCAGAGCAGGGTCTGCATGGTCTTGTTCATGACCGTATCGCCAGTGCTCAGGACAGCGCCTGGCTCACACAGGCGTGCAAAACATATTTACCAAATGGCTAAGCTCTACGTACTGGCTGGGGGCTGCCAGAAGTCACCATCCTGCTGTAAAAGAAAAGCAGAGGCGGGGGGTGGGGGAGGGAAAGAGAGAGCTTCTATTCTTCTATGACGTCTGAGCACCCGTATCTAACTGTGTGAATACAGAGGGTCTGTGGCACCCTCAAATATTGAGATGTGCTGGTGTTTAAACGTGTCTGGGTAACTGTTCTACCAGTCATACTAGTATCTGTTTTTAGTGTGTTTAATACAATTATTAATAATAACACTAATAATAATAAACTAAAATAACTCACAAAATGAACCAATGGCTTAAAAATGACAACCTAAAGTATAAAATAAATATACGTGAGTCCAGGTGGACATAAATGATTGAATGAACAAATGTAATGGGGGACAGACAAGTCTCCTTACAGAAGGACCCCGATAATGTCTGTAAATTCCACAGCCCCCCTTCCGCTGGGGGTGACTGCCACTGTGGAGGCAGTGACTCGCCTCTGACAGATGAGCACAAAGGGAAACCAGGAGCCGTCCAGTGGAGAAAGCTGGCAGGTACAAACTTCACCTGGGAGCCTCCCAAGGGATGGCTGGTGTGGAAGTCAGGCCCCTCCTGACAGCAGCGGGGAGGAGGGCCCTGCACTTCTGTGACAGCCTTTCCAACCACCTGTAACCTCAGTCTAATGGTGAGAAAGTACCTTGTACAACCCAAACCTGAGGGACAGTTTATCAACTACCTCCCTGACCAGTAGGCCTCAAAAGTATCGAGCCAGTCATGAAAAACAAGGAAAGACTGAGAAACTGTAGGAGACCAGAGGAGACACAGGGAACAGACATTAGTGGACAACCTGGTAAAATGTGACTGAAGCCTTAGTGCAGTTAATAGCAATGTACCATTTAAAATTTTTTTAATTGAATTTATTGGGGTGATATTGGTTAATACAATTACATAGGTTTCAGGTATACAATTCTGTAATACATTATCTGTATGCTGTATTGTGTGTTCATCACCCCAAGTCAAGTCTCCTCCATCACCGTTTATCTTCCGCTTACCTACTTGTACGGCCCCCCTTTCCCTCTGGTAATCACCATGCTATTATCTGTGCCTATGAGTTTTTTTTGTTGTTGTTGTTTTTCTTAATTCCTTTACCTTTTTCGTCCAGTCCCCCTTCCCCCTCCCCTCTGACAGCTCTCAGCCTGTTCTCTGTATCTATGCATCTGTTTCTATTTTGTCTGGTTTGTTGGTACATGTTCAGCATTGTTACATAAGGTATTAACACTAGAAAAACTAAAATTGGATGAGGGATATATAAGACTCTCAGTATTACTTTTTTTAAAAAAATATATTTTTTTGTTGATTTCACAGAGAGGATGGCAGAGAGAGATAGAGAGAGAAACATCAATGATGAGAGAGTCATTGATCGGCTGCCTCCTGCACAGCCCCTGCTGGGGATCGAGCCCGCAACCCGGGCATGTACCCTGACCGGGAATCGAACCGCGATCTCCTGGATCCTAGGTTGATGCTCAATCACTGAGCCATGCCAGCCAGGCTCTCAGTATGACTTTTACAACTTTCCTGTAAGTCTAAATTCTTCCAAATAGAAGTTTACGTTTACAAAGAAGGCGTCCTCCAGAGCAGCGACAGAAGAGAACACCAACAAGCCCAGCTCCCATAACTAGCGAGAAAACAGCTGAGCTGACGCTTCTGCTCCCGCACGCCCTTCCTCGGCTGCTTCACCCGGGACCGAAATGCCTATCTAATTAGATCTGACAAGAAGCAGGAAAAAATCTTAAACTCTCAAGACTATTTCAGATATGGATTTACAACCATCGTTAAGGAAGAACGTCGCCGGAGTGTGTATTATGCCTTCCGATAGCACTTAATGGGAGGACAGGGATGTATGATTAGCAAGACTTTTAAAACCAGAGCACCCAGAACATGAAGCCAAGCCTCCGAATTTCTGGATGACGTGTGAAGCTTGTGATGGTCCCGAACTTTATGTTTCACTACACCCCCTGAAAAGTGGTTAGCAGTCTCTTAGGAGATTTCATACATAAAAAAGAATTCCTGCCTTGGCAAAAAATGGCTGGGAAACGCACAACACATAATATAATGAAACAAAGTAAATCCCTTTGTCAGCAAGTATTATGGGAAGAATCACAGAAAGCACATGCTGAAGGCCCGAGGACCCTGGTGGGAGATTTGCCACGGAGTTAAAGCGAAGAACACGGGGTTGTGACACGTGTCAGCTTATCCTATTTGCAAGATTCTGTTTAGATGATGAAATGTACAAGGACGATTTTTCAGTGACCACTAAATGAAAGGCGGCCTGGAGAAGTTAGAGGCCAAACAGTAAGTTCCCACGTGGATGATGGAACATTTTATGGAACGTGCGTATGTGCCATCAGCGATCCTCTCGTTATTCTAATAACAGCGATGGTACCTTCGCCGACGGCACGTACTGAACTGCTTTACTGGGTCGCCGGTAGGCAAGTTTGCACCAGAGCGCTCGAAGGCAGCGTGCGCCGGCACTTGTGGATGTCATTAACCTGGTCATTTTATAAAGGCAGGACTGAAAATATCACAGAATTCTTACAATACTCCCTAAGGACGTGAGAAATGACCGTGAACATCTGTGCGGCATAGGGCTTCCCCGCCTAACTCACGGCCAAGGCCTTACAACAGATGGTGCACGTGAAGACGATTTACACACTTCTGCTTTTAGGAAAAAATGGTCCTCAGCCTGAGGCATCTCACACTTCTAGGAAAAAAAGACACACCTTTAATCTGCTACTTCCATGTAAAAGTGGCGGATGAAAAGTACTTTGAGAAAGAACCTGTGACACAGATAGAGCTTTTAGAAAATAAATACATAAAATAATTTCCATCATTACAGGATTTTGAAGTTATAAATGATGTGATTCTTATCAAAACCCTCATTTCTACACACTTAGGGATGTCAGTGGCTTGACATCCACAGCCACCAAATACTGCTTAATTGGTGCCTCCCTCCCCCCAAACCCTTTTCTTCTGAACAGAGCCCAGATCATCCAAGGACGTGTTTCTTACGGTGAGCTTCTGAGAACCTGTCCCACAGGATTCCAAGGTCATACGGTCTGTGTTGCATGTTGACATTGAACACATGTGGGAAATGCTGGGGATCAACACAATCGACCAGGTTTGCTCACTGCAGGACTTCCTAACATGGTATTGGGTATAATAGTCCACAGAGCTGCCTGCCCCCACCCCCTCCCCAGCTTGCCTTTGTTTTAAACAAATCCCATGAAGAGTTCTCTAGAACTATTTGGATACATACGCCAACAAGTGCTATTGTAGGTAAATTTTCCAGCCATCATGCTCCTTCTAGGAGCCTTGTTGGTGTTTCCAGGAATCATGGCATTTGAACTTGGTCAACCATGTGCGACAAAGCCAGTGATGGGTACCTCCATCAGTAACACCCACAGGAGCTAAACTCTGAAAACTGCCAAATGAGCAAAGGATGGATGAGTGCTGAGGAAAGACAAAAGACTAAAGCTCAAATTACCCAAAGTCCCCTCGACTGAGCATGTCATTCTCCAACACGATATTGGGGCACATGGTGATGGGCCAACCAACCAGTTCCTGACCTCTGGCAAGCCGCTTGCCCCTTCAAGTCCCTGTGAAATGAGAGAGCTGGAAAGGGTCCCTACTTCATGCCTATGAAATGAGGTCACTGGAACGGGTCCCTACTTCCTGTCTGTGAAATGAGATCATCGGAACTGGTCCCTACTTCTGGTGAAATGAGGTCACTGGAATGGGTCCCTACTTCCTGCCTGGGAAATGAGGTCACTGGAACTGGTCCCTACTTCCTGTCTGTGAAATGAGATCATCGGAACTGGTCCCTACTTCCTGTGAAATGAGATCATCGGAACGGGTCCCTACTTCCTGCCTGTGAAATGGGAACGTTGGAGCTGATGAGGAAAAAGAACCCTGTTATACGTTTCACCCCCCCGGCCGACGGCCAACTCCCGAGAGCGGGAGTCATGTTGACGTATTATTAGTAAGAACACTAGGCGCCCTCCGTGGCTCAGGCCGCGTACTGACCGCTTTAGGTCATCACCCCTTCCAATCTTTACGTCGTCTCTAAAGTGGTGGTTACTTCCCAGCTTTCTCTGCTGAGGACACTTGGTCAAGAGCGGGAAAGAAACCCAGCAGCCCTGCAGCCTGGCCACGGCGCGTCCCCGCAGTGTGCGCTGGGTGAATGAGTGATTCCACAGCGCGGGCCACGGAACCACGGGGCCAAAGGCAGGCTACCTGAACGGGGCCGCCGCCTGACGCTCAGTCCTGGGACCCCTGGAGTTTACAGCCGCAGCACTGAGCGCCCTTGAACTTGGGCCATGCAACGCAGTTAACCAGGCACTGGCCTGAGCCACAGAGGGCTCTGGCTGGCAGGTGGCAATCCTAGATTTCAGATCTTCTCCCCGCAAGCAACTGTTTTTCCTTCCTCGTTCCACCGTCGTCCTCCCACCTCAACCCTCCCGTTCACCGCCCTAGCTCCTCTCTCCGCTTTCCCCGCCTCGTTTCCCACCGGCGTCGGCGCAGCTAGAACATGCTCAACACGTATGGCGGCCGCCCACCTTCCTCAGGAGATGTGAAACCTGGCACCTCTGTAAGTATCACAAAATGTTTGAAAACTCCAGTTACGTGCTGCTCCCTTCAGGCAAATGCTACAGATTGCCTTGGGGACACACGTCGTCTCCCCATACGGGTGGCGTGTCGCGTCTCCTCTCGGCGTTCCTCTTCCCTGAAGGGTTTTCCTTTCGAGTGTACTCAGTTCCCAATTCATGAATGGATGGCAGTGAAAAACTCAGCCCCGGACAGGAGATGCTGCTTAAAATTCAAATGCTCTTTCCAGGAGACGACGCTATTTTCAGGGTCTCTGTTCTCAGGCTAGTCCTCCAAAGACACATTTAATCCAAAGAGGGCTCGCACAGAATAATCCTATGGAATCGTTATCTGCTGTAAAACGTTTCCCAGGGAAAATACATTCAGGTAGGAGCCCAGCCCCGCGTCGGAGCCAAGAGCTCTGCACTTAGAGTCAGACGGATGTGAGTCTGAACCCCAGCTCTGTCGTATTCAGTTGTGTGACTGGGAAAGTAAGCGACTTAATACGTACGATCCTTAATCTTCTGATGTACAAAACAGACCAGATAACATTCACCTTGTGAGATTTTTTCTGAAAGATTAAGTGAGGCCATGGTTGCCACACGATTCCGGCCCAACCTGCCTGGAAAACCCCATTTCATCCTTTGAGGGCCGAGTCACAGCTTCCTTCCTGGGAGGTGCATCTCCTGCCAGCCCCAGCACCCTCTGCAGGCTGTCCCGGAATCTTCTGCTTACTCACCGCTGCTTCTCCCTCGACCATGACCTTCCTGAGGGCAGCCACCATGGCCTACTCAGCTCTGGGCTCCAGCAACTCTCGGACGCCCCGGCTGCCGCTTCCTGGCCATCACCCACTGTTTCTGGCCACAGCCTCCTTCTGTAACAGTCTACCGAAGACTCGAGGGCTGGGACACAATGTCACGGGCTCCCTCCCATTCCCGCTTCTCCAAACCAGCAAACAGCCTCTTTGCTGCTCTCCTGAGTCTGTGCTCCTGGTAAAGAGTAAACAATGTTCCTTTGGGTCCTTCCCTTTTTAAGACTCACCCAGGGAGGGGCTGAGTGATTAGGCTTTAGGACGGAAGAGATAAAAGTGAAGGTCTTGGGAACACAAGAGACCCAAGTGCAGGCAAGTGCATTTCTCTGGAGCACTCCAGGGGCCTGAGAACGGCCGGAATAAAGGCCTCGGATTCACGGAGGCCAGAGCTGAGCCTGGGAGAGGTGAACTGATCGGCTCGAGTCCTTCGGCTGGTGAGAGGCAGCGCTGTCCTGACAATTTACAGGGCTGCTTGGCTCCAAAAGGGGGGTGAGCAACGGAACCTCAGTGAAACCATCCGTCCCCTTAGAAGTTTCCTAACCAAGCTCTACATCGCCTGAGGCTCTCCGCTGAGCCCAGGGCTGGATGCCCAAGGCCCGTAAGCGACTCTCCAGGGGGAAGTGGGGGCGTGTCTGCTCCCCCACATTGAACTCTATGCCCACCATATTTAAGTACAGTTTAGTGCCACTAAGCACGTTGACATTGTAACTCAACCGTCACCACTAGCCCCTTCTCCGGAACCTTTTCACCATCCCATCCTGTACCTCGGGCCCCGTTAGCTCCGCAGCCTCCCTGCACCGGCCCCTGGTAATCGCTGTTCTGCTTCCTGCCTTTGTGAATTTGACGGTTTCAGGTGCCTCCTGTAAGCGAAATCATACGGGATCTGCCTCTCCGTGTTTGGCTTATTTCACTTAGTATGTCTTCAAGGGTCATCCACACGGTGGCACGGGCCAGAATTTCCTTCTTTGATAAGCCTGCCGATGGTTTTCAGTTCCACTGGTTTTGTGGCAAGTTATATGTTTTTGTTTTTTTGATATGAAAATAAGACTTGAGAGTTTAGAAGTCTCCTGGGCCCCTGCCTGGTCATTCATTACAAGGACACAGGCACTACTTCCATCTGTCCATTTGTCACCTGTCCAAAACCCGGAGCACTTTCTCCAGAAAGCCATCCACTTCTCAGCGTTTGACCAGTGACACCCAAGCCCCAGGCGGTAAAACACGGACGACTTCAATTTCTTGATATGGAGCTGAAGCGTTCTGCCGGTTTGGTTGTCTCCACTGTCACTCCTACCCGCAGCACAGGCGAGTCCCTGCTGCTCGCCTGAGACTCGAGCCCGCCGCTCTTTCAAGTGGGTGGCTGCGAAATGACTTGTGGCCTTAATTTTCACTTCCCTGATTAACAACGAGGCGGTGCATCTTTTAAAACTGTTTATTGGCCATTTTCTTTGCAATGCAGTGAAATGACTGTTTATATCCTTTACACTTCTACCCCCTATTTGTCATTAAGCGTTCTTCGTATACACGGTGGGGCAAACGTAGGTTTACAGTTGGGAGTGCGTGAAACGGAGTTTATTCTTGTGTTATTAATTATTGAATTATTTTCCATACAAACGACTGTAAACCCACGTTTGCCCCACCCTGTATTTTTTTTTTTTTTTTTTACCAGTCCTTTTGTCAGTTCTGTTTTAAAAATATCTTTTCCTTTCTGATGCCGCTTAGGTAAAAACTATTAATTTCAATGTGGTGGACTTGATCAATCCTTTTGTTTACAACATAGGCTTTGGGTGTCTTGTTGAATAAACTCTTCCCTGTTCTGAGGCCATAGGCAAGCTTCCTAACGGTTGAAAATTTAGAGTTTAATTTGGTCTTTTGCTGTTAAGTATCTAAGCCATCAGAATTAAATTGGTGCAGGCTGTGAGACAGGGGTCCGCCTTCATTTTTTCCACGTGGGTAACCAGGTGTGTCAGCACCACTGATGGAAAATTACACCCTTTCTCCGAAGGCCAGCAATGCCACCCCTTCGTATAGCAACATTTCATAAATGCGTGGGGTTGTCTTGCGGGGTCCCTATTTGTTTCTGTTAATTAATTAGCATATCCCTAAGCAAATGCTCAGCAAAATTTTGCTGTACATTTTTAGTAGGTACTATTTATGTGCGTTTTTTTGGTCATGAAAGGATACTTAATTTTATCAAATAACCTACCCACATCAATTTAGATCATTACTCCTTTAATATTCTGACAGTGCAAATGGCATTTATGAATTTTCCAATGGTAGATCACCCTCCTATTTCCTGAAACAAACCCAACTCGGCCATGATGTATTATCCATTTTCCACATGGCTAGAGAGATATGCTAATATTTTGCTTAAGATACTTGCATCTATATCCAGGCGTAAGACAGGCCCATGGATTTCCTTTCTAATGCCCTCCTTGTCTAATTTTGGTATCAAGGATATCCTGGCCTCCCTGAATGGATTAAAAAGTGCGCCGCCTCTTTTCTTATGCTCTGGAGTTTACTTAAAACTGATAATATCTTTTGATTAAAAAAATTGGTAGAACTTATCTCTAAGGCATGTTTTCTTTGAAAGAAGGTTTAATGGCTAAAAAATAATCCAGACTTTATATTTTTAGCTTAAGTCAGTTATTGTAAAGTTTACATTTCTGGAAATTTGTCCATTTTCACACAAGTTCTCAATGTATCGGCATAACATTGCTCACGGGGCTGTCTTCCTGCCTACACTCCTGCTCTACCTCTCGGCTCAGAAGCTCTGCAGAGCGGGGGAGTTTTGAGTGCTGTGATCTTTGGGGTACACCTAGAGCTGGAAGAACGGCTGGCTCAAGAAACTTTAGAGGGCTGAGCACACACGCCTCCCTGTTCACTTGCTGCTGCGTTCTCCCGTTTCTCCACAATCCTGCCACAGCTTTATTTCATGGGCCCCTTTCTAAGAACCAAATTTTGACTTTGTTGAACAATTTCTCCCATCTTCTTTACGTCCTGCCTCTTATTTTCTTTGGATTTACTCTGATGTTCTTTATTACATCAAGTTGTAAACCTGGCTTATGAATTTTAGGCCTTTCTTTTGAATATAAACATTTAAGGCTATACATTTCTCTACATGTTAGTTTCCATTCCACTGATTTTGACACATTTTATTTTCATTCAGTTCTAAGTAGTTTTCAGTTTCAATTTTGATTGGTTAAGAACCATGAGTAATTTAGAAGTGTTGTTCTCAATTTTAATCTAATGGATTTAAAAAAAAATCTTACTGTTATTGCCTTCTAATTTAATTATACTGCATTCAGAGAACTATGTATAGGTATAATATGATTCTTTGAAATGTGCTGAAATTTGCTTTATGGTTTAGTACACAGTTATTTTTTAATAAATGTGAGCTTGAAAAGGTGAATATCCTGTTAGGTACAAGGCTCTTTATTTGCCCAATAAACCAAGGTTTTTAACCTAATAGTTCAAATATTTCATAATGTTTTATCAAATTTTTGTCTGTTTGATCTTTCAATATTTAAAAAGGATATGTTAAAATATTCTACTCTGATAGTAGACTTGTAATTTTCTTCCTGGAGTTCTCTCTCTCTATGTGTGTGTACATATATATATATTCCCCAAAAATGTATACACACTTTAAATAATTATATATTCCAATGGGTTAAATCTGAAAAGAAAGAAACGTCAGTTGAGCTATGAGCTGTTAAAGTGTGTATATATATTTTTGGGACACCTTGTACACATACACATATATATATAATATATGCTACAGCATGAAATGTATACAAGTTTATAATTCTTCTACCTTCTTGGTGAACTTTTTAAGCTGTGACCATGTGTATACCTTCCAATGCTTTCTCTGATATAAAGACAGTTACCCGTGTTCTTTGGGATGATATTTACCTGATACTCTTTCCCCATAATTCTACTGTCAACCTTTCCAGGTTACTATGTGTTAGGTATGTTCCTTGTAAGTAGCATATGTTGGATACTGTTTCCTATTCAATCTGACAACTCATCTCTTCATTCCCCAAATTAGTTTATTTGATTATTGATCTATTTAAACTTATTTAATAGCTCAGGTCAGTTCTTCACTCCTCCTACTGTAGGTAGGAATTCGGACATACCCCTTAGCTCAGGCCTCAGTCATGTGGCTCCTCTGGCCGACAGAACACTAGCAACAAGGACGCAGGGTTTCCTACCGTGCACTCCGGCTCCTGTTCCACCTCTGCGTTGCCATGGGAACAGGCCGGACAGGCCCTCTGACGGGATATGGGAGACACTGGAGGACAGCCGCCGGCCATCCAGTCTGGAGCCGACCACAGATACTTGATTAAGCCATGAAAGTCAGACAACCGTCCAGCCAACCTGTAGACTGACTCATCAGCTAAATAAACAGTTGTTGATTTCCGCCGCTATGAGCTAGCTTGTTACGCAGCACGATCGACGGCAGTAGATAACTGATACACTCCTCTTCGTCTTTCTAGTGCCGGCCACTGTGTTTGATGCCTAGAGACCCATGAGGAAGGCTTTTCTGTCAATGTTTCTGTTTGAATTATATGACTGAATTTTGGGAGCCAACGTGAACCAGAACAACCGACAGCAGGTGGCAAGAATAACCACACGCGCTGGTTCTGATGCCAGGAGGCCTTATGCTTTGCGGAAAGCCCAGACAAGGAGAGAGGAAAAAACAAAGAAGAACCCCCGTTCTTTCTGGTCCCCTTGCCCTTATCTCTCTCGCCACACTGCACACAAGGCTCAGAGCCATTCACACTGCTCCCCCCCCCCCCCAAGGGTATTCCCCTAGCCAGCTGCCCTCAGCCACAGCAGGGCACCACACTCCACCCCCGGGACCTGCCCTGACTCTACCTTCAGATCAGACACGTCTCTGTAGCACTGCTCGGAGCGGGTGTGGTCCGACAGCTGCACGTTCCAGAAGCAGGGGAGCTGATACACGAGGAAGGGGTTCTGCTTGATGACGGCGTTGAAAATATCCTGGGGATGAAAGCCAGAGACACAGTCAAATCAGTCAGGGGGTTCCGCGGACGCTGCTGGCTCGCGAGGCACCGCAGCACCTGCGTGCGCTCCACCTGCAGGCTGGCTGGCACCGCGGGCACTCCCCCCGCCTCTTATCTCCAGCGGCCACGCAATAGGCTCTGGATAGAGATGGGGAAATGCCCCAGCCGCCGTGAAGCCCCCGGCTCCTGCTGGCCTCCCAGCGCACCCTACGGCAAGCGCGCACGGGGGCAGACAGGGACGGCCGTTGTCATCCGAGCCGGCATATAATAAATGAAGTCACTTTTCCGCCCCTCTTCCCACCTCATCGAGGAGCCCGTGAGATCCATCCTGAGCCTCCTGGAGAGGAAACCGTACGATGACAGGTGGCTCTGCTCATTCAGGGGCTGAGACAAATTAGAGAGCTGCTGTTTCAGCAGCTCTTCCCGGGGCTCTTGGCTGACTCAATGATGGATGCGCCTTGGCTTCCCCCGGGCCATGGTGCCCGGGGACACGTCCCCGCTTCCCCCTCCAGCTCGGCTTTTTCTAAAGAGGCTTCACCTCTCTCGGCCCTTCTCCAAGCTCCCTCACCAGGCCACACTTATTAACTAGCCACTGACAGGAGGTGCCGGGAGGTGAGCGATGGGCCTCCGCACAGGAGGTGGCTGGATACACTGTCCTCATCGGACGCGGACATCCGATTGCTAGCTTTTGGGGACACGTGCAAGTCCTTGTGACCTGGCTTAAAATATGACGATGGAGAACAAATTTCCCCTCAGGTTTAAAAGAGCTACCTGGGTAATTTTTAACTCATTCATTATACCGTATCTCGTGTTTGAAAAAGGAAATTAGTTTCTGGCTGCTTGGGAAATACGGAATAATAATAATGCTAAAAAAATAAATAAATGAAGTCAAGTAACCTTCCAGACTGTTTCCTCTGTACTGGAAAACTTTGTAAGAATCCAGCGACTCAGACAATTGAACACTGAACAAAACCACAGCGTGAGCTCGCTTTGGGGATGAACAGGAGAGGACATGAGGCCCAGAGAAGCTGTCTTTACATCTCGAGATGGCCTTTTACACCCCAAGAAATGCAAAGTCTAAATGTGGGAGCCTGGCAGATCCGAGATCAAAGGCCCGGGGCCCTGCATTTCCTGGTGAAAATGAGAAACGGGGCTTTTGTGATTTTATGTTAATAGTTTGGTGGAGCTGATGGACTTTTTTCACATCACCTGGATTAAAGCTGGTTTCTCCAGCCACACAGTTTGTCCCTTCCATTTAAATGCGTTTCCCTCGGGGACAGGGTCAGAGTACAGGATGTGAGTGAAAAGGCTTTGCTTTAAACGTCGGACTCTATTGCCAGGAAGGCAGAGGGAGCCTCGTCCAGGAAACAGGCTGTGGCACTCTGGGGTCTCGGGGGGCAGGCAGTGTGCGCTCCACGCGGAGACGAAGAGGCCGGTGACCTCCCCTTAACGCACCAAATTATCATTTACTCATGAGCCTGTTTCAATCAACGTTGCGCTCTCTGAGGCCAGGGCCGGCGTCCTTCACTTTTCTCCGCAATCCTATTTCTGAACACGTTCCCTGGCACACACAGCGCGCAGGGGAAGTCTGGGAATGAACGAATGAATGGGCAAAGGGAATGAAACCGGGGCTGAGCGGCTGTGTTAGACGCGCCGTGTAAGGCAGATCTAGCCAAGCGCATTCAGGAAAACAGTCGTCAGAAAAACAGTGCAGACCCATCTACTTTCAAGTCCGTTTGAGAAACAGCCCGGGGTCCTCAGGAATAACCGCGCCTCCTAACCAGGCCACTCACCTGGTCGGCTAAGGACGTGGACAGCATGCCCATCAGCTCCCTCTCGGCGGTCAGCCTCCACATCTGCTCCCACTTCATCTTCCGCAGCTTATCCAGCAGCAGCAGGATCACCCCTGGGCCACAGCGTGGGGTGGGGGGCGAACAAAACAGCAGTCAGGCAGAGAGCCGGGCGCACCTGTTCATGCGCGCTGGCGATGAGCACGCCCGGTTCAATCCTGGTTCAATCAGGTCTTACTCAGCGTGAGACCTGAAACAGCCTCATCGAGGGGAGAACATTAGCACAGACCTCCAAGGTGCTGGGGGCACTAAGTGAGGCAGGCAGGGGAGCCTCGCACCTTCTGGAGGTGGGTGGTGGAGATGGTTGCACACAGTGTGAATGCACTTGTATGCTTTCCAATACGGTGAAAATGGCCCATTGATGTTATGCACATTTTACCACAATTATAAAAGCGCCTAGCGCTTGACCCGATACGTCATACATTCCTTATAAGCATTAGGTTTTCCCCTGAAGATATGATAACCTACCTAGGTTTAGCTGATGGACAGTGTTTGGACAATACATGCCATTTATCTTTACAGGCAAAAAAGCAGCTCCTGTGTGGCTTTATACTGGATAAGACTTAGCAATTTGCTTTGTATTTACTGACGAGCCACACGAGCTCGTTTCAGTGTCCTTGATTTCATTAGTCTTCTTAAGCCCACCACAATCCACACACATGTAAACTACCGTGAAAGGAGGGTGCTGGGTCTTTAAGTTGAGCTCCAAAAGCCTTTGGTTCCACAAGAAACTGATAATAAGGGGTTGTCTTCTCTTCCCCTCCACCTTCCTATTTTTTGTTGTTGTTGTTAATTTTTATGGGGAGTGACCAGGGTGAATGGGTGATTGGGTAGGTAGGAAAATTGCCGTTATATATCTATTTGTATTTTTTAAAATGTTAAAACAACTAAATGTATTATTCAGGCAAAAAACAACCACAACAATTAATTAACTTTCAAATAAAAGTCTGAAAAGAAAAGTACGTTTTGGCTTAGCTGATGGGCCAGAAGCAGCTCCACTACCAGCTCAGTTCGAGCAGAGAGAACACGGAGCACAGCACACGGAGCCAAGAGAGTTTCCCTGGAGGCCACTGCAGTTAATTTGGTGGATAGAATTGTAGCACCCATGGGCCCCCCAAATCAATCCTCAGGATGCTTAGCTCAGCAGCATGGTCAGGGGAGAAAATGCCAGGCAGTTGAAAAATGATCTTAGTTGACACCCAGTATATACATTTCTAAGATTGTTGGAAAGAAACGGATTCCCCAAATCACACATAAATGTCAACACTGAGACTTTTTACTTATTCCAGGGGCACATATTTGGAGAAAAAGTATATTCACCACTTAGTAAAAGGTGTTTGGTCAGTTAGAGTCAAAATTTATACACATACACACACACAGTTATGGGAAGGATGGGATAATACACAGAGATCTGAACTTGCAAGTCAGAAGTGCAAATCACACCTATTGCTTATCTCCTTTGTGCTTTGTTCGTGCGTTTTTTTGAGGATATTATTTCACTCAACACACAAGATCTCTACAAGCTAGATATGGTCATCTTTATTTAATAGGTAGGGAAACTGAGGGGCTAAGACAGGCACCTGAACAATTCACACTACAAGACTATAGCTATACCACATTCAAACTCAGATCTGCCTGTCTCCAAAGCCAGTGCTTCTTCATCTACACCACACAGACCAGTGCCCTAATAAAGCCTCTTTGGGGCCCTGTAACTCAGGCCAAAGACTTTTTCCTTTTTTGACTATTGGTTTCTACATGTGTAAAAGTAGGAAACCCTTACCCTGCACAACTCAGAAAACTTTCACGCCTCCTAGTGGTCAGTTAGTAAAAGTTTAATCATCAGCCCTCTAAGTAAAAAACAAAAACCTGGTATGCAGCTTTTGCCCATTCCCATGGTGTAAATACTCCCATCATGGCTGATTTCAAGCAACCAATGTGATGTCACTGAACACCAGTTGGGAAGAAATGTGCCCAGTTGGCCCTCCTGAGTCAATGTGAGCTAGCTCCAGCACACCACTAAAATTATTCTCCAAACACAAAAGCAATTTCAGTGAAATAGTAAAATTCACCACAGTGTATTATTTGATCGCTTCTTTTGGAGAGAAAAGGAACAAAAATTTGCAAAGTTACAAACCAAGAGAATAGTGATGGATTCAGGAAAATAGATTCCAGTCAAACACGTGAAAGAGAACTCCATTAAATCTTACTGCAGAAACGAATTCTAATTGGGTTGGATAGATGCTCCAATATATAGGAAAAAAATGGGAACTAAAAGCTATAAACAATGGTGAAAGATTTTAATGCACGTTGCAGATCCATCAGTCTCTGCAGCCTGAACTCAGAATTGATGCTTTTAAATGGTGTTAAGACTTGGCGAGTCCTAAGCGGCAGATGTGATTGTGCCGTGTTTGCCAGGCTCATTGAAAAGAGGGGGGTGTCTGGAACAGAAGACTAAATACAGAAATGCAGCCTTTCTTTTGTGTGGTTTTAATTTAATTTTTAAAAGCATGGACTATTTCAAGCCAACAGAGAAGTACAGAAACTAACATAACAAATACCCACCGCCCTGATTTAATAAATACTAATACATTGCCACGTTTGCTGTTAATAACAAAACATTACAGACAAAACAAAAGCTCCTCCATCTCCTTCGAGTGCTCCCTTTCCCCCAGCGTAACCAGCATCCTGAGACAGTTGGGTTTCCATTTCCATGAATATTTTTCTATTTTTATTCCCTCTGCCTATATTAATAAACAACATATGGTGTTTTTAGAGTGTTTTACAGTGAATATGTTCTATTGTAACTTACCTTTCCACCTAATGTTATATCTTTAAGACTTAACCATGTTAAGATTTCAATACCTAGTTTGGTCATTGTAACCACTTTTTTCGTTATATAGATATTCCACAATTTATTTATGCGTCCCCCTACCGAGGGACATTTGGCCATTCCCTATGCTTCTGCTATTATAAACAATGTGGCAATAAACATCCTGATCCAATTCACTGTGCACATGTCTTGTTGGGAACACACGTGAGAGTTTAGCTGGGGGATGGGCTAGAAAGCTGTGTGGGGATTGCTGTGTGGATGGTGCTGCTTGTCTTGAAACATCTGGAATTATTCCATCTTCCCTCTCTCTTGCTTTCAAGACATCACTGAGTCTCAGGGATTCTACATTTAAAACGGCTTTCTCATCTCTTCTTTCACTCATGCATTCAACAGTTATTTACTGAGCACCTATTATGTGCAAACGAACTGAAATCAACTTGACCTTGGGCTTCTTCCCTACTTTTTCTAATTTCATGGGCTTCACTCAAAATATTAATTTAGCATATATTTCCTAGATGTACAGCACTCAGTCTCTGCCAGGCCCTCTTGTGGAAGACATGGAAACCAAAAGACGATTCCATGCGATGACTGTGAACACTGAGAACGTTCACTGTTTATGCAGGAAACACAGAGGAGGGAGGCCTAGGCCAGGATGGGCTGGGGTCTGGTCAGGCAGACAAGGCGGGGATGTCGGAAACATGGACAGAGGCGGCGTGGCGACACTGGGCTATGCTAGACCTAGTGTGTGAGGGCTAGGAGGTTTAAATAGAGCACTTTGGGGCTAATGCCAGGGTGTGAGCCTGAACAAGCGAGCAGGGGATTAATTGTGAAGGGCCTTGTATCTATGCAAAAGGGGTGTCTTCCAACCATTTTCATATCATATCCTAAACAGAAAATGACTCCTTATAACTCACTGGGGGATGTGGAGGAAGCTGGTTGTGGCTGGAAGGGCTGATCCAGCGGTTCCGGCTGCCTCAAGTCCTGTTCAGGTGCCCCCATGGCTGAGGGGGTCATTCTTTTGGCACATCTGTCATCCATGTGTGCCACACCAGTGGGGAAGTCCTGAGGATACCCGGGAGCTAGTGAAGGATTCTGAGTAAGGGAGTGGCCATGGCTGAATTTGTTTCAGAAGAACCAATCTAAAATGTTGCATTCTAGGGTCGCTTAACAGGCCCAGAGGCCTCCAGCACCTCAGGTGGTCTAAAGAACAGGCCACAGTTCTTAGACTGGCTGCCAGGCCCATCTGAGTCTTCCCACAATTTACTGTTCCCCTCACCTTTCATCAGACCATCCCTTCCGACAAAACTGGAGCAATGGCACGCTGCCACTTAACTACCTCTCTTGCAAACTTGACAAGCTAATACTCAGCTGGGTTGCCTCTTCAGCAGCCCAGAATGTTTACTGAACACACCACTCCCCATTCCCCGGTTCAACCAAAAACGGGGATCCAAACCAACACCAAAATTCACGAGCAAACGTCGCCAAGCTCATGGCACTCACGCTCAGCTTCCTCACTCCTTGGCTCTCCTGACTTACAGCAACCTTACAAATGAGGCGGGTTCGTCATTACCACCGCCTTTGGCTCGGTGTGGGATCTGAGGTGCTAAGAAGGAAGGTGACTTTTCCAATGCCAGAGTGCTGGCCAGCTGCCCTGTCTGCAAAAGGGTCTTCATCCTAGGACATCGGGACCAGCGAAGACTGTGCACTGCCCTGCCTGGGGGTCTATGCGATGGATTTCCTTCATGTGTTGATGTTTTGAAAGATTGCTCCAGGCTATACACGAATGCCAAATGGGTGCTTGGCCAACACGGGCTCCTGGGAAGCAGGGCTCCCAGGACCCACCACCTGGCCACATGGGCGCTGCCCCTGACACGTTGAACAAACCATCTGGGATCCTAAGAGGCCTTGAATCACGTATCTTCATTCAGAAGGTCTTTCTTTTATGATTCACTTTAGAGGCAGGTCTGGAGCACCTCCTGTGGATCCATTCACAGGGTTAACTGGGGACTGAGCGGTTTGTAAAGCCCAGCCTTGTTCCCGGGGAGGAAGGCCTACTGGGGAAAGGAGACGAGTAACCCAGAAAGCAAAGCACAGCGACATCTGAGACATAGTCAGAACCACAGGAGAGGGTCAAGCCGGACAGGCTTCTCCCTCCAGGGCTGTGAGTGCCCATCACGTAGCAACTATTTCCCACCCCATTCGAGCAGCAGACCTTACGGGGTGTTGACCCAGTTCCCCTGCTTCTTCCAAAAAGGAAAAGACAGAGGCTATGTGAAGTTGTCTAGCATGGGTGGGAACATTTGCCTCTGCCCATAAATTTATAATTAGCCACAGGTTACTTGTACAATAAAGCCCCTCGCGTTGGCCCACTGGGGCACAGGCGCTTCTGAGCATCACAGGAGAGGGAGCTGCGTGTGGGGGACACGGAAACCTCAGTGCACGTGGAAGCGGAGGCCTCAGTGTGAGTCCTGGTGTCACCACTTGCCAGCACTACCTCTTGCGTAAAGTCACTGGGCCCTGTCCCTTATTTGTAACATGGGACAATCCCAAATTAACGTCACCATGATTTTGAGGGTGAAAAAACTGTCTCTTCAAAATATCTGGTATATGCCATGATCATCTGTTTTCTATGTCGAAGTAAAAATCCCATGACAGAAGACGAAGTATCTGGTACAGTAGGGACCGTACTCAGTGGTGCTAACTTGAGAAATATTCATTGATATCAATGTGCCTACCTAGTAATTTATTTACTATTATGAATCCACTCATCTTTCTAAAAACCTTCAAAATCCTGTGTGTGGAACGCACTGGACACTTAAAAGTTTGGAAATGCTGCCCAGCCCGTATTCTTGCTCACGTTTCTGTTCATTGTTAGCTCATGGTGCCACAAAGAGTGTGACTAGGATGTCCCTTGGGGTTATTGCCAGTGGCAGCTAAGGGATATCGCCCACAGGAAGAAAAAAATAGTAAAGGAAAGAAAATCCACCACAAGGAAAATTATGTGCATAAATTATGTTCCTAAGCAGCTGGGGAGCCTGTTGAGGCTGTTCAATATAATCACCGGATACGGGCTTATAACACAATCTGCCTGTTTCTTCAAAGGTTAAGAGTTTGCACCCAGATTGTACAAGCACTGCAACGCATTTCCAAGAAGCACAACTCTACTGACCTCACTCCTATGCTGCTGGGGAGATGCCCTAATTATGATCGTCAAGGGCTTTGAAAATACTAAGTGGTACCTAAAAGCTTATAAATAACAGTCACCGAAACTATACATTTCCTCATTAAGGTGCCTAATTATCACTCCCTCAACTTGCATAATTCCCGGCAGAATTAATACAAATTACGCGCATGCCTGCAAGGTGGGCGCACGCTTTTTAAGTGAACGCTGGTTGAAATGATAAAAAGGCTCCTTCTGAAATTGGACCCTTTCAACCTGAAACAACACAGACTTGGCTTTGGAAGGCATTCCCCCAAGGCAGGCTTTGACACTGCTCCTGCCTGCTGCCA
This sequence comes from Miniopterus schreibersii, assembly GCF_964146895.1. Classification (NCBI taxonomy): domain Eukaryota; kingdom Metazoa; phylum Chordata; class Mammalia; order Chiroptera; family Miniopteridae; genus Miniopterus; species Miniopterus schreibersii. The sequence continues at coordinate 177,960,735 of NC_138102.1, forward strand.
GGGGATGGTGGTGCCAAAAAGCTTGACTTTGGCCTTTGCCTGGCATTTGCCGCGGCATGATCCGCCCCTTTCCAAGCCTGCTGGCAGGGCCGGGGGTGTGGAGCGAGCCCTTGGCCCTGCAGGCCAGTGCTCTGCCCCGACGCAGCACGCCTGAAATTTCACAGTGGCTCCCCAAGGAGCTGGCTGGAAGGCGTGAGGCCGGGAGGGTTTTGCCTTCAGCTGTTGTGTTGGGAGCATAACAGACCAACGCTAAATAAATAAATGCATAAATAAATTAAAAATCAGAGGCTCCTCCTGTGAACATCTGGCCCAGGGGTAACGCATCGCATCTGTGGATCAGAGGGCAACGTTCCTTGTTCCCTGAATGAATATGTAGCAGATGCTCGGGAGCCAAGATGGCAGGGGAAGAAAGGCGGACATCTACGCAGAGGAGAGAGAAACCATGCTTTTGTAATGAGCCAAATATGGATTCTTACCAATGCAACTATGAAAGGGAGAACAGGCCAAAAAGGATGACAGTGCTGACGATACCTGCCATTTACCAGGCAACCGCTGAGTCCCAGAGATAAGGCGCTTTACTTAGATGGCCTCAGATTCTTATGACAAACCTGCGAGGTCGGGAATTATCCCCATTTTACAGATGAAGAAACTAAGGCTCACGCATGGCTCGTGAGTGGCCAAAGCAGTCTCCCTCTTTGCCCTGCGGTCTTTCAACCATGAGTGTTGCCTCCTGGTGTGTGTGTGAGCGTGTCTGAGTACATGCTCCTTACTAACCATGGCAAAACCTGGTTGAATCAGCGGCTTAGAGCCAAAACAAGTCAGGTAGCTCCTGGAGTTAGGAGGTCCAAGGACTTCTGAAGACCGCAGGGCATAACCAGATGGCTCTGTAAAAACCTGGGGGGTGGGGAGAGCAAGCATATAAGGCCAGGAAGGGTGGGGCAGTCCCCGCGGGGTTGAAGCTGCACACATAGGGTAGGCCCGAGCTGGTATGTGTGAGCACAGGTAAACAGGTGGAGCCTAAAAAGACTTAAATCGCACAGTTGCAGAGCTACTTATGCCCACATTCCCTCCTGCAAGCAGAGGTCCTCTTCTGTCTGCCTCTGAGCCCAGCAACTAACTTCTCAGCACGTGTCCTGCCAGCTCGTGCCAGCAAGGAGAACCCCAAACTTTTTCAGAAAAGGGAACTCCTCAAGCTTCCATTATAAGAACCTGTTTCAGCAGGGGTTCTGCGCCTTCCTTCCTTCCTTCCTTCCTTCCTTCCTTCCTTCCTTCCTTCCTTCCTTCCTTCCTTCCTTCCTTCCCTCCCTCCCTCCCTCCCTCCCTCCCTCCCTGCTCTTGTTCTTTACCAGCGAGAACCAACTTGGTCCATTCAGACCACGTGCTTCCTCCATTCAGAAGGCGAAACCAGGGCGCAAGGCGGCTACGTGCCTCTTCGGCCCAGTTCAGAGCAGGTTTCCGATTAAACCTTTCATTCCTGAACTCGGTGTTTCCCTCGGCGTGTTACAGGGCCTTCTGCAGGATGCCAATAGGTATTGTGGGAAGCAGGGTTAACTAAGTTAATTAAGTTTAGGAGACGGCAGTTAAATACAGTTTAAGTGTTGGATGCCTCAGTGTGCATGATCCCTCTGTCCCCCAGGAATCTGGTCGGATATTGCCTCTCTCTTCACGCTGAGCCCTCCTGGCTCTGTCTGCATTTTCTCAGCTCTCCCCCTGCACCGCAAGGGCCGATCGGTGAAAATTAAGAACTGTTTCTCAGTCCTCTAGCATCTCCTGTGGCTTCGCCGGTTTGAACCAGAGCAACCTTAGGGGGGCACTGAGCGGGCTGCTATACAGGAGGCTCTGGGGGACATGCACGCTCTCATCACAAAAATGTTTATGAGAATGACCCTCATCATTGCAACTTTCTTCTGCTTTGAAGCTCTACAGTTCTCTCCTCATGCATGACCCAACAGAAGGGCAGTTTATTAAAAACCACTTAATTTAAAATCCCCTGCTGATTTCACTTGGGACTCCCTTTTGATCACATAAATTAAACGTTCTACCTTTTTGCTTTTTAATTTTTTTTCCTTCCCAAAGCTCTTTACCGGAGAGAGCAAAGGGAAAATCCTTCCACCAGAAGCCTATTCTGGGATTTTTGAAAGTGTGGATGGATTAAGTACAAAGGGCTCAAACCTTATGCAAGGCTGGTGGTCCTTCACTCCCTCATTCATTCATTCATTCATTCATTCATTCATTCATTCATTCAATCTATCAAGTGACTTCTAGGTGCCAGGCACCAGATATGCAGAGATGGAAAACACAGTGGTCCCTGCTCTCAGGAGTCTGGAGGTGCTATGGGCACTCAAATGGGGAGGTGTGCTCTGGACATGCAGGGTTAGGGTCAGATCTTATGTTGCGGGGAGTGGTCCTTTAAGAGAACAAAACTAGGCCCTTCCTCTTCTTTCACTGCACAGATGTATTTGGCCAAGGCTGTGATGGGGCCAAGAACATAAAGGGTGTGGTAGCTGGCAAATACTTCTTAGCCAAGATGTGCAGAGTACTTTTATTTTTGTGCTTCTATAGGGAAACTTTTAATTTACGTATAATATACATTCAGAAAAGTGCACAGGTTTTATGTGCGCAGGTTGATGTGGTCTTACAAAGTGAACTCACTGTTGTAACTAGAACCCAGACCAAGAAATAGAGCATCACTAACAGACTAGGACCCCCCCAGTCCCCTTAGAGTCACACCTACACCCACTATCCTGCTATTATTCCAAATTCTTGCACCATAGTTTAATCAGTGTCTACATTTTACATAAATCAAATGGCCTTTTGGCTCAACACTATGTCTGGGAAATCCACTCACACGATTGCATGGAGATGTAACATTTTCGCTTGATGCTGAATAATAACCTATAATATGACTAGCTCTCACCCTAGTTACCCATTACAGGGCTGATGGACATCTGGTTGTTTCCAGTTCGAAAGCTGTTATGACCACACTGGAGCATGTCTTCTGCTGTCATATGTAGGCCTTTCTGTTGGGTGATACCCAGGAGTGGGATTTCTGGGTCACAGGGAGGACACACGTCCGGCTTACGCAGACACTGCAGAGTGGTTCCTCCTAGGCACCCCCACGGGCACGGCGTGAGGGTTCCAAGTGACCGGCGCTCCCACGGGTAACTGGCACGGCTGCCTTCCTGCACTTTAGACCTTCTGGTGGGTCTGCAGTGGTATCACATTATGGGTTATAATTTGCCTTTTTCATGACGAATGAAGCTCAGCACCCTTTCAGGTGTTAACTGCCCTCTTTTAGGAAGGGCCTATTCAAGTCTTTTGCTCATGTTTCTGTTGGGTTCTCTTGCCGGTCGGTAGAAGTTCTTTACGTATTTAGCAGTCAGAAGCCCACTGCTCAGTGCTGCTGGACTTTCTGGGTGCACGGTGCTCAGTGCCAACTTGGCTAGTTTTTTATGGAATCAAAGAATATTAAGCTAAAAGAAACCTCAGAGGTTATCAAATTCATACCCTACCCTGAGGAAACTGAGGCTCAGGAGGATTAGTGGGTGGCTCAAAGGAACATAACACAAAGAAAACAAAGCTTGGGGGTCCCGGAGATGCCCCCCTTCCCCTGGCTTTGTTTCTCTTCTGCCTCCAGCTCTCCACTTCTCTCTACTCAATCTGTTTAAACTCACCCCAGCTTTTCTTCCTCTTTCTAGGCTCATCTGCCAAATGAGGGGGACAATTCCTGGTGAATTGTATAGACCTGAGAAGATACTACAAAGAGTTCCTCTTAACCAGAGATGCTCTATAAATAACAAGCTGAGAAACGGTGCTATTGTGGGTTGAACAAAAAAAGTATGTACGATCCCTATTCCCAGTATCTGTGAACGGGACGTTATTTAGAAATAGAGTTTTTGCGGATGTGATGAAGTTAGGATGGGCCACACTAAATGAGGGTGGTGTCCTTATAAGAAGGGGAGAGACAGAAACAGACACAGAGGGAGGGAACGTGAAGAGGGAAGCTGACGCTGGAGTGATGCCACCATGGTGAGGGGACATCTAGGGCTACCAGAAGCTGGAAGGGGCCAGGAAGGGTCATGGCTTAGAGACTTCAGAGGGAGCATCATCTGGCCAGCACCTTGACTGTGGACTTCTAGCCTCCAGAACTGTGAAAGAATCAATTTCTGTTCAAGCCACCCAGGCTGAGGTGCCTCATCACGGCGGTCCTTGGAAGCTGACACAGTGCCAAGCCCCCGAGTCTCCTTGTTCTGTCTCAAAGAAACACATGACAGCGACTTGGCTCCCAAGCGCCCCAGGCTGCTGTCTTAGGCCAAACTTATTGTTGCCATTTTACAGATTTGGACACACTTTCAGGTAATCATTAGATGATAGGAGGTAAGTGATTTTGCTCCTGTTAGATGGCAGGCAGGTGGTAAGACAAACCTAAGGCAGAAGCAATGCTCACGGGTCTGGGGCATTGGCTCTCCTCCCACCCAGGAAACCCACCAGGAGATGAGTCTCTTCCAGGCCTGGCTCTGAGACAAGACAGCCTTTCGCAATCAGTGCATCAGAAAGTAGGAGATCAGAGATGCTGAACAAAGACATCCTGGCCACGCCCAGGCCACCGCAGTCCAAGTGGTTAGTTATTAAAGACTCCCTAGCCTGTCTCCTACAGTAAGAACAAAGCATGCTCTGGAGCTGTATAGGGGGAAAAATACAAAGAGGCCAAGATTTTGGTCTTCAAATCATCACTGAACAAAATGAAGCAGATTACAATGCTTAGAATAGCCAGACATCTGTCAGGAGGCGAGGACAGCCCACAGCCTCCCTGGGGGGCCGGAGCCCCAAGGACTTTCCATCAGGTACTGAGAAATAACTACTCTCTGAATAGAAGTCAGATCTGCTGACCAGCTTGTTGGCAAGGAGAGTTTAATTTTTTACCAATAACGAGCCTGCCTCTCCCTCCCAGCCTGGCTGGATGCTTCACTGCACAAGATGATGTCTCATTTGCTTACCAAGAAGGGCGAGACGGCCTGGATGGCCGAGCAATTCGGGCCAGTTGAACCCGCGCTAGAGCCTGACTGAAAGCTGAGCTAATGGGCTGCACAAAGGGGAAGAAGCTTTTTTGCACTTTCCAACTTAAAGGGAGCAAGCCCACACGCAAGGGCACAGTTTGCTTCTTTTCAAATCTTTCACTCATCCACATGTGCTTAGGAAAAGTGTGCACTGCAGAAACAGCCACCGAGTGTGCAGAGCTCACAGCCGTCTCTGCTTTCACCCCCCACCCCCCCACCCCCACCCCGTTTATGGACAGAACTAAGGTTTCGGGCGTGCCTCTGACATGCCCGGTATCGTACTGGACATTCTCCGTTTGCCCACTCCAGGTCCACTGTCTGCTCTTCTCTACCGCCCTCTGTGCCCCCAATTCCCCCCACCCAAATCTGGCGACCCTCAGTTTGTTCTCTGTATCTATGAGCCTGTTTCTGTTTTGTTTGCTCATTTATTTTGTTCTTTAGATTCCACATATCAGTGAAATTATATGGTATTTCTTTTGGGATATGATGCCAGGTGGGTACTAGACTTATCAGGGGGATCACTTTATAAATTATAGAAGTGTCTAACTACTATGCTGTACATCTGAAACTAATACAAAATAATACTGAATGTCAACCTTACTTGAAAAAATAAATTGTAGGCAGCACTTAGAATAAAAGCATGAAGAGCACTTAGCACAGGGCTTGGCAAAGAGTAAATGCCCAATGAATGTGAGCTGGTAATATTAACACAATACATGGATGGCACCAGGTTATAAGATGGTAACTAAGTCATGAGGGTGGGGCCCTCATGATGGGATTAGTGCCCTCATCAAAGAGACCCCAGGGAGGTCCCTTGCCTTTTCCGCCATGTGGGGACACAGCAAATGACAGCCACCCCATGAACCAGGAGGCAAGGTCCTCACCAAACACTGAATCTGCTAACACCTTGATCTTGGACTTCCCAGTCTCCAGAACTGTGAATAATAAATTTCAATTGTTTATAGGTCACCCAAGCTATGGTACTCTGTTACAGTAGCCTGAACAGACTCAGACAGCCTTATTGCACTCGGTCCACAGGAGAGGACACGGGGGCTTAGAGGGGTGGCTGGACTACTTCAAGTTTAGGATGCACAAGCACGTATGTGACAAACTCAGGAGAAGCAGCCAGCATAGGTTTCCAGTTTGACACACGAGGCCATTCTAGTTCACCTGGATAACTGCAGGTGAGGCCCAACTCAGGGGCAAGTTTTGGGGTTTTTTTTTGCTCTTGGTTTCTTTATGTTTTGGTTCCTATCTATTCAGCATGCAGGCTTGTGATTTACTACTTAGCAAAGAGGGAGGAACACCATCAGAGCTACCCAGGAAATAGAATTGTTTATAAGGGAAACAGTTGAGGTGAAAAGGCCTCTTAGAGAGGAGGAGCTGGGAGGCACTGAAGGTCAGAATCTGGAAGCCTTCAATTCAATGCACACTCGCCTGTGAGGCTGAGCTGGGGTGGGGGTGGGGGTGTGAGGAGAAGCAATGACAGAGTGTCTCTTCTAGAACACTGGCTTTGATGGGAAAGCCTGCACTCTTTGCAGGATGCAGCTGGGAAAACTTTAGCAGCTCAGTTTAATCAGAGGCCCCCCACCGAGTCTGATAAGCAGGGCGTTCTCACTTAGTGCCTTGCTGGGGTGCTTCAGAGAGCCCAGTGTCCCTGAAGGCAGCGGGTGGGTTAGTGCCCGGCCTGCTGATGGCGCTTCCACACTGTGTCTGAACAGGGCCACGCTGCTGGGGATGAATCTCTCCAGGGCTGCGAGTGAAACTGTGTGTTGCTGCGACTCCCGGCTTGCTGGCTGGGGCTGCCCTGCCTCTAGCACTCAGGCTTCACCCTCCCCAGCTCCCAGCCTCGCTGCTCAGCAGGCATGTTCCTCCCATTGCAGCTGGGCCCAGCGTCTCAGCTACCACTGACTGCTTCCCTTTGCGTGCACTTAGCATTTCCTTCCAGCAACCCTGAGAGTCCGTACTGATGCTCCATTTTACAAGTAAGGCAAGTCAGGCACAAATTAAAATAAAACAAAAATGATGAAGGGATGTGCCCAGGGCCACTGTACCGGTAAGGAATGGAGCCAGACCTTGGGCTCTTGACCACTCTCCGTATACAGGGCCTGGGCTCCACAAGCCACACCTTTGATCAAACTAAAAGCCCACACTGTGTGCCATGAGTTTCCACATCTCCCAGCCTCGGCCTTGGGGCTTGCTCTGTAGGCCTGGACCGTCCACCCCATCCCCACACCGCTAACCTCTGGGCTCAGACGCCTTTCTCAGGACATTGGAGCAGGCCTCCACCCCAGCTCTCGGTCCTGTTGGACGTGCCCCTCCTATACTGCACCGACCACAATTAATGGTCCTTAATGTCCTGACCTTTAAGTCTACAGTGGGTCACCGGAAGGCAGGGGATACTGATACAAGCAGAGGCCACATCTTATTTTTAATTTCTACTCCTTAGGCAGGGCCCAATGCCAGGCACCTGGTACATGCTGAGTGCCGGCCTACTGAATGGTCACACTAAGGCCTGGGGACACATTATGTTTCCCACCAGCAGCTCTTCAAGCTCTCTCCCATGCCCAGAAAAGCAGGAGTGAGGGGAGCTGTAATTCACTTATTCATTCAATAACTATCTATTGAGAGCACTCCATCTCCTGGATGGGGACCTAAGAGTAAACAAAACAAGTCTGTGGCCCTCAAGGAGCTCACACTCTTGTGAGGAAAGAGGGGCGTGGGTTTCCTATCGCTGCCATAACAAGTTACCTCAGCAGCTTAAAACGCATAAATTTATGATTTTACAGCAGTAAAGGTCAGAAATCTAGGGGCTGGGTTCTCTGTTTAGGGCCTCACAAAGCTAAAATCAAGGTGTTGGCCAGCTTGGCTCTTCTCTGGGGGACAATCTATTTCCATGCTCATCGGGTTGTTGGCAGAATTCAGCTCCCTATGGCTGTAGGACTGAGGTCCGATCTTCCCTGCCAGCTGTCAGCTGGGAGCCCCAGCTCCTGCAGGTCACCTGCCTTCCCTGTCACACTGTCCTCTCCGTCTTCAAACCAGCGATGAATGACGGCTCCTTCTCACACTTCACGACCCTCTGACTCCCCTTCTGCAGCATCTGTCTGTTCCCACGTGGAGGGAGTTCTCAGCTTTTAAGGGCTCCTGTGGTTATACCAGGCCCATCGGATAATCCAGGATAATCTCCCTATTTTAAGGTCTGTAATTACAGCTGCTAAGTCTCATTGGCCATGTAACACAACCTAATCACAAGTTCCAGGGATCTGGGCATGGCCATCTTTGGGGGTGGGGGGTGGGGGGTGGGGATTCTGCTACCACAGAAATAAAAAATGTGTATTTTATAGCACAGACAGAAGGTTCATTGAAGAGAAATAAGCCAGAGTGAGGGGATGGAGAGTGCTGCTTCGGATAAGACGGTCAGGGGAGCCCACTGGGAGGAAATGACATCGAGCTGAGGACAGAAGTAATGGGCTGAGCCGAGGGCAGCTGGTAGGAGAGCAGTCCAGGCAGAGGGCTTGGGTCCAGGGCTGGGGATGCATTTGGACAATGTCAAGAGGCCAGCGAGGCTGCACAGGCTGGATGTCCTGCTGTCCCTCTGTCTACCTTTTCAATAATGACAATAGAAATTGCTACTACATTTAACTGAGCACTGACTACACGCCCAACCTTTCCTTATCAATTAAATTTGCATTGTTATATCATTTACTTCTCACAGCAGTCCTTTGTGGGGTAGATACTAGGACCGTCCCCATTTCATATATGGGTAAACTGAGGTTCCTAGAGCACGAAGCGAAGACCAGGATGTACTGTCTGCCTTCTTTTGCGTAGATACCTAAGGGCCTATCAGGTGGGAGGGGGCGTGGGTGTACCCCACGTGAACCCACAGGCTGAGCTATGGTGATTCTGGTTCAGGACGTGATGTGGACGAGCTCTGGGTAACGTCACTGAACCTGCGATAAAGGTTAACTGGAGAGAAGTCACTGGATGGCAATACCACTGCGTAGACTCCAGCTGGCTGGGTGTCGGAGCCGGGAGCTTTCTCTTCCTCACTGACGTCACCTCGAGGGACACCTGGAGCATGTGGTGGCCTCATGCTTGATTCGGCCCAATACACATCTGTAACGCCTTGGACTCGTGACTCCCAAAGGGGACAGTACCCCTTTCTAGCACCATGAGGAATATTCCCACATCCCGCACGGGTCCCTCGGACACTCGTGTTTATACCTGTTGTGACTGTCTGAGCCTGAAGGTGACACTGCTTACAGGAATCTGTATTAAAACCAGTGCTTTTTAGCATGGTTTTAACAGACGCTGAGCTTGGAGTACAAATCGAGGGAGGGCAGTGCCTCCTACGATCTGAAACTTTACCAAGAATGGTCCACTCGTTTGGAAAAACTCCTCACAGATGGCAAAGGCCACTCACGGAATGTGGACGGCCCATGTCCCCAGGTAGCATTCTGCACTGTAGCGGTCACACTGGGACAGTCCTATGCCGACCACTGGCTCGCTAGCCCCTGACCACCTCATTAGGTCTTCTACAGTTGCCCAGCCTAAGCGATGATACGCTGAAGTCAATATTATTTTACAGTAAATTAATTTCCTTTTAATTCTTTATGTTATAGTCAGGGCACTATATTGATTTTTTTGAAATTTTATTTGTAGACTGTGCAATAATATAGGTAATCTATGAATTTTATCCCGGGATTGTAAAGGAGGGATTCAAAACACGTGTTACAAAAACGGGGCATGGCCACCGGATGGACGAGCAGAAGGCATTCTGTGGATGACCCCGAGGAGAAATAAAATGCGGTCAAATAAAATGACGCAGAGGTTGGCCTAGATACCAGGTAAAGCTCATCAGAGACAAATATAAAGCCTGTGCTATAGGCTCAATAAATCTACTGGAGACGTCCCGAATGGGGACCCTTTGGTCGCACAGTCATTCATGGAGCTTTCCAGCTGAACTCAAGTTCAATTTGAGCTTGACGTGCAAACGGCAATACAAGTCTGTACGAGGACGCTGGTTCTCAAACACCAGCGTGCCTGAGAACCACGTGGGGAACGTGTGTAAAACAACAGCTACCTGGCCTCATCTCTAGGGATTCAGACTCCCTCTCTCTGGGTTAGGGCCGAAAGCTGGCACTACAACCAGGCGCTTTGACTCAGAAAAGTGGGCACAAGTGTCCAGGTGAAGGTGCGAACCTCTGATGGTTGGATAGCGTCCAGGTCAAGAGTGTCACCTTCAAAAAGAGAACTGAAGTTACCTGGAGGTGGGGAACCGATCAGGGTGGTGAGAGGCCTCGGAGCCATCTCCCCCGGCGTTCCTGTAAATGGGAGAGGTTTCGGAGGCCTGCTGGCTGGTGACTGGCTGCAGATCTGAGCCGACACACAGGATACCGACTTAGAAGGTGCAATGATATGGGGTCTGGGTTCTTACAGTAGAAAGATGAGTGAGATCCCACAGAAGAGAGCAGAGGGGGCGACTCTGCTGGGTGTGCTGTCCCACAAACCATGCCTAGAAGACGAGCCTCTTTCAATGGGATTATTCCATAAATCCCACGTAATCACTCCTGTGCCGAGCGCTTGGGGATACAGAGCTCAGAAACAGGTAACCCCTGGCCCTGGAATGAGTCCAGGGGCTGTTTATCCCAAGCTTGTTTCCACAGCTCTAGGATCAAATGAGAGTGTGGGTGCTGCTGGGTTTAGCAGCTTCCTTTCCTCCTGGGCTTCTCAGGATCTCTAACATGCCACCATGCAATCTGAATCCCCAAGGGAAGAATCCAGGATCCAGATCTCTCAGTCTTATCTTCCATGGTTTCTAAACATATTAACATCTCCTGCAGTATCCTCCGGAATGAGCCTAGGAAATGTTGGTCCAGGGTCACTGTGGGGCTCACATTCCACTCCGAATGTCAATCGTGCAGGGAGCTGGAGTCACACTAAATTTACTTGTAGATATGCAAACTCTCCGGTGCCACACTATAATATCCTTGAAGGAAGGTTCTTCATATTTACTCTTTTTAAAAAAATTATTTTCTACCCAGAAAAACAGGCATTTATTTAGTAGCATGTGCTGAATGAATGAATGAACTACCTTTAAATCTAGTTTCTCTGGATGCAATTATTACAGATAGAAATAACCCAGTCAAAACATTCCTTCGGAATATAAACAGTTCTCCACCCGAGAGAGGGAGGCTCAGAGATAAGAAGGAACTTGCCCAGGGCAGCCCAAGCTGGACGTCAGAGGCAGAGAGAAGGGTAGGCTTACACCCCCCTCAGTTATCTCACTAAAGCTACTTAACAGCGGTCGGGCAAGCTGCCACATGTTTGCTCCCTTTGAATCCGGCCATGGCATTCCCCTTCCCCTTCTTCAGGGCCGCGGAGGTGAGGCAGTCCTTGAACGCCCCAATCTGTTGTTCTGCGGGTAAGGATTCCTAGAGAAATTCTCCCTCCCTCCCCAGAGAGCCAGGTCTCCATCTGCCCGTCTCTGGCCTAATTTGGGGACTGAAAGGAACAGGACACATTTTATTTTTAAATCGTTTCGGAAAGCACATTCTCTGGTTAATAGTATGCCCTTGATCTCGGGGAGGACACTCTGTCCCCTCAAGTAAACTTCGGGATCCTACGCAAACAAACCTCTGTCAGCCTGCCACCTACCTTCTACCTTCCCTCACCCTGTTCCCCAGCCACCGGCCCCTTCTAGCTCTCCTTCCCCTTCTCTTCTTCTTTTTTTTTTTTTTTTTTAAATATATCTTTATTGATTTCAGAGAGAGGAAGGGAGAGGGAGAGACAGAGATAGAAACAGCAATGATGAGAGAGTCATTGATCGAGCCCGCAATCCGGGCATGTGCCCTGGCCGGGAATCGAACCCCGATCGCCTGGATCCTAGGTCAATGCTCAACCGCTGAGCCATGCCCGGCCAGGCTCCCCTTCTCTTCTTTGCTGGTGTTTGTTTTTAAGATGGTCCCTATCAGCATAAGAACTGAAGTGGCTGAATCTTAATGAGCCTGTATTAATTTTTTTTTTAAAGTCCTGCAGACAGCTGAATGCTGGGTGGATGGCAGCTTTCAGCACACAGGACATGCTGAAGGGACAGAATGAATGGAAATGAACCCACCTCCGTGCAAGGGTGTGGCAGCTGCCCTTCATTCCACCTGAACGGCGTGGCAAGGGCCCTGTGCTGGCACCCGCCCGGTCACTGCAGCTGCTGTGGCTTAGCAGCTCCTGAGGGTGGAATTAAGTTGTAAACCCCTCTAATAAGAATGGAGGGGGTGAGTGGGAGGTGGTGGGCAGATTGTCCCTAATCTTTCAGGGCCCCGAGGGCTTTGTGCAAGCAGATGGGGAAAGAAAAACAAAAAGAGGAAGGGGGGAAGCTGGCTGGCTCTTTGAAGGGGAATGACTATATTAGCAGATAATTCTAGGAATTAACAAAGACAGTGCCTGGGACGGTGCCTGGGGGATGCTGCTGAACTCGGTAAGTGTGGCTGAATCAAAATTACTCGAAAATGGTTACTCAGTCAGGCTGTGGTCAGGGGGAGAAATGAAAATTACAACCAACTTCCTAAAGCGCGTTAGTCTGCTGGCCCCTGGAGCGGCACACCACAGTGGGCTCCGGGTGGGGTTATCATCCTCGGTTTACAGATGACAAACCCAAGGCTCAGAGAGCCTGAGAAGCTTTCCAGAGGGGACGAAGCTGAAAAGCGGCAAAGTCAGGTCCTGAGGCAAGTCTTCCAACTCAAACATCTCATGCTTTTTGGAGGGATTTTCAAAATAAAACACAGGAAGCTGATGTGTGAACTAAAAGCATCATTGTTTTATTCTATAATAATGGAAGCTAACCTTTCCAGGTAGTAGGGAGGAGAAAAGCTGGTAGGCGATTGCATATTTGGGTTAAAACAAAAAATGTGTTGAAACTCCTGGGAGACCTTGGAGAACCGTAGCCAGTCACGTAACAACCATTTTTAAAACAAGTGGGTTCCAGTCCCGGGTAGACTAAGAGGCAGAAAAATGCAAGAGGACACAGACCAAGATTTCCTGAGAAGTTTTCTGATTGCCAGACACCAGACTAGCTCCCTAAACAAATCACCTCGTCAATCCTCACACACCAGGTGTTTTTACTGTCCTGTTTCACAAGGGAGAGAACCAAGGTCCAAGGAGGTAAAGCAACTTGGCCAAGAAACGGCCGGACTACGGCTCTAACCCTGATCTGCCTCAGTTTCCCAGCACCGAGCTGAAGGCTCCCCCGGGGCTTGGTTGGAGAAGCCCCTTTTGGAGGCTTGAGATGAGCTGGGATTCGGGGCTCAACATCCATGAGAATGAAATGCCTGGGTGACGAATCCACTGATGAGAGGGAAGCAGGCCCTTGGTACTGAAACAGCAAACGCCCACCCTGAAAGCCAGTGCATTTCGATGCTGTGCAAATCCTTTCCTAATGATCACCTGGTGTCCCTGGCTGACCTGAATGGACACGTCCTTTCTAACGGGGCTTTTCCCATCTGCTCCCCCCCTTCCGTGGGGCAGAAGGGAAGGAGCTCACTGCCTGGCGTTCCAGCAGGAGCTGGAGGAGGTTTAGAGACTCCTCAGTCTCCTGACCTCACATTACGAGACCAGCTGGGAGGGGCGGGAGGGGACGGGTCATTTTTGTCATAATGAATCCCCCAGGGTGCTACATTTTTCTTCTCCCTGCGAACCCCACTTGATGAGGGACGGTTTTTGTTTTACGCAGGTAACCATGGCCCCGATGCCTGTCCCCGACACCCTGCAGTGTATCTCCATGTGACATTTCCTATTAGTTTACCTTGTGGAAGACACACTAAATACACACCAGGGTTTCCCTGAGATCTCCCTTCTCCCACCTGACACACGTGGGTGTCTCTGGCTTTACCAAAGCCCGATGCAAAAGGGCTGGAGTCCAGGCACCAAAGACCAACATGAGTGCCCACTGTGGGCACCTGAGAGGTCCAGCCTTGAACGCACCAAGCAAAGTGCCCCGAGAAGGCTTGGGGGAAGGAGAAACAGTACCACGTGTGTGTGTGTGTGTGTGTGTGTGTGTGTGTGTCTGTGTGTGTGTTAATACTCACTCCAGGACATTTTTTCCATTGATTTTTAGAGAGTGGAAGGGAAGGAGTGGGGGCTGGGAGTGGGGAAGAGGGAAAGAGAGAAACATGGATGGGAGAGAGACACAGTGATTGGTTGCCTCCCGCATGCTCTCTGACACGGCCCGGGATCCAACCTGCAACCCAGGTATGAGCCCTCAACCGGAATCAAAACTGTGACCCTTTGGCACATGGGCCGACACTCTAACCACTGAACCACACCAGCCAGGGCTTTTTCTCTATTTTTTTTGTTTTTTTGTTCAGAGTGCCATATTTTATCAAGCAGACTCCTGGACCTTCTGCTCCAGAAATATCCTGGAGCTTCGTTCAGGGCAGATTCCTGGCCAACCCCCTGGCGAGACCCTTCAAGGGCAGCATCTAGAATTCTGCATTTTCAAAACGTATTCTTGATTGTAGAACCACTAAAGTTCACGCTGGGAAGTTTAAGTTCGTAGTTAGCACCACAGGCTCCTTACTTATCAGTCAACTCTCTAAGCATTAGTTTCCAGCATATAAAGTGGAGATAAGAACAGCACCTGCCTCCTGGGGTTAGTGAGGATCGAATGAGATTAACGCCCACGAGCACCTGGCACCGTGCCTGGCCGGTACCCAGCTGCTGCGCACAGGCACTGCCTGGCCCACGGAAAAAACATGAAATACTTCCGAACCGGCTAAAGAGCAGCTGCTCTGAGCCCCTTTAGTCTCAGGGACCCCCCCAGAACTTCCCACCATCCTGCAACTCAAGGGTTGACGCCCAGCACAGCCAGGGAGCCCCCAGGAGGTAGGGGAAGGGGCAGGTGGTTAAAATTCTGCACTTGTAACCTCTTCAGGCAACAACTAAGGCCTGGTAGGTGTTACAGGAAAAATTACAGACAACGAGGCATGCCGGGCTGCTCTGGCCAATGTCAGCAAAGGAACGTCCCCCATGTCAAAGGACAGCCTTCAAACAGCGCCCCCTAACTGCTGCTTAGGGCACTGACTCTGGACCTTTCTTTTCTTGTCCTAGGGCAGCTTGGGCCCCACTCTGACCCCATCTCTGAACTCTCACCTCTGGAAGCTCGAT
The DNA here is from genome assembly GCF_964146895.1 of Miniopterus schreibersii. Lineage (NCBI taxonomy): Eukaryota > Metazoa > Chordata > Mammalia > Chiroptera > Miniopteridae > Miniopterus > Miniopterus schreibersii. Next base: position 177,975,950 of record NC_138102.1, read on the forward strand.
TCTCATTCCTTTTCCTTTGGCTTCCGGGGGCCTGAGTCTCTACCTGACCTCTCTGAGCTCTGACCCTCAGCTCTCAGAGTGGACTCTGGCCTCCGCACGACAGCCTCCAGGACAGTTTTACCCACCACCTCCAGGTGGCGCCAAACCCTGAGGACCCGGGCCCCAGCCCAGAAGAGCTTCCTGCCCTGCCCCACCCACTGCTTCCTGAGCTCCGAGTTCTAGTCCTGACACAGGTCACAGGTCTGCATCCTCTGAGAACAGGGAACCAAGGTGGTGGGAAAGACGATGGAGGGGAAGACGCAGAAGGATCCAGAGGTATTTCAAAGATAGACCTGAACCTAAGGAGAGGGGGCTGCTCCGGTTTCCTTGACTAAACGCTTCACGAGGTCACAGGCTGTGTCTGGCCCACCCAGCTCTGGGCCTGGTACCCAGTAAGCATTCGACAGACAGTAGGCGAGCAAAGAATGAACGAGAGAAGGAATGGTATTAACAGATACACAAAGAAAAGAGGAGAGGCAGGTTTGGGCTTAGCAACAAGGCGGAATAATGGATGTGACTTCAGACACATTTTATTTAATGGCTGTGAGATGCCTAGGTACCAATTACCACATGTTTCTGCCTTTTCTCCTCCAGGCACAGGGCCAGGTTTCCTGCCCACACCCCGTGAAGGTAGGCATGGCCACGAGACATGCTTTAGTCAATGACATATTAGCAGAGAGCGTGTCACTTCTGACCAGGGACCTTCAGAGTCAATAGGTCATCTGCTACTTTCCTCCCTGGGTGAGTTAGTAACCATCAGGTGAGGGCACAGGTCCCGACAGATCCAAAATGGACATGGCGTGGGAGTGAGGAAAATGAGTGTGTGTTGTGCTAAGAAACTGACATGCTGGGGTGGTCACTGCAGAATGATCTCTAGTCTCTATTAACAGCGCCATAAAGATCTGGGATTGGATCTGAAGGTCAGCCAGGACAGAGGCTTTGTGGCAAGACCCCCGCAGACTGCCAAGGCCCCACAGCTACTCTGCCTGTAGCAGCAGCGCTGAGGAAGAGCTGGAAGGTTCCCCGGCAACCAGGTGGCCTTGGCCGGTGCTGTGGCTCACCTCTTCCCCCCGCCCCCTAGAGATGCTCCCATCGCCCTTTGTAACCCCGCCCCTCTGCCCCTCACGACTTACCTGTATTGTAGCCCCTTCCGAGGGCAGGCCAAGGGCGGTGATTCTTCCACAGGTTCCCAAGGTACCAGTCACTCTGGTTCTCCACCAAGCCCAGGACCTGCTGACCTGTGAGGGACAGAGAAAGCAAAGGTCTTCAAAGAAGCCAAGCCATGGGTCAGTGAGCACTGAACAGGGGACAGAGTAACAGCAAATTGAAACAGTAGCTTTCATTATTGGGAGTTTTTATTAACTGCCAAGCTTTGACCTAAGTGCTTAACTTGTGTTAACCTATTTAATGTGCACACATAGGCAGCCTGTCTGTTTTATAGTTTCCCATTTTATAGAGGAAAAAATGGAGGCCGCCCAGAGTAATTAGTTAAGCTGCCCAAGGCCACTTAACTAATCTGCAATATGGCCAGAATCCCAAACCAACCAACCATTCATCCATCCATCCACACATCCATTCATTCCTTACCTCGTGCAACATATATTTATTGACACACTATTGTTCGAGTGTTCCGGTCCTAAAATTTCCCATTATATACTAACTTCCTGGCTTTCTGGGCATGAGCCGAGATAACTGTCTCACATCAGAGGAAGAAGTGACCCTTGTTTAATGAGATGGGAACCCACGGAGGACAGCCGCCGCGTGGCCACCTTCTCACAGTGATTTTACTCTCAGGTCCGCAAGCATCTTGTCCACATCACATCAACCCAGGAGTGCTTTGTGGAGGAACATCTGCTTCTCTGTTCCCAGAGCAAATCCCTGGGCCTTTGAAGTAGGGTAATTCAGGCATCAGAGCCCACTGCCTTCCATCAGAAAGCCCTATCATGCCAAGGTACTCTTTTTTTAAAAAATATATCTTTATTGATTTCAGAGAGAGGAAGGGAGAGGGAGAGAGAGAGAGAGAAACATCAATGATGAGAGAGTCATTGATCGGCTGCCTCCTGCATGCCCCCGACTGGGGATCGAGCCCGCAGCCCGGGCATGTACCCCGACCGGGAATCGAACCCTGACTGCCTTGGATCCCAGGTGGACACTCAACCGCTGAGCCACGCCCAGCCGGGCAAGGTATTCTTGGAATTAGTATCAATACCATTTTACTGACTGGGAAACTGAGGCTCGCGTAGGACTGAGATTTGTACAACTAGTGATGGAGCCGGCATATAATTCTCTATTTGTCTGACACCCAGATTCTGTCTGCTGTCTCGGTGCGTCACTGCTCACCTTTATGACGAAGGTTTATGATAGAAAAGATAAATCCACGTCTTACACAAAGAGAAACTGAGGCTCAGAAAGTCTGAATAACATGCTAAAGGCCACACGACTAATGGTTACTGTCCTCCACAGCTAACGGCTGCCTTCTGGAGTTACCACCATTATACTGTTGGCCGATTTGAGAAATAAAGACCTTCCCGACCGCATGAAAGGCCAGCAGCCTGTTAAGAGCACAGCGGTTCTCCGAACACCGTGCTGGGTGATGTAGAGCCTCCTCGGAGGGATGACAGCTCGCCGAAATGATGCTGTGTGGGTTTGCTGTAATTTATTTGATCAATTTATCGAGTTCCTATCTAAATCAACACCCCAGCACAAATACATAAATTAGAGGCATGGGGAAAATACTACCCCCCACTCGGTCATTCTATATGATCACATTCAAAACTTGGAGAAGCCCTCAGAAAAACAGAGCGCCAATCCAGGAAGGCGAGGGCCCATCAGTTCCGCACGCAACAGGCTCGGGATGTTCGTGCAAGACAATCAGGTCTGCAGGGCACGGTGCCCTCAGCTGAGAGAGCCATGTGCCCGTCCCGAAGCTGTGGCCTCATCAGAGAGCCCAGTTAATGACCTTACACAGAGGGTGTGACACAAAGGGGATGTGGGGTGCTTGGGGGAGCTGGTGCATAATTACTGGTGACCCCAGGTGGATGCTACAGTTTCGTTTTTTTCTGCCATGTGCTCAGAATTCACAAACGTCACCGCTGACAATGCCTAGAAGTGGTAAAATGAGAGGCGTTTACTCTTATTACAGCAGGAATTCCCGGCCTATGTACGGCCCCACCTGCGGGGTTCAGAGGGGCACTATCAGTCGTCTCCTCCCTTCCTTAGCTCACACGATCCCGACTCTGCCTCGACTTCGGTTCAGTGGATCACAGGCTGAGAGTTCGCGGTGTGTCAGATACCACGTAAAATACTAAGGAACCCAAGACAAACGAAATGTAGTCCTTGCTCTGCAGGCGGCTGGCAGGGGAGACAGATAAACAATGATGGAGCAGCGAGCGGCAGAAACACCGATGGGGCAGAGGCGGGGAGGGCGGGGAACTCTGACTCTGCGCGGGAAGGTGGGTGGTGCCCGCCTGGCATCTCGGCCGCAGTCATATGCCACCTTCCCCCCCTGCCCTTCCCCTTCCGCACAGACTTCCAAACCGCCAAGCTTCCCCCCACATTTTCTGATAACGGTGCTGTCCCACAGCGCCCGTCCAGGCAGAGAGCCCCTCGGTCCCGTTCCAGCGCAGAGGAGACGGGTCTCTCTACAGCTCTGCCCCACCCCAGCTCATTCGCCACGTGGCACCCGCGCCCTGGTCTGCAGAGGCCAATGTCTAAGCCCTCAGCCCGGACGACGCACAGCGCCCTGGGCCTGACATCCCACCACGGCAGCATCCCAGGGGCTCCTCTCGGGGAGCTGCCCCCTCAGCATCGCAGCATCTGCACCGGCTCGTCTTCTCGGGAGTCATTACAATAAAGCACCGTGACGGACAGAAACGGCCCTGTCACTGTTTTCCGCGCTGGCCCGCGGTTATGATGAAGTGCGCCGCTCCCAGTGTTCCTTACTCCAGGCGCAAGTTAACTTATGAAAATGAAGCCGTCTCCTTTGCTTACTCATACATCACCACTAACAGCCAGACAAGAGCGAACAAGCCTGCTATTCCGCCGGGGCCCCGGTGTCGTGTCACCAGCCAGCAGACGGATGGCTCCAGGCTGGGACTCCCCTCCTCCCTCGGCGCTGGCTGCAGGCAGGGCTCCTGCCGGTCGGACCGAGGCCCCAGGAGGAGGGCCTGGTGGTGCTTCCATGGGGCACAGGAGGCCTGGAAAGGGCAGGCCGGGCACTCACCCGCCGGGGAATGAGGCAGCATAGTACATCGTAAGGGTTTTAAACCCAGACAGAGAGGATCTGGCCCCGGTTCTGTATGGCTTGACCAAGGCATAACCTCCCTGGGCCTCAGTTTCCTTATCGCCTTATCAGAGAGGGCAAGAGGAGCAGTTGCCTCCCGCCCCCTAGGAAGGGCGTGCACATCAAATGGGGTAACATATGTAGGGCCTGGCTCGCGGCAGACGTCCCACTAAAGGCACGTCTCTCTTCCCTTAGTCACCTTCATGATGTCTAAGTCTTCCCACTCAGTGCTGACACTAGCCGTGAATCCCAGGGTCCCGAGGACTTGGATTACATTTAGTTTCAAATCCTACCTCTAGAAATCATCTCCCTCTCCTTCCCCCCTTCCCCACCCCTGGAGATCTAGCCACCCCAAGATAATCAGCAACCCCCGAGGCAGAAGACAGCGGCCTGGACCTGACAAACAGTCAACAGGACTGGACCTCTGGCAGGCTAAGGGTAACATCTTGACCTAAGTTAGGTTTCAGCTCCTGAGCCGTAAGGTGGAATGACCCCCCGGCTCCCTTCCCATGGGACTGGACAGAGGGACCCCGGAACAGACCCAAAGAGATGATTCTTTACCTTTCTCTCATCCCCGCGCAATCAGCTCCCAGCATGACCCTGAACCCCTAACTCACAGTGTCTTGTGACTGCCCCATGTCATCTGTAACCTACATACCATCCGGGCATTCGGGCTTTTGAGCACTAGCCTCCCGCTCTCCTGGGTGGCGCCATCAATAAAACAGCCAACATCTCTCCACTGCAGTTCTTGGTGTCTAGTGTTTGGCTCTGCCTGCGCCCGGTGGACGAACTCTTTCTGCTCTGTAACAGTTGCATAGGCTGAATTTGCAAAATTTGGCCATATTGGCCCCCCTGCCCTGCCCTGCTGGCCCTGCCCCCACCCCTCCGGACCTTCGTGAGGCCTTTAGCTTCTGTGACACCAGTGTCCTGCCTGTTTTCCTGCCTCTGGACATTGCTTCACTGCCTCCGTGGGGCCCCTCTCCCTGCCTCCCTTCAGTGCTGGTGCTCCCCACTCCTGTCCTTGGCCCCCTTTCTGCTCTACATCGTATCCCTGGACCCCTGGATGATGGGAGCTACCCCTGTGGCTTCAAACGCCACTCACAAGAAGGTGATCACCCATCTCCATCCCCAGCTCAGGCTGCTTTCCAGAGCTTCTCACTCTTAAATCCAACTATCTGCTCACCATCAGCACTGGCCGGTTCACAGCGACCTTCAGCTCAAACCAGCCAAACCCAAATCCACAATCTTCTCCCCTAAATGATGACCTGACCCCTGCCTATTGCAGTGGGTGGTAGCACCCAGATCTAACCTGTCGCTGAAGCTGGAAACCTCTGAGTCAACCTTGACACTGCGCTCTCCTCGATCCCCCCACCCTCACCACAACCAAATCCCACGGGTTTTACCTCCTATTTCCAATCATCTCCCTCGCTCTACATATACAGTTTCTGGGGGGCACCCTGCATTTTTCAAGTGAAAGTTAATGATTTTGCTTCCTTGATAAAAAAGCTTAATGCTCTTGGGGCCCATTATGGATGGATGGATGGATGGATGGACGGATGGATGGACAGACGGACGCACGGATGGATGGGTAGATGGATGGATGGATGGATGGATGGATGGATGGATGGATGGATAAATGGATGGATGGATGGATGGATGGATGGATGGATAAATGGATGGATGGATGGATGGATGGATGGATGGATGGATGGATGGTTTAATGAAAAATAAATATCATCTAAAAACCACCATCCCAGCCCATTGGAACTGGTGGGCTCTATTGAGATGGGGCGGATGTGGATGGGTAGACGGCAACCTCTCCAGGTAAACACCAGGGGCAAGTAGCTCCAGCTCTGATCACGGAGGCTTCCAGTGCTGTCTCCTTTCTCCCGTCCCCAGGAAAGGTCTTGGGTGCACAGAAGGAGACTGCCAGTCACTACTATGTATCACATCAGCTCTGTTCACACCAGCAGGTGACTCTTCAAATGTTATACCCAGGGCCTGTCCCAACTATCAGCAAAGGAATCAACAATGCCCTTCCAACCTCACAGTTATTCTAATAAGCTATTTTAACACAGAAAAGCCTTTAGTCGTATCACTCAATGCGTGTCCGAGTACAGGATGTCTGTAACAAGGCCAGCGTACAGTATCACACTGCCTTGCCCTAAACATCCTGAAAGAATCGCTCCATGGCGCCCCGGCTGGTGGGTGCCGAATAATAAAGCATCTCCTGAGAAGACGCAACGCAAAAGGGCATTTAAACAGCCCCGGATGGGTTGAAAAAGACCGTTTCTAAACCTACATGTCTCACAGCTCCAGCTGATGCACTCGAGGATCAGGGACGTTCACAGGAGCTGTGAAGATGTTAGTAATCACTCTGGAACCGGCCAGAGAAGGGGAGCAGGAGGTGAGGGGCCCCCACGCCATCAGCCAAGAGCTGGAGCCACCACCGACGCTCGGGTTTGTTCTACACGTCAGCTCCTCCCACTTGGCTCCCCCTTTCTCCCTTGAACTTGGATATCATTCTCACCGGGTTCAAACGCTAGCTCTTCTGCACCGGAGTGCAATCTCGGGTCAGCTCTCAGCCCCTCAGTTCCTGCTCTGCCGAATGGCAAAGGCACCTATTTCACACCTGGGACTCGTAACCGGGGGTGTGCACCCCAAGTTTATGGACCCCAAGTTTGCATTGCATGCCCTTGAGATGGCATCCACGGGCTCTAGCTAAAAAGGTGCCCTTGTCCATCAGTTACTTGATGAAGTCAGGGTATCTATTGTTGGGCCGGCCCTGGCTCCATCTGGAGATGAACAGCCCGCCCGCGCTGACCTCCGGGGCCCAGGGATAACCCCTCCTGAGAGGAATGAGAATCTGTGTCATTCTAGAAGGTGGAATTAGGTTGAACGAGGGCAGATAGATTTTTGCTTATGATGAGCCAGACCGTAAGTGGCCTTTAGAGTTCCCCGACACAGAGTTGAGCTGCCTTTCTAGGGGGAAGCTTCCGAGCGCTGGATGGTTCTGGAAGAGGCTGTGTGCGTCAGCCCCCATCCAGCGGGTGCTCGCCGAGCCCTGCCGTGCACCGGGCTCCGTGCCAACCGCTGGAAACACGGCAGCGAACAGGCCCAGGCCCTGCCTTCTGGATTTCAGGATCTCTACTGAGCTTCTCAAATGGTTTGGCTGCCGTCTTCCCGGCAGCACCCCAATGCTAACCGAAGCAGATTCTCCCAGGGTCGGGTCTGGGGATATTTTTTTGCAAAGGGATCCCTATTAATTCTGACACACAGCAGGGTTGGGGGCCTTGGGAGTGGAGGTCACCAGCAGGCAGGCTATGGGAGGGGTACTCTGCTCAGAGCAGAAGGTGATCTGAGGACCTGAAGGCTCCTTCCAAAATGACTGCGAGTTCTCTCTAGGCCAGTGACAAGTTCTCGCACCATCCTATTCATGCTGGACTGCCCCCACACATGTGCTTCCTCCACTTGGACTGTGTGTGTACACGTGCCTGTCCTGTGACAGGAGCTTGTTTGTCCCAGGACAGCCCACTCTTTGCGAGCACCTTGTCCTGGCACGGGGATGTGTGCTCTCCAGGCATCGTCTCAGAGGTGGGCTCCCTGCTTGTCTTTATCTTATGAAAGGAAAACTGAGGTTCAGGGAGGGAAAGTCACTTGTCAAGGACAAGTAGCTGGGAACCACAGAGCTGGGGCTTGTATTCAGCTCCCTCTGTTACAAAAGCCCATGTTTTCACCCCTACACTCAAGGTCAGGAAAAATCTGCTAAAGCATTTCTCTCCCCAGGGGAAGTGGTAGCAGGTACCACTGTGGGCAGGGCTCCGAAGGACATGAGAGGCTGGGTAGAAAGGCTGGTCCAGACAGAGCTGAGCCGCCCACCTGTTCCTGTCTACACTGCCACCTGGGCTGCGGGCAGGGGCCCGGGACACTGCAGAGTCCTACGGTCCCACCAGGGTCCCCTGAGTCTAATTTCCTTCAGCATTTATCCCAGGCACTGGGCTGAGAGCACATCCTACCCAGGGGTATCTGGGAGAACAGAAAAGGAAGGCTTGAGGCTCAGAAAATACTGCAACCCGAGTCCAGATAACGATTCCATCTGCTGAGATGCACGAAGAAGTCCCCCTGCCACCTGTCACTCCCCCCATGTCAGCCCTGAGTGGGCCCACATTAACTTAATTTACAGAATAAAAACTCCCGCTCAGGCTCAAACTATGATTTCTCTCTTCTTCCTCCCATGATCTTTGGTCTTTGGAAATTGGAAAAACTAAAAAAGGACCCGGGCGGAGCCAGTCGCTGGGCTCTCCTCCAAGGCTGCTTTTATCACAGGACTCCCGGGACACGTGGCTGCCGTCACCTCCCAGACGACACCTCTGCGAGGGAGCAAGAGCTGGCCTGGATCCAGCCACAACTTCCCTCCGTGGGCTTCTCGGATCTGTCTCTTTTTAAAAAACACAATTTGCTGGCATCTTGCAGATCCTTCGTTCGCATAGCCACCCCCTTGAACCGCTAATAATAGTGCCTGGGAGCAAGCGTCTAAGTTCCACAGGGATGCAGAAACCGAGCTCGTTTGCTGCAGGATTCTAAGGTCCACGCTCAAGCTCTGGCTTTCCCAGTTATTACCTGTGCCATCTGGGTGAAAATACTTGATTTTTGAGCTCTAGCTTTTATTTCTTTGAAACAGGTGATGATAAAACACACCCTATTTTCAGGATAAGGTTGTTTGAAGAGTGACATGAAATCCTGTCAACTGTAAAATACTGGTCAACATTAAGTATAATCATTATGACGAAACATTTCTGGGTCTTATGTAGCTGTGACTTAATCCCCCCCCCCCCGGCGCCTAGCATTTCTTAGATTTCAGCATCATTGCGCACTGATGCTCTACTTATGCAGAGGCCAGATGCTGAAAAACCTGATTCTCTGAAACACAGCCTAGAAGCTGGAGGCTACCCGTGGAGGCCCCTGCATGTCTGAGAAGGAGCCAGGAAGCTTAATCGCAAAAATCCCTTTATATTCTTAAGTCTGGTCGCTGGGCGGATTATAGAGACGTAGTAGTGCTCAGTCAATGAGGAAGCGCAGGGAGGGAGTTCCAAAGAGAGACGCTAAAAGGATAAAGCATTATTGGCCTGGGACTGCTCAGAACAGGGTTCGTGAAACTTCCAGACTCCAGGACTCCCTGTCATCATCTATTCGACGCATGTTTACCGAGTGTGGATTAGAGTCGAGTTCCACACTGGGCTGTGGGGATGCAACGGCGAATGAATCCTGAGATGGTCCCTGCTCTCAGGGGAGCTTGCAGCCTGGTGGGGCTGCTGTGACAAGCACCACGGACCGGGTGGCTGGACCATCACACATACACAGTCTCCCGGGGAGGCTAGAAGCCTGAGGTCAAGGTGTCAGCAGGGTCGTTTCCTCTGAGGCCGCCCTCCCTGGGAGTCTCAGCCCCGTGTGACCCCCGAACCTCCTAGGACTCGGTGTCTCCGTGAGCTCTCTTCCTGCTCCCTGGCTGCTATTGTTGGAGAGACAACAATTTAGCCTGAGTCTGGAGCCAGTCCGGCTCCAGGGAAGGGATGGCAAAGGTGGCTTGAAGACATTATTATCGGACGTGTCTGGGGGATGCAGAAGAGGAGCCGAGGAGCGGCTGGGCTGGACGGCTAAGACGATGGCAGGGGCCATGCAAATCCGCATGCGGGGGGCAGGAAGGAAAGGCCAGGCGGAGGGGTGAACACAGAAGCTCGCACGCTCTGGAGTCGGGGTGCAGCCAGGGCACGGGAGATGCCTTAGAAGCCATCTAGTGCCAGCCTCCCATGGCACAAGCTGGAAGTGAGCTACGGCGAGGGAGGTGATATGCTCAAGCTCACACAGCTGAGTGGAGACCAGAACCCTTGGTTCTTAACAACACTGTGCTTCTCACTCAGCATCACCCTGCAAGTAAAGGCCACTGAAATTGCAGCCGGGATGGCGCAGAAGGATGGACCTCGGCTTCCCGCAGGCCCTGACAGCAGACTCTTCTCACCTACCCCCCCAAATGCTGACCAGCACGCCCGCCACACACACCTCCAGGGTAAAGCCGCCGGGCTCTGCTGGCGGAGCCGCGCTCTCCGAGCCAGTCGCCGCTGTCCTGGGACAGACCTCCCCTGGCAAGCGGAGGGGAGCACACCCCTGACAGCCAGCTAACGGCCTGCTCTTGGCAGGGCAGTAAATCACCAACACTAACAACGAACAAGACCTTGTCGCTTAATAGTTTTGATATCCTTTCTGATGGAGACTGAATGGAGGCCTCCAAGTTCAAGGTAGAAAATAATTTGGTCTGGCAAAGTCACAGAGGTGGTTGGGCAGTGGTGGGAGAGAGCGAGAGGGGGAGGCATGTGTGCGTGCAGATGACCACTAAGCAGTTGTTGTTGTTTTTAAATTTTTAAAATTGATTTGAGAGAGAGAGGAAGGCAGAGGGGGAGAAAGAGAGAGAGACATCGATGTCAGAGAGAAACATCGATTGTCTGCCTCTGGTATCGACCCAGACCAGGGACCGAACCCACAACCTGAGCATGTGCCCCGACCGGGAAGCAAACCAGCAACCTTCTGGCGCACGGGAGGTCATTCAACGAACTGAGCCACACCGGCCAGGGCTGAGCAGTTATTTTTAACAGGGAGCCTGAGACTGCACTCCAATCCAGATTTGCCCATCCCTCCATCCGTCCATTCGTTCGGGTATCCACTCATTCATTCAGCCAACCGTTACTTATTGAGCACCGATTACGTGCCAGGTCCCCTTCTAGGCGGAGTCATAAACAACAACAAAGCCAAGAGACCGGTCTCCGTCTCACGGGCACGGTCATCCTCGGGGGGGCTAGACCACGGAGGGCACAGCTGCCAGGCGGAGAGAGCGATGGGGGCAGGGGATGGGCCGCAACAGAAGAGAAAGGGGGAAGGGAAAGCAGAGCCGAGGGGACATTTGAGGGGAAAGGATTGTCCCTTGCTCAGAGGAATGCCAGGGAAAGAAGAAAAAGTAGCTGAGGCCCCCAGGAGAGGGGCTGGGGGCGGCTCCCGCACACCTGCCCAGGTGAGCTGGCTGCATAAATAGCGGTTGTCACAGGCTCGATCTGGAGGTCACCGACTTAGCAGCGAGTGGCAGGGGAAAGTCACCCTGGGGTGACATTTGTTCCTATTTAGGGCTCCAGGCTGCCTGAGAATGAACAGGGTAGGAGGGTGTCTGGCCGTGTTGTGGTAACGTAAGAATCACATTTCAGAGCCGTCGAAGGCGGGAAAGAATGCCCAGCTTGGGTAGAGAACTGCAAAGAGAACCACACACTCCCTCAGCCCAGGTTCAGAAGCTCAAGTGAGAATACCTTGAAGACGGCTGCAGCTTTCCCATTCTCATGTCTTCCTCAAAATTATCACCATCTCAGTGAACTCATACGACAGCTTACAAAATGCTCCTCTCTTTTGCTGCGAGAAATTAACTCGGAAATATCTGCTATTAGGTCTTGCCTGAGGCCCAGCAGAGGAGTCACAGTGATGAACGGCTCACAAGTGGACACGCAGAATGCTCTGTGCTCCGGCCACACCACCTGGGCCGGTGCTCAAGTCCCATGTCTGGCCTCCAGCTACCCACGAAGGACCCTGGACAGAAGAGCTTTATGAAACTCTCCACTGAATTTATTCATTGTAGGGATGGTGCTGAGGACACTGTCCACTGTAGCACTAGGCCAATGTTCCTTTGGGGAAGCCCCAGGTAAGACGTTCCATTCAAAACTAAACGCTAGAATGAACTCAAGTCCACTGAAGAGAAATGATATATATTCTTTTGAAACAAGAATCTTGCCCCCCCCCCCCACATCTGACCAAGTAGGCTTTTTACCTTGGCTGCCAGGAAGCTCAGAGCTCAACTTTAAAAAAACTGCAGGATACAAAGATTCTTGTACATAAATTACTGTATCTTTTCTTTTAAGTTGCCTAAAACCTTTTGTAGGCTACAGTAAGCTATAACTGAGCAATAAATAAAACAGTGTTTGTGCAAACACTGGGCCTGTTTCTTTAAACTTCTTGTGTAGTCTCTGATTGTGATTTGTCTTATATGAGTTTTTGAAAATTAAATCCCATTTTCCAGATCTAACACATAAGGTCTCTGAGCTCTGCTCACACTAACAGGAGCTATGTCAGCCATGAAAAGTCTCTACGAGTTACAAAGTCCACGTGCTCCTGTCCAGGGAGCCACATCCCATAAATCCCATGATTAGGTTTATTTACTATGTGCTGTCGATGGAATATCCGTGTACCCCCAAATTCATTTTAAAACCTAATCACCAATGGGATGGTACCTGAAGGTGGGGCCTTTAGGAGGTGACTAGTTCGCGAGGGTGGAGCCCTCATGAATGGGATTAGTGCCCTTTCAAAAGAAAGTCCAGAGAGCTCCCCCTCCCCTTCCCCATCTGAGGAGACATCTATCTATGGACCAGGAAGCAGGTCCTCAGTAGATGTCACACCTGTGGGCACCTTGATCTTGGACTTCCCAGCCTCCATAACCGGGAGAAATAAATGTGTTGTCTATAAGCCACCCAGTCTACGGTAATCTGTTACAGTAGCCCAAATGGACTAAGACACTGTACTAGCCCTAGACAGAGCGGGGACCTGCTGCTAAAGCGATGAGCAGGTAAGAACTCTGCACAGTACATAAAAGCAGTGTATCTGACAGAGGCCTGTCATCGCCAGACACGTGACCAGCTCACCTCTCTCTCTTTCCTGGGTCTGCAAAGGGAGGGAATAGAGGTCGGTACATGGCAGGCCTGCTGCCAACCCCTGCTTTCTTTCCCAGGAGTGTTTTTATATTGATGGCGGCACAGGCACACAGAACAAAGCTCAGTAGGAACCGTTCTCTCCTTGGTCCACACACCCGTTCCCACCCATCTGGACGTGCTCTTAGCAAGAGTGAGCTGTGGTTGTGCCCAGGCCTGTTGGTGCCATCCATGTCTCGTTGCAGCAATTAAACATGCTAAGTAAACAGCGTGTAGATTGTTCAATTTTGCGTGTGAAAAGAGAGTTATTCCTCTGCAAACTGTATTGAATCCTTGAGAAAGATCTGGTAATGGCGAGCTGTGAAAAAAATGCTACGGTTTTCAACAACTCTGAAAGGTAGGGAAAATCTAACCGGATCCTGCATTTCTGTGCGGGAACATCTTTAAATATTAACTCCGCTTTAAATAACTAAAACTGGAAATGGCATTATGGGTGTAGGCGCTGCAAGAAAAATGAGACATAACTCTAATCGGTGGGCTCTAACTCAAAGGAAAGGCTGTGGCTCTGTCACACCTCCATTTACAGCAATTCTCCTGTCACCAGCAATGATTTGTTTATGCATTTTCCCCCTATATTATGGCCAGCCGTGTGACAGTCAAGCAATTACTACAGACAGTGTTAGAAATAAGCAACAAGGCACCTGAGTGCCAGGCCTGGCCCAGTGGTCCTGAGACCTGGATCTCTGTCTTGTGAAACATCTCCACGCGCCAACCCCAAGGGCCCCACCGAGCTCAGACAGCCGAGGGTTCTATGGCTGTCAATCATCTCATGGCCGTTGAAGACCTGGGCACCGATCCATCTGTACCCAAATCTCCCATAGGATCAAAGGACTCTGACCTACCTCGTGTGCTGAATCAATACCCCCCCCCGTTTGGGTAGTTTTGATGATTTTTTGGGAAAGGAAGATTTTGGACCTATAGTTGTCGTAATAGTTTTCAAACATAAAGTATTTGGTTTGCCTGTGACTTCTAAGTCTATGCTTAATCCAAGTGCAGAATACTCCTAAGCATCTCATAAAGTCCTTCATTTTTCTTTTTGGTTTTGAGCCGATGTTTTCCATTTCAATTAATTTTCCACTGAGGTGTCACCGAATGAAAGGCATCAGAGAAAACGGAAGAACCTGTAATAAATGCAACCTTTTAGCCCCCGAGAGAGTCTAATTCCATTCCGCTTATGCAATTTTTGACCGATGATGACCCAGTAACTTAGGTATGAGGCTCCTCCTGGTGAGTCATTTTTAAGAGCCTCTGCAAGGGGGAAGCTGGAGCTCTGAGCCAATAGGACTCAACTTGCTGTCCAGCCACCTTCGTAGATTTGGTATAATCTACAGGCAAGGATAAAGGGGCTGGAGAGAAAGACTGGGAACAGGAGAGCTGATCCAGTCAAATTCCCACAACTTATAAAAGTCGGGTAGACAGAAGGGCGTTTAGTTGCACAGTTGCAATCTGGGAACTTTCGTAGTCACTAGTGCAAAAGGGTGTCACCTTTACCCCTTTACCAACAGCCCCTTGTATGCATCACTAAAGATTTACGGACCCCCATACCCGAGCAAGTACCTAGCAACAGCCTCTCTGGATGCAATTTTCATTCTTAGGTTCCATAAACATTTAATGGGCATCTAGGAAGGGTAATGAATGGTCCTTATTAAATAAAAAATGAGTTAGGATATAATTGCTGACTTCAAACACATTACAAATGAGCACAGGAGACGTTTACGTGCGTAAGAGACACAAGATGATAACAAATGTACCAAACACAGTACCTACGGAAAATCCCACGAAAATACAGCAAAAAGAGGGGTTCTCTGTGACTGAGGGATCCGGGGTGGGGGGGCCCACAGTGAAGGTGGCGTTTGTATTGGGTCTTAAAGGCTGTAAGAGATACTGGGGAGCAGTGTAGGAGGTGGAGGCCGTTCAGCGTGAGAGGAGGCTTGGAGCGGAGCAATCGTGAGCGACCTGCATGGAGAAGGGGAGGCTGGGTGCGTATATAAAACAGCACAATCCTGTTTTAAATCTGAGCCACTGGCCACCATGTGCTATCCTCTGAGCTTCCGTTTGCTCTTTGTCAGCTGGGGTCAATAAAACCTACTCGCAGGCTGCTGTAAGGACCAGGGATAACCTACATAAAATATCTAGCTTGGTGCCTGGTACTTAGAGCTGTTCAATAAGTAAACTATCATTTTTACGGTTATTATTAGAACTAAATGTGGAAAGCTACACCGGTCAGGGTGTTGACACAGAAGTCTGATCTTGACTTTGTTGCAAAGGTGAGTAGGCATCACCTTGGCTAACTAGGAAAAGAACATTAGAAAGAAACACCCTTGTCCTGTTTACCTCTTAGGGTTTTTAAGAACCGTAACGGCAACAGCAAAAACAACAGAGAGAAGTACCCAAGAGACACTGTATAGGACGTTTAAAATACATTGTTTCATTTAAGTTTCCCAATAACCTTAGAAGATAGATGTTATTACGTTTCATGTAGTGGAAACGGAAACAGAGGCTCCGAGCAACAGGAGTCCCTGGCCTGTGGTCAAGCTGCTAACAAGCTGCAGAGCTGGGACTCAAACCCAGGTCTCACTGGCTCCACATAAGCATGTCTCTTGAACTGTTCAGCATCTCCTTTCAAAAGGATCTAGAGATGTGGTCAACTGTGGACATTCCTCCCCTCTCCTCCCTTCTCTTTCCTTCCCCTCCATCCTCACCTGAGAATGTTTTTATTGATTTAAAAAAATTTTTTTTTTTTTTTTGAGAGAGGGAGGAAGGGAGAGCGGGAGAGGGGCAGAAGGAGAGAAACATCCATCGGCTGTCTCCTGTATGCACCCCGACCAGGGATTAAACTTGCAACCTGGGTATGTGCCCTGATCAAGAATTAAACTCGCAGCCCTTCAGTGCACGGGATGACACTCCAAGCAACTGAGTCACACCAGCCGGGGCTGTGAATGTCTTTTAGAAGCTGGTGAAGGTAGAGTCGAACAAAACTCATTTTATATTACAGGGTTGGGTACAGCTCAGGGTCAGACAAAAATGGGATCCCACCTTCTGAGAGTTGCCTCGTCTGCAGAACCCCCCTCGCCCAGCCAATACAGCTGAAATCCTCTTTTACGCTGCACCTGTCAGCTCAGACAGCCCACACCATGCCCTGGGTAGGACCAGTAGATGATGCAGGTGAGTTCTTGCTCAGTGAGCTGGACTTTTGGTGGCTCTGAGCCCATGTGACGGGCAGATGAGTGGAGGGGGCATGGACGAGCGCTGAGGAACCTGTACCACAGGTAGTCCAAGTCACAGGACCTTGTACACACTACATGAGAAGAAGGCTGCCTTCGGACATTCCCCAGGGATCTTTGGACACATGGACTGATGATGTTGGGTCTTACATACCATAAAATCAACTGCAGCAGTTAGAGCATGAGAATAAAATTTTTAAAAGTGTAAAAAGCAATTTCCTCCTCTATAAACCTCCTTCCCCAATGTTTTGGACCATGTCTTCATTATAATAATTTCCTGTTAGCAATGGCAGGCATCAAGGGTGCTCCAGGGAGGTTTTTAGAAAATACATGTACATGGCCCTATCTCAGGAGAGTCTAATTTGCTAAGTGTGGGTTGGGTCAGGGAATTTGTATTTTGAAAGAGTTCCCTAAGGATATCAGTCTCTGACACCATGGAGAATGACATATCTGAAAATCAAATAACACCCTGGTAGAAAACACTTAAAAATGCTGGATCCAAACAACAAAGTATGTATATATGCACGTGTGTGTGTGTGTGTGTGTGTGTGTGTGTGTGTGTGTGTGTGTGAGAGGAGAGATGAGTAAACAAGAACATGAGGCAAATCCTCAGTGTCAGTAAAGAAAACTGGTAAGAAAGCACCAATACAGAGAGGTACGCAAGTCAAAGGCAGCACCTGTATTGAAGAACCTGCCTGTTGCCAATATCATCAAGCTTTGGATTTAATGAGCCAAACACAGGAAAAGGGAGATAGGCTAGGACTATGCAAAAGCAGTCAGGGACAGAGCATGGAGCCAGGATCCCCCCCAAAGTCACACCCTGTACAATACGGTAGGTAAATTTGTGATACATACACAATGTAATATTATTCGGCCACGAAAATAGGAAAATCCTGCCATTTGCAACAACATAAACAGACCTTGAATGCATTATGCTAAGTGCAAAAGTTAGACAAAGGAAGACAAATACTGCATGATACAACTTATAAGTGGAATCTGAAAAAGATGAAATCGTAGAAACAGAGTAGAATGGTGGTCACCAGGGGGTTGGAAGCGAGGGAAATGGGAAGATGTTGGTAGAAGGCTATACACGTTCAGTAATAAGATGAAGTTCTGGGGATCTAAGGTATAGCACAGTGATTAGTTAATAATACTGTATTATATACTGAAAAGTTGCTAAGTAAGTAGATCCTATATGTTCTCATCACAAAGAAGGAATGACAGTGTGACAGGATGAAGGTTGTTAGCTAACAGTACAATGGTAATCACTGTGCAACATACACATGTATCAAATCAACATGTTGGACACATTACACTTATACAATATTATAAGTCAATTCTTTGTCAATAAAGTGTAAAAAACAAAACAAACTAAAACTAAAATACCAACCCCACAACACAATAGATTATCAACATGTATGTAAAAAAAAAGTCAGTTATCTAGCCCAAGCTGCCATAGGACTCCCCCTGCATGAGAGTTCCCCATGAGAATGGCCTAGCTGAGCCTTTTCTGAATTTCTAACAGAAATCATAAGACATAATGACTTGATTTAAGCCACTAAATCGTACTATAATTTGTTATGGATGAATAATTATAAAGACTATAAAAAGTATGACAAAAGAACATGCCAACTGTCAAAAGTGACCAGGTATATTTAAAAGGAACCAATGACAGACGGCTGACTTATCCACAGAAACAATGTAAGCGTTAAGCGAGTGGAACAGATTCTTCAGATGTCAAGGGAAAATAACTGTCAACCGAGAATTCTAGATCTAGTAAAAACAACCTTCAGAATGGCAACATGAAGACCTTTTTCAGGAATCAAAAACAGATTTCACTAGTAGCGCTCAATAAAGGGAATTTTGAAAGATATATTTCAGAAAGAAAGACAATGTTCCCAGAAGGAAAGTCTGAAATGTGAAAATGAAAAGCGAGAAAATAAACACAGCAAATGTACTGATAAACTTTTCAAAACACACCAACTGAAAAATCAACAGTGCTGTCTAATTAATGAAATTAGAACAAAAAACAAAATAAACAAGCACACTTCATATAGGAGGCATATGGTTCAAAAGGAGGCGATTATAGATAAAGCATTCCAAAGTTCTCACCCTGTTTAGAAGAACGATATTAACTTCAGACTTTAAATAGTCATGTTAAGATTTCTAGTATATAACTTTCAATCTAGTAGAGGTTAAAACTGAAATGAGAAATCAAAACCTATAATCAATCCAAAAAAGGCAAAACCCCCCTAAAACAAACAAGAAAAGCAAAGAAATGACAAAACCTAAAAGTAACAGAAATAAGAAGCACAAAATCAAATGGCAGAAATAGCACCATATTGGTAACAGCTATCTAGATAAATAGGCTATGCTTTTTGGGTGAAAGACAGATTTTTATATGGAAATTTTTTTAAATGTCCAGCCATATGTCATTTAAAAGAAAAAAGTCTGCAAATAAAACAATGGAAAAAAGGTGCAAAAGGCAAATATGTAATATGTCTAACTGAGGTTTACTGATAAATGATTAGAATCAATAAAAGAGTTTAGTAGGCCTCTGCATATAATATCAACATACAAAAGTTAACTGCCTTTTCATATACCAGCAGTCGGTAAAAAATATACTAAAGTATTATTTGCAATGGCAACGAAATACAGTAGGTGCCCAGGAATGCATCTAACAAAAGATGTGTAAGACTTTCATGGGAAACATTGTAAATGTTGTTGGAAGATATTAAAGAAGAAAACCCCCAAAATAACAAATCATGTTTATAGATAGGAAGACCATTATCATAAAAATAACAGTTCTCATCAAATTGATTTATGGATATATAACATTCCAATCAAAATCCCTCTGTGTGTGTGTGTGTACGCACGAAACGTGATAAGCTTCTAAGACTGTGGTAATTCATTGAGCTATGCACACTTATGTACTATAGTTTTTTACAGTTCAGTTTTAACAAGTGTTTAAAAAGGGAAGTGAACATGTGAAGGTACTAGCACTTCCAGCTAACACCACTTATTATAAAGGTATCGTAACATAAAGATAACGTGGCACTGACACAGATACACAAACAAGCCAATGGAGCAGAGTCATGCATATATAGGAAGCTGACCTATGAGAAATAACTGAGGGATAGGTAATCTGAAAAACTAGATTGGAACAAATAATTACTATCCGAAAACAAACTTTATCTCTACTTCATATGTGACTCAATCCCATATGAATGAAGAAGTTAAACGTGAAAGGTAAAACTCTAAAACATTTAGAATAAAATACAGAGAATATTTTTATGACCCCAGGGTATGGGTTATTTTCTTAAAACAAATACAAAAACATGCAAGCCCCAAAGAAAAAGCCTGATAAATTTAACTACGCCGCAATGAAGAGCTTCAGTATATCAAATGACACCATAAAAAAAAAAAAAATGAAAAGACATGCAACAAACTGAGAGAGAATATTTGCAGCACATAAAATTGGCAAAGGTTTAGTATCCAGAACATATAAAGAGTGGTTATGAATCAATAAGAAAAATATGGGCAGCTCAGCAGAAAATGGGCAAAAGATATGAAAAAATATATATCTAGAGTAGAAAATTCAACCAACCAATAAACATATACAAATGTGCAACCTCATTAGTAATAAGAATGCAAATTAATACACCAGTGACATATCATCCTTCACCCACTAGACTGGCAAAGATTGAAAAGGAGAAAACAACAATACTGGGCAAGATGAGTAGTCACCGGAACTGTTAATCACTAGGGTGGGAGTGTAAATTCCAACAACCACTTTGCACAATCCCTGGCGATCACGTAACAGAGGTGAGCATATATACTTTATAACCCACTACTATGTGCAAACCTCTCAGTAAACACCCCAGGAGATCCGTGCCCTAGGAAATGTATGACTACTGTTTATGGAAATATTATCGGGAACAGCAAAAAATGGTAAACACTCCAGTGATCTGCGTCAACAGATTTACCGTGAGTTGTTCATACATAGTAGTGAAAATAAATGAACTTGATTTACTTGCTGCAACACGGACACATCCCACCAACAGAAAGTGAGCAAAAAAAGGAAGCCTCAGAAGAATAGATGTAGAATGCTCCCATTTATATAAAGCTAAAAGAGGCAAAATACATAACATATTGCTTGGGAACGTGGGTGTTAAATCTACAAAGAAGAGCGTGAATGTGATAAATAAAAAATCCAGAAGGATGCTGAACGATGGGGCAGAGGACGTAAGGCTTCCGAGGGTCTGATGAAGATTTATTTCTCCGCCTAGACAGTGGATTCACGAACGCTGGGTTTATAATTCTTTAAAGGCAACATAAATATCATATATATTTCCTTTCCGTGAAGAGTACGTGTCATATATTTTAAATATATAAGCGAAAGCAAAAATAACAACAACTGCTTACAAAACAATAAAACTGGTGGTGGGTGGGGGGAGAGAAGAGGGGGCACAGATTTGCCAGGGGGCCCCGCCGAGCACCCCCGCCGCGAGCCAGCCTGCGTGGCTGTCCTGGTGAGTGTTTACTTGCCCAAGTCCGTTTCCCCAGCCCTGGCGCCGGGCACAGTGCGCTGCTCAGGCCACAGACGCCCGTGGAAATGGGGACTCAGGGTGACTGCACCCTCCTCGCGTTGCTCAAGCTAGAAAGCTTGGAAGTCACCCAGGTTCCTCCCTCTCCCTCGCCGGCCACATCCTAGCATCCAAAATGTGCGAGATGCCGCCACCTGTCTGCCAATGCTGCTGCACCAGCTGGCCCGGCTCCTCCTAACTGGCCGCCCTCCTTCCCAGCTTGTGGAGGAGTCCAAGCCACTCTCCACATTGCAAACCAGTTATGTGTCTGGAATGCAAATCAGACAGCACCAGGCCCCTACTACAACATTATTTAAACATGAAAAGCAAACTCGCGGTGGTGGCCTACAGGTCCCTGTCTAACCCTCCCAGTACCGCCTGTCACTCACCATTCCCCAGCCACGTAGGACTTCCAGTTCCTCCCAGGCCATCAGCTCTTTCCCACCTCAGGTCCCGCACATACCTCCCCCTCCCCGACTCCTCTCAGGGTCAGCTCATTTGCCCGCTTTCAGCTTAAACTTCTCCTCCTCCAAGAAGCCTTCCTTCATGCCCCTCTCTCCAAAGAAGCCCCTTCCTCGATCTCCAAAACCCTTGTGGCTTATGTTTCCTTCGTAGCATCGGCACGTTTGTTTTTCTTGCTCGGCCTCAGCCTCTCTCTTCTATACTTGGACATAAGCTTCTGAGGGTGGGCCGCGAGCTGTTACATATCGAGCCCCGTGGTGCCTGGAATAGAGTAAGTGCTCCATAAATACTTGCTGAATGAAAAAGAAAAAAAAAAAGCCTGGGTTAAAACTGAAGATAGGCCTTGGATGAGTGGTGAACCTTAACTGTGATTCCAGATGCTTCCCCGTCTTTCCGGATCCCCTTGCTCAAATCAAACACTCATTTTTCCAAAGAAAGGGCACTTCTTTGCAGCAAAGGACAGCAGAATAGCCAGTCCTCGCCTTGTGATTTTTCTCTGCTCTCCCGACCCTGCCACACACACACTCCTTCAGAGGTGCTTCTCTCACTGATTCCTGTAAGGAACGACATAATTCTTTCAGTGGGCTCTTATGTTCTCCAAGGAAAAGCCTGCGGACGCCCTCCCCGCCCTCGGCCACCGTCCCCTGCTCACCCACAGGGCGGCCGTCCGCATCTGCCCGCGTCGTGACACGGCTCAGTGTGCTCAGCACCGAGATGATTCTCAAAAGGAAAGACTGAGTCAAAGGAAACGGTGCCGGCTCACAGGGAACCTGGTGGTTACCAGAAAAAGTCCTTTAATCTCATGAACCGTTTCCTTAATTAACGAGTCACCTTTGCCCTGGACGGATGCATATTCCAGTTTTTGGTGTTTTTTTTTTTAATCATAGCTCACGTTTAAAGAGGCAGAATCCAAAGAGAAGACCTTCTGAGTTTTGTTCAAAAGATTCAAGTTTAAAAGCAAACGGGGGAAGGATTAACAGGGTTCAAGTTTCATTAAGCAGATGCGTTCATGTTCCGGAAAGTCAAGTACAGAGGGCCAAGTCTTTCCATCCCCGGGAACACGGCGTCGCCCCTAATGAATTCTGCACGGCGTCGCTTTCGACCCTGCGATATTTCACTCATTGATTTTATTGTCAAATGAAAAGGCACTGGTTGCAAGTGGCATTTAGTGAGGCAGACGGGGAGTGACCCCGACTTCATTACTCGGTGTTTGCTCTCTGGGTAGTTTCAATGCTCCATGGATGGAGGGCAACCGAAGAGCAGGGTGCTCTGGTTCCAGCGTCTGGAATCGCCGCGGGCTGCGTTCCCAGCCCCCAAAGCCTTGCTCTTAAATTCCAGCCATCGGTGGGATCAGCCGTGCTCAGCCCGCCTCCACTTCTCTCCTTTCCCTGGGAGGCTCCAAAGGGTGACCCCCACGTGGCCCATCTCACTGGTTGTGACAGAAGACGGGGAATCTGAAGGAGCTCAGAACTTGACAGCAACAGCTGGGAAGTGTCGCGTCCAACGGAATGAAACAGCCCGTTTCCAAAAGCGTGGCGCTGCTGATGGTGCCCTAACCACCGAGGGCCCGGGCTGTTTGGATCTCGTCAGTCAGCAGAAAGTTTGTTCCTTCAACTAGGCCACCACTCAAATTCAACCCGTCAAACGCCTGCTTTTTCTAACACGGTCACTATGTTCAGGCAACCCATCCGGGGCCTCGGATTCAAGTAATTATCAAATTCAGGTCAATAATTCCTTAGGAAAAAAAGGAAAGAAAGCTGTAGCACTTATTGAACATTTCCTGGGGACAGGCGCTCTGCATATATTATCCATTTTCTTTGCCCCAGTAGCTCTCTGAAGTATGTCTCTCAGTCCCCATTGTTACCGTCAACCCGTGGTGGTTGGTGCCCATTCAATGACAACAGGAGTCCCCAATTTGGGGTGCGGTGAAGAAGGAAACCTTATTCAGTGCAAAAGAGCCCAATTGTGATACAGTAAGGCTTTGAGACAGGCCTGTCTGGCTAGACAGCTCTACTCTGCTCCTCAGCGCTGGGGGCTCAGGGCCACAGGGCAGCTGGCTTAATGGACAGAAGGCCCTGCCCCTGCTCCCTGACCGGTCTGTTCTCATGCAGATGAGGACTCCAAACCCTCGCAGTTTGATTGCTTCAGGAGGCAGTGTCCTGACTGCTCAGAATAGAGCCCCTCTGGTTGGTGGGAGCTGCGCAGCTCCCACAGGATGAGAAAAGCCGCAGTCCTACTGGTTGACATAGGAGTCCAGGAATCATTTACAAGGGCTGGTTCAGAGGCCAGAAACAAGCGCAGGCTTCTCCCTGAAGTGCAGTTTGCCCAAGAGGCCTCTGTGTAGAAATGGTTGCTAGGCTCTTTTTTTTTTTTTTTTTTTAAGTTGAGCCCAGTTAGCCTCCAGGAGCCCTTCTGAATAGGTGTCTTCTTTCTCGGGGTCCACATTGCAGATGAGGAAACTGACGTTGAGAGTGAAGCTGCTCGTCTAGGGGTGCACAGCTAGAAAGTGGCAGAGCTGGGATTCAAACCCAGGTTTGTGTGCCTGCAAAACCCAGTTCTTTCCATCACCCACGCTGCCTCCTGAAATGTCTCACAGACTCTCATCTCTTCTCTTCTCCAGCTGATTCCATGTAGACTCAGACATCCATCGGAACCTGCCCCCGACTTACACCCCTTTCCCACTTACACCACTGCCGGATCACTCTCCCTGTAATGCCACGTTCACCGTCCCCCGGGAGCTGCCAGTTTCATTAAATATTATTACTTAATGAACAGTATTATTAATGGGATCAAAAGGAAGACAGGCCCTCTCTTGCTGACAGCTTCAAGCCTAAACTCCTTGGTTTGGCTTCGACAAGCCCACAAAACCTTCCAGGAAACAGGTATTACGTGCCTATTTTGTTTCAAACATCTATGATCCAGGTCCTCAGAACATAAACAGGAATAGACAGTCTTTGCCCTTAAAGGTTTCCGATCTGTTCCAAGTCCCCCTCTTTGTTAAAGCACACACGCAAGTGCTTACCGGCCCAGCAAGCCTGGCCTCCTTACTAAGCCTCCCAGCCCCCTTGTGGGCACTGCCCCCCTCACCTCCCAGGAAGAGCCCTCCTTCCTTCCATACACCTTCCTCCCATTTCCAGGTGTCCCCGGAGCTCCGCTTCTTCGGCAGGGAGAGCCCTTCCTTCTCTGAATGCCCCCCTGCCGCTCTTCTGGTCCAGCCTACACCCCTAATGCTTAGCTCAGACTCAGCTCCCCAAACACCTTCTGAGTAAAAGGCAGGGAAGTGTCTCAGAAACAGTATCAGCGGATCCGAGTCAGTGATTTTCTGGTTGTGGGACCTTGGCCAACTCAACTCCTCTCACTGCGCCTCAGGTTAAACTTCTGTAAAATAGAGATCTTAAGCGGGTTGTTGTGACTGTATGTGGCTTAAAAACACGGTGAGAGCCAACATTTAAGTGTCCTTCCATCAGCGAGACATGGATTTGGGCAAGTCCAAAACAAACCCATAAAGTATAAAACAACGATGATAATATTATCATTATTATGGATAATATTATATCGGCCTCCGGGACAGCGTGAGAACAGGAATGATGTTTAAGCCGCCCGGTTTAGGGTATTTTGCATTGGCAGCCCGAGCAGACACACACCTGCTATCGCTCAGCTCCGCTCCCTTTAAAGGGAGGGCGGTGGGGAGGCCCAGGGCTGCCCAGGACACAAAGAAACGGCGTCCTGTGGAGGCTGCCGTCTGAGCCTGTCAAAGGCTCTCTTCTCTCAGGTCACGTAGAAATAACTTTCCTGGAAAAAGTGTTCAAAGAGATGAAAGGGAAGAGGTAAGAGCTGTGCGGAAACTTCCCGTTTTCAAAGTGCCACCGCTGAGGAGGCGATGCTGTGAGGACCATCCTTAGAAAACTGCTCCCTGGGGCTGCGGAAATCCTGACACTGGCGTGTAGAGTCTCCCTTCTCACGGGGACCAGGAGGAGACCACAGCCGGTAATTAGGACCCGTAACAAAAAGCAGGCAGGACAAACGGGTCCTTCCCAAGAAAGAGTCTGCGCGTCAGTTGTAAGGAAAGGGAACTTTGTAATCTCAACGGGGCAATTTGTTCCAAGTTTCTATTTAATAATTATGCCGTCTAAAGAGTCTTTGTCAAAAGTCCCTCTTTGTTTAGAAACCGTGCAGACTTGCTCTTTGGGGTTTAACAAAAGATGAGGGAAATCTTTGTCTAGCTTAGTCTGAAAAAGGTGAAAAAAGCAGCTTGTCTTCATGGGGCCTTAATTTTTTTGTCTAAGAAAAAGCATAAAAGGGTTCAGAAGATGCTCCCAGAAACCTGTCCGTGGTTATGCTCAACCCCCCCGAGTCATGGCCCCCAAATGCCAGTGAGCTCCTCAGTCCCAGGGCTCAGCCTTAAGGCAGCAGACTAGACTAGAAGCACCCGGCTATGACCTGGGGAATACTAAGAATTTCAATGAATTGGAAATAAACGGAGAATGAAGCCTTTGGCTGACATTTGTCTTTTGATGTCTTGCAAAGCCCATTTCATTGCATTTAAAATAGTCCAAATGCCCAGAGAGATCTCAGATCTCCAGAGTCTCCAGATCTCCTCACCCACACCTCTTTACACGTTTCCCCAACACGCGGCATCTCCATTCGCGCACTGGGGTCACAGCCTATGACCTCTCCTTCCTAAAAGACCTCTTCCAAGTCCACGACTGTCTCTTCTACCTTCTTCAGGGTCAAGGCCAAGGCCCACTTCACTCACCCACCTGGAAACTGGGTAAGCCGTAATTATGACACACTTAGCGGGCACCAGGGCAAGGGCAGGAATAGGACCACATTCCTGCTCACTGTCCAGAGGGATGTGAGAGCACAGACCACGGGCGCTGTTCCTGGAGAAAATGCTCATCAAATACTTATTAAATAAACAGTGCTCCCCAAAGTGGCTCCCACGGGCCACGCGTGCTGAGAGGCCTGGCGTGTGTGTGTCTGTGCCACCACAACCTGCCCTTTGAGCTTCGCAATACGTGGACACATACGGAAGGCGTCCCTACTCACACCTGGGGACCCCGGCATTTTCTCAATGCACCTGTCCCGGGAGGCTTTTTCTGGCCAGAACACCTATTAACACCTGTGTTCTACCAAGTAGTCTGGGAAACAGCTACTCTGCATTGCAAAGTAGGAGAAATAATTGCCAGGAGAGAACTTCAAATACAGCACCGAAGGGCAAGCCCTGCTCCATGCTGCTTTCCTAATCGCAGGAGAAGAGAGCAGGTGGTCCTGCTCCTGCTCAGGGGCTCAGCCCGGCAGTCCGGGACCTGCGACCTGTGACCTGTGACCTTGGCCAAGTCAATTAACCTCTCGGAACCACAACGTCATCATTGGTGGAAACATAACAAACAGTTTATCACAGGATTTCTGTGAGACTTAAGTGAAATAGCATATGGAAGCAGCGGGCACAATGCCTGGGGCAAATATAATAGCTGCTCAATAAGGGTTTGTTTCTTACCCCTCTTAGTTCACAAAATTCCTGTAACAGGGACAGTTCAGGTCACTGGCTTGGCACTTGAAGGTGCTAGCGAGCACCGCCAGCTCGCTTCCCCGGGGATGCTCCTTAGGACTTGGACCTTGGGTCTTCTGAGACTTACACTTTCCCTTAAACCCCCAGAACATAGCAGGTGGCTCAGTAGATGGTTGACATCAAGGATTTTACCCAGACAGCAGCTACTTCGAGGAATTCGCTGTTGACCAGCATGCTCCTGGCAGCAAAGTGACATCCCTGGACTTCTCTCTCTGCCTGATTTCTGAGGCCAACTTTCCATTCAGAGCAGGTGAGCTGCAGAGGCTGGGATTAGATACCAACAGGTATCCCTGTGGTCAGGAAAGAGGTGATCCACAGCTGGGTGGGGTTGGGGGGCCCCACGGCACCCTGGACTTCTGCCTGGCATGGCAGTTACCGGATGGTTCTGACCATGTCTCATTGCCTCGCCGGCCCCTACTCTCTTTCAGAATAGGAACAGGGCTCGTTCACTGGTGTCCTCCAATGCCTAGCACAGCACCTGGCTCCTGAGGAGCACTCAGGAAATGATGGGTGGGTGTGGGGATGATGGATGGATGGATGGATGGATGGATGGATGGATGGATGGATGGACGGACGGACGGACGGACGGACGGACGGACGGATGGATGGATGGGTGGGTGGATGGATGGATGGATGGACAGACGGACGAATGGATGGATGGATGGATGGATGGATGGATGGATGGATGGATGGACGGATGGTTGGACAGGCAGGCAAGAGAAGGAAAGATGGGAAAGGAGGAAGAAAGGAAGGAATGAATGAATGTCAATTCTACCAGAATACGAACTGCCTAGAAACAACACCTCTGTCCCTTCTTAGCTGCTGCTATACCCAGCGGGACCAGACCAGTGCCTGGCGCTAATGGAAACTAAAGAAATATCTGTTGAGTGAACAGAGGAATGGTTGAATAAATGAAGCCAGCTGCCATGAAGAAAAATGGCTATAAAACTTACTCCTCATTGACAAATCCAATTGCTCTCAGCTTGCTTCCTGATCTGTTTATTCCCCTAAATCACTGGGATATATTAATATCCATGCAATTCAAAATGAGCCGTAAGGGAGATGAACAGACATGAACGTCTCCTATGGGCCAAGCCACGTACAAGGTTCACGGACTACGAGACACTGTCCCCGCCCTCGGAAGCTACAAATACCAAGCAAGCGGCCTAAACTGCACACAGTGGGGTGACAGCTATGGGAAGGCATAGGGACAGGCGCCCTCGGTGGCTTCGCCGGCTACAGAGCCATCCCCGCTGAATCAGCGCAGAGGGGCAGCGACAGCAACCATGAATCCCTCTGTGATCCTACTGTCAGAAATGTAAGCCTTTTAGGACGCAGTAAAACAATTTTTATGTTTTTTTTCCCATCAGTCTCACGTCTTGGTGTATTGTTTAATCACAAAAGATACGAACACGAAGTCAAGTGGATATAAATCTCCTGCTCATATTTCTGGTTCTCTGCCCGGGGAGGAGCACGTTCCAGAAAGAAGTCTTATTCCAGCCGCGGCGAGCGGGGCTTTGCTTTAGACAACAGACACATTCTCGGGGGGGGTGGGGGGGGCGGGGGGCGTGCAAACAGAACCTCGGGAAAGCAACTCTCTTGTCTCCAATAACTTTAGATGGCTGTTATCTTTATTTCCGACGACAAACCAAAAAAGCGCTCTCCGCGCGAAACGTACCAGGCCAAAGGAAGCCCAAATAAGAAAAATTCCTTGCGATCCTATCACCGAGAGGTACCGTTAGAATGTAACCTCAGGCTTTTTAGTCCGTGTTTAGATGCACGGATATATGTTTGGACAAAAGCAGGATGGTGGGAGAACTGCTATGCACCCTGCTTTCCCAGCTGACCTATAAATAGGTCGTCGACATTTATTCCCGTCAACGGCCCACCTTAGATTTGCTAGGATTGTTCTATGGTATGGATGGAGCAAAACTTAACAAGTTCTTGTTTTTTGGAAGTTGGGTTTATTTTAAAATTTTTCTCATCATAAATAATGGTAAAGCTCCTTGTTTCCATCTTCCATAATTTCCTAGAAATGGAACTGCTATGCCACACATATGCCCATTTTAAAAATTAGATCCATTTTATCAAATTGCCCTGCAAAAATGTGGCTGTGATTTATACTCTCTCCAGCAAGAAGTGGTTACCCTTTCCTTATCTTTACTATCACCGGCACCACGTATATAAATCGCCGCCGTGATTTTAATCCCTGTTTTACTGTTAATTCTTTTGATTATTTGCCAAGTAGAGTCTTTACCTTTGTAAACGGTCCTGAATGTCTTCTTCAGTGAAGAGCTTCCATGCCATTTGCCATTCTTCTCTCTTTCTTTCTTAGTGATTTGTAGGAACAGTTTACATACTGAAATACTGACCCGTCATTTTTCATCTATGATGTACATTTTCCCTAGTTTGTTCCAATGTGTGTGTTTTTTTTCAAATGGTGCTTTGTCTCCTCTCCCCATCTGCCTTCCCAGTGTTTCACCTGTAGCTTCCCCTGTCCCCTTACTTGTTAAATAGTCATTGCTGGAGCAACACGTGGGCAGGTGGGGAAACACCGCCGTTCACTCCAGCTCTGTCACTGGTTTACCTACTGGGTGATCAGAGGGTTTTTCTTCGACATGATAAACCTCACCCTCGAGAGCAACCACCAGCCCAGGCAGAAGCTGGCAGTTAATGTTGAAATTGGTCCCAGAGAAACCAGACCAGTTCTCTTAGCAAGCTCAGGCAGTGGAAGCCGCATTCAGGACAATAAAAGTCTAAGTGACATTGAGGTCACGCCCCGGGGACCTCACAGTCTCAGATCAGTCGGGCCATTTCCTGTATTGTAAAGGAGGCTCCCACCAATAGTGAGATGTTAGTCAAGGGGTCACTTCACCTAAAGGAAACTCCTTTCAGAACAGACCCCAGACTAAAGGACACCTTGTCTCTTTTTGGGGGCGGGGAGGCAGAATGGCAAGGGGGCTCCCCTGTTCTGGCACGGACCTCGCCGAGAGGTGGGCCACTGGAGCAGCTCCCAGGCTGGGGGGGGGGGGGGGGTAGGGATGGCGCCTTTTCCACGTGGTGCTGAGAAATCAGCAAAGCAGAGATCACACGGGAGCGGGGACAGCAAGCCACCAGGGCAGCTCCGGACACCTCCGCCGTTCACACCCTACTGTCTTAATTGTAAAATCTCAATCTTTTTGAAAGTCCTGGCTGGTCTGCCTTAGATTTGGTTCACACTTGAGCAGAGCGTTAGGATAAAGGGCTCCTCCAGGGGCCACGGACGCGGTGAGGATGGAGACCAAGGCCCCACGGCGGAAGGTCAAATTCAGAGGCCCTCTCTCTTCTTAGAAAAGAGGGCATTTTTGAATTTTTATTTCCAGAGCCACCCTGGAAATCCAAGATTGCACTGATTCATGGAGATGACTTCCTGCTCAAGCAGCTGTCCTGCCAAGCTTGGGGACATCGATGTGGGGGGTGAGAGGTCACATAAAACTAGCTACAGAGCTCCCATGCGCAGAGGACTGTGGTGAACGGGTGGGGAGGAGAGGACAGACGACAGGAGGGTAAGGACAGTGAAGGGGCAGGTCAGAAATTGTGAGACAAGCTCTAGGCACTAAAGAGCCACCGAGATGGGTGAGACAGGGCCCTGGAGGTAGTCACGGGGAGCTAAGGGGGGCACTGCACCAGGGATAAAGGATGCTTATAATGATCACCGGTGCTCCTAATTATAACCAGGAGGCACTGAAGATCCTGCCTCGTTAAAGAACAATTAAATTATCTTCCCTCTGTCACCGCGACGGAGGCGGGACGGTGGGCAACGGGCTTTTAGAATTCTCTTCAGAAACAAGGGTGACACACTGCAGGGCTGGAGGTCGGTCTGGATGGGGGAACGTGCGGAGCACCCCGTTCCTTGCAAATGTCAGTCAGCTGCTGGGCGTGGCCCGGCGGCGGGTGCGGTCATCACGGAGGTTTGGCCAAGGGAGAGCCGCAGCCAAGATGCCGCAAGTGGAGGTTTTCTGGTGATCCTTGAGCACGTTCGGGGGGACAGCCACCCGGGCTGACGACCGCTGCCTCATTCCTACAGATGCACTTACTGCTCTCGGCTAAAAACGTGGCATCTTTCAAAGGGGCTCTTCACCAAATACACAAAGAAACTGGGGCCATGGACAACTCGGGGAGATTTTGACGTCCCTCATGTTTAAAAAATTAGCTACATTTCCACTGCTCTTCTCACTTTATCAAACAATCCTTTCTAATAAAATCAATAAATATTTATGGGGCTAAGGATGATGGGTGATACAAAGAAAAATGAGCCATGGTCCCTAACCTTGAGGAGTTTCAACTTAATGACTATTTAAGAGTCACTGTTTTCTCTAAAACCAATGTCATGATTTAAATGCATGAACGGGACTTACTCAATAAATCTTGCTGTGCATCACACTTGGAAAAGGGAATACTGTTTCTGCAAAACAAATGCTAAAGGACTGTAAATTCCTCTTTTCCCACTTCTCAGAGCTTCGGCTCTAAAGGTGGTAGCGATGTTAACGAGCCCGTGGACCCTCACATAGTAAGCTGTAGCGGGAAGGGCACACAGGAAGGCTCTGGGAAGCTTCGAACCTGGGGACCCGAATGTATGAGAGGGCTTGGCCCTACTCTCCTGCTGACTTTAAGAGTCAATCATGCCCTGGCCAGCGTGGCTCCACGGTTGGAGCATAGGCCCGTGCACCACAGGGTCTCGGGTTTGATTCCCGGTCAAGGGCCTGTACCTGGCTGGCAGGTTTGATCCCAGGCCCTGGTTGGGGCATGTGTGGGGGAGGGAACCAATCGATGTGTCTTTCTCACCTCGATGTTTCTCTCTCTCCCCCTCCCTCCTTCCTCCCTTTCACTCTCCCTAAAAATCAATGGAAAAAATATCCTCGGGTGGGGATTAACAACAACAAAAAGAGTGAATTGTAATGGTTGCTTTTACTTTCGTGCTCCCAAATTCTCAACGCCCCCCAGCCCTCTGGTTATTTTTGTCCGGTCTCTCTATTTCCCTACACACCCACCTCTCACTCCGCCACGTTGGACTGTTATCACTTCATAACAGTGAGATTCCTTCACCCAAAGCAATCGATGAATCTTTTATTATTATCGTTATTACCAAAGTAATACTTATTTCTCATAGGAAATAAAAATATAGAAGATAGAAATCGTTGTAACCCCATGAACTAGAGACTGGCACTGTTCACATTTTAGTGGGTAGTCAATGATTTTCTGCCAATTAGATGCTCAGTTTTGTTTTTTGTTTTTAAATCGTGTGCCAATTTCCGCCAAATGATTAGTTTGAATCTGGGTTTTAAGTTAGACCACCACTCAAATTCACGCACCAGCTCAAATGCCACATCACCAGCGAGGCCTCTCTGACCCACACCTCCCAGCAGTGCAACGCCTTACCCTCGGCGGCCTGGCGCTCCCTACCCCCCAGCATTGCTTTACTGGTTCACCCCCCCACCGACTGCCATCTAACATACGACACAGTGAAGCGTTGCCCTGGGGAGAACACTGGCTCTAAGAGGACAGGGATGTTTATCTGTTCTCTTTGCTACTATATCCCTGCGTGTCCGTGGACAGGTGAGGCTGAGGGAATATGCTCAAATTATCTAAAGAAGAGCAAATGAGTCTTTCCTAACACGAACTGGCAGGAGAAAGGACCACGGTGCAGACAGTGGCCTTCACGGGTTTGCCAGCAGAGGGAACGAGGGGGTGAGAAGAAGAGAGAATGTGAGACCCAGCTGCCCGAGTTGGCTCTGCTGCTCCCTTTCGGGCTGAGCAGGTGGCTGGTCCACTCCGAGCCTCAGTTTCCTCACCCGTGTAAACGAGTGGGCTGGATGCACAGGATGCCCAAAGAAGCAACGGGAGCAGGTGCATGTCTATCGACTGCCGCTGTGCCACCCCTCCCCGCCCACCTCCTTCCCCGGCACCGCACTTGACAGTTTACAAACTGCTTTCATTTACAGCATCTCAATCAGTTTACCTATTGGCTGATCAGTGTGAGCATCTCAAGCAGAACATCACAATCCAGTGGGGAGTGTGCCCAGGATGCCACGACAAAGTCAGCAGGGCCAAGCAGGAGAGATGGGCAGAGGCAGCCAGAGCAACGGAGAAACGCCATCGGTGCGATTAAACATAACATCGGGGGGGGCATCTAAATGCAGAGGGGCTAATTTTCACATAATTCAACCAAATCTTATTTAAATGCCCCTCAGGCAAGTCATACTCCAACAACCCAATGGGATTACACACATTGGTACCAACTGAGCCCTGTCTATTTATTCCTGGCCCACCCTCTGATGGACACAGGGAAGCTGGGGGGCTTCTCCAGCTCCCACTCCCCAAACATGTCTCGAGGGCTGCAGAGTCCTCAGAAAAAGCTGCTGCTTAAACTCCTGGAATTCCATTAAGAGAAGGTATCTAGGGTCCCATCGAACCTGTTTACTGGGTTACATAACTGCGCTCTTATTGTAACTCTGAGACTTTTATCAAAAGGCTGGATCTGAATTGCAGGCGCAGGTTCCTTTTTGCATTCTCTCCGGATCAGTGACTGCAGCCCGAGTTTATTCTCTGGTCTTTCTAGGTGGCTCTGAGCTTGCAGGAGCAAACTCCCGTTGTTGTTTTTTAAGGAGTGCTTCAGGGCAACGGTAAACTTATGCTCATCCAATTATTCATTCACTCACCTGTTCATCCACCCGACAGATCGTTATTGAGCATCTCCTGGCCACGAGACATCGCTCCAGGCGATGGGGGTAAAGAACCTCATTCAAACTAAAGAGAAAGATGCAGTTCGCTGGCACCAGGAGGGGGAACATCACAGGTCTGCCGAATTCCCTGGCCCCCGCGCCATGCTGTGGCTAGGCTCTGGTTTACATCATTCCGACGGGTTTCTCTGCTGCAGCCTAATCTTCCTTCCCTTCCTCTCCTCTCCTCTCCTCTCCTCCAACACGCGCCCCTCAAGCCACGACCTTGGGAACAGATGTTGGAGGTAAAGGCCTTTCCCTCCAGCTGCCAAGCTGGGCAGTCAGAGACGTGCCCATCCATCTCACAGGGTCAGCATATCATCGAATGAGGGAGGCAGGAGAACATATTGCCAGGGATGCAGTTTTGCTATTGCTAAGAGGTGACGTCATTTAGCAGAGTAAGGGGATAAAACTCACTGAAACCTGGAGCGTAGGTTTGCTTTGTGGCCTGGCGCACAGGACAGAGCAGACAGGCCCGAGCAAGGAAATTGTTCTGTTACTCACTGGCTACAAGACCATCGTGGGCCCTTGATTTGAAATCCCGAGTTTCCATTTCCCTCTCTGTAAAAGGGTGTGTGTGTGTGACAATATGCTCCCTTAGAGTTATTGCAAGGATTAAATACATACCACCTTTACTGAGCATTTACTATGAGCCAGGCAGCATGTCCAGCACTTTTACAAATAGGATATTATTTAACCCAATCACTGTAACTCCTGTTAGCCTCAGATCAAGGTGCTGGTGAAGGATTTTTGTCAGTTCTGTTTTCTAGGAAGAGCTCCCTTTGCCCCCCCCCCCCGCCCCCCGCCACCCCCCAGAGTAACTGAGCTTAAATACTTTAAAGGTGAAGAAAAGATTTGGTGAGATTTCAGACTGAGTTTATTGCAATGTCTAGAGATGTGCTGTCTAATGTGGTAGCCACCAAGCCCCACGTCGCTACTTAAATTTAAAGCAGTCACAGTCAGATCAGATTAAAAGTCAGTTCCTCAGTGACACTAGCCACCTCTCGAGTGCTTAATGACCAATATGGCCAGCGACTGCCATATGGAACAGTGCCAATAAGAGATATTGTCATCAATGCAAGAAGTTCAGTTGCACAGAGCTAGAGGTGGGAATCAACTCTGAGGAGAAATAAAAGTCAACACCAGGGCCCGAGGGTCAAGTCCACAGAGGTTCGTGGAGTTTTGGCATCTTTTCGATAATCTGCCAGGGCTAAGAGGGTGACATGTCCTGAGAAAGGACTTTTAGGGGCATTTGGGTGGCGTCACACGGCAGCGTTCATAGCTGTGGTTACCAACAGTTCAGCGCCATTCAGAGCTATTACATTTTCAGGTTTTTACTAACTAGCAAAGATAAAATAAAGACATTTGTAAAAAGTCATACAGAATCTATTCCCACAAGCCCAATAGCTCCCCTACCACTTACCCTGATGATGTTAATTCTGATAACTCAGCACTAAGGAGCCATTGCCCCCAAATGCATCGTGTGCTAATCATCACGACCCAGGGAAAGGCCCTGCAATGCTCCCAGACACAACGAGCCATGAGTACAGGTAAACGTCCCCTATGCCGGTGCTTCAACATGCTCCCAACCTCTCCGGGGCCACACCCCCTGCTCCTAGTAAAATGCAATTGTTACCACACCGCCGAGCTCCACGATTTTCCAGAAGCACCTCATTCCCTAGGGTACCTATCAGGGGTGCTGGGCTTGGGATAGTTTTCCCTTCACAACCAACTAGAGTCTGCCAAACGAGCGGCCATCACCCCTCCGCCCCCCGGGCCCTAACTGCCCCTCTCATTCGATCCCCTAGCAGCCTCATTCATTCACTCACTCACTCACTCACTCACTCACCATGTATTTATCAAGCACTACTACATGCCAAATACGATGCTGGGTACTGGAGATACAGCAGCGATGAAAACAGAAACCAAGGTGAGATTCCTATCCTCAAGGAGCTTACTGTGTAAGAGCAGAAGGCAGACAACAGATAAATAAATATATGAAGATATACAGAACGCAAAGGGGTCACAGGGGCCGCAGAGACCTCAAATGGGTGGTGGTGGGGGAAGGTACTTTCCTTATATTTAGACATTGTTAATTGTTTTCTTCAATCCTCTGAAATGGTCATTTGTTCCTTCATTGGCTCAAGATTTTATTGACCACTTACCGTGCTCTGAGCACTGGGGCTAGAGCAGTGAGCAAAACAGGCAAACGCCCTGACACTCTGGCGGCAGAGAGACAACGAGGCGGCAGGGTGGGCGCGCAGGCGAAGGCGAGAGCGAGCAGGGTGGCAGGCGCGGGGGAGGGGGTGCCCGGCGGGGCTGGGGGGCCGTCTGTACAGAAGGTCACCGCACCTGCACACGCAGGGCCTGCACGCGTGTTCCTCTGTCTGCTGGGAGGCTCTTCCCCCTCCTCTGTGCCTGCGATGGAACTTTCTGGCACGTTTCTGATTCTCCCACAACTGGGTCCTCCCTGCACACTGACTATATCTTGGCACATCTAGCAACGGCCAAAATTACACTATCTTTATGCGTTTAGGTAGATGTTAGTCCCACTGGGATCAAACTGCTAACGGCCGGGGACTGCGTCTCACCCCTCTTCATGTATCCGTTCTAGAAGCGCCCGCGGAAAACCAGTTATGCAGCCTGCCCAGGCTCCCTGCCCTAGAGCAGAAAAGAACCCGCCAATGAGTCTTTATTTAAGACCTGCTCTCCTTCCCCCCTCACCCATCAACAACAAAGGACTCATCGATGACGTGCCATTTAAATAGAGTCATACATGCAAAAGTATATAGAGAAAACATACAAACTGCTCAGGAAACAGGCCGTTGCTACCATGACTACTAACCTAAATTAATTTTCAGGTCTACTCTGATGCACGTACGGTTAACCGGGAGGTGACTGTAACGCTTCTGACTTCAAACCGGACGTGGGTGCTCCACCCCCTGGGGCTCCCGTCCAGCTTACCTGCTCGCTCAAGGGACATTCCTATCTCAAAGCGTTGCTCTGACCTGGAGCTGGGTGCTGACCCTCCACATCATGGCCAACAATCCCAATACCCAAATAAGGTGGAGACAGTGTTTCCAGAGCCCCTAGTTCTGACGCCTCTTGGTGGCTCTCTGTCCCTCACCCTAGCAGCAGAGCTCCCCCTCCTGGCCAGTCTTCTCTGTTGCCCACCTACTCAAACTACTGCCACCAACTCCCTGGATGCTCCTCCCTCCTATTTACACGTTTCTTCTCTTATGTGGCCTATAGATGGTCTGAGAGGACATGGAAAACCACAGCAGCTCAGCCAGACGCGCGAGAGCCTCCTACTCACAGGTCCCACACGAACGGCTGCGGGACCACCTCGGGCTGACGCGTCTCTGGGTCTCAGGATGTTCTCTGGTGAAGAGGGGACCACACGGGCTTTGGAGGCAGCTAAGAGGATGTACGTATCTTAACGCAATTCACGCAGCCTCCGCAATTGTTATTACAGCTGAGGTTGTTCTAGGTCTGCTTCTAAGTCTGGAGATGTTTTGGACTCTTGAGAGCACAATAATGCTCTTTTCTGAATAGCTGGCCACCTACTCCACGTGGGGATGTAAGACACAGCTCAAGGACCGCTAACTAGGCACAAGCACTAACCGTGCGCTTGTATACAGCCACATGCAGGTAGGAAGAGACGGAGGTCATCAGACCTGCATCCGCGCAGGGCAGGCAGAACCTCTGATCAAGGCAGTTAAAAAGACAAATGCATTTCTCAGTGGAGCTATCCCCCTAGCCAGGGCTCGATCATTTAAAAGACAATGCAGGACGCTCACTTCAAGCTGAGAGAAAATTCTGAAGATGAAAGAAAACTCAGAACTTCCTTTTAATTAAAGTGTTGGTCAGTTGAGTTTCCCCAGAGCTCAGCTCTTGGTCCAGGTAGGGGGAGTCCAGGGGGGCTTTGTTGAGACTATAAGCCACTGAATCAGAAACTGGAACTCAAGACCAAGTGTTACAGCCCCATTTTTGTGCCCAGCACTGGGTAGATCGGAAAAGCCTCTGAATAGCGTGTATTCTTCAGTCTCCTTGGCTGGTGCTGCCCACATCGCTGACACCGGCAGAGAAAAGAGCAGGGATTCACGACGCGGCTGGACTTCTGTGAACTGCAGACAAGGTCAGGGGCAGAGGAGAGCCATTCCGGCGCCAGCTGCCATGCACAGTTCCTGCTGAGATGTGGGTGGACTGACGGATGGGGCTGCAGGGCTTCATCGGCGATAAGGAGCATTTCATGGAATATCTGAAAACTAAAAAGATGCAAAAGATGCTGTGTTCTGCACAGAGCAGGTGCCAGAAAAGTGCTGAATTACTACATGGGCGATGACAGGAGAGAGAAAAAGGAGGCAGATGAATAAGTAACAGTAAGACTGATGAGGACTGGGCGGCCGCTGGGAGGTGACAGATGAGCCCATGCATCACACCGAGGGAGATGAGGTGGAAAGGCATCGAGATACTCCGAGCTCCGAGACGAAGCCTCTTTAGCTGAGGCGCACAGAGAGCCAAGGAGCTTGGGCTGCAGATTCCAAGGCCCAGGGAACAGACTGGGCCCACCTTGATCCCTGAGTGCCAGGTGAAGCCACAGGAAGGTGGCACATAGTACTGGGCCTAAGCCACCTCCGGGACACGGCGCTCTACCTTACATACGTGATCTCCTTCGATTCTCCCCCTAATCTACTGAAATAGAAAGCAGTCTGGCCTTGATTTTACAGCAGAGGAAACTGAGTCTCTAAGTAACCTACTCTGGTCAGGAAGCGGAGCAGGGACTTCAGGGCTGGTCCGTTTGAGGGCACAGGTTGTGCACCCCCCGAGCTCTGACACAGACATCCTTTCACTCATGAATTCCCAAAAGTCCCAAGAGAAGGACCACATGGCCCAAATGAGCCTGGCAGGGAGCCAGGGATTGCTCTGAGGTCTCAACCTTTATCTTAATTGTTGGTGCACATTTAAAAATTTTATCTCATAATATACTTGTGATCTAACTGAAAAATAATGTGTGATGTTTTGAATTACTTGCCATATGAAAGGATGTCCTGTCCTTGTCCTGGGGGCTTGGAATGGTGCCTGGCATAACAGCAAGTGCCCAAGGGGAGAGGGGGAGGCAATGGGGTGGGTGCTGTGTACCCTGTCTTGGAAGGCAACATAGTCTACCATGCTGCTTTCTAACACCCCATTTTCAGGGCAAATAGGAAACAGCAGAATATTCCACATAAGGCAAATGTGTGTTTGACGGCTGGGTATGTAAGGAGACTGGGAGCACTCTGGCAAATAACTTGCATGTTCTCTCGAATTGAAAAACAACTCTCTGTGCTACCTTCCTGGTACAAATCCTCTCCATCCATATGGATACCCCTGTGGGCAGGTGTTTTCTTACATGTCCACATCTGTCAATATTCTTTGTGGAGGTGACACGATTGCTCACCCTAATGGTGACAACAGTTGACTCCGAGTGCTGCTCCAAGTACCGGTCACGGTCTTTAATAATTAACCCCTTTCAGCAACCTCACGAAGTAGGTAGCCCCATCACACCCATTGCACAGATGTAGAAACTGAGGACAGAGCGGTCGAACCACCTGTCCAAGGTGACCCAAGCCAGGGTATCCTGGGATTGGGATTCACATCCACATAACTGGACTCAAGAGTCTTCATTTTAACCAATGGCCCAGGTAGTCGGGTCTTGGTCCACATTTGCCCAATACTAAGCTAATAATATCAGCGTGCCCATTCTCTTGACATAGTTAAGAAGCTCTCTGAACCCATCTGCTAACGAGGGGGCTCTATTTTCTGACCAGGTGGTGGTCATGAGCCACTTTCTCTTTGCCAAGGGAACAGAATTTGCTCAAGGTGCTTGTCTAAAAGATGAACCTGGTGATGCCCACTCTCAGTGTAATGCAGGTACAGGGTAAATGCTCAAGTGAAACTTGCTTTCTAAAGCTCCTCAGCCCCAAAACGAAGTTTGAACACTGGTTAATTTATAAATACCAGTGGTACTTACCACCAATATTAGATATGCAAGCATATAATACATACTTTTATATCATAAGCATACTAAGTTAAAATACATATATAATGCACGTGTGAGATAATATGTAAACCTGCTGATGTTTCTCTCTTCCACACATGAGCATCTCAAAGTAGAAAGTGGGTCTCATGCGCCTTGGAGCCAGCCCTGGTCCTTAGCACACAGTTTTGTCAAGGTTAGGCGCTAAGTGGGAGATGAGTCTCTCAAAAGATCATTAGATTTAAGCTTTGAAACATCTTTAAGAGGCGGCAAAGGAATTCGCAAGGCACTCACTTCATCTCAATCTCCCAAAACCCCGAATCTGAGTTGTTCAATTACAGGTACAAACACCCTTTGAGGCCCATGATGCTGACAATTAAAGCAAGGGAAAACATCGTTAAAGTGCAGAATCCCCCGCGGGACACCACTGGGATATAAAAACTAGTGTGTTTTTGTTAAAAATAAGCCTCTAAGCTTCCTGGTTTATCGGGAGGCTAGGTGCATCGCTCCGACTGATTCTAACTGCAGAGTGTCTCTTGGCTTCCTAACCTTGGGCGAGCTACTTCAGCTCCGGGAGTCTCAGTGCCCTCATCTGCAGAATGGGGACAGTGAAAGCACCTTTCCCTACGTCACCGTTGGGAGATTAAATAAGGCAAGATGCATGAAGCCACTAGCCTAATGACTGGCATTATCAGTAAATGGGATGTATAATTGTTACTAATGTTAATACCATTATTATTATGATTACTTTAGCTCTTACTCAGAAGAGGCTTAATGGAAATTCACAGGTAAACCAAAGGCAGCATTGCCATCCCCGGAAGGCATGGGGGAGGAATACCTGGCCTGAGCCCAGATGAGCTCAGCGGAGAGGGGCAGACCATCCCTGCTGGACCAGGGAAAGGATGGGGGCTTCTGGGGGAGCCCGTGGGAGGCTTCTGGCCCAGCCCAGGACCCTGAAGTGACAAGCCCAGAACGAAGAGGACCCCAGAGAGTGGGGAGGAGGGGGGGAAGGCCAGGGGGGTTGTAACACTTCAAAGCAGCCCTGGGGCTATACTCGAGAGGTACAGGATTGGAAATGATCCATTAAAGAGCCAGTCTTGGAAGTGGAGTGGATTAGAGCCACTCCTCCCGTCAGGGATGGAGCTAATGAGGCTTTTCTTGTCACCATCTGTAAAAGTTTATTACTTAGACTTCAAAGGCAGCGAGCAGCAGTGGGCCTGGGAGAGGAGCTGCCCCTCGCAATAGCAGGAAACGGGAGACGCTGACTTGGGGAGGGGGTGGGGGTGGCCTGAGCCCGGAGGGTGTTAATCTGGCCACCTGCACCTGTGAGGATCAGAAACTGACCGCAGCCACAGGGTGGGGGGAGGCTGGATTACAGGGAGGATTAGTTAACTTTATTATCAAGCAGGAGATGGGTTGGTTTCCCCGGAATTGCCAGCTGGCAGCCCTTGCTTCTGCTTCTGGTCTCACAAGCTCTGCGTTTCTTCCCTAGAACTAGTAAGAAAAGTGCTCAAAGTTGTTCTCCATCTCAACATCCTTAATACCTGGCTGCCCATCAACATGTCAACACGTGGTCCGAACAGCGTGGCAGGCGGTCTGAACGATGGGTCTCCGCTCACGCAGGGGTGACGTGGGCCATGCCTGCCTTCAGCTCAGAGCAAGTGGTTTCCGACAGTTTGTGATTAGAGGGAAAGAAACTATATTCGTTTCTTTGCATACTCACTATATCATTACATACTCATTACATATTTATTGAGTGCTTCCTACTGTGTGCCAGGCACAGGGGATGTGTTGATGAACAAAGGCAGCCCAGGCCCTGCCCTCTCGGAGCTTATAGTCTAATGCGGGGACATGAACATTAATTAGATTCATGCAAATAAATGTAGTGACAGCCCTGATGAGTGGCATGAAGGGGCGGAAGTGGGGCTTGTGCAGGTGTAAAATAGGAGGAAACTATCTCAATAGGTGAGGCTCTCCTGAGGCAGGGACAGGGCTGAGGTAGGGCGAACACACAAGATCAACTCAGCAAAGGGGGGGAGGCTGTCCTAAGCACCAGAACATGAGGGAGTAAGTTCCACTACAAGGGAAGAGCATGTGTAAAGGCCCTGGGGTGGGAGGGAGGATGATCCACTCCAGAAGCAGGGGCCACCAGTCTTCCTGGAGTGAGCCGGGGAGAGGGAGGGGTGGCGGCATGAATCTGGACCGCCAGGCAGGCAGGGACTTATGTCTGCACTGCTCACGGTTTCCCACTTCAGCTCCTGCTACGTGCTTTCATAGTGCACAG
The DNA here is from genome assembly GCF_964146895.1 of Miniopterus schreibersii. Taxonomy (NCBI): domain Eukaryota; kingdom Metazoa; phylum Chordata; class Mammalia; order Chiroptera; family Miniopteridae; genus Miniopterus; species Miniopterus schreibersii. The sequence continues at coordinate 178,017,968 of NC_138102.1, forward strand.
TAGGAGTTCAAGTGTAAGTGCCGAGTGAATGCACGCTTTCCTGCAATGCTCTGGGCCCTGTGCCAGGCTTTTATACTGTGTTTCGTGGGATCTTTCAATTCGCCGATTCTCACTGAATCAACTCGTTCTGATGATAGAGGAAGAACAGTTAATGAACCCAAGGCCACGGGAGTGGTAAGTCCCAAAGTTGGGATCCCAATCAGGTATGCTTCAGAAACTTTATAGCAGGGCTGCTGTGTGCAGTGGAGCAAAAAATTCACCAGGTGAGTCACTGAGCTAGAGTAATGAGGAGGGGAAGGTGTGCCCAGAATACCCAAGACACGATTCCCACACTCAGAACAGCACTCAAGTCCAGAGACTAAGAAATGGGGCAGCCGCTTTGGAAAAGGGTCCAGCAGTTCCTTAGAATGCTACGTGTGGAGCTAGGACACTACCCAGCAATCCCACTCCTGGGTGTATTCTGAGGGAAATAAAAACAGATGTCCATGCAGAAAATACGTAGCAGCATTGTTCATATTAGTCAAAAAGTGGCATCAACCTAAATGTCCATCAACTAACAGAGGAGTACATAAAATGTGGCAGAGCCATATGAGGGAGCACTATGTAGCCATAAAAAGGAATGGCACAGCCCGGCCGGCGTGGCTCAGCGGTTGAGCATTGACCTATGATCCAGGTGATCGGGGTTCGATCCCCTGTCAGGGCACATGCCTGGCTTGCGGGCTCGACCCCCAGCGGGGGGCATGCAGGAGGAAGCCGATCAATGACTCTCATCATTGATGTTTCTATCTCTCTCCCTGTCCCTTCCTCCCAATGAAATAAAAAAATTCATACTAAAACAAACAAACAAAAACATTGAAAAAAGGAATGGCCTACTGATACATGCTGGAATATGGAAGAACCTTGAAAGCATTAAGCTAAGTCAAAGAAGCCGGTCACCAGATGAGTCGCTGAGCTAAAATAATGAGGTGAGAGAGAGTACCCCGAATACCTAAAAGCAATATATCGCATAATTCCATGTATATGAAATGCCCAGGAAAGGCAAATCCACAGAGACAGAAGCTAGGTTAAACAGTACTTAGGGCTTTCTTCTGGGAGTGTTGAAAAAGTTCTAAAATGATATTCTGCTGAAGGTCACACAACTCTGAATATACTAAAAACCACTGAACTGTGTACTGTCAATGGGTGAATTTTACGGAGCGTGAGAAAAAGAATCGTGACTAAGTGTTCAAGTATTAGAGCCCAAGGGCTGGGCCCGGGCCTAGCTCTGCAGGTCGCTGAGCCACGCGAACGACAGCAGCCGAGACGCTCTCTCGGAGCTTTCGTCCCCGCCTCTGTGCAGGACGCATGGCGCCGACTCGCAGCGTTGCTGCAACTACAAAACGCAGTACTTCAGGTGGGGACTCGCAGCAGGGTCGCCATCGACGGACGGCAATGCCTCGTGTGGACGCTGCAACTGCTGAAACGACCAGCGGCGTCCGAAAGCACCATTCATCACGCTCTCAGGCAAACGCCGCGTTACCCAAATGTCTGCCATCTAGACTAGTTTGGACGTGAAGACGGAGCTCAGGTGGCCACCCCAGGGGAGAAGGCAACTGTGGCCAAAGGCGTCAGGTGTGAGGAGGCAGGAGATGGCTCACTGCCCGGGCCAGACAGGGCTGCTCCGTTTCTAACAGCTCAATGCGAACGGTTTCCAATGCTCAGAGCACAGAGGTTTCCTGAAGAGCCCGTTTGTCAGTCTTGTCAGGACCGAGCAGGCACAGATCTAAGAGCCTGTCCGTGTCCCCTCCCGTGTCCTGTGATGCACAGAGGAGCTTGGGCCTTGGGCAGGGACTACGAAGGCAGGAACCAGCGGCCTGCCAGGCAGCACGTGGCCGTCCAGATGCTGGGCTGAGCCAGAGCTTCGGGCTGCAGACTTTCAGAGGGATCCTCGGCCTCCATCTGGAGCTGGTGCGAACACCATTATCATAGCAGAGACTCGAGGATGCAAATGGGCTTTACTAGTCCCTTGCCAGCTCAATGTCATCCGAGGAGGACCGCAGGAACTGACGATGGTTTTCCTGGAAGAAGAGGCTCACCAGGTCTATTATCCATTCCCCAGACACCTGAAGGGCAATGCTGGGAGGAGGGACTTCTGCTGCATGGGGAGGGATAAGACCCGGAACAAGGGGAGAAGTTATAGGAGGAGATTTGGGGCTGAATATGAACTTTCAAAGGTCAGAGCTCTCTGGAGGCACAATGGGCTGTGGTGATAGGCAGTGAGCTCCCTGTCAATGGGGGTGTGCACAGGCTGACTGATGACTTGGATAAGGTGAGAACAGGTATCCTAGGCCTTCAGGATTCCTCGTTGTGCTGAGATTGTGTCGTTTTTAGGCATCACCTCTTGGTTCTAGATATTTGGAATCAATTTCCCTTCTCTCCCCTCACTTACCAATAAATAATGGATCTGATAACTTTACTCCCAGAGCAACCTGCACTCTGCTCTACGAAGCACTGGCCACTCCACATGGAATGTAACTGTCATGCCATCCTTGTGGGTTGAACAGGGCCCTGAAGCAGGGGCTGAATGCACAAGTCAGGCAGCATCCTCCTCTATGCTTTGCAATTACCAACTATTCTCACTCAGTTATAAGACTCACTGCAATGCAATCCCCCGGACGCTTGCCTGACTCCCTCTGAGGTTAGGCTTCCCTGAAGGGAGGGGTGGGGTCTCGCTGCAAATCACTTTGCCTCACAGGATGCCTTCGACATATATACACACATACACATATATATAATATATATTTTAATCAGAGAAAGGCACATTCTTCTTACTCAGGGCTGGAATACAGCTAAGGATGCTGATGGTCCTCAGATATACGCCCAGAGGAATGATGCCCAGGGGAATGAAACTGTGACACATGCTAAGACACGGATGAACCCCGAAGACACGTTACGTGTAATAACCCAGACACAAAAGGACAAATATTGCATGATTCCAGTTATATGAAGTACCTGGAGTAGTCAAATTCATAGAGACAGAAGCAGGATGGTGGGTGCCTGGGGCTGGGCGGAGAGGGAAATGGGGAGTTTGTGTTTAAGGGGCACAGAGTTTCAGTTCAGGAAGATGGAGAAGTTCTGAGGATGGATGGTGGTCATGGCGCATGTACTTAATGGCACTGAACTGTACCCTTGAAAATGGTCATAGTGAATTCTGGTATGTATATTTTGCCATATTAAATTTTAAAAGGAAATGCCAGGAAGCACGGTGTTCTGGGAGACCCATGTGCGGGACCACCCTTCTCTCACCTGTGAAGGTTCGGGAACCTCAGATGTTCTGCACGGATGTGGTACAGGAATCACACCCCCGTGGGAACGGTCCCAGACTAAGTCTCTACGGACAACCCAGTAATTCCAAATAGCTGTCATCTCTTGGAAGAGGTGACCCTTTATATCACCCGATCTCCCCTGCCTCCCAAAGTTTTTAATAAACTTCTCTAATTTTATACCTTTGGGTTGAGAGGAGAAAGGAGACAGAGTGGAAACAGCCAGGCTTCCCTTTGATAACTTGCTCCCTCGCCTAATTAACAAGACCCCGCACAACTAAACATCTGCCAGCTTCAGAAACTTGCCCGGTGATGAGCTTTGATCACAGTACCCGCACGAACAAGAGGATTCCACACAGCTGAGATCACACACCATTCAATGCACCTCCACTCAACCCGATCCAGCCATCTGACTACCGTTTGGAGAGGCAACCCCCGGCAGGCAGAGACTGGGCATGAAAAACAATCGCTGCCAACCTGAAGGAGCGCTGTGTTTGCCAAAGCAGCCTTTCCAACGCTCACCGTACCCACGGAGGGGATGGCAGGGGCGGCTTCATTCCATCCTTACCGACTTCTCCAAAGAGTTTTCTAAAATCTACGCCTGGTAGCTCAACACCGAAGTTAACATATTTAACTTTCTATCTGCAAACTACCCTTTCTCGGGTTGTGTTCCCTCTCTTTGGTTCTACCCTCTCAAAAAGGCAGAGAGAACTGTCATCTGGTGAGCTCATCCAACAATTCCTGTCGCGCCTATAAATCACTTTCTGCTTCCCGGAGAAAGTAACCATGTACACCCTGACATCGCTACAGGAATTAGGCAGGTGCATCCAAAAGGTTGATTCACAATGTGCCCCCCCCCCCCCCCACACAACCCCCTCGCACAATCGGCTCACCCTGGGAGCGTTATAAAACAACACCGCACACAGTGACTTCAGGTGATCTGCTCTCCGGAGAAACATCTATCCGGCCGCAATGCTGTTTGCATGCAAAAGGCAAGCGGGCAGGAGGATGCTGAGGAAACTCAGAGTGAATTCAAATGGTGGGGATGCCTTTGAACCACAACCGCTTTCCTCTCCAGAGTCATTAGTGCTAATTACTAACAACCACCCTGTTGACAAGTGCTGGCAGTTACTTAGCCGCTAATTGGCTTCAATTTACCGCTCTGATTGTGTGGTCACAGGTATATACTTGCCTGGGGAGTGAGGGAAAAGAGCAGGTACCTCAGGCCATAGGATGTCCTTCCAAAAGGCACTGCCTGCCTGAGCGCTCAGCCTACCCGGTGGCTCTCACACGTCCTGAGCATCAGAATTACCTGGGGGGTGATGAAAGCACAGGCTGCTGGGCCCCGCCCCAGAATCTGAATATCAAACAAGATCCCAAGGGCTCCTGCTGCTGCTGCTGGTCCCAGGGCCACATGCTGAGAAACTCGCTCCGCTAACCTCAGCCAAGGCAAGTCCTGCCTCTCCTGTCTCAGGTGTCCCATCTGCCAAACGGAGGCGGTGCAGCAAGTCTCGGGTCTCAGCGAGCATCGTGCTGCGCAGGAGCCACTTTCAACAGGAGGACAGCTACTGAAAGACGGAGATTTTAGAAACGAGTCGTTTGTTTTTTACGCCTATTCAGCTTTTCATTTGGACGGAACAAACCAGAGAGAGTGTGGAGGACCGGTGAGGACGCTCATTCACTGGTGACGCAGGTAGCTATGGTGACTTGGCAATTCAAAACTCCCGTGCCAGGACGTCCCCAACCACGGTCTCCACGAACATTTTAGACCTAAAGACCTAGGATGTTCGAATGCGCTAATAAAATAAGATAAAGACCTCTGACCAGAGGAGTGAACTCATTCCGTTCAACAGACCACCACGAGCAGGCAGTGTGCCGGGAGAAAAGGGGGTGCACACGATGACAGTAACTACTGCTTGGGAAGGCCCCTTACACCAGCAGCAGCCGGTGTTTCCTCACCGTGAAGCGCCCTTGGAAGGGAGTGGCTGTGGTGGTGACGTCAGCCAAGGAGAGCTGTGCCTGCTGAAAGCACCGCGCACACATTTACCTATTTGGTCACCACAACAAACCCTGGGCATCAGCAACTTCACAGAAGCGGAAGCTCAGCCACAGAGATTACACAGCCTGGCCAGCGCCACCCTGCTAATCCAGGGGTGGGCAAAGGTAGTTTACAGTTGTGAGTGCGTGACACACAGTTTATTTTTGCGTTTTTATGTATTCATATTGCATTATTTATCTGTATCACAACTGTAAACCCACTTCTGTCCATGCCTGTAAAAGGTGGAGGTAAAATCTGCACCCACGTCCCCGGACTTGGGGAACGTACCGATGACTGCTATAGACGCCAGTGCCTCGGTTGGTGGGTGACGTCCCCCATGTTCCAACAGGGAAGAAAACGAAAGACCACAGAGGCTACAAAATCACTTCGCTTTTTCCCGACATTAAATTTATGGGGGTGACCTTAATTCCCAAAACCATACAGGTTTCAAGTGTACAACTCAACCAGACATCACCCGCACACTGCGTCGTGTGCCCTTCCCCCGAAGCAAAGCTTCTTTCCACCCCATTTTCCCCCTTTGCCCACCTCCACCTACGCCCACTCGGCTTTCCCTCTGGCGGTCACCACACTGCCGTCCGTGTCTATGTGTTATGTGTATATGTTTTTATAAAATCCCTTCGCCTTCTTTCATCCAGCTCCCCTCCCCCCTCCCCTCTGACAGCTGTCAGTCTGTCTCATCAGAACCAAACAGACACGGGCTTAGCTTTCCACTGTGACGTCTGCGCCCTGTGCCCGGGCCCTCTGATGATTGGTGTCGGTGGGTCGAGGGAGGGCAGGACCAAAGCAAAGGAACACAGCTCAAGGTGGTGGGCGCCACGGGAGTGCTAGAGAGTCAGGCAATCCGTCACGGGCAAAGCGAATTTCCTCCTGTTCCGCCGATGGGCTATGAGATGACTGATGAGACATATCTGGGGCAGCCAGAGTTGGCTCCCATTTGGACAGATGTTGCCACATGTGGCAGCTGTACTCCGGTGGCTTTGCACGCGGCTTTTATTGCCAGTTCTTTGTTACATCGCCAGCGTCACCCGCACGAGATGGACCTGGGTATGTGCTTCCCGACGATGCCTTTATGTGGAGAGATCTGGAGGCTTAATGCCCTGTGTGGTGACATTTATTGAGCAGCCTTTAAACTATTAAGGAGAGCTGAAGGTTTTGACACAGATGACACGGGTGGTGTTTCCCTGGCATTTAAAGAGGTTTGCTGCATGTTATCCATGTTGCCACTACCGAGAGCAAAGCAGGAATCCGCTTTGCATTACAAACCCCAGGGCCTTGCCGAGGCTGCTATCATAGCTCCCTAATGCTCTGAGGATTTAGGTGAACGAAGCGGTTTCACCACTGAGATTAATCCCATAAAGACGGGATGGCTCCAGCCTACAGAATGAACTTCCCCCAGCTGGGACTTTGCAGGCCCCAGCACAGCGTCGGAAGGCTTCACTCTGGAAGACGACTTGGCAGGAGAAATGTGTTTGCGGTGAGGAGAGTGTCTTCTCGCCTCCAGCTGCCTCGATGGCACCCTGCGTCTCCCAAGAGCCAGTTTTTGCTCCCTTCATCTGTCAGACTGTCCCACTCTAACAGCCGCCAGCACACGTGGGTGAACCACAGTGACCCACTCATCATAGTTCACAGGCACGAACACCTGAGACTCAGGAAAGGGACCTATTTCCTTGTGGGTGGGTGCGCAGGTCATACAATTAAAATACTTTTTTTTCGAAGTCACTGTTCTTTCTTTTTAATCAAAAACATCCAGTGGAAGGAAAATCAAAGTCCTGGGCGGAACTTCATTACGAGCCAAAACATTACACTTTCCTCTACGGGGGGCGCTCTCTGACGTCACGGGTTGCTCTGTAAAGCAGCACACGCGTTTTAAGGACACAGCGGACAATGCGGATTGAGAATCTGAAGGAAATTCAAACTCTCTGACCCAGAAATCATACTCCTCCGTTAATTTATATTAAAAAACGAATCTGAGAGAGGGAACGCTATATGCAGAAGAAATGCAACCTAGTGTTAATTAAATCTTCAAAGAAAATCAGAAACGTCCTAATTGGCCCCAAACAGGAGGCGGTCTTAACTAAACGATGATGATGTATCGCCAGATGGAACATTACCCACCCAGCGAGAGCGACGGTTCTGAAGATCAATAATGTTCAGTGAAAATAAGAAGCGGAAACCAGAACTGCATTTGGAAGGAAGACAACTATCTTTAAAAAGGCAGAGAAAAGTAAACTGGAAGTAACTGATCGAGTAGCGATGATCTCCAGGTCACAGGAGACACACAATTTCTGTCTCTGCCTACTTTCCTCTGTCCCCAGCACGTTCTAGGATGCACGTGCTTCATCCTAATGAGGAAGCACATCCGCCGTTACCTATTAACACCGTTCTCATATGCCTGGGCCAGACATGCTACATCACTCTGACCAAGGTCCATGCAAAAAGAGGGGCCTCACGCCCGAGCATCCTCGGAGATGCAGACATGGCATCCAGATGGCTTTGCTGGTGAGGCTCGGGCGGAGGCATGGCTGTCAGGACGTGCTCCCAGGTGGCTGCTAATCAAATGCTCCGATAAAAATAAGGAATTAAAAAAAAAAAAAAAGGCATTGCAGGAAAAAAACCCCATGCGCTGGTGAAGAGAAAAGATTTGTAACAAATGCAGCCAGTTAGCAAGATTAATGGATGGAGAAACCACTTGGCATGGTGGTCAATCTGCAATAATTTGAGGGTAATCAAGAATAATTCCAAGATAATAGGAAAAGCTACCCATGTCTCAATTTCAGCCGAGAGTCCTTTGTGTGTTAAATGGGTTGACCTTTGTGAAATCAGGGTATCGTTGAGCACAGAGCAAGTCAAGCACTGTTTGGTTCCTATTACAGACTGTTACATGGCCAGGGTCCGGAATCTTACAAATGGCCCACAGATGCCGGGGCCCAGCAGCAAGAACACGCTTCTGCCCAAGGAAATCGGTAAGCGGTACAGAGGTTGATGAGAAGGTCCGGGAGGGAGGGAGAGGCAACTCTCAAATAACGAAATTAAAACAGACACATGCAAGAGAAGGAATGAAGTCAAATCTCCCTGGACTGCCACAGGACTGAGAGAGTCCTTGTAGTGGAAGGAGCAGGAATTCACTTTTCTGACCCGGGAGCACTCCCACACACTTGAAAAAGCACGTCTCAAGGGCTGGAACACCGGCTGAAAGAGCGCAATGACAGGTGCAGAAAGCTCGAGAGATTTAAAACCTGATGCCCACGCATTCGTTCATTCATTCACACCAGTGAGGATGCACATGTACGTATACAAGCATATGTATACATACATACGTTACACATAGGACATGTATTACATAGGTACATGGAGAGGTATCTCAGACAGCCAACATTTCCATCGATCAGCCAGACTATGTGGAGGAGAGACAGTCATCTGAGTTCTAATACCATTTAAACTGAACCAGAAACACAGACTGAGACCTATACAGAGCTGGCACAAGCACTTCATTTTATAGAATGGGACAGCCAAGGTCCAAAGAAAGTGATCTGCCTAAGTTCACCCAGCGTGCAAATAACCTGAATGAATAGATAGCCTGGTGTGAGCAGCTCGAACCAGCCAGTATCTCCCATCCCTATGCTACAGAGGAAACAGAAACGGAAACAGACATTGAGGATTTATTGGCTCGAGGTCTCAGCAAACCGTAGAGCTGGGACTGCCCCTGCGTGGTGTGACTCCAGGGCCCAAAGCCACCCTTGTTCGTGGTGAGGCCTGGACATTTCATCTGGGTCTCTAGACTTTGGGACTAATGATCCTTCTTTTGCACCCTGACAAGTGGCTTCTCCAGTGCAAACGGATGCAGCGAGACCTCCGCAGACAGCTCATCCATCCCTGCCAGGTGCTCATCCCGGCCGCCTGTGGAGAGGTCAACTCCAGAGGGCACAGGATCCTGGGCGTCTGGAGAGGTAAGCTCCAGAAGGCGGAGGTCTGGCTAGTTGTTTTTCACTGCTGCATTCTGAGGGCCTGGAAGGGTCTGTGGCCTGTGAGAGGCACCCTGTACATATTTGCTGAACAAACAAATTAATGTTGACAGGGAGTGGAGAAAAGAAAGCCAGGTTGCCTTTTCCAGAATGTTGGAGCTGAACAGGAAGTCTGGGCTCAGCGAGTATGCCTTCAACAGGACAACCGTGGCCCTAGCCAGTTTGGTTCAGTGGTTAGAGCGTCGGCCCAAGGACTGAAGGGTCCCAGGTTCGATTCTGGCCAAGGGCATGTACCTTGTTGCAGGCTCAATCCCTGGCCCCAGTCAGTGTGTGAGTGGGAGGAAACCAACTGATGTGTCTCTCTCACATCAATGTTTCTCTTTCTCTCTCTCCCTCCCACTCTCTCTGAAAAGCAATGGAAAAAATATCCTTGAGTAGGGATAAAAAAAATATAAAAAAAATAGTATAACTGTAGAGTGAAGAGCCCAGGGAGAGGGCCTGGCGGTCAGGCCCTGGACTCAGTCTGCCCAGCAGCCTCCTGACGTGCAGCCAGTGCAGGTGCACAATCCCAGGGCTTCCCACGGTGTGCTGCACAGATGAACCACGTCCCGGTGAGTTAGAGGTTCCTGGGGCCCCAGTAAGGGCGTGAGAAGAGTGTGGGTGCTCATTCGGAGGGCTCTGCGAGGTCTGGAGGTCAGGAACCGCCTGCACCTTGTTTAACGCTCAATCCCACCAGCCTACTTGACCGCAGACCCTCCTACAGGACAGCTGGTTAACAGCTTTGGACAGCAGTGTGTTTTAGCGCAGCCTCGTGCATCAGTGAGGAATCTGGCCTCCTGCACACCAAGGCCCTCGGCCAGGGTCCTGAATCTCACAGTGGCGGCCAGGAGGAAGGAAATGCTTCTGCCTGAGAATGAGACAAGCAGGCAGCCTCAAGAGCTCACCCCCCGCCGTCCCCGAGCTCCCGCCCGCCTCCTCCGGATGGCAGAGCGCACTCAGCCCTGTGCGCCACCAACACTGGGCAACAACTGTGTGCCCGGCGCTGGGCTGGCCCGGAGCGCAGGGCTGAGCAAGGCCGACCGAGTCCCGGCCTCTCTGAGCTGACATCACCAGGGCCAGGAGGCAGTAAATAAGAAAATATAGAGAGGATTATGTCTTTGCCGCAAACGTGCAGGGAGAGTGTGAACACGGGGCTGTTTGGAAGAGGGCGGTCCGGGGAGGCCCTTCTGCTAAGGTGACATCTCAGCAGAAACCTAAAGAAGGTGTGCTGCAGGGTGATCTGGGACACAGACCTGCAGGCAGGGAACAGCACCTGCAAAGCCAGGAGGCCGGCCTGTGTCTGGTGGGAAGGCCCAGCAAGTCACCAGTGGGCGGAAGTGGAATGAGGACAGGAAGAGGCTTCATGTCCCAGCATCCAGCATCCTTGCCCCGGCCGGATTCACGGTCCTGTGACCTGTGCGGTCACATGGGGCCCCTTGCTAGGAATGACCCTCCCCTTAGTTTAAATGCTCTGTGGTTGCCATTTGGAGATTCACCACAATTTTTGTACGAAGGGCCCCAGATGTAATTTTGCACTGGGTCCCACAACTGACACAGTAGGCCTGCCCCTTGCCCCCATCCGCAGAGAACTGGCCAAGATCGTCCTTGAGAACATGCCTGTGTAACTGGGGAGCACCCAGCTTCCTCCTATTTAAGTGTCCCTCTCCCCTTTTACTAGAGAGCGATGGCAAGAATCTCACAGGAGGGCCACAGGGGCACCATTGTTATCTTTTTAAATGTTTACTGAAGCTCTAAAAAGAAAACAAACATGCTTGTGTTGGGTCTGGGGCCTCAAAATGCCACCAACTCTTTATTATCTACATTAATAAAGGGAACAGGAGTGTGAATTATTCACGAGAGCTGATGGAAATCCCCAGCTCTGGAAGGCAGCCTGTGGCTTTTAATTCCTGCATATTCTCCATAACTGTAAATAACTATCGATGGATAATCCTGAGGCCCTGCAACCTGAGCCGTGGGAAAATGAACCTTAGATTTCTTGAAAAACCACTGTAGGATGAAAAACTGGAAAGCCACTACCAGCTTACCTCCCCTACCACCAACTTCCCTCTCACCATCACCACCATCAATTATTAGGGACATGCTCTAACCTCTAGGACAGTTTCCCTCTAAGAATATGACAGCCTCTGAAGAGTATTTCACACAAAAAAGGCACTTGATACACAGAGAGTTTTTACACAACTTCGGAGGGGGTCTGAGAACAGCCATAGTCTATGGGCCCCGAGTAGGAACGCCTGACTTAGGAATGGGGGAGCGTGGCAAGAACCCGGACCAGCGCCTGCCCTGTGTATGCACCCTAAGAAGGAAGGAGCAGATCTGGGTCAATAACAGTGGCTTCTTTTGACAAAATGAGGCCACAAACTTGGACCCCAGAAATCAGGGTCATTCAATGGAATTAGATGAGACCACAAGTTTTCCTTCCTCACCGTCTTTAGATAAGTCCAACTGATACCGCTACAGACTTTTCTGTGACCCGAGGCTCCCTCTTCCCAAGGCCATGGGATCCAGGGTGAGACTTGAGGAAATTCAGGCAACAACTTTAAGCTTTAAACCAAGGAGCTAGAGGAACGGCAAACATATAGAGTAATTTATTCTGACTGCTGCTCTAAACACATCAAATATATTAACTCATTTAAATCTCACACTCTCTAACATGAGTGTTAGATACTGTTATTATCACCCTCATTTGACATGAGGAAACTGAGCCCCCAATGAGATAAATCACCTGCCCAAGGCCACACAGCCAGTAAGTAGCAAACCTGGGATGTGAACCCAGGCAGACTAGCTCGGCAGGCCAGGCCCTTCTCCACCAGTGTTGACCATCACAGAATCCCACATACTGTCTGCCCAAAGGGGCCCTCCCAGCTCACCAGGCCACGGATGGTTCTCTGGAATGGGAGGCGATGTGTGAGAAATGAGGCCCATAGTCTGTGGTAAAGAGTCCAGATCTATCCTCGGGGGAGCTGCTGGGGGACTGGTGCAGAGAAAGGGATGTGTAGTGGCCACTGATAAAGGTTTACAACACATTTTAATACACCTAGCAAAAACACACACAGACATGAAAACAGAAAATGCCATTTAGTCAGCTATTGTAACATTTTTTAAGGAAAACAAAATAAAAAGGTTCACTTGCTACAGCCGATGCCACAGTCAAAGGATACTCTGGTTTCCTGCAGGAGGAAAGAAACTCCACGGTGTGCCTGAGATGGTGAATGCAAACCCATGACGGAGAACTCCCCAGCACGGGGACCTCAGAAACACTCCCAGGCCCTGAGCGGGCCACTGGTCAGGAGGGCACATGTGTCCTGGGGAGGCCCTCATCGCTCATTCCAAATGAGATTTTAGGATGGGGGAAGCAGGGCGGGGCAGCACACATTCTGCCCCAGAGACAAGGGAAAGGCGCCCTTCAGCTCAGGATTTGCAAGTTATACTTGAAAAACCTCTTGCCCAGAAGGGGGCACTGTTCCCTCTAAAACCCACCTTATGCTACAGGTCCTGAGGCCAGTTACCTGAGCTGTTAGAATAAAGCACAGACTGTACATCCCCCAGGTTCCACATTAGACTTCAAGCTTCCACACCGCCCACCCGAGGATCTTGCTTCCTAAAATTAAAAAAAAAAAAAAGATTCCTCGCCATATTTCCTCTAAATCACGGCTGTTTTTACATTCTCTATTGAAGGAAGCCCGTCATTTAACCAAAAGAAGAAAATTAGCATTTTATAAGTAAAGAACAAGAAAAAAACCAAACCACAAAATTTCTTTTAGAGGCCTGATCTCATGGCTACATCGCCACCCCACCCCATGTTCTGTTTCCAAGAATGGGCATAAAATGAGAACGTTTCCAGGTCACGTGCTTAAGGAAGGGGGGTTGTTTCTTCTTGAGGTTCACTTACAGAGCGTGCCCCTTTCCTCAGGGTTACAGAGCTGCCCCGGCTGGCTTCTGCTGCAGGCAGGGAGAGGCTGTGCGTGCGCTCCAGGGCCCTCAAACTGCTGTGTCCGAGACGCACGCGTGGAGCTGGTGAAAGGATGTTCCTGGACCCCGCAACTGCAGGGAGGGGCCTCCAGATTCTGCATCTTTAACCAGCGACTCAGATAACTCAGTCCCTCTCCGCAGAACACTGGAGTTCTGAATTGAGTTATTCCTAATACACGCCCCTAACACTTGCCCAAACTACCCCCCCTAGGGCACGAGGCTGAACCCCAGTCCCCATCTGATTCTAATCCCAGGAGTGCTCTGCTTGAATTCCTAGAGTTTTCTGCCTCTTCCTGTCCTGCTTTCAGTAATGCTGTGAAACATGGCTAGAAAAGTCCTCGGGATTACGTGCAAAACAGGAGTGATTGTTTTATGACATGTCCTGTTTGGGCCTGTCTTCCCTGGTTTGTAAAAGGCACGTGTTGAGTTGCTAAGTGTCCCATTTCCCTCCTTGTCAATTTAGGGAAGGCACCCCAACCTCCCCGCTTCATTCTAGTCGTTGCTCTCATCTGTGCCTGCAATAAATGTTTATCTCTCGTGTAGTTCATGTGCACCCCCCTTTGTTGGAGGGTGAGCTCCTTGAGGCCAGGGCATCTGACTTTCAGTCCCCAGCAGTTGGCAACGTGGAGTCTGGAGGAGTACTCGGTGGTACTGCCTGCAAACGAGATGTTCCCGTGGCTTCGAACTGCGTGTTATCTCAGGAAAGGCTACGGCGTGGTGGAAAGAAAGCATGGAGGGGGCAAATGTGGTTCTTAGAAACCTTGATCCAGAAGTAGCACAATGGATCAGCGCTGCTGGGTCACAAATCACCGTCAAACGCAGCGCCTTAAGAGCGCAGGTGGGGCCCGGCCAGGCGCGGCTCAGCGGTTGAGCGTCGACCCGGGATCCAGGCGACTGGGGTTCGATTCCCGGTCAGGGCACATGCCTGGGTTGTGGGCTCGATCAGTGACTCCCTCATCATTGATGTTTCTGTCTCCCTCTCTTCCTCTCCTTTCCTCTTTCTGAAATCAATAAAGATATATTTAAAAAAAAAAAAAAGAGGGCAGGTGGGCACTCCGGCCAACCCAGCCGGGCTGTTCCGGTGCCCTCCAGCTCTCACAGGGCACTCAGGCCCCACTGGAGAGTATTAACATGTCCGCAAGAGCAGCTGGGAAGTCCAGCCACATTCCAGCTATAACTGTCCTACTGTGAAAGGGGGAATGGGTTTTGTGAACAGTCAGCCATCTGTTTCGGGAACTCTGTCAATACTGCCCAGCCCCCATCTATAGGGGCTCCATCTACATTTGGTTCCCACCAGCAAAGCCTGGGAGGGCCCCCTCCCCACAGCACCACCAACAGAATGTGTTGCCAAACCTACAGATGTTCACTAAGCTGACAGTTTAAAAATGGTATGTATCTCGGTATATTTTTTACATGCATACCCTATTTTTTTTTTGAGAGGGGGAAGTTAGGTCTCTTTATGTTTAACAACTATTTGTATTTTCTCCTCTGTGAACTATGTATTCATACTCTCTGACCATGGCTATAGGGCTTTTTCATATTAATTTCTAGGGGCTGTTTATATATAATTTTGAGATTAGCCCCGTCTGTGACGTGAGTCACACACCTTTTCCTCTGGGGAAACCTTAATAAAGGCTATTGTAGTAGCCACGGTGCCTGCCCTCCTGGTTTAATGTCACCATTTGCCAGAAGCCTGTGAGAGGCAACACCGACTTAGATGCCATGATGTTATCTGCACCGTCTACCATGTCATTTACTTTTCTTTCTGTATTACTATTTCCCTTTTCTCCCTCCCAGGTTAAAAAACACTTTTAATTTTCAAATAATTAAAGATGCACAGGAAGTGGCAAAACAGAGCAGAGAAGCCCCGGGTGTGAGTCCCCCGGTGTCCCCCGATGGCATCACCTTCGGTGACCACAGTGCGAGAGCCACGCCAGGAAGCGCACATCGGTACACGGGATGTACAGCTCCGCACCGCTTTATCACGTATGTGGATTCATGTAATGACCGAGCAGTCAAGATACAGAACTGCCACATCACAGCAGTGACCTCCCCGGCGCCACCCACTTAACCAGAGCAGCTTCCTGCCCGCCCCCGGCCCTAACTCCTGGCGGCTGTTCATGTGGCTGCCTCTCTAAGCCACTTATTTTTCCTTCATGCCCTCATCTGAGGAAATCTCCTCTAATGCTCCAAGTAGAGAATCAGATGCAGCATTTGCTTACTTGAGCAGGGAAAACTTCTCACTCAATCCTGGGGCCACAGAACCTCTCGCCCATCACCGCTTTCCCCCCATCGCTCCTTTCCCTGGATTAGCTCAGGTGCCAGACAACTGTCTTCCAACCCAGAGGTCTTATACGTCAGCTCATCTCTTTCCAATGCGGGTGGTGGGAGGAAATGGAAATGTGGTGACCCCTGGAGGTCCGAGAAAGTCCCTTCCCTCTCCCTGACTGGCTGGAGTCACTGGTCTACCCAAACTTGCAAGGTGGAGCTCAAAGACACCTCAAGTCAAACACAAGCCACAAGTCAAGCTCAGTGCCCTGGGAGCAGGCACAGTACAGGGCTGGAGGGGTCGGGGTGGCCCACAGAGGACGGGGGGCTTTCTCTCCAGGAACAGCTATTCTTTTAACTGATTGGCAGAGGTCTTTTGCTGTGGTAAAGAAACCAGGCAAAAGGGACTCCAGAGAATTCTGTCTAAAATGCACCAAGGCTGCTGCCACGGAGATGTTTAGCATTTGTTAGTTTAGTACACAGGTCTTCTGGGTTGCAAGGGTCCACATGGTTAATCTTTTGTTCAGAATCTTCCCATCAGGCAATGTGTTGTTGTCCTAAATAACAACCAGGACAGGGAGGAAGGAAGACGGGAGTCGAACCTGACCCGGTTCTGCAGAAGGTCTCATTACATTCCCTGCCATCAAGAGTGGAGGGGCCCTTGACCTTCCGGCAACAATATGCTCTGCTGGATCCTTGAAGAGTGACGCTCACAGACACATGTCTGCAGTGGAACTGTCCCCACGCAAATGCTGCCACTGTGCCTGGGGCCCTGGGATCCGCATGATTTGCAGCCTAGAAGGTGTGACCTCCCCAAGAGGCTGATGGTAGCAAGAATTTTGATTGTAACTATTGTGCAAAGTAAAAAAAGGGACAGAAGTGAGCTGCAAGAGGCAAGAAATAGCCTCTCAAATAAATCTGCTGCCTGCCACTGAAAATAAAGAGAAACGAATGCAAGTGATACATAATATGTGATTAGGATGCTGGCCCCAGACATGGAAATTTATCTATTAAATATCATCCTGCCTAAACACCTCGATCTGCTCCTAAGGGGCCACCTAAAGCCGGGAGGCTGTGTCTTTGCCCAGCGCACTGGACCCGCTCATTGGGTCTGAACCGTGCCACGTGGCTGCAGGGATGGGGAGGCCCCGCAGTTCTTGGCTCCACACCCATCACCTGCATTTCACCGGCCCTGTCAGCTGGCTTTCAGGGAACACACGTGGTATTGGTAAGCTTAGCACACGGACGGCTGAGCGGAAGACGCAGGCTTGCCAATGGTAGAGTCATTTTGGAAAACAGTTTGGCATTTCCTCAAAATGTGAAACATGGAGTCGCCATATGACTACGCAATTCCACTTCTAAGTAGATTCCCAAGAGAACTGAAAATATATGTGCACACAAAAACTATGTATGCAAATATTCACCGCGGCACTATTCACAGTAGCCAGAAAAGTAAAAAAGCCACCCAAATGTCTTGTCAGCAGATGCATGCATTTAAAATCCACGTGATAGAACATGGTTTGGCCATGAAAAGGAATTGAGTGCAGGTACCATGCTACAAAGCGGGTGCACCTTGGACATAACATTATATCTGGTGAAGGGAGCCACCAAAGATCACATACTGTATGATTTTATTTATGGGAACTATCCAGAATAGCCAAATTCTAGAGCAGAAAGTATTAGTGGTTGACAGGAGCTCACGGGAGCAGGAATGAGGGAGACTCACTGCTAAGGAGGAAGAGGTACCTATTCTGGGGTGTTTAAAATGTTCCCAACATTAGAAAGTGGTGATAGCTGTACAACTTTGAATATCTGAATACACTAAAATCACTGCATGGCATAATTTAAAAGGGTAAATTTTACGACATCGGAATTAATTCTTGAGAAAGCTACTATAAAAAAAGATATGGGTTTACCTAGTAAAATACTTGAAGAAAGACCCAGTAAATAAATGCCTGTTAAAAATTTAGTATTGGGAAGGGAAAAAAACATCAAAGCGAAGTTAACTAAAACCTGTACAGCTCTGGAGGATGGGCCCAGTAATCGCTCCCTACGCCACACGCTGGAAACGATCATGAAGAACCTCCCGCCCCCCTCGGAACATCTCCTTCCCTCACAGCATGGCCCGCTGCTTAACATTCATTTTTTGAGATTTGAGAAAAATCGGAGGCAGGGAGATAAAGTCAGTTTCTAGGCAGCAGAGCTGACATCACAATCTGGTCACTCCATTCATCACTTACGCCAGAGAGATCCACACGCCTGCCGCGCCTGAGCATTTTCAGTAAGCTCAACGCAGAGCCCTCGAGAGGTCTGCTGGCCGGAGGTGACACCCGAATAAGGGAGGGGGACCCTGCTGGCTTGGGGAAAGGAGCATGGACTTCAGAGAGGAGGCGATGCTTCCTCCGCACTCGGGGCCTTTGGAGGCGGTCACCAGATGGGTAAACCCAGCACAGGCCTCTATGCCCATGTCAGGCAGGTTCCCCAGCTAAGGGTCTGGCTTGAGGTTAAAATTCTGCAGTGTACGTAAGATCTGAAGCGTGCGGTCACAGTGTGCACAATGCAGGAGAGCGCCGGCACCAGACGGGGCCCCGGGGGAGGGCACGCAGGGAACCCTGAATACGAGCCTTTAGATCCTGGACCGTTGTGATCTCACAGGGCAACACTGATTTATTCTGTTCTTTACTCTTAGGAAACGAGACCTTTGTATTTCCTGGACTTCCTCCTGTTCTCTTAATATACTAATTAATCAAATACTCAATTAATCCGCTGCTGAATTTAAAAAACACCCCGGGCGAGGTGCTGATAAAGCAAGGCTTGCTCCGGTGCAGCTCACGGTTGAGTGTGGCCCCAAGACACCATCTGTGTCATCAAAGAAGCTGCTTAACAACATGGATGGATCCTGAGGGTAAACCCCAAAGAGTCTAGGGAGCTACACGTGGAAGTTTGCTTTCCCAAGGATGCCAGTGGTCCTCAGAACCCGCCTTGAGAGACGCTGGCACAGTGACAGGGGCTCCCAAGGGCCAGGCAGGTGATGCAGTGGGAGCACAGACCAAGGGCGGATGGGAATATCTTCCCCTAGGAGATCAATTTCAGGTGACTCTTGATGGGTGGTATTGGGATGGAGATCAGTTCAGAGACCCCCTTCTAAGATAAGTGCCAGCTTTAACCACAATCGTCGCCTTTCTCCACCAAGATGACTTAACACGCCCCTGGCTCATCCGGGACACTTTCTGACCCAGACTCTGAGTGCCACGGAGTCTCAAGTTCCCTGGCTCCTTTTGGGGAGGTAGCACCATCTGCCCAGATGCCAACCCCATTAAAGAAAGGTCACAACACAAAGAGAAAGTAACTGGCCACTTGGTGAAAAGAAACTATTACAGCAGAAACAAAACATGTAAGGGGAGAGAGAAGGCCCAGGAGGGAGCGGGGGGAGAACACACTGTGTGTCTAAGTGACACACCTGCCCCCTGCCCCAGAGCGGGTCTCGGCCACCTCCTAGGCAGAGCTGGGCTTCCTGCGTATGGGAGACCAGAACTAACATCGGCTTTGGTGTCAACGTATTTCTGGACTTGAAGAAAGAGTTTCATCTTCTTCGGGTCACAGACACTCATTATATTTAGGGCTCGCCAGAAGAGTCCAGGATAATCTCCCATCTCAAGATCCCTAACCAATTACGTCTGCAAAGTTCCTTCCGTCACGCAGGTTAACTTTCCACAGGTTCTGGGTTTAGGAAGAAGATGTCTTTGGTGGGCATTATTCAGCCTAACACGGGTAGAAAGAGGAGGGCCTGGGACCCAGACCTGAGTGTTGGGCCCCAAAGCAAAATGTTTAAACACCCTGCTCCCTCATAAACCGGGCTTTGGCCTCAGCCACGACCACCATGCCCCAACCCTACCCCGCAGGACCAGCCCTCCATGCCTTTTCCAAGGTGCTCCTTTTGCCTGGATGCTCTTCTACTTGGCCTCCTCAAAAACTCCTACTTAACCTTCAACACCCCAATCGTGTGCTTCTCCTCTGTAATCTTTTCCCGTCACTCCTGAGCAGAACTGGTTGTCCGTGTTCAATGCCTCCACCGCACTTCGGTCCGTTAAATCCTCTGCACAAGCAATGACCGCACAACCTTGCAGTTGTTTCTAGTTCTTTCTCCCGTCTCCATTTACAGAAATTCCTAAAGAACAGGAATCCCTTTGCTTTCGTGCACACTGTCTAGTACCTGCCATGTCTAACCTTCCCTGGCACACAGTAGGCCGCCAATACATGCTCCTGAGGTGAAGCTAGTTAAAAAATAAACGAGTTGCATTATCAAGGCAGGCTGTGCAATCTTCTTCAAAGGTTAAAAAAAAAGCCACATTTTTTTTTCTTTCCCCACCCCCACCCCCAATCAGTTTACTAAGCCCAATGCTGAGCGCTACACAAGCTGCAGGAACACAGAGATCAATAAAACAGGACATCTACCTGGGAAGACAGGAGGAGACGCATGGTGTCCCCTACTATGTGCCAGCCACCGTGCGTGACACTGGCACACACGTTAGCTCATTTCTGTGGAGGTCTGCCAGGCGAGAGGGAAGCAGCCTAAATGAGATCCCCACGGCCACCCCTTCCAGCTATGGATTCTGGAAAATGAGTTTATGATCTCTCTGATTACTGGCAGCTCCGCGGAATTTTCAAAATGCCAACACAGAGTCAAAGACGTTGTAAGAGATCTTCTAGTCCAAGGTTTTTGAAACTAGAGTTTGTAGTACATTAGAGGGCTGTAAAAATAATTTAGTGGGTTTTGATAAGCATTTTTAAAAATTAAAATATGTTGAACAGATCAGAAGACAGATAAAAATTCAAAGAACACAGTAAGGTTAAGTATTGTTTATGAAGATATTGATTTAGTTGCACATCGACACGATGTGTCTGCATAGATGTATGTATGTACATATATGTATAGATGCACATATGTATATGTGTGTGTATATATGTATTGAGGTATGTGTACACAGACACAGGCACCTATTTTTTGGATTGTGATGTAAAATGTACTTCTTACGGTGGGATACAGTTAAAAGGTGTGGAAAGAACCGATGGTCCTATGTCTACACTCATATAAAAAGAGGCCGGCAATGGACTCCTGCCAGCTCTTTTAATAAGAGGCCTGGCAGGCGAACTCCCCAAGCCCGCGGGCGTCTACGCAGCACATTCACTCCACGGCCACCCCTGAGGGTCAGGATGTTCTTTTATTAAAGGAGCCAGTAGGGTTCCCACGTAGCCCCACCGGGGAAAGGAACCTGCTCAGGTGTACCTTACACTACCTAGGCTGGCCCGGCAAACTCGCGCGGAAAGTTCCTGTAATAGCCTGCGATGGGATTTCCCTCTGATTCGCACAATCGAGGGGTGATTATCCAGGAACGGTCTAATTAAATCCACAGAACTCTTAAGATGTGTAGTTCTGATGAAAAAACACAGCCTTTGAGGTTTTGCTGACTGGGACAAGATTTCCATCTCTGCCACCGGCTGGCCATGGGACAGGTGAGGGGGGCCAGTCCTTCCATCCCGGGAAAGCCCCCACAAAATACGAGCTTAGTAAACATGAACGCCTCCCGCCTTCCACCCCCTTCCCTTCCTAGGAGCATTTGCAGAGACCTTACAGATAACCACACGCCGACTCTGCTAATGAGTCCAGGAGGACCACTGAGAAAAGGGCACTGCTCCTTCAGCAAAAGCCACAGAGCCACACGAGCCACCGTTCTGTGGCTGGGCACCGTGTGCCAAGTCTCGCTCCCCCCCACCCCGACGCCCTGTGCCAGCTACAAGTTAGAGTTGACCAACTATCAACCCCAGCTGGGCTGTGTGCACTCGATTCCGAGACCAGCCCAGTCCTGACCTTTTCTGGTATTTATGATGTCGGGGTGGATTCTGATCATTGTTTGAGCTCCTGACACAAAATAAAGAAGTCGGTACATTTCCCTAGGAGGCACAAGTGCCAGGATTTTAATCCCGTCTCCAAACACTTCGTCCCAGATACAACCCCGCCCACCAGCAGACCCCGTGAAGAAAGCCGCTGGGACACAGGCCCCTGTTGTTGCAGCAGCCAGCAGATCCCGGGCCTGACTTCCAGGCAGTGAGTCTCCACCACGGCTGAACTCGGCTTTATATAAGGGGCTTGTACAAATGTGGACGTCCAGAGCCTGGACCAGAGATTCTGACTGGGCTGGTAAGGGCTAGGCCTGGGCATCATTCCTCTTCAAGAGCTCCCAGATGATTCTACCTTGGAGACAACGGCATTTGGGAGAAGTAAAGGGAGCAGAGAGGTGGAGGATCTGGACCTATCCTTCGGCCAGCCTCTGGGAACTGGTAGAGAAGGGGCCTGGTTCTCATGCGAGGAATGTACAGCAGGGAGAGGTTAACTGGCCCATCCAAGGTCACGCTGAGCCAGGGCTGGGACTTGAATATGAGGCCGTCTGACTCCTTCCGTAGCCGAGACACTGCACTGTTGAGCTCAGAGCATCTACAGACATCTGTGCGTGTGCAGCCTCAGGGCCACAGCCTTACAGCGTTCAAAAGAGAGGACTAGCATTTTGCTATTTGTCAGAATCCCGAAAACAGTGGGAAACAGCCCAAGACTGCGAAACAGAAGGCCTGAGCAAACGCGTAAGACAGCCCGCCACAGGACAGAGAGGCGTGAGAACGACCCAGTGCTGAACCTGGGAGCCCGGCCACGATATGCAATTAAGAAGAATAATCTTAGTATACAAACAGTATTATAATATCTCAGTTCCACATTTTTTTTTTTTTTTTTTTTAAAAGCAATTTTATATGCATGAAAAAGTGCCTGAAAGGAAAAACACTGAAATGGTAATGAAAACCAACTCTAGGTGGTAGACACACAGGCATTTCAGTGTCTCCTTTGTGCCGATACGAACACCTGCTGTTTTATTCATGACCCGGGCCCATGGATGTACCACTGGCCTCCTGGACCCCAGTGATGGCCGAGACAGAGCAGTCTCCCCTTGAAAGGGTCCAGGAAAGTTTCGCTTTTGCCTCTGAAGAGGAAGCTATTTTCACTATCACAACAGTGCCCAGGGGCATCTTTATGTTGCTGGCCCCTTGTCCTGTCTAGAATTCTCTTCTTATGGTTCTTCAAAGAAAACATTTTATTTCCCAAATAAAAAACAAAAACAAAAACAAAATACAGAGCTGATGTCATGGGCTATCCATGCATCTGTAAAAACCTAAGTCAGAGAAACCAACACTGGGGATGAGACCTACTGTGTGCTTCTGTGAAAAGCATCGAGAGGGATTCTAAAGCCGGCCTCCCGATACAGCTGCTTCCATATCTCTCTCCAGAGACAAGGCTGGACTTCTGGCCTGGGTCTAGACGCCAAATGTTATACTTTGAGCTTCTGTCTGAGCCAAGCCAGCGGGTCACCGTTCACTCTTAGGAGATCTAAATTCTCGTGGGAACCCATTTGGGGGCTGATTTTGTCATTGCCTTTTCTCTGGCTCCAGCCCTGCCTTAGATAGTGTTTCATGCCTGGACATAACCTCGGTGTCCAAGTTCCCTGGGTGACTCCAGGGCATCTGTGATCCGTTCCAGGAGCAGAAAGGGGCGAGGGGAAAGGACTGTAGAACCCAGGACACAGAGGCTGAAGGCCTTGCTTTGTTTAATTAATCACTAATTTTTGGCATCTACTAGGCCTGGACTGGGATACACCTTGAAGCTGCAGTTGGCAGGATTCACCAGCAGGTAAATGCAGGGAGTGAGGGCAACAAAGGCTCCAAAGGGACTCTTTCTTTACGTGGCCTGGCTCTGCCTCCCTGGCCATGTAAATCTGTGTAAGATTCATGCACTTGAAAGCAACACTGAGGTCACCCAGCCAAAGCCATTTATTTCGCAGGTTCATTCCTGCCTTCACCTGTCATTCAATGAACAGTCACTGAGTAGACATCCTTGCATCAAAAAGGTAGAGGGATTGGCTTAAGGCTACTAACGATAACGCAGACACCTGAGCACACAAATGAAAGACCCTCTGGACCTTTTTGACCTATGCAAGGAAACACCCTGAGCTAGTCCCCAGTCTCTAAGTTCCCTTCCAGTTCGTTTTTGCCACACGGGTGCCCGCCGGTGAAGCTGCCCAGGAGCTTCCTTGCTTCCCGCTGCTTCTGTACCAGACGACAGAGAATATCTATCTTCCAACATGTCACCTTTCTATTGGGACAAACACTGATTTCTTTTTAAATGGATGTCCCAGGAAGGGACATGCCTCATCTGCTTGAATGATGGCACATTATTAGGCCAAACAAGGAAGAAAGCCCAGGACAGAGCCCAAGCTGGAGGCGCTGCTCCGCCCGGGCGGCGGCCAAGCTCCCAGGGACGAGTCATTTGTAAGGGGCAGATCAAGGAGATGCTCAGCCGGGTCAAATTTTTAGTTTAGGTCACACCTGTGGATAAATAGGCTCCCAAACTTATCTTTTTCATGTAGACAAAATAATCCTCTAAAATGCTAAAGGGAATGTTTCCATGCACCAAAAATTTATAAATGGGTATCAGAGGCCAGTCCTGGTCACCAAGGAGGACCCTCTCTGTCTGAGCCGGGAAAAGGTGATGGGGACGTGTGAGAAAGAAGTGAAACAAGAACACTGTTTATTCAGAACGGGTCCTATTAGCCAACGTGCTTCTTAAGGTTGTAAGGGACAGAAACTTAAACTGACTTAAGACGTTAAGAAAAGGGAAGTTTTGCTTGCAGCATGGCTGGAACTAGGGACTATAACACAATGTAAACTGGAACCTGTGTCTCTGGTCAGGCTCTCAGGTCTCTGTGATCACTCTCCGACGGCGTGGCTGGGCAGAGCAGAGGCCTGCGACTGCATCCTTACAAAGGCCAGCTTGCAAAGTCGGCCCTTGGCTGCCACGGGCAAACCTGGGTCCCAGGAAGGCTCCCCCTACTCCCTGGTAAGAATGGCCCACTGTGTCTAAACTGTGCAAACATTATAGTTCATAATGAGCACCTGCTTTCCTTCCAGAGGATTCAGTTTTGGCATATGCCAGAGAGAGGGTGCCCATGGGTCCAGCCCCCAGGAAAAACCCTGGGTGTGAGTTTCTAATAAGCGCCCTGGTGGCTCTGCCACTTACTAGTTACGTGAGTTGGGTATATTATTTAATCTGTTTAAGCATTAGATTCCCTCTCTTGTGAAGAAGGGGTTGGACTATCCGTTTGTCAGGACTATTGTGAGGATGCCGGGGGCTAACAGAGGGTGACCCCAAACATGTATATACAATTGTCTATAGATTCTATTATATGTTGAAAATGAAATATATTTTAATAAACACTGCCCTTATAATTATTCAAAGTGTGTGTACATTTTTGGGGGGGACACCCTGTATATGTAGAACATCTAGACTATATGCAGTTTGGACAGTACTAGGCAGCTTGTAAAAGCAAGTTCCCCCTAAAATGTACCATAATAATAAAGGGCTTCCTTTTCCAGTGGAGGTGACTGTTAGCGAAAAGATACCCTTCTGCTCCTAGGGAAGCTGGTGGCTTCACCGGGTCTACGCCGGCTGACAGGGTCCCCGCGGCGCCCCTCCATCCATCTCAATGAGGATCCTGCACACACAGCTCTGCCCACTGCCTCCTTCCAGATGGGCGAGCCCAGCGCGGTGCGCAGAGGAGAGAACAGCTATTTGTCTTCCTGGACAGGCACGTCCATCCTTGTCACATATTAGATGCTGCTAATAATCTACATATATGCACTTAGGGAGGAAAAATCAACTGTGTCCCGTGTCCTTGTGCTGGTCACAGAACGACACGCGCAGGTTTCCTCCCTGCGGGAGAATCCAGACAAGCAGCCAGGTGGCCCCTCTTGTCATCTGGAGGAAAACCCATCAGTTCCAGTGGGTTCTAACTGAATCCGTGGCCTTCTATGGATGCGAATGCTTTTGAGTCTGGTTAATTCAGCCATGCTTTCCCTTGGTATCACGGATGCTTCCAGGTTCAGGGAAAGGGATGCGTTTATCTATCATCCCAAAGAGGATCTTCAGTGCTGGCCAACTATCTGTGGCTCTAGGGGGAAAGTTCACAGTGTGAGCGTCTGCGAGGCAAATGTGGAGCAGTCGAGAGAAATATGGATGTCAGAGGCAAAGCCAGTAGGAGCCTGGACCCACGGCTGGTTCAGAAAGGCATGCAAATGGCCCATGGTTAGGGCTCTCCGGGTTACGCAACAATTCACAAGCTGTGGAATGTTCCGATTTCACTTCATCATCAACCACTTAAAACCACCACCGCACCTGACGCCAGACCATCATGATGGATTTTCATCAGTAACCAGGGGCAACAAGGGGTTCGCACCAGGGAAAGGCTGTGCCCGCAGGGGACACGTGGTTACGCCTTGACATAGTTTTGATGATCACAACTAGGGAGTCAGGTGCTACTGGGTAGAGCCAGGGACAAGGCTAACCATCCAACAACATACAGGATGGCTGCCCGCAGTGAAGAATTATGCAGCCCCAAATGTCACCAGTGCCTAAGTGGAGAAACCCTGAGCTAAAGTCTCGATTCTCAAGCCACTGGTGGTGTCCAGGCTGTTGCTGGGAAGTGGGGGTGGGCCTTGGACCTTTGCAAGGTGGGAAGATTCTGGTACTGAATGCTAACCTCCACCTTGCAGCTCAGAATCACTGCTCAAAGGACACAGCTGCGCATGGTCACCAGGTGACTGCTTGGCTCTCAGGTGCCCGTTAATCCAATGAGATGTGTTGCTAATATAGACCACAGGCAGAACTAACCTGCATGTAAGGCCCTTTCGGCCAAGATACTTGGAGAGCAAAGAAGAAAAAAAAAGGGGGGTTTTCTACTGAGCATATGATTCTAAGGATGGGTTTTGTCTCCCTAAATTCATTCTACAGGCCTTTTTTTTCTTCCATGTCCCCACCACCTGTTCTGCACCCGTCTCTCACTGTCACCCCCACGCAGTCCCCGGTGCCTTTATTTGGTCCCAGCCTGCTCTCTCATCTCCTTCCCTCAGAATGACGTAGGATAGCTGGGTCCCCTCTGTGCATCCACAAAAGCTACGTTCACAATCAAAGTCTCCTAGACTCACAGCAGCTGATATCAGCGAATGTTAGAAAAGCAATCTAGCTAAATAATTCACAGGAATGGCATGCAACCCTCCAATGTTCCCAGAAGTATCTGATTTTCTCAAAGAAGGAAGAGTTAGTTGCATGGATTGCTAATGAACTGAGCATAACTTCTACATCTGGTATCCTGTAGGTGTTCGACAAATGCTTATCCGATGTCTGAATGAGTAGAGAAGATCTGTGGGCAGAGCAGCATCCTGAAGTTCTGAGTTTAATGCTTAAGCTTTTCGATGTCTCTTTCTGAAATTAAAAAAAAATCTGAAAGGTTTCTGGTCCATGTCCCTCAACCTCCCCTCTCTCCATGTCCTCAATATACATGAAGATTCACTTTCAGGAAACTAGCAATCGGTCTCCACAGTGGGAGGGCCCATCAGGAGATGGCAACCATTCCAACATGGGAGACACTAAGTCATGTATTTACCAAAAATAGCAACAGCACAAATATCTGAGGACCCTGTGGTCATCACACAATAAAAGGTAATCAAGGAGTGTCCTGCTAAGACCCTAAAATTCTTCTTTATTATTGGCCTAATCAGCCTCCCGATTCAGCTTCTTCCCCTGCCTAGAGCCCTCCCCGCTCTGCAGCTGTCCTCTACTATTCCCAGATCAAAGGACCAACTGGGAAAATACTAATACAAATAGCAAGGCCATCGTCTCCGGATTCTGAGAGGCGACTGGCTGTAGGATGCATCAAAACATTTTCCACAAGGAAAAGACCAACCTGTCAAGTTGCTTTCGCAAGTCACCTCAATTTCAGAAACCAGATGATATGAAAATTTGCATTGGAGGACTGAGATTATAACAAATACCTGCAAAGTACTAGGCAAATTACATATTTTGCTTCTGAAATATTACTCCCATTGAGACTGAGAAGCTCAAGCATCAGGTGCATGGGACAGTCAGGCCTGGGACTGTCCCACCCCACAGCCTGTGCTCTCCCACTGAGGTGTGTGGCCAGCTGCATGTGGCATCTCCTCCCAGTGGGACCACGGAGGCGAGTGTCCCACACCTCCACCCTTCAGGAGCCTTCCTGAGGTTCCCCAAAATGCAACTCTCCCTCACCCTGAGCTCTCCCCTTCAAGGTACTTCCCTCGCTTTAATGTAACCGTGTGTTGATTGGACCCAGCTTCTCGTGGTTAACAGCGTGGGCTCCGGGGTTGGCCTGGGGTCGGTCTGGCTTCAATCCAGGCTCTGCCAGTAAGTTGCTGTACGATCCTGAGCAAGGTAGTTAAAGACGAAATGAGATAGGCCCGTGCCTGACGCGCAGAAAGCGCTTCATAGAAATCAGCATTATTTCTACTTTATCCCCGGGGTCTAGGGCAGGTCCTGGGGCTCAAAAGATAATGAATTAATGAAAGAAGGGGTGATTGAATGAAGGTGGGAGGTGAAGGGCAGGAGGAGGGAAGGGGGACAGGGAAGGGGTGGCAAGGAAAGCAGGCAGGCTCTGTCCCCGTGTCTCAGGGGTGTCAGGCTGAGGAAGAAGAGAAGGGAAGAGGGGAATTATCATTTATTCAGCATGAGCGAGGCAGAGCCGTTTCCTGACTTACCGCTCAAATACAGCTTGTAGGGGAGTTATTCATGTGTTAGCCCCCCATTTTTATAGAACAACAGCCAAACAAGAGGCTCGGGGAAGCTGAATGATGCTTCTAATATAGTAAGAGAAGGCAGGTCCACTTCCAAGTTAACCTGAAAATAATTCAAACCTCTCCACCCCGTTAGCCAGGAGTAAAATTCCTGCGGCTCCCCCAGCGGTGAGCAGCTGGCTCGTCACAGGGGAGAGCAGGGGACAGATCCCGGAGTCCAGGGCCGGGGGCCGGGGGCCGGGTTCTGAACGGAGGCAGCCCGGTGACAGGAAGCGGAGGAAACCACAGGCGGCGGAATTTTCCAAGAGGAAAACCGATTCGGGATCAGAAGTTACAACACAAGACAAGGGGAGCTGTCTCAGCAGGAAGAGTGCGGGAGGGTGTTTGAAACTACGGACAGATGAGACCGACATGCCCAGCCTTTTGCCGGATGCTGTGACGGATAACAAAGACCTCGGGCCCAGCCGCCCTCTTTCCAGAGTTCTAACAGCACATCACCCGTGTAGACACGGGCTGTTGGGGTCACCGTAATGTACTTTATTTGAGAATCTGTACATTTTTAAATTTCTGTTTTCCTTCCCTGCGGCAAAACAGTCCCTCCAGTTCAGGAAGGGTCGGGAGCGGGTGTGAGACGAGTGGAGCCCTGTCCGCGGCGAGCCCCGAGAGGCCGCGCCAGGCTGGCCCAGGAGGGACAGCCGCAATGACCAGGGGAATCTGACCCGCGTGAGGCGCAGGGTCTTCCTGGAGGACCGTCCTTGACTCCTTCCACACCAGCTGGCCCTCCCCCGGCTCATTTGGAGGTAGATGAGGGGAGGGATTGACAGTCAAAGGAAAAGGGACACCTGAGGTAAGGACAGACAGATGCCAGAGAAGAGGAAGGAGAGGGGAAAGGGCCTCCCTGCACCAGGCCGGACCTCATGGCACTGTGGGAAGATGGCAGTATTTCCTTTCTACAGGTGCAGAGCCAGGTCGAGAGGTTAAATGAACAGCCAAGGCCACCCCGTTAGCATGCCAGCAGGGACTGGAAACCCGGTGTCCTCCTTTGCAAAGCTGTTCCTACTCCACCGCTCCACTGAGAGACGGAGAGAGGGAGAGAAGAGGGGAGAAAGAAAGGGAAGGGAGGGGGCCAAGCCACAGCAAGGTAAGAAATAAAGACGAAACCTGAAGAAATGTCAAGAAGCGTTTAAAAACTCCTTCAAGCCCAGCCGGGCGTGGCTCAGCGGTTGAGCATCGACCTAGGATCCAGGAGATCGTAGTGCGATTCCCGGTCAGGGCACATGCCTGGGTTGCGGGCTCGGTCCCCAGCAGGGGGCGTGCATGAGGCAGCGGGTCAGTGACTCTCTCATCACTGATGTTTCTCCCTCCCTCTCTCTGAAATCAATAAAAACATATTTAAAAAACAACAACAAAAAAGACTCCTTCAAGGCAAGTGATTATAGTCACAAAAGGTCTACAAACGCCTTTTCCAAAGTCATACTTTCAGGGTTCT
The DNA here is from genome assembly GCF_964146895.1 of Miniopterus schreibersii. Lineage (NCBI taxonomy): Eukaryota > Metazoa > Chordata > Mammalia > Chiroptera > Miniopteridae > Miniopterus > Miniopterus schreibersii. The sequence continues at coordinate 178,047,779 of NC_138102.1, forward strand.
TCACATCCAGCCTTCCTATTATTCTGCATTATAGTCGCCCGGCCCCATGGTTATGTGGACAGGGCTGCGGGGGAATGGCGCAGACACACGCCAACGATGGCCATCCTGTTATTCTGAGCCCTCTGGGGGGTCCTTAGAGAAAATGGAACCAGGGAACAGCAATGCCTGTTATTTAGGCATCACTCACAGTGACCCTGTGGGCACTGTTTCGAGTTCATTTGAGCCCTCAAAAGTTAGGTAACTGGATCACAGGTCACTGGGTGAGCCCCGACTCTGGCTCATTCTACCAGCATGCTGGGCACACAGGAGAGCTCTCGGGGCTCACAGCTACTCGAAAGACGATGTTCTGGAAAGTCACAAGCAGGGCCAGGATTCTGGAAACCAAGGTTTTATTTCTCAAATTCCGGGAAAGCCGTTCTGCCCTCTGCGCCCGATCGTGCCTCTGCTCTCTGAACCCCTGTATCACCTCGGCACCACCCTCTCCACACTGGTTCCACCGTCACCTGGAGTCTCCCATGTATCTAACTTTGGTCTCTCCCGAGAGACTCCGAGCTCCGCCATCTCCTCTTCTGAGGAGTGGAGGGTGCGGGGGGAACAGAACCGGATTTGGACTCGGACGACCTGAGTTCAAATCCCAGCTCTACAACGTAGGAGCTGAGACACAGGGCCGGCGACTTTGCCTCCCTAAGCATTGGTTCCCAAATCTGCAAATAGGAACATTACCAGTAATTACTCCGTGGGAGGGTTGTGAGGATTAAATGAGTCTACCCATAAACTGCTTAACAGGGTAGCTGGCACAGAGTAAAGGACTTAAAGATATCAGCTATGTTAGTCCACAGTGAGTCTATTAGGCTCTGACAAATGCCCACTGGAGTGACGCCCCCACCCACGGCGGCTCTGAGGGGGTGAGCAGGGGGAGGCCCGCCCGGGCTTCAGAGCCTGCACCTGTTTGGGGGCCAGACCTTTACACCATGGCCACACGCTCTTCCTAAAGGGAAGGCATTTGACCTTCAAAATAACAATACTATCTTGAATATTTAGCATGACTTTCTCCTAAAAGCTTCAAGTTACGGGTGTGAATTTATTATTTATGCTTCCACAACAGCTTCCCCAGATGGCTAAAATCAGCTATAATTTCCAACTTTTTGGGCAGTAAAACTACGGCACTAAGGAGTGGCGGGTGAGCACGACCAGTGGTCACACCCGAGCTAAATGCAGACCCTGCCTCCCAGGCCGGTGGGCATCCCCTCCCCCACAGAGCGGGAAGCCTGGACAGGAGGCCGGAGGCAGCCAGAAGAGCGCAGACTCCAGGGCCAAACAGCTCTGCTGTGCAATAGCTCCGCGAGCGCGGCAAGTTATTTAACCTCTCCTGGGCCCGCTTTATTTTGCTTTTTAAATGTGTAAAGTTTCCAGCTCAGTGCCTGGAACAGAAGAAGTACTTAAGGAATATTAGTTACTTTTCCTTTGCTTTACAAACACTCATTTATCCGCCTGCCTCCTCACCATGTCCACGTGGATAGCAGATCAGGCATTTCACGTTAAAGTGCCCCGAACCGAACTCCCGATCTTTCCCTATGACCTGCTCTTTTTGCGATCCTTTGTCTCCAAGTGCAGCCGCACCACTCTAGCCACCTGGGGTCATCCTCACTCCCATCACTTTCACTTCCCACATCCAATCCCCAGAACACCCGACGTCTCAACCTTCAAAATGATTCCTAATATGATGACATCTTTCACCTCTATGAATCCACCCCTGACTGAGTCAACAATGTGTCTCTCCTGGGTGACCACAGAGTCTCCTAAATGGTTTCCTTGCTTCCTCTTACTCTTAAAAGGGCAGCAGGACAATCCATTAAAAACATAAATCAGGTCATGTCACTCCTGCTCAAAGCCGGACAATGGCTTCTCATATCACTGAAGGGAAAGGCAAACTCCTCCCAGGTCCTACAAATGAGACCCCGTGATCTGACCTTGTCAATGCCGCCCTCTCCGGGGCTCACTCTGCTCTGTGCTGACCTCCATCCAATTCCCCAATCAGGCCAGGCCACATAACTTCTGAAACTTTACCCGGCTGTTCCATATCCCTAGGACATGATTCCACTCTTCCTAGACACCTGGCACACTTGCCTTCCTTATTTCTTCAGGATTTTGCTTAAATGTCACCTCTCTTGTAAGACCTTCCATGAGCTCCCTACTTGAATATTGATACCACACACACATGGGCACACGGGCACACAGGCATCCCTTATATCTTCTCTAATTTCCTCAAGAGCACTAATCACTGTCTACTGTACTATCTGCTTCACTTGTCTGTTTGTTTATTGAGTATCTCCCCCAATCATATATACATTCATATGGCGTAGGGATCGGGCTTGTTTTAGTCTTGCAACCTTCCCAATAGTCGAAAACTAGTAAGCTCAGTAAATATGACTGAATGGGAAACTCTTAATTCTAGCCATCAGTGGCATGTCCGAGTCTTTCTGCTAAGAACTAGTGGCTCTGAAAACAGATCCATTGGCTGGAATGCTCTTGATAAGTATGCAGGCCACTGACATGGGGAGGGAGGCGTCAGGTGAAGTCGAGGGTCAGGGAGCATACGGACATCCCCAGGAGGCACCCCCAAAGCCGCCCATGGTAGAGGCTGAGAATCCGAGTCCAAGCTAAAAGGCTTCCTACTAGATTCCCCACATAATGAACCTAGGTAAGGGGGACCCACAGCGCCATACGGAGTCAAGAGTATACGTGATCTGAACATAAGCAGCGCTGCAGCCCCAGATAACAAGCTGTTCTAAAACACAGACGAATTAACAAGGCCTAATTGCATCAATGTCACTCAAAGTGTTTACAGTGAAAGATGTCAACAGCAATTGCCTTCCCCAGAGGGGAGCGCTCGTCTTGGATGAGCACGTTCTATGCCAATGGGTCTGTCCTACAGGAACCTCCGTTCCATGACCTAGCTTCTAATTGGTCTGGTTTAGAAAGGAAAAAAAACCCAAACCCCAAACTTGTACAAAAGTGTCATATGGAGAAAATAAGAGCTTACTTGTTTTCTTTTCACCTCCGTGTTTTCCCAGAAAAGTGAGGGCGAGCCTGAGAAAAACCCCAGATGTTTTTATACTCCTTGGCTGCCAACAGACAAAAATGTAAGGCAGTCTGCTGTGTCTGTGAGCTCCTGGAAGGCATGTGCCATGTTCAACAGTTTCAGATAACAGCGCCATCTGATCTATTCCTCTGCATAGCGGGGGCCTGACAAACGCTAGAAATAAACCCAGGAAAGAATGAACAGACACAATGCAGCCCGTCCCTGTCCCACCCTTGGCCCACACACTGCTCCGCCGCAGGAAAGGCCTTGAATCGCAGAGCCCACCAAACCCAAACCCGTGGACCAGCTCTGGGAGCAGCAGGAGCCTCGGGAGCCACGGGTACCCGAGTGTGGTTACGGCTGCAGGCCCCACTCGCTCCACGGCAGGTCCTCGCCTGGCAGAATAAACGTGCTTTCCCAGCCATAATTAGTGACCACCTGTCCCAGAGATTTTGCTGAGTTACACTTACTATCCAAGGGAGACGTGTAGCTATAAATGCAGACTGCAGGTTGAATTTCTTGGGAGCCGACTCTCATACGGGAGTTAGCATGCAGGAGGTTAATTTAGGGAGAGCTCCCGGGAAAAGCGCCCGTGAGAGCCAAGGGAAGGAAGCAGGACTGGGCAGAGGGAGAAATCCAGCCGCAAGGCAGTCTCAAGGGAGCACTACAGCTGATTCTGCAAGATTCTACATTCCTCAGTCATTGTGTGATACGGGTGCCCCAGGAAGGGGGTGTGGGCCACACGGGCAGGTGACTCTCCTTACCAGAGGCCACCCCCAAACAAGGCTGACAGCTGCGGGCCATCTACCGGCAGCACTCCCAGCAGCTGGAGTTTTTTACTCCCAAAATAAGTCCTTCATTACCAAAGGGGAATGTGGGCATCTACGGCACACGATCACTGCTCCTATCCAGCAGGACAGAGCACGATGCCCATCACCTCCTCCGTGATGCCCTCCCAGCTGCCTTCTCTGACCCCCGCAACTTTCAGCAGAGGTGGTAATTCCCACTCCCCTTCATTGTTCATGCACCACCTGCCTGACACCCAGTAGGGATGCAGGAAGTGCTGCCAAATAAACACATCACTGCATACTGAACCTCAGCATGAAAATAGGAATAAATTTCCAGCTAATTTTTAAGAAACCTACCCCCAAGGAGTTCAATTAGATCAGAAAAATGAGCAGAAATGATCAGGGAACTTGAAAAGAGACGCAGACGGAAGCCAACACATAGGTGCACCCTGGTCTCAACTCGGCACAGCACTGCATGCCCCAAGCTTCCCTTTACTTGTGCAATGGACAGTCCAAGCATTCTAGGAGGAAGGGATTAGAAAGCTGAGACACGCTCGGTATCAGCACTTTTTTTTTAAATCCTCACCTGAGGATATTTTTCCCATTGCTTTTCAGAGAGAGTGGAAGGGAGAGAGAGAGAGAAACATCAATGATGAGAGAGAGACACATCGATTGCTTGCCTCCCGCATGAGCCCCGACCAGGGCTGGGGATCGAGCCTGCAACCGAGGTACACGACCTTGGCCAAAATCGAACCCAGGACGCCCCACCGACTGGGCCGACGCTCTAACCACTGAGCCAGATCGGCTAGGGCAGTATCAGCACTTTTGCTGAATGACATCTTTGTCGGTGTCCTTACTGACATGGGTAAGGAAAGTAAGTTTGGATCCTGATAAGGGAAAGAGTCTGAGGGTCAGAGTGGCTCCCGCATGACATGCTGAGGACTTTTCTCAATTAGCCCAGAGCTGAGAGGCTCCAGGAAGGAAGCAGGCAGAGACCAGAGCTGGGGAAGATTCACTCCTCCTCCCTGCGAATGGAAACAGAAACCAACGGGAATGCCCTGTGATTTATGAAAATGCTGTCAATTTACAATCACTCACGGGGATCTCAGCCTCAGAAGACAAGGAGCTACAGATGATAACTCCGTCTGGGGAAAGGGGGTTAAAACCATAGCCCGAGATTTCTGCTAACCTGTCACTGCTCCCAGAGTTGCGCACACCCACGGGGCTCACGATTTCCCCCCCGGACGCTCTCGTGCACCTTGAGGCAGTGGCAAGAGCTACAATAATAGCTAAGCAGAAACGAACCAGGCTAGAAGGAAGGTCTTGTAAAGCCAAACGTACACACCCCTTTCAAATAACAAACCACAACGCGAAGGAAAGCTCAGGCCATGACATTTGCAAACACCCTATTAATCAATACGCATCTCCACCGCCCCACGGGCTTTCCCTGCCATCAGCCTCATTCGATGCAGAGAAACCCGAGAAATGTGTGTCTCCGCACAGGTAAGTCAACCGCCATCATCCGCATACAAATACACACCCTGGATACTGGTCTCTCCCAAAGCGCCCTAAACCGGGCTCTGCCCACGAACACAGCCCTTCCCTCTCCACTTACTGCAGAAACGCGGATCCCGGCTCAGGGCGCTCCCAAGGCCAGCAGGCATGATACTCAGCTGAATTTCTAATTCCTTATTCATTTCATCAACACGACCTCATTAAGAGTTCACTTCACATTTTTGAAAAATACAATTACTATTCTTGGCATGTGACACCTTTAAAGATACCAGAAAAAAAACAGCTACAAGTAATTACCTTTGAACTTGTGGAACACAGCCCACAGCTCAGCGATGTCGGTGGCGAAGGTGATGTCCGTGTCAAGGACAATGACCCTCTCCAGGTTGGCAGGAAGCGTCTTGGTGAGGACGAGCTTCATCAGGCCGTAAATCCCAGAGTAATGTTTGTTGGGGATCCAGGAAACTTCAGACTGCAGGGGGCGGCGAAGAGAGGGAGAGGCAGAGGGAAAAAAAAAAAATCACTACATTCATTTTTTTTGCATAAACATTATAAATCGTGCCTGGTACATGAAAAGTATCCAATACAAATTTGTTGAATAAACGAGTGAATATTTTCTTCCAGATTTGTTCGTGCAATTTAGAGTTTGGCAGGTGAAGGTTTTTGGGGCAGAAAATGTATCTGAATCAAGGGAGAGGAAAAGTGGTATTTATAAAATAAGTATTACATGTAAATACTACACTCAGATTTTTTAAAATAACATTTCTGTTATTACAGAAATTGTATAGGTACATTGGAGAAAGTAAGAATATGTACTAAAGCAGAAATGAAAGTATAAAAATGGAATCAGACTATATTTATATATATATATATTTTGCAAAGGGTACCTAATTTTTTCCTAGGTAGATGTATTTCTTTCAATCATTAGAGATGACTTAGTGGTACTAAGGCTTACGCTAATCTATTTTTTTAATTTTAATTTTAATTTAATATGCCTTTTTTGATTTCAGAGAGAGGAAAAGGGAGAGAGAGACAGAAACATCAATGATTAGAGAGTCATTGATCAGCTGCCTCCTGCACGCCCCCGACTGGGGATCGAGCCTGCAACCCGGGCATGTGCCCTGACCGGGAATCGAACCTCGATCTCCTGGCTCCTAGGTCGATGCTCAACCACTGAGCACGCCAGCCGGACACACTTATCTAATTTTGAAGCTGTAATTAAACCAATTAGTGTTACTGCCTTCTGGTTCTCACGTAAACACACAGGAGAAACTGGTCATAATCTATGCAACACTCTTCACTGCGTAACAAAAGACACGTGCACACGCACACGTACATGGGCATGTGCCGAACGAGCCCATGGAGGGCCATCCCTGAAATCCTCACCTGCTATAGCAGCTAATGTCCTACAGGTGGGTAGTAGAAAGCAAGTCACACAGCCTTGCCTGGTGTGGGTCAGTAGTTAGAGCACCGGCCCGCAGACTGAAGGGTTGCGATTCGATTCCCGGTCAAGGGCACACACCTTGGTTGCAAGTTTTAAAGTGGCTTTTGTGTAATAACCCTTATGTATAATCAAAGAACATGAAAATATACCCACACAAACTTATGCAGAGAAAGAAGAAATAGAAGCATGACATCAAATGACTAATGGTGGCATGATGTGTGATTTATTGATTGACAGAGAAAGAGATATGTATGTATATATGTATGCACATATATTTAGCTAATCTTTATTAACTTTTTAAAAGGAACAACTATTGCTGCTATAAAGAAAACTAAGCATTCTTTTTAAGCATACCAAGACCTGGCGAGGTAGGAGCACAGAGCTGATTGAGGAGAGCTCGGGGAAGGGACCCCCTGCACCAACTCATCCGACCCATTCCGCCTGTCAAACCTGCCCCATATGATGCTTTCATCTTTGGTTTATTTGAAAATATCATTTCAGCTACTCTTTACTCTCAGTTTTCCAATGGTCCTTTGCATAAATGGGTATAATTTTGACCAGGAAAAAAACACACCCATAAATTGATGGGCTGAACTGTTGACCATCTGTCAGTCTCAAGAAAAACAACCGAACTCTATACGTCGTAGTCACTGTCACCTGGCACCCGGGCAGCACAGAGGAGGGAAGGAAGACAAGAGAGTTTATATCCGGACTCCAGCCCCATAAAAGGTGTTGATCTCTCTAAGCCTCACTTTCTTTATAAAACGGAGGTGCTGCCTACATCACATTGTTAATGTCGAAACTGAAGGAGATGAAAGGACTTGAGTGCTTGGTACACAAAAGACCCTCAGTGCGTAGAGCCCCTGACCCCCTCCCCATTTCAGGTAGCTGTGCCTCTTTAACAGCTTCCCATGGAAGGCGGTGGTCTCTGGAAGACAATCCAGTAGGAAACCTTGGGTTCTGGAGTCAGGCTCGCCTGGATTCGGATCCTGCCCTGGCCACTTAATCACAATGTCAACTTGGACAAGTTTGCTTGGCCACTGTGAGCACCTGTAACGTATAAAAGGCAGTTACTTCTAAGTGCTCGCTGCCTTGTATCGTCAGGGTGTGGGTGGGAACAGCGCTCAAACTGGATAATCTGAGTTACATGTCACAATAAAGAACTGAAGTGTATGCAGAACTTAGGAGCAGTAACAGGACGGAGCAGCACCCAGGAAGGGGAACAATGTGTGTGGCGGGGGGACCGCCCAGGGCCTGCAGCTGCTGGAACCCAGAGAGAAAGCCATGTGAATAAGCCACCTGACAGGAGCGGTGGCCTTCAGTAGAGGGGCAGGGGCTACCTGTGACAATCCCACAAGATGGAACAGGGAGAGATCCCAGCCGCTCTCTCCTCCTGCCCACTGGGCCTGCTGGACACACCCAGTGAGCTCAGAGATGTGACACTTATACATTAGCCTCGAGGGGGACAAAGCGGGGTAGATGGAGGAGGGAAGAGAGAGGGCCCGGGGGGACCAACAGAACACAACTAACACAGCCATTAGATTAATCATAACAAGGCAAGATCAAAGCTTAATGCCTCATACATAAGAGATGCAAAAGGCATATCTGAGGGACGGGTGGGTGGGAGGATTGATGGGTGGACCTACAGACCAACAGCCAGTTGAATGGCAGGTGAGTGAGCTGTCTGCATTCCCCAGGACGCACAGCTGCAGTGGGGACCTGGCGGGAGGAGGTCTGCGGTCTTTCCCCAAACCACGGTGCCCTTCCTTTGCAGTGCCCTTCCTTGGCGGTGCCCTTCCTTGGCGGTGCCCTTCCTTGGCATTAGCTTCCACCCGCGGCCCGAGGGCTCTGCAAGCACTTCCCTCCAGCAGGCCTTACAAAACGCCTCGCGGAAGGCCCAGCCTTCGGAGCTCAGCTCGGGCTCTTCTCTCCCCTGAGCCCTGGGCTGTGTCCCTAATCGGCCGCCCGACTCCTGGATTTACTTTTAACACTTGGACACATCACAGAACAGTAGGACTCTGGGAATAAATTAATCTCAACATGAGCCCAGGCCTGAATGTCACCCCACGCCCCCAACTTAATACAGAATCAGTTAAGTCAGAGAGCGCAATTAGAGGTAATAGAAGCATTCATATGAGTTTGTGTCCGCAAAGAAAACGAAGGAATCTATGGGAGAAAAGAACCTGTAGTAGGAAGCAGATATATTTATTCCAAATGGCTCATTCTCTGAGAAGTCACATATCACATTCCTCGTATCCCCCAATCCTGGGATCCCTTTAAGTCTCAGCTTAGGAGGCACCACCCCTGGCTGCCTCGTCCCCGGTGCCCCAGGCGGGTGCGGGCTCCAGAGCCGGCCGTTCGCGTTCCTTCTGCACAGCACGCGGCCATGCTGTGTCTAATTGTCCATGTCTCTCTCCAGCTCTGAGCTGGAACTCCTTGAGGCAGGGATGATGTCATTTTTACTGTGGTAACAAGTCGTTACTCAAAAAATGTTTGATGAATGTGCATGATTGCAGAGTTAGCCGGGCCTGGGTCCAAATGCTACTTCTGACTTTTTCCGCCACTGGGAGCAGAAGCATCCAGGGGTCGGTACAGTGGGAGAGGCACGGCTGGTTGAGCCCCACAGCCTGGGCATTAGTGCCAGTTCCACTGCGAATGAGCTGTGTGAGCTCAGGCAAGTCATTGAGCCTGTAGGAGCCTTAGTTTTCTCTAAATAGGGGCTTAGAACACTCCAATTGCCAGGAGGATTGCAAAGCTGAGTGGGCACCAGGGGGCCTCTGTGAAGCCCAGTTTTCTTCGCCCAGTGAACATCTGTCCACACCACCAAGGCTCAGAGGATTCTGGATTTTGAGTTTGCTATAAAGGCAAGGAATTAGGTACCTCTGAGAGTACAGGGGAGGCTGGGAACGGAGGTGGTTTTGGCGGGGGAAGTAAGTTGCCCATCGCCTTTTGCTATGTTTCTACATAAAGACCAGCAAGATCACAAGCTGAGATCTACCGGGACGCTCGGAGCCTCCTCTGGTAGATCTCCAAATGGGAAAGCATGTCCTTGGTCTTAGGAGAAGGGGCGGGGCGGGCCTGGTCACCCACGCAACCGATGGGGTGGTCTCCTGGTGCAATCCACACTAGTACTGATCTCACCCCCACCCTGCAATAAACTTCAATCCAACCAGGGACACCAAGTCACAAGGTCAGTGGACAGAAGAGCATCCCCCGAGGGAAGGTGAGAAACCATGGAGGGTGCCATGCAGACTGACCCTAGGATCCTGCAGAGATGCCAGCCCCTGGCAGAGCAATAGCCTAGTTATGTTCTTTACCATTATAAACACACCAAAGGGTTCATGTAATTAAAACGATAATAAAACTGAAAGTTAGGTTTATTTTAATGGACATATTCTTCCCCTTGCAACGGCTGTTAATAATTCTAAGCAGCATGTTCTAAGATTTAATTAGCAGGCGTGCAACTGGGCTCAAGGATACCGCCTGATGCACTTACGTAAAGGAGCGTATGCGCGCCCAGGTTTTAGGGTTTCTGTTTAAAGTGGGGGCTGCGGGAAATTTGCCTTGCCAGAGCGGCCAGTTCCTCGGGGGGAGGGGGTGAACCCCGAGGGGAGGGTCTATAAAGTTCTGCAAGTGATTCTGGGGTTCATCTGGTGCTGGGTGGTCCCTAGGAAAGTTACTCGGGAGATGTGACCAGGGTAGTGGCATCAGCCCCCAGGCACAGGCTTGGACAGAGGACGCACACCCACAGGGGACCGCTTAGAACCTGGGGCATTAAGGAAACTGGCGTCCCACTGGTGATGCCCGGTTCCTGACCTTTGATAGACAGGAAAAGGCTGGGAAAAGGCTGGCTTTATCCGGTAATGGTGCCCATTTCTACTTGAAGGTGTTATTTTCAGGAGACACTGGGATGCCCCAGTAATGGTGACAACGGACACCACCATCTAGCACTTACTGAGTTTACTGGATGTCAGGGACTGTGGTAGGAGCTTTCTATGGTCCACTTTCCTTAAACGCCTCCCAACTAATCTAAAGGTCAGGCGTTGTTATCCCAGTATCCGAAGTTTGGGGAATGAGCGCCGAGTCCTTCCCCTCACCCCAGCTTTCAGGCCCCCAGCCCAAGACATTCTCCCGAAACGATGTTCCTTTCTCTGCTTCTCCCTCCCCACAGCCCCTGGCCTATTCAGACATGCTCTTCACGGCTCTGGGTTACTGCACAGTCGTAACCGAGCCCCCCCACCCCTCATCCCGCCAAATATTCACTCCTCAGGAAGCTGTACTGCATGGCAAGTAGGGACAAAGGCCTTGGAGTTGGCCACTCCTGGCTTCTGAGTCTCTCTGCGCCTTACTTTTCTCATCTGTAAAATAGGGTAATAGAAGTACATCCAGCTCCCTTCCCAAGGAGTCCTTTCATTGTAGCCTGGAAGCTTTCCTCCGTCACCCTGGAAATATTTATTGCTCGAAATAGATTTCTTACCCAGATCAACATTTTCCTATGGGTTACAAATCACCTTGACACATTTTTAAAAATTAAAAAGAGAACTCATCCTAGCTGCAGAATGTCTGAACAGTCATGTGCCTTCCATGTTGTTTCTGAGTGGTCGTCTTGGCAACCGACCTGTGCATTCAGAACATCACTGCTGAGAAATGGGGGTGAGGAGCTGGGGTGGGGCGGGGGCTCTGGGAGATGTCACAGGGAGGGGGTCATGGAAGGAGCACAAGCCAGGGAGTCCGACTGGCTGGATTCCAAACCCCAACTCCACCACCTCTGCATGTGCAAGCACGTCTCCCTGAGCCTCAATATCCTCGCCCATAAAAGAGACAAAATAAAACAATGCATAGTGCATGAGGCTTGGAAAAACACTAAATGAGGCAGGAGAACTTGACACATGGTAAGGGCTCAATATTAGCTTTTAAACTGGTTAACAGCATGCACTCTGGAGTCTGCCTGGGTTCAAATCCTGGCTCCATCGCTCACTAGGCTGGGTCACTCTGGGGATGTAATCAAACCTCTACGGACCTCAATCTTCTTCATCTGTAAAATGGGCATACATGACGCCCCTCTTCCACAGGACTGCGAATTCTGGTGCTCTACGTAACTGTTGGCTATTTTCCTTCACTGTTAATGTTATTACTAATGGTGTTCACAGCAACAGGAAAGATGAGATTCACATCTATTAGCTAAAACCATCTGCATTTGTATCTACCCTCGCCAGCAAAGAAAAACTCCCGTTTAGCTCAGTGGGGATAATTTAATAAGCATTTACAGAACACTTGATACGGGCCAGGTGCTGAGGCGGGGCTGGGGACCAGAGCCCGTGATGAATGAATCACGCTGACGCTCTAGCGGAGCCTGTGGTCTGTGCACATTCATTATCCACGGCTGCGTAACGAGTGACCTAAAATACAGCAGCTCAAACAGCAAAAATTACTTCTTATCTCACATAGCTTCTGTGTTGGGACCTGGGGAGGCCGTTAGCTGGGGGAGGGTGGCTTCGGATTTCTCAAGAGGTTGCTGTCAAGACCTCTGCCGAGCCTTCAGACCCAGACCGCCTGGGATCTGCTCCTAAGACGGCCCAGTCCAGACGCCCGGCAGCTGAGGCTGAGGCTGGCTGTCAGGAAGCCTCAGTTCCTTGCCACGTGGACACCCCACAGGGCTACCTTAATGTCCTTACCACACGGTAGCTGACGTCTCCCAGAGTGAGTGACGGAGAGAGGGCAGGACAGAAGCTGCGATGGCTTTTAGGGCCTGGCCTCGGAAGGTCCACGGTGTTGTTTCTTTAGTGTCTTATTGGTTATCGAGGTGAGCCCTCTGCAACGTGGGAGGGATTAGGCCAGAGTGGGGACCCTAGGGGATGGGGGATAGTGGGTCATCTTGGAAACTAGCTACCACATCTGAAGTTATAGGATGTGAGCTGCATTATGATCAATTCCAAGCATGTGTGGAGCAGCAGTCCAGTAGGGCAATGAAGGGGGAATGCGAGGAAGGGAGGGCGCCTGGCCCCTTAGAGACGTCTGCAGGAGATGAGGTGACACTGGCATTGAAAAGGGAGTTTCTCGGGTATGGGGAGAAAAGGAGAGGTAGTCACAGTATCACTGAAGACACAGGGATATAAATAAGCAACCGTGTGTGTGTGTGTGTGTGTGTGTGTGTGCGCGCCCTTGTGAAATAACTGAAGTCTGACAGGCTCAGGTACAGCTTAGGGTTGGAAGTGAGGGTGAGAATATATGTGGAAAGGCAGGAGAGAGTCAAGAGCTGGAGACTACTATGCCATGCTAACGGGCGGTGGGCATATCCTGGAGACGGTGGGAAGAAACGAAAGGTTTTCATTAGAGAGAGCCATGATCTTATTTTTGGAATATGTTCCAGTGACCCACGAAAGAGAAACATTAACAGAAGGCAGCTGAGAGGCACCAGAACCGCGGAGGATGCCGACAAAGATGCAGATTCCCAGGGTCATATCCCCGGAGTCGATGAACTCACCAGGTCTGAGGCGGGGCCCGGAAATCTGGAGCGTGAATCAGCACCCCAAGCGATCCTAAGGTAGACGTCCCCGGGCTACACACTAAGGACCACTAACGTAGGAGACACAAGAAGTACCGTATTTCTCAGGGTCTGGGCGACCGAACCGTTTACCCTGGACCACCAACCAGCTTCCTGCTCAGAAACAAGACACAAGACAGGCCCAAACGTCAGAGGCACCCCTGCACGTGACACGGTTGGCTGCGCGGGGAGAGAAGACCCGTCTCAGGGACTAATAACAGCAAGTGCTGATGGAAGAGCAGGATTTCTTCAGATGGCCCTACACCTCTCGGTCGGCGCATGACCGCGGAGCCACGAAGGCTTTCCTGACTGTCCCTCCTTTTAAATTCAGAAATCCCCTTTCAGTCAACGCCGTTCCAGGTCAGCGAGTGTGAAATTCTACAGAACCAGTATCAACAGGAGAGCTGAGTCACACACGGGGCGGGGGGGGGGGGGGGGACGACAAAAGTGCGTTACCGCAAAGCACAGAGCTTATTCCTGTGTTACTGTTTATTAACTATTGCCTTCTTTTCCATACGCTTGACTGTAAACCTACTCTTGCCCCAGCCTGTATTCCACGTCTTTGACAATGGAAACTTGGAAGGAGACCCTGTAAGAGCCCCCCTGCCGGTCTCTACAGGGGCCAGCAATCCAATGAGTGCTTATTCAGAGCATACAACCGGTGCCTACATTGAGTCTGCTGGCTTCCACCTGAGAGGCTCATTACTCAGAAATCTACTGAGAAACCATCTCCCACAAACAGAATCAATCCTAGAATGACGACAACGGTGCGGTGAATCAAGAGGGTGTGATCAGGGACCTATCCACACACCCCGCCTAACCCCTTCCTCTCTCCTGCCTGCCGAGGGGCACCCTTTGCTTAGCCCGGTGCAGCCTGGGGCGATGGCCACTGGAGCGTTTACAAACTGTGAGAACATCCCTCGGTACTTTATGTTACGAAACGAAGCGTCTCCAAGCACTGGGAGTTCTGATTTGTGAACTGGACTGTTACAGTGGTTTAATTTCCTGAAATATAGCTGCCTTCTTAACTAATAGATTTTTCAATGCACCAAGGAGAAAATTGCATTAGCTCCCGTGTAGCCTGAACTTCATATTTTTCGAAGCTGCAATTCGTCATATTACAGAGCGCAGTACGCATTTGTGTGTGTCTCCTTAGCACGGGGTCTGACGCACAGAAGGCGCTCAACGAATTGTTTTTTGTTGTTGTTTAATTTTAATCCTCACTCCAGGGTATGTTTTTCATTGATTCTAGAGAGGGAGGAAGGGAGAGGGAGAGAGAGAGAAACATCAATGTGAGAGAGAAACATTGATCGGTTGCCTCATGCACACGCCCCAACCGGGGATTGAACCGGCAACGTGGGTAGGTGCCTTGAGCAGAAACCGAAGCTGTGACCCTTTGGTGCCTGGGCCGATGCTCTGACCACTTGGCCACACTGGCCAGGGCTCAATTAATTGTTTTGGAAAAATAAAATATGTACAGAGGCAATGCTTACTGAGAACCATGCCCTGTGATGGGGATGTACTAGTGAACCTGCTTCATTCATTTATCATTCACTCATTCGAACACTGGGCGATGGCTCTGAGGGAATTACAGTCTGGGGAGACACAAAGACACACAATTTCAAAAAGCATTATTATTTCAGCCATCGGGATAGTGGTTTATCTTGATTGGGACTGGAGGAGGCTGGGTGATGGGATGAAAAAGACATCCAGGCCCCTTGGGATACTGCTGTAGTTCTAAGTTAGCTGGAACGGTGTTTTATCAGTGTGTGTCATGCAATGTATTTATCCCCAGCCTTCGTATGTGTGTGTGCAGAAGGACATTAGGGGTGGCCTAGGGGCAAGAATGTGACCTACACAGAACACAGGACTTGGATTTAGGGGGACTCAGCTTAACCAGCTAAAAGTCTCACACGCGTACGCACACACACACACACACACACACACACACTCAACTCCTGCTCAACGTACTAAAAATGGAGATAATCATTTTGTTAGTAAATGGAAGGAAAAAATAAAATAAAACCCTTATTTCCCTGTCACTGTACATTTACTCTTCAGCATGCATTCATTAATGGAGCAAAAAATTGCTTTTTGTAGGGAAAAAAGTCTTGGATATTACTATGATTTGTTATTAAAATCTCATGCGGGATGCAATTAGAGGGTACTGTTAGAAAAAGACGTATCTGAAAAGGCTCCTGGGGATAAGGTGATAATACATTTTTAAAAAGGTTGAGAAGCCTTGCTCTGCAGGGTTATAAGACACCCAATTGGCCACAAACAGAGACGTGTGCAAAACAGGCCAATAAACCAAAAGCCCGATCCAGTTATGAGCATCTGCTGAACCTAGCCCGTCTTCCCGTCCTCCCGAATTTAATCAGCGGGCAGTTTAATCAGGAAATATTACAGTTATCCGTTCTCAGGTTCATCCGGAGATTTGGGGAGCACACTGCCCGCCCATTCTCTTCTCTCCCACTCTCCCCACCTCCTTTCCAGGGAGCCATCCAAAGGGCATCCACAGAGGCTACAATTAAGGAGGCCTCACGCTGCTCTGCACTCCCCAGGTGCTTTTCATTTTCAGAGGGCTCTGCAATCTTTCGGAGGTGAAGTGCTAGCCTGTGAGGCTCCTGTTCCCAGCCTCAGGGATCCACCCGCAAGTCCATGTAGCTCTAAATACAGGGGAGGCAGCCCCAAGCAGATAAAGAGGGTTACGGTGGATGAACAGAGGTGACACTTGGTTAATTTCTGGTTGATTTAAAATCTGTTTTCTTTCACAAAACATGGAAGGCAAAACTCTTGTGGCATAGAAAAGAGATCCAAAGGAAAGCCTTGTCAATGAGGATTTCTCCTGGCTATAAGCCAAAATGACCCTCGTCACTGGTCACCCCTGGAGAGACTATGTCTTTACCCAGCTCTTGTAAACAAACATTAGCCAAAGGTCTTAATTGTGATTTCAAATATTTTAACCTTGACGCCTTGTTTTAGCTTAGACTGCAGATATACTGACATTCACCACCGCCTCCCAAAACAGGCCCTTACTATTTATATGAAGGGTTGTCAAGGAGACCAGGTGTGAGGAGAGCTGTCTAACTCGTCTAGATTTAGAATTTATCACGCTTGAGACTGCAGACGGGAAAAGAATGTCACCCCTAGAAAGTACCCTAGAAGTTGGCGGGTGGTACAAGACAATTCCACTAAGCCTTCCTTCCATTCGGGGATTTGGTGACTGATCAAAGGAATTCCTAATGCTCTAAATCTCCCTTCAAAAAAAGAATCTCCTAATTCTGAAAGTGACTCATTTATCTAAACACTCACTGTGTGTGCCAAACTCTGTATTAGCAAATGTAGAATGTTCCTATTTCTTAGGCGATCACAGTGAAAGGGAAAGAGTATTATTATATTTAGGATAGTAACAATATTGCATTTGTTGAATGCTCACTATATAGCAGGCTATATATAAGCCATTTACAAATACCTTCTGAGTCACACAATGACCCTATCAAGTATACATCAAGGAAGTCACACAATCTTAAGGAATTATAGGAGCTGGTACTGGAAACTGAATTTGGCTCATTCCAAAAATCTTAATAATTTTGGAAATGGACTCAAAATCAGATTAAAATGATCACTAGGCAGTGAGAGCTATCCATAACGTCTTACTAGAATTCTCGGGATGGGGGCAACAAATTGCATCTGGAACTAGGAAGTAAAATCAGAAAAAAGTGAAGGTGACTATCAAATCGGGTTTGTACTCGGAGCACAAATGAACACCCCGATGCAGGGAGAGTCAGTGCAGCTGCTGCAGAGTCACCAGGATAAAAAGCAGAGGGGAAAGCTTGAAAAATAGGCCCAGATCCCCGAAGACTTGTTAGAATGGATTCCTAATTTCTGTTCCTTAGCATCTAAAGGTGCCAGAGCATGAACAATGCTGTGGAGGGGCCTGAGCACAGTCAAGTGGAGTCTCGGTGCCCCCCTTCAGGACCCTGAAGAAGACGGTGTGGAGCCAAGGAACTAGCTGGGCCCACCCCAGAAAAATCGAGTTGGGGACTCCTAGTGGTGGGGTCTGCTATTGCTGCTGGCTCTGGTTTGATCATGATCAGAAGGGACCTCCACTGTGGAAAAGGGTATGGAGAGTCCTCAAAAAAAAATTAAGAATAGAACGACCATATGATCCAGCAATCCCTCTTCTGGGTATTTACCAAAGAAGAAGAAAACACTAATTCAAAAAGAGATCTGCACCCCTATGGTTACTGCAACAGCCAAGACTTGGAAACAACCTAAGGCCCATTGACGGGTGACCGGGTAGAGAAGGGGCGACCGTGGGCGCACACACAGTGGAGCGCCACACAGCCCTAAGAAAGGGAAGGTGAGATCCTGCCACTTACGACGGCACGGCTGGACCCCGAGGCCAGCAGGCTCCGTAAAATAAATCAGATGGGCAAAGACAAATGCCGTGCGATTTCACTCATATGTGGAATATAAAAGCACGCGGAACAATGAGAGCAAGTGGACAGACAAGAGGAAAACAAACGTACAGAGGCAGACGGCAGACTGGTGGCGGTGGGGGGGGAAGGGGTGTGTGTAGGGGGGAAGGGGTGTGGGGGGCAAAGGAGCTCAGAGGTGCGGTTAGAAAACCAGACTTGGTGGTGAGCATGACGCAGTACAGCCAGGTGTTAATTTAGGTTATGAACAGCGTTACCTCAATGAGAAATGCATTTATCCAATAAAGAAAAGAGATCACGTGGGAAGCTAACGTGCAGTCAAGGGTGGGCCTAGCATTGTTTTCCGGTGTTGTGTCGTGTCACTAAAGCCTATCAAATAATTCTTTATGTGCAATCAAGCCTGAGGTACACAACAGCTGGGGACATGAACCAACCAATCAATTCTAACTTCGAGCTGGGAAAATCAAGACACCAATTAATGGCATATCTCTGTAACTTTAGGTCTTTTTTTGTTGTTTGCACAGATATTGTCATATATATATATATTCAATTTTTAAAAATTCCCTGTTGTGGGAATATTTAAGCATCCTTGACCTGGAAGCAACATAAAATAATGAAATGAGCCCCGCCAGGCGTGGCTCAGTGGTTGAGCATCAACCTAAGATCCTGGAGATCCCAGTTCGATTACCAGTCAGGGCACATGCCCGGGTTGCTGGCTCTATCCCCAGTGGGGGGCATGCAGGAGGCAGTCGATCAATGACTCATCACTGACGTTCCTATCTATCTATCTATCTATCTATCATCTATCTATCTATCTATCTATCTATCATCTATCTATCTATCTATCTATCTATCTATCTATCTATCTATCTTTCTATCTATCATCTATCTATCTCCCTCTCCCTTCCTCTCTCTGAAATCAATAAAGATACATTTAAGAAAGTAATAATAATGAAATGAGCACTGGTCTCAGAGACTGAAAAGTCACAAGTTGGAGTCTAGTCAATTCCCTTCTCAGATTCCACGTGTGAAAAGTAGAGACGGAGACACTCGCTTGTTCTGGGAGACTGCAGACCCGATGACGGATGGGCCGCACCTAAGAATGCCTGACAAAACCTGCACTCATGAGCGGCTAGCCGATTCTGAATCCAGAAATAAGGGCTGTTTCATTGCATCACGAGGAGGAGAGAGGCCTGATCGGGGGCGGGAGCTCCACACGCTGGCGCCTTCCACACTCCGCGCAGGCAGCGAGCCGGGCCTGGGACACAATGCCACTGAGGAACAGCCCCGCGTTAATGACAACGGGCGGGAGCGGAGCCGGAGCGGCTGCGCTGCTATTATGCCTGTGAATGAGATGTTGATCGCCGCTTCCTATTTTCTCTTCAAACCTATTATTTAGCTGGGAGTGAGATTTAAAACCCGCCGGGGTTCTTGAATTCAGCCTGGGTAAGCGGTTAAATCCAATGGAAATATCCTAGTTAGATGAGTTTTCAGCCAAGGGCGCTGCGTAAACAGATGGCTATTTAACAGGCCAGTGTGTGAAGCGCCCATCTTCTAAGAAGACAGTGGGGGCGACACCGCAGTCACGTGCGCACAGCGTTTCCTAGTTCACGGCAGTTTCAAGTCTATCGTCTCAGCTGATTCTTCGAGTGATTCTGTGAATGGAGGAAGTAAGGAATTCATGTCTCCATCTTATCTCTGGGAAAGTAAGGCTTTTAAAACATCACTGCCCAAAGTTACACAGCTAGTGAACAGCAGGGGTGCCAGTCACCTCCTCCGACCTTCAGGAAAGTCACCGCCGAGGCCCACGTAATGCTCTGGCTCTATCACGGGAAGCAGACGGGATTGACAGGCTGTGAAGTGTTGTCTATTGTTCGTCGGCAAGGAATCTCACACGGCGACACCTATGGGCACCCTTCCCAAGTCAACGCGGTGACGTGGTGAACACGAGATGAAGGCTTGAAATGCTTCCAAGTTTCCTATTCAGAGTCACCTGTGCATAGAAATGATTCCGGTTTGCTTTCCATGTTTCAATTAATGAACAAAAAGAATCTGGCTCCTCGGTGTCTCCAAGGAGGCTGGAGAGTTACGCATGGAGAGCACCCCGCGGCCCACAGGCAATGTGGCCAGTGCCGGCAGCACCCGGACGCTGCTCACCCTCACGCGCTGGGAATCCAATGACCCGCGTCCACGCAGCTGGTCCGACTCAGCGGCTTGAATCTTCCATCCCGTCGCCTTCTCACACAGGTAGTCCGAGCTTGCCTCAACTGTGGAGTGGCCCTAATTTTGTCAGACCCCAATGCACGTTCTCAACCCGGGGTGATTTTGTCCCTTAAGGGACATTTGGCAATGCAAGGAGACATCTCTGGCTGTCACAAGCTGAGGGGAAGGTGCTGCTGGCATCCAGTGGGTACTGGCCAGGGACGTTGCTACATGTCCTTAGACAGGCCAGCCCCGCAACTAAGAATTAGCTGGCCCGGAACATCAACCATAAGGGCACCTTGCTCGAAAGCACTAGTGACAACTCAGAAAAATGTGTGTGGATGAAGAAGCAGAATTCTGACTTGCTCTTGGTACCAGAGGACAATTTGCCTCAGTGTGGACCTGCAGGGAAATACCGCATTAACTGGGGTTATGGAAGCACCTCAGAGGAGGAGGGAGGCGAGGGTTCCAGTCCTCTGCATCCTGCCTTAAAGAAAAAGTGACAATTCCATACCCCCAAAACAAGACAGAGAATTAAATGAAGCTTAAAAGTGAAAAAATACAAAGTATAAACAAGCACGACTGTCCAGTGGCTGATTTAAGGGGGTCTATGTTGGCCAGTAGCAATGAGCTAGGCAGGCCCATGGCTGCCCCTCTCCCAGAAAGAGGGACCCACCTTTCCGCTGGCCTGAGCACCCCTCTGCGCAGCAGGTAAGCCTCGTCCTACACTCAACTTCACACCGAACCAGGGCCTCCGACCTCCAGGCGCCGGGCAGCTGTTGCTTAGGATTCATTCTCCAAACACTTCTACCTAAGCCCCCTGGTGTCTGAGCCCCAAATGTGAACTTCACTAGGTCAAAAGCACTCTCATGCTTGCCCTACACAGGAAGAGGAGAGGCGGTTCTTTCCGCTGGACCACAGTCCCAGGAGACACCCAGCTGTGCCCCAACCTGGGCTCCTCTTAGCTGGATGCCCGGGGAATGGCAGGCACACCTGTGCACCTGCTGATGCTGCGCTGCGCAATTATTTAAGGGGGGAAAAAAATCGCCCTAAGTACGAGCACTTTCCATTTTGGACAGCTCTCACCACGTACGTTAGACTCCTGCCCACCATCTCCACGTGGACGTCCAGGTGACAGAACTCACGCTCTTCCCACTCAAGCCTGCTCTTTCCTCCGTGTCTCCCAGTGTAGATGACACCTCCACGCACCCACCGGCTTGCACCCGCATTCTAGGTGACCTTGACTCCTCTCTCCCTCTACTGCCACGTCCAGCAGGTCCAATACCTGTCCAGTTGGCTGTTGAAGTCAACCCGCCTTTCAAGGTAGTCACCTGGAGAGGATGAGGCAGTCTGCGGAGAAGCCTTTTAACCAAAACACTCTGTACTTCTCTCTGGGAACTGTCATCGTGTAAAAGGTAAGTTGGGAGGAAATGAACCAATTCTATTCTTTCTTGATTTTCTATTCATCCACCAAGGCATCCTGCCCCCAGGATCCATATTGCCACTAGGTCTCTGGGCCTGAGAACCCTGAGGTCAGGGTCTTGGACTGACCTGTTCATTTCAGCAAGGCCCCGCAGGGCACAGGGTTGGCATTCTGCTGCAAGTTATCTAATAATTAAGAGAAACAGGACCTCGGAGAGGAATTTAACATGCCTATCCTGCCCAGCTCCCTCTTCTGCCCTGGAACCCACTAAGAGGTCAGGGACATTGATTTTAAAGTGGATTCTGTGCAGCGTAAAATGAGAGTTCAATTTCCCAAATATAAGGCCGGTGGGGTCCACACTCGCCCGCTACTAAGCACGCCCCCTTCGCCGCCTCGTTGGCTCAGTGGGTAGCTCACTCTGGTACACATGGGCCTCCCCATAGGAGCCTCATTCGGGCAAGAACCACTTTTTTATTTTTGCCTTAGAAACTCCCCTAGAGCTTTACAAGATACTATGCATAGAGCAGACATTCAATTTGCTTGTTTTTAATTCAAATGTGAACATACTGACTATACAGATACTGAAGACAGGAAGGTAAAAATAATCCGCTTTGTCTCTCCTCTGGGCATCCTGTGGTCCTAGTGATAGCTTCAGTGATCCAGTCTATTAGTTTCTTCTACTATCAAAAGGTGAGGCCCTCATAAGTGAAAAATGAGAGGAAAGAACCAGGCAGACAAAATAAATGCAGTTTTTTCTTTCCTGACAGAAAAAGTGCGACGATAAGGGTATTAAGTTCTCCAGCGAAGCTCAGCAGATACTAAGCAGGCAAAGGCGTTCTGGGTGGGAAGAGGTGTTATTGTCTTTGGGCAACAACGGCCCGTCATTAATTCACAGAGCAGGAGAGAAAGCTCTAGGCCTTCTCTCCACACTCCTCCTCCAGCCCTGGTCTTGCCCATGGTGCACCCAGCCTGGGGGGCGCGCTCCCTCCCCCCTTCACTTCTGGAATTCACAGGGGCGCCCAAGGCTCAGCTCTGAGTCCCATTTCCTGGGGAAGGCCATCCCTGGAGACCCAGCTGGTCCCTGACTGATACTGCACTGGTCCCAATTTCATTCGTTTTCGCTGAATTCCTGGAGAGGACAGGAGCTTTCCTCCATCTGAAATCTCCTGGAATAAATAGTGCGCGTGCAGCAAACCCTTAGCTACTGGTCGATTTCTACCAGGGTACAGGCCTGAGCGGCTCCCCCCTCATTAGGTGAGAATCCAGCCACCTTTTCATTAGCATCAGGTTTTCCAAGCCCGACAGTTTCCCTGGGCTACTGAGGAAAATGAAACCACAGGCAGCCCATCCACCTGGATCCTGGAGGGGCTGGGGACTTGCACACGTATGGACAACGGTCCCTTGGAAAATCCCAGCAAAGTTCTCCAACCCCAGCCCCCAACTAGCCCACTCGGACGTCGCAGATTGAAAAGAGAAGGCGAAGGGGAGAACCCTGGTAAGCCCACCGAGGATCCCTGCTTCCTAAATACGCGTTTTCTTCTCACGACAAGCCTGCAGAGGGAAGTGAGAGAGACTGTGCTGCTGGTCTACCCAGAGCGGCTCTTCCAATTCTCTGCTGCGAAGAGACTGAAAGCAGAACGACACACACGGTGACAGGGAAACCCTCGCTTCCCCAGTCTCCCTGCGGACAAGACGTGACACCATCTGGCCAATGCCAATGAAGGGAAGCCTGCTGGGGGGTTTCGGGGAGGAGACTCCCTGAGGGAGAGTGTTGGGGGGCAACGCTGTCCTTTCCTTTCCACTGTCCTGTGAGATGACTGCTGAGGTGGCTGTGACCCCTGTGACCACGAGGCACCCAAGGGAATCCCCAGGGTGGCTACCATCTCTCAGGGAACGGCCACCTCTGGGCTCTGCCACGTGAGAGAGGCGATCAGGTAGCTTAAGCCGCCTCTGCGCCTTCCTTCTTTGCCGGTATCACCTGCAGCAAAGCACCCGCGTTTGGGCGAAAGCATTTCCCCGTTTCTCCTTGGGGACTGTCACAGTACAAGGTGGTAAGTCTGGACCTGATGACCGCATCCTGGTCTGGGCACACAAATAATGCAAAGGAGAGCCACCGGGGCAGGCGCGACAGGGCCAGCGAGTCCTGAGTGACCTGCTTCCCCATTACGCCCCCCAGCCTGCCCCACAGAGACGCCCCAAATAAGACCCATGCGGGAAAGCCGGGCTCGCGTGTGCACCCAGAGCCCCCGGGGTTCCTGGGCGCTTCCCGACAGATTCCACCCCCCCCGCAAGGCCCATCGCGGAGGGGGCAGCGCCCGGCAGGCTGGGCCCACGTGGGCGGGGAGGGCGGCTCCTCCCCTCCCTCCTTTCCCTCCTCCAGAGGAGAAAAACCAGATTTTTTAAAAACTGCAATTTTGTAAAATGTAATAAAAAGAGAAAAATCCCACTAGAATCCCCATATCCAGAGGGAACCTACTGCCATACATTCTTCCTTCGACAATAATTATATAACTAATACAGTGCCTTGAAATTTGAGGGAAGTAGCTTTGTGTCTTTTTTTTTTTTTAAATCCTCACTGAGGATATTTTTTTCCATTGCTTTTCAGAGAGAGTAGAAGGGGGAGAGAGGGAGAGAGAGAGAGAGAGAGAGAGAGAAACGTCGATGTGATAGAGACACACCAACTGGTTGCCTCCCAAACACACCCTGGGGCCCAGGGATGGAGCCTGCAACTGCGGCACATGCCCTTGGCCGGAATCAAACCCCAGACTCTTCAGTCCGCGGGCCGACGCTCTAACCACTGAGCCAAACCCGCTAGGGCGCTGGGTGTCTTTTTTTAACCTAATATTGAATCAAAAGTAGTTCCCCTTTTCATTTATTCAAGCAACATTCAACCTTTATTATTACATCAATAAAAACCTTATTAAAAAGTGATTTTGGAAAACTTCACCCGTTTGTGAGGCTGCACCATAATCTCGCTGCCTTCTCCCCACTGTTAGGATTTAGGCTGTGTCTGAATTTTACTACTGTAAACAAACAACACCATGATGAAACCCATTGACTCAATCTCTGCTTCCACAGGCAAGGAATTTCTGCATCGTGTAGCTTGTATAGGTTTTTAACAATCTTGATACATATTACAA
Organism: Miniopterus schreibersii; assembly: GCF_964146895.1. Classification (NCBI taxonomy): domain Eukaryota; kingdom Metazoa; phylum Chordata; class Mammalia; order Chiroptera; family Miniopteridae; genus Miniopterus; species Miniopterus schreibersii. Next base: position 178,072,356 of record NC_138102.1, read on the forward strand.
AGCTATTAAAAAGAAAGCTATTCTGGTGTTTATTTACAACAGACACATTCATGAGAGTTGTTCCCAGTGAACACCCGCCAATATTGGGTAATAACCATTTTAAATGCCTTTTCCATTTGGATATAAAATATTATCTTAACTTCCCATTTCTTTGGATACTTCTTGATGTCAGAGTACTATTTTTTTTTTTTTTTTTACCATTTTTCTTTTCTTCCTGTGTGAAACCCTTATTATCCTTTACCCATTTTCCCACTGGTCTATTTTTCCTATTGATTTGTAAGAGCTCTTTTATATGTCTGTCTCAAGTATAAATTTCCCAATTGTCACTTGCCATTTAATTTTGTCTCAGTTGCTTACTGACATTCAGAACGTCCCCTTGTTTTTTTTCTTCATTGTAACTCCTCAAATCTACTAGAGTTTTCCTTTGACAATTTTCCCCCCACTTCTCTTGGGCATATATAAATTTTCCATAACCTTAGATGAAAATTTTCATATTTTTCTTCTAATTTTAATGTTTCTGCTTTAAAACTTAAGTCTTCAATTAATCCAGAACTTATTTTTTATCTGGCAATATCCCATTCAATCTTTTCCCAAATGCTCCATCTTCACTGTAATGTTTTTTCTGGAATAATCCTCCCTTTCTTCATATGTTGGAAGTTCTTCCTTGAGCAAAGGTTGCTAGATACTTAGATTATAAGGAATCATCCTTCCCTTTTCACATTCATCAAGCCAGGAGTAACTGCTCCAGGGCCTCTTCCCTGCAGAGTACAAGAAGGCCTTGAGTCCGTATCCAGGCTTCTCCACTCAGGCATTTCCTAGAGTCCATTATGTGCAAGCTCCATGGTCACAACAGGGCGGGATGGTACAGAGCAGAGAGTGTCCATCCGGGGATGAGTCAGACTTACACCGATACTAAGGTGTCCAAAGCATTTAACAAATAATTATACAAGTGTTTAACAAATGACTATACAATGACAACTGTTATACAGGAGGGAGCGTAGAGTAGCAACTTATAACAGGGAACCCAAACATTAACAGAATGGTGGGCCAGGAACAGTTTCCATCAAATTTATACTGAGCTCTAAATGGCAGGTGGGGAGGGAAGTGGGGAGGGAAGGCTTCTATTTTAGATAACATGATGAACTAGATAACCCAAAAGCCCTCCCAGAGAAATGTATATATTTATATGTATATGTATATATGTGTTTAATATATGTCTATGGAATAATATGTATATACATTATATATTATATATAATATGTTACATATGCCTGTGTAATATACTCATATAGAATGTAAATATTATATATTATGTAATCTATTCTATAAATATATATTATATAAGTATGTTTATATAAGTATATAGCATATAAGTATTAGATATGTCTATTATGTATCATATTGAGATATAGCAAAATGTATATCCTACATATAACATATACATATAATACATATACTTATGTACATCTAATTATATATTGTTTACTTTATATATATTACATACATAAAACTTAAATTGTCATAAAAGCAAAACTACAAACATAAGCAAGTCAAAGTTGGAAAATTAGACTATATGTAATTCCTGAACCCACAATGCCCCAAGGGAAGCAGCCCTTGAACCTCGGTTTCCATTGCCATGGATGAGGGTGCAGGGGAGAGAAAGTGAAGCCCACGGCTAATTAGGAGTCAGAGAGAAGACACTGAATAAAGCTAGGACCCCAAACTCTGGACTCTCTGCATAAGGTGATCTGGAAATCAACTCCACCACACAGCAGAAAAATGCCAGGAGACACGCTGGTCTTGAGCAGAAAGGTGATGGGGAAGGTGGCTGGTGGCGGGGAAGGGAATCCTGAGAAACAGTTCCTTGAAGCTGGTCCATGCAATGCATGTGGTCTGAGCTCAGGCTACCTGTTAGAGCTGACAACCCTCAAAAGGAGAGTTTAACTCAAAATAATTAGGGCTGACAGTGCCTCAGGCGGCTGGCAGTCACACACAGGCACACCTCACTGTATCATGCTTCACAGCTGCTGTGCCCTTCCCTCCTTCCTTCCTTCCTTCCTTCCTTCCTTCCTTCCTTCCTTCCTTCCTTCCTTCCTTCCTTCCTTCCTCCCTCCCTCCCTCCCTCCCTCCCTCCCTCCCTCCCTCCCTCCCTCCCTCCCTCCCTCCTTCCTCCCTCCCTCCCTCCCTCCCTCCCTCCCTCCCTCCCTCCCTCCCTCTCTTCCTTCCCTTTTTTTACAAACTGTAGGCAAGACCCTCCACCAGCAAAGAGATTATGACTCGCTTTGTTGGGTGGTCTGGAACCAAACCTGCAAAATCTCCGAGTTGTGCCCACATGCAAACATTATTCCAGGCAAACACAGGAAACGCCTCACTGCTTTCCTAAGTCAGCATGGATGCTACATAATATTAGGATGTTGGGGTTAAACCCAGGGCCAGGCTGAAGGTGTTCACTCCTGTTTGCAGCCCTTTCTAGCAGACACGTCTTGGCCAAATTGTCTCTAGTCTCGGGTTCCCTGTCTGCAAAATGGGATCACAACAGCACTGCCTTTAAAGGGCTGTTGTGCGAGCGAGGCGAGATGACCCACCTTAAATGCTTAGTGTGCATCTGGCATAGAAGCACCAAATCAACGCCGGTCGCTGCTGTTATTTGATGACCATCTTATGCACATTAGTGCAAGCACCTTGTTCACTGTTTAGCTTATTTCTATTTTCCCCGCTGTTCAATCCTAAATTTGCCAGAGGTCTGCCAGTTTCCTATACGAAGAGCCAGCCTAAAAATTCGTAATTTTGGTTTTCGGTTTTTAATTTTTCTTATTTCATGAATTTGTGCTGTTAACCTTATTTCCCCTGCTCTCCCCAGGTCCACACCACTGTTCCTACGTGAGTTTCCAAGTGGCGCGTGAGATCCATTCATCACTGTCCTCATTCCTGAGTAACGAAGCACTGACAGCTATTAAGACATCTCCAGCGACAGCTCTGGGAACGTTCCATCAGCCGCAGTGTGAAATGTTCCTCTTCTGCTGCTTGCAAAATGGGTAATGATTTTAGCTTTTATTTCCTTTTGGCTTAAATAAGCATTTAGGAAAATTCTTCATAATCCCCGAATATCCAACTATTTCGAAGCTCCATTAAAAAGTTTGCTTTTGATACGCAGTTTTATTGCACTGTGGTCAAGAGTGGGGCCTACATAATTTTTATTGTTTGAAATTTAATGAGGTTTTCTTGTGCCTTCAATTTATGTAATTATTTCATAAATACTTGGAAATCTATTTGCATTCCACTTAATGGACATTAAGCTTGATATCTATTGATATCAATTATATTTTAAAAACTGCCTTTGTCATTAACAATATGATTTGCCTTTTCAATGGCTGAAATTCTCCTAATATATCCTATATTTTTATCAGTTTTTGCTTTATATATCACATGATGCGTGGCACCAATTCAAAATTATTAAATTTATCTAATTAAATACATTTTATTATACTTAATATATTTATGTTATATATTACACTAAATAATATGTCATTTACATTGTATAATGTTTATAGTGTATAATATATAAAATTGTCTAAATATAATTACATATTTTATTGTATTTATAGTATCGGCAATTAACATATTCACACCATATTTGTCTTCATATGTCTGAGACATTCTAATACAAATTTTATTTTTTAAATTTATAATTTATTTTAGTTGCATTTCTGGAAGACAATAAGCACACAGGTAGGACACTGCTATTTTACAACTGCATAAAAAAGTCCTCTAGGAATAAATTTAACCAAGGAGATAAAAGACCTGTACCCAGAAAATCATAAGACACTGAAGAAAGAAATTATAAAAGATACAAATAAACGGAAGCATATACCATTTATATGCATCATTAAAATGTCCATACTACCCAAAGCAATCCATAGATTCAACTCAATTCCTGCAAAAATACCAATGGCGTTTTTCACAAAACTAGAACAAATAATCCAAAAATTTATGTGGAACCACAGAAGACCCAGAATAGCCACAGCCATCTTGAGAAAGAAGAACAAAGTTGGAGGGATCGTGCTACCTGATATCAAACTATACTACAAGGCCATAGGAATCAAAACAGCATGGTACTGGCATAAAAACAGGCATATAGATCATGGAACAGAACAGAGAGTCCAGAAATAAACCCACACCTATATGGCCAGTTAATAGACGACAAAGGAGGCAAGAACACACAATGGGGTGAAGACAGTCTCTTCAATAAATGGTGTTGGGAAAATTGGACATATACGTGCCAAAAAAATGAAACTAGACCACCAACTTAGACCATACACAAGAATAAACTCAAAATGAGTTAAAGACTTAAATGTAAGTCTAGAAACCATAAAACTCCTAGAAGAAAACACAGGCAGTAAAATCTCAGACATTTCTCATAGCAACATTTTTTTCTGACATATCTGCTCAGGCAAGGGAAACAAAAGAAAAAATAAACACATGGGTCTACAGCAAATAAGAAAGTTTTTGAACAGCAAAGGAAACCATCAACAAGACAAAAAGACAACCCACCAAAAGGGAGAAGATATTCACCAATCATACATCCAATTAGGGGTTAATATCCAAAATACATAAACAACGCATACAACTTACACCAATAAACCCCACACAATCCAATTTAAAAATGGGCAGAGGACCTGAAGAGACAGTTCTCCAAAGAGGCCATGCAGAGAGATGGCCAACAGACATATGAAAAGATGCTCAACGTCACTCATTATCAGAGAGACGCAAATTAAAACCACAGTGAAATAACCTCACACCTGTCAGAATGGCTCCCATCCATAAGTCAACAAACAAGAGGTGCCGGCGAGGGTGTGGAGAAAAGGGAAGCCTCGTGCACGGCTGGTGGGAATGCAGACTGGGGCAGCCACTGTGGGAAGCCGTGTGATGGTTTCTCAAAAAATTAAGAGTGGAGCTGCCTTATGTCCCAGCAATCCCGCTTCTGGGTACATATCCAAAGAAGCCCAAAACATTAATTCAAAAGAATATATGCACCCCTATGTTCACAGCAGCGTTATTTACAATAGCTAAGCTGTGGATGCAACCCAGGTGCCCATCAGCAGATGACTGGATAAAAAAGCTGTGGCACATTTACACAACTCAACCATACTAGGCCACTGAAAATAACGAAATCTTTTGGGACAGCACGGATGGACCTAGAGGGTATTATGCTAAGCGAAGTAAGTCAGACAGAGAAAGACAGATACGACATGATTTGACTTACACGTGGAATCTAAAGAACAAAGTAAATGAACCAACCAAACAGAAACAGACTCATAGGTGCAGAGAACAGACTAGACTGGTGGCTGCCAGAGGGGAGGGGCTTGTGGGGCTGGGCGAAAAAGGTGAAGGGACTGAGGCCACATTGGTGGTTACAAAACAGTTGCGGGGATAGTAGAGCACAGCACAGGGAATATGGTCAATAATATTCTAATAACTATGTATGGGTCAGGGGAGCACTTGCATTATATTTATTAATTATTATATTCTTTCCATAGGAAAAACCGCAAAGGTACTTTTGCCCCACCGTGTATATTTTTATTTCCCTGGATGAACACCTAGCAGAACTGCACAATTCCTACGGGACCTGGGGGCGAGATTTTGCATGTACGCTTAACTTTTTGAGAAATTAACAAACTAGTTTCCTCGTTTTACGCTTCCAACGGCAACGCCTGCAGGTTCTGGTTGTTCCGCATTTCCACCAACACTTTGCATCGGCAGCCTTTTTATTCTCAGCCACCGCATTAGTGTCAAGTCGTATCTCACGATCGCCTTAATTTGATTTCCCCTGATGACTAGCGCTGGCGAGCCTTTTTCCTGGATTTACCGGCTACCCCTATAATCTCTTCGGTGATGTGTCTCTTAAAATACGGGTCGTCCGTCTCCTCGTTACTACTGGAAGAGCTCTTCACATATTCCAGGCGCAAATCCGTCACCAGACCCGTCCTTTGCAAATCATTTCTCCCAGTCTGTGGCTTGTCCTTTTATTTTCCTATTAATGTCTTGGAAGAACACCACCATCGGTTTAGATGAAGTCTAATTTGCCATCGTTTTGCTCTTTTAGTTTGTGTTTTTTGTACTCTATTTAAGAAATTTTCGCCTAAGTTAAAGTCACCAAGGTTTCCTCCCCCGTTTCCTTTCCATCTGCGCTATAGTTTCAGCTCTCACATTTAGGTGTAAGATTCATTTCACGCTAACTTTTGGAAACGGTATAAAGTGAGGGTCAAGGTTCGCTCCTCTCCCCCCATATGGATACCTAACGTTCTAGAACCACTTTTTTTCTTTCTCATTTTGTTTGCTCCCTGCCCGATTTACACACACTTTGTTTCCCTTGCAGGAATCACCTGCAATAACTTAGTTTTGATCCTATTGAAACTTCACCCGTGGTCCCGTTTCAGCTTTGAAGGACCACCTTACCTTTCTCCACCGATGACCGGGGTGAAGGGTTAACAATCACACCTGACCGCACGGCAGGACACGCGAAACCTGGCCGGGACACCCTCCCGCGCTTCCCGGGCCCTTTCACCAGGTGAGCAGCTGCCTATCTGTGTGTCCCCAAGAGCGACGACTGGCATTGGCACCGGCTCTGCAGATGACTTAGGACAATTATTTACAGATCATCCCGCGTGTGACTCCTTTCCGTGCGAACCGCCTGCCCTTCGGAACAAGAGCTCTTCCTTGGCGAATGTTCACTTTGGTAACTTTTTCCGTTGGCTGGCTAATGACTTTGGACACTGGCTTCAGGACGTATACACTGGCGTATGCTGCGTGAGCTCCTGCAGAGCACAGCATTTTTCGGTTGTTCTTATACATGAGAGAACGTGGCTGGTATTCTTAGGTCTCTGTCTTTTTTTTCCCTCTCTCAAAACTCTGTAGATATTTTATTAGGACTTTCATTACTGTAGTGGAAAACGCAGAGGTAGAGTATCCACTCTTTAGAGATATGTTTCTGTCCACTGGTTGCCCCTGAGTTACAGTGTAGCCTTAAAGATCAAGTTCTTACTGCTGGGCCACAGCCGCCAGCCACATGTGGCTACTGAGCACTTGAAATGCAGCGGGTCCCACTTGAGACGTAAAACATGCATCAGATTTCAGAAATTAAATACAAAAAAAGTATGTAAAATATCTCATAAGTAATCTTTAGAATGCTGATCCCATGCTGAAATAATAATTTGGATAGACGGGATTAAATAAAATATATTATTAAAATGCACTCCACTTGTTTCATTTCGCTTCTGTAAATGTGGCTACTAGAAAATTTACAATTACATCTCTTTAAAAAAATGTTTTTATTGATTTTTAGAGAGAGAGAGAGAGACAGACAGACATTGATTGGCTGCCTCCTGCATGTCCCTTAATGGGGATTGAGGCCAAAACCCAGTCATGTGCTCTGACGGGGAATCGAACCAGTGACCTCTTGGTACACGGGACAACACTCAACCCACTGAGCCATACCGGCCAGGGCTTCAAGATGACATATTGATATTCCTATTGGACAACACTGCTCAAGAGTTGGACTACTCAGATTCATTCCTATTTTGGTTCCACAATGCTGAGTAATTTCAAATCTTTTTTATAACCTTCCATATCCTCATGTGGAAATGGGTGAAAATAATTATACTCACCTTAAGGCTTATGGTGGGGATAAAGTAAGATTATGCATGTAAAGCTATTACATTGGCACATAATCAATTCTTATTAATGAGAGTTATTATTAATGGAAGGAGTTTTTAATCTTTATAATTCAAATTTTTTTAGCATGTACTCTGATGCAAACGACTTATTGCTAATTTTACCTGGATTGTAGGGGCCTGCCCACATCTGACCCACATGAATAGAATTATTTTCAACTCTTGACAACTTTTCTTGGATTATATCATCTTTTGGATGGACCATTGAACACCTTGGCCTTGAAGTGCCCGTGGCCCCTCATATTTATTAACTTTTCACCACATTACCTCAGCTACTCCATCCCAGAGTAACATGCCAAAAAAGGTACCTCATCTACAACTCCAGAGCTCTAACATCTCACTCCCCAAATCCAGCCTTTTATCCTGTCCAAAACAGGTGGACAAAGACTCCTGCTCTCACTGCGAAAATTTCCTAATCTCACCATCATTTCCAATTCACTCCACCCATTACTTTCTCATTACCCAATCAAATACCTCTGGTCTTTCATTTCTTTTTCTTTTCTGGGGTCCAGCTTATGTTCCAAAATCCATCAGCATAACCATGTACTTGAATCACTTAAGTTGCTTTTAACTCAAGATTTGAGGTACAAGAGGCCAGCACTGCGCTGAAGGCCAGAAGAGCTAGATCGTAACATCCCTCTGCTCCTGATCAGCAGCATTCTGCTGAGTCCCCTGGCAAACTCACTAATAACAAAAGAACACACGTGCTGTTTCTATAGCATGGAATTCCCGAGAGGACACACTGAAACGAGGTACGTGAAAGCATGACCTTCTCCACCCAGGCGGATGACCACGAATGAGACGATCACAGCAACGAAACTGAGGAGGGATCCATGCTCGAGACAGGAGAACGGTGGGTCGGGGGCCACTTCACTGCTTCAAATGAGTCCAAGTCTAGGAGCTCAGACCAATTACAGCTCCTGGTGGGACATGTCACCTACGTAAATCTGGAAAAAGTGCTCTGAAGAACCACAGAGAATGGCAAGGTATATGAAAAAGAGGCGAAAGTGAGCACATTCAAGGAAGGCAACACCCTGGAAACCATGTGCTCCACGAATATGCCAGCGGACAGATTTAAGTGTCAAACTGGGCTCTGAGCACTGCCACTCAGGATACGGATGGAGGAGTGGGGACACCAAGGAGAAAACTCAGTAGGTGCGCCAGGTCCTCAAACACCCCACGAGTCACCCCGTCTACAGTCCCAGAATATACAAACCATGCATTTGTTGGGGGCCACTACCAGCCAGGTTTGTCCTAAAAGCTGGGCATAGAGAAAAAACGCACAGGCCCCGACCTCCTGGTTCTCATAGTCTAGTGGGGACGGCAGGTGAGTTAACACACAGTGATATACACTCTTGCCCCTGGTCTTTATTAACGCTCAGGACCAATGGAGAGACTCAGGAAGATGAAGATTTCAGTACAGCACAGGCGGATGTTTCTAACAGTTTCTAAATATGGAACAGGGTCCTTTGGGAGGGAATGACCTCTCATCTCTGGAAGTATTCAAAAGCAGGAGAGTAATGACCATTTATGTAGAATATTACAGAGGAAAGTGAAAGGTTATGCCGGAAGAATGCCAAGTCCCTTCCTAATTAAGATTCTATGACTCAAAAGGGGACAGGGCCCATTCATTAGGACACTCTGCTACATAAAGAAACATTTGCCGGTGTATAAAGAGAATTGTACAAATGACACAGAAAGAGTCTTTTATAATGCAGATTACAACTTCTGATGGCTCTCTACAATTTTCCACATCTGATAGTTAAAAGCCAAAGACCAATCTTCTAAATACTGAAAGGTACGTTTTCAAATGCATTTCGCTTATCCATGCCGGTCCCGTGATCTCCCCCTTGCTGCCCGAGAGAAAATCCTAACATAAACCTAACATCGCTGGCCTTCGGAAAAGGAGCCCTCATGTTCACCAACCACACGGATAATCCAGGGACCAATGAAGCAACAAAGACAATGGGAGACTGCTAACTTTTCCAGACTAGGACATGGTGTTCAACCTCAGCCAGCCCCTCCCTGAATAACATGAGACCCAAAGAAGAAGAGTCTGAAACCATAAACTATTCTAGAAAAGCAACCCCAAAGGTATACTCTCTGGTGAGAGGTCAGCAGCCACCGGCACCTCCGTCGATGGGGAAGACGAGGTGTGTTGATACGATGGGTTTGGAAAGAAGAGACTGAAGAGGCGAATCGCAGCCGTCCTCTAATATGAGAGGGGGAGGGAAGGAAAGAGAATTCGCTGAGGGCCTACCCTGGGCCAAGCACCGAGCTCTCCATGACAGGACTTCCTTTACTGCCTTCAGTCTTCACCAACAACGGAGAGATGGTGCTACCGGCTTTGAAAGACAGCTAAGCTCTGTGTGTCACTAACCGTCTCACCATATTATTCAAAGGTCACACATACCTTCCTTCACTTCCCATCCCTCTGCAGGGCATCTTAGAGCGGATGGTGTTCTCCGTGAGACACGTCCCAGGTCCCCCATCCCTCCTCTGCAGGCCAAGGCTAACTGCTGCAGCCCCCCGCCCCCCAACCCCGCCCGGGGCGTGTGATCACAGCGCTCCAAGTGCAGCCTCTGCCAAATGGGGTCCCTTTGCGCTACATCCCGGGCCCGGCGATCATAAAACCCAAACCCAACTGTGGGAAGAGGGAAGAACATGTGCTGGGAAGAATCCCCTGTGCGATCTCAGGTGACTCGCTTCACCCTTCTGGGTTTCATTTGCCCAGAAGGAGCTATGAGTGTCGGGCTTCTTTCCAACCCGAGACCCTGTGATTTCATGGCATCGTGAGTCACTCCTGGCCGAAAATGTCTATTATTCAGAAAGCACACCTTCCTAGGAAACAGGACAGGAGGCAGTCTGCCCACCTGCCCCCGTGAGAGGAACAATAGAAGCTGGTCTCCCAGGGGATGCGGGTGCTGGGACCGCAGCTACCTAGGGTAGGGAGAGGCCCTGCAACGCTCCACAGGGACCGGCACAAAGGCCGCCGTGTGAGTCGGAAGCCAACTCTCAGGAGCCAATACTCCCGGTACCCACAGTCCCGACTTCTGCTCCATAATCTCCCTGCTGCGGGTAACGAGCGAAGAGAAAGGGAGATGAATGAGGGCTCCCAGCGGGCCGGTGAGCCACGAAGCCGCCCCTGCTCAGCCGCTTCCTTCACCGGCTCGGGGTCACGCTCACCCAGGGGCGGCACGGGGATGACTGTCGGGGCCAAATGGGGGCAAGACCACAGTCTGACGGGCATACAGGGTCCCGTAGGATCTGAAGACCGGCAAGACATGCTTTGCTGATTAAGGCGAACCGTCCAGCATAATGACTGCTGAGTTTAGAAAACGACCCCTCGGACAGGAGTGATGGGCCGTCCCGAGCTCCGCAGCATCATTAGGACGACAGGTCTGTCCCCGGCAGGAAGCTCCATTCCCAGCAGGCCTTCAAACGGAGGGGTCACGCGTAACGCATTAGTTCTTCGGCAACAGCCAGAAAAAGAACACCCCGAGAGCTCCGAGGACCCTTGTCTAGATGCAATTACAGTATCTTAGTTTAAAAACAGGCCACCGAGGACGCATTATAGCACAAGAGAAAGCATGGCCGTGGAGTCCGACACTCCTGGGTTTTGACCCTGGCTCTGCCATGGACTGGCTACGCACATGGGTTTGGGGCTCTTTAACCTTCCTCATGATCGGCTTCTTATCTGTACAACAGGGGCAATAGCAGGACCTGCTCCAGAGCTGTGAGCTCGCCCTGAGAACCAAACCACATAAAACATAAGGTCTCCCATAAATAATAAGAGATGTTACACCACAGCCTCTGGGCCCCAAAGTCACTGAAAACAGGAATTCTGAGATCAAGGGGCCACTCAACGGGGCAGCCACAATCCCCAGCGGCTGCTGGCCCTGTATTCCTCCTTTCCGTGTCCGGGTCTCCTAAATTGGAAAACCCCGCATCGCGTACCGTTCCGCTTGGCATTTATTACCTGCCTGATCTCAGACAAACACTTCAAATCTGCGCTTCAGTTTATAAATCACCTGCGAGACAGAGGTAATAAAACTTTCTCCCCTCCCAGGGTTGTCGCGGGAAGTGACAGCAAGCCCCCACATACAACGCCCCACGGGGAAATCAGCCCCTTCTCGTCGTGGTCGCCCCCTCTGCAGGCAGCAGCCACATGTCTGATACGCAGTTCGCAGCACCAAGATGTCCCCAGTCCTCGCAGCCTGCTGGCCCGGGGACTCGGAGGCCAGGGACGAACAGGCCGTGGAAACGTGAGGAAGACCGAAGAGCAGGCCACAGGCCTCGGAGACACGGGGCTGAGCCGTCACTGTCTGCAAACGCACACTAATTGGCCATTAGGGAGACGCGCGCACCGGTCGCCTCGGACTTCCCACGGCCTGCCTTTCATCGGGCGCCGATCCTTCGTAAATGCCCATTTCCCTGCCACCCCACCTCCTGCACTGCGGAGTCTATAAGGCGCCCACAGGAGGGTTTCTGCAAAATGCCACTCCAACAGCTGTCCGAGGTGACTTCCAGGAGCCGCACGGGGAGGGGCCACGTGCGTCTGCTGCGGCCACCGACCCACACGCTCCCTGAACGCAGCGAGGATCCCAGCACCTCCATCCGTCCCGTTCCTCCGCCCCCGCCAGCCAACGGTTGGGGCTCACCGTGCTCCCTTCCTGCTGTACCTGTCACGGACACACACGCACCCGTCCCAGGGCCGCTCTGGGGACGCCACGTGGGGCGGTGCAGGTGCAGCTAGCTGCCTTATTTAGGCCACCGCAGGGTCCCTGCACAAGTAGCCTCAGGGAGGAGGGGAGCCTGACAGTGATGGAGAAACTCCTCCCTGGTGACTTTAATGCTCTCGGGGACCCAGCCCCGTGTTTCCTGTGCACCGTTCATTTAGCGAACATTTTCATAAGCCAGGCCCCAAGCCGGGCATGAGGATACGAGGGAGAAGAGAGGCAGACGCAATGCGGCCCTTCTGGGGCTTTCTGTCCAGCGGAGAGACAGACATTGACCAGCTCGCCCCACAGAGGCCTGAGCGGTTACACTGCACCCCGCGTTTACTGACGAAATGTCTGTGATCCTGTGACGACCTAAGACAAAGGAAGCCCTAGGCGATGACAAAGGCAGGGAAGGGTTCCCCGAGCGCAGGCAGGCCTCGGGGGGAACTGCGGGTTAGGTTCCAGACCCCACAATAAAGCGAGTGCTGAAGTCAGGCCAGCTGTGTCCTTTCTGCCAACGGAGGGTCTTGCCTTCGATCTGTAAAACACGGACCGTCTGTGAAGCGCAATAAAGCGAGGGGCGCCTGTGCGCGCCCCCGAAGGCCCCCGGTGGGAGCGAAGGAGCGGAGCTGGGCGGCGGAGCGAGGGCCACGAGATGAGCCTGGAAGGAGGCAGAGGCCAGGCCGCGCAGTCACAGGCCACTGAAGGTTTTAGGAGAGGAAAGGGGGCGTCGCTGGGGCTTGCTTCTGGGACAGCTGACTCAGGCTGCTGATGGAGAACACATTTGGGGGGGCAGTGAGCACAGCAGAAGGGAAGAGGCTCATCTGGGGGGAAAAATGCTGCTGTGTTGGGGGAAGACCACAAACGCTGAGACTCAGGTGCGGGCGGGGAGCCGGGGTGTGGAATGGTTGGCTGGACACTGGCTGCGGTGAAGGGTCCAACCAGAAACGAACTACTGGGTTCTGGACGAGTGACCATGTAGAGAGATGGTCGTGCTACGTGCCAGGAGAGGCTCAGGTTGGGGAGAGCGGGCAGAGCATGGTTTGGGGTAGGTTGAGCGGCACTGTGTATAAATCAGTACTGCTGCAATCATTATAAGTTATGGAAAAATTATGGCTTACAAAATGCTTTCACATTCCTTGTCCTTACCGGATTCTTAGCTGATCTTGTGGGAGACAGGTAGGTAATTGGTAGGGAAAGAAAATGCAGGTGTTGGGGACCTTGCACAGTATGGTCAATAGCGGAATCGGGCTAGAGGACAGGACAGTGGAGATGACATTGTTTAGAATTCATCCAGATTGCGTTTTTTAAAATTTTTTTTTTACGGCATGGAGCCCTCAATTCAAATGGATGAAAGTCCAGCATGTAAAATAACAAACAGTAGGTGTCTCTGCATTCAAGGGCGCAGGGGAGAGTCAGAAAACCAATACCTTCCCCACCCACCCCCTTTCCTCCAACACCTCCTGGAAGTTCAGGTTCCAACACTGGGTACCTTTCTCCCCGAGCCTGCCAACCATCCACGGGTTTCCTAACGGGCTGCACAATCAGGAGCATTTTAATCCTATGTTGCCCTGGCTGCCAAGGAGAGCAGGGCAGTTCTAAGGACCTGCTGTACTTCTGGCACTGCTGGGCCTTCGCAGGAGTCATCTTATTTGATCCCATCCAGCAGCTGATGGAGCCAGGCTCAGAACCCAAATCGGATGGTCCTTCAGTGGTGAGCCAGGGGATGAACTTGGGCTTTTTTCCCTGCCACATTGTATTTGGTTGTTTTTTAAATGTGTTTTTATTGATTTTAGAGAGAGAGGAAGCGAGAGAAACATTGATGAGAGAGAAACACCCATCAGCTGCCTCCTGTGCGCCCCCTCCTGGGGGTCGAGCTTGCATCTCTGCATGTGCCCTGACCAGGAATTGAACTGGTGACCTCTTGGTTCCTGGGTCAGTGCTCAACCACTGAGCCACACCAGCGGGGCACACGTGTGTTTTTTAAAAAGTAGAGGGTAAAGGCTTGCAAAGGACATGGCCCAGGATTGCCAAAAAAGAAAAAAAGGAGAAGGCAGGAGGAGGCGGCGGCAAGAACATCCTTCTGTGCCAGATGTCGCTCCTCCCCTCCCGTTGCTTTTCCCCACGGTGTTGGCGCGCAGACCCGGAGAGACAGAGTGGCTGGCTTGCTTTTACCTTAATTAGCGCAGCAATTTGCTAAATTTTGTTTTTCCCTTTTTAAGAGTGTTAATCAATTTTAGCTCAGAATAGACTGGAATGGCACACGAATTACCACGACAATCCCCAAATGCTAAATTCTGAAAGTCTCCATCAACTTCAGAGCCTGAAATATGGGAAAATCAGAAACTCTGGCTAGCATCTCTGTGATCTATTTAAAATGTTATGGCTCAGAGATGAAAAGATAATGGCTTTATGAGGTTCGGAACAAGCAATTTGCTAGAATCAGCCTCATGCCTGGGTGCTGAGCCCTTCCCAAGGTGACTGGGGACAGAGCATCACATATTTCTGCAAAGTTACATGTTCCTCTAATAACAGCAATTGGTTAAATCCACAAGCACTACAGGGTACGAACTATGCACCAGAACATCAGCAAAGGATAGATGTGCCCCTGTCCCCTCCCCCATGTAGAAGTTTCAACACTAAGGCAGGAGACAAGTGAATAGAAAATGAGCCCCTCTCTTCTGGACAAATCAGGGAAGGTTCTCAGAAGGTGGCCATGCATCTGGGTTTTGAAGGGTGAATAGGAGTTATGACAAGGCAAGTGGAAGGGCATGTCAGACAGAAAGAACAGCGCAAGCAAAGCCTCAAACACAGAAGAGAAGGCAGTGGGAACCAGAAGTGGTTCCTCAGAGCTAAGGAACAGAGTGAATCTGCAGAATGACCAGAGAGTCTAGGGCCAGAAGACACGGTACTTCTTAACAGCCGTGACTCGATCGTGACACCAGCACAGGGGCATGACAAAGGGATTTCAAGCGAGGGAGTGATGTGACCAAATGGGTCTCATCTGGTTGAAACCCTCTGGCCCCACATAACCCTTAAAATGTATTCAGCAGTCCTTTAAAACACATTCACAGCCCAGACCGAGTAGCTCAGTTGGTTGGAGCACCATCCTGATATACCAAGGTTGCGAGTTTGATCCCTGGTCAGGGCATATACAAGAATCAGCCAGTGGATGCCTAAATAAGTGAGACAACCAACTGATGTCTCTCTCAAAAAAAAAAAATCAATTAAAAAAATATAATAAAACATATTCATATACATTCTCTCACTTGAGCCTCTTATTACCCCACGAGGTAGGTATTGTATCACCTGTCCACTGGTTGGAGAAAACACACCCAGCAAAGGTATAGGTTATTTACTTGGTGTCTTCTGACCAGTAAACGACAATCCATGAATTCAAGCCCGGGTCCACTGGACTCTGAGTTCATTATTGCCTGAATTCTCTAGACAATAATATCACAGACCCCCTTCAGGTACGCACCAGGCCAATGCCTGCAGACTCTACAGAAAGCCTTGGTGGCCAGAACTGCACAGACCCATGGACATTCTGAGCTAAAGAGGTGGCCACTTGAAGGCTTTTGAGAATAAAAGCAGATCCGGGTGGCAGCCGATCTCAGTCATGCCCCAGGCATTTCCAGCTGGGGGCTGAGATTTCTGCTCGAGGAGCCCAGGGGGGCGCCCCTCCCGCCACTGTACCTTGAGCTCATCGGCGTTGTAGAAGTCCACGCGCACTGCGGGCACCATCCAGGTCTGGAAGAGAGTCGCCAGGATCTGCTCGGCGATGGAGTCGGCGACGAGGTGGAAGTGCAGGGGGTTCCGCCTGTGGGGAGCGACAGCAGGCAGGGTCAGGAGGGAGCGCTGAGGCCTCGGCATTCCCCCACAAACACACAGCCTCACCCATTCGTTACACGTGGCCGGTTTCTAACAGTAACTGGGAAAGTAAACCGGGCTTGTGACCAAATCAGCGCTGACTGGGGAGGGTGGCGGGGCCGGAAAGGAGAGGACATGTCACCCAACCTCAGCCTTTCACAGAGGCGATGATGAAGGACCAGGCGGGTAACATGGCTGGAGACACTCAATTCAAGCCAACCACTGTACCTGTTATTAAAACATCTGTGTTTCTAGGTATCTTAAGCAGAGCACATGGTACTGACGAGCCCTTTATTTCTGTCACCTAGAAACACCGGCGTTGATGCAGAAGCCCAGGGAGACGACCACGTCTTTACACCAGCTGCATGGAGCCAGCACAGTCCTGAGGTTTGTTTTCTCCTTGTTTCTCTCCCAAAAATTCCAGGCATCCCAGGAGGAGTCACCTGGGCTCCATCAGTGAATATCAGTGAAGCCTCACTTTTCATGTTCCTACAGCTTTTCTTCATTCCCCCTCAGTCAACCAGCCCAAACAGAGGAAACACTCAAACTATAACCCAGCATTACCCAGGGCAGAGCTCAGGTTCATGCCCAGGGCTGGCGATTATTAGTGGGGACTTCCGAGGGGGTCACATACACCTCTGCGCACCTGCTGCTTCCTCTGTGAAATGTTGGAAGAACCTCTTCATGAGGCCACTGTGCCGATTAAATGAAATAACAAGTGCCATATATAATGCATATCAACAGTAAACACAGACAGAATATTAATACATTACAGATATGCCTTCTGGAGAAACTGCCAGGCACAAAGTGATAGTTCAGTGCAGAAGAACTACTGTCATAAATACTACTGTGCGGGTAAAAATAACAATGCAAGTATTTTTTGTTTTTTTTTGTAAAATATATCTTTATTGATTTCAGAGAGAGGAAAGGAGAGGGAGAGAGAGACAGAAACATCAATGATGAGAGAGTCATTGATCAAGCCCACAACCGGGCATGTGCCCTGACCGGGAATCAAACCCTGATCGCCTGGATCCTAGGTCGACGCTCAACCGCTGAGCCACGCCCGGCTGGGCTAACAATGTAAGTTTTAATACCACGAACGAGCACCTAAAGATGAGAATGAACCGGTCCCCTAGACCTCAAGGAGCTCATCCTATTTGCAGAGACGGGAGACCCACAATTAAATACTAGAGACATGAAACGGAACAATTAAATACTAGGAACATGATGTGACAATGACTACCCAGCACACCAGGTGCTACGGGAGGAGTTCTGGCTGCGACAGAGGGTGCGTAAGAGTGGGGGATGCAGCACCCTAAAAGGATAAATGACTTTGACAGGAGGTGGAGGGAGAGGAGAGTAACAGGGCCTGTGGCCGGAGCACAGGCGTGTTGGGGAAGGAAGCGGTTGGCAGGGCTCCGTGCTTGGAGCGAGGGAGAGAGATGCGCACCCACGGGGGCGAAGCAATGAAGCAGCCCGGAGTCCATCAGCTGGGTGTGGGGGAGCGGCGCGACCTGCCCCTCAGCTCCCAGCCTCCTGGGCAGCCCCGTTCCCCGTTCCAGACATACGGCCGGTCTCTCAGTTCCCACGCCCGCGCTGTCTTCTACCTGGGCCTGGGCAGATTCGGTTTGCTCTGCAGGAAACCCTCTTGCACGGGCCGGCTCAATAAATGCTGACAGTCATCCTAGCACCACACACCCACCCTCAGGTAGAGACCACCTGTTTACCTAAGTCCCCACTTGACTGTGAGCTCGGGGAGGTCAAGGGCCGTGCCAGGTATGTTTAAGTGGATACCCCAATCCAGTCCAGTGTCTGGGATGCAGTAGGAGTTCAAAAATGATCTGAATGGACGGATGGGAGCTGGACGGTAGTCAGATAAGGGGAATAGAGGTGGACACATCATTTGAGAGATTAGACCAGGCGACTGTGAACCAGGATCTGATCAAGGCAGTCCAGAGAACAGCAAGAAGGAAGCTGAATCCGGAGGGATTTCAGGAGAGATCTTATATGTGGGGTACGGGGATGGGGGAGGGATGGAGAGGCAGATGCAGAAGGTGACACTGAGATCCCTAGGTTGGTGGTGATGTCTCCAGGACAGGGGAGATAAGAAGAAAGACGCGCTGGAGGAAAATGACTTTGGGGATTGGGTGGGTGTACCAAGTTTGAGGGGAGGGTGGCAAAGCCAGGCAGAGCCGGATGAGTGAGCCTAGACCTGAAGAAAGCTCTTATCCATGGCCAAGGTGCCATACACATAACAGGTGCACAGGGTGAGTAAAGTGAAAAAAGAAAGAATTAAAGAAACAAATAGCACAGCAGAATCTCTCCATGGGACCACTGCTTGGCAATGGCAAATTCCTCATGGAACCATCTATACTGGGGGGGGGGGGGGGTATGCCTGCCCTGCAGGCCCCGTGAGACCTGCCAGGAGGCCTGCGTGATGACTGGGGGCCTGAGGGGTCATGGTTTGTTAACTGGCCGGTGGCCTACCTGAGGCTACGTCAGAGGCGGCCAATCAAAGTCACTGGGAAGACCGACGATCCATTCAGCCCTCGAGTGTCGGCACAGACACTCCTCTCTCCCACACGTGCCCCAACAGAGTCTTACGTATGGAGACTGGGTCAAAGCAGCCTGCATACTTGTGACCTTGCATTGTTAGCCACAATGAAGGGATGGCGCAATTTTAGACACAGGGTGACGACACCAAACAGATCGAGCTGCTTCTCTCTGCTCTGACCCATCCCCACACCCACGCATCTGTGTCCTTGCCTGGGCTCCCTCCCCCTACTTTGAGGTCCCATGAGTTCTGTGCATCCTTCAAGATTCCCTTCGTGAGTCGTCTCCTCCTAGACACCGTCTCGGAGCACATCCTTGCCCCTTTCCTGTGAACTTGGCAATGCAGACGAAATCAAGTCTACCCTATACATGGTAGTGCTGTGACCACATTCAACCCCTGGCTCCTGTCTGTGCGGTGAGACCCCTGAGGACAGGAACTATCTTGTTCATGTCCATCCCCAGTGCCCCGCAGAGGTGCTGGCACCTGGGGGTGCTCAACAAACACTCGTGCACCGGAAAAGAAAGCCAGTGCCTCCTTCTGTGAGGGTAAGAACAGCCGATGGCACACTCCTCGTGGTGGTGCGGCGCTGGGCTCCATCCAGAAGGTCTGGGCTGGAACCCTGGCTGCCCTAATGACTGAGCAGCTGTAAGCAAGTTACGTCATGGCTCCAGGCCTCAATTTCTTCATCTTCAAGACAGCAACAGTGACGGTAAGCAATGTTATTTTGGGCAATTGTAGGGGTTAGGAGACATGACATATATAAAGCACTTAGTGAAGTGCCTGGTGTGTGGGAAGATTCCAGTGTGTTGACTATTGGTGTGGTCTGAATATCTGTGTCCCTCCCCGCTAAATTCATAAGTTGGATGCTAACCCCTAAGGTGATGGTATCGGGGGTGGGGCCTTTGGGAGGGGATCAGGTCACAGGGGCAGAGTCCTCCTGAAGGGGATTAGTGCCCTGATCAAAGAGGCTCCAGGGACACCCTTCACTCCTCCCACCGCGGGAAGGCACAGAGAGAAGCTGGCGGTAGGTACCCAGGAAGCAGCGCCCCCCACCCAGACCCAGACCACGCTGGCGCCAGGACCTTGGGCTTCCCAGCCTCCAGACCTGCGAGGAGTAAGGTTCTGTTGTTGATGGTCTGTGGTATTTTGTGACAAGGGCCCCCATGAACTAAGGCACCCATGATAAGCATTAACTTATGAAACTGTTATTTTCTCTGTGCTTTTGTATCATTTTCAATATAAAGCATTTCAATTCGTTCCTCCACCCATAGACCAAAAATAATGAGCTGAGTGATTAAACGTCCAACAAAGAGCTATCAGGCAGCAAATGCAGGAAAAGCGTAACAGATGAACCACCAGAGTCCTCTCCTCGGGCACCTACCAATCTGGCAGAGATACAGGGAAAATGCAAGTAACTACCTAACCGTGAGAACACGTGTGTGACATGACGCTGGGTCGCTACACACGACTGTGAAGTTCGGGAATGGCCCACGTCCCAGGGGCCATGTGAAGAGGCTGACACAGACAGCAAGTGACGGGCACCCCTAGAGTCGGATGGGGAACAACCTGTGCAGCTGTCCAGGGTGGCTCTGCAAGGAGGAGCACAGAAGGGACAGGGGCCTAAGGATGGAGGAGACCCCTCCTCATCAGCACAGAAGATACGGAGTTTCCACAGACTGTGGCCCTGCACCTGGCCCTGGACCTTTGGGTGGGGAGAGATGGAGGCCCGAGGAAGGCATTCTGCAGGCTGTGATGGAATAAGGGGAGGACCAGAGGTGGGGGAGTACAAGGCATGTCTGCCAAAGAACCAGTCCTGGTTGGGTGGCTCATAAAGTGACATTAATGGATGCCTACTGGATGCCTGGAATAGGCAGGGATAAACAGAAAGGGACAGACTTGCTGCAGGCTGGGACAGAGTAAGGGGCCTCCTAAGAACTGTGACTGGCAGTCTCAATCAGGGGACACCCGGGGGCTCCCAGCCCAGGTGACGTGTGTGACACTGACTCAGCGGTCGATACAGGCTGCCCAGCCGAGGCTCAGGTCTCCTGCTCCGTAGGTGGAAAGCCGGGAGGGGCTCTGCTAATGCTGCACCTGCGGTACCATCACAAAAATATGGGTTCCGTCTGCCGCACCTCAGTGGCCTCGTCGGAGAAAGCACCCGAAAACACTGTCCAGACCACTTTTCTTGGAGTCTCCATGGAAACCAGAACATTTCCCTTGAGCTTTAACTTGTTAATCCACTGCCAACCAGATGGTCCCGCCTTCCTATCCCACAGACCCCTTGGAATCAAGAAAGCCCCAATTACGACCCTCCTAACACGCCAGGTTACTACTTGTGGAGTGCTTGTTCGGTACCGGTCTCTCAGAGCCTGGGTCTGTCATGGGTGTATCCTAGGCCCCAGAAAAATGCCCAGGATATTAAGTGGGGGCTCACTTTGTCCTTTCTTATCCCCTCACACAAGCAGAGTTACTGAGCAATTTCACTCCTAGTTATAAACAAAAAATATATGAAGACGGATGTCAAAAGCTTGTATACAGATCTCCACAGGGGCATTATTCAAGAGTCAAGAAGTGGACACAACCCATATGGCCACCAATTGGTGAATAGATAAACAAATTGTGGTATATCCATACAATGGAAAATTATTGAGCAATGAAAAGGAATGAAGTGCTGATAGATGCTACGACATGGCTGAGCCTTGAAAATATCATGCTAAGTGGAAAGGGCTAGCCACAAAAAACTAATTACTATAGGATTCCATGTCTATGAAATGTCCAGAATAAACAAATCCATAGACAAAGTAGATTAGTGGTATCGAGGGAGGGAGGCAGGGGAAAATGGGAAGTGACTGCTGATGGGTATTAGGGTCTCTTTTGGAGGTAATGAACTCGGTCTAGTATTAGACAGCAGCGATGGTTGCTCAACTGTGAATACACTAAAGACCCATCGATTGTACTCTTCTAAAAAGTGCATTTAGCCCTGGCCAGTTTGGTTCAGCAGTCAGAGCGTCGGCCTATGGACTGAAGGGTCCCAGGTTCGATTCCCGCCAAGGGCACGTACCTCAGTTGCAGGCTCGGTCCCCGGCCCTGGTCGGGGCGTGCGCAGAAGGCAGCCCATCCATGTGTCTCTTTCACATGGATGTCTTTTTCTTCCCCCCCCCCCCGTCTCTGAAAAGCAATGGAAAAAATATCCTTGGGTAAGGATTAAAAAATAATAATAAATTTTAGGGTATGTGAATTACATCCCAATACTTACTCATTTGCCTGAGATGGGGGGTGATGGTCTGAACAGTAAGTCTGGGGGAGGGAATCAGGCCTGGTCTGCTCCGCTCTCTCTGGACTCGGGATTGTTGTGGCGCAGTAAGTGGCCTGCCCAGGTGAGGAAGGCCTGTAACTGCCCAGCTGGCCTCTGACCAGGAGGTAAACCCAATTCCTCGGGATGCAAAGGGAGCCTGCTCATGCCCGCATTGGAAAGGACAGGCCAGAATTCAGGACTAATAGCAACAAAGGTGACAGCTCATGCTCCCGGTGTGACTTCCGAGTCTTATCTTGCATTTGGTTCCTAATTCAAAAAGGTAAGCAACAGTTGTGATGACAGGGGCCCGAGAACTACAAAAGCAGCCACAGGCCACACTTCCATCCTGTTCTCTTTTGTTCAGAGGGACAGCAGCGGGAGTCTGGCAGATGCTAAGGATACAGACACACCAAAGCGAATTTCATCTACTAATAATCGGAACTCGTTCACAAGAATCAGAACGGGATTGATTCTCTCCATATATGATTCAGTGTTGTCTAATTTTTTATCTGTACAACATCTAAAATAGTCTTTCAGACCTGTCGCCAGCTATATGTGCATCTGGGGAGCACGGCTCTAAGGCCTGAGAAGAGGCTCCCATCTGTACAGGCAGGGTGGCTCCCACACAGCTCGCCCGGGTTCGAACACACAGACGTTGCCACAGGCATCAGACACGACCACGCTTTTACAACAAAGAAGGGAGCGAGTGCGTGCCTCACCCTCAGCGAGCTGGCAGCCTGGGCTTGTAACGAGCGATGCGCCCGCCGCCTCTGGTTGCCTTAACTGCTCCCCTGTTCCAGGTTGGGATGCAATAAATATGGTAATACAGAGGCAGAGATGATGAAACCTCAGCTTTCTCCTTGTGTTTCCTTCCTTATTTGTCAGGAATGTGCCACAGCCCCTCCAAGGCAATCCAGGGTCTGTTTCTATTAAAATGTACAGGGACATCTGAGCTGAAATAATCTTTAATTATTAAGTTTGGAATGGACTTGCAATTTGAGGGGGGGAAAAAGAGCTTGTGATGGCAACCTGGATGCTCAGTGGATCTGTTGCACTTAGAGATTAAAGCAGCACTCACTGCAGGAAAATGTGGCAGCCAGAAGGAGGGTTTTCAGTGGGAGCTCCTGGTGTGAGGGAGGACAGGAGGCCTTGATAATGTGGGATGGCTCAAGGACAGGCCAGTTTCATGTCAGAAAAGCTCTCCATGGGAGAACAGAGCCACTTTCCAGAAAAATCAAAAGACCTCCTGGAGTAGTAAAAGCAGCGTGGATTCTAGGGTTTGCAGAGGGGGGGAGGGTTGGAATCCCAGTAGCATCACTTACTCACCAGGGGCCTTCAACAAGGTATTTAACCTCTACGAGCCTCGGTTTCCTCCTTCATTTGTGGGGATAACGGCGCGGACTGACTGGGTTGGAATGAAGGTCAAACACAAATACGTGATGCGCAGCATCCGACCTACACAAATCAGTTCCCTCTGGTTTCACATACACATGCATAACCGAACAGCACAGCGCTCTTACCTGTTTAAAGGCATTGCCTGTTTAGATTTTTTTTTCCAACTTTATGAAGAGATAATTGACAAATAAAAATTGTATATATTTTAAGGTGAACATTAAATAGCATAAACCTGTAAGGTGATGTTTCTGTATGTATACATTACGAACTGGTCGCCACAATCAAGCTGATTAGCATACTCCTCCCCACCTGCAGTTACCGGTTTCTTTTCTTTATTCCATGCTATTTTCTTAAATCTTACTAGAACATTAATGCCCAAACCTTGAAAACCTCCATTTATTTCATATTTTTTACCCCAAAAATATACACCTGAAGGATGAAGGTGACGATGGAGATTCACAATAATGATAGCAATGTCTACATGGCCCCCCCTAATGACGATTAAAAATAAAATAGTAATGATGCTCACAATGGTAACTTTATTTTGAGCTCGGACTTTGAAGCTGACCGCCTGAGTCAAGCCTGGCCTTGCCCATCCTCTCCGAGCGACCTTCAGCCTTGACTTAACATCCTGGTCCTCAGTGCATCATCTGTAAAATGGGCCCAATGACAGTATCCACCTCAGAGAGGCGCCTGAGCATAAAATGCATTAAATATCCGAAAAGCATGAGGAACAGAGCCTGATACATTCGTATTTGTTAAATAAATAAAATGCAGAGACGGTTCACACAGATCATCTCTTCTCATATTCAAGGCAGGCTTTGTGACAGCTTGGGGACCAAGCCAAAGCCTCAAGAAATACAGCGACTTGCCCGGGGACACCCAGCTCAGGGTTGGCAAGACCAGAATCACCATCTAGCTCTGGTCCTTGGTTTTATTCAAATCCTAGGTTCCTCCTTGCATGATCTGGAAACTGCTTCTATAATAAGTTTAAGCCTGAAAAGGCAATAGGACAGAGGCCGATACTGGTCACAAATAGGCTGCTTTGTCTTCCATGGTCTTCAGAGGCACAAGTGAAGTTAAAACAACCCCAAAACAAAACAAAACAAACCCCCAAAACACCCCAGCTGCTTGATATGCACAGTGAGGGAATCACCCAGCGTGCTCCTGCCAGCAGGGCCGAGGAGCGAGAGTCAGTAGATCATCCCAGCAAGCAAATATTAAATTTTTACAAGCTGGCCAACCTTCCTGCCCAGGAGGTAAACACTTATGTTACTAAATAAACATTTTCTTCTGCTGCTCACTAAAAGCTCGGTTTCCTTGCAGAGCAGCTATATTTCCCAGTTTATTTGCAATTGGGACGGGAGTTACAGGCATTCCCCCAGTTTTTCTCTAAACATCTTTCCAGCTAGGTGGCAAAGACTTATATTGTGCTCTTTTTGTTCGTTTATTTTTGTTAATCCTCACTTGAGGAGATTATTTTCATTGACTTTTAGAGAGAGTTGGAGGGAGGGGAGGGTAGACAAAGAGAGAGAAACACAGATGTGAGAGAGACACATCGATCCATTGCCTCCTGAACGTACCCTAACCAGGGCCGGGGATCGAACCTGCAACCCAGGTACGTCCCCTCGACTGAGAATCAAACCCGAGACCCTTCGGTGTAGGGGGCCAACACTCTAACCACTGAGCAACACTGGCCAGGGCATCCCGTGCTATTTTCTATTAGATAAGCCTCCGTTCACATATATCTTGCATTCATTTTTTATCACCCACCTTTGTTTTCACCATAGAGGTTGCATAATGAGACGACCAAAAATATATGTAAAGAAAAAACAAAAACAAGATCACTCCCAGCCACAACATGCAAAAGAATCCCCTTTTTTATTAATTTTCTGCTAGTCTTCTGTGCCTCTATTTCCACCACGGAGATGTATATCTGTATGCATGTGACACATGCATTTATATGGTGGAATGATATTATGCACAATTTTTTGAATTATGCTATCACTTATTTTGTATCATAAAATATCATTTTTGTCTATGTTATGACATACTTTTTAAAACCAACTGAGAACATGGTTTACTGTAAGAGCATGATCCATTTATTTAATCTTACTGTTTTCAAGTGTTTTATCGTTATAACTAATGTTTCATAAAAGCCTTTTTGTAGTTAGGACTCTCCTTATAAGACAGAGCCCCTATTGTCGTCCTATAGGGTCATGGTCTTGGGCATAATATTATGACACTTCTTTCCAAAACGCTGTCATAGCCATTTCCAGTGCCAGCATCAGTGTATGTGAGTGCCCACATCACTCTTTCCCTACCTCTCAAAATACAGTGTGCCTACTGTCACCAGGCATACTGCAGAGGTAAAATTGATTTCATGTAACAAAGCAAGCCTTAAATGAAAATCTGCTGAAAATCTTGTCTGGAAAATAAATCTAATTACTGTAATTCACAGTGAAAGCCAAAAGAGGCATCCTGCCCCACTATTATTATATTATTCTTACTACTAGGAAGGTACTTCGTTTGTCAGAGTACTTTATCATCGCGTGTGTGTTAATCCCCATAATATGCTCTGGAAGCAATGATGCTATTTATAGCTGGACTTTCTGAGCTGAAAACCTTTCAAAAGTCCCGTTGTCTTGATTTCTAAACTCGTGGGCACCTGCCTATCAATCCAAAGAGCCACTCTCATTTGTAGGATGTCATGGGTGGGAGGGGTGGAAGTGGCTATTTGGTTCAAACAGATCAAGTGGTCACTGATGTGGGGCGCAGAATTTTCATAACACCCGAGAAGAATTGGCTTTCTTCTCCAGTCCCCGTGCCTCCGTGAAACTGTGGCCTGCCATCAGCCACGGATGATGGAACTGCTATTTTAAATTTAACACCTCTGTGCTGCACCGTTACCTTGGGAGTAAAAGTCTGCACTCAACAGAATTCTTACCATTTTGGCAACTACTGGAATCATCTGATTTATAGCTAAAGCCACAGCAATAATATTTACACCCAACACTACCACTGGAAGTTTCTGGGACCTAAAAACTGACCATAATTGAGAAATAACATTAATGAACTATTGGTATCCACGCAAATACACTTCTCTAAACAGTGGGCTTTCTCCCCCCCACCCCCGATTGGGGAGAGACCTGAGTTCTTTAGTAGAGACAAGGAATAAATTCATCAAAGGCCGAGAACCACTCATCCGCTTCAATGCTTAGCCTCCGAAACGCCTGGTTTTGAGCGGCAGCTGGAGGCTGCAGAACCACGAGTCCCCGCAAGCACACAGGGGCCGTGGTGGCGTGGGAAGGCCGTCTCACCCCACGTCGGAAAGCGGAGGGGAGAGCCCTGGCTGGCCGGCCATTCCCCTTTCCTCCTGAGATGTACAACCGAAGTCACCATGCCAGCCGGACAGAGCGACAAGGGGAAGCTGAGAGCCTCACCCGAGTGTGTGATCACTGGTTGCTCGCGTCTCCCAACCCCCCCCCCCCCAGGAGGGCAGGGAATCGGAGGTTCTGCTAACCTGCTAGCTGACGACAGGCACGTAAGGGGCCCAGCAAAGGAACCATCCAGGCAAGGGCGGCACCAACAGCCAAGCTAACAAACGAAGTTCTTTCCAACCAAATAAGCTTAGGGTGAATTGGTTGGCAGCGAAAGCTAATTGGTGTGAGAGCTAACTAACGAAAGAATTAAAATGACCTGCGCCCGGCCGGGTGTGGCTCAGCGGTTGAGCGTCGACCTAGGATCCAGATGGCGGTTCGATTCCCGGTCAGGGCACATGCCCAGGTTACGGGCTCGATCCCCAGTCGGGGGCATGCAGGAGGCAGCCGATCAATGTCGACTCATCATTGATGTTTCTCTCTCTCTCCCTCTCCCTTCCTCTCTCTGAAATCAGTAAAGATAGATATTAAAAAAAATTCTTAAAAAAAAAAATGACCTGCTGAAAATCAGTCAGCAATATAGTGGCATCAATGTGAAATTGAACTAGGCCTAAGCCAGGTATATTAGTTAACTGATTGAATAAATATATCTTCAGGTTATTAATGAAGTCCCCTAGATTCAGCTGTTAACCAAGTAAACATTTATAAAGTATATGTGTTAAGTACTTTGTTAAGATACTAGAAATACAGAAAATGAGGCATGCTTTCTGTCCCCATAAGTGCCACATTCTACTACAAAAGACATAACGTAAATAGATAAATAAAATACAATGTAATATAAATAATGACAGAAAGATGCACAGGGAATTACAAGCTGATAGAAGGGAAACCCCGACCCAGACCGACACCTCCAGGTGAGCTTCCTGGTCGAAAGATGCCAATGTGAGGTCTGAAAGGGCAAGAGGGGTTTGCAGATTAGGGTGGGAGGAGAGGAAGGACAAGGGGAGAAATGGGCAGACAGAGCTGCCTGATGACACACAGCAGGTAGGGGACACCCCAGAGAGGATGGGCACTGCGAGCGGGCAGTGTGGCCGGAGCATGAAGGATCAGCCAGGGGGAAGGAGGGAGAACACTGCTGGGAATGACATCCGATCCCGGGAGGTCTGCGTGACTCAGTAAGGAGATTCAGTTCTCTCCCCTTGACCAGGAGAAGTCCACGAAAGGCTTGGAGAAGTCAGACTTGCCCGTCTGAACTTTCATTCTGGCCTTAGAGAGGGCGGATCTGGGGAGACGGGAAGCACCAGTGCCCGGGAGAGACTATGCCCCTGAATTATGCCAGTCACAGTGGGATGGAGAGGAAAGGGTGGGATGGAAAAAGATGTTCTAGGAAGAACCCAGAGGCACTGATAATAGGGGGGCTGGTCAGAGGACTGAATCCAAGATGAACCCCATTTCGTGCAGTGTCGGCAGCTCTCGGGCGTCTACCGTTTCTCCTGTCTCTGTTGATTCCATTGACAGTTGGATTCCAGTATAAAACTTCCCACTGATCACTGTTCAGTTGAACTCGGAGCTTTTCGTGACTGTTCCTACTGCTGAGAACATTCTGGATCCTGACCTGCTCATCTGACACATTCCCATTCTGTTTGCTGCAGCTCTGGGTAAGCGTCATCCAAACCCGTGGTAAGACATTTTGGGCAGAGCCAAGGACACTGGCCGGATCTGGAGAGTCAACCTGGATAACACCCTAAGTATGCCGGGATATACAGTGAGGGGATAGAAGAAAAGTCCCGTGAGAAAAGCAGAAGCAAAGGCCGGGAGTTTAATGGGGAGAAGCGATGACGCAGGAGGGCACTATCACCTCCTGGAGGAAGGGGAATCTATCCTTTGTGTCGCTGGTTCCATGCGGACCCACGAGGGCCATGGACATCATCTGCAGACTGGAAATTTTCCCTTTAATATAAGGCAGGACCTTTCTGATGGTCAGAAATGCCCAGAGGTGGGAAGGGCTACTCTGCAAAAGAGTCAGCAACTTATTTTAGTTTGCCAGGGCTGCTGTAACAAAAATGCCACTGAGTGGACACAAAATACCACAGACTGGGTGGCTTAAACAACAGAAATGTGTTTCTCACAGTTCTGGAAGCTGGAAGTCCAAGACCAAGGTGTCGGCAGGGCTGGTTTCTTCTGCGGCCTCTTATCTTAGCTTGCAGATGCTTGTAAATGCCGTCTCCTCCCCGTGTCCTCACATGGTCTTCATACTGTGAGTCTGTGTCCTAATCTCTTCTTATAAGGACATCAGTCAAACTGCATTAGGGCCCACCCTACTGACCTCATTTAATTGAGTTACCTTTTTAAAGAGCCTACATTATCTCCAAATCCAGTCACATTCTGAGGTACTGGGGACTTCAACAGATAAAGTTTTGGAGAGAGCAACACACACAATTCAGCCACAACCTATCAACAGGGACGTGTAAACAGAGAGGTCTAGTGGCTGTCAGGCAACGAAGGCTGGTGAAGAAGCTGAAGCATTAAATCTGGGCTGTCCTTGAAGGTCCCCTCAGGTCTGAGAGCCACAATTCTACACACTGCAAGACAGCACCTAATCTACTGAACATTATTAACACAATAATCTCCCCAAGGCCTCAGACGAAAATTACATTTTCATGGCAGCTTCAATGACTGATGCAATGTTGCCCTGGTTTCACCTTCTCCACGGAAACACACACGGGCAGCCAGTCACACCTGCAGAGTGTAGGCATTGCACTCACCTGTGAAACAGGACAGACTTGACCAAGGTGACAACGTCCCGGCTGGCGTTATATCCCGCGCAGACGATAGCAACGTGGATTGTCTGGGAAGCAAACAAAACAGGGCGAGCATTAGACAGATGGAAGGGGCCCGCCTGGTGCTTCCCACCCCACGACAAAGAAAAACACCCTCATTGCTTGTTGGGATCATCAGAAAACAAAGAACACAGGCTGCAGTGCTGGAAAATAACTCGAGACCGTTTTATCAAAGCCTTTTTAATCGGTTTATGGAGCTATCATCATTTGCAAACCATTAAGGCCTCTTTTCAATTACATTTTGGGGACTAGAGAAATGGCAATGGGCTCAAACAGACAAACAGTGAGTTCCCTGCCCCCAAGCTGAGAGACAATGACAGCTGGTAACCAGAGAGAGGAAAGAAATACGCCCCGGAAGGATGAACTGACCATCGGGGACCTCAGCCTGGGAGGGGATGGCTCGGGGAGCTTGTGAAGTGTTCTCACGAGGCGTCTCAGTTTCGGGTCAACTTGGTAACGCGGCAGAGGGACCAATAAAGACTTATGGGCCGCAGCCGGGGTGTCGTGCAAAGAACTGGAGAGAGGCAGAAATGAAGGGAACCTGATGGGTCAGCTCATCTAAGTAGGCAAGAGCATGGGCCCCAGACACGAGTGAATGAATCCTGGCTCCATCCTTTAACCCAAGGTGACCCTGCTAAAGTTGTAGTGTCAGGTGACTCCCTATCACATAAAGGGCATGACATGTCCTGCAGAATGTCACGGAGTATGTGAGGGGACGGCGCCAGGAGCAGATTACGGTGCTCGGCACACTGCATTCCAGTCACAGCACAAATGTCCTTGAGAACTATGCTTCCCAAAAGGGGTGTCTTGGCACCATGGTGTGCTGGACATGAACTCCAGGTGACAAAGATACTTCCCTCTTCAAGTCTCCAGGCTACCAGGCAGGGCTGGCCCTCAGGCTTGGCCACCCTCTGCTGCCAGCAACTTTTCCCATTTCCCTCCTAGCACCACACAGTTATCATTTTCTATGTGGGCTACGACTTGAAAAAGATCGAAAAGTACTGCTCTAGGGCACCGCCTACGGGAAGTCATCCAGGCTTCCTTAAAACAGCTCCAGGAATGGAGGGTTCATGCCGCTCCATGTTGTCTCTTTTACCGAAGCACAGTCTTCTTTGCATCCACACCTGCCTCCTGACCCCAATGTAGCTGTCAACTAGGGTTCATTCCTGATGCCACTGGGCTCAGGGAGTGACTTTCACTTCTAGGACCTGCAGGAAGAATTCAGGCATGATAAGAGCATTTTTTGGAGTTTCCAATGTAACAAAAAAAAAGTCCCCTAGGGTTGTTTTCTCATATATGCATTCAGGGGGAAAAATAATCATCGTCCCCAAAGACATTCAGACCAAACTAAAGGCTGACAAGAAAATGGTGGCCCTGGCAAAAGCCATCAACACTCCGCCCAGCCCTGTTGCCCTAGCAACACCATCAGCAGTGACCCAAAAGGCCTGGTACATCCTTCAGGGCACTGCGCCTGGGGGCACAATTTAGGGAAAGCGGCTCATATCCGGGGAACTGCAGGAGTGGGAGTGAGAGGGGAAACCGGTTTAAAAACCGTGAAAAGTTAGGCTCAGTGCAGAT
The DNA here is from genome assembly GCF_964146895.1 of Miniopterus schreibersii. Classification (NCBI taxonomy): domain Eukaryota; kingdom Metazoa; phylum Chordata; class Mammalia; order Chiroptera; family Miniopteridae; genus Miniopterus; species Miniopterus schreibersii. The sequence goes on from NC_138102.1 coordinate 178,103,719, forward strand.
TCTGGGCAGCGGCTGCAGGCCCTGCATGAGGGCAGGTGGGGGGCAGCTGCGGTCCCGGGGCGGCCGGGAGAAGCACACAGCTGGGGTCCGCGGCAGGAATGAGTCAGTGACGAAACCAGCAACAGCCAAGAGACCTGGGTTTGAGTTGCACCTTCAGAGCTGAGTCACCCTGCGACCTTGGAGCAGTCACTTAACATCCCTGAGCCTCACTGGCTCATCTGTAAAATGGGGATAAAAGGGGCACCTCAGGGCTGCTGCGGGGATCAGACGGGGTGCAAGCAGGTGCGCCTGGCGAGCTGCTGCTCATTCACGTTCACTGGACATGCAGGCGGCGGCAGGAGACGCCGACAGGGACATCCGGCCACTTATCCTCAAGAGGATGCTGAGGCCCGGGCGTGGCTCAGCGGTTGAGCATCGGCCTAGGATCCAGGCGATCGGGGTTCGATTCCCGGTCAGGGCACATGCCTGGGTTGCAGGCTCGATCCCCAATCAGGGGTGTGCAGGAGGCAGCCGATCAATGACTCTCTAATCATTGATGTTTCTCTCTCTCTCTCTCCCTCTCCCTTCCTCTCTCTGAAATCAATAAAGATATATTTAAAAAAAAAAGAGGATGCTGAGGACCCACCCAGGCATAGCAGTGAGCAAAGGAGACCCAATCCTTGCCCCCACCACGGGAGCTGACATTCTAGTTGGGGGACACGGGAAACAGACAGACAGACAAACATACATAATTAAGACACAGAGAGGGTGGGCTGGTGAGAACCGCAGGACGGAAAATGAAGCAAGGGAAGGAGGGCCTGGGTGTGGGTGGCCGGTAGGGCCGAGATGTTACAGGGGGGGTGTCAGGGCAGTTATCACTGAGAGGTGACATTGGCACCCAAATCTGAATTAATGAGGAAAGGAGCCTGTAGGTATCCAGGCCGAGCGCTCCAGGCAGTGGACAGAACAAGGGAGCCGATGTGCAAGGACTGCCCGGGAGACAGGCAGGAGGTGGCAGGCGAGGTGACACCCGAGGGAGCAGGCAGGCCGCCCCCAGCTCTGCCATCTGCAAGAACTCGCCCCTCCCGGTGTGTGAGGAGAAGCCACTGGAGGGCTCAGAGCTGAGAAACGGCCCGACCTGACTTCCATTTTCAAAGGCTCACTCAAGGTGCCAGTTTAGAGCAGACTTTCTGCGTGGGGGCGTGGGTGGGGGCAGGGGGCAGGCGAGGAAGCAGAGAACAGTCCAGAGCCACTGCAATAAGCCCAGTGTGGTGGGCGCTGCCCAAACGCCCCTTCCACCAGGCGCATGCTGCTGGGTTGCTGAGTGCTGTCCCCAGGCAGCCACGAGCTGTCACACCCGCAGGGATTGCCTGGAGGCAGAGCGCCACCTCTCCAAGGTCAGCCCCTTCTGGGGGTGACCACATCCAAAAAACCCCACAGCACCCTTGGGTGCTGGCCCCACGGACTCGCCTTCAGAGACAGTCCCCATGAGAAACCCCATCTCAGCGTGTGCACAGGAAGCAAGAGGTGATGCGGGGCAGCAAGGCAGTGGAGGAGGCGAGAGAGGCCAGGCGATGGGCTCTCTCAAAACTCTTTGTGATCAGTTTGCAGCCGGCTTCTCCAGTGGAGGAAGCAGGGTATCATCCGTCCTGAGATTTACAACCAGTGGGGGGGGATATGGAGGAATTGGGTCCCCTGTGTGCTGAAGCTGAGAGTATAAAATGGTGCAGCCACTATGGAAAAGGGTGTGGTGGTTCCTAGAACAATTAAAAATAGAATTGCCATATATCCAGCAATCCCATGTCTGGATGGACACACACACACACACACACACACATCTAAGAGGAGGAAGCAACCCAAGTGTCCATTGTCAGATGAACAGATAAATAAAATGTGGCATATATATGAATATTATTCAGCCTTGAAAAAGGAAGGAGATCCTGTCACATGCTATAGCATGTATAAACTTTGAGGACATTATACTAAGTGAAATAAGCTGGTCACAAGAGGACAAATGCTGAGTGATCCATCCTACTTACACGAGGTACCTAAAGGAGGCACATTCATGGAGACAGAAAGTGGAGCGGTGGTTGCCAGGAACTGGGGAGAGGGAAATGGGAGCGTTGTTGTTAACGGGTAGAGTTTCAGTTCTGCAAGATGAGAAAGTTCTGAAGGTGTGTTACACAACAACATAAACACACCGAGCACTAAGCGAACTGTACGCTTAAAAATGGTTAAGGGGGAAAGTTCACGTTCTGTAGTTTCACTGCCCCACAATTAAAAACAGAAAAGATCCACGGTGTGGATCTGTGATCTTTTAGCTATGTGGTTTCGACGAGCCTCAACCTTCCCATTTATAAAATGAGGGTGATTACAGTGATCCCATGTGCTAGCACATGTCAAGTGCGACTCTAACACCCAACACTTGCGCAGGAAGTGGAAGCAGATGTGACTGGTGTCATTACCGCCAACAGCCCGCCCCGTCTCCCACGGCGCTCCCGCTCCAACCAAGCTGAGGACTCGCTAAGCCATCTTATTTCTGTAATGTGCCCTCAGGTTAGGGTGCCCTGGTGTGTCACCTCACCTATCAAACTCCTCCCCATCTTTGAAGATACAATACCACCTATTGGAACCTCAGCTTTCTCATTTATAAAAAAAAAAAAAAAGGGTCATAAATATGTCAACCTCCAGGGCTGCTGGACAGATTGAGATGATTCATGCAAAGGGCTTAAAGTTGGGCATCCTGTAGGTCGTAAATCTATATCTACCGTAATTATTATTAATTGTTATTGTAAAAAATTTATACTATGAGATAGCTCTATAGTCAAGGCCTTGAGCCTTAAATATTCCCCAAAGTCAGGCCTCAGTTTCCCCCTTCTGCCCTCTCCCCCCTCCCCCTCGAGTAAGAGCTGGGACAGTCTCTCCCCCTGTTGAAAGGAGGCTTCGGATCTGCCCGGTTCCCTCTGCCCCGTCAATGCTGACGCTGCCTTTAGCCCCTCACACACGAGGGGGCAGAAGCCACAGGAATGAGGAGAGGAGCCACCAGAATCACTCGGCATCTGGGCCACGATGACAACTATGAAAAATTAGGACAGAACTCTTGTTTTTCTCTACTTCAGCTTCAGCATCTTTAAAATGAGACAGCTGCCTCTTTGTTTCTGTTGTTGGTACATTTTCAAAAATTAATTTTATAAGAGAATGCAATATCTGGAGCAGATCAAGGCGGGCCTGCTCAGGAGGCACAGACAGGAGGCTGCCGGACAGGCCCCTCGCCATCGCCCCAGTGTGGCGGCCAGCCTCCGAGGCTGTCCTCACGGACCCCTGCCGGCCGGTGTTCAGGGTACTGCGTAAACTCTCCTGCACTACCAGGGCTGATGCGTATGGCCAACAGAACTTGGCAGAAGCAATGGTATATGTCCAAGGCCAGGTCATAAAAAAGGCTGGTTTCTGCCTTGTTCTGCTCAATCGCTTACTGGGAAAGCTAGCCGTTGTGAGAACACTCAAGTAGCCCCGGCCAGGCCAGTGTGGCATCTTGGAAACACAATCTCCAGCCCCAAGGATGCCTACAGATGACCGCGGCCCCAGCAGGATCTAACTGCAACCTCATGTGAGATCTAGAGCCCAACCCTAACTAAACGGCTCTCAGATTCCTCATTTTCAGAAGTGGTATGAGATAATAAATGCTTGTTTTAAGCCGTTAAGTTTTGGGGAAAACATGATATGAAGCAATAAATAACCACTAGACACCAATTGTTGCCGTTTTAAAGTATATCCACGCATTTTTAGATATCCCTCCCATTGAGAGATGGGGTGTGTGTTTCCACCCCCTTGAAACTACGTGGGCTTTTGTGAATGTTTCAGCTAATAGGCTACACTATCAGCAGAGCTGACACTATGTGACTTCTGAGGCCAGGTCATAAAATGTTTCCGTTCTGCCTTGCTCTCTAGAGTACTTGTACTTAAAGCCTTCAGCTGCCAGGGAAGCAGTCACCTGCTCTGGATCTGCCATGTTGTGAGGAAGCCCAACCTAACCCTGCAGAGAGACCACAAGGAGAGGCCAGAGTCTACAACAGGAAAGAGTGATGCCAGGCCAGCCTCCACTGCTTCAGGCTCCAGCCACAAACTAAGGACATTGGCATAGGGGACCCCCAGCCAGAACCACTCAGCTAAGCATTTCCCTAATCCTTGACCCACACAAACTATGAGAAGTAATAAAATGAGTGGTGTTTTGAGCCACTAACGTTTTAGGTGATTTGCTAGGAAACTGAAATATCTGTCATAAGTATACGTGACACTCACACAGAGTTAGTTTCCCCCCTGCTATCTTATGTAGTCCTCACAACTGCACTGGGAAAAACATATTCTCATTTTACAGTGATGAAACAGACTCCACAGAATACCTGGATTGCCCAAGGTTACATGACTAGCAAGTGGCAAAACAAAGATTCCTGGTCAGGAACTCTGACTCCAGGTCCAGTGGTTTTTCTGCTGTGTCATAGCTGACCCCCAAAGTACACCAGAAATGCAAGAAAAATACACATATCTGAACACGCATAGGCACAAGTGGAGATCAAAGAGAATCATTCTGCCCCAAGTCTCAGCAGCCCTGCCCTGACAACAGAAATGTAGGGATCACATGGGCAGCTAGCTGGAAATCACATAATTAGGAAGCGATAAGAAGCACAGGGCCAAAGAGGGCCCGCTGCTTCTATCACCAGATATCTCAGCTGACAGCCTGGGCATCGTTACAGAAGAGTGTTCAGAAATACCTGTCATACCCCAGAGAAGTTTCACAGCAACAAGAGGTGAGGGTGACGTCCTTGGTTACGGGGCCCTGCATCTGACAGCATGTCAAGACTACCTTCTGCACTTGTAACCACCACAAGTCAGATGAAGGGAGACTTGTATTTTTGATTCCACTGACTGACATTTCTTGTTTGCCTCTACGGCTTTTTCACTAAAAGTTATAGATACCAAGCCGTGGAGACAGAGGAAGTATACTGTTAATGGGTAAGAAGCCAGCATCTCAAGATAAATGTGCACCCAGAGGAGATCACTTTGTAATAAGATGCCAGGAGATCAAGACTTTCAAATTCATCTTTGGAAGATCTGAACAGGACCAAGGTCTCACCACAGACAAATTCTACCAAGAAATCACTTTTTAAGGGTCTAAGAAGTAACATCAATTAAAACGAACAGAGAGAAAAACAAATACAATCTAATTTTCAGGTGCAAGTCAAAAGACTAAAAAACAAGTTATAGTAACAATCAGCAACCTCAAGGTCTGGATTCCTATATTCCTACATTTCCTTTCAAAGAGCACAGGGATAAAGAGAATCCCATCAGGTATTTATGTCATATCTTCAAGCAGTGGTTTCCAAATAGTATCCACTGTTTCAGAATCACCTAAATAGATATTTTTTAATACTCATATTCTTGGGTCCTACTCCCAGAGATTCTCACTTAGTAGGCCCAGGGTAGGTACCATGAATATGTATTTTAGATAGATAATTCTAATGTACAACCAAGTTTGGGGACCACCAGGTGACCAAGAATGTTCACTATAACCATATCTGTTCATGTAGAAGCAGAACTCAACATGTTAGTGGAAAATATGGTGTCCTTGAATAAAATCTGTCTTTTCCAGGCTCCCTTGCAGCTACATGGCAGCTAAAGGCAGCCCTGCAGCAAAGTGCTGCCAATGGGTTCTAAAAGGAACTGACTGTGAAATTTCTAAGACATTTTCTTAAAGGAAGGTTAGATGCCCCACTTTAATGCTCTTTCCTTCCTGCCAGCTGGAACGTGGACAACATGACTGCAGCTCTGACAGTCACCTTGAGGAGAATGTAGTTGAGCAAACGGAGTGAAAGATAAAGGGAGCCTGCCTCCCCAACCCTGACAGGACTACACCAAAAGCCTCCAGACTTCTGAACCATAAAAAGAAATAAGATGCAGAGTCATTGTTCCCTGAGATTTTTTTGATTAATCACAATGAAATCTATGCTAATACAACAAACTGTCTTAGAGTCTGTTTAAGTCTCTAATATCCACCCACATGATATGAGGCAGGAGCTTGGTTTTAATCCATAATTTACCAACAAGGAACCTGAGTACAGAAAAGTGATATAACTTGCTCGATGCCACATGGCTATTAAGCTAGCATGTGCCAGGATTCAGACTCATGTCTCCCAGCTTCGAAAGCCAATAGTCTTTTGCCTACACTGTTGTGCGGGGCACTCAGGAGAAAAGCCCTCTTTAAAAGTAGAATGTGTACCTCTCAGAAAACTGAGCTGGGGAAGGAAGCTGCTGTCCAGACAGGAAGAGAAACCCCCCAACCTCTCCCTCAGTTCCTCTTATCCCCCCACTTTTCCTTTTCTATTTTTCACTTTGTTGGTTTTTCATCAGTTCTTTAAGTAGGATTGGATCATAGTAATGTAAATACACTCAAGGAAAAAAGCTCTCTCCCTGGGCCTTCCCACCTAGTTAGCCGAGTTCCCTCACACAGGTCAAATGGACGCCTTGGCCATCACCTGAGAGCAGAGAACCTGCAAGGAATCAAACAAGCCTTCACCTAGGTAAGAACAGAAGTCCCCCAAATTAGGGCCTTCCCCAAACCAGCCTAGAGCAAGGGAATTTGTGAACATTGCCGAGTCCCCATGTTCAAAGGTGTAAAATAGAGATGTTCGGTAATACCGGCCACTGTCAACGGCTGTGGAAGATTAAACGAGATTGGGCCTGGTGTGTGGCAGGACTGAGTAAACATGCAGCACTGAACATCACTAACATTTGCATTTCTCTACTTATCAGATCTTTCTCCACTTCCCACCTAAGGATACAAGCACCAGAAGAAAGAAAGTCTGTCTCTTTTCATTCATTGCTATTTCCCAGCCCAGAGAACAATGTGAGATATATAACAGAGGCTAAGTACCTGTTGGAGGGAGGAATGAATGAGTGAGTGAATGGTGAATGAACGATAACGCAGTACAGCCACGTCCTGCCTGGGAATCCAGTGCTTGCCTGGCCAGTTCACCACGTCCTGGATTCTTCCTGCTGTGACAATGCTTTGCTTCATGTTTATCCTCCTCACGTGTACATTCTCACTGGATATCCTCCATGTAGCCTTTTCCAAATCCCCACCACTCCAAGCAGGCTTGAGAAACCACGGGAAATCCTACCATCGCCAGGGCTTTCCCTGACTGCCAGTCCAGTCTCCTCACCTGCCACCAGCATGCCACAGAACTGGCCTATCTCACCCGACAAGCCACATGTTCCCTGTGACAGGCCGTGTAGTATCACCAATAGTAGGAGTAATCCCATTCACGTAAACTGTAGATTACAGTTTGCAAAGTGTTTTCTCTTCAGGAAGTCTGAAGTCTAACATTCTGAGAATGTGGCCAGGAAATAAATAAACAGGACACATGCCCTGGCTGGTGTGGCTCAGTGGTTGAGCATGATCCTGTGCACCAGGAGGTTGCCAGTTCGATTCCTGGTCAGGGCACATGCCTGGGTTGTGGGCTCGATCCCTGGTGGCAGCTGATCGACGTTGCACTCTCACACTGATGTTTCTCTCTCTCTCCCTCTCCCTTCCTTTCTCTCTAAAAAATCGGTAAACTATTCTTTAAAAGAAAGAAACAGTATATAATATCTGTGTCTAACTAAAAATAATGAAAATTGCCCATAACGGAAAACATACTATGTACCACACACAATTTGTCCCTTTATACGGACATCCCATTTAATTCTTACAATTATTCTAAGAAGCTGGTATTCTTTTCTCAAATTTATTGATGAGACATCTGGAGTTCAGAGAGGGTAGGTAACTTGCTCAAGGACTCACAGCAGAAACCAGCAGAGCTGGGATATGATCTCAGGCCTGTGTGTGTCTCAAAAGGTCTTGCTCTTGCCAGGGCTGCTCTAACCCCTGTCATGGGAACTAGAAGCAGCAGGAAATGAGTGAATGAAAGCGTGAGCGAGAGAGAGAAAGTGTGTATTCAGTATACACACAAGCACGGCTGCGTGAGCGAGGGAGGTGAGGGGTGGCAGAAAGGGGACATGGGTAATTTTTCCAAATGTCCAAAGAGCTGCTAAGAAATAAAGCCTGCTCTAAAAGGGGGGGAAATGATACGAAGTATAAAAGTTCAAACCACTGCCTGAGGTGAGCAACAAGTCTCTGGTTCTGAACTGTAGAAGCTGTTCGTAAGGTGAGAATGAGACCCAAGGGAGCTGCCCAAGTGGGCCACAACCCCAGGTGCACCACTCACACTGTAGTCTAAGTAACAGGGGTCCCCAGGATGACAACTAGGTTTATAAGCCTGAGCAGACCCAAATGAACTGCAAAGAATAGAGAGGTGGCTTTTTGCTCCCTTTAATCTCTCTGTAGCGTAGGCTTTCTTATCCCCATTTTTTCGAGGGCAACACGGAGGCTCAGAAGCCAAGGATTTGTCAGGCCAACAGCAGAGTTAGTGACCACATCACATTCACGCCCAGGTCTGAGTCAAGAATGCCAACCCCGTCCAGGCACCTGGGGGGGGCTCCTAGGGCAGCATTAGCAATGGGAGGGGGCAGGTGGGCCCTGGGTGGCTCCACGGGCTCTTTACCTCACACTTCTCCACGACCGGCTGCTGACCGCACTCGGAGCTGTTGCCCGCCACGATGCCAGCACGCAGGTTCTCGCTGTCCCCGGTCCCCTCCTCCATGGAGTAGGTCTTGGAGTGGTTGCCACGGCGATGGGCGGGGGCCCGGCCCTGGGCCAGGCTGAGCTGCCTGCGGAGGGCCCGGTTCTCCTCCTCCACCTCTCGCACTCGCACCTCCAGGCTCTCCCGCTCCCGCTGGCCGGAGGCCGAGTACCGGGGGCTGTGCGGCTGGGACTCCAGCGGCGACAGAGACACGGGCTTCCCATCTGCAGGTGCGGAAAGACCAGGGAAGCGTTAACTTGGAATGAAACACACCCCAGCCCCTCCACGTACCCCAGACGTTCATTACTACAGAGCGAAGCTCCTTTCACAATCCCATTTACAAGGGAAAACAGATGGAAAGTGGGTTACAAATAAATGCATCCAGACTGAGCTGGGAACAAAGTTGAGAACAGAATGACTTATTGCAGTGATAAAAACTAACATGCTGTTTAGAGAAGACAATCATAATATAATTTTTCCTAATTAAATGCACTGTCTTCTTTCCCCCTACTTGGCGTGTTACTAGCTAGACATTCTTGTTATCAGTAAAGCATTGTGACCATGAAGGAAGAGGGAGGTTGGGAGGGAGAAAGAAGGTGGAGGAAGGGGGTAGGGGTAGGAGAACATGGAAGTGGGCAAGAAAGGAAGAGGGGAGGGAGGGAAAATGACAAAATATCCATAATGATTATGTTTATTTAGTTTTTCCTACATGAACTCCTATTCAACCTTCAAAACCCTCTTTCAGAAGCATCACCTCCCAGGGGAAGCTTTCAAATTGCAGGCAAAATATCCCTCAGCACATCCCAAAAGTATTTTCTACATAAGCACTACAAAAAAAAAAAAAAGTACCTGTTATGCTGCGTTTGGTATATTATCTTATCAAAGATTGTCTATGAAGATTAGGAGCTCAGTAAGGACAAAGACTGGGTCTTACTTATCTTTGCGGTAACATTATCATAATATCCAATAAGTGCTGGAAGGGTGGATGCATGCGTCCATGCCAGGACTAAAATAATTAAGGGCAACAAGGGAGAAGAAAGTAGGAATGTAATCAATCTCCAGGTTTTCCCAGAAAAGCAGTTACCATTAACTGAGTGCCAGCAACACTCCACTTAAGGATCCTACACAAGACGGGAAGGGGGCTTTCAGAGTCACACAGCGGGAGAGCAGTGATGTCAGAGTGCGGGCCGGGGCTTCCTTACGCCCGGGCCCCTCCGTTTTCCGCTTTAGTGCAGCTTCAGGGTAGACAAAGGCCCCGACTTAAAAAGAATTATCCTGTCAAACCTCATCTCCCAAGGACGCTTAGCACTCCGCCCCACGTACAGCAGGCTCAATGCAAGCTTACCATCGAGGAGCCCCAGCCACACAGCAGAAGGTGTCACTCCTCTGCTCCCAGGCCCCAGAAACCCCGGGATCCAGCTCGCCCGCGGCTGCCTCAGGGACCACTGAGCAAAAGTCCCATCTCCAGCAAATTACCCTCTCTCGGCCGCCTGCCAGAAAAACACTCCTCTTTTTTCCTACTTCGAGCTTTTCTTCTTCCTGCCCAGACCCCACTGAGCTTCCAAACCGTCCCAGAGAGCGTGCGACTCAGAAAACTCGAGGATCAAAGGCTGTGGTGAGCGACACCCCGCAGCTCCACCTGTGCGGCGTGCCCGCAGCCTCTGCCCGCGCTGTTTTATGTGCTCCGGGCCTTCACAAACACGGCTCCTTTTTCCCTCTTAATCACCTCGGGGTTAGGCTCCGGAGCTCCTGGCCCTCTCCCATCAATGCAGCAAACAGGACTCGCTGAGTGACAGTGCCCGGGACTACAAATCAAAGGCCTGGGTGAGTGCGTGGGGACGTGGAACCCCAGGTCGGTTAGGGTTGCCTTGTCGCTGAGCCGGCCAATTATAAGCTGTGACCCAGGCTTTTGAAGCCGGTCTCCCTGTTTGGTCAAACCAAATTAGCTCCACCGAGAATGAGAAAGAGGAGGCAGCTAATGGCAACCGTGTTTTCTCAGCTGGCATCAACCCTGGAGCAGGGCGGGAGAGAGGAGCACCCAGCTTGGCACTGGGCAGGGCAGAGCCGTGCTTTGCGTCGCGCCTGCGGCAAGTCTGCGCCGTGCCGGGCAGATCACACTGAGGATGTCGCAGGTTATCACAGCACATGCAGGTGGCAACTGGCGTCCCCATTGCAGATGAGGAAACTGAGACCCTAAAAGCTCACTCCGTGTTCCCGCCAGGATGCAGCGAGATGAGAGTCAAAGTGAGTGACAGGAACAGGTGCCCTGGGACACAGGGTCTCGGGGAACATTTGGGCGGGAATCTGAGAAACTCTAGAAGCCCACAAACGAGCAGCAAATGGGAGCTGCAAGTGTGTTCTCTGCAGGGGTTACGTATGTGCTCTGGGTTTCAGTAGGCCCATCTGTGAAATGGGAGCAGAAAGGCTCACCTTACAAGGGTGACGGAAGGCTTAAGATACCAAAATGCAAGCACCGAGCACTGTCACCGGGAGTCGCTCGGCACAGAGTTGTTCCGCCAACTGCTTCCCAGTGAGGGCCGGTGATGTTACAGGTGAGACGAGTTGATAACAGTGAAGGCTGTACCCTTTCTGAACACGGGGCTGTTCTGAATGGTCCATGGGGCCAAGCAGTGAACAAAGCATGGCTTACTCTGACACGTGGCATCGCTGAGCCTTCCTGCTCTCAGCCTGGGGTAGGTCAAGTCCACCCAGGGCCATACAGACGATCAGGCAGGTTCCCCACGGGGGCCTCATCACTGCCCTGCTCCCTGCAGAAAGCCCCACGTTTGGCACATTTTAATTCTTTGACTATGTGCTTACAAATAAAGGATAATTATGCAACCCCTCAGCAACCACAATTCCAGGGATACTGCAGGGGAACTGCTAGCAACATCCTGGGCCCATTTCTATGGACCCTTCTTAGACCCCCGAATGGCTCCAACCAAACTTAGCTCTCAAAGACTTCCAGGTGTTTTCTGCACTTTAAAACTCTGTAGATTCATCATCGATGAAGACACACAGAGTTAAAAATGCCAGGCCTCAAAGAGGGGAAGCCACATGGGAAAAGGCAGCCCTCAGGCCGTGCCCAGTGCCCAGGGCATACGCAGCGCCCCATCAACGGTGGAATCGTGATAGAATTCTGAGTTGTGTGTTTGTTCGACAGGTACATTATCTTGAGCCAGTTTCTGCCTCTGAAAGGGGGTGTGGTGGAGCCGTGCTGCAGACCCTCTGGGCTCTAAGGTCCATACTCACTGTAGGGATGGACCCCGCATCTCTAACCGGGCTCATCAATACTACACTGAGCGGCCAGGCCAGGAGTTCATCCAAGTGGGGCCTGCTGCTCTGCCGTGTTCACAGCTCGTTCTACGTTTATGCATCCCGACTCTTGCTTTTGTTCCTGGACTACTCATCTCTTTGGCTCCTGACCTCGTTGCGGCAGCTTCTCCTTAATCCTCTGGGGTGGGTAGGTGGGAGGGTTAGGACAGCGAAAGGCCAGCCCCTTGAGGTGGTCTGTCCTTCTCTGTGGTGTGTTAAGGGCTCTGGTCTCTCCTGGAACAGTCCCCTGCTTTGTGCACAGGCCGTCATTATAAAGCCCATCACATGGGACTTGGGCCTCTGAAAGCACCTGTGCCTACAGCAGTATTTCTCAGTCAGTGGAGAAGAAAGAGTCCCCCCCCCCCCCCCAATCCATCCTGAATAAAGATCTGGTCCTAATACACAAGCCTAGTACCCAGCTACACCACACGCAATTTATCACTAAATTCAACAAATGTGTCTATACCTTCTCATCAAGACAAGTCTACTGATCACATGTGCGATGCATGTCCAGTTGCTCTAGAAGTTTCTAAATGTGTCCTTTCAACTCCCATACTCACCTTGTTGCAGACCAGTGACAGTCTGGGAACATGTCAACCTGACTGAGCCATGGGGTATCCAGAAATGTGTCAAACATTATTCTGGGTGTTTTTGGATGAGATTAACATTTGAATCTGGAGTCTGAGTCAAGTAGATTGCCCTTCCTAATGTAGGTGGGCCTCATCCAATCAGTTGAAGGCCTGAACAGAACAAAAGGCTGAGCCTGCCCTAAGTAAGAGAGAACTGCTCCTGCCTCACAGCCTTCAAATGGGGACATTTTTTTCCCCCTGCCTTCGGACTTGAACTGAAACACTGACTCCTCCCGGGTCTGGAGCTTGCTGGCCTTCAGCCTAGAACCACCCTCTCGGCTCCTGTGGCTCTCCAGCTTGCCGACTTACCCTGCAGATCTTGCGACTTGACCATCTCCTTAACCAAGTGAGCCAGTTACTTATAATGAATCTCTCTATACACTTGTACACCCACATCCCACTGGTCTGTTTCTCTGGAGAACTCTAATACAGGGACAAACACAGTCTATAGATCGTATTTTGAGTGCCACTGCCCAATATCTGGTCTCTTCACCCCCAGGGACCAGCATACTTATTAAAGCATTTGAATAGGAAATGAAGAAAAAGACTAGCATCTAGAACTGAACAAAAAGGGCATGAAAAAAATAGGCCCAGCAAATCTTAAACTAAAATGACCTCATTATAATATTAAATGCCAGAAGAGGGACAGATAAGCAAGACAAGGAAACACAACAAACTGAGTCATAAGACTGTGAGATCTGGAACAAGAAAGGGCTGAGTCTAAATTACGGTTCTGCCACTTATTAATAAATAAACTTAGGCAAAGCACATAACTTCTTTGTGACTCAGTGTCCTCACATGTAAACTGGGGAACAGCGTTGGGTGGGCACACACGCGTCAGGCCTAACCAGACTGGGTACTCTTATTTCCTACACACTCCCGACCCCCCCAGTCTGGAGCAGGACATGTTACGACGACGGCAAAGAGGATCCCTCACTTCGGAGCCCCTTGACTTTGCTCCTCTCTGACCTTTCCTCCGGGTTTCTATTTTTGAGACATGAGCAGTCTGTTTGCACAGGCAGGCAGTGCCTCTCCAGCACATGCCTACACGTGCTGATCTGCGGTTCAGCCTACTTTGAGTTTAAAATGAGTTTAAAACGAGACCTTATTCAAAGCCTTAGTTCACAACAGCCTCCTCCTCTAAAACTTCTCAACAAACATAAATTTATCACGAGATACGAATCTCTGAATCCACTCGAGGTGAATGCTCTGAATTAAGAATCAAAACATCTAAGATTCGGAACAGAAAGGTAAATTGAAAATCAACCTCCTCGCAGTGTGACAGAGATTAGGGGCGTGCCGTCCAAACGTCCTAAGTGAGAACTGAGTCGGTCTGGGCGCAGGGAGTATCGCTGGCCCTCTCCGAGTGCTGGGGGTGAGCACCGTGGGGTGTCCACCCTTTGCAAAGAGACAGAACTGTGGGCTCACCAACAGGGTAGGGCCAGGACCTGGGTGGGCCTCCAGCCTGGGGCCACCCATGTAGGGGGCTCATACCAGCCTCTTCCAGTGGTGACAGAGCCTAGACCTAGACAGGTCTCTCTGGCCAAGGACACCAAGACCCTGCACTCATGCCCAGATGTCGGGAGGGCGTTCCCTGCATCATTCTACCCATGATAAAGATGCTGCATTTCTTAACCTATATATGGCAAAATCCCCCTACTTACACCAGGGCCTGCCAATTCTTCCTTTCTGATGTTTGAAGCACTTGCTTGGCTCACTCTATTTCAAACATTCTGTCCCAAATCAAGTCTTATCCTAAAACAGGGGTTATCAAATGTTTTCTGTAAACACCCAGAGAGCAAATATGTTTCACTCCGCAGGCCACGCGGTCTTGGATGCTAGTACTCGACGCTGCCACAGAAAATACATAACGCATGGGCATGGCTGTGTGCCCATAAAACTTTATTGATAAAAACAAGTGCGGGGCCAAACCTGGCCTGCAGGCCCTACCTAGTTTGTGGACCCTCGTCCTAGAATATCGGCCTTGCTTAGTCTCCCTACCTCGAGTCTCACCCTGCCCTGCCAGCCTCAACCATAGGTGCGCCGCTGATGACCCTCTCGATGACAATCCTATCCCCACCACATTTTGCAGTCTAACAATGTAGAGAAGCAACTCCATCTACTTCAAGGTCATCTACCAAAATGAACGAACACTTGGTGAGTGCCTATTGAGTACCTGGAGGCTGGGTAGCATCTCATTTCAGTTTATACAACACTTCAGTGAAGGAAATGTTCTCACTATCCCTATGTGACAGATAAAATAAGAAAGACACATGACTTAACACATTCAGTGTCATCCCAGCACCAAACGGCAGAGGGAGAGTCTTGAACCCAGGTTCACTGGCTCCAGATAAATTGTTCTTTCTGCCTCAGACCAGAATGTCTCGCATTCATCTCACTCCAAATAAGCTCAGCCTGATTTGCTGTTGTTGCTACTGCTTCCTCCCTGGCCCCTTAGGCCAGTGGTGCTCAATCTTGGCTACCAGTACCATCCCTTGGGAGACTTTTTAAAAATACTGATGTGAGCCTGGCCACGTGTGGCTCAGCGGTTGAGCGTCGACTAGGATCCAGGTGATCGGGGTTTGATTCCCGGTCAGGGCACATGCCCGGGTTGCGGGCTGCAGCCGATCAATGACTCTCATCATTGATGTTTCTATCTCTCTATCCCTCTCCTTTCCTCTCTCTGAAATCAATAAAGATATATTTAAAAAAATTAAAAAAAATAAAAATAAAAATAAAATAAAATAAAAATACTGATGTGCACAGGCCCCATCCCAGATTGATTAGCTCAGAATCTCTGGGGTGGGGATCCGGTCATCAGCATTTTCAGAAGCATCCACCCTCATGAACTCTCATGTGCAGTCAAGGTTGAGAAACATTAGCTCAGGAATTTCCCCCAATCTCCTGGCTGAGACATCATGCACCCCCGTTTGCAGGCACATCTGGTGGCTCCTTAAGGCAAATTGCAGGAACTGGCTGAAATGCAAAGGACGTCTCAACATTGCCACAATGAATTCCAGTTCCAGTACTGTCACATCCCGGGCCCCAGCTTCCTATCCCAGGAAGAGCTCAGGGCCCCCCTGATTTCCTAGAACCCAGGCTGTCCATATTCTAGCTCCTACAAGCTTGGGGCTATTTTGATCATGTTAATCCCTCTCCTCCCAGGCGCAGAGCTCTTTTCAAAGCAGAGCCCATGACTTCAGCTGCCAGGCCCTCCAGCTTCCCTGGTTCCAGGCTCCTTTCTCTTGACCAATAATAAGTCACTTCGATCCAATGATTTCTTTAATTCCTCACCTTCCACATTAGGCTGTGTTCAAGTAAGTCTTCTGCAATACTTTTTAAAAACAAAGCCCTTCTTTTAATTAACATAAAAGCACACTCCTTTGATGCAATCTGAAATTGCAAAATAAACACTGCTGCCAAAATCATTTTAGAAAAACTTAGCAAACTCAGTTTGATCTTAAAAGTCTCATATTTAATTTTCCCCCCCCACACATTTTGATCACTGGATGTCCACATCACAAGCTGACCTGTCACCACTTCTGAGCAGTTTACAGGTCAGGGTAAGACACAGGTCCAGGCAGAGCCACTTTCCTATGTTCCAGAATCACGAAACCAGATTTGCTGGGGAGGTGACAGTGATGCCATACAACGGCTGCTCGCTTGTTATGGGATAAACAGAGACTATTTCCTCCCAAAATTCCCCAAAGCGATTTTCTGGAAGTTATCTTTGGCATCGGAAGCAACCCTGAGTTCCAGCAAAGGCCTTGGAGATCTTCTGGGAAAGACTGAACAACAGTTAAGACGAGAGTCCTCACAAGCTTCAAGAAAGAATCGGCAGCCGCAAGGCCTGGGAGAGAAGCCGAGATTTGTTCCCTTGTAACAGGCTAAATGCAATTTGACATTTTTTCCTCCGTGAAATTGTTTTCCAGAACCTTGTCTTAAAGAGCTTCATTAAGTCAAGAAAATGAAGACATTTTTAGCACCAATCTGCTGTATCCGTAGCTGGGTTTTGGCTATAAGCGCTGAAATGTACCCTAATGAGCAATGATGTCAGTGTTTTGCCCCTTGAAACTTGAGAGCCAATTATTTCAAAGCTTCAAATTATTGTTATTATTATTTTTTTGGCCAAATACCCTAAGTCAGAGAGTTGGAGGCAGTTGGTCTTTGAACTACTGTTCTCACAATTACAGTAAAGGAGTCTTTCTGCTTCTAAACCTGGCCAGTCCTATTTCTGTTTGATATCCGAGTCTAAGCATGGACAGAAGGACTTTGGTTAGTACCATTCAAACCATCACCAAACTAGGCACAGGATAATGTATACAGCAGTCTATTTTTAATATAATTGATGAACTCGACAGTGGGGCCAAGTTCTTATCTTAGGTCACCTGCCATTTAGTACACGGTATTGGCGCGTAACAATACAGTGCATCCCAGAGAATGTGAGTAGATGCTCCCTCCAAATCTGGAGCAAACCAGTGTGTGAGAGCAAATAAACCCACAACCCAATCATGTTTGGTCACCCCCGCCCCCATTTAGCGCACTGACTTCAATCACTTTTTGCACAGCCACCCAGCTCTAGTGTCTTGAGAGAGCGTCTCCCGGGCACAGCGTCTCGCCCCGTGTTTCATACACACGCAACAGGCGGCCCCAATACCCTTCATTGGCAGCGTCGTCAGAACTAAAAGCAAAACAAGAGCAGTGATTTTATTCTTTGCAAAGCGCGAACGGGCACGCTCACCCGGGGCCTCGCCATGGCCCCTGACTGTAGCATCAGGCTCTGGAATATTCGAGAACTTCTTCTAAACAGTCTCTTTGGCAGCACTCAAGATGAAAGATTTCATAAGTATGTTTCCACTGATCAGTTTCCTTAATGTCAGCAATAAGTGTGTTATTTTATATGAAATATTCATAGCCCTTATAAAAATCCCACTAATATGTTCCAAGAGTGGCAAATCATACGTGCTGGGGAGAATCATATTTTGCAGTAAAATTTTTTAATAAGGTCTGATTTTTTTTTTTTTTATAACTAAAATCTTACTCAAATCAAGAGAGCCAGATGGGATGATTCCTCAGGAAGGTTTTAAGGTTTTCTTTTACATTCACCACACAGAGAATGTGGAAAACTTCCCTCTTCTAAATATGGGAATCAAAACACAACAACTGTCATTCTTGGTGACCACAATTCATTTACCAAAAAGGATTCTGGTGATTGTTTTCTAGTGGGGAGTGCTGACAATAACCTGGGTCAGCTTGCAGAGACAGGGACGACGTCCATGGCTGGCAGTGGCGCTTCCGAGGCTCCGGACGAATCCCCACAGCCTGGCCCACCCATTCCTGTCCCCTTACTCTCCCCAGGTGTGTCTAGGTCCTCTGACTTCAGGGGTGGAATAGCAGAATGAAACTGAGACCCCGGGGCAAGGGTAAAGGCCTCATAAAAGGGTCCGAAAGAGTGAACGCCTTACACCACGAGCGCGCCTTTCACTGGGCTGCGTGAACCCGGCCCACGGGTTTGCTCTCCCGGGGAGGGAGGGGGCCCACGGGTTTGCTCTCCCAGGGAGGGGGGGCTCCCAAACAGCACGCTCGGCTCCCCCCGATGCTCTTCTCTGTTGGGGACAGGACTCTCCGGGCCGCCCTGGGACTGTCGGAGGGAAGCTGACTGCAACACATGCCTAGAAGCCTGGAGAGTTCCTCACGCTGCACGCCAGTCATTGCCTGCGGTCAGTCTGCTTATCCGCCAGCGCACCCGAAATTCTGCACCTGCAAATCCGAGCAAAAGTCTCGGGTGCTGCGCGAAGTGAGGATTAGCAGAGAGAACCAACCCCTTGCTCCCACCTCTGGTGTTCCAGGCGGTCTAGGGTCAGCGGAGCTGACTTGATTTGCACCACACTTGCTGGGCCCTCGGACATGCCTCATTTTACACTACAGTCAACTGGCCCTGCGAGAGCCACTGCCCTCACCCAAACCTCCCACGCCTCGCCTGGCCTTCTAGGGATATATGTCCCTTCAGCAGGGACCGGGCCCTGGCCGGCGGGGTTCAGGACCCAGGTAGATCTGATGAGCTGCGGAAGGAAGGAGCTGGGAGGGGACAGCGGGAAGCGTTGGTCGCCCAGGACTCGCAGAGCGGCTTCCTTGCACTGGCTCAAGTCAGCCGCGGCGAGGGAGCCGACCCGAAGCACGCGTGGCTGCTACGAAGACTATTCTCACACACTTCAGAAGAAGAGGCAGTGGGTATTTTTGTCAATGTGGCTGATTCCTTCAATAGCATCCCTTCCCTGCAAACTGCCAAGTCGCCTAAATCAATGCTCTCATCTCAGCCCAACTGTAAATTGGAAACAAGAGGGAACGGGCCGGAGCCTGTCTGAACGCCCGCTGCCTGTAAACGCCTCCCCGCCCCCTCTCCTCTTACCCCTCTTCGCAGCCTCCAACCCCCTTTATCACTTTGACTGACTTAAATTATATTCCAATTCCCATCAGTATCTATATTGAAACAAAGAAAAAACAAAACAAAACAAAAGAAAAACCCTTATCATTCCTCTTTCCACCCTTTCCTGGCAAATCCAAAGGATTCCTTAGGGGGACATCAGAAATAAAGACTGAAGTTTTATCAGGAGAGATTTGGGGAGGGAGGGAGGGGAGGAGAGGAAGATGTTATCCAGAACTCAGCTTGACGGAAATAGCGCTTTATCGGGATGGGCACTTGGCAAAGATAAGACGTTACCGAGAGCAAGAGAGATGTTTGGGTAAAATATTGTGCTAATACCTATTAAGCAAAACCTAGTGTCTCTGCTTTTGACAGATGGTTATTTTTCTTCCACATCCTACTCCTGGGATGATGGCAATTTTTTATAAGGTGCTTCCAACAGTATCATAAAAGCAAGAAGAATACAATTAAGGACCTTTAATGGTCTGACTCCATTGAGGCAGAGCCAGGATTTTTCTGGGCGAGTAGAGAGGAAGTGGTGGGGTGTAGGGATCACAGACAAACACAGAGGGCGCAAGAGATGCCTTGATAGGGGGGCGCCCAGAACCAGATCCTTATTCCTGGCCCCGAAGAGAAGAGCCCCTCACAGGACAGAGGCCCCCCTGAGACTCTGCTCATGGGACTGGCCTCAGAGGCTGTCAGGAGGGGGGTGATGAAGCTGCTCTCCCAAGAAGCCAACCTGGTTTGAGCCCTGCCGGACTTTCTGGGATTGCTGTTGAAATCTCCTGCACCTCCCAACTCCATCTTCTGGTCCCAGGGGGTACCCCAGGGAGCCAGTGATCCTCGCCGACCCGTATTTCCTGACACGTGACAAGCCCTATGCTGAGTTCCCGGGTGGCATGGCTGGCCACTAGAGTACGCATTAAGTATGTATGCTATTTCTTTTGCAGGTGCTGTCACCTGGTGAATTACCATCTACTCTTTACTGTCTCCCCGGAAAATCCCTTCTAGGAACCCTCCTCTATTCTGCTCAGGGTGAGCTGGCCACCCTAGTCCTCTCACTGTCACCAGCTCCCCGGCAGCTTCCTACAACATGGGTTTAAGGTAGTAGTAGCTGTTTGTGCACCCTGCTGTGAATACTGGCTCTACCTGAAAAGCACATCCCCAAAACAAACTCTTTCCACCCCTGCTCCAGCCCCAGGTCCCACCATTTCTCAGCAGGACTCATGCAACAACCACCTAACTGGACACCCTCCTTCAGACAGTGGACATGCCACTCAGTGGCCAGATGGCATTTCAAAACGGCTATCAGGTCCCTTCAGTGTTCTGCTCAAACCGCCTTTCACGGGGCTTCCCATCAAGCTTCAAACAGAACCCAAGTACCTTACCTTGGCTTGCAAGGCCCCACAAAACCTTGACCCCAGTGATCTTTCTGACATTAACTCGCTCTTCCAGTTTCTCTACGTTGGACGCACTGGCCTTGCAGATGATCCTCGAATGAGCCAAGAGCTCTCCCCACCTTGGGGCCTCTGCACTTGCTGTTGGCTTCCACCCTCTTAATGAGGGAATCTGCTTAAATACCAACCCCTCAGAGAAGAACCTGTAACCCAGCCCGAACAGCCCCATCCCTGCCCCCTCCAGCCCAGTCCTTCTCGCCCCTTCCCCGGGTTGTCCTTTCCCCTGCACGCGTCACAGCGCTCCACCCCCCACCCCACCCCCGTTCTTGCTTGCCTGTCTCCACCCCTACAACCCAAGTTCAATAATGGGACAGTCTTTTGGGGCTCTGTCTCACCCACCATTGTATCTCTAGGCCTAGAACCAAGCACATAGTAGGCACTCAATTCATGCCTAAATCAGTGAACACGAGCAATTACTGGAATAGTTCACTGACAGGAATTGGGTCTCCAATGAGGACCATAGCTGTAGCTCCCTTACTGACCCCCCCCCCCCCGTTTTGGCTGAGTCTCACACATGATCATATTTAAGTCCCCATATTCTGAGGTGGGTATTGTCCCCATCTTAACAAAGCAGCAGCAGAGGCTCATTGAGCTTAAGTAACCTGCCAAGAAGTAAAAAGAACAGGTGAAATGAAACCCTCTTCCCCTCCTCCAAAAAAACCCCATCAGTTTTCATTCTGCCTTCTGCCTCTAAACAGCTCTTTCCCGAAAATAAAGGTTGCATTCCCCTGTGACAAGCAGGGGACACACAAGAGAGGCAAGACAGTTTCAACAAGCATCTTTCAGAAAGTAAGGAACTTTGTGCAGAGAGGTGAACACTATGAGAATCTAAATAACACCATTTCCGACAGCCCGCCGGACTCTGCCAAGGCACAGCCAGAACACGAGAAGCTGACCCAGATACACCATGAGACCTCCCAGAGGGCTGGTGCGCACACAGGAGGGAGAACGGAGGGGCAGAAAGGGGGAAGGCCCATCTCCAGCTTGACGTCCTGGCTGTCCTGCCTTAGAGTCATCAGCATCCTCGGGAAAGGACGCTGCCAGCTGCCTGAGCAGGTGAACTGCTGCAGGGAGTACGCGGGGCTGGGGCTGTCCCGCTACGGAAAATACAGGTGGATCTAGTCTGCCTTCTGCAGCCCACAGGCCAGGAAGGAGGTGAGGGCCGGGGGCAGATGTAGGCACGGTGCTAACAGGGGCCAGGAAGGCTTGGCTGCCACAGGGCGGCCCCAGAGAAGTGGAGAAGTGAAAACTGGGGGGAGTCAGAGACCACCGTCTGCAATCACAGGCATTCAGAGGTTGGTGGGAAGCCGCAGTATCTAGCGGGGGGGGGGGGGGGGGGGGGCCTAGAAATGGTTAATTCGGTTTCTCTCCTGATGAGTCCCTTCAGCTGCTCATCAATAGAATCTCCAGCTGATAATTATTAAGTGAAAGTTGGGCTGGCATTTGCATATTTAAAGCACATTTCCCTCTCCAGCCAGGATGGGCGATGGGTGGGAGAAGGCACTTCCTGATGGAGCAGCTCTGGGAGGCTGGGGTGGGTGCGGCCAGCCCGCTTAGCATGTGCATCTCCACGCTCATCAAGCCCGACATTCAGCAGAAATAAACCACATCCCAAAATACGCCAGTTGTCAACATCCAGAGCTCAAACAGAAGGCTGCTCTCTCCAGATCTGAGGAGGAGGCCTTCTACCCCAATACCTGTCTACAGGGAAAGTGGTTCGCCAGCAGGGCGCAGGCACACACACCTGGGTGGTTGTACTGGGTGATGGACGGGTTATTAGTTTCTCAAAAAAAAACAAAAAAAAAAGGCTTCTGCGCTCCTCACATATTCCTGACACTTTTCGATCTCTGCTCTTGTCGATGAAGCCCCAGCCCTGAAGAAGCCAGAAGAAAACGCTCAGAGCATCCAATTCCAAGTACCTGATGGCTTATCTCTGTTGTGACATTCATCTTGGCTTGGGAGGAAGAAAGGAGTTTCCTAGCATGTCTCTCCTCTCACAGGAAAGGATGCCACACGGAGAAGAGTCACCCCTCCCAGGAGCAGAGTGAGGAAGGACGGTCCTTGGGGTGGCTGAAAAATCAAGGACTTCAAAATACCAGTGTCCTCTGTAGACCCCAGGACCTGCCTGTAATAAGGAGGCTGCCAGGGCTGTCTAAATGTATAGGCTGTCTGAAATCATTCCCATGACATTCTACAGACAGCAGCAGCCAACAGGATAAAAACCAATATAAATGATTAACTTTGGGTCTCTTCATTTTCGCTGATGTCTGTGATCCTCTTGGGGCCTCAGTGCCCTCATCTGTAAAATCAGAGCAAGGATTCCGCCAGGCTCCTCTCACACAGCACCGTCAGGGTCTGGGGTACTAGGGAGACTTGCTTTGATTTATAACGGATAAATAAATCTGCATTCATTTGACAATCGGCTCATGCCTTTCCTGTAAGAACGTGCCCACTGTGAAAACCTATAATGCTTTTCTTGCTTAAACCACAAAGAAATCACCAAACACTTTCAGCTTTGATGTCTTTCAAATGTAGGGGAAACTTAAAAGACATTTATGAAGTAATCAGAATACAGAATCTCTTTCATATTTTTATCTTTTACCCATTTTTTTAAGTGTCTTGCTTACATTGAACTTGGCAGCTATCTTTATGGCAACGGGCTTTTTAGGTCATTGTTCCAAAATATATAAAATAGGTTTTTTTGTGTGTGTGTGTTTTTTTTCTTCATAAAAATGCTTCTTCCTGTACTCATATTCCACTGCTTTCTGTAATAATTAAACTATTTAATTATGTGATGACGATATACCATTAACAGGTTTGGAAATATACTAAAGTGACTTTTGCTAAGCACACAATTCAACTGGTGGGCTTGACAGGGCCAACAGCCAGGAGACTCCATGTGCAGTGGGAGCTGAACAGCGGAAGGAAGGGAGGGTGGGAGGGAAGGAGGGAGGGAGGGAGGGAGGGAGGAAGGAAGGGAGGAAGGGAGGGAGGGAGGAAGGAAGCTTGGTTAGTGGATGTGTTCTCACAAGAATCTTCCACTGAGCGCTTACCTCCTGGTGGAACTGCTGGGAAAAATAAGAGAGATCATGCATGGGAGGCAGCTCTTCCCATGTTAGCGGTGAGATAAGGGCTTGGCAAAAACTCTTATTATTTATCTTATTACATGGGTCAAGCCTTTCTCCTGTAAGCCACGGATACCGGCTCTAAAATGACCTCCCATGAGGTCATTTCATTCTGGCAAGAATAATACTCCTTTACCCTGCTAGATCACTAGGGGATCAGCCTGGAGCATCAGTGGATGTGCCACCACTGAGCTTCCACGTGAGCCGACGCAGGTGGAGAAGGGACTGTCACTGTGCCCACTCCATGCGAGGCAAGTGAGACCCGGAGACCACAGGCACCTGCCTGCCATCTGCAGGAACACGGGGCACAGGGCCAGGAGGACAGATATTCCCTCTCACGAGTTCACATTCCCTGCAGTTGGTCCTGGTGCATATTTGGCTGCTTATCACTTTTATAAGTCTGGAAGCAGGGTAAGCATTCGAGGATGTGTGAGGGTGCAAGGAAACACGCCTTCCCTTGAACTAAAGACAGGCCATGAGAGGGGGGCCTGATGCATCTGTGCAGGCCCCTGGGCTGACCTTGTCCTTCGACACGGAACATCTCAGAGCCCTCCAGTCCCAAAGCCTTGGGGGCTGTGCTCTAAAGCCTTCGAGGGTCACATGGCTGCAGCAGAAGACAGGCAAGTCTCCGCCTGCAGCCACTGGGCCACTGCAGAGGAGGAGACAGAGGGGTACCAGCTGGGCCGGCCTTGGGCAAGTCATTTCAAACCGCTGAGCCTCAACTCACAGGGAACGTGTTCTGTCTATCTTACAGGGCGACTTTGAAAATGAATTTTTTTAAAAAGCCTAAGGGAAAGGCCTAGGTAAGGCAGGGGGCCTTCTAGGCATGGGCCACGATGTTCTTAAGTGAAGGTTCTCAGGACTTCATTGGGATTATAACACTGTTCTTATCTGCCAACGTTCATGCAAGTTATTTAATTCAGTAGTAAAAACTGACGTCTGTGGCAGACTATCATTTTCATAGTACTCAGATAAGGCAGAACTGAAGGAAAACAATGTCCACAGAGCTCTGAAAAGCCACCGGGGTTACTGTATCCTGGGGGGGAAAGGCCCATCCTTCCTCCAGGATGTCACATCCATTCCAGGGACAGACACTGGGAACGCACAGGACCAGTGTGCAGGCACCTGGACGACCACCATCTGCTTGGCCGAGGCCTGGAGAGGCCTCCCCACCTGCTCGGGCAGTAAGCCCACGTCCTGCTCCCTCTGACAGAAGCCGGGCCGGGTCCCCAAGCCTCCATCACCTCCAGATTGAACGACTGCGGCACAGCTGTGTTTCCAGGACGCTGGGAGTCTGAGGCATCAGGCAACTTAAATATATCCCTCCCCAAAGGCGAGAACAAACACATCTGAAGCAAGTTATACCTGCACTTTCTGAACAAAAAAACCTGCATGTGGGTCAATGTCTCACGACATGAATAAATGCAAAAGGACCGGGATGACCTCCGCTGTGATTCCTATTACAATTCATGAGGCTGCGTGCTCAGAACCGGGAGGTCTGCAGCATGCTGCCCGGGGGCCTATGGGGTCGCGGGGAACAAGAGACGAGGCGCGTCCCTAAGGTCAGGCTTTTACAAAAGACGTCCCCATACAAATGGGAAGAGCCCTGCCCTTGTCAACCTTGGAACTGTTATTTTGATTTCCTCTAGTCTACAAGCTCATTCACAACAAGCTCCTGTAAGTTAGCGGCTCTCTCATTCCCTCAATTCCCACATTTATAAAGCATGGGCAATGTGACAGTCCCTTTCCCGGAGCAACTTAAAGCCCAGGCGGGAGAAACACAAGGATAAAGTTACAGTGCGAAGAGCCGGAGTAGAGGGTTAAGGACAGTGGCTCGGGAAGCCTGCGGAAGCACCTCCCAAGCTCCGTCTGGAAGGTTCTGGGGAAACTTCTAGGGGTCGTCGCATCCCAGCTGAGAGCCGGAGAATCAGCAGCAGAAGCGGGATTGAGAGAAGTGTTCAAGCAGAAGAAACCGGCAGAGGCCAAGGCTCAGAACCACGGTTCCCAAACCGCGTGCCACGGCACCGCAGGAAACCCACCGGGCACCGCAGGGCATTTTCAAACTTCCAGAGAAGCACAGCAATTCTCAGCAGCTGCCAGGCCCCGCCTGCCCCGCCTGCCCACGGCAGCTCGGTGTCAACGTGAGACAGTACTACAGTCCACATTTGTTTGCAAAGCTGGGTTTTCAGGATTTGCTAAGATAAAAGGCAATAGACGTATGAAAATCAATGTGCAATGGTGTCCGGTCTGATTCCAAGGTTTGAGAAGCTGTGCCACAGTAAACATGTCCCATAAATAGTAACTGGTTATTTAAAAGTGAAATGAAATTTCCTTTACTTTATGTGGGTTCTTTTTTCAAACAGATACTAAACTGTTAGGATGTAAACATTGTTAGGACATTAATAA
This sequence comes from Miniopterus schreibersii, assembly GCF_964146895.1. NCBI lineage: Eukaryota > Metazoa > Chordata > Mammalia > Chiroptera > Miniopteridae > Miniopterus > Miniopterus schreibersii. Next base: position 178,129,729 of record NC_138102.1, read on the forward strand.
AGGGAATAATTAGGTATCTCATTTGGCCTGTGGGCAAGGTGAAAAAAATGACTAAGACACCAAGGGCCCCAAGAAATGAGAAAATGAGGGGATCATGGTTTAGAGACCGGAGGGCCCAGTGCTCACAGCAGACAGAAAATACGTTCATATAACTAAGGCCCTGAGGGCAAGGTGAGGCCCAGGAGAGAAGCTGCTGGAAGGACAGAGAGGGCAGGCCGCAGAGGGTCTTAGAAGCACACTAAAGAACTTGGCCTTCATTCTGAGGCCAGTGGGAGCCACACAAGTTTTAAATGTCCCTGTTGCACAAAATGCAATACCGCCCGAGTTTTACTGGACTCTCAGAACGGCTGCATTTCCAACCCATTACGTGGCTACCACACGCCGAGTCCACACTGAGGGGGACGGGAGCCAGGCCGGCTCCAGTGAAAGCCCTTCTGAGGTCTCTGCAGAATGGCTCCCTGTTTCGCCTAATCCGTTGGACCAAAGTAAAAGCTCGATGTAAAGTGTAAAACGCTTTCCAAACAAAAGCCATCATCAGCTGGCATTTATACATGTGTTTCACAGTCTAAACTTAGTCCACCTACAATGAACGGAAGTCCTACCTCGACCCCTCACCGGGCAGGCTATTACTGCGTCCCTTCCTCCTTCGGTATTTATCACAAATGCTCCTTTATTCCTCTAATCCCTAAAACAACGCTTGGACACAAAGAGAAAGCTACATGGGAAATCTGACTGTTTAACTTCAAGAGTATCTGATAGGTCCGGCACGTCGAAGCGATCTTTGTTGTCATTTCTCTGAAGATCATCTGAGATTTTTAAGAATGCTGACTTTTTAAGATTTCTTGTCTGCATGTGTGATATATCTAACAATAAAGAAAAATGAAAACATAGCTCCTAGCACATTTTATATACGAAGGGACTGCTCTTTAAAATGTGATGTTTAGGAAAACTCTCATACCAGGCTAAGAAAAGCTTTCATCAATCTAAGGCTAAACTGGCTGCACCTCCCAGCTTCTCAAGCAGTTCCCAAAGTTAGAAAGCGGTGGGGTGCCAGGTAATCAGAGCTGGGCATGCCCACCCTAGGCTTAGAGAGAATGAGGGGGCTGTCGTAAAGGCTGGCCTAGGGTGAGCACAGGGCAGAGGCACCAGGAGTCCCCCTGGACCTCATGCTTGAAAGTGTCAGGGGACCGGGGACTTGGGCCAGGGCCAAGATCTTCCCAGAAAAACTTTCTAGCTCTGAAAATGGCAGCCAGCACAGCTATCTTATGTTTATTAGCCCTTCCATCTCACTCCCCAGGGGTCCACGAGGAGTGACTCTGTGCCACAGCCACCAGCCTGGCCCACCCCGCCCGTCACTCACTCCTGGCAAAGAGGAGCGAAGATGTCTGACTGGTAAGGACCTGTGCATGCTCAGCCTATACCCCCTCCCTGGCCTTTCAGGGGCTGTCTCCCTGTGGAGAGAGAGCATGTGCCACAGGCCCCAGGGAGGGGACCTAATGTCTGCTTTGCCACTAAGACTGTCTAATTTGGGTGAGAAAATAAGTCTACCCGGATGAGACACTTTCTCTAAATGGTTTTAACAAAAAAGGAATAGTTTTACCTATTTCTGTCTGCTCCCGTGTCTCTCAATCTGTTCTCATCTCAGACGTGGAAAAGAGAGGTATTAGTCACTGATCCCGAAAACCTCAGCACTAGAAAGATGCCCGAGACCAAGTCAGGCCGTAGGAAGGTAGACCTGATAGACCACAACTCCCCTGCCTTTCACAAACACCCCCGGAGCACCTGTAATGTGCTGGGGACACCTGGTGAAAGGGGCAGATGAAAGAGTCTCTTCTTGGGTGTTATTTACAGTTCATCAGGAGGACCATCGACTCCCCCCCAGTTAACGATTTAGTTCTAAGTATGATATGGATGAAGTTCTGTGAGAGGTGTAATAAGATTCTCAGCCCTGGTAAATGCCCCCCGCAGCAGGCAGGCCTGAGATCCAGGAGTCACTGTCAACGCCAGGCCCTCTCCCTCCCTCCCAGAAGGCACCGCGGCGAACCCAGCACCAAGGCCTCGCTCCTTCACCTCCCCAACCCCTCTAAGGTCAATCAGATTCTCTCCATCTCACCAGCACGTCCACAGTCCAAGCTCCCAGCTGGCCTCGCCCCCTGAACGCCGCAATAACCTTCCAATCGATCCATATGGATCCACTCTTTTTAAAAACTACCTTTGTGTTAAAATACACATAACGTAAAAATCACCACCTTAACGATTTTTAAGTGCACAGTTTAGGAGCACGAACTGCATTCACACTGTTGCGCTATGATCACATCCATCTGCAGAATTCTTTTCATCTTGCAAGGCTGAGTCTCTCCGCCTGTTCAACTCTAACTCCCACTCCCGCCCGCCCTCCAGCCCCTGGCAACCACCACTCTACCTTCCGTCTCTCTGATTGATTTTAACTACTCTAGGAACCTCATATACGTGGAGTCATAAAAACTCTCTTTTTATGACTAGCTTATCTTACTTGGCATAACGTCCTGGACTTGGATCGTTTTGATTTCCATTAGAAGCATGTTTTCTAGCATCTAGCAGGGTCACAAAGAATGTCTGCTTCTTTGTTTCATTTAACAAGTGAACCCAAGAGAAGAACCTGACTTGGGCTGGTTTGGAAAAGGGCATGCCTGAGACAGTGAGACCTGATCCAAGAATTGACAAATGAGACAGGATTAACCAGGTAAAAGAGGGAGAGGCAGAGATCTGAAACAGGACAGGAAGAAAGCCTCGGGTGAGAAAGGCTGGTATACTTGGGAAACTGGAAATCAACACAACACAAAGGCCAGTGTGGGTGGAGCAGGCGACGAGGGAGGGGCCCCGGCGAGGGGCTGCCTGATGGCCTGGACCAAAAGGCCTTGGCAAACTCATGCTCTCTGACCCCGGGAGGTTCTGGTCTAAAGGTACCTGACTTTTGAGGGACTTGCCAGAATTGTCTCAACTATCCAAGACCACTCCCCAGACCTCACAAGAATTATATGCAGGACGACTAATTTCATATAATTTCTTATATGCATTATCTCAATTAATTCCCCCAACAGCTCCCTGAAGTAGGCATTCTCTCCAACTCAGAAGACAGTAAACTGAAGCGAAAACAAGGCAAGGAACTGGCCCAAGGTCATTCGGCTGGTAAGTGAACGGGCCTGGGCCTTGGACAAAGGTCTGTCTTCAATATCCAGGACATTATCACCAAACCATGGCTCTGTAAAGCCTGGAGGCGTTTTGTTTTGTTTTGTTTCTTAATGCTTATTTTATCTCAACTCTTATTCCAAAAGACGGTTCTACGGTTTTTATGCACTACAGACACCAACAGTATAAGTTGTGGGGTGATATTTTGGTAACAAAGGATATTCTTGCATAAAACGTCAAAAAGTGGCTCCTGCCGATTCGCTGCTCACTCCACTTGCTGAGAGAATCAGGTCACAGCTCTGAGCTTCCCCCAAAGAGGCCAGATTGCGGGGATGAAACCAGGGGAGAAGAGCCAGTCAGTCCCAGGTGGGAGAATCCTCTGGGAAATGTCACTGCCCACACGCAGTTCTTGGCATGTGAGAGAGTGGGTTCGACCTACACGTCGTATGGCTCGATTCAAAGGCCAAAAAAAAAAAAAAAAAAAAATAGCCAACTAAAAATGATTCACAAAGACAGCGAAGGAGAACTGAGGACGGCATAAAATATACTAGGCAAGTAAGTGAAAAGCCAAAATACATATTGAAGATCAATGAAATTTAAAAGCTAAAGCATGCTATATACAACATGAATATTAGAAGGATTTTTTTTTAATTTTTTAAAGATTAGCTTATTGATGTTTAGAGAGAGAGGAAGGGAGAGGGAGAGAGAAACATTGATGTGAGAGCACCAATCGGCTGCCTCCTGCACGCCCCCTAGTGGGCACCAAGCCCACAACCCGGACATGTGCCCCGACCGGGAATCGAACCAGCAACCTTTCAGCGCACTGGACAACTCCCAACCAACTGAGCCACACCAGTCAGGGCTAGAAGGATACTTTATGCCCATCAAGACTCTAAGATCCTTGAACAGGGGTTGAAAATATTTCCTATAAAGGTCCAGATACTAAATATTTTCGGCTTCCTGGGCCTCGTGGTCCCTGTTGACACTGCTCAACTGTGCCACTGCAGCTCAAGAGCAGCCACAGACAGCACACAAATAAAACTCTGTCCCAATACGCTTTATTTACAGAGACATGCAGTCAGCCAGAGTTGACCTGCAGGCCGTAATTTGCCAACCCCTGTCCCTGAAGGTCAAAAACAAGTCTTCTCACATCTTCAAGGCCACAGTCAAGAGCTTGGGCATCACACAAGAAGGGTAATTAAAATGTTTCCCAAAGCGCTCTGAGTCTGGTAGGAACTGGAAACCCATCGGAAAGCAAGGCAGCTATGTCTCCATATCTGCCTGTCTCTATCTCCTTCCCTTCTCTCTCTCCCTCTCTCTCTCCCTCCCTCTCTCTCTGTCTCGGGAAGCCTGGGAGCCTCTCATTCCCAGGTGCCTGCCACTCTCTCCCTCTCTCCCAGCTGATGTCCTCTGCTGGCCCCCACACACTCCTCCAGTTGACACGCGAAGGAGTCCACGTTCCGGAGCGGTGGCACTGCCCCATGGCTCCGGACCCACAGCTCATCATCGGTGTCTCTCTGCAAATTCCAGGGCCAGGGGGACGGAGCACAGAGCCGTTCACAAGCTCGCACAGGGATGAGCTGGGCGTGGGCCGCGTGTGCAGCAATCACCCGCTCAGCCACGGCCTGTGGCGCGGGACACGGCGGGGAATGCGGGAGCCCCAGTGAAGCCAGTTCTCTGAGAGACAGGCAAACACTTGAGCGTGTCTAACATCAGAAAGAACAGAAAGGGCGACCGGGCTCCACCACCCGAGGAAAAGAGCAGACAGACTGGAGGAGCCCGAAGCCAGGCGGAAATCACTAACGCACTGACAAGGACGCTCAATGGGGGGGGGCGGGATCTGGAGGACCTGGAGAGAGCCCAATGAGAGTGGTAAAAATAATCCTACGGATGAGAAATCCGGCATGCGAAACCATAAAAGTACAATGGCGGGGAGGGCTGTTCTTCTTTTATGGAAAGGGAGACAGTTCAGCAGCTGGGGAAGCGGCTCTTCGCCCCCATCACGGGGAGTGAGAGGCGAAATCGCAGCGGGGCTGCGGCCCACAAACCTGCTGAGCCGACACGGGGAAACTCGGAGGCGCGCCCAGGACATCTGGGGGGAAGAGAAATACCCGAGGCGGAAAAGGGTTCCCCGCTTCCCGGAAGATTCCAAGCAGGATGCGTGGCGAGGAGGCCTCATGCTCTCCTTGATGCCTCCGTCCACGCGGCCCCTGGGAAAGGAGCGGGTGAGCCTCTGCGCAAGCTCTGCTTTTAGCAGCGGCGCCAGGACCGGCTCCTTCCCTCCCGTCTGCTTCTCGGAGCTGACCCAGATCTCCCAGCCTCTCTTAATGACACGCCGGGATGGGGGGGAGGGTGCTTATTATGTGACATCCTCCGCAGACCCGAGCCGGGCGCCGCGGAGCTGAACCCTCCATAATTACCGCGGGGAAGAGGCGCATCTGAGACAGTCTTGCCTGGCGACGGCCACGATACTGTGACGGGAAGAGAGGCGATATCACCATCTAATCCCTTTTCTTCATGTTCTACTAATAAAAGAGTTGACCCCTTGGGAAGCAGTGCCGATGCTTTAGGGCAGTGATTCTTAATAGCAGAATTATCTGGAGAGCTTTGTAAGAGAAAATATATCTGCCAGGCCTTTACCCACAAACCCCATCCAGTCGGGCAGGCATGGGCTGGGACCTGGAGCTCCGCCACCTGCGGAAACTTCCAGATGGCTCTGTCACATAGGCAGCCTTGAGAACCCCAGCTTAGGGCATAAAAACTTAAACAAGGACACAGGCTCTCTGGCCAAGGGAACAAAGCAGAGGCGTGAAGGGTCTCCATGCCCAACGCACTTGTTCCGGAGCTGCTTGTCCAGCCACAGAGAAGGGACTGAGTCACACACCCAAGAGGTGGCTCCGGGGACGGCTGACTGCGGGGCCCGCTAGGGAGGTGGGGAGAGGGGGTTCACTTCTGCATTGGGTGTGAGGAAAATGGGGCCTTATTTGAAAATAGAGGGGTGGCAAATGCAATCAGTTAAGATGAGGTCATACTAGCGTTGAGTGGGACCTTACTCCAGTAGGACTGGTGTCCTTACAAAAAGGGAAGTTTGGAAAGAGACACGTGAAGATGGGAGAACACCACGTGAAGACGGGAGTTACGCTGCCACAAACCAAGGTCCTACCTGGCGAGAGGCCAGGAACAGGTCCTTCCCAGCACCTTCAGAGGGAGCCTGGCCCCCCCAACGTCTTGATTGTGGACTTCTGGCCTCCAGAAATTTTAAGATGTTAAATTTCTATTGTTTGAGCCGCTCGACTTGCGGTACTTTAAAATGACAGCCCTAGCACAGAAATGCACAGGGACTCCACATTTAGGAAGGTATAGTCCAGTCTAAAGACGTTCACGTTCCCCATGCAGGCCACCCGAAACGATGTGCCACGCAGCCAGTTTCAAACATGGGATTTCCATGGGGTCTCTGAGCATTGAAAAGGGTGCACGTGCTGGAAGCAGGCAGGTAAGTGAGAGGACCACCTCCGGGGGAACGCATTCAGGTGAATTCAGAGGTACAGGAATGTTTACAACAGAGTCAGCCAGCGGCGACCTGCCGGGAGGTTTCTAACTCCAGAGCCGAGTGGGCGGCCAAAGGTGACCTTTGATAAACAAACGTGCATTGATTGGGCTTTGCAGTAACTACCGCCGAGACTGGCTCTCGCCCGGCCACGTCCACAATCAAGGCTCCGGGAGGGACGTGAGGGGCCGTCTGAGCAGCTGTGCCAGCCTCCCGGCTCCCAGTGAACAGGCCAGAGGCCTTTGGAAAGGGCAGAGCCCACCCGTGGGCGTGAAAGACGCAGCTTCTTCTCGCAGAGAGAATCCTGCCGCTCAGATGTCTCACTGACACATCACCCAGAAGGCAAGCCATTATTTCAACGCAGACGGCTCCTCAGAATACCCCCTTGTCATCTGCTTTCAAAAGAACTGAAAAGATGATGTTGTTAGAAATGTCATCTGCCTGTTACGCAGCAGCGAATTCAAAGTGCTCTTTGTGTTAAATGGGACTGTCATCGCGCCTGGAATCAGAGCATACATGTTACCGAGACCCTCGGCAATCCCCCACCCCACGATCGGCCGGGGGGGGGGGGGGGGGGGTGCGAAGACAGGTTCCGATGTCTTCATTCCGCCACTTATTTTTTTCCTTGTTAATTTAAAAATATCACCGTGTTTTAATTGCACTCAACTTAATGTACTCTACCTGCCAGTTCCAACACACTTCATTATTTATACCGCTGGAAAAGCACTTAAAAATCAGATTGCATAATTCGTCCTTGTACATCTTTAAGGTAGATTTATACCCAAAAACTGTCAAGGAGCTGGGGCAGTGCTGCTCCGAATATTCCATTTTAGCGGGCTGTCAGCCCCCAAACACGCGCGGAGAGTAACGGGAGGAGGTCATTAGTTATTAGAGTAGGTGGCTATTAAAAGAGGAGCTGAAAAGTCAATTCATATCCGTAGTTGTTCGTAGCAAGGGGTCCTGGGCCAGACTGCCCGGGTTCGAGTCCCAGGTCGGCTGTTTATGTCCTTTGGCACGTGACTTAAGACTTTCTGTGCCTGATCTGCCTCCTCTCTCAGAGCAATAACAATACCCACCCTCCCGGGAGGGTGGTGAACATTAAATCAGATACTATGTCAAAATGGTGCCTGGCATCCAGTAAGCGCAACCGAAGCACTCGCTATAGTAAGTATTTCCTGTAGTGTTAACCGTTACCACCATTCGTACAGTAACATTGATTCATTCCCTGTACCTGAGAGTTATCCAAACCCAAGGAGACACCAGCACACCAGTGGTTTGAGTTCACTGGGAGCGGGAGGCCAAGCCTGAGCCCAGAGCGACGCCGACGGCAGGAAGCAGAGCCGCAAGTTCAAAGCCAGGCTCCCTGGCTCCAAGCCACCGTGCCAGACGATCAGGGCAATGCCAACGACACATAACCTCCTATGTAACACTTTAAATTTACTTTACCCTCTCACACCGTAAGGCAGGAGCTGCTATCACCGTCATTTTTAGAGAAGCGAGTGCCGTACCAAAGCCACGCACCTGCTGAGGGCGCAGAAGACGCCTGACCCATCTCCCGCGGCTGTCCTGCGGGTGGCGGGGGCCCCTCTCTGCAGCCCCCGCGGAGAAGGAAGCCCGAGCGCGGTCCAGAACCACCCAGGACGGAGGGCTGGCTGCAGGGAAGCCCCCCAGGCTCCAGCACAGCAGTTTTCAACCTTTCTCGTCTCATGGCACACGAGCTGATTACTAAAAACTCTGCGGCGCACCAAACATATATTTTTTGCTGATGTGACCAAAAAATAGGCATAATTTTGATTCAGTCACGTTGTACAGCTACGGTTATGTTGGGTAGTGTCATTTCTCAGTGTGACAGTCTAAGGGAAAAGAGGTCGGTGCCCCTGACTGGTCGGGCGTTGCATGTTTTACAAATTCTGCGGGACACGGGTCGAACATCGCTGCTCTAGGACGTGGCGGCTGCCTCCGCGTTGAGGGCAACAGTCGTGACGGGGGCACGGCCGCTCCGGCCTGAAGACAGGGAGGCGGGCAGGGCGGGGAGGTGCGGGGAGGAAACCACTCTGAGGCACTAACATAACAGTTTTTAATAGTTTTATCGTGATCGGCTCTTTAATAAAACACGAAGCAAGATTTAGTACCAATTGTGCTTGCCCTGAAGTCGGCGGCATCAGAAATCAGCGTGGGGGGCACACCCGGGGAACCTGGCGCGTGCTCAGGAAGGAGCGTCGAAGGTCCCCTCTCCCCTGAACTCCTTCTCTCTGGCATCTGTTCCCTTCCCTGCCCAAGCTCCTCACCACTGGCATGGGGACAGCAAACTTACAGGATCCGACAAGAGCCGCGACACAATGACCGAGGCTAATAAAGAACGCAGAGACCCAGAGACAGGCCCCAGGCTCCCCACACGTCCCTGGCACCCACGGGGCGCAGCCCACCCTCAAGAAACAAGACTGATAGAGGAGAAAACCCACCGAGGACCCTCGAGAGCTGCCGACTCCCCTCTTTCCCTGGCACGTTCAGTCCATTACCAAGTCCTGCAGGCAGCACAATATATCCTGAATCTGAACACTTCTCAGCACCTCCCCTTGGACCACACGGCCTGGGCCAACCCCACCTCCGTCCTGGAAAACGAGCCTCCTTCCTGGTCCATCAAATAAAAAGACAGAATGCATACTTATGTCCAAAGTAAGCAATTATCCATGGTTTATCTGCAATTCAAATTTAACTGGCCATCCTGTGTTTTTATTCGGCAACCTCGTATCAGTGGTGTCCTACCGCACTCGGAATAAAACCCAGTCTCCCTGCTAACGCCTGTGAGCCCAGACCCCTGACCCCGGCCTGCCTCTGTTCTCCCTGCTTCCTCCCGGCTGTGCCTTGAGAACACCCGTCTTGCCGGCCTTCGGATAGCGACACGCGTCCACCCCTTCACCTGAAATACCCTTCCCGCCGACCTTCGCTTGGGGCCATCCCCTCGCTCCGTTCAGGCCTCTGTTCCAATGTGGCCTCTCCAAAGAGACCCTCCCTGGCCTAACACCCCACTCTCCGCCCAGCCCCTCGGGCTCCATCTCTTTACCTGGCTTCTTATTTTTCCTATTGCCAGCTGACAGAATCTATTTCTTAGCTGTTGCTCCTCCTGGAAAGGAAATTTTACAAGGACTGAGGTTACCTGAGTCCCCATAAGGATACAACTGCATCCCCAGAGCTGAGAACGAGTGACACATAGTAGGTGCAAAATAAACATTGGTTGAATGAATGTTCGGGAGGCGTCGCATTCCATGCCGCTCAAGGGAGCCACGCTGGCAGCGGTGCCCAGCCCCTCTTTCCCCGCGCCCCAGCAGCAGGTGCTGGGGTCTCGGGTACACGGTGTGCTGGGGAAAGCTCGGCAGGACGGCGAGGGAAGGAGCACGCAGGGATGGCGGAGGGGGCGGCGGAGGGGGCGGTGGGGGGAGGGAGAGGGTCCATTTGTCAGGCAGGCCCGATGCCAACCTGGGTGCCGCCCACCTAAATCGTAAAAATATCCCAAGACTAATTCCTGCCCCATTCCCCCTCGAACAAGGGCCCGCCTCTGCTTCTCTCTTGGCGGTAAACAAGAAAACACGCCCACAGAGAACGTCCACGCGTTTGTTCTCTCCTAAGATGCACCACAATCACACGGGGAAGGCATTATTGTCTTTTTGTAATTTTTTTAATTGATTGATTTGTGAAAGAGAGAAAGGGAGAGGGAGGGAAGGAGGGAGAAAGGAGGGAGGGAGGGGGGGAGAGAGAGAGAGAGAGAGAGACAGCGATTTGCTGTTCCACAGACTCCTGCATTCACTGGTTGGTTCGTGTACATGCCCTGCCCAAGGATCAAACCTGCAGCCTTGGGTTGGGGTATCCAGACCATGCTCTAACCAACTGAGCTACCCGGCCTGGGCCAGGTACTGCCTTCGTTTTACTGGGGAGGAAATCAATGCTCAGAAAGGTGAGGTAACTTACCTAAGATGACACAGCTCGTAAGTAACAAAGTCAGGATTACTTGTCGCAAAATATAGCAAGCGAAGTGTAGGGACTTAACTTGGACAAGGTCCTAGCCCTGACCCCTCTGTACCGCGATGGAGCGCCTGCCTCATGGGGACGCGCAGAGGCTTAGAGTGTGCCCCGCCCAGCATGCTGAGAACAGGACCTGGCGCGTTGAAAGCAGCGCCTCAGTGTTCACTGCTTTAAGCTCAGGTTTTTGGAGTTCAAATCCCTTGCACACTGCCTCGTTTTGAACCCGGACCTCTGTCCCCAAAGCTGTGCTCCCTCAGCCTCCGTCCCAGCCTCCCCCTCTCCTTCCTCTCTGGATGTCACTGTCACCTGCAAGCTGATGGAAGCGGCCTTGCCGGTCAGTGAGCCTCCCGTACTGACCAGCCGGGCGCCCCGGGATTTGTCTACTGCCCTTCTGACTGTTAAGGGCATATTAATGGGCCTCATTCCACCTCCCTCGTTTTTCACAACCCCCCACCCCCTGGCAATATCCTTCAGTGACTCCCCCCCACGCGGGCCCTAGCTTTGCAAGGTTTTATGCCTTTCCTGATCACATATCCAAATGTAAAATCACTACATTAAGCACCAAGCCCTGGTTGAGAGCTCCAAGCCAGTAAATTAAAAGTTATGGTTCCCACAGCAACCATCCCTCTTCCTACCATGTCCGTATTTAGAGCTGTGCGTTACTGTACAGGCTGACAAATTTACTGCCTTAGGGGGGAGTGTGTGTGTGTGTGTGTGTGTGTGTGTGTAAAAGTTATGAGGAGAGAAAAAACTCCATCTCCGAACTTTCCCAACTCTGGGGAGATTAAATCTCAGCCACAGTCCTGCGGCTGTCGAAGAGAGCGTGTCTGAAGAGCTCGCAAGAGCTGCACCCCATCCTCTGTGGTCGCAGCCTGCCTGTCACCGGGCCCCAGCCGGCAGGATTCCTGCTGCTCTGGCCACGCCGTGCCTTGGACGGCGGACCTGCACCTCCGCTGGAGTTTTGGGATTTGGTTTTGGCGCATATCAAGATAGACAAAAGCAGAGAGAGGTGAGATGGAGGCAGGCAAGGAAGAGAAAAGCAGGGGTGGGCAGAGGGCTGGGAGAGGCGTAGAGACACGAAAGGGAAACGGGTACATACCGGGGGGTCCAAAAAGCAGAAAAGACCAAAAGAGAGAGAAAGGAGGGTTGGGCCAAATCCCGGAGAGAGTGGGCATAAATATTAGTGTAAAGGAAAAAAAAACAGACAAACGAAAAACAAGACAATTAAAATGCAGAGAACTCCGGCTGCTGTGGCTCCGCTGGGTGAGCACCGTCCCAGGCAGCAGGCGGCCACCGGCTCGATTCCCGGTCAGGGCACAGTAGGGGGCGTCCAGGGGGCAGCTGATAAACGTTTCTCTCTCCCATGGATGTTTCTCTCTCTCTCTCTCTCTCTCTCTCTCTCTCTTTTCTCTCCCTCTCCTCTCTTCCTTTCTCTCCAAAATCAATAAAAACATATTTTTTAATAAAATGGAGAGAAAAATGATACAACCTTTTAAATACTTACAATGCATACCTTTCACAGTGCACGTTAAAGAACTTGACCACAGATGTTCAATAAATGTTAGTTCCCCTTTCCCCATGCACCAGATGCTTCCAGGGTAACCTTGTCATGGTGCAGCAGGCAGGCTGGGTGCAAACACCAGCTTCGCCATATAATAAATAGCTAAGTGACCTTCAGCAAGTTGGTTGATCTCTCTAGGCCTCAGTTTCCTCATCTGTAAACTGAGGATAACAGTCTTGCCTCGTGGGTGACCCGAGGACTGAGGACTGACCATGAGAACCACTAAGTGCCATATAAACATAAGAGCTAGAAACATTTAGTGATCGCTATTATTACCCAGCCTTCCCTCCAACCCCGACGTAGGTATCTGCACCCCCAGTTAACCCTTGAAGATGCTGGGGCCCAAGGTCACACACCCAGCTACCCACAGGAGGCAGAATTCAGACACACTCCGTGTTCCTTTTCCTGAAGACCACGGGGGAGAGGAAGGAGGGAAGGAGAGCACGTGAGAAGGCAAAGAGACCAGAGAAGAAAAACAGAAGAGACAAAAGGAGTGGAAAGAGAAATCCTGAGGCCTTCTTGACAAAGGCAGTCAAGTTGGAGGTCAGCCTCTGGACCACCTCCATCTGGCATAGGAGGTCCCTCTAGCCAGCGAGGCCAGGACCAGGCGGGGCCCCATACTCCCATCTCCCCCCAGTCCCATCTGGCTGGTCCTCCCACATGGTGTCCATCCATCCATCCATCCATCCCTCCCTCTCCAGCCCCGCAGAGCCACGGATGCTGCAGAAAATAAGAGCTCACGTGGGCCCTGCCTGGGAACCTCCTCGATAAGCGTGACGGTTCCTTCCCAGGTCCAGCAGCTGCATCGGGGTGGGGGAGGCGCAGGCCCACAGCCCCGGCCGTGGGAATGCCCAGGCTGAGGGTGCAGCCCCCACAGTTGCACGAGTCTCCTTTGGCTTGAGAGCAGAAGAAATTTGCCATGAGATCATTAAAGAAACGAAATACAGGGACCCCCACGGAGGTTCTGTGCTATCGGTTTCCAAAGTCCAGCCCTGTGCTGTAAGCAGATGTGCAGCCGGCCACACTGCAAAATGTTAATCCAATTGACATTTCGAGGGAGAGAGGAGAGGGTGCTGGTCAGGGAGACTGGTCTCACCCTTTCCTAAAAGACGGGAGGAAGGAGGGGATCAGAAATAGATCTGTGTTGTCACCCTAACATGACAAGCCATGTCCGCGACATTGACCACAGAGAGAATCTGCGTGGCTGAGTATTGGCCACAGCGGTGCCGGTGGACTCATTTCTCAGCAGCAATAACTGTCAGCGCAGTAAGAAAGCTTGGGAGCCCCAAACTGGAATACAGCTCTTCCCAGGCCCGGGGGAGGCGAGCCAGCGAGCGAGCAAAAGACATGCCTCCCGCTCACATCCATACATCTCCAGGCGGACTCAGACATAAAAATAGGCTGAGTCCCATTAATCTCTCCTGAGTTCCCCAGCGTGTCCTGGCCCCTCACAGCTGATGTCCAACGAGCACTTACAAAGGCCAAGACTTCTGTCAACAATTAGCCTCCTCCTACGCTCTGGGCCGGTCCCCTCAATGGTTCTGACATGGAGACAAGGGGAGACCCCTAAGGCACCAGGAAGAGCCACGGCCTGGGGAGGGGGGTGACCCTACTCTCCAAGAACGCTGGGGGAGCAAGCCTCTTCCTCCCTCGGTACCCACGTTTCATCTTCTCAACACACCTGGAGAGGCAGGATCTCCCTTGCTATTTCAACAATTCCTTCCTGAGAATAAAATGGTCGGTGCCAGAAAGCTAACAGAACCAATTCCTCAGGATTTTTTAAACAGGAAAATTTATAATCACATTATAATTAAAACTTATAATGCATTACATGTTAAGCGGACTCCCTCCTCCCAATCAATTTCCAAAAATGAAACAAAGACATCATAAACATAAAACACCTGTACAGAAGTGACAAGGGCCCTTGTTAGGATGTAAATGCTTCAAGCACTGCCTCTCCATCAGGAGACTAGTCATGCGGGTGTCGGCAAACAGTTGTGCGCACACCAGCCTGCCTTTCCCAGTCCCAGCAGCTCCCCAGGGCCGCCTTTCCCAGTCCCAGCAGCTCCCCAGGGCCGCGCCCCGCCTTGGTGAGGCCTCGGGGCTTCTCAGCATCTCTATACCTCGTTCCGACTGTCTACCTACTGCATCGGGTCGGTAACTTAATACTTCTCATGATACATTATTTTTTTTTAAGTATTATATTGATTTTTGCAATGTAAATATAAACTTCCCCTATGTAAATATCACCCTCAAAAATGTGCTGTTGAGATATGTACATTCTATGAAGTTTGGGCTTTAAAAACAAACCACAAAACAAACCCACAGACAACCAAAGAGGGAGCAGCATTTATCCACAATCACCAAAAGGCGGAAAAACCCAAATGTTCATCCACAGGCGAGTGAACCAACAAAATGTGGGAGACACACATACAATGGACTATTGTTCAGCCTTAAAAGAAGAAGGCAATTTTGGCACATGCTACACAACATGGGTGAACCTTAAAGATATTATGCCACGTAAATAAACTGGACACAAAAGAACAAATATCCTTATGATTCCACATCCGCGAGGTACCGAGAATGGGCCAATTCATAGAAACAGAAAGGAGGAGAGAGGTTAACGGGAGCTGGGGAGGGGAAGTAGAGAGTTACTGGCTAATGGGCACAGGGCTTCTACGGGAGGCGATGGGACAGTTCTGGAATGGACAGAGTGATGGCCACACACGCCGCGAAGGCACTTAAGGCCGCGGAGAAGTACACGTGCAGTCATCTCGACCTGGGTTGGTTCAGACACTGTGGCTACTCCCTTCCTCGGCCTCACAATGGTGACAGCAATGAGCATGCTTTTCCGCTGTGGAGCCGCCACTGGAGCTGAATTAATGGAGACATCTGCTTCATAACAGATGAAGCTCACTCCAGTAAACAGAGAAGCGTGTAATCTGCAGTGGCTTTTCACAGGTACCTGCAGATGGACGAACCACAGACTCAGAAGCCAGGAACCTGCAAATGTCAGCTCAGCTGCACCCCAGCCTGGGCCACTTACTGAACCTTCCTTGAGCTTCCACTGCTCCAGCCCAGCTGGCTTCCTTGCTGGGATAAACATATATTTGGTTTCTGTTTCCATTGCCTGGCACACGGCTCCTAAGACCCCTGGTATCTCTGGAGTGATAAGAGGGTCTGGCGTATGCTAATGAGATGACTGGTGGCTGGGGGCCCCTAGACAGCTTCAGGATGGGAACTGGTCACCAGAAAGACCAAGGCATGATTCGAGGGTTGGAACTTTCAGCCCCATTCCACCCCCAACCTCCAGGGAGGGGAGAGGGGCTGGAGATGAGCTAAGCACCGATGGCCAGTGGTGAAATCAACCATGCCTGCACGATGAAACCTCCATAAAACCCCCTAAATGACAGGGTTCAGACAGCTCCCAGGGTGAATGCATCAAGGTCCTGGGCAGGCGGCATGGCTGGAGAGAGCGTGTGCATAACCCCCCCTCCCCCGCACCCTGCTCTATGCATGCCTTCCATTCGGCTGTTCCCAAGTTGCATCCTTTATTATAAACCAATATTATAAGCAAAGCACTTTCCTGAGTTCCTGAGAAGAGGGCTGTGGGGTGCTGAGAACCGCTTGAATTTAGAGCCAGTTAGTCAGAAATACAGGTGGCAACCTGGGGCTTGTGACTAGAGTCTGGAGTGGGGACAGTCTCATGAGTCCGAGTCCTTAACCGATGGAGTCTGTACTAACTCGGGTAGGTAGTGACAGAGTAAACTGAATTACAGGACACCCAGTTGGTGTCCAGAGAGTTAGAGAACTAGTATGGAGAGAAAAATCCCACATGTTTGGCGTCGCAAGTATTAGAGGTAAAAACCTCCCAGACTTGCTGTTCCTCAATAAGACAGCACATCCCTGTCACGGGTCCTTTGCACGTGGAATTTCCTCTGGTTGGAATCTGCATCCTAGTGACAACTGTATGGAGCGTATGTATCCTCACTTCACTCTGGGGTCTGCTCAAGAAGCCTTCCCTGCAGGCCGGCATACCCCGACTTCTCCCCAAAGTACTTACATGACCCCAAGCTGTGTACCTATTTCCTCACCAGGGAACTTTCCGCATCGGCATCCCCAGGGCCTAGAAGAGTGACCGGCACAGCGTAGGAGCTCGACGCCGGAGGAGTGAATGAATGCCCGCCCGCCTACCTGCCTGCTGAAGGG
The DNA here is from genome assembly GCF_964146895.1 of Miniopterus schreibersii. Lineage (NCBI taxonomy): Eukaryota > Metazoa > Chordata > Mammalia > Chiroptera > Miniopteridae > Miniopterus > Miniopterus schreibersii. Next base: position 178,146,234 of record NC_138102.1, read on the forward strand.
GGACCCCGAGGTCCTCATCTCTAAAACTGAGGTCACAGCGCCAACCTTGGACAACCGTCATAAATATTTTAAGAGCGGTTATGGGCAAGGCCACGACAGTGGAAACACTTTTACGAAGAATGCACTGATGCTAAGACAAACTGCTTTTCTCACTCTCATGTCTCTAAAACCAGGAAGGCTCCAGCGATAACTGAGGACCATGCTGCCACTGTGACAGGAAAGTAGGGCATCATTCCCAAGCCCCTTCACCCACGCACCCCACAGCGCCTCCTTCCCCTCTATACCTTCCCTGCTCACTGCGGGACCCAGCCACAACCACAGCCACCTCACCTGGAGCTTGTCAGAAAAGCAGACTCTATGCCCAGCCGGGCGTGGCTCAGCGGTCGAGCATCGACCTAGGATCCAGGCGATTGGGGTTCGATTCCCTGTCAGGGCACATGCCCGGGTTGCAGGCTTGATCCTCAGTCAGGGGTATGCAGGAGGCAGCCGGTCAATGACTCTCATCATTGATGTTTCTATCTCTCTCTCCCCCCCTCTCCTTTCCTCTCTCTGAAATCAATAAAGATATATTTTTTAAAAAAAAGAAAGAAAAGCAAACCGTAGGGCCCGCCCCAGGTTTATGAATTAGAGTCTGCTATTTCATCAAGGTCCCATAACATTTTTAAGCTGGGCAATTTGGGAGACACTAGCTGTCCACATCATGCTCACCTCCAGCTGATCACCTCTAGATGACGGATTAGAAAATCCATTCACTGGCTAAACCCGCCTGTCCCTGCAGGTCCCTCACTCCTTGTCAGACTTTCCAACAGCCTTAAAAGCAACCTACGCTGCCCTGAACTGCTACTCACTCATCCCTGAACAAAATAATCACTTTCCCACTTCCCTGCTTTTGTTTTTCTTAGTCCCTCTGCCTGGAACGCCCTTCAAACCCTCTGCCTACCTGTGGCTCCCCCACGCACCCTGCAGGGCACGCCTGTTCTGACGGCGACGCTGGACCACAAGCACCTGGGGGACAGACACTGGGTCTTCCCCATCAGCAAAGTGGCGCAGCAGCGGGCTCTGGAACCCATGTCATTTACTACCTTGGACACGTGAAGCAACCGCTCTCTGCCTCAGTCTCTTTTTCTGTAAAACTTGGATAATTATGGGAACTACATATTTCACAGCGCAGTTACGAAAAGTCAGGGAGGTGATAAAATTAAAGCACGTGGGAGAATGCCTGGCACGTAATAACCACTTAATAAACACTAGATCATACCCAAGACCCAGCACAGGAGCAGACGCAGAGTGCGCGCTCCGCTGTGACGTTTACTGAATCCAGCCTGCAGTTTCTGGATTGACTTTTTCCTGGGCCCATGAGTCCACCACACCCACCCTTCCCCACAGCCCAGCAAAGCGCTGGAATCCAGGCCCCAGCAGGGACATCATTTAGATGGGAGAATATTTTCTGCAGCCATCCCAGTCCTCAGAGCCTCACCAAGAAACAGAAAGGAAAAGCAATATAAATGTTAATGGGAAATTGTCTGTTCGCTTTCACTTAGGCTGATCTGTTACAGCACAACTAAGGGAGAATTAAGACAGCTGACGGGAGAGGGAAACATAGAACCTGACACGCTGAAGCCCAGAGGCCTCCGTTCCCGGGAGGGGGTGCGATGCCAGGCCAGCAGGCTGCACGGAAACCCGGTCAAAGGGCTTCTCCCCGGGATGCCTGCATGGCGGGGGCACGGCTGCTGCCCTGGTCCCCGTTTCCTGGGCATCCGTCAACCAGCCCTACAATGTGCAGCCATGGGTCTACATAGTAGGGACAAGAAGGTGACTAGAATGTGCTCCCTGTCCTCAAGGACGACTGGGACAGGCCGACAAATACACCTACAATTGTGACACGGCAGGAGTTAATGCTAACAAGCCAGGGCGGAGGCACATTACCCGATCAATGGAGCGGGAGACAGGAGGTCCCAGGAACTTTTCTTCCAGAGAAGACCCTGAGACTCAGCTCTGAAGGGTGAACAGGAATTAGCCTGGCAAAGGCAGCAGGAAAAGGGGTCCCAGGCAGTGAGAACATTAGGTACAGAGACTAGGGAACTACACTGGGAACCCCCCCTCCCCCCCAAGATGTCCATGTGCTGATTCCTGGAATTTGGGAATGTTCTATTAAGGGTGAAAGAGACGTTGTAGGTATAATTCAAGACCCTGAGATGGGGAGATGATCTTGGATGATCTGGCCAAGCCCAGAGTAATCACAAGACCCTTGTAAGAGACATGCAGGAGGAGTTAACATCAGAAGAAGAGTAGGTGTGATGGCGGAAGCAGAGACTGAAGTGACGCCCTTTGCAGATAAAGAAAGAAGCCAAAAGCCAAGGAATACAGGCAGCCACTTGAAGCTGGAGAAAAGCAAGAAGATGGATTCAGCTCTCACAGCCTCCAGAAGGAACCAGCCCTGTGGACACCCTGACTCCAGCCCAGAGAGACTGTCATTGCACTTCTGACCTCTAGAAGTACAAAAGAAGACTTTTGTAATTAGTTCCAGCAGCTAAGTGTGTGGTAACTTGTTATAGCAGCAAGAAGAAACTAATACACATGTGCTGTTTGAGGTGCATCTTCAAGAATGTTAAATAAAAATGTCAGGAAAATGAAACTAACTGAGGAAGCAGCAAAATCATGAAAGAGTCTGTGCACCAGGCCGAGTGTCCACTTTATCGTCAATGTGGGCAGCTGCTGACAGACATTAAGCAGAGGGACAACGTAATAAGGTTGGCCCTGTAAAACACCGAATTATCAAATTTTTAGATCTTAAACCTTAGGAATCACCACGTGTCTAATTTCCCATTTTATGGACTCTCATTTCTTTTATCACAGGCTATAATGACGTTATGAAAAGAAGGGTAAACCTACTGGAGTAGGTTAACTCTATTTCCAGCCCTCCAAATTCTAGGCTACTGTTTTCAAAGATGCGTTACCTGTATTTGTAGAGCTGTTACCAGGCACAGGTATGGGTGTGTGGACAGCTGCACTGTACTGGAAACTGGGAGTTTCCCCCCAAATCCTGGCCAGATGACTGCTGTACTCCTAAAAGAGCCACACTCAGATGAATGCCCATCCCCACCCACCCCACCCCACCTCCAAGAAGGGTTAGGCAACCAATACTAACTGGGTCAGCTCACTCGGAGCCAAGAGCTCTGAACAGTCCCTTGTTGAGACCCCCAATAAGCCTCAGAGGAAGAACTCTTCTGGGAAGAATTCTAGGTGCCAGGGTGGCCCCAAGTCTCGAGTGACCCAGCCCCATTCCCTGATCACACCTGCTGCAAGGCACGGGGCCCATCAGAGAAACCCAGGCAGAGGAGATAAGCCACCGCCCATTCACCCAGACCTCTGTCTACTCTCTGTCTACACACAGAAAGGCCTTTAAATGTCAAATTCCAGCCAGCCTCCAGGTCCCTGCCCTTCCTACCCACGATATGCATCACACCCTCCCCGACACACCTCCTCTCTGGGGCCTCGGCCAGCTCTGCCCTTTGCCGAATGTCACTTGCTGCCAAAGGAATCGCTTAGGTGGCATTTAAGCAGCCCCGGATCTGAACAAGTTGGGTTTGCTCTGGCACTGCCATCAGACCCCTGAGGCCACAGGCTGGGCACTGCAGAGGTTCCAAGGCAGTGTGCCTTGGCTGTGGCCAAAGCAGGGGACCCGCAGAAAAGCGTGTTCAGCGGGCTGAAGCAGTGATTTCCAAAACCACTAGCCCTCTCGGGGCCTCGGTTAAGATACTGGGCTGTCACCTTCCCCATCCCTCAACTCCCTCCCAAATGGGAGATCCCACAAGCTGAAATCATGCACCTGGCACTCCCCACGGCCACAGGGGGCCTGCGGTGCTAAAGCACCAAACTGCGGGAGGACCTGGGCATGCGTGCAGAATTTTCCATTTTGAGCTGTTTTTACACATCACTGCTAATGAACCACTCTGACAGGCTTCACTCTCCCCCACAGCCCCCTTTTTGGAGGAGTCTGTATTCGGGGACAGTGCATTCCTAGAACTAGAATCGCCGAGTTAAAGGGCATGAGGCACAATTAGTCACTGCGATGAACTGGCAGTGGACTCTCCTCAAGGAGCGACACCGGTGTCGCCCGCAATTCAGGTCCCACCGCCAACGATCGATCAGACGTCCCGCGATCTCTCTCCAGCACCAGCCAGGCTCAGTGAGCCCCAGTGCACTGATGAGGAATGGAAGGCACGTCAAGCGAAGCAGGTCGGCCCAGGCAACACGGTTATTTTGAGACCCGGCAGGGCAAAGAATCTAAGTCCAGGACTCCTCCAGCTCGGGTGCATCTGCTGGATTATTCAGATCTTTCAGTTACCCCGTCCACAGCAACCGCTTTCATTTATTAAAGATAACCACGGGCCAGGCTCTGGACCGGGTGTTTTATTATATACATCACCACATCCGTCCAAGTCAATGAGCCGTCGCAGCAAGGATGCCGTGCTGAGGAAGACCGCGCCGACCTGCCACTGACTGCTTACCACGTGCGAGGCGCTGCGCAGAGCACTTTACATTCCCACGCTAACTCTCAGCGCCTATGCGCTCGGCGTGAACACGCCCGGTTCACAGATGAAAGGAAGGAAGCTTGTAAAAGCGACTTCCCTCAAGAGTTCCGCGGATTACAAACGGAAAATACATCCATCAATAAATGGATCTGAACACAGAGCTGCCTCCAGAACGTAAGCATTTAATTGCAACGCTAGACTGGCCCTAACGCTAACAACATCGGGTGGAGGAGGGTTTCGAAAGAAGATGGTGAGAAAAATCAGCACTCTGTGTCGGTCGGTCTTCCCTGCGATGTTCTGGCTGCGTGTATCTCAGCGCCATCCGGCTGGCTGCATACAAATGCACGTCTTTCTCTTCTGAGGGATGTTTCCCATCATGGTAAACGTGGATCACAGGGATCAGCCCACACCCCGGCGCGAACCCCCAGCAGACGCCTCCAATGGCTCAGGGGGCCCTTCTCATCGGAGCCTGGGAAGGAACATGAAGGCTCCCTTCCCTCTCAGGGGCCCCCTGTGCAATGCAGAGGTGGGAGCAGAAGGGGAGTGCTTCTAGACAGCAGCAGAAGTAGATCAGTGTAAGGGGAAAGAAGTCTCAGGTTCAAGTCCCAGCCCTGCCAATCACTCAGGGAGTGACCTGGGACAAGCCAGTCTGGGCCTCACCAAGACTGATAAATTATTGAACAAATAACTTGATATAATTTCAGACACCCGTCTGGAGGAGGGCAGGGAGAGGCTAGTAATTTCCTTCCTAGCTTTAAAGGAAGGAAATGATTCAGCAAGGCAGGACAAGATATCCGGGTCCTAGCTCTTCTGCACAACTGACCTAGCGTCTTAGAAGCTCTCTTCCTCAGCTTGCGCCCTGTGAACAGGCCCTTCCCTGGACTAAGGCGGCTGCCACCATAGATGCTTCTGGCTCCCACACCAGCCCACCTGCCAATCCTACTGCACACTCAAAGCGGCCTAGAAAAGAAAACACGGCCTCCACTATCAAGTAAGATCCAGTGACACAGAAGCATGGAACACACTGACGAATCTCAGAGGGAAGGCCGGGTGGGTGTGGGGTGTGGGGAGAGATTAACCTAAGAACTCATATGCAGACATGCATAACCCAGGGACACAGACAATAGTGTGGGGAAGGCCTGAGGCAGGGGTGAGTGCGGGGTAGAAGGGGTCCATGGAGAAAAAAGGGAACATCGGTAATACTTTCAACAATAAAGTATAAGAAAAAACTAATGCTGTCATCTCCAGGAGATCCTGACGGGCACGCGAGACCCTAATAAAGGAAGGGGAGGGAGAGGGGGGAAAAGGCCACCCCACGGCGCCGGCTTCCCTTCCTGACACTGGCCGGACATGTCTGCTCCTGGTCATCCTCCTGCCAACCGCTAGACAGACCTCCTGGGAACACACCTGCCCTCTGGCACAGCAGCCCGATTGCCCTGCTGCGTGCCCATCGGTAAAACGCAGGGAGTGCCCAGGCGAGCAGGCAACGCGTTCCTGGGCCACACAACAAAATTCACAAAGCCAGGCTTGGCTTGCCAGAGACGCTCTTTTCAGTGTAACTTAGAAGGCAGGTCTCCAGGGTTCCCTGCTGGAAATGGTTACGGAGTTCCCCTTGCTGGGGCTTACGGCCATGTTCTAAGTGCACCAGCGAGATTTTCCGGGTACACGGGACCCCAGGAGTGCATCCCCTCTTCCTCTCCAACTGCTCTGGCTTCCAGGCCAGGCTCACTCCCTGCTCCCAGTTCTTTGGAATCAAAGGAACTTTTCTTTAAAAAATAAAAATAAAAAATAAAATCAAGCTGTTTTGGGAATAAAAGTGTCGATTTATAAATTCCCCACTTGGCCTTGTCTACCTGCAAAGATACAGAAAAGTCCGGGGGAAGAAAAAGTAAAGGATTGTTTCTCCTTTTAGTTTCCAGATGGAGCTGCCTCCCACCGGCCACCCACACATCCAAGTGGCTGATGTCGCTGCTGTGACTCTAGTAGTACCCCGTGGACGCTGGGGATGTGTGTCCCCAGGAAAATCAACAGCACCGAGGGCATCTGAGAAAGACAGACAGGAGCAAGGAAACCAGCGTGTACTTGGCTCTGGGAGTGTCTGCGGAATCACCAAGCAGAGACCAATCAAACGCACAGCCGAGCACAGGAGCCAGTGGGGCTGAGCCGGGTCTTAGAGGGACCGGGCAGGTCTTAGGGCGGCACGGGCACTTGGCCAGGCTCACAAAATCTGAGGTGCTCAGAATGACGGGGCCCCACATGTGGCCCTCATAAGACCCTTGGCTTAAACTCCTTCTGGTCATTTCCTAGGATGAACCAACCACCTGGTCTGCAGGAGGAAAAACGCTCAGGTTTCAGCTGAGCCTGGCACTCTCGCCTGAGCGGCCTGCACAGACCAAAGAGAAGCTGCCGACCCTCGGTGCAACTGCCATTTACAAAGGACCCTGGCTATCGTTACTGTGCGCCCGGCTCCGAGTCTGCGTACTGGGAAGAGCGCCACCCAGACGCTGCACGGCCTGCCTCCCGGTTACCTGCTCTCTGCAGGCGGATGGCACTGTATCAGGCTGCTAGGGCTGCCATCAAGTACCACAGTTTGGGTGGCTTAGGCAATAGAAATTTGGGATCTGCCCGGCCAGGCTTGGCTCAGTGGTTGAGCGTCGACTTAGGATCCAGACGATCAGGGTTCGATTCCTGGTCAGGGCACATGCCCACGTTGCGGGCTCGATCCCCAGTCAGGGGCGTGCAGGAGGCAGCCGATCAATGACTCTCTCATCATTGATGTTTCTCTCTCTCTCTCTCCCTCTCCTTTTCTCTCTCTGAAATCAATAAAGATATATTTTAAAAAAAAGAAAGAGAAATTTGGGTTCTCACAGTGCTAGAGGCTGGAAGTCCAAGATCAGGGTGTCAGCAGGGTTCATTTCTTCCGATCCCTCTCTCCCTGGCATACAGACAGCCATCTTCATGTGATCTTCCATGTGCGTGTGTATATGTGTGTGTGTGTCTGAGTCCTAATTTCCTCTTCTTAGGACACCAGTCACACTGGATTAGGGTCACCCCTATGCTTTCATTTTACCTCCGTTATCTCTTTAAAGGCCCCATCTCCAAATAAGGTCACATTCTGAGATGTACATACCGAGTGCTAGGATTTCAACCTATGCATTTTGAGGGGACACAATTCAACACATAACAGTCACGACTATCTTGACACCACTGAGGAGCATGAGACACACAGGAAGGCTCAGTAGCTTACTGGAGGGACAGAGATCTCAAAAGAGGGACACAGGCACGTGGACCCAGAGCCCATCTAACTTCATCCCACGCAGTCACTGGCATTGAGAATGCTAAGACCACCCTAGGATTCAAGCTGCTGTTCGCCGAGCCAGTAACTCCCTATCACTGTATCCCCTTCTTGTCTATCAAGGCTGACCAGACACCTGGTTGTGCAGAGCTACCTGTTCCCCATTGCAATGCACCAATTTTAACAAAACTTATGCCCAGGCCATTCAACTGTGGGATCCTAACAACCCTCCATGGGCCCCCACTTGGTTGATGCCCACTCTCCAAATTGTATTTCATGCTTCCTAAGACCCACGTGATGGTCCTCTCGGAAAACCTGCGCATCGAAGATTCCTGATAAATACTGGCTGGCTGCGTGAACGTATGTATGAGTGGCTGAAGTGGTCAAGGTAACCTCCTAAAACCATGGCTCTGCTCTAGGATGGCCGATGGCTGGATCAGACCCAAACCAGGACTTTTCTTCTCTAAAGCGCATCTTCCTCCCACCCAGCCAGCGTGTCCCAGCAGCAGCACCAATGAAACAACGCAGCAGTGATGAGAAACAGCACTGAGAATACGGCCTTTGCCCAGGTCCAGAAAGATGGGAAGCCCAGGGACCAATTAAATTTTCCCCATAGAATTCATCTCAACAAGACTTTGCTGTACTTTCCTCTCTTGCCCGATCCTTGCTGGGGGGGAGGGGGGGGTTCACTGTCATTATCTACCTCCCCTGTCCCTGCTGTCTGTACCCCTATTAGGAAAATGCCATTGTCATTCAACAAATGTCTGTGTGAGTAGCTCTAGGAACCACGGGCAGGTTCTAAAGAGGCAGAAGACAAGAGCCCGTGACAGCGTGGCGTTTCCAAGCCATTCAAGGAGATGGAGACTATTCGAGAATGCAGAGCAATGTAATGCAGATGGTGCCGATACGTGTTAAGCCTTCGAGGAGCACCCAGGAACCAATGCAGGGCGAGGGTTTTAAAGAATAAAGGCTTCTCAGAACAGAAACGGGAGACTAAAGCTGAGACCTTGGCCTTGGCCCCAGAACACAGCCAGGTCCGGGTCCCATGGACCGTGGGTGTGAATTAGCCAGAAGCTGTGCCGTGTGCAGTGGGAAAGGGACCCCAAGGGGCGAGCTGGCTGGAGAGGGATGACGGGCTGATGGCAGCAGGGTGCAGGGGGCCCCTGGGGGACCTCGGATGGCCCTTTAAACGGAGGCATTAGGACTGGACACAGTGGGCACCAGGAACCCATCCGATGTCCCGAGCAGAGAAACACAATGATGCCAGTGGTTCTGAGGAATTAATGCATCTGCTTTCACTGGAGTCGAATGAGTCAGAGAAGTGGCCCCAATACCAGACCCGGTGATTCAGGATGGGGAGGGGACCCTGTGGACTAGAGAAGGGGACAGCAACATTCTTGAAAAGTGGGGGCGCACTTCAATGGCTGTCTCAACAAAGGGTGCCAGAGCGGAATATAAACGCTGTGTAACACTGTTCTCAAGGGACCAGTGCAAACTTTTAGACATTTCCAAAGCAACAAGTCACAGAACTGGAGAGACCTTTGACGGCAAACTGTACCAAACCCTGTTAGAAAGTCATTCATTCTTACGCAGCCCTGCTGTGGCCGGGGCGCTGTGGCCGGGACTGTAAGACAGGGAACGGGTGCGAAACACTGGGCTCCGCCTGGACTCCACCCGGCGGGCAAGGGCAACGGGGCAGGGGCTGTGCAAGGACAAGGGGTGACCATATTTTGTAAACTGTGGGAGCCGAGGGAGGGAGGGAGGGAGGGAGGGAGGGAGGGAGGGAGGGAGGGAGGGAGGGAGGGAGGGATGGGGGGATGGAAGGGTGGGGGAATGGGGGGGCAGAGGAACAGGAGATGGGGTGGGATGGGGAGATGGCGCGATGGGCAGCGGCAAGAGAGGCGGCCAGGCCGAACGTGGGACTCTGAGAAGGGGCCGGATTCGTCCCCTTTCAGGGGTCCCAGCCCCGGGACCACACCGCTCTGCTGCACCCGGCCCCAGCCCGGAACTCTCCCTACTTTCATTTAAATGTGTCCAGAAATACTGAACGGAATAAAAGTCCAAAAGATGCTCTGGAAACCAGAAACAGGGTTGATCGTCTCACTGGAGGGAAGTGGGGTGAGTTGCCCATGGCAGCCAAGCCCCTACGACACTGCTCAGGAAAGACACGCCGCCCACACAACCCAGTGACACGAGCAGAAACACCCCCGAGGCCGGGCAGAGAGGAAAGAGCACGGAGCGGGGGAGAGAAAGCAGAAATGTCAGTTTTAAATAGAAGCTGCTTCTTCCAGCTTTCCGAAAATAAACAGGAGAGCTCATGGCTGCTGTCCGTTTCGTGGCGTGCCATTTGATGGGTGAGGGCACTGCGGCCCAGGGAAGCGGGGTAACTGGTCCCGGCTCACCCAGCCGGTAGAAGCCAATGCCAAGATCCGACCCCAGGAGGTCTGACACCCGGAGCTCTACCCACTCCCACGGCCCAATTCAACACCCCCTGGGGGCCACCTGGGTCGGGAAGCCAAGAGACCTGGATGCCAGGCCTAACGCTGACCGTGAATGGCCTTGGGCCAGTAAGGGTGACAGGCTCACTGGAGGATGGCCCTTCCCTGGCACACAAGCCGTCTTGAGGCAGGAGGGGCCGTGGGTCATGGGGCCAGAGGTCTTCGGGGGGAGAAAAGCTGGAGAGGAGGCTGTTCACTGAGGCCAAGGGCCCCTGGCGGGGGGCACAGCAGAATGAGAGCCAGGGACTGGGCAACGAGGGGAGCCACACGCTGCACCCCACCATCCATGGACACCATCAGGAAATCTCCTCGGCTCCAAGGGGGGTCAGGCCATGGAGAAGAACAGGTGGGGAAGTGGAGGAAACCAAGAGTGGTCAGAGTCACAACAACTGAGAGAGGAGTGGAGGGATGGAGGGGGGGAGGGGGGGAGAGGGGCAACAACGGGGGGACAGGAGCCGATGACCTAGGCCCTGCACTCCACAGCTTCAAGGGGAGCCAGGTTTAAATTGTGTTTCGTGGCGCGGACCCCACTGCCTGCAGAAATCTGCCTGCTGTGGGGGTTGTACTCACAGAAGGGGTATCAGATATCTGTCCATGGTGACGATGACAGCTCCTCATTTACAGCCACCTAAACTGCCTGTCCTCATGGCTAATTTGTTTTGGGCTTGTCCGCAAAACCTCCCCGTTATGAACCTCTCCATCTTGAGGGCAAAATCGCATCACTCGAGGGCTGAGAATTACTAAGACGCTCAGAGCTTCATTTCAGATCTATTTTCTTATAATCAATCAGTTTTATTTAAAAAGGAGGGGGGTAGATACAGCTGCAAACCAGGGAAAATGGATATAGCTTAGAGAACGATTATACATAATAGTCCCAGAAGGTTTAGTTGTTCAGATGATCATTAAAGAAATGGATGGAGCTGGTTTTAGAAAAGGTTCCAGCTCTCCCTGCATCCGCCAAATCGGGTAAAAAAAAACAAGAGGGTTCTTTCCACTTCTGGAACCACATTACAGTGGATCCCAAACAGCCCTCACTAGACTCTCCCACCTCTGCTGCCTCTAGGATATAAAGGCAGAGCACCAATCGGGTTGCTGGAAGCAATGAATTAACTGTTTGGAGGTCACTCATTACTGTGGTTACTGGTGGCTTGTTTAAGGGTGCCAGCCAGCACACTCGGGGTACCTACCTATCACGCAGGGCTCTTCCCATGTCTTAGTCTCAACATGACACAGTTCACCACCAACAGGTCTTCTTCTAGGCCATTGGGCCCTCCCATTGCTCCCTTGAGGCACGACAGGTCCCTGCCATCCTGCTTCTTTGAGTTAATGTCCCTAAGGGCTGGTTACTATCCAGATACTGGAGTAATGCCCGGCCCATTAGCCAGTCTCCAAGGGGTCCTCCCAGGCTGACTGTGCTCACGTTGCCCACAATGCAGGCAGCCCTTTTCCTGAACTGCAAAGCAGATTTTCCTCGATAGCTCCTCCACTGGCTAGAGCAGTGGCTCCCAGGCTTAAGTGGGCATCAGTCACCTTGAGGGCTGGCTAAAGCGTAAGGACACTGGGCTGCACATCTCCAAGGCATCTGCTGCAGTACGTCTGGAGTGGAGCCCAGGAATTTGTATTTCAAACAAGTTCTCGGTTCAGAAATTCTCTCTCCCAAATTTTCCAATCCAGTGACATGTGGCGAGGACCGCAAATCAGACCCCACCTACCACTCCAGCTGCATCCCTGCACGCAGGGCTCAAGTTGTTACTCTTGGACACACAGCTCGGATCTCTCATGTGATCACAGACAGATGGCACCGAGCAAAGGACTCGTGCTCACACGCTGTGAATCCCAGCTGACAGCAGCTCTCCTAAGAAATCTCTCTAAGGAGTTACAAACCACCCACAATTTATTTAATTTTGAGTTAATTCTCCATCACTAACTCCTAATTCCAATTTCATGTTTCCCTCTAGATGCATTGTTTTAACTCTTTGCTCAATCTACACTCAAATTTCCACCTCACCCCATATGCTTAAGTAGCATCAAAAACAGGTAGCCTTCGCTTTGTGAAACAGAGGCAAACTTCAGATCCATTTCCAGAGTCACTCTTAGGTCCCAGGGTTGCCAGGTTTAGGAGACAAAAATACAGCACAGCAGTTAGATTTGAATTTCGGGTGAAACTAATAATTTTATTTTAGTATAAGTATATCCCATGCAAGAATATTTGGGATAGACTTATATTAAAAATTGTTAGATGTGTATCTGAAATTGTTAGATGTGAGTACACCTGTGCACTCACTCAAATATATATAGAGAGAGTCTCTACTGTGTGTTACTTGCTACAAATACAAGCCAGATAGGCAGGGGTATGTGGTAAATATTTAAAAACTGGCAGTTGGGGAGAAGATGCTCTTTAGTGTTTGCTTATGTGTGGAGCTCCTGCAACTATTGCAAAGATGAGGGACCAGAAGACCTGCAGAGATGCCCACCCTGGGCGTCCACTTCACTGAGCCACAGAACCAGTGGCAACACCACCTACCTCCAAGATCCTGTATGGTGTGACAAATATATGCTTACTTAAGCCACTATAAGTTGGCTTCTCTGTTACTAGTACCCAAGTGATTCCCAACTGATACCCAACACATACTGCTCTTGGCTATGGATCTTATATTCTACATCTCCCAGTAGACCAAAAGTTGTGTCTGTTTGGTGGTCATGTTGATGGGTCTTTTCTCCCTTCCACCCACTCACCCATCTAACCATCTGCCCACCCACTTACCCACCATCGCAGTGTAGCATTTATGTATGTCTTCTATTGGATGGTGCAATACTCTAGACCTACAGGGAGACATCACAATTAGTGCCTCTGACTGGCTCTCGGAGAGTCAGTGACCAGTGTTTTCCATCAGGCGCCTCTTTGGGAGAGGACTGTGTAAGTCTCTCTCAGCTGCTACCACTGAGTAAGGGCTTCGTTCCTTCCAGTACTGATGAGGCTCCAGACCCTCTGCCAACCCAGTTCTCCAGCCCTACTCAGTACTTGCTTGGGGTTAGATGACAACACTGTAGGAATCCAAACAAGCCACAGAGGAGCCTTGAGGACTCGTAAATCCACTCCAGGACATTCAAGCACCCCCAAGGGGACACGAGTGCTCTTCGCCACAGGTTATCTGAGAAGGCTGTTGACCCAACAGACACTCACTGGCACTTATTTCTCCCTCTGAGACAACAAACAGAACAGGAAAGCTAATGCACGACAGACGAAGATTACCAAAACCAGGCATGGAACCATGGAACCTGATCATGTCCTAACATCTTTTCCAAACATATTCCTCCAAAGTCACGTCCCAAAGAGCCAGGCTGCCCAGCCGCGGTCCAACCCTGCCGGGCCTTCCCACTGTATTCACCATTAACTTACACCTCTGAGAGGTCCTTTCATTTGTCATCACTCCACTTTTATTCCTTCCGCCTCAGCTCTAAAGCCTTCTCTGTGTAATTCTAGGTTCCTGCAATATCTTGTGACAGACACCATTTAAAAAGAGGCTTGGTCACAATACTGCAGTGTGGGCAACCTTTTCGCACTCACTGCAGACGCTCTAATTGCCAGCTATGCTTTCCCTCCAATCAAGCCAAATGTGCTATTATTTATGGTGAGCTCATAGTCCCGTTAGCACCCTGACCAACTGTCCAGAGAGCAAATGCCCAAGCATGTCAGTACCTTGAGGTATCAATCAGAGACAGGCCGCAGCAGAGTCCCTCCCTCTGAGGACGCCCGGCTAATCTCGGTCCCTCAGAGCCACAGCTGGCCCAGCAGGAGACCACGCTCTGCAGAGCCAAACCAGATGTCGGGCAGAGATGGAGGACAGTGACCAATTGATGAGGGGACCGAGGTTGGGACAAACTGGAAGGCGCAGGATGACACTAAAAAAATAAACAGGCGGGAGGCTTTTTAGAGGAAATCTGTTCACACCGAGGATAATTAATTAACGTGTTGACTGGACTCCCGGCGGCAATCACAGAAGCTGGAGCCTGATTATTTTTAACAGGCTCAGGTTCTCCTTGGGTGGAAGGGACATTAAGCCAACAAAGAACGAGCTGGCCACAGGGCCGACGGCTGAGCTCTCTCCATCCTGACCTACGGCTCCTTTACTGAGAGTGAAGTGCCCACCCCGCCCCAACTCCAAGTCAATGTCATTTTTAGCTTCAACCCAGCCTGGGATTGCACCATTTCGAGGGAAGCTCCGAATTTCCGAATGTCCTAGGTAGGTCTGTCACTATCCGTGCGTCCCACCGAGACACTGTCATCCCCTCCACTGACTATGCCAGCCAGGAGTCCCTGATCCAAGTTGGCGCCCGGGACCCTAAACCAGCAGTGCTGAGCAATCGTATTTATTCTCATGGAAGTTTTAAATACGGAACACACACAGGGAAGCTCTCGCTGATGGTTGGGGCCTAAGCCGGCCGACATACAGAGCTGCGGCTGGTGGACCACACTAGGTTGTGCCAAAGAGGAAAGAGCAAAGAAAGCTGGACAGAGGGGGGAGCAGAACTCAGCTGATGAATGAAGGAAGGCGCAGAAGGGCACATACCCCGTGAGGAGCGAAAGGGAAAGACAGGAAGGAAGTCAGAGGGAAAAGATGGAGACAGAGACAAGGAGACAGAGAAGACAGACCCTATGGCTTCCTAGGGAAGCCTTGATTCCAAAAATTTCAGGCAAAAACTGAGCTTTGCTTCCTGCTCCTGAGTTTGGGGCATGCACCCACTTCTCATAAATAACACAGCCACCACCACCCCTTTCAAATTTGAGCAAATATGTACATCTGGTAACTGAAACGGGCAGGGTTAGAACTGGCATCAACATGAAACACTCCTCTTGAGCTAAGTGCAAAGGTTCCCTTGAAGTCAAAACGCACCTACATCCAACAAACATTTGTTGAACATCTAAGTCTTCGACCTTGTACTTAGCGCTGGGTTAGAGGGATGAACCAAAACCCAGCTGGTACCCACCCACAGAAGGGAGGCACCCAAGCACACACAAGGATGGTGCCGTCTGGGAAGTGCCATTTTTAACCGGTTAACAAGGAGAGAAAACAGAGCTTCTGCCAGGCGGGGACAGGGGGGCACTGGTCTAGAAAGCCATCCTGGAAGAAGCACTGTCTGAACTCAATCCCAGCCACAACCGAGAATCAGCTAGGTGAGGGGAGGAGGGAGGGGCATTCCCGGCAGCCTGGCTCCCCCGAATGCTGGAGCTGGCTCCTACTGGGGGAATTTACACCACAGAAATGGGCGGGTACTACACGCCAGGGCCTTTTGTTACCCTTTCCTAGGAGTTGCCATAGCGGTGCACACCCCGGTGAAAGCAGCACAGCCCCCAAGGGCCAGGGAGAAAAGGGAGGGGTGCCGGGAGGCACGCTGTCCCTGAATCTCTCCGGTAATAACTTTGGGACATGGGGCATGTGCGAAGAAATTCTAGAGACTACCACCCCCATGCTACCTTTCTTCTACCAGCCAGTCCATTTTTACAGACACTTTTACAAGTCCTACTATGTGCAATGTTCTGGAAAGTGTGGAGGGTGGAACAAGAATGGAACAGGCAGTGCTGATGCCAAGAATCTTACAGACAGACAGACAGCTGTGATGCCAGGCGGATTTGGGTAAAGGGGAGTATGTGAGGTTTAACCAAGGATTCTGATAAAGGGGAAAAGGGGAGTGGAATTCGCAGAAGGAGAAAGGCACTGCTGGAAGATGGCATTTGTGCTGGACTTGGAAGAAAAAACCCCGCCATCCACACAGCCACTCTGAGCCCCTGGTTGTCTCCCCTCATACATTACGGTGTCCTCTGGGGCACCTCACTCATACCCACAGCTCCCAATGCCACCTTCGGCCTGAGCAGGGCCGGGCCCCGGACGCCAGTGCAGCTGGGGTTCATCACTGAGCCCAGAGGCACCAACAGGAAAACCTGGGGCCAGGGCTGAACAGTCCAGTTCCCTGCTTCGAAATGGAAGGACCCTGACCGTCAGTTGAAGGAAGCCGTGCGATCCAAGAGAGGAAGGGCGAAGGGAGCTCAGCGAGGACAGTGTGAGCCAGGGACAGGGACAGCGTGGCGGGATGGGGTGGGAGGCGGAGAGAGACAGGCAGAACGCCGGGGACAGTGGCGGCGGGCAGCTGGGTAGACGTGTGCAAGGAGACAGGCTGGGGAGCAAGAGGTGCGTGGGCGACCGAGCGTGCCACAGCGACGACGCCAAGTAGAAATCAACCCGTTAGAGGAGCGGCAGTGACACAATGCATGTTTTTCTCTCCTAAAAATTCTGCATGCAGAGGTGGGAAGGATGAGACGAGCGAGTGGAGAGGGGTGAGCAGAGCAGAGGGAGCAGGAAGGGTCCGGACGAGGGGCCCAGAACACGAGGAGGACGGCCTTTCCCGATGAGGCCGACGGGGCCGAGGGTCGAGGTGCGAATCCAGCGCTGTGGGCCGGGCCTCCATGAGGCTCGCCCTCCGTGGCCTCCTCGGGATGCCCAGGTGGGCTCACTAACCAGGACAGAGTATCTCCAGACAGGGGAGGGAAGGGCTGACACGGAGCAGGCCCCCCTCCACTCGGGGCTGGCGCACACGTGTCGGGGAGCCTGGACGGAGAACACGGAGAACCCACGCGGCACCAACCGGCGGGCCCACCGCTTCCCTCCCGGGCCAGGGCTCCTCGGAATAAGCAACTCCTCTGTTTTCTCACATACCCCGCGTTCCCGACGAGGGGCTACGGCAGAATCTCAGAAACACGACAGACAGTTTACAACCTGCAACACCTTCGGCGGCTCCAAGCGACAACGTTAACTTAATGAACTTAAACACTGGTGAACTTTTTAGCACATTCACAGTTATTCACACTGCGCAACGCACGCCTAACCGCTGCCTGCCAGAGACTCAGAGATGGCACATCTATCCTTCAAATGTTAATTTGCATTTTAAACTTTGAGCTTTGATACAAAGAAGTTGGCTTTTCTCTTTTGGAACCAGGGAGTCAAGAGAGATTGACTGATAGTTTTGACACACGCACCCTCACGTCTTCCCGCCCGCCTGGCCACCGGAAACCCCTTCAGTCACTCCCCAGTCCCCTCCCCAAAGCCTCGGAAACCACCCGTCTGCTTGCTGTCTCTATGCACTGGCCTATTTTGACGCTTCGTAGAAATGAAATTAGACATTATGTGGCCTTTGTGCCTGCATCCTTTCACTAATGTTCTCAAGATTCAATCACGTTGCTGCACATATCAATCCTTCAGTCCTTCTCATGTCCAAATAATATTCCGTTGTATAGATGAACCAGTTTGATCTATCCATTCATCAGTTCGTAGATACCCATCTGGGAAGTTTCCGGTTTTTTATTATTATTTATAAGCTGCTATGAACATCTGTGGACAAGCTTTAGTTTGAGTTCCTATTTTCAGTTCTCTTGGATATACACCTAAGAGTATTACTGTGGGGTGATATGCTAATGGCATGTTTAACTTTTTGAGGAACTACCAGCTTTTTAAAGTGGCCGTGCAATGTGTAAGGGTTCCGATTTCCCCACATACTCTCCAACATTTACTATTTTCTATCTTTTTTATAATCGCCACCCCGGTGGGTATGAAGCGGTACCCCACTGTGGCTCTGACTGCACTCCCCAGTGACTAACGACACTGAGCATCTTTACACGTGCTTACTGGCCGTCTGTATATCTTCTTTGGAGAAATGTCTATTCAAGTCCTTTGCCCATCTTTAATTGGGTTCTGTGTCTTGTCGTCATCGAGCTGCAAGAATCCTTTATCTACTCTGGATACAAGCCCCTTATTAGATGTCTGACTGCAAATATTTTCCCCTATGTTTTGGGCTGTCCCACTTGCTTGCTGGTGTCCTGTCACACACAAAAGATTTAAATTGTGATGACGTCCAATTTGTTCTTTTGTTTTTGCTTGTGCTTTTGGCGACACATCTAAGAAGTCGTCACCTAATCCAAAGTCACAAACACTGACTCCTATTTTTCCATCCCAGAGTCTTATCGTTTTAGCTCTTATGTTTGAGGTCCGTGATCCATTTTAACCTTCTGAGGCAACGGCGATCCTCATAAAATCTGTTGAACTCTCCCAGCACCAACCCACCTCACTCTACAGACTCGAGAAAGGAGTCGTTTGCCCACGGCCATGGGGTAAGGTCCAGGCAGGGCTAGACACGACTCCGGGGCTCTGCCTTGATGTTCACGACGCCTCTGGCTGCCCCTGAACACCGTGGAGGCCAAGCCTCCCATACATATCCAAGGCCCCCACGCTGTGTGGGTCAGAAGGGATCCTTCCCCATCTTCACGGAGGGCCGAGACCCCATGTAAACACTCAGATCAGATCTGCAGCAGCCTGAGGAACCCGGGGCTGTGAACAGGCCTGCCCCATGTGTGTCACCCAACTCTTATTGGTCCCTGACCCCTCTCTAGTTAACCCCAGGTCCTGCACCCACCTCAACCCCAACCCCAACCCCAATTGGCCCCCAGCTATTAGGGGAATAAAGTATCTTTCTCAAAACCTCTCCTCCCCATGTGGACTCTGGCTTTATCTTTTGCTCCACTGACTTCATTGAAACTTCCCATGCACCTGTCCTTGGCCCTGGGGGTGCAACACGGAATGAGATGACACAGCCCTGCCCTAGAGAAGCTGTCACTTCCGTGGGGGAGACACACACGGAGTCCTGGCGATCTGTCCCCCTCCCAACATTTAATAACAACAACAAATGTAATTGCTAGAATTAATCACCGCGTGCCTGGCTCTGTTCTCTGTGCTCTGAGTGTATTATTTAACCCTTAACAACTTTACAAGATAGTTCTATCACCACCCCGTTTTACAGCACATATTAGGCTTCAATTCTGCACACAGCACTCTATGGAACAGAGGGACAATCAGGGACAGCAGGAACAAAGAGTGATGAGCCGGGGGCAGCTTCAAGTACAAGGAATCTGAGCTTGAGCTTGGACAGTGAAATTTTTCTCAGGGAAAAAAGCAGAGAGTGGGTGAAAATAAAGGCATAAAAATGTCCATCACGTTCGAGACAAAGTGAGCAGAGTGACACAGCTGGATTGGAGGGAGGTGGGGCCACACAAAGGGCAAGGGAATGGCCTCTGTCAGGATTCATGTCCATAGACCACAGCCCGGAGGGCCAGCAAATGACATGGGGAAAAGCCACGTGCAAACCTGCCTGGGGCTGATATTATTACACACTGTGCCTTTGAGACAACCTGCAAGAAAAAAAGAAAAAATCCAGCGGCCATCTCAAAGGAAGCCACATTAATATGACTCGGTGTGAAGATAAGATCCAGGGGTGGGACGCAGAGGTGAGGGGGTTTGATTCCTTACAATAAGTACTTGTATTTCAGGTCACCAAGTTTGGTTCTTAGCACTGCCACTTTCTGCTAATTTAATGTCCTGGGAATCCCTCTGAGTGAGAGGACTGCTGGTGGAATGGAAACCAGCTCCCCAGCCCAGGTGTGCTCACCAGCCCATCACCAGCCCAGGTGTGCTCAGAGGCTGAAAAAGGCCACTCCCACCCAGTGCAGGGAGCTAAGTAGGTCCTGGGAGGATGTCTGGCTATGAGGGCTGCACACGGAGCACACGGAGCACACGGAGCACACGGGGCAGTGGTTACTTGAGATTCTTCACTGAGGAGAGAAACCAGTCACACCCTCCAGCACCAGGCATGTGGCAAGTCGGCAGGGCTCCCCGGGCCTCAGCTGACTCCTGGGGAGAGGATGGGGGAAAGGGAATGAAGAGGAGGGGACCATGCCCGCCTTGTCATCTCTGCTTCCTGAAGCAGCACAGAGCATCCCTCTGCCTCGGGCTGGAGCAGGGGCTCTCGGGTACCGTGGACCAGTCCCCACTGACTCCCGCCGTGGCAGCCTGATTACCCACAGCATCCTCTCTCTTTCTCTACAGCATTCCAGTTCGGACAAGAGACCGCATGGCCATCCTAGGTGGGCAGAGCACGACAGGAAGCTTCAAGAAACCTGGGGTAGAACTTGGCTCCTTCCTGCAACCTCCCTGACACAGGCACTTAACCACCCAGGCCTTGGTTTCCTCATCTGAAAAATGGAACGACAGACACCTGGCAAGTGTGTGAGGATCAAAGAAGACAACGTGCGTAATTTACGGTGCAGGCGCAGTGCCTGGCGCATCACAGGGCCTCGATGCACGTGCACGGTAAGCTGTCACCGGCAGGCAGTTCACAGGGCACAGCCTGGGGTGCCGAGCTTGGAGAGCAGGCTGCTGCCCACCCTGATTCTCGTTCCGATGCTCAGCCGCTCTGCCTCCTGCCCCTGGCAATGGGCATCCTCTGCTCACGGCTAATCACAGAAACACAGCATGGAAAAGGCACCTGGGCACTGATTGGCACGCTTCTCCAAGGGCTGACCAGGATTTCATAAACCCAGAGCCACAGCTTCCAGCGGCGGTCCTGCCCTGCTCTGATTTTTCCAGCAGCAGCAGCAGCGAGACAATGAAGCTGGGGGCTTCCATCTGAGGGAGCTTCTTCCCCTCCTTCGTCTCCTGACAGTGGCCTTACATGACAGCGTGTGACATTCGGACGCAGAGAGGCTAAGGAAGGGGGGCAGAGGAGTGGGCCCCCGAAACACGCCCGTGGAAGCAGATTGCAGAGCCTTCCACAGACACTGGAGCGGCTCCGAGCTCACGGTGGGGGGGAGAGCAGAAGAACACGCAGCTCCTCCCTGGGCCTGATGAAGATTAATATCTCCTCCCTGACAAGATGAGGCGGCTTAATTGCTGCTATTAAAACAGAATCACTGAGGGCCAAAGATGGGGGCGTGGAGGGAGACGGGGGATAGGATGGGAAAGCCTGTCCAGCGCCGCACAGAGGCAGCAAGGGTGCCCGAAGGCAGGACATCTGCAGGCCGGGAAGGTCGCGCAGGAGCCACCTTGCCGAGGGTGCTGGATGCCGAGCGGCTTCACGAGTTCTTCGTGCCTTTCCTACCAGGACCCTTTGACTTGCTTGGTTACATGGGCTGATCTCAAAGACCACAGCTGGTACCACTGAAGGCTCTCAGGGGGCAGACTGACCACCCCGAGCCCCCCTTGCCATCGCATGACTCCGACCGTGACAGCTCAGGCGTGGGCTCCCACCTCCGCGGGCCACGATCCACTCCTGGTTGTGCTTCAGGACGCAGCCCAAGAGGCGCCTTCTGCGGGAAGCTTTCCTTACATCCCCGGGCAGACTTCTCTTACAGTAATTATTTCAGATTGCAATTGGAGTCATCGCCCCAAGAAGAGACGGCTGCTTTTAGACTAAAATTCTCGCTTGTCATCCCATAACCTCCCTTACCCATTAAACAGTGTCTAATCTCCTGGTTTCCTCCAAAGACCCATTATTCCCAGGGAATGACCACAGGGAGGAAGGTCATTATCATCTAAGACCAGCAAGAGAACAATTTGAGGCTTAACCTGATTTGTGTCTTTCTCAGACTCTAGTCCAATATCAGACATATACTGGCTACTTAATAGATATTGGCTTCAACACCTAACAGGGAAACGGGGGAGTAGGAAATGGCTCCGAAATCAGTTGGCTGCTGCCCAGGGGAGACCTCAGCATCCATGAAGAAATGTGCAAACACATGAGGGGTGACACAGGTCTTACCTGCACAGGTCTTTCCTATTCAAAGTATTGGGACCTTTCTCAAGGGGGAGGTCATTAAAAAAAAGCAGCAAAAGGGGTAGCTCTGCCCCACTCCCTGCTAATCCTCACTCACTCAAACTCTGGGTGAATTTTCATCTCAAATAAGCTCAGGATTCCCGAATCCCCAGATCCCACATCACCTGACATCTGGGCTGGGGCTTTGGGAAACAAACCCAGGGAACTGGCCTGGGAGAATCCCAGAAGCGTAGGCCCTGTGCAGGACAGTGTTTACTCCCAAGTTTCATAGGAAGAGCTAGACCATTTCATTAAATAGGAGGAAACCTTCCAATGTGAAGGGCACTCGTTTGGCATTCATACAGGAAAACAAATCATCATGAAAATGTTTCCAATGAACCAATACACCTGCTGTGTGTATAACAACCAGCACACGGGGACACAAAGTACATGTGTGAAATAAATGCTGCAGCAGCGCAGGTCCCACCCAGGCCTCTTCACCCAGCTCATCCTTAGATTACAGTCTCAACAACACTATAGCTCACCTATACCTGAAAAAAAGAAAGGTGATACATCAGCAATAACATGCCTCCCTAGGGAGATTAAAGAAGACAAATTTAAAAAGTGAACACTGTCATCCCCACTGTGTGCAGTGCACAGTAGGAGATTTAAAGAGGCCCCAAAGCCAGTCTGAACCATTGAGGTGCTTCCAGGCTGATAGGAATGGAAACATCTATACAAAGCCCAGCAGCTGAAAGATCCAATGCGAGTCACCTGGGCTTAGCTGCAAACGTCTCCAGTGGGATGGAGACTTTCCTCCAGGCACAGGTGTGCTTGAGCCACGTGCAGAGACGCTGAGCCAGCAACCACACCCCACCCCACTGGGCGTGGAGTCCTCGGAGGAGCACGATTCTGGTGGAAGCACCAACACCCCCACACCCCCCAGGAATGAACTTTCCCCTTAAGCCAGGGGCCGGGGCTGACCCAGTGGGGAGGGGCTGCAGAGGGCCAGGGGGGCTGAAGCTGCACAGCCAGAGCGCCTGGAAACGCAGCTGGAAGGGAGAAAGAGAGCTCTCTCCGTTCTCATTCTGTGCCTTTTCCCATTACGCCCTGCTGGCAACAAGTCCAGTCCAACTGCGTGCAAATGAAGCCTCTGCTTTATATTTATTGGGCAACAAGTATGTGCCAAAATACTTTATGCTATATTTCATGTGCAATTACAGACCTGAAGTTTATCGATTAATGACCTCATCAAAAATAAAACTAATAAACCAACTAGCTGCAATTTACTGAGAGCCCAATATGCATCAGTCACTTACATAAATCACACTTGGACCTTGGAATAAATCTATGTGGAAGGGACAGCTGTTCCCATTTTTACACAGGAAGGCTGAGGCTCAGAGAAAGAGATGTGCCCTTGGTCACACAGCCCCTGAGTGGCACAGACAGGCGGCCAACCCGGAGCTTTCTGAGTGCAAAACCCATGACCCTCTTGCCCCACTTGCTGTCCTCCCTCTTAGGAGATGGCTCCTCTCTAACAAGCCTCGGTACTGCTTGGCGCACACAGGGAGCCTTCCTGTTCCCCTCTTGCCCAGGCTTTTTCACACTCTTCTGTGTCTTCCCAAATGTCACAATGCTCTCATGGGGCCCAGACCACCCTTACTGCCCTGTCAGGATGAGCTCCAGGCTCACCTTCCCCACAAAGCCCTTCTCTGACCTCTGACCTCTGACCTGTGCAGGGCCTCAGGGGCCTTGTGCACTGTGTCATCACAGTGCTACATACATGCTACTGATCATAACAAAAGGGAAGGAAGGGAAAAGGGGAGCCATGTGCGGGCTCCGAGCCAGACAGGCCAGGTCTGCACTCACTGGCTGCGACCGAGGACAAGTTCTTCGCATCCTGCACTTGATCTATGAAAGGGCGATAATGCTGGGACCTACCTGCTGTAAGAGGTGAGTGAAAGCGCTTAGAACAGGACAGGAAATGAATGCCCGCCAGCGCCCACCCTCATCACCCTGCCTGCAGTGAGACTGGGGGCACGAACGGCCTCAAAGCCTGGAGGAGCCCGCTTCTCTCCCCTGGGCACTGAGCAAGTGACAGAGCAGAGACAAGATGCAATGCAAGGGTCTCGCTCTGATCACGACCTGCCACGGGAGCACCTGGGAAGCACTGGGGCCGAGGGGTGGACCATAGAGCAAGGGACACTCCTCTGTTCACCAGAGAGATGTCTGAGCAGGACTCTCATCGACACAGACTGGTGAGAGCAGAATATAAAAACTCCGCCAATGCTCACTCTCGGAGATCCTTCCTTATCCGCCCCTTCATGCCACTCACCTCAGAGTGTTTATCCAAAACATGAAATTAAGCTGCGGGAGAGATGCTTTCCTCTCTCCGGAGTCATCGCACTCACCGCAGCCACACACGGCCCCGTTCACGCCCTGCAATCCGGGCACGGAGGGCCTGCGTTCACTCCCGGGGGCCGGTTTAAGGGGTTCAGGAACCCGAGGTGCCCCAAGCCTCGCCGGAGCGAGCCAGCACGGCCCCCTGGGGAGCCAAATCACAGGGATGGCTTCTGGGAAGGGAGAGGCAGGGAGGGGGCCAGTCATCTCTGCCTCTTGGAACAGGGTGACCCTTATCTGCCCCCACAGGCTGGACCCAACCATCTACAGGGCAGAGGCAACTGGCAGATAAGCGCGGGGGTAAGCAAGGAAAAGCCCTGGCTTGAAAAGAAAGAAAGACAAACGCCACTGAGTCCAGAGAAGAAGTTCACCTAGTACATTTTCCAAGTATATGGGAAGGGTTATTCATACCCGAAAATGACCAGCTTTTCCCAGTCCCCGTGGACAGTGAAGGCGCTGTGGACAAAGGGTGCTGTAGGAAATCGCAGATTCCTAACTGGGCAGGTCAGGGTGGGCAGTCACACCCCAGGCCCATAACCTCTTTCTCATGAAAGGCTTTTAAGCCAGCCCTGTCCACTGTTCTTGTGCATCTAGGTTAACACACCTTTGAAATGCCAAAGGAGTGCCCCTGGAAGGTTGCGACCACCCTCAAGAGAGCACAATCTTGTTAACTATCCTGTAACCCAATCCCCGCCTTGCTGTCCCCCACCACCAAGTAACTTTCCTTAGCGCCCCCCCCCCCTTAAGTTCAAATGCACAAAAGAAACTGCAAAATTGTTATTCTCTGGAGCATTTGAGATCAGCAACTGTCAGACTGGCTCAAATAAACTCAAAAATCTGCCACAGGTTTGGAGTGTTTCTTATGTTGACAGGACCTTACACAGGAATGAGATGGATCTAGGATGGAGCCAACTGGAAAGGTGAACCAAACCTCGGAGAGATCATGAGAGCATGACTGCCCAGGTCACACCTCAGCTCCACCACCACGAGCTGAGACCTGGAGTGCGGTATTGAGCTTTCCTGTGCTTCGGCTTCTCATCTCTATAGCGGGAACATCAGGAGGCACCTTACAGGACAGTTCTGAGGAGCAAGTGAGTTAATACAAGTCGAGGATTTAAATGTTCGATAAACAGGCTAATAAAGATGGAAAAAGACAATACTTTGAAAAGATACACACACCCCTATGTTCTTTGCAGCATTACTGGCAATAACCAAAACATGGAAACAACCTAAGTGTCCATCAACAGGTGAATGGATAAAGGTGTGAAGTGTGTATATATGTGTGTGTGTGTGTATAATATGTGTACAATATATATATTATATATATACTTACCGTGATGATCACTATAAATGTTGAATCACTGTGTTGCACACCTGAAACTAATAAAATATTATAGTCCACTCTAATAAAACATTTTTAAAGATTAAAGACTCAGATGAGTACAGAAAGGTGAGGCCTCACCACACGAAGGGTGTAGAAAACAGTGAGTATTAATAACAATTTACCTAGCACTTCTCTAAGCAATGCACCCCATTCTTTTAGTCTCCACAACCCTGAAAAGGAGGTAAGTTATGTAAGCGAGGTGCGATTAACACAAGAAGTGATTCACAGAAGCCCAAACAACATTCCGGCTGAGGATAATGATATCTCCCTCAGAATGTCGTGTCAGGACCAACATTTAAGTGTCAAAGGAGATGAAGTCCAAAGCCAGGCTCCCCTGTGAGACAAACAGCAGGCGCTCAATCAGTGCAGTCCTCACCAACCTGTTCATTACCGAACCCAAGTCCAGGAGCCCATGAGATCAGCCTCCCAGAAGCTTCTCTTTATCCCATCAAAGGTCCTAAATTTCCCAGAAGATAAAAGATCACCTGAGGTGACACCTGCACACCTCCCTGCAGAATCTCAGCTGGCACGCGGGCCAGGCCCTGGAACTGTACCGTGCCCCAGCGCTGGCTGCGAGTCTGTCTGTTAACGGCCCCGGGTGACTCTTAAACCAGAGATCTAGGTGACCTCCTTAGGGACAGGAGGCGGAAATGCTCGCTCGGGGTCCTCTGAGCTTAGCAGCCCACGGGGATGAAGTCTGAGTGGGGGTTCCAGACCACGCCTGGGGCCTGTGAGTGGAACCCTGCCCACCCCTGGGACTCCATCCACCATACCCCTCTCCCACTCTCTCTCCAGCCCCCCTTCTCCTTGCGATTCTGTAAAGGAACTCCTGCCTGCAATGCTTCCCTCCCGCCCTCCACCTGGCTCAGAGGCTGGTCCAGGCCCCGTTTCCTCCCCACTTCTCAGCAAGCCTCTCCCCTGCCCCTTGCACGATCATCTCAGGCTGCTTTATTGCTCTTTGTGGCATGTGTCACCACCCTAGCATTAATGTATTAATCTTCTCTCTGTCCCGCAGGAAGTGAGCTCCATGAGAGAGGGACATGCATGGAATACCCTCCCTCCGTCCCTCATGGGGTTGTGGGAGGTTAAATGTTTATGAGAAAGCTTGTTTTCAGGAGCACAGTGCTACCTAATCAAAAGTGCTACCAACGGGTGCAATGGGGAGGCTTCCTGCCAGGGGCGCCCCTGCAAGCACCGGGCACTGGCTCTGCTCCTTCGAGAGAAATCTGGGATTGTAGGAGATGGGGCATGGAGTGCCCTCTGCTGGAGCACAAATGACAAATATCCACTGTCTAAAGGTCCCACCCCAGAAAGAGAAAGAACCCTGCATCCTCAGGTCTCTTTCATGGACTCTGTGAGCAACTCTGTGCTTTGGAGAGCACAAGCAGCATAGCAAACGCAGCTGAACCCAAAACGACTCTGTGGACCTTCTCTATGCAGGCACCATGGACTCCTTCTCATCTGCACAAAGACCCTGTCCAGTAGGGGACAGCACACCGAGTCCTGGAGGAGCAATGTGGGCTCAGAGAGGTTAAGGTACTCAGCTAAGGGCACAGAGCGTTGAAGGGGAGGTTTGGGAATAAAATCCCTGTGCACTGACTCAGTGATGGCCCCATCAGACAATCTTCTGTTAGAGAAGTGGCTCAACTTTGCATCAGAGGAAGGTCCTCACAACAGGCCATCTAGTGAAACAATTTAATTTTTTCCAAAAGAGGCAACTGGGCCCACAGTGAGATGCAGGTGCACTATGACTGTGGCTACGGTGGGTCTCGGAGTCTCCTCCTCAGATCCCTGCTCCCTGCACATCTAAAGGGAGCGCTGCCAATGTCTAGAAAGATGACAGAAATGAACACATGTGACATGCACCTTCTGTCTTTACAAAAAATGGTAACAAAGAAATTGGTGACAAGCAGTGAACCAAGCAGTGACACAGACTATCTGGGTGGTGGTTACAATGACATCTCTGGCTGGGGCTCTGAGTCTAGTTTTGTCAATTCTCTAGGCCTGTTTCCTTACTTGGACCAGGTGAGTGATCTTCTGCACCCCTCCCACGATGACCTTCCAACATTCTTAGAAATATGAAGAGAAAACGAACACTGACTGAATGACTGCCACTCTCTAATCAGGACTTTGTAGCCTTGCTAACGAGTGTATGAGCTGCATATTATAGTTCCCTTCGCATGAGAAGAAACTGACCTGCAGAGATGTTAAGTAACTTGCCTATTGTCACTCTGTGATTTAAATAGTGTCACCTATCACGTAGGGACACGCTCGCCCACCATCAGCCCCTGTCCTAGATAAAGTCCTTGTGTAATTTTCAAAGGTTTTATCTGCTTGGGCTTCAGCCTGCCCAGATGATTCCTGACGTCCACCCCTGCTCTTAATTGCATGAGTCTCTGGCAGAAACAAAATGCAAATTGCATTAAAGGACTAATCGAATTTTCTGCTTCTATTGGCTTATAATAATCCCGCAAGCCACAGAACACGGTGTGCCTTCTCGACCAGGATGGCCTCTTTCCCCGTCGCGGGATTTGTCATGTCCGTATCTAAAGCCTGAGTGTGTTGACTTTGAAATGTCATCTAACGGTTGTTTTTCTTATGCAAGTTTTAGAGACAGCAGCAAGCAGGGCCTCTCCAGGCCAGGCCTGGGCTTGAATGCTGGCTCCCGTATCTACCGGCTGGTGACCTTGCCGAAAGCCCTCCACATCCCGGAGCCTCAGTTTCCTCCTCTCCCAAACAGGACAAGTGTAGAGCTGTCCAGAGGAATAAATGAGATAATGTATGTAAGACCCCTGGCCCAGCCCACGGGAGTCAAAAGGTCCAAAACCAAAGTCTAACTGAAGCCGGCAGGATCCGTAAGCAACATAAGCGAACGCCAGTTCTCTCTCCTCAGTTCAGCTCTGCGTAGAACAGTGCCCAGGGTTGCAAGGGGACCAACAAGGGGAGATGGGGACTGTGACAACCTGGAGCAAATGGCCATGGGCCCTGCAAAGAGACAGTGACCGCTCAGCTCCCACCCATCGCTGCCGCGACGAAACGAGGGTCAGGTTTGCTAGACCATTCCATTTATTTGCGGAAAGCCAGAAATGATGATTTTTTTATGTGCCGTCTCCCATTTTAAAACCATTAATATAAATTCAAAAATGGTAAAAGCAGCGGGCAGGCCAAACCAAATACATCTGCATGCCGGATGCAGCCAATGTCTGTTTAACAAGCTACAAACAGAAGCTACTGCTCAACAGCACACAGGAGGGACAAACGTACATTTACAGTTTTGAGTACTCGAAACACAGCTTATTCGTGTATTATTACTTACTAGTCACTGTATTATTTTCCATACGAACAACTGTAAACCTAGGGTTGCCCCTCCCTGCACACCCTCTTTGCGCGGCCCTAGGGTCCACAGTACAATACCAAACACTTTCTTTTCCAGGAACTTGGGATTTATGAACATGCAAGTCTGTTGACTACTGCAGGTGGCAACCCTTATCTAATGTGGCTTGATGTCCACGTCAAGAAGTAATATTGCTCTAATATTCACAGGAGCTCTGTCATTGCTGGAGCTCTGGTAGGAATACAGGCACATCTCATATACCTCATTTATTGTGCTTCACGGATGTTGCATTTCTTTGTTGCTGTTGTTTGTTTTTCTAACAAACTGAAGGCAAGACCCTCCACCAGCAAAAAGATTATGACTCCTGTTAGGGTAATACCTGCTTTACTGGGGTGGCTGCCAACAGAACGTGCAGTATCTCCAAGGTGCGCCCGTCCTGTCTTGTTTCAAACTGATGGAGGCACCCCTTCTGAGTTAGGGGTGTCTGAGCGAGTCTAGGCCTTGAAGTCAGCGCTGTGACCAGCCCCGCATGGGGGAGCGCGTGGCCACATGGTGAGGCGCGTCAGGAAGGAAAAAAGGAAGCATAGCTCAACAAAAACGCCCAACCTCCATCCCGAAAGGAAAGTTCTGTGCTTGAAAAGCATTAGAATTTCAAAGTTCAGCCATGACACAGATTCAAAAGTCCCAAAGGCTCAGAAAATTCCTCTCATCTGAACAGAACACAAAACCCACAAAATCTCTTCAAATTCAGATACTTATTTAACTATCAAGATTTGCATAGACTTTTTTTTTTAAATGACATACAGGAAAGTGAATGAATCATAAATGAAAAGCTTAAACTGTCACAAAATGAACACACTCGTATAATTATCACACAGGCTAAAAAATAAAGTATTACCAGCACCCCAAAGTCTTCCTTATGCCCTGCCCCAGGCTCTGCGCGCCTTCGATTAATTTTTGCCTGTTTTCGTATTTATATCATTGGGATCGCACAGTGTGTACTCTTTTGGGTCTGTCTTCTTTAGCTCAGCACTGCCTGTGAGTATATCACTTTCACTGGTCTGTAGCGCTTCGCCAGATAAATATGCCCCTAGTTATTTGTGTATCTTATTGTGGATGGACGTTTCAGCAGTTCCCCGTTTGGCGCTATTACAAATAATGCTGACGTGAACATTCTTGCGTGTATCTTTTGTGCAAATGTACATACACTTCTCTTTGAAAGCGCACATCCCTATGGCTGGGGACAGAGGATAGGACTGATGGGCCTTACAGTGTGCTCCATTTTAAGAGACAACACCAAAGAGTATGGAACAGACTGATGTACATCAGAGGGAAGGGGATGGGTGGGTGGGGAGAGATTAACCAAAGAAATTATATGCATATGTGCATAACCCTGGACACAGGCAATAGTGCGGTGAAGGCCTGGGGAGGGGGTGGGAGCGGGGCCGGGGGGCAAAAATGGGGTAAAAAAGGGGGACATCTGTAATACTTTCAACAATAAAGATAAATTTTTTTAAAAAAGAGTATTCCAAAGTAGTTACACAAATGTCTAGCCTTCACTTAAAATTAATAAACCTACTTGACCATCAGCAGGTCTCTCTGAATGAGATCCCTCCCTCTTTTCATCATATTGGTGTCTGAAACGAAATCACTTAAAGGCCAGGAACCCTGAAGAGCAGATGTTCTGGGCGATTCTTTTCAGAAAACCATAATTAGTCACTGGTTATTGGTTAGAACCCCTATTATAGAGAAAGTGGTATGGTCTAAAGTGTGACCAGACCAACCCGTCTGAATACAACGCCTTTTTAACGAGCAGCAAGTCCTGCTGGATAGTTCATTTCAAATTAAAACTACAGAACCCAAAACTCCTCGAGCAGGATAAGATGTCCACACAAGCAAGCAGACGGGCCCTGGCCGGTGTGGCTCAGTGGTTGGAGTGTCGGCCCACACACCGAAGGGCCACTGGTTCGATTCCCTATCCCGAGATCTCAAAAGCACAGGGGCCCAGAGCACGAGGAGGATTCTCGCCCCCCTGTGGCTCCTGCTTCCCTCAGTGTCCAGAATCCCTTCCAGTCAGCACCTCCTCAGGGCCCCTTACGCGTGATTTTCAGGCACTGGGGCGGTAAAGATGAAAGAAAGTCTCTTGTCTCAAGAAACTCATGAGCATGTGGCTGTAGAAATAGACACCAAATAAGCAAAATGTCCTTGACATTGAAGATGGGCACTGAAGGCGCTGGCTGGGAGGAAGGGTCGTGGGGAAGAGAACCGTCTACTGAGCAGAAAAAACCATGAGCAAAAATTAAGAAGCGGCCAAGGAGAATTTGCCTTGGGGAGCTCGATGAGGCTCTCACGGAGTGAAGGCGACACTGTAAGGCAGCGGGAAGCCTGTGAAAGACCCAGAGCCACGAAAAGCAGCCTCGAGCTGATGCAGGAGGCGGTGCTGAGGGCTGGGGGCGCCCAAAGCCAGAAGGGGGCGCGTTTTGTCCCTCGTTCGCTCATTCATTCAACAAACAGCTGGGGACCTGCTCTTCTCCTGGCACTGCGGTGGGAGCTGGAGGTGGAGAGATGAACACACGAGAACCGCTCCGGTCCCTCCCGATGCGCGTAACGCGTCCCGGAGACGGGGCTATGCAGACAGACAGCGTGGCGACGTGAAGTGGCGAGGAGGGGCCCAGGGGGCGTGTAGCAGGGGCCACCCAGAGGCGAGGGTGAAGAGCAATCGTGACGAAGGCGAGACGGGAGGAGCCACGTCAGCCAGGCAGAGCGGGGCAGGGGAAGGGGGAGAGGGCAGCCCGTCCCGGGGAAGGGACAGCGCGAGAGGAGGCCACAGGCGTGCAGGCCGGTGTTCACGTGCAGCGCTGCAGAGGCCGCGGGCGCGACGCCGGGAGGCGGGCCAGCGGGGCCCGCAAGGCGCAGGTGGTGCTGTGACCAAGGCAGCTCTGGCTACTCTCCCGAGGGCGGAGATGCTGTGCCGGCCACACGGGAGGGGTGCAGGGCCGGGCGGCAGCCGGGGGGAAAGGGGGAAACAAAGCCCGGGCTGCCACAGGCCAAGGTCAGATGCACCAGGATGTGGCGGCCTCAGGAGGCAGGGAATGAAGGAAAGAGATGGAGGGCTCCGAGCCCTGAGCCTGGGCACGGAGCCGGGGGTGTTAACTGAGACGGCACAGGAAGAAAGGTGGGCTAGAGAAGAAACAAAGGAAGAAGTAGGGCCTAGGAGCTTGGGTGCTGGGTCCCAACACAACATCCCCGATCAGCACCCTCAACCAAGCGGCCCCCTGGCCTTTGACAAGTGGCTCGGGGAACGGGGACCTCACCGCTTTCCCAGGCGGTGGGCTCCAGCACCTGGCAGGCCCGATGCTTAGGACAGTTGTTCTTTTTCACACGGAGAAAACGCCTGCCTCCCTGGTGCTTGATCCACCGACCCTGGACCCACACTCGGGAGCAAACCACAAGCAGCCATTCCCTCTCCCGGTCATATTTCCCATTAACTGGAGAAGATGGGCCATTTCTAACTCCCATAAAATGCTTGGAATCATAACCCTGTGGGATGTTCATGCCCGAGAGGTGTGCTTCATTTTTACGACGTCATTTCACATCGGGGGAGATGAAGCTCTGGAAAGAGTGGTGACTGTGCCCCCCCCCCCCAGCTACGCTGCTGATTCCAGGGCTGAGACGCCTGACCCCACCCAGTGCTCGCTCAGTACATCCTGCAGCTGCCTGTAATCTAACTCCAAGACCTCACGCTCAGAGCATCCCCATCTCAGGGGGAGTTCTAGGCTCTGCTCTCAGGAGACCCATTGGAATTAAGCAAGGTTGAAAAATAAATAAACCCACATAAAGTACGAATAGCACTGCCATGAAAGCAGACAGCAATTCGGTACCTTTTTTTACGGCCCCACCTGCCTCGAAACAGAAAACTCAAGGGTGTCAATGAAACAGACTGCAAAGTTGTGTTTACCGAGAGGAGAATGTCTCCAAAGGACCGGCTGGGAGAGCACCGGTGTCTGCTGCCACGGGAGGGGCTCCACGGCAGCCTTTGTGACCCGATAACCAGCCTTTTCTAGAGTCTCGGGATCTCTGAGTCAGGAGGGTAGCAGGTCGTCCTGTCCAATGGTCCCCAGGGCTCACCTTCCTCCCACCACACTACCTGTGTTTGCACAGGTATCCTGGTGCATATTCCTCTCCTCCCAGGGCAGCTCAGGCCAGCACTGGACAGAATGATCCTCATTATGGACAAGCTGGACCTCGGGCTCCCTGCCACATCCCTGCATAGATTCAGGAGCACCTGACTCATCGTGATCTCTGTCAGGTGACAGCCCTTTGACTGTTTGCTGAAGCTGATCATGTACACCTGGAGCCTCCGCTTCTCCAAGGTAAACAGCCTCCATTCTTCCCACTATTTCTGGTGTAACAAGGTTGGAACTGGCACTGGCACTCCCTTAGATCCCCCTGAGTGTGCTGACTTACCTCGACTGTTCTACAAGTATAGCACCCAGAAATAAATGCAGTGGCCCAGCTGTGGACTCACCTGTTAAATGAAATGTCACCTTCGTCATTCTAGCTAGAATACTTCTGTTAATGTATCCAATCACCCAGCCCCTACTTAAAGCAGTTTCTGATTTGGCCCCAAGGGTTGGATTTATTGTTAAGCTTCATGGCTACAGGTGTAGGACCTACCCCCAGTCTGTGCGGGTTGCTTCAGAGCATTTTTCTCAGTCCTCCCTGTTTCCTATCATCTATCGGCCAGTCTAATAAAATCATTCAAAGTCAAGGATCACAGTCATCCCATCAGGGTAGGAAAGACAGCACCATGACAGAAAAGAGCCTTCCAGGTGACATCAGCACATCCCTAAGCACAGCCAGCTTTGAATGCTCCATAACCCAGATCAACTTCTAGTCTCTCCTCCGAGAAACTTCACCATATACCTTCAGGGGGCCACCCCTCCCCCATTGTCACTCCTTATGTTTCAGGGAACTCCTCTCTACCCTATGACTAGAAGCAGGCACAGGGCTCAGGGCTGCCCTCACTAGCCTCTCCAACCACAGTGACTGGTCTCTGGACAAGCAACCAGAGGCAATCCAATCAGAGGCAAGCCTGGAGAATTGGGGGTAGGAAGAACTCCTCTTTCTACAGAGACCAGGGAGGGTAAGTTGTAAACTGAAGCTTCTTCTGTTAGCAAAAGCTACCCTGAAAGAAGCCACAGAAAAGTGAAGCAAAGGGATGAAGAGACTGAGCTGCACACATATCATCTGAGCCCCTGGATCCAACCCTACCTGAAGCCTGCCCACCTTCAAACTTATGAGTTTTGTTAGCCCCCACATTTTCTTTCTGTCCAAATCTTCTAGGGTTGAGTTTCTATCAATGAGGGCCAATCAAAATTCTGCAACTTCCCTCGAGGCACCCGGAAAGGTCATGTGACGCCCCGTCAAACCCTTGCCGATGTCTGCTACCTCACTGCAGCCCCAATCTACAGCATGGTTTTGTAGTTAAAACCTCCAGCTCTGGAATCCAATAACCCAGGCTCCATCTTGACTGGCTTTGGGGGTTTGGGCAGATCCCTGAAGCTTACCTGCCCTGCCTCATCTCTACTTACTACAAGGGGTTGTTGCGGTGAAAGAGCAAACATGTGTAACGTCCTTACAGCAATGCCTGGCCGGTAGAAATGCTCAAAATACTAGCAGCTTATATTGTTGTTTTCATCATCACGATTGTTATTATTGTTATACTATTAATATCATCATCATTATTATTATTATTAATGTCTTAGCAGCCTAGTTATACTGGGAAAGTCAATGTTTTAATGTATTATACCTAGTCTGGCACCGGCTGCACTTAACCCTGTTTTATAGCGGCTCCTCTGCCATCCCCAGGAGAATGCTTCTTTATCTCTCTCCCAGGATTATCACCAGCTCACCTCCCTCCCTCTGATCCCTTTGCCGAAAATTAACCATCCATACCGCCGTGGCATAATTTCTTCTCTCTAGCTGCTTAGATGAAAGCGCACCACCTCCAGGGATGCAGGGAAGGGACAGGGCGTGGTGCCGGCCCTCCCCTGCTCCGCGGGTGCTCAGTTCCACCTCGTTTATATTCAGCCTGCCTAACTCAGGGCAAATCTCAGAAAGTGAAGTGGAACTCCTAATTAAAAGGTAGCCTTGAGCTGTCAATAAAATTGTGCATCAAGAAAATGTTGAAAAACACAGTGGTGACTTCCTTGAGTCAGATCTTCCTTTGAGTTAATTTTTCTCTTTTAACTCAAGTGTGGGGGTAAATAAAAAGAAAGCGTGCCTGGCAAGGCTGCCATGCCTTCCCTCCCCGAAGCCCAGAAAACCGTCTTTGATACACAACACACAGCATTTGAAACTGCTGGCTGGGGGGATGGCAAGGCCCGTCTTTGCCACGGATTTCTGGAACGTGGCAGGGATTAGCGTCACTTTTTATTCGTGTGAGGAGGGCCACTCCTCTGTTGCGTTCCTGTGCTCAGCCACCAGAATGACTGATCACCCCTCACCCCCAGCCTGGCCGGTGGCTCCGACATCCATCCCCCACAGCCCCTGGACTTGCCTCCTCGCACCACGCACAGCGACATGCAGCAATCGCGAGCGTCCACCTATCTGTCCCCACTGTGCTGTGAGGGCCCAGGTGCCTTATCACCGGACGCCCAGCACCTGGTTCAGCAGAGCTGGGAAACCGCAGCAGTCACAACAAAATGTCAAATATGTGAATGGATGGATGGATGGATGGATGGATGGATGGATGGATGGATGGAAGAATGAAACATCTGGCTCCATGAATAGCTAAGGGATCCCTCCAGGGCCCAGCCTTTTCCCCATCAACGGTCCACGCGCAAAGCTGGCCTCCGACATTGGTGTCACCTCCGCCGTGCCGCTGCGCCCAGGTGCCCCTTTTTTGCTTCTGTGTCTATCTGTTCCCTGACTCCCTCCAATCACCTGCGTGAACCGAGGCGCGTCTTTCCCTGTGACCGGGCACGGGCATGCCATTCCGCAAAATGACAAGCTGGGATGAGATGACTCGGAGGCTCCTGGGACGCAGGGACAGCCAGCGTTCCCTCCCCTCCCCACTCCCCTCACGTCAGGAAAGCTCCCGTCTTACCTTCAAAGCTCCCGGCGAACAGGTAGAGCCAGGTGATGGCGGGGATGCAGAGAAGAGTCAGCGAGGCAGCCAGGAATTTCCGTCTCCCCCTGCAGATCCCCAGCATCCTCTCGGAAGGGGCACTCCCTAGTCCCAGAGCCGTTCCTCTGCCCGGAGCGCGGAGTCCTCGGCCTCCCTCATAATACTGCCTGTAAGGGAAGAGCAGAGGGGGAGGGCTGAGCTCCGAGCGCTGCGAGCGGGTGCAGGCTGCCGAGCGAAAGCCCGCAGATCCTGAGGGCAGGCCGACTCGTCTACGGTTTCCTGCGAACCTTTGTCCCAAGAGGTGATGCTGCAATCCTGCGATCTATCAAAGCTGGGACAGTTCTTTAAAAATAAACAAAGAGCCAGGCTGGTGTGGCTCAGGGGTTGAGCATCGACCCATGAACAAAAAGGTCCCTGGTTCAACTCCCGGTCAGGGCGTGTCTGGGTTGTGGGCTCCATCCCCAGCAGGGGGCGTGCAGGGGGCAGCCGATCAACGTCTCTCCCACTGATGTGTCTGTCTGTCCCTCTCCCTCTCTCTCTAATGTGCGCGTGCACGCACGCACACACACACACACACAGGCATTTTATGCTATAGGTTACTTTTGAAGCCTGAACTAACACACTCATGACGGGAGCATTTCGTTAACACCTTGTATACACCAAGCACTAACCAGGTGCTCTGTTTTGAAACAGCAGAATGACAGCTGGCTTCAAAGAGCAGCCCAACAAGAGAGCCCACCATGAAACACCCCTAGGACCCCAAGAATGTGACCACTGAGACTGGCAGGAACCTCTACAAAGGGGAATGAAACTGCTGACCGATCCGTGCATGGTCAGGGTGGCAGAACAGTCCCCGTGTTCCAGGCAGAGGAAACAGTGGAAGGCACAGGGGCCGACCGACAACACACTCCCAGGAAAGGAGACTGGCTAGGCCACAAGATCACCTGCAGGGGGCCACAGGAAAGGAGACTGGCTAGGCCACAAGATCACCTGCACGGGGCCACAGGAAAGGAGACTGGCTAGGCCACAAGATCACCTGCAGGGGACCGCATCTCCAGCACTGGGCAAAACCTCCAGGCACTCAACAGGAACTGTCTTAATAACGCTCATCTTTAACATGGAAGAAGATGCCGGAAAAGCATGGAAGAGAGGTGAATGTGCAGAGAATGGGGAGAGGCATACCGGTCTGCAGAGGGACAGTCCTCAGGCCACGCACTGGACTGGCTGAAAGGTGCTGCAAAGGGGAGGGAGGAGGTCCACACAGATGCAGCACAGGGCCCACGACCTTTCGCCTGAGTATATGACCAGCAACGCATGTGACTTAGAAAGGAATTGAAAACCAACAGACCATGAAATCCCACCTCCACCACCTCCTAACACAGATGTCACATTGGCTGTAGGTGGAGCGAGAAAGTCCACGTGGAGCCTCCCTGACAGAGCAGAACCCACCCCTGGGGGCTGCTCACATATAAGGCTTCAGGTTCTCAGAGAAGGGGTGTCCCCTTAGATACTCTCACAGTGGGTCCTTCCCTCTGTCGTAACCCTAAACCCCACATGACGATGGTCTGTTGAACTGTGTCCCTTCTCCACCAGCCCTGGTGTTTCCAGAAGACCGGTGGCCTGTCGGATGTACCCGGCGTCCCTAAGACTTAATGTTCCGCCTGTCACCAGCAGGTGCCTGATAACTGTCTGCTGAACAAATAAATGGAATTGGATTCTACCCAAAGGCGACCCTCTGGAGCTTCAGGAGTTTGTGTTCAGCAAGTTGCCGGCAATAAACACCTCACGGAGCCCATCTCAGCTGTCCACGCCAGGCTTGCTTCGCAACCTCCCTGGCACTTTTCTAAATGGCCCTCTTGAAACAGATGAGAGACCACAGGGCTGCAGGGTGCGCACAGGAAAGCAAAGCCAAAAAAGCAAAATCCCTTTGAACCAAGAATGCTGACTTAAGAAAAGGACCCCCCAGGGAAGGAGAAACAAACCCCACAAACAAACCGCGCTCATCACTAAAAATGAGCATCGGAAATGCTGGCGATCTCGCGGGAGGAGGGAGCACTGGGGAAAGAAGGCAGTGCAGTCAGGCAGCTGGGCTCAGATCCGGTGCCACACCTACTAGCTCTGACCCGGGCAAGTCCCCTGTCTCTGGGTCGGCTTCATTACAGTCACTTACACAGTGAAGACACACCCTCGGTCTGGGAGTGAGGTTACGAGGCTTAGTAAGAAACCCCTTGAGCCGTGGCCAGTGGGCTCAGTGGTTGGCGCGTCGGCCTGTGAACCGAAATGTTGTGGGTTCGATTCCCAGTCAAGGACACTTACTTGAGTTGCAGGTTCAATCCCTCGCCCTGGTCTCTCTCACATCATCGATGTTTCTCTCTCCCCCAACCCTCCCTTCCACTCCTTTCTAAAAGAATCGGTGGAAAAAGTGTCCTCAAGTGAGGATTAATAACAACGAAAAAATACCTTGAGAGACTAGCAAAGGCCCATCAAGCATATGGCAGGGTGACCCCCCCCTTCTTGGGAACCCAAGGGCACCCTTACTTATGTTTTTCTCTCCCCCTCCTACCCCCCCACAGGGTTTCGCAGAAAACAGATCCCAACAAGTGGGTGACGACTGACAAGCCAAGTGGCTGATTTAAACCTGAACGAGCTACCTACTCAATTCTCCTTCAGGAGTTACCACCACATTAAAATCACTTCTTTAAAAAACAGTTCACTTATAATAATAAAGACAACTAGCAGTAAGTAGTACTTATGATATATCCAGCATTTTTCTATGATTTTCACTTAATTCTCAAAATAACCTATTTTTCATCCCTGTTTATGGATAAGAAAACCAACGCCTAAAAAGATTAATTAGCTGGCCAAAGGTTACCCACGCCTATGGCAGGGCCACCCCGGGCTCGTGGGGCCACCCCTACGAAACCGAC
This sequence comes from Miniopterus schreibersii, assembly GCF_964146895.1. NCBI lineage: Eukaryota > Metazoa > Chordata > Mammalia > Chiroptera > Miniopteridae > Miniopterus > Miniopterus schreibersii. Next base: position 178,185,373 of record NC_138102.1, read on the forward strand.
TCTAGCAACCTTGGGGGGGTGTTTTCCTTTTGACCTAACCTCCATCCCTCATACTGAATCTTATGAGTATTTCCTTTCCCAGGGTCAAATATATCACCAAAGTTTGCTCCTGAAAAAGCAGAATAGACAGAAATACAATTGGAAAGCTATAGGTGAATTTACACTTCAAGGGAAAGTAGGAATATACATGAAACCGAACTCAAGTGGCATTGATATTTAAATAACATTTTAAAAAACTCCTTAAAACACTTATTTTCCTCTCTCCATCTGCACAAGTTCATTTCAACTCGCACAATTTATGTAAAGTTTTAAAACAGAGTCAAGGTTGGCTTGCATTTTATGATAACGCCGGCACCTGAAATTAAACTCAGCGGGTGAAAAAATACTCCTTCATGGATTTGACTTTTAAATGACACCTCTGTGCACTAAAGACACATTTTAAAGAAAAAGCTCCATTTATGTCAGAAGTTACTCCAGGAAGTCGATACAGCAATCGACACAAGAAGAGAAAAGAGGGGAGGAAACTGAAGGAGGGCTGGAAATTACATCCCAAACGTGCAGATGACCTAGAAAATGACAGCCACTCTCTAACTGGCCCCTGCCTGGTGAAAGGGAGTCTGTCCCACCTGTTCCCCTGGGTGTCTAAGAGTCATCGCTAACCACCCGTCCCTCAAACCCAACATCCAGTTGCTTTTTTTTTTTAAATTGATTTCAGAGAGAGACAGGGAGAGGGAGACAGAAATGTCGATGAAAGAGAAACATGAATCGGCTGCCTCCTGCAATCCCCAACTGGGGATTGAGCCCAGGACCCAGGCATGTGCCCTGACTGGGAATCGAACCTGCGACCTCCCGGTGCCTGGCAAGATGCTCAACCCACCAAGCCACACAAGCTGGGCAACGTTCACTTTCTTGACCAAGCTGGTCAATTTCTCTTCCTAAACATCTACACCACTCAGCTCCTCCCAGGCCTTAACCAACAAACACCACATTTATAGGGAACATTGTATGAGCCAGAAAAATGATCACAACCTATTAAGCCACAAAGAGGATTCAAAGCTGAACACAAAATGTGACTGCAAGTGTCCTTCAGCCCACGGTAATAAATTGTGTGCGCACATGTATAAATATCTCCGTAACTATAGATATGAAAAAAGGTAGAAGCACTGAAAGTCATCTCCGTGTATAGAATACAAGTCATTTCAATTATATGAATATATTTTCCCCAAACTTTATACAAGGAGTATGCATTGCTTTTATAATTTAAAAATACTTAAAAGCTTGACATCACCATGTCTTCCCGTCAACACTGCTTGTGATTCAAAATACCTCAGAGCAGACAGTGTAGTACACAAGCGTTAGTTTTACTCTATTTGCTGGGTGAGCTGAGCTAACATCAGCAGGACCCTAATTGGGAATATATACCCTGCAGGGGTGGCTGGTTACCATTTGAAAGACTCTAGTCAGAAGCCCACATTCCAAACACTGCGCTCCAGACCTCCCCAATCAACACCGGAGGCTATCTTTTAATTAGCATCATGGGTGTTAGAAATGATTTTTCAAGACTGTTCAAGATGCATGGGTTGTCTAGAAACATTGCACATGAAAAGGGAATAAAAATCTAACCTTCAAAAAAAAAAAGTCTAAGAAACTCTTCAGAATCACTTAGGATCCCAAACTGATCCCATGGGCGTTGAACAGATTTGGGCCATAGGTTTTAGCTAGAAGATTGGCTGAATCCTGTCAATCACATATGGTCAGCCTAGTGTCCAGTGACCCTTTCTTGCAAGGTGCTGTCCCAGTTCCTAAGAACACAAGAAGTGGATTGAGCTTATAAAACAGGTCCTATAGCAGACAGACCCTCGATAGATGTTAGCTTTGCTATTTTCATAATTTGCATTATTGCTAGTATCTACTGCCAGCTCATGCCTGTACCCAAGCCATCCTCACGCACACCCCCGACCATCCTGCAATGTCCTTTCTCCTCTGCTGGGACCGGAGGAATTTCAAGTCCTCCAGCTTCTGCAGAACCTCACTGGCAAGTCCAGACCTGGAGCCTCCTTGCCTTCCTGTCTAAACTCCCAGAGGTGTCAGTAACACATTCGGATACTCAATTGTCTTCTAATTGCGTCCTGTGCGTGAATCTCTCTTCATTGGACCAAAACACCTGCAGGGCGGAGGATCAGGTTTGTTTAAACTTCTCCATGAGACCAGCACCTAAGCCAAATTTTACACTTAACCATCTCTCTGCATTGTGTGGTCCCTGGCCCAGCAGCAGCTAAGATCTCATCAGAAACGCAGAATCTCAGGCCCAACCCCAGCCCCACTCGATCAGAATCTGCATCTGAAGATCCAGGTGCCGTGAGTGCACGTTGCTGCTGGGGAAGTCTGCAGTCGTGCGCTGCATGGCGACATTTCGGTCAATGACGGCCCAGGTGTGTGGTAGGCTACCCACCGAGTTCTGTGGCAGTGTACTCCGTGATTTTCGCACAACGACCGAACTGCCTAAGAACACATTTCCCAGAGCACCCCCACCCCCCGTCATCAGTCGGCACATGACCGTAAACCTCTGGTTAACGAACAGAGCCGGCCCCACCCCGCCTACCCGCCCTCCGCACCTCGGCCCGCGGGGACTGGCCGGTGCACTCGGGACGACCATTCACATCCTGGACTTCGCCGACTGCCTATTTATTACAACCGTTCCTCTGATGGACGGAAGCAGAGTTTCTAGCAGGGAAAGTGCCCTTTAGTAATGAAAGAAACGCAGCTTCCGGACTAGAGGTGGCTCTGATGGCCGGCCCCGTTCCCATCAAAAACATTTCTCCCCTATTTAAGTAATGACTGAACAGCACCAACACCACCCCCTCTTACAAACAGGGAAACTGAGACGAAGAGAGTCTAATGACACTGATTCCGTTGTTGGAAACTCTGGGGCTCAAATGCTAGTGTTTCCTGAAAAAGCAAACACAGAAAATCAGTTCTTTGCTGCAGGACGCACACACTGATGACCAGCCGGAGCCGGATGACTCAAGGGAAGGCGTCCTGTCTATTTTGGCCATTGCAGTTCTGTTTGTTGCTCGCACAGTGTCTGGCATATAAGAGATGGTCACTAAATATTTACTGAATGGATCAATGACTGAATACCTCAGTAACAACCAGCAGCCTCCTTGGGTATCCATTACTGTACACACTACACCTGTCAACAAGCTCCAGCCTACTCCTTCCTTCCGAGCCCACCGCTGGGGTCCTGTGGCGCTTCCCCTACGTGCTCAGCAAATCCCTCTCGATCCCGGCTTCCCCCCACTTCACTCTCCCTCCTGCGCTTGGGTGAAAGCATCGCTGTCGCCTGGATCACTGCTTTTCCTTCCTCCTACTCCTCAAGGCACGTACCGAAGGCCTAGGATGTGGGGCTCTGTTCCCCTGGCTTCCAGCTGCCTCTAGGGGATCTCACTGCCCCTCCGCGTAGGAAGACCCTTGTTCTGTGGCTCACCTTCCTCTCTCTGTCCTTGTCACTGTCATCTGGCAACTCCTCTCATTCTCTGAAGACTTTAGGTCTCACCACACATTCTTCTGCCTCTCCACCTAAATCCCGTGACAAAACGGCCAATGCAAAACATTTGCCACTTAACATGGACCAGGTTCACATTCTAGAACCTGGTGTCACCAAAAACAGCCAACCTGACAATTGCAAATATCACCACTAACCCCTGCCCAGCCCCACCTGTTAGCCTTCCTGGGCTGCCATTGTACAAAGTCTTCACTGTTAGCTGTCCCGGGCTGCTGTTACAGAACTTCTTCACTCTCACCATAAACCCCACTACCCACCCTTCCAGGTCTAGATTCTCTTTATTTGGCTTAGATGCCATGGCTCATTATTAGGACCTCCTTCTGCAGGCATGCACACCTCCCCTGGCCCTCCTTTCCCGCTGTTAGCCTGGGAAAATCCAGTGAGTCAGGTGCACACACCATACTTGCTCTCCACACCTTTGCTTGGGAAACCAAATGTTGGGCGAGGAAATCACACTATCGGGCAGGCAGACTTGTTCTCTTTAATCATTTCTGATTTCATGTGGGCAGTCAACTGCTCAGAAATGCTAACTTTCTCTGGTAAACTAAAATCCTGTCCCCTGAGATATTTATTTCACACACTCCTTTTCTTCTCGAACCACCCCGTTTCCAAACGGTAGATTCCAGGATTCGGTGTGGGACCCATCTTCTCTCCCGGTGAGATCACCCAGCCCAGTGGCTTATGAAGCAATCTCCAGGCTAAGGACGCCCACATTTGTATCCCCAGCTCTGGCCTCTCCTCCAACCTCCAGAATCTCACGTATAAGGATCTTCCTCGTGTGCCACGGGCCTCAACCCCGATCTCCCCTTTCAAACCCACTCTTCCCCAGAGCTTTCCCACCTCCATAAACATCTATTCCATTGCTCGAGCCAGATACCTGGGAGCCATTCTCAGTTCCTCACTCATCCCTCTTATCAGGTCAAACCCATGCATCCCCAAATCCTGCCATTTTTACTTCTAAAGCATGCATTCCCCCCAATAATATATCTACTTCTCTCATTTTACTGCCACTATATGAATCCAAGCCACCATGATCTCATGTCTGTGCCTACTGCAGTGGCCTCCTCACTCAGATCACACTTGACATTATTAAATGTTTTTCCCTCTTAGCTCTTAAATGCTAAACTTGTTGCCATGCCTACAAGGACCTACATGGTTTGACTTCTAACTACCTCTAGGGCCTCCTCTCTGGCCACTCGCCCTTTAATTCTGTTCTATTCCAGCCACACTGACCCTTCCACTCCTGGAATACGCCTCAGGGCTTTTGCACATGTGTTTCCCTTCCCTGGAAAGCGCATAGCTCTGCTCTTGCCTGACTGAGTCCTTCCCACTCTTCAAGCCTAGCTCTTGAATGCTGTCGACTCAGAGGGGTCTTCTCTGACGATCCTATGCCTAAGCATCCTCCTGCCCCCATCTGCTTCACTTTATCACAGTGCTCTGGCTGTTTCCTTCGGGGACTCATCAAATTTTGGAATTATCCAATTATCTGCTTACTTGTTTAATGGCTGCCACACCCACTAGATTTCAATCTTCACTTGGGCAAAAACCATGAATGCTTCATATGCAATGTACACCCAGGCACACAGGAGGTGTTCACCCAATGAATGGGTGAAGAAACGAATGAATGAAAGTGTTGAGAGAGCCTCAGCCCTCAGGCACCTTGCTGCCACTCCAGTATTGTTTCAATAAGCCCTTTTTAAACAAAAACCTGCCAACCGGCTGTCTGACTGTACAACATGTGTAATATAAGAAACGAAATCCTCCCATCAACTTACGTAGGTCCCTGCAACAATGATATGCCTGCCCCTCAACAATGATATGCCTTACGTGCTTTGTTACACGTAAGGTCACTTGCCAGTTCACTATGTTAACTTTCCTTTCTCTGCTCCACAAGATGAAACACACACGAGGCATTTGGCCTCTCTCTGGGCCCGGGACATCCGTCCTGAAGGCCGATCACACAGTCACGTCCTCTCCCCGTCTCCTGCACACATCAGGCCCCAGCGCACCTCCCTCCTGCAGAGGATCCCGGGGCCTGACCGACTGGCTGTCCTGATTGCTTTCTTCATTTGGAGGATGGCATCTGGCCTTGGAGGCACTGTTCAAAAACTGATCACGTAAGCTACAAGAGTAAAAGCCGCATGCAATAAGCTTTGGATCAAACACTGAAAACTTGGAGTTCACTGTCTTTTAAGGACTCTAAGGGCTCATTCCCGCCAACTTAGTTTGTCTTGATTCCGCCGCGAAGCCAAATCCTCTTGCTGCAGGGAAACATGTCCTTTTGTCCTTAGAACCACTGTGATGTCCCAGATCAAAGGGCAGAGGCCTCATTAGGGCCTCCAGTCTAGTAGTCAACCACTCATTTCACACAATTCTGCAATTAGGACACGCTACCTCAGCCTGAGGTTTTGCCCATTTTGTTTCTGTTGTGTTAATACCAAAGTCCAAGGCACACCTGCATTTCACATGGTCTCTCAGCATTTATAGAGGACTGGAGTCAGGATCTGGGTTCTGCCCATCGGCTGGGGGATCCAAGCAAGGTATTCGATATCCCGGAGGCTCCCACCTTTTTTCTTGAAAGCCCACGCCAATATGATGCACTAAGGGCTGTTGCAAGGGTCGAGGCAGATCAAATGAAATCCAAGATGTGATTGCACAGCAACGCAAGATGCTGTAGTAGTAGTAACAACACTAAAATAAATCAGTTGAATTTTAGCTGCTTGACCAATCAAATTCTATGGATAGCACAGGTACACTGCCTTCTTGCTGTGATATCCACAAAGCAGATAGAAGAGCATCTTAGTTCATTTGGGCTTCTATAACAAAAATACCACAGACTGGGTGGCTTCAACAATAAATATTTATTCCTCACAGTTCTGGAGGCTGGGAAGCCCAAAATCAAGATACCGTCAGGTTCCATGGCTGGTCAGGACCCCACTTCCTGCTGTGTCCTCACATCACAGAAAAGGTGAGGGAACTCTTTCAGGACTCTTTTATATAAGGGCACTAATCCCACTCATGGGAGCCCCACCCCTAATACCATTTCATTGGGGATTAGGATTCAATACATGGATTTTTAGGGGGATAAACATTCAATCCATAACAAAGTGGAAAAAGGAACCAACCTATAGGTTTACCCTGGTCCCTCAAGGCAGTGTATATTTGTAAAGACAGAGCTATTAAAAAAGAAAGAACATCCTAACATTTACCAGGGGAAAAAATAAAATGCTTTATTTTTTTTTAATTATTATTATTATAATAAACAGTGCATTTTTCAATGTTGCTACTCTTCATAAAAGCACCATTTTGTTCGTTAAAAGGGGACTTCCCCGTGAAACAAATTCTATCCCAAAAGTCAATACAACCTGGAAATCATTCTCTCATGAAGAACCAATGTGCTTCCCTGGACAAGACAATACCTATTCTTGCAAAACTCATCCTGTTTTCCATTGCCGCCTTTAAAAAGTGAAGGAATACGAGAAATTAATTTTAATAATATATTTTATTTAACCTAGCATAGCTAAAAGCATTAGCATTATAACATGTAATTGATATAAAATATTGAGATATTTTATGCTCTTTTTCTCATACTATCTTTGAAATTCAGACTGTACCTTATATTAACAACCAATCTCAATTTTTTTCTTTTTAATTCTAAGAACAAGTTTATTTAGAAAGTTACAGAGATAGTAGAAATGAGCCAGCTGGGCTGTGCAGGCTCAGGAAACAAGTTCCCGAGGCAGCAGAAGGGCCTTGGGGGCTTAGAAGAGAGAAAGGGAAAGGCCTGGGGAAGGAGCGGGGAGGGAAAGGCGCAGGCATGCTCCAGAGATGGAGAGCGCCTTTATTATTTATTTTTTCAAATTATAAAAGAAAGTTTATTTAGAAAGTTACAGAGGTAGTAAAAGTGAACCATAAAAGAAATGGGCTAAGGAAACAAGTTACAGATGCAAAAGAAGGGCCCTTGGCGCTTAGAAGATTCAAGCGGACGTGCTGGGGCAGACAGTGCTTCCCATCTCAACTTGAACTTGACAGATTTCAAGTGCTCAGGAGCCACAGTGATGAACAGTACAAATTCCAATATCTTCTGAGCCTTCACATCATCGTGTTTAAGGGAGAAAGTCTGGCCTCAGGCATGAGAGCGGAGTTGAAGCGGAGAACCTAGGTGGCGGTGCAGTAACGAGCATCCTGAGCTGGTGGACGCAGGGAGAACTGGACTTAACTGGACGCAAGAGCACTCAGGGAAGCAGAGCACATGTGCTGGGCAGCAGGGGCATCAGGCACCACACTCACACTTCCACGTGACCCTAATTCACTCAGGCTTTGCAACCAACCTGTGACTCTGCTTTTGAGATAGCAGGACTGAGGCTCATAAGGCTGAGTGACTCAGGTCACACAGCTGGAAAGAGGGGCCCTGAGGTTAACCCCAAGACTTCTGACTTCAAACCCAATGTGCTTTCCTCAGTGTGGCATTAAAAGCCTCCAAGATCTGACTCCCGCAGACCTCATCACTGCACGTTCCGATGCTGGTCCACCCCCTAAATAAAGGGGGCCACGTCCTTCACCCTCCCGGCTTTCTGCCTCCTGCTTCCTCTTCCTACTGGACTACACGGTGAGCTTGGAAGACAGTGGTCCTCAATTGGGGGTAATTTTGCCTCCCTGCCCCAGGGACATTTGACAATATCTAGAAAATTTTTGACGATCAAGACTGGGGAGAATGGGGTGCTACTAGCCTCTAGTGGGTCAAGGTCAGGGATGCTGATACGTATCTTACAAGGGAGGCCTGGGACAGCGCCTGACAACAAATATCTAGCTCAAAATGGTAACAGGGCACATGCCAGGAAGAACCACAGATCCGCGGTGGAAGGAATTTCCTCCAAAGCCACAGCCCGTGGCCTGGGGAAGTGGGACGCATTTGACCTACAGCCCAGGTACTTCCCTTAATTACCTTCCCTTATATTACGCCATACAACCCAGGCTCTGCTGTTCAAGGGCAGGCGCTCCAGTTTAATAGAAATGTCAACAGGCGGGCGGCGTGCATGTCACTCGCAGCACAGAGCTCTCTTTGGGGGTAACACAGGTGGACAAGCGGAAAGGCAGAAGAGCGGGGGACGACCAACGATTCCCATCTACAGCATTAACCTCTTGGACAACGCATCGCCAAGCAGATCTTTAACGCAAATTGATCTTTCCCGAGGATGTGCACTTCTCCTGGGGTCGGCCCGCAGCTCCGGAAGGCTGATTTCTGCTTTCCCTTCTGAATGCTAAATCAGCTCTTAGTCACTGCCACCAGGCGCCGTGAAGCCACCCGTTGGAGTGCCTTGGCCCTGGTTCTTTAGGTTTGCATTCTGGAGAGGGGTGACTTGCGCATTTCCATTCTGCTTAAGCAAACACTCCTAAGCATTTAACAAGCACCGCGGCTGCAAAATGCTCGGGTCCTCCCCGCCTTGGAGCATCGATGTGTGGAACCTGCAGAGTCTGTCTCTCCTCTGCATTCCCAGGCCCGGGGAGAGTTCATGTAAATACCTCTCGTGGCAAATGGTAAAAGAAAGGCAGCGATGACTTCCCCTTTTCTCTCCTCCTTCCCGTTCATCCCTTGACACACAGCACGTGTGCCCCAGGCTCAGACTCTATTCTAGGCACAGAGCTTGGGGCTAGGGACACAGAGATGGGTGCCACCTGCCCTGGAGGAGCCTTGTGAGAATTCAGGGGACAGACAGACACAGGCACCATGACCACGAAGACAAGGCAGGACTGGGGAAGACATGGTTCTCAGGAGGAAACATCTGAGCTGAGCCAAAGAAGATGGCGCAGTTTCTGGAGGCTGGGAAGGAGAGAGAAGTCAGCCCTGGCAGAGGGAACCGCTAGGAAAAATGCAAGGGCAGGCCGGGCACCAGGGAGCAGCCACCAGCCCTCCTTCCAGAATCAGATAAGGAGGCTGATGGACAGAGGGAAGCAAGACTAGGACGACCTTGAAAGCTAACTGAAGGAGAACTTGAACTTTATTCTACAGCCCCTAGGCAGCTACTGAAGATTTCTGAGCAGGAATTACAGCATCTGTGTTTAAGAAAACTAACAACTCTGCAAGTAGGTTAGCTGGAGGGAAAGGTGCAGCCCAGAGGCCACCCTGACTGATTCTGGTGGCAGACGCGCCTGGGAGCCATCCCAATAGCAGCAATACCGGTCCCTGTTTGGGGGATATTTCCCATTGCCACAATGCTGAGCTGGCCCATAGGCAGGCGCAATGAACTGAATGTTTGTGTTCCTCCCAAATTCTTGATGTTGAAAGCTTAATCGCCAATATGATGGTATTAGTAGGTGGGGTCTCTGGGATGTAGTTAGGTCATAAGGGTGGAGCCTCCATGAATGGGATTAGTGCCCTTATATGAGGGACTCTTTCTGCCATGTGAGGACACAAGGAGAAGTTGGCACTTCACAAACCAGAACAGGGTCCTCACCAGAACCCAACCCTGATCTCAGACTTCCAGGCTCCACAGCTGTGAGAAATAAATGTGTTACCAGCTACCCAGCCTACAGTATTAGGTTCCAGCAGCCTGAACAGACCAAGACAGTGAGGCAGCACTGTGCTGAGGGACGGGACCTCTAGCTACAGGGAATGAATCCCAACTGGTGTTAGAGCAGCCTGGTTCTCCTTTGACAGGGGTTGGTTCGGGAACGGGCTGTGACTCAGTCTTGGTCACCAGCTGCAATGGAAGGAAAAGTCACAGTGTCACCAAAGCCACAGAGGGAGAGTGTCATGAAGGAAATTCCTCTTTTAGACAGAAACATGATTTGCCTCAGGTCATAGAAGAAGTCTCTAAAATTATAGAGTACATGCTGAAGGGCCTTCTGAGTTCAATATATTTGAATTACACTGTGTGATGGCCCTCGATAGTCATGTATTTTCACCCTGTTCAATGTTCCCCTAATTTAGTTCACATTTAACAAGAATCCTAATGATTAAACAAGAATGGCCTTTTCGCATGAGTTGGTGTGGCTTGGCTGAGCATTGTCCCATGCACTGGAAGGTCACCAGTTCGAGTCCTGGTCAGGGCACATGCCCAGGTTGAGGGTTCAGTCCCTGTTTGGGGTCCATGCAGGAGGCAAGTGATCAATGTTTCTCTCTCACATTGATGTTTCTCTGTTTCCCTCTTTCCCAATCTCTCTCTCTCTCCCTTCTTCTCTCTAAAATCAATGAACATATCCTTGGGTGAGAATTATAAAAAAAAATTAAGCATGGTGGAAAGGTGCCCAGCATGTTATCTGGCACAGAGCAGCTATACAATAAATATTAATTAATTAATCAAGTACGCATTGACAGTTTGATAATTTAAAAAAATCAAAGAACTGGTAGGAGGTAAGAAAATACAGTTGGCCCTTTACCTTACACCCCTCTTGTATTAACTGTATTTTCATGACATAGAATGCTTAGTGGGATACTGCACTAGCTTCCTAGGACTGCTCTAACAAAGGACCGCAAACAGGAGGCCTTAAACAACAGAAATGTACTGTCCCATACTTCTGGAGGCTAGAACTCTGAAATCACACTGTGAGCAAGGCATGGTCCCTCTGAAAGCGCCAGGGAGGACCTGGTCCAGGCCCGTCTCTGAGCTTCGGATGGCCCCTCAACTGAGGCAGCACAACTCCAGTCCCCACACGGCTCCCCACACGGCATTCTCCTTATGTTCCTGTCAGGGTCCAAATTTCCCCTTCTGTAAGGGCACCTATCAAACTGGGTGAGGGCCCAACCTAATCCAGTATAATCTCATTTTTAGCTAATTACATCTGCTATGACTGTATTTCCAAATATGAACACGTTCTAAGGTGCTAGGCATTAGAACCTCAGCTTATTAATTTGAGGTAGGACACAACTCATCCTGTAACAGTTACCTCCACCATAGTGCAAAAGTCAAGAAAAGAAAGCTCCACAAGGCAGAGAGTGAGGAGGGGGCATTTCAGTTCTATGGGGTCAGGGATACCCAGTCCCCAGAGGCCACCTGTCAAGCAGGGTCACTGAAGGATGGACTGGATGGCCTGAAAGCTGCCACAGGTCTGCACATTCCGATGGTGTGAAAGAAAGCGCATGAAACCAGGCTTCGTCGGGAAGCCTAGCTCTGGTCCTGCTCCGCCAGCAACTTACTGTGTGACCTGAGCAGACACTCACCGTCTCTGGGCTCAGCATCCAATCAAAGGAAGCGTGGGCTCCATGACTGAGCTCTAACACCCAGCACGTGGTGTCTGCTCATCAGTTCCAGCATCCATCCGGAGACAGAAACCCCTCCCCTGCAGGGGTGCAGAACTGTCCCCAGCTTCTAACCAACCTCCCGGTAAGAACTTTCAGCTCACAGGCCTGCAACCTTCAAAGTTAGAGATGAACTTTCCAGCATCCAGGCTTCTATAAAAGAATCAAATTGTCCAGCAATATCTCACCCACACAACACGTTAGGCAGACGCGGCCCACACAGTAAACAGCCTGGTTAATAAGTGCGAGTTCATTAGTTGTGGGGCTGTCAGGACAGCCCAATAGCTGTGATAACACAGAAGCCGTCCCCACCGTACAAGTCAAGCTAAATACTTTCCATTTTATCACCCAATTCATAACCTTGCTGTCTGGCTCTGAGGATCAATAGCCTGGTGGTTCTGGTATCCAATAAATTTGTCTTCGTGTGGACGTTTTTTCATTTCCCACGCCACTTGACGAGAGCTGGATAAGGTGAATTGCTCCTCTCACTGCATTTGTTTCTCCAAATCTATAATTTCACACTGACATGTTCCACACGCCAGTGAGGGCGACGAGGGAAAGAGAGCAGCTAGCAGAGGCCCCATTCCCAGCACGGAGAAAGTTTCCAGCAGGGTTCATCTGGGACAACCAGTGTAATGGGTTTCACGTGGGCAAATGTCACCTGGTCTACCCGGGGTCTCTCTCTCTCTCTCTCTCTCTCTCTCACACACACACACACACACACACACACACACACACCCCTCCCATCATTCACCTACCAAAGAATTTTTATCCAGCGCTTACTAAGTGCCAAACCCCATGCTGGGTAATTTACAGGGTTTATCTCATTAGTCCTTACAAGGCAGCTGCCAGAAAAATGTCACTGTTTAAACACACACACAAATAAATATACACGTTATATTTATTTTTATATAGAACACTGACACTGGGAAAAGAAATTAATTCTGGCTTTGTGGGTAAGAGGAAGCAGCAAGAAACTTACAGAAAAAGCACATTTAAGGCAAATACACATACACACACACAGACTCAGAAGTAAGACTGGGGAGGGAACAGCTCCCTAATGCAACAAAAATCATCTGAATGGGGAAACTGAGGATCAGACAAGGGAATGACATGTCCAAAGTCATCCAGAAAGAAAAATAAACCACACACACAAAATTAAGTCTTAACCGAATTCTTGTCTCCTTGCTCCGGGGCCTCAGTTTTATTTTTTTTCTTCATCACCATCAAAACAGCACATATTTTATAAAATGTTTAACAGATCTAATGAGGGAAAGATTCACGATTTAGAAGCACTGAAAATGGAAGGGAGAGAGACCCTTTAAGAACCTCTCAGTCCAAATCCACAGAAATAGGTGTTTACCTGGGACTCGAGGAAGGAGGGGATGCGAAGTGACTGCTAATGAGTGTGGGGTTTCTCTGGTGGGTAATAAAAATAGATGTTCTAGAATTAAAGAATAGTGACAGTAACACAATCTTATGAATATGCTAAACAGATAAAACCACTGAATATAAAACCATTGAATTGTATTCCTTTAAGGGGTGAAATTTATGGTATGTGAATTTTACCTCAATTAAAAAATAACCAGTGACATGAGAACAGTCAGGGCTTAATAATGCAGATTAGCCCCTATCAAAATAATCAAGTTTAAAAAAAAAGAGATCCTACCAGTCACCCTTATTTATCCAGAGCAATTTCAGGACACAAGCATGTCAGGCAAGACACTGTAGCGCTCAGCCTGGTTTCATCTATACAACAGCCCTGACTCCTCAACGTCTATTTCCCTCCGTACCTCCTGATTATAGAGTGGGGAGCCTTGGCAGTAAACTAAAGAATTTCCAAATATTCTTCTCAATTTGAGGGAATAGATATTGAAGGTAAAGATGTCTAATGCCCTAATTTGCTTTTTTAAACCACTTGAGAGTTTTACTCCAATGTAAGATTAAATAATATGTTGAAAAGTTACAATGAAAGTGACATTCTACCCTCAAAAAAACCAGTTTCCTACGTATTTTGTGGATTAGGAAGCTGGCACAAAGATGCTGACAGTCACCTGATGAGTAACCGGTGAGCCCATACCCCACCCGCACACCCCGCAGCGCCCTTTCTAACACCCCGCGCCACTGATTTCCAGGACGGGAGCTGGGCGCCAGGTCACACCCAGGCCCACAGCGGCACAGATGGGAGTAACCAAACACGAAGAAATCCACGGCCTCGCTCCCACAAACCTGAGATTTTTAACGAGAAGGAAACACACGCCTCTAAAAACCCATGCGTGCCAGCCCCGGGACCAGTTGGAGAAAAAGCACACACTGCAATTTGTTCTTGTTTACAAATAGTTTTAAGCCGTTTGTCAAACAAAATGAGCTTTTCTGCCAGAGGAGATCCCAATTCTGTAAGTTCATTAGCGGCGGGTGAACAGAAAGGGCCGCCCTTGTGATTTAATAATTCGGCCCTGACTCTTGTCAAAGCCACTTAAAAAACACACCAGAAAAACAAGGTGTCGGGAGAGAAAGGAGCTGCTATTTCAGCTCATTTGTGCGCTATTTCCCTGCAAACAAGGAGGCACCTACAGACCTGCTGCATCAGTCGCCACAGCCAGGGCAGGGGGGGGAAAGAAGGGAAGACGGTGGAGGGGACAGGGACACGCGGCGCTGGGCAGCGTGACACTGCCGGCAGTCGACGCTCACAGCCTCTTTTTGTTTACTGTTTTTTCATCCAGTAGGGAGCAAAAAATGGTGAAACTCAGGATAGTTAGGGAATGAGGAGCTCCTGGGCACAAGCAGGGAGCACGACTCAGATGCCAGGAGGAAATGAGAACGGTGTCTTCTAATAAGGCCCCGTATGGAGGAGACTCTAATTTTTTACTACGACATTCATTTTACAAGGCAAAGGAACACCAAGGCTCTTCTTCAAGTGTGTGAACTGGAATAATGTAGCATTCCCCAATGCCTTTCTCTCCAAATGGCCCTGCCATGAGCTATCAAGGCGAGGTTCAATTTTGCTCCTCTGTAGCCAAAGGGCACTTCTGTCTTGAGGAATTAGTCACACTCGGTCACAGTCGCAGCCTCTGGAATTCCATTTCAGACTCTCCAAAGCCGGGGGAGGTCACCTGGGGAGAGGCGAGTTCCTTCCAGGAGATGGGAAATGGTATGAAATATTCTGACCTGACAAAGAGGCGCCGTGAAGCTCTCTCCACGCCCTCTGGAGGGCCCCCCGAGCCTTCCCCTACTTCCAGGCACTTCTCTCCTTTATCCCAATGTCCCCTTCAGAGGTCCCTTCTCCTCCTAGGAGTGTAAGCTCTGCGAAGGCAGGGGCTTGCTTCTTTCTCCGTGAAGTGAATGACACACTTTAGTTTCAAGTAACACACGACATTATTTTTTTTACCCAATTTTAAACAGGGACTAACTAGAGAAGATCTTTGAAGCCCCTGACTCGCTGGTTAATCCAAACCTTGAGAAAAGCCCCGGAGAGGCAGATTTCGGGAAATAAGGGGCAGTAGGCAGGCTAGTGACCTCAATCCAAGAGGTGACACTGTTCATCCTCAGCAAGATGTGAGGGCAGGGCTTTTTAATGCTCTTCTGAAAGTCAGGTCTTCATGGTGAAGTCTCAATATTCTTCTGAAATGTCTCTTAATTTCTAGAATTTCAGACCAGATATAAAATAATATGCATTTCAAAACCAAATGAAAAAACAAACAAATGAAAGCCATTTGATGCCTGGCCTTTTGGAATGCCCTTCCTCCAAATTATCTGGCAGGTCAACTCCCAATTGTCAGCCCAGACCCTGCTCAACAGTCACCTCCTCCATGAAGCCTTCCCTATCAGGCAGAGGTCAGCTCCAACAAACTGAGAAAAACCCGTTTTTGAAAATCTTCATGTCTGAGTTCGAAAGGACTTCGTGAGAAAGCTACTTCCTCCTTTCACCCCTCATGAGGGCGCTGGCACCTGCCTGCAGCCCCCCAACACCTGCTAGAGGGAGCTGGGAGCTCCCATCCGGGCGGCAGCAGGCAGCCGGACTTCACACAGTTTGGTCCCTCTGGTGACAGGCTCCTGAAGGACAGTGGCTGTAAATTTCCCATGACCATAAACGTATCTGCACAAGTAACAAGGTCTGAAGAAGATGTGACAAACGGGGAACAGGAAGGCGGGAATGAGAGTTTAAGAAGCGCTGCCCAGCTGCCAACTCCACGAGGGCAGCGACTGAGTGCCCAGCAGCGTCTCGGCCACGCCCACGCACCTGGCATGGTCCTGAGCCCGCAGCCACAGCGTGACTCTGTAGAGGGAACCGAGGCCTGGGGACTTACACAGAGTCACACAGCGATACAGCAGGAGCCAAAACCACGTCTTCTCCCTGGACATCAAAATATGTGAGCCTCAAAGCCGCAGCACTGCCCCAAGGCCAGCTAGCGGCGGGTAAGGGGTAGTAAGAGAACAGGGGCGGTGCTTTTTCCTTGAGACATTCACAACTCCACGGAAATTCTTCACCCGCTTACCACCCGATGGCCAGCTCTCCTTTTCTCCTTCACCGCTGAGACAGAAGGTCAAGCGGCGCCTCCCGGGAAGCTGACCGGAGCTTGGGTTCACCCGCGCACCCCGGAGAGACTCCGTGCCCCGAGGCTCTAGCCCGCGTCGGGCCTGCGGGCTTCCAAAGCGCAGCGGGGCGGGAGAGCTGGCTGCGGGCATTCCTGATTTTCCCACAGCAATGCCTAGCCAGAACACTCACTCGGGTTCCTTTAGAACTTTCCATCTTCTGTTTCCCTTGTTTTGCTTTAAATTTCCCACAGGCGCATGGCCTCTCACGGTGAGCATCAGGTACGAGCTCTGCCAGAAACAAGGGCGGCAACTGTTCCTTTCACACACCACAGACACAGTTTCCTCCAGGGACCCGAAAGGAGAGAGGCTCGGCTTTGGAACTGGGGTTCGCTGCGAAGACGAGACTTTTAAGAGGAGAAAGAAACCACTTTTCTAGAAGTAAAACAGAGAGGCTCCTGAGCGATGAGACAGTTCAAGTTAAGAAGTGCACACGCTCGGCTCTGCAAAGCTGTGGCCGCCTTCAGACTTGACCGAGCAGCCGAGGTGCGGGGACGAGGGTCTGACAGCTCACTAAGGTGGAGGGAGAGGACATGGGCCCAGCCGGCGTGGCTCAGCGGCTGACAGCGACCAAGGACCCAAGAGATTCCCGGTCAGGGCACAAGCCTGGGTTGCGGGCTCGATCCCCAGTGGGGGCCGTGCAGGAGGCAGCCGGCCAATGACTCTCCCACCATTGATGTTTCTCTCTCCCTCCCTCTCCCTTCCTCTCTGAAACCAATGAGGATATATTTTTTAAAACAGAAAAGATACAGAAAAAGAGCATAAGAACTACAACCATGATTGTCTGGGCCACTAACAGCAGGCTTCCTTAAGCCCCCTGTGACTCAGTTTCCTCATATGTAAAACAAGGAGGGCAATCACAGCACCTACGTCGTGCGTAATCTTAAGAATGAAGAGTCAAACTAGATACAGCAATTTAAAACAGCGCCCACACACCGTGTTTGCTGTTATAATTACTTCTGCTCGCTCATGAAAAGAATTCCTTCCTTCACTCAAACCCCGTGGCGAGTCCTGGGAAGAAACGTCTGATAATTAACTCTGGAAAAAATGCGGGTTGAGGCGCATCTGCGGGAAGGAAGATCTGGCTGAGGTCGGGATGACTGGAGAAGGCTCTGAACACAGAAATCAGGCCAGGTTTCTCAAACAAAAGGTAAGTCAGAAACAAAAGGAATTCTGACCCCAGGCAAAGCCAAAAATAAAAGCAATAATTTGGCTTCTTCCACACACAGCTGCTGACTCCATAACCGCTTATTCCCACGGCAAATGGCTCAGAATCGCAAAGACGGCACCAGGGAGGGGGTTCAGACCCACTACCAATTAGAGAAGAGGTCTTCTCTGCTGCATGTCCCAGACTACCAGCCTGGGTGCCCTCCTCCGATGACCTCTGGCAGGGGAAGGAGGGCAACTGCCACGGGCCTTGGGGAATGGCCATGTCCTCAGTTTGCACTAAAAGTGGTTGTGAGTCCTCTTAAGGCCAAATGGAAAATAATGTTTCCAGTTACCAGTTACCCTCTGGGAACTCCCCCAGGAAGTGGTTTTCTTCCCTCTTTTCCCTAAATGCCCATGAAGACAGGGACAGAGGGCACCCCCTGCACCGGTCCTTTGGTTTGGATAATCTCATGGACATACAGCTGGATGACCTCACCAATCTCCCCACCACTGTCAGGCACACGCTCCCGTGTGGTGCTCGAGAGTCTGGTGTGTAACACTTTCCACCTGGAAGTACTTGTTTCCATGTTTCTCCCCCTAGACCAGACCCTTCTCAGCTGCTTCCTACACCCCTGACACATAACGCTCAGTAAGGTGACAAGCTGCCTGGCAACACTGGGTGGATGGGTGGGTGAGCGGGTAGACAGGTAACTGGATGGACAGGAGGGTGAATGGACGGATGGATGGATGGATGGGTGGACAGACTGGTGAAAACTAAAAGAGTAAGGGGTATTGGCAAAGAGTAAAGCATTCTTTCTCCAAACCACTGAAACCTACCAACATCTTACAGCAGGGGTGGGGAACCGTTTTTTCTGCAAAGGGCCATTTGGATATTTATAACATCATTCGTGGGCCATACGAAATTCTCAACTTAAAAATTAGCTATGAAAAAAAATTAGCTATGAAAAAAATCTCCCGGATTATTGAATTTCAAGTCCCACTTGCAGTTGCCTTGGCAGGGCCAGACCAAATGATTTTGCGGGCAGTAGACGGCCGCGGGCCAGACGTTCCCCACCCGCCTTACAGTCACGTCTGTAACTCCCCCAAGAGCGCAGTCATAAACCTCTCCTTATTAAAAGTCACCCTTACATCCTGGATATGGCATTTATTTCCCCGAAGGGGAAAAATTTATTTCCCCAAAGTTCTAGGGGTTCTGCTTTTATGGAATTTACATTTTCTCTCCCAAATTGAGAATTCTGTCTCTGTCTCCATCACCTTTGTAGCTTACACAGTGCCCTGTATGTGAAAATGTCTTGGGAACAAGTCCCTCGTGGAAGCCTTTGCTGGTGTCAGGTGGTTTCTAAAGACGAAGTAGCCTGGGGAGCTGGACGGTTTATGGATAGGACATGCACATATTTGGGATCCAATAAAAACAAATGGCAAGGGCCAATAAGGTGAGATGACTGGTTGTTTAATAAGGCAAATGACCAAAAAAGGGAGGGGCTGTCAGAGGTCCCTAAGACCAGGCCCAGGTTCCACCGCTCTAGGAGGACTCGGCGTAATCACCATGACTCTTACAGCAGAGGGGCACCAGGCAAACTCTGCAATGGGTAAAGACACTGGAGACGAAGTCTAGAGGAAACCAGGCAAAGCTTCGAGAGTCCTCTCCCTTTGGAGTCACCCAGGATGCATCTAATTCTCCAGTGATGAACTGTGATAACACAGCAAAATGTGGTCTACCAGGGAAGCTCCTTAAAGACTCAGTATCCAGGGTTTTTACTGGGGACTGGTCGGCTAGGCATCCTTAGCCTAACATGTACCAAAATTCTAGACGCCCAAAAGGGAAACAGGTATTTGGGATAAACTATCCTGTTAGCACAAAGTTTAGGCCCAGTGAGCCACTACATCAGCTTTGGGAATGGCAGGAACCCTCCTAAAATTCAAGTTCTTGTAGGCAGGCCTTTCTGTGGACAGCAGTGAGGCCTTCGAAGTTAACTCCCTTCTGCACAGGGGAATACGCCTAAAGGGATTGTGGCCAGAGGAGTCCTCTTGGGAACTCATTCGCTGATGCCAACAACGCTGCCTGTGTTCACAGCAGTTTGAAATTTCTTTGGGGAAATTACCTTAGAGCCTTACATGCAAATTGGGAGGAATCTTCAACCCACAAAGGTAGACTTTATCCCTAAAAATCAATGTACATACAAGGCTCTCTGGTTCAAAGCATGAATTAACAATAAAATATGAAACTGGATCTTTCACCCTTGGTCTTCAAACAGAGAGGGCAAGGACCACCCATCCATTCATAACACGAACATGTACTTGGTACCTTCTGAACGCCAGAGAATTGCATGGTTGCTGGGGACACACATATGAAAAGGCAGGCTGCAGGAGGCCCACAGCCCAGCCCGCTGGTGTTCAGCACAGTAAACATTTACCACGCGCACACCTGGGTACTGCTTCCCACGGAACACTTTGCAGAGAGCCAGCTGTTTATCTTTGCAGTGTTGATACCTTGAGCAACCTACTTTTATATTCCTCTGGGAGTAAGACTGCAACTCTTTGCTTAAAAAAAAACACAAAAAAACATCTGTTTTTAAAAATGGCTAAACTAGCCCCTAATGTCCCCAGTGCGGTGCAGCCCAGATTTCTTTCCAGAGCATGGAGAGAGTGCAGCCAAGTTCAAGATTCTCTCCTCCAGCTGTACTCATTTCCCAGCTGATCTTTGCCAGATCCATGGCCTTAGATGTCGCCTAAATGCTGGCAACTCCCAACTTACATCTTCTGATCCCAGCCTTGCTCTAGAACCCCAGGCTCATTTCCAACTCCCCGGCCCCATGCCTTTGCTTGGATATGTAAAGAGCACCACGTATTCAATAAGACTAAAAGCAAACCACTAATACCCTCTCCCAAACTGGTGGCTATTGTGAGCTTCCCCATTAGAGTCAATGGAAGTGCCCTCCCCCCTTCCTTCTGGCTACTCAAATAAGAAACAAGACTGACCAACGACTCCTCTCTTTCTGTCGGTCTCCACATCCAAGGTGTCAGCAAAGCCTGTCAAACTTACTTTGGAAACACAACCAGATTCTGATGACTTTCTGCCACTGTCACTACTTCAACCCTGGTCCAAGCCACCAGCATCTCATGCCTGAATGATGCCCTAGAAATCACACTGCCTGGTCTCCCCGCTCTCACCCTTGTCCTCAGTCTCTTCCAGACACAGTAGCCGGAGGGCTCCTTGGAAAGGATATCAGACTATGTCCCTCCTGTGCTGGGACCCCTCCAATGGCTCCCGTGTCATTTGGGGTAAACATCCTACCCTGTGATTCTCCCTGCTGGACCTCAGCTCTTAGCAGGGCCACCACATGACACCTGCATGCTGTGCCTGAACCAGGTGGCTGGACAGAGGGCGAAATCCAACCCACCCCTCCGGGGAGCCCTGTACCCACGGGCTGTGCTGCCGAGGGGGTGTCTTTTCTAATTTGCTCAAAGGTTCCTGGGGCCAGCCGCACCCTGTCTCAGCCTCACCCTCTCTCCGCCCGTTCCTGGAACACAGCAGACACGCCCTCCTCCAGCCCTCTGCTTGCTGTGCCCTCTGCCTGGGATGCACCTGCCCTCCCTCCGGCGGCAGCTCTGTCACCTACTTACGCACCCGTCTGAAATGGCGGCCTTTCACTGCGCCGGCGTGTCACTTCCCTTCCTTTTCTTCCTTTCTAAAACGTTCACTACGAACTACGTTTAATGTCTATCGCCCCCCCCACCAGAATTTTTTTTACTCTTTTAAAAAACATATTAAAAGTGAAATGCAACGTACCATAAACTTGACTATTTTGAAGCGAACCCACCCACTGCCACTTGGTGCATCTGCAACCTTGTGCAACCACTGCCTCTATCTAGTCCCAAACATCTCCACCCCTCCAAAGGAAAAGCCCCTGCCCACGGGGCCGTGTCTCCCCACCTGCCCTCCCCGAAAGGCCCCGGTAATGAGTAATCCTTGTTCTGTCCCTATGGATTCGTCCATCGTCCATTCTGGATAGTTCATGTAAACAGAATCACACCGTACGTGACCTTTGGAGTGTCTGACGTCTCCCACTGGCCCTCGCTAGAATGTAAGTTTAGGACCACAGCCTTCGTTTGCCCAGGAACACTGTCTGACCACTGCCCCCCCCCCCCCAAAATCAAAAATACATTTGCTTAAAAATAACCATTGCCCCGCCGGGCGTGGCTCAGCGGTTGAGCGTCGACCTAGGATCCAGACGATTGGGGTTCGATTCCCAGTCAGGGCACATGCCCGGGTTGCGGGCTCGATCCCCAGTCGGGGGCGTGCAGGAGGCAGCCGGTCAATGGCTCTCTCATCATTGATGTTTCTATCTTTCTCTCTCCCTCTCCTTTCCTCTCTCTGAAATCAATAAAGAAATATTTAAGCCCGGCCGGGCGTGGCTCAGCGGTTGAGCGTCGACCTGGGATCCAGGCGATCGGGGTTCGATTCCTGGTCAGGGCACATGCCCGGGTTGCGGGCTCAATCCCCAGTCGGGGGCGTGCAGGAGGCAGCCGATCAATGACTCTCATCATTGATGTTTCTCTCTCTCTCTCCCTTCCTCTCTCTGAAATCAATAAAGATATATTAAAAGAAATTAAAAATATATATATTTTAAAAATAATAATAATAATAATAATAAGCATTTGTTAAGTGAATGAATGGATAGACGAGTAAATTAATGAGTAAACGGGCCCTATCATCCGGAAGGGGGAGGACAGAGGAAGCTGGAGCAGATTCCTGCAAGGTTCCCTGGGCCTATGAGACAAACCAGGGGCAGCTGCGGCAAACCCAGCCGGAGGCACGCGGGAGAGCCGTGCAGCCCGCGAGTCTGGCCTCCAGCACAGCCCAGAGCCTTGTAAATGCATCTGGCGCATTTTTGAGAGGAGGTACTTACAGGACCCTCAGCAGAAACACCTCTTTACATAATCACGTACTGGAAGAGGGCACATGGATACCGAGCACTTTCCAGAAATGCAGCTGTATTACTGTACGCAAAGCATCTGTAATGTGGCATCCCTCCCTAGCCAGAAGCTCCTTGCAAAGGGAAGAGCGCTTACTGAGCTCTGAACCCCGGCCCCCACAGCGGTGCTCAGGCCTCTGAAGGGCCTCAGTGAGCTGCCCTGCTTGGAGGGAGACAATGAGACTGAGCCCTGACCTCAAACCCTCCTCCTTGCACTTCAAACCATGTGACTTCCAGAAACAGAGCTTGATAGGCAATTTGGTGCAGTGGGTAAGACTACATAGCAAGTCATTAAGAACCAAGCCTTGGAGACAGCTGCCTGGATACAAATCACAGCTCTGCCCCTTCCAAGCTGTGTGTCCCTGGGCGAATGTCTCAACTCCTCTGTGCTTAGTCTCAACATCCGGGAAAAATCAGGATGACAGCCATGGAATCTGATTCGTAGGGCTGATGGGGATTAAATGAGTCGGTTCATATGAAGTGCTTAGATTAGAAACCAGCACCGGATTAGTGCTTAATAAGCACTGGCTCTCATAGCCAGGTCTTCACCTTGAAGATCCTCACCTCCTGCTCTGGAAAAAGCAGCATGAAGCCTTGTCAGAGCGCTGGGTTGAGTCCGCAACTCCTGCCCCACCCCGCCCCATCACAGGGGTGCTCTACACAAATAAGTGGGGGTGACCCATACAATAAGCCTTCTTTGGTGATGTATAAACTTAATCAACCGGTATCGGTGGAGTGTTTGTCAATGGTGAGGCACTTTGCATAACTCTGGGATCATGAACATAAGTAAGACCCAGAATTCCCCCATCCTGAGGATGCTCACGATCTGATGTGGGTGGTAGACCAGGTCCATAAAGTGAGGCGTGAACTGGCGGAGGCGTCTGTGAGGATGCTGCAGATTATCCAGGGGTTCAAACATTTTCAGGAGACCATCCTTTCTGTATTTTCCCATGAAAATGCAAATGAGATGGAGAGAGTTTCCATGGTGACCATGGGTGCACCCTCTTCATTCTGCCCAGGAGATTCCTCTCCAAACCCCAGGCCCAGTGTCATCCAATCTCCTCCTGATGTTGGATCTCAGCAAATCCTTCCTCAGCCCCACCCATCTACCCAATGTACGGAAGAGATCGGGTGTGTCATACGCTTTCCTAGGGCTCTGCACTGCCCCACATAGCACACAACAGACACGGGATCCTGCACTCTGAATTAGATCCAGCATACGGGGGAAGGGAAGGAGAGCTAACAATCACGGTGGCAAAATTATAGATGCTTCCCATCCATTATCTCATTTAATCCTGAACAACCCTATGTGATAGGTTTTGCCATGTTCATGTTACAGATGAAGAAACTGGGGTTGAGAGAGGTTAAGCCCACGGATGGCAGGTGAATGTGCCACTGAACCACGGCGTGGGGGACCCCAGGCTGCCGGCGAGTATCAGTGCCCCAGCTCTGAGCACATCAAAGCAGAATTTCTCTACCCAAGAACGACCATGTGCCTTTCTCTGGCCAATGAAATAAGAACACGAGCGATTGAGAGGAAGCTGCCAGCACCAGTTGTGTGTCTTTGGCTCTCCGCCAAGACCAGCCACGGTCCTGCTGGAGGCGGCCTCACCATCCTGCGTCCCGGAGCAGAGCCCCAGGGGACCCACCTCTGAGGGGCATGCAGGAATTTCCTACCCGGCATAACCGAGCCTCCTGACTGATATGTGCGGGGTTAATCTGCCAGTGGAAGGTAGATTAATTTGGTGTTCAAGAAAAAGCAGGGCCCTGGCCGGTGTGGCTCAGTGCCTAGAGCACCGAAGGGTCATGGGTTCGATTCCTGATCAAGGACACATACCTGGGTTGCAGATTTGATCCCTGGCCCTGGTCAGGGCTCGTACAGGAGGCACCCAATCCATGTGTCTCTCTCGCATCAATGTTTTTCTCTCTCTCTCCCCCTATTCCCTTCCACTCTCTCTAAAAATCAATGGAAAAATATCCTTGGGTAACAACTAACAACAACAAAAAAGACAGGCAGGTAACTCGGAGCTCTCCCTTATTCCGACCGCATGAATCCTGCAGGCTGCTGCTCCCTGAAGCCGGTGAAAGGGCTACGACACCCCCAGCTGTGGTGGGCGCCGGTTTTCATTCCTCCTGGTATCACTGTATTTCCTGCAAATAGCTCATTAAGGCAATTATCAGTCATTAGCACAGTAGCCCGAGCATCAGGACAATCACACGCATTAATAAAACACCATTTAGCAGAGCGAGCAAAGACATGAACAAATGAGGCTCCCTCGCGGGGCCCTGGCGGCTGGAGCAGAGGAGAATTTCCAGGGAGCCCAGGCCCTGCACTTGGAGCAGCCCAGCTGCCAACCGCGTCGATCGTCGCTGGCACGGGGATCCGTCCAACCATCAGAGCCCGAGTCCTGAAGGGTACATAGGAGTCTGAGAGGCAGAAAAGTTAAGAGGCTTCCGCAGGGAAAGAAAAGAATCCCCAAATCTTGGAAACATGGAAGAATATGCTCAATTCAGCGCGTGGTCAAGCAGAGCTTTGGTGGACAGATGGGAGCCTCGGCCCGGAACAGCTTTATGCATCGCAGTAAGTTGTTCGGCCTTTTTCCAGCGGCAGTGAGGAGTCGGCAGAGAGGCTTCAGCAGGGACTGCTGTGAGCTGCTCTGAGCCTGAGGAAAATCACGGTGACAGCAAGAGAATGATGGATTAGGAGACACAGGAAGGAGGCGGCCAGGCCGGCAGCTAGTGCCATGCCCGGGGCCAGGGGTGATGGGAACCCCGCCCAGGGCGGGACAGTGGAGATGGAAACTCCGCTAAAGACACCAGGAGGAAATGGACTGAGGCTCAGTGCTCACTGGGCGACCTAAGAGAGAGGGACAAGGAGCGGGAAGAGTTCCTGAGGATGACCCCGAGATGTCAACCTTGGGGACATGATGTCATTAGGAGACTTAGAAATTATTTTGATAGGTTTTATCTGGAGGGGCAAATGCAGAAAACAATGAACACACGGACATACAGACATTAAAAAGCTCATTTCTTTTCCCTCTCACGGGCACTTAATACCTGCAGCTCCGGAAGCAGAAGGCTGGACCTTGAGGTCAAGGCCAAGCCAGGCTCCAAGATGCTCTGAAATGGACTGAGAATTGTGCCCGTCCTACTCGGCCCTCCTAGGATTCCAACAGAGAACCTCACCTGCCCATAACATGTGATAGGCAGCTTGGCTTTGCACAAGGCTGTTTTTGGCATGCATGGTCTCCTCCTGGTCATGACCTCCCCCGGGTGTGTGCACAGGGACAGCTCTGCATACCACAGTGCCATTACTACCTCCTCAAGTCTCCAAGGGAAACCAGGATTCCAACCGCAGACTCCCAGTGCTCACTCTCCCAGGGTGAGCTGTCACGGGTGAGACCTCGCTCAGTCACGCATTCATCTCTGATCCCCTGGGTCGGAGGCACAGATGCAGCAGGGCTGGTGGGCTGTCCTGTCCATTGATCACACCCTCTGAGATGTTCCCCTCAGGGCTGGGGTCCATTACTGAGTTTCCCTCTGTGTAGAGTATTTCATTCCATAAGAGCAGTCGAGCCTCAACAGCTGTCCAGGCCAACAGCACAACACGGTTTGCTCACCCCTATGAACAGGCACAACCCCCTGACAACATGCCAGGCCCCGTGCCAGCCAATGAAACACGGAGATGGAAAGAAAGCCACCCGTCCTTCAAGGAGCTCACAGACCCCTCAAGGAGACAAAGAAAGAAAAAGAAGAATAAAATTCAGATACAGGTAATGCCCCTGGTTCTACTTGCGTCTGTTTTTTCTCATTCGGCGACACCTGATTAGAATATAAATACAGAGCAGTATTTTAGCATTGGTTTAAGTGGTTACCTTTAGTCACTTGGCTGCTATAACAAAGCCCTGTAGACTAGGTGATGTATAAACAACAGAAATTTATTTCTCATGGTTCTGGAGACTGGGAAGTCTGAGATCAGGGCGCCAGCATGGTCAGGTTCTGACGAGGACCGTCGTCAGGGTTGCAAACTGCTGACCTTCTTGAATCCTCACATGGGGTAGAGCATGTGGTAACGGCTCTTGTCAGAGCACTAACCCCATTCACGAGGGCTCTACTCTCATAACCTCACTGACTTATAATCACCTCCCAGAGGCCCCACCTCCTGATATCGTCACATCGGGGTTAGGATTTCACCATATGAGATGAAGGGGAACACAGGCACTGTCTGCTGCAGTGGTGTCAGTAAACACATCAGCTGCTTACGAAGGTTCCCTTCTAAGGAGCAACAAGCCCTCCCAGACAAGGCCACGCTTACGGAAATACACTAGTGTGGCACAGATTCTTCTGTTCATCTTCTAAGAGTCAGGTACCCCAGGACCAGAAAGAAAACAGGATCCAACAGTGTCCCACACAAACATCTCGGTGGAAGACAGGTGTGTCCAGCATTTAGGAGCCCCTCGGTCCAACCGACCAGGAGACACAGGAAACAGAATTGAGAATGGTGACCGCCGGTCTTCAGAAAGAGTGATGGGCTGACAGTCCCATTTGGGCACAGCCACTGGGAAACAACACTCAGCTTTTGTCTGACCTCAGCTCTCAGCTCGGATGACAAAGCACTAAATCAGGGTGTTCCCTCATTTCTGCTCATCAACAATCTCCTGGCAAAATGCATTTTTACTGTCAACACAGGTAACCCAGGCACCCTTGAACACCACCCCGTTTCCCATCCTGCTGGATATTTCCAGAGCTCCCTAACTCGCTTGCATTCTACAATGCGAAAAATGTTAAACTCCTTACAGGAAAATATTTAGATGAAAACAAATGTCACATTATAACAACTCCATGAACATGGAACAGACAGACAGGGAGAGAGGCAATTCCTTACTGAGTGTTTAAGTCACGCCAGATGTACTCCACACTCTTGCAATAAGCCTAAAAGATAAATATTATTTTTTCCCATTTTAAAGGGAAAGAAGAAAGAAGATCACTGAGGTTAAGTGACTTATTACAGTGTGGGTTAGGGAGGAAGATATGTTGAGGCCAAGTTTCTAAGTCAGGTCTGTCTGACCTCCAAAATTAATATCCTCTCCAGGACATAGTGTTCACTCTCATTCAATCATCTCAAATTCCAGAATGCTCCCCTGGACAGGCTGTTCTGATGGACTGTCGCCCTCCTCTAAGTGCCACTATCACTCATGTCATTCTTCTCAACCTGACCTCGCCACCACAATCTGTCCTACAGCTAAGACTTTGGGTGTGTGTCAGGCCAGTAAGTGGTGCTTTTCCAATAGTCCCCAAGAGGGTCAAATACAGTTCAACTGACCCTTGACCAATGCAGGGGTCTGAGTGCCAACCCCCCGTGCTGTCGAAATCAGCATATAACTTTGACTCCCCCAAAGCTAAACTACTAAGAGCCTACAGTGGACCAGAAACCTTACCGACAATGAACAGTTAACACATATGTTGAATGTTACGTGTATTATATGCTGTATTCTTACAATAAACTATAGAGAAGATATTAAGAGAATCATAGGGAAATGAGAATACATCTACAGTGCTGTACTTAATGATACTATAAGCTCATGTGGTCTGTTTACAAGATGAAAAAAATCTGAGTATAAGTGGCCCCACGCAGTTCAAACCTGTGTTGTTCAAGGGTCAACAGTATTTGGTTCTCGGCAAATCAATGACAATAACAATGACTGTGATGGTTAGTTTTATGTGCCGACTTGGCTCGCCTATAGTCCCCAGTCATTTACTCGAATGCTAGTTTCAATACTGAAGTTATTCTGTAGATAGGGTTAACACCTACAATAAACTGACTTAAAGATTACCCTCACTAATGTGAAGAAATCCTGCCTCAAGACTGCAGCATTAACTGCCTGCCCGCTTACCCCACAGATTTCAAACTTGCCAGCCTCAATAATCACGTGAGCCAATTCCTTAAAACAAATCTTCCAGGCACATGTATAGCTACATCTGTACAGTAAGCCCTCACTTAGCTCTGCCGATAGGTTCTTTGACTTTTAGAGAAATGACGTAATGAAACCAATTTTATTATCGGCTAACTGATACAAACAAGAGTTAAGTTCCTACGGCATCTCATCAACATTATAACGAAATGACACTGAAAGAAACGATGTTATTTGAGGACCTGCTGTATACCTATTTCTCCTATGGGCTCTCTTTCTCTGGAGAACCCTGATTGAAACGACTAACATATGCATGTAATGTAATTTCGTGTAAACTATTTCATTTGATGCTCACATCAGTTCACCGATGGAGGACTTCTTTCCAACAGATGAGGAAACTGCAGGTCCCTGCAGCTACACAAGAAACACAGACACTAAACGATAGGGCCACAACTTAGATTCAGACCTGCGTACTCAGATGGTATGCTGCTTTCCCAGGACACACTGTCACCCCCCCCAAAGTCACCGCGATCCCTAAGGAGATCACCTGAGGAAAGAAAAAGATTTAGCGATTTTCCTCTGGCTACATTTTGAGCACAGACCGAGGTAGACGGGCACCCACAGCCTAGGGAAAGGGGTTCCGCTCCCCCTTGGTGGGAGAGGCACAGTCCGGCAGCCCACATGCTCGATTCCTCCCAGCGCGTAATGACGTCAGGATGGAGCTGAGGACGGGTCCGGCCAAGGCGAGAGTTTGCCTCGGTCCCTGTCACCTTGGCGGAGCCCTGGGCCCGCCTGGGCTGCTGCCTTATCAAGCTGCCCAGCTGTTCAACACGAATGCCAACATCGTTTTCCGTCATTAATTCACTGGAAGCCTTCATGTAAACCTCATTAGCGGACACAGTAATTGCTCTGTGAATATTGCCCATTTCCCAATTACATTCCTGTCCTCATGCTGGGAGGATCGGCCACCGGAGAAAAGGCACTGAGCCGCCTTCGTCTGCTCTGCGACAAGTGGGTGAGTGACTGGCTTTCGACACGGGCTTCCGCAACCACAAAAGAGAGCTCTTTTCAACCAAGACCCACTCTTGGGAACTGAATGGTGCACAAAGTGCAGGTACCTGTCTGTCAGCCCAGCCCAGGGACTCACACACCTGGGCCCGCAGCTCAGGAGAGACACTGATCTGCAGCCAGGAGCCGAGCTCCTCTGCCTGTCCCACAAGGGGCGTCACAGGAGGTGCCCATCCGTCCTCACGGACGCCCTGCGAGTGTTTAGTCTCACACACGGGCAGAGAACAGGACGGATCTCCCTGTGAGGAAGGCCTCGGGGGAAGGCTCTTTACAAGCAAGGAATTGAGCTTCTGAACCATTTGGAGATCCTCGTAAGCACTTCTTATGAGACTATCAATTGCTCACCACCTCCAAAAAAAAAAAAACACACCAGGAAACCCTCTTGAGTCCAATTATCACCCAACTTTTCCTCGTTTGCATTCAATTTTCTCATTAAATGAGTACGCAGAGGCATGGCCTGGAGTGTGGATGCCTGCACCGTTTTCACAAACAGAAAGGGTCTAAGTGAAGGAAACTCAAGACCCGACTCAGCGAACACACCCTGTGGCTGGTGTAGGACAGAAATGGGGAGTGAAGATCATCGATGAACAGGGCGAGCAGCAGCTGGACGCGTGTGCCTGGCTCAATCTAGAGGTAGTTTGGCTTCAATAGGTGGAGGGATGGATGAGTGGATGGAGGGGGAGGAGGGAGGGATAGACAGAAAGAAAAATAGATGGATAATAGATATAGATAGATAGATGATATAGATAGATGATAGATCGATAGATTGATAGACAGATAGACAGATAGATGATAGATAGATAGATAGATGATATAGATAGATGATAGATCGATAGACAGATAGATGATAGATATAGATAGATAGACAGACAGATAGATGGAGACAGATAGATGATAGATAGACAGATAGACAGACAGATAGATGGAGACAGATTATGCTGAGGCCAAGATTCTAAGTCAGACAGATTATGCTGAGGCCAAGATGTCTAACCTCCAATATCAATATCCTCTCCCTCACACAGTGCTCACTCTGATTCAATTGTCTAAAATTCCAGAATGCTCCCCTGGAAAGGCTAGTGTGATGACTGTCAGGCTCGTCTGAGTGCCTCTATCACTCATGTCATTCTCCTCACCCTGACCTCCCCACCACAATCTATTTTAGAGCTAAGACACTGGGTGAGTATGTGTGTGTGGTATGTGTAAACATACACACACACACACATATATATACACCCACATATATATGTGTAGGTATGTGCATGTATACAGAAATGTTTTTGTGCATACACACATGCACACACACACATAGTGTCAAATATATACCTTTGAGGTTCAACGGTTTCGCCGCAGTGAGGTTCTCGTTTGCCAGGCGCACAGGGCCTCCCCCGCCTGGCACCTGCCCACAGCCTTGTCTCCCACCTGAGCCCTTCGCGAGCGTAATCCCTCTCCAGCCTGTGCAGGGGCCGGTCCCCCGCCTGGGACGCACGTGCGCACTCACGCATGTAAAGCGCCTCTGCATCAGACATTGCTGGAGGCCCTTTGCATATATTCATTCATTTAATGCTCAGAATAGTCCCATGAGTTAGGCAGTCTTGCCATCTCCATTTTACAGCCACAGAGAGAAAACACCTTGCCCAGGGTCTACCAGCCAGGAAGCGGCAGGGGGGCTCCAGAGTTCCCCTGGCCAGACCACCTGTCAGACTTTGCAGGTGTCACTCCTCACGGAAGGCGCCCTGGCTGCCCCTTCCCTCCCCTTCGGCCAGAGCTGAGGAGCACCCCCAGCCCTCCCTGTCCAGGTGCCAACCTCAGGCGGTACCACTGCTGGCCACACGTGGTCCCTTACTCGTCTCTCTCTCCCTTCTAGTCCAGACCAAAACACCCCTGGGACGGGGCCCTCGGATACCCAGCACGGAGTCCACCATCCTTTTTACTGCCAAACCCAAGTCAGAGCGCAAAACAGCTTTCCAGTTGGGCTACCGATTCCACACACAGAGAGACCACAGGAAAGTCCCAGAGCAGAGGTCCCGGGGACGGAGCTGCTGAAGCCAGGCACAGCTTCCTCGTGGGGTTGGCGGAGGAAGAATCCTGCTGCTAACAGCTAGCTGCCTAATAAATCAGCCCTCCCATCGCCCGCAGCATCCTGGAGAATTAGCATTCAGGAGCACACCTTCCCCTGGCAAAACGCTCCACTGTCACTTCTATTAGTTATGCCTTCCAACCTCCCGCTAGGTCAATATTATCCAGGGGGTCAGCGGGAAGGTAGGACAAAATCGTCATCCCCGTGACAGATGGGGGAGCTGAGGTGGGGACAGAGGGGGACAAGGCAGCACGGTGTGGTGGGTGCCAGAGAAGCCTTCTCAGGCAGAGGACCCAGCCTGGAACTCCAGCTCCACAATTAATTTGACCTTGGACAGGTCTGTGTGTTTGGGTCTCGCTGATGAAAATGGGGATGTAACTGTCCTTACTCACAGCAGGACAAATAGGAAAACCTCCCACAACACAGTGGCCAGCTCCTAACAGGTGATTAGACTGCATCTCCCTTTCCTGCTCGAGGGGGACCACGGGGAGTGAGGGGCTCAGGATTCCAACCTGGGGACCCCAGGGCTCAGCCAACGCAGGGTGTGGGGTCAGAGGGCCAGTTCCGAGGGTTTGCTCCTGTATATGGACCAACAGTTCTTATACAACCAGGGCATTTTTTAAATGCAAAAAGTGAATGAAGATCCTTTAGTAAGAAGTTTTGCCTGTGAGGGATCCAGAAGAAAAGGTTGGAGGAGTCAGCTGAGCCAGGAGGTTCAAACAGGTGGTGTATTTGGGGGCACTCACTCATTCACAAAAATTTACTGAGCATCTATTTTGTGCCAGGTACCAGTAAAGGAAGGTCCAACGTTCTCACATGCCTCTTGACATCCAAGCACTCTGCCTAGGGCACCTCACTGGGTCTGGAGACCTCCACCCCGTGGCCTCCTCCAGTTCCTGCTCTGCACAGGCTGGTTCCAGCCTTGACCCTCGAATTAGACGCTGGTCCACAGAGTCCCAGGGGACTCAGCTTGCCGCCACCCCTCAGAGAGGCCCGCACAGACCTTCTCATCCAGAGGGAGCCCACAAGTCACTCCCCACCACAGCACCGTCTTTAGTTTATTCAGGGCACGTATAATAAGATCTGAAATCATCTTACTTGTTTGCTTGTTTATAGACTGTCGCTCCAAAGGGAATGTTTGTCCCAGGGGGACAGAGACCCTGTCGACTCATTCTTGGTTGTCTCTCCAAAGTCTGGTAAACTGTAGGTGTCCTATAAATATTTCTAAATGAATAAAGGGGGGAAGGGGAGACGAGTGAGAGAGCTAAGAAGGGGAGGGGGCTCGGGATGGCTGCACAGACTGTAACTGACTTGAGAGCAGGCAGGCGGGGAGCAGGTGCCCACTGCCACGGCCAGAGCGGGGAGCCTTGAACAGGGAGGTTCTGGAAACTGTCGCCAGCCTGGAGAAGCCTGGCTTTCTGCCCGGCACCTATTCGCCTTGCCCCTTCTGCTTCCTGAGGGCAGCAGCACCGTGTCCCACCCCTCTGTGCCCATGGACTTGAACGGATGGTACGCAGCAAATGCTTACTGAGTAATGGCAATGAAGAAGGCTTGCCTGTGCTTTCTGGTTTGTTCCTAAACACATGAGACATCCAAGGACCACTGAGCCCAGGGATTTGTCTAAGGCTTGTGCAAATCAGCAGGTGAGAATCCAGGTTGTCCCAACTGCCAGGGCTTGGTGCACTGTGACTGCCATCTCCCCAGGGCAGTGAAATGACCCGTCAGTCCTTCAACCACCACCCCCCCCCCGCCCCCGCCAGGAGAATCTCCTCTCCACAATCAGAGTCCAATGGAGGCTACAGGTGAAACCTCACCCAGATTTCTCACTGCCATCTAGGAACTGGTGCCATAAATATTTGCGCACGTGGTACATGTTCAATAAACACGCGTTGATAGATTGATTAAACCCCATGCTAAAGAGCAACTTCAAAGACCACCAGATGGAAGAGAACTGGACTCATTGATTTCACCCACAGCCTGATCCCAGATGTCAAACAACCTCAGAGTTCGCACGGCCTCCCGTGGTCTCTGTAATCTGAAAGTATTGATCCCAACAGCCAATTCCTGTCAGTCTCATTGTCATATCTCATTTTATCTTTTCCCAGTGGCATGTGAGCTCAAAGCTCCCCAGCAGTCTACTACCCTGCGACAGTAAGTTATGCCACACACATAAACGCTCTGGATGACATTTCCTGAAGTTTTGGCCTGCTGGCCACAAACCCTGTATCATCCCTCCACTTCCTCAAACAAATCTCAGGTTTTCCTCCCTTTCCGTTACACAGGAAACACCAGCAGGAGCCTCTGGCTATTCGTCCCCACCACTGATTCACCAAGTCCTTAATTTTCCTGATGACAACCACCTTCGTCACCACATGTCCTCAGAGCCAGCTCCCAGCCCTGGACATCATCAAAGAGTTGACTCAACTATCCCAACTTCAAAGAGTTCTCCTTTATCAATGACTTAACTTTATTAATTACTTAACCCTCCTAAATCCACTTCATTCAACCCAAAAACTCCCTCCAACCACCCTTTCACATTTCCCATAAGGGGAGGGAAGATTGGCCTGAATGTGAGCCTTGCCTTCTCTATAAAAAAGTTATATGCCCTTCAGTAATTTTATTCGTTTCTCAGAAACTCGGTGTTTTCCCCTGTAAGTTGGGCCATTTGTGGAGAGTGGCAGCTGTTCACCCAACCCTGGCCGAGGGGTGAGAGATTCCCCAGCCTCCGGGCAGTGAGGTGTGACCGTGTGACTAAGTTCTAACCAACGGGACGTGAGCAGCAGCGATGTGGGTCCCACTCCCACTGCCTTGAGCTCTTGCCCTCTGCTGGCTGGACATCAGTATGGGGGAGCTTAGAAACCACATGCGGTCAAGGACACAGTTTCCATCAGCCGGAGTCACTGTGTGGAGCAGAGACATTCTACCCCTCCTTTATTCTCGTGAACACACTGATTCGTTCAGAGAGCGAGTGAGAAATAAACATCTTGAGTTTATCTGAGAAATAAACATCTACACATCCTTGGTCTACTCAGCCTGCTCTAATACACTATTTTTTTTTTCAGCCTAATGGGATGATTATCATCATTAAATAATGAAAATTTGCAAAACGCCTAGTATAGGATCAGGCATAGGGCCCGGCAATGTAACAGGTTTTAATTAACTTTTCCTCCTCCCTAGATTTTCTCCCATAGCATTTTGCCCCAACTCATTAACATGAAAATAGAGGTTACCAGCTATTAACTTCCCCACTGCAGTAAGCTATACTTTATCCATATTGATCATCAGATATTAACAGTCACCAACAGGCCAGCATTGACATGTCAAACATTAAATGCTTCGTGTGCATGATTTCATTTCATCCTTACAATAACCCTATCAGGGGGTACCATTAGGATTCCCTTATTATAGGAATGTAAGACTCGGGGTGGGTTAAGTATGCTGCCCAAGGTGGAAGAGCTAGCATAGAACCAGGACCTAGCTCCAAAGCTGATATTCTTCTACCCAAAACAGGATTATCCTGTCCAAACCTGGCCCTGCTCCTGGTCTACCGCCTGGTGGCCAGGCCAGGAGTGTCAGGTCCTACCAGACGCCTCCCTCTCCTTTATTCCCCAT
This sequence comes from Miniopterus schreibersii, assembly GCF_964146895.1. Classification (NCBI taxonomy): domain Eukaryota; kingdom Metazoa; phylum Chordata; class Mammalia; order Chiroptera; family Miniopteridae; genus Miniopterus; species Miniopterus schreibersii. Next base: position 178,220,585 of record NC_138102.1, read on the forward strand.
GCTTAACACCCCTCATGCCGGGCACCTCTTTCCGTCCCGCTGCTACCATCTGAATTGGGCCACTTCTCATCCCTATGGCATCTTGACGGGGCACCTCCACACGTGTCCCTGCCAGGTCTTCTCCAGGCCGCTGCACGGGAGACGCAGGCTGTCTGAAGCCCGACAAAGCCACAGCCCTGATGAAAAGCTGCAGTGGCTCCTCCTGAATAGCCCGGGATTCCCCTCCTCTGGGCTGCTGTCCATGGGACCTGCCGCCCAGCGCGGACCCGGTAACATTACTGTCACAGTTTCACCGCTCTGGACAGTACGCTGCCTGAGGGCAGGAGCCTGTCTCAACAGTCACTGTATGTGTGCCAGGCTCTCCTTCAGTCCCTGGGAACACAGTGGTGAAGGAAACACGCTCTGCCCTCCTGAGATTCTCCTCCGGTGCAGGGGTCTCTGGTGGCTTCGTGGTGGCTGGCAGGTGTCTGTTGTAGCAAGAGCACAGACGGGAATTGAAAGAGAACCCTGGCTTCATACACAAAAGCCACCACTCACTATGTAGACATGAGAAAGCCAGTGATCTCCTCCGAGTCTCAACTCTGCATCACAGAGCAGATAAAACGGGCAGCTGTGAAGGGCCATCGTAGGGTTCAGTGAGATGACATAACCCGAAAAGGCTCGGGATAGTGCCCGGCACACAGCAGGCACATCCTAGTTTATCCCCCCAACTCGAAGTTGTAAACTCCAGGAGTGTAGGGGCCGGGCCTCGCACTTCTTTCTCTCCCCGTCACACCGGGGGGGGGGCATAAACCATGTCTGATAAACGTTTATTTGACTATTACGTAGTCGAGATCGCCAGGAAAGTGAGGCAAAGATGTTTAAGCAGCTTTCGTCCCAGCCACCTCATGCAGGGTGCCTGAGAGCAGGCTCAGGAGAACAGAGCAGAGGCAGCCAGGCTGCTCCAAAAGACCGCCCGGGACCCGCTCTGGCCCCAGCCAACGCCCCGCCGCCGAAGCCCGTCTCTCTCCTGGCGGCCAGACAGATGGGTGCACGAGCACACGCGTGTGTACATGCGCAATGTGTGTTAACACTGAAGTAGCTTGATTTTCAACATATTACTGGAAATTCTGAACAATCCTGAGCATGACAAGAAAAAACCAAGCACAAGGGAGTGAGACTGAAGTCTGCGCAAATGACCAGGCGCTCACACGCCCCGCGCATGAGGCAGACGAATGCCTGTAACAGCAATGCCTCCACTGCCCACGTCCCCTTTAAGTGACATTTTTAGGGAATAAAAATCTTACTGTTTTTACTGCTAAAACATTTAGCTTTAACTAAGTGAAAAGGCACGTCCCTGGTCTTACAACCAATATAATAAATATATTCTAAATTATTCTTAATGATCCCGGTTAATTATGTATCCCCAACCTTGGCACGGCGCCTGGCAAAGGCATCATGTAGCACTAAATTTTCCTGGGCTGCAACAGCATCATGAGTGCCCCAGGGAGCTACCCAGGTGTCCAGGCAATAAGCCCCACACGGTGATCTACGGACCTTGTGGCGGGTAGACACGGCTTCCCTAGGCTTCTCCTGGAGGGCAGACTGTCCCTTCTCACTCATGCTTCTGGCCAGCTTCTCCAGCTCCTCTTTCAAGTGCCCTGTTGGGATATATCCTCTGGTTCAGGAATGCAAAGGTGTAGCTGGTCAGAATCACGGGGAAGCCCTTACAGCTGGCAGGAGCCCTTGGGCTCCTCTTCTCCCCATCGCAGGCAAACTGGACCTTCCCCAGCTCCTGGAACTGAACGGTGACCCTGTGCTGACCTCTGGCCAATGAACTGTGAGCAAAAGCCTTTAAGGGCCAGAACATGATCCCCCAGGTTCCAACTTCCTCCGGCCACTGTGCTCTGTGACGCTCCAGGCAGGGGTGCATGCCTGGGTCCCAGAGTCTGAGTGAAAGGGGGCAGGACTCCGCCCTCCACAGGCACATACCAACCACAGATGACAAATATACTCCCTGAGTAAAAGAAATAAATCTTTGTTATTTAAACCACAGACATTTTGGGGGTCATTGGTATATACACCATCACCTCGCCCAACCTGACGAATATAAAGGGCACATTGCAAAAGACTAAGTTCCTGAGTCAACTGTCGAGAGGACTTCCAATGAGAAAAATCAGAAGCTTATTCTCAGACCATGACACAGACCTTGGCTGTCCAGAGGCTGTGTTGGTGCGTGTGCATGTGTGTGTGTGCGTGTGTGTGTGTGCGTGTAAATACGTCCAGGCTGCCAGGGTGCCCCGTCACCGTGGCTTCCTTGCAATGGAGTCCACTAGGAGCTGGAACCTGTCCAAGGGCCAAGACCATGCCTTTCCCTCCGGGTTTTCCAGAACCCAACACAGTGCCGGGCACAGAGCAGAGGTCAATACATATCCATCCACGCTAACCATAATGCTAGGCATCAGTGGGGGAAAATACCTACGACGGCTTGCCCAAATTTACATGGGACTTGCACCTGGAGAAGGAATTGGGCCCAACCATCCTTGTACATCCGAGCTCCCCCCACCCTAGCCCTTAGGTCCGATGACACGGAGTGTTCCCCACATCTGAGGACAGAGCCGAGGACTCGTGCCACAGACAGACAGTGTCACTGTGGGCAGATGCCTGTGCCCACAGCCAACAGCTCCTTCTGCCCACTGTGTCTTCCCCGTGGACTGTGAGCAATTTTCTGACCAGGTCTGTTGGTGAATGAAGCCCCTTCTGCTGCCCTTCGGGATCAAGACACCCTTGTTGGAACTGAGTCACTTCAGGCTGCCTGTCCTGTTTAAAGGGCAGATCTTGGTACAGAACTTTACAGTTTCCCCAAAGCACGCCATAGGCCAAGGACAACACATTCCTCAACCGCCCTGTTATACACAGAAGAGCGACAAACACTGCAGCCGGTCACCGAGGGCTCACTAACTTCACGACACCACGCTGTGCCCTGGGTCAGGCGCTTCCCTTACACGGCCCCACCCAACCCTCAGGCCAGTCCTCCAAGGTAGACACCGTTACCTTCACCTTACAGGAGAGAAAATGACAGAAGCACAAGGTCCGGGCACGTGCCCCAGCTAAACACACAGCCCCTGGATGTTGCTCACAGTGTAGTGACTGGAGCTTCCTAATGACGTGTGTTTCTCTGAGTCCACGGCTCATCTGTTCATCCGCTCATTCTCTGCACCTACAAACATGCACTGGGGGTCTGAGGCCCTACTCCCCCCCTTTCACACAAGGTTCAAATTTAACTAGCAAATGATGGCTTCAGAATGGAAAGGTCTGACCAATTATAAAGTCGAAGCGCTTTCTACTCTTAACGGAACCTACCTCACAGGGTTGGTATGAGAATCGAGTGAGTTAATATATAGCCAGTGCTAACAGCAGTTCCTGGACACAGTGTGGCCCCAATAAACACGAGATATTTATAAAATTAAATGTAGTGAGAGCTATTATTGCCTACCAATACACCTTAGCGCAGTTCGTGGAGGGTGGACGGAATGAAGGCAGGTGGGCAAGAAGGACTAGTTCACATTCTGCCATCGCTCACCCCAGATATCATCCTTTGGGCCTTTGTTTTCTTGAACACAAGATCAGAAAAAATGCATTAGGTCATCTCCAGGAACCAGCCTTAAAATGTTCTGATTTGTAATTCTAAGTGGTTGATCAATAAATGAGCAGCTTTAATGACTAAGCCTCCCAACAATTCCCCAGATCCGTTCCGCAGAGAGCATGGGCCTTTACTACAGAGCATGTGGAGGGACCCCAAACGAATGCCACCTTGAAGGAAAAGCTTCGAAAAGGAGCTGCAGAGGCCAGTTTGCTCATTTCAGAATAGAGTTATTTATCAATCCTCAAATACGGGGCAGTGACAGAACTGGGGGGGAACCAAGCCCACCTGGTGCCTCCCACCACCCGTCAACGCGGAGGCCAGCAGACACTGAATGCTGCTATCGGCCGGAACAACACAGCAGGTGTGGACGTGGGAGAGATTGCGAGGGGAGGACACGCCTGGGACTGTGGCAACGCAGGACAGAAACTGCCAAGTGGGCAGGTTTAGAAAATCATCAGAGCTGAGCTGGTAGGAACAATGCTGAGGACGTGAACCCCACACGCCCCAAACCCACGAGCCTGGATGCCAAGGCAGACACACCCGCCACCCAGGACGCATTTCATAGACCTACACATTTCTTTGTTTTTATGACAATGGTTTTCTTCAGACTCTGGTACAATTCCCTATGTCTGCTGTAACACAAACTTAGTGTCTTAAAGCAACCTAAGCTTATTTATTCTCTGAGCTGTAGAGGCCAGACGGCCCAAATCCAGGTGTCAGGGGGCTGTGCTCCCACCAGGGGCTCTAAGGCAGAATCCTGCCCTTGCCTCATCCGGCTCCTGTGTCCTTGACCTGTGGCTTCATGACTCCGATCTCTGCCTCCACGGTCACCTCTGCCTCCCTCTCATAAGGATGCCCCTGAATGCATTTATACACCCCAGTGCACCACTTCTCAAAGTCATTAACTTAATCCCATCTGCAATGGATCTTTCCCCAGTTCAAATCAAGTAACACAGGTTCACCTAATTTTTAAGAAAATAAAGAAATATTTAACCTTTCAAAGCAGGTGAAAGAGAGTCACAGATTGAGACCATGCAGGCTGGAGGCAGCCTTGGAAATCAGCTCATTTCAGCCTCTCCATCTAAAAAGAGGAGACTAGGCTGAACGTCATTTGCCAGGGATGGCCCAGAAGACCCAGCCTAGCCAACAAAATCTACTTCAACCCATGACTTCTGCCGGGACATTCCAATGAGATCATTGAAAAAAATATTCCATTACCCTCCTACACACCCCAAAATTTAAAAAAATCCACCGTGTATAAATTTTGGCACGTCTACTGCATAAAATGAGCCATATCTCTCCAAAGGGATATAACTGACAAAAACAGCAACATCTGAGTCAGCCCAAGCAGACTAAAAATAAAAAGTGCAGGAATTCTGGCCTGGGTTCACGCCTGGACAGTGTGAACTCAGGCCTGTCACCAGGTGGCCCACCCAGGAGACACAGGAGGGAGTGTGTGACTAGGAGGGATGGGGTCGGGGCTGCTCTCGAGGAAGATAGCTGGCCACACGGTGCACAGCCGCGGAGCAGAGGCGATGAGTCATGGAAACGGGAAGGCAGCTGATTCAGGGGTGCAGCTCAGTGGTTCTCAAACTAGGGAACGTCGGAATCACCTGGACACGTAAAAAGTGTAGATTCTGGGCACCGCCGGGGAGGTTCCAGATTCTGGGGGGCTGGGGCCCAAGGATGTGCATTTCTAACAAGTGCACAGGTGCTGGGAAGCTGCTGGTCCGGGGACACACTTTGAGAGCTGTTCTCTCGAGGACCTGGACGCAGGGAGTGAGGAGCGGGGAGGGAAGAGCAGAAATGAAACAAAAGGGATGGACAGCAGAGAGTACTGGAAAAATTCCCAACATTTTCGTAGAGGAGAGGAAATGAGGTGGCAGAAAGGACAAGGTGGTACTCACCAAAGAGGGAGTGAAAGGGGGAGCCCCCAGGAGGAGGCGGTGAGAATTCTATCTTGGACACACTACGTTTAAAGCTGCCACAGGGCAGGTAGGAAAACACAGCCACACAGAGCGGGGGGATGCATACGGGGGAAGCTACGAACCTGAAGGCGACCTGCCTCTGAGGGACAGGAGGTGTCCGTACAGGTGCCTGGATGGGTGCTGCTCAAAGAGCTGGTAGAGCCCTGAGAGGCGTCTTCCACGAAGAGCAGAGAGGGGGCGCCCTACAGAAGGCGGGCATCGGCCTAAACCAGCCTCCGAGCTCAGGAAGGGTGAGGGTGGGACAGAGGTGTTTAGATCTGACAACCAGGCCACGGATGGAGCCACACAGCAGCCTGTGGGACGAAGGCTAGATTCTGATGACCGAGCCAAAAAAGTGAAAGCCTTGGCTGGCCACAGGCTGTTTTTGAAGCCTGGTGATGGAGGGTGCAGCACGCAGAAGGAAGCCAGGCTGAGAAAGGAAGGGTTCACATCGCCACAAAGAGGGACCCCTCTCTCTAGAGGTAAAAGGACCAACGAGAGAGAGATGGACAAGGTAAGCAAGAGAAGTGATGTGGGACAGCCCAAGGTGCCAGAAATCAGTGAAAGAAATTAATAACAACTCTGGGGTGCCTTCAATGCCAGCACCCAGTATCCCAGGGGCTCCCCCAAAAGATGCACACTTACTTCTAAATTCCCAGTCCCTCAAGCAGTGCCTGACACCAATGGCATCCTTGGTGAAGGATCACTGAATGAATGAGCGAACGAAATGTGATAATGCTAGAATGAGAGAAAGAACTCCACCTGTTACATAATAAATTATATAATGAATATAAAAATTTTATAAAAACCATATAGAAAGACAAAAGGAAGAAGATCACAGACCAAGAGGGGTTCAAGATACACCCCTCTTCAGACTTCTGTTGCTCACACTGGTTCTAGCGTTTCCACCTGAAAAACGACTTTTTTGAAACTTAATCCAGGGACAGAAAACACATCTGCCGCTCGCTCTGCCCACCTTGTGCCAACACTTTCTCCTCTCCAAGGAAAGAGGAGTTGCTAACCAGAGTGATAAAGCTCAAAATACTCATTTACCCCCACTTAAAAGTACGAGAATTCACTGGGGCGGGGGGGGGGGGGGGGGGGAGAAAGAAAAAAAGACTTCTTTGCACATAAAATTGGTGCATGACCCTCCCCACTGTTTACTCAAACCCCAGAGCCCCCTTGCTAGTCACACTTTCTGCTGAGGCCCTTGCACTCGCTGTTCCCTCTTTCTGCAACGCTCTTCCCGCTTATCTCGGCGGCTTGCTTCCTCCCTTAATTCAGTGCTATGATCACTTCCACCTTCTCCAAGCAGCTGTTAATACTCTCTCTACAACAGCAGCCACCCCTCACATACAGCCTGGCCGCCACCTGACCCCTGCACTGTTAACCTGTCTTACTCTCGCTTCTCAGCGCTTCCTGCACAACATATTCTTATTGGTTTATTAGAATTATAAGATCCACTGGAGCAGAAGCTTTGCTTGCTTGTTTCTATATTCCCAGCCCCTACTGTAGTTCCCGGCCCATAGTAGGTGCTCAATAAATGTTTATTTAATGAAAAAATCGACCACCGTACCTCCATGGAATTCTCCCAGCCTTAGTCCCTGTAAGGCTTCCCAGAGAAATCTGCTGGAAGAGTGCAAGCTTGCACCCGCGCTGCAATCAGATAAAAACTGATGACTGGCAGAAAAATCCAGCCACCATCTGGCTGTTCAAGGACCCCTCCCGGGTGCTGACAGCATTGTCATTCAGGATAATGAAGATGAAAACCAACAGTGATCCAGGGGGACAGGTTCCCAGGAGGCAGCCTGGCTGCACTTAACTCCTTCCAGACATCCTGAGAAGGACCCGCCCTTCCCGAGGGTGAAGGCAGGAGGCGGACAAGGTCCCTGCTTGAGAGATGACAGAGGACCTGTCCCGGGAAGGGCTGAGATGGAGAAACTCTAAGCAAAACTGCCCTGGCAAGACAATGGCTGTGGGGAGGTGAGCAAGGCTATCGTGATGACAGATGGAACATACCATGTGCCCATCAGTCAACAAGGTCCTTCGGGCTGGGAGCCAACTATGCTTTTAGCTCATTTATTAAAGCAATGGCGTGTGCTTCCACCCTCAAGGCCTTGGCCACTCTGCCTTCAAGGGACACTCCGTCTCTGAAGTTTACAGAAAGAAGGTGTCCAGCTTAAGCAATTTCCATGAGCAAGTGCTGACCACACTTGACTAGAACATAAAACTTAGGGGAGCTCCAGGGAGAACAGGAAACCACCACCATGCAGATGCCAAGGCAGAGGGAGCGACTTCCTCGCTTGCAGCTCACGAGTGGAGAAACTGCCAGGGACACGTTTCCTTGGTGAGAGGCAGGAACGGCCTGCTCTAGTGCCAGGCAGCCTAGTTTTGAATTCCACCCCTGCCACTTACCAGCGGCATCATCTTGGACAACTTATTTAACACCTCCGAGCCTCAGTTTCCCCTAGGATAAAATGAAGATCAGAACAAGTAACACTCCCAGAGAATTAACATGAGTTCACTTGTGTCAAGCAGAAAAAACAAGTATTCTAGAGGCTGGAGATGCTGAGGTGATGGTGATGGTGATGGTGACAGCAATGGTGATGATGATAATGATAATGATGATGATGGTGAATTATAATGACGATGATGGTGACAATGACGGTGATAACAATGGTGATGGTGATTATGATGATGGTGATGGTAATAATGATGGTGACGATGAATTATGATGGTGATAGTGATGGTGGTGATGGTGATCGTGAATTATGATGGTGATGGTGACAATGATTGTGATGGTGAATTATGATGATGATGGTGATGGTGACAATGATGGTGATGGGGTGGTGGTGGTGGTGATATTGCTCACGTGTTGGCAGACTTCTGGGGCTACACAGATCAAGGGAGTGGCAAAAATTTCAGTAAGAGTGGAGTTTTAGAAAAATGCAGTATTTGATCTTGCAGTTGAGAGCCTAAGAGCATCATTCCTCTGCTTCTCCTTTCCTGTTCCTCTGGAAACACGTCTGAAGATGAGGAGACAGGTCTGGAGAGCTGAAAAAACACCGAGGGAGAGCAGGGAGAGAGCTGCAGTGAGGGTGGGCGAGAAGCTCATCAGAGCTGACTCCTTTTCCTCACTGCCCCAGCTCCCAACACCTGCCCAAGGCCTCAGGTGGCCCCTGCAGCCCACAGGAGCACCTCGGGGCTGACGATGGCCTCCTTGACCAGCTGATGAAGGCTGGGTGAGCTGCAGCACCAGGCTTGCTCCTAGGGGGTTTCCAGATGCCTCGGGGGTCAGCACCCACTTCCCCAGCCAGTGCCCAGGCCAGCAAGGCTGAGTGTCCAGGAGAACACGGGCACAGGGGTGCAGGACAGCTCAGCAGGTAAGAGCTCAGAGCCGGGAGCAGACCCCCTGGGCTCCAATCTAGACTCCAGCACGCACGGTGTGATTCCCAGGGAGCTGACAGAAACTTTAGATGGGGGACCGCTTGAACTGTGCCCAGCAGACAGTAAGTGCTCAATAAGTGCTGTTATTAGACCACTGTTGGAGCGGCCCAGACAGGGCTTGGCAGGTACCACAGAGTGTCCAAGGTGCAGCCCCGCCTACAGGTGGGTAAGGCGGGCCACAGTGATTCAGTTCATCCCAGGGAACACAAGCACCTTCAACTGGAAACAGGTCCTAGAGAGCTCCCCACTGTGTCCCAATGTGTCCCACTGTGAGGGTGGAATGAGGTCTCCTCCAGACCCCCAAAGCACCCTGCTCACCAAGGAGCTCAGCCTGGATCAGCCCACAGAGCTGACTTTTATGTTGTTAATTATATTACCTCCTCAATTAGATTTTAAACTCCTCAGTGACACCTAAACATCTGAATAGCACTCTACCAATTACAAAGTATAATCAAATCAGTAGCCCCATGTTAGGGACTAAATTGTGTCATCCCCTCCCACCTCCCCCTTCCCTCTCCACCCCTCAAAAACTCTTATGTTTAAGTCCTAACTCCAGTAGCTCAGAATGCAACTATATTTGGAGACGGGGTCCTTATAGAAGAAATTAAGGTAAAGTGACATCACCAGGCTGCTCCCATATGACTGTGTCATTATGAGAAGACTGGGAGAGAGACAGGCACAGAGAGGACCACATGAGGACACTGGAGAGGTGGCCACCTATAAGCCAAGGAGAGAGGCCTCAGCAGCAACAAGCCTGCAGACACCCTGACCTACCCCCAGGCTCTGGAACTGTGAGAAAAAGAATTTCTGTTTTTGAAGCCACCCAGGTTGTGGTACCTGGTACCAGCAGCCCTAACTAACCAATACTCCCCGTGAGGTCAGTCTGGATGCCTGACCACTGTCATTTTAGCGTGAGAACACCGGAGCAAGCCTCAGACCTGCCTGAGCCGCTCAGCCAGGGAGTGGTCAAGCTGCCCCTCAAGAGAACGAAGCCGGCTCCTCCCACCAATGCCTGGGGATGACACTTACTCAAAAATACTTACTGAGACCTACAACCAAGATTGCTCTACCCAGCAGAGTTACTTAGAATTGAAGAACAGGTAATGAGCTTCCCAGATAAGAAAAAGCTAAAGGAGTTCATCACCGCCAAGCCAGTACTACATGAAATGTTAAAGGGTCTTCTTTAAAAAGAAGTAAAAAGACCAATAAAATGGCAATAAATAAGGTGGAAGTGGGGTTTGGGGGATGGGTGAAAAAGGTGAAGGGATTTAGAAGTACAAGTTGGTAGTTACAAAACAGCCGTAGGGATGTAAAGTATGGGAGAGCTCAGCCAAAGAACATATATGCATCTATGCACAGCCCATGGACACAGGCAACAATGCAATGAAGGCTGGGGGGTGGCAGCTGGGACGGGGTGGAGGGAGGCAAAGGGCAGGGAAATGGGGGACATCTGTAATAGTGTCAACAATAAAAATAATGTAAAATAAAAGAACTGATAAAAAAGATGTAAATTGGGAATAAAAATAATTAAATCTTGAAAAATATATTTACTGAGCATCTACTATGTGCTCAGATCTTTCCAAGGCACTAAGGATACTAGAGCGATCAAGAGGCCCCTTCTGTCGTGGAGCTCAGGACTAGAGGAGATAAATAATAACTGGCATCAAATTGATACCAAAAGCTACCGTTAGAGAGAACTGGAGAGTGTCAGGAATATAAGCAATAGTTTCTCTCATTCACGCCGACAGCTTTTAGTACAAACATTTCAGCCAAACAATGGAAGATTTCTTTTAAAAAAAACGTAAACCCTAAAAGCGAATATTCAAAAGTGAGGGTGAGGGGAGCACTGCTCATTCATTTTACTTAAGAAAATGAAACAAATCAGGCAAGAGCAAGTCATAAGCCCTGAGTGAAAGTTTCTGTCATGCTAATAAGCCTCAGCGCCAAAGCTAAGGCTTTAGAAATGACAGAAGCGAGCATTTCCTATGCAAGAAAAATTTCCCTCTAGAGCTTGAGGCCAGAGCCCTTTCAAAGAATAACTAGGCTCCGGGAAATGGATTTCGTTCCTCACCCAGATGAGAATTCACACCGTGTCTACCACTCGGCACAGAGAATTCTTGCAAAGCTGGCTCGGGCTCAATCTCGCCCCATCGCTGGTGCGCAAGCATAAATTATTGTAACATGTTTACAAGGGTTTTGTGTTGGTATAATATTTGATTGCGCGAGAAGTATTTACACAATATGTGGCATCCTTTAAGTGTTTTTCTCATTTCCAGCTCTGCGCTCTGGGGTCTGTAATGGCAGGCGAGTCTGTGCAAACCCCTCTGATTGTCAGCCCCCTGGACTGCGTGGGGACTGTCTCAGCAGGGACTGAACTGCTCTGCTGCCTGCAGGGGAGGCTGCAAGGACTTCACCTTCCCATGACCCTCCCCAGGTGGGAGATGCTTTCAGTCACATTAATTAATGCATCGGATGGCATTCGAGGTGGAACCAGAAATTCAATAGTGCTCCCCAGGCTCCCAGTTCTGAGCTGCTAACAGAGGCAGGTGAGGAATGACATTTGAGGACCTGGTGATATCTACAGGGACTCATTTATTCATGCTAAGTCACACTGGCATGAACTGCAGCCTGGCTACTCTGAGAGTCAGTGTAACTAAGACTATAATTCTGAGAGTCTAATAAGTTAGAATCCAGGCTCCGCAGCTCATCTGGCGCAGATAAATCCCTCCAACGCTCAGCTTTGTTGTATCATCTTAAAAATGGAGGAAATGACAATATCCGCAACACAGGATTAGAGGGACAGTGACATGAAATCAAGCATGTAAGCTCTGGTTTCCCAGACCTGACACCTGCTAGGCACTCAAGTGATGCTATTTTAGATGAACAGGATCACTGCTGACCGGGGAGAAATCCAGGCAAGGCCAGCAGTTAGGAATCACTCCATCCCTCTCTGCCTCCCAATTGTGCCAGCCCTGATCCAGCTGGACTTGGCAGGTCAGGGACAGGGTTCCAACCCATAGAAGGGATTCAGTAAAGCCCTTCAGTTTGTGTGCGTGTGCACGTGTGTACGTGTGCACAAAGGAGCACTTTTGGAGAAGAGGCCACATTGTAACAGCCTCTTGAAGGGATCCACACCCAGGCAAGGTTGCCAATGACCAGTGTGGAGTCCAGCTCGCTCCTCTAGTTCAGCCAGCTTCCTGCAGGCTGGGCAGAGTGGTGTGATGGAAGAAAGGCAATGGAGTCAGATGGTTCAAGAAACAGACTCAATGAGATCAGCTCAGATGATGACCGTTTAGCATGAACACTCTGAGGGCAAATAGGGAAAAGGGCCTTTCCATGAGCCCCAGAACAGCAACTGTGGTACAACCAAGCGATATAGAGCCAGCTGCTAAAACCCAAGCAGCACGGGGACCTCTGACTTGAGCTGATTCAGCTGCTCCATGTGCTTGTAAGATCTGGCCTGTCTTCTCCAACTTCATATTCCACAGCTCCTTCCCAGCCACATGGCTTTTCTCTTTTCTTTGAACAAGCCAAGTCTACTTGCACCTCAGTACCTTTGCACGTGCTGTTCTCACTACTGAAAATTCTCTACTGCCCTGTCTTTGCATAGCAGCTTTATCACAGCCTTCAGCTGTCTCCTCCCTGACCACCTAACCCTTTCCTTCCACCATTCACTCTTAGCCTATCAATTTGGATCAATGTGATCATTTCCCACAAGGCTTCAGGGTGAGAAGATTCAGGAAGCTCCACTTGAGGACAGGGCTCAGCAAACTTTTTATAGAAAAGGTCAGATAGTAAATATTTGAGGCTTTGCAGGCCACATGGTCTCTGTTGCAGCCACTCCACTCTGCCACGGCAGTGGAAAGCAGCCACTGACCACAGTAAATGAAGAGGTGAGGTCCTGTGCCAACACAACTTTATTTGTGGACACTCACATTCATATTTCCTGTAATATTCACATGTCATAAAATAGTATTCTTTTTTTTCTTTTTTGGGGGGGACCATTGAAAAATGTAAAAGCCATTCTTAGCTCATGAGTTACAGGAAAACAGGTGTTGGGCCTAATGTGCTGATTCCTGCTGCAGACCATCCCTGTCACTCCATCTCCATCACATGGTCTGAATGCCAAGGTCCTCCTGACGATCCATGCTGGGCCTAGGGCTGCTGGAATCTCCACCACTCGGTCTTCAGTGGCTCAGACCCACTAGGATCTCAAGTCATGTTTGTTAAAAACTGTCCTTTGAACTGTGATGAGATACCTTTGGCGGTTCACCTCCACTGCCCCTGGAGCAGCCCACCCCGCTGTGGGCAGCCCCAGCTGCTGTTCATGCTGCCCGAGGAGGCTCCCCCGAGCTCCTGAGGCCCCGGCAGCGCTGGCAGAGTCTGCCCAGCCATCTTCCTCATGACAGCTCTCTCGGTTTTTATTTGCAGCATGGGAGGGGAAAAAAAGAAAGGAATGGACCACTCCCATGAGAGCAGAATCTACCCCAAGAGGAACATGGAATTTTGGGTGGAACACACTCCTTTTATCTTAAATATCAGGTTCAGAAAAAGCCCAGCCCGTGGACCCATCAGGAAGTCAAGAAATGACTTAGGAGAGAAAGAAGATGTTTCCTCGACACCTGGTAGAGAAAGGCCCCAGAACACATTCACTGAGTGGATGAATAAATGGTGAACTAATAAACCTTTTTTATTTAGCATGCCGGACCAAGAACATCCTCGCCACTCTGCCGAAACTGGTCCTGATCACAAAAACAGGACGTGTGGCGAGAATAAGACTTAGTGGCCTACGGAATTAAAAGATGAATGCTACAGGGACCAACTGATTCTTAATGAAATCCTTAATTCCCTAGATCAGCCTGCAGTGCTTAAAATGTCTCATTTACATGAATAAAAAAGGAAGTGATTACTGACTACCCACTAGGTGTGAGGCGCCTTCACTCACACACACACACACACACACACACACACGCATCGCTCCATTGAATCTTCACAACAAACACACTAGAGAGAAAACAAAATCCTTCATTTCTTCAGATGAGGTTACGCGGACCTAGGGAGTGGGGGCTCCGGGTTTCAAACCCAGATCCTCCCAACCCTAAAGCCTATTCCCTTTCTGCTGCCTACGACACAAAATTGTTCCTTCCAGTCACTTAGGGGTTATGAAATCATTATACAGTGACGCACAGGCCCGATCATTAGAGAACACGCCTGTCCACTGCCTCTGAATTGCAGATGGTAAGAAATGATACAAACCAACAGAGGAAACTGTATAACACGGGAAACACACATCCACATGAAGACGTTTAGGATTCTACCCTGCTTCAAACTTAAATATAAAAATATTCAGTTTAATAGGTGCCCCCCCCTCCACCCGACCGAATGGACAACCCTTACTTAAAAATCTGGCAAAATTAATAGAGGCCACATTATTCAAAAAAGAATCTAGTTCAGAAAAACAAAAATGGCCCTAAAAATAAAGAAAGGATGCTTTTGAAGTTTTACCCACAGTCCCTAAGAACTGCTTTTACATATATTCAGTTAAAGTGATTTCCAGAGGCCAGCTCACTTTGGGGAAACACTGGAAGTGTTATAATAGAGTATAACCTCTTACCCTGCTCTGATCCCTAAATGAGGTTGCTGCTGCCTGTCTGATAAGAACCGTCAAAATTCGGTTTGAAAGGTTCTAGCATATTTTCCCTTCAAATATCTAATATCTGGGAATGGCTTTTACTACCACTTTGAAAATGCTTTTGGATATGTTACCTTCCTTCGTTTTTTTTCTTTTACAAATATATAAAATAATAATAATAATAAGGCTCACAGAGAGTGTAAGGGGGCTTTTCCATTTGCAAGTGAGGGAAAAATTAATTATTCTAAATGAAATAGAGAATTTAATGGCTTACAATCTACAAAGTCCAGGGGTAGACAGGCAAGGTTTGATCTAGGTCCAAGGGAAGGCCTGGCCTCCCTCCGTTTCTCAGCTCTCCGCTCTCATCCATCCTCCCAGATGCCAAGCTGTGGAGAAACAGCTGCCAGGTGGGGTGAAGCTAGGGCGGGCACGGCCACGGCCTCCAAGGTGCAAGGCCAGCAGAAAAGAGCACACGCACCTTTCTCAGCAGCCCCGAAGAAGTCTCAGCGCATCTTATTGGCTCTGTCTAGGCCATGTGCCCACCCAAGTCGCTGTGGCCAGGAGGAACTTGAACCATGCGTCTCACCACAAAGTCAACCACATCATCTCCCCTGCAGCTCACAGGGTGAAGGGTGGATCTCCAGAAAAAAACCTGAGCAGGATGAATGAACGCTGACTTGGAAAACCAAGAGGTGCCCGCTACAGGCTACATGACTTGCCTAAAGTCCCACAGATACTGACAGACAAAATCAGGATTCAAGCCCAAGTCTTCCGAAACCAAGTTCTCCAAAAACAGTGGTAAATCATTTGAAAACACAGGGAGCAAGTCACAAAAAGTCCTCCCAAGCACATCTCTTGGTTGGTCCCGAAGTTCTAAATCATCAATCGACTGCCTACCGAACGTCAAAGGCAGCCAAGCTCCTTTCACAACATAGAAATTTTGTAAAATTAAACAAGGTTGCCATTATCTAAATCAGAATCCCTTTACAGCTGTAAATGGGTCCTCGCCATCTGGAAAGCCAGGACGCCGTTCTCAGAAGTGAGAAGGAAGAGCTTTTTGACCCAGTTCTGTCCCTGCACTAATGTAAAGCACCGAGCGCTACTTATTAAGTGCCTTCAATGAATGCCATTGCGCGGGCTATTTGCAACTCCAAAATGACGCCTATTATTCAGCTTGAGATTAGAATCTCGAGCAGTAGGGTGTTTTTTAATAAAAAATAAAATTAAAAATAGATTTGCCATTGCCTTTTTAATGAAACGAGTAGTTCTGACGGCTTAGAGGGGAAATGACATATTTCTTGGGATTTTTTAATATACTGATTTGAGCAGTGCCAAAAAAAAGAAAGTTGCCAATATTCACCTCCTGGGAAATTGTACACTGCTTCCCTCACTAGCTGTGCCATCCCCCGCTCCTCCACCACGCCTCTAGGCTGCCCACACAGGCTCTCCCACCAACACAACCACAAACCCCCTGAAAGCGACACATGCAGGTGACACAGAACACCAGGTGCAGCTTGACAAGTGTGCGCCAAGTAAGAAAAATGACTGAGCCCAGCACTGTGTCCAACAGCATTTTCTACAATGATGTAAATGTTCTACATTTGTGCCTAACTGCATGGGGCTACTGAGATGAGAAACTGGATTTTTTTATTTTACTTTAATTAATTTAAAGTAGCCACATGTGGCCAGTGGTTACTGAATTGGAGGGCAGCACAGATGGCACCCTCCGAGAATTCCTCCAGCATGTCGTGTGTTGCTCTCTCCCACTTGTGTTTCCTACCCCGGCACACACCCACCACCTGCAGTTCTCCACAGAAGGCATCTATTTGTGCCTCTGGGCTCCTAGCCTGCCTGGGTGACTCCTTCTTATCCACAAAACCCAGCCGAGGTTCCACTTCCTCTGTGAAGCCTTCCTTGACTTCCCCCTCTCCTCCCCACTCATGAGAGTGGGTCGCCCCTCCTCTCCAGCATCACACTGCATGGGTGGGGAGCCTGTGTCGTCCACCACAAAAAGCAGAAGAGCACAGTGGTCAACTCTGGAGGGAGTGGGTGCTCTGGAGAAAGCTGGCCGCCTAGCGTCAAATCCTGTCTCTAGCACTTACTACTAGCTCTATCACCTCAGGCAAATTACAGGCCACAGGATGACCCATCTGTAAAATGGGATGATTCACAGTAACTCTCCTCTGTGGCTGTTGCAAGGACTCAATGACCAAATGCAGGTGAAACATGGGCATGGTGCCTGGCAAGGAGCAAAGACAACAAAATTGGGTTCCCATGCTTTATTTTTCATCAAATTACTAGACTATGCATGCACCTTTGAGTGTGCACTGGGTCTTAGTCATCCCTGTAACTCAGAGTCAGAGCACACAGTAGGCACTCATCAAAGACAAAAATGATGAATTTTGCCTCCAGTGGACGGATGCCAGTCCTGAGCTCAGTTCTAAGTATGCTCCATAAAGCTAACCAATCTTGTTCTAAATGTCAAACTAAGGCACTAAAAGAGAGGCCTCAACAGAATTAAGCCTGGGCAGAAGGATTAGGATGCAGGTCAGCCTAAGATGTTACGGGCTTATTCACGCTGCGCCCAAACTCACTCCCACTGCCACCCACCCCATATGCCCCACCACTACCCCGGAGCCCCCCATCGCCAACCTAGCCAAAACCCTACCCAACTGTTCCTGGTGGAAATAAGCCCTATCCTGCAGGTTTGGGGACACTAACAGAAGTTTAAGGGCCACTGGTCTAACATCAACGTGAGAGAGACACTGAAGCAACTCTCAGCTCCAACAATCTGATCCTGTCTCTCACCCTCATAGTTCTAGTTTACCTACCCCCTCTTTTCGTAGGTGGATATCTGGGTAAGGGGGGAAGAGATCCCTTCAGCTGACAGAAACAGTGCTACGAGCCTGCATTCCAGGGGTGCTCCTGGCCCTGAAGGCTAGGGCACCTCTGGAGTCCCTCTGAGGCCCCTGGGTTTCACTGAAGGCAAATAAAGACGAGCAGCAGGTGAAAACAAGCATTAGAAATGATTAAGTGTTCGATATACAGGCTTTCCAGCCCGTGGAGAGTCCCAGTGAGACTGTTCATTTCCCGAATTCAATGTCACCCTCCTGCTACAAGGCTCCCCGGCCCAGGCGCGCAGCCAGGAGTTGACTAGGAGAGCAAGTCGGGAGCTTGGAGCACAGGGCAGGTGCTCTGCAGGCAAGACACTGAGTCCCGCCCAGCTCCCACTTCTGGGGACAGCAGCTCTGGAAACCAGACTTCTGGGTGACCCTGCGCAGAAGGTTCAACAACAACAAGGAGCATGACTGAGAGGTACAAGGCAGGTCTAATGAGAGGGCTGGGGCTCTGAAAGGTGCCTATTGTGGGAACTTGGGCATGTCACCTCCCTCTCTGGGCTTCAGTTTCCATGTTTATAAAATTGGGGAAGGAGGTCCAAACTTTTTTTTCCCAGCAGCCAAAACACCTTTCTGCCCCAAACAAAATCTATGCAGAAACTCCAAGATATAAAGCAGCGGAACAGCTGTGATGAATTCTCTCTGTGGGCCCCACGAAGCCCGGCCCCCTTGGGCCTGCCGCTGGCCCCAGAATCCTGGAAACTCAGAGGACAGGGCTAGCAGACCAGATTAAATTCCTTAGGTCACATCAAGCGGCAGGATTTTAGGATGTTGCTTACAGTGGACCTTAGGAGGCCGACCTATATGGAATGGATCAGAAACAGGCCAGATTGATGATGGTTTCACTTAAATTTTTTATTATGAAAAATGTCAAACATATTCAAAACAGGAGAGAATCCCTAACACCTATGACCCCCCTCAACAATGATAAAGCTGTGGCCAGGCGCGTTCCAGCTCTACCCTACCGGTTCCCACATCCCTGCGATCATTCGGAAGCAAATCCCCAATATCGCACCATCTAGCCAGCTTCACTGCCACACTAAGGAAAACATGAATCCCTGTAGTATTGACTGTACTCCTTATGCTGTACTTCACGGCCCTGTGACTTATTTACGCTATCACTGTAAGTTTGTCTACCTTTATGCCCATCTCCCCCCGTCCCCACCTAACCCTCTGACAAGTGTCCATTTGTTCTCTGTATCTATGAGTCTGTTTCTTCTGTTTTGTTTGTCCACTTGTTTCCTTTTTAAGATTCCACACAGACTTCTCCTGGTGATCACTTTGTAAGGTGCGTAAATGTCAAATCACTATGCTGTATACCTGAAACTAATATAACGGTGCATATCAACTATACTTTAATTAAAAAGAGCTTTACATTCCAGGATAAAATTAAAAAACAAACAAACATTAATTCCTTAACATCATCGGACAATCAGGCCCCTGCTCCATCATTTTTCCCCTTACAATTAATTTGATGAAGAACTGAGTCGCTTTTCTATAGCTTCCCACTGCCTGGATTTTCACGATTATCAGTTTGTCATTTAACATGTGCCTCTGCCATCTACATTTCCAGCGATCCCATCCTAGAGCAAGGGTCGAACCAGCTCCATCAGGAGGCACATAACGCCTTTCTCTGCCTATGCTGTTGGAGCCGTGGATGATCACTTTCTGTATCAGACTGATCGCCTTTCAGTTCCTGACATATACTCCAAAATGCTTCAGACACACACACAGATATAAGGTTATATCTTTTTAGTTTTATCCAAATTACATCCAACCCTACTATTCAGAAACTTCATTCAACATGAAATTATTTTTAAAATTAGAATTCAATAAGATACACTTAACACGTTAGCAATACTGAGGATAGTTTAAATTCTAACAGTTTACCGTTGAAATTCTGGCATTTGCCCAGAATGGTGCTTTTTCATGGAGGTGACTGATAACCGGCTGCGGAATAAATCAGCAATACTGTCAAGTCCCGCTGATGTCCAGGAAACACGTGTGTGTATCCCATCAGCTGCGCTGCGTGACGGTCTTCTAAAAGTTCCCGATCATCTTCTCAGATTACAAATTAGGAAAAACCAGGCAAATCCTACTTTTCACCACTTCATATTTTCTTTTATTTTTTTTCAAAGCAACTGTCCTAAAGAAAGCATGACTCCACCTTTTACTATTTAACTCGCTCATTCATCAGTTTTCTCCTTCCCCAAACTGCCTAAGTATAAGCCACTGCCCCGATCAATAATCAAACCAGTACTTCCTGCTGTCCCCCTAATGCTCACTGGTGGTCACAAAATTCACAGCCTGTTTCTATGCAGCAGAGCCTTCAGGATCCCAAAATGACCAAGGCTGATATTCGGCTTCATGACTCAGAAGCCTTCTGTGGGGAAAAGCAGCCACTCCCTACGGTCAGTTAGTGTCCCATGAGAGAAGCCAGAGGCATGAGCAATCGAAACAAAATCAGGCAAGATTTTTTTTTTAAATCCCCTGTACATTTTTTTACTAGACCAATACTAATGCCAGCATCTGCCGTGAAAGCCCCACCCCCAGCACGCCCCTCTCACCACACTCCTGCTCCCAAAACCCTGCCCGTAACCTAAAGGGTCTTTTTAAAAAAAAAAAAAAACTCCACCCTGCATGCCTACAACTGCTGGATGATCGGGACAAGGTTCCTGTGGCAACCATCCATTCTAAAGTTTGGGGAGGGGAGGGCAGAGGGTCACTTAGCACCTGGCCTATGTGTCATGAAATGCCTTGAAACCGCCCGTGACTTCCTCCTCTAACCACAGGGAGGCCTCCCACTTCCACAGCACACGACCACGGCACCCATAAAATGCCTTCCTAGGTGTCACCTACCATGTGAAACAGGCAGAGATGACAGACTGTTGTTCACAAATGAAGAATCTCACCATCAGAGTTAAGTGCTCTTCTGTAGAAAAACCAGGCTAAGACCTTGGATCTCCTGACCTCCAAACCAGGGCCCCTCTCAAGAGCTGCGCTGCGTCTTGGAGTTGGACCTGCTCTTCATCAGCCCAGCCCCCCAGCTTTCCCTTCCCCCCAGCTTCCGTGCCTTGAAGCATGCACACCCCAACCCGTGCCCTTTTATTCTAGCACATCCTGGTTTGTTTCAACCATGGACTGCGTGTGGGACTTAGCCCTCCGATGAAACTGTGCACTCTTCAAAGCAGAGTTCATGCTGAACACGGCTGGACATCCCCGAAGCAGCAATCACCTAAGTTCACAACTAGTTCACAAAAATGTCATGATTTAAGAGTTTGAGCTTGGACGTCACAATATAATCGTACGGGGCTTAATATGACAAAGACCTGTTTGAATCCCAGTTCCAACACTGCTTAGCTGTGTGATCTTAGGAAAGTTACTTAACTTCTCTGTGATTTCATTTCTTCATGTTTCATGGAGTAGGGCACACAGCTCATAAGGTTGCTGTGAGAATGAATGAGAGCTTGATTCAGGTAACAGTGTAAGCTCTAGAAAACTCAACACTATTGTTATCATTAATATTGTGACCTATATTATTAATCGACGTCATCACATCTTTGTAGTTAATACAACCAAGTGTGGGGCCCAGAATCTTGCCCAGCACCACACAGCAAGTAAGTGCTGCAGCCCAGGAGGGAATTCCGAGATGCCACCTCCCATTTCTTCCCTTACAGTCTCCGCAGTGTGTGTCACACAGTACATGCTTAGTGATACTCAGAAATTACAGAATGTGACAACTGTATGGAAACCTAGTGAGTCATCTGGTCAACCCTCTCATTTTGCAGATTAGAAAATTCAGGCCCAGCAGATAACACATCTGCTCAATACCATTCAGCTAGTAATAATAACCTACACATTTGTGTAATGACACCTAATTACGAAGTTTTATTCACCACGAGACATGAGACTGACGCCTCCAGGCAACGACCACCAGGAACACAAACCAGGTCCAACAAACCTGAGTTCATCATGCCACGGAGAGTCACAGGGGTCTCAGTAAGAGGGAGTTAGGGGTGCTCATTCCACAGTTCAGGCTTATTCAGTGATCTGGGGGAGGGTTCCAGGAGGCGGAGTTTTGCTCTAGTGGGTGTCATAAGTCAGGAATTCTGTGGCCAGGTGTCCTTACGATGTTTACCCAGAGCAGGGCCTGAGCTGTAATCAGTAAGGGAGCAGCAGGCATCCCTGTGGGCTGAGAGGGGCAGGTGTAGTCATTTCTGTGGGCTGCCATGCTCTGCTTTTCCTCTGTGCTCACTCTTGATTATGAAGTCGTCTTGTTTTATCACCATCACAGAGTGACCTTGCCACATGTTGGTGTGCTGTGAAATTCTTCATGCCCGACAGGAAAACTCCCCAGCCATCAGAGCCGGGCCAGCTCCAGGCCAGCAGCAGCTGGAAGTGGCTGGGGGTTTTTTCCCTTTGCTCAGTAATATGTTCACCTCTTCCCAACACCTGTTTGTGTCAGGGGAGTCCAAGGAGGACTCGATGCAAAGTAAATAAAGATCTCAACCCTTAACGAGCTTGCATTCCAATGGGGAAAAGAGTTAATTAAAAATAAACATAATGCATTACAAATATCCACCCTGTCATACGTTAGAAGGTGATACGGGCTCTGGAAATAAAGAGGAGACAGAGCAAAGGAGCTTGGGGATAGCAGGCAACAGTGGTGGGAACGGGCAGGCCTCCTCCATCCGAAATGAAAGCACGGGCCTGCAGAGAGTGGAGATGGCCCTGGCAAGACCATCCAAAGAAGTTGGCATCCCTGTCCCAGTTCAGAAATGAGGAAAGTGAGACTTGGAGAGGTCGCGGGACGTGTCCAAGACTGCCCAGCAATCTCATGGTGCAACCAGGGAGCCCCACGTCTCCAGGTTCTCTGCCACCAGCTGCCTTTCCAACACAAGCTGGACCAAAGGCCTGCCTGGCGCAGGACAGACTCCAGGCTTCCCTGCAAAAGTGTGATCTCTGAGGCTAGAAAGAACTTCTGCTTTTCCCACACCCACCCAGGTGTCCAACACGGCCACCCCAAAATGGTCCACTCGGCATAAGGACTATTCGCAGCACAGGCATGGAAGAAAAGCAGACACAGGCTGGCTCTCTGCCCTCCCTGTCCCCTGAAGGCAGGGCCGAAATTCCCCTATGAAGGTGCCCTCTCTTCCCGCACCAGGAAGGGGGCAACCTTATCACCAGAGATGGAGCCAGCACCGAGAAGAATCTGCATAAACACACCTTGCTCAATGAGCCCCCATATATTTACCTCCCCACAATTTACTGCCCCTAAAATGTCCAGAAGACCCTCCCTTCATCTTGTCACTTCTCTACAGGTGCATCCCTGTCAGAACAGTACAAAAGCCTTCCACCCCAGCTGCTTCTGCGGGGGCTGCTCCTTTCTATGAAGCCGCACCCCTACCCCCGTGCCACGGGACGCTTAACATCTCATTTAGTGTGTTCACTTTTCCCCCGTTAATCTGTCTTCTGTCGGCTCCTTTCACAGTCTGCCCTCTGAATCTAGGAGGGCAGAGGAAAACTGTTCCTCCCCTGTTACGGTTCCACCTACTAAGTGCTGATCCCTGCAGCCCGGCCATCTCCTAAGCACTTCCCTGATTATCTCAGTGACCCGAGGTGCAGGTCCAGCCATGAGCCTCATTCCGCAAAGGCCTGAGGCTCTGAACGCTGACGTCCCTTGTTCGGTATCACACAGTAAGAGGCAGTTTATTTTTAAACCCAGCCTGCATATTTCCTTAGCTGTAACTGTTTTGTTTTGCAAAACACCACACACCAGTATAATGTATCCAAACATATATTTGTGTGTGTGTGTGTGTGTGTGTGTGAGTGGGTGGGTGTGTAATCTCTAATAAGATCTACCTTGCAAAGAGCTGTGAGGCCTAAGTCTGAGGTAGCTCCCCACATAAACGGAGCTGGAACAAGATCAGTGTAAGAAGCATTTTCACAGGGATGGAACTTTGGTCTTCTTGGGTGGGTGGATGGATGGATGGATTGGATGGATGGGCAGATGGGTACATGGATGGATAGAAAGGGACTTCCTTCTGCTCTTAGTTCTCAACACTCCAGGGACCCCCCAGAGTACTCTTGGCTCAGCTGAGGACAAGAGGAAGTCAGTGTGAAAGTGAACCTACTCTCAGCATGTCCCCAACTGAGTCCCAACCAACCAGGCAGGCAGGGAGGGGGCCAGCGGGGTGCCCAGCCCAGCCTCACCCAACACTCCTTTTAGATACTGAACAAGATTTCACTGGCCTCTAGGGGAGTAAGTAGTCCATCAAGACACCTCAGAAATGACTGTGAAATCCGTGTATATCAAAAATAAATAAATAAAATAAACATCACATTCAAATAGGCAGCGTACAGTCACCGTTGGTGAGTGCAATTATTAATGTCCTTAAACAAATAAAAGAAACTAGCCCTGGGCCTAGAAGACAAGCCATGAGGAACTGGTCACGAAGCTTTGTCAAATATAAAACAAATTCAAAAATAGATGTGATTGTTAATTACTTTAGCAGTTGCCGGCAACAACAACAAAAAATCTTGTCCAGGGAGCATCGTTTTAGTTTCTCAGTGTGAAGTTTCCTGTTTATAGCTCAAAGGCTGACCTTCTACCCATCTGCTCACATCAGCCCTGTCCCCGATGCTCCTTATTTCTGAAAAAACACAGTAAATTCCCCAGGCTCTAATCAAGCACCCTTCCTCAGCTGAAGGGCGACCTTCACAGAAAAGAGGCCACTTGATAAATTCCAGGAAAGTAAAAATAAAACATAATGGAAAAGAGAGTCTAATCACCAAGGCTAATTATAAAGAAAGTAAATCGCTTTTTCCTCCCTAAGTGTCTGGTTTATTAAAAAAAAAAAAAAAGAAAAAGAAAAAGACCAATTTAAAACAAAGATGGCCTTTGTGACTGGTCTGGGTAAGAGCAGACGGAATCTCAGGGGCGACAGCTGTGACTTGTACTACATACAAAACCAACGGCGTTAGCTTTTGAAAGAGTCATTCATATATTTACTGGTGACATTTTAAATATATATGATGTGTCACCTGGATACAAAAAACTGGGGAAGGTCCTGGGGGCAGCAGGGTGCACCACAGTGAATCATGGAAACTCTGCCCTCAGCCAGCCCAATGCCTGATAAAGTAGACACACTTATACCAGCTGCTGATGGTATTAGGGAAACCGAGGAGCAGGCCCGTGGGGCATTCAACAGAGAGGGGTGCTTTCTACCCAAGCAGGAGGGGGAAGTCTCTCTGGGGGTGACATTTAAGCTGGGTCTTGAAGGATGACTTGGAGGAAGAGGGGTGGGGTGAGCACTGAGAGGCCCCTGGATGACTTGCTGGCCACTCCATTTGCCCCCGACGTGTCCAACACAGGATCGGGCAACACAGGATCCAGCCCCTCATTCTTAACCAGGGCTACACAGGAGAATCACTCAGAACCCCTCGAATGCATGTACCAAGCCCCAGGAAGGCCGAATGAGTCAGGATTTCAGGAGTGGTGCTTGGTCACGTGCTTATGGGAAAGGCCCGAGTTGTTTCTCAGCAGCTCCCCTTGGGAACCCCCGATCAACACCACTCACTCATTTCCCAAAGTGGAGCAGAGGAGGCTCAGAGAGGGGGTTCCTTCTTCACTCGGTCATGCAGTGAGCAGCTATACCGGGCAATGCAATCGTGACTGAAACTAGAACACCTGCCCTCCTTAAGCATGCCTGCTGGCTCTTCGCAGCAGCTCCACGGGGTTATTACTTTCACCGTCGCCCCTTTGTTTAAAGTCAAGGCACTGAGGCCTAAAAGGTTAAGAGAACACAAGCAATAGATGCTGGAGCCAGGATTCAGCTTGGACTGTGGGACGCACCTTCCACCTCAGGGCTGCTTCCTGACGGCCTCCTGTGCACCCAGCCCCTGGGCGATAAGCTGAATGAGGGATGGCCTCTGGTCTTAGACGCAGAGACAGAACCATGGTGCGGGGAGGAGTGGAAGAGATTCCAGAATGTTCCACGTGCTGAATCATGGCTGTAACAGTTCCTCTAACACTGCTTTCCATCCAGACAGCCACACCGCCCCTCCACAGACGGGGGACGGCGCGGTTCCTGGTGCAACGAGCTGTGTGGAGGCTCTAACAGCCACTTCCCCGGGGCTCAGGGCCTCAGCCAAGACCAAATCCGGAGGCTGGAGCAAAGCCTCTGAGGTGTCTGCAGCACCTCGGAATAAGTAGACACCTACCGACCAGCAGCCAGGAGAGCAAGACTCACACAGGGAGTCCCACCGAGCCTGGGACTCAGAGTCCTTCCCGGGTCAGTGCGGGGAAGCCGTCATGACCTGGTGGTGGGAGAACCAGACAGGGTCCTGAACCCAGGAGACCAGCGCTCAAAGCTGGAAACCAAAAGAAATGGACTCCCCTCAAGGGCAGGGGAAAATCCATTATGAGCTTTTGATACTCAAACAGCAAGAAAACCACAAAATGCTGAAGTCCAGTGGATTTGAGCAATAAATATTCCCGATGGACACGACGCAACTGTAAGAAATGATGGGGTCAGAGAAAGTTCTAAACAGAGTTCGACTACAGTTTCCTAGGGATGATACTAAGAAAACACTCACTTAAGTCCTTTTTATAGTTGTCAATACGTGAATGTTAGCAACTAACGCTCTCCTATTTAAACAAAACACTTAAATAGAAAATGATGACAGACTGGATGGATGGGACAGAAACTCGGGCACATCCCCCAGGAGAGCGTGCCTGCCTCACCATAAGCCCCATGAATGTGCTATCCATTCACCAGGCCCAGGGCTGGAGAAAAAACTACCAGCCTCAAGGGAGCGAGCCCTGCAAACTCAAACCTACAGCCTGAAAATACTGTTATAGCACCGCACTTGCTAATTTCAGAAGGGCATATCCAGATAGTCAGTTTTAACATACGGAAAGAAAGGCAAGATCTTCGCACAAATGCGACAAACCTGGGGTACAGTCAGTACATAAAAGTGCATGTTGGGGAAATAATAGGCACTGACAGAATGTGAACAAAAGGCCTTTGCTTCTGGTTCCCAGGGACATACAGTGAACCCCACAAGGCCTCTGGGAGGAGTGCTGTCTGAGCAGGGACTCAGGAAAGGGGCCCAGAGCCATCCTGGGCTTAATGAGAGGCGGGGGAATGTGCTTCTCTAATTGGAGCACAGACGGGGCCAGACTTCAGGGGCAGGTGAAGCCTCCAGATACTGGAGGTCACCTGGACTTCACTCCTCAGATGACCAAGTGAGCCCAGGACAGTGGAAGGACAGTCCCAGACTGGTCCAGGGAGGCAAGGCTGGGGTCAGACCAGGCACCGTCTGTTCTTTCTGCTCCACACACCCCACGCTCGCAGGGACTCAGTGGAACCACCTGCCAAGCCTCTGGGGAAGCTCAGGTAGAAAAGCAGCAGCACCACGGCAGCCAGGTCTCGGGAAGAGCTGGACGATCCTCAGCCAACATTTCTAGAACTTTCTCCCCGGGGCCCTCTATGAAAAATACCATTTCTTCATATAGCAAAAATTGTTCTCAATTCCTAGAGCTACAGGAAACTCAGATGGAAAAAGAAGTGAGAAGTCAAGTATTAAACAGAGGCTGGGTTTAAATCCAGCTGTGTGACCTTGGTCTCAACAGGTTAATAAAATCAAGAAAACGGGGGTAAAGGTGGAAACAACCCAAGGGTCCGTCAATGGATGAAAGGATAAACACAACGTGGTATATACACATATGGAATATCACTCAGCCCTCTACAGGAAGTTCTGGCAAGTGCTGCCACAGAGATGAACCTCAGGGATATTATGCTAAGTGAAATAAGCCAGTCACAAAAGGCCAAATACTGCATGATCCACTCAATAAGGGTATCTAGAGGAGTCAAATTCATAGAGAAAGAAAGTAGAATGGCGGGTGCCGAGCTGGGCAAGGAACAAAAGGGGCATTTAATAGGTATCAAGGTTTAGTTTTGCAAGAAGACGACAGTTTGGGGGATGGATTACACAAAAAGTGAATGTGCTTAACATTACTAAACTGTACACTGAAAACGGTTAAGGTAAGTGTTATGCTATGTGAATTATACCACAATTAAAAATAACAAAATAGGCCTTGGCTGGGTAGCTCAATTGGTTAGAGCATCATCCCAATATGCCAAGGTTGTGGGTTCGATCTTGGGTCAGGGCACATACAAGGATCAATCAACGAATGCCTACATAAATGGAACAACAAATGGATGTTTCTCTTCCTCCCTCCCTCCCCCCCTCTCCCTCCCCCCTTCCTCTCTCTAAAATCAATAAATTTTTAAAAAATTTTAAATAACAAAATAATTCTTTTAAAAATCAACAAAGGGATATCTAAGCCCAGGGCTCGAGACAAGATTTAGATAAGATATTGTTCACAAACTAGATATAGGCCCTGGCGTCTGACAGACATTCAAATAAATGTTTGTGTCACCCACTGTCTTCATCTTTAAAATCAGAAGCAAAGCTGGGCAAAGCCGCCTCCTGCTCACTTAGGCTGAAGATGCTTTTCTGCTTCCCGGCCTGTCTCCTGTCCTTCCCACGCCCCTTGTTCCCGTCTGTGCAGCGAGGAAAAGGTCAGTACGCACAGCCCCATCCTGTTCTCACTGAAGCTCCACTTTACAGGGACACTGGCGTCTACAGGAGAGAACAGCTAATTCACTTTCCCCTCAGTTAACCCGGCGGCCGAGTGCAGTCCCTGCCTGGGCTAAGGACGCCAGCTTTCACTGTCACCCACTCTGCAAAAGGAGCCCCATCCTGCAGGTTTGCTACATACATATCCCCACCCCCCATGCTCACTTAGACCCACCCACACCTACCTACACACACACACACACTCCTTTAGCCTACAATTATCACAACACACACACACAAAAACAGGTATAGCTAATAGTAGTCTAATGTCCTAGAACAAGTCAGAGCTGGCCTGGAATCCCAGCTGTGAGGCCTTGGACGGGAGATTAACCTTACAAAGCCTCAGGCTCCTCACCTGCAGAATGGACACAGCACCGTGCCAGGCCTGGCCTCAGCACTGCCGTGAGGATCAGCAATCGCAAGGTTCACAGACCTCCGCCGACCTGCTCCCATCACTTGCTCCAGCCCCACTGGCTCCAGCATCAGCAGACACATGCTAGAGCTGGAGTCACGCAAGTCACCTCTGCTCACCACCCTTCAGCCACGCGGTCCCGCCTACCTGACAAGGGGCAGAAAAGGGAAACATACCTGTGTCCCCAGAAGAAGGCTACAGATCATCTCAGCTCAGCCTTTCCTTCCTTCCAGCCAGACTGCGATATTATCACAGTTACACTAAGAAGTAGGCTTTGTTTGGGCCGAGTCGTCATTAAAGGGTATTCCAGTTCTTTTGGAAGAAGGGATGTTGTCATCTTGTCCAAAGCGACACTGACACAACTCCACTTCGAATAAATAAATGTTTTCAACCTAAATGAATCATTTGGTGGGAACTATGAGTGCACAGCCTGTATATGGGTTGAGCCCTTTATGAAGGAGTGGGTAGGACTGCGTTTGAGGCTAAAAAGCTTAAAATAATGAGATCCTGTTTTTCATGGTGATAGCCATTGCAATACACATGGAAAAGAGGGAGATCGTTTAAAACTCTGGGGTCAGGCAGAGTTGTCCCTGGGGTAGAATCCAGCTGTGACACTTTCTTTTTTATTCTTCTTTATTGTATTTATTGGGTGACACTGGTTAACAAAATTATACAGGTTTCAGGTGCACAATTCCATGACATATCCTCTGTACGCTTTACTGTGTGCTTGCCACCTTCCACCACTTTCCTGATGTAAAATCTTGGGGGTGGGAAGAGATATTTAACCTCTTACACCCCTTAATTTGTTGTGGTTATGAGGATTAACTTAAGTCACTTAAAAAATCTCAGCATACAGTAAGCACTCAATGTGAGCTGTTATTATTTAGAGATAGCATAGTAGGGAACTGTGCTGTCCAAAGGTAGTCACTAGCCACAGTGGCTATTTAAATTAATAAAAATTGAATGAAATGAAAAATTCAGTTCCTCAGTTGCACCAGCCACATTTTAAGTGCTCACTGGCTGCCTGTGGCTGGCAGAGTCCTTCCATCACGCACAAGTGCTATTGGACAGTGTGAAATAGCTTGAGGCTGGAGTGTCTGTGTGACCTTCAGCAAGTTACTTAACCTCCCTGTGCCTCACTTCCTCATCTATAAAATGGGGGTAATAGTAGCTACATTACTCAGTCCAAATGAGGATTTTCTGCTATGTAAGCCTTACAATAATGATAAATAGTAAATGCTCACCAGCTGGCACCCTAACATAAGGGACAGACACAGGTAAAGGTGTGGGATGTGCTGTTGGGAGAATAAGAAAGGTTTTTATGCAAAGCAACTCCCACGGGGCCAAACACATAGCTAACGCTCAGTTCATTCACTCTTTTTTTCAACAAATGTTCACTGAGAACCTACTATGTGCTACGCATTATTCTAGACACTGGAGAGGTAGAAATGAATGAAGGCCCTGCCCTCATGGAGGTTACAAACTTACAGTCTCAATAAGTGGGGGCTACTGTGATACAAACAGGAACCCCAACATTTCCATTTTTACCACATATTAAACACTCCTAGCAATGAAAAGGAAATGCTGCCAAATATAAAGTTATGTCGAAAGAGGTGCCTAAAAGTGCTCAAATGAACGAATGAGTGAATGAGTTGGGAAGACACTTGATAATGCACAGATAGTGAACTGGGCCCTGGGTGATCCAGTTAATTGCCCTATGGCGGTTGTGGCTAACTCAGAAAGCTGTTGCCTGGCGACACTAATAAATGATCCTAAAGCAGTCTGCACAGTGTTATGTATAAAAGCTTAATCATCTCCAACCAGAATGTCTGGGATAGAGACTGCATTCACATACATGCCCTCCGGCTTCTATTCTGGGCTCTGCTCTGACTCACCCTGTCAGCTGGGGCCGCTCACTCCCTCTGCAGTACCCAGCGAGCACCGAGCCACGGGGAGACCAGCACTCACTTCTCCCACCTGACAAACAGCCCTTCGTTGGCCCAGGACAAACAGAGCCACCCAAGAGGAGGCATCCCACTGTCCAGGAATCTCCTACCCAGCCCTCAGTCCTGCCTGCTGGGTCTGAGCAACCTGCTCTCTGGCCCTGGTTCCACTACTCACCGGGCACAACTTTCCCAGGAGGAGGCAAACGGCACCACATCTCTGCATGTGTTTCTGTTTCCAAAACCTAAAAGCTCATTTTGGCAGGTTCGCAGCTCCCTGACACAGTTCAGGGCCGTGGGAGGGGGCTGCTGAATCACTGGATCTACGTCTTATCAGCAGGAAAGGCCTCAGCAAGTTATTCCAGATCCTTCAGTCTCAGGATCCCCTTTGCTGTGTAGTCAGGAAAATAGTGTTTGCTGCCCAATGATGTTACGCAATTAGATGAGATAAGTTAAAGTGTCCACGTGTTGAGCAGGAACTAGTTTACATTCTGTCTAGTATGTCAAGGTGGGTAAACAGGAGAAAGACGTGGTTCAAGCCCCAAATGCTGTCACTATCGGTCATCCGATCCACCTTTGACTCACCCACCTTCTTATGGTTCCCAGGTGGGGGCTGGAACGGATCCCTTTCGGCCACCCTGCAATCCCTTGCACACACACTATCCTCCCAATTTTGCCACAACCGTGTTGCTTTCCACCCTGCTAGAAAGAATGCAAGGCATATGGGAATTCCTACCAGAATCCTCCACCTGCATAAGCCTTATTTCCAAGTAGTTACAACAGGACGTTTGCTTATTACAGGTCCCCCAGCGTCCATGGGTCAGTGGGAACACCACCCTGTAACCTGCCTCAGCCTAAGTGGTAACCCCCGAGAAGTGACAGGTCTGGGGTGCCAGTTACATATGGTGTAAATATGCACATTAAAACAAATCGGCAAGTATCCATGTAAAAATGCTTGTCTTGAATGTCCCACTGCAAAACACACAGGACTGGCTGATGTCTAAGGTTCTTCCTGTGTTTGATACGCTACAATTTCTGCTAGGAGCTGACCTAGCCTGCAGGACGGGGCTGCCATGACGGAAGTGACGGTCCCCACGTTATCTGAAATGGCCTCCATCCGCTTCTTCCCTCACCCCATCATGCCAGCACCCATCACACCAGCCACCGCCTCCTATTGCCTCAGCACAGCCTGAATAGAATTAAGGCAATTTCCACTCCCATGCAACTAGATTCTTCCCATCAAAAGGGTTTCTGGCCCTGGCCATGTGGCTCTTTGGTTAGGGTGTCGGCCCACTCAGTGAAGGGTTGCGGGTGCAATTCCCAGTCAAGGGCACATATCTGGGTTGCCGGTTCGATTCCTGGCCCTGGTCAGGGCGCATGAGGGAGGCAAATAATCCATGTCTCTCTCACAGTGATGTTTATCTCTCTCTCTCTCTCTCTCCCCCTTCCACTCTCTCTCTAAAGATCAATGGAAAAAATATCCTCAGGTGAGGATTAGCCAAAAAAATCAAAAAGTGTTTCTGTATACTTTATGATACTCGTTTAATATCCCTCTCTGGTAGCTGCCCAGCTCTGGGTCTGGTCCACCGAACACCACCAATCATTTCTAATGCCACTGGTTGTTCATTTTCTGCATGGCTGCTCTGTGGCAACTCAGCTGACAGACACGACAGTGACCATGGCTGACCTTGAGGGGCTCAAAAACAAATGGGCTGATACGGATGAACCTCAAAACTAAATGGGCTGCTTAAGTGCTTCAACAGAATTATAAAAGATGATGGAAGTTCAGGGCAGGAACAGCTGATTCTGAAGGTGAGGAAGTGGAAATAAAGGTCTTGAATGGAGCTGAAAATGAGCAGAATTTAGACAGCAACAGCGAGAGGGGGGAGGTGAGGGAGATCCCTTCGTTCAAGATACTAGCTGTTGATATGCATCCTCTCTCCAGCCCCTGCAGATTTAAGCCAACTGCTTAGACTTGGGCGACACCCTCCCACCGGCTACCCCGTGCCTGTTCTGACCCCCACGGGCCCGCTCACCTTCCCCATTCCCTGGGTCCTGACCCAATACTACACTCTCCGAGTTGGCATTAAGCATGGCAAGGCTAAAATTAGGACTGTTTCCATAGATATCCACAAGTCTCTGAAGCAAATCTGTTCAGCTCCCAAGTGGGGGAAAAAGGGTGGTTGTTTTTTTCCATTCTGACTGTAAAGCAACCAGGGTCTGGAAGATCCAAGCTGGCTCACGCCTGGGCACGCCTCTGAGCCTCCTGGCCCCATGGGAGGGCGACAAGGAGGCTTCTCGGGTCAGTGCAGGGGCACTGCCGGCGCCGATCCCCACTGAGCTGTAGGGTGCTGGCATGAGAAGCACCGGGCCAGGGCCACCAGTGCCCCTCACCCTCACTTCACCCTGGGAGGGATTCCCTCCGGGAGGTGGACCTGCTTCCTGCGTTTCCGAGACTCAGACCAGGGAGGTTAGGAAACTGGCTCGCCCTGTGAGATGGGCCACTCCATTCACAGCTGATACATGGGGAACCTCATGTTTTAACCCACAGTTAAAACATGAGGTTCAAAGATGCTCAGAGAACCACCACAGCCACCCAGCAAAGGGCAGTCACCGTGATGATGATGATGAGGACAGGGGTCACAAGAGTTAACAGGCAAAGCTAATGGTCACTGTTGTATCCCAGGTCCCTCGCTCATTGCTTCTCACAGATTCTCTCATTTCATGCCCCTAAAAAAGACACGTTGACATCCTAACCCCTAATGACTCAGAATGTGACCTTATTTGGAAACAGTCATTGCCGATAAAATTAAGATGAGGTCACAGTGGAGAAAACGGGCCCTTGTCCAGTATGACTGGCGGCCTTATAAGAAGATGGTCATGTGAAGACAAGCACACAGACACGATGCCAGGTGGTGACAGAGGATTGGAGGGATGGGTCTCCAAGCCAAGGAATGCCAACGACTGCCAGCAAACCACGAAGCTAGGAGCGGCACGGAGGATTCCGAGGATCCGGGTCCCATGACACACCTTGATTTCAGACTCTAGATTCCACAACTGTGAGACAACAAA
The DNA here is from genome assembly GCF_964146895.1 of Miniopterus schreibersii. NCBI lineage: Eukaryota > Metazoa > Chordata > Mammalia > Chiroptera > Miniopteridae > Miniopterus > Miniopterus schreibersii. The sequence goes on from NC_138102.1 coordinate 178,254,227, forward strand.
TTTCTGTAGTTCTGAGCCACCCAGTTTATGGTATTTCCTCAGATGGTAGGCGCCAGAAACTAATACAATCGCATCACAATTCTATGAAGACTTAGGTACCAAAACAGTCGGGTTTTACACTGAAGGACATAAAGCTTAATTGATAGCAAATAATAGCGGTAATGAAATCAACGTGGTACTAAGTGCTTCCCATACATTAACCTGTTGAATCCTCACAAAGACCCGAACCCCACAACCCCACGGAGCTATCCCATTTTAAAGGAGAGGAAAGTGAGGCACAGAAAGGTTAAGTAATTTGCCTGAAGTCACACAGCTCGCAAGTGATGGAGCCAGGATCCAAACCCAGAATCTGTGCTCTTACCCACTACAACCACTTAAAGCCAGAAGAGAGTGTCTAATCCGGCCTCGAACGCCAGTGGTCTGGTTTCAAAGCCCACATCCTTAGCCTCTCTCTCAACTTTGCCAGATAGAATACTCTGCACTTAGTGGCCCCTAAAACGCTTATTTGATGACACAAACTAATTAATGAAATGGGCAACGGCTTGCATACATCCCATGAGATCAAATTAAATTCAAATTAGTTCATTTTAGCAGTTAAAACTGACCCAGGTCCATATGGGCAATCAAAATCAGGACAGGAGCAACTAGGCGACTTAGAGTACTCAGCTGGCGGAGTGAAAAAAAGCTCCTCTCTCACAAAGCTTTTACGTACGAAGTCATTTCAGGGAACACTGACTGAGCACCTACTTTGTGCCGGCACTGTGTCAGGTGGCAAGAGTACAAAAGATATAGCCCCAGCTCAGGGAGGACATGGCAATGGCCAAGCGGCCATATGTCCTGGCCGGTACTACCACCACTGAAGTCAGAGCGGAGGTGCTGCGGAGGAGAGGACAGGTGCCTAAATCTGCCCAGCACCGGTGACATCGGTACTGCGTCTTCAACTTCAAGCTTATTCTTTATTTTAAGGCTAACTAACCCGACCACCACCCCTGCACACGCGTGCACACACACACACACACACACACACACACTCTTCCTTTTCTCCCTCTTTCCTCTGTTTCTTTCTCTCCGCAACTTTTCCCTGAAACACTAGATTTTTCACAGCATGAACCACACCGGCAACTTACAGGATATTCAGCCCTATTCAACTTGCATAATTAATCATTCATAATGAAGAGAATGAAGCTCATTACTTGCCTTAAGAAGACATATTTTCAGGGTCAGAACCTTGCACAACTAAAATTAACTGATAACTTAGTCACTGGTTATTCGCGTTAACTCAGCTACACTATCCCTCATTTGTTGAGTCAGAAATAGACTATTTCTATGTCAACAAACAAGGAGAGAACAGCCCTGGGAAGGGGGTGGCGGGAGGAGTGTCAGGAGTGGAGGGGACGAGGGGCCAGGGAGCCGAGGAAGCGGGACCTGGAATAGAGGGGACCTGCAATAGAGGTGCCCTGGCACCCTCCTTCCTGCCAGCCACTGGCCCAGCCCCAGGGTCACTCCACACGGAGCAAGCTGGCACGGCCATCGGGCGGCGCGTGGCTTAGTGGAAAGAATGCAGGCTCTGACGTGACCCTTCCTGTCACTTACCCTGTAAGAGGGGCAACAGGGTCTGCCTCAGAGTCGTTCCCAGGTCAAGTGCACCCGGGTGCTCAGAACCCCGTGTGCAGAGAAAACACACACTAAATGTTAGCCGTTAGGGTTATTAACACTGTCTTCTCCACCCCAGAATTTAACGCGGGACCTGGGCACAGAGCAGCTACCCTTCTCCGTCACCGTCACTGGCACCGGCAAAGCCACTGTACACGCTGTGAGCAAGTCATTTAGTCCCTGGGCCTGAATTTCCACGTCTCTGAAACAAGTTCTCATGTAACGATTGGGACAGACGCTGAGAGGCCAGCCGGGCTCGCGGTGGGAGGTGGCCTTCCTGGAGAGAACGCGGGACCCTGGTAAAGACTCGTGGGACGGAGCCAGCTGAGAAAACAAACTAGCCAGCCTTACATGAAAAGGGGATCCTTTCACTAGAAAACACCCACTCACCTCTGCCCTGCAACAGGGCGGCCCTTGAGGACGGGGCGGGAGCTGGCCGCCTGTCCCACCATGAAGACCTCCGGGACCTGGCAGGCGCTGGCCCTGCCGGGGCGCACGGCGCACCCCCTCGCCGCAGAAAAGGCTTGACGGTGTTTGGGTTTATTATTTCTGTACTGCCCACAAATGGCCCTTGGATGGGGCGTGAGTAGTTCTTTTTTTAACCCCCTGGCATGAGCAGCGCACGACGGAGGCACGGCTTGATTAGCTCGAGCTGTGCCCGGCCTAATGAGCCACACGGAGGAGCTGGTACGGTCCCTCCTGAACGGTGTCCAGGGCTGACCTCCCCGCTCCCTGCTCAGAACCGAAGGCGGGCATCCCCGGGAAGCCCTGGGGCCTGACCGCAGTTGTCCCAACCAAACCACTTAGCCAATGGGGTCAGCAAGCTCCGCCTCCCTCTGCCACCCCACCACCACCCTGAGAGGTGACATGGTGCAGCCAAGTGGCACTGGATTAGGAGGCCGCAAGCTTTGCCAGGGCTCAGCTGTGTGGCCAACAGTGGCCTCAGTTGGCCGGTCAGGGGCACCGGTCAGATGGCCTGTAATCAGTTCCGGCACTAAACCCTGCAGACCCCTGTTCATATCCACGTGCTGTCCACCCCCCCATTCCCCCTACCCATCCCCCCACCCCCACCCCCGCCTGCATCTCAGCCCTCCTCCGCCCCTCCCAACGGCTGGGACCTGCCTCCAGCTCGCCCGCCTGCCCTTCTCACTGCACAAATACCCAGGTACAAGTCCCAATTCCCCTCCCCCGGCTCCGTCTCCGCCCCCCCCTCCCCTCCCCACCCCTGCTACTTTTTTCATGTCTCCCTTCTCCTTAATGCCTCTCTGCGCCTCTATTTTCCGGCCTCCACTCAGGGAACTTAAGTGGAAAAGTGGTACATTATTTCCACAGACTGAGCTACCTTTGTCAAAGTGGAAACCTCATCTTTTCTGGCTGATTTGGTCCTTTGTAAGCGTCCTGAGGATGAGCCACAAAAGGGGCTAAAGGTCAGAAGGGCGCAGCCAGCTGGGGCTCCAGGCACACCTCTCACTAAGGGAGCAGAGCGGGAGTCACCGCTCCCAGGGCTCCCCTGCGACCATCCTCACTCATCCTGGGGTCTTCAGGAGCAGGCCAGCCGTGACGAGAAAAGACACGCCTCCACTCCGATCCGACCTCACAACTCTTCCACCAACGTCTCAGAACAGGACCCTGACAACAGGGCAAAGGAAACATAGTGACAGACATGGGGCAGTTCACTCAACAAACATTATTATTTTAAATGGACCATAAACTACATAAGTCTGTCCTGTTTGTACTGTAACTATTTTTTGTGGGCTAGGAGGTGCCATTCCTAAAATAAATTGAATCCTTAGGCGAGACATCCTGGGTAAGCCGATGGTTACGGCTTTCCCGCCACGCACCGGAAAGCCGGGGTCGGGCAGCTCTGGGTTCAAATGCCACCTCAGCTACTCAGTGGCTGTGAAACCTTGGGCCAGGAACCGACCCTGGGTGTGCCTCCTTGTTTGTAAACTCGGAATACTAACCTATGTCACACACACCAGATTGCTCAGAGATTACAATGGCCTCCATGTACATCATTGTCATCATTATAAGAGTGTTTACTGGGACTTCAACATGCCAGCCAGTCATCTAAGTGCTTTACATTAACCCAACACTAAGAGGTAGTGGCTGTGGTGATCTCCGTTCTACAGATGCACAGAGAAGCTGAGCAACTGGCCCAAGGTCACACAGCTGGGCAGAGAATGCAGGATTCACCTCCAGACACCCTGGCTTCAGAGTTGTACCTTTCATCTCTGATACCAGGCCCAGCGGCCAACAAAGAGGAAACTGTTCGGCAACTCACTTGCCAGCACTATTAAAATAACATTGGCTTTATTTTTATAAGAGCCATTGCCCAGCAGGGTGGTTTTATTTTGCCTTTTCAAATTAAATTTCGGTCCTGGGTGGGGGGCACTGAACCCAGTGTAACAGCTTATATCCCCGCCTGCTGTCTACTCCCCTCGTATCAGAGAGAAAGCCAGGCTGAGGGTCAGTTTGCGTGGGACTTTATGGGTCAAGCGGCATTCTCTGAGCCAAGGAGGCTGGGGCATCTCCATTCTAGAATGGCTGGCAAACCTCTCTGTGGCCAGGGCCAACTGCAGAATGACAGCCACCACCTGTCCCTCTTGACTGAGGAACGCTGGGGGCAGAGGGCCGTGCCACAGAGAGAGCAAAGATCCTCAGCCTGAAGTCCATATGCCCACCTTCAACCATTTCCAAGCGGTCCCAGGCTGGGCAGAGCCAACTCCCCTCCCGCCTGCCACTCCAGCTGCATCCGCAGAGTCGCCTGGTGCTGACATTCAAGGTGCTCCCAGGCAGTGGCCCCAGCCAGGCCCCAGAGCAGGAGACCATGAAGACAACTCACACCTGCCTCACACCCGGCAGCATCCTGGGTTTTCACTCTGGTGGGAGTGAGCTGTTGGACTTTGTTTACTTGAAAGCTTCCTTGCCAGAGCCTGAGCATGCTTGTCAGCAGCAAGCAGAGGTGGGGATCAGGGGGCAATGGGGAACCTGCCTGCCCCGAGTGCTGAGTCTCCTGCAGCCCCATCCAGGATGGGCTCTGCCAGCCACGTCACTGGCAGCTAAGGTGTGGCCGTCAGTTCCCCTGGGCTTGGGAGCGTGCCTTCAGGATAAATCCAGCATTCTGGGCTCTGGGGTGGGGTGACTGGTCCCCCCTCCCGAAGCTTCACAGCAGCCACCCCCAGATACTGCACAGTCCAGCAATCTCACCCTCAACCTTGGGATTTTATTTATTTTTTCAATCCTCACCTGAGGATATTTTTTTCCATTGCTTTTCAGAGAGAGTGAAAAAGGAAGAGAGACAGACAGACAGAGACACATGGATGTGAGTGACACAAAGATTGGTTGCCTCCCGCACGTGCCCGACAAGGCCCAGGACCAAACCTGCAACCAAGGTACATGACCTTGGCCAGAACTGAACCCGGGACCCTTCAGTCTGCAGCCAGACGCTCTAACCACTAAGCCAAACTGGCTAGGGCAACCTTGGGATTTCAGACAAAAGGTCAAGGAAGAAATTATAAGGCTGGCCAAGAACACAGGCTTAGGAGCACTACAGCTCCGGGTGTGAATCATCCATTCTCAAGCCAAGAGATCTGGGCAAGCTGCATGACATCTGTGAGCCTCAGCTTCTCATCTGTGCAATGAACACAAGAACCAGGGTAGATAGAACCCCAACCCTGGAAACCATCAGGAATGCAGGACTAAAGCGAAATGGACCCCCAAAACTCCAATCATTGGGACTTGCTCGAAGGCAGTCTATGGGTCAGAAGTCAGACAGCAGATGTCCTTGGGAACAGCAGGCGGAGGGGGACAGTAGGTAATGTCTTATATCTTGATCTGGGAGCTGGTTAGATAGGTATATTCCCCTTGTAAAAATACACCACCTGCACACTTATGCATTCTGTACTTTGCTGCTTGTATAATATGTTGCATTTCAATTTTTAAAATTTACTAGAAAAACAAACCAAAAAAAAACCTTAAGCGTAGGGCACATAAACTGGCCTGTCTTTAGCACAAAGAACTCCGCATCTGAACGCCCCGGTCATCTTCCCGCATGAGCCCCCTTCACCCAGGGCTGTAATTAAAAGGCCCTCCATAAGGCACAGTCATATTTTCAGGCCCCCAGTGGACTCAGAGCCCATCTTATCCAGTGATCCCAACACATCTCATTACTGGCTTTCACAAATATTTACTGAACAACTACTATGTACCAGGCATGTATCTAAATATGAATAGAACTAAGAAAGCCTCCTCTATTTAAAAAAAAAAAAAAAAAAAAAAAGCTTATATTGTGGGCCAGAAGAAAAGGGAAAGAAGGGAACAGGTGCCACTTATTGAGGTCCTACTGTGTACAATGGTGCTCAGGGTGGTGCCTCTGTCATATAATGAAATCTTAACATTGTTGCAAGGTTCAGACTTGTCCAGATGACCCCCAGGGCCTTCCTGCCCCTGGCCCTCTGGTGTAAACCACCCGGTTTGTGCCCAATGGAAGCCCAAAGGCTTCTCTGAGATTTGTTTTTTCCTCCAAGATTTTTTGTGGCAACTAGCACAGCAGGGCTCCGGGGACAGATGATCTGGGTTCAAACCTTAGCTGTGTGACTTTTGGTATCTTAACCTCTCTGTGCCTCAGTTTCTCCATTTTCACAATGGGAGAGATGAATGCCTCTTAGGGTTCTATGAGGATTAAGAAAGATGATTTTGTCAAATGTTTAGAATAACGCTCAGCATACAGTAAGCACCCAATTTGGCTGCTATTGTTTTCATGATTTCTGTAAATTCCTAGTGAGGTTACCCCAGTCTTCATTTTCCACAAAAACCCAGTAGCACAAGGCATCCTCTGTGGTTTTCACTGGTCACTTATCATCTTATCCCTCTCTATTTGGAAGGGGAACCAAATAGAGAAAGAGAGAGAAAGATGGAGGAATGAGAAGGACAGGAGAGGAGAGAGGGAGAAAATGAATTTTCCTTGTAGAGCCACTTCATGAGTGGCTCTGAGCCCCCCAAGATCTATGCTTTCCAATACAGTGGCCGTAGCCACATGTGGCTCCCGAATGCTTACACGTGGCATCTGAATTGAGCTGTGCTATAAATGTGTAATATATACCAGTTCTCAAAGACCCTCGTTTGAAATAAAGCATGTAAAATACCTCAATAATTTTTACATATTTTGGTTATACTTGACCTAAATACAACATATTGTTAAAATTAATTTCACCTACTTCCTTTTACTTTTAATGTGGCTACTAGAAAATTTTAAAGGATATATGTGGCCTCTGTTATATTTCTATTGGGCAGTGCTGTTCTAGCTTATCCAGGTCTTTTCCTACACAAAGGTAGTTCCCTCCTTCAAAGGCATTGTCATCCCACTTGTTAAGGTAGATGTTTCATCTTGACACAGAAATACATTTTAAACAAAATTCCATGGATAAGGAACCTGGGAGTGATGGCAGTGACTTGCCTAAGGTCACGGGACCAACAAGAGGTGGAGCCAGAATCTGACTCCAGGTCTAATGAGATGCTGAGTTCTGGCTGGTATTGGACACACTCACTCAGCCATATTGCTAAATCTATTCCTTAAAACAGTGGCCTCGCCACGCCATCACCCCAGGAAAGAATGAAGAACCAGTGTCCAGTTTCTTGCCACCAGGATCACCAACGGGTGGCTGTGTTTTAAAGGGTAATATTATTCAATACCTTGAGGGGAGACATGGTTTAAACGGGGTGTAGGTGACCTTTGGAGAGATAAAATCACAATGTATGACATCTAATTGCTACAGGAGGGGTTACCATGAGCCAAGCGCGCTGTGCATCACATGATCTAAGAAGGGATATTCCCATTACCGCTTGGGACACGGATTGTTTTAATGCCCATTTCACAGATGGGGAAACCAACTCCCAGGAAGGCTCAGTGATGTGCCCCATCACTCAGGAGTAAGTGGCCTCTGGCCTTTACTCCTGCAGTCCCCTGTGCTAAAACGCCCTGGTCCACCTGCAAGGTCTGGCTCAAAGCACCCTTTCTATAAAGTCAATACTGTTCTCCATCTTTTCATATAATCATTGCTTCCTCTGGTCACCCATGAACTTTAAGCACCATCTGTCCTGTACTCACCACAAAAGGTTAGCATGCATGGCTTACGTGTCTGTTACCTCCGCGACAGTCTGAGCCTCTACACAGGAGCAGCGATGACTTACTTATCTGTATATGTATATTCGGTGCCTGGCCCAGTATCAGGATCATAAAAATTACTAAATAAAAGTCTGTTGATTGAATGAAATAATCAACCGACCCCCCATCTTGACACCCTGGCTTTTGTTCTGAGTACCTTTTCCCAACCAGCTTCCCTTTTCTGTGTCCCGATGTTCCTCCCCACGTGGCTTCTCCACCAATCTGTCCGCATGGAGGGAGGCCAAGTGCATCGCTTTTGACTGTAGCTTAGTAACACCAATTGTCACCTCTCCACTTTTATTAATTGCTGGGTTAATCAAGCACTCCAAATTGTGCCAAACTAAGCTAACAGGAAAGCATTTCTGGGTAGCCAGAAAAACAGGTTAAAGCCGAAGCAAAAGACGGAATCACACGGCCTTGTGGAACCTGAACAACTGCCACATTCTTCAGAATATTTGGGCCTAAGTCAGAGCAGATGGAAGAAGAGTCTTGACCAAAATCTGCGCCATCCACAGCTTCTGCGCAGCAGATCGGGGTGAGAGTGAACTCTGCTGTGCTTTCTCACTGGAGCTCCTCACAGCCCTGCAAGGCTGCTGTTCTATGCCAGCTTTCAGATAAGGAAACTGAGGCTCAGGTGAGAAACAGACCACAGCCTTGCCCGGAGTCACCGAGCTAGCAGAGAGAGAGCTAAGATCCAGGCCTGCGTCTTCTCACTGCACAGGTCACACCTGGTCCCTGAATTCCAGGACCCGAAGATCACACTCCTGCCTCTTCCTGGTGGCCTGGCTCACCCTCCCACGCCTACCAGCCACAGTCTGTCCTCTCCAGCAAGACAGAGCTGCCCCAGGCGATGGAAGTTTTCTCTTCTCTGCGAAAGTTTTACCAAATCTTCCAGACACAGCAGGTGAAGACGGTTTCCTCTGGGCCCTCAGCTAGATCTTGCTTTCAAATTCTGGAAAAATTTTTCTGGAAAAATTTTTGCTCCATCTGCTTCTCTTACCTATGACATAGTCAGTAAGCACAGACGCAAAGGGACAGAAGAAAAAGGGAAAGACTTGTCTTACATGTTGATACATTTTTCAGGCTCCTGGTTGCAAAGAATAAATGCTACCCTTCCAAACTGTCCCCTTCTACCTTATAAGCAGATCTTTTTTTTTAAGGTTCAATAAAGATGCCACAGAGGCTGCCAGGCTGACTGGTAGTGACGTTCCCTGACAGGCTCCCATATGGAGTCTGCAGCATTCCAGATGCCTTCCCAGGCATGTACCAGGTTTCCAAAGGCATAGTGACAAGCTCCCCCCGGGGCTGGGAAAGGGGGTCCGTGCACAAGGCACGCTGCACGCCTCACTGTCCAGCTTAATGAGCAACACTGCTCAAAGCCTGCCTTGGGCCCAGGAGCCACCGGGGGTCCCCATGCCGAGGTGCCAGGTGAAGTCACCTGCAGCTCCCTGAATGAGTAGGTGGGGAATTCAAAGGGAAGGTGAACTGCGGGGAGGCTGATCTAAGCCTCACCACCTAGGGAGGAATCTGAGTCATGAAAGGCAAAACAATTAGGACTATCACGGAGGTACAACCGTGGGAAAGAAACTGACCCCTTTCAAAGGGGAGGGGGAAGCTGGTTAAAAGGCACAGGTCTTAGTTTATGAAAATACGTTTGAATTGCAAAAAATCACAGCAAAGAATCATGGCAATTTTTGTTGGTTTGTTAGTTTTTAGTTTATCGTCAAAGTATAAACCCCCAATTTTAAAGATTTTCTTGAATCAGCATAGGGAATAGAGACCCATAGATCCCATCTTGAGAAAGACGCACCTAATTGGCGGAGGTTAAGGAAATGAGTTTACAAGGAGCAGTTCATGAAGCAGCAAACCCACAGTGGGTGACCCCATCTAGCGCGTGAACCTGTCAACGCTGGCATCTGGGCTCACCCTCCGGGACACCAGGCTGGTGCTACAAAAGTCCCCAGGGCAGTAGCGGCAAAGACTGATGGATGACGTGGGAGAAACACCTCCCGCAACATGTGCAGTGTAGGTGGTAACAGCAGGACCGCCTGCGTCCCTCAATATTCCTGGTCCTTCTGCTTCATGAGAGAGGACAGTGACCTGGTGCAAATGAAACGCCTGTGTTTAAAGCCCATCTAGCTTCCATCCATGTCCTGCCAAGTGGCTCGCACCTCGGCCCCCAGCAGTCGTAAGCTGGTGATAGAGCGCAGGCCAGCCAGGGGCCAGGGGCCTCCAGCAGGGGGCACTGTGAAAGCTTAGGAAAAACACCAGAGATGCAATTCACCCTGAAAGGGAAAGCAAAGGCCTCTCTCATCAGGGAAACCTGAACAGCAAGAGCGACCTTTGTCACGGAAAATAACTAAAGACGGTAAATAATGCGCTTTGCAAGTAAAAGTTCCATGCACCCCACAGAGCGATAAAATGCACTTAATTACCTCGCTAGTCATGTCTAGTGAACTCCCAGGATTCGATCTTGCAACAACAGGTGCATGTAACTGAGCAGAAATTTTAATTTTCTTCCCTTGTTCTCCTTTCTTTGTTAAGATTACCTTGAACTCCGAGGGCCCAAAATTATGGAGATTTCAGCAGGCTGATGGAGCACTCTTTTAATTTATCGCTCCATAATCCAATTTTCCTCACATTGGACCACAAATCACCCCGGCCTCTTCACAAATCCACAGGGGCCGTGAGGCATGACACACAGGCTGGATGAGTTATGTTGCAAATGGGAAAACTCGTTACTTTGGGCCTCGGCTTCTGAATCATTAACACAAGAAGGTTGGGTCAGAGAATTGCTAAAGATCTCAGCAGCCAGCAAGTGGGGGGGGGGGTGCGGGGGGGGGGGGTTCTGTTATCTTAATGTTTCCTTCTTAGCATCTTAAGACCCTTTCCCGGTGAGATGATGGAAGGGGCCATGCATAAGCCTCCAGGGCCGGGCTGGATGAAGCAAGGGAACTGCCACTCAGAGCAGGCTAATGCTTGGCTACCAACTTGCAATGGCCCTGGGACCCTGATAAATGAGTGGGCTCATACCACTCCTCCAATGCCCCCCCTTCAGCCCACCAAACCCTGAACAACTGGGCCTCCATTTCTCTCTGACCTCATCCCTTTCTACTTTCTTCCATACTCCCTCTCTTCTAGCCACTGAATCTCCTTGAGGTCTCTCAATTAGCAACTGAGAAGTGGCCACAGGACCTCTGCACTGACCTCAGCCTCGGCTCTTTCCTCAGATATCCCCATGACTCATTCCTTCACCTTTTCAGGTGTTTGTTCAAATCACCTTCTCTGAGAATCCCTCCCTGACCAACTTAAACCTGCAAACTCTACCTGTCCAGACACATACCCGACCCTTCCTCCTCCCTCCCACCTATGCTTTCTTTTGCTCCATGGTACTAGTGAGAAAGTACTATGGAGAATGTACTTGTGATTGCACAAGAGACTCAATATGCTTTAGTTCTTTTGTTCCTTAGTCTGTCTCCCTCAACTAGAATATAAGGTTCCTGAGGACACTCATTTTATTAGCAGACTCATTGCCCTTAGAGCAGAGCCTCGCATGTAGTCACGCTCAATAAATATTTATGTAATGGAAAAAAAACCCAACAGGTCCAACATAGCATGGACACAATGGGCCTCAGTCAACCCTGCTTCCCTCCACGTACTGGTCATGCCTAAGCTGCCCCTCCAGACTGCAAGGAACACATTAGGCTAAAGCACTTGTATATTTGCAAAGATCATCCTGGGTCACCATGTGTGGGACCTCTTTCCTCAGATGGCATTAAAGAGTGCGAGCCCCACACACAGCTGTGATTCGGGGTGAGTCAGCCCGGGAGCAGCTGCCCACTTATCAAACCCCACATTTCTTCTGAGGTCCTAACACCGTGCCAGCCCCAGCAAAGGGCCCGACATGGGGAAGAACTTGCCACATCCAAGCAACTGTTGAATTTGGCTGGAATGTCACGACTAAGCAAGGAATAAATCCGTGGGAGACCAGCCCAGACCAGCCCAGGCCATATGGGGGAGGCCCTGAAAGGCTGGATGCCACCACCCTGCAGAGCTGCTAGATTCCGGAGGTCACCACTCACACTGCTGAGGTTGGCAGCCCAGCCTTGAATCCGCCGGCCCAGAGAAGGGAGGCCTGCCACCTCCCACAAATCACATCACCGTCTCAGTGAATCACTCACAGTGACTCCAAAAGCCACCGATCATCTCCAGGGGACAACAGGGGCACCTCTAGGTTTACTGACTGCTCAGATCCACCCCCTTGCTCTCCCCCGAAGCCTGAGCTCCCCGCAGCTTCTCTGGTGCCTGCCAGGATAAAGGCAGACCCCCTGAACCGAGCCTGTGACGGTACCAACAGCGCATGCCTTGGCAAAGCCTCCCACCAAATAGAATCAGGTTAATAAAAGGGCAGTGAGAACCTGGGGAAGTAATAACCACCGGAATGTGTGTGAGAGCCGAGCGAGGCAGTTCTCACGTGATACTCCTGTCGTCCTGATGCCCCGACTAAACACCAGAACCCCACTTTACCCAGGTAGAAACCAAGGCTCAGTGGTAGGAAGTGACCCACTCAAGCTGCAAAGTTTGCCACAGGGGTGTATATTCCACAAACAGTGCCTCTCATAGAACCAAGCGGAATCTATCCCTTGTAAGTTGCTGGAAATACAACTAAGTTGCTACTGAGCCCGTATTTTTGGTGACCCCCCTCTGTGACTTGAGCCCAGGAGCCCGGCGGAAGGCAGACACCCTTCCTTTATAGATGGTCAACTGACAGGGGGAGGTAACTGGACTTGAAGTCCTGAGCCCCACATTCAAATCAATCCCCTCCAGGCCTCAGTCTGCTGTTCATCTGCAAAATGGGACTGTTTATCCGATATTGACATCACAGGGTTGCAGGAAGGACCTGGTGATATTGACAGAGCAATAAAAGGCCTATTAACGTGCTTTGTGACCTGTGAACCGCTGTTAAGACAAAGCTGCAAGTATGATGAAATCTAGTGAGCCGTGCCCATTATGAGATTGAGTTTTAGATGTAAGCAACTCAGCTACCCTCCAGGGGTGGGTGTGGCTTCTTTCACCGGAGCTACAACTTCCTGCTCACCTCAGGCTCCAGCCAGAGTCTCTCCAAATCATAAAAGACAAGAATGCAGCCTTCATTCGCAATGACCTTCCAGGAGACACCAGACCCAGAAAAGGTGGCCCTGAATTACAAAGTGCCCCAGCAGCATCTCAGGTAAGTAAGTGGCCAAGGTGAGTTGTAGGCTGGGACCCTGGCCCAGGTGCTCTGCAGGGACACGTGGACCCAACACATTCCTACCTGCTTCCAGTCCCCTCAGAGCTCAGCCACCCCCCTTCAACAATCCCTCATACACGGTTTTCCTTGAACTTGAGTGACCAGGGCCACGTGTGTACACAAGAAGTTGGCAGGAACCCTCGTTTCAGCTTAAATAGTTTTTACTCCAATGTTATTTAAACATTAATCTGTAAAACATTAAAATTTTAAAGTTATTTAAGTAACAAATATTTACTGAGTGCTAAGCGCCAGGCACTGTGCTAATCACACGGATGGTGGGGGTGAGAAGCTTCAGGTGCAGCGATTAAAAATGAACTAAAATACCCCGCAGAAGCTGGTGAAATCAACTGGGAAAACTGCCTCGAAGGGCTTTAAAAACACAGAAGGTAAGTTCTGACCTGGGCAAGGTGAGGAAATAGTAAATAAACCGAGCAAGGCCAGAGTAGGAGTTACCCAGGAGGAGGGAGGGGAAGGAAAACACAATTCCTGGCAGAGAAGAGCCTACGAGCATCACGTGAGGGGCACGTGCCCGGGGCTCGCGGCTCTGCCACCATCGTGAAAGCGAAACAAACCGACAAGGTACTTTTTTAAAAAAATCCAACATCTGTACAAGTTGAGATGAACTTCACGGGGCTGTCGATGCGGAACCTAAACTTCCACTTTCCCACGGGAGGGAGGCGCCCTCCTCTCGGGGGGCCAGGCTGTTCTGAGGTTGGTGCCCCCGGCCCTGCACTTTCTTCACACACCTGTGCCCTCCGTGAGCGTCCCTCGGCTGCAGGGGTGCCATTTGGCGCCAAGGCCATGACTCCCTGGTGCCAAGGCAGGGCCACACCCAGTTATGAGTGGTCATGCCGCTGACCCAGAAGACAGTCACATTGATTTAATATCAAATTGTCGATTTAAAAAAATTTAAATGAAAAATATTTAATTTTTTTTAAAAAGCCTCAGAGAACACCTACCTACCTGCAAGGCCACCAAGGAACACTTTCGATAAACAGACTCCTAGAGGCTGAGCTGCCTGCTTCCCTCCCATTTTCTCAAAATCTTCTAGAATCTTAAAAAAAATCAATAAAAACCCCTCCCCGCTGCCGCATTTTCATCTGCCTCTCCATCTTCCTTCCAATCCGGGCACTGGCGTGTACAAATGTAGTAACATCGACTGTGATGTGGAGTACGCAGAGCACAGATGGGGGTGACGCTCGCTCAGCCCCTCCTCCCTACCACATGCCATCAAACAGAACCTCACACGCTGCTCCCAACAGTCCTGTTACGTATTCGGCCCATTCGAGGGATGAGACCGGTGGTGTTCTCGGCAGCTTGCTTCAGAGTCCGCGGCACCCTGAGTCAGGTGCCCGACTGAAATCGAGGTCGGCCTGACCCTAAGGCTTGAGCTTGGTCCAGCACCGCGCCTCGTTCCCCCAAAGAAAACCCGAGACGCCGACAGGGAATTTGGCACCGGGAACAACAGGGGCCATCTGCCTCTGCAATTCCGACCGGCTCCCTTCAGAAGCTCCACGGTTCTCCTTTTAATTAAATGAGCTTTCCCCTCCAGCCTCCTCATTCAATATAAATGAAAAAGATTCTTACTCAATTGTACCATCCTCCCATTCTAATTGTCACGTTTGCACGTGCAGCCATCTGACAAATGCGCGGCGAAGGCCCAGGCATTTTGCTCCCTCCCGGGACAGGGCGACTTTTGTGCGCGACCGGCGTGCCTCGGGACGGCTTGTGACATCTTTGTCAATGAGGGAGAAGAAGGCGTACCCTCTGGAGTCCCTCTACTCATCTGCTTGAGATCTGGGGGCCCAAGTAGTCCACATCTGGAAACTCTGCAGAATGGTCTCCTGAGTCTTTTCCTTGGCCCCTCCGAAGTCCTAGCAGAGGCGGGGGTCAGGCTCAAACAGGGTCTGTCTGATCCACTCACGCCGGCTCCACTTACTGTGAACACTCGACGTAAGGAGGTGGGCGCTGGGCCTTGGTGTTTGCTGGGGTCCCCCGGGGCTGAGCAGCAGGAGGGGAGGGGAGGGGAGGGGAGGGGAGGGGAGGGGAGGGGAGGGGAGGGGAGGGGAGGGGAGGGGAGGGGAGGGGAGGGGAGGGGAGGGGAGGGGAGGGGAGGGGAGGGGAGGGGAGGGGAGGGGAGGGGAGGGGAGGGGAGGGGAGGGGAGGGGAGGGGAGTCCACCTCCGCTGGAAGAGGCACCTGCCTAAAATGCCAGCGGGAGAGAGGGGGTTTGATCTGCTGGCTGAGTCAGCCGCTCGTGAACGGGGTCCTGACCGAAGAGCGGTCGCTAGCGACCAGAAGCCAGGAGAGGAGAGAAGCGAGCAGGAACCTATCCATCCATTCGGTACTCGCTGCGCGCTCCATGTGGAAAAGGCACCAAGCTCTGTGCCCGCAATCCAGTGTGGTCCAGGACGACAGACATGCCCCCCTCCTGGGGCAGGGTGCCCTCTCAGGAGATAATCAGATGACAGACACATGGGCAAACACGGATCGCAGCCCCTGGTGTCTGACACACAGAAGCCGGGAACCAGGCTGGTGGCCGCCCAGCCTTCCCAGCCCCGCAGACCCACTGGCCCCCCAGGACTGGGCGAGGACAGGGACAGTCGGGTCTGCAAAGAAAAGAGAAAGGGAGCTAAGGACCTGCGGGTACCTGCTGGGTCCTAGGCACAGTTAGTTCAGCTTAGGGGTTAAGAACATGACTCTGGGGGTTCAAATCCTGGTTTCCCCCCTAATTAGCCCCGTGGCCATGGGCAGGTTCTCAAACTCCACCTATGAGGCGGGGTCATCATCGCGGTTATCCCATCGCAGGGTCTTCGGTGAGGCTAAAATATGTCCAACGAACCCATTCACACCCAGGTTAAAAAATGTCGTGCACAGAGTTGGTGCTAAAGAGAAAAAAAATCCTGGCTATTTTTTGGAAAACTTAACCTATAGAGCTCTAGGATGTAGATTTTATCCCAATTTCACAGGTGAAGAAACAGAGGCTCGGAAAGCTGTGAAGGAACTTCGCCAAAATCTCCCAGGGAAATGCTGGAGCTGGGGTTCATATCTGGGTCGCTGAGCCATCAGCAAATAATATGCAAAGACCAAGAGTCACTGGGTATAATTCCAGTGAGGTCTGGGCTACCAAGGGCTATTTCAGATTTATTTTTCAGCTGCAGAATTCCTCGATCTATTCAAGAGGATCACTATCTTGTGGATAAGACAGCTTTATTAAGCAACTGTTCCTAAAAAAATGGTTTAGGACACAATAAGTCATAATTCCTTCCGCTGTGCTGCCTCGGTTTCCCAAAAGGGAAAAGCATTACAGAAGCTAGAAGTAGAGGTTATGAGGCTGTGGAGACTCAAGTTTTCATGGCTCTATTGGTCACAGCGGCTCCCTGCCAGCACCTTCCTCACCCAACATTGATAACCGAGAGCCACCATGTCCCAGAGCTATGCTGGGGATCAGTGCATGGTGTCTGTCACCTCCCGTCTCCTCTGCAGGCAAGCCCTTTGCTTCACCCTTGTCTAACTCAGACTCCTTGTCTGAGGCTCACTCCAGAGTTCACCACGTCTTGAAGGGGTTACCCTTCTAGGCTGTATCAAGAGCAGCCCCCTCTGTGCTCTCCCAAATACCTACAGAGATTTCTAATCCCTCCACCAGACCTGGCCTCATTGTTTTATAAGGATCAGCACAGAAATCTGTCCCCTTACCAGGCCATGACTCCCATATGGATATGAATGAAGACACTATTCCCTTTTTAATAGGTCTAGTCATTTTGTTAATAAATCTTGAACAGACATCTTTTAGCACCTACTATGTGCAAAGCACCATTTTATGTGCTAGAAGATATAGAAAGTGAATGGAGAGGATGTCAATCTAACAGGAGAGACAGGTGCAGGGAGCAGAGTGAGACTTTGATGTTACTGCATGGCTTTAGCAAGTAGCCGACCCTTTCTATCTTGGTTAATTTGTCTGGAAAATAAAATTACCATTAGAATGTCTTACTATTTCTTAAGGTGACCAGGCCTATGAAATGCTGAGCAGTCACATCCCTGGCACTCAGTAGGTATACCCGTCATGTATTTGGGCAATTCTTTGTGATAAGCATTGTAAATAATGGCTGTTTATCAAAGGGGGATATTGCTCTCTGACACCAGCCCAGCTTTAAGTCTTAAAAGTCTTCTTTCAGTTCAGTGAAAGCAGTCATTAGCTGTTTAATGGGAAATTGGAGTTAACACAATTGGCTTTGGTGAGAAATCAATTTTGAAACATTTTAAACTCAGAAACCTAGTCAACGCCCCTCTGTCCTGAACTTTGATCACAGAGTCCCAAAACACCTTTT
This sequence comes from Miniopterus schreibersii, assembly GCF_964146895.1. Lineage (NCBI taxonomy): Eukaryota > Metazoa > Chordata > Mammalia > Chiroptera > Miniopteridae > Miniopterus > Miniopterus schreibersii. Next base: position 178,271,663 of record NC_138102.1, read on the forward strand.
CAAAAGGCCACCCCCTCCATGAGGATTTCTCTGATTACTCACCCAGCAGACTCTCCCCCCTTAAACTTCCCTTCCCGAGTCCTCTCTCAGGGCATCCGGCGTTCTCTCCACGCCATATGAGTTAACCATCTTGGCCTGGCCCTCTCACCATCACCAAACTCCAAGGCTTCTGTCAAACAGGATCCACATCTGAGTCATATCAACATCTCACTGTATCAGCCATCTGTTGCATAACAGTGCTGCATAACAAACCATCCAATGCAGTATCCTGAGGCATAATCGTTTATTTTCACTCATGCGTCTGCAGGCAGGCTGACCTGGGGTGGGCATGACCTCTCACTGAAGGCTTGCTGGTTGGCTGGGCAGCTCTGCTCCGAGTGTCTCTCACCCTCACCTTCCTCCTCAGACAGGCACAAGGAAAAGAGGCAGGGGAAAGAAGGAGAAACACCAAAAGGCTCCTAAGGCCTAGGCTCAGAACTAACACACCATTGCCTCTGACTCCTCCCTCACATCACAGCAACTCACGCAGTTGAGCCCAAACTCAAAGGTTGCAGGAATACACTATGACTTCTGCGTAGGAATTCAGAAAGGTGTGGAGAATTGGTGCCATTAATGCAAAAAGCAATATCACATCCACCACCCAGGTGCCTCACACATATAAAATAATCCTCAGGCAGTGAATGAATGAATAAGTGAATGAATGAATGTTGAATAAATTTCAGAGCCTTGTCAGGACACATGGCAACTGACCAGCAGCCACTGCAAATCCTGAGTCTGGCACAACAGTAACACTCTAGCTAAAACATTAGTTTGCTTCAGGTCCCTAAACTTCTATACACACATTATTTTTTTCATGGATCTCTGATTATGAAATAAATCAATATGTCCATGCGCACCTGGGAGCCCACTCTCACTAAAAGAAGACAAATGCAACACTGTTTTGCATACATGGGGTGAGGGCCGGGGTAAAAGGGGACAAGGTGAAGAGGTGACTCTGAATCAAACCTAGTGGTTAATTTTCATGTAACTTAACTACCTGGCTGAGACCAGAGGTTCGGCAGAAGCACATTGAAGTCCATGAACCTGTGTAATGATGCATTATTGAAGCCGCAGCAGGGGAAAGGGATCGGTTTGGAAGACATAAAAGACTACAGCCTGCAGAAGTGTCTTTTCCATTACAAGGTAACTGCTCAAAAAAATACATGTTAATTGACAAAGAAGACATCGCTCCAAGAGAATAGGTAAAATAAAATTAACTCATAGCTCTCCAACCCTCCTGCTCAGGAAAACCTGCAGTTCCTCCCCAGAGCTCAATCAAATAAAATAAAAAATCTTAGATGAGTCTATTTCCCCCTCTGGGTCCCACGGACACCAGCTATAGGTCACCATTTGTTCATTCGCTCAACAAACATTAGTCGAGAGCCTTCAATGTACAAGACGTAAGGAGACAGAAACCCCTGCCGTCATCAGCATACGTCCAGGAAAATCACACAACATTAGCAAACGGTGATGCCGTAGGAAAAATAGAGCAGGAGGGTAAAGAAGGCAGCGGGTGGAGTTAGCAGAGTTACAAACGTAGACAGGATGAAAATCACCAAGGTTTTCACTTCCCGGAGGGACCACCTTGGGTTCTCTATGCTTTTAAAATCTATCGCCAAAAGAATTTGTGCAAAGCAGGTAAATTATGTCAGTCACGAACATAGGCCCCTACCCACAAGGTGCTTGCAATCTAGGGCCCATCATCAAGAGGTTGTCACGTGACTCAGGAAAACCACCAACCCCAGATTTAACCTCTAACTGAGCAATGACAAAGGCAGTCTTTGCAGACACACAGAGCTGACTCGCTGAGACCTTTTTCGTGTTATCCCAACCCTCCCCCTCCATCCCTCCACCTGTGTTGAAAGGGAAGTGAGTCGACACACTGGAGATGCAGAGGTCTGTTAAAGCCACAGGAAAGTGTGAACAAACTGGGCTCCTAGAAGCCAATGCTGTGAGCCTGGACTCTAAAAGTCTAAGGCTAGAAGCTTCTCTACTTCCCGCCCACCCCCCTGCCGCATGGAGGGGCTCCTTCCAGTGTTCTGACTCCGGGCTGCATATGCTAATCTCCTGGGGAGTTGTTGATCCCAGTGCCCAGCTGCACTCCAAACCAAATGAATCACTATTTCTCGGGGTGGGGCCCAGGCAACGGAAGATGTTAAGCTTCCCAGGTGGTTTTAGAATAGAGCCAAGGCCCAGAAACACTTTGGACCCCTCACTCTCCCCACCTGGGCTTCTAACCCGAGCGGGAACCTCTCCATTCCTGACCACTTAGTCTGTGCCCCATCCCCCACACTGACCTGCTGTGGTCCACCAGGAAAGGACTATCAGAAACTTCCAGGTGACCTGTGAGCAGCAACTCTTGTTTTCTGGGCAAAACTGGGACATGGTACCTGGCAGAAACACCCCATACTCTTCCAAGGCAGTGAGCCCAGGCGAGTTAGAGCACAGCCTGGGGGTTCTAATCCTACAGTGGCCACACGCGCTCCATGTGGCCTTGGACAAGAAGATGAACCCACCGCCCTAGCTGGTGCGGCTCAGTTGGCTGGGCACCCTCCCATGCACCAAAAGGTTGCTGGTTCAATTCCCGGTTAGGGCACATGCCCAGGTTTCAGGCTTGATACCACGTGTAGGAGGCAGCAGATAGATGTTGTGCTCTCACATCAATGTTTCTCTCTTCTCCCTTCCTCTCTCTCTAAAGATCAAGGAACGATTCTTTTAGAAAAGGGAGCGAGGGAGCGAGGGAGCGAGGGAGCGAGGGAGCGAGGGAGCGAGGGAGGGAGGGAGGGAGGGAGCGAGGGAGGGAGGGGGGAGGAGGGAAATGAACCCCACTGCATCTTGGTGTGCCCCTCTGGAAATCCGGCACCATATGTACCCCATGGGAAGACACAATGAGAATCGCTAATCAAGTGTTTCACATAGAGGCAGGTGCTCAAACAATGGCAGCGTTCTTTAATATATTGCAAGGGAGCCAGTCCAAAAAGAGTTTCTGTGCCAAAATAGAATTTTTGGGACAGTTTCAGGGTTTATAGGGCCCACAAATGGGGCAAATTTCTTAAAATTAGAGCCACCCCAGAAAAATCTAATTACCCAAATTGTGCGTGGTGAGCATTTTTTTGTGCAGACACACAAGATACAGGGTTAGGCCAGTGGAGGGGGGTGGAGAGGAGAGCCCACCTGCACAGAGGCAGGCAGAGCTGGTGCCTGAGTCTCTGCGAGGTCAGTCAGTGCACTAAAAACTACTATTTTTCCCACCAGAGGGGATGTGACACACCCAAGTCAGAAACCAGAGGAGAGTAGGAAGGAAGGAACTGGGGAATGAAGAGGCCCTAACAGTGAATGTATCTGAGCATAAACAGAAAACAGAAAAGCAGGCAACCCGCCACCCCAGCTGACAAGAGGGGAGACGGAAGCTGAGGTGACCAGGGCGGAAATGAGAATGCAGCACATTCAGACAAGTCTCCTGTGAGGCTCTGTATCGGTTGCCTATTGCTGTGTAACAAATTACACAAAATTGGAGGCTTGAAACAGCGCACAGTTTCTGTGGCTCAGGAATCCGACCGTGGCTTAGCTGGGCCCTCTGCTTCGAGTCACACAGCTGCAGTCAAGGTGTCCCCAGCGGTGTCCTCATGAGGAGGCTTCAGGAGAGGATCCACCTGCCAGCTCCCTCGGAAGCTGGCAGAACCCATTCCCTGTGCTGAAGGACCGAGGGCCTCAGCCCCTTCCCACATGGGTTCCCCAGCATGCCCACGTCAGCCAGCAGGCAGGGAGAGCCTCTGCAGCGGTCAGCCAGCAAAGGAAGCCACAGAAGTGACATCCCATCGCCTCTGCTCCAGCCCACTGGTTACAGCAAGTCACAAGTGCCACTCACACCAAGTGGAGGGGACCAAGCAAGAGCATGACCATCAGGACATGGGGCTCACGGAGTACCACTTTCTTTCTTCCATTGTGGTAAAATATACATCATAAAATTTACCATTTTTAACCTGTTTTAAGTGTACATTTCAGAGCCATTAAGTACACTCACGTTGTACAAACGTCACCACCATCCGCCACCAGAACTACTTCATCTCCCCAAACTGGAACTCCGCCTCCATTAAACACTAACTCCCCCCCCAACCCCAGCCCCTGGCAACCTCCACTCTACTTTCTGTCTCTATGACTGACTACTCCAGGTGCCTCATATAAGTGGAATCATATATATTTGACCTTTTGTGACTGGCTTATTTGACTTAGCACTGATCTTCAAGGTTTATCCATGTCACAGCATATGTCAAATTTCCCTTCTTTTTAAGGCTGAATAATAGTCCATTGTAAGTAAATACCATACTTTCTTTACTCATCCATCCCCTGATGGACACCTGGGCTGCTTTCACCTTCTGGCTATTGTAAATAGTGCTGCTGTGAACACCAGGTGACAAAATACCATTCAAGTCCCTGCTTTCAGTTCTCTTGAGCATAGACCCAGAAGTGGAACTGCAGGGTCACATGGCACCACAGACACCCGGAGGCCAACGTGCACCCGTAATGGGGAGGACTGGCCTGGGATCCTGTTAGGACTTGACGGGCGGAGGGAGAGTAAAGGGTGCCGAGTACCCAGGAGCAATGACACTGTCAGCACCGCCCCACCCTCAATGACATCGTCACCTTGTTAGAACGCACACACGAGAGAGTGTTTGCAGCCCATGCTCCAGGGCCCAGGGACACCGACCACTCCCCATCCCCACACCCCGAGCTCCCCATCCCCACACCCCGAGCTCGCTGTTGACTTTCCCGACCATTCTGCATTGTCAAGGAGTCTCTTCCTGCTGGGCTGTTGGCATTTTCCATAATCACACACTTACTTGATCTCTCCCGGTCTTCAGACGACCCTGGCGAATGTAACGGTGTCCCCAGCACTGCCCTCGGGGCCGGCGCGGATGCCACAGAGCAGAGCACCTGCCCCACCAACCACACCTGACGGCAGAACAGGTCCTCAAGGACAGGAAATCAGAATCAGGGAAGACTTGGAGCCTCTTTCCTGGCCATGTCCCCTTGTCTTAGCAGGTTAGGGCAGTTTTGCAGGAAGGAGGCCAGTCCTTGGAAGGAGGAGCTCCCTTCCCCACAAAACACAGGAAGAAGCTAAAATGAAAAACTCAGGTTGACTCACGCACAACTGTTGGATGAGACACACCCTTGTTCGCAGAGCAGCTGGCTTCCACCACCCGAACCTGCTTGATTTGAACCGGAGCCTTCAAATCAAGCCCATTCTCTCTGAAACCCTCCCACACCCACATCCTCTGCTTTAATATTTGCTTACCCAAAAAGCTGCAAGAGTACACTCTCATCAGTGGTTGGTGAAAACAAAAGTCCCGGGGAATCTATTATCATGGGCAAAATAAAGGGGCTGGGGGAGAGATTCCTGCCTGTTGTCCCAAAGCGGCACAGGATGAGAGGGAGGCTGGCCGGGTCTGGACAGTCACCCAGTGGGCCTGGCTCCGTGGCAGGAGTTGGGACAGGAGGTAGGATGCAAATTCTCAAGGGCAGCAAAAGCCCTTATCGAGATCCGTGCCATCTCACCAGCGAAGGTGACATCGGAGGGGGAATGCCAATGAAGCCCGCGGGTCCCCAGACAGCCAAATATGCGGCGCTTTATTATGGAGTCTAAGTGACTGCAAACGGGCTATTATCAAATCTCTTCAGTGACAGAGTGCCGTGTTGAAAGGAACAAATAAAAATAAGTACATTAAGCACAATAAATCACAGGGCCCTGTCGCTGAGACCCATTATCCCTGGGGGATTACGGGACTGTTTTCCTCCCTGCCTTTCGGCGATTGGATCCTGGCTTCCCCATCACTGTTTTAATATTGCACCCATTACTCTCTGTGCCTCGAAGAGCCTGCTGTTTCCCCGTAGTTCTGGGTGGCAAGGGCATAATTTGTTTTATGATTTGCTTGGGAGCGTAGCTGTTTTATATTCATCTTTAAAAGATACACATTCAGTAATCGTAGCAATGAGACCCCGCTTATGAAATAAGACCGGGCCCTGCCATCGCTTGCAGCATCCGTGTGGCCACAGTCGTAGCAACCCAGGAGGTACCTAGCCATTCACCAGGAGAGCCACACTGCTTCTTTGGGGGACCCACGTGCCCAGGAACAGCTTTAGTCATGGTTAAAGAGCCACTGAATCACGTGGAAGGCAGACGGGGCTGGAGAGAGTGAGCAGCAAGGGGCTGGACGTCAGGGGGCCTGGGTTTTACCATGAAGTTGGCATGACCTTAGACAGGTCCTCTGCCCTCCAGGGTGGAAGTGTCTCCACCCGCCAGGTCAACCAGTTGGTCCACGTGCCTCTGGAGGCCTAACGGTTCCACATTTCTATGAGGTGCAGGAGTGTGAAGAACCTTAAACTAAATAAAACTTGTATTTCTTCCTTCTCAACAAGATCATTAGAAAATTCATTGTGAGATAAAACTGACCTATTAGGCAACTGTCTAAGCCATCCCCCACCAATCTCTTCTCCTCTCCAGGCGGGAACCGGCCCTCCTGGCCCCTCATTCCCTGAGGAGTTGTTTTCCAGGACAGCTCATTGTAAGTGTGGTAAACAAGCCCGCTCCTAATTTCCTCCATCTGGAAGTGGAGGGAGAGATGGGTACGTGAGGACAGCTTGTGCTGGGCCGCATGGCCACATCGCTTCCCCACTGGGAGCAAACAAGCAACGAACCCCGAATCCCCTCCACTGGGGTAAGACGGCGGCCGCTTCTGCCTGCGTGGAGCTGGGACATCAACAGTCCTTCCAGGCATCCCGCTTCCATGACACCTAAGTCTCGCCGTGAAGACAGCGATTCCTGCGACACAAGCTTCCAAGTGCGCCTCTGCGCCAGGCGGCCCCAGAGCAAAGCTGATCCCAGAACTTCATCGCCCATCCGAGAGGCACTGGCATGAAACCGCCCGCCGGTGCCCAGCAATCAAAATACTCTGATAGACTCAGATTCCGAAAAGCCAAAAAAGGGCGACACGGTCTCTCCCGCGTTAAAATCGGAGCTGGGTTTTGGGTTTTACAGACCATCAAAACCCGCGGAGCAGCCCCTCAGGCACGGCATAAAGAGGATTCCTTCCACCAAGCTAGTCCTCTGGCTTTGCAAACTTTGGTGTAACAACCCGATAAACACCAAGCAGCGTCGCGTTTAGCCTAGAATGCACGTGGAAGTTGCAGAGGAGGGAGCTTTGTCTGCAAACAGCACAGAGTGAGATGGGAGGCAACCTAACCTGGTTGCAAGGAGCCAGGTCACCCAGCAGAGCGCTCCAGGGCCTGACACTGTGCCTGACAGGCAGCAGACGAGCGAGACCTGTGTGTCCGCTAAATGGGCGAGGGAAGGAAAGAAACGAAGCCAAGTGACACGGAGGCCCGCCGTCCCGGGAGACTGAGCCAGCTGATGGGGACAATGCTCAGGCCTAGTTAACAGAGTGAGGCTTCTGCAGAGCCCTGAGCATGGCAGAGAAGACGCGTCCTACACATACCTTCCGACAGCAAGGTGTAGGACGCTTTATGTAAAAGGAGGCTAAAGACCCCAAATCCTTTCACTGTGAGCGTGAGGGTTTCTGAGGTTGTTTCGGGTTGTTCTGGAGCTTTCTTTCCACTGCAGGAGAAGGCATTCTGAAAACATCCTTAGCCTCTGCCCCAGGGAACCTCTTTTGAATATCAAAACACAACTCATGAAAACAAACCAATAAAACTACCCCGTATTCCCACGCTCTGCATGAAAGATTCAAGAGCGGGGACGGTTATCTCAGGATCTGCATCCACGTGGTACTGCAGGGCAGAGTGACCGGTGTCAGAGGCCCTCGGGGTGGCGTCCCCCTCGTAAGTCCGCGGTCAACTTGTTCCTTGTTTCCGGCAGACCCAGAGCTCAGGTCAAACACCCACACGCCCCAAAGGGCTTCTAATTGAAAAGTGGCACCGAACGTGTAGTGTGTCAGATCCGCATGCTCATTACGTGCGACATACCCGCAAGAAGAGACATCTATCATCCTGGGGACCTTCTGCCATCACCAGGGGGTATGTCCCCAAAGAGCTTTCTCAGTGTGATTGTGCCCGATCCTTAGGTGGAAGGTGGGGACAGGTGATGGACCTTGGAGGAGGGGAAGTACAGCTTAGGGAGTTATACATTGAATTGTGCCCCCCAAAAGAAACATGTTGAAAACTCTCCCCTCAGGACCTCGGAATGGACTTTATATGGAAATCGGGCCTCCTCAGAGGATTCAAGATAAAATGAGGTCGGCGGGCTGGACCCTAATCCAATACGACTGGTCCCCTTATAACAAGGGGAAATTTGCACATGGAGACGTGTACATGGGGAAGGCAATGCGAAGAGAACACAGGGAGAAGACGGCCACGCGGCTGGAGTGACGCAACTCTAAACTAAGGGCGGCCGAGGGCTGCCAGCCAACACCAGAAGCTTCTAGAAGGGGCCAGGAAGGATTCTCCCCTAGAGCCCTCAGAGAGAGCGGGGCCCTGCTTGACACCTTTAGACGGCTTAATTTAGGACTTCTGGCCTCCAGAGCTGGGAAACAATACACTTCTGTAGTTTAAGCCACCGGCTTTGTGGTGTTTTGTTACAGCTGCCACAGGAAACTAGTAAGAGAAGGTAAGCACCTCACTCAAGGTGAGCTGGGAAAAACATGCAACTAGCAATGAACCATGAAGCCAAAACTGCCACCTCCTGGGCCCTGCTCCCTCAGAGACTGTGACCTGCTTTCAGTAAAGACAAGCTCTTTGGTCGCTTAACACAACCCACATCCGCATATGAAGAGGTGGTGTTTGGATTTGTAAAATTCATACTCCTCCCAGGTGTGCACGGGAACCATGTCCTGCAGCAAAAAGCTCCCCAAAGCATCAGGTAATTAACATTTCTGGACTGTACGTAAGCGCGATTGGGGTGGGGGATTTTTCGTTTTTAACGCGAAAAGACTACAGTTTGACCAACTCCTCCCCGCATCTTTTCAGCTGTGATGTTCCACTGCAACCAGACAATGAACACGCAGCTCCATTAAAACAATGACAACCCAGAATAATGACAGCCGCTTAGCACAGCAGAATGGGCAGGCTTGTCATCTGCTTGAAGAAGATGAGCTCTGGGTGTGAATGGAAAACGATTTCTGACGTCACAGCGGCCCTTTAGGGACACAGGTCAAATTGACTCACAAAACCCCACACTTGTAAACTTGGTCCCCAAGACACAAAACATAGAATGACAAGGCTGTCTTTCACACATGCCAGCCCTGGGACAACGAGAGAGCCCAGCGGGGCTCCGGGCCAGCAGAGCAAGACATGCTGTAGGCCCTGGCTGGTGTGGCTCAGTGGTTAGAGCATCGGCCCCTGCACTGAAGGGTTGCGGGTTCGATTCCTGGTCAAGGGCACATACCTGGGTTGCAGGTTCAATCCCCAGCCCCGTCCGGGCCCATGTGGGAGGAAAATAATTAATGTGTCTTTTCTCACATCTATGTCTCTGTCTCTCTCCCTTCTTTCCTCTCTCCCTCTCTCTCTCCCTCTCTCCTTCCTTTCCACTCTTTCTAAAAAAATCATGGAAAAAATATCCTCTGGTGAGGATTGCCAAAAAAAAAAAAAAAAGAGACATGCCATAGGTCTGACTGTAAGAATCCTGCCTTAGGGCAGCCTCCTACCCCACCCCCAGGAAGTCACAAAACTCATTTCACAACCAAAGTCCCGTATTTCAGGGAAGTTGTTACAGCAGCAGCAGTGGTAGCCCTGACCTTAGGGAGGCAGAAGGCCCAGATTTCCACTATCAATTCCCAGGCATTTCTGCTAAACTCACAACCTGTTAATATCTCTATGCTTTCTCTCCTCTCTATTTCTATTAAAGGGAAAAGTATACCCAGGTAGCAAACTGTGTGAAGCTTACCATACCTGAAACGGTCAGTCTGCTTTGACTAATTTGTACTGCAAACAAGGTTTGCATATTAATATTACTTTTCATAATAGAATCCATTCGCAGCCTTAAAACAACAGACAGTGTTCTTATGGGCTGAGTTGTTTCTCCCCCACATTCAGATGTTGAAGCCCTAACCCCCAGTACCCCAGAGTGTGACTGTATTTGGAGACAGGCTCTTTAAAGAGGTAATTAAGGTTAAATGAGGTCATTACAGTGGGCTCTAATCCTATCTGACAGCTGTCCTTACAAGAAGAGGAAATCAGGACACGGAGAGACGACCATGTGAAGACTCAGGGAAAAGACGGCCGTCCGCAAGCCAAGGAGAGAGGCCTCGGAAGAGAAGACCCTGCCGACACCTTGATCTTGGACTTCCAGCCTCCAGAACTGTAAGGAAATAAATGGCTATTGTTTAAGCTGTCCAGGCTGTGATGTTCTGTTACGGCAGCTCTAGCAGACTAACACAGATGGGAGTTCCACAATTTCTAATTTCTTTTTAACTGTATAACTCACAAAACCTCACACTTGCAAATTTGGTCCCCAAGACACAAAACATAGAAATGACAAGGCTGCCTTTCGCACACACCAGCCCTGGGACAAAGAGAGAGCCTGGCAGGCCAAGAAAGCAGAGCCAAGAGATGGAGCAACAGGTTCATGGTGAGGCCTGTGCACCTGGATCCAACACTACCTGAAGCACTCCCTCTATTTTTCAGCCCAATTTTGTTTGTTTAACATCCATGTGAATTGGGTTTCTACATTTATGTCTAAAACAGCCCTCACTGTCCTCTGAGGCACAGATAGGCATGATCCCATGTCTAATTGCATATCTAAAAGTTTCATCAAAACGCAAAGTATATTTCAATAACTGAAACCCCATATAATTTCAAGGGTGATTAATTAAAAGTGCAATGTATGAGCTTTAGGAGACATTGATGCCCCTGAAATTCTGTGAAAATATTATATATAATTAGGTGTATAAGTCTGTGGCAGAAAACAACTTAAGAATTACTCCCAACTTCACTATTTCAGAGGAAGTACAGTACAATGATCCTTAAGCTTTATTTTTCTGAAATTTGAAGAACTTGTACTATTTTTTTTTCTTTTTTAATATATCTTTATTGATTTCAGAGAGAGGAAGGGAGAAGGAGAGAGAGAGATAGAAATATCAATGATGAGAGAGTCACTGATCGGCTGCAGCCCGCAACCCGGGCATGCACCCTGACCGGGAATCGAACCCTGATCGCCTGGATCCGAGGTTCACACTTAACCACTGAGCCACGCCCGGCCCAGCTGTACTATTTTTCTTACCTTGCCTATTTTTAGGCTGACATCTAACGTTTTCATCATAAACTAAATCATTTCTACAGATATAATTTTCAGCACACTGTAAACATTAACATTTTAAAATAAAATTTCACATCACATTTTTAAATGACATCTAGCAATCTGATACCCATCATTAATTTTAAAAATTCAAGAGCAAGTTATTTTTTTAAAATCTGGAAATGTTCTATCATTCTTTACCGTGAGAAACGGGCCCAAATGCCCTGTTTCTAGCACCAAGTTTAAACAGGGCAAGGGGAGTGTAGAAAAGGGCAGCCCTGCAGGAGTGCCTTCGTCAGAAGGTTCCCATGCACTGATTTCAAACAGCTCCTTTGTTTGGTGTCCCGTGAGGTTCTTATACCCTGATCAATGTACTAGAGTAAGGTCAGTGTTGGGGAAGAGCTGTGAGTCTATAAGATGGGGAAGGACGACTGTGAAAGGCCAGGTGGAAGGAAGGACGGTGGACCTGCTGGGGTGGTTTCAGGACAATCAATTTCAGGGAAGAGTCCATAGGCGAGGCTGAAAATACAGAAACTGATTCCCTTAAAACTACCCGCACCTGCATACTCCCAAGGAAAGTCTTCACGGATGCCCAGGGGTATGTATTTTCCACGGTCAAGTGACCTGGGTAAATAGATTATGGGACAGAGATAGGAGAAAATAGTCTGGAGACAGAGCAGGGCTCCACGCTCTGGCTTTGTCGCTTGGGCAAACACCCATGTCCCTGAACCTGTTTCCTCCCCTATAAAATGAAACTGCTCAGCTCAGAGGGTTGCGGTGGGGGTCAAAGGCATCGTGTGCAGAGCACATCTCATAATCCCACAGAGACACTCGATAAATGGGAGCTGGAACCTACCACCATTGTTACTGTTACTGTTATTTCAGATACCGTTGATCACAACTTGCCAAGGTGCAGGCCTTTCCTACGTCATTCACTGGCTCCATCTCCCTTCCCTGTCAGAGCCCAAATTCCCAACGAGAGAAAGGAGCCAGGGGAGCAGAAAGCTCAAGAAAAATGGCCTCGGGAGCTCAGGGAGCAGGCACTTGCCTGGACTTCAGGGCCTCCGCAAACTTTCTGAGGCGTCTGCACAACCACAAGGGGTGAGGGACAAGTCGTGGGGGAGACGGAGGAAGGAACGGAGCAGCTCTGAGCAATGACGACAATTGCAATGGCTAATGCACGCCCAGCGTTCTCCAGAGCCAGCAGCGCTCTAAGCGTCACACGCACGTTAACAGATCTAATGAGCTCAAAACGCTTTCAACGGGAGCCGCGGACAAGCCCAAAGGGAGAAAACGGGAAAATGGCAAAAACTAAGACCCAGAGAGCGCATCCCTTCGTGCGTGTTAAGTCGGACCTCGGCTGGCAGAGGAGGGCTCCCGGACCACACAGCCAACGGCCAAGCCAGCTGCAAGTTCCCACACGGAGTCACGCACAGGCTCCGACGGCCCGGGTCCCCCCGTCACGCCGCCCCGATTCGTGAAGCAGGCCTGTCCACGCAGCACCCACGCCTGGCGCACGAGGGCGGTGGGCTAGACGCCCAGAGGGCCTCCCCAGCGCCAGAGGCAGGAGGAAACGCGCCAACATAAGCAGGCGTTGCCCAGGGCCGCCCTCTGGGCCCTGCTGCTGGGCTCGGGCACAGACGGATGCCGTGGTGCCCAGCCACGCCTCATCGCCTCATCCTCTCTGCCGGGTGGCACTGCCATTCTGCAACAGGCTCTCCAAAGAACGATCAATGGGATTAAGCCCAGTAAACAGAAACCATGGCCAAAGGCTCCACCAGCAAAGGGGGGCCCACAGTGTAGCCAGGAGGAATCAAGCACCTGAGGACCAGGCCGGCCGTGACTTGAAGGAAAGGTCTGCTTTGCACTGTCGGACGATGACTCCCAAGGACTGAGCTTCGCCACCAGGCTTTTCAAAGTCTGAGAGGAGAAAGAAGAGGCTGAGGATCTGAGAAAAAGGGAAAAGCAGAGGAAAGAAGAGGTGAAGGCTGCAAACAGACGAGAGGCGGGGGCGAGGGGGGTGACAACAGCGGAGCTGAGACTGCAGAGGCCAAGAGCAGGGGTGCGGACAAAGGGTTTCCAGGCTCCCCTCTCCCCACTTCAACAGTCAGCCTTGAGGATTTGCACAAAGACATCTCTTGGTCTGGAAAGAGGGCAAGAGCTCCTTCACCTCCTCCTCTACCTCCGCCACCTTCACCTCCCCCATTTCCACCAGCTCCACCTCCAGACCAGCTCCAGCTCCACCTCCGCCACCACCTCCACCACCACCTCCAGCTCCAGCTCCACCTCCAGCTCCTCCACCTCCAGACAAACCCCATCACCTCCACCTCCACCTCCTCCAGCTCCTCCACCTCCACCACCTCCAGACAAACTCCATCTCCACCTCCACCTCCAGCTCCAGCTCCACCACCTCCACCTCCAGCTCCAGCTCCACCTCCAGCTCCTCCACCTCCACCTCCACCACCTCCAGACAAACTCCATCTCCACCTCCACCTCCAGCTCCACCTCCACCTCCTCCAGCTCCTCCACCTCCAGCTCCACCACCACCTCCAGCTCCAGCTCCAGCTCCACCTCCACCTCCACCTCCAGACAAACTCCATCTCTACCTCCACCTCCAGCTCCACCTCCAGCTCCTCCACCTCCACTTCCACCACCTCCAGACAAACTCCATCTCCACCTCCAGCTCCAGCTCCTCCACCTCCACCACCTCCAGACAAACTCCATCTCCACCACCATCTCCAGCTCCACTTCCATCTCCTCCACAATCACCTCTACCACCTCCACCTCCAGAACAACTCCACCTCCACATCCAGACCAACTCCATCTCTACCAAGATCTCCGCCTCCACCTCCAGCTCCACCTCCACCACCTCCACCACATTCCTTGGCGGCATCACTATGCCCCATGGAAGGCCCACCACCACTCTGGTCATTGGCAAGGGGGCATACATTGTTAGGGTTCCAGAATGCCTTGAGAAGTTAATTCACATCCCCCATGCTCCCCCGCAGCACAGTGCAATGCTTAGGGTCAGCAGGAAAGGGTTACATTCTGCCTGGACAGCAAATTCAATGAAATCGAAAATTACCACCACCATGCATTGGGCAGACAGCATGTTCCAAGCATGTGGTGAAACAGTGAAGATTCCCCGGAGTCACCAGATGCAGTCTTTGCTGAAAGGCTCCTACTCCCCGGAGAGACAGAGGCTGGAGGCACTGGGGGTGTGGTGCAGAGCCGGGGGGTACCCATGGGGTCCAGCGGCCTGCATCTGGAACAGCTCGGAGGAGGAGCACCTGAGCTGCGTTTTGAAAGAAAAATAGAAGTGTCCCAGGCAGATAAAGAGGGAAAGAGCTTATCAGGCAGAAGGAGCGGCCAGGTGCCCAGCTGGCCAGGCCCAGGGAGAAATAACCGGTAAGGAAGAAAAACAATGACTTAGGGGTTGGTGACGCCTGGAACGGGGGTGGGGGGGGTAAGAGAAGGTGAGGCTGCAGAGAAAGGCCGGAGCCAGTTCATAACACGCTTCGAGGGCCCTGATAAGAAGGCTGACGTTTCCCCGGGGCCGACCGTAACAGAACATTCTAGAAAAGCTTTCGCTCTTTAAAGATTAAAAATAAACACTCTCTATCTGTAAGGGATTGGACTGTCCAATTTGAAAAATTCTGTTATCCAGAATGGCTTCCTCTCCGATTCTAAGACATGTGCTCTGTAATCTCTAGGCGAGGCCATCCTTGGGCTGAGAAACACACCGGTCACCGGTCCCCGGTGCGCCCCACAGGCTGTGCTTTTAAGGTGACGCGGGAGCCCAGGCGTCGGAGCACCAGTCGGTTTGCCCTTGGCCCTCCGCGGGTGCTTTGGGAGGGAGCCACTCATGAGGAAAAGAAGAATTTTCTCCACTACTCGTCCCTCGCTGGGTGTCATCCAAGGCGAGGAAAGAGGCTGTTCTATAACCCTGGGAACAAACCCCAGTGAGAGAGGCTCCGGAGAGTCTATTTCCACCCAAGCGCCATCCCCAGGCCCAGCCAAGCCGAGGGAGAAAGTGCTATTTTAAGAGTTGCCGCTGGTTGTCACACGCAGATGTTATTCCAACGAGGCCACTTTGCAGTGGGCAGTGAAAACCATCTGAGCCTTCGATGCCAGTGACCGATGGGAGAGAAATTCGGAAGCTTCCCTCGGCTTCCACCCTACTGGACCCGTGCCAGCCCAGTGGCCTTTAAAACTCCATATATGAACTCGTGCAAAAGGCCGTTCGACGGCCTCCCGGCTTCTGTCTCTCCCCACTCCAATCTGCCCCCAATACTGACTGGGTTCATCTTCCTAAAACAGAGCTTTCAATAGTGAACGCACCACCCTCCCGATCAAGTCACCTGCCTTCCAAAGCCCACGGCCCCACCCTACCTTGCCAACTTCATCTCCAGATCCTTGCTCAAAGAAACCCAAGCCGGTTTATTCCATAACCCAAAAATACCTACTTACGCACCACCATCAACCACACCCGGCCGCTCTGCCTCCCTTTAATTCTTCCATTCAAATTTTAATCAGCCCATGTCCAAAGCCTCAACTCAAAGTCTACCTCCCGTGAGTTGAAGCAGCTGAAGTAAGCTCCCACCCCGATCTCCCATCAAATTTCGGCTCCGACAGCCCACAACCATTCATTTCACTGCCTCATCTCTCCTCTTGTTGCTCTGAGCTGTTCATTCGAGTCAACGGTTGCCTAACTTATCAGGCAATTTTCCGCAATCTCTCCAACGATGTGGGCAAGGACAGAAGGCTTTCGATGTAATTTAATAAATGGTTATTAAAGGGTTCCTCCGTGTAGGAGGGGTGCGGAGCAGGATGCTCCCACAGATACACGGAGGGGCGTGACCAGTCTCAGTACTCAAGGAGCCGACCCGTGAGCGAGAGTAAGGAAAGGGCACAGGGTGACAGGCACAGCCGGTGGGGTGTTTTGGGCGATTCCTCCTCTCCCCCTGTTCTTCCACCGCCTAGTCACTAAGACCCAGGTCCAATCTCTTCTCTGACAGCTACCCTGTGCCCAGCGCTCTGCGTTAGCATTTCGCTCCCTCACCAAGACGAGGCTCCTGGGTGGGTGGCAGGTGACCTCACCTGTGTGTTCCTGATGCCAAGCAGGGACCTGCACGTAGCAGCTTAGTGGATGGTGGCTGAATGAGTGAAGGTAACACCATCGAAGAGACAGAGCGTACAGAGCCCATGGCAGGAAGGAGAGGCTTCGACCAGCAGGACAGGAGACAGGATGGGAAGCCTGATCCAGCAAAGGGAGGAGCAGTCACAAACCCTACTGGGAAAACAAGCAGCATTTTTTTGTATGTCTTCATTGATTTCAGAGAGAGGAAGGGAGAGGGAGGGAGAGAGAAACATCAATGATGAGTCATTGATCGGCTGCCTCCTGCACGACCCCCCTGGGGATCAAACCCACAACCTGGGCATGTGCCCTGACAGGGAATCAAAGCCCATCTCCTGGATCACAGATCGATGCTCAACAGCTGAGCCACGCCAGCCGGGCTAACAAGCAGCATTTTAAGGCAACAGCCAATAGGCTAAAGGCAGAGAAGACCTTCAGAGGGGTCCCAGGACATAGAGTAATGCTAGAGACGTGGGGAAGCAGGGGCCAGGTCAGCACTGAGACAGCCGACTGAGGAGTCTGGACAGCTGCGAGGCGAGTCCTGGCTCCATGCTTCGTGCCTGTGCGGCCTGGGAGGCCTCAGCTTCCACATCTGCAAAGTGGGAGCGTAAGACCAGCCACCTCAAAGGGCTGCTGTAAGGACGAAATGCACAAAATGTTCAGATGGAAGAGTACCTGGCACGAAGGACGCAGCTGAGGATTGTGCTTTTGGGTACGGAAGAGACCGAAGCAGTGTACATGGGAGGCAAGGGAAGGGGGCAGAGGACAGACGCCTAGAAGTGATGGGGATGGGGCGTGCAAAGGCACAGCCAGGCTGCACGAGGTGGTCAGGAAGCTGGGGCTCTGGGCCTGCCTCCCATGTGGACCGTTCTCTTCACCTCCGAGCCTTAGTTTCCACAGCTGTGAACTGGAGCTGTTGGTCTAGTTGGGCTCCAAGTTCCCTTCCAGCCCCGGTGATGTCTCAGCGTATCAGCTCTGTGTTACAGAGGTGTCGGTGAGCATGTGGATACCGAAAAGGCCAGGTGGGAAGGATTCCCATCAACGGAGAAAGGGGAGAAGACTCCAAGATGGCAGAGGACAGTCCTTCCCTTGCCTTTTTACAAAGCCTTCAGTGTCTGAAACACAACAATGACCCCTAAGAGAACTCATCTGCTGATTGGAAATGTCCTTCACATTTTTAAAATAACAGTTTCCTGCAGAGGCCTTGAGGAGCCCCAGTCTATCAGCCGACAGGTATTCACCCGCCAGCCCCTCTCCCGTCACCCTATACCAGTACTGAAAACACAGCCATTTAGTATTCATTCACAAAACAAAGCACCCCGTGTGGACACACGCACTTATCAAGTGCAGACCCACTAAGCACCAGGCACCAAGCCGGGGAGGCGGGTCAAAGGCCACCTGCTTATCACTCTGCCTGTGCCTCTGTCACCATGAAATGCCATGCCCAGATGAGAGCTGACATCAGTCAAGGAGGCTGGTACACAAATAGTGTTGGCACCTTAAGGGCCTACGTAACTGTTCTGGAAACCAACTCGGAGAGGGATGGTTCCCAGTTAGCCACAGAAATGTGAACCTTACTCAGTAACAACAAACGTGTTTAATGCAGCCGAGGCGATCCTAACCACAGAAAAACTCTGAAGAGCCCATGATTCCCGAATTTAAATTTAAAAAAAAAAAAAGGAAAGGAAAAGAAAAGAGGAAGGAAGAAATCCCCATCTGCCCGTGTTCTGCTTAGGCCCTCTTCAATCTGAATGCTACCATGGAGAGCTGGAAAGACCTGCAAGCTCCTTCTTCCCAATTGGCCTTGGCACTTCAGGGGGAAAAAAAAGCTATGTTAAGAGCAAAACCTCTCCCGGCAGTCAGGGCTCCATCTCCATCTGCCCGGCCAAATCACAGCCCCTTAATGTGACAAGAGAGGCTAAAATTATGGGTGAGACTGCACTTTCCATTCTAGCCCCGGCCTGTGATTATCTACAACTCCAGGTTGCCCGAAATTACCTCTGGAGCCTTAAATGCCTTACATTTCATTTCATTCCTAGAACAAATTCTTTTTTGGAAACTTTCCTAAGAGATAAAGGAACAAAACACCAAAAAGCCCTAGATATTTCAGCTGTGGGGAAGGAAGAGCCAGTAGGCAAGCATGATTTTGATTTTTTTTTTTTTTTTATGTCTCATGCATATCACTTCTACTGTGTCCTTAAGAAGAATAAAATTGATTCCATGTCTCTGCAATTTCGAAGACTCAGAATCCTGGAAACTCTTACCTAATTTACTGTATAAACCACTTCTGGTCTTGATATATCCTTAGAGGGAGAAGGTGAGGGTAGTTATGAGTGCTATCTCCAGGACGAATAGTAGTTAAATAAGCAATCCAGCCCAAGTAAGTAGGTGGCATTATGTGGCAGTTAGTGGTTACTAAGAATCTGTGACTATTGTACTTGTTTCTGTAATACAGTTAGATATTAGGCTCCTTAGCAAGTGGGCCTAGTGAGTTATTTGTTAAAACATTTGAAAAGTTTCTATTTGATTTTAATGTAACAAGTGAGGCTCCCAAAAGCATCCATCATGATTACGTTAATCGAATAATTTGAAATACAAGCTGTTTTAAAAAGGCTTGCTATGAATCCCTTTTGTAAAATAAAAATGGTTTTGTACCCCAAACAATTACTTACTTTAAATGATTTTAGTTGCTTTTAAGATCAGATTTTATACGCCAAGTTCTCCTAAAATAGGGCACTCTTATACTTAGCTTCAAGAGTGAAATAATAATGTAACAAACCTTAAATTTACATTGTACTTACTTCAATCTCCTCTTTCCAGGAGGCCTGTGCCAGAGTGGCAAGTAGCCTTCCTTCTAGCAAACACAAATAGGGAGGCGTGAAATTACGTGGGTTTGCATTCTTGCTGACTTGTACTTCTACACCCATTGCTTTTCTGTGTCTCCCCTTCTTCCAAACATCCCTCTCCACCTACTCCCCAATAGCTTCTCTAACAAGGTAACGTCCCAGGCCAAACGTAAGGATTCCCCCTTTCCATGGTAGAATCTGGGCTTTGCAAAATCCCCAAAGGTCAAGTCTGCTTTTATCGACTTAATTTTGAAACAATTAAAATTGTTAGCATCGCTTTTTATCACAAAGTATTTAATTCCCAAGTGGTTCTCAAGGAATGGTGTAACATTCCAGAACCAACAGGTTTGCACGATACATAAAGTGAGCAGGCAAGTTTAGCTGTTTATATGTGCATGACCTCACACATCAGAGAGGTTCTGATGCAGCCTGCAGGATACAGACTCTCCCCCAACACAGCAGAGACTTGGCAATTCTTTTCCTCAGCATTGCATAACTTACACTGTCTTATGTTTCGGAGTAGAGAACACCTTTGAACTGGCCAGACTTATTCCCATTTCACAGCTAGAAAGCTGAGAATAGTCCAAGCTTTGCCATTCAACAGTTTAAGCAAGACCTTTCCCTCTCCCAGCCTCTAAATTCCTAGTTACCAGACCAAAAAATTCACTTATGTATAGAGACAGGCCTAAAGCCCAGAGAGGTCAAGAAGTATTCTAAGGTCACACAGCACGTTAGCATAGAATAATGCAATACTCCTAATTTTACGTAAGCCCCCTTGCCTCCTACTCAACACAGGGAAGGATGGTAAAGACCACACACACACACACACACACACACACACACACAAAACAGGCTTCTTTTACCTCCACTGTCCTGGCTCCTGTTTCTAAAAACTTGGCCCAGGAGACTGCTGCTGCAACTGTGATTTTCCATTCTCTCTAAGACCCTCTGGCGGTTACGCTGCTGATTCCTTCCTCACTACACTGTTTCCTCATTCCACAAAGCACACACTCACACACGCACACACCCCCCATCCTCTAAATTATAACTCTTCCTTTTCCAACAGCAAAAAAAAAATTTAGGCCAGAAATGAAGTGATTCCAATTCAGGAACCTTGTCCGAGTGTGAAATACGCCCGTAACTCTACCTGAAGCACATCTGACAAGCTGGGATTTGTTCTCATGGAGGATCCCCCCCCCCCCCGTGTATCGTCTGTCAGGAACGCCGTCATTTCTCCCACGGCTGCATAATCAC
Organism: Miniopterus schreibersii; assembly: GCF_964146895.1. Classification (NCBI taxonomy): domain Eukaryota; kingdom Metazoa; phylum Chordata; class Mammalia; order Chiroptera; family Miniopteridae; genus Miniopterus; species Miniopterus schreibersii. The sequence goes on from NC_138102.1 coordinate 178,292,184, forward strand.
ATACTGAAAGGCCCAGATGTGATCCATGCACACCAGAGGGCAGACTGATGGTGCATAAGGGACCCTTTCTTTATTTGCATGGCTAATAGTTTGTTAAAGAACAGGCAAAATGCCATAGATAGGCGAATAAAGGACCAAGTAAGAAATTTTATTTTTCTGTGTTTCATAGCAACGTGGGACAATCAGCTAGGACTCCTAGATCTTATCCAGCCACCGTTCTCACCACCACTTGCATACACAGAGCATGAAGCGAAGGGACTGCACTCAGCACGGAATCCTATTAAATGATCTCCCTCTAACGTCAAGCTTGCTTCCCTCCAAACATCCCATCTTCCAGCCACACGAAGTACTGCTATTCCCCATTTACACTACACACGTGAAGGTTTCCACGCCGTTCCTCTGCCTGGGATGCCTTTCCTTTCTACCATCCTGGCAATTTCAAATTCGTCCTTTGAACAAACCTGTACAATAACACTCGGCGCGCGGTAAGGGTTCAATGTCTGCCTCCCCTAAAAAGACTTACCAACTAAACGCGGAACCTCTGGAGCCTCCACACAGAGCCTGGTACCTGCCCCATAATAGATGTTCGATGATTATTTGTTGAGTTAAAAGACAAAAAGTCTTCTAAAATATGTTTAATGAAGCCTTAACTGGCTGCGGCCTACTGCTCTATAAATGTCAGTATGGTCAGAGGGGAACTGAGTCCCTCTCGATGTCCAATGCCCCGGAGTGGAGCAGCCAAGCCTCAGCAACACTAGTGGGTCCTGCCCGGTGGCTGTAAGTCCGAGGTGTGGCCTAAGGAAGGCCAGCAGCCCCTCTCAAAGTTCTGCTCTCCCTCTGCCATCTGGCATCCCTGAAATTCACAAGACCCCATTCATGCCTTAGGACCAAAGGACAGCTCTTCTCCAAGGCCAATTCTTACTAGTCGACGCTCAACGGCAAATTTAACAGTGTTTTCCTGTTCCGATCCTTTACCCCTTGGCTATACTGCGCCTGTGAGAATCAATCTATAAAGCCTTAATAGCAGAAATAAAGCTTTATGCTGACCACTTTCCCTAGACCACAACAATAGCTCCCTTCAAACTACCTAAATATGCGCTAGACAGACCTGTAAATGATCAGGACCACAATCTACCAGGACCCAGAGTTCAGGGAGATATAATAGCTCATGCAGGTTCCCAAGCTCCAAACACTGAGTCTAACTCCAAGTGCTGGGTTGGGACTTTTAACTCCACTAAGACCTACATCTTGGCAACATTTGCCATTTTCTGTGCCAGTATTCTAAACTGGGTCGTGTCTCCTTGGACTCTCCCTCTCACCTGTCCTGTCTGCCCACCTCTGGAGTCAGCTTTGATGAGACTTGGCCACTGTGGATAAGAGGAACCTGGGCAATGGGCTTTGTTCTTTGGCAAAATAGAATTATCTTCCAATTCTGCAGGAAGAAACCTCTATAGACACTAATGACTTAACACTGTTAAAAATGCAAACCTGGACATTAATGATTTCATACTGTTGAAAGTGCTACTGCAGATAGCTGACACTTGAAAACAACGCTGCGCTTAGGGGAACCCACCCCTATCCAGTGGAAAATTCAGCAAGTAACTTTGGACTCTATAGAGGGCAGTTGGCATCTGCAGATTCAACCAATGGCAGATGGAAAACAGTTATTTTGGATCTGCGGTTGGGAATGCAAAAATATTGTTTTATCACCAGAGTTTGTGGAATCCCTGGATGCGAAACCTGCAGGCAGGAAGCGCCCACTGTATTTCGTGGGGGGAAAAAATTGTGCATAAAGGCACATGCACGCAGTTTGAAGCCAGTTGTTCAAGGGTTAGCTATAAATATAAGGTGTGCACTTATAAAAGGATGCTAGTGAGAAATTTCAAGTTTAGTGGAGTCGAACACTGACGCCATCTAGAACACAGGAAGCCTGAATTTATGAAGACTGCTGGAGATGTGCGGTCCAAAAGCCAAAAAGGGGAGTTTCGATTACAAACTCTTAGGCAGCTTCAAGTTAGTGTGGTCTAATACCCGAAGGATGGAGCTTGCAGGAGGGTCTGTCTCCCAAAAATATATAGCCCATGAATACTTCCAGATTCTGAGTTTTTCAGCCTCACATAACACAGTAACACTTTGCAATTCACCTGTTCTGAGTTGTCCAGAACTCGCTTTCCATGTGAGCAGGCCCATCACCAGGCAATGGGAACCCGCTCATTAGTGCAAGCACAAGTTGGGTACCAAAAAGTTGGGTTTGCAAGTCCTAAAGGTAAACTGCGGCTTTTGGCAACGTGGGTCCTCATGTTTTCTTCACCGGTGGTGGAATAGAAAACTAGTCCCCCTAGTGTCCTGCCACTGTAGGTGGCTTCCGATGGAGACAGCCCGGCACTCTGCATCCACTTTAAAGCACAGGCTCGGGGAACCCCAGAACCAAACCCTCACCTCCGCCCCAAGACAACGGGAGCACTCCCAGGACCTACGAGGAGATGAGAAACTTTTCATTCCATTGCCCAGGCCCTTCTAGTTACGGTATAAAATTCAAAGGCATCTGCATCCCTCACACCAGAAAGTTAACCCACAACCCGGCCCACTTCCTTAAGCGCAGAGGGCCCACCCACGTTAGTGACTCCCATCCACTGGAAAGTGATGGACCTTTAAAGGCCTCTCTACCCTACTAGGGGATGTTTCCTTTCCCTGCCACTCTTGAAAACCCACTGAGATCTAAATCTTGGTGATTTCTGCCTCTCTACCCCAGGTCATTTTCTTCCTGGTACGGAGTTAACAGGGCCAGGCTTGATAAAGGTGTGCTCCCCTCAAAGCAATTCTCACTGCAGTGAGGTACACTTGAAAAATAAAGGGACATCGGGAGATGGGTGGAGCCTTAAAGCCAAATTCATTCCTGCCACCCACCTGTGAGAGGACAGAGGAAAACCACCCCTCCTCCCCTCCCTAATTTAGAAACTTCCCTTCTCTTAAATCTATCAAAGCTGACTCCAGAGGCGGGAAAACCTGGGAGTGGAGGCGAAAATTAACCCCAGGTGGCTGCCTGTAGAAGTCAGTGAGCCCCTTGGGTTTCCACCTGTGTCAGAGGGAGGGCGGTGAAGGAATGCCCACCTGCGCCCCTCCCCCAGGCCCCATAAAGGACGGCCGGGCCTGCGCCCGCTCTGGGGCACTTACATAAGAGCCTGTAAAACTTCCTGTGACATTCACAGAAAATCTAAGCTGCTATTCTGCTCTCTCAGGAGATCATCTTAATGGACTGAGTGACAAAATTCACGGCTTCGGAATTCAGCAGACAACTGAGGTTCATCAGCTCAGGGATGGTAAAAATCCATCCCCACTAAACAGGGTCACTGGGGGGGGGGGGGTGGATTCCATGTAGGAGAGACAATCTGTTCCTTCCGAAGTGACCCATTTAAAATCAGATTTTTCCAGGGGGAACTCATCGGTTTAATAAATTTCAAACAGGCAGGACAGGGTTTGCAGAGCTGAGGCTCCTTAAAGGAAAAATTAAAAGAAAGCAATAAGGCAATGAACAAAATAACCTAAGGATGCACCAACTTTGGAGGCAAGTCCGTCCACCCCTCAGAAACAGTGGCATTCACCAGAATGTCCTGACCGCTCTGTGCTGTTCCCTCACCACGAGCTTTGTGTCCTAGGAGTGACGCTCCGCTTGGGTTTCCTCTCTACAGATATCGCTGCCACCCAACCACTCCGTCCTATAGAGGGACTCGCAAGCTGTGGCTGCTCACCCCAAATCCGCCTCCACTCTCTGCAACAAGGAGCCAAGAAAAGTTCTTCACAGCCTCACGACGGGAAAAGGCAGGTGGGGATGGTCCAAGAGGGACCGCTGCGCACACAGCAGGCTCCCCCAAAGCGCAGGGGGGCTGGGCGGCTAGGGGTAAGGGGTGCGGACACATCACCCACCTCCTGTTGCTAACGGGAATTTCCGTGCTTGGCTCCGTGAACAGCCCGCGTGCTCAGGAGCCTGGCAGGCCCCGGGACCGGTCCTGGGGACAGGAGTCTCCGAGGCTCCGGACTTCACTTCCAGGGTCTGCAGGGCTCCGGGCCCAGGCGGCAGAGGGTGTGCCCACACTCCCCCCTCTCCGTCAGAATCCCGAGCGTAGGGGTACCAGCTACAGGTTCGGAGAACTTGTCCAGCGCCGCCCAGCAGGGCGCCCCGGGGTGGCTCCGGGCGCCCCGGGCTCTTACCTGGGCCGAGCGCGCCGCCGGGCAGAGACCGCGGGGGAGCCGGGTGGCGCGGCGCCGGCGCCGCCTAGGAGGCGCGGGGGGTCGGGGTCCCAGCAGGCGCTGCCCGGGTCCGAAAGGCGGTGCCAGGCGCACGCTCCGGGGCGGTCCCGGGCTCCAAATGCTGCGGGGAGGGTCCGGGCCGCCCAGGCTGAGCGCGCTCCCCTCTTCCTCTGCCTCCCGCGCCGGGGTGTGGAGCTGCTCCCTGCCGCGAGGAATCCTCCGAGCCGGGGGCGCCCCGCATGGGCAGAGGCCTGGGGTCCGCCTCGGGCCGGGGCCGGGGAGGGCGCGCCGGGCTGAGACGCCGGGCGGCCGCCGGGGCCGGCTCCACCTCCCGCGCTCCCCGCCGCTTCGTCCCTTCAGGGCAGGGCCTGTCCACTCCGGGCCGGGCGAGGCGAGCGCAGCCGCGCCCCCAGCTCAGGCGCCCGGGCTCCCGCGCGGCGGCGGCGGGGCAGCCACAGTCCAGTCGGCCGGGCGCCGGGCGCGGCGGCGGGGGGGCTGCAGCCGGCCGCGGCGCCCCCTCCCCCCGGGCCTGCGCCGCCCGCCTGCGGCTCCGCGGGAAGGAGGCGCTGGAGAGGGCCTCGCCCGGGCCTGGGGCGCGGGGCTTGGGGCGCGGGGCCGGGGGAGGCGCCCCGGGAAGGTCACCGGAGCGGAGGCGGGGCGCAGCGCGGTGGGTGCGGGGAACCGAGGAAGGCGGGCGGCCCCGCTGCCGCCGGCTCGAGCGCTCGCCGGCCTCGGCCGCCGCCTCTGAGACGCGCCTGCTTCTCCGAGCGCCGGGCACTCGGAGCTGGGCGGCCGCCGCAGCCGCCTCGCGCAGCCGGGCGCCACCAGCCGGAGCCGGCGCGCGGTCCCCGCCTTCCGCGCCCGAGCTGGGCGCGGGGTGCCGGCGGGGCGCGGGCGGGCGCTGGGGTGCGGGCTCCGGGCTGGCCCCGCCGCCGCCGCGTGCCCAGAGCTCCGGACTCGCTCAGCAGCTGCAGTGACTGTGTGTCTGTGTCATGTCTGTGCAGCTGGGGGGCACCGCGAACCCGGGCCGCGCTCCGAGCGGGGCGGGGCTGCGACCGCCTCGGTGCCCGCCCCTGCCCCGTGACGGCGCGGCTGGCCAATGGCAGGCGCCGCGGCCGAGGCCCCGCCCCGCCGAGGCCCCGCCCCGCTGCTTCTCCAGCCGGCTCGCCCGCAGACGCAAGCAACACCCGGAGCCGGGATCCCGGCCCGGGTAAAGCGCGAGCGCGCGGGCCCGGGGCTCTCCTCCGCGCTCCCCACGGGCCGCTCCGGCGGGGCGCGCCGCGGGGTGCGGGCGGGAAGGGGAGCGGGGCGGGTCGGAGCTGCCGCCGGGGACGCCCGCGGGCTCCTAGCGCCGCGCTGCCCGTCCACCCTCCACTGCGACCGGCCGTCGTGGGAAGTAGGAAGTTTCCCCGGCCCCCCCTTTCTGCTCGGGGCAGCCTGAGACTGCGAGGAGCCAGGCTGAAGGGCTCTGACAGCGTCGTTTGGGGCTCTGTAGCCAAGAATCCGGTCCAAGGTTCCCTATTCTTTCGGGGAAACTGCGCTTCTTTGCCCCTCCCCCCCACATAGCCCCGCGCACGCCCAGCGCACCCCCTCCCCACTTAGATGTCATTCCTGCTCTTTCCCTCCGGGTAGGAGAACCCCGAGAGTCACGTCACGATGAACGGACTTCCAGTCTCCCAGCCCTAAAGACACGAGTGGGGCTCCGAGCGTCCCCTCTGGCTACGGAAGCAGCGGGTGCAATTGGCTGGGCAAAGGGGCGGGGGCGGGAGAGTGGCGGAGGCCCGCAGGGAGGAGGCCTGGAGAGGAAACCCAGGAGTGGAAAGAGGCAGGGAAAGGAAGACGCAGCGGGGTGTACGACTCAGACGCGGCCAGAGATCGGGGCTCCGCGGCGCGATCCAGCGCCCGGGTTTTTCCTCTGCTCAGTCCCAGGGCTTCTGGGGTCCCCTTCCCCCGGTGTCCCCACCTCTCCCCAGCCGGGCGGGCCGCCTGATCTCCGCCTCCCGTCCACGCACCTGGGTCTGAGCCCTGGCACTCAGAGGAGCCCACCCCACTTCTAGGAAGGGGCGAGGGAAGGGAGGAAGGAAAAGCAAAGATAAAGTGCAAGGGTGGGGAGGGAGGCAGGGGCAGGGGCGGGTGAGCAGAGGGCGCCCCGCTCCGGCAGCCGCGCCCACCCCTCTCCCCGGAGGTCAGGTTGGGAGGCCAAAGGCTTCCTCCGGGGGGTTCGGCCGCGCTCTGCGCTCGGGACCTCGCTCCCGCCTGGGTTGCCGGCCTCTCGGCCCTTAGCTGGATCCAGCGGGACCCTCCCCCAGTCCCCTTCCTCCCCTCCAGCCCTTTAAGCAGCGACCCCCACCCCACCCCACCCACCGCCGCGGGTCCCACCCCTCTCGAGCGCTGTTTACCTAACACTCCGCGGGCGGACCCAGACGAGGGAATGCGAGCCGAAGGCGGAGGCTGCACAGCGGCGTCCCCGGCGAAGGGGGGGGGGGGCACGTTTGCTTTGAAGCTTTGGGATAAGTTAGCTGCGAAGCTGGGGTCCCGCTCCCTCACCTCTGCGGGAGTGCGCCTCACCCCGCACGTTTGCAGGGCTAGGAGATCGCATCTGGTTTCGATGCCGCTACCGTGTCGAAGAAGAACATTATGTGGTAAAATAGTATCTAATATCCTGGAGGCCGTTAGAGTGTCCAAGTTTCATGCCAAGCCCTTTAGCTGGAATGCTGCTCCGGTCTCCCTCTGACGCGCAGCCCGGCTCCGGAGCGCCCTGAAAACAAGGGGGTCCTTTTTTATTTTTTGCAGACGCACTGCCCTGCCTTCCTACTCCCCTCCTCCTCTACTCCAACCCCCGCCCCGGAGCCGGGTAAAGTTAAAGCAAGAATTTGGGCTTTCTTGTCATTCATGGCTTTGCTTCGCTTCAGGAGTGGTGCAAAATGCATTGTTACAAAACATTAGCCTATTAATAAGGGTAGGGTGACTGAGGAAGGGCTGGGAGACCTGAAATTTACATGGAGAGAGAGAGAGACAGAGAGAGAGACAGAGAGAGAGAGACAGAGAGAGAGAATGGAATAACATCAGGAACTGAAAGAAGCATAGGAAAAAAGGAATTATTTCCATTTTAATTACCTAAGCGCAGTAGCACATTCTCTGGACGGGATTTCAGAAAGCACAATATAGCCATAGCGGAGGAGGGACCAGTATCCATTCTGGTCAGTAAGGTACATTGAAACATTTATTTCATTATTTGGGGATTTCACAAAAATCACTTGCATCAGTTAATAAGTAGCTTGAATGTGTAAAAGCTTTGCTCTGTCAGTTCAGTGTTGCAGTGTTATAGTCAGTGGCACATCTAATGTTCTAAAGGAGTAACGTGGCCCGACTTGAAATGTTAATAGGTCAAGCCCCACATTTAAAGAATTCCTTTGTCCCACCAATGGGAGATCTACATATGGAATACCGATTGTAGGAAGCACTTGCCTATGAATTGGAGCCCTTTGACACAAACCAGGATATAAATGTCTCAAAAAGGATTTCAGCTGTGACATAATAGAGTATGAAGAGTGCAGAATAAAATATGTAAGGTGATATACCTGTTATTTCTAAAGAACCTGAATTGCTTCTGCTAAGAACTGAGAAATGAAAAAATACTGAGCCTTCTAAACCCACTGTTTCCTATTTATCTTCACCCAGTTATTGTACCTGTCACAGGACCCCTTCAGAAAGATCTCATATATAAAATCAGGGTCAAGGAGAACTAATCCGTAGAAAACTGTCTTACAATGGCCACTAGGGGGCCCTAAAGGCATCTCAAAGAAGGAGCAGGGAAACGGGTTTCCAGTCTCATTTCCTGGGTACCTCATGGAGCTGGAATCTAAAGGCAAGTTAAGAGCATGGAGCAAAGTCTGCAGGCAAGTCAGGCTTTGCATTTTTAAAAAAAGACCAGAGACCCATTTTGACTCATGACTCATGAGTCAAGAATGTGGTTTCCCATTTCTTTCCTCTAAAAAAAAAAAAAATACAACAAAAAAGGAATACTGTATGCCCTCAACGAGAGGAAGGTGGCCTGATACTTTTACCTTCTTAAAGTCAGCCCAGTTATTTCTACTATTACAGATACAGCTTCTTTCTAAGGTTTTAGGAATTTTTTTTTTCTTTCCCAGAATGTTTTGAACATTCTTCAAGTGCCAGGTAGCAAAATAAATCCTCAGGGGTGATATGAAAAGTATTGAGCAACCTATAGCACAGGGCACCCGCTAACCACCTTATGGGAATTCAGGCCAGCCATCGGGCACTAGCACACCTGGTAGGCCAGGTATTAGTTCTTTAGTGAAATGGGGAGTGAGGACAGGGTGGTTCCTGGGGGGGTGGCAGGTGCAGCTGGAGTGGTGGTGGGGGGAGAGGAGGTGAGCTTAGCGCAGGGGACGCCTAACCGGCAAGTAGGAAGAATTTCAGCACTTTCACATGTAATGTTATATTTGTCAAAACACCTGAATATCAGGCCTGATCACACATAAAGCTGCCCCTCACTTCCTGTAGACTTTAATATCTAGCAATCAAATTGTCAGGGCTTCCAAATCCTTGGCGGTCACGTATCTTTCCCACACCTTACCGGTAAATAAGGTTAAGACGTCCTTTATAGGAGGGTCAAGAATTGAACAGCTCTCAGGTTTCACAGAAAGAAGCCTAATCATCCCTCAGCCAGTGTGAAGGGATATCTGCAAAAGATGTGCTTATGCAGACACATTTCGAGGGGAAATTCAAGCGTGAAACATTCCTCTGTCACTCAGGCCAATAAGGCATTTCTGAGCAAAACAAAAGGCCTCCATCAGGGCTAAGCAGGAAGGAGCTACTTGCAAGCGAAGAATGAAAAGAACACTGCAACGCTACCAAACTAACACCAAGAGAGGAGCGCTTTGAGCGAAATCGAACTAAAAACGAAACGAGTCTAGAATTGAGACGCGAGACAAGGTATGGGGACAAAGTCTCTCTCAGTGGAATGAAGAAACAGTCTGTTTCCATCCTCATGCTCAGGATCAGGCGAGATACAGGTGTTCTCAAAATCGCTTTATTAGCTTTCAGAGGACTGGCCACGGCAAACCTCAGAGCCAGCTAATTAGAACAAATCTGGCTCCAGATGGAGAACCCCACTGTCTTCAGGCGACAAGATTTATTCCCTCACTGGCTGTGCAAGTCCAGCAGAGTAAAAACCCTGTCGGGTGGATCGCTCTCTCGTCACCTATGACAAAATGCTTAACTGGGGACCCAAAGGCCTCCTGGAGGCAGGCAGGGAAAGTCAGCGCTGAAGAGGTCAGTTTAAAGGACAGAGCACGGGGTCCTAGACCCCATGAAGAAAAGGGGACCTCAAGCTCAGTGCACCACGAGCACCTCAAGACAAAAATGAAAAAGAAAATATTCAGCACTGCTAAAGTCATCAAAGTCCTGAAATAAAAGGTGATGGCTTATACCTTTCGGCGATTTTTCTCCAGAACCCCTGTTTAAATGGCAGGCATAGCTGGGTGGGTACATTTAATCAGTCCCTTGACATCTTACTCCTTGACGTATATACAAATCACGTGGGAATCTTGTTAAAATGCAGATGCTGATTCAGTAGACCTGGGGCTGGGAGACCAGGGGTGGGGAGAGGGGCTGAGACTCTGCTTTTCTAACAAGTTCCTGTCTGTGGACTGTACTTTGAGGAGCAAGGCTGTAGAGGACATTTGTTGATAGTCAACAACATCCTCTCAGTTGTTTTCTGTTCCTAAGATTCTGGTTATCAGTAGGGTTCCTCCAAGAGTCAACCCTGAGGCAAGGGTTTGGAGGCTAGAAGCTTACTTGGGAAGTGCTTCCAGGAAGCACAGTGAGGGTGTGAGGAAGTGAAATAGGAAAGGCGGAAGGCCAATAAGGGGTGAGTTCATAAGTGGGCAATGGGCACTCAGTTCTGATAAGGACCCTCTGAGAGACTGTAGAAAAGCATTGTCCAGAAGACTTCTGTGTGATGGGAATGTTATATACGTATTTGCACTGTCCAATAAGGTAGCCGCTAGCCACATGTTACTCTTGTGTACTTGAAATGAGGCTAGTGTGACACAGGGACTGAATTTTTAAATCTTATCTAATGTTAATATATTTAAGTAGCCACGCATGGCTACTGGCTACTGTGTTGGACAGTGCGGATGTAGAACATAATGTCCCGTTAAGGGTCAAGAAATCTAGAAGATTATTTGTCCACCATTCATTCATTGAGGATTGCTCCTAACACTTCCATCATGCTCCCCTGGCCAGAGAACTCCCACACACAGATACAGGTAACTCAAAGTAGGAAACCTTCAGTGTGTGCACAAACTTCCCATCCAAGGTGGAGTTGATCATCAAGGTGGATCTAAGGGACATGAGTAGGGCACTGACAGCATTTGCTAAAAGAATCCAGACTTTATTTGGACCTATCCCCAGTTCCAGGAGCCGAGTCTGAAGAGCACAAGCTAATCAATCTGTTCCCTATCTCTGACCACCATCATTGGTGCAAGGCCGAGCAGATAACCGAGGCTGGTTCGATCACGATGACTCTCAGGGCTCTTATCTGGGAGGCTGGAATACTAAACATGTTCTTTCACTTCTGGACCCCGTGGACACAAAGGTTAGTAACCCCGAGACTAGCAGGGACAGAGAGAGACAGAAAACCCAATCCGTGTCAGGACTGCTTTGAGCTACATGTACAGCATCCCCAGGTAATAGGATCTGAAATAATAATCTCAAGAAATCTCAAGGTAGGCAAGTCCAGGTTTGGTAAAGCAGCTCGGTGGTTTCATCAAAGACCCAAGATCTGTCTGTCTAGTCCACTGCTCTGCCATCCTCCACATGTTGGCTTTATGTGTTGCCCCATGTTCACAAGGTGGCTGCAATAGCTCCAAAGATCATATTCTCAAACCAGCAGCCGAAGCAGAAAGAAAAAGGCAGGTAGAAAGCACGGTTCTGTTCACTAGATTCCCCACTTAGGATTGACTTAAGTGAATCGTAATTCACCTTCTGGAGATGGAACATTGTTAGGTTTTGTTAGCCAAGAGGGAGAGGAAGTGGCTCTTGGCGACCGCCTAATAGTGCCTGCTCTGCGACCCTTGAGACACCCTTGAGACACTGAATAGGACCAACCCTGAAACTTATCCTAACCCTGAGCTCCTGTTTTACATGAGCCAATAAATCTACCTATTGTGCAAATTTTAATTGGGGTTCCTTTACGTGCATCCAAAAAAAACATCCTAACCAATGTAGGCAAACACGCAGGCTCAGCAATCCTCATCCTCTCTTCTGTTTACATCTTTGTTGTTTCTCAAAGCTGGAATCTCCTTCCCTTTACATATGGCCAGACCTTGCCAAATCTTCAGAGTCCAACAGGAAACCCCTGCTTTTAGAAGTCTGCCAAAGACTAGATGGACCATGGTCATCTCTCTGCCAGATTCATAACACTGCTTGTCCTTCTGCATTTTTCAAGAACTGATGCGATGACAGCTGACCCTGGGAAGGTACAGGTTGCTCCCTCCTCCAGAGAGTGAAACCGGTTTGGAAATCACCCGCCGTTTTATGCTTGGTATGAACAGAGACCTAGATGCCCCATGAGCACCAGCCTGCAGCCCCATACTCCACACCACGCCCTCAATGCGGTTGGTCTGCCCAGCTACAGCTGTCCTTTGCCCGAGGGTCTGTTTCTCACTCCAGTCCCCTGCTGAGTCTGGAGTCAAATCCCGAGGCCCAGTCTGCTTGGGCGGTTCTTTAATCATCCACACCCCTACCCTGGAGTTTCTGCCAGTATTTCTACCAAAGGTTCTGCCTCCAGAACCTTTGCTTTGACCTCTGCAGACCTACAGTCCAAAAGAACCTGACTTGAGAACTGCTGATGACCCAGAGTTCCTGAAACAGCTCCTTTCTCTACCAGGGCAATAGGACCTTTGACTTTTATTTGTGCACGTTTGAACTTGAGTGGGCTGTGGCCGCAGAATGTGGGGGTTTCAGTTGATGACCTCTGTGTGGAGGGGGCAAGTCACTGTGTCCCAGTGAAACTCCCAAGCCCAGGCTCAGATTGGTTTGCTCTCCAGTCGGAGATTATGGCATGCCTGGAAGCCAGGGAAGGGCTGCTCCTGACTGTTTTACCCAATCCTGCTAGAAAGTCAGGAATGGCTCATCTTATACAATATATTTTTTAAAAGTGCTACTTGAGGAGAAAGGTAACCTGAATGTTTAGAATCCTGTGGCCCAGGGTTTATTGGATAGCTGCTATTCATACGTAACTACGGTGCTATCCATCCTATGGCATGGGAGCACTGGGGAGGGTGGAGTGAAAGAAATGTGGATGTGGGCCTGGCCTGCGTGGCTCAATGGTTGGAGCATCAGCCGGGGCCCCACAGGGTCTCAGGTTTGATTTCAGGTCCAGGGGCACGTACCTGGCTTGTGGGTTCCCTCCCTGCCCCTGGTCAGGGCGTGTGTGGGAGGCAACCCGTCCATGTGGCTCTCTCACATAGATGTTTCTCTCCCCCCCCCCACCCCGCCCCTTTCTCTCTGAAAAACCAATGGAAAAAACATCCTCAGGTAAGGATTAACAAACAAAAAAAAAGGAAATGAGAACCTCCAAATTCAATTCAGGAGACAAAGCACTTACTTTAAGAAGTTAAATGACTGCAAAAATTAGATAAATACAAAGAGTTGTCCTCGAGTGTTCTTGAGAGATGCAGCGAGGACAAGCATGGACCTGGCAGGGAGAGAGGACCGCGGTCCATCTAGTCTTTGGCAGACTTCTACAGGCAGGAGGTTTTGTTGGTCTTGAAGATTCGGCAAGATCTGGCCCCATGTAAAGCAAAGGAGATTCAAGCCTTGAGAAACAACAAAGATGTAAACAGAAGGTGTGATTGGTTGAGGTGACATTTATTTAAGGGACTAGGGACTAGAAAGCTAATTTGGGTCTAGAGCTATTTAACAAATAGTATCTGAATCCCTACTGTGTACCAGTTACTATGCTGACCATTGAGGATTTTACTAAAAATAAAGACAGTTCCTTTTAGTGACTGGCAGCCAAGTGGATAAAGCAGAAAAAAAGCATTAAAGGTGATGGATTGAATTCTTAACTTTTCACTGACTTCATCCACGGGTCTCCCTTAGTCACCAATCTCTGTTCATCTCACCCTCAAAATATCCTCCAGACCAATTTTCTCTGCTTCCTTCAAAGGGTTACTGCCTTAGCTCAGAACTTTATTTCTCACCTGAAAAAATCCCACTTGGTTATGTTTAAGCCTTTCCTCATTCCTATAGGCTAACAAAATTACCTCCACAAAGTATGCTATTTCTTACTAACTTAGGTCTTAATTCTGGTTTGACTGCCCTTTGTGCAGATCTGGAATACCGGGCCCAGACTGGGGTTTGGGGCTACCTAAGAACCAAGGATAGGCTTTCTCGAGGGGCTCTCAAAATGAGTCCAGAGCTTCACTTGAGAGCCTCATGTGAAGTATAAATCCTGAAGTATTGATTGGGTTTGAGTAGAAAGGAAAAAAACCAGGAACAACACAAGAAATCTTGAATGATGGTTTTCCACAGCTTTGCAATACGCCAGGCACTGTAAGAGCCCTTTCGTGCATGAGCCCATTGAGCCACACGAAGCCCTGTGAGGCAGCTACTGGTATATCATGGCCAGTTCACAGACGAGATAACTAGGACATACAGAAGCCATATACTGTGGCCAGTTCACAGACGAGATAACTAGGACATACAGAAGCCATATATTACAACTCTCTGAGGTGATGGCTTTAACTTGACTTATTGTGCTGATCATTTCACAATGTATACAAATACCCAATCATCATGTGTACACCTGAAACTAATCTAATGTTAGGTGTCAAGCATATCTCAATAATTAAAAAAAAAAAAAGTCACCCTGGCCAGGTGGCTCAGTTGGTTGGAGCATCATTCTGTGCACCAAAAGGTTGTTGGTCTGATTCCCAGTCAGGGCACAGACCCTGTCAGGTAGGGTGCATAAGGGAGTCAACCAATCAATGTTTGTCTCTCTCTCTCTCTCTCTCTCTAAAATCAATAAAACATATCCTCAGATGAGGATAATTTTTTTAATTAAATTTAAAAATTTTTTAAAGGAAGTTAGATAACTTACTAAAGATCACACAATGCCTGGCAGGCGTGGCTCAGTGGTTGAGCGTTGACCTATGAACCAAGAGGTCACTGGTTCGATTCCCCGTCAGGGCACATGCCCGGGTTGTGGGCTCGATCCCCAGTAGGGGCCGTGCAGGAGGCAGCCGATCAATGACTCTCTCATCACTGATGTTTCTATCTCTCTCTTCCTCTCCCTTCCTCTCCCTAAAATCAATAAAAAACATTAAAAAATAAAAAAGATCACATAGTAACAGTAGGACTCGATCCCAAACACAGGCAGTTTATTTCTAGAGTCTGTGCTCTTAGCCGCCAGGCGATATTGCCTCTGTCAAGTGTGAGCACTAGAACACATTAAGGGGATCATAACAAAGGCTTAGAGATGAATTTGGAGATATGTCTCTGAGCTGCCAGGACAAAGCTGCGGGGGCTTTTTAAAAACTGTTCACAGCCTTGACTAAGGGCTGGGGAGAGAGTGGATAGAAATGCAGGTTAGCACCCTACACTCTCCACATGTGTCATCTATGGTAGATGTCATTCACCATCTCATTGCCTTAACTGCTAATCATTTAAATGTACGATCTAAGGGGGCCCTGGTCGGTACCTAACACCCACATCATTTCCATATGTTCAGTTCTGCTCTTCCCTGCTTTGTTGTGGATTAAATTTCCATTTATATTTCACTTTTTGTTCTCCTTACAATTCCCATTTATGTCACCCGTCTCCCTTTTAATTTCATTTTTTTTTGTCTTGGCATCTTGGCCTTTCTGCTCCAGTTTTATTGATGGCAAGCAGGTTCTAAATTATCACTTTATTTCCTATAGTAAGTCATTTTGAGAGAATTCCTCTTTCCTTACACCCTTAGGATGTCCTTCCCTTTCCCTTGATCCGCAGTGGCTTTGTGTGGTGGCTGTTTCTTGCTTGTTCAGCCTCAAATAAGAGCAAATCCACGCACACGCAGCGTTTACCAATACACGCTGATGGATTTCCCTTAGCTCTGTTCTCGCAGTGGTCATTTCGCACCATTTTCCAGATCCACATAACTGGACAGAGATTGATACCCACAAATAGCTCCTGGCCCAGTGTCCCCTCCATGGCCCACTTGCCTCATGTGTGACTTGCTGGGTTGAGAATGAATCTTTTCTTCCCCTGCCACATGGCTGTCTGATACTCTGAACCAGAGGATTGTGCAGAAGCTACAGTTCTTTGCTTCCAGGTGCCGCTGTACCTGTGAGAACTACACCTTTCGGACTCTGGCTAGTTGACACCCAGAGTTTCTCAAACAGGCAGGTGGTGGGAGTTACATTGAAAAGTCTACCTACAAATGTCAAGCTTTTGTTGCCTCTGTTGGCCTAATAAAGGTGGCCCATGGTTGTGAGGGTCTCTAGCCCCACCAGCAGCCACGTAGTTGGTAGAAATAACAACTCGATCAATAGGCCCACTTGCCAGGTTATGGTGTTTGTTGTAAGACGTAGGGAAAGGCAATGTGCCATCAACCAGCTATTTCATGCCCGTGAGGGAGAGGATCACAGCTTGTTACTTTCTTGTGCCTGGTTATGGGGCCTTTGTTTGTGCGTATCACCTCTGAAGGATTTGCTAGATGCTGTAATTTTAGTGAAAAGGGTATATTCCAGCTTCCCAATGGCAGCAGGCTGTGCGGTTCAATGAGAGTGGGGAATTCGGGTATTGCTTCTTCTCTTGGGAACAATCGTTCACTCCAACTGAGCATTAAGAAGACATAGTTAGTGGTCAGACTAGCCGAACCAAATTGTTGCATTGGACTCACCCTCCCATTGAGACTAATGTGGTATTGAGTTAACTCTTTCCTGCCTGACATGGATAAAGTACATGCTGAAAGCTGATGGAAAATGTCTCCAGTGGAGACACTGGGGCTTATTTTAAGACTCATGTGTTCAACCAGGATTTTTCAAGGGCCTCCTTTTGTAGATTGGTACCCAACGTGAATAGATCAGACATGTTCTTTCCCCCATGGAGGGTACAATCTAGTTGGAGAGAGAAACATGAAACAAACAAACACAAAGAGAGGGTGTTCCCCCAAAATGTATACACACTTTGAATAATTATTAATTCCAATGTTTCTTTCTTTTCAGATTTAACCCATTGGAATTAATAATTATTCAAAGTGTGTATACATTTTTTGGGACACCCTGTATATACATAATTGTTAATTAGGGCAAAGCTACAGAGGAAAAGAAGGAAGTCTATGGAAAAAGGACCACAGTGAGAGTTCAGAATGATCTTTCCAAGGAAGGGACATTTAGGCTGAGATCTGAAGGGGGAACAATTGATGAGGCAGGAGGGCGTGGCATGTGCGAGGGTCGAAAAGGTCAGTGTAGCTGGAGC
Source organism: Miniopterus schreibersii (assembly GCF_964146895.1). Taxonomy (NCBI): domain Eukaryota; kingdom Metazoa; phylum Chordata; class Mammalia; order Chiroptera; family Miniopteridae; genus Miniopterus; species Miniopterus schreibersii. Next base: position 178,308,927 of record NC_138102.1, read on the forward strand.
TTAGTAAGTAGAAGAGAAAGTCCTGGAGAGAAGAGTAGGATGCCAACAGCTGTTGAGGGCATTTAGGGGAATCAACGAGAGATGAGTAAATGGATTGCCAGGTGGCAGTGTGGTCCCTTGAACTCGGCACGAATTAATGCGGATCCAAATCAGCACAGTTCTGGGACTTTCTCCAGCAAAATTCCATCACTCTGTCTTCTAGTTTGGCCTCTGTTAATGAGATTGGGGGAAACCCTGCTTTCCCCTTCGTGATGGTCTGCCTGGTCCCCTCACCTCTGCATTTCTCTAATCCGTGCGGAAGACCTATGTAGCCCCCTTGTGTAGCCTGTTCTTAAACTATATTCTGGGAACACCCCATCCTAAGCAGGAAGATTATTTGAAAACTGTCAGTGGGCCTTTGACTCTAAATTGAGTTGGTTTGTGATAGCCTCTCCAGTGCCATTCCCTTCCATCGCCTTCCCAGTGGGAATGGATGGACTTCCAGTAGTTGTGGCTTTGCTGGGACCACCTTCCAATAAATTGCTTGGCTCTGAGCTTACCTTTTGGGGAACTCATGCCCCATCCAGCTTACCTTCAGAATAAAAGCCATGATATTATTTTATGAAGCACTGGCCCCTTTTTGGTGCAGAACAAGCACCTGGGTTCCTCATTCTGCAAAGTCCCAATTGTATCCCAACAGCATGTACGTATGACATCTTTAATCCTTCCAGTGAAACCTCTGGAGGTGTGCCCTATAGGGGACCTGATCTCTCCCAGTTGCGCTTGAAACTCGTTTCCTATTGTTCAGACCTTGGTAGAAACCAGACGATTTGGTCACAACCCTGCCTGTGGAGGCAACATCCAACTTACAAAAAACAATTAAATCACCCTGTTCAGCCTTTCTTTTGCCAGGCTAATTCAAATCCCTTAATTATTTTTTATTTTTTATTTTTGGCCACATATTTAGACCTTACTTCCTAAAAGGTCTTTCAAGAGCAAGTCTTATTATTTACCTGGGTAAAAGCTTTCCCAAAACAACAGCCACAGGACAACAATAGCTTGCAACTATACAGCACTTAACTTTCCCCCCAGTGCTTTTTCTGCACATACATTATCTTATTTTGTCTGCTTAATGACTCCGTGAACGAGGGAGGATGGATGTATTATCTCCCTGGGGAAAAAAGAAAACAAAACCGGGCCTTGATGCACTCTGGTGGAAGTCCAGGGGCCGGTGGACCACATCGCCGCAGCCCTCAGCGTCCTTAGCTGACCTGCTCCTCTGGGGACATTTGAGCCTCTTAGCAAAGGTCACCCAAGGATAGTAAGAGCGGATTTTGCTGAGCATCGGGTGCGTCAGACGCTGCGCTCCCTGAGTGCTTCACCTGCGCGGTATCTAACTTCAACCCTCATGACAGGGGACGGTTCTGTTCCCATCGTCATGACTCAGTTGACAGCGATGGAGCTCAGAGGTCAGGGGGCGCGCCCAGGATGTCACAGCTCGAGTGCTGGAGGCTGGATTCAAAGTCAGGGGTGCATGGCTTTTGACCCTGTGCGTTTAGATAGGACAGGCGGAGGGAACCCCCCTGCGGGTTTCCGGCTAACCTCCTGGGGAGGGTACTGTCTGTCACCCCAGGAGCCTTCCCAGAGGATGCCCTCAAGCCTCACTCGAGGAAACACGCGCTCTGCTGGAGGGGGGGGTTTGTGCGTTGGCTTTTGTGCTTGGGGTGGTGGTGTGTTTCCACCGTCTGCTCAAGGAAAGCTGCGTCATGGTGGGAAATAACAGAGATAAGGGTGAGAAAGATCAGGCCTAGAGTGCGGGCTGGGAGTCGGCCTTGGTGGGTTTAGTTGCAGCTCTGCCGGGGACTTGCTTCTGTGACTTCACACAAGTCACCTTATCTCCTTGAGCCTTCACTAATCTCATTTCTGAACTGGGGAGAGAAACAGCAAACTTGGAGATCATTGTGAGTGTTGGAGAGAATGTATGTGAGAGGACTGTCCTAACATTCATGTCTTCCTTTTTTCTTTTTTTTTTTTTTGCTTCCCAGGGTCAGAATACCACACCTTCTTGGAGGAAATCTCTATTATTTTGGTCTTGGTAGGAGGGAGGGTCCCAACTTCTGGTGTGGAAGGTGAAAGGGATACATTATCAGCCAGGGGTCCTGATTGTGATGAAGACAAAGCGATCCTGGGTGACCAGCAGAAGAGGGAAGATTTACAGATCCCTGGACTGGGGGAGGGAGCTGCAGAAGTTGGCTCAAGAGATTGTGAACAGTGCCCAGCACCTTGCTAGGGAGCTGGCCTGATGAGGACACCCCTGCGCTGCCACTGAGCACCAGGCACTGGAGCCTGCACCCCTGATGGGAACTGGCCTGCTTGCCGCAGCTCAGGTGCCACCTGTATGTGGGAACTTGACCTTGAAACCAGGGACCCCACAAACTGGACACTCCACATAGAGCCTGTTTTCTCGAGTTGTCCCCTGATGATGGTTGGAGCCGAGGTCACATGTCTGGGCCAGGGCTGCATAGGGACCTGGAAAACTGATTTTTCAGATTTCTGTCTTGGGAAGATGGGACCTGCGGTGGAGGAGGTGGATTACCCAGAGATTACACAACAAATATCCAATATGTATTATAGGGCAGATATTCTCTCTGGGCTCTCTGGCAGCTACGATGAGCATGTAACCTGGGCTGAGCCCATCCAATGTCCCCATCAAGGCATCTGACATCTGAGAGGACAAAGCAGACACCAGGGTCACTGGAGATTGCTCCTGGTGGCCCTGGTAGGATTGAAAACCTGGGACAGCTTTCTCAGGGTGGCAGTGCCCACAGTGGCATCCTAACCAGACTCTTTCTGAGGCACGGCCTTAATTACAGTTTTGCTTCCTTTAATTTCTACATTTGTTCTGCACCTGCTTTTCCATCTCTTCCATCAACTCTGTGAGCTGTGCAATAACCTCTCCGTGAAAGAATTTTCTCTCTGATGCTACAACGCTGAATGGTATAGAAATTGGTCCTGGCAAGCAGGTTGTGAACAATAGGAAACCATTAGGGAAAAGGGAATGACCTGTAGTTGTTTCTGGACTAACTGGGGCTGTGAGAACCTAGCCGATTGAGGTATACAGCAGTCTTTTAGGTTCCTAGACCCAGTTCCAACAGGTAGGGGTGTTACATGTGGGATCCCCCCCCCACATAAACACCACTAAACAAGTCTCTGACACCAGCTGGGTGCCCTGCAATGCTGATGCTGTCAGAGATGGCATCAGATGCCACAGGCCAAGGGTTCAGTCCCACAAAACTGATCCACCCCCTCCCCTGCTTCAAATGCCAGTTGAAAACCCAACTGGCTGTAAATCAGGAGTTTATTACCAGAACCCCAATGTTTTTCCTTGAGCCCCCGCCTGCCTGTGCACCCTGGCCCAAAGAATTGCAGTAGAGAAAGAAACACATAGTTTAATCCCGAATTGGCCAATTTGGACACAGAGATCGTATACCTTAAAAGCCCAACTCCCCAATGGCATAGAGGTTACGGATTCTATAGGGCGAAGTCACGACCCGGGTTAGGAGTTTGGGCTCATGCTGGGGGCTGATCGGTTGGAGGTGAGGTAAGTGTAATGAACCATTTCTTCAGGCCTTGAGGACAGTGCTGAGGTCTTTTCCTGTGTCCCTTTGTCTGTTTCATGGGAAAGTAGCCAGGGGAACTGTTCCACCTTAGGGCTCAGGAGCTGAAACCTAATTTATATGAAGATGTTATCTTTAGCCTGCCAGAGGTCTGGGCCATTAATTAGTCAGGTCCAAGCTGCTCCCTTCTGCGGCCTCGAGGGTCACTGACTATGGGGGAAAGGCTCGGTCTCCAAAGGGTATATATAGAGACAAGGATATGATTTTGAGAGCTGGGATTTAATACTAAATTTAATCAAAGTCATAAGGACCCTTGGTTTCAGTTCCCATGACCCCACTCTCCTTGGGTTCGATCGATTTGCTAGAGCAGCTCACAGAACTCGGAGAAGCACTTTACTTCCTAGATGGCCAGTTTATTACAAAAGATGTGACTCGGGAGCAGCCGGGTGGAGGAGATGCACAGGGCAGGGGGTGGGGAGGGCCCAGAGCTCCCATGCCCTCTCGGGGGCACCAGGCTCCCCGCCCCTCCACGGGTTCACCAACGGGAAGCGCTCTGAACCCGTCCTTTTGGGGCTTATGGAGATTCATACACAGGCCTGGCTGATTAAATCACTCACCCTTAGGGACTGAGCTCGCATCTCCAGCCCCTCTCCCCTCCCTGGAGGTCAGAGAGGGTCTGAAAGTTCCAGCCCCTCATCACACGGCTGGTTCCCCTGGCAACCAGCCCCATCCTCAGGTGAGGTCCTAAAGTCACCTCATTAACATAGCGGAGGATATCTTTATGGCTGGGTTCACCTAGGAAGTTCCAAGGATTTTGTTTGTTTGTTTGTTTGTTTTTCTCTCTGTTGCCAGAAACAAAGACAAAGACCAAATATTTATTTCTTCTTATAAATCACAACATACAGTTAATTTAAAGCTCTGTCCTGGATCACCGTACACGCAGAGCCCACTGAAGGCCCAGCGAGTGTTCGCTGCCGTGGGACACTGAGTGACAGGCTGCTCTTGAAGCAGCCGGAGATACTGGGTTTAAAGGAGAACACCGGCGTCAGAAGTTTTTGTTTGTTTGTGTGCATGTAGGATAAAGAGGGAAGTTCCAATGAAAATCTTCTGGTTTGTCAAAGGAGCTACAAGTATGTGTCGCCTTTATGAAAGTGAGGACATGACTCTAGCATATATTATACTAAGGCAGCAAATAATTAAAATAACAAAGACAGGTGCAGCTTCTTTAGAAGTGAAAGTAACTTACCCAGGCAGCTGAGACCCTCTCAACTGGGTGTTTGAAACTCTTGTTAAGACAACATATTTGCATGTACAGCATCGCAGCACAGCACTGTATGTGATTTCCTACAGCCAAAGTAAAAGAGTGAGCGTCTCTCTCTTTTCTTTGCGAGGTTTCTTTCATCGGAGGTCAGAGGGGCTGCATCTGAGCTAAGCAATGAAATCCCAGCAGTTAGTGAGGGAGGAAAAATAGACCAAGACGCTTACAGCTTGCGATATGAAAAAGGAGAGCCAGACGGTTTTTTTTAACAATTACTGTATGAGCATGTCATATTTTGTGTTTACAAGGGAAAGAGAAATTCATGGACTACAGATGGTGATGTAAAAAAATAGAATGACATCCTCGGATCTCTAAAATTTTGGCTCAAAACTCAGAAACCAGGGACTTTCAGGGCCTGCAGCTTCCTATTGCAGCTGAAAACCAAAAGCCAATCTTGATTCCGTGGGTCCCCGACGCGGTGTTCGTTGAATTGAAAGCGTCTCCAGATGGCTTTTGTATAAGCCAGGTTATGGTTAAGAAAATAGTGGCCTTCAGGAGTTGCAATGGGGATGGGTGGGAAGATTTGGAGCGCCGGGGACCCACAGCGCTAGGTAATTCTCCTATCGATCCCCAGGAAAAACAACCCCCCCATGTTTGATGCTCGAAGGTGACATTCTTATCTAAAGGCTTTGTGGTTGAAGAAGAAGCTGGTTCTGTGCATGGATTCCATCCCTGCAAATAGACTCATCCCCCAGTATTCCTGGAGCTGGGAGTCCAATTAAAAACTGAAGCCTTGGTGGGAAAGGATCATTCACAGAATCATTTTATATGGGTTTACGCGCTGGAACTGCTGAATTCAGCGTGTTAGCTCAGACAACTGGGATTAGTTCTAATTGATGGCTTGGTTGGTTGGCTGAAATGGAGAGGGGGCGGGGGGAGCCTGGTCCCCAAATGGCCTTAAAGGCACAGATAAATTACAGTAACACTCGCCCTAATTCCGAGTGTACATACAACTTTCAGTTTGCAGCTCTCCTCTCCTTCCACATCTATGAAATCATGGGATTTTCCAGTCACAGGGGAGGAAACAATTTGAGTTTGGCCCACGGTGGGTCTGCACTGTGTGCATAAGCCAGGATTGTCCCTCTGTGTGGCACTCATGGGGGGGGGGCAGGCTGGTAGAAGAGGCAACCCGACCAGGGACAGGGCTGTGCCCAGAACGTGCATAGACCATTCTGTTCTATAAGGGATGGTGGACTTGGTACTGTTAGTGGGGAGCAGTCTTATTTTTTTAATATAAGAAGAAGGTTATGAGACTTTTGGGTGCCCAAAGGGGTAGACTTTGGGCACTTTTTATTTAACTTTATCTTATTATTTGGTGGGGGGGGGCTACCTAGGACCTGAACATCCTTTCTATCAGTGTGAAATTCCCCATTATAAGGGCCTAGGTGGGATACATTCCCAACTCCACTGAGCAAACTGTTAGGAGATGTCCCCCCTCTCTGTCAGCTGAGACGTGGCCACTTGGCCCAGGGGGACCGGTGAGAAGTTGCAGAATCCTGGGGAGACAGACGCAGTTGTTCACAAGCTCAGTCGTGCTGACCGGACTCACTCTGAACCATGTCCTCGCCTGTGGTCTCAGCTTCCTGGGCCCCCTTTAGCTGCCAGTTTCTAGTTTGAAGTTCACCAGCATTCTCAGCTACATTATATAGCACCTTGTTTTCTTCCCAGAATGTTCTTTCCTGCTCATGTTCACCAGAAATGGTCTCTTTTGTTTGCCACTCAAAGCCCACGTGATAGCAGCATTCACAGCGTGATGCTTGGTGGCGATGGCTGTTTTCCTCAACGACCTTTATGATTTTATTAACTGACATCAAAAGCCCTTAAGTCTCTCTCTATCCCGTGCAGTTACGTTTAGTCTGTTCTGGAATCATCCCTGCATCTCCTTAAAGTTGTCTCTCTCTAGAAGCTTCCTGGTTCCTCTCTGTCCGTTTGTGTTATTAACAAAATTGAAGGGTCCTTTAATTTGTGGTTCTTTCACCTGATACCTGAGGTTTCGGGATCCAGAATAGCTGGTGCTATCATTGAGATTTTGGCTACAGATTTTTGGCTTGAACGGTATAAACTGATCTACCTTGCCCTGGCTGGTTTGGCTCAGTGATTAGAGCGTCAGCCCTCAGACTGAAGGGTCCTGGGTTCGATTCCAGCCAAGGACACGTCCCTTGGTTGCAGGCTCCATCCCTGGGGCTGGTTGCGGCCCATGCAGGAGGCAACCAATCGAAGTGTCTCTCTCCACACTGATGTTTCTCTCTCTCTCTATCTCCCTTCCACTCTCTGAAAAGCAATGGAAAAATTATCCTCAGGTGAGGGTTAAAATAAAACAAAACTGATCTATATTTTGCTCAAACATCCAGGAATACCACTTAAAATTTCAAAAGTCATTTTGCTTAAGACTTTAAAGAGTAATAATATACATATTTTTAAAAGCACATGGCATTTTATTTTCTCTGTTAAGGATGTATGTTTAGTTACTTAATTAGTTAAGTTATACAAACTAACTCACAAAAGTCATGGTTGGTCTAAAGGTGTAAAAGAGTCATTGTTTGAGGAGGAGATAGGACTTAAATTGTGTGAGCAAGACCCTGGCTTAGTGATCATCACGGAAAAGCAACTGGTGAGCCAAGTGCCTAATCTGGTGATAAGCCCCCTAAAAAAAACTATGGTCCAGCTGCCAGCATCCTGGTGCTCCTGTGCGGTGCGGAGCTGCCCTGAGCAGATGGGTTATTACCCGGGCTTTTAAAAGGCATAGGTCAGGTATATGGTTGAGAGTCGCCAGCTCCAGAGTCCTCTCTGTGGCCCTTCCTGCCTTTCGGGAACCTTCACCATTCATAGCTCCTTTTCCAGGTAATCGGGTGCTGCTCCGTCCCAGAGAATCAATCGGGGAAGAAAGTGGGGCTCTTGTTGTCATTGTTTCACTCATTTGGGGTTTATTTTCATAAAAGACTTAAATGTTTTATGTCTCTTATGGGTTTGTGGACCCAACCCAAAGTCCGAGGGGTGGGGAATGAGATGGTGTGTCCAGGAATTCAATTCAACTCAGTTCTTTTTTTTTCCCAACTTAGTTCTGACACTAGTCGCCCCGAGACTGCACCAAACCCCGCAGGTTAAGGGCTCAGGCCTACAAGGCTGCCCCTCCCCCATTTCAACTACCAATTGCTAGTCCAGGTTGTCACCTGTTCTTCCAACCAACTGGTTATAAATCAGAGGCTCCCCAACCCCTTCTGTGGGTTCAACTGATTTGCTAGAGCAGCTCACAGAACTCAGATAAACACTTTACTTACTAGATGAGCAGTTTATTATAAAGGATGTGACTTGGGAACAGCTGGATGGAGGAGATGCACAGGGCAGGGTGTGGGGAAGGGCCCAGAGCTCCTGTGCCCTCTCTGGGGGCACCACTCTCCCAGCCCCTCCATGTGTTCACCAACCTGGGAGCCCCCTGAACTTGCCCTTTTGGGATTTTAGGGAGGATTCACTGCATAGTCACAGTTGATTAAATTATTAGCCATTGACTATAGATTGAACCTCTGCTGTCCCCAGAGAGGTTGGGGTGGGACTGAAAGTTCCAACCCCACAACCAGCTCCCATCCTTAGGTGTGAGGTCCAAAGACACCTGTATGGCTTTTGCTTAGAAAACTCCAAGAGTTTTAGGAGCTCTGCCCCAGAAACAGGGAACAAGGCCAAAAATATATTTCTTATTATAAATCACAGTATCACACCATCCAACCTCACTAGGTCTGTAGTGTAACTGACTCTCCCACTCAGGAGGCTGTTGGAAAATCCGGAGTATCCACTATTCATTCAGTGCTTTTGGTCAGTGGCCATGAATACGTGTCCTGCAGGAAACAGCCAGAGGCGGTATTTCCAAGACCGGAGCCTTATCACCCCTCACCCAGGACACCTGCTCTCTGTTAAATATTTATTTATAAAACACTCCTAGACTACTCTGTGTACCCTTCCACTGACTGATCCCAGGAGGCCTGGTTGCTCTCTACTTTCTGAAGCAAAGCCACCAGTCCACAAGCTGCTCGTACGCTGGCCTGGCATCATTCGGACATACAGACCCTGTGCAATTCCAAAGCCATGCCCCCCTGCATCCTTGCTGGCAAAGTCCCAACTCCAGGGGAATCCTAATTAGTCTAAATCCACCATCAAGGAGCATTCCCCTGGCCAGAAATTGGTTTAGAAATGGGACTTAATGCAGTTCTGGCCAATGAGATGTGAGAAATAAATGCTGAAGTTTGGGGGGTTAGTTTTCATTGCTGACAAAAAGGGACACAGTGGACGTGATGGCCCCTTTCCTTCCTTGGACATCAGATATAATGCTTGGAATGGCAGCAGCCGTCCTGGGACCGTGATTTCACCAAGGACAAAGCTACCACCATGGGATGGTTGAAAATTAGATGAAGTCCTGACAATAATAATAAAAAGCAACATCAACAAGCACATATATATGTTTGCAATGTTTCCGATACTGTTCCGGGTGCTTTATATCCTGCATTTTGAGAAGTTCTGCTGTAAAGAAAGAGATAAATGGAGTAGTAGCTTGAAGGTCAAGGGAGGATTTCATCAATAGTACCCATTAGGTTTTCTCAGCACTAGCCCAACGTCCACAGAATTTTAATACATGTCCATCCTCGGCTCTTGGAGCATCTATTCCAAGCACCGCTGTGTTCTAAGAGCCCAGCCCTTAGTCGGAACTCACGCTACAGTTGCCAGAGGCCATAGGAGAGAGTCAGTGGTATCTGAGGGCACAAGCATGGATGCAGGAGGGAACATCTTTCTTCGTCGGTTAAGATTGGCTAAGATGTCAATCATTCTGTTCCAGGAGACCAGAAAGCCAACCATTCTGAATTTAAACTCCATCAAAGAAACCTCCCATCAAGGGGTTGATTTGGGCACCACCTATTTGCTGAATCTGCGGGAGGGGGTTGATCTGGGTTCAGTGTCTCTCCTCTAAGAATAGGCAATTCAGATATGTCTGCTTCTTGAAAAGTTTAGAAACACTTGCTACCTCCAGTTCCTCTCCCACCGGTCACTCTTCGACCCCTCCAGAAAGCTTCCGATGCCATCTCTTCGTGGAAAATGGCTCTTATTAACGTCACCATTGGCCTCCACCTTGCTAGATCCAACTCTCGCTTTACAATAGGGATGGTGTCTACTGTACTTACTTAAGTATTCTTGGTGCCCAGCATAGTGTCTGGCACATAGTAACTGCTCGATAAACACTGGTGAATGAATGAACGAACATACTCTATATCACGTGATGTGTTGAGGGCAGGGTCAAGTCTAGAATTCAGATTCCGGAGCTTTTGCTATTAGACCATACCTCTATAGAGCTTTAAGCAGTTGGATTGCGTGCATCACATTTACGTTACCTAAAGAATGGAACGAAGAAACCCTCTTGCTTCCTCGCTTTTATAAACAACTAACTCCAGGAGCACAGTGAGCCTAGGAGTCACTTTCCCATTTCAAACATTCTGCCCAGCAAGCAGGTGCATGATGAGATGTTTCCAGACAAGTTTTCACACAGCCCAGCCGGTGTGGCTCAGCGGTTGAGCGTCAACCTAGGATCCAGGAGATCGCGGTTCGATTTCCGGTTGGGGCACATGCCCGGGTTGCAGGCTCCATCCCCAGCAGGGGGCGTGCAGGAGGCGGCCGATCAATGACTCTCATCACTGATGTTTCTATCTCTCTCTCTCCCTCTCCCTTCCTCTCTCTGAAATCAATAAAGATGTATTTTTAAAAGAAAAGAAAGAAAAGTTTTCCCGCAGGCATCAGTTTTGTTTTGAGTTCCCCACCATCCCTCAACTCTCCCAATAACAGTCTAAAAGTACAGGGAAGCCCTGAAAATTTGACAAGGGGACAGGGAAGGGCGGGAAATCTGTGTTAAAGCTCCCTTATCAATCACATAAACTGCCAACTAATCATTCCAACGTCTCAAGTAGCCCGAAGTGATGGGAGTCTTTTGTAGAGATGGCTTCAACAGCCAAGGATGGGGCCAGAAGATCCAGCTGGCGGGCCCTGCTGCTCAGACCAAGGCAGCAACCTACCTCCTCAATTCGCCCTGCCTGGGAAGCAAATCAGGCCATTCCCGGCACGGCAGGGTCTGCATCTGTTCTGGGGGCCAAGGGGAGCTGTGCCACGTAGATTATTACAGGTCTGAATATCACCCTGGCATGTATTCATCCCCAAAGCAAAGCTAGCCAGGGGAGCACCAGTAGATGGAGGTGTGTGAGGGGGACTTGAAAATAAGAAGTCTCAGGGGGACGCTTGGTAAAGAGAGGCTAGCGACCCAGCTGCTCGTGTCCTGCCTCTGACTCTGACCCTCCAGACCAGTCCAGCAAGGAGCACGTCCGTGGACTCAGGGTTGTCCGAAGGGCCGCATGTACCAGCCACCCCGGCCTTTCTTTTCTTAGAGCTGCTTGTCACTCAAGAACTAAAAGGAAAACAGATTTGTGTCCTGGGCCAGAGTGTGTGTTGGGACAGAGCTTAAATTCTGGATGGCTGAGGGTTTCCTGTATGGAGTAACCAACCAAACAGTGGGGGAGCTACATTTTTTTGGTCTTGGTTTTATTTTTCCTTCTCGTTACGGGCTCACTTTTCATAGTATCCTGCTTACCCGCCCTTGTCGTTGGACACATGACTCTATCAGATGTTCTCTCAAAGGAATGGGTGGTGCTGAAATGACTGATTCGGTCCCCGAGGAAGTACTGTGTCCCTGTTTCCCACATGCTCCCGTGGAGAGGTGCCCCGGCCTCCTGTCTGGTTCTTTGGTTCTGTCCCTGATCTGCCGAGTGACCTCATTGCTCTTCTAACAAAACTGCCTGCCTCCTCTCTGTTGCTCCCATCCTGAGAATCCTGGCCAGTACAGCCACATAGTAAGAAAAAAACAATCACAGGAAGAAGACATAAGCGTGTTATCATTAAAAGCCACACAGACCATTATTTTACACTGTTGTAGACGCAGAGACTTGGAACCAGTCAATAGTGTGGTTTGTTGGACTTGAACTTTGGAGACTGGAAATAAGCGTTTCCGCATCCAAAATGCTGTCGGCTGAACATGCCTCAAATACAGTCACATGTGAAACGAGCTTGACATCTGTGCCGGGCTGCCATTGTCTCCCTGTCACTTCGGCTGCACCCTCGGAAAACAACAAAAGGGGGTTTCATCGAAAGGCCCAGCGATGATCGACGGGGCCACAGTGAGCCAGCCCATGTCTGACATCCTTTCAGGGAGCTCTAGCTATTTAGTAATTCATCTCCTGCAGGAACGATTGACTTCAGCCTTTTCTCTGATACTCAGAAGAATTTAGGGGTGATAAGCACCTTCTGAGTTAACTGTAGGGGCTCGAATCGGGGGGGGGGGGGATCTTGGGAACAGCAGTGAGAGAAATTAGCCAGGCTGAATAAGCCAGGTTTACAAAACAGTACGTGGAGAGCCCGGCGATTTAGGAGGCTGATCATTTATTTTGACAGGTGTCGTTTATCTCTGCTCATTTATAATAATTATACATTGTGCAGACTCATTCTCCGGCCCCCCTCCGGCCCGGCGCTGAGAGCAGTTAAAAGTGAATTTGGCGAGTGGGGGGGGGGTGAGATAATGGGTGTTAATGACCAAATGGGAAATCTATACTCCAGCCGCTTACTGTGAGGGTGGAGCGCGGAGCGGAGCGTTGAAAGGGTGCCGACATGCTTTGAAATAACATTTCTGAGCTCTTGATATTTTTTTTCCCCTCCCGTCCACGCTTCATTAGGATTAAACGCGCTCAAAGACTCGCTTTGCCATTTCTTCTTACCCTCTCCTCTCCTAAGAGCACAGGATCTTTAGGATTCAGAGCTCAGAATGATATTGGCTTTTGGAAAGATCAATATAGATGTTTTAGAAAGGCCCTGAAATGTTGATTATTGTGGCCAGGGAGTCTGGGGAGGCAACATAATTTATTGGTCAATCACGTCTGCCCTGGAACCAGAGAGATCCCAAGCTCTGCGACTTACTAAGTGAGTTAGCCACAACTTAGTCTTGCCGTCGGTAACGCAGGATCATGACAAGGCCTATCTCGAAGGTTTGTTGGGACGATTCAATAGTTAATACAACTAAAAGTGCTTAGAAGGGTTCCTGTCACATAGCAAATGCTGTTACATATGTATCTTATTGTAGTTTGTAAAAGGGAGGTAATAACATTATCTATCTTACAGAGGATGCTGTGAGAATTAAATAATACCATTCCTATAGCACTCCCAATAAAAAGCAGTTATTTTTAGTCTCCACTCTGACCCTGTATTATTAAAAGTCTGAGCTCAGAATTTTGAACTGAAACATCACATTATTACCTTTATACTGTTGTACAGCTAGTTCAACAAGCACGTCCTGTGTGTCCACACCTGGCCTATGATCCTACCCCTCAGGAAGGGAAGGGGAAGGGGAACAAACAGCAGAGATGCTGCTAGAAGGGAGGCTGAGAGCCCCTCCACCCCACACAGGATCGAAGATAAAATAGCGTACATTGCTTTTTTTTTTTTTTTTTTTGGAGGCCTTGTTAAGAAGGCTGTTCTCTGAGAATCCTCACAAGCATTCAGATCCCTGGGTCTCTTTCTCCACCGTTCACCTGAATCTCTCTCCCCGTGAAGCAGGTCCACGGCCTCCCACGCACAGCACACGGGGAAAGAGGGCTCCACTGTCTCTCGGACATATCCTCTGGTCTTTGCTCTCAGGTTTATTGACCCAGGACTGCCTTTTGCCCACACGGTGCCTTTGTTCAAGTAAACGACACTCCTTGTTCCGGGCGCCCAGGTGCATCCTTGCACAACTGGATGCGACAGCCCACGAACCCACTTTCTAGCTGAGATAGGCTTTGAAATCTAAATGTGTAAGCACCCGCCTCTGGCTTCTGCTCTAGGAAAGCTTTTGAAAGGAAAGGCAAATTTAAAATTATTTGTGTTTAAAGAGAGATAGCAAGAAGGGAAAGGTTTTGCAAATAGGCTAGATCTCAGAACTGTTGCCGGTGATGTCTCTGGCCTCTGGCCTCCACCCGTCATTATGGGATGGGTCGTGTCACCCGGACAACCGAATTTCAGTGCCTCTGAAGCCCTCCACCCGTGTCTTCTCGTGCAGGGATATAGGCCATGTGGGGGGAACCCTTAAAAGGGTGACCTCCCTCCTCTGCTACTCTGGGGTCTGCGCTAAGGAGCCTGCAGTGGTCACTGCTGCACATGCTCATTGCCAGGTCCACGCAAGGGGAGAGTGACCCAATCCTCTCCAAGCTGCCAGGACCTGGGGGTGGGCTTCTGGGGTGTGGGGAGAGACACACCATGAAGGAACTCACCACAGGATTTAAGGAGGTCCCAGAAATCTGTGAGCTCTTGGTAAGACCGTCACAGTCTGTCTCCCTACAACTAGCTATCCACAGGCTAGTTCCTACAGGGAGTCCACAATGAGAATTGATAACTCACCTTCCTCTACAAGCCCTCCGGCACCGATCCCACTATCTTCCATCCTTGTTACCCCAGTCACCACCACACTCCCAAGTCTCTCTGGCCATCCCTGGACTCCTGGATGCATCCCCAAGGGTCCTGCACATACTCTGGCTTCACCCAATTTTACACCCACCTCTGGTCCCTTTGATTCTATGCTCTGTGTTAAAAAGAACCTTCATCTGTCACCCCTTCTCTCTCATTGCTGTAACGCCCCCGAGAGCACGACCTCCCTGGTAGCCCTATCAAGAGCAGGCTGTTATTCCCACTCTTCAAGGGTCACCAGGGTAGGAGACAAAACATGTGTCCTTGGGGCTGTTCGTGGTCTCTTCCAGACACAGCGTCCCTCCATCCTGAAGCGACGGCTGCGAAAAACCAAAGCAAATAAAGTCCTTGGCCTCATGGAGGGCGGTGGTGACCAAAACCAAATACCTATATAAGACGTCGGCTGGTGATAAAGACTACAGAGCAGTGAAGCAGGGAAGGGGGAGAAGCCGCGGTGGAAGGGCCCTACGAGACGCTGCTCGGACGGGGAGTGAGCTGCGCGGGCGTCTGAGGCCGGAGCAACCTGCAAAGACCCTGAGGGCGACCTCTCAGGAAAAGGCCCGTCCAAGGCACGGCCTCCGCCCTTCCTTCCCATACCTCTCACCTCGCACAGTCTATTCCTCCACCAAACCTCCCGCACCTTCCCGCGCAATTACACCCTGGACCACGCCATTAGCAAGCGCCGAACCGTCTCCAGATTCTTGATTTAAGTCACCAATCTTCTCTTTGATAACTGCTTTCTGGTTTTCCGGTTCATTTACTCAAGCACCGCCCCCACCCTCGCCCCACAAACACTGCTCTGGCCTCACTAAGGCCCCCAAGGACCCAGCACTCTTCTGTTCTCCACCTCCCTCCCCCTTTGCTCGGCTTAGAAATCATGACCCCGCCCTGCAGTCAGCATCTCGGAGACGCCCGCTTCCCCGGCCTCTCGCGTCTCCTCCACGGAGCCACCTCCGCCCTCCGTGGACTCTGCTCCGCAGCCCAAGCAGCACGTGGAGGTAGAAAAGCTGATGGATGTCATTTCAAATGATGATGTCAAGTCACAGGTAGACTTAGACGCGCCTGGCAGTCCTACTGGATTTCCCTAATCCGCTCATTCCCTAATCCACGTATTCTCTCCCCTTTTTGATGACTCTCTGCATCTCCTCCCTCCTCCAGCTTCCAGTTCTGCTCCAGCCTCTTCCCTCGAGCCGATGGCCTCGTCATCACTGAGATGACGGAACCACGGGGAAGGGGACGGCCTCACCTTGCTGCTTCCTACCCTGCCCGCCAGCCTCTGCCCCTTCTCCGTACCCGTCTTCTCCGCCGAGACAGAGGCAAACGGGTGCAGCCCCTGAGGCCGGCCAGTCCCCGCGGTTGGATCCCATCCGGCCCCATTCTTTGCAGACGCTGCTGCTCCTTCGATTCTCCCGTCTAGTCCTCGCATCAACTTCTCCCTTTGTACCGACTCATTCCCCTCCGTATATAGACACGTGGGAAATGCCTATGATATTTAAATAACACGAAACAAGCTATCCTTAGGCTTC
Organism: Miniopterus schreibersii; assembly: GCF_964146895.1. NCBI lineage: Eukaryota > Metazoa > Chordata > Mammalia > Chiroptera > Miniopteridae > Miniopterus > Miniopterus schreibersii. The sequence continues at coordinate 178,324,880 of NC_138102.1, forward strand.
ATTTCCCATCTCAAGCCTCAGTAATTTCTTTGCTCTCCTTTAAAGGAAAACTTGTAACAAATGTGTCTGCAGTTGCTGTCTCCAATCCACTGACCGCTGTCACTCTAAATCTCTCTCTTGTTCAACCTACTCCATTTAGGTTCTCCCCCCCCCACACCTGTTGCAACTGTTCTTTTCAAGGTTACCAATGACTTCCTGCCAAATTTCAGTTAATTTTTGATCCGTATATCACTTGGCCTCTCAAGAGCAGTGGTGGGCACAGTGCTCTTTCTCAAGACCCCCCCCTTTTTTTTTTTTTTAGTTTATCTTTATTGTTGAGAGTATTACAGGTGTCCCATTTTTCCCCCCAATTGACCCCCTCCACTTCACTCCCACCCCCTCCCCAGGCCTTCACCCCATTATTGTCTGTGTCCATGGGTTATGCACAATGCATATAACTTCTTTGGTTAATCTCTTCCCACCCTCCACCCCCTTCCCTCTTTCCTCTGAAATATGATCGTCTTTTACATGCGTCAGTGTCTCTGGACCTATTTAGTTCATCAGATTCTTTTGTTCATTAGCTTCTTCTTAAAGAAGACCCTCCAACTTTTCCTATAGTGCTGGTCTGGTGGTGATGAACTCCTTTAGCTTTTTCTTATCTGTGAAGCTCCTTATCTGACCTTCAATTCTAAATGACAGCTTTGCTGGGTAGAGCAATCTTGGTTGTAGTTCCATGTTTTCCATCACTTTGAGTATTTCCTGCCACTCCCTTCTGGCCTGCAAGGTTTCCTTTGAGAAATCAGCTGACAGTTGTATGGGTGCTCCCTTGTAGGTAACTAATTGCTTTTCTCTTGCTGCTTTTAAGATTCTCTGTTTGTTTTCAACCTTTGGCATTTTAATTATGATGTGTCTTGCTGTGGGCCTCTTTGGGTTCCTCTTGTTTGGGACCCTCTGTGCTTCCTGGACTTGTAAGTCTATTTCTTCCTCAGGTAGGGGAAGTTTTCTGTAATTACTTTTTCAAATAGGTTTTCAATTTCTTGGTCTCTTTTTCCCCTTCTGGCACCCCAATAATACGAATGTTGGGCCTCTTGAAGTTGTCCCAGAGACTCCTTATATACTATTTTCATATTTCTGGATTCTTCTTTCTTTTTGCTCCTCTGGTTGGGTGTTTTTTGTTTCCTCATGTTCCAAATTGCTGATTTGATTCTCAGTGTCCTCTACTCTACTGTTGATTCCCTGTAAATTATTCTTCATTTCAGTTCGTGTAGCCTTCATTTCAAATTGGTACTTTATTATGTTATTGATTTTCTCAGTTATTTCCCTAATAGTCTGCTTAAACATCCTTATAAACAAAATTCTGAGCTCTGTATCTGTCAGCTTGCTTGGATCTATCTCATTTAGTTCATTTTCTAGAGATTTCTTCTGTTCTTTCCTTTGTGACATGTTTCTTTGCCTCCACATTTTGGCTGCTTCCAGGTGTTTGTTTCTATGTATTAGGTAGAGCTGCTATGTCTCCTGGAATTTGTAGAGTGGCTTTGTGTAGTAGGTGTCCTGTAGGGTCCAGTGGCTCAGCCTCCCCAGTCACCTGAGCTGGGCCTTCTAGGTGCTCCCCTGTGTGGATTGTGTGCTCTGACCTGTTGTAGTTGAGTCTTGGTTGCTGTTGGCGTCACTGGAAGGAATTGACCCCCAGATCAATCAGCTGTGAGGACCAGCTGCAACTACAGCCAGAGAGCTGCTGTGCTGGAGACACCCCTATGGAGCAGGATTTACTTCAGTGGGGCTTTGGTGTTCACCAAGTGCACCCCTTGAGTGTGTCACTTGTGGATGTGGTAGGGTTGTAATCCAGTGTGGTCGAGTGTGACCACCAGGTGCACTGTCTCTGGGGCCTCCTGGGAGGTGCAAAGTCAGCCTCTGCCAGTGCCTTGCCCAGGGCCACCCAGCATGAGCTACACAGCAAACCGTAGTTGGCTGCTGCTTGTGCTGGGCTTGGAGGTGCCCAGGAGAGGCCAAGCTATGAGCCAATGCAGCTGCCGCTAGTGCCAGGCCTGGGGCCATTTATCAAGCTGTATGGGGCGGCACACGGCTGCTTGTTTGAGAGATTTTAGGAAAGTCCTAAGCATGGGGCTCGGGAGGCCCCTTGCACAGAAAAGCCCCTGGAAATGGCCTGGATGAGCTGCAGGTGGGGAGGGCGGGGCCTCCGGGAATCACGGGGCGGGGCCAAAGGTGTGTCGGGTGCTGGTGATTCAAACATGGCGCCTGCCCGCCGGCTGTGTGCGGGGAGGACTCGCCACAGGAGCCAGGGCCTCCGCCAGCCCTTCTGCCTGGGAGGAAGCCGCCCCTCCACCTGTCGCCCCGACTTCAGGCAGGTCAGTTCCCCTCCGAGTGTCCCGGGTCCTTTCAGGCTGCTGCCTGGCGCTGGGCTCAGAGGGAGCGTCCGAGTGAGTCCGTGCCGGGCCCTTAAGGGGAGCTGCTGGGGCTCCCGCAGCCTCCGCGACCCTCAGGGACAGTCCCCGCTGGTTTCACAGCCCGGAGTTGTGGGGACGTCTCTTCCCGGCTGGAGCCCTGGGCTGGGGGCCTGCTGTGGGGCTGGGACCCCTCCCTCCTCCAGGAAACCTCCACCCGGGAGATGTCCCTCCCGGTTTAAACCGCGGCACCGGATGTGGGTCTGTGGCCGCATCTCCAGGATTCAGCCCCATCCGCCCTCGTCTCTGCCCCTCCTACCGGTCTTGGTGCTGCTTCAGTTCCCTGGTTGTATGGCTTCTGTTCAGCCAGATCTCAGGAGGCTCTGAGTGACGGTGGTTTGGTATTTTAGCTGTAATTTTGATGTGGTTGCGGGAGGCGGCGGGCGCAGCTGTTCCCTACGCCGCCAGCCTGTTTCTCTCAAGACCCTTTTTTCACGTGGCTCCTGAGCCAGTCACCTCCCATCTTCCTCTTACCCCACTGGCTGCTCCATCCCAATAGCTTTGGCTGCCGGTCTCCTCCTCTCCCTGACTCTCCTGAACTCAGCTCTTTACTCTCATTTCCTCTCTGAACTCACCTAGCCCGTGAGATTAAATATCATCTATACTCTTTAGACTTCCAGACTTTTCCCTCCACTCTTGCCTCTTCTCTGAGCTCCAGAACTGAATATCCAGCTAGCTACTTTTTGCATTCACCTGAAAAGGTGAATGTCCGAATGGCAAAAACGGACCTCTTGATCTATCTCCCAATCCTCTTTACTCCGGCTAGGGAGTGGCACCGTTACACACCCGGTTTCTCAGGCCCCAAACCCTAAGAGTTCTCCTTAAATCCTCGCTTTCTCTTAACCCCGGATCTAATCCAACAGCAACTGTAAAACTGCTCACTTTTCATCACCTCGTCTGTTACCCTTCTAACCAGGATGCTGTGAGCCTTGTGGCATAATACAAGAGCCTCCTGATTGATTTCTCCATTCCACTCTTGCCACCTACATTCAGCTCTCTGGCAACAGCTGGAAGGATCTTTTAAAACCATAAATCAGTTCATGGTGCCTTTTTGTTAAAATGTAATGATTCCCCAGGGTACTCAGGATAAAATCCCAAACTCCTAACAGTGGCCTCCAAGGGCTTATATGATCAGGCCCTGGTTCTCTTGTGAAACCCATCTTTCACCACGTGGTACCTGGAATGATATTTCCTCATACTTCTGACAGCTTGCTGCCTCACTTCATTTAGGTCTTTACTCACATGCGATCTCTCCAGAGAGGCCTGCCTTGCCCCTTGTCTTTAAAGCAGCACTTCCCATCACTCTTATCCCCTTTAATGTGTTTCTTGTTCTTTATAGTACTTATGCTACAATGTTTTTAATATATCTGTGTTTAAAATTTTAGTATAATTCATAATAACAGAATGAATGAAAGCCCTATGATACAAAAACATTGGACAAAAGTGAACACACAATCATGATAAAATCTCTCTGCAAACTCGGAATAGAAGGAAACTACTTCAATCTGTTAAAGGACGTCTATAAAAAAAACTTCAAATAAAATCAGAATTAATAGTGAAATATCAAAATTTTTCCCTGTTTGATCAAGGGTAAGGTTGGCATGTCCACTGTCACCACTCTATTTTTAATGTTGTACTGGACATCTTAGCTTTTGCAATAAGGCAAGATAAAGAAATAAAAGGCATAAGGATTGGAAAAGAATAAATCTAAGGAATCCACAAAGCAACTACTAGAAATAGTAAGTGAACTTAACAAGACTGCATGGTATAAGGTTAACATTAAAAAATCAACTGTGTTGTATATATTAGCAGGGATCAACTGGAAAATGAAATTTAAGAATTTTATATGCATTGGCTTTAAAAAACATAAAATACTTAGAACTAAATATAACAAAAGTCAAGATCTGTACACTAAAAATTACAAAACATTGCTGACAGAAATAAAATAACTAAATAGAAATATATACCATGTTTAAGGATTGAAATGCTAAAATGTATATATAGTATGCTATCCATGGGGGATATGTTCCAAGACCCCCAGTGGATGTCTGAAACCATGGGTAGTACTTAACCCTATATATACTATGCTTTTTCATATATATATATATAAATATATATACACACATACACACATGCATACACTTTATGGTTTCTCTTTGGCATATCCAAATTGCCACCATCACTACTCTGTGTGTTGGGGCCATTATTAAGTAAAATAAGTGTTATTTATACACAGGCACACACCAGTTGCTCATTAAATATTTGTTGAATGAATGTCTGTAACCAAACCCAGGTTCAACTGTCTGCTGCAACAAAAGCCAAACTCTTGAGACAGGTGCTTGTGCGCAGGAAAGAGTTTTATTCAGCTGCTGGCCATCTGACAACATGGGGGACTCTCATCCCAAAGCCCATCTCAACATCTCAGTGCATGCAGGAGGGAAAGGGAAAAGGAAGGGAGAACAAAAAAATTACACACAATTGTGTGTAATTATGCCACAAGGGGGCAGGGGAGGGGAAGACTATGGACATGCAGGGAGTGTCCTTGCTGGTCCCAATATGGATTTTCATGGTCAGCATCCTTGTGTTGGCCATCTGTTTTTTTGGCAGTGAATTCCTGTGTTTCGGTGGTCAGCGTTAGCCAGGGCGTTGAAGGTCAGGCTGCTCCTTAGGTTCACACAGGAACTGAAAAATGCTGATTCTAGTCAAGTATACTTACAGAGAAACTTTTAACATGTAAGCTCTAGTTTCCAGAGAACAATATCAGCTTAGAGTAACAAGCTGGGTTTAATATTTACTGAGATTAATATAGGTAGCTTAATATAAGTATAGCTTATTTATTCCCCATTACTTGACTATGCTAGGATCCAAAACAGTTTGGATTTTTCTCAGAGTCTCACATCATTTCTCATGAAAACAATCCTATCTGTCTTATTACTCTAGCCACAGGGTCCAAAACTGGCTCCAGTAGCCAGCCAGATGGAGAATATCCCCTTTATAGTCTTCATCAAATTTTCTGTCTCTGATCCCCAGACAGAAGTCTTGTCTCCACCACTAGTCTCTGAACAGAAGCTCCCAGAGTAAATAGAGTGTAGAGACTCCTTGCCAGCCCAAACTCCTTATTAAATCAGGTACTATCTGTCAAGATAGAGAGCAACAGATTTAGATCTAGCAGCTGGATTGGGTAGGGCTGGATAGTTACCCTAAAAACACAAGGAGCCAGAAATCTGGCCACCGTGAGGGAAGTTAAATTTTATAATGGTTCCCAATGGAAGGGTGCAGTCTAAAGCTGAGAGAGAAAACCAAGGAAAAAGTCAGAAGCTGGATAGACTTTAGAATGGAGTAAGGAGGAAGAACACAAGACAATCGTTAGTACCAGGCTTGTCCCTCTTCTGGGGAACAGAGGATAGCTCATCTACAAAGCACTGAGAACCCCATGGGTTTAAATTCCAGTTGCATTCATGAAGAAAGCTCTTGCTTTCCCTGAAGCTCTCTTTCTTTTTCTATAAAATAGGAATTTTAATACCTATCATGCCAACCTTGTAGGATCATTGTGATGATCAAATGAGATAAGTGCCATGGAGAGGCTATTGTTATTTATTAGCTAAGACTTATCATTATTAAAGTTCTGAAGAGTGCTCAAGTCTAAGTCTTCATAGTTAATTATTTAATTTGAAGTGAATCCCCATAATATAAAATCCTTCCATATTCACATATAAATTAAAAAATCCATTTTGCTGCCACATATATGATTGTAGGGAAGACAATTCATGCCTTTGGTCACCTGCAATCATGTACAAAGCTGCTAGTGACTGTGCTATCTTCTCATATATTTGAAAAATATCTCTTCGACACTTGGTCTGGTTTCCAGCTACAGAATCCCTTTTGGGGGCTCTTTTACAAATTATTCAGCAAAAAAACAGCATCCAACAGATACAAGATTCTAACAAAGACAAATCCAAAAGCTGAAATAAAGACAGAATTAACTAAAAACAATTACATAAATCTCCCATTTAGAAACTTCAACATCAGGTTTACACGGAGCCACAATATTAAGTAGTTGGAGCATGTTCAGCTTGTTGTTGTAATGAAATCTCCTTGATAAATTCAATTATTAAAAAAGAGAGAGGTCCTCTTGGTTTATATGGTAACAAGCACAAAATAACTTGAAAGCATCATTAAAATTAACGATACACTGTACAGAAATAGAATATTTAATAATATTGAGTGCTTTGCCATTTACTACATAGAAGAGCTGCAAGTAGGTCGAATCAATGACAAGAAATGTCACATCCCTCCCGCGCTTCACAGATAGGCATGTGTATCTCACGACATCTCTTATCTTCTGCCTTGAACGTTGGCATCTCATTGTTTTTTTTCTTAGTGAATTTACCTGACTTTAGGTGGCTCCGTGCCCTTGTCTACAATTGTAAAAGACAATCCAGCAATACGGTTTTCCAGAAACTGGTAAAATCTAAACCTTGTTTCTATGGAGCTGAAAAGAGAGACTTAGACATATGAGTGAAAGGAAGAGCATGGTCCTGACTTGTCTAGATTCTAAATGATACCGAGGCCTGAGCCATATGGCTGAGGCCTCAGAGCTAGGAAGTGGCCAAACTGGGATTTTAGTTCCAGTCTGAGTCTAAACATTGTTCTTTTCTGCAGAAACTGCACTGTCTCTTGGGGGAAGAATCACATAATGCTTATAAAGGATTTGGATGGAAACGGGTGACAATCAGAAATGTTACAAAAAAGCCGTTTCATACAATGGTTTGAAATATGCTGTCCCCATTTGATAGAGGGATTTGTGATGGTCTTCACGACCTATCACATCCGTGACAAAAATAGCCTTTAGCCCAATTGCTTAGAGCTTGAAATAAATCAGAGAAAGGCAATCAATCAGTCAAATGTTTTTCAAGTGTCTTCTGTTTGCTCAACACTATCCTAGACTGTGGGAAATGACAGCTCCCACATCAAAGTTCTTTGGCAAGTAGGGAGTGAATGTGGAATAGTATTATTATTAGAGGTGGGCCAGCTTCAAAGCACTTAACATCTTAATGTGGGGAGGGGGTTTTCAAGTAACAAAAGATCATCATTATCATAAACAGCAGGTAAATGTATTTCATTGGGGATTAGACCAGGGGCAGGCAAATTTACCCTGTAAAGGGCCAGATGGTAACTATTTTAGGTTTTGTGGGCCATGCTTTCTCAGTTGTAGCTACGCAACTCAGCTGTTGCCAGGTGAAAGCAGTCCTAGAAGATAAAGTGAAGGAATGAGTTTGGCTATGTTCCAATAAAACTTTATTTACAAACACAGGTGGCCCTCTGTGTTTGATCCACCGGTTGCAGCTTGCTGATATCCCGTTTAGGTTGAATGTGGGAGAAGACTGCAGAAGTGGTCACAGTTGAGCAGTCAGAGAAGCCTCAGTTATAACCTTTTATTCATGGTGGACCCTTCTCCTACCAGACACTCTATGTATTGAAATTGGAGGCCCCCAATGTAAGTTGCTCAAGGTTACACAGTTCAGTAATAGTCTGGCCTAGACTTAAAGCCAGGTCTATCTCATCTCAATTCTCTACTCTCTCACCACAGTGAACTACCCTGTTGGCAGACTCACCCATTTTCCCCACTCACTTTACATCTTAGAGAACATGGGACTTGAGCTGTTAATAACAGGACCATCCTGTTGCACATTCCAGGGTGAAAAACCACACAGAATACAATGGCCCCGTGGAGAACTGGTTCTCACATTTCATAGCATGTTATACTCAGGAGTTTTAGAAAATACTCACGCCCAGATCATACCCTGTATGATTTAAGTCAGATTCTCTATGGTGGGACTCAGACATCAGTAATTTTTTAAATGTTCCCAGCTGATTCCAAAGTTCAGCCAAGTTTGAGAACCACTGCTCTGAGCATGATGCTGTCACCTGTATCTGTCATATGTCAGTGGTGTCTCCTGGAGTGGTGCAAGGTGCTGGTCCTGGGCTAAACCTCACTGATGAATTAAACATGTTCTCTATGGAATAATTCACTAACCATTTATAGAGCAACCTGTTGGTGCCAGCCACCAGTGTAGGTCCCGAACAAGCAGTGGAATGGAATAGGCTAGCAACGCAAAATCACGAATATGTCCTTGATTATGTCAAACTATTGTACTTCTTTTTTTTTGTATTTAAAGGTGTTTAGAGAAATGCCTGCATGCACTTTATTAATATTCTTTTTATACTTTTAAAATTTTTCAGTTGCAGTTGACATACAGCATAACATATTAATTAGTTCCAGAGTGATTAGACATGTATATAACTTCCGAAGTGATCACTCTGATAAGTCTAGAATTCTTTCCATTTCCAACCTGTTGGCTAGTATTTAACAAAGGCTTTTGAAAATTCCAGCCTGCCTCCTGTTTGCTAACGGAAAGCACGTTCTCCCCATTTGGCCTACAGTAGCAATACAGCTAACGTTTACGGAACACCTGCATCCTGCAGGGGTGTCCGTGTGAAGCATCACAACTCTGAGAATCGTGGTTCCTGTGTTCCCCTGGTTTACACAGGGTTAAACAGTGACTGGCCCAAGGTTACCTGGAGAGGAAGGGTAAAGGTCCGAGCTGTATCCAGATCTGCTTGATCTCATAACTCTGGTGCTTAACCACCGAGAAGTACTACCTACGTCCCCGAATTCCTTTTTCTTTCCATTTCTCCGGCCAACTGGGAAAGTGACCAGTTGCCTCCTCTGAGAATCCAGAGCACTTTACTCTCACCCAGAGCATGTGGGCCTCCTCACGGCCATTTCAAACCGCAGTGATTCTTTTTGACTTCTCTGCCTTCCCCAGTGCCCTGTCATCTCATCGTGAACAGATTCAGCAGCATGTTAACCTGTATCATCACTAGTCCATCCTCGGACTAGCACAGGGCCAGCCGCGGAATAGGTGGTCCATTAAAGTTCATTTTGTTCCGGAGGCTGTCCTTGGGCTGTCTAATAAGAATAGCTTCCAGTTATTGAGTGCCGGCGACATGCCAGGCACTGTGACATGCATTTTAAAGACGTTAGTTCCTTCATCCGCACGAGTCTGCAATGTTTTGTATCCTGATTTTTAGGAGGGTATTTACTGTTTGGGTGCCCACTTACCCTTTTCTGCAGTAGTTCAATATGCATGGTCATGGTGGAGGTGCCCCTCTCCCTTTCAGTGATGAAAGCTAGGGGGGCCTCTTTTATCCTGGCAGAGCCACAGCCGTACCTGAGCGACGTAGCAGTCACAACTGAGGACTTTGAACCTCGAGCCAGTGACCCAGCGACATGGGCAAGTTGAAGGTCCTATTCATGCCGCATGCATTGATGACCTTCAGCCAGACCATCGGTCTCTCCGTGGTTCTCTCTGCCTAACAGTTCACCAGTTTTCCAAACTGGTCTTCCAGACTCTCATTGACTCTAAGTGTCGCAAGTGCTTCCCATGAAGTGCCCTGTCGGTTAGGTGGCAGAGCCCATGGCTGTTGCTGGCAACCGTGAGGTCCGATGGACTTACCCATTTGAACACGAGAGAGGAGGCCGCTGTTCCGTGGACTCCCCGCTGACAAGGGAGAAACAGGATTTGAACACGCTTCTGTCTGATTCTAAAGCCCGTGTTCCTCCCGTCCACTACTCTGTTTTGCACACAGAAGGTGCTCAATATATGTTTGCTGTCTGTGCTGCTGTTGATGGTATCCCTTAGTTAGTGGTTTTCTTTCTGTCAACTCAAGAGCCGTTTAATTATTTATTGCTCCGCTATTTTCATGTGTTAAATACTGTAACCTGGCGCCTGCTACTCAGGAAGCATTTACATATACGAGGTGATTCTGTTCATTTATTTCTAATCCTTTTTAAGCGTTAGGTGCTTAACCTACGTTACCTGATTTAAGAGTTCAAATAACGTGATGAGATACTATTTCCATTACCCTCATTTTACAAATGAATAAAGAAAGACGATGTGTCCTTTCCAAAGGTCATGCGCTGCTGGACGCCGGATCCAGGATCACTGAGGGCTGACTCCCAAGTGGATGCTTTAACCTTTAGCTCCCCTCGAATTACTAAATTTAACCCAATTTGCACATTCCGAAAAAAGTCAGTTTGTGATATTTCCAGATTAAAAGGAAACTTCGAGGTTATGACTGCTGCAGATGTTATTTAGCTCATGCCAGCTCGTAGCTCATCCACTGCACAAGATCTGGCCCGATCACTTTAACTTCATTTCACGGGTTGGAAGAAATTTCTTTTAGGACAAGTAAAGCCGGGAGAAAACGGTCCTTTCTGCTCTGGAGTGAACCAGTGGAGGTGGAAAAGCGCCATGCAAGTGTCCTCTGCACATCTTATCTATGGATTCGCTTCTTGATGGTGCTTTTAATTATTTAAGCATATTGAGGGGAAAGTACTAAACGGCAGGTTTTCCCTTTCTCTTGCTGGTTTCTGTCTGTGACGGGCTGTCCATTAAAGTCACTTGGGGGCTGGTTACCTAGGAAATGGCTGGCAGACGGGGGCTTTTAGATTGATCACCAGATTGATGGCAGGAAGGTGAGTCATGTGATGCTAATTTAGTTGCTTCTAAGTGGAAGAGTAGAAATTGCTGAGCATTAAAAAAAGAATCACCTGAACCTTCCCCCACTACGCCTCAATTTTAAAGATGAAACAAATGATCCTCTCTCAGGAAGCCACGGGGATCTAAATTTATTTCCAGAGGAAGGAGGTCTAATGACTCCATGACCATCTCAGGCTTCACGTCTGTGAGGAGACACTGTATCTGTGTGTGCGCGTGTGTGGGCGCGTGTGCGTGTGGCCATGACATCAGCAATCTCAGCTGTCTGTTAAGTCCATGAAAAGTGATGTTTCCTCCTGTCTTCACAAGGTTCAGGAGTGATATACAGGATGCCCCCCAAAATGTACACGCACTACGAGTGATTATAAAGTCAGCGTTTATTAGCATACAGTTCATTTTCAAAATTTAAAAGGATCTACAGAAATGAATGATTTTTTTTGTCAGCGCCTGTTTTCAAACTGATGACCCTCCTGGTCCAGTCCCTGCTGATGAGGCCAAGCAATGGAATCGCCAACATCGAGAATCATTTCGTTCGGTGTTTGTGCGCCCTCAGTGCGTCGGCTGTCGCTGGTTTTGTACCATAATCTTTATTTTTTATGTATCCCCATAGAAAAAAAGTCTACTGGCACTTTAGGGTAAATTTTCTTTGTTCAAAGCTTAGCCTGGCTTCCCCCATTATTTCAAATCAGTTAAACCTGAAAAGGAGTGAAAATTAAGGGAGTGACCAGCTGTTAAAGTGTGTGTACATTTTTGGGGCACCCTGTATGTGCAGCTTGCTGGGTCCCTCTGAGAAGCACTGTTACTTTATCCACACAGCATGTTGTTGTTAGAGAATCTCCAGAATAGAGTTGTAGTTTCAGTAAACCCAGCTCAGTAGCTAAAACACCATTATCTACATGATAAAAAGAGCCATTGAAATCCATCAGGATGAAAAGAACTGATCAAATTTATAGTTTTTTAGTAAAAAAATGCCAGGACTTAAGAAAATAATGTGAGGATAGAGAAAACACACACTTGCTAACCAGCCACTATGAGCGGGGCACTTTCACTCTATGACTAATTTAATCGTAAAGGAACAAAAAACTCTTTAGAACTTCGTTTCACAAGTATTTACCAAGCACATAATACACACCTGCACCAAGGTTCAGAGAAGATCAGTAGCTAACCCAGGATCAGAACCCGTTTTAGTTCTACTCTAAAGGCCCTGCTTTTCCTGCTTCACTATTTTTCTCTAGGGACTTTTATATCAGAAAAGAAGAGTAGGAAATTAAACAGCCAATCTGGAAATTTTATTGTGAGAAGTTACCTAATTTGCAAAGCTCAATGTGCATTTGTGCACACACACAACTTCCCTTTTTTCTAAGGCTTTCTCTGGCAGGTTAGAATCACCTCGGAAATTGCCTTCCATTGTGTATTTGCCTGCAGTGATATAGGAACAGTTTATTAATAAAGGCAGCAAGACTTTATTAGCTATTTATATGTGCAAAGCACTTACCTAATGCATAATCTCCTGTAACCCCAACACAGCCCTGTGAGAGAGGAGCTGTAGTTTCCCCTACGTTACAGATGGCAGGGTTAAGCATTGAGAACAGTGACCTGCCCAAGGTCACGTGGCAGTCGGTGGCTGATTCATTCCGTCCATTTTTGAACGCAGGTCTAACTCCAGAGCCCATTCTCAGAATTCCTCCAATACTTTCCTCTCCTTTGAGCTAGAACTGATTCTTCTAGCCAGCAAGTGATGATAAACGTCAAAGGTTTTAAAAAAATATATGGAAAAATTCTCTTTATTCGCATCTTTCTCCTGCAAATGAGGAAATTAACATATTCAATTTTATCAGCGGAACACCTTAATTCAGAGTCTAAAATGCAGACGTTCACTGCGACCAGGTTTGAAAGCCTCTGGGCTGGAGAGAGCGGCATTTAGTGTTGGGTTCCCAGGTGCGCTCATCTCCCGAGTGACAGATTTCTTCGTGTTCTCGCGTGTGGTGTCAGGCAGGTGCGGCTCATGAGGGCCGGGGGGACTGCCTGCTGTCTCAAGGAAGTGGCCAAACTTGATTGTGATTCTGAACTTCCTTGAATGTCAAATGGCCATAATGGAGACGGCAGACAACACCTCACCTAGAGGTGGGCCATGGAGACGATGAGACCGTCAGCAGTTACAGCAGGGCTCTGCCACTCCCTCCTTCTCAAGCTGGCTAGATTCCTAGTGGGAAAGGGAGACTTTGGGGGCCAGAAGACTCGGGTACAATGTTCTCTGATGTGTTTCAGTAGAAGTTAGGTACCGGTGAGAATCCTTAATCCTGACAGTCTGGGCTCCCCTTATCCCTAGGAGACATTAGTGTCATTCTCATGGCGAGGTTTGTTCTCAGACTGAATTGGGGGGCTCCCAACTAGATTTAACCCTCTTGATGTTGGAGGTCATGACATGGTCCTCTTCCCATCCACTCTCATGTCCTGTGTGTTTCTTCTCCACAAATATCTGAGATTGACTGGATCAAGTAGACGCCATAAACGATTAATGAAGCAAGCTGGCACATTAACATGGTTTCATAGTTCGGTATAAATTTATCTTCGTAGAGGGAATGATATCTAAAAGGGCTGAGCAATTTGCCCACCCAGATCTCAAATTTCTATGCCCTGGTGCATTGCTCGTACATTACCCATATAACATATCACGGGGAAGGGGAAAGAAACGACAGTTTGTGAGGCATGACTTTGGTGCCGTGATATTTACATACATCATTTCACTCTCACAAGAGTCCATTGAGGAAAGCAAGGCTAGGAGGGGTCCAGTAACATGTATAAGTTTATCTACCTAGTTAGCAAGTTGAAGGGCGAGGATTTGAATTTAGATCTAGTTGATTCCGAGTTATAGGTGAGGAATGTAAGGTGTAGAGAGAGTTAGCAAAGTGTTCAAGTTCAGGGCCAGGATTTATGCCCGGGTCTGTCTGCTGGCTGCATTTATGCTGTTGGTCTGTATTATTCTGTATCACACCTCCCACAAATGCCAAGCCCATCTCCAACAAACAGTGACCCTGGTCAGATGAACAGAAAGATCAGTATTAGATCCACTTCTCCTGACCCGAGGCAGAAATCTGAGAACAAATCTTTTGCGAGAAAGTTGCTAAGCAAACCTGACATCTCCTAGGGATATTGAAAACGGAGTACAGTTGAAAGGACTGGTAAGTGCCTATTGTAATTCGTCTAACATTTATACCTCCTCTTAGTTACCTCCTTGCTGGAAATAGTGTTGTTCTGAGGTACTGAAAGGAATGTTTTTACAGTGGAAATATCTATTTATTTCCATAATAGAAAATGGACTATATGATTGATCAATATGTCTCATCTGCCAAGTCTTCCTAATTACAAATTTGAAAGGTAGACCCAGCAGCATAGTGACTGTCAAACAATTATTGATGGAGAGCTGTTGCTGTAAGTCTCGAAGGAGGTCCTCTAATGACAGGCTGACACAGAACGAGGCTCTAAATTAAATGTTTCCTTTACTAAGTAAAATGTTTTTGTCCAATCCTGCCTCCTAAGAATTAATTAACAAAATAATCCTCAAGAGGCGTTGGACCTCAACCAGTGGCAGCCCTGAACCATGCTTGCAAAATTAATATCTCACCTCCCAGATTAATGCTGTTTTAATTTTAAAAATTGATTGGTTTGTGTAGCTCTTTATTTTTATCTCATCAGAGATTCCTATAATCCCCAGTCCCCTTCACCCGATGAGCAATGATTTTCTCGCTTAAATGTCATCAGCTCTGATACATACATTCAAATATTATCCAAACAGATTGTTACACGAGAATATTTTTTTTAGTGTTTCACACATTTTAAATGCTATAAAGGATTTCAGAGATGGTTCCTCATCTTGATTTCCTCCCTAATGTGGCAGGGATGAAAGCTTCAGTCTGTCACAGGCCAGGACTGTGTCAAACTGCGTGAACGCCTGATGGGCACACACGACGGAGACTAATAAACTCTAATTACACCACAGGCCCCCTCTGAAATGGGCTTTTCCAATTCCGTGCACCACACATATTGGCCCAGAATCAAGCATGAGTCCTGAATGGTGCTTATATTGCGTTTCAGGTGACGGAGATGTTGCGC
This sequence comes from Miniopterus schreibersii, assembly GCF_964146895.1. NCBI lineage: Eukaryota > Metazoa > Chordata > Mammalia > Chiroptera > Miniopteridae > Miniopterus > Miniopterus schreibersii. The sequence goes on from NC_138102.1 coordinate 178,339,998, forward strand.
TGAAAACGAGAACGGAGGCTGCCTCCGCGTAGCGCTGCGCTTAGTGCAGGTGGGGGGGGGGGGGTGAAGGCGGGAAACCCGCTTAATTTCCTGTGAGCCCCTCACGTGCTCGGGACCCAAATGTGTAACATCAAAATATTGTCTTTTTCATTGGAACTGCTCAGGATTCTTGTGCCCTCGGAGACTGAAATCTTGTGTCTTTAACTCTGGAAAAGGTCTTCTCCAGAGGCCATTCCATCGGCTCCCCTATGTTTTCTCCATTCTCGCTTCTGGAATTCATCTGGACGTTACTATCAATCTCCTTTCTTACCTTCTACCTCTCTGTTCTCTTTCACAGCATTCCAGGAGAATTTCTAGGCTCGGTCTACCAATTGTCCCTGCCGTTCCCCGTGTATGTCTATCCTGCTCTTCAGACTATCAGATTGGTTTTGACTTTTAGGATTATATTGCCTGTGATGGCTAATTGGCCTTATTTCTCAAGAGCCCATTTTTATGTCATGAATATCTTCCCTCGTTCCTGTGAAACATTTACTTTCCTTTCTTTTAAGCTCTTTCCCCCCCTTACGTTTCCTTGGGCATCAGTCTCCCCTTTGCTGAGCCTGCTGTTTCTGTCTTACATTAGTTTCCTAGGCCAGCTGTTACCAATGCCACCAGCTGGGTGGCTTACAGCAGCAGAGATGTCTTCTCTCAAATTCTGGAGGGTAAGATATCGAGGTTCTGGTAGGGCCGTTCTCCCTCCGAAGGCTCCAGAGAAGAACCCATCCATCCACCTGCCCTTCCTTCCTTTACCAACCCCCCCCCAGTTACCCCCCCCTTTCTATTGTGGTAAAAAACACATGATATGCGATCTACTCTCTGAACAAATCTTTAAGTGTACAGTAGTGTCAGTAACTGCGCACACCGCTGTACAGCAGACGTACAGACTTCATCATCTCGCATGGACCTCTGTGCTCACCGAGCCCTTTCCCCTTCGCCAGCTCCCGCAGCGCCGCTCGGCTTCTGTGCGTTGCCTGCGGACGCCCCAGCGAGTGGGGCCACGCGGCCGCTGTCCTGCTGGGCCTGGCTGGTTTTATCACGTCCTCAAGTTGCATCTGGGTTGGAGAACAGGCCAGGACGCTGCTTTTCCTCAGCGGTTCGTGGTTCCAGGTTACACGCCGGTATTGATTTGAGGCTCCCCACCGTCCCGCCTGCGGCTTCGCTCTGTTTGTTACCACCTGTCTCTAAAGGTTGTGGGAAAGCGACAGGACATGCTTCCAATAACGGCCCTTCAACATTTTTCCCCTTCACATATGGGGGCTTCCTGTTCTTTTTACGGGTACCAAACATCTTAGGGCATTATCTTGGTTCTTTAGCCAAAACACCCACACTCAGAACTCCGGCTTGGGTGGGGCGGGTGGGACAGGAGCCTCCACTCCCACTCCTTGGAGTCACAGCATACAGAAGGAGCTCAAGTGCCCCGGCGCTTGGAATATAGGCTCGTCCAGTCACCCGGGGGTTGGCTGCAGGGCCCTTTCCTGCAATCAAGGTAGCCGTCGGCTGTAGTCTTGGAGCAGCCCAGAGTCTGGGGAGCCCCTCCAGGTGTTTCAGGCCAGGTTTTCCTCCCTTGATCTGGATCAAACTGCCTTCAGTTTCTCAGGCACTTCTCTGATCCACTTGTTCTTTATTGACTTTTGTATCTGCTATAGATGTCTTCTTTTTTGAATATATTCTACCAGTTATAGGGTTTGGGGATGACAGCTGACTGTGTTCCCTGGGCCAGGGGCACCTGCTTTTTTTTTTTTTTTAAGTCATTGGAGGGTACACCCTCTGTTTGCCACCCTGCTACGGGGAGAAAGCGCATGAAGAATGTACTTGCATTTTGTTAGCTGCAGGTGAATGGCTTTGAGGGTCTAACCAAGGAGATCCCCTGATCATCACAGGCACCCAGGCATCCATGCAACTGAATGGGACAGTGTGAGATCGTGAGCAGGATGTTCCTGGGATCCGTGTAAGGAGCCAGAGACCTGATTTCAGAATCAGTTTTGCTCAGGTGTATTTCACTGGTGCCAATTTGATCCTGAATTAGAGCTGGGACTGAAACTCTAAGTTAAATGGGCCACAGCTAACTCACCCTGGGTCTAGGAACTTGGACAGATCACCTCTCTCCAAGACTGTTTCCTTATCTGTAAAATGAGGACCTGTACTAACATACCTCTAAGCCTCTGCCAGCATGGCCATTTCAGGATGTAAAGAGATTCATAATGGCCAGGACTCAAGGACCCCTAAACCTGGCTGTGCGTCAGGAGCAGCTGGGGCGTGTGTTAAAAATAAAGATGTTCTGATCCGGCCCTGGAGATTCGAATTCTGTAGGTCTAGGTGAGGGCCTAGAAATACGCATTTTTAATAGGCTTGGGTGATTCTGCAAAGTCCGTCCTCAACCTGTCTGGCACTTGAGAGCCACTAGAAGATTTGAAGGCACTTTGCAGGTAGCCCAGGTCAGGGGCATTCTTGTTAGTCTAACAGGTTTCACTGGATAAAAACACTGGCTTCTCCCTGGTGCCAGCAGCTCCCATCCTGGCTTCTGGGCCTTGAAACCAGCCGACGTTTGTAGGCATCTTCCAGAGGCATTATTCACGCTCACTGGGGGCCAGGCAAGAAGCCTTCGTATTTTGTAACTTTGGGTTCCTTTCTGTTAGACTACCGGTAGTCCCAGAGAGGCAGGGGGTTTTAGGAAGGAAAAAGACCCTCCGTCTCAGGCTTGACTCGCCACACGATGCTGGGCCAGGAGCTCAGCCTGGTGGCCCTGTTTTCCTGGTCTGCAAAGTGGGGAGCACATGCCATAGACTGTCACACCTCACATGCCACTGGCACCGTCTTTTAAAGCTCACAGGTGCTCTGAGGATTAACAAGGTGCTTGGAAAAGGGCAGTTTCTAAAACCGTGGTGTTTGGATTCAACATTGATTGATAGGGAGCCAGCGCTGCTGTGTGTGCTGGAGAGAACACAAAATTAGAGATGATCTGATTTGATTCCAGAGGACTGAAATATCTAAATTCAAAATCCAGGCGAGACCAGCCCTGGCAAAGGACAGGCATCCTCTCAAAATCTACAGCGTGGGAGAGAAACTGACATAGGAAAGCTTGGTAGGAGGGCCAGGCAGGATTAGGGTCCATCTGCCTTATGGACGTGCATTTAGGAGAATGCTGTCAGCTTGGGGGGCTCCCCCCTCCCAACTACATGCGACTCCCTGGGGCAGGTGCTGAGTGGGCTGAGTGTTGGAGGAAAGCAGTGTTTGGGTTTTTCCAGGTAAGTAGGTAAGTACAATGGAGAAAGGGCAGGCGAGAGACTTGATGGAAAATGTGGGAGTGACTCTGGGGGGCCCCAGAGGGACAGAGTGGCCTATTTAAAATGCACATCACGGGGGCCTGAGTGGAATTCATCCTGCCCAGGAGATGGATGGATGAGACAGGGCCTGGGCCACCAATTACCAAGTGGTTAAATCACTCTTTCCTTCCCAGGAAGGATAGAAATGGAAGTATTGCCAACATGGGGGGTCCTTTACTCAAAGTAAGGGAAACAGCAGGAGTGGGGGTGTTGGTGTGGGAAGGGCCACACAGCCCAAAGGGACAGTGTTTCCTGAGTGTGTGGAAGTATGAGTCCCTCCTCATTAGGGACCGTGTTTCCTTATAAACTGTATATATGTGTGCATTCGATACTCATCAACTAGACACATGGTGAAACAAACACTCATATCAGGCATTAACAAAGGAGATTAAACATAAATAGAAGTGCTGCTGTTTTCTCCCTGCACCCAGGAGACCGTGGCTTCAGCTCCCTGGGGAACGCTCCTCCTTTGGAGAGCCACCTTCCAGCGGTGTTTCCGTGAGAATCCCCTGCGGATCTTAACATGCGCATCCTGACTCCGTAGGCCTGGGTGGGGGCCCGAGTCGAACACGCTCCCCCAGGATGCAGGTGCTGTTGGTCCAGGACCAAGCCTGGGGCAGTCCCTGGCTACAGTAAACAACGATGCCTTTTAGGGGGCCGGGGTGGTGCACAGAGGGGAGTCGTAAAGAGAAGTAAGGGAGGGGCCCGATAGGGTTTGGCACCAGGTAAGTAACTGCACTGAGCTACCCGTTCAGTATAAACTATCAACTCAATCTGACAATTAGCCGTTTTAGATGAGAACCTTGAAGTTCAAGAGGTTAAGATCCTTACCTGAACACAGCAAATAACGGCAGAGCAACCACCCTGACCCCAGGACTGTTTTCAAATATGTACGTGGTTAATTGTAGAAAAAGTTAGGGCACCTAGTCAAAAATGAAACTCCTTTGCATCCCCACCACCCACATATTACTGCCATCAACATCTTGCTCTTACTTTGTTTTGTTCTTACAAAAAGTCGGATCCTTTCTTGTGTGGTCTGTGGGTCTGAGTTTGAACCTTGGCTGCATTCCCGATGACTAAAACCTGGGGCAAGTCACCAAACTGTGCCTCGGTTTCCCCATCTGTAAAGTGGGGGGAGTCATAAGACCAAAAGAGCTTCTGTAAAGATAAAATTTGTTATACGTGAAGTACCTGGATCACTCCTCGGCAGATAGAAATTGCTCAGTAAACATTATCAGCCAATATTTTCATGGTTATTACTTATAGTAGACACATCTACTATAAAAGCTATGCGGATTAGGTGCAGCAAGATCCTGGCAATTCTCAGGTTTGCTGTAGCGGCTTGCCACACGTGCCTCTCACAAGCCCTCCCCCTCGGGGTTTTGAATCAGTACATTTGGGGGGATTGGGGTTGAAATCTGAATTATAGACAAGCTCCCAGGTGGCTGTGTAGCCAGTGGTTTTGAGCAAACCTGCTTGTTGGTGTCTCAGGTTTCCCATTTAAGGGTGTGTGTGCGTGACTTGTGTCGTTTGGCCTTCTCTCTACAGGCCTGCACAGCTGCTAAGCCGTCTGGACTCGTGTTTAAATATCATGTTATCATTACCTGGCTATTTAGGCAGGGCCACCAATTTACCAAGGCAGGTGTTTATCTTAGGTGTTTTGAATTGACCTGGCCGGAGCCTCTCTCGTCTCAGGGCAACCAGGCTCTGACTCAGCTCAGCCTGGCCCCGGGTCCTCTCACATCATCTCTGCTTCTCCCCATGCAGGCCAAGAGGGCAGTGCCCGCTCCTGCTGCTTCTAATAACCTTACCGTCAGCCAGCAGGGAACGCCAGTGCGCCCAGCTCCCCGAGGCAGCCGGGTGCCAACACGCGCTTTTAAGAGGGTAAACTGGGAGCCGGAGTCCCTGGAGAGTTAGCCTTGGGAAGGAAGGCGGACACCAGAGCCACTGTGGACAGGAGGGAGCTCAGGATAACAGAGGCCAGGACACAGCGCTCGGGCTCCTGGGCAGCGCGCCTTCCCCTGCGGCTGAGCAAACGTGAGCCTCGGGGGCTTCCGCTGCTGCCAAATTCCTGCCTTAAGAAATGCCAAAAGGGAAGCGCCGCTTCTTTAATATAGCAAGGAATTTCTCTCTCTCTCTCTCCCTCTCTCTTTTTCATGTAACGAATGCCCTCCTGGGGAATTTTTGCAACCCTGGATAAATATTTCTCTGTCCATTCAAATGGAAAAGAGCTTATAACTTCCCAAAAAGGGCACCGTTGCCTCTTTAAGAGGCTGTTCTGCAAAGCAGACGAATTGGGCATCATGGTTTGTGCCCAGCGCTGAGCATTCTGCACCGGGAGCAGAATCACAGAAGCCTTCGCCAATTCAGTTACCTGGAGGAGAAAGAGAGTTCATTGCTCTACTTAGCAGGCAGAGCACCCTCTTATTTGCCTGGTGCCCGGCACCTGACTGCAGAGGCAGACTGGAGGTGGCTCTGAAGGCTTTGAACTCCAAGTGGTCTCTGAGTCTAATCCATCCTTCCTAAGGCACACCTCCTCCAGGAAGTCTGCCGGGGCTCCTGCGGCCCAATAAATGCCTCCAGAGGAAACCTAACATGTCCTGAGCCACTTGGCCAGGCTCATTATAGATATCATCTCATTTATTTCTCCCTGCAACCCCGCAAAGTCAGGGTCATAAATTTATTTTATAAATGAAGACATTGAAACTCAGAGGTTAGGTTGAGCAGCTAAACAGACCTGGAGTGAAATCTCACCTCCCCCCTCAATCCAGGACAGGCCTTTAATCTTTATCATGTCGTATAATCCTCAAAACAGTACAGTACGGTAGATGCTAATTCTCTCCTTCAGGAGAAACGGGTTCAGTCCCGTCTCGTCTTTGAGTTACTTAACCTGAGTCTCCCCTTCTGTTTAATGGGAACCACACGACCTGTCTCGCAAGGGCGGTTGAGTGATTTTCGGCGCCAGACACAGCACAGGGCGACACACATCCCACATTGCAAGGACTGAGTAGTGACAACAATGACGTTGTTCCTATTAAACTTGGTGGTATTGACCAAGGAAGATGCTCGTGTCCTCTCCCCGGAGACCCCTGTCACACGCAGATGCTGGCTTGGATGCACCACGGCCTGGCTCACGGTGACACCTATATCGGCAGTGGGAGTGGCACCAGATTTAGAATCGCAGAGTCTGGGTGGAAGGGAGCTGGCTCTCCGTGTGGCGAGGGTGTCCCACCTCGGGGCACAGCGTGAATGTCACTGCCTGTTTCTAAAGACATTTGTGTCCACGTTTCAGAGGACTTCCGCTTACTCCCCACATTGGGGTCTGTGCTGAGGGCAGCGGTTCCCAGGACTGAGTCACTCTTACATTTCACTCCCTTTGCTCGTGCGGCCAACCTTTACTGTGTGCCAAATACGTTCTAGCTGGAAATAGTCCTGAAGTAGAAATTTTTCCCCCCGAGGAGCTCCTGCTTTGTGGGGCAAGGGCATCTAGGACACCCCTCAGGGCTCTCTGTGCGGCAGAGTGGTGCCCAGATGCTTGGGGACAGGAGGAAGTGCACGGAGGCCGAGTGGTCAGGGGATGCTTCCCAGAGGAAGTGGCACCTGAGCTGGGTTCTGAGGGTAGAGTAGGAGCTGGCAGGCTAAGATGGGCTGGGGAGGGTGCGGGAGGCAGAGAGAACAGCAATACAAAGAGAACAGCGGGCGCCTCGCCTAGTCTTCCTCGCCTTGGCCAATGGTGCTTTCATCCAGGATGCTGCGAACCTCAGTGTCCTGCTTGGCACTGCCGCCGCCTTCAGACTCTCATCATCCATCTCCCGAGTCGCTCTCAGGCCTCCTCCTTCCTTCCACATCTATGGCAGCCGTTCTTGCCTAGCCAGCCTCCTACCCGGGCTTCTGGGACCATCTCCTCGCTGTTCTGCCCAAGGCCCCGCTCGCCCCCCCGGGCCTGCTCTCTATCCGCCAGGGTGAACTTGCTACACGGCCCTCTGGGCGCTCCCCTGCTTAAACCCTTCCAGATCGTATCCTTTAAATATGTACAGATTTTTGCAGATTAGTTACATCTCAACAAAGCTAAAATAAATAAATAAGACCCGGATGCTGACTTCCTTTCCTTTGGGGCTGCATCTTGAAGCTTCGATTGGAGATGTTTCCTTGGGAGCCACTTTCAGGACACAGGTAGCCAGCAAGGATTCAAACCACAGAACTCCCTCCAAAGACCACGGGCATCTTGGATTATCAGTTGTAAATGTCAGGATATCTAGGCCACCGGAAGGGATGCTCCAGGTGAGCACTTGCCTTGTATTTGTGGGGTTGGGTTCATGGCTGTGGTTGTCACCTTCCAGAAATGTTGCCACCTCGACTCTAATGAACGAAAGCTTTAATGACGAGGGGCTTTCAGAGAGGTGTTGTGTCTCTTTAATTAAGTCCCGGTCAACAAACCTTTTCCTTACTCCCCCCCACCACTCAAACAAAAAAGTTTCAAACAAAATAAAAAGTCCCGACACCTTTTTCAATCTGGGGAAAGAAGTTGGAATAATTATAGATGGTTTCCCTTTTGTAATTACACAAATGTCACTCGTGGCTTGGACTGTCATTTCACTGGACGTTTTTATCGAAGATGTTTACATCCCTGCAACACATTTGGAGTGAACGAAGCAGCCCTGCTGCGGGAAAATGGCATTGACAGTTGCCATGGGGACTGTGTGAACTCACAGAAAGATTATCTCATAATGCATTACCCAGTGTCAGAGACAGGCAGCCCAGCCGGGGAACAAACTACCAATTAACAAGTGACAATTCAGGGCCAGAGAACAGGAGCGAAATAGGAGGCCGCCTCTGGAAGGCTAGGTTCAAGCTAATTTATTGCTCACTTTGCTCTCCCCAAACCAATTATTGCGATTGCTTTCCACCCATATAAATCTACGCTAACCAGCTCAGACTTCTGCAGGAGGAAAATCCAGAAAAACAGAATTGGACACTTTCGTGAAATGTTCAGGATTTGTCTTTTTACAAAAATCCTTTTGCTAATTCAGTGAGGTCTTTAAACTTTTTATCTTTTTATTTCTGAAAGTCCTTGGGAGGCGGTGGGCTTAATGATGAGAGGTACAGGTTCTAATGTCAAACTTCCAGCTCTGCCGCGTTAGCAGCTTTGGCCTTGCACAAGTGACTTCACGTCTCCAGGCCTCAGTTTCCTCATCTGTAAAATGGGAATAAGTGATAGTATCCACTTCAGAAAGTTCCCAGCTCATGGGCTTGTTTTGTGGATCAACTGCAATAATCCAGGCAAAGCTCCTGGCATAATGCCTGCTCCAGTTTTCAATACCTGGCTAGCACTGTTTATATGATGCAATTCCCCAGGTTTTCTTACAAAAGCAAGGAATTCAAAATCGGTTAGAAAGCTTTATCAAACCATAGGTTTTAGGGCCCTGCCCTGGGCCTGCTGAATCAATCTCCTGATAGGAGGCTCAGACGCGTACATCTTAAATGGCCACCCTGAGAGAGTGGGATCCAGTTTAGCAAGACTAATACTCCCTTGTGGTGCTGCTGAGAGTCGTTTCGTTTTCCTTACTGACGTGCATTTGTCTGAGTCCCATTGTCTGAATTTGATCAGCACCTGTGGGACGGTGCCAGGCTAGTGAAAATTTGAACAAGCCTCCCCTGGGATTCTGACACAAGTCGTATAAAAACCACACGTGGGCAAACAAATCTACCTGTAATATGTCAGGTGACGTGGAGACTGTGAAGACAACAGAAAGGCTAAGGGCATAGAGGCTGATGGGGTGGGAGAGTATATTTGAGATAGTGTCACAAATGACATCTAGATAAGATGGCATTGAAGCCGTGACCTGAAAGAAGTGAGGGGGAGAGATCCAGGCAGAGGGGTCAGCAAGTGCAAAGTCCCTGTGGTGAGACCAGCACCGGTTTGTCCAGGGATCAGTGAGGAGGCCACCGTGATGGAAGCCCAGGGAGCGAGGAAATTCGGGCCACATGGGGCCTTGGGGCAAGATCGTGTCCAGATTTGTGGGCTTGGGTCCAAAGCCCCAATCAGTAATAAAATAAGAATTCCCCCCCATCTGTAAACGGTTCTCAAACCTAAAGAGGTAGTTTGCCAAGAATTCCAGGGTCCTTTTCAAATGTCTTCCCGCAAGAGACAGGAACGGGGGCTGGGAGCTGTTCTAGCTCAGGGCCCGTCCCCCGAAGCAGGGAAGGCGCCGGGCATGCGCGTGTATGAGAGGATGAAAAGTGCCTGTCCCATCACAGAAGGTGCGTTCCAATGACCCTTCACTTTTAGGAGGAAAGGGAAGAAGAGATAAAGAGCCTTCCAGATTTTTCCATCGGGGATATTTCCTGTGCTGGGATGCGAGCTCTGGTCTTACAGACACCGAGGTGGCTTCTCTAGAAACAGGCACAGATTTGGACACTGACGGGCACGAATTGCGACTCCCCCTCTGCCATGGCCGTGGCTTTCCTGCAGCGACCATGTGCTGGATGCCTGTTTTCCGCCAGGCCCCGTGCTGGGCGCCGAGGGATATAAAGGCGACAAAGACACTGCCCTCCCCGGAGGGGTCCGTGGTCCCTGTAAGAGGCTGGTGGGTGACTGCTGCGAAGTGTGCGACCCCATGGGCTTCTCAGGTAAAATACAGGCAAAAGCCGCCGCCCTGCAGGGAAGGGGACCGAGTGAGATGAGGCGGGAAAACGAAACTTAACCAGTGTCTGGAGATGCCCAGTACGCGTCCGATCCTTGGTCCATTTCCGTACCTTGTTTCTCTAATGTCGTTTGACGTTAGGGTCACTTGTGGGGTGTGTTATCCTGCCCATTCCAATGCGCTGGTCAGAGCGAAAACTGAGCTGCACTGAAGGGAAAAAAATGCACCGAAATGCACCATGATTTAGGGCTGCAGAACTACCCTGTTTGATGCTATAATGGTGGAGACGTCATAAATTTTCCAAACCCCAATGTAAACTGTGGGCTTTGGGTGTAATGTATCAGTGTAGGTGCGTCGATTCTGACACACGTGCCATTCCGGTGAGTGATGTTGATAGTGGGGAAGGCGACGCCTGTGTGGGACCTGAGAGGTATACAGGAAATCTTAATTTTGCTGTGAACCTAAAACTGCTCTAAAAAAAAGTCTATTAAAAACATGCACCCTGAGGTTGGAGGAATGGTCCTACGTATTAGAGACGTTTTTTCCCATCTGATTGTAAATCCACATACTTGACAACCATAAGTTTTACTCTAAAAATCCATTCATATATCAGTTATTTAAAAGTTGAAATGGATTTTCCACAGAGAAGATGTTTTAAGTGGTTTCAGGGCAGCCCACAGTGTTGTATTAAATCCACATGTAATTTCAGCTAAATTCTGAGCTCCAGAGGTTCCCTGAACCCCAGACTTCCACGAATGCTGAGCTCCCAGGGGGGTAGGTAGCTGAGATTCAAAAAGCTAGGCCTGGGTAGCGTGGGTGGAGGCCCCAGCTGCGGTAGCCAGAGACTGTAGTACCAATGCACTGGTTATCAGCCTAAGACATGTTCATAAACTGGAGATTGCCATACAAGCTTCAGACTTCTTGTCTCTCTTTTAAAGCAGCTCCTCCTCTCCCTGGCCAGTTTGGCTTAGTGGTTAGTGCGTCGGCCCTCAGACTGAAGGGTCCCGGGTTCGATTCTGGCCAAGGGCACGTATCTGGTTGCAGGCCTGATTTCCAGCCCCGTGTGGGAGGCAACCAATCGATGTGTCTCTCTCTCACATCAATGCCTCTCTCTCTTCTACTGTCTTTGAAAAGCAATGGAAAAAATGTCCTTGGGTGAAGATTTAAAAATAAATGAATAAATAAAGCAGCTCCTCCTCTCTCATTGCTCAGTCACCTGCCAGCTCGTTGGATTCTGGAGAAGTAGAGGCGTTCTGGGGAGGGGGGACAGGGAGAGGAGAGATGGGCAGGATAGGAAAGGGGCGTGTGTGGGGGGGAGAGTCATGAAACACTAAGAAGAGGATTGTTATTGATCTTCACCTCCATATGTGGGGAGTGTGGCGGGTGATGGAGTTCTGGCTCGCCTCTCTTCTTTCTAATACCGCGTGTGAAAGAACAGACGAGGGCTGCCTGGTCTCTGCCCAGTGGGATCAGCAGGTTTTCGGCTGGCTGTGTGCACATGTACGTTTAGACAATCTAAGCATGTAATTCAGAGAAGACCAATGTTTCTATGCTCCAAGGCCTTTATTTACTTATTTACACATGACATACTTAATTCCATGGTGCTCAAGGAGTTTTTCACACATTAAATTAACTGTTAATCCCCTCCTGTCTCTGTAAAGCCGTGTAAGGAGTCTTTTATTATCAGACATTATGAACTCAATCTGAAAAATAGTCTTAACAGAAATCGGCATAATCAAGAGGAATGAAAAGAGAAAGATGCAATAGGCACACGAGTCCTAGATGAAAAGAGAAGTCTCCTGCAGCTCCCAGCCATGGAGGGGACCTCCGGCACCTTGTCCCTGCAGCCCGGCCCCCTGCCAGTTGGCCAGCATCCCGTATGGTGACTCTGTGTGTGCTTTTTTTTTTTTTTTATAAAAAAAATATATTTTTATTGATTTCAGAGAGGAAAGGAGAGGGAGAGAGAGAGATAGAAACATCAATGATGAGAGAGTCATTGATCGAGCCCGCAACCGGGCATGTGCCCTGACCGGAATCGAACCCTGATCGCCTAGGCTCCTAGGTCAACGTTCAACCACTGAGCCACGCCTGGCCGGGCATCTGTATTTCTAAGTTTGCTACTTATTACCTTAGTAGATGGCCTCCCAACTTGAAGACCGAATTTCCATATCTGTCAAATGAGGATTACAAGATTTATTACCACATAGATTTATTGTAAAGAACACTTGTCATAAGTATTACATCATCATCATCATCATCATCATCATCTGTAATCATCAAGCAAATCTCTCTCTTGATCACGGCTGGTCGAGGGATTATTTTGCTTCAGCCAAAGCTGTGTCTGAAAATTCCTCATGGCAGACGGATTGCAGAAATGCTCCCAGATTCTCCATCTTTCCCTATGTCTTTGCCCTTGAGAGTGTGACTTCTCGGCTCCTCCAGCTCTGTCCCCGTAGCTCTCAGAGTTGGGCTGGTTTTTTGACTTGCTTTGGCCCAAAGGACACAGAAGCAGTGATACTGTTTCAGTTCTTCTATTATTAGTTTCATAACCCTGCCCTCAGGTGGACCCGGTATCTCCAAGACCAGAGGCCCTCTCTCTCTTCCCCCCTCCTAGAGAAACAGGCCTTTTGTCTCCTTTGAGGGGCAGGGCAATTGCTCACCCGTGTGGAGTGGGTTCTGTGCACCCGAAAACTTAAGCAGGCTTTTCACAGTATTTCTTCCTTTGATCTCCTTGTCTCTTGCTTGTGAAGTATCGAATGCCACCAGTTCCTGAGCCTCCTGAGGATTCTGTTATCCACGCCAGGTTGGTTCTCATATTTCCCTACTTCTAGCACATGAACTGGGTTTTCAGACCTGGTGAGTCACCTGTCACTTACTCATGTGTCCTCCCACTTTCAAAAAGCCTCACTCCCTTTTTCTTCCCATTCTTTTGAGTGTATGCCTTAAAACAGAATATCTAAAGTATACGTTGAATGGAGTTTCAAGAGGGAGAGAAAGCAGGTGTGTGTGTGTGTGTGTGTGTGTGTGTGTGTGTATAACCTGTTGACTTTACTCAAAGGTCCTATAATATATTCTTCACATGGAAATCAGAATAATCTTCAAAAAAATGTGAATCAGTGTTTTACACGCCCCCCAACAAAAACCTTAAATGGCTTTTTTAAATACGTGGAATTAATGCACATATATCAGCATAGCACTGGACGATCGGTGCTTCCTACGTTTCTAACCTATTGTCAGATCTCTTGCTCTTCCACTCACTGGGCTCCGCCGCGCTGTCTCCTTTCTCTTTGTGAGAGGCATTAAAGTGAGTTCAAGTGTTAGGCATTTATTCGGTCCCCCTGCCTGGAATGCTTGTCCCCCGGCCTCCCCCATCGCTGGCTCCTTGGAGTCATGTAGGCCTCGGCTGGAATGTCTCCTTCCGAGTGAGGCCTTCCTCGCCACTTAGCACATGCTGAGGACAGAGGTTGTTGATAAATATGTTTTAATGAGCGTCTGAGTGAAGGAAATGCTGTTAACCGCTGCCCTCTTGAGACTGTCCTGCCTCACAGAGCAGGCCCTGGAAGAGAGAGCCAGAGGAGGGTGGCGGGCGGCCTGTGTCTGAGAGAAGGTGTCCTGGCCACGTGGAGACCCCGTGCTTGCGGGCCTGCCTGCCACAGGGGTCTGTGCGGCATTGTCCGTCTGCTGCTTTCCTGAGCGCTGTCTCCGGGCCATGAACCAATTTGCCACAAGGTGCCTAAAACTAAGCATAGACTTAAAAATTATTATTTAAAAGTTATGCACCTACAGATTTTTCTTCTGTCATATATATATATATCTTTGGCTTAACAGCAGTCTCCAAATGTTTTTGCTTATTACATCTAAAAATAATTTTGAAACATAATATGCTCCCTCAAAAGTTTTTGAATTGACATCTTACGTGTCATCTGAAGTTTAAATAATTGCCAAGGATGTAATTTTCAGCAAATCATAAATATTGACATTTTAAAATAAAACTGCCACATTGTGATTTAAATGTATCCATTGAGATCTAGCAATTTTAAATTCACCATCAAATACTAAAAAAAGAATATAAAAGAATAATTTACTTAAAAATACCTGGATATTTTACATTCTTGTGTAAATATTGTCAGGCATGGGTCGAAATATTGCATTTCTCACACTAAGCTTTGCACTTATCAGAAATGTTTGCCAGACAGGCAAATCAAGGCACCGGGGTCCGTATTCCTCAGAGACTGGACAGAAGTCAATGGTGTTAGAAGATAAAAGGAAGGCGGCTTCCAAGCCATCAATTTTTCAGGACCACGGACAGAGGCGATCCTCACCCTTTGGGCCAAGCTGCCCTCCTTACACTTTGGTTGCCAGCCCAACCTGGGGATGACACTGGGAAGGAGGGACAAGGCGGGCCAGGTCACTGATGGAAGAGCAGACTAGGGCGAGATGCTGGCAACTTGAGTGAGCTGGAGCCTGAAGGTGCCCGGGGGCCTCCAGCATCTATTCCCAGCCAGATTTCCTAAATGCTGATGACGTCTCCACTGTCCCACGGCTGGGCTGAGGCTGCACCTTCAGCCAGGGGGTCTGTCGGAGCAGGGAGGAAGGGAACAGCGCACCAGCCTCCTAATTAAGATTTCCTGGGGCTACGAATTAAATTGGCTTTTCTCCCCTCAGCAAACGCTAACAGATAACAAGGCAAGAGTGTTCGATGGCTACTGGTTGGGAAATAAGGGGCATTTGCAGATGGATGAGCAACAGACAAGCCAAACCCGGCTCACTGAGAGCAGGGAACAAACAGAGATTACGTGCAAAGAGGCCTTAAGTCCCGTGCAAGCTGGGTCTGTAGGCTGCTGATGGAGTTTATACAGTGCCCGAGATGGAGGCTCAGAGGAGAAATGGAGACACGTCAAGATAATCTCAACAGTTCTTTTGTATTTTCTCTACCCATCAGAACACTACACTGATTTTTCAACCAGCTTGCTTTGGGTAACGTAAGTACTTAAGGTAGAATGTGTGTAGGGGTGAAAAGTACATACTTAGATGCCAAGCAAACCTGGATTTAAGCCGTTGATGTATTATTATTTGCTTCTCACATAACCTTGGCAAGTTAGTTAATTTCCTAAAGCCCCAGCCCATCTGGTTCTGGTGGGTGGCAGCCCCATGGATGGGCAAGGCATAGACCTCCTGGCTGTAGGTGGAGGCCTGGCCTCTCATCCCGTCTCCTGGAAATGGAGACCTGCTCGTGGTGATGTTGGGAGAGTTGAATAGGTTACTGAGCATATAGTACTTAGCTTGGTAGCTGACATATAGTAACATGCAGTAACGACTGGTTATTAATATGGCTGTGTGCTAGGGAGTTTATAGGATTACTGAATTCAATCCCCACAACCATCCTAGGAGGCAGACCTTGCCCAAATTACCAGAGCTAGTAATGGAAACATCTTGGATTTAATGGGCAGTCTCCTCCCAGAGGCTGTGCTTAACTAGGATGCCTCGAATGACAGGCGCAGTTTTCTTTCCCCTCTCTCTTTATCTATTTAACTACTTATCTATCTGTCCATCTGCCATCATCATCATCTCTATTATGTATCTGCCTGTCTGCCAATCTCTATCAATCATCTATCTATTATCTGTCTACACCCTCTGCACCCATATTTGTGTATATATAGTCTGCCCAACAATACAGAGAACAAAACAGGCTCAGAGAACTTACAGGACTCGGATAACAGAGCTGGTTTTCTATCCCAGAACTGTCTGACTCCCGAGCCTGTGCTGGGATTTTTAATTTATTTTTTTTTAAATATTTTTTTTACTACTTCAAGATCCTGATTACAAGTAGTAAGCAATTCTTTTGCAGTTCAGTTATTTTAAATTGTACGGTTAAGGAATAAAAAATATATCAAAGTGTCAACTATCTCCCTCAACTATTTGTGCTCCTAGCAAATAAGAAAGTATATTTTAATGAGAGGTATCGGAGCTGATGATTTGGGGATGGAGAGTACATATTTTCAGGAGTTAGGATGCAACATGCACTACTCTCACGCCATCGAGGGCTTGGTAGCACTGGCTGCACTGTCCGGCTGGGCACAACCATAAGTGCTACTGTTTTAAAGGCAACAAGCAGGCCTAGGGACAAGTGGCACCCAGGAGAAGTGTGACACGCCCTGCACATACATCTAGAGATGCTCTGTGGAGCTGACACAATTATCTGCAGTAATAGAGGAGAGTTGGCAATGTACAGGATGCAAAGCAGCAGGCAATCTTCAAATCCTAACTCTTTAGTGTTGGAATGCATGGAATTCGCCGAGATAATTTAGCATCTGATTAACTTTCTTAATTAGGCTTCCCATAAACCAGCACGACCTCCTCAGCATCCCTCCCAGAATATATAGCCCCTCTGCAGTGGTTGCCAATAACTTCGGAGATGACTCCTGGTTGGCACCCTCTCCCATCTTCATGGCAGTTGGTCCAAGTCATCGCCTCTCAACAGACGACCTTATTTTAACCCACCAAGGAAATGAGACCTGCTGCCACGATTTATCTAAAGTTCCCTCACGTGCATCCCCAACAAAGATAGCTAAGCAGACACGTGTCACAGCCTCCCTGGGAATTCCCACTTGCAATCAGTCTCTCTTGTTCCCCTTGTAAACCTTAGACAAACCTAGAAATGCCACTATTTTTGAATCCAAAGTAAATGTGCCTAGATTGCCTCTCTTTGGCCCCAAGTGACACGCATTTGATTAAAAAAAAAAACATAAGAGCCCTTGCCCAAGCTTACCGCTTCCCTTCCTGCTCAGGTGAAGACGTAGTCCCCACTCCTTTCCACCATAAATCCCCTTCCTGTGTCCTGGGTCTCACTTTCCTTTAGGGGGCGACGCTATTGCTTTCCCCCCTCCCCTCCCCATTTTCAAGTTCTTCTTTTCTACTCCATTCTTCCGGTCACCTTCAAACTACTTTGGTGGCCTTCATACAAAAATAAAAACAAAGACAACCTCTCTTATATGTGGAATCTAATGAACAAAACAAACAGATGAACAAAGTAGTTCCAGAGGCATGGGACAGACTGAGGGATCTCACAGGGCAGGGGTGGGGACGGGAGGGGATTATCCGGAGCGGGCCGGCACATAGCAGGGCCCTGGACTCAGACACTAGTGCGGCGAAGGCCTGGGGTGCAGCAGGCGCTGGGGGCGGGGGGGGGGGGGACATCTGTAACACTGTCAACAATAAAAAAAGACAAAACAAAACAGAAATTTGCCAGCACCCAGCCTTTCCCTGCTCCCTGATTCCCTCTTCTCTCTGATTAGTTTAAGTCCTGCTCTCGCTGGTTGTCCAGCGGCCTCCCCTTTGCTATTTCTTTCTGCTGAAAGCGTACTTTGTAAGGAGGCCAGTAACCTTCGTGGAAACATTTTTCACATGGTGTTGCTGCTTTTTGATGTCTGTTTCCCCTCTGGTCTGTTCTCGGAGACCAAGAGGCCTGGTGCTGCGTCCTGGCCTTCAACAGAGGGCCCAGCGTGCGGCGCCTCCTCGGCCGGCACTTACGGGACGAAGGGGGCCTGTCCCACGAGGGGGCCCTGCCCGTGGTCACGCTGAGGGTCTCCATGCACTCTCCCCGGCTCGCTCTCCCTCCTCGAGATCCCCTCGGACGCTGGATTCTAGGATGCAGTCCCTCTGCCTGTTTCTACCTCAACCTGCTGCTGGGGTCTTGCTCATCCCTGGGTCCCCACTGTCTTACGTGGGGCCATAAATCCTCCGGGGTTAGGGTGAGCGAGCCACGCCGGGTATGTAGGAACGTTCTGCATTCTGCTTCTGTCCCATGGAAGGTGTCACCTAACGAGGATTTTAATTCTCAGAAACCTCCGGTCTCTCCAGGGGGTGGTAGTTTGAACTCTGCCTAATTTATATCCATGGATCATAAGACACTTACTGCTAACATCTATGAAATACCCTTTTTGTATTTAACCTTAATTTTTTTCCCTTGAAGTAAGTAGCCTAAAGAAGTTTTAAATCTGATTTCCACTAAGAAATCTGATTGAAGGTCAACTATGCCGTATCTCTTTTGTAAGAAGAAGCAATAAATGTGCCCGATGCTACCTGAAAAATGAGTGGTTAATATGAAATTAAAAGCTAGATTTATTGCTCCAAAGACTGTGGGATAGGTTGGTTATAAAATTGCCTTAATTCTTGGCTGCTTTGTGCATTCTTGCCTTTTTGCAGTGTGGTTTTCCAGCGACATCCTCCCCTCCTGGAACCTCAGCTGGCTTTTACGACCTGCTTTGGATGCGGTGGAAGGGTATGTGCCAATATCAGCCTGGGGCTGGGGGGTCTGCGGGCTTCCACTGACTCTCTGAGAACCCCAGTATCTCCATGGGAACAAAGCTGGGGGAGCCCATTGTAGAAGGGGAGAGTAGGAGACCACCCCAGACCAGCCAGCTCCCAGCCTACTGACCAGCTGACTGCAACGTCTGAGCGAGGCCAGCCAAGATCAGCCGAGTTCAGCTCAGCCCAGCCCAGCCCAGCAGCACCCCAAGTAGATCCACAGATTTTTGAGCTAAAGAAATTCTTGCCATTGTAAGGCACTGCATTTGGGGAAAAGACTGAGTCTGTTTGGTCTGACTATCTTAATAATGAAGTGACTGACGATTGTCTACCATCTAGTTGTCCTGATTGATTCAGAAAAATAGCTTTAGTGAGATGTAATTCACATACCATACAATTCATCCGTTTAAAGTGTATAATGCAACGGTTTTTGTGTGTTCTCGGAGTTGTATAAGCACCACCAAATCAATTTTAGAATATTTTTGTAGCCCCTCTATAGCCCATTAGCAGGCATTCACTCCTTCCCGCCCACCCTAGGCAATCACGAATCTACTTTCTACCTGTATACAATTGCCTACTGTGGAAATATCATATAAATGGAATCCTGTAACATGTCATCTTCTGCGACTGGCTTCTTTCCCTTAGCATAATGTTTTCAAGGTTCATCCATGTTGTAGTATCTATCAGTACTTCATTTCTTTTATTACCAAATAATATTTCATTCTATAGATATACTATGTTTTATGTATCCATTCATCGGTTGACAAACATTTTGATTTTTTTCACTTTGGGGCTGAGTTTGAATCCAGGGAATGGGGTAACTGAAATAAGGTGTTGAGATTAGGAGGGAAGTTATCCTAATTAGATAACTCGCCCAGGTAAATGGTGGACATTATCATAAATACAGTTAATAAGACTCACCTTCCGGTGTTCCAGATATTATCACGGAGACATTTAATTCAAAATAGAAAACGTTAGAGCTGGATGGAAACTCCTAGAGCATCTAACTCAATTACTTTATAGATTTAAAAAGTGGGGATGCAGAGAGCAGTGACCTACCGAGGACACTCCCGGACACACACATGCATACACACAAGTTAATAAGGTGCAGAGATGTGGGTTTCCCATCTCCCAGTTTAGCAGATCATCTCTACCCACAGTGTAACCCACGGGGCCTTTCAGAGGCAACATGGGAAATTAATAAAACATAATTCTGAAGCTCAAAGTATTTCAGACTATGGGTACTACAAATATTATTGGATGTAAAGTTGGGGTCACTTACTTGGGAGAATATTGAGGAGTTGCCATAATGCTTCTTCACACAAGATGAGTAAAAAATACAAGTTATATTTTGTGTAAACAGACCAGAGCTGCTTTACATCCAAACCTATCATTTGCCCATTCAGTCATCCATCCACCCTCTGAATTCCTTCCTTTCCCTCTCCTTCTATGTTCAACAATTAGCAATCCCATACTGGATTTTGCACCTCCTTAATACTTTCCGCATCCTCCGTCTTACCTTCATCGCCACTGCCTCCACCCACGTCCCCCCACCTCGCCCCAGGTCAGGGCAGCATCTCCAACCCCTTCCTAAGTGGTCTCCTGCCTCCCGTCTGACTATCACGGGATCATGGGATTTCCTTGCTCAAAGTCCTTCTAGACGGCACCACAGATTTCAAGGTAACTAACTTCCTTTGTTCAGCACAGTAGGCTCTCCACAATCTCCCCAGCCAACATCTTCATTTCCCCTCGCTGTCCCTGCCTCCCACCCTCAGCTCTTCCCATCACTTTCGAACATGTCTGTATCATACGTGTTATCAATAAATGTTTGCTGAATGGGTGAGTGGGTGGCCACACCAATCCACTGACCTTCCTGAACATGTCATTGTCTCGTGGTTTTCTCAGTATGCTCACTAGTCCATCCCTTAGGACATGCTGCCCCATTACCTGAATTGCATATCCCCCTATTGATCTGGTCCAACAAAGTCTTCTCTTAAATCTCGGATCCAGCATCGCCTCCTGGGAACCCCTCGGTGTCTTCTGCCTGCTTTAGTCCACACGAGGTTCCCCTCTTCCGTTTTCTCAAAGACCAACTATCCACAAGCAGCAACCCCCCCCCCACCACCACCATAAAACTGGCTGATAAGGTCCAGCCTCCTCCTCTGCAGATGTGGAGACTGAGGCTCCGAGCAGGGGAGGAATCAGCACACATTTGGTGAGGAACAGATTCAGGACTGAAGTCCAGGTCTCCTGTAGCCCAGTGCATTTCACCGATGCGCAGGGCTTCTCCCTGTTCCTGCTGATTTTCACAGCAGTTGGTAAAATCTTCGCTCATGCAGTCGCTGCGTGACTTTGGGAAAGATGATTAATCTCTCTGAGCCTCACTTTTCTCACTGGAAATTGAACACACTAATACTGTTTATACAAAGATTTGTTGTGAAAATTGAGTTTGCGATAAACAGTATTTATTATCGCTGTTTTTATCAAGAGTCTGACTCCCATGTTACCTCCTTGCCCAGGTTTCCCCCCCGTGGCTTCTTGTTTCCCACACAACGCCTTGTGCACTGGTAGATCCACTTAAGACTCTACACGCCCGCACCCCGCCCAGCAGCCTGGCGAGGGCACCCATCAAACCAGTGTTTCCATTGGCGGCACTGAGCCGGGCCTCCTGACCCATGCGTATTCCCTGGGCATCTCCTGGCTGAAAAGGTAAGTGGAAATTCAGCAACCCCGACCTAATGAAAGGAACTCAGTGTCAGACGCCTTTCACATTGAAAGAGCAAATGCCATTTGGAAGAAAGGTTTCTTTGTTCTTTCATTCCAAACAGCGTGCAAGTCCAGTTGTCTGGAAAGGCAACAGAGAGGTACATTCAGATTTGTGTTTTGGGGTCAGGCAATATTATGGGCCTGTGATCAAGGTAGGTTTGGGGCTGGAATTGGGGGCTGTGATGATTAGCTGTTACAGTTGGAAAGCACGGAGGAGCTCAGACTAGACATGGGTTCAATCCAGATTCCCCACTTACTGCTCGTGTCACGTTAGGCAAATTAGTTTCTCCGAGCCTTCAGGTCCTCACCTCTAAAACGGGGATATTTACAATATGTACGTCAGGATTGTTCCTTCCTTTCCAGGAAACTATTTATCTAGCACCTACGGAGGGTCTGACCTAGGCATTTGGGCAACAGGATTGAACAGAACACTATGAACCATCAAACGAGATAAACAAATCCTTCCCTCCGAGCAGCTAGTGCCTGGTGCGCAGTGACGTGCTCAACAACGACAGCTATTTGTATGACACTGTCTTATAGCCACCACGGAACCCTGATGCAAACTCTGTTTTTAAGGCTGCGCCTTAGGGTGGGAATATAAATGCCCATGGCGATATGTAGCATCTTTGTAACTTTGATATTTGCCTGATCCATTGAACTAGGATATGCAGGTTGGGGAGGGGGAATCCAGGCACTAAAATGCTGAGCGGAGGGTCCCAGGATATCGGAAGCTTCCAAGGGGATGACAGAAGAACTGTCTCCTGAGCCACACTTACCTGAATTAGGGATGAAGGTCGCAGTGGCAGGCGGACTTCTTCTGCCTCCCAGCATCGTGTCTATGCCCTTCTCGCAGGCTGTGCTGGGGAAGGGCTGAAGTGGAACCAGAAACACACAACGTGCGGGAAAGAGGGCTTCCCACTCATCTTATTAACCTTGTTCAAATGTCCATTCTCTAGAATGTAGGGTGGGAATATAAATGCTACAGTTTGTGTATTTCCATGATACCCCGGCGAAGACAAGTTTCTCGAGGCCCCAAGGGCGGTGCTCCTGTGACGGAAATTCTGCGAAGGAGGCAGAGAGCCTTAAACACACCAAACGTTCATCCTGAGTATGTTCCCTGTTCCAGACCATGAGCCAGAGCTGGGAGGTGAGAGGATGGTGACACAGACAAGGTCTCTGCCCTCAGGGAACCCACGGACGGGCCAGCAGGATGGACGGAAACCACCACGGATGGGGGGTCATGGGAGCCTCTCTGAGTAGTGAGACCTGAGGACTCAAGAGAAGCAACGTAAAGGACAGAAGCTGCAGCTACCAGAGGAGAAGATGCACGTGCAAAGTCCCCAAGGCGAGGAGGGACTTGGAAGCTTGGTGTCTTCTAGGAACCGAGAGGGGGCCACAGTGAATGGAGCAGGCGGAGTGGGAGAGGGTGACAGGAACCGCTGTACAGGAAGGCCTTGGAGTCTTAGCCCAAGTCGAAGGGAAGTCTCTGGAAGATGAAAACGTATTTTAAAAATTTTGAAATAATTTTAGATTTAGTGTTTGAGAAGGTAATACAGAGAGTTCCATGAGACCGTTTATCCAGCCTAAGCAGGGAGGTGACTTAATGTGTGTTTTAAGAAGCCGGTTGAGCCTGCATGTGGGAATGAATCAGAACGGGGTAAGGCTGGAAACGGGGGGCCGTTAGGAAGCCTTGGCAGCGAGCTGAGTGAGAGGTGGTGGGATGTGTCGCTGGCGGTGAGCGGGGAGAGCGTGAAAGGATTCGGGACTCGGGGTTGGGTGGGAAGCAAGGAGGGGGTGAAAGGAAAACAAAAAATGCCTCCCAGCCGCTCCGGAGCAGAAGAATGGGTGCGGGTGACATGGAGACCAGGCAGGATGGCAAAGGGAAAACCAGGGCTTTCGGGCCGAATGTCTCAATGTGAGATGCCTGGAATCTTGTAAGATTCTATATAAACATAACTTACTATTATTACCACTGGAAGAGACCCCCGATTAGGGGCATATTTGGATATAACCCATCTTTCCAACTCCTAGGCTTACCCTTTAACTAGAAAAAAGCCATAGTATTAAATATTTTTTAAATATTACTAAATATTAAATATCCTGAGTCTGGATTCCCAAATTCAATTGATAGGATGGGCTTTGCTAATGGAAAAGATACGGTAGTGTGGCAAATATTTGAAGAGATGAACTCTCTGGGTTGCGCCCTGAAAGGGGGAGTCAAACAATAACGCACAGGCCCGGAGGCAAGCTCCAAGCCAGGCTCCGAACCCGGGGCTCATTTCTCATTGGCTGGATACTGCTGGGCTCAGTTTCCCAATCTTTAAAGTGGAGACAAGACACCTTTTAAGCTGTCAGGCTGATGACATGATTTGTTTACAAGGTGCCCGGTAGGGTGCTTGGCATATAAATGTTGGGTCCTTTGTTTTCTTCCCTCCCGTTCAGATTTCAATCTGGTTCACAAATCAATCTCTTGCATTTTAAAAACACTATAATTTTCAAAGTGCTTACATGCACGTAGAGCCCAGTTCCGTTCTCAGAAGTCAGAACAAAATAGAAGTAATGTTTTCCAGTTCAAAGCAAGGAAACTTCAGAACAGCTAATTAAGCGACCTGAATTGACTGCATGTGGTGCTGAATTTGGGGCCCTCAGCATGGGTGGCTGTCCTTGGCCCGCACACTGGCCTGCAGGCCTCGGAGCCCAAGGATTCCGCTCGCCGCAGCCGGGCGGCCGACGCCCCGCTGACCCTGCGCAGGGGGCTCCCCGCTCACTTCATCATCAGCTGGTGGCGTCTCACCCGCGCGGGGCAGAACACGGTGCTGGGGGCGTCACATGCCCTACTCAGCTTATCCCGAGGCAAGCTGGCGTGGGGGGCTGTCCCACTGCCCAGGGCGCCGGGGCCACCTGCACCTGCTGCTGGGTCCTCCCTGAGCCTCCACCCTCCCTCCTGGGCCGGCGAGGGCCAGAGCTTGCAGGTTGGGCTTGTCACATGTTCTCACCTCGCCTTCTTCCAGCGCGTCTCCACTTGTCCCTGGAGCACAGGTTTCCACCCTCGCGTCGCTCGCAAATACTTGATATTCCTCTTAATTCAGCTGAGGAATTGGAGGCCATTTGATCAGATTTTCCTCGACCATCTAGTTTCCCATTTTTCACCCATTGACTTTTTATCAGTTCAATCATTCATTCAGTCATTCACTTACTCACAAATACTTACTCAGTTATTACCTAACCTGCCTCCCTCCCTTCGTTCTGTTTCCCCCCAATTCCCTTCCTCAAGACGGAGGAGAGCAGAGTCTTTAGAGCCACAGTTACTGAAAGTGACAGGCAGATGCTTGGCGACTGGTATTTGTGGGTTGGGTGCTGTTACGGACGGAATGTCTGTGTCCCTCCCAAATTCATACGTTAAAACCCTGCCACCCATTGTGGTGGCAACAGCAAGTCCTGTTGGCTAACTCTCCCCCAGTCCTGACCACTGCTTAACTGTCTTTACCGCCACTGTCCCTGCGGAGGCCCCGCCGTCTCTCATGTCACCGCCTATCTGGATTGGTGCGATAGCCTCCTAACTGATTCCCCTCCTTCCCTCTGGCCCCCACAATCTCCTCTTTATAAGGCAGCCCAAGTGATCTTGTAAATTCGACGATGCCATTTCCCTCCACTCCCTTCCCGTTGCTCTTAGAATAAAATCCCCACCCTTGGGTGGCCTATACAATTCCACATCACCGATTCTTGTAGACCTCCTGGCCCTCGGCACTTCCGACTCCCTTCTTCGCTCATTGAGTTCCAGCCACGCTGGCACCTGTCTGTCCTTGAACTCCCCCTACTTGTCACCCACTCCGGGCTTTTGCACTTGCTCCCCTATCTTCCTGGAACCCGACACTCATACTTTTGCATCCCGATGCTTCTCACCACTCAGCACACAGCCCCTAGGCCGCTTCCTCAGTGACGTCTCTCGGGGCCTCGGAGCCGCCTGCTCGACGGTGGGACTGAGCCCTCTGTCTCAGTCACTCGGCCTCCCATTGTCCTCTTTTGGTTCCTTCACAGCATCGCACGCTCGCTAGAGTGACATTGCTCATTTATGGGCTCACTTCTCTATTCACTGGCTCCTTTCTAGGTTGTAAGCTCAACAAAGGCAGAGCTTTTGTCAAATACTTTTACCCTTCCATCTTCAGCACCAAGAACCATGCCTGACACAGTAAATTACTCAATATTTGTTAACCAACCTGGAGAAATGGCTGGGCTGCTATGTTCGTACCCTGTTGCCCAGACTGATCGTGAAGGTTGGTGTGGACTCGGGGACTCATCTCCGGGCCAAGATAGAGTGGTATTATGTGGACCGTTCCTGAGTTGAATCTAAGGTCTTGGTCTTGTTATTTGGGATTCATTTATACTGGGGCCTACTACCGAGGTACTCAGTAAAGCACTTCATAGCTTCAATGATTGGCTAATTCATTGATGGGCTGATTTTCTTTTTAAAATCTAACCTTTACTCTGTGCCTCTTCTGGGCCAGACACTGGCAACTAATAAGGCCCTATCTACCCTCCTGAGCTCTCGTTCTGAGAAGAGGGGAAGCCCAGTTCTTGGGCTGGGAATGGCTCTATTGGGTCAAAGAGGGTCTTTTGGAAGCAGTGATGCCTCGAGTCCCCAGCCAGGAGCTGGAGGGAGCCAGACACAGGGCTGGGTGGTGAGTGGGGAACTATTCTAGGTAGAGGGGGAAGCACGGGCAAAGGAATCGAAGACTCTGAGGATGTGGTGTCTCCAGAAACGTGTAAGAGGCTCAGCAGGCCTGCAGTGAAGCCTGGAGGCGGGAAATGTAGCCAGAGACAAGGCGGGAAAGACCAGATCATAAAAGGTCTCACGTACCACGTAAAGGCAGGCCAAAGGGAGCCACCCAAAGGTTAGAAATAGGAAAAAAGCTAATTGTGTTTGCATTTCAGAAAGTTCACTTCTAGTTGGAGAATGGCTTAGACAGGGTGATGAGTGGAAAAAGGGACACTATGTTTTCAGGACTAAAATTTGGGACAAGAGGTGGGAGAGAGGGATCTCTATGCCCGTTTCTGGTATAAGAAGAAATTTGAGACCTATAGTGAGGACACTAAAGCTTTGGGGACCCACCATTCTACCACATGCAGTGTGCACGGTCTCCAAAAATACAAATAGGGTTCCTGTTTTTCATTTTTATGTCTAGGGGACAGCTCTGGCTGAATTGTTTTTCATATACTTCATTTGGATTAAAAGATGGAATTGCTGGGTTTCTAGGTTTTTCTCTTCCATTTTAAAATGTTTTTATTGATTTTAGAGAGAGAAGGAGGGAGAGGGAGAGAGAGAAACATTAATCAATTGCCTCCTGCATACCCCTGGGAATTGAGTCTGCAACTCGGGCATGTGCCCTGACCAGGAATTGAACCTTCGACTTCAGTGCCTGGGATGACACTCAACCAACTGAGCCACACTGGTCAGGGCTTCTCTTCCACGTTAGTTACTCTGCCAGTTGACCTTTTAGTGCCGTTAAACAACCCCAAGGGCAAAGCTCTGTGGTTCCCAAACACTTTTCCAACCATCTGGCTGGTCCCTGACTAACCACCAAGCCCATAATGGATGGATTTAGAGATTTACTGAAATCCCAGCCATTAAGCTGCTCTTCCTGTAAGACAATTGGATCATGTCCTAGAATTGGCCCCAGATTGGGAGAGGTCCAGGGCAGATTGGAAGTGGGTATGTATGTAGGGGAGGGAGGGGTGTAATGGGAAAGAGCAGGGAGGGACCCCAGTGCTGGGGACACAGCTGCTGCTCTGCAGGAATGGGAGCGGTGCAGCCTGGCCAGCCTTTGGGGCGCCTCCCTTGCTTTAATTGCCGAGTGTCAAGTGAACAAGTCCTTCACCTGCTGGGAAGGGTGCATTCAACAAAAGACCCTGGCGGGGGATGAAGCATGCTGTGCAAGGGAGCAAGGGGCACTCATAAATTCTGCAGCCGAAGGAGGCTTTTGAGATTCACCTGCGTAGACAAATACCCCTCTGGCTGCACTGGGGGAGACACTGAGCCTGCGGAAGGGAGGAGGGGCTCAAATTCAGCAGCAAGCTGACTCGGGCCTCCTCAGTCTGATTTAAGAATGTTTCTACCATTGCTCTCCCGAAGAACATGTCACTGACGTAGTGCCAATGGGATGCGATGTTAACTTTATTCCAGAAATGGGTAAGATGTTTGGCCTTGGCACGAGCCCTAGGCGTTCAGTAATGAATTCCTGGACCATGCTCAGATCTTTGTTCGAATCCAAAATCAGCCCAGAACCCCTACCCGAGTCACCGTGCATCGATCCAGTTGCTTGCCTGTCATTTCTTCTTGGCTTTCTCACAGTGACCTTGACATGTATGTGGTAACCTGGCACCCAGACTTCATTCCAAACTTCTACGAGAGTCCCTTTCAGGACTCAAGGATGGGAAGCTAGCAATCATGTTTCCCAGGCTCCCTTGGAGTTCTGGATGACAACCGGGTTCTACCAATTCTGTGCATTTGCATGCGATCGGGAAGGTGGAGGCTGTCTTCCCGCAGCACCTAGACGGTGGGTTTTTCTGCAGCAGGGTCCCAGCCTTCAGCAACTACCTTCCTGGACGTGGAAAAGCAGTTGCTGCTGACGGCAGCGTGTGTGGCTTCTTGATCATTGGACCACAAGCACGGGCGCGTATTCTTGAAGTCAGTGGTCCTGCTGTGGCCTTCTGGCTACAAAGGCCCTGAGGCAGAAAATCCAGGCTTGTTTGGGGAAGAGAAGGGAGAAGGTGCCTGGAAAAGAGCGGTGGAAGGGACTGATCGTGAAGAGCAAGGTCAACAACTTCGAGCTGTAAAGGGCCAGAGTGTCAATCTTTCAGCTTTGTGGCTCAGACAGTCTCCAAAGCAACTCCTCAACTCTCCAGGGTCCTGTGAAAGCAGCCATAGATAATATGCAAATGAGTTCCAATAAATATGCATGGCTGTGTTCCAATAAAACTTTATTTACAAAATCAGGCTTGGGGCTGCAGTGAGCTGATCCAGGGTACAGGACCTTGAAGAACCTGGGAAGGGCATTGAACTTGAAGCGCCCATAGACAATTTCCCGCAGGTGGAAAGTGATTACTTTTAAACATGGTTCCCAAGAATGACGCAGGCACGGGCTTTGTGACCTAGCACTCCACCTCCCAGGGCCAGAATGTCCTCATTTATAGAATAAGGTTGTCCAGTCCCCCTGCTTTGTTGTGAGGACAGGGTGACACGGGATGAGTGAAGCCTGGTTAGCAGACACGAATCACGGTGATGGTGGAAAATGTTCCCGTCTGGGGGCCCCCCCCCGAAAGATACGCGCATCTTTGCCGCCTTCCAGCGGGAGGCAGGGAGGGGCGGCTGGTCTCAGAGCTGGAGGAGCTTCCTGAGCTCCAGGAGGCAGGCTTACTCACTTGCCACCGCAGAAGGCAGAGGCGGCCCTGTTTGGGCTCCCACCCGCCTGTCTGCAGCTCAAATATAGACTCAGTGCTCCCTGCCTCGTGGGTGCTGTTCTCCCCTGAACTTCATCTTCTCTGCTGACGAGTCAGCCCTCCTTGACAAAAACAAAAGCCACTTCTTCCCCCTTGCTTATCCTTGGCAAATGCACCCTGCAGCCTGGCTGCGCACGCCCTGGGGAGCTCAGAGCAAGCTAGCAAGGTGGGGACAGCCAGGTGGGAGCTGGGCCCTGGGGTCTGCGGGGTCTGCAGGGTCTGCAGGGAAGGCGCAAGCTCGGGGGACACAGTGGGGAGCCTGGGAGGGGTCTGTGGCTGCCTGTTTCTTAGACTAGGATTCAAATCCTCCCCATGGCCCCCCACGGTCTGACCCCTCCTTGTCTTTCTGCCTCCCCTCGGGCCACACTGGCCTGGCTGCTCTGCCAAAACCCCGAGCGCCTTCTGTTTCCAGCCCCTCTGTCCAGCTCCCCTTCCCCCAGCTCTTCCCTTGTGTGCTCAGTCACGTCCCATGAGTCTCTGCATCACTGTGAAACCCCAAGTGGCCTTCGCGGACACCCCACGCGTCACTTTCTTTTTAATCTGCCCGATTTCTTTCCGTACAGCGCACCATATGCTCCTCCCTGGCGCTGTACTTTAGGCTTCTGTCGCCGTTTCGTTTCCCTCCGCCGTGGAATGTAAGCTCCCTGAAGGCAGGGATCCAGCACAGGCGGGGTGTATCCGTCCCCTGCCCAGTGGACTGCACGTAGTAGGAGTTTAGTACGTTTGTGCTGAATGAACTTCAGACCTTCAGTCAGGATGGGACAGATGCCAGGTCTGCCAGGCAGCTGGTCTTTAGTGGGTTAGTCTGGTAGGAGCCGAGTTCTCTGGCAGGTGGCAGGAACCCAGCAGCTCAAGACCTGGGCACATGTAATATGACTGTAGTAGGGTCATACTAGCTGCTAAAATAAGTAAACTCCCACATTTCAGTGACTGAAGACAATCGTTATTTCTCGCTCATGTAACAGCCCGTTGTAGATTTTCCTCCAGGCGGTTCTTCAGGAGCCCAGGCTCCCTCAGTTTTGTGGTGTCGCCATCTCTGAGGGCTGTGAAGTCCTCTGCCTCCAGCTGGCGGGGGGGGGACAGGGCAGGGCAGGTGGGGAAGGCACACCCACTTCCCACCCACCTGGGCTCCGAGAAGACTTCTTACGGCTTCTGCTCCTTTCCGTTGGTAACTGATCGTGAGTCTCTACGTGGCTGCCAGGGAGGCTGGGAAATGTCGCCTCTCGCTGGGTACCTGCTTCCCAGCAATAGCTCTTACTAAGAAATACCCTGCGCTGTTCCCCAAATGTTGATGGACATTTGGCTCTCTCCGTCGGAGGGCCCCAGCCCTTTCCTTTTCTTTACTCTCCCCTGTATTGACAGCCTTGCCCCCACTGATTCCCACGCCCAGCCTGTGTCTAGTATATTTATGCTTCCAGCCGAGAGATCCTTTCTCTTGGTTCTCTACATGACACGGCCACTGTCTTCCCCTCACTATTCCAGGCTCTGAAAGAATTCTCTACTGGCTTTACTTTTCTCACAGATTATTTACTGCTCAGTTTATTGAAACTGCTCCAACTCAGTGTCATCAATGACCTTATTGCTAAATCGGGCTTTCTACTCTCAGCCTCAATTCTGGACGTCTCCTCTGCAAAATTTGACACCGTGGATCACAACTTCCTGCCTGCAGCTCACACCTTTCGGGGCCTCCACTCTCCCCGTCCCCGCCTCACCCCTCCGACGGCCCTTTCCCAGTCACCGTTCTGTTTTCTACTCAATGTTGTTGCCTCCTGACTTCTGTCCTTGGGTCCGCCTCTCTCCTCCCTCAGCATATCCTGGGATGAAGATGCCTCATGCATCTAAAGCTTTCTGTATTAGTTTCCTAGGGCTGCTCTAACACATCACCAAGAACTAAGTAGCGTAAGATAGCAGAAATTTATTCTTTCACTGTTCTGGAGGCCAGAAGTCCAAAATCAAGGTGCGAGTAGGGTTGGTTCCTTCTGGAGGCTCCAGGGGAGGGTCCTCCCTGTGCTTCTCTAATGTTTCCTGTGGCTCTGGCAATCCTTGGCCTCCCTGGGCTTGCAGATGCATTGCCCAAATCTCCCTCCACTCTTTCGCAGGGCATTCCCGTTTTCCTCTGCGTGTCCCTCAGCTCCCTGTCCTTTCCCTTCTCTGGACAACAACAGTCAGTGACTCCGGGCCCGCTCTAAGTCAAGGATAATCTCATTTCAAGATCCCTAAAGATGAATTACATCTGCAAAGACCCATGTACAAACAAGTTCACATTCACAGCAATTAGAGGTTACTCCTTACATATATCTCTTGTGGGAGGGGGCTATTCTAATCATGATAGCTCCCCGTTTTTACCTCTGTTACCGGCTCTGTCCCGGACTTCAGATATACATTTACAAGTCCCTCCGCACACCTCCAAGCATGGGGCACCACAGCACCTCACATGCACATGTCCAAACTGGCGGTTATAACTTTCCTCCCCAATTCGAACTGTTCTTGATTCTTTCTTATGATGGATGGCTCACCATCAGCCCACTTTTATAAGTTAAAAGCATGAGACTCATCCTGGATTCCTTCCTCTCTTAACCCCCACCTCCAATCGCTCGATATTTGCTGCCAAAAGTGTTTGTGTCAAGCTTATTTAAAAAAACCAAACACCCTTCAGTTGTCAGCTTTTAGAATTTCAAGATTATGGATAATGGATTGTGGACTTTTACTCTCTTTCTTGAAACTCCTATTGACTTCTAATTGTCCCTTTCAGCAGGATTTGAAATTGGTGGCTTACCACTGGCCTGTGGCTTACACACATGTTGAGTTTGACTGTCACAGTATCTGTAAACATCCTCGATTGAAAATGTCTCTAGGAGCATGCCTCTAACAGTTCATCAATTTGGCCAGGTTTCTTGAAAACCTATGGCTTCACACAGTCACATTTTCTTCCTTGCCCCTGTAGGGATTTAACCTGAGTAGCCTGGTGTCTGAGCCGCAGACAGTGAGGCATGCAAGGGTCTGCCAATCAGAGTCTCAGGCTACTTCTCCGGTGTCATCCTGACCCCTTCCCTCCGATCTCCCTCAACCTCCCTCTTATCCTGGGCACAGCATGTTATCCAGGTAGCTGGAAATCCTTAGATTATAAACTCCTTGCCTTGACACATGTTCTCACCTCTGCCTCTTCCGCCACTATATTTCTGGAACTCAAAATTCATTCATTCACCCAAAAACTCTAGGGAAGACCTACTCACCAGTCCCTAGTAGGGCTCTAGGGATACAGCAGAGAATCAGACAGACAAATCCCTACCTTCATAGAGCTTACATAACCTACCAAACTTAGCCTGGCCAATTAATCTTGCTATGACTGTACAATTAAATGTACTACTACTAATGTCCCTTCACTTTCTCTGATTCCTGAGACTTTGTTCATGACTCTACCACAGCATTTTTTACAGAATGTATTGTATTTATTTGTGTACTTGGCTGTGCTCCCCACGGAATGTGAGCTTCCAGGGGCCAGAATTAATCTATAGTAGCTCCCATGAGCTGATCGTCATATCCCCAGCTCCCCAGCAGTCCTAGACTTGCTGTGTTCCTGTGTTCCCATGGCTTGCTCTGTCCTGACTTGATTTTGGCTACCCTGAGTCATCCACTGTCCAACTGCTAGGTCAAGATAATGTGTTTTAGATTTTTGTTATGGTAGCCTCTTACTTTTTTAATTTTTTATTTTATTTATTTTTTATTGATTTCAGAGAGAGGAAGGGAGAGGGGGAGAGAGAGAGAAACATCAGTGATGAGAGAGTCATCGATCGGCTGCCTCCTGCACGCCCCCGTTGGGTACACTGGGGATCAAGCCTGCAACCTGGGCATGTGCCCTGACAGGGAGTTGAACCGAGATCTCCTGGATCATAGGTCAGTGCTCAACCGCTGAGCCACACCAGCCAGGCTAACCTCTTACTTTCAACGAATTTCTGTGTTAGTCAGGATGCAGTAGGTCATGCTGAAGTCATAACCACGAAACCTTGGTGCTTCAGTACAACACAGGCTTACTTCTGCTAATACTCTATGCCCATCGTGGGTGAGAAGGAAACTCCGTCTTGGCCGATGCTTCCAAGTTCCTGGTGGCAGAGAGAGAGGTGACAACATTGGCTCCTTAAGCTTCCACCTGGAAGGGATACATGCCATCTCTGTTCCCAGTTCGCTGACTAAAGCAAGTCTCTGATTACTTGAAACTTTTGGGGGGTGAGGAAGTACTTGGAAAGAGGGGAACCAGAATATCCGTGAATGTACCTAGAGTGATGACCGCAGCGAGCCTCCACTCATCGGCAGCTAGCGCGCAGCAGGGCTCTTCCTTCTAGGGGACCAGAGGCAAGAGTCCCTCAGGTTTGTGTCAGAGGGGCCTGGATTGGGAAGACCTGGGGTCTCTAGCTAGGTTATGGGGGCAGAGTTTAGGCATAGGGGGGCCCATTAATGGCAGATGAGGTTAATTCATGGAACTGAGGTGGAAGGTAGGACTTAGATCACGGGAGCAAACTGAGATTGTTGTCGTTAGAACTAGACCACATAGAGCTGAGCAAAGATTATGGAACTTTGTCTAAATGATTTGGGTAATAACCTAGCACTGCTAAAATTTCCTTTGATGGAGCCATAATTAATTAGTTGAATACCTGGTATGTGCGGGGCCTGGTCCTGGATGGTGAGGCCCATTGCAACCTGATCCCCGCCCGCCTGCTGAATTGGCACCGTTTCCCTCCCCCTGTTCCTCTGGCCCCACCAGTGGTAGGTATGTCTGCTCCTGAAACAGTCCTGGTCAGGGCTTTGCGGGGGACCCTCTTTTGTGTGGGATGCCTTCCCTTTCATCTTTAGGTGACCGGTGCCCCCTCCTCATTCAGACCCCCGCTCAAACATCACCCCGTTTCAGTCCGCACTATTAAACACTCCGCCCACGCTGCCCAGGGCGGGCTTGGCAAACAGCAGGCCACGGGCCTGCCACCTGTTTCTGTAAATAAAGTTTACTCCTCATGCCTTTCCATACAGTCTGTGGCTGGTCTCACAGGTAAGTGGTTGTGACAGACACCATATGACCCACAGAGCCCAAAATATTACTCTCTGCTTCTTTACAGAAAATGTTTGCCAGCCCTGCCCCAGAGTCTCCCTATAGCAACCAGTGACAATGTCCTTATTGTCCCACCCTGTGAAGTCATCTTATGCGTCGTTTCAGTCTCTGTTCCTCCACTAGAACTCGAGCTCCATGAGTAAGGACCTTGCCTCTCCCTTGCCCATGGCTGTGGCCCCAGAGTATTTGGAGGCATTAAATAATAGATTTCGTTTGAATGACTAAATGAATAGATGCTGGGCACACACTGGGAGCAAATTGGTCTGAAAACCTGGGGAGGGGCTCAGTCTGCCAAATGTGTACCAATAAGTGGGGGGAAGGATGGTCACGGGGTGGGGTGCATTTTTCATCTTTGGATTTTGGTCAGCCAGCCACCATCACCCACCGCCCATCTGCTATTTAAACAATGAAAATAAAATGTAAGAAATCAGCTTCATATCCCAGCCTAGGCCTCAGTGGTGTGTGGTTTATAATAGGCTCATGTGGTCATGCCACTCAGCCTCCTCAGAGGACTCTGGCAACCACTAGGCAAAGAGGCTGGCTCAGGCCACATCCCCCCCAGACACCAAATCCCCCCCAAATCAGCACTTCAATAAAATGTCATAGTCCCCCAGGTCCCCTGGCACTGTTGACTCACCCAGCGCTTTACCACCCCCGAGCTGGGACTACTTTCCATGGGAGCCATCATCCCCTGGGTAGCACTTTCCTGTGTACAAATGAGGCTTAAAAACAGTAAACCAGCTTTGCCCCAGTTACATTTCACTGGAGAAATCAATAGCAGTGACTTGGAGGCTCAGGTGGTGCTTTGAAGGGGAAAAGATGCCGGAGGCTGGTTCAGGGCATTGGGGAGCAGGAAGAAGGCAGTTGGGGTGCCAGGGAGATTTCCCTCTGGAGCGCCTTCCCCTGGATGGGGAGGGGCAAGAGGGGAAGGGTCCTCTCTAGAGGCATCGGAGTAATGGCACTATTATTAGTTTAGAAATACATCTGAGCAAACAGCCACTGCCCTGAGCCCTGCCTTTCCCGCTCCCTCTGCCCTGGCACACCAGCTGGCTCTGCGGGCACCGCTGAGGTTGACCCCCTGGGTCTCGCCCGCCCTCCCCATCACCACCCGCGCACGCAGGACCACTGGCCATCAGCTGGCACTTGGACGAATGCAGTGGCCTCCCAATGGCTTCCTGTGTCCGGTCCTGCTATTGCTCCAAAACCCATCCCTCTCACCCCAGTCAGGTGATCTCCCCCAAACAGAAGGCAGATCCAGTCACCGCTCTGTTCCAAACCTTCCAATGTCCTGCCCATGGCCCATGAGGCTCAGAGAATACGACCCTTGCTTCATCTCCAAGCTCGCCTCCTCCATCCTCTCCTCACGCTCACCCCACCCGACCCCAGGTCCCCTAGCCGAGCCTCCAGGTGACAAGCCTGCTCTCTCTGAGCCCTTTCTCTCAGGTCTGGCCACTGTTCATCCTGTCTGGTGAGGCCTGGCCTGCTGATCTTTCCTGCCAGCTCCTCATGTCATTCAGGTCTCAGCTCCAGAGAGGCCACCCTGACCCCCTGTAAGAAGCCGCAGAGACTCCCCTCCGCCTGGGTGGTTTTCTTCGCAGCACGCATCCCTGGCTCTCACGGGCTCTCACTATCTTGTCTCTCTATCTCTGCACTGCTGCTATCTCTCTAGCCTGGTCCAGGGCCTCGACCTGAACCCAGAGCAGGCACTTCTGAACTAGCCATTGGCGTCTGACACTACATATGCACAAAGATACATCTTCTGCTAGAGAACTGGACCCATCCTGGTCACTCATTTATTCCTTCTTTCATTCAGTCATTCAGTAAATTTCCTGAGTGCCTGCTAACCTCCAGCCTCTGTGCTCGATGCTGCAGGTCCAGCAGGGAGGCTCAGTCCTTGTCCTTAGGTGACTGTGGGGAGGGGGACAGGTGGAGCTCTGTGGCAGGCAGAGGTTTCAGCCTGGGAAGCACAAGAGCAGGCCTGTGAGCAGCAGGCCTCCTGCAGGAGCGTGGGCAGCGGGTGCTCACGTTCCCTGGTGGGGTGGGGAAGACTCTGCAGAGGAAGTAACATTTCACTTGGGTTTTGAAGGGTGATTAGGAGTTTGTTAGCCATAGAAGAGGCATGGAAAAGATAGGATACCTAGTCCAAAAGCAATTTTCCAGAAGTAGACATAATTTCTGGCAAAGGAGGAAAGATGGGGTCCGAGGTGGTGGCTCTGTGATCCTCCCAGTAAGTGAAGGGCGGGGGGGGGGGAGTCATGAGGAAGAAGAGAGGAGGAGCGGGTATGGAAGGCCATCCTGCACCCTCACTCTCTTCCTCCAGGTGACATGGTCTGTGATGCTGTTTTTCTTTCAACTAGTTACTCAACAAACACTGCAGGCCCCAATGTGCCTGGTGCCGGGATAAGGGATGAACACGGAGCTCATAGCCAGCAGAGGACAGGTTTGTGGACAGGGGGCCCAGTGTAAGTGTGGCCATCTCGCCAGTTTTACCTGGGAAATCGCGCCCCTCGGTGCTAGCAGACGTGTGGTGGTTAAATGCACAGGCCCCGGAATCCGACCAGACCTAGGGGCACATCTGCCTCAAGAGAGTCTCAGTTTCCTCGTGCGATGAAATAGGTTAAAAATGAATGAGGGGAATGAATGGAAATAACGCGTGTACAGTGCTTAGCACTGTCAGCACATCGTAGGTGCTCAGTACATGCCGGTGATTCCTACCATTGAAGCCCCTGTTGGTTGAGCCCTAACAGGCCACACTATGTGCTAAATGCCTTTCTCAGAATATCCCAGTTAATCCACACAACTCAACGGCAGAGGTAAGGTTACTATCATTATTATCTACAATTTACACATGAGGATGCTGAACAGAGTAGTTAAGTAGCTTTGTCAAGGCCACACAGCTTGGTTGGGTCACTCCAGGGCTCTCTGGCAGTGCCTCCTCCCTGACGGCCACACAGACCCTGCTGCTCCCCTGGACCAGGTCTGGCATCTAGTGAACACCCGGTTGAAGAGACATCAGCCGAACAATGCTGACCCCTTTCCCGACTCGCCCACCGATTGCCTGGTACCTTAGGCCTGCAGCTCGCCGTGTTCTGAGCCTCAGTTGCCCTCTCTGTAAACTAAGGAGCTTACCTGGGGCACCGTGAGCTTCGAGTCCCTGCGTTGCAGTAGAGGTGGTTTGAATGACATGAGCAGCGATGACAGGCCCTCCTAGGCCCTCCCCATGAGCCTGAGCCTCTTGGCAAGGGGCTCTCAGTCACCTTTGTGGCTCGTTGCTTGTCTCAGGGGCAGTGCTCGCTTTCTGCTCCTCCTCACGCTCCAGCGTTCTTGTTTCAGAGTTGTTCCTAATGATGACAGGATTTTCTGGCAAAGTGTGGGTCCACAGGCCCCAAGGGATCCTTGAGGACAAGCTCTGGGCAGAGTGGGAGGATCGCTCTGCAATTCTGGTCAATAGCTGGGATTCCTGCCAGGCAGCGACAAAGCAGGGAGCTGTCCTCTCCGAGGCTCCCTTAGAAGCAGGGTATTGAGGGAGGAAGGCTCTTTGCCACCTTCTCGAGTTAATCACAGTCGGCTGGGGTCAGGCCTCTTTCAACCCCAGGATCCATCTCGGGGAGGAAGGTTGTTCCCTCCTCTGTCCAGACAGGACCCAGTGAGAATGTCCTGGGCTGCCTTTGACCTGTGAGTCTGATCCTAGCTGGGAGGATCTGTTTCCAGTTTTAGCTCATCCATTGCCAATTGAGTGGCCTTGGCCCAGTCACATAGTCTCCCCATGGTTCAGCTCCATTGGGAAGATGGGAATCAATCCGATTTGCCTTGCAGAGAAATTATGAGGAATATAAAATGATGAACCAGTGAAAGTTGCAAGCTAAATGCCCTGGAGCTGTGTAGGTGCTCAATGCACATGCCAGGAATGAGGGAGAGAAAGACTGAAATGGGTCTGTTGTTTCAATGGAGGAAAGAACCTTGTAGAAATCAGACCCATCCCAAGAAGGGCTGTTCTGGCCCCAGATCTCACCCACTCATTCAGACGAAGGTAGGACAGCCACCTGGCACTTGAGTGTGGGCTCCACGAAGGCAACGGCCTTTGCCTGTTTTGCTCACTGTTCTGTTCCCAGTACCTGGTACACAGTAGGTGCTCAAGAAATGTTTGTTGAATGAATGAATGATTTGGCAGAGCGGATTGATGCATAGGAGGGGGCAGAGGGGTGGGGGGGATGGTGTTTAAATTCACTTCCAGTTCTGAAATTCTGTGAGTCCTTGAACTTTCTATGGGACCTTAACAACAGTCTTCTCTGTGATGGAATTAATGGGCCCAACCTCAATCAAATCAGGCCACGCCTGGTCCGAGGAAGACCGGCAGAACGCATCTCTTCCCTTGGGTGAACTGGAGAGGGAAACAGAACTCTTTTGGAAGAAAGGGGGGACGGACAGAGGCTGCGGACACACTGACCGCTCGTCTGTCCGGCCAGGCAGAGGTTTCCAGCCAGCCCCTTCCTCCCGGCGCCCGCTCCCTCGGCTCTCTCCCGAGCCACGGGCTCTGCGCATCTGCTCGGGCGGGCGCAGGGGCATCCCAGAAGGGGGCGCTGTGAGTTCCGCTGCCAAATCGGACAGTGCAAGAAGCGGCTGGGGGTGAGAGCCAGGGCCTTCCCAGAGAGCAGCCAGATGAAAGCGGCTACAAATAAAGCCCCTTGAACACGGCATCCCCAGCGTTCACCCAGGCTCCCTGCTCCTGGCAGCCAGCAAAGGCCTGTCTGCAGACGCGCTTCTTCACCTGCCTGGCCTGAAGCTGTCCTCTCGCTGCCGCCTGTAGGCAGCCGTCCCCATGGCCTGCTCCTTGAAGCCAGTTCTCTCTTCCTTTCGGCCCACGAGGGTGAGCTGCGAACACCAGCTGCACGGTGAGCTCCGTGAGGTTGGGTCTGATTTATCCTTGAAACCCTTGGTGTCTGGCCCGGTGCTTGGCAAACTGTGGTTACACGGTAAATGTTTGCAAAATGACTGAGGGACCGGCAATTGCCTGTCCCCACCATGACCTTTCTCTCCAGATTGTTCCTGATCTTCTTTTACTTTGTGTCTATGTAAGGATGCATTTGGCTGCAAGTAAAAGAAAATCTCCCTGAAAGTAATTGAAACCATTAAACAGTCTAAAAAAGATATTTGGGACCTGTATGTTTATTTCCACATTTCACCATTTCATGTTTTAACGGATCGCCTATTTCCAGGTGATACACCAGGAACCAGAGGTTTGTTTTTTTTCTGGAGGGAAAAACAGTCTAGGCAAAATATAATGGACGCCCTGACAGTCTCTCTTTGACAAGCTGTCCCATGATTAGAACTAAGACCCCAGTGGAGGCCTTTTATTTTATTTTTAGGTCCCCTTTGTATTCTCCCTTTATTTTTCATTTGAGCTTATTTCCTGACTTGCTTTATTTTTTATTATTTTTCATTTACAGTTGACATTCAATGTTATTTTATATTAGTTTCAAGTGTCCAGCATAGTGATTAAACATTTATATAATTTACAAAGTGTTCCCTCTGATAATTCTAGTCCCTGCTGGTACCACACATAGTTATTACAATAATATTGACTATATTCCCTGTGCTGTACTTTACATCCCCATGACTATTTTGCAACTACCAATCTTTACTTCTCAACCCCTTCACCCTTTTCACCCAGTCCCCTAACCCCCTCCCATTTGGCAACTACCTATCTGTTCTCTGTATTTATGAGTTTTTAAACATTTTTTTTTGTTAACAAGACAGGAGATAGGTAGTGCCAGGATTGGTTTATTGTCTCAAAAATGTTGGCAGGGATCCAGGCCCTTCTGTTCTTTCTATTTTGCCATCTACTGGGCATCCAGTAGGAATTTTCTTTGCTTCTCTTACAGATTTTTTTTTTTTTAGGATGGAGAAGTCTTTAATGCTTTGGTTGTGAACTGATGACCTCATAACACGTTTGGTTAGCTTTCAATATTTAACAAATTTAGTTTCCAACATTTAAAATGTAGACCATGTTATATAAAAGTGTAGATTTTTTAGTTTTCTTTCAAAATCACAGGACCTAGAAACACTGTACCGTCACAACAAGCACGGGCTGGCGGCAGGGCCCTCTCTGGCTGAGATGTGTACTGTTGAATTCTCTAGGGTTCCCCCAGACCCTAGTGATTACACCGGCTCACTGCCACTCATTCAGATAACTTGCTTAAAGGAACCCTTGCAGTCGAGTTTGCACCCTACGTGAAAGGTTCCTCATTGGCCAGCAGTTACAGGCCATCTATTACAGAACTTTAGCAGCTGCTTTCCCCCTAGAAATTGCTCTAGAAGTCGTCACCCAGTCTTCCACTGCTGGTCTCTCCCAGATTCCACCCATTGGCTCCATACAGGTCTCCAACTCTCTCCCACTCCTTTGTATGGAAGGCTGCTCAATTAAAAAAAAAAATCTCCAAAATCAAAACAGAATTAAGGTTTGGGGTATGGATGAGAGCACAAATTAATACACTAACACTGTAAAAGGCTCATAAAATACAGAACAATATAAAGCAGTCGGAAGGAACTATCATCCCACTACTCAGATAACTGCATCCTACTATTACTACTTGGATGAACATGAATTCTTCACACTTCCAACACGGCAGGTGCTATTCTAACTTCCTTCACTCCTCCAAACAGCCCAGAAAGGTGGGTATTATTGCCCACCTCCCTTTGACAAATGATGAAGTTGAGGTATAGAGAAGCTAGACACGTTTTCTGAGGACACACGCCGGTGCGCTGCAGGCTCAGTGCTAATTTAAGCGGCCTGGCTCTAGAAGGCACTTTCTTGAATATGTTACCCGCCTCCTGAGCATGTGCCCACATCACGCCGCATCTACAGCGTGCTGCAGATGGCACTGCCCGCGCCAGGAAGCACCGTGGGGATTCCCTCTTGAGTTTTTAAAGAACCCATTGCCTCGGAAACCCCGGGCTTGGGGCAGCTCCTCCTATGGCTGTATTTCAATGGCTGGTCCGTCACAGCTTTCTCCCTGGGTAACCAGACTTTGTGTGGTTGACTCAAGGGGTCAAGACACTGGCAACACAAGTCTCTCCAGCTAAGGTATTTCTAATTAGCGATATAGAGCTGATCACTTTTTTTAAATTTTTATACAGAGGGTCATGGGAAAGAAGTAAAGGGAATAACTTTTTATTTCTGAGCTGTCATGAGCCTGGCACTTGATCCATGTTATCTCACAAGGCCCCCCACAGATGAACATTTTTTATTTCCTTTTTTTTCCCGTGAGGGAAGAAAGGGGAAGTCACGTGTTCCCAGGCACATGGCCAGAAGTAGCAGGCTGGAATTTCACCCCATGAGTCCAACTTTAAGTTCTTTTTTTCTCTGCTATTCTATACCACACTCTATCGGATAATGTCACTGATTATAATGGAAAGGGTAACCATCACATAATTTTGTCAGGAGAATTATGGGTTCTCTAGTGAGAGTGCTCGGTGCCCTTTTTATGGGCATGAGTGTGCGATGTATGTTCATAATGTGAGTTGATTGATGGGCACACTCCCTTTATATCATAGAGCTGTCCTTGAAACAGTGAGTGTAAGTTCAAGTTTTGAAAATAGCATAACTTTGAAGTACATTTCAGGGGAATCAATGTAAAGGAGGAGGCCTATTGTCTTTCTTCATAACATATGTAATGTGGCCACTCCATCAACCTCTCTTTTGTGAAAATCTGGTCTCTCCAAAGGAGTTAGCTTGTTGTGATGGTGACTGTAGACAGGTGCAGACCCATGATTGATGTGCTGATCCTCTTTCATCAAAAGAAACCCCTCCCAAAGCTTTACAGCATTATTATAGCCCCATTTATGGGCCTTCTGTTATGCGATACTTAGTTTTAAAGCATTAAGTTGGTGTCTTTTGAGTGAATGAACTCACTGAGCAAATAATATGAGGCAGGAATGAGCTGGACATGAGGAAGTTCTGAGATGAATGAAATGCAGCTCTTGCATTTAAGTGTCTGATTTTAGCCCTGGCCGGGTTGCTCAGTAGTTAGAGCATTGGCCTGTACACTGAAGGGTCATTGGTTCAATTCCAGGTCAAGGGCATGTTCCTGGGTTGCAGGTTCGATCCCTGGCCCTGGTTGGGGCACGTGTGGGAGGCAACTAAGTGATGTGTCTCTCTCACATGGATGTTTCTCCTTCCCTTCCATCCTCTCTAAAAAAAAAAAAATCAATGGGAAAAAATATCCTCTGGTGAGGGTTAACAAACAAAACAAATCTCATTCTAGGCAGAGGGAACAGCATGGAGACAGAGGCAGAAATGTTTGGCTAACTGTTGCCATTTTGACGGTATCTGAATGCCACAGGTCAACCGAAGAGTCTAGTGGAAGAGGGTATGCGGGTAAGTAGGGGGCTGGTCATTAAGGCCTTTGAGGGTCCCATGCACCCCTGGATGTCGTTAAAAGGTTGAAAAATATTGAAAAATCCCCCATGCCAACCCAGTTCTGCCGAGTGCATTTTGAAACAAATTTCTTCCAAGAGAATAGTTTTGGGTTTGTTTTCTTTTCATACTTCTGCAATAAGCAGTCTGAAGGATCTGGCATTTAAAGACACTAATGTTGCTGAAATACCCCACCACAGCTAAGTATCTAAAAAGGTTTCTTAATTGTTAGGAAAACTATTTCTGTACGTGCTTGGAACAAGTATTTTTTTAAACGCCACCCTTCAGACACCATGTTTCCTGGCCGGAGCGTCTGGAGGCGGGCGGTGCCAAGTGTTTAACAGAGAAGCTGCTGCCTCCCGCGCCACACCTCCCCTCCACTGCGCGTTTTCATTCCCTTTCTTGCCGGGCAAGTGCCCTGAGAGGTTGCTGGAGATGCACAGCTCAGCATGTGGAAGGGTGTCAGAGGACTCCGGAACCAGCCCAGCAAAGCTTTCACAGATCCTTTGGCCCAAACGTGCTTTAATCTGTCCAATTTGAACGTGCTCCATGCTATTTACCAAAGCCATGGCCTCTCCAATCTGCATCAAGCAAACACGAGTCCCTACCCAGCTTCTCCGGAAAGCAAACTTCCGCAGAGGGGGTGAGAAGAGAGAAGCGGCCATGCTCGTTTTACTACTGAATGCCACGTGGGGACGCATTGGATTCCGTTCTGGGCCTTGGGCAGTGCCTGTCCCCTCTGCCGCCACTCCCCCTCCAAGACATCCTCCCTGGCCCACCCCCTGCACCCAGAGTTCCCTGAATTTGCCCTTCCTTGAGTACACACAGTAATTAGCATTGCTAGTGTACCATGTAGCTCTTGGTTGCCTTGAACTTCTAGTTGTCATTGTCACCTCCTCCGCCACACCAGTAATGTGGGAACCCTGCACCGCAGGCATTTGGGTGTGCTCACTCCCCTGGGACTCTGCTTGAGCTGCTGTGGGACTTGGAATGCTTGCTCCTTCCTTTGTTACTAGTCTGCATCAGTCAGCCTGGGCTGCTATAACAAAATAATGTCACAGGCCGAGTGGGTCGAACACCCCTCTCAATAATAAAAATAAAGGATCGAACGGCGGTTCACGAGCTGGATGTCCCTGGACGCAATGAAGCCTGGGGCTGAGTGGTCACCCTTCAGGTTTCCCTATTGTCTGGAGGTTTGAGGTTGGCCCCCCTGAGACCCTTTTGCTCTGAGTTAAGAAATCACTCCCAGATTAATGGAAAAGGCATACAATGGAATGAAGTTTATCTGCATCCATTCAAATACGAGGTTGGTGACCTTTCGGCTGTGTGATCTTGAGAAAATGATTCATTCTTTTTGAGGTTCACGTTCTTCGTCAATAACATGGGCTTACCATGCCTACTCTGAAAGCTGAAGCCCACTCAGTGATGCGTGCAGCAAATGTCAGCACGTGGCTG
Organism: Miniopterus schreibersii; assembly: GCF_964146895.1. Classification (NCBI taxonomy): domain Eukaryota; kingdom Metazoa; phylum Chordata; class Mammalia; order Chiroptera; family Miniopteridae; genus Miniopterus; species Miniopterus schreibersii. The sequence goes on from NC_138102.1 coordinate 178,383,543, forward strand.
CTCCAGCATCTGACCCTGAGGGCTGGGCTAGGAAGTTCAGGAGATTTGTGGTCAAGGTTTTGCTCAGCACACCTGATTTAGACCACTGGGTACTCTGGGCTCCGGAGTCCAAGACCAGGGAGTGTGGTGGCAGAGATGATGTGGCCCAGGAAAGGGCCTGGAATTGTCCTCTACAGACCTGCCTCCAGCCTGGCTCTGCTGAGTCTTATGCATTCTTGGGTCATGATGATGGAAAGATTGCAAGAAATGATGAGAGAAAAAAATGGGCAAGATTTGGGGCCGTGGGAAGCATCAGCCCCGGATGCCAGAAAGGGTGATGGGACAGGGGTAAGCCGGTTGGAAGAGGAGCTGGCTTGGGAGATGTTGTGTCAGGGGAACCACTGGAGCACCCAGGTGGCCTTATGAGTTTTGGAAGAGGCTGGGGTTATACATGCAGCTATAGGAATCTCGGGGTGGGAATTTCAGGTCACAGGAAAGACTTTTGCAGTCTAGTAAGCCATGGGGTATACCACTGAATCAGGCCCCTAAGGTGATGACTTACTAACCCACATCTCAGGCCAGCACTGATGACTGTGATCAGGGCCGGGCTCAGGCCAGCTCTGGGGCTGGGAACACCAGGGCTGGGGAGGGCTCAGCTCTCCGCAGCGATGCAGGGAAGTCACCCGCTCCTCTCGGCGCATCCTCCTGGGCCACTGACCCCTCGACCCTCTCATAGCGCATTTTTCTTGAGTGTTAAATGATGGGAGGCAGACAATTAAGCCCGAGCCCAAGTACTTCTTCTGCTGTGTTTCCTTAATTGAATCTCCTACACATTCTTTATAAATAGATTTAAGCAAGACACTATGTTCTTTAAATTGTGCATTTCTGTTGCCATAGAAACAGTTGCTTTTACTCCCTTCCCCCCCTCCCTTGAAGCTTAGCCGTAAAGTAGAAGTTAGCACCTGTTTTTCCAGGCAGGTGAATTATCTACAAATCCTTGTATTCCAAGAAGGTCTCTATGGGTGGGTTGGAGTAACCTGCGGGTGTCATCTCTTTAAGAGCAGCTTCAGGTGAGAGTCTGTGATTTCCAGAAGATACGATCCATCCTTGCTGTCCCTTCAGCTGATAAGAGACTCAGCCCATAAATTCATAGATTGTCGGGGCTGGAAGCGATCTCTAAAGAGATAATTCTCATAATAATAATTAAAAACCACCTTCCACAGTATGTTCGAAGCATGCATTAAGTTTCTAAAGGAATCTTTTAATGAAATCATTTGTTCGAAAACATTTACTGAGCACTAATACAGGTCCCAGAACATGGAGAGTGCCTGTCACATGGAAGCAACGCAGCACACATTTCTCAGTGATAAATAAGGCTGCCCACTCCTCCAGCCAGCGGGGGATCTGGATGTTTAAGGATTATAATGTTCTAGGCCACATGCTGGACAGAAGGGCGTGTGCAAAGCATCATGGGAGCTATGGCAGGGCCCAGATCTACTTCCATTTTTTGCAAGAGGTGAGACAACTAAGAGCAGAGGATTAGGAGGAAAGATACTTGGCAATATTGCATGACTCTTTAGTGGAAGAGCTGAGTCTAGGAGCCAGGTGTCCTGAATCCCAGTCTGACGGCTTCTCCCACATCACGCTGACCCTCTGACGATGTTTCTCAGGCTTTAGCGGGCACAGGAATCGCCTGGGGATTTTGCAAAAATGCAGATTCCGGTTCAGCAGGTCTGTGGTGGGGTCTGCATCTCTAACAAGCCCCTGGTGATGCTGAGACTGGCCTGAGGCCTGCGCATTGAGTAACGAGGCTCTGAAGCACTATTCTTCACCTTTGAGGAGACTGCACCCCGTTGAGAATCTAATTACAGCCAAGATCGCTGTTGCTTAAGTCATTTGGTTGACAACAGAAACTTTGACTAATACGTATACAGCATAACTGCACAGCACAGCATAGAATAACATAGCTTAATATAATGTCAATTATATATAATACATCATTGTCTCCATATGAATTTATATATGCACATATTTTACATATGTAGATGTCTAGTTATTCATATACATATGTGAATAGATACATATGTATCATATATATTCATATACTAAGAGGGAGGCCAAAACAGATCCAGGGTCTGGCCAGGAGAGCTCATGCGAGGCCCCTCAGGGGACCACTGTCATGGTGAATGTTCCACTTTCAGACCTTTGTCACTCTATGAAGATGTGGGTTTTTGAGGGAAGAGAGCCTGGTTGTCTTAGCCGAGTCCAGGACTGGCTCTCAGCCAGGGGAAGTGTGGGAAATTTGAAGAGAGTTCCATGCCTGCCATATCCATCGAGGCGGGAGTTGACCCAACACGGAGCTGCTTTCACCAGAAGCAGCAGGAACGCTTACTGGGCTGTCAGGAGAAACAGTGGCTAATAAAGACCATCTCTGTAGAAAAAGTCCCATCCATCCACGAGCAATCAGCCAGCAACCCCAGTTCTCACCTTTCCTATGGCCACCTGCTTGGCCCAGGCCATCATCCGCTCCCACAGGATCACTGCACTTGCCTCTGAGAGGATCTCCCGGCTCCGTGTTGCCCCTTTAGTCTGCTCTGCACACAGCAGCTCGAGAGAGCCTTTCAAACCCCAAGTCGGATCACGTTAGATCTTTGCTCACAGTCCTCGCCGGGATGCCAGTGACCCCACAGCTGAATCAAACGCAAGCCCTCCCACTGCTGTGCCAGATGCCCCTGCTGCCCCTTAACCTCTCTGTCTCCCCCCCGCTTCCCCACATTGCTCAGCACACTTCAGCCGCTCCAGCTTCCCTCCCATCTGAACGTGGCAAGATTTTCTCATCTCGGGGCCTTTGCCCTTGCTCTTCCCTCTGCCTGGACCGCTGTCCCCAGGTGATGGCACTGCTCATTCCCTTCCTCTGTTCAGGTCCCTGCTCAAGCTCATTTTCTCAAAGAAAGCTTCCAGCTTATGTTTCCTGAAAAAGCTACCTGCCACCCCGGTCACTCTCTGGCCTCTTAGCTTTATTATCTCCATAACATATATATATTTCTTGAAAGTTTCTTCTCTCACTAGAATGAAGGCTGCATGAAGAAGGCAGGGGCTTTTTTTTTTTTTGGTAATGCTAGAGCCCAGGAAGGCGTTGGCACTTGCAGGCATTGTGGAAAGGATGAGTGAGCATACATCTATGACACACATGCACAAACATTTTTACCTGATTTCAGGGGATTTACATGTCTTCTGACATCAGGGGTCCATACAATTTGGGTTGGAAACCTCTGCTGTGGCCCAGGTATCTCTAATTCTGGGTGAAAGAGATCCCAGTAACTCAGCAACTCTGGGCTCTCCTCCTGCTCCCCAGGGGGGCAAATGCCATCCCCTTTGCATCTTTGAGTGACAAAACTGGAATTATCAAAGAGTTATAATCTGAAAAAAAAAAATTGATACCTCCCCAGGGCACATAATGAAATAGGTTAACCATAAGGGGTCTTTAATATCATTTGATAAATACAAGGGCAGAATAAAATTTCAGTTCAGTTCAACAAGTATTTATTGAGCCCTCACTATGTGCCGGTCAGTCCCCTAGATGCCAGGGGAAGGCAGCGGAAGGGCATGTCATCACAGCCTTATATTCAGGAGGGGCTGGTAGACGATGAAATAAACTAGGTATGCTAGCCAGAGGGTGCTGGAAGGAGGAAGCTGCAGAGAAAAATAAAGTTGGAGGAGGGGGTAGGTAGTGTGGTTGATGAGGGGAGTTGCCATTATAAATGGCATTTTCAGGGAAGAGTTCTCTATTGGGACAAAGAACTGAACGAAGATATCTTGGGGAGAGTGTTACAGGCAGAGACAGCAAGTGCAAAGGCACTGAGGCAGGAGCCTGGTTAGCAGGTCACAGCAAGGAGGGGTGTGTGGCAGGGATGGAGGGAACAATGGGAGAAGAGACGAAGTGCAGTCAGGCAGGAAAACGTAGGGCCTCATTAGCCCTGGTAAGAACTTTGGGCTTTATTTTGAGCAAGATAGAATTTTTTGGAATTCTGCAAGCAGAGGAGTGACACAATCCAACTTGCATTTGAACAGGATCATGCTGGCTGCTGCATTGAGAATAAACTCTAGGGAGCAAGCAGAGGAACAGCGGGACCATCAGGAAGATCACTGATCATCATCAAACAAACGAAACCCACCTTTTTTCTCTCCCCTGCCCTGGCAGGTCTCGCCCACAGCCAGGGTCCTGGGAACTTGCAAAGGTTTCATTACTGTCCATGAATTAGGTAGCTGGGGAGAGAGTTGCCATTCCCTCTAGCTACACCCCAAACCTCTCAGACAGAGGATACCAGGAGGTGTGTGCTCCGTCAAGTGGACAAGCACCCTGCGGAGCTCTCTCAGCTGCGAGATGCAGAATAATTATCTCTGTGGGGTGCAGCTGGCAAAGAGCAGGGTGATGGGGAAAAGCCAGCAAAGGGCGTTTAAACCAGGACCCACCCTGCAAACTGGTATCAGCTTATCGCCAACTGATCTCATGTTAGGGGATTCAGATGCTCTGAGGCTCAGTCAATCAAAACCCTGTTTCAGGAAGGAGCCAGGTACGGAAGGACCTGCTGTTCTATTATTAAAAGAAATGGATCTGTTCGGAGAGTGCCATACATAATGCTAAGAGCCTGCCTGGCGGATGAATGCCCTTGTTTTTTTTAATCACCAAAGACTTGGGACTGAATTCTGGAAAGAGCTGGAAATCTGCAGAGTTTTAATGACAAGTCATCTTAGCAAACACACGATCACCTCATTTTACTGATCTGGAAACTGAGGCTCAGGGAGGGCTAGTAAATGGCCCAAGGTAGGCTAATCACTATAATGAAGACTCCCCAAATTTTAGTGGCTGCTGCAGTCAAGTTGAAATTCTCACTCACATCACAGCCCACTATGGGCAGGCAGGGGTCTCTGCCAAGTCCCTTTTACCATGTAAAGTGACATATTCCCAGGTTCTGGGGATCAGGATGTGGTTGTCTTTGGGGGAGGGGGTGGGGCATTCTTCTTTCTACTGCACAGGGCCCATCCGCTTTTCGGGGAGTTCTCGCTGGGAAATGCCTGTGCTGACAGGGATGGGCCAGGGCTGCTTGTCCTTTGTTTGGTACCTGCAGGACCTCTGCTGGGCCCCTGCAACCCCCTGCAAGATGACTTTGTTTCTCTAACTTGCACCGGGTGAGGAAGGGTGAATCCAGGAGCCCAGCAGGGGTGTCCCTACCTGCCAATCACCCTCCCTAACCTTAAAAATTCCATATAGCAGATCCTCCATCGCTTAATTTAAGGCTTGGTTCTTTTAAACGAATGTGTGATAAAAAGAAATGGGGAAAGGAACAGTGAAGTTATTGTTTTTTATCAGTTGCTTGGACTTCAGGATGAATCTGATTTTGATTGTTTTTGTTGAGAAAAAATGGGATGGAGCTAAGGGAGCAAGGGGAGTCCGTCGGCATCGTGCGGGGGGTGGGCCGAGGGGGTGGGCGGGCTGGGGGGTAGTGGCTAGAGAAAGGGAGCTTAGAACATGACCCTGGGAGGCCGAAGGTGAAACATCGTTTTCAAATGCGGTCTCTACTCACCAGCCTGCGCCTCTGGCTTTCCTGGTGTTTGTTTTCCCAGCATTTCTCCCTGTGCTCACACAGAGTTAGTATGTGACTATCCCAAGTCTAGCATTGGAATGGGTGGGCGGCTCTGCTCGGCCTAGCCCACCCCACTGAAGCCCCCTGGTGGAGAGGGTCTCCGCAGCTCCAAACACAGGGCCTGGTCCCTGGACGCCTGTTTAGATTGGGAGGGATGGGCCCTGCGGTAGGGGACTCTAGGGGTGTCCCCCCCAATATTATTACCCAGGCAGAGGAGCCCAAGCCACCTCCCTGCTCTCCTCGGGATCTCTATGTGTCTGCGCGCTTTGTGTTACCCCCCGGGGCTGCATCGATGGGAGCAGGACGCTCATTATTGATCCGGCTGCGTGGGGCTAGAGTTGCGGAGGGAGCTGCAGGCCGGGAACTGAGTTCGATGGAGAACTATATTCTTTCATCAGCACAAAAGGGAGCCATAGGCCAGTATAGGCTTTCTGCTTCCGTTGGATTAGACCTTAGCATTCACTGAGGGCTGAGCAAGGGACGCCTTTGAAGGACCAGCAGAAAGTGGCCAAAAGGAGAAAGCTCAGTGCTGTTTCAGCGCTAGTCAGAAAAACATGAAGTACTTAGGACTGTGTCAGTTTGCTCGGGCTGCCATAGCAAAATACCAGACTGGGTGGTTTAAAAAACAGAAATTTAGCCCTGACCAGTGTGGCTCAGTTGGCTGAGTGTCATCCCACGCACAGAGAGGTTGCCGGTTCGATTCCCGGTCAGGGCACATGCCTGGCTTGAGGGCTCGGTCCCCAGGAGGGGGCGTGCAGGAGGCAGCCCATCAAGGATGTTTCTCTCTCATCAATGTTTCTCTCCCTCTCCCTTCTTCTTTCTCTGAAAAGTCAATTAAAAAAAAAAAAAAAAAGAATGTGTTGTCCTCAAAGAAAAACATTCCCTGTTTTAAAACAAAACAAAACACTCCCAGGAATTTATTTGTCAGAGTGCTGGGGCTGGAAGACTAAGACGATAGTATGGACAGGGTTGCTTTCTCCTGAGGGCTCTCTCCATGGCTTGCAGATGGTCATCTCACTGTGTCCTCACATGGCCTTTACTCTGCATACACACGTGGTATCTGTCTCTCTTCTTATTTAAGGACACTAATCCTATTGGACCAGGGCCCCACCCTATGACCTTATTTAGTCTATTACCTTCTTAAAGGTTCTATCTCAAAATACAGTCACATTGAGGGTTAGAGTTTCAGTATGTGAATTTTGAGGGATACACAATTCAGTCCATAATGGGGATCATACTTCTTGGGGGAAACACCCAAGGAGAAACCTGTAACTCCTAGGAAAAAGTGCCTATTTGGAAAAATAACTACTGGGGGAGACACACTTCCTTCTGAAAAATATCCCATGGAAACATAAACTCTTTAGCAAAATACCCACCATGAAAAGTCCTCACTAAAAGTGCTCCTTAGAAAAAATACCCTCTGGGAAAACTGTTCATAATAAAAATGCTGGGAAAAATATTCACCAGGAAAAGTATCCATTGGAAAAACCATTGCAAAAGAAGGGGAGGGGGATAATGTATTGAGAAATAGCCTTTCTAGCAAAAATGCCCACAGGAAAAATTTTCTCTAGGAGAAATGACCGCTTGAAAAATACACACAGGACAAAATGTCGACGGGAGAAAGTCACCCCTCATATTAAAAATACCTGGAGAAACATATCCTGAATTGGACAAATGCTCACTGGGAAAATATGCATGAGAAAATTATATTCATCAAGAAAATGGCCTTTGACTATCATTTATTTTGTGTACTTCGTGTGTCATGCATTCTTCTAAGAGCTTCATGTCTATCCCTCATTCGATCTCTAGGGGATAGGTACTAGTCTATGCCCTATTTTACATATAGGGAAACAGAGGCACAGAGCGTTACATAACTTGCCCAAAGTTGCACAAGATGTGAATGACAGACAGCCCCTGGCTTTGAGCTCAAGCACTGATTGATTCACTCATTTATTGCACACTGACTATGTGCCAAGTGCTGTGTTAGGCAATGGGTTCTAACACTGAATGAAACATAAACCCTAGCTTTAAGATATTACCCTGGGAGACAGATTCATAAGCAGACAATGAAATTACAGTGAAACGAGCCTTTATACATTCACCTCCGTGTTGCAAACTGAAGCGAACCGAAGCTGGTTTGCACCAGCCAGAAGTTTCTTTGTGTGTTTATGAAAGAAGCTACTGTCCTGGGTTTGCAGCAAACTATAGACCCCTGGGAATACCAGTTACTGGGAAAACATTGACGCCCAGGAGACTGCTCACAGGTGCATTGGAAAAGCACATTCCCAGGGGGTAGTTCATCAAAACAAGTACTTCTGGGGGCCCTTGTCTGGAACCTAGTCGGGTGGGGAGGCCTCTTTCCACCGTCCAGTGGGCTTTCGATCTTCACCATGTGAGCTGAGATGGCCAAGTCCTGCCTGGCTTCACCATGTGAGCATGAGATGGGCTGCAGGAGCCTTGTTGCAAGAGGGGAATTGGAAAGAATCTGGTAGTTCTGGGTTCTTTTGATTTTTAAAAACCATTAATTGTATATGGTCTGACCCCACCAGTGTGTTAGCTCCATGAGTTCAGGCTCCTGCCTCTGTTATCATCTCAGCATCCCCAAAGCTTAGAAATATGTGCTCAATAAGTAAATATTTTCCAAAGAAGGCGTGTTGACCATTGTATGGCAGAGATGTTCATTAAGTGCATGGATGCTGGAGTCAGATGACCTCGTTTCAACCTCGGCACCACCATTTCCTGGCTGTGCAGCTTTGGTTAACTTACTCGCTAACTCTGAGCCTCAGTTCCTTCATCTGTCCAGTGGGGACAATAATACTTTTCTCCTCTGATTATTGGGGGGAGTAGATGAGGTAATGCCTATTGAATATTCAGCATAGTGCCTGATACATTGGTAAGTAGACAGTCAAGAACTAATAGGAACCAGTCCCTCCATTTACAAAGTTTATAAAAAGGTGGGTCACTCTGCAGTCACCATCCCTCTTCCAAAAATTCCAGATTGGAAACAGGGGCTCAGAAAGGCTGGTATTTTTATGTCCAGAACCTGCCACTCAGGTTTTCTTACCCGTCGTCGCTAGAGAACATGTGCGCTGTAGGGTTCCACCTGCTTCTGTAATAAAACATAAATTATTAAAACCATAAAATATTGATGAACTATTTTATTAAACAGAGAGACTTTAATGTATTGATTATGAATTGAGAAAGTCTTAATGAGCTTCAGCAGGAGAAATAATTGGGAAATGATGGTGAGTTGATTTCCTTGCAAACGAGAAGCAATTACGAGAATCAGTTCCCCTTGCCACTGTCATCTTGCATTTTTGCCCCTGTGCCCTTGAAACCTTACGTTACCATAGATAGTAAATGCCACCCAAAAAGAAAGCAAAGGAGGGGGAAACATCCTTGTTAAAAAGCAACAAAGTCTGCTGGTTGGAAACTTACCTGTGTCCCCATGGGCTTAAACCAGAGGTTAGCGTTGCAGCTGTTTTCATTCTTTTTTAAAAATTTTATCTTTAATGTTGACAGTATTACAGGTATCCCATTTCCCCCCCAATTGACTCCCTCCATCTTGCTTCCACCCTTCCCTAGGCCTTCACCCCGTTATTGACTGTGTCCATTGGTTATGCATATATGCATATAGCTTCTTTGGTTAATCTCTTCCCACCCTCCACCCCCCTTCCCTCTTCCCTCTGAAATATGATCGTCTGTTGCATGCGCCCATGTCTCTGAATCTATTTAGTTCATCAGATTCTTTTGTTTATTAGCTTCTTCTTAAAGAAGACCCTCCAACTTTTCCTGTGGTGTTCGTCTGGTGGTGATGGACTCCTTTAGCTTTTTCTTATCTGAGAAGCTCTTTATCTGACCTTCAGTTCTAAATGATAGCTTTGCTGGGTAGAGCAATCTTGGTTGTAGTTCCATGTTTTTCATCACTTTGAATACTTCTTGCCACTCCCTTCTGGCCTGCAAAGTTTCTGTTGAGAAATCAGCTGACAGTCGTATGGGTGCTCCCTGTAGGTAACTAACTGCTTTTCTCTTGCTGCTTTTAAGATTCCCTGTTTGTCTTTAACCTTTGGCATTTCAATTATGATGTGTCTTGCTGTGGCCCCTTTGGGTTCCTCTTGTTTGGGACCCTCTGTGCTTCCTGGACTTGTAAGTCTATTTCTTTCCCCAGATAGGGGAAGTTTTCTGCAATTATTCTTTCAAATAGGTTTTCAATTTCTTGGTCTCTTTTTCCCCTTCTGGCACCCCAATAATACAAATGTTGGGCTGCTTGAAGTTGTCCCAGAGGCTCCTTATACTATCTTCATATTTCTGGATTCTTCTTTCTTTTTGCTCCTCTGGTTGGGTGTTTTCTGTTTCCTCATGTTCCAAATTGCTGATTTGATTCTCAGCGTCCTCTACTCTACTGTTGATTCCCTGTAAATTATTCTTCATTTCAGTTCTTGTAGCCTTCATTTCAAATTGGTACTTTATTATGTTATAGATTTTCTGTTATTTCCCTAATAGTCTGCTTAAACATCCTTATAAACAAAATTCTGAACTCTGTATCTGTTAGCTTGCTTGGATCTATCTCACTTAGTTCCTCTTCTAGAGATTTCTTCGGTTCTTTCCTTTGTGACATGTTTCTTTGCCTCCACATTTTGGCTGCTTCCAGGTGTTTGTTTCTATGTATTAGGTAGAGCTGCTATGTTTCCTGGAATTTGTAGAGTGGCTTTGTGTAGTAGGTGTCCTGTAGGGTCCAGTGGCTCAGCCTCCCCAGTCTCCTGAGCTGGGCCTTCTAGGTGCTCCCCTGTGTGGGCTGTGTGCACTGTCCTGTTGTAGTTGAGCCTTGGTTGCTGTTGGCATCACTGGAAGGAATTGACCCCCAGATCAATCAGCTGTGAGGACCAGCTGTAACTACAGCCAAAGAGCTGCTGTGCTGGAGACACCCCTATGGAGCAGGATTTACTTCAGCGGGGCTTTGGTGTTCACCAAGTGCGCCCCTTGAGTGTCACTCGTGGATGTGGTAGGGTTGTAATCCAGTGTAGTCGAGTCTGACCACCAGGTGCACTGTCTCTGGGGCCTCCCTGGAGGTGCAAAGTCAGCCTGTGCCAGTGCCTTGCCCAGGGCCACCCAGCATGAGCTACACAGCAAACTCTAGTTGGCTGCTCCTTGTGCTGGGCTTGGAGGTGCCCAGGAGAGGCCAAGCTATGAGCCAATGCAGCTGCCGCTAGTGCCAGGCCTGGGGCCACTTATCAAGCTGTACGGGGCAGCTGCTGCTTGTTTGAGAGATTTTAGGAAAGTCCTAAGCATGGGGCTCAGGAGGCCCCTTGCACAGAAAAGCCCCTGGAAATGGCCCGGATGAGGGGCAGGTGGGGAGGGGCGGGGCCTCGGGAATCACGGGGCGGGGCCAAAGGTGCGAGTCAGGTGCTGGCGACTCAAACATGGCGCCTGCCTGCCGGCTGTGTGCGGGGAGGACTCGCCACAGGAGCCAAGGCCTCCGCCAGCCCTTCTGCCTGGGAGGAAGCCGCCCCTCCACCTGTCGCCCCGACTTCAGGCAGGTCAGTTCCTCCCCGAGTGTCCCAGGTCCTTTCAGGCTGCTGCCCGGCGCTGGGCTCAGAGGGAGCGTCCAAGCGAGTCCGTGCCGGGCCCTTTAGAGGAGCTGCTGGGGCTCCCGCAGCCTCCGTGACCCTCAGGGACAGTCCCCGCTGGTTTCACAGCCCGGAGTTGTGGGGACGTCTCTTCCCGGCCCTGGAGCCCTGGGCTGGGGGCTGCTGTGGGGCTGGGACCCCTCGCTCCTCCAGGAAACCTCCACCCTGGAGATGCCCTCCCAGGTTTACCCCGCGGCACCGGGTGTGGGTCTGTGGCCGCATCTCCAGGATCCAGCCCCATCTGCCCGCGTCTCTGCCCCTCCTACCCTCTCGGTGCTCCTTCAGTTCCCTGGTTGTGGGGCGTCTGTGCAGCCAGATCTCAGGAGGCTCCGAGTGACGGTGGTTCTGTGTTTTAGTTGTGATTTTGATGTGGTCGCCGGACCCCGGTTACCTGCGCCGCCATCTTGCTTCCTCCCCGGATCGTTTCCTCTGTTTTCATCCTTAGTTGGTTCAGGGAGGATCCCGCCCCTGTGGTCACAGGAGAAAGGGGCTTGGGGACTTAGTGAAGGTGTAAGCCGGGCCCACGCCCTCATTTTGCAGGTGGGCAAGCCGAGCGCGCAGAGAGGAAGCACAGCAGCCCGCGAACAACGTGGGGTCGGGGTGCCGGCCCCCCGCAGGGTGGAAAATCCACACCTAACTTTTGACTCGACATTCTGCCGGCCCTTGGCACTGGCGGGTTCGGCCAACAGCGGATTGGAAACTATGTAGTTTCCATTCCTGGTGGGGAATCTGCGGCTGGGAAGGCAAAGCGCTGTTTCCAGGAGCCGCCGGCTGGGTGTGGGGACGCAAACCCTGTGGCTGCGAAACAGCTGATGCGAAGGGCGGACTGTGTGGGCTGGACCTGCGGGGCTCAACCTTGCTCCCCAGGGGCCGACTGCATCCTGCCCAGGGTTTCAGAGGTAACCGGGGGAGGACTTGGCCTGGCTCCCTGTCCCCAGGCTCCCATGCTGGCGATTCTTCAGCGTCCTGCTGGGGGACTTTTGGGTGGTGAGAGCTGCTCAAATGTGGAGCAGGCTCGGGGCGGGGCGTTCGTCTCGGCGAATTGCGACACCTGCATAACCTCTAGACCTCTTGGAAGGGGATTTGAAAATATGTGGAGTGATGCTTTCAGGCTTTTTATTTCTTTTTAATTTTAATTTTATTTTAGTTTTAGCGGTTTGAGTGGATGTGTCTTTGTATGTCTTTCTTTGGGTGTATTTTGTTTGGGGTTAACTGAGCAACTTCCATCTGCAGATTTGTCTTTTGCCAAGCTTGGGAGCTTTTCAACCTTCATTTCTACAAATGTTTTTTCACCATCACCTCTTTTATTTTTTCCCCTTTTGGACTCTGATGACACAAATATTAAAACTCTTTTTTTTTTTTTTAAATATAGTGCCACAGGTCTGTGAGGGTCTGCTTATTTTTTTTCCAATCTTTTTTCATCTGTTTTTCAGATTGAATCATTGCTGTGACCACACCTTGAGGTTCACTGAATATGTCCTTTGTCATCGCCAGATCTGCAAGTGAGCCCAACCCGTGAGTTTTTAAAAATTTCAGTTATCAAGTTTTTCAATCTCTATTTGATTCTTTGTTATAGCGCCGATTTCTTTAATGAGACTTTCCGCTTTTCCATTTGTTTCGAGGTTGTTTATGATTGCTTGTTGGAGCATTTGTATAAAAGCCTTTGTCCAGTAATTTCAGCAATTATGTGACCTGGGCATGGCATCTGTTGACTGGTTTTCCCCAAGGGCATTAAGAACTTTCTGGCCTTGTATTCTGAGTGATTCTAGATTTGATTTTGAATGTTTCGAATAGAATATTATACAACTGTGGCCCTTATTTAACTCCTATGGAAAGTCTGGTTAGATTCAGGTGGCAAGTTCCAACCTCCCTTCGGTAGACTCTGTTTCTAATATCAGTCCAGTGTCCAAACCTCTGTGGTGCTATTTGTATCCACACATGTCTGCGCCACCCCATGGGCAGCCAAAGTCCATGAACTGTGCTGTGTCCGCGGGTCCATTTCTCAGTGTGAGGTGTGTGACTGGGCTCGGACCTATGCAGGCACAACTGGGATGTGAGCACAGGAGTCATAAATTTCACACAGTCGCTTTTCTGAGACCTCCCCCAGTTTCCTTTATGTCTCTGGCACTTGATATTTCCCAGGGGCTCCCCTGTTGCTTCCTCTGTCTAGAAAGTTGGGGCTTTAGTTTCCTTGCTGGGCCAAGCCTTTAGTTGTGCCCGAGTCCAGGGCCAGGCCACGGAGGACAGCGGAGAGAAGATTGGGGTGCTAACTGTAGGAGAAACGGGGCTGTGGGGTATATGGGAATTCTCTGTGCTATCTCCACAGCTTTTCTATAAATCTAAAACTATTCTAAAATATAATTGTGTATTTTGTTTAAAAAAATCAATCAATGTTTGCCTCACCTTCTTGGGATCCCGGCTGTACTGAGCAGATAACCGGGGCCCCTCCGCAGAGTTTTCGCCCTTGTGGTCTCCTACAGGGGCTTCTGTCACCGACATCACAGGTTTGCTTGGGGTCTGGGTCTGCGAGAACCGAGAGCGGTAGAACACGGCGTTTCCGCGTTTCCTCCAAGCGTTGGCTGTTCCCTTTCCTGTGCCCGGAGCCGGTTAGATGCTTCTCCTGAAGCCTCTGTTCAGGTTGATGCTCACGGACCGCCCTGGGCTGGGTGGCACTGGAGGAAAAGCGAAGGTAAAGCCACTTCCCATGTGGCGGCTTAGACTCCCAGCCTCGCCGCCCCCACCTGCCCGCGGCTCTTTACTTCCCAGGCTTCTTAGGCAGCTGCTCCCCACATTCTGCGTCCAGAGAGACAAAGGAGGTAGGGTCTGTTTTCTCCATCTTCCTCCCTTTCAATTTACCTCTTTTAAAATCTTTTTATTATGAAATATAACAGACACAAGAAAAGAGACATAAGAAACTAAATAAACACTGTATATTTATGTTTAAATGAGTTTAAATGGACCCCTATAGAGCAACCACCCCGGTTAAGAAATAAAACTCTGGTGTCCCCAAAATATCAGTTACAACTCACCCCCTTTCCTGCCATAAGTAACCATCATCTCTGACCTTACGGTGACCAGCTCCGGACTTATCTTTTATTTACCATCTGAACTACGGTATGGTTTAGGTATGTCATATTATGTCAGATTTTAACGTCGTATAAACCGAATCATACTTTATGCATGCTTTTACATCTGGCATCTTTATTTAGCGTTGCTCCTGAGAGTCATCCATCTCGTTGTTAATTAATTTTCATTTCTGCGTTTCATCATACGAATGCGCAGCAATATGTTTACCCACTCAAATGCCGATGAGCATTCAGGCGGCTCCTAGTTTGGGGCTGTCATGAACAATACTCTGTACCATTTTTAAACACTTCTCTTGGAGCCCGTGTCCGTGGCTTCTCTAAGATATACAGGGTGTCCCCAAAAATGTACACACACTTTAACAGCTGGTCACTCCCTTAATTTTCACTCCTTTTCAGGTTTAACTGATTTGAAATAATGAGTGAAGCCAGGCTAAGCTTTGAAAACAGAAAATTCATCCTAAAGTGCCACTAGGCTTTTATTTTATGGGGATACATAAAAGATAACGTTTATGGTACAAAACCGGCAACAGTCGATGAATTGAAGGCACACAAATCACGAACGAAATGATTCTTGATGTTTGCGATTCCATTGCTTTGTGTTATCAGCAGTGCCTGGACCAGAATGGTCATTGGTTTGAAAACAGGCATTGACAAAAATATATATACTGTATATATATTCATTTCTGTAGATTCTTTTAAGTTTTGAACATGAACTGGACGTTAATAAACCCTGACTTTATAATCATTCAAAGTGAGTGTACAATTTTTTTGGAATCCTGCATATACTTAGGGGTGGAATCGCTGGGTCATCGGGTATATCTTCAGCTTAAATAAAACTGTTTTCTGGAGTGTCGTTCCCGTTTAGACTCTCATCAGCAGTATGAGAATCCCTGTGGCTCCGTCGGGCTGTTCTTCAGTCATGTTTGTTCTCATGAATGGCGCAGATGATGCAAGCCATTGAACTGGCAGCTGGCTATGACTGTGCTATCTGTGACTGAGATGAAATCTTTTTGTTCAGAATTTGAAAAGCCTTGGGTTACGCTCCACTTTCATTAGAAGGGAATTGAGGACGTGTCACAACAATTATCTCCAGTGGAAAATGTGCTAAAGAAAGCTAATGATGATTTGTGAAGGGGAGCGGAGAAACTCGGGCCTTGGAAGACCAAAATTGCATATCAAAGGCCAACATCTACTAGAGAGTGTCAGGGCTGTGGGAGGCTGCAGGCAGGGGGATGGAAGTCATATAAAAGAGGGATTATTTCTGGAACCGCAGGACTGGGAAGAAAAGAGTGATAGAAAATTCTATGGTTGAAGCATAGTGTGTGTGTCATTCGTTGTCATGTGTCAGGAATCACAGGGACTCCATGGAAGTGATGGCGTTGAAGGGTAGGTGGGAAGACTCTGACCTGGGTGGTGGTAGAAAAATGACACCACTTCATGTCCGGGCTCCAAATTTGGGTCCTGACTTCCTCCCTTAAACTTTATTCAACTATCAAACTTGCAAAACCTTTGAAACCCAGTAGATAGATAGTTTAATATGTAGGGATGACCTCATGGATCACTTACAAAATTCATAAAATCCTTCTGAGTCTGGTAAAAAGTTGCTATGAGAAACAGGATGTTCTGAATGAGTGAGAACTGCCCTACAACCCCCCTGAAGGGATCCGCTTTTGAATGACAAAATAAAATCAATCCAATGTAACAATCGGACTAAATTTAATAATGAGAGTAAACATCGTCTATTACTACATTTATTTTCTATGCCAGACTTTGGGTGCTTTATGTGCATTTTCTCAATTAATCCTCACGAAACTCTATGAGATAGAAAATATTATCTCCAGTTTACAAATGGGGAAACTGAGACAAAGACAGGTTAAGTGACTTGCTAAAGGTCACACAGCCAGTAGAACCAAATAGATATAGTGACTTCAGAACCTACCTTCTGCTTTTTTTTTTGGGGGGGGGGGTGTTGGTTTCAATTTATATACAATAAAACATTTTATTTAGTTGCACAGCTCTATGAGTTTTAATACATGCATAGACTTGTGTAACCACCTTCACAATCATGGCAGAGAACAGCCCCATTAAAAAAGCAAATCTCCCTCGTGATGTTCCTTTGTAGTCTCCCCCTTGCCCTCCCCGTACCCCTGGCAACCCACCGTAGTTTGGTCTTTTGTACGATGTCATACAGTGTCATGCAGTGTGTCATCTCTGGGACTGGCTTCCCTCCCTCAGCATAACGCCTTTGAGATTCATCTAAGTTGCTGTGACGATGAGTAGCCTCTCTTTTTACTGATGGAAGGCACTTCGCTCTATGGATGAACCACCATTTCTTTGTCGGTTCACCAACTGAAGGACATTTTTATTTTCGTGTTGGGGGGATGATTTTGAATAGGCCCGTGATAGACATTTACATACAGGGTTTTGAGTAAACATCTTTTTAGTCCTTTAGTGTAAACATAAGGAGCGTGACTTCTTGGTCATGCAGTAAGTGCGTGTTTACAACGTCATAAGAAATTGCCAAAACATTTTCCAGAGTGGCTGCATCACTACATTTCTAACAGCAACGCGCGGAAGATCCGGTGGACCTTTGTCCTCAACAGCATTTGGTAGTGTCAGGTTTTGTTTTTTTTTAAAATGTATTTTAGCCATTTTAATAGGTGTGTAGGGATATCTTATGATTTTAATTTGCATTTTTCTAATGACTTAGGATGTTGAACATCTTTTCAGGTTTTTATTTGCCACCCAAATATCTACTTTGGTGAGGTATCTGTTCAAATCTTCTGCCCATTTAAAAAATTGGGTTGCTGGTTTTCTTGTTGAGTTTATGACATTCTTTATATATTCTAAATACAAGATTTTTTGTTGGATATGTGATTTGCAAATATTTTCTCCCAATATCCCGCCTTTTGCAAAGCATGTGTTTTCAATGAAGCATAATATATCTAGATATTATGTTATAGATCTTGCTTTTCTATCAGTTTAATAACTTTTTGCCTAACCGAAGGCCACAGTGGTTTTCATTGATCTTTTCTTCTAAAAGTTTTATATGATTTTCTATTTATATTTGTTACCTATATTGAGTTTATTTTTTGTATAAGGTGGAAGATATAGGTTGAGGTTCATTTTCTTGCACATGGTTGCCCAGTTGTCCCAACACCATTTGCTGAAAAGACTGTCATTTCAATTGCCTTTACAACTTTGTCACAATCAATTGATCATATTTGTGTGTATAAATTTCTGGACTTTAGGAGTTGGCAAAACTTTTCCTAAAGGGCTAAATAGTAAATGTTTTAGGCCTGTGGTCTTTTTGGTGTGAAAATAGCCATAGACAATAGGTGCTGAAGAAGGCAGGGCTGTGTTGGACAGGGAAGTTGAGGAGAAGGGAGAGGTTGAAGGTGACCCACAGATTCCTACTTTGGAATCTGAAGTTATTTGAACTTTCAGTTGCTAGAATTCTAGATAAGCGCAGTTAACTGTATTAGACGACCTTTGCATTCTGTCCGACGATTCTATAGACCAGTGATTCTCAAACTTACATCTGCAGCAGAATCTCCTGGAGGGCTTGGTCGGACACACATCGGTAAGCCCACCCCCAGTGTCTGACGTGGCAGGTCTAGGGTGGGGTGTGAGAATTTGTATTTACAGTAACCTCTTAGGTGATGCTGATGTTGCTGGTCCTCCTTTTGTCCCAGCCATTACAGAAGCGGCCTCCTCTGGCCAGGTGAATGCACTTGCAATGTTTTCTTGCCCGGGGCATCTGTGGATTTTCAGCAGAGGATGCTCGTGGGAACCTGCCTGGCACCCAAGCATGTGCTGTTCGAAAGTGCAAGGAAATTTACAGCTCAGAGTGAACCCCTGAACCAGAGATGACAAGAGCTGGTGGATAAATGCTGGTAGACAATTCTGAGATGCATTCTGGAGGGTTCCTCTGAGGGTTCCAGGGAAATAGTGCCCCCTGTGGTGACCAGCTCGAATATTAAGCATCACGTCCTTAAATGGGCTTCCCCTCCTTCCATGTGTCACTATCCGCAGTCTCCCACTCCTGTTCCCAGGCTCACTTTCCAAAACAAACTACCTTCGCCCAAGCCCTTGACTCAGGCTCCGCTTTCCAGGGGATTCTCAGTCTAAGACATTCACTGTGGTTGTCTCTCCCTTCCTCTTTCTCAGTCAATGAAAGGGCCTAATTGATATTTATCTGTGTGAGAAGCACAGAGCTCCCTGGACTCTGTGGTCAGGGATGAGGGATTACTCATGTTTGTGCCCACAGCACACATGCTGGTGACTGGCACATGGTGGGTGTTCAGAAAATTGTGGATAAATGAATCAGTGAAAGTATGTTTATATTTATTAAATGAGAGTGGGTGGAGGGGATGGTGCAGGAAGAGATGGCAGGTGCTGTGAGTCTAACTAGAGAGAAGGCTACCTTACACGGAGTGACTGGAGCCCAGGGCAAGACAAGCTGGCGAAGAGCTAATTGGGGGATTAGGGTATGGAGATCTCAGCTGGGATCCAAATTCCATAATTTTCTAGCTGTGGGACCAGAGGCAACTTTCCCTTTGAACTTCAATCCCCCATCTGTAAAGTGGGGGAATGATAATATCTACCTCACTGCATTTTACTGAGACAGAAGTATGACCACATGTACTAAACATCTAGCACTTGGCCTGGCACAAGTGCTAAAAAATGTAAATGTTTAAAAAATGTAAATGGCCTCTGTGGTCGGCTGCCTACCCATTAGAGGTGCAGTGGCTGGAGGTTGGAATGCAAGGACCTCTAAGATTCACTTCACTTCTAAGGTTGCAGGAGACCATGGCAGTTGTCAGATACAAGTTATTAACATGAGTAATGAAAATAACAATGCTTATTAATATTAGCTAATGTTAATATAGTGCTTGCTATATGCTAGGCACTGTTCCAGAAGTTTTCTATATTGGCTCATTTGATTCCCGAGCCACTCTACGAAGGAGATTCCATTATACTCCCAATTTTACCAGTGATGAAATCAAAGCACAGAGAGGATAAGTGATTTGGTTAAAATCACACAGCTAGCCAAAGGCTGAGCTGGGATTTGAACTGAGGCTGTTTTGCTTTTCACCTTTGTGCCATGTTTCTGGCTATGCTGGTCTGGTCATGTAGTCCCTGAGTCTTGGCTGCCATGCACCTCAGCCCTTAGACTAGTATAGTATGTTTCAGGTATTACAGTTGGCACAGCAATTTCACGTGTATGGTTTATTGAGCATTTCACGTGGAGAGTGTTACAGTGATCTCCGTGGCTGGTGTGTTCACTCAGTCTACCCTATTCCGTGCTATTAAATAACTCATGTTTAATGAGCCAGGTACTGAGCTATGTAGAGATAAGAAAGGCATGGTCTGTACCCTTAAAGAGGGTGGAAGGGTAGAGCACATGGACACAAAAATGCCACGTATGACTCCCGGTGTCCAGGGAGCGAAAGGAGAGGCGGTGAGCCAGGCCTGGGAGGTCGGGGCGGGCCCCGGAAGAGGCCCACATCCCCCGCACCACCCCTCTCCTCTACCACTCTCTCTGTCACTGAGGTCGCCTTCCGAGCCTCGTCACCTCCTGCCGAAGGAGCACAGGTTAGGAGGAAAGATGACAGGCAGCACCCGTCCCTATGTAAGAGCATGAGAATTATTGGTGTTTGTGCAAAGCATTTGCCTCTTGTCTATTCCTGATTGTTTGTTTGAAAAGTTGCCCTGAAGAATCTGGAAGGAGTAAGATTGAGATGCTTGGGCCTTGCTTGTCTCCTCGCGTATTATCTGTGTACACGGGAAATGCAGAAATCCAATGAAGAGTCCTTTGTTTTAAATGGGTCTGTTCGATGGACCCGAAATTGATGGATTATGCTGCTGGCTAATGTAGACAAAAATCTCTGTCTCTGCTCCACACTCCACTGTCCCTAGTGGCATCGTTTCCTTTTCAGTGGAAGGCAGGGGGCAAGGAAAGTGACCACCCGGATCCTGTCGGGGGGGACTCTTCCCCTCAACGCATTCTTTTAAAATATTTTTTTTTATTGATTTCAGAGAGAGGAAGGGAGAGGGAGAGGGAGCTAGAAACATCAACGATGAGAGTCATTGATTGGCTGCCTCCTGCACACCCCATACTGGGGATCGAGCCTGAAACCTGGGTATGTGGCCAGACTGGGAATCAAACCCATGACCTCCTGGTTCATAGGTCGATGCTCAACCACTGAGCCACACTGGCCAGGCTCAACCCATCTTTTGATAGTGACTTTCCCTACTAAGAACACAGCCCTCTCCACTCCTCCCCACCTTCACAGTGGTGGAGTGAATTGTCAGGTCGTGATCCATGCCCATTTCTGTTTGGACTAATCTAGCAAAGTGGACTTTCGGGTTCCTTTCACCTCCCTCCTCCATACAACCAGTAGGAGGCAGTGGCCTGGGTAAATGTCGCTGCTTTGCAGATGCAAAATCCTACCGATGGGCTGGTCCTAGTTCGAGGTTGGGAGGCTGGATGGTAGCGGATCCACTGAGCAATCCCACCTAAACCGGATATTGCAACACGGATGTGCCGGATGACTTCCGTTTGCCCTCCAGACCCCTCCTCTACCTTCTCTGTTCTCCGCTGCATCCCGACTCATCCTGCATCATGCGCCTCCCTTGCCCCTCTGCTTTCAGACTGGGAGTCTGGAGGGAGACCTACAGGAAGGAGGAGCGTGAGGGTGGGTGTTTGTTTCCTCGGCTCTCTGCCTGCCGCTTGCCGCAGGTCGGCCGTGTTCCTTCATGGACTCAGGCAAGCCCTCCGTCCCTGTGTCCCTCCAGGCCTAGGCGCAGCAACAGCTTCCACCGTAACGAGGTCTAGTTGCTTTGCTTAAACCCCCCCCACACCCTTGTAAATCGAGGCTTCATTAAACCATCCTATACCTTAGCCTGACTGGTTAGCCTCTATCGGTGGGACACTTGGTGTTTTCCAGAGACGGCTGCATCAATGTATACCTCATCCCACATGTGTCCTTAAAACATGATCTCGATACCCCTGCATCAAGAGGCAGGAATCCATGGCTGCCCTACCCTACTCTGCCTTAAATCTGGGCAGAAATGATGGCAGGTGAAGTCCAAGGCTAAGTCACAGAAGGCAATGTACTTCCTTCCACCTGGTCCTTGGGGGTGCTCGCTTATGGCACCCCACCAGCATACGGAGGGGATACGTATCAGGGTCCTGGCCACAGGTCCCAGGCGACGGCAGCCTCAGCCGGTGGGAGTGACCAAGTCTTCAGATGACTGTAGCCCTCGACCTTTGAGCTGCTGATGGATGCTAAGCAGAGTAGACAGGCTGCTCCCATTTAGCCCCGTCCAAACAGCAGCTTTATGACCAACGTAAGAATTGTTTTAAGCCACTACATGTTGAGGGGCTTTTGTATGCAGCAGTAGATAATCAGTAATGAGGCTGATATTTGACTTCTGTTTTGACTCTTATGTTTTATTTTCTCTCCCAGTTTAGAAATCTGGGGAGAGGGGAGAGGTATGTGTATTGGGTCTGCCTCAGAGGCTCTGCTCTATCATAGTCCCTTCAAGGGGGATTTTGCAATATCCCCTCTGTTCCCCACCACAAACCTAGGTGGGAGGTGCTATTGTCCACACTCTTCCAATGAAGACCACAGAAGCGGGAGAAAGACAGAGAGTAACCAGTAAAGATCGTTCAGAGTCGACAGGAGAATCTGAGATGGGAGGGAGGTTGGCCAAACTCCAAATGACACACTCAGAAAATGGCACCAGGCTGTCCTACCTCCTTATAAATGTTCCTGCAGAAAGCTATTCTCCGTTGACCCTTAAGTCACCAGCTTTGGGTCTGTAGGACCTACAATCTTTTTATTTTGAAGGAAAAAGAATACTTTCCCATGTCCTGGCCATTCTTTAGTGAATTCCATTTCCCAGGTCACGGTGACACTCGGGGAGCGCCTTGTCTCCCTGGGTGACGGCCACTAGCTCAAGCTGATCACCATCCAGGCTTGCTCTGCAGGAAGGTGGAGGGACACTTGGACATGCTTTCCAAGGTCTTTCCATGTGACCCCCGAGGACCTCCTGCCTCAATGTTATTCATGTGCAGCGACCCTGCTCCTTGATCGGGAGCGATGACAGTTTGTGCCTCTCTGCGCCCCCGGTGCCTGCAGTTTAATAAGTGCTTAACAAGAATTTGATGAATGCCTGAGTGCTTGTTTTCCCAGGTTTTACCTGGGCATTTCCCCCTCCTTTATCTCTGCTAAAGCCTCCGTCGCTGTGTCTGACCTCTAAGCGGGCACAGTCCTCTGTCTTTGGAAAGTGCATTTCTTTCTTGGACCAGAGAGCCCATCCTGCCGAGTTCCTAAGCTACCGTTTGCTGACACCAGGGTCCTTAATCTGTCTGCCCCTAGCCAGTTCTTTATCTAATTCTCACAGTCTCTTTCAGCTTTTCAAGGACACAGCCACTACCCCAAACTGCTGCCAGAAGAGTTTTCCTAAAAAACACAATTTGACAAGTTTATTGTCCTGCTTAAACTGCCATTCACCCCTGGCTTCTACAGGATAAACCCTATAACCTGCGTTATAGAGGAGGCCCTCAGAATTCGGCCCCGATGAGCCGTTCCCTCCACAGCTCTTACTGGGCCCCCTACTCTCTCCATCCATTAAAGGCACGCTGGGCGGCTCAGCATGGTCTGGACAAAACATGCCCTTTCATGATTTTATGACATTGTACCTCCTGGTCCATTTCCTATTCTGACCCCACCTCTCCTTTTCCCCTTCTGCCTGGTGAGTTCCTCGGCTTAAATATTACCTCCCGACAATTCTGTTCCAGCTCCGCCAGACAGATAGGCTCCTCTGTCCTTCAGATGCCACAGCATCTGTCTGGGACTCTATCCCAGGACTTAATGCACGGCTTAGTCTTTTACATGTCTACATGTCTGCCTCACCCATCAGTCTGCGAGCCGTGTCAGGGCCAGGACTGTGGTTTCATTACCAGTGAATCCAGAGGCTCCTGCTTCTGCCGCCGATCCTGCCCTCGTCGTGATGAAGACTTGAGGCTTTGACATCAGATCACCTCAATTTTCAGCCGCGTTCCAGCCTTCACTCGCTGGCTCTGAGACCCGGGGAAGTAGCTTACCCTCTTTAAGTGTTCTCCGCATCAAAGTAAGGATACCTGCTTACAGCACTGTGCGCGTTAAATGAGATAACCCATCGGAAACACCTGGCACATAGTGAACACTTGATAAAGATCACCTGTGGTTATTCTTAGTCTCACTGAACAGGTACCTTGCGCCAGACACTAGTTCATTAACTCTCACAGCGATTCTATGAAGTGGCCTCCATTGTCCCCATTCCACAGGTGGGGAAAGGGGCTCCGGCAGAGTAAGGACTTTCCCAGGTTGTGCGGTTGGGGTGTAGTGAGGCATCTTCGGCAGGGTACTTGCTGGGGGCTCAGTACAAGCCTGGTGCACCCACTCAGGCAGCCTGGTTAGCCTTTGTGTCTCTGCTGGTCCATCCAGACTTCAAATCCCTTTGCCACTGGAGCCAGAGTTCAGCCCAGGTCTCTTCTCCTCCCACCTTCCAGGGTGGTTGAGTCCTGAGCCGGGCTGCACGTAGGCTGGTGTGTTTGTTTTTGACTCCACTGAAAAGATGTCTTTAAACCCATTCCCAGGTCAGTGCACAAACTCATTCCATCTGCCATACAATGAGGACTCGGAAAAAGGCGGCGAGAAATCCCTCCCTGTGCACCGATTCCAATCAGCGATTCGGCGTTAATGACCAGCTGATAAAGAATTCATGAAAGCAAAGCACAATTCACGAAAGCAAAGCACACTGTTAAATATAGAAGCGGATTGATGCCGACCTTTGGGAGCACTTCTGTTCCTTTTCCAGAACAATGTCTGAGAACAAGGCTGTAATCTCCTGCCTCGAATAGTTTCTGCCCTTTAAAGCAGAGACGTCTCTAAAATAAAGATCTGTGAGGAGGTATCCGTTCCCCGGAAGCCCATAAAAGGCTGTTTTGGAAACGCAGTCTGGGGCCACATCATGTTTTCTGTGAATTCTTGTGCCGTGATGAGGCTCTGAGTTTGCCCATCCCCAGACCCGCTGGCTGATGATTAGGACATGGGCTCTCGGAAGAGTTCAGGGAGCTCGGCCAGTGGCAGTGCCTTACAGGCAAGTGGAGCTGAGGAAACATTAGGAAACAAAACATTCTCAGAACCTTCTTGAAGAACATGGGATGGGCCCACCGCTGTGCTGAGAGCCGGTGGACCATCTCACTGGGCCCCGAGAGCACTGCCGGGTGGGAGCCAGTTTTCGTTCCTGTGTACCGGACGAGCGGAGTTCAGAGAGCTGACTTAGCTCAGGCCACCTCCTGATGGCCTCAGGTGTACGCCCCTGTGCGTCTGATTCCCAAACCCTGACTCTTAGCCATGACTCCCGAGAGTAGAGCCCTGAGTTCCCTGGTTGTGGTGCTGGGTGGTGCTGGGTGGTGCTGTTTCCGTTTCGACTGAGTGCATACCAGGCCTGGTTAGTGCCTTCCCAAACCACAAACAAGACTCATTTAGCCTACTAGCACCTTGTTAGGTGGCATCACACACTCCTCTCATTTTATTGGTGGGGGGATTGGGGATCTGAGAGATGGGGTCACTCAAGGTGACCCAGCTGTAAGTGGGACAGCCTCGGCCTTCCACACTAGACTGCTCTGAGTCTCTGGCGGTGGGAACGGCAGAATGAGGGTTCTGCCCCCTTAAGGGGTTGAGGGGGTGGCACCTGGCTTCGCTGAGGTCAGGTTCCCCATCTGGAAAGGTCAGCTGAGAATGGAAAGTCTCCGTCTCTGCTCCTTCCTGCCGAGCTCAACGGCCTGGGAAATAACTGCAGAGAGGCCGCGCTAGTCTGCTCGGGCTGCTGTAACAAAGCACAGGCCGATGCCTTCAACAATAGGGGTGCATTTCCTTGTGGTCTGGAGGTGGGGGGTCCAAGACCAAGGTGTCGGCAGGGGGTGTTTTTTGCAGCCTCTGTCCTTGGCTTGCACATCGATGCCTTCTCTCTGTGTCTTCACGTGGTTTTTCCTCTGTGCTCGCAGGTCTGTGTCCAGATTTTCTTTTTATGATGTCACCACTCACATTGAATAGGAACCATTTCAAAGGCCTCTTTTTAAACTTAATCATCTCCTTTTCAAGACCCTTTCTCCAAGGACTACCACGTTTTGAGGTGCTGGCGGTTAGGTCTTGAGCATATGAATTTGGGTGAGGTAGGGACACATTTCAGGCCATAACAGAGACCCAGAAGGTTTGGGGTGTTTTGCTGTTTTGTTTTGTTTTGACCACACTGCCTCATCAAACCTCCAGTGAGACCTTTCTTACCTGGAGTTTTCATAGGTCCATATGGTGAGAACCCCCAAGCCTCTTCAGTCCTCAGCTTTCACGTCTCTATAAAATGGGACAATGCATTTAGCACATCAAGCTGTTCAGGTGCTCAAAGCACCCGTCCCCGCACAAACTCATCTCCCTCCGCCACCATGGCTATACCCTGACTCCGTTCCCAAAATGTTTCTGGCTACTCTGTGGGCAGTTAAAGGCCGAGGTCAAAAGCATTTCATTTGCAGAAAATTCATGCTGAATTTTCCGGCCTCCTGTGCCTTGTGGCTTGTACCTGTAGCAGGACAGAGACAATACTAGGTGCTCACAGAGCCTCGTGTTATGCTTTTCCTGTGCATGCAGGCGGGTGAGAGCTCCTGGCCACCGGTACAGGCGGGGCGGGGACCTGTGCCTGGGCTCTAGCCCACAGTGTGGTGGAGGCGATAGAGTCCATTCCCAGGCCACCCCATTTTGGGTTTTCTTTAGATTCTACACATAAGTGATACTGTGCGGTATTTGTCTTTCTCTGCCTGGCTTATTTCATGGAGCATAATCCGTTGAGCATCCTTGGTTTTCCCTTGCCCTAAACTTCAAGCAGGACTCAGTACTTCTTTATAACCACCACCCCCCACACAATCCTCTTTTCAAAGCATTAGTGAGCAATGTATAGTTCACTAAAAATTATGTAGAGGGAGGTTAGAACGGTTTACATACCATGGTTTGCAAATAATAGCGGTTTGTTCGTTATTTGTAGATACCCTATTAATTGTGTGTGTGTGTGAGTGTGTGCACGCACGTGTGCGCTCTCTTTTCTCCACTCAGGGCTCGAACTTCTAGGTGTTGCCTTCCAGCTCCTAGATAATTCCTGCCTCTCTCCCCATCACTCACCTCCTCTGGTTAGAGGGTAATTTACCTCCGATTTCTCCAAGCCCACATGCCCAGAGCCATCATCCTGCCCAGCACACAGAAGACCCTGTGGTCACCCCCGATTCTGCGTTTCTCAGTATGAAATTCATCCAGTTGATGTGAGGGCTACATGAATGAACGAGGTTATGCATATGAAGCCCTTTGCACCATAGCTGGCATATAATACAATGCTAAATAAGTCAGGGTTTGTATTATTGTTATTTTACTATTTTACTATGACCAGGAAGAGGTTGCTACCACCGGAAGCTACCAAACGAAGAGGGAGTACTTAGGTCTCTCTCGGCTTGTCTTACTTTTGATAAGAACGGAGATTTCTGGAACGAGGACTTTTCTGGGTTGTTTCTCAGAAAGACTCCAGAAGCCCTGGAACCCTCCCTCCTAGCCTGTTCTTGAAAGCCCTGATAAAAGAGATTATTGATTAGTGCCCCGCGGTCTGCCCACCCCAGGGGTGAATGCTGTCTGCTTGCTAAGGGGAAAACCTGCTGATCGCTGGCTTATCAGACACGGCCTGGTTCCTGGAGAAGTCAGGAAAATCGTCTTTCCTGGCAGAGGTTGAGAAGAGGGAACGCGCCCATCTGTTAGGGACTTTGCCAGTCCAGCCCAGCTCGGAGGCGAGGGCCAGGGACGTGACCTTGGGAGGGGCCTTTGCTGACACCTCCACTCTCTGACACCTGCAGCCGGCGATGAGATTCTGCTTCGCTTGCCACGCACAGAGTGTATTTTTAGTCTTGCTTGATCCCTTTATGCTAAAACCAAAGTCACCATTGCCTTCGCCTTCAATAACAGCCTTCTTCTCACCTCCCAAAGCCCCTTTCTCAGGGAGAGCAGCGCCGTTTCCACGGGCATCCCTGCGCATCTCTCTCCCTGACGCCCAGCCCGTGGACTCTTCCTGGGCGGTGCCCCTCAGCCCATCCCCTCCGGCTGCCTCTCTTCTGGTTTAGACTCCCACCCACTCTTCTCTGAGCTCCTGCACGTCCCGCTTTTGCTTCTGCTTAAGTAAAACAAAGCAAGACCCCAGCAGCCGCCTCTCTCGGGCTGGCCACACGATGGTGTAATAACAAACAACAGCAGCAGCCCGGTGGGATCGTCTCCTGCGTGTTCTGCACCCTCACCCAGGGTCGGCTGTGTCTCTGCCCCGCGGCACCCGGGACCCAGGCCCTGGGTTAGAGCAGCCGCACCCTGGAATAGTGCCGGCCTTCCTGCCCTCAACAAAGAGGGAACTGGTGAGCTGTCTCTTAGACATTTTCCTGGAAGCGACAAGAATGACTTTCCATGCTATTGGCCAGAGCGAGTCCTGTGACCAGCCTGATTGCAGCGGAGTTGTCACCACCACCGCGGTGGGGTGTCCGTAAGCGGTCTGGGGGGGTCTTCTGGTCTCAGCCCCGCCCATTCCTCACCCCTTCCCTGCCCTTATACACAAATGCAGCAGAGCAGCAGCGGCTTGTCTTCTCTGCGTCGTGGCATGAACGTCACGAGGGTGTCTTGCGACCCGGTTGTGTTGCTGATGTTGTCCGTGGAATTTCCCTCTTGCTCTCCTTACTGCCCTGTGTGTTTTTATGGTAAGGGACTGAAAAACTGCTCTGTCACTATAGCCATCTTTCCACGACCCCAGAATGTGGATTTTAAACGAGTAAAATGGTTGTAGGCATGGGATGCCCCTGAAAGGTGCGGAGGGAAGTGGACGGGGTGGGTTTGGAGGTCAGAGACGGTTACCTAGAGGTCAGGTCTGTCTGAACTGAGCCCCAGAGGAGTCAGTTGGCCTCAGAAGGGAAAGCAAGATATTTGGGCAAAGTGACCAGCATGTGTAAGGGGCCGGGGCCAGGAGGGCGTGCTGCGTGCGGGGACAGGAGAGGCCCTGTGCCGCCACGTGCGAGGCGGTGTCTGGTGGATGGCAGGGTGTGGCACCTCTGCTTTCCTGCCCTGGCAGCTGTGTTTTCCAGGATGGATAGGCTTCGCTCGATTGCTGGCTTTCACCTTTCTGGTCCCTCTGTAATTTCTCATTACTCGTTGTTACCTACAATCCTCTCCATTTAGAGCCATCTGTGGAGCAATTATAACAAGACGCTGTAATAAGAGTTACGTGAGTGTGGTCTATTTCTCAAAATGCCTCCTTGCGCTTTGCTCACCTTTCCACTCCACGGAAGCACTTGGCAGCTGCTCTTCAACGTCACCAGAATGCCAGCATCGCTACTTTGTGCTTTGGGACCATTAGCAGTAGGTAAAGTAAGAGTTACTTGAACACAAGGACTGTGGTACTGAGACCGTCGATCTAATAACCAAGCAGGCTACTGAGTGACCACTGAGGGGTCGCGTCTATAGCACGGAGAAGCTGGGCCAAGGCACGGTCCCCATCCCCTCTGGGACTGAGTGACGGCCCTGGATTCCATCGTGCTACTCAGGACGGTGTGTAGTTTAACGCTTATGAATTGTCTACTTCTGGAATTTTCCATTTTAATACTTTTGAACCGTGGCTGACCACGGGCAACTGAAACTGTGGAAAGGGAAGCTGTAGGTGGGGGGGGGAGGGCTCCTGTAATCATTTCAGTTCAAAGACGTTAGCATCCCTTTGGTCAGCTGCGTGTGAGAATATTGGGTTAGTGTTTCTGTTTCCTTAAATTCAGTTTTTCACAAAGATTCCATGAGGGAACTTAGCTTTCGCCTTCCACAGAGCAGCAAAGGGAGGTTTAATCTCACTAATAGTCAAAGATATTCAAATGAAGGCATTATTGAGGAATTTGTATTTTTCACTGGTAAAACTTGTAAAAATTATCACCGGCTGCTGATGAAGTGTGCCGAAATTAGTATTTCCAAAAGCTTTTCTAAATCAATGGCAATTAAGCCTCCAAGACCCGTAAGAGAGTTTATCATTTTTACCAGTATTGTGAATTTATCTCGAGGAAGTACTTCTAGAGGAAAGAAAAAAAAAAAATAGCCTGAGCATGGTTGCTGAAGCATTAACCTTCAGGCTGTCAGATGGGAACAACCAGAAGCCACCAGCAATAGGACAATTATTGGATAAAGTAGGTGCCCCAGCCGAATGAATGGAAAGACTCGGAGGTGGCCGAAATACGGTATCTGCCTTCAAGAAGCTTACAATAGAAGGACGGATTTCAACTATATAAAAATAATGATTACTCATAGAAGAAAGATAAATAAAGTGAGGTTGGATTTTAGAAGCCTGTGCAATGAGAGGAACGTGTGAACACTGGAAATAAAGGCTTCCTAAGCTTGTACCTTCTTCAGTTCGCCACGCAGTTTTTAGAACACTCGTCGGAGGCCGACTGCCTTCAGCTTGGGGGCCCACAGAGAAAGCCTCGTTCTTGAGGGGCCCCTTTTTTTTTCAGACTGTTCTGAGGAAGAGCGAACGCTTGCTTGGGGGGAGGTTACAGCTGAAATGCAGTTAGGGGCTGAGGAAGGGGAGGGGTGTGGAAAGATACCAATTGTATTATTAATAAAATTGATCCAAGCTAGGGCAGTGGAAACAGAAGGAGGAATTACATCAATAAGACAAATGATACCTCCTGTAACCTTGAACTCGGTATTGATGGAAGGGTGGCTGGGGAGGTTTGGGGAATCAATGAAGCTATCTCTAAAATTTCAAGGCAATTGATTGAAATTTTTTTTCAAATCGGGTCAAGGAATCGGAGGGGGTGGGGAACAATTTCAGCCTTTCATCATTGCAAAGGGGCTCACACCGTTGATCACCTGCTCTTAAAATCAGACTTTTAATACAAGCTTTGGGAGGGGAAAAAAATAAAAAGGTGTCACGTAATCCGAAAATAGGTTAGGCCGCTCTGTTGTATTTATAGGAACAGAATGATCTAGTTCATGCATCCTAAGTAGTTCACCTTTTATGTGTGAAATCAAATCAGCCCCATTTAGGATGCTGGAATCTTTTCCTTTACCATATTAAACACCCATTCGGATAGTGCTTCCTGTGTAAACAAAGATAAATGGAAATACTCAGCCAACGTGTTCTGATGCTAAAATGAAATGCACGGCGGAGGGGGTGCCCTGCGAGTTCACCGGCAGCTCCCATACCCTCCTCTGAGATCTACCTGTCCGCCTTTGAACCTCTTAACCAAGAGTGTCCATTGCCCCAAACCTTAGCCCCATATCATCCTCAGTGGTTTCTCTTGAACAAGGAATATTTAATAAATCCAGTGCTTTGGATGAGTGAGGGCAAGGTTGGACTCCTATGTGTGGTACCTCTTAGTTATTGGGAATCCTCAGGAAAGGGGTTAATCTGATTATCAGATATTTTTTATATAGGGATATATTGTGGCCAGCACTTGCCTGGCATTTATTTTTTTTTCTTATTTCAATAAAATCACCCTGATTTTTTTAGCTAGCAACCCATCCTCCATGATCAGTTCATTCATTCCTTCCACAAATATTTCATGAGCTCCTACCACAACCACGTGTGTGGTGCTATTACAGATACTGGGGTGTCGTGGTGAGCTGCACAGATGAGATTCCTGCCCCGGTGAGGTCTATGTGCCAATAGGGAAAACAGGAAATAAATAAATGGACAATTTATGGAAGAGGTAAATATTATCAAGAAAAATAAAGTAGGTAGAGTATAGCATTTGATCAGGAAAGGCTGGAAAAGAAGACATGTGGCAGGGTTTGCTTGGAGGACAGAAGCAAAAAACAGTAGAGTAAAGGGACAAGCCAGGGGCTAGTTCTCAGGGTCAGGTGTTTCAGGCCAAGGCTCTGTGGTGGCAACTGGTGTGGCATTTACAAGAAACCGATCGGCGTGGCTGATGGTGACCCAGCAAGGGCGGGTGACGTGAGATGAGAGCAGAGAGCGGAAGGGGGTGCTGTATCACGGGGGCCCTTGTGGGTCCTAGAAAGGAATTTAGATCTTATCGTGAATGAACAGAAGAGGGATTTCTGTCTTCTAAAGTTGGCTCAAGAGGCCACGCGGAGAAAAAACTATGGGAAGCAGAAGAGAAAGCCGGGAATTCGGTCAGGAGGGTACTGCAAGGGTGAGAAGTGGTTAGATGTGGTGTGTGTTTGGAAGGAGGAGCTACCAGGACTTGCTGATGGATCAGACTTGGAGCGGAGAGGTGGAGAGGAATCCCGGGCGATCCCTCGGTTCCTGCCTTGAGGGGCATGGTGGGGGGGGGGGGTGTGCCAGTTAATTATATGGGGAAGGTGAGGGGAAATGTGGGCTCGGGTTAGAAAATAAAAAATTCTTTTGAAGCCTTCAATTTGAGACGAGTTCTAGACATGTTAAGTAGACGTGTGTGAAGGAGGTGGTTTTGGTCCATGAGTCTGGAGTTCTGGAGAGAGGTCAGAGCCACAGTTGTAGATTAGGAGCCTTCATTTATGGAGAAATTATAGACAGAAAAATACAGGACCAAGGACAAAGCCCAGAGGTCCCCCGTGAAGTTCAAGGTGAGCTCACTTGCCCTGCAGCTCCCGGTGTAGTCGTGTAGCCACAAAACACCCATCGGAGCTCGTCTCCTGCCTTCTGAGGTTATTCGGAGGGAGACGCTCTCTCGTGGGCTGGACCTGAGGCAGAGGTACCGAGCCTGGAATTTCGGAGGGCCACCGACAGACGAGAGCACAGCCGGGAATGGAGCCAACGTAAAGGAAAGCAGGGCCGAAGGGTGAAGGAAAACAGTCCCGATGGCGTCACCCAGAGCCCTGGATTCAGCAGTGTCTGAAGCTCAACTTACTGCTGTTTTCTTTTCTATTATTTGAGTCAATAATATCCCCTTTTTATTTAAGCCAATTTAAGTTGGAATTGATGCCTCCCGCAGCTCTCCCCCAGCATCCCACCGTGCACCCTCTTCAGGGTGATTGACGTGCCCAGGTTTACACTCAATCCCAAGCCTCCCTAGTGGTCCAGGCTTCTTTGACAGCACACTTCCCCGCTGGTTGCTCTTTCTTAGGGCTGTGCCACTCGCCGCCATGACTGTCTTCCAGTTTCTGTATTAGTCTACCTTGGGGGACATTCCTAAACATATATATTTAATCTCTCCAGAGCCTCGGTTTATTTTTCTATGAGGTGGGTATAATTAACCACACATCACTTTATCTCTATCTCTATAAAGCGCTTGGCATCACTCTGAGGACTTGAGTGGGCACTGAAATACAACCTGTATTTCCACTTGGGTCTTGCGTGGGATTCCTGGCTTTTCCCCCATCACCAGATTCCAGATGTGCCTGGATTTTCCCTTTCCTCTGCTGATTTCCTATCTTCTCCTGACTCACCATCCTCGCCTCCTAGACGCCCTTAGCCTTCCAGGTCTTGCATCCCTCCCCGCATGTGCCCTGACCTGCTTTCACTGGTCCTGATGCTGACGTGTGGATAAGATGGTAAATCCGTCCATCAGGGGCTACGTAGTGTGTGCCCGGCGCTCGAGGGAAGGAGCTCTGGATCATCCCGTCCAGACAGAAGAATCCAGCTTTGACCTGTGATGATCCTCGTGGTCTTGCCGCCAGAGTTCACTTATTTTCAGTGACAAATATTGCTCCCTGCCGACCGCAAGACATCCTGGGCTCTATGTTTCGGGGGGAATTGGTGAGCTTCTAAAGTCACTCAGCCTGCTGCCGGCCACTTCACAGCACCCCCACGGTGCTCGGTAATTGCCTGGAAATGCATGGTGTCCCCCATCTTGCTGCTTAGCTAAAACTCAGTTCTGTTCAACAGAGTCCCCATTAAGAGGTGTTTTTGTCTCCCTTTCTCCTGACATCATTTTGGGGCTCCTGATGCCTCCTTACTTAATCTGGAAATTTGCTTAGTCTGAAATATTTCCCTGGGCAGGGGGCCATTGTAGTGACTACTAAAAAAAAGAGGGGGCACAGTGTTCTATTGAGAACAAATGAAGGGGTACTTTGTGTTTGTTACTTTATTTGATCCCCACTTGGGAGGTCATAGTAGCCTCATTCATCCTGAGAAGGGACTGAGGCTCAGAGAAGTTAGGTGGCTTGCCTAAGGCGGCACAGCTTGTCAGGGCAGGAGCAAGATTTGCACACAGAGAGTGGGCGGCCTTTGTCATGTCATGGGAAGGCTGCTAGAAGCAGGGGTAGGTGGATGACATTGCTCTCACAAGGGATGAGCTCTCAACTATCTGAAGGCTTTCAGGAGCAATTAGCAGTGATGGCCCGACGGGGGAAGTCCAGAGTCTGCAAACCTCTACCTCTAAAGCTGTTGAGAAGTAGGGAAAGAATTGGTGTCTTAGTAATTTCATGACCAACACGCCAGTGAGTCAACACAGTGCGTTCCGAAAGTTCTGTGCACGGATAGGCACCAGCCAATGCTTGTTCAATTAAAAAATACTTGGCACATGGACTTAAAAATCCCCGACTCGAACGCTCTTGGGAAAAGTGTGTCTGCAGCACGGGCGTTGACTCCATTCTCTCCTCAGCGGGAGTCCACGGGAGCCCCAGCCTGGCTCTGAGTGCGCATTCA
This sequence comes from Miniopterus schreibersii, assembly GCF_964146895.1. NCBI lineage: Eukaryota > Metazoa > Chordata > Mammalia > Chiroptera > Miniopteridae > Miniopterus > Miniopterus schreibersii. Next base: position 178,417,572 of record NC_138102.1, read on the forward strand.
AAAATCACACGACTATCCCTTTGAACCAGTCGCTTCTCTCTGTAATCCCAATGCTGAGTGAGGGTTGGCCAGGCTCCTGCTCCCCACCTCCGCTCGGCACAATTGTCCCTCCTACTGAAGGGCAGCTGCGGGCCCCCGGAGCCCGACTTGCCGCTGAATCCCCGCTGACCACGCTGTGAGGGATCCTCCTCGGCTTCATCTCGGCGCTGGGCGCACCCCTTCTCTGTCGGGCGGGCTGCTCTAATCAGACGTGTCACACCTCCACGGAGGTAAATTGGGTTTATTGGAGAAGGGAAATTAAATTAGCTCTATTTGGGAATTAATCATGACTGTCTAGGCTTAATCTATCATATTATCCCGTTGTGGTGTATTGGGATCAAAAAATGCTGACGCAGTTTTAAAAAAATACGATGTCTATAGCTTGAAAATCGGCATCGTGTTTTGGACAGCAAAAGGAAAGGGACACTTAGGAGTTAAAAGGCACAGGATCACCCTGGCCGGCGTGGCTCAGTGGCCAGAGTGTCGGCCCGCACCCCAGAGGGTCAGGGATTGGATTCCCCGCCAGTAGCAGGTGCCGGGGTTGCTGGTCCAGCTGGCCCGGTCGGAGCACATGTGGGGGGCAACCAATCGACATGTCTCTCTCACATGGATGTTTCCCTCTCAGTCTCTCTCCCCCTCTCCCGCCTCTCCCTTCCCTTCCTTCCACTCTTTCTAAAAATCAATAGAAAAAAATATCCTTGGGTGAGAATGAACAAAATAAAACAAAGAAATAATAAAAGGCCAGGCACAGGATCCACATGATATCAGCTGATTTATTGTAGAAGAAAATGTAAAACATGGGATCAAGTATCCCTGACTGAGTTTGCCCACAAATGAAGGTATTATGGTGGCTGGTATATAGTAGGTGCTCAGTAAATATTTATTTAAATTAAAGGAAACATGAATGGATGGGTGAGTTGCCATCTATCCCTTGATCCAAAGGTCTTTTGGGCCACCAGTGAACCAGGTTGCATGGTAGGTCTCCCCATTCCAGTGCAAAATAAATATTTATTATGTGCCTACTGTATACTAGGGACTGTGCTAAGTACTAGGGGCCAGGAGAGACCCAATTCCTGCCATCATCCGGGGTGTAGCCTAGGAGGAAACACAGTGACACGAGCAATCAGGATAAGCGAGTGAGCCGCTGGGATGTGAGGAGGCAGGCAGAAGCGGAGCGTGAGAGTCATAGTGAAAACTAAGTCGCATCTCAGGGGCTCGATCACAAAGCCCAATGGGACTTGAAAAACACGGACAGAGCTTAGGGGGGAAGAATATAAAAATGCTTAGGTTGGTTACTGATAAGGTTATTGATTGGGACAGTCCCAGTTTGCACTGGTTTCCTGGTGCAATTAAACTAGTGCCCACTTCAGTTTCCAAAAGTGCCCTAATTTGGATGATAAATTAAACAGTCACTCCAGTTGTTGGAAGTTTCCGGGAGCTGCTGACGTGTTCGAGAGAGGGGCGGTTGGCAGTAACCAGCTAGAGGTCTCCTACGGGGGAGCACGGCGAGCTGATGCTGGGCCAGGAGGGTCTGACTGAGACTCTTACGCTAAGTGAAGTCCAGGCTCTGAGAAGGGCCCCAAGTGAACCCTCCTTCTGCACCTTGAGTATGTTGTCGTATACGAGGCCTGCATTTGGTGTTACTCTTTCTACTGTGTGGAGTGGGCCTTTGTTCTTAATTTCCTAATAGGGTAAGAGAGAGAGAAGCAGATGGTTGGTATGAGGTCAGCGGTCGGTGGAGATCAGCAGTCTGGCTGAGGCGGGCAGTCGCTGGCCACCTGCAGGTAAGGACGCCTGCAAAATACCGGTAATTAGAAAACTCCTTAGAACGTATCACCCAGCTGGAAACTAATGAGTGATGGCGACCCAGTGAGGAAGAGAGAACCTAATTAGACTAAGTGGGAATTCCTTCTGGAACAGGGAAATGTCAAGAACCAGAGAGAACTAACTTTTTTCCAGCAGCATTTGAAACCAGATAAATCCATTTATCTTTTTAGTGCAGTCATATCTTTTTTGTTTGTTTGTTTTTTTTACAAAATTAACATATCAATATTTTCTTTGTAAAAAGGGAAAAGACTTTCATTTCTAACACACACACAACTTAAGCAATATTCAAGGAGTAAAAAGAATGAAGAAATCTGGACAAAGACTTACATCTCATAACTTAAAATAAATTTGCAGATAGGCTACAGGTGCTAAGGGACTATTATTTATTGATGAATCAATCTAGGCTTCTCCTCCCAGATTTTCTCCCCTCCTTCCTACTGAGATCATTATCATCAATGAGTGATAGAATTATTAGTATACTCAAGACATCGGGTGGGGGTGGTAAAGAATGTCTGTTTCCCTGTGGTTTTGGAACCCAGTGGATGCCTGTCCATTCATCCATTTTCCAGCCATTCATCATCCATCCATACATCCACTCACCCATCCATCCATCCGTCCATCCATCTACCTACCCATCCCCTGAGACACTACATAGTGTGACCAACAGGGCTACCTTCGAGTTTTGGCTCAGCTACTTGGGAGTAACATAACCTTGGAGAAGTCACCTACCATCTAGGAGATTCAATATATTCACCTGCAAAATCCATAGAAAAATACTACCTACCTCATAGAGTTGTGAGAAGTATATAATTACTCCATAAATATAAAGTACTATCATAATCAGTACTTTGCTTGTTTATTTTAAAAAGTATTAACTGATGACTATCTGTTCTGTGATTATTTATTTATTTATTTATTTATTTACTCCAAAGACAAATCAACCACAATTCCTGTCTTTAAGGGACTCAGGTTCTAGCCAGGGAGACTGGTGTTTATACTGACAGAGAAGATTAAAATTTACTTTATGCTCAAATGAAGATGTGGGATTAGGTGCTAAGGGAGCCATGAGGAGGAACAATAACTCCATGTGATCCAGAAGAGACAGGAAGCCGAGTATGTTTTCACTGAGAGCATGGTCCAGTTGAGAGGATTAGTTAGAAGAGGGGTAGGTAGACTCTTAGTTTTCAAGCTGCCCTGGCCGGTTTGGCTCAGGGGTTACGGCGTCGGCCCGTGGACTGAAGGGTCTCCGGTTTGATTCGGGTCAGGGGCACGTACCTCGGTTGCAGGCTCCATCCCTGGCCCCGGTGAGGGGAGGGGGCATGCGGGAGGCAACCAATCAAGGTGTCTCTCTCGCATGGATGTTTCTCTCGATCTCTCTCTCTTCCACTCTCTCAGGGAAAAAAAGAGAAACAATATCCTCTGGTGAAGATAACAAACAAAAACAAAAATTCCAGTTGACTTAGAGTCAGTCCTAAGGTGCACTGCAGGTTCCTTGAGGAAGTTTGCCGAGGACCAGGGCTGCGTCCTGGGTGAGGGAGGCACTTCTATTATATTCAGTCATTCATTGTATTCAACAGAGACCCCTAGGAGCCCCGGCACATGTTCAGGTGGCAAAAGTTAGAGATAAGCAGGCTGTGATTCTTCCCCTCAGGAAGCTCCTGTCTGGAAAAGTAGGGAGTAAATATATATTTATTACAGCAAAAGACGGTAAATGCCATGCTGTGCAGAAGCGGGCGAAATGGAGAGCTGAGGAGGGAGCCAGGCCGACCGCTGCGGATCGGCCGTTCTGGACGGAGCAGCGTGAGCAGAGGGCCGGCGGTCAGGAGCACAGCAAGCAGGGGAATGAATCTCAGGTGCACTGGTGTTCGCAGCACACTAAGCGGGGATCAGAAACCGTGGGTGGAGCCTGAGCTGCAAGGACCCTTTCAGGACCTTGGATTTTATTCTGCGATATCAGGACTCACGGAGGGGTTTTAAACAGGAGCAGTACGGTCAAGTGTAAATTTTGGAAAGTCAGTCTGGCTGCAGTGCTGGGGAGGGACCGGCAGCAGGTCAAGATAAGAGGTAAAGAGAGGAGATAAAAGACCTTGGTAGGAGTGCAAATGGTCGCAGAATAGTCACTGGGATGTAAAGGACAGCGTAGGGAATACAGTTAATAATGTTCTAATAATGTCTGGTGTCAGATGGCGAGATTTATCGGGATGATCACTTAGTAAGTTATGTAAGGTCGAATCACTGGGGTGCACACCTGAAACGAATATAATAATGTATGTCAACTTTAATTGAAAAATAAAAATGATTTTAAAATGTGGGAAAAAAAGACCTTAGTAGGGGTCTGGGTGAAAAATGATAAGGACCCCATTGGGGCAACCATGGGAGAGTGAGAAAGAAGAGATTTCTGAAATACTTAGCATCTAAAATCAGTTTCCGGACACCCCCGCCCAGAGCATCTCATTATAGAGCTGCCTTTGCTGTAAGGCCAAGACCTCCAAAGGCGCCTGACACTAGACCCCAGGCTCGATAATCCTTTGCCCAGAGACCCCGCTCACTGAGCACCGTGGGTCTGCACCCTCGCCGAGCACCCCTCCTCCTCACAGACTTCAGTTTCTGGAGGACAGATGGCCTGCCCTGTACACACAAATCACTGAACCCCAGCTTCTGGATGTTTCTGGGCACATGCTGTGGTTATTTCAGGTTCTCAGCCTCAGCTTCTGCCTTTCTTATCGAGCGAGCAGCGTGCGTGCGGCTGAAAGCTTGGTGCCCTGTGTTCTCCCGGAAAGTAACAAGTACAGCAGAGGGTCTTAAATAATTCAGCCCAGTCCTAAATCTTTCCGGCTGTCTCCCTTCTGCCACCTCTCCAAGGGATGTAAAAAGCAGCCTCTCGCACTCGAAAATGGTCATATTTCTAGAAGCTCTTGGAGAGAAGAAGAAAAACCACTAATGTGTCCTGTTTAACTGTTTCTTCGATTATATTTTTTCCCCTCACACCCAACGGTGGCAGGTAATTGTCACAATTTTAGAGAAATGTCATCCGTGGAACCATCTTGCATCTGCGCCACGGCTGCGTTGAATTATAGGGTGTTAAAGCTGAGGTTTGACTTCAGAAACAAGGTACTTGGGAGAGGGGGAATCCCTGGCAGGTGTGCTCTAATTTGCACCCACATCCATGGCAGGCGTTGCTAATCCATCCCTGCAGTCTCCCTGCGAGCCCAGGTGCAGCCCCACATCCTTGTCACTACAGTGCGTAAGTTACTGCCCATTGATTGGAGTTGGCACGCAAAATGGAACTCGTTTGTCATCCCTGATCCAGTCCCAGCCGTTGCACAGCAGGACACTAAGCAGTGGAAATGACCCAAGGCCACCTCTCAGTAGGTTTCGTTGCAAAGACCGGCCTCCCGGTTCTTGACTCCCAGATCCATGGAATTAAGGCCCTTCTGCTCCTGACTCAGAATCTCTCTCTCCTGCGTCTCTGTGTTGCTGCGTCCTCTGGAATCTCTGTGTCTCTCTTTTTGTTTGAACCTCGAGCTACTGTCTGTCTCTGACCACATCCGCGTCTCCGTCTTTCTCAGCTTTCCCGCTGAGCAGCGCTGGGCCCCCGGGTACGCCCTTGACCTTTCCATATGTAAGATGCGAACTGTAGTTTCTGCTCATTGCTGGAGTGTAGTTGCTAACAATAATAGCAAAGAGAGGGTAGGAAGCACATGGCCATAAGGAAACATAAAGCAATGGCTTGAATTGTGGTCGTGGGGGAGGGAGATTTTTCTGAGACAACAGAAATGTGGAAGCACGTTTGTGCATAAACCGCCACCATTTAATTCGCCGCAGAAGTTTCCACTTGCGGAGGTGGGGAAAGGAGCCCAGGGCAGGATGAAGAGACGGTCGCTGCTGAGAGGCCGGTGGAGGTGACTTCCGCGTGTTTGCCTTTTTTATTTTGGCTTGTTGGGTGGAGGTAGGAGGATTCCCTCTTAGGTTTTACTGAGCTTCTAGGAAACTGTCGCCCTCGGAAGGAGGTGGCGAGAGTTTGGAGTTTAGGGATTTCTCTTAGCATCACCACGCTCAGTGAGGGGGCTCCTGGGCCCTGCCTGCCTCCAAGATTGTATATAGTTCACGGGCTCAAGAGAGTTTTCTATTTAAAAAGTATGAACTTCATCTCCCAGCTATTACCTGGTTTCTAAGCCAAGGACCCGCCCTCCTCTTCAGACAATGAGCTGACTTTCCCAGTAGGTGAGTTTACACAAAGGTAGGTTGGAACCATTTCAGAATCTTTCACCTAAACTGGTGGAGATACTTACTTAAAAAAAAAAAGAAAAAGATTTTTTAAATTGATTTTTAGAGACAGAGAAAGGGAGAGGGAGAGAGAAACATCGATGTGAGAGTGAAACATAGATGGTTGCCTCCTGCACAGCCCCTACCAGGGATCGAGCCTGCAGTCCGGGCATGTGCCCTGACCAGGAATCGAACTGGTGGCCTTTGGGACAGTGCTCCAGCCAACTGAGCCACACCGGCCGGGGTAGATATGTACTTTCAAATCAAAGGAATCTTCAAGTTGAGGCATGTGGTGAAGATGCCATCCCAGCGTGGGCCTGGTGGTCCTGCCAGATCACCAGCTCTCCTGAGATTTTCTTTTCTTCTCTCTCTCCTGAGCCTTCTTGGATCTCTGGGAGCAGGGTTTCCTTTCCAAGGCAGGAAATCAGAGATGTGGTTCTGTAGCACCAGTTCTCAAACTGGGTTATGCATTGGAGTTGCCAGGGGAATTTTAAAAATACCGATATCTGGATCCCACCCTTGGAGATTCACCCCCGGAGACTCTGAGCTCATCGGTATTGAGCGTGGCCTGAAGCATAAATAAGGGGCCCTTCTTTGCAGCTTCAAAACCACTGCTCCGTGGTTCCCAGCCCCGGTATAAGCCACCACTCTCCTCCTTTGGATTTCTTTTATAATTTCTACCAAAATGAGAGCTCCAAGTGCCTGCTACCACTTGTATCATCTGTCCGTTCAAGCATGCGGTGCAATTATCCCTGCGACTGCTAACAAGCAGGAAGCAGGTGGTGCCGCCGGTTACCGGCCAGTTTCGCGCATTCGGAACATCTGTATTTGCTGCTACGGTTGCCGCCCCGGGCACTCTGATGGGGGCAAGCGTGCCTCTCGGGGAGTGGAAGTTACGCGTTTCATCAAAGGAGTAGGAAGCATACCCAGTGGAAAAGTACATTCTTATCTTTTCCTAAAATGAGTCGCCAGTATCTCTTTTGCACAGAGGACCAGACAATTACCCAGATATAAAGGCTCACCTGCGGGAGAAAGAACAGAGCCTGAGTGACACCCGCGCCACTTCAAATGGCAAATGGTAAGTCGGAGCTTGTGCGTGCACACCTGTGCTCAGACTTGAAACACAAACCCTGATGACTGCGTCGACGACCAAGTTATTTAACTTCTCTCTATACCTACAGATTCTCTACAGCGTGGGTTGAATCAAACGGACCTAACACAATTATTTTGAAGATTAACATAAATCATGAATTTAAAGGGTTTTGGTTTTTTTTTTTTCACATATTAGTCCTAGAGCTCTTAGAAGCCTGCAGGAAAACATAAAACCTGCTACAAAATTAGCAGGAACGTGAGTGGGCAATTTGTTGGAAAAAAATATATGTGGCCAGTAAACAAAGGGAGACGTAGCATCACTAGCGATCGAGCCATTTCAATTAAGATGAGCATACTGTTCTTTTATCTTAATAAATTGCCTGTGATTTATGCTGTTGTGAGAAAGTTTCTATCACACTAATGGGAGTATAAATGGATTTAGTCTTTTTAGAAAGCAATTCAACAAAAGCTTTTTTTTTTTTTTTTTTTAAGCCAGAAATCCTACTTCTCTAATTTATCTTAAGGAACAAAAAATAGGGTTGTTTATATATGTTGACCTCATTGTATATTTTAATACTGAAAAATGGAAATAATCAAATTATCCCCCAATATTTGAATAGTTAAGTAAATTATAATGCACTTTCAGCATATAATAATATCCCTATAAAATTAAATTTATGAAGATTACCTACTGACATAGAAGATAAACTTTATTTTCAATACTGATATTTAAAAAATGGCACTTTATTGAAATGCTTTCATTTTGCTAGTATCTGACACAGACTCAAACTGGCCTAAATGTTAAAAAAACCTGTAAGCTCATATAATAGAAAATATTCAGAAACATGGCAGGCTTCTGAATTGGTGGACTTAACAGTTCAATATTTTTATCCAAGGCGGAGGTCCTTCCTAAGTCTCTCTTCTCTCCTTCAGCTGAAGGCGGCGTATTCAGACCCAGTAATGTCTAGGGGAGAAAAGGGATTACACCCCTCTCCCTTCTCTGCACTCCCCTCCTTCCCCAGCCCTTTCTTTCCCTCTCCCTCTCTCTGGGTGAGTGAGGAAAACTTTCTTGCTACCCACCTGCAGAATTCCCATCACATTTTATGGTCCTGAACTGGGAAATGTTGCTCATCCTTGGACCAACCCTGATCTCAGGGCGGGGAGGGTTTCCCGAGGCCCACGGCCTGTGGAGCAGGAAGGGGGGATAGAGTCAAGTGGGTGCCGGCTCGGCGACCAGTTTTGTCTGTTATGAGTATGCATCAGTCCCCTGAGACAGGCACTTTCACTGACTCGACCTTCCAGCCGATGTGACCCCCAGGAGGAAGTTTGATGGAAAAATACTCCAGGACACACAGGAGGTTTCTAGGTCACATACTGTGTGTTAAGATTTTGTCTCAAGTCTGATTCCACATGGAACCCTGTGAGAGCACGCGGGAGAGACCATCAAAACAGCAAGTAAACTAGTTAGGATGTGACCCCTGATGACAAGCCGCCTGAATGGGGGCAGAGGCTGCACTGCCTGGCTGGCTCGGCTCGTCTCCATGAGGTAGTGCCTCTTGCTTGTCATGGGATGGGAGTGACTTATTATGGTGATGGGCGTTAGGTTGGAACTGTGTGAGAACTAGGTGGCATCGAGAAGGAACAGGCTTTTTGTGGGACTTACATAAACCTCAGTTAAAACTCACCTGGTGAACCAGGCTGGAGACATCCATGAGCTTGTTTCCAGGATGTCATGAGAAAGAATGATTCCAGTAAAATCACCTACGATTCTGCAAAGCGGGTTGCTCTCTGAATTCTTCTCATTACTCCAGGCTCCCAAAGGCCCCAGAAATCCCAAGAGGGGTCCAAAGTGCTTGCGTTCATTCTTACATTCGATAGACATTTAAATCACATAACAATGATGAGAGCTAACTATCACCCATTCGACAGCACGGCCCTTAGAGCACTAGTTCAATTTGTGTCTTGGAGTCTAATGCACCAGCTTGGCACCCCTCCGTTTAGGGAGGTGGGGATATTTATCCTAGACCCTGACTCATCCTAAAAGAGCTGGAATGGAGGAGCCAAATGGGGTGGGGACCTAAGAGTCATGAGCACCCCCTTTTAGAGGTCAGGACATGCATTGTTTCATTTAATGCTTACATCACCCCAGGAAGGTAAACATTATTGCTCCTATTTTACAAATTGGGATACTGAGATTCCTTAGAGGCTAAGTCCACTGACTGCCCAAGGTCATTGGCTACTAACTGACAGATCTGGTATAATCAATGCCTCCAAAGCACACACGCCTTCATAGGGCCCCAAGCCTCTGACTAAGCAAGTAGGCAGCCCGCTTGCTATTGAAATGCTACAATCTGTGGGAGAGGATAGCTCAGACTTTCCCCTGCAGTGTTCAAAGCCATGCTAGCTCTCAGCACATCTGAGCCCCCACTGTTGCTTCTTTAGAGCATCCCAGCTGCTGAGGGATGAGGCCAGTGCTAGAGGCAACAGTCCCCAACCCAGGAGGGGTCTGAGGTGCTAAAGAAAAGAGACGTAGGTCGCCCTCTTGGCTAAGTCTCTAGATCTGCTTGAAAGGTAACTGTGCTTATAGGTTACACATCCCCATGCTTGGTGCAAGAGTTGTACTCAGTAGCTGGAGCTCAGGTTTGGGACTGGAGGTCTTTCAGGAGTCACACAGGAGTTCAGATTTCTTAAGTCCTAAGGAGGAGAGGGACATGGAATGAAGAGATGGACAGAACGGGGAAGGTCAGAAGGTTTGCAGCCAGTAACTCAACCAACATTTTCTGCTTATGTGTTTTTCTTTGTTGGACAGTTTGGGATTTAAAAGCAACCTTCTCAGTTGAAGGTTACAGTGTTTGATGTAAGATTTTGCCAGCCGGACTCATGTGAGACTGGATGAGTGGGAAGAGAGAGAATACATGGGGTTCAATAGTGGTTGGCAGTGTTTGGACCACTCTGGCTCCAGGGAGGTCAGCATTCTGATGGCGGCTTCCTGATCCCCACGTTACTGTTAAAGCAAATTGTTCTGGATCCAACAGCAGGAGCATTGGGCTCCTGAGCCTGGCTGGTGGCTAACAGGATGTGGTCCTGGAAGCAGTTGAAACATTGGCCTGGATTCCCTCATAGCCCTATTGTTGTTGGGCTTCCCCTGATAAGCCCTGGGGTGTCTTCTAGCGTCATTCCTAGTCATTCCCTAGAACTTATTTCTGTAGGTCTTCTAATGATTTTATAAGCATTTGATTCCCTTCCTCAAATACCTTTTTTAAAAAACTTGATTTCAGAGAGAGGAAGGAAGAGGGACAGAGAGGTAGAAACATCGAGAAGAGAGGAACACTGACCGGCTGCCTCCTGCATGCCCCACTGGGGATCAAGCCTGCAACCTGGGCATGTGACCAGACCAGGAATCGAACTAGAGACCTCCTGGTGCATGGGATGTCACTCAACCAACTGAGCCACGCCAGCCAGGCTCAAATACCTTTTAAAAAGAAATTGAAGCAGGATGAGTGCTTTCTACAGTAGAGCCCTGACTCGCCCACTGGGGTGGCTGCAAGTTTAAAGGCATTGAACGTCACTCCTCCTCTGACCTTTTCAGGGTCCTGCACACCTCTCTTTGGGCCAACCGCCATAACCAAATGGTATCCCTGCCTGTTGTTTTCTTGTCCTAAATCCAACCTAAATACTGTGGTCAGATTTATCTTCTGCAAAGCAAATGGTAAGTCACATACCCTGTGATTTCCAGTTTTAAAGTGGTGGGGAGAGATATTGTTTCTTCTTTCTCCCCTTGGAGATGACCCTCGAAGCAACAAAGATTATGTTGAAAGACATGAAAGCTCCCTCTCTGATGAAACGAGGGGACATCTGTAACCCTGAACCACAATATAGAGAGAAGAGCCCCGACCACAGTGAAGCTCAGACAAGGGGGGGGGGGGTGCAGAGAAAGGATGCTTGCAGCTGCAGATCTCAGGAGAAGCATGTGGCACATTTAGAGGGCAAGCCCAGTGAGCCCCTTTATTTGCAGCAATGGGGACAGGTGTATGAATTGATGGCAGAACTTCCCTGGACCCAGTTTGGCCTGAAGGAGAAGCAGAGAAGACAGGACTACGTGAGAAATTCACGCAGATAAATCATAAATCCAGGAAGCAGTCTGCAGGGGAGGCTGTTTTGCCTGAGCAAGCTGACGGATAAAATGACATTTGCTGGGATGTGGAAAGCTGGGGCTGAAAACCCACTGGGTGAGGTCAAGAATGAATGCTGGATGAAGTGCAGCCTGCATTTTGCTATAAAGGGGAACAGAGTAATGGCATGGTAGCTGTAGGAAGGTGGGGCCGAGGAGTGGGATGGTTAATTCTATGGTCCACCTGACTGGGTCACAGGGCGCCTAGATATCTGGTTAGACATTATTTCTCGGTATTTCTGGGTGAGGTTAGCATTTGAATTCATACACCCAGTAGAGCAGACTGCCCTCCCCAATCTGTGGGGGGTGGGGCCTGAATAAAACTAAATGGTGGAGGAAAGAGTTCGCTTTCTCAGCCTTACTGTTGGAGCTGACATCGGTCTTCTCCTGCCCCCAGACTGGGACGTAATCATCAGTGACCCAGGTTCTCCGGCCTTCAAACTTGGATTAGACTTGACCCTGCTGGTTCTCCTGGTTCGCAGGCCTTTGGACTTGGATTAGAACCACGCCATGGGCTTTCTCTGCTTGCAGGGTCTCCAGCTTGCAGATGGCAGGCTGTGAGACTTCTCAGTCTCCCATAGCTGCATGAGCCAATCCCTTATAATCCCTTGAGATATATATCCATTTCTCTGGAGTACTCTGACTAATGCGAGGAGCATAAGCACGCTAATGTGCTTGTGGTAATTATTCAGAAGAGAGATGTTGGTAGGGTAGGAGGAAGGGGGTGGCCAACGTGAAAGCAATATTCTTACAGAAGTGAGACAGACTGGGGTCCACTGCACAGAAGAAGGATTAGACTTTTCACAGGAGCAGGTGTTGTTCATTCCTGGCAACAGATGTGAACACGGTACCTGGGTGTGAATCTGGCGGGTTCATGTATGTGGTGGAGGGAGCACCTTGGAGTTCTCTTCTCATTGCTTCTATTTTTTTTGTTTCAAAGAAACAGAAGGCATTGTTACCGGCCGAGAGTAGAGTGACGGAGGTGTTGGAGGTTTGAGGACAAAGGAGAAAATGCAGAGCGGTTGTCCAGGACAGAGTGAGAATGAAAGAGCGCTGACAATTGTTGAGTGTTCCTAAGGAGCTCTTGAGAATTTAGTGGCCATGGGTTTAAATTAAGCCCAGACAAAATGTGTGCGGTGTGTGGGCGTAATGCGTGTTTTCTGGGCATGTTCACTTGTTTGAACGAGAAGTATTTAACCAAGGTTCTGTTCCACCCCCGCCTCCCAGGGCACTATATTCAAGGGAGGGGAAAAAAGCAGGAGGAATGTGAGGAACTATGAAATCTGGGCTGTTAAACAGGGACATAAGGATATGAAGTGGGGGCAGAAAAGGTGGTTCAGTCAGTATATTGAAGGTCCTCATTGGATTAAATAACTATTGGTGTTGGGAAAATAGAAAGAATGAGCTGGAAATAGTTCAAGGAAGTAGGAATTATGATGTGAAACAGTCCTGGAGGGAGTGCCATCAGCAGTGATGATAAGAACTATATGTGAGGATAAGAATGAGAGGCTACGAGGTACAGAATGAGGTCACTGCAATACAAGAGACAAAAAAACTTAGAGAACATGGTATTGGAAGATACCATGAAGATACATAAAGATATTGAAATAATTCAGAATAGCGCTGGAGGGAGTTGTTATGACCCAGGTGCTAAACTCCTTGAGGCATGAGGGCGATCGGTCAGGTTTCTGTAGACAACCGCAAGAAGGAGGAGTGGTAAGTGATATAACCTGATGGTATAAGCTTCAAAGCCAGGGTTTTCAAGGAGAAAGGAGTGAAAATTGTCTGAGAAAATCAGTGGTGACTAAGAGAGGCAAACACCACATCTCCAGGCCCATGGTGCAGAGGCGCGGGGGGAGGGGGGGGGATCAGCCAGTGCTGCAAGGCTCTTCAGGAGACGAATTGTCCTTCGTTAGAGGTAGAAGATGAATGGATGCTTCAGACATGTGAGACTCTGAGGGATTTTGCTGAGAATGGACTATGAGTTCCAGAGAGCAGAAGAGAAAGTTTTCCAGGAATGAAGTAAGGTGGATGAGTGGTTAGATTAAAGCACCCACCTTGCTACGTGGGAGTGAAAATCCAAATGAGCAAAATCCAGAGAGTCTCTGAATCCTGGTGGTTCTAACGAGCAGGGATATGGGCATAGTAAGGTTAGTCTCGAGCATTTCCAGGCAGCTTGTTGTCATGTGTGGAGAAGGGGTTCTATGGAAAGTAACCTCACAGAGTGATCTGATCTTTAAGGCATATACGTTCTTTGTAAAAGGTTTATCTTTACCTTAAGCAAGCCCTGTCCACTGTTTCTGTGCACGTAGGTGAACATACCTCTGAAATGGCCCCTCCAGAACCCTCCTAAAGCATGAGCCCAACTCTCTTGTAACCCAATCCCGGCTTTGCTTTCTCTCACCTTCGTGTCAATGTTTCCTCCTTAATCTCAAATGCATACAAGGAACTGCAAAGCTGTTATTCTCTGGAGCATTTGCCATCTTGTTCCCCGGCGTCTGTCATCAGTTTGGCTCAAATAAACTCATAAAAATCCTCTACAGGTTGGAATGTTTCTTACACTGACATTTGGAAACATGGACAGTGGTGAGGTCGTGCGTGTCTGTGTGTGTGAGGGTTGGGGGAAGCTCGGCTATATTTAAACATCAAGCCAAGCTCTGGGGCTTCGTCATTCTTTCTATAAACTGTTCTATATTATAGAGCAGATTTTTTAAAAAGGCATTTTATTGCTATGTTAAAAAACGACACACAAACACAGCTCAGTGAAACAATCGCCTCCATAAAATTAGTCTAACATAGGCCTGTAATAGATCAGGAAAAATGTGGAAAAATGGCAAAAGGAGTCTACATGTGAGCCAGTAGAGCTCAGGAAAAAAGATAGAAGTAAAATGTGAGCCAGTAGAGCTCAGGAAAAAAGAAAGATAAAAGTAAACCGTCACAAGAATGAAGGTTTTCTATTGGAAGAAGCACATAACTGAAATGACACGTGGCTGAAAACATAATAAGGGATGTGGGTGGAAGAGAGATTTAAAAAAAGTGAGCTAAGTAAAGTGGACACGGGCAGGGATTAAAATGGATTAGACGTAACATGTTTGCAATGGAAGATGAATAAAGCAGATACAACACACGCTTAATGGGTGGTCTAGTTTTTATAGTTTCGTTTTTAACAAAACGATACAATATCTTTTTAAATAGTGGATCAGAAAAATAATCAAAACGTAATTCATAAAAACTTTCCAGAAATTATATAAATACATACCACACACACACACACACACACTTTTAAAGGGACAGGCACACCCTGGAGACATCGACCTAGAATGATGACCCCTGAGACATATAATAATTAGGCCACCAGACTTTAGAGGTCAAAAGTCAATACTTTAGGCAACCAGGAAAAATATCAAGTCACTCGGGAGGTTTCAGTCTTCTCCTTGGCAGTTTTCAAAGGAAGAATGCTGTGACGCGACACTTAACAAAATCCATTAGAAAAAAAAATGGGATAAAATAATTTTTCTGTAGCTGAATAGTTGTTTGTGCGTAGAGGCAGACGCCTGATATTCCGGAGCATGCAATAACTCAGAATGCATTTTCTGAGAGCCCTGCTTGAGGAAGTCCCTCGACGGTGGACTTCAGGGTGGCCGGAGGAATCACAGGCCGAGGCTTGGCCGGGAGTGTGGAATCCATCTCACTGTGGAACGGAGACCAAAATAAGCCTGGGGATGAGCACTGCAGCACAAAACCTTATATGCTTCCACAATGCAGAAACGACTTCATTAAGAACCGTTGGAACAAGACAGAAGCGTGATAGAAGGCGATGTTTTATGAGCTGCTTTCCTAATCTTTTGTAGCCAGAAGTCAAAAGATATTATTTAAAGCTGAGGCAACGTGTAACAGAAATATATTTTCAAACATAATAATCAACTAAAATTGGGTAGAAATCGTGAACAAAAGTCCAGAGATAGCTTTCTTTTAAAAAATTTAGAGAGTGTTTATGCAGATTATGATTTTCAAACCGGGAACGTAGTCCTTGGTGTGAATGGAGACTACGATCCAAAACAGAGGGGGCAAGGCAGGGTTTATAGAGACAGAAGTTGCAAGGAGCTGTTGATCAAAGAGATGAGTTGCTAGGGGAAACAAGACCATTGAGGCGCATCATTTTTTTTTTTTCCTGATTGGTGGGGCAACTGGCCTTTCAATGGCTGGCTGACTCAGTGACCAAGCAAGTGGCCTTGAGCTGAGAAAATGGGTAATAGCCGATTAAGCACTTACCGAGTCCTAGCTCCAGTCCAGGCCCGCACAGCAGCAGGGCTGACTCTGATCACACAATCACAGAACAGGGGGAATTATTTAACAACGATGCAAGGAGTGCCACTTACCCAGCGGGACAACCAGCACAGGGGGCTGCTGGCTCCACCCGCAGTTCCGGAGCACGAAAGAGCAGAGTTCTGTTCTGCAAGCAGCTTTGGAGCTCAAGCTGCAAAAATCCAAACACTGGGCCACAAATTATGAAATTAAAGTTCTTATAAGTCCTCACAATGAAAAAGAAGAAGATCTGGGAGCAAGGAGAAATATAATTTTGTCATAGTTCATATTAGGGTGTTGATAGATGCCAGCTAGTGAACAGAGAATTAAGTATCATTGATATGGCTCTAAAGACAATTACTAGAAAAAAGAATCAAACTTTCTAAAATATGAGCAGAATAACATGTCCACACATTTTAAAAAATCCTCACCTGAGGACATTTTTTTGTTGATTTTGAGAGAGAGAGAAAAACACATCAATGTGAGACAGAAACATCAATCTGTTACCTCCGGTACATGTCCCTATCAGGAATTGATTCCACAGCCCAGGTATGTGCCCTGGCCAGGAATCGAACCCGCAACCCTTTGGTGCTTAGGATGATGCTCCAACCAACTGAGCCACCTGGCCAGGGCCACACCTACACATTTTTTTTTTTTTTTTAAAAGAGGAAACCAGACTCCTTAATAAAATATTAAATAAATAAAATTAAAAACGTAAGTGACAAAGACAAAGACTATAATATGAATATAATTGTGGGAAGGACAGTGCTCTTCCTGTTTTGTTTTGCTTTAGGTTTATTTTTTCTTGTTGACATTATTACCCATGTCCCCTATTTCTCCCCTCCCCCACCTCCCCACCCAGCCCCTGCCCCGCCCCAGGCTTCTGTTGTCGTTAATGTTTGTTTCTACGTGGAAAGTTTGTTCTACTCCTGACCTCTCTCTGACTCTTCAGACTCTCTTTCCTGGGAGGCGAAGTGATTCACCTGTGTGGTAAATTTGGAGAATAAACCGATGGGCGCCGTCTGCGAGCTGCCTGGGGGTGAGTGAGTTCTAAGCTGCCCGGAAGCAGGGGAGCCTCAGCCTTGCCAGTGGGTCTCTGGCGTGGCCAGGAGCAGGGGGTGGAGATGCAGGAGCTGTGTGCAGAGCAGTCATGTTCCCACCTGTGCAGAGGGACGGAAGGACCAGGTAACGCAGCCCATGGGCGGGAGGGGCCTCGGGGACACAGATTGACCGGCTCCCTGCCGACTTCCCAGTTTCTGGTTCTAGATCCTCGTGGGGCCCGGCGCTCTCCTCCCCGGGTTCTGTAAGCCACCGGAGGACCCTCCTAGTATATCCCGCCCCCCCCCGTTTGTTTTGCTGCCTGGACTCGTCGGAGGCACATTGTTTTCACTTTCATTCAGGAGCCTTGACTAACACCGGAGAGGCTGTGGTCCAGGGCAGCTGGAAGGAGCTTTCTAAGTCTGCAGAATGCCTGAGGACTTTGCGTCTGGGCGAGCAGCCAGAATGCGCCGTAGGAAGAGCCAGGAACCAACCACGGGGCTCTTCCCTGCTGCCGGTGGTGGGAGGGTCTGAAGTCACAGGGACCATCAGACTTGGCGAGAAGCCATGGGCAGCCTGGAATATTTTTTAAAAAAATGGAAAAGCTAATACAGAGCAGTTAAAATCCCAAACTTCCCACCTCATGCATCACCGGCAGGGTGTAGAGCTCCCGCATGCTAACCGGTTGGGCACCACATCAATCCTACCCTGCAGTTCTCAGTCCTACCAGCCTCACAGATGGAGTCCAGAAACCAAATGCCAGCCTGCTCCACTCTGATGCCAGTTCTCATTTGCCTGTGCCCTGCTTTCCCGGGGGCCCAGGGTGACTGATTGCAGACCTGGACCTCCGTGGGCTTAAACTAATAGGTACAGTCAGTGTGTATTATGGGATGGTGGTAACCGGGAAGCCAGCAATGGGATAGGAGGAACATTCATTACACAAGCTGGGAATGAGATGAGCTTCTGCGTTGGGGGGTCAATAATTTTAGTTAATGGGAAGATCCGAACCATTGTAGCTTAGCACCCGCAACAGCGTCTGGCACACAGCAGGGGCGCAGCAAGTGTTGGCTGAATACTGAACGAAGCCTGTTGAACCTCTCACGTTCTCATGTTACATGTTTGGCTCTCCGGTAGCATTTGGCACAATAGCCTTTTCGTTTACTTAGGTATTTATTCGATCAACGGCATCTTCCTAACTAGAGAAGTGAGGGTGCAGGGACCACGCTTGCATTTGTTCACTGTTGTTTCCCAAGTGTTTGTATACTGCTTGGCCTTAATAAACATTTGCTGGATGGATACACGACATCTCGATTTACAAAGCGTATGCTTGGCAAATACTGGGCTCAGAAGGCTGTGTTTCATTTGGATGGAGGTCAGCATCCCTGCCTGTGGTCCCTTGAGTGGTCTCCTGGCAATGCCGTGAGTTTTCTCTCTTCTCTCCTGCCCACATGCTCAGGGGCTGGCACCTGAGTACTTGGTGTATTCCTTGTCTCCTGCCTGGAATGAAAGAGTGGATCTCTCTCAAATCAGGATCTCAATGTAGTGATCCCAGCTATCTGTCATTTAAACGAGCGAGATTTATTATGTACAACCAAAGGGACACGGTTCCCAGCAGGAATGCTGCCCCAGTCAGCAGCGGGTGATGCCGTGGGGGTGCGCTCCTGCCTCTGTGGGCCTCCTACCCTCTGCTGTTGCTCTCGCACGGTAACTGGGTCTTCTCCCGACCCCCTGCGGTGAAGCTGGAGAAGGGAAAGAAAGGCCGGGGGCCCTGCTGCTCCGGGAACGGCCGCCACCCAGACCTAGCAATGGCGCCTGTCTCTCTGCAGTTTCTGTGCATCAGGATGGGGTTCTCTGCCCCCTACTTTGCCGTTTCTGTCTCCCTCCTTTGTCACTCCTGATTCGCATGATATGACATATTGAATTTATGCTGCAACAGGTAATCGATATCAGCACGAGAGAGGTTTCTGTCTCGTCAGGGCTGTTCTGCATCTTGATGAGACCTGATGATGAAGACCCAGGGTGACAGCTGAGATGTATGGCCCGGGCACAAAGGACCACGTCAGAGTGGAGGAGGGGTCCTCGGGGAAGGTCGTAGATAAACGGGGAGGGAAACCAAGAAGGTTGTGGGCCTGCCGGTGTTCGTGAAGAGACAGGTTGATGCTGATCCACAGGGGACTTGCAGTCTCCAGAGGTCCTTCATTGGCATGTGGCAAAACTTAATTCAAAAAAGTGTAGGGCCCTGGCTGGTGTGGCTCAGTTGGTTGAGCGTCGCACCATGAGCCCAGAGGTCGCCAGTTTGATTCCCAGTGAGGGCTGGTGCCCAGGTTGCAGGAGGCTGCTGATCGACGTGACCCTCTCCCGTCGCTGTTTCTCTCTCTCTCTTTCTCCCTTCCTCTCTCTCTAAAACTCAATAATAAGAACATGTTTTTTAAAAAGTTTAGGAAAGAAAAAAAGGATTTTATTGACTTGGATTACTGGGAAGTCCAATGGTGAAGGAAGCACCAAGGCGTGGCTGGGGGCACATGCTTGAAAATACCACCAGGAGTCAGCCTTACTTCCCGGCTCTGCTTTTCTTTAGAAAGACTTCAGTCTCAGGCAGCCTTTCTCCACGGGGTGGACAACGGGGCTGCTGGCAGGTTGGGGCTGACATCGGGAAGTCCTAGATTCATCAAATAAAAATGCAGAATGCCCAGGTAGAATGTATTTCAGATAGACACCGAATGAATCTTTCAGTGGCAGTAGGCCCCATGCAATATTTGGGACATGCTTATCCTAAAAATGCATTGGGTGTTCTGTATTTTATCTGGCACCCCTGCAGCATCATCTTCATAGCCGGTAACTTCAGGAGAGGGAACATGACTCCCTCTCTCACACGGTTGACCCCCAAAGCGGTCCTGATGGCCAGCCCAGCTGGGACACTCACCCTGTGCTTGGTGAGCTGGGTCCATGTAATTAAAGACCTCAGTGGACAGAGGCGGCTCAGTCAGCTGGTAAATGTTTGTTAAACACGACTTTGTGCCAGGCCCCTTTCTAGGTCCTAGAGATTCAGCTGCGAACAAGGTGGAGAGGCGCCTGGGCTTACTTTCTAGTTGATGGTCGGAGTGAGTGGGCGGACGGTCAGTAAATATCAACAGGATAACTTCAGGAACTGCTAGGTGCTATAAAAAAGATGAAATAGGGCACTGTAGTGGGAAGCGTCTGACACTGTCGTGGGTTGATTTGTGTCTTCCCCTGCCCCCTCCCCCAAAAAAACACATGTTGAAGTTCTAACTGGTATGTCTGAATGTGACCCTTGGAAATAGGGTCTTTGTCAATGGAATCACGTTAAGACGAGGTCATACTGTGTTAAACTGGGCCCTGATCCAGTGAGGGGTGTCCTCATGAGGGAGACGTGGACCCAGACACAGACAGGACGATGCCATGTGGTGATGGAGGCAGAGACTAGAAGATGCTCCTACAAGCCACGGGCTGCTGGTAACCACCAGGAGAGGGGAGAGGCATGGAACGGATTCCCCCCCACAGCCTTCAGAGATGCGGCCCTGCCGACACTCGGGTTTCAGACCTTTCGCCCCCTGGCCTGTGAGAGGATAAAGTTCTGTTGTTTTCAGCCATCTGGCTGTGGCCATTGACTTTGGCAGCCCCAGGAAACTAATAAGGGCAGAGAGTGGGCTGAGTGGTCAGGCAAGAGACCTGAAGGATGGGAGGCAGCTGTGGGGCACCTAGAGGAATTAATTATTTCCCCTGGATCATGCCTGGGGCGGGGGCTCTGGGGGAGGGGTGTTGGCTCCTACTCTCATTCCACGTGTCAGGATTCCCCCCTTACCTTCTCTCTATCCTGCCTCATTCCCATCCTTTCCCTCCCCCTTCAGCCCCATCTCGCTCATTCCCAACAATGTGACTGAATTAGGAAGCAGCAGGATGAGAGGAGAGATGGCCGGGCAGGGAGCCAGGAGCCGAGCGTTAGGATCCCCATCCTACCCCTTGGTTATGTAAGGCCTTGAGGAATTCACTTCCTTCTCCACGGTTCCTCAGTTCTGCCTCTGAAAAGCAAGAGATCTGGGCTAGAACTGGGTTGTTTCCAGATCACATGGAGAGCTTGAAAGAAGCCTTTCCCGGCCATCCTGCATCTGCACCGTGTTCTGCTGGCCTCCGAATGCCAGAGAGCATGAAAGTATTAACTTCTGCTCATGCAGAGATATTGCTTTTAACTCCAATGCATCATTTAAAAAAATATATATATGTATATTTTATTGATTTCAGAGACAAAAGGAAGGAGAGAGAGAGAAACATCTATGAGAGCAAAACATCAGTTAGTTGCCTCCTGCACGCCCCCTACTGGGGACCAAGCCAGCAGCCTGGGCACATGTCCTGAGTGGGAATCGAACCGGCGACCTTTCGGTCCATGGGAAGATGCTCAGCCAACTGACCCGCACCGGCCAAGGCTCCAAGGCTTCATTTAAAAATATATATATACTCATAGAAACCTGACAAGACTTTTATAGCTTTTCCAGTTTATCAGTCTGATGAGGTTACCTCCTCTGTTCTCTCCCTGTATTTTAAGGATTGTTTTAAATAGATTTCCCCCTCATTAAAAATAAATTATTCTCAGGGTAGAAAATTTAAAAATATCAGAAAAGTACCACGAGAAAAATATTCCTTAAGTCCAAAACTCTCAACTTTGGGGGATCTGATTCCAGTCTTTTTTTTCTTTGCTCCATTTTTAGAGTTAGACTACGCAGTGTTTACAATTTTGAAGGTGTCTTTTCACAATGAACTAGCTCTGCCTCTCCTTCAAGGTCCCATTCAATTCTCCGCTCACCTTTGAAATCCCCTGCGGGTCCCGAGCGCTTGGCAGAGAAGCACTCACTGTGCCCCCACCTCAGGCTGAGCAGAACTTGCGGGCGATGCTGTGGACTCATCCATGGCACCGTGGAAGCAGAACCCAGGACATAGGCACTTTGGGGTGAGATATAGCTGTGTCCGAGGCCCCACAGCATTACTCCTCAGTTTTGTGATGCTGGGGAAAGTTTCTTAATTGTGCCAGGTCTCGGCCTTTTCTGCTGTAAAATAACAATAATGATACCAACTCCTCGGATTGGTTGTGTAGATGAAAGGACGCAGTCCATGCAGCTTTCTCAGCATATACTACATGCTCAGTTCATGGTAGTTCAGCAGCCTTCCTGATCTGTAGAAGAAATCGGCTTTTTCCTACCAGGGGCCCGTCCCCCTTCTCCTTGGAACAGCACCCTGAGGTCCCTCTGGGAAAGCACCCTGAGTCCACTCAGTCTGTGGGGTTCAGGTAGAGCTGCCTCCCCCCCGAGCCCCAGGGAAGGGTGCATGGCTCTTGTAGAAATTGGCCATTCACACCATAGCTCCCCTTTCACCGCAGGTGTTGGACCAGGATGGGGGTTATGGGCTGAATGTGTGTGTGTCCCCTCCAAATCCACATGCTGAAGTCATCCCCCGCAGGGGGGCCTTAGGGAGGTAATTCGGTTTAGATGAGGCCATGAGGCTGGGACCCCAGAATGGGGTTAGTGACCATATAAGAAGAGGAAGAGAGGCCCGAGCTCTCTTTCTGCTACGTGAGGACACGGTGAGACGGTGGGCGGGTGTGCGAGCCGGAGCGAGGGCCCTCCAGGGCGTCCTGGCCTTGGACTTCCAGCCTCCGGGACTGTGAGAAACGAAATGTGGCTTAAGCCACCCGGTGCGTGGTATTTTGTTATAGCAGCCCGTGCTGACTAGGACAGTGGCCTTGTGACCCAAGCCCGGCATCCATGAAGTGTCCTTATAGGACTTCTGATGAGACTTCTGGGAAAGAGAAGCTCTCTGCCCGCTTGCCTGGGAGCTGGGATCAAGCAGGCCGGGCGCTTCCAGGAGCCCCTGCCCCCAGTCCACCCTCCCGCCTGCGTGGAGAAGGCTGGGAAGGCAGCGCAGCCAGGGCAAGGGGCGCAGAGTTGAGGGACAGGGGGACTGGCTTCTGTCAGCATTGTCTTACACACTGGACCCAGCCTTGCTCAAAGCTCGAACACCCAATGTCCCCTTTGAAGGAGCCACAAACAGCTGGCCCTCCACCCTTTAAAACTGGTTTAAGTTGGCTTCTACCGTTTGCAATGGGAAGAGATTTGACCGCCCAGCTGGATCGGCTCAGTTGGTTGAGCGCCATCCTGTGCAATGAACGGAGGATTGCCAGGGTTGCTGGGATCCCCAGTAAGGGCACAGGCCCTGTTGTGGGTTCAGTACCCAGTTGGGGCACATGCAGAGGGTGGTAGATTGATGTTTCTCTCTCTCATCAATCTTTCTCTCTTTCTCTTTCTCCCTTCCTTTCTCTAAAATAAAAGAGAGAGATTTGACCAAGACACTTTTATGGCCTCTGCTTTTCAAACATTGAAGGCCCTGCTAATCCTTCCTTTGGAGCAAACTTATGCGTCCGTAGTGGTCCATTCAGGAGCCCATGGAGCCACACGGTTCACATTCACTGGGAGTACCTTCCAGCCTGGACCTGAATGCACGGCTTGGTCTGATGACTTAAGATAACAAACGTTAATGAAGATCAATATGCAGTTTGGCTTCTTATTAGTTATTTCTAATTCATACTGAAGCAATCTTTTTACCTATCCAGTATCTCCCCCCCCCCCCCCCCCCCCGTTTCTCTCTCCCTCAGGAAACCCTGTTACATCTCTTCTGGAACCAAGGTTTTTAAGTCATGCAATCCCTTCTTATCTGAGGTGGACAAGTTATACATAAGTTACTTTTCATAGTTACAGTACTATTTGCGTATTCTTCTGAAGAACTCATTTCAAGTCTTCCAAATCTGATTTTGTTTCTTAGTATACAATCGATACAATTGTATCACTAATCTAATACACTTAAAGATTCAACTGAACAAAGTAGAAGGGATTTGAAATCTAGATATGTGGCAATTCCAGGTATTAGTCTGCTTGGGGTAGGTATGATTAAGAACAGAAAACCTAATCCATGATTAAACAACACCCGCTTCCCCTCACCAGTGACGAAGCCCTGGCCCCAGCTCCCGGCTGCATTCTGCGGTAGCCGTGCACCGGCCCACAGAGACCCGCCGTCCTTCATCTCGTCTCACCTGTGCCAGGGCTCCCTTTTCTGCTGCTTCCCCCGTTGTCCTGACATTTCTCCCCAGTTCTCTCCCCCCTCTGCTCAGGGGGAGATCAGAAAGTATGACGCGTAACCAACGTCCCCCCAAAGAACAATGTATTTGACTCCAGTCCTTGCACCTGCCCCCGTCTGTCTTGGTGACGCCCTCAGGGCCCCCCTCTCGTGTCTTGGAGGGAGGAGTGACCGTCCCTTCCTGCTGTGGGGAGGAAGTGACAGGACCATACTCGCACCCGTGAGGACCTGCTGGTATCTAGGACTTCCATCTCTCCCCCAGGCATCTGCTAATATAGAACAGAGGTTTGGGGGTTCGGTCTTCCCGGTAGCCTCAGCTCCCTTTAGAATAGGGGTGACTAGATACCGCTTTGCCATTTGCTTTGGGTTCATAGCTAATTCTGGGTCAACAGTAAAAGTCCCATTTTGATATCCTGCTACTCTTGCTATTTTAACCTAATTAGAAATTATATAAGTGATAAAATGTACATGTAAAGCGAAATAGAGCAGTGTTTCCATAAAAACTAAGTGCAATTACCCGGAAAGACTTGCAAAGCCAAGAGCCGAGTCATTTTAATAAGATGCCGTTCAGCCAGGTGTGGTGAGGTCCAGGCGGGCCGCGGAGCAGCAGGGACCAAGGCTTCGGCCTCCCGCCGTGGCCTCCCGCGCATCTCTCCGTCTCCGCTCCTCTTTAAAGGACCGGAAACTGGACATTGAGACGTAAAAGCAGCTGATACAGGGAGACTGGGCGCCCATCCTGCAGGCGCATCCTGAAAGAGAGGCAGGGCCCTGTGGCAAACGGCAAGCATGTGTGCGCTAATGTGTGTTAGGTAGAAACAAAATCTCGAAGGGCACTCCTCTCCGTTTTAAAGGCTCCTCTGCTTTCCCCATCTTCCCAGCTATCTGGCTGCAATCGCTCCAGATAACGGTCCTCACGGCCGCCCGTAGACCAGCTGCCAGCCTGCAGGGCCCTGCTCTCCCAGCCCAGGGAGGGGTGCAGGGCCCCCCCTCTCTCGCAGGCCCCTCCCTCCTTTCCCAGGCTGTCCGTCTTCCCCAGCGAGGAGCAAGCTCCCCAGCGACGAGCAACCTCAGGATTCTGCATCTGTTTCCGTTGCTGGGTAGGGGCAGAGAGAACCCCATGGAGGCGAAGTGGTGTTGAGGGAAGACTTGGGAACCACCTGCCCTGGGTTCCTTTGAGGCTTTTGATCTTCCTGTATTTCTTCAATAGCCTGGAGTAGTAAACCAACCAACCAAGTAACTAACTAACTAACCAGACGCCTTGTCCTGTAAGGGCCAAAACAGTAGGCTGGGAGTCTCCACCCAGGCTGCACAGAAGGTTCTGGTTTGCACACTAGCGAACTTGTTTTCACCCGATAAGAATGCCTGCTCTCGCTTTCCCGCTCTGCCTACACCTTTTATATTAACTTTAAAAGCACTTGGCCCAGTTATGGCTTTGAAGTCATTAGGTTTTATCTCCTTCTCAGAGGCAATAAGGAGACGGTCCTGCTGACCCTCTACCCGCTTACCTGGCTATCTGACTCTACGCATGTGTATCTCTGTCCATCCGTCCACTATAAAATGCTGTGCCTCAGCCCTGGCCGGGTGGCTCGGCTGGTTGGAGCACCGTCCTATACACCAGGAGGTTGTGGGTTCAGTCCTCAGTTGGGGTGAGTACGGGGGGGCAACCGATCGATGTTTCTCACATCGATGTTTCTCTCTCTCAAGAATCCACAAGCACGTCCTCAGTGAGAATGGACGACATGTGCCCTGGGCATGGCAGGTGCCTCACAGATGCAGGTTGTTATGGCCGAGGATGACCGCTGATCACGTCATCAAGTGATAACAGTAGTTATTGTTGTCAAGCAACAGCGACAGTGTTATCAAGTAGCATCGATAACCATGTCATCAGTTGATTGATCCTTGGTAATGCTCAATAGCTGATAATTCGGCCCAGCCTGTTCTGGGGTCCTGTGGTCCTGTCCTGTGCCAGCTTCCGCTCCTGGTGTCTTCAAGAATCTGTTTGCTGTCCTAGGCCCCAGCGCCAGGCCTGCCCCGGTCTCTGACCCTCACAGATGCCTGCTTCTCCTGGCTGTGCCCGCCCCCCCACCCCCACAGAGCGCTATTCCTCTGCCCCGCCCGGAATCCACACAAAAACTAACACGCAGGACAGCCCTCTCTGCCCCCTCCCCGCCCCCTTCGTCTGCCCTCCAGCCCAACAAGAAGCTTTGGAGACAAATCCTGAAATTTCAAAACTTCAAAAGATGAAAGAGGCGACCCGCGTGTCTGTGACAGGTATTGGTAACCGAGCCCACCGGGGTGGCTGCTGGTCCAGGCCTGGATCCCGTGAGGGCGGAGCTGACAGCAGGGAGTCGGAGGCCGTGTTTATCGACCCCCTGGCTTCCCCCTCAACAGCCCAGACGCCCAGCTCCTGCGTCACTGAGGTCAGCTGTCTGCTGGGCCCGCTGTGTCTTCTCAGGGCTGCTTGCTTTGTCACGAGGTTTGCAGCCCAGCAGAGTGGTGTATGGCTTTGGTGTTGATGGCCCCGCCGCCAGGACAAGCCTTCATGAGAGTGTGATCGTCAGGGGCTCTCCCAGCCCCGGGAGCAGTGTGCCGGGTCCTGAGCTCCACGCTGCGGGTGATGTACAGGGAGGGACCCCCTCCTACCAGAAGCAGAGCGAGTGACTCTACGCCGCTCGCTGGTTCCGCTTGCCCCGGCCTCTGCCTACCCAGCCGTCTTCTGCTCTCAGCACTCCCCTTGCCCCAGGTCCTTGCCTGATCCATTACACTTCCCCAACAATGAATTTCCGCAGGTTCCGGGACAAGCCTTGGAGTCTTCCTTTTGCCTGGAGCACTTTCTTCTTTTCCATCCCGTCCCCAGTCTCCTGGGCCTGAAACCCCCCTTACCCGCCAGGCCTCAGTTGAGATGCTGTTTCCCCAGGAGTCTTCCCTCCGCCCCAGCACGGGTTACGTGCCCGCCTAGGTAGGTGTCCCGTTTGCTCGAAGCACCTTTACAGCGTCACAGGGGGTTTGTCCTTCCACTTACCGGTCTCTCCCATTAGATGATAATTTCCAGGAAATTATGAACCATGTTTATCACTCTATCTCCACTGCTCATAAATTCACAGAAGTGACTGAATGAATGAGAGGCTACAACTCAGCCTGTGCTGGGCTGCTTCTGGCCACTACAAATTAGATCCCACCCAGCGGGGCCATGGCGGGTCTGCAGCACCGAGACGGGCGTTCAGACCAGCGCCCGGGCACCTTCCGGTGAAGCCGCTCATCCCCGGAGGCTCCATCCATCCGCAGGCCACTTACTCGCCCTGGAAAGAGATCTGAAGTTAGCGGAAATGGGCCTTACCGGGGACTGGCGTCTGGACCTAGCACAACAAGCAGAGGACAGGGAGAGACACACAGAACTCGTTGCTACAAGGGTATTAGGCTTTGAGACAGGCAATTTTAGGGAATTAAGAAATCTAATCAGCCTGGTGCACTGAGAGGGAGTCTGCAGATTTCTGGGGGCGGAGGAAAGCCGGAGTACCCTGGGGGACATCCTAATTAAAGCGCAGCCGATTGCAATGCCTCTGAAAAGGCAAAGGAAAGGACTGAGGGACATCGGCTGTGGCTCCGTGAAGGCCGCTCAAGGATGCAGTGCGGGGAAAGGACTCCCCGGGGCCGCGCAGAGGCACAGAGGCGTCTGTACCCCACTGGGCAGCGCTGCGGGGCACAGGGCCTAGCAGCACCGGAGGGCTCGGTGGTTTTGGCCAATGGGGGGGCGAAACAGGAGAGACCCTTGTTTGGTAGACATGAAGGGGAAAGGGGGCAGGGTTCCCTGGGCGGACAAGAAGGGCTGAATGACCCCTCCTCTCTCTTCAAGTTGCCTGGCGACCTGTGAGCTAAGCCCCCCCCCAGTGGGAGGGGCTGTGCCTGAGAGCCAAGTCCCAGGGTGTCCAGGTGCTGGACATTGGGTCGTCCCTGGGCTCCTCTGAATATTTGGCACGTAGGCCCAGTCTGCTTGGTATCCGAGTCCGAAATGGGTATTTCCCTCTGCAAGGCCGCTTTCATGTAACCCCATAAAACGGCAGAGCGACAGGTAGGGGCCCTTCTCTAGAGCCAGACCCACAGGTTGCCAAGGCCACCACGCTGCAGGATGCAGGTTACGGGAGACACCCCCCCCGTTGCCTTCCGCTTGCACGTCAAGTGCTCCCCTCCGGGGTTTTCCTCAGGTCCTGCCCCTGATAGATCCCTGGAGAGAAGTTTAGCCCAGACTGGAGTCCGTGCTCAGGAATCCTAGATGTAACCTTGGGATTGCTGAGCTGGAAGAGTACTCAGAGGCCATGCAGCTCCATCTCCCACAGATACAAGAGCATAAAACCCAGGAAAGATTTAAACACCAATTTTAGGCACTAATGGTAGAAGACTTTTCCAAGGTGGTGCAGGAAATATACTGTTGAAATGCAGAGAAGGAAATGTTGGCCATGGCTGGGCAGAGTCCTGAAAGGCCTTTCCCCGGAGGGGCAGCAGGGCTTGGCCTGGATCCCGAAGGTAGAATTTTCAAGGTGGATGGGAGCCAGAGGAGACCTCTGGGAAAGACGGAGGACAGGACAGGAAAATGCTAAGACCACCGAGAGAGACCAGTCTCAGACAGCAGCACCCAGAGACAGGGATGGAGCTCACGTCACTGATGGAATCACAGCTCCAGGTGGCCCAGTAACCTGATGCTGCGTAACACACTACCCCGAAGCGTGGTGGCCTGGAACAGCCACCCTATACGGTGTCTCGTGACTGCGTTGACCAGGAATTCAGACAGGGCTCCGTGGAATGATTTCCAGGCTCACAATGCATTGAGCCACTCCTGGCACTCGGCTGGTGGCCGGGCCAGGCTGTCGGGTCCCTTAGTGGATGAGCACTCGTGAGGTGCAGTCTTGTTTCTTCAGGATGTCTGGCCTGCCGGTTGGTCCCCCCTCTTTTACGAGAACTCCACCCTGTTTCCATGGTACCTGCACCACTCATACTCAAAGCCGAATCGTCAGTGTTTAAGGGCGAGCGCTCTGGAGTCGGGCAGACTGGGTATAAATGACAGCTCTGTCAGATTTCAGGGTTGTAACTTTGGATAAGTCACAATGTTTTGGATCATCTCAGCGGTACAAAGGTGACAATCAGGGCCAGGCTGGGGTGAGGCCTGTGGTAGTGAGGAGCCCAGGGTGCAAAGTTTAGGGAGGCCCTGGCTCTCTAGGTTATGTGAGCGCGGGGATGCCATTGGCTCGGCCCCGAGAATGAATGCTCCTTAAATTTTAGCCCTGGGCAGCCCCCACTTCCTCACCCTAGCTGGTCCCCGGGGATGATCACATCCACCTCACAGAGTCCTGAAGAAAATTCAGTAAAGTCAAGCCCAGAGCGTAGCTAGCAGGGTGCCTGATTCCTGGGAACTGTCACTGTGCAGGCACCCGCTTTTCTTAGCTCCGATGGACCAGCCAGTCTCGGCAGACTCTGGGGAAGTGATCCGAAGGATTTGTTAGAAATTTCAGGCCTTTTCAAGGGAAAAAAGCAACTTAGAGGAAAACAGATCCCTGTCGTTCTGAGAGCAAAAATGAAAACAGGCTCCCAGCAGGGGCCCTCTGAGTAGCTGATGTGTGCGAACACTAACATACATCGGTGCCTGTAGGACCGGGGTGTCTTCTGTACCTTCAGACGGTAGTAACTCCTGGTAAATGCTGATCGCTCCCGCTCGGTAACCGCCCCCCCCCCCGCCCCACGCTTCTTCCTCCCGAAAGAGATGCTTCTCACAAGGGAAACTGAAAATGACAGGCGCTCACTTCCTCAGACGCCTTTGCAACTATGGCAAGAGCATCGCAACCTGCTCTGGGCGATTCTGGGAAGCGTCACCTTCCCTGATGAAGAGAGAGGCCTGGCGTCCCCGCTGAACGCTGGGCGTGAAGTCCTGAGCCCTAAGCGGCCTGGCTAGGCTTGTTCCACGCCCTGCCTTTCCCATCTTGGCGTCGCTCTGGAATGATGGGGTTTCTGACTTGGAAGCTCCCTCAGAAACCAGGCATCAGTCCCTAGGGGGGAAAATGGACTCACAGCCTCTTTTCCCCCCATACTTCCGCGGTGTCTCACCCGCCCCGCTCCGCCTTCTGAATTCTTGCAGAGAGCTTTGTGGTGCCCTGACGGACTGAGGTCCCGGGGGTGTGGGCAGCCGGTGAGCGGCACATCGATGCCTCCCGGACACCGACCAGGTCTGGGGCCACCGGGAGCGATCGAGGGAAGCGGGAGGGGAGGGGTCGGCCCGGCGGTGGGCCTGTCCCAGCCTTTCCCTTTGTTCGTTTTGAACGTGAGGGTGGTGTCACCTCTCCAATCTGGAGAACGCTTCAAGGGGCAGCCCTGGGCAACAACGTGGGACAGGAACTGGGAGTCTGGCTGAAGAAGCACGTGCGGGAAGCGACTGTGGGCATCTGTGAATCGACGGCACGGGGGCCGGTGCAAATCAGCAGCACTGAGCCCGTGTCCGAGGGGCGAGGGTGGGGGGCAGAGAGAATCCTTAGCAAAGCTGGAGCCGGAGGAGATGGGTCACCTAACGCAACGTGGAGGCGGTGAGCTTGGAGCTGGGAATTCAGAGAACCACAGGATACGTTTGCGCCAAGGACGATGTTAGAGATGGTCACAGTCGGTGTTTTCCAGTTCAGGGGACACCTTAGAGGCAGGCAGAGCATCTCGGTGACAGGCCCAATAGCACATGGATTCCGCTTGTGGGCCGTCAGTCTCTGCTGCAACTGCTCAGCCTGCCCCTGGAGGAAGCGGTGAGCGGTCACGGACGGTGAATGACTGCAGGGGCACGGCTGTGTCCAATAAAACTTTATTAACAGAGCTAGATGCCGGGCCGGGGCAGCCTGTGAGCGCTAGTTTGCTGGCACCTGCTCTGGGGCCCCCGGAAGTCAGAGATGCAGCATTTACCCTGAGCGGGGCACTGGCTGGATCCTGGGAAAATACAGGTGAACAAAGCCACGGACCCTTTTTTCTAGGATTTTACCTCCCTCCTGCTTTCTAAACTCCTCTTTTTATCTCCATCACCACCGCCATCAGTCTCCTCACTCCCTGTCTTCCCCGGGCCGCACCCTGTTCTAGGAGCTTGCTCTGTACTCGATTTAAACCTCAAACCGCCCCTAACGAAGGCGGCGTTATCTAGTTTGCTGAGCAAGGAAACCGGGGACCCACTTTACCCACAGCTCTGGAGCTCAGAGGTGCCGGAGCTGGAAGGTAAATGTAAGCCCGCGGTTCTCCAGGTACCTGCTTTATTCCAGGAGGCCTTGTGGATCCCAAAGAGGAAGCCGGGGCGGACTGCCTGGAAGTGGACGTTGGCTGACGGCTTTGGGCTCCTCGTTTAACTGGCCTGTGGGCCCTTTTCCTACCTGTAAAATGGGAACAACAAACGTTCTTATTTTATAGGGTAGATGGTGACAGATTAGTTAACACGATTAAGTCTCTGAAAGACAACGCCAAGCATGCAACGGGTGCTGTGTGAGCGTTAGCTACTGTTTCTATTAGACGGGGAACTAGACGTGAAGGGGGGAACTGCAGTGCCCCGGACGGCGCGTCACAGAGGCCCTTACGGTCGCGTAATGCAGGGCTGCTTAGCTGCCAGCCGCTCCACGCCCCCGGAGGCACTTGAGATGGTCTGGACACAGTTTTTGTTTGTTTGTTTGTTTGTTTTTTAAAGTGTATCTTTATTGATTTCAGAGAGAGGAAAGGAGAGGGAGAGAGAGAGACAGAAACATCAATGATGAGAGAGTCACTGATCGAGCCCACAACCCGGGCATGTGCCCCGACCGGGAACCGAACCCCGATCGCCTGGATCCTAGGTCGATGCTCAGCCGCTGAGCCACGCCGGCTGGGCTGGATACAGTTTTTATCGTCATGACTGGCAAACAGGACAGCTACTAACATCCCTGGTAGAAGCCCAGCTGCTCCTAAAACTGCTGTACACATGGCAGCCCCCACCGCACCCACCGACAACGGACCACCTGGCCCTAAATGCCAAGAGTGCCAAGGGCTAAAAACACTGCTGGGATGTTTTGCACCGTGAGGAGGACCAGGTGGGCCACGGAGCGAGGGATTCGCGCGCAGCCAGGGAATTACTTAGGGGCAAAGATAGGATAAGGAGCCTGTCTGTAGAGCCCAGGCCCCAGGTTCTTTCTCCACACCCACATTGCCGCAGGGACGACTGCGGAGTGAGCAGCGACCGCCTGGATGATGGGAACTGCGTGTGGGGAAGCTGAGAGGCAGGGGAAACAGAGCCAAATGTTTGGCCTGGGACAGGACGTCCCGTTCTGCTTGCTCTGGACGGTCACTCAGTGTGGGGGAGTCACGAGGAGCGAGCGAGGGGCTGGGAAGGGGCCCCTGGGGAAGAGCTCAGAGGTGGCGGCAGAGGCGACAGGGAGCCATGCTGGGTGTGTGAGTGGAGCAGGGATGCCCAGCTGTCGGGACCAGCGAGGATCTGTGCAGGAGGGACCGGGGTCCGGAGGGTCAGCTGGCAGGTGACCGCAGGACTCTTCCTGGGACGCCCGAGGCCCCAGACGCGATGGCCAAGGGGGCGGATAGAGATGACACTCAGACACCTGCCTGGGAGGCCTCTGCGGAGCTTGTACAAGCACGTGCTCTGCCTTCAATCAGAGACCAATGGGGGCTCCGGCCGCGCCTGCAGACCTTCCTCTGCGCAGCCCGGGGGGCTTCCCCGCCCGCTAATGAGGTTTTCCGCAGGGCTGGTAAGATCATTAAAAGGCAGTTTTTGCAAACCCAATATTAGTTTCTAAGTCGCTGGCCGGGGCGAGCCCGCACGGCTCCGTGTTAGCCAAAGCGCGGGATGAGCTGCCATCAGGAAGCCGAGGGAGGCGACGGTGACCCTCAGGGCCCACGGGCGGCGGGAGCGCTTCCGAACCCGTTCTACCCCAGTTTCTTCCGTTTGAGTCACAAAATGCTGTTTGAACACCCTCTCCATTGCTAGGACTGTGAATAATACTAGTGCTAAGAGCCATCACAATAATCATCGCGATGCAGAAGTTCATCGAGCGCCTCCCCTGGACTAGAAACTGTGCTGCACGCTTCACAGAAACAAAACATCTCCCCCTCCTCCAGCTCGGCTTCAAAGCAAGTGCTATTAGCCCCATTTTACACATGAGGATTTTCAAATGAAAGGAAGACAAAACCCAGATCTTCAGAATCTCATGACCCAAGGGGACAAATGCTTAAACAGATGAGCGTTATTGTCTAAGGCTGGAAATATATAATAATAGTTGCTAGCATTTATGAAATATTCTCAGTGCCAGGCATTGCTCTGCTTTCTTTCCAGGTAAGAGCGTATTTATTTCTTACAAAACTGTATGAGGCGGTTGCTATAATCCCCACTTTCCAGACAGGGAAAGTGAGGCGGAGAGAAGTTATACGAAACTTGCCTAACGTTGGACAACTAGTCAGAGGAAGAGCTGGGTATCAGCTCAGGTGTCAAGTTCGCTAATCTAACCAACACTCGTCTTATTCCCCTACATAGCAGACCTCACAAGAATAGTAATCTCGGCGGCTTCTTCTCGCAAGGACTCAACCATCTGACCGACCCCAAGTACTTCGCCGAGCGCCTGGCGTTTGCCGCCTGCCCCGTAACAGCTCGTCCAGCCTCCTGTTGGTTCCTGTAACCCTGGTGCCGAGAACAGGCGCGGGTGTTGTCTTGAAAGGCTTTGCACTAACCTACCATATATAAAAACGGAGAGGGGGCCCGGCCGGGCGTGGCTCAGCGGTTGAGCGTCGACCTAGGATCCAGGCGATCGGGGTTCGATTCCCGGTCAGGGCACATGCCTGGGTTGGGGGCTCGATCAATGACTCTCATCATTGATGTTTCCATCTCTCTCTCTCCCTCTCCTGTCCTCTCTCTGAAATCAATAAAGATATATTTAAAAAAACAACAAAAAACGGAGAGGGGGAAAGATAGAAGGACTTATTTAAAATCCTATCTGAAGTTGATTGTCACCGTCTGAGATTTATCTCAGCTCCCAGATGGGGGCAACCGGCTTGAGGAGCGTGGACCCTTTGCAATCCTGCGCCCGTGGCTTAGCAGATGGTGTCGCTGACGGTCACTCGCTGTTGGGAGACGACATGTACAAAGCAACGGACCTCTAGTAACCTGAGATCTCACACTGACCTTTGGGAAGCAAAATATTGGAGTCAATGCTCCTGCAGGACACCCTGAGGACCAACTTGTCTAGAAAATTACTTTCTTTTATGCAAATACACAAGACGGATTTCAGTTTGTGTAGCTTGGCCCAGAGCTGCGGGGACCTGGCTGGGATGTCGCGTCGGCCTACCCGTGAAGGACCGCAGCGGGCAGGGGCCGTGCTGGAAGGGGCCACGTGCTGGCCGCGACGGCGGGCAACGCAACCTCTCGGCGTCCGCGGCTGGATTTGGGAACGCGTTTCCTTGCTGATGCGCCATCGGAAGGGGTGGCAGGGTGGACCTCAAAGCCAGCGCTCGACCTCAGATATAACGGAAAGTTAATATTTCAATTAACGGGGGTGGAGGCACTACCCCGGAAACCTACAAATCACGACAAACGGCGTTTCTCTGGGTAAGTGTGTGTGTTCTCTGTTCCAAACAAATAAAGGACTTGGAAACTGACTGTTAGGTAGAACAGGGTCCTCACTTGGTGAAAGTCTGTCCTTCGATGGTCTGTCTTCTCCCAAGAAACAGGACATTAAATTGTTCCCCCCTGAAACAATGGAAGGCCTAATTATTTCTTTTCCAGACAGTTTCAAGCTCCATTGTTTCTCTCTCAAACAACAGAACATTCAGCCAGTCCCCTCCCACACAGTGGGGTGCGCTCAACTGTCCCTCTCCCAGGAGCTGAACACTCAATTGTTTCTCTCCCAAGCAACCGACCATTCAGTCATTCAGGTAAACACAGTGGAAAAGCTTCCATTTCTAGCCGCACAAAGCAACGCGGTGACTACGGGAACATCCCGGGCACAGCTTGCTTCACGGAGTCAGGCGAGTTCATGATTGTTCTCACGATCCTTCGGGATAATCGGGACACTTTCTGAATAAGAGATTTCAGTCACCTACTAGGTCTTCATGTTTCCTGGCCAGCCATGCGGAGTAGCCAAGCACCGTCTCTCCGTTTAGTGCACGGGCTTGTGGATGCCAGCGGGGGGCTGTCACGGCCGTGGTTAAAACTGAACAAAATGCATTCCTATCTGACCTGTGTTCATTGATCCCCCGCCTCCGACCTGAGTGACTACCACCCCCGCCCTCAGGAAGCTCACATTCCGGTTGTCTCGGGAGATAACATCGGGAGAGAATCAGTTAGGCCGTCGCCAACCAGCCTGCAGCTCGGAGGACGGGAGCTTCGCTCTGCCTGGGGAACTGGGAAAGTGCCCAAGGGTGACGGTCCCCCTGGGCCTTGACGGATGCGAAGTATTTTGACAAAGGCAGAAGACTAGCCGGAATACGTTTAGGCAGATACTAAAGCACACGCAGGGTGTGAACATTCAAAGTATAGGACAGGGACAGCTACAGTTGGTATGTTTTATTTATTTTTTTATAGAATGTATCCGGGCGACACTGGTTAATCAGATACATAGGTTTCAAGTGTACATTCCTTTGATACCTGACCCGTATATCATATTATGTGTCTACCACCCAAAGTCAGATCATCTTCTGTTACCATATATTGGATCCCCTTAAGCCTCTACTACAAAGCAACAATAATAAAAACAGCGTAGTATCGGCAGAAAAACAGACGCACAGACAGATGAAACAGAATTGAGAGCCCAGAAACAAACCCATGTATATGGGGACATAATTTTTGACAGAGGAGCCAAAAACAGACAGTGGAGATCAGAAAGGCTCTTCAGTAAATGGTGCTGGGGAAACTGGGGAGCCACACGCAAAAGAACGAAGCTAGACTACAGCTCGGTGTGTTTTAGATAGAGAACAGCTGCAGCCGCGTGGCGAGACGTGACGCTAAGTGAGAGAAGCCACACGCAAGAGACCACATGTTGCGTGATTCTGTTTACTGGCGATTTATACGCCTGGGGCTAGGGGTGGGGTGGGAATGGGAATTCATTGTCACTGGACATGAGTTTTTGAAAATACACATGCCCACAGAAGTTCTCTAATTTAATTGTTTGTGACATCGGGAGCTAGAAATTCTGCCCAGGGGATCCTAATGGCAGGCAGGTTGGAGACCACTGCTCATAGTCACTCCTTCCCGATCTTTCTAACCCCTGTGCCTGCCATCCCCAGGACAGGCACAATCCTACGGCTCATCCTCATGTTCTAGGATGGCTGCTCGAACTCCAGCCATCACAACCCCGTTCCAGGAAATAGGATGGAAGACAAGGAGACAAAAGGCAGGCATAGCCCTTTAGTTTTAAGACAGGTCCCTGGGAATCTCCCTCCCGTCCCTCTTGCATCTTCATTGGACGGGACTTAGTTACACAGCACACCTTCCTACAGGGAAGCTGGGAGAACGCGGCATTCAGGTGGGCAGCTCTGTGCTCAGCTGCAAGCAGGGACCCGTTACTGAGGGCGCCTGGAGATGAGCGCACCAGCGACACTCACTCGTGTGCCAGGCAGTTATTACTTATACCTTTTCAGATAAGATAATTAAGGTAGATAAAATATAGGCCACCCAGTTAAATTTGAATTTTAATGAGCAACTTTTTTTTTTTAGTATAAGTATATCCTTGATATTACATGGGGTATACTTATGCTAAAAACCATTTATTGTTTATCTGAAATTCACATTTAATCCGACTTCCTGTACTTTTACTTGTTACATCTGACAACCATCCATGGAAGTTTAGAGAGCCACTTTCTTAGGACCGGGTCTCCGTGGCAGACGCTGCTGGAACTCAGGTGTGCCTGTCTCTGGAGAGGAGGCTCGTGGCCACCGGGCCGTCGGTAATGCCCACCCACCTGTGTGGTTTCCGGCGTGCGCGCAGCCTCCCCTCAGAGAGAGGGCACTAGCCGCTTCTATAAATGGGAAACAGGCTCAGAGGACCTGGGATGGTTTCAGCTCTGTCCCTTACACACTGCCTGACTCTGGACAAGTTATTTAACTCTTTGTTGCGGTTTCCACATCTGAAACAATGGGAATACTATTACTACTACTACTACTACTACTACTAAATGTTTTCTATCTTATAAGGTTGCTATGAAGATTAAATGAGAATGCGTCTAAAGCTTTTAGTTCGAGGCCTGGCACAGAGTTCACCCTCAGTAAACGTCAGGGCAGCTGATTGGTTCCTCGCTGTCCAGCGGAGAGGTTTGCTTTGATCCAGACCTTCCCGCTGTGAGGTCGGTGTAGCGCTGGGGTGGTTATGAAGCTGCACGTAAGACTCGAGGTCCCCGGAAGGTGGCTGGGGATTCAGTCACGGCTTCGGCTGTGGCAGGGAGCGGGGTGGAGCCCCCTGCGAGCCTGGCTGCTGCCCACGATGCTCGGTCCTGGCAGGCGCTTGCCCGGCTTCTCCGGGCCAATGCACAGCTCCTCCTGTTCAGCCTGCAGGGGGCGCCCTGTCAGCCGGCTCCCGGGATAGAGAAAAGTAGCCGCCGAGTTAGATTTGCTAACATTCGGTTTGGGGTTGTTGCTTCTGCATTCACAAAGGATACTGACCTTAATTCTCGTTTCGTGGAATGTTTTTGTTGATTTTAGGAGAGGATTATACTGGACTGGCACTAGAATTTCAGGAAGCACTTTCTGTTTTCCTGTTTTCTGGAAGAGTTTCAAAACGCCTTATGTCATTTATTCCCCAGGTGTCTGATAGGATCTGCCAGCGAAGCCGTTTGGTCATAGGATTGTTCACATTTTCTGTTTCTTCTAGTAAAAGTTTTGGTAAATTGTGACTTTCAAGGAATTTCTCCATTTCATACTATTTTAAAACTTTATTGTCCTAAAGTCACTCATGGTATAATTTTATTTTTTAAACATCAGCAAATTCTATCATAATGTACCCTTTTATTCCTGATATTTATCATTTGTTTTTAATTAATTGTTCTCATTTAACTTTTTTACTTTTATTGAAGTATAGCTGGTGTATAATATTCTATTAGTTTCAGATGTACAGTGTAGTGCTTTGGCATTGATATACCTATGATGTGATCACCACACTGAGCCTAACGCCCATCTGTCACCACGCTAAGTTGTCACGATGTGATTGACTATAATTTCCTTCACCTATTCACCCGCCTCCATCCCCTCCCCTCTGGCAACCATCAGTTTGCTCTCTCTTTCTATGAATCTGTTTTTGTTTGGTTTGTATTTTAAGATTCCACATATAAGTGAGATCATGCAGTATTCTGTATCTGACTTATTTCACGTAGCATAATGCCCTCTGGGTCTATCCATGTTGTCACAGATGGCAAATCTCCTTCTTTTCTATTGCTGAGTAATATTCCATCGCATACACGCACCGCTCATCTTTCAGTGGACACCTGGTTGCTTCCGTATCTTGGCTACTGTGACAGTGTGCAATGAACATGGGGACGCACATATCTTTTCAAGTTAGTATTTTCCTTTTCTTCAGATATACACCCAGAAGTGGAATTGCTGCTCGTATGGTAGTTCCATTTTTAATTTTCTGACAACCCCCACAATGTTTTTTCCATAGTGGCTGCACTAATATACAATCCCTCCAACAGTGCTCGAGGGTTTCCTTTTTCCCACACCCTCGACAGTATTTCGTATTTGTTGACCTTCTGATAGGAGCCACTCTGGCAGGTGTGAGGTGGTATCTCGTTGTGGTTTTGATTTGCATTTCCCTGATGATTCAGGAATTTGTACTTGCTCTTTGTAATCTGTATTTGCTCTTTGTTTTATTTATTTTCGAGAATCAACTTTTGGCTGTTAATTTCTCTATTTTGTGTCTATATCTCCTGCAACTTTTCCTGCTTCTATATTTGTTATGTCCTTTAACTTTCTTTGGGCTTAATTTAGTGTTTTTTGTTTGTTTGTTGTTGTTTTTTTAAGTTTATTGAATTCAAAGCTTAGATAATTGATGTTCAACTTTTTTCCTTTTCTAATATATGCACATAAATACAGACATACTTTCCCTCCAGCACCTGCTTTAGCTTCATTTCACAAATTTAGATACTTAGTGTTTGAGATACTTAGTATTCAGATAAAATATATTTTCTAAGTTCCATTTTGATTTTCATTCGGCACATGAGTGATTTAGAGGTGTGTTATCTAATTTTTAATTATTTGGAGATTTTCTAGTGATCTTTCTGTTACTGAGTTTTCATTTAATTCCACTGTCATCAGAGTATGCACACTAAATCATTTCCTTCCTGCAAATTCTGGGAGACTTGATTTGCAGCCCAGAGTATCATCTGTCTTGATAAATGTTGCATGTGCACTTGTAGCAGATGTATATTCTGCTGTCGGATGTGTCCAATTTGGTCAGACTGATGAGATTTGCTCATATTGTTGCAATCTTCTGTAGCCTCGCTAATTTTTTCTGATTGTTCTATCATTTACTGAGACAAGCGTGTTGCAATTTCTAACCCTTGTTGTGGTTTGTCTGTATCTCCCATTGGTTCTCTCTACTTAAAATTTCCTATATTAAAACTATTTTATTAAGCACTTTCAACTTGTGGATAGCTGTGTGTTCTAGCTGAATGGACTCTTCCATTATTATTTTATACATTCCTGTTTTTCACTCACAATAAGTTTTTTCTTAAAGTTATCTTTCTCTGATATTAATATAACCACACCTGCTTTCTTTTGCGTAGTGTTCGCATATTGTATGATGTATATTTTGCAACCTTTTACTTCCAACCCATCGTTTATGTTTAAAATGTGTTTCTTGTCATCAGCACACAGGCAGGGCCTCTTTCTTCTTACTCCAGTCAGACAGTCTTTTAATTGCAGTAGTTATTTGTTTTAATTTCACGCAGCTACTGATATAATTGAGGTTAAATTTATCAGCTTACCTTCTTGATAATTTTTATGTGTCCTTTCTGCTTTTTGCTCTGTTAACTTCTGTTTACTACATTTTAGGAGCATTTGTCTCCTCTAATTTTTTTGTTTTATCTCTCGATATAATTTTTGTGGTTATCTCCGAAATTACAAAGTGCATTCTAAACTTATTGCAGCCTACCTAAAATTAATACTTTTATCACATCCAGAATATGGCTACATCTTTACCCTACTCAAAGTCCACGATTCTCTTCTCTCTCTCTCTTTTTTTTTTTTTTCTATTATTATCATATATTTTCCTGAACATATGTTGTACTTTTTATAAGTCATTGTTATTATTGTTGCTTTAAACCATCAATATATATATTTTTTATTTTTTAAAATTTATCTTTATTGTTGAAAGTATTACAGATATCCCGCCCCTCCAATGATCGATCCACCATCAATATATTTTTTAAGTGACCTATATATTTACTTCTCAAATGCACTCCTTCCTGCACTTCCATGCATCCATCTGGACTAATTTTCCTTCACGCTAAAAGCCTTCTTTCTTGCAGCGTGAGCCTGCCGGTCACCGATTCTCAGTCTGTACTTGCACGGGGGTGTCTTTATTTCAGCTGCATTGTTGAGGGACAGTCTTTCGGAGCAGGATTCAGGCCTAGCAGCTTTATTTCTCGGAGCTTTAGAGGGGCCACCCCTCTGTTTCCCGGCATGCCTGATGTCTGTTGATGACCGAGTTATCTTTCTCACTTTTGTTTCTCTGAAGGCAATCTCTCCTTTTGGTCTGGGATTTTTAGATTTTCCCTTCGCCGTTGGTGTTCAGTGTGAAGTTCCTAAGGAGGCTCGAGGTGAGTGAGGAGGGCCCTGGCGCGGCATGTCCTTCACCTTGTGTGCGCCGTGCCTGCCTCCAGCCATGTGACCTCATCAGCTAGATGGTCTCACCATCTCACAGTGCTGAGGTCCCTGAGCCTCTGGCTCAGCAGGATGGCTGAAGGTGCCCGGGATGAAAGCCCAGGAGCTTGGGTTCAAATCTGAGCTCTTTTCCTAACTCTACCTATGACCTTGGTCAATTCAGTTCCCTCTCTGAACCCCAGCTCTCTTGTCTATAGTAACAGATGGACTGTGGTCGCCGATTCCTGTAGCTCTATCTAACCTTCTGTGGTCTGAGGTCAGGATCTTAGAGGCATGAGATTGGCAGGGGACGCCTGCAGCACTGGACCTGGAATCCTGGATTCTGGGTTCGGGCTTCAGTTATAGAAGTTCATAGCGACGGTGATACCAATGATTCATTGGACGTTTATGATGTAGCCCCTGTGTGATGCACTTGGCCTGCACTATCTAACTCAATCCTCAGAAAAGCCTCAAAGCAGCTTTGTTAATTCTCCATTTTACAGATGTATTAATGGATCCGCAAGGGAATAAAGTAACTTAATCCCAGGCCACAGGGTGATGAAGAGGAGGAACAGGGCCCGGGCCCCGGAGTCTGTCCCCAGGGTACCTACGGTCCTCCCTGCCTCTGCTGACACTGTTATTTCACCTTGAGCCGTAGTTTCATAACACAATCACTAATGAATCAATGTGTATCGTACTTTATAATTTACAAAGCATTAAAAAATTCATCTGATCAGGTCCTCTCAGCATTGGTTTTATTGCCTTGACCTGGGAGCTGAGAAAAGTGACGTGGCTTTGCACAGATTCACAAACTGGTTGGTAGCAGAGATCTCAGGTGAGCAGGGGCTCCTGACTCGGAGCCCGGGGATTTGTCCGCGGCATGGCAACCAACTCCTTGCAAAGAGAAAAATAGCCGCCTTCCCAGGGCTCGCTGCACCTGCGAGGATGTGAGAAAGTGTTCCGGAAGGTGTGGAACGTCCTACAAATGTCCTGGTGGCTGTAAGTTCAAAAGCAGGTCTCCCCCCCCCAACTTGAACTTGAGCTGTCCGTGGTGCTGCCGAGGGGACGCCCTCTTTCCCTCCGCTGGCGGTCCAGCTGCTTGCAGCCCTGACACCCGGGGGTCCCCGCGGTGGGCGGACACGACAAGTTAATTCTGCCGCAGGCGGCTGGAGCGGGCCTGGCAGCCATGTAATGAGGGGCCCTTATCGCTGCCGGCAGGAAGGGGGAAAGCCAGATACGACAAGCGGATTATCAGAGTCGGATTGCGTGACCAAGAACGGAAAGTGGTGTCCCTCGCTTTCCCTGCAGAACTGTTCCGGCCGCCTGGCAGGCTCGGTAGCAGGGGGAGAGGGCGCTAGGCAGGCTGGCGGCTGCTCCGCCAGAGAAAGAATTCAGGAGGGCGTTTGAGGTGGACAACTGGACAACATAAATACCAGGAATGGTTGCCCTTATTTTTTTCAGGGCTCACCGAATCACAGAACCCACGGCGGCTCTTGGCCATAACCGATACTGAGTCCTCGGTCGCGCATGTCCACCCCGACCGTGATTTCTCGGTTCAGTCGCCACTCCCCTCCCCATCCCCGTGACCCGCACAGCCCGTGACGGGCAGGTGGGCTGCGAACACGCCCCCTCCTTTGGCAACAGTGGCGTCTACGGGAAGCATCTCAGTTCACTGAAGGTCGGTCACAGGGGTGCCCAGCTGTGTCCCTGGGACCCTCCCCTCACACAGCCCTGCCCCAGGCCTGTTCTCACCTGTACCTGGATTTTGACCCCGCGTTTCCTCTTCGGGTTTGGTGGCTGACTTTGGTTTGCCTGGGTGGCTAACCACGGCCCGTAAGGGCTTTGCTTTGGACTTGCCTGTTAGCTGTTTTCTCTCCCAGTTCCTCTGACAGGACGCCTCCGCCTGGCTGTCCCCGTGCCCCCCACATCTCAGCACACTCCTCTTGGCCGACACTTGGCTAGGCACCCCCTCCCAGGCCCTTCTTAGACCCCAGGCTCTGCCTCAGACGGAGGGGACACTAGGCATGGAGTTGACTGGTCTCAGCCGAGTGACTTAGCCCAGGCCACAGAGCAAGGCAGAGATTGGGGAAAAGGCCCAGAATTAGGGTGATAGCACCA
This sequence comes from Miniopterus schreibersii, assembly GCF_964146895.1. NCBI lineage: Eukaryota > Metazoa > Chordata > Mammalia > Chiroptera > Miniopteridae > Miniopterus > Miniopterus schreibersii. The sequence goes on from NC_138102.1 coordinate 178,460,396, forward strand.
GTGCCGGTGCTTCTACCACCTCGGCTCTCGCTGCTGCTCACAGTAGCTTCAGCCAGCAGTGTGTGCCGAGCGCTCACCTGCCGGCCTCCGCGCTTTCTATGGGGGGGGGGGGGTCTGTTATGATCTCATTTCACTGATCAAGCACCTGAGGGGCGGAGGTTAAGTAATTTCCCCGAAGTCGAAGGGCGGTCAGCCAACTAGCACGCAGAGCAGAGCGGGGAGCGTGGGCTTCCTCGTGGGGGGCCGCGTTGATCCAAAGCGGGAGGAGAGCAGAGGGCGCCTCCAAGTAGCGAGTGAGGAGGGAACTCTGACCTTTCCGCGAGCGGGTCACCGGATCCAAGGTGGCTCGGGGCGCTGATCCCGAAGGTGGAAGTGGAGTCGCCATCAGGCTTTGTTTCCTTTAGGGGCTCACAATGGATGGGGGGCTGCAGCTCCATCCCCCGCCCTCTTGGTTCTGCTCTCCTCTGCAGGACGGCCTGGTCTCAGGCTGACGGCTCGGGTTAATGGTGCCGATGCCAACAGCTCCCAGGGCTACCTGACCCTCGCTCGCACCCAGGACCGGGGAGACGACTGTGCACCCACCAACCGCTGAACGGAAGTCGTGAAACTCGTTTTCGTTTGACAGCATAGGTCCTGTGCCCACGGGAGAATGCCACGAGCTGGTTGGCGTGCCCTCAGCGACCGCTCTGGTCCAGGGACAGGGACCGTGGGATGGAGGTGACTGCGTTGGAGGGAGCCACCCCCAGGTTTTGTGGGTTCAGTGAGCCCTTCCAGCTCCGGCCTTATAACTGTCTATAGAGAAAGGGCGACTCCCGCCAGGTCTACCTACTTCCAGGCGCCTGTCATCTCCGCCGCTGTGAGTCCTAGGAAATGACTGCAATCCACCCGCCTCCTCCCGTGGGAGGCGGGCAGAGGAATGGAGACAACCGGCAAGGGGGAGGAAATGGGCCAGAGGACGTGAGTTGCTCTCTCCGTAGTCACCCCATCTTTGAGAGACGGGGACGCAGCTGAGGTCTCATCCTGCTTGGTTTCTTGGAGATGGAGGGACAGCTTAGGTGGAGGAGGCAGACGGAGTTTGAGGGCTGCGCCCCAAGCCACAGGCGATGAGCAGGGCGGTGAGAGTGGGCCAACGGAGCACGCCAGCACCCCGGGAAGAGCATCAGAACCCCCACTCACGCCCCAGCCACCTGGTCCCTCTGGCCACAGGGCCAGGCTCAGATCCCAGGGCAGCGGACCCCGGAGAGGCCTCTGTCCCGGCAGGAAAAACGGAAGAAGGCAAAGACGAGGCATGACTCGGGCTGGCGTCTCTCAAAGGCTGGGCCTCTCATCTCCTCTTTGACTCACGCCGCTGCTGCCTACAGTCGGCGGGTTTGGACCCATTGCCTTTCGTCCGTTCGATTCAGCTTATTTGGGCTCCTCCTTGATGTCTGGATGCCAATGCTCAGCCGCTTTCACTACTCACGGGTTTCACCGCAGAGAGAACAGTGACAGCAGGCAGCATTTACTGAGTTCCTGCTTGATGCCTTGAGTTTTACAGACATTATTCTAACGGCTACTCTTTCAACATCTGGGCCCAACTTTTCCTTCAACCCTTGAACACATCAGAGACTGGCTGCTACTCTCAGGAAGATTTTTACCAAACACCCCGGGAAACTGAAAGGAAACAATTGCAGCAGATACAGGCCAGGCGGTGTACAAACAGCTAACTTTCCACACACACATTTCTGGTTCAAGACTCGCGGTGGAAACGACAGAAGCTTCTCTGCTGTTCAGTCCTGATGCTAAGGAGGCTGTCTTCTGTCTCCACAAAGCGGCCCCAACGTCCATTCTGTTGGAGCTCAGCCATGTCCACACCTCCGGTCAGGCTGGGCCGAGGGTCTGACCGGGGAGGAGGGAGGAGCAGGACAGGCCATGGCGCAGGACCCGTCTCCCTGCGTAAGCTCAGCTGGCCCCGTGGCCTTGACGACGCCATGCGCCGGAGCCCCTCGCCCAGGCTTCTCTCTTGAACCTGGGAAACGTCTCCACGTGGATGTCCGTGGATGACCGAACTGCTCTGCGTTGAATCCCATCACCTGTCTTTCCTGGGAACCCCTTTCTCCTCTCCCGGTAAACGGCACCGCCATCCGCCCAGCTGGGCAAGACAGGCACCAGGAGGACAGTCGTTCCGACCGCTTCCCGTGTCCAACTGGCCGTTAAGCTCCGTCAGTCACCTTTCCCTCTCACCTGGGCTGTTTTCTCAGCCTCCCCGCTGACTAGTTTTACTCCCCCCACTTCTGCCTCCTTTCGTCTGCTCTTCATGCTGGGAGGACAACTGGTTAAACACAGTCCGATGATGCCCCTTTCCCCGCCTAAAACCCTCTGCGCGTCTCCATCGCCTCGGAACAAAATGCCAGACGCAACCTGACCCTGCGTATCTCTCCGGGCTTGTACCTCCGACCCCCCCCCCCCTGCACTTGGTAACTTGTGCTGGGTCCCTGCCTGTCGTCCTGAACCCTGATTTCCTCTGACGGGCCAGCCTGACACCGAGCCTTCGAACGCGCCTGTCTCTGTCCTGAGGGTACCTCGGTCCTGAGCCCCCTTGCTTGCTCTCACTGGTAGATCTTAACTTAGATGTCACTAGCTCTAGGATGATTTTTCTCTCCCCTCCTCTCCCCCCTCCCCTCCCTCCTCCCCTCCCCTCCCTCCTCCCTCCCCCGCTCCCTTCCCCTCCCCTCCCCATGTCCTCGCCCCTCCCCCTCCCCTCCCCTTCTCTCCCCCTCCCCTCCCCTTCTCTCCCCCTCCCTCCCCTTCTCTCCCCCTCCCCCTCCCCTCCCTCCAGATAAAACCCCAGCCACACCCGCAACTTCACAGTCACCGTTTAACCCATTTGTGACGCTCCGGATCTCTCTTCTATCGTGGCCTATTTCAGAATGTGTCGGTGGGACCAGGGCGAATGCATTTGCAAAGGTGGCATGTTGGCATCTTAACTGGTTACCCAGGATCCTCTGTGACTGGTGCATTCCCAGTGGGGCATCCAGGCAGAGGAGAGGGCTGGGGAGTCGGAAAGGGATTAGTGTTAATCCCTCCCCGACGCCTCCTTGTGACATTTCTCGGTCAATAGGAGATAGCAGGTTTAAACCCAGGCATGCCGCCCCTCTCACCTGCTCGCCCCCCTCCATTCCCACAGTAGGGCCTGGCGGGGGCCTCGGGCCTGGCTCTGCTGGCCGCGCAGAACCCCCCACGGCCTTATTTCCTGCTCCTGGGCCTGTCCGGAGAGCCCTGAGCAGCGAAGGCCTCTGGTGTTGTTTCCAGGCAAATGGGACCCTTAGAGACATCATCAGAAGCTGCGGCCTGGCCTGTGGGGCGGGTGGGAGGGCAGGGTGGGGAGAGTGAGCGGGTGATGGGTCCAAGGCTGGGGGGAGAGAAAGCAGGAAGGGGGAGGGTCTGCCAGCATCTTGCCACTGCAGCCCCGTGGTGGCGGCAGACAGACGCGAGGCTGGTCCCTGCGAGCCTTGCCCCCGGCGTGCGCGCCCTGTGTGATTCCCCTCCTTCAGTGTGGTTGGGGCCTGTCACTCGCTTTTCACCAACAGATAGATCGAGAGTTGAGCGGTGGCTCCCAGGGCCTGGGAGGTGGGGGAAACGGGAGATGTCACTCAGAGGGTGCAAGCTGGGCGAACAGCACGGTATTGCATACTCGGAAGCTGCTGACAGAGTAGATCTTAAATGCTGTTGCCACAGAAAACGGCAATCGTGAGGCGATGCAGGTGTCAACTAACCTGGTTATAAGTCATTTCACAACATACACATGCATCAGATGATCATATTGTTCACCTTCGATGGACATGTGATATGTCAATAACGTCTCGATAATGCTGCGGAAAACAGGCTTATTCGTCTTTTCTGACTATTTAGTTTAGATAGTTCACTGTCTTGAATTATTTCCCTTTCTTGGGGGGGTGGGGTTGTGGCAACACTTTTAAATTTTCCTTCTTTCTTTTAAACTATTCTTTGCTTATAGGCTTTCGTGATCTGCTATCTGGGTTCCAATGAGAGGGAAATTATTTTTGTCGACTTCAAAACCCCTTCCTCAAAGCCAATCCCCTATAGGCGGGAGTGGCTGGCCCCGGGCCAGAGGCTCCCACTGGCTCAGGGGGCTCAGGGGACGCCCAGTTAGAAGGCAGCCCTGCCACGGCCACGGCCACAGCCACGGCGGCTCTGGGTCCAGGGCAGTGGCGCTCTGAGAGGGAGCAGGGGGAGCCTGCGCCCGGACGCCTGTGTGAGAACAGAGTGTGCTCTTTCCACTTAATTCGGAGGAGCCTGGGCCCCGAGACCAGGACTAATTTCACTGGCTGTGAGTTATTTAACCTCTCTTAGCCTATTTCCCTCTTCACATGTGATTATTGTGAAAACTGAATGAGGTGATGTGGGAACGATTTCCCAGCACAGTGCCTAGCCCCCAGCTGTCATGCAAGAAATGTTTCTGGGGTGTTTTTTTAACCTTTGTGTGTGTCGAGGGGGGATGTGAGCGAGAGCAAGGACAGCGTGAAGTTTCTCGGGGTGACATGCTGAATCTCAGAGCAGTGGGGCTCATTTCTGGTCTCTCTTTCCCTCCGCCTCCCCTTCCTTCCCTCTCTCTCCTGAGCAAACACGTGCCAAGCGCTCGGGACAGTGCCTGGCTGTGAAGGGTGCTTGCCGTTTGTATTTGTTCGCAGTGGTTGCTGTTGGCATCATCATCATCACCGCCGTTTCCTCCGTCCGGAGGAGGCGATATCCCTGCACCCCTCCTGCAAGGCCGAGGCGGGGAGCCTGTGGAAATTCCGCTCCCGAACGCCACTGCCGTCTGGCTCCTTGTTTGGTTTCACCAGTTAGGAGATACTGTTGGGGGAAAAGCCTCATACCTGCTCCCCCTTTTTCTGCTCCCGGCAGTGTCTCCAGGGAGGGCTGCGTCCCTTTAGGATGATACTCGCTTTAGCCGCAGCAGCCCCTTCTTGGGGGTCACAGCATCGGCAGGGGCCCTCTCAGGCCTCCAGCAGCAGCCCCTCCGTGGTTTGGGTGCTGACAGGGGCCACCTCTCCGGGGCAGATCCAGCACCCACCAGGTGCCACCCCAGAGGCGGGTGTACTCTGGGCTCTGCGAGCACCATCTCCTCCCCTCCCCACCCGCTCCTCCCGCCCCGGGGACGGTCCCTGCTTCCTGCAGTTGCTCATCTCCAGGTTGCCACCCCGTCTTCTCTTTGCTCTCTCAGCCTTGGCAACACTTTGGTAACGAGTTCCTTGTATTACGTCACCAGTTTGAAATTCCCCGGGTGGCTTCTGCGTGAGCACTAGCCCTTAGAGGCAGTGGCTTCTGTCTGTTCGCCCCGCGGGAAGGGGGATTACAAGTAATTTAGAATCGGAGCCGCTCTCTACCGGCTTCCCACGTTAGAGCATCTGCACGCACGGACTGAAGCTAATTCCAAGCCCACCTTTCCAAAGCTGCAGGAGAGCGGACTGTGTGCACCTCCCCTCTCCGATCACTTCTGGATGTGCACGGAAGTCCCTGCAGGTGACTTGCACCCACTTCTACCAGCGTTTGTCTTCAGAAGGCCCAGGATCCTCCCACCCGTCCTCGAGTCCTGCAGGATGTTTTATGCGTCCCCTCCCCCCCCCCACCTCAGCATCTACCTCCGCTTCCACCACTGTCCAGCTCATCCTGAAGGAAGGGCCTTCACTAGCCCATCAACCAGCCTCTGTAATGATTTTGGACAAGCTAATATTTACCCACTATTGCACTCTACGATGGGGGCGTTACTTTTCACATGAGAAAACTGCGGCGTGGAGGATTTTACCGTCTCCCCACGATCCCCGAGATAGGAAGTGGTGGACCGGGGATGCCAAGCCATTCTGCCTGATCCCAAAGCTCGTAAACTTTAACAACTGCACTGTTCGGCCATCCATCTGCCCACCCGCCCACCTCGCAGTTAATGAGAGTTTAGCTCACGCCAAGCACTGTGACAGGCACAGTAACTGGGAGTCAGAGGGCCGACGTGACACACCAGGGGGATCGGTACACCCAGAGTCAGCCCGGAGAGGATGGGGGCTGGGGCTGCCGGTGGAGTGATGAAGAAGCAGTGGTGGGGCTGGGCAGGTTGTAAGGAGGGAGAAGGGATGGGGTGCAGAGAAGCTGCGAGGTGAGAGAGGGATCGAAGTAGCTGCGAAGAGGCCGCAGGGGATGCTGGTCTCTGCTGCCTGGTCCCCAGAGATCTCGGGGAGCAGCCTCCACGGAGGGGCTCGGCGACTGAAGCTGACGGCGTGTCCTGTTGATGCGGGACCGAAGTTCCCTCCACTGCTCATACATTTCTTTTCCTCAGGCTCCTCTGTTACTTTAACAACTGCAATTAAATAAACTAAATAAATAATGTAAGTAGAATATCTTTAACCCGATTTTACATTTCTGGGAGAAATACTCAAGTTGGCCCTCTCCGAGAGAGTCAGTGTAAAGTCACCTAGAGGGACTGTGTCACTCTGTTGGGTAACGGAATTAGGGAGCCGTTTTTTTCAAAATCTAGAGCAACATTCCAGAGGATGCGAGCGTCCTGAGAGCGGGACTGGTTCATCTCCCCGAATCTAGGCCAATGCCTGGGGCGGGGGGGGGGGGGGGGGGGGGTAACTCCAGTCTGTCTAATTCCAAAGCCCTGAAGTCCCTTCTGCCCAAATTGCTCTTTTCCTGTGTCCATACAGGCTGGTTTACTCTGCCCTGTGCCAGCAGCGTAGGCTAGCTCATGCCAAATAACAACGGACCCCGACCTTGGTGGTTTAGAGCAGCAGTGCCCCGCGTGTGGCCCGGGAGTGGCAGCCGCGGCCTCGGCCTCACCGGGTGCCTGCTAGGAAGGCAGACCCCTCTCTCCCCAGGCCCTGAAGGAGGAGCTCTGCTCGGGCCCTCCGGGTGTTTTTGGTCACACTGAATTTAAGACCCACTGGCTGCGGACGGTGCAGGCTTGTTTCCCCTCCTCACGGGAGCACTGGGGTTGTCCGTGGCTCTGTCCTGACCATCCTGCTTTACCCGCATGTGGAGCGGCCCCTGTGGGGACCGAAAAGAGAGACACGGCGAACCAAGAGCTGGCTCTTAAAGCTGCCCTGAGGTTGCGCGTGTCACTTCCACTCACACTCCATTGTCCTCAGCACGTCTAAGAGGACATGGGGCAGAAACAGAATCCCGTCGGGGGCGGGGGCAGGCAGGGGGGATGTAGGACTATTGTATTGTCTTATTTTTTCATTTCTCTATAGATTTATAAGCGATGGTAATAGCAATGTTTTTTATTTTATTTCAATAATGTCCATGATTATTTTAATTTTTTGGAGTTTTTTTCTTTCTCTTTTGCTTAATCCCTCCACCCCGCCCCCCACTCCCCGGTCATGTTTTGATGAATGTTTTTCCAAGTCCAGGAACATTCCTAATTTTCCCCACTGTTCCGCCCGCACGGCAGTTTTCCTGATCCCAGCCATTGCGCACGAGGCCGCCCGGCCTTGGAGGAACCGTGATTCCCACCACAGGCTCCCCCACCTCGGCTGGGTGCGCCCCCTTAGAAGGCTTCCCACACTGCCTCATCCAGCACTGCCCTGCCCCCCCCCCCCCAGTGCCATCACCCCACTTCATTTTCTCCAGGGCACTCATATCAAGCTGAGGCTACTCTCCTGGTTTGTTTTAAAATTAATTACCACGGGAGCTCCATGAAAACAGGGACTTGGTTGTTAGTCACAGCTTTCTCCCAGAGCCCAGAGCAGCGCCCCAAGCGAGCATGCTCATCAGGGACCTCGGGGTGTGAATTTGTCGCCCTGCCCTGAGATAGGCCAACCAAACTGCTATTAAAATGTAGCTGTTTAGCCCGGCCGGGCGTGGCTCAGCGGTTGAGCGTCAACCTGGGATCCAGGCGATCCGGGTTCGACTCCTGGTCAGGGCACATGCCCGGGTTGCGGGCTCGACCAATGACTCTCTCATCATTGATGTTTCTATCTCTCTCTCCCTCTCCTTTCCTCTCTCTGAAATCAATAAAGATATAAAAATCTCCATTAAAAAAAAAGTAGCTGTTTAAATACGGCTGCTATTGAAAACCGAGCCGGGGCCCCTCCTGAATGTGAGCCGGGAGCTGGGGCAGGCAGGCAGGAGGGCCCAGTCCGATGCACAGGCCGGTGTGGACTGGGGTCTGCTGGGGGGGTGGAGTCGGCATCACGCTCAGGTTCCACCCTGGTGTCTGGCTCCTGCCTCCCCAACTTGGAGCACAGCCAGCACTTGGGAGGGGGGTTTGCCTGCCTTTTTTTTTTTTAAATCCTCACCGAAAGATATGTTTTTATTGATTTTAGAGAGAGAGGAAGGGGGAGAGAGAGAGAAACATCGATGTGAGAGAGAAATATCAGCCCGTTGCCTCCTGTATGCGCCCCAGCTGGGGATGGAACCTGCAACCTAAGTATGTGCACTAACCGGGAATCGAACCTGCAACCTTTTGGTCCCAAATAGTGCTTTCATTCGCCTCTTAGGTTCCTGGAGTCATGGAGTGTGGTTTGGAGTGTGGGCATTGGAGTGAGTTTCTGATGGACTGCTAACCAGCTAGCTATGTGTTTGGGGGCAAGTTATTTTACATACATGAGCTTTGATTTCTTCATCAAAACAATAGGTTTTATAATTGTTCTGAGTCCATAGGATTATTTAGAACATTAAATGAGATAATCCTTAGAAATCACTTACGCAGTGCTTTGAAAATTGTAAGTGTTCCATAAATCTAAGTAATTGTTATTACTTTATAGAGCCTGCACTTAACGGCTCTGCTCAAGGAACACCCCGTGCGCAGGCCAGTCTTTGGAAGACCTACAAAAGCTTCCCAGTCCCTGGCTTCCCTTGCAGGGCAGAGAACTCTGAGCAAAATGACCTTGAATGAACTTCTAGATGAGGGATCAGGGCCCAGAAGAGGAACTGCTGAGCTCTGAGTCTGGGAAATGTCCCTGCCAGAGCGATAGGGAGGTCCAGGTCTCTGCACAGCTGTCTCCATCCCTCCCCACTCCGTCCCCCCTCTGATAGAGTTACTCAGTGATTCATCACGCCACAGTGGCCAACAGGGTATCCCAGTTCTCTGCTCACCTCCTAAGTGTGTTTACTGCTGAGCAGCGCTGCCTCAGAACAATTACATCAAATGACAGTTGTCAAAAATGCTGTCAGGTCTTTGGCCTGTGATTTCCAGACTCCACTTCCTTTGTAGGTTGGCACCTGGAATTCATAATAACCTGCCTGGCTCTCGGCCCCACTATGTCCCTGATCCCCTGCAGGACAGGCCATTTAGTCCCCAAAGCAGACCTGGCTTGTGTCAGGCTCTGGAACTAACCAGCTTCTTAATCAGTGGGAAAAAAATTTCCTTGAATACATAGCCTAGCCAAGGATTTCATCATGACCCGTATTCCAGCTCCAGAGTGAGCCTGGCTTTTGTTTCTTCGACTCAGGAATCCCAGTTCTTGTCCCAGTTCTTGTCTTGGCCCCCTACTCGGACCAGTTCCCCTCCCACTTTACCACCCTTTCTCTAGCTGACACCATCTGAGCTCCATCTTCAGCTCAGGCGTCGTCCCCCTAATCTCTGGGGCCTTTTGAGATCTGAGCTAGGGAAGGTACCACGTCTGTTGAGTCCAGGCACTGCTTTAGAAACTTTCTGTATCTGATTCCTTTTATTGCCCATGTCAATCATCTGAGGAAGGTCAAGGCAGAAGGACCAGTGACTTTCCAAAGGGCTCACAGATGGTGAGAGGGAGGGTTGTGTTTTGAGGGAAGGCAGATTTTTTTCGTGTGTGAGATGCATCCAAAGGATTTGCTTTCCCTCCCCAAACTCTGCTTTCCTTTTACCCTTTCCCCTGACAGGTAGGTTCTGGAAATCTGATAGGCGAGGCACGCTGGTGGGAGGGGCGACCGTAGGCACAGAGCATCACTGGAGTGACAGCAGGTTCTCTCCTTCTTTCTCGCGTCTCTCTTGTGTCTTCTCTCACTGTCCTCTTCTTCCCCCACCCCCCAGTCTTGAATGTTGTCATCTTTCAAGTGTGGGGGTTGGTCTACGGGACTGGAGCAGATTCCTCCCTCCCAGGCTTCAATGGACACCTCTTCACTCTCCAGATTAATTGATGAAAGAGCTCTGCTTGCGGCTTTGGGCACAAGTCCAACTAATATAATAAAATTCTACTGAGTTTCCCCATTTGTCATCGTCCCCTGTGAATGTCTCTCCCTTGGGAGGAAGCCAGGATGGCTGGATCAGGGTTTGTTTGGGGGTTCCAAAGATCAAAACCTCATGATGAATTCCTGAACTTCACAACTGTCGGGCTTCAAACCTGGGCCGTGAATGCACAGAGCTGAGAATAGCACAGGGCATTAAATGCAACGATAAAGGCCGCTCCAGCACCTCACAAAGCCCCCGCTCCTAGGCGATCTCCTCTGCATAATAAAACACTAAGCATTTGCTCAGACAGGCCTTCAGTCTCAGACAGACAATTCCATCTGCCAACTTCCTCTGGATATTCTACGGTCGCTTCAAATTTCTTATGTTTGGCTGAATAAAATACCTCCATGCCTGGCTGGGAGTGGCTCAGCGGTTGAGCATTGATCTATGATCCAGGAGATTGTGGTTCGATTCCCAGTCAGGGCACATGCCCGGGTTGCGGGCTCGATCCCCAGTTGGGGGCGTGCAGGAGGCAGCCGATCAATGACTCTCTCATCATTGATGTTTCTCTCTCCCTTTCTCTTCCTCTCCTTTCCTCTCTTTGAAATCAATAAAGATATATTTAAAATGGTAATAATAATAATAAATAAATAAGTACCTCCACTTCAATAATGGGGACATACAAAGGCTTTTCAAAGGAAAACACTTACTAGACAAGAAGCGTTCTTTCTATTTTATTTTGTGTTTTAATGCCGACAGATGCCTTTTAACATCTGATGTTTCAGTGCGTTGTTAGGGATTTCTTTATGGTCGGCCCCTACATTTCTGTGGTGGGAGAAGGCCTGGGTTTATTAAAAGAGCAGTCACCCATCTTGGAGACTTGCTCTGTGTTGGGCTGGTTGTGTGGAAAACAGGGAAGTGATAAGTCTGAAGGAGGTCACTTGACATCCCCAAGACATCCCTCCTTTGCGGAAACTGAGGACTTGCCCATCCAAGTGGGAATTTCCCCCCAAATTCGGCCCTGAGCTCACGCTAATCTGCCTTTTCCAGTAGTACTTGCTTTCTGCGCAGCATCCATCAAAGTCAGTGTCCTGAGAGATTTAGGATAAGCTCTGTTCCAGCCAAATGCTTATCTCAATTCTGGAATGGAGATTCTGGCCTGAATCCAGAGCCTGCTCCCTTTCATATCGTAGAACAAAAGGTGTGGGAAAGAGAACAGAGCTTGAAGTTAGCTTCTAGTTGTGGTTCAGCCCTCCCCGTCCTTGACTTTGGGTAGGCCACTCTTTAGGGCGATACCATGTGCTGTAACAAATAAGGCCCCAAGTCCAAGTGGCATCGTATCAGGTATTTATTTCCTGTTCACGTAATAGCCTGATGTTCGTGTCCTTGTTATTGGGTGGCCTTCCATGTGGTGATTCAGGGACTCAGACTCTGCCCATGTTGGGGCTCCACCCTCCCCTAGGCTCCCAGAGCCCCCCTTCATTCAGTCTGCAAATGGGGGACTGAGAATGGAGATGGTAAAACCACTTCTTAACCAACTCAGCCTGGAGGTGACACATTCCATCAGATGAAAGGAGAGTTTGAAATATCATCTTTGGCTGATGAGCTACTTTTAAGCAATAATCTACACTACCGAAGAGATAACAAAAGTCTTTGGTGGGTGGTTAGCTCTTTCTAAACCTCTCAGCCTCCATTTCTTATCTGAGACTAGGAGCTCCTAGAGAAGTTTAGTAAATGAGCCAAGGTTGCACGGTTGGTGAGTGATGAGCTTAATACTAAAAGTAGTATCTCGCAGCAAATATTCCATATTGGTACAAGCAGACCTCATAACATCGTAAAAACGTTTCAGGTCAGTGTAGACCAGGTCCGCTCCCCTGTTTTCTCATACTTGAATATAAAGCTTAGGAAAGAATGCTTTGCGTTGGTCAACATCTAGCTGTCCTTATAAAACAAAAGTTGATGATACGGTCTAGTAGCGGGTTGAATAGTATCTCCCAAATATTCATGTCCATCCAGAACCTCAGAATATAACCTTATTTGGAAATACAGTCTGTGCAGATATATTTAGTTAATGATATCGAGGTGAGATCACCCTGGATTTAGGGTTGTTCCTACACCCGATGACTGGTGTCCTTATAGCAAGAAGAGGGGACACTGAGGACCGAGGAAGAGGTCCAGGTGAAGACAGAGGCAGAGACTAGAGTGATGTGCCACAGACCGAGGAAGGCCAAGTGCCACCAGGAGTTGGAAGAGGCAAGTTTCTCTTCTAGAGGTTTCAGAGGGAGCACGGCCCTGCTGACACCTTGATTGTGGGCTTTCGGCCTCCAGAACTGGGAGACAATACATTTCTATTGTTGTAAGTCAGCAAGTTTGTTGTCATTTGTTATGGCAACCCCAGCAAACTAAAACTGCCCTCACCAGGAACAAATGGGAGGCCGTCTATTTTACTCCGAGGGAGCGGGGAGCAGGAGTTCTCCAAAGCGAGAGGCTGCGGCCTGCAGCGGGGAAAGAGCGGGGCGTGTGCAGTCGGTGAGGAGCCGTGTCCACTTCAGTGACCCTCCGTAACCAACGAGGGGTTTGCCTTAGCCGCCTCCACAAACTTGGGAGCCAGTCACCAATTTGGGCTCTGGATGCGGCATCTTAAGCATGTCTCCGTAGTGCAGCGTTTCCACTGCAGCTGAGACACTGGACGTAGGCCTGGGCTCGAGTCCCCATTGTCATCGTGTTCTTTATGGGACCCTGGGCCTGTCACAAATCCATTTCCTCACAAATCGGCACAATCGCTACCCTTCCTTGTAGAACCCAGTGACAGAATACGTGCGACATCCCTCCTCGCGTTGGCCCCTAGGAGGCCCTCCAATCAGTGCACCTTTTCAGCTTCTGCCCTGTCCTCACCGCTTCTCTGGGCCCCTGAGTTTAGCTTTGGGTTTGCTCCTTACCTGTTTTCAACAGCTTTTTAGATTTTGACTTAAGTCTAAGTGTCGGTAAAGACCATGTCTGCCCGGGTCACTGTTCCATCGCCAGCAGCTGACAGTATTGGGGGGTAACTAACTGAATTTGCCTTGCCCCAGGTCTAAGATCTTTGAGCACAGGGGCCCCGTTCTCTCACTCCTCTTGCATCTCTACAGGGAATTCCTAGCACTGGCCAGGAGCATATGCTCGGGGAGTAGAGTTTCCGTAGAATTATCACGGGGATGAGTGAGAGCAGGAGGAAAGGACTTTGGGCCCCAAAGTAGAAGAGTTTGAGGTGAGAGAAGTTAGGGTCTTTCAATTGTCGAGAACTGCTGGTTCTCAGAATCGAAGTGCTTCATTATGTTCTTAACTTGTACATATAGAGATTTATGAGAGTCTGCTTCAAGGAATATATTCAGGATCATTGACTCCAAGAAATGGTGAAGCACAAACCATTTTCTCTTTGGACAGACAGATTAAAAGGTCAGTGCTTTTCAAATCGGTAAAATAATTCTCTTTCTCTTCCTCCCCCTTTCTCCCTCCCTCCCCCCTCCACCTCTTCCTTCCCTCTCCTTCCTTCCCTCCCCCCCCACTCCTTGCCTCCCTTCTCCCCCCCTCCCTCCCTTCCTCTCTCCCAAGCTTTCTGGGAAGAAGAGTCCAGAACCCTCGGGGACAGAGCGAGCGGGCACTGTGCCCAGAGTCTTGGGTTCTGACTTCATGCGTCCTGGAGACCTCTGCCAGTCCCCCATGTCTGTCCCACCCCCCTGGGCCACGTCCTACAGCTGGAGGCACTTCCACCTCAAGCCTAATTGCCATATAGAGGATTCAAAGAGTCAAAGTTGAAAATTCAGGGCTGTCAGCTTCATCTCACCCCCTCTCTCATGTCAGCTTGGAGTCTACGTTCCAGGGCGGGTTTCTGATCGAGTCTGGAGAACAGGTTCCTAGAGCAGTTGCCCATGAAGTGACCTAAACAATTCTGGGTCGGGATCGTTAAGCAACTGATCATGACCTTCTTCATAGATATTTCTCTACCCAGGTCCAAAATCCTCCCTGGCCAAGTTCAAGTCCCTCTGCAAGTGTCGGTTCTACCTGGCTCTAATCTGGAACGCAGGTTAAGGACTCTGCCCCTTCCAGGGGAGCTGACCTTGCTCCTGAGATCTGAACTGCAGCTTTGCTGTTAAGATAGAGCCGGCCTCATCTTCTTGGGGTGAGAGTATTCAAGTTTATCTCAGGGGGAAGGCTGCTGTGCGTTGCCCTGTCCATCTTGCCAGAGGTCTGTGCATTGATTTTCAGCCCTGGTCCCAAGAAATGAAATCAAGTATTACTTTGCCTTTGATTAGCTAGGCATTGTCCTGTGCAAATTTCTGCAGGAGGGGCTTGGTGAATATTGATCATGAACAAAATTATAAAGTCATTATGACACAAAGGTTAAGAACATGAGTTCTGGAATTAGACTGTCTAGATTTTAATCCCACTAACTGGGTGACCTCAATTCTTCCATCTATAAAATGAGTGTAATACCAGTACCCATGACATACAATACTAATACCTCTCTCATGGTTTGCTATGAGGATTAGGTGACTTATTTCACGTAAAATGTGCTTAGAGCAGGGCTTGGCACATAGTAAACATTCAACAAATGTTAACTGGGATTATTATTGTGGGCATGATGCAGTTTCTGACTTGGTCTTGGAATTGAAATTTGGCCTGGTTCACAGGTTGGTTCTGCCAACTCAGGAACTGAGTGATATTTGCTGAGTTGCTTAGCCTCTCTGAGCTTAAGTTTCTCTTTACTTGCAAAATAAGGCTGAATGCCACACCCTTGCTGCACTTGTTCCCACCCATCCTGCCCTTAGGTTCTTTCTTCATTTTTCCTCCCTCCGGGGTAAACTTTGCCAACAGTAAAAACTATGGCATAAGCTGATGCCAGGCTGTAAGGCTCTAAACCACTGCCCCCAAGACCTCTTCTTTCACTACCTGGCTCACTCAAGGCCTACGCCCTCCAGGAAAAGGCCTCACCGAGAGCAGTGAGCAGTTCTGGTTCATTCTGGGGTCAGCCCCACCTAACACCACGTGGCCAGCTGGTGGTGAGGTTGGGTAGGATAGACAGGGCTCACAGGTAATAAAAAGGGGGGATGTTTCAACTCAGGAGTGGGAGGAAGAGTGTGGAGGCTAGGAGGGGGAAGGGTTGTCTCATACAGGAGGGGACATTTGCCTCTGATCCACATCTCAGTGTCTGTGACAAAGTTCCTTGCTGTCCCCAACACTGGCCACTGCTTTTTGTGGGGTCAGGGGCAGACCCCAGACTCAGCGCTCCTGAGGATGGAAACACTCTTGCCCTCCACTGGAAGAGCAGCCCAGTCAGTCCTGAAGCTTGACCAGTTGCTAGTGAGGTGCCCACTGACTCAGCATCAGAGAAACTGGGCTCCTTGTCCGGCTCTGGCCCTGTGCCTTCATGAGAGTAGATGTGACTAAGAACTTTCCTGTAGCCTGCTTCCTGTCCAAGGCCTGCTACTTTGCCTGTGAGAAAGGTGCCCACCTTTTTTCTGCACAAAAATGATAAAAAAAATGGAGTTCTGATTATAAACCTAATTTTGTGATTACCTGATTAATACAGCGACTAGGCTAGAGCCACCCCAACAGGGACCACTTCTCCCCAGTGAACTCCTTCTGCCTGGCGCCGCAGCTGCCCAGGAGAGTGGGGTACGTGAGTGCTGAGCGGGGCCGAGAGGGGTGTTACTGTAAGGGAAGGTGTCATCTCTCCACGGGGCAAGGGAATCGCTTGGAGACTTGGGTCCTTTAACCATTAAGAACCAACTGACTGCACCACACCTCAGGGTTCGAAGGTTTAGGAATCTGTGCCCCGCGTCGCATGTTCTCTCCATTCCCCCGGTTCGATAATAAATAGCTGGACAGAGACCCCGTTCCAGGGGCAGAAACTAAGTCATCTTTCTCGGGCATGAGAGGCAGGCGGCAGGAGGAGCTGAGGAGCGCCTTGCAGTGAGGAACAGGTGGCGGCTGGATGAGAGCCCCTGCGGGCTCCTGTCGCGTTCAGGGTCCAGAGGACCCCGGGCGAGGCTTTCTCATCACTCCTGATACAGATGTTCTTGCCCGTCTGTTAACTGGAAGCTGGAGGCAGTTACTGGCCGCAGCCCAGCCCCATGAGCGCATCAGGCTGCTGCAGATTTCGCCGGAGCGCCAGGGGCGCCTCTAATTAGGCAGCTGCCGTTGGATCCGAGGTGCTCAGAGTGGGGTTCAGAGGCCTGCTCCCAGCTGTCAGTGGGCTGAAGGGTGCGGGAGAGCAGGGAAGGGGCTGGGGCTGGGGGGAGGCGGAGCCCGGGGTTCAAGGTGGGAAAGGCCGGGGATGGGGTGGGGAACAAGAAGGAAGAGAGGTGGAAGGAAAGCAGGGAGGAGGGAGGAGCACTCTGCCTGCACTTTCCATGACTGGGGGGGGCGCCCGCCTTGCTTCAGGAGGCCGGAGCTCCCACCCTTAGTCTAATGACTTTGAAAAACAGTCTGGCCTTCCCCACTAAAGCTACACACACGCCCTGTCTCTCACCCAGGCAAGCACCCCAAGCTCCGTCTCTAAGACACATGAAGATGCGTGCCCCCCAAAGGGCACGCGCGGGACCGGCCATAGCAGGTCTTCCACAGCAGGCCGCGCCGGGTAAGCCAGGTGCCCACCCACAGGAGCACGGGGAACACGCGGCGGGTCTAAAAAGAAAACAGCACGGGACTGGCAGCCGAGGCAGCCACGGGATATTTTGTTGAGCAAAACAAGACAGGTACAGAAAAGGCACATGCTGTAAAATGCCATTTTTTAAATCAAGTTCAAGAACAGGCAAAACTAAGCTATGGGGAGAGAAGTCAGAATGACGGTTACTTCTGAGGGGGTGCTCGCTAGGGAGGGGCACGAGGGGAGCTCTGGGGCGGTAAATGTTTTATGGCTCGATCCGAGTGTGGTTACGTGGATGTAAAACCTAGGTAAGAGGTTAGGGAGCTGTATGCGGAATATTTGCCTACTTTGTGTAAATTATAACTCAATCAGAACATTTTTAAAAGGAAAAAATGTATTTACCAAGGCGATAGGTGGGAAATGCTGTCTGGTAGTTCAGACTTTCATGCCTCTGAGTAGGAAAGAAGAAAATCGGCAACACATTTATCCACCTTAAGCATTTATTTGGTGAATCGCCGGCGCATATCCCAGACCCAGATTCCAGCTGGGATTTTTGCCCCTGCGTCACTGATTTGGGAAGCCTTGTTAAATGGCCGTGCATTCGAGGCCTTGGCTAGTTGTTTATTGCAAATCCTTCCCCTCTGGTTGATCGCCTTTCGTCAGCTGATTCATGGTGATTTTTTTGCAATGATGATTTTTACGTAGAATGGGCTTAACATTTGAAGTAATCACGTCTGTCTATCTTTTCTCTTAGCTCTTTCTTTAATTGGCTATTTTTGTTTTCTCCCCAAGTTTCTTACTCTTTTTTCAAATTGATTTCAGAGAGAGGAAGGGAGGGAGAGAGAGAGAGAGAAACACCAATGAGCGAATCATTGATCAGCTGCGTCCAGCGCACCCCCTGCTGGGCATCGAGCCTGAAACCCGGGCATGTGCCCTGCCTGGGAATTGAACCGTGATCTCCTGGATCCTAATTCGATGCTCAACCACTGAGCCACACCGGCCAGGCCCAAATTTCTTACTTTTGAGAAACTGATCTAATAGAAGGCCGTGTAACCGGAGGAGCAGAGTGAGTGAGGGGAGGTGAGCAAAACTGGGCCTGGAGAGGCTGCAAGGGATTAGGTACCATGAGTTTTTAAATTCTGGAATGTATTCTAAGTACAACTGATAGGAAGAGAAGTGAGCTGGACAGTAAGGCAAATCAATCTGTGTCTGATAAATTGGCCGCTGGGTGGGGAATGGATGGGAGGGATGCATGGGGAAGGCCCATGGAGACAACTTTAGTGGCCCAGGGGGGAGTGGCTGGGCTGGTGCAGTGGCACAGAGATGGGGAGACGGGGAAGCATTAGAGACCCGCGTTGGCACTAGGTGCCATGGGTCTCCATGGGCTGGATATGGGGATGGGGGTGGGGGCTTGGTGAAGGAAGGAGTCCTGGCTGGCTGAACACTCCCTCATATGTGTCCACCTAGATTTCTGGTTTGGATATTTGTTTATTTTTACTTTTATTTCTTTATCAGCAGTTTGTTTTGGGTGGTTCATCTGAGGCCATCATTTTATTCCCCTTACTCAGTAGTGTACCCTTTGTAAAAAGTATTCTGAATAATCTCTCACTTCCTCACTGATTTAGGAGGCTTCCCTTCTCTACCAGGAACCGGTCTCATTCCGCAAGTGCTGTCCCCTGGTAATGGTTCTCCTGCTTTTATCGCACAGTTTTCATGGTTGTATGTTTTGATGCATCTATTTTTCTGTAGGAAAATTCTCTCCTAATCACTCTAAAAAAATCCTCTGCAGTTTTTTTTATTAATCTGTTTTGTTTGTATTATTACTTTTTCTCCCAGGTGAACTTAAGAATTTAATAAAGTCCAAACAAATTCCATTAGGAATTTAATTGGGATTTAATTAAGCCCATAAATTAATTTCCGAAGAATTAATGTACAAAATTCTCATACATGAATATCTTTGCTTATATATTAAAATATATTTAAAGTTTATTGTTATTTTTTTCAGCAAATTTTTGAGGGTATTCTATAGATTCTATTTATTCTTCAAAAGGTTTTTATTCCTCAGAATTTTATGTTTTGGCCACCATTAGAAAATTTCTTTTTTGTCTTTTTCTCATGGATTATTATTGATACATATGAAATAGGCGGACTTAAAAAATACTCTCTGTGAAGTGACTTTAGGAAACTAACAAGATATATTTTTCAAAAATTGACTTTCTGAAATTTTACAAGAATATAATTGCCTTATCATGCAAAGTATAATTTTGTTATCTTTTCAATAATTGTTTCTCATCTTCATGTTTCATGCTAATTGCATTGCTGAGAATTTTCAGAACAATTTTAAATGATAGTGATGGCAATGAGCGTCTCCTTTGCTTGCGTTGCCTTTGGTTTTAATGGGAATTCTCTTCAGTTTTTCATTTTAAGGATAATGTTATTAGTAAGTTTCAGATATAAAATCTTACTATTTAAAAAAATTTCAATTCCTAATTTCCCCCCAAAACACAAATTTGGGGATTATAGAATGTACTTTGAATGTCGTTGACTGTCTTTCTTCCTCTATTAAAATTGTCATTCCTGTTTTTTCCTTAAATATATTCACATGAAATGTTAATAGATCTCTCTGTACTAAGTGATGTTTGCTTTCTTGGATAAGTCCTATTTGGTCATTATGAATAATCTTTTTTTAATTTTGCTGCTAGATTTGGTAACTTTAGGAAGGATTTTTCTGTTTTTGCAACCAAAAAAAGAAAAAAGTTGTCAGAATTTTGATAGGGATGACGTTGAAGTGGAAATCACTTTCATTCCTTTGGTTTTTAATAAATTATATATCCAGCCTTACATTGTTTACCTGATAAATTCTGTGTCTGTAGTCATTTTGGGTATGATGAATTGCACCTGCTGCCTTGAATTATGGTGGCTAATTCCTCACATAGGGGCCTGTGATTGATGATGGTGAGATGATGTTTTGTGAAACAATATCTGTGGGGATTTTGAGGTGTGAATTTGAGGTGCATTTCTCCAAAGAAGAATACATTTGCTACTGCGTTTGGCTTAGGGAGGATTGTCATTCAAGGATACTTTAAACTACATGTTTTATTTTATTTTTGAGGGCAATGGTCAAGGCTAAAACTCATGCAGGTGTAAAGTTGGTGTTAAGGATTCCCTGGGTCAAGGCTTTTGTCATTTGCTTTTTTAAAATTTATTATTATTATTTTTTACATGAGCCTGAGCCAAGTCCAAGAGAGACCAGAATCCATATTGTCCGTCTCTGAGGGCGTGTGTGTGTGTGTGTGTGTGTGTGTGTGTGTGTGTGTGTGTAATTTTAGTTCACCAAGGATGGCATTGCCTTTAGAGGGTTTTGGCTTCATGCAAGGGTCTCCCATCTGTGTTTCCCAGGTTTTGTCTTTATGTGTGTCTCCTCCATCAGACATGGAACCCTTTAAAATGAACACTCTAGGTCACCAGGCAATGACATAAGTCCTGGGGACAAATGATGGTATAAGACTCACTTACCTCTCTGCATTTGTTCCTTTTATTTTGCTTTTGGGCCTTTGAAGAGTTGTTCAACCTCTGAGCCAGCTGAATCATGCATTTAAAAAACTCAGGCCCCATAGTTAATCCAGCTTTTTATATGTTATTCTGAGAAGTCTCTCCGGACTTCTCGCCTTGTCATAGTCGCATCATTAGGATCCAGAATTACTTTCAGAATTTAATTAAGAATTCTGTTTTATTCATTTGTAATTCACAAATATCTGCTTTTAACACGATCATTTCCTCCTTTCTTGGTGTTGAGTTTGGTGTTACTTTAGTTAGTTTTTTAAAAAAATTAAATGCTTAGTTACTGTAATTACAATATTTTCTGTTTAATAATGGAAGCTGTTAAGGGATTTGACTTTAGGTCAGTGGTAACCTTTCCCCATTGATTTTGATAAATATTGTTTTCATTTTTGCTGTTTTATAAATAGCATGCAATTATAATTTTTATTTCTCCTTTGAAGCAATCCTTATTTAATAGAATGCTGTTTAATTTTCAAATGGTTTTCTCACATTGTTTTGATTACTCTTTGTGGTTAATTTCTAGCCTTAATTCAGTGCTGCCAGAGAATGGTGGCCTCTATACTTTCCATGATGTAATTAAATTCTGTAAACATCACACAAATGCTTACAAAGGTGTATTTCCTGTTTGATGTTAATGCAGTTGTATATGTACCTTCTTAATTTTATCATAGTGTTTAAATCTTCTCTGTCATTCTCTTCTTTTTACATCTGTTCTCTCAAAGGCTGAGAAAGGTCTATTGGAGTCTTTCATAAGAAGTGTGCTTTTATAAATTTGTCATTTAATATATAATTTTTTTTTCATATTTTGTCTTATTTTTATACCTTCAAATATGATTTTTAAAAAGTAAATATTTTTATTGATTTCAGAGAGAGGAAGGGAGAGGGAGAGAGAGAGAGAGAGAGAAACATCAATGATGAGAGAGAGTCATTGATCGGCTGCCTCCTGCACGCCCCCTGCTGGGGATCGAGCCTGCAACCCAGGCATGTGCCCTGACCGAGAATCAAACCGCGATCTCCTGGATCCTAGGTCAATGCTCAGCCACTGAGCCACGACGGCTGGGCATGTATGATTCTTTACTCTTAACTCTGGAATTACTATTTTGAAACAATCTTTGCCTTGAAGTATTTTATACAATTATTATTAATCATTTTTGAAGCATTTTTGTTTAAATTTGCTCAAACTTTTCTTTTTTCCTTTTCTTGAGATGTAATTTATATACTGTAAAATTTACCTGTTTAAAGTGTACAATTCAGTAGTTTCTGTGTATTCTCAAGTGTTGCACAACAATTGCCACAATCTATTTTAGAATCAAAAAGAAGCCCTGCACCCATTAGCAGTCCCTCCTCATAGTCCTCCCTACACTCCACCCCTGAGCCCCTGACAACCATTTATCTACTCTCGGTCTCTACAGATTTGCCTCTTCTAAACATTTTATATAAATCGAATCACACAATATGTAGCTTTTGTGTCTGGCTTCTTTCACTTAGCACAATGTTTTCAAGGTTCATCCATTTTGTGGAATATGTAAATTACTTTTGATTACTGAATAACATTCCATGATATGAAGACCACATATTACTTACCCATTCCTTGGTTGATAGACATTTGCGTTGTTTCTGCTTTTTGTCTATTATGAATAATGCTGCTATGCTATGAACATTTTCGTACAGGTTTTTGCATGAACATATGATTTCATTTCTCATGGTGCATTCCTACCCTGCCGCACGGCCCTACCATATTGATTTAATCAAGAAGGTTCGCTCTGTGCTGTCACAGTTATGATTTTCCTTTCCTTATATTTGTGGTGATTGTTTTTTCAAGCAACATTAACTTACCATACATACAATATTATACTAGTTTTAGGTGTACAACAGAGTGATTAGACATTTAAATAACTTATGAAGTGGTCACTCTGGTAAGTCCAGTACCCATCTGACATCAATAGTAAGTGATAAATACTGACACTATGCAAGCAGTGGTGTTACTAATATTTTACCTTGACAAGAAGATACAGAAATTGAAATATCATCACAAAAAATGAACTTTAAAGAACAGAAACTCTTAAAACTCCAAGTGTATGGGTCAGTCATTTGGAATCCCAATGCCTCTGCAGTACAGAAACATTTCCTCTCCCCCCTCCCCCAAGATTTAGCATCAGCCTGCATTCGGCTGAGCGAATGCGTAGGTAAGCCGGCTAATGTTGATATCTCTGAGTCTGACTCAGGCCTTCTTATTTTTGGCAGAGGTCTTTTGGGAAGACCAGTGGACTCCATCAGAATCAACAGAGGTGTGAAAAATTAGCTAAACCACAAGTGGACTAGATTGGGTTCGAGCGACAGAGATGGGAAAGAAAGGAAAACACATCGTCCTCTCCCCTCCTCCCGCACCCCTGGGAAGAAGGCTGTTTTGTTCCTACCCTTCTCTGGAATGGAGGAGCATAAGAAAATACACCTGATAGCACTCCCGGCATCTTCAGATGGACTCTTAGGAGGAGGGAGTCCAGCTGAAAAACTCATTAATTTCAATTAAGTTTAAAAAAATCCATAGTAATGCAATGTTAGCCTTGCAGGAAAGCCATCATTTCTAGAAATGGGAGAGGCATGCTCCTTAAAGAAACACTATCTCCCTCTTGACACGGCGTCTGAGAGGCAGATATTGACCAGGCCAACAGGAAAGCAGAGTTTGGTCTTTTTCAGCAAGCTGGAGGGCAGGAGGAGATGAAACGTGAGGCTATTTGTCTTGACTTGTATCCCCATTTCTCCCCATTGATGCACAGTGAGGTTAGAAAGGTGCCAGCTTGGGAGTTAGGTAGAACTGGGTTTGAATCCTAGCTCCTCTTACAGCTTTGTTACCTACACTCTCTGAACCTGTTTCCTCACCAATAAAACACACGCAACGATAACATTGTGTTTTAAATAGACAGATTTCTGAAATAAAACAAAGCAAAATTAACCAGGATCCAAAAGCTAAGTGGTTGAGAGGGAGGGAGGGAGGGAGGGAGGGAGGGAGGGAGGGAGGAAGGAAGGAAGGAAGGAAGGAAGGAAGGAAAGAAGGAAGGAAAGAAGGAAGGAAAGAAGGAAGGAAAGAAGGAAAGAAGGAAGGAAGGAAGGAAGGCTGGCTGCCTCACTTTATTTGGTTAAATGCACATGGTAGTTTAAATTGGATTTTGCTGTTAAAATATTGTTGGGAGGAACATTACAATGGTAATGACCTCATTCTCCACATGACGGATAGTGATTGTGCACCTGCCATTTATTTGGCAGACTGGACAATAGTGACACAGTTTGACTTCTAAGAGGACCTTAAGGTTTCCTCTGCCTCATTTTACTCCAAAGGAGAGTTTCATGTTTGTCAAAGATATTGGGGGAGAGAGGGCAGTGGAATTTGGGGATGGAAAAACCAACTTCTGATTGCATTTGGTTACCATTTTATTTGGGGATTTCTTGTTTCAAATTTGGATGATTTATGGTCCTCCTTACCTTGCTCTCACTCTCTCTCTCATCTGGATTTTTCTACCTTTCCTTCCATGTGGCTGGCTTGATAAGACAGGTCAGGGGCTGCCTCTTCTTGGAAGAAGCGTCATCCTGAGGGACTCAGGCGGGAACCAGAGCGTGGTTCATAGAAAGGGAAGCCCTCCTTTGGTTTAGCACAAAGGACCCAGTGGACAAACCTTGATCACTGGGATGGAGACCTGAAGTCTTTAGCGAGGTAATTTCCTGGGCTTCTGACCTTGTAGGGAACAGAGTTCTCAGGTATCTCAAGCTCTTTTTGGCTTCAGAACTTATGAAGGATGGGAAGAGAATTCATTAAAACTCATTGCAGATTTTTAAGCCTGGAAGTTACTGGACAGAAAGCAAAGAACAAGAGAATGCTTGAGCTAAAAGAGAACCTAGAAACAGTTTGCTCCATCAACATCTTTTCTCTCCTGTTTCTCCTCCCATTTTACAGAGGGAAAGTTGAGGCCCAGGAAGATGAATTCGCTTTGCAGCAGGTAGTGACTGGTGAGTCCAAGACACCCAGTTTCTTAAATTGTTCCAACATGAGCCCTCCACAGACTGACTTCAGGCTAGTTTCCATTAAGGCTTTCTCAGAGGCTCTCCTGTGTTTCCCCTAAGCCAAGTCACCCAGTAAAGTTAGATTTCTTCCCATGATGAGATTGTGAGGGACAGAATAATCATTGATGAGATATTGATGGGATGAATCAAAGTTAATTATTCCTAAATTGGATGGTTGGGTAAATGGAGGGGCCATCACTTGAGGCAGAATACAAGAGAATCAGGTTTGGAGAGAGGAAAAATATTATGGGTTCGGTTTTAGATACTATGTTGAGTTGAAATCACAGTGTGTGGCCAAGTGGGAGGGTCCAACAGGAAGTTGCGTACCTGAGCTCACTATCTGAAAGGCTCTCCTCTTATCTAAATCCTTTCAAAATACCACCCAATTATCAAGACCCTGCCCAAATCTACCCATTCCGTGAGGTGGTCCGTAATTTGCCACCCCCTCCAGCCTTTAGCTGTGTGCACCGGTAACACATTGCTTGTGCCTTCATTAACCTTCCCACCATCCAGCATGAGAATTGTCTTCACAGATGTCCCTTGAAGCAGAGCCGGCACCAAGAGGCCATGTGACATTGTGACTAAGGGCACAGCCTCTTGTTCCCCACAGTGGCCGCACCAATCTGCATTCCCACCAGCAATGCACACGGGTTCCCTTTTCTCCTACGTTAAGTGAAATCAGCCAGTCAAAGAAAGACAAATACCGTATTATCTCACTTATATGTGGAATTTAAAGAACAAAATGAACAAAACAGAAACAGACACATAGACACAGAGAGCGGATTGGTGGTTGCCAGATGGGAGGGCCGGGTTTGGGGACTGGGTGAAAAAGGTGAAGGGATTGAGAAGGACAGATTGGTAGTTACAGAATTTTCATGGGGATGTAAAGTACAGCATAGGAAATATGGCCAATAATATTGTGATAACTATGTGTAGTGTCAGGTGGGTACTGGAATATCAGGGGGAGCACTTTGTAAAGCATATGATTGTCTAACCACTATGCTGTACACCTCAAACCAATATGAAATAATATTGAAAGTAAACTATAATTGAGAAAAAAGAGCACACAGCCCAAACTGCTTGGGTTCAAGCAGGGTCCAACCAGTGTTTCTGACTTTGAATGACTTTCTTAACCCCTCAGTGACTCAGTGTCCTCATCTGTATTTGACCACATGGGTTATTGTGATGCTTAAATGAATTTATACGTGTAGATTTCTTAGACCAGTGTGTGACACGTGGCATATGCAGGGTGGCAGGTCTCCTTCCTGTCTTATCCCTTAAAGAAATCTCTTGGTTCTCTGACCCCTCGTCGGTGCTGCGGGTCTCAGTGCAGCACCTCCCCAAGTGAGAAGTTCCTTCATTCAAAATCATTTCTCTTTTCCTTTGGCTGAGCAACGATCCAGTGCCCTTGACCGGGATTCCCCAGAGGCTGTGTTTGATGTTTGAAATTTTAAACAATTCCAGGAGAAAAAAAATTCTGTTTGAAAAGGTACCAGTTAAAGAGCAGTGGTGAGAGTGAGGCAAAGTGTCTGCCTCACTGACCTGAGAAAAACCCCAGGGAATCCCCCAGCCACTCCTCACAGCCGAGCCACATTCACTGTGGAAAACGATGGCTGAAAAGCAGCTTTTTTTTTTTTTTTAAATCCTTCCCTGCCCATTCTGACTGACTAAATTGGGGCTAAAACGGAAAGGGTTTTGAACCATGACTGGCATGTCTGCAGCTGCAAATTCAACAGAGCACACTTGTTACGCAGAAGGAGAGGTGTGAGCAGGCACTTAGAGCAGGTCACTTTCACTCCCGCCTGCCGCCAGGACCTCTGCTCGCCTGGGCTCCCGGCTCCCGGCACACGGCCGTCCGCACCTGCTGTTCCACCCAGGAGGCCACCTTCTTTGGCCCCTGGGAGGTTTTCACGGCGTCTTCGGTCCTAGGTGTGGTGAGCAGGAACCAGCCGGCCAGCTTGCTCCTGGCACTGGCCTGTCATTAGCATGGAGTCGAAGGTGGACACTCCGTGTCCCTGTTCATGTGCAGGATGCGGAGCTGCCGACTGAGCCTCGCCGCTGTGTGGGGTCCGACCTGGACTGGAGGGAGGGTCGCAGCTTGTCTTTGCCTTCATTCTTCAGCTTTGAAATGGGACATGCTGGCTGTAACCGCTGGATTGTGTAGGGAGGGTGGGGACAGACACCCGCTTGCTGGCCCGCGGTGCTTCAGCGGCACCGCGTGCGTGGCCATCAGGGCGCAGCGTGGCGCGGTGGCTGAGAAGGGCCCGCTGCCTGCGCTTGCCGTGAGGCCTTGGCGCTGGCCACCTGCGCCTCGGCCGTTAGCTCGTGGGGCTGTGCCTCTGTGCCTCGTCTGTATAATGGGCGGAGTAAGAGTCCCTGCCTCAGGATTATCCAAGGAGTTCCGTGGTTACTGTGCGCAAGGCAGTGAGAACAGCGCGGGGCGCAGAGGGAGCTCAGCTCCCGAGGGCCACCCCTCCTCCCCTGCATCGCCGCCTCCCAGGGCAGCGTCTCTCTCCTCCGCAAAGCCTTCACGACGACCCTGTGCCAAAGGGCCCTGGCCCGTCTCTGACCTCGCGGCACTGCGCGGTGGTGACCTTCACAGCATGACCATTTTCAGCGCACGTCTTTACTTCTCTGCGCCCCGTTTAATAATGAGCTTCTAAGGACAGTCTTCTTTTAACCCCTTAGCTATTAGCTTCGTGCGTCGCTCTAAACCCAGTGAAGATTTGTCGACTCACTCGGTAGGTCAGAGATCGGATGGCTGGGTGTGACAGAAACCTGGCCTGTACAAGCTGAGGCTACGGAGGCTTCCCAGCCTGGGGGAGAACATGAATGGCTGCTGGATGGGCACAAATGCTAGTAGCAGTCTCTCTCTCTCTCTCTCTCTCTCTCTCTCTCTCTCTCCCTCTCTCCCTCTCCCTCCTCCCACCCTCCCTCCCTCCTTGCTTGCTCTCCTCATATCAGTATTCCCTTCTCAGCTCTCTCTGTCCATGAGAGTGGAACCCTGGTATCGAATAGGTACGTGCACATGCCTTTCCAAATGAGGAAGACCCTCTTATTCCAGGCCTGGGCATGAAGTTCCCACGGGGGGACTCTGATTGGTTCACCTGGAGTCCAATTTTTGTCCATTAACCACAAAGATATAAAGTGACCAGACAGCAATAGCCATTAGCACCATGTGGTATGGGGAATGTTTATGGAAACAGCGTGGGTGGCTGGAAAGATGCAGGGAGTGTGAGGGGACCAAGTTGGAATGGGAGGCGGTCCACGATGGGTTCAGTTTTGTACGCTCTGAGTTAGAACTATAAGTAGGACGTTTCAGGTCGATGGGACTCAGGGCAGTTGAATATATGAATTCAAGGCTCAGGGGAGAGCTTAGAACTAGAGATAAAAATTTGTGAGTCATGAGGATATAAAAAATAGTTTTAAAATATCCAAAGAAAACGTTTACCTCTAAGTAATAGGTAGTAGGTTGTAGCAGGCTCACGGCCATTGCATCAACTAGAAAAATAAATTTAGTAGATTGTAAAACTCACGTTTTTAAAGACATCTGAGAGCTGTGAAGTCAAATAGGGGTTGACGACTGACAGTTCCAGAGAGAAAAGAGCCTTTTCTCGGCGAGCTAACCATCACCAGCCACTTATCCCCCAAGGGTGCTAGCACTCTAGGTACGTGCTGAGGGCCAGGCAGGCCATGCACGGTGGGCTCTCCCCCGGGAGGAGACCAGAGCATGTGCCAGTCATGTGGGGCTGGAACAATAGACTGGAAACCACAGGAGCCTAAAAAGAAAGGCTCATTTTTTTCCCCATAGGGGACAGACTATTAAAGACAAACAACTAACAGAAATACAAGAATACCCTAAGAATTCTTAACTACAAACTTATACTCATGTGAAATAAAACTTAAGTATTACATAGAGGAGAAACATAGCTTTTAATGCTCATTGTCCAGAATGGGTGGAAATAAATGAAATGAGCATCCAACTAAAGATGTTACAAATGGAGTAAGTGCAAAAATCTAAAGAAAGCAGAAGGAAGGAAATAAAAAGAGAACAGAAAGAGAGTAAACATTTAGAATGCGTAGTACAAAAAAGAAGATATGCTCTCTGTAAACAGTATAGTAATTGTCAACCTCTAGCAAGGCTGACACATCTCCCCCAAAATGAGGAAGCAGAGATAAACAATATTATAACAAAAGAGAGCCATGACTAGAAATAAAACAATTGTTAAAAAGAGAATATTATGAATAACTTTATGCTGATACATTTAAAAACTTAAGTGAAATCACAAATTCTCACCAAAATATGTATTCCCAAAGTAACTGAAGGAGAAACAGAGAAACTGAATGATCTTATAACTATTCCAAAATAGGTGGGTAGTTAACATCTACCCACAGAGGCTCCTATGATCTTACATGTGAATTCTATAGAACATAAAGGGACCGAGTTTTCCAATATTTCATAAAATTATTTGAGAATAAAAAATAACTTACTTTGGTACGGGCTGAGCTGGAACCCCTTTCCAACTGATTACAACTAAAAACTCTATACAAAAAAATCAACTCCCTGAGGATCATGAAAATTAATAACAGACCAGTTGGGGCAGGAAGTCAAAACTGGAAGAGTGACTGGCACTGTAAGGGTGAGAGACTTATATCAGGAATATACATGGTAAAAAGGGTGAAATATGTGGTGACCGAAGGAAACTGGATTTTGGGCGATGGATACACAATGTAATATACAGATGATGTGTTATAGAATTGTACACTTGAAATCTATAAAATGTTATTAACCAATGTTACCCCAATAAATTTAATTAAAAAATCATATACAAAGAATTTTTAAAGTTCAACAATAAGAAAACAACCCAATTTTTAAAAATGAGCAAAAGATCTGAACAGATACTTCACCAAAGAAGATATATGGATGGTACCTGGATAGATTTTCAGCTCCATTAGTCACTGGTTGAGATGCCACTGTACAGCTATTCCTATGGCAGCTGAAATAGAAAAAATAAACCATGCCACATGTGTACCACAACAATTAATTTTACTATATGTAAATTTAAAATAAAATTTTTAAAAAGTAAAATGAAATTATTATAATTTTCCCAACTCTTTAAGTCCTTCTTAACCTAGACATCAAAACTGCACCATGCTATTATAACAACATAAAATTATAGAGCAATCTCACTTCTGAATATATATATGCAGGCTCCAAATCTAACAATACATAAAATAATAATATAGCCCGCAAGTTGAGTTTTCTCCCAGGATGCCTGGCTGAATCAAAATTATAAAAATTTATTATAAGCATTATCTTCCAAGTTAAAAGAAATTTATTAATAAATGATCCCCTCAGTGGATAAAAAAATGAATTTATCACAGTTTCACAGCCATTCATGATAACATTAAAACTCTTCTCAGACTTGGAATTGAAAAATATTCCTATACATACACAAAAACCCTGCAGCAAACATCATAGTCATAAAATATTTAATGCATTCCCTTTACAATCAGTCAAAAGACAAGAATGATAGCTATCACTAGTTATTTTTAGTATTTTATTGGAAATATCTAATCAGCAAAATAAGACAAGAAGAGGAAATAAAAGAAAATGCATTGAAAACCAAGAGTCAAAGTGTCAGTACTTGGAGATGAGATTTCCTATATCCAAAATTTCAAAGAATCTATAGAAAATTATTATAAAGCATTAGAGAGTTTTTCAGATGAAGGACCAATAGGCAAAAGTCAGTTGCACGTCTATACACTAGCAGCAGTCAAGTTAAAACTGCAATAACAACACTTACAAAAAATTAAAATCACCAAAATAAATCTAAGAGAAGTTGTCCAAAAAATTTATGGTGAAAGGTATAAAGTATTATATGACAGGCATAAAAGAAGATGCAAATATTAAGAAAATGATACGATGCCAATGAACAGGAAAGCTCGATGTCATAAATATGTCAATTTCTTCCAAATTCATCTCTGAAGTTGCCAAAATTTCAATCACTGTTCCAAGAAGAATTTTCATGAGAGTGGATAGATTGATTCGAATAATCATAAAGGAGAGCCAGACAAAGAAACTCACCTGCCAGATATTGAGACTCTCTAGTTATAAAGCCATAATAATTAGTAATCTGCCCTTCCAGAGCAAGAGGAGACAGCTATTCTAAGAGAACATATAAGCACACCCTCACCTTACATCGGTCATGATACATGATGTAGCTGATGTTTCAGATCAATGGAAGTGATGCCCTATTTTTCAATAGATGTTGACAAGTGATTATTCATAGTGATGGATCTTCTCCGCACATTGCTCATAGAAATCACTTCCAGGTGAATCTAAGATTTAAATATGGGAGAAAGCTTTAAAAATTGCTAGAAAATGGCATAAGAGAATGTGTTTCAATTTCAGGAAAGGTAGGATTTTTTAACAAGGTACTAAAATGTATAACCCGTGAGGAAAAGTTTGATCATTTTGATTGCATTAAATTTGGGAGTTTCAGCTCATCAAAAGACACCACAGATACATGCCACAAAGCCGGAGTAGATATTTTCAACACATATAACCAAGGAAGGATTAGTATCTAGAATGTAGAGTGAATGCCTATGAAACAATAGGAAAAGACAGACCGCAAAATAAGAAATGAGCGAAAGACAACACCAGGCATTTCACAGACTAGGAAACATGATTGGCCAACAAATACATGAAAAAAGTTCTTAACCTTATTATTAATCAGATTATTAGAGAAAGGCAAAATAAATATGTTAAATTGGAAAAAATTAAAAGTCTAGCAGTACTAAAGATGTGAAACTAGGAGTCATTTATTCTTGGGAGGGCGGCTGGCGATGAGAACAGCTGTTTTGAAAAACCACGTGGAGCTACAGTGGAGCTACTTGTTGACCATGTGGTGTCCTATTCGCCAGCGTTCTGCGATGAGGAGCATCCTCTATGGAAATGCATACTTATGGGCACTGAGAGGCATGTGAGCAATGTGCATTCCAGCCTTGGCTGTTAAACTGCAAAAGCAATGGCTGAAATGCCTGTGTGCTGTGAAATGCATAAATCGCCTGTTCTTCACTCATGCAACATAAATAAGTGAGCAGTGAAAAGAGCTCCAGCTACAGGGATCAACATGGATAAATCTCAAAAACCATAGTGCTGGGGGGGTGGGGGGGGGGACAAGTGGCAGCATAAATACATTCAGTTCCATGTCATTTATTCAACTTTCAAAAACAGATAAGACTAAATAATATGTGGTTGACGAATACATACATTTCTCGTAAAATTATCAAGAAAAACAGTCAAGGTGACCCAGCTCTCAGAGGAGTGAGCACATAGCAGGCAAAACACACTGGCATAGAATCGGAAGAAGAAAGCCTCAGTCTAAACCGTGCTCCCACACGGCCCATTTCCCTCTTAGTCTCTCAGCTGTGACTGGGATGCAGTTCGCGGACTCTTTGCCCTGCCTCTTTCCACCTGTGTGAGAGCCGTCTGTGTTTGGGCCGGCATTTCCCCCACACATGGCTTCAGGGGGAGGCCCTGAGTGGCCCAAGGCAATTGAGTAATCCCACCGTGCTTTCCACCGGGGCTGGTTGAGCATATCATAGGTCTAAGCAAGCGGGCTCGTGGGATTTCCCTGGTCTCCTGGGTTGGTTCAGAGATGGCCCAGTCATCACAGAGTTCAAGATATTGTTTGATGACTGTGAGGTAGGGATCTCTGCTTCCCATTGGACCAGAGATTGCTGCTTGTCACCGTTCTATGACCATGATGGGGGCCAGCCCAGGATGCAGCTAACACTGGGGAGCAGAGCTGAGACATGAACAAACAAGACCTTTAATGTCACATCATTCGGCCACTGGATTAGACCACACTGAAGCCTGCCGTATGTCGCTCTTTCCTATGGAGTGAGCCAACAATCTCCTCTGTGGTTTAATCTAGTTTATATTGAGTCATCTATTCCTTGTAATTCAAAGAACCCTTACCATTTCATGGAGAGAATAATATCTGACATATCTTCTTCATAGGTTACTGGAAGACTCTAAGGTAACACCAGTAATGCACATAGAAGAGCATGTGAAATTGTTTGATTTTGAATAAGTAGAGCATCTAATTCTTTTCTCTGAACCTTGGGTGCGAGAGGTAAAGGTACATTCAGAAAAGGACTGGAAGCAACAGCAAGACCAGGATTAGAACACTTGTCTAGTCACAGTGCTGTCCCTTATTTATCTGACTAGATCCATCTTGAGCAAATCACTCAACATCCCTGAGAGTAGATCTCCCCATCTGTCAAAAGATCACTTAGAGGATATCTAGAGTCATTTAGATTTGTCAATATATAAACTGAGGGCAAGACGCATATCCACATATAAGGAAACTGGAGCTAGTGGCGTCAGTAGCATGTCTGAGGTTATAGCTGTGGTAGAACCAGGATTCACATTTGGTTCTTTCTGGATCTAGAACATGTGGTTTTAACTGATGATTACATAAGTTGTAGTGTCCTACATTCATTTATCAGGCTTTATGGAGACCTGTTATGTGCCAGACCATGACTTAGACCATAAGGATAGAGGGATGAGCATGTGACTTAAATGATTTCAAAACCTAGAGTAGATAGCTTAGGAAACAAATATATATTAATGAATGTTCATGCCTTGTGTTCTCCACTTAAACACAGCAGCCACTTAATATATATTTAATGAAAAAATAAACATGAATATATGACAAGGACAAGTTTCTGGAAATATAATTAAATTTCTAAACCAAAGCTCAGTCTTGAAAGAAAAACAGAATATTTAAGAGCCAGGGGCTCTGACAAGAGTCTGGTCATGCTGTTTCCACGGCTTCTCTGACTTTCCAAGATCAACCAAGTTCTGTTGCCACGAATGCTCCCTGGGGCAAGCAGGGCACGGAATGGGTGACTTAGGTTCCAGGACACCCTGCAGTCTCATCTTGCCCTTCAAAATGCTGAAGAAAGGCTGGAGAGAAGCCAGTAGTCAGTATGGTCTGTTCTGCCTCAACATATTTCATTGACATGAACTATTTCATGTGATCCGTTAAGGGGAACGTCATGTCTGTAGAACACAGAAGCTCATTCACAATCTTCCCCAGCACATCAATGCTTTGAGTGATCAAGAGCAAGTTTCCCAATAGCTAAAGGAGACCCTGCGACAGAAGACAAATCACTTGCTCTAGTACATGCAATGGCTAGTTCTATGGCTTCAAAAACTACTGTGCTTTCTACACGTTAACCTTCTAGAGAATCTGGGGAGACTTTCCTCCCACATTAAAGCAGTGGATTCAGGAAGAAGGCTACACCCAAGATCATATTTCTAATTCTAATGGAATCATTAGTCAGAGGAGACCTAAGGCCCCGGGTGGAAAGCTACTGTGGGTGAACTGTGGTCCAGGTACATTCGCTGGTGCAAAGTTAGCTGTTTTTATTTGTACTAGGGCTATTATTGTTTTCTGAGTGCTCTGGTTACACAGGTTTTTTGTTTGTTTGTTTTTTTAATCCTTACCTGAGGATATTTTTCCCATTGCTTTTCAGAGAGAGTGGAAGGGAGAGAGAGAGAGAAACATCAACATAAGAGAGACACATTGATTGGTTGCCTCTTGCACACACCCCGGGCCCAGAGACAAGCCTGCAACAGAGGGACGCGCCCTTGGCTGAAACTGAACCCGGGACCTTTCAATCCGAGGGCCAGAGCTCTAACCACTGAGCAAAACCGGCCAGGGCTACCCACAGTTTTGAACGACCTTCCCCAACCCGTTCTTCCCATGAATGTTTTTAATTTTAGCATACAGCTTTTATAACTGCGGAGCATTAGAGCAGAAATGTTTCTGTGAGTGTTTAATTTATAGGTGTCCCAGATTCCAGCCAAAGTCTTCCTGCTTCTTGTGATCTAGATGAGATGTGCCTGGCCTCCGTCCTGGTCCCTGGAAGTTCTGAGGATTGTCCCGTGTTTGTGACAGTTTCCAGGGACTCCACCTCTCCCGTAGCTCTCTTCCGCACTGGTCTCGGGATTCCTTGCTTTTCAAGCTGTCTCACCCTCTAGCACGTGGTGTCTCAGCCCCAGGCATGGCCAACCTCCTACACACATACACTCACACACAGCAGGCTCTTTTTAAGCCATCCATGTGCTGGTTGACTTAATGAAGACATGCACATAAGAGAGGAAAGTTGGGGCGTCATTAATATCTCAGGCCCATCCCTCTCTTATCCATCTCTCTCCTCCTAGGAAAAAAGATTCCTCTCCTCGACAGTCTTCTCTTTCACCTCACGCAGAAAGGCTCATTTTTGTTGTTATCAGAGCTCCTGCCACCATCCATGCTCCCAGACACCCCCCTTCTACCCCAAGAAGCTTGCTAAGGCATTTCCTTAAAAAAAGAAGACAATTTTCCCCTTTAAAAAGAAAACCCGGTGCCAGCTGTGAAGATAATGCATTTTCACTTTTACTCTGTCTCAACGGCTTCTGCCTTCTAGGAATCGTACAAAAGATTCCGATCCAGTGGCAGCGACTCAGCTCTGAGCCCGAGGCTCTGTCTCCCTCCCCGAACCACCGGGTATGCGTCCCCCTGCTCCTCCCCCGGCCGCTGCGCACCCCTGAGTCCTGTGTTGAGATGGCGGCGGGGCAAGGTGGCTGAGCCCGTGTCCGCCGGGTGCCTGGGCTTCCAGGGAGCTCAGCCTCCGGCAGCCCGGCGCTGCTCACCGAGGAGCAGAAATAGCACTTGGTTGATCTAAGCAGCGAGTTTTCGGTTTCTCCCCCCAGGGCCGCAGCCTGGCTCACCCTGCCTGCAACATGCGCGCGTGGCGGCCACCACTGTCCTTCTCGACCGCGCTTCCATGCGTTGCGACCTGGCAAGCCCCTTTATCAGAGACGTCTCTCCCTGGGTGTTACGTGTTTGCAAGAACAAACATTTCCTGGCACTTAGCACATGCTTGGCAATTGCATTTCATAATTCTACTATCTTCAGCCCTCACCCCACCCGAAGCATCATTTTCTCATCCAAAAGATACTGATTTCTTGTCTATTAGAACCCAAAACTCTGCTAGGCCCTGGGGTTTTAGACGAAAACAGGATAGATATTCTCAGAGGTGTCTGGGGTCATCTCAGTGTTAAAATCCATTGATCAATTCACTCGTTATTCAAAATCTATTCAGTCTTTAATGCGCCACGCTAAGCAGTCCTAATTTAGCAGTAACCAAGACAGACACACTCGCAGGACCTCTTGGATCTTGAAGTCTAGGGGCAAACGCAAATATTGAACAAATAAGTCTGAGAGTCAGGAGTGTAATAAGGAAAATCGTAATAATGTTGGCCACAACCTAGAGTTATGGAATTCTTATTGTACGGCAGAGACTGTTCCGAGTGAGTCATATGCCGTTAGGTAGGTAGTGTTCACACGTGACTTTCCCCATCTAATACTGAAAGGGACAGTGATGCACAGAGAGGTGAAGTAACTTGCCCAAAGCTCACAGCCAGGAAGTGGTAGCTGTGGGTACAACTCCAGGCCCGGGGATGCCAGTGCCCACACTCTTAACCTCTCCAGTATTCTGACAAAATCTCGGGGTCAGGGGAGACTTCCTGGAGGAAGTGGTATTTTGGATGGGGCCACAGGTTTGGGTTGGAGTGGCATAGGGGAAGGGTCAGAGAAACACATCTTGAGGATGAGCGAGCAGCAAGTGTGAAAGCTCCTGAGGCTGGAGAGAGGGTCGCCTGTTGGAGCCTCCAGGGGAAGGCCAGGGTCCTGGCGAGAGGGTGCAGCTCCCGCTTCCCACCTCACAGCCCAGCTCCCTCCGCGCCCCGAAGCCAGCTCTTTGGGGGAACCCCTTGGTGTGCTCTGTGAGAAGCTCGACACTCCTTTCAGTCTTGACAGAACCAGCAAAACCCGCAGATGGAAGAGTCGTCTGGGCCCCCGTCACCTGCATCAATAGGCTGAGGCTCTCTGCATCCTGGGTCACCTCTCCCAGTGACAGGGACGTCTGCTGGAGGCCCCGGGAGCTGGTGGAAGACAGCGTAATTACCGAGGTGACAGATCAAGCCTTCTCTTTGAAGGAGCAGTCCCCAGAGGGCTCCCAAGCTTATGATTTGAACTAGCGAGAACCTCTCGTTTTTTTTCTACTTCAGTGGATATTTGATAGTTTTGTGGTCCTGTGGGGAACAGCTTGAGAGTTTCGGAAGAGCTGAGGGAGGCAAAAGAGGTCTCTGTTTTATTTCTTTTCGGATTGGAGGAAAATGTGTATCAAACCAACAAGAGTTGAACAGAGCAGAGCGAGACTGTCAGCGCCCTCCCCCTTCCCCGCCCCGCCCGCCCCTCCCGAGTCCCAGCCAAGTGGCAGTCCCGAGACTGGAGGCACCCGAGCTTCTGCCTCTCGGACCCCGGCTCCTGCAGCGCATGGGGCTGGTCTGAGTTTGGGTGTCGGGGGGTGGGATGTGGTCACGTCCACGCTGCACATCTAGGCTGCACTTATTCATTCACTTCCAAGTGCCAACATTTGCGTAGTGGATGGATGGGTTTAAAGTCAGGTCTTTAATCCTATTTCAGCTGGGTGCCACTTCTGATTTGGGGCAAGTTCATACTCTTTCTGAGCCTTGGTTTGGAAAATGAAGAAAATAGTACGACTGCTCAGGATTTGAGGGAGAATTAAAGTACATAATTTGTGTGTGCCGGTGCTCAATACATTACAGGTCTCATTAATATCATAGTTATTAAGATGACTATGTGCCAGGTTTTAAGACAGTTATCAATTAAACAAATAGTTATGAAGCAGCTGCTTTGGGCCAGTGCTACGCTGGGTCCTGTAGCGATGAGAAAAGGCAGTTCCTATCCTCCAGAAGCCCCCGTCTAGTAAGAAGAAGCCCTTTACGCCTGTAAAAGCACCCAAGAAAATTGCGAGAACTGAGTCAAGCCTGCCAAATGACACACGATCGGAAACGCGAGGAGGAATGGAAGCTAAGGGAGGTGCGTGGAAGTTGGGGCGAGCTCTCTGGAGGGGCACCTTCCCCTGTGGGGGGCACTGAATTTGCTCCATGGAAATTGGAAAAAAACCCAGAGAATGGAAGGAGAAGGGACCCAGTGATTGAGTTTCACCCTTTGGGACACTTCACTGTCTGGTGAGCAAAAGGACAAGCAGCGGACCTGCTGACCCAACAGAGAAGCACACGTTGAAGAGTTAGGCCTGAGGCTCAACTCAGCCTCTCGAGTGGAGGTTCCTGATGCAGAGAGGGAGCCCTCGGCACCGTGGGGCCCACGCAGGAGCATCCTCAGCAGCCCTGGCTCCGGGCTGGGAGGACGGTAGTCCAGGGCTCGTCAGGCGACAGCGGGATGTTTAGTCTACACATTGTCTGGGTGTGGGTGGGGTTTAGCCTCCGTGTGTGGGAGCCAAGAGAATGTGGGCAAGGAGGGGAGCAGCCTTCCGTGGGACAGTTCAGGGAAATTTTCCCATTTCTTAAGCCATGTGTGCATTCATTCATTCATTCATTCACACGCACATCCATCCAGCAGATAGTGCATGGCTACAGGCCAGAGAGAGGCACACGGATGGGCTCAGGGCTCCATCTGTAGAATATTAACAGGAGTGGGCCGAGCTATGGAATAACATTTACTGTTATCTTTTGCTCTGAATACCTTTGGGATGATACTCCTCTAAAGAGGTAAGTATGATACACTGATGGATGTTATAAGGCAGGTATACACAAAGGAGACTGGATGACTCACTTGGCCTGAGGAAAATAAAAATTTGGAATTAATTTAAAGACAAGGAGACACTTAAGCTGAGGCTGAAAGAAGTTACACTTGCTTGGTGACGTTTAATACGGCGGAGAGCGAGGCAAGCGCGAAGGCAGCGGGTGCAGAAGAGAAGGCCCCTGGGGGACTGTAATCGCCTGGTAATGATGGAATTCGCGGTGCTTTGGAGGAAGCAGAGGGCAAAAAGAACTGAGAAGCAAATCCAGTCTTGGAGGCCCTCTGTCCTTGTCGGAAGAACTTGGATTTAATTGTGAAAGTGATGGAAAGATACTGGGGATGCAAAGAAAAATGGCCCCTGCTCCTGAGCAGCCCACAGTTGAACAGGGAAGAGGGACATAGATTTTATGCAGGAAAATTATGTGACCAGGAAGACGCACCAGCCCGGTGGTGCTGGGCCGGCCCCTGGGCAGTCTCTGCCCTTGAGCTGATTGTAACTCCCAGATCAAACTATAAAAACATTCAAAAGCAGAGTTTACAGGTGTTGTGGGTTGCACATGGCACAAAAAACCCTTCATCGAACTCTTCCATTAGCCATTTCCCCCATTTCTGCCTACAAATGTAAGACCTTTATAAAGGGGTGGGAAATTTACATCTTAGTGGTTAAATCTTTCCTTCCCTGGTAACACCCCCAGGGAGCATGTTAGAGTAAGTGTATGGTAGGTAAACTGCTTTCTAAAGAGGACATTTCAAACCCAGGAAGGCCAATTATAGAGCAAATTAACCAAACATGAACTCAGAAAGGATGGAAAAATTCCACATCTCAGTATCCTGGGCTTGCTCAGCTCTCAGGTCATCTTAGTGCAAGAGGCAAACTGACCTTTCTTCTATTCTAGATAAACCTTCTCAGTAAGTTTAGAGAGAATAAATTTGATGGGCGGTGTTCACAGAAATGGGGCTCTCTCCCTGTCCAGCGTGCATGGTTTTAATCCATATAAAGCTCATAGTCTGGTGGGAGATAGAGATAAGCAAACAGATGAGTTCCATATGTCATAAAATAGGACAAGAGCTGGTGCCATGGAAACACATCTTAGGAACAGTCCACACAGTCTCAGAGGACTGGCAGGAAGCTCCTAGTCGGAATTTTTATCTGATGCTGAAGGATGGCCAGCAGTTGGTCATGAGAAGTGGAGGAGGGGTGGTGGTAGTGATAAAAAGGAATCCAGGGCTGGGGAGAGAGCATGTGCAAAGGCCGGGGGTGCCAATAACCTTGGAGAAGGGGGGAAATGCAATCAGTTTCAGAAGTCTAGATCATAAGATAGGGTTGGCGTGAGGCACACAGGAGGCCATGAGGAGGAGATCTGGGTGGGAGTAGGGGAAGCTAGCTAGAGATAAAACCAGAGAGTCATGGCCCCAAATCATGCAAGGCCTTATGACCCACATTGACTCTGGGCTTGGCCATGGGGCTTGGTTTGTTTGGGCCAATGGAACAGTAGCAAAGGCATGAAAATCCCTTTCACATTAGGGCTTGCTCTCTTTTCCTTCCTCCTCTTGGGACTTAGCTACCATATGAAGACATTCAGACTAACTGGCTGGATGGAGAGAGATATGTGTCCCAGTTGCCTGCATCACACCAGCCAATCACCAGGCATCCAGCCCTCGGCTGACCCACCAACTGACCACAAAGACATAAATGAGCCCAGATGATACCACGTGAAGCAGAAACAAGCCATCCCAGCTGAGCCCTGTCCAAATTGCAAACCCAAATAACTATGAGCAAAAAAATAGCTGTTGTTGTAAGCCACTAGGTTTTGGGGTGGATTGATATACAGTAACAGAAAACAATACAACTCCCATCTCCACCAAGTTCCTAAGGAAGCAAACCATGCAAACATGACTAGGAAGGTATTGGTTCCACGTGGTCATTAGCAGACCTGGGTCCCAATAACCCAGTGCATGGACCAGTGAGCAAAGTCTATTGAGCTATTACTGGGTTTAGCCTGGGTGTTTAAGTGAGACCCCTGTCTTCCTCTGAATAAAAATCTTAGCATGAGGATGTTTTCAGGTATCTGTGGGGGGAAGGTCTGGATCAATACAGAGTGGAAGGGGAGATGCAGAAGAGGGCATGGCTCTTGGCAGCCCAGACTGCTCAGAACGATGCAAAGCCAGCGTATTGGGTGCTAGCCAATCAGATCAGCCGCTCTCCCTTCAGGGAAACTGAGTCAGTTAGGAAGGGGTGATTAGCAGTGATAGAGAGAGGGCAGCATTGTTTTCTTTTACAGAGGAAGCCTTCAGAAGACATTGGTTGAATTCTTAATAACGGTCTCTTCCTAATGAGCTCCCTCTAGTGAGAAAGATGCGAACCAATGCCTGTCAGTCAGGGTCCAGTCAGGAAATAGAGGCGACCTACATATCTGAACCAAGAGAACTGGATCAAAGGACTTGGTGAAACATGTTGGAGACGTGAAAAAGCCACAGGGGAGCACTGACGTGCTACAGAGACAGTGCCTGTAGGAAGCAGCCACCACGCCGGGGCTGCTGGAACCTAAGAGCCTGGGAGAGGGGCCATGAGGAGCTGGATTCAGGCCTCTGAGGAGAGAGCGCCGCCAGTGGATGGTGGTGGCTCACAAGGTCAGAGGACCCATGGACATGGGATACAGATGTAGGGCCCAAGGGGAGGGCACTGGCTGGCTACCAAGGGCATCCTTGAGGGCTGTGATGAGGCCAATTCTGGAAATGCATAAAAATGCCAGAGAGTAGAACCAATGCCCGTGGCAGGCTCTGGCTGGGCAAAATGACAGAAACTTCAGGCAAAGGGAGAGAAACAGGTCCCTTCTCCCTCCTGCCGTGCAGGAGCCCTCAAATGCCTCCAACTGGCAGAATCTAACAGGAACCCCTCTGGTGAGGGAGATGTGTGCTTTGCTGAGACACAGCGACTTCCGCCCAGCTCAGAGCCTGGGCGAGCCGGGGGGCTTATGCGAGGCCTGTCCCCTAGATCTGAGGCTCACAGAGCCTGATGGGAATGAGGTCTGCGAGGGGCATGCTCCCAAGGAAAGGCTTTCCCGAACTGGGGCACTCGGCGCCGGTGGGACCTGAGGCGAGTTTAGGTGGCAGTGAGATGCAGGCAGGTGTTGCAGCCATGGAATTAAACAACCTCGAGCAACATACTGAAATGGCCCATTTTCAATTTCCTTATTTCTGATCACGGCAACCAGAAAGGCCAGGTTAGTGTCAGCGCATCTACAGCGGCTCTGATACACTCTAACAAAGGGACAGGGCAGCCCTCGGGCTCAGAAGCCTCAGCAGGAGGATGTTATTAGGGTTTAATAACATTAATTCCGATATGTAGTATTTATTCCCTATGTACACCTTCCGGTTTGCGGAAAGTGTTTCCAGGTTTTCATTTACTGGAGATTCCTGCTGAAGTAAACATATTTGAGTAAAATGTGAATGCATTTAAACCTATATAGTGAGTAAATAATAATAATGGAGGTATATAAATATGGCAAAAAGGAGCAAAAA
Source organism: Miniopterus schreibersii (assembly GCF_964146895.1). Lineage (NCBI taxonomy): Eukaryota > Metazoa > Chordata > Mammalia > Chiroptera > Miniopteridae > Miniopterus > Miniopterus schreibersii. The sequence goes on from NC_138102.1 coordinate 178,501,998, forward strand.
TTCTTGAAAGCGGTATGGAAATGACCTGAGTGTAGGAAAAACTGCCTCAAGGCAATCCGTGGACAGCCTTCGAGTGCAGATTAGGCTCTGATCCAATTGAAGAGTGGACTGTGGGGAAGTTTGCCTATTTCAGAGAGGTTGTTTGTCAGGTAGACTGGTGGCCAGCTGGGGGGGGGGGATGCTGGGAGAGCCCACTGGCGCCCAGTTTGCGTTGGCTAACCCCCATTCCCCAAAGCAAACGTGTTTGGGGCCAGATGGGCACAACTTCTTGAGAAACCCGACATAGAGATTTGGCTTCCACACTCAGATTTTACATGTTCTCCAAATGGCAGCCAGACATCGGTTCTCTTAGAGCCAATTCTCTAGTAAAATCATAACCAGTTTCCCTTCTTTTTCCTTGACTGTCCTGTGAGTATGATACTGTCAGAATATGGCCCCATGACGGCCAGAACTTAGTCCAGGTCGCTGTTACATCCCCAGGGTCTAGGACAGTGCCTGGCATAGAGCAGGACAGAGTAAGCATGAGTATGTGAATGAATAATGAAAGAGATCAAGGCTTTTCAAACTTTAAAATCTTTGAGTTCTCTCTTGAAAGGAAATCCTAAGCCAATATGCATCTGCTTAGCGCATTGTAGAGTTAAAGGCCTCAGGTTTTGTCTGTTTGGTTTCTTTACACCTCTTTCATTGGCAGAGCTGTAGCCATTCAAGGAACATATTGTTTAAAGACCTTTTTTGAAGGGTGGGCAGTTTTGTGTTCACAGCAAGATTAAGAGGAAGGAACAGAGCTTTCCCTTATACTCCATGCCCAACACATGCATAGCTTCCTCATTATTAACATTCCCCCACCAGAGTGGTACATTTGTTACAACTGATGAATCTACAGTAACACATCGTAATTTCTCAAAGTCCATAGTTTACCTTACAGCTCACTCTTGGTGGTGTACATTTTCTGGGTTTGGACAAATGTATAATAACACATGTCCATCATATAGCATCATACAGATTACCTTTATCACCCTAAAAACCCTCTGTGATTCCTCTCCCCTGCCAATCCTTGGCTACCACAAATATTATTTCCATAGTTTTGCCTTTTCCAGGATGTCATATAGTTGGAATCATACAGTATGTATTGTAGTCTTTTCAGACTGGCTTCTTTCCCTTAGTAATATGCATTTATGGTTCCTCTATGTCTTTTCATGGCTTGATAGCTGATTTCCTTTTTGCACGTAATAATATTCCATTGTCTGGATGCACCACCGTTTATCCATTCATCTACTGGAGGACACTTTGGTTGCCTCCAAGTCTGGGCAATTATGAAAAAAGCTGCTGTAAATATCCCTGTTCAAGTTTTTGTAGAGATGCAAATTTTCTTCTTCTTTGGGTAAATACCAAGGAGTGTGATTGCTGGATCGTATGGTAAGAGTATGTTGAGTTTTGAAAGAAACCACAAACTGTCGTTCACAGTGGCTGTGCCATTTGCAAGGAAACACATTTGAAAGTCAGAGCTCTGTTACACCAGCTCTACCAGGTGTTTAAAAGTTCACCTGTATTTTGGCAGTAAGGACATTAAAATCTCAGGGTGTTTTGTGATTAGCCCAAGACATATAGCTGTAAGGGGCAGGGATGGGGCTCAGGCTTAGTCAACGTGAAGTCTTGCTTTCTCTCAAGTAAAAGAGGCAACAGCAACCCCAAGACTGGATTACTCTGCCTCTCTCTAATAAACACTGGGGTGAGTTCAAGTCCATTGACAGAGACCAAGAAGCCAAGTCCCTTATTTTGGATTCCTGTGAATGAGAAACCATTGTGTCGAAAACTTTTTTCTGTTCATTGTTTTCGGTTGACAGTTTTGACACTGTAATCTCCATCTTCACCCATTAAAGCAACTAATGTGGGGATGCCTCAAGGAGGTAGGTGCCCTTGAGGTTAAATGATGTCAGTAGAACTTTCTTCCCACAGTCAAGCTCCTGTTTGAGGATCTTTCTCTGGGTCACAGGGGTTTCTCACTGTAAGCTCCTGTGAATAATCTTGATGTCTTCAGAAGCACCCAGTTTATCCATTAAGGAATTTTAAAAATTACAAATGACTTAATGTATTTGAATTTAAATGGCATTTAATCCAACTTCTAAGCTCATCATCTTTTAAAATGGCCATAAAATCAGAGTAATTCAGTCTAGGTTTGACTATTTCCCAGCAACGGCAGGAAACAACAGGAGTCGGGGGTGAGGCTCAGGATCCTATGATGTAGTCTAGTCATTGCTGGGAAACCCCCAATATCAGGAAATCCCTCCTAAACGGAGTGAAAATATGTATGGCTGTAATCTCCGCTCATTGACTTGTAGATTCTGGATGGTAAAGGGAATCTAATATTTTGAGCACTTTACTCATTGTTACTGTGTTTATGATTGACACTCAATCTCCCACTCACTCTCCTGTGACACGGTTATTATCACCCCCAATTTACAGATGGAGAAATCAAGGCTAAGCCAACTCGAACAGCCTTTCACTCTCACGGATAAAAAATATAGTTGGGATTTGAATATTTCCTGTCAAACATGCAAACTTGTGCTCTTTCGATTGCCTCCCTTCTGAGAGTTTGCCAAAGCTCTCAGAACCCAATAGTTCTCAATAGTTCTCAACATTTCCCCTGTACTGTGCTGTCCCGGTTCCCATAAAGCAGCTCTCTTTACATGTTGATGAGCTCCTTGGTAATGGGGGGGTTACACCATTTTCCCCTTCTTTCCCACCTGTTGAAAAGCAGCCATCAGGGCCCCCAGGAGGCCTTACAGTTGGAAGAAAGCACGCCCACCCCGAAAATATTGACAACTCCACACCCTTTCGTCTCATACATATTTCATTAAGGATCCCTAATAATCCAAACTCTGCATTTTCCAATGAGAGCTTTGCCACTCAGATGGGTAAACGTCAAAGGGACTGGTTGTAAATGCTTGTTGCCTTAAGGCGATCTGCAAGGGGGAGTTTGAGTGTCTTGCAAGGGCAGCCAGGTGAACTCAAAGTCACCTTCAAACCGGCGCCTCTTCCGGGCCGAGAGATGGACACTTTGGGGCTTCAGAGCAACTTGAACAGGACTCCAAAGGCTACAGCCAAGGCGAGTTGTCACAGTTAGTGCAACATCAGCACCATTTATCTACATGAAAGGGTTCTGGAGTGGACGTGCCCATGGTTCAGGTTTAGGGTCCACGTAGACGACGTTTCACACAATTTTCAAATCAGCTTAGGCATATTAGTGTCTGGAAAAATCCTGACTGGTCTACTCCCTGGGCTTTAACGACATACTCAAAGTCAGCTCTCATTCAGTGTTTCATCTCTGAAACCTCTCTGACAGAACCCCCTGCATGTCCTTTCTTGATGGGCTCACGTGCTTACTCAGGACACGGGAAAACTGCGCGGGTTGATTCTTAAGGGGAGGCAAAGGAAACCATTGCATCCCTTCTGTGGGGTAGGAAGATGTGCGGGAGCCATCGGCTGAGCCCCTGCGGTAACCCCGTGAGGGCCTCTTATTGCGCTTCCATCGTAGGTGAGGACATTGGGGCTAACGGAGTCGTGTTGCTTCCCAGAAACTGAATGGACAACGAGAACCGGAGCTTGGATTTGAGACTTGACATTTAGATCTCCTTTCTTAACACTAGACAAACCCCCGAGTCCACAGGGATCCCTTGGGTCTGGAATTTTTAAAGCTATACTCTAATAGCTAAGCTACAACAACTAATTCCATAGTTTTTTCTATGAGCCAGATCCTGTTCTAACCACCATATATATATGGTGGTTAGAACAGGATCTGGCTCATATATATATATATACATGTATATATATGTATGTGTGTATATATATATATATATATATATATATATATATATATAAATACACACACACACAATATTTACTCATGTAATCCAACAACACTTTAAGGTAGGTAGGTATAGTGCACCCCATTTTACAGATGAGGAAACTGAGGCATAAAAAGCTTAATCCCACAATTTAGGTGCTACAATTAGTCAGTAGAGAAGCGAGAACTCGCACTCACATCACCAGGCTGAGTACTGTTATCTGCTAAGCTGTACTGTAGTTGGGTTAGAAAAAAGATTTTGTTAAGGGAAAGAGGAAGTGAATAAATATAACATACTGAGTATTATCACCAATTAAGAAGGAGACTTGTTAAATGTATATCAGCACCTGCATTACATATCTGGTCTCTTATAAATTTGGGCAATGTTAATATATCCCCTTGAGTAATATCATGTCTAGGTAATGAGACAAAATTTTCTAGAAAGGAGTGATTCTGACAAGGCACTGCTGCACTCGAGCCGTCAGCCAGGCTCCTAGTCCCCTATTTCTTCTCTGTAAACAAAAAGGGAATCTTCCCAGAGGGACAGCAGTCTACTAACTGTCCTGTCTAATCGACCTAAATTGTCATTCCTAGACCCTTTTATAGAAGAGCACTGTTGCCAGTAAATGGATTAAGAATCAATAAGCATTTCCTGAGTGCCTGAGCTATGTGCTGAGGGCTTCTCATTTCCATCCCCCTATTGACATGAACCGGATCTGATCTGATTTCATTTGACTTGATCTTAGAAACAACCGGACGAGAGATGGCCAGTTATTTCCATTTCAGAGACGGGAGATCTGAGGCTCAGAACAGTGAAAGGCGCACTCAAGGTGACGCAGGAAGGAACTGGTGTTGGAGTCGGGATACTCTGACTCCAAGCCCAGCGCCCTTCCTGCCACCACAGAACACAGTGTGTGAGGCCGAAGGACCACCTTTGCTAATCCAGCTTGATGGGGACAAGGCGATCTCCCTCTCATATCAGGGAGTATTGTTTAATGAAATCGAGGAGTCAGCCTTGAGGCAGGGCCCACAGAGATAGCATGGGAGGGCCTGGCGTGGAAGACACCCATGTGCTGTGAGCGGTCATTCAAATCTCTCTCCAGGCTCCCTCCTGCCTGTCTCCTGCCTGGTCCCCAGAAAGAGCTGTCGACATCAGCAGCCTCTTCTTTGCTCCTCTCCTTTGTTCTTTCCTTCCCAGGATGGAGTTTTACTAAAAAGCACCTTCCCTGCTCCCTCCGCCCCTCTGCGGATGGATAAACTCATCTGACTGGTGATATTGGGCAAAGGAGGAAGCTGCTGGCTCAACCCTTTCTTCCCTTCATCCATCCAGCCCTGCAGTAAGCTTTCTGGGCACGTCCTACTCTGCAACCATGAGAACTAAATTGGGGGGCGGAGGGGGGCCAGTCCTAGGGAGAGGCAGAAGGAGCAAGCCCACCGACACACTTCTAAGCTATGTTTTCCTTTCCACCTGATTTGTGTGTGTGTGTCTTAATTTTTCAGGTGGATCTGCCCACAGTCTGGGAAGGTAGAGGTGCTATTAATGGGCTTCCCCAAAACTGATCACCCTCAATTGCCGTCACTCTTCTCATCTGTGCCTTCCTAATACCACATCCAGAGACCGCTGTAGCCTCACCTCACCTGCTACCTTACTTCCTTCCACCTTGAAACTTCTGTCTTCCTTGTCTGTCCTTTCCTGGAAATTCTTTTCTTAGAATCTTCATAGATAGATAGATAGATATAGATATGTATAGATACAGATATGTATAGATATATAGATGATAGATATATAAATAGATATGTAGATACAGTTACAGATACAGATATAGAGATAGAGAGATATATAGATATAGATATATAGATATAGATGATATAGAGATATAGATATATAGATATAAATATAGATATACATTGATTTCAGAGAGAGGAAGGGAGAGGGAGAGAGAGAGAGAAACATCAATGATGAGAGTCATTGATCGGCCGCCTCCTGCACGTGCCCTGCTGAGGATCGAGCCCGCAGCCCGGGCATGTGCCCTGACCGGGAATCGAACCGCGATCTCCTGGATCCTAGGTCGATGCTCAACCGCTGAGCCACGCTGGCCAGGCTCTTGGAATCTGTTATCTGCCCTCCCTCCTCCCTCCCCTTAGGTTCTTGGCATACACAGCTAGCCCCTTTTATCAGTCTTTAAATGATCCCAGGGCAGTCACACCTGCTTCGTGGCTTTTACCGCCACCTCTCGTCTGATGATGCTCACCCGGCTGCTTCTCAGACCTCTCCATTTGGGTGCTCCATGGACACCACAATTTCAGGCATGTCCTAAATCCAACTTACCGGCGTCCCCATTGGACCTGCCCCTCCCGCTCCGCCTGACTCATTAATGGAACCCCCAGCCCTTGGCAGCAGAAGCCTAGGAGTTATTTTTGGTTCTGCCCTCTCCCTCCGCTCGCTCTACATTCAATCAGTTGCCTATCTGGCCAATTTTACCTTACATCTATCTTTTAATTAATTCTCTTCTCTCATTTCTACCAGAGCTCTGTCGTGATTCTAAACCTCATTACCTTGCACCTGAATTATTGCTCTAGCTTTCTATTTCCTATGCCCGGCTCACCTCTAATAGATCCTCCGAGCCGGCGCCATAAAAGATATTTCTGAAATAAAAATAAGATCATGACACCCCACTTAAATCCTTCCGTGACTCCCTAACAGCTACAGGATGAGGTCCGTGCCCCTCAGCGCACGCGGCGTGCCCTCGAGATATTGCCTCCTTCGCAACCTCGCTGCCACTCCGCAGTTTAGCCTCTGGTAAAACAAATCTTTTCATAATCTCTACACATATTATGCTGATTCTCCTGTATCTTTGCCACATAATGGCCTGCTCATGTCACTCTGCCCGGATGGTGCCAGCTCTGCTGAGCCATCGCCTCCTTCAGGGATCATTTGTGAAATGCCTCCCTGGGCTGGGGCCTGGGCTCCCACTCGCCATCCTGTCCTTCACATGATCGGACCCTACGTGTCTGCGAACTGGAGAGAGGAACAGAATCTCAGCTATTCTGACAGAACCCCAGCGTTCGGCCTTGCTAATTTCTCTAGTTTTGTAGACTTTTTAATGGTGTGAGTCATGAGTCAACAAATTCTTTTTTTCCTTAGGCATCTCTCACTTGTGCCCAAAGCACTTTAATTTCTGTTTAACGAAGACATGATATAGATCTATAAAGGTTTCCTAGATGAGAGTGGTCCAAGTGATATTGAAAAAACAATTCTTTAAAAAGATATCTCCTTTCTACTAAAGTCTGGATTAAGTGGGAGCTTCCTAGGAGCAGGAATTCCTGAATATTGGTCTTAGGAATAACCGTGTTGTAACAGTCAGGGTTGTCCAAAGAAATAGAAAACATAGGAATTGGCTCAGGTGATTGTGGGGCTGACCAGTCCTGAGATCTGCAGCTGACAAGCTGCAGACCCAGGAGAGCGGATGGTGTGGTTCCAGCCTGAGGCTGAAGCTCTGGTCTGAAAGCTGTGAGCTCAAGACCCAAGAGTTTATCTATTAGTTCATGTCTAAAGGCAAGAAAAACACCCATGTCCCAGCTCAAAGGCAGTCAGGCAAGAGTTTTCTCCCCCTTGTGGGAGGGTCAGCCTGTTGGGTCTACTCAGGCTTCAGCTGATTGGGTGGGGTCCACTCACACTGGGCAGGGAAGTCTGCTTGACCCAGTCTGCCGATTCAGATGCCAACCTCATCCACAAACACCCTCAGACACACCCTCAATAATGTTTGACCAAATGCCGAAACACCCATGACCCAGCCAAGTTGACACATAAAGTTAACCAAGATACATGCAACGAGGGCACTAGTATTTCCTTCCATGCACAGTGCACAGTTCAACCTGCAAGACACCTTTACCTTCTTAAATTATGTTTTATCCTCAAACCGTGCACTGAGATAGGACCACCCATCCCCTTTTTTATATATGAGGAAACAAACGCTGATAAAACTCAGGCACAGAATTCATTTATCCATTTGCCTTTTATACGCCGGATACTGTGGCAGGAATGGGAGATTCAAGGTCAAGTCAATCACTTCACTATCACTCTGTGGACAGCGCCACAGGAGCTCAGAGGAAATCGGCTCTGCGTTGGGCGGGGTGGGCTCGAAGAGGCAGAGCATGTTCTGTGGCCTGAAGAATGGTTAGCGGGGAATCAGGAGGGTGGTTGGCAAGTCCAAGGCGATGAGCCCTGGCTGGTGTGGCTCAGTTGGTCGAGCATCATCCCAGGCACCAGGAGCTCTGGTTGATTCTGATCGGGGCACATGCCCAGGTTGCAGGCTTGATCCCCAGGAGGGGGCGTGCAGGAGGCGGCCGATCGATGCTTCTCTGTCTTTAAAATCAATAAAAACATATTCCTAAACAAAAAACGGTGATGAGCGTGAGAGGAAGCAGGTAAATCATCTCAGGGTTTGCAGCAGTTACAGAGGAAGACTGGGGAGCAGTGGGTGTCCTGGCATTTGGGGAAGTTTTCAGAAGTTTCAAGATGAGCTGAGCTGAGGTTCTGGATGGGAGGATTGCAGACGGTGAGCTGGAGAGCTCTCAGAGCTGTCGTTTCAGCCCTGAGAGCTCAGTCAGCAGAATAACACCCCCCCCCCATCACTTTCCACTCTCAATTAATAACTCCTGCTCAACCTGTCACCCAAATCTCTCTCCAGCCTGTTCCCCTCTCCTCTTCCTCCCCACGGTCATTTCTCTAATTCAGATCCTTCTTACCTTGACTAATGCAGTCATACCCTGCCTCCCTTCCTACCTTCTCTAAACTTTTCTCCATCCAGTTGCCAGCGATCACTCTAAGATGGGCTAAAAGTACGGGCGTTGGAGTGTGACAGGCCTGGGTTTAAGTTTTGCCGGTTTTGCTATTATGTATTATGTTATACTCACGCACACACACACACACACACACGCACGCACACACAGTTTTGGTAGGGCTGGGAGGATTTTCTAGGCCGGATCCAGGCATCCCTGGGCCCTTGACTGTAATAACATATGATATTATGAAAAACTCCCCTTTAATCTCTAACATGAAATGCATGTAAACTGCTCAGCACAGTGCCCGCCACATTATTTCGGGCTCACTGAATGATTGCTATTTTAATTACAGATTTTGTTTTGCTTGTTTATTATTTAACGGCTTCTGATCAGCTACAGTTTGAAGCCCTATAGAGTTTCTAGCCTTTCTCCACCTGGCTTCACACCAGCTTCCCTGGTCTCACTGTCACCTGTCAACCCTATACCCGCTGTTCCAGCCACAGTGAAAAACGGAATAGTTCCTTGGTCCATCGTGATGTTTCGGGCCTCCATGTCTTTGCACATGTTATGGTTTTTTGTTGCATTTTTTTGTGTGTTTTTTTTTGGTGGTAGTGGTTTGGGGGATATCCGGGAGTCTTGTCCTGAATCTTAAAGATAACTTTGACCTCCCTAAGAAGACTTTCCTGATTGCTCTAATCATAATTACCTCCGCCTTGTGCGTGCTGTTCGGATGTAAGGCTGTTTTACCTGATGATGTTTTCTGTACCTGGTTGTGCGTCTGTCTGCCCTTTGACACGGTGAACTTCGCGTCATAGGCAGAACTGATCACAAGGGAAATGTTTTATATCAGATGAGGAAAAGTTATCAATATTTATGGGAGTAGAATAAGAGACGTGAGTGAATGTAGGGAAAGAAGTACACAGGCAGATGGAACATCAGAAAATAAGGAAGAACCAGTCTTTGTTTATACTGTTGTGAAATAAAAAAGGGAGATCAGCTATGCACTTGTACTGAATTTTCCCAACTAAACCAGGAGGTAGAAATATAATAAAGCTATGTCCTGGTAATGCAGCCACCCCATGGGAATGATATTGAAATAAGGAACCCATCCGTACGTTAATGACATAAATCATAACAAGAGACAAGCAAGCACTGTTCTGGAAGCAGGTCTCGGAGGTATTCGGCCGGGATTTGTGCAACAGACGAGCTCAGGAGGAGGAGAACTTCAGCCGTGTGTAAAGGGCCAACATTTTCTGAATGTTCTTGGGGAAAACACCGGCTTCAGTTGTGATTAGTCTGAGTCACAAACCTATCACCCAGCACCACCGCCGTGTGGAGGGAGGTGGGGCTGGTGGAGCCCCTCTTCTCATGGTCCGTAAGGTTGGTCAGGATTGGAGCCTCTGCAGGGGCCGAGATGAGTTAAAAATTTTAATCTGCACACCTCTCTCACTCAGTGCAAAGACTGCCTTAGAACAGCTCACAGACGTCACCAAATGAATGAGACATATGTACCTTCAGGAAGTCTCGAACCCTAAATGTGCGGAGTTTTACCTGAAGAAGGGTCTACCATGTGCAGCACTCTGCTAATTACCAAGATCAGTGTGAAATGCTTCCTCTCTGTTCACTCACTATCCTCACTGAAAACGCAAAGCAATTACTTTTGCAAGATGGGCATCATTATTCCTATTTTGTGGATGAGAAAACTGAGGGTGTAGGTAATTTGTTCAAGGCTATGGAAATATTGGGTAGCAGAGTTCGCATTCCAATGAAATCCGCCTCTGTCTACTCCCCAGCTCTTTAATACCAGTAGCCATTAGGCTTATACTTTCCTAAAAATAAAATGAGGGAAATAATAAAGTTAGAGGGTGGGGTTTCAATGGATGACAACGAAAAATCCACACAAAATCTATTTTGCTTCTGCCTCATCTGTCACACGGAGAGTTGGCTGGAAATTACCTACCAGGAAGGCAGAGCAAAGCCCAACAATGCTGGAGCTCCAAATAGATATTCCAGGGCTTTCTCTCACATGTGCACGAACTGTGCGAAATTCATCAGTGTGGAGAAAACGGGCCAAAGTGGTCCAAGGCTGCAGCACTTTTAGTGGTTAAGAGGACAGGCAACGAGATATAGGAGATCTGAGTTCCAGCTGTGCCTCTGCTGCACCCGGCCCTGTGGACTCGGGTGGTTATTTCACTGCAGTGAGCCCCAGTGTCCTGAGTGGATAGTGGGTCTCTGCCTTACAGGACTGGTGTGTGGAGTCAGGTTTGGAAAAAACACATAACATGGGCCATAGCAATGTTCAACATGCACTTGTTATGTTATAGTCAAGGTGCATGTTGATACCCATAGCAGGCAAAAAGTGTTTTAGGAAATAATAATTTAAAAAAAAATTAAGATTCAAAATTGCACATACAGAGCGATAGAAGCTATGCAAACACTGAGAATGAAAATAATTGCATAGAAAAAGACTGGAGGGAAATGGGTCAAAATTGTTTTAGAGGTTCCCTTGGGCGTTTTCTTTTCACTCTGGTATTTTCTAAATCTTCTGTGATCAGCATGTAATATTTTATTAATGGGAAAATTTAATTTTATATATGCTTTTAAACTGTATGCTTATGTTACCTTAATCCTTAAAGGAAATGAATAAAAAAGTTGGGAAATGTTTTGCCAGTGAAATGTCAGCTTAACTAAGTGTCAGCAGATTTTCCTGGTAGGTGGTTCCCTGGATATTGCAGGTCCCTGGAGGCACCTCTGTGCGAGGTGCGGCAGAGGACTGGAGCTGGGACCCCAGCACTTGCTTCCCAAGAGTCGCAGAAGGCTAAAAAATGCAAAGTCATCTTCATACTCAATCCCCTGTGACTGAACTAAGGAATCCCCGGGCTCCAGTGGAGGCTGAGCTGGTGCCACCTACGCGATCTGACCTGGTTGAGTCTGGAGGAAGACAGCTCCCTGAGCAGGAACAGTCCTGCTTTATCAGCCCGATGGCTCCAGCAGCCATTAATTAGGCTGAGATTAGCTTAAGTACAGTAGTTAGTTAATTGGGAGTTTGACACAGAACCCCCTGTGCCGCAGCGTGTGGCTTGGAAGCCGAGCCAGAACAGTGGGAAGCCTTCCAGGAGCATTGCGAGTGCATCGAGTGGAAATGAACATACAGCAAGGGTGTGGGGGAGGAGGGCGGGCCATCCTGGCTCGGGAGCCCTACTTTCACTTGGCTTGAATCCCAAATGGCTATCGTAAAGAGTCTAGGTTGGTTGTACAAGAAGACTTGCTGGCGGGGGGGGGGGGGGGGGGGGGGTTGACACAAAATCTGAAGGTTAAGTGAAAAAGAGCCAAATACATATCGTAGAAGACTTTTGAGGTCATAGGGATCAGTCAGAGACTCAGATGCAAAAAGGCATTTGGGAACCAACAGGTAGCTTAGAAGATTAGGTCTAGAGTACGGTAGGGAAGGGTTGGGGAGTGGTGAGAAAGATATAAGTAAGTAAAGAGTAGATATATTCAAGGATGGAAAGTCAAGAAGGGTAAAAGAGTGACACAGGCAGTCCTCCAAGGGCAGGGGCAGTCAGAGGAGACTGAAGTGTATGTGGGAAGGGAAGGGAAGGGAAGGGAAGGGAAGGGAAGGGAAGGGAAGGGAAGGGAAGGGAAGGGAAGGGAAGGGAAGGGAAGGGAAGGGAAGGGAAGGGAAGGGAAGGGAAGGGAAGGGAAGGGAAGGGAAGGGAAGGGGAGAGAGGTCAGGAGTTCATTCAGGAACTGAAAATATTCACACATTTATTCATCCTTCCACCCATCCATCCACCCACCCATCCATCCATCCACCCACTCACCCACCCACCCATCCATCCATCCATCCATCCATCCACCCATCCATCCATCCATCCATCCATCCATCCATCCATCCACCCACCCATCCATCCACTCACCCATCCACTCACCCATCCACTCACCCATCCACTCACCCATCCATCCATCCATCCATCCATCCATCCATCCATCCATCCATCCATCCATCCACTCATCCATCCATCTATCCACTCATCCATCCATCCATCCATCCATCCATCCATCCATCCATCCATCCATCCATCCACTCATCCATCCATCTATTCACTCATCCATCCATCCATCCATCCATCCATCCATCCATCCATCCATCCATCCATCCACCTGTCCATCCACCCATCCACCTGTCCATCCACCCATCCACCTATCCATCCACCCACCCACCTATCCATCCACCCACCCACCTATCCATCCATCCATCCATCCATCCATCCATCCACTCATCCATCCATCTATCCACTCATCCATCCATCCATCCATCCATCCATCCATCCATCCACCTGTCCATCCACCCATCCACCTGTCCATCCACCCATCCACCTATCCATCCACCCACCCACCTATCCATCCATCCATCCATCCACTCATCCATCCATCCATCCATCCACTCATCCATCCATCCATCCATCCATCCACTCATCCATCCATCCATCCATCCACTCATCCATCCATCCATCCATCCACTCATCCATCCATCCATCCACTCATCCATCCATCCATCCATCCATCCACTCATCCATCCATCCACTCATCCATCCATCCATCCACTCATCCATCCATCCATCCATCCATCCATCCATCCATCCATCCATCCATGATTTTGTTCATTTTTTTGCAAATAAAAATTAAGCATCTAGTTTGTGCTTAGCACTGTCTTAAGTAATAAGGGGAGGGAGACAGACTCAGAAGTGGGTCATACAACACTGTGATCAGAGCTATAATGAAAGTTTGTACAAGATGCTATGGAAATGAGGAGGAAAGAGGCAGTTGGCAGAGTTAGGGGAGAATTCATAGGTGATGGGGCATTTACATTTGGCTTGAAAGGATGAGCTGGAGATTAACAGAGACAAAAGGAAGAACATCTCCAAAAGAGAGAAGAGAGGAGCAAGTCAGCTCCTGCTTGGGGAATGAGGAGCCATCCTGAGGAGATGGTGGGTGGGTGAGGGACCAAGAGAAAGGAAGTTAGGTGGGGTTTAGATGGGAAGACCTGATTCCTGAGCTGGGAGCTGGAAAAACATTCTGTAGCCCAATGGTGTCTGTGTCCTTTAGATCGTATGCTGTCAGTTAACAATTTTGAGTAATACCCGCAATACTCGTTCATTCATTCAACGGACATCTCCTAAAGACCTCACTGCTTCCGAATCTATACCCTAGGTTAACTTTCCTAGATATTACATACAGAAAATCCTTTATCTTTTTGCCATATTTTACATATTCAATATCTATGTGCACAAGCATATGATAAATACATAAATATAATATGTAAAAATTATATATATTTATTATATATAAATTTCCAAGCACCTCTTCTGTGTTATAGACATAATTGTTTGTATGATTTTATCCTTAAAACAGAGCTTAGAAACCACCCTCTACCTTCATTTCCTGCCCAATCAACAGCCCCTGCCTGCTTGTAACCCCCCTTTTCCTAGGTGCTTATTGGTGTTCGAATTGATCAGCTCTGCTTCATGTCCCAGATGGAGTGAGTCTTGTATATATATGCAGTGATCCTGTGGCCTGAGAAAATGCTCTTTGCCCCCCAAAGTGGATACTTTTTGTAGAGATTAGGACAACGTAATGGCTACCGAATCTTCAGTTAACCCTTATTTCCATTATCCTGAGAGTTTTGCACGCACCTGCTCAGTCCATCACAGCAGCCTCCCTGAAGATTGCATGTTATCACCACGTCACGGCGGGCAAGCTGAGACACAGGGAGACTCAGCCGTTGCCTGGGGTTGGTTACTGTACAATGGTAACTGGCAGAGCCAGGTTTTGAGCTAATTAAGTCTGGTTCTAGAGCCTGCACCCTTGATCAGTGCATTTTACATAACGTACTGTTGATAATCACAAGCAGTGTGCGTGCTGAGTTTACTGTGTGCCAGGGACCCTGTCCAGAGACTGATGTGCCTTAGCTCAGCAAGCTCTCATAACTCCCCCGTGGGAGGGGCACTGTTATTTTTCCCATTTCACAGATGAGGAAACTAAGGCTTTAAGACATGAACTAGCTTGCTGCAAGCCAGTTAGCATTTGAGTGGTTGGGTTGGACTTACGCCAGGTAACTTATGCCAAATCCTTGAGCACAGCCCATTGGCTATACCTCCCGAAACACTTGTGGGTGGCCTTTCCTGTTAATTTCTTGTAGAATGTGTGGTGATGGTGCTTGGAGCCTGGTTATAGGTAACCCATGGATTATTAGTGTTATTGCCATCTTAAGGAGAGAAAGGGCGTGTCGCCAATGGGTATTGAACACTACCAGGTGCTGAGCACTGAGCTAGTATTTTAATAAACATGATCTTACTGAATCCTCCTGACACCTTCCAAGGGAGATATCATCCAGTTTTCAGGTAGGGAGTCTCTCATATCAGTGGGTCGGTTGAGAGACATTAAATGATTTCCCCAGGACCACATAGCTGACCGAGGTTTCTTTAATTCTCCAAAACCCATATCCCTTGGAGCTTCTGACACCCGTCCCTGGGTTGTCCCCTGCTCCTCCACCTGAGAACACAGAACTACTCTTGTCACAAATGCATTATTCTGTCCCCCACTGCCAGGGCTCCCAGAGAAGTTACCTGTCACTTATGTCCACAGTCCCGGTGACAGTGCCCCTCTGCTCTGCTCTCAGCTGCACTCTCCCAGGAAGCGAATTGCTTCCTGAAGGATTTATGGCTCCAGCTTCATCAACCTGGCTCCAAGATGCAGTGGCTAACCTCTCCCCCGTCCATCTTCCCGGGATGAGCAAGGCTTGTAATTCACGATGCTTAGGGTTAAGCTTTAAGAGCCAGCCCCTTCCCTCATCTCCACAAGACATACAGACACACAGACACTGACATAGACGCACGTGTCCCCGCTCACATCTCTTAGTCACACCTATCTAAAACACAGGATTTTTTCACCACTGTCGTGGGCAAAGCTGTGGACTCTGCAACCAGACTGTCTGGGTTTAAATACTGCCTATGACACTGACTAGCTGTGTCATCTTGGGTCACCTCTCTGTGCCTAAATTATTTTACTGGTAAAATAGATAGAGATTAGTACCAATCTCCTAGGGTTGTTCTGAGGATCAACTTGCCAAAGCAAAGAACTTAAAACTGCGTCTGTAGCATATGAAACGCTCAATAACGTTAACTATTTTATCATCACCCCCTCCCCCTCATTGTGTTACTATGCATTGCTCCTCAGTAGGTCTACTTCTCAGGAATGTTCTCTTTCAACTAGGACCCAGGGACCCTGTCAAGGAAGGTGACCTTGAGCCTGATGGTGGGCCTTACTCCTCCCAGGGATGGTTTTTTCCCCAAAATAACAATAATTTCCATTCATTGAACAACCTGTTTTATGCTAGGCACTACAGTGCTGTAATAAGCTGTGACAGATCTGTGCCTGTTTCCACTCCCCTAGCCCCCATATCCTGACCAATTCTTTGCTCTTCCCTTGCTCATCTCTGTCTTACAAGGAGGCTGTATTTTCTAAGATCCTGCTCAGCTGGCTTCTGGCCGAGCTCACCCAATGGGAGGCGTGGGTGGAAGACTGGACGGCCGGAGGGAGGGGAGCTCATGCATTTATCAGCTCTTGCTGTGCAATAGCCAAAGTCTGGCTTACCACGGTAAGCATGCGCCTCGGGCTCCCATGTCAGCGCATCTGTTGGGGTAGCTCTGCCTTGAGCTGTAGTAGCTCAGGGAAATATGCTCCAAGCTTCAATCTTGCAAGTTATCCAGGTGATCTCAACTCTCTCAGGACTCTTATTCTCCCAGGACTAGTTGGGTACCCAGGGCATAGTCTTCCCATTGCAATGCCAAAGTGCAAATGACCTCTGCCGGTCTCACTGAGTAAGCCCACCTTAAGCCTCTGCTTAAGTCATGTCTGCTAATATCTCTGAGCCAAAGCAGGTTGCATGGTCAAGCCCGACATCAATGGAGCGGGAAAGTTGACTTTTCCCACTGATGGTTGGGGCAGGGAGTAAACATTTTTGAGTATTAAGTAATCTATTACACGGGAGCTTTAAGTCTTCCTTCATGCTCCGTCTTGGCTTGGCTTGGGGCTCTATCTCCTTAATGACTCCAGCGTCCCCTGACAGGCATGTTTGGGTTCTACCTTCTACTGATGACTTTGACCCTTGGGCTCTAGTAATGTCACCTCTTCTCTTTGTCCCTCCAGCTGGTGGCATCTTTCTGCTTTTTCCAATCTCTACTTTGCTTCACTCTCTTTTTTGTTTAATTTTTTTACTTTATTTGTTTATTAAACTGAAAGCCTGCACAAATTTCAGAAAGTGCTAAATAATATACAAGGAATGTATATTCGGTATTTAGTACTAAATAATACACAAGGAATGTGTCCCAGGGTTGGCACCGTTGGTTGTTTTTCACATTTCATGCAGAAAATTTTTTGCATTTCATCCAGAAAATTTCCTAGTAACTCTTATAATTTAAAACTCATCACAGCCCTATGAGGGAGGAAATAGTATTCCCAGTTTATAGATGAGGAAAGTGGTCGTTGTGCAAATTTGGGACAGTTGCCGACTCTTTCTGAATCTGCACGTCCTCATGAAATATAGAAATGATATTAGTAACTAGGTCTAAGGTCAGTCAATACACTGCGATAGTGTGCACAGAATGCTTAATTATAGGAAATATTCTAAATGTTTGGTGAGTAGTAATAATGGTGATAAAAGTATTACTAGAGTAGTAATTACAGTGAGTAGTATTTCTCAAGGTCATTCAGCAACATAGGGGTAGACATGGCCTCAGAACACACATCTGTGTTTTCCTATAAACAGTAGCCATCGTCATAAGGAAGGATTGGGGCTTCCGAGAAAAGTTTCTAGAGGCTTCTTCACCCTCCTGGACCACTGAGGGAGACGTAGGATAGCTGCTGGCAATCAACCATTCTGTTGTCTGGGTCTGTTGGCCTTCCCTCGGCTTGGTCAGACTCAAAGGGTCAGATAACTCCTCTTTCCCGATGCCTCCCCTGGCCACGCCGTTTCACCGAGCCCGTCCTGGTAGCGTGTGTCGGCCAGCAGGCGTGTGGTCAGCAAACTTGAAATTCGTAAGAATCCCTGAGCATCTTGCAGAAATGCTCCTCCTTGGGCCTCGCCCCAACCTACTGAATCTTAAGACATCCAGGGAGGCCCAGGGTTGGCGTTTTAGCAGGCACATTGGGTGGTCTTCTGCGGGGATTTACGGACATAGTTTAGGCAAAGCTTCCCACTCTGACTCATGTTCATTCAGTCGTTCAAGAAGCATTGGTAGAGCTGACTCCGTCCTGGGCACTAAAAGGGGCAATGAAGACAGAGATAAAAGTGAGACAAAATCCATGTTCTCAAAGACTGGAACCTGGGGTGGGGGAGAGACGGCAACAGAATAGAAAAAAGGGAGTTTAGCATTGAGGGCAATAAATGCCACTCCTGAGGCAAGTACAGGGGTCCATGGAAGCACAGAGTTGGAAACGGAGAGAGGGTTTGGTTGTTGCTCATGGACGAGGCTGACGGGCGACTCATCCCGAGCTTGGGGAGCGGCTCTGGGCGCACACCCGGGGGGCTAACGTGGGGAGGAGATGCTGCCTGAGACGGGCGCCTTCTGCGAGGCTCGTATTGTCCTCTCACCTACGAGTCACCTGGCATATTAACAGCTGTTTCTACCGGCTTAATTTCAGTTTACATTTGGGAAATGGGGCTCGGAGAAACACTTAAATCATGCAGGGTACAAAATAGAACACGCTCCCAAACACACAAGCAGACATCATAAACGGACATCGGAGATGCTCTGCATTTGGAAAACCGGTTGCTTTTTTTTTTTTTTTAAACAGGATGCTATAAGGTTAAAGCCAAAAACAAAAAAGGAAAACAGGAAACTGCACAAATATTGCCTTCTCCTTGGTATGCATTACAGCCCCGTTACTGCATGTGAATACTTGTTCCCATGCAAGTGAATAAATTGTAGGTAATGAGAGGGCCAGGTGTCTCCTCAGAGAAGGAAGTTAGAATAAGGAAAGGAGAAGAGCCAGAGCGACCTTGGTGGCGTTGGCGGCCTCAGCGGGAGTCTGTGGCTCTAACACATATAGGCAGATGGACAGAGAAGTGAATTAGATATGCATGTATGGGTGCATATACAGGGTGTCCGCCCAAACGCGTACACGCACTTTAACAGCTGACAGCTCAGTTTTGAAAATGAAGTATATTTTCGTGAACACTGCCTTTCTAATTCAAAGTCTGTGTAAACATTTTTTGGGACGCCCTACCTTCCATAACTCTGGCCACTGAGAGGACTTAAGCAATGTCACTGGCCTCAAACTAATTGTGAGAGAGCATCAGACAAACCCAAACTGAGAGACATTCTAAGAAATAACTGACCAGTGCCCATCAGAAATGCCCAGGTGACGGGAAACCAGGAATTAATGAGGAAGTCCCACAGATTCAGGGGTCCCGAGGAAATATGACTAATAGCTGTAAGTGGGTGTGGGACTCTGGGCTGGACTCTGGGGCAGGAAAAGGGCATCGGGGGAAATCGGAACAGTCTATCATGTTAATTTCCTGATTTTGATCATTGAAACTCTGGTTGAGTTGTTAATATTAGAAATATAAACACTGCGCTATTTTAGTAACTTTTCTGTAAGTCTAAAGTTATTAAAACTAAAGTTTTCATCAACGGGGGAAGAGACTTAATCTGGTCGCTTCCTCCACAGTGCCTGGCGGACAGTAAAAATTTAACATATGGCTGTGGCATTGCTTTGCCACCATATCCTTCATCAGTCACTTCCCCCCACTTGGGGTGCTGTTCTCTCATCCTCGCATTTCCTGGTTTATTTTATGACGTCCTGGGTGGCCATGAGTCGTTGAGGTTGATGTGAACTGTTTCTCAGGGCCCTGAGATTCTGGAGCAGGAGGCGCTGAAGAGGAAACAAAGGCAGATATGGGGGCTGAGAGGCCACTGCAGTGTCCTTCAGGCCCGGCGCAGGCATTGTTCGGGGCCTTGGGGACCGCGGGGGCTCTGGCATCGGACAGACGCGTGGACGGCTCCGCACTCCCTAGGTAGGGGGCAGCAGACCACAGAGAATGGGCTCTGCAGCCTCTGAGGAGCTGCTGGGGCTCCCGGAGCTGTCCCCGGTCCTGAAGTGTCTCCAGTGCCCAGCCTGCCAAGGCGACGCTGTGGGCGATCTTAGATTCTGCCCTGCATGGCCCGCAGGTGCCAAGCACTGCGGGGAGTGTGTGTGTGAGTGTTTGTGTGTGAGAGTGTGAGTGTGTGTGTGTGTTCCTTCCTATTGAAAAGCCAGGCTCCAAAGAACTGCCTCATTGTGAAAAGCAGAGCTGGCTCACTCCAGAGACTTGGACCTGGGGTAGCGACTTAAGCCCAACATAATTGACACTTTCTCTACAACAGGTTTCACCAAGTGCAGTTCCAACTACACATACAATATGATTTCCCAGGGCTTGTTAAAAACGCAATTTTCAAGCCTTCCTTAACCAGACTTATGAAATCGGAATCTAAGGCGAAGGTTGAAGGGAAGAAAGAGGGTGAAAAATATTCATCTTAAAAAAAGCTTCCCTGGTGATTCATACTCACCCTGAAGTTTGAAAATAATTTTATATGCAGCCCAAAGACAGACGTTTATGGGAGAGGGGCTGGGGGATCACCAGAACTACTATTCATATTTGTTTGTATCTCTTTAAAGCTTCCCGTTTTACAATGTGCATTAAAATCTGCATAATATTTCACTACATGCATATACATTAGTTTGAATACAGGACTATAATTCAGAAACAAACATACATGTATACTTATTCCTGTGTTTATTATTTCATTCAACAAGTCCTTCTTGAGCACTCACTGTGCCTGAGGCTCTCTTCTAGGCAGTCCGCCTACAGTGGAGTCAAAGAAGACAAAGTCTTTGCCCGGCTGGCGTGGCTCAGCGGTTGAGCATCGGCCTGGGATCCAGGAGATGGAGGCTCGATTCTGGTCAGGGCACGTGCCCAGGCTGTGGGCTTGATCCCCAGCTGGGGGTGTGCAGGAGGCAGCTGATCAGTGACTCTCTCATCACTGATGTTTCTATCTCTCTCCCTCTCCCCCTTCCTCTCTCTGAAATCAATAAAGACATATTAAAAAATAAGACAAAGTCTTCATCCTCATGGAGCTTATATCTTCCTCACAGAAGGTGAGGGAGAGACAGGGTTCAGATATATTGATGATGCACGTATAAATTTTTTAAATTTATGGGGTAATTGATTTTTAAAAGGTTAGAGTTTTAAAAGGCCTCTTCTAAGTATAACAGTCAAGTTCATCTCATTCTGCACAAACCCAGCATAGGTCTGGGAGTCAGACTGGACATCCTTTTGTCCTTCTAGATGGCGCTGTCCCCAGAACTTTACTGTTCCCGGGAGGAATGGCCCATTTCTACACTCTGGTCCCTGCTCCTTCTCAGGGACTCGGTGGCTCCATTTCCCTTCCTTAGGAAAACAGGCAGAATGGAGCCCCTGCTGTTCTGCCGCTGTGACAATAAACCAGTGTGTGTTTTTCTGGAAGGAGCTGAAAAATGCAAAGTGATTCCTCTCCCAACGTGCATACTTTTTTTCCTTTTAAATCAAAAATGCTGCTCTGTACTTATCTAGTGCCCTCTTCCCAGGAAGAAGAATTTATTATTAGATCGGCAACTCCCCCAAACACTGAATGAAGGGCGGCTCTGCGCTGCATCGCCTTAGTGGAGGCCTCTCGGCGTAACATGTGAGCTCCGCGTGTCACCATATTTTACAGTAACGCTGATGTTTTCGCCAGGTGCTTTCGAGGCAGGCAAACAGGACTCATATTTCAACCCAAACTCCGTTTGCATAGCACAGATGATAACATCTCATCTTTCAAAGCCTCCTGCCCTCTTGGGATGCCTCGCACTCGGTTCAAACCCTCCTGCTCCCTCTGCAGAGGGACGCTGTGTAATTAGTGGAAACAGGTCCGAAAGCCCATCGGAATTGTTGGCTATTGTAGGCTCGCAGGCAGAGTGATGTCATGTCCAAGTCCTGACAAAGCAGATCAGTCCTGTATTGTCCCCTCTTCACCACTTGGGCAGCGAAGTTATTCCCACATCAGGGGGGCACAGATGGTTCAACAATTTGGCTTGGAAACAGTATATCTCCTGCTGCTAAGAAATGAGGTTGGAACAGTAACGCCGTAGTTTTAGGATGTGGGGCAAAGAAGGGAGATTCTTTATGTACTGAGAGATCTCTAGACAGGGACCATCATCAACCACTGTTTATTGAGCATCTGCTGTGCACCAGCCACTAGGCCTACAGCAATGAGCAGCTAAGATCCAGGGCCCTGCCTCGTGGAGTTTACAGCCTGTAGGAGACACAGACAACAAAATCAGCAAGTTTGGCGGAAAAAGTGGTGAGGGCTAGAGTAGAAAAAACATGGTGTTGTAGGGGAAATAACTGGGGGCCTTATGCCTCCTCCATGGGCCTCAGGAAAGGCTTCCTGAAGGTAATATTTACACAGAGTCAAGGATGAATGCCAGGATTAGGGTTCTAACAGGCACCTTGACCCCATATCTTTATTTCAACCATTTCAGCATTTTAAAAAGGCGACTATATTCCAAGTCCTGTACCAGCCACCTAGCACATAGAGCTGAACAGGACCTGGTACTGACCTTAGGAGCATATAATGGAGCGTGGGGCCAGCCCCAGAAGGGTGGTATGAGCAAAGATCTATGGAGAGCTGCATGGAGAAGCGAAGAGCCTCCTGGGCAAGGTTTCGTTGAGCCTTGAAAGAAAGGTAGGAACTGTGCGACGAGGAAGGTGTAAGAAGTTGGTTTCAGATCTAGCATGTGCAGAGGCAGGAAGCTGTGAGGCATCCAGGGGTGTCCAGGGAATAGTGAGGGAGACACGGGTATGTCTGATGGAGATGCAGATGGAGCGGTTTGGGCACCAGGTGACACGTGCCAAGTGCAAGAGCTGAGACAAACTCTTTCAAAGTGGAACTTACAAAGGACTTCATGCAAAAGAGTGCCACAGTCAGATGTGCCATTCAGAAAACCATAGTTTTCTATGGGAGGAACGTCTAAGGGACAAGCCAAGCACTTTGGAGCCTGTTTTTTGGCTCAGATGATGGGTGACAAAGGTCAGAATTAAGGCACTGACAGTCTTTTTTATTTTATTTATTTTTAAATATATCTTTATTGATTTCAGAGAGAGGAAAGGAAAGGGAGAGAGAGAGAGAAACATCAAATGATGAGAGAGTCATTGGTCGAGCATGTGCCCCGACCAGGAATCGAACCCCAATTGCCTGGATCCCAGGTCGACGCGCAACCGCTGAGCCACGCCCGGCGGGGTGGGCACTGACATTCTTGATAGAGGGGAAATGTTTCAAAGTTTTCTGTGGGTATGTCTCTAGGTTTTGGTGTCGGATTAAATATGAGATAAGGGAGATAAAAGAAGACAAAAGTGATGGACATTTTATGCACCGGTGGTCAATGGTTCTTCAATCTGAGTATATACTAGAATCACCTGGGAACCTTTGGGAAAATGTACATGCCTGGGCCCCAGACCAAGCAAATAAAAATCTCTGGAGTGTGACCCAGCCACCTTTAGTTTTAAAACTCCCCAGGTGATTTTTAATGTGTTTCCAGGGTTGAGAATGTTCTAGATCAGAGGTCAACAAATGATGGCCCACAGACCAGATACAGCCCACCACCTGGGTTTCTTCTTTATTAAAAACGTTGAAATGTTTCTTAAGCTAGTTTGTAGATTCGCATGCAGTAGTAAAAAAAATAACAACCAGCCTTGTATGGTTTGCCGTTTTCCTTAACGATAGCATTTTGCAAAACTGTAGCATAATTTCATAAGCAGGAAATTGGCGTGAATACAACCCGCTGACCTTACTCAGGTTTGTTTCGGTCCCGCTCGTGCTCAGTCTTGTGTGTTTATTAGATGCTGTGCAGCTTCATCTCCTGGGGAGGCTAGTGAATCGCCCACCACAGTTGTCGAAATCATGAACAGCTCCAACACCACAAGGATCTCTCGTTTCCCTTCTGTGACCATATCCATCTGCCTTGTGGCCTTGTGGCCCTCACCGCTGTGGACCACTCAGGCTTCATTTCTAAAATATCGTTGTGTCAAAATGCTGCATAAATGGAATCATACTGAATGTAACCTTTTGGGATTGGCTTTACAAATATATATATATATATATGTTGTTGCTCCAGGATGAATTGCGTGGAAATTCACGCAAGTTATTTTGTTTATCAATGGTTTGCTCTTTTTTGCTGAGTAGTACTCCGTGGCATGTATACATCGCAGTTGTTCAACCATTTGCTTGTTGAAGGGCATCTGAAACAACTCCAGACTTTTGCTATTACAAATAAAGTTCCTATAAACATTCATGTACTGGTTTTAATGTTAATAGAACTGTTTTTTCTTTTCTTTTTTTTTTTTTGAGTAAAATTGCTGGGTGGTATGGTAATTGAATCTTTAATTTTACAAGAAACTGCAAACTTGCGTTTCAGAGGGCCTAGACCATGGTACATTCCCACCAGCAATGAGGCAGTGATCCAGCTTTTCTGCATCTTCACCAGCATTTGGTGTTGTCACTATTTTTATTTTAGCAGCTCTGATAGGAGTGCAGGGATAGCTCACTGTGGCTTTACATTTCCTGATGACTAATGAGGTCATGGTCTGTTCATACGCTTATTTTCCATCTGCACATTCCCTTCAGTGAAGTGTCTGTTCATGTACTTGCCCCTTTTCTAATTAGATTGTTTTTTTTACTATCTGGTTTTTAGAGTTTTTATATTCTACTTACTGCCAGACATATAGCTTATAAATATTTTCTCCTACTCTGTTAAAGATTTTTTTTTAAAAGATTTTTTAAAATTGATTTTTAGAGAGAGAGGAAAGGAGAGGGAGAGAGAGAGAAACATCTGTCTGTTGCCTCCTGCACGCCCCCTACTGGGGATCGAGCCCACAACTCAACTGAGAATCGAACCGGCAACCTTTTGGCGCACAGGACGAAGCCCAACCACTGAGCCACACCGCCCAGGGCATTTCTCCCACTCCGTATCTTGTGTTTTTTTTTTTATCCAACTCACATGAGATTTCACACAGCAAAAGTGTTTTTGTGTTTTTATTTTATTTTAATTAAACCCAATTTACCAATTTTCCCATTTTGGGGCTGTGTGGTATCAAATCCAAGAACTCTTTGCCTCACCCCAAACTCCAAAGATTTCTCCAATGTTTTTTCTAAATGTTTTATAGGTTTACACTTTACATTTCAGTCCATGATTCATTGTGAGTTATTTTTACATATGGTGTGAGACTTAGGTCAATGTTCATTTTGGCTCAGTTAAGGATTTTTGTGTTTGTGCTCATGAGAGACATTGGCCTGTAGTTTTTTCTTGTACTATTTGTTTACGGTTTTAGGGACAGGGTAATATTGTTCTCATAAAATGAGTTGGGAAGTATTCCCTTCTCTTCCGTTTTATGGAAGGGATTATGTAAACTAATGTGAATTCCTATTTTAAGGTCTGGTGGACCCCTTCAATGAAATCATCTGGTTCTGTGTGTTTGTTTTTCAGGAGTTTTTAATGACCAATTAAACATCTTTACTGGTTGTGGGGCTACTGCGATTCTCAGTTTCATTTTGGATGTGTCTTGGCAGTTTGTGGTTTTTGAGGAATTGGTTCGTTTCTTCTAAGCTGTCAAATTTATGAGCATAACGTTGTTCGGCATGTTCCTTTATTAGCCCTTTCATGGCTTCGGGACCTGCAACGACATCTCATTTCATTACTGATATTGGTGGTCTGTGTCTTCTCTCACTTTCTCTCTCTCTTTTGTTATTCTCCCTAGAGGTTTATGAATTTTATTGATTTTGGGGGGAACAACTGTTTGTTTCATTGATTTTCTGTTATTTTCTTATTTTTAATTTTATTAAATTCTGCTTTTATCTTTATTAATCCTTTACTTTTGCTTGCCTTGGGCTTATTTTATTCTTTTTTGAGGTAGGAATTTAGATTATTGATTTGAGATCTTTCCTGTTTCTGATGTAAGCGTTTAGTGATATTAATTTCCCTCCAATAACATTTTAGCTGCATCTCACATATATTGATGTGTTGTGTTTTCATGTCCATCCAGTTCTACGTATTTTTTTAATTGACTTTGAGACATCCTCATTGGGCCATGGGTTATTTAGATGTGTATATATATTGCTCCGTTTCTCTTTTTCTTGTCTTCTCAAGAGTTACCTGACATGTTTTAGGGTTTCATCTTGGCTTATTTATAGTGTTTTTGAGTGTATCTTTTTATATAGTTTTCACAGTGATTGCTCTAGGTACTAAAATATACACGTGTGACTTAAAATTGCCAACTAGTATCATCATTTTACTACTTCAACTGATAGATGGAAAGCCCACTTGGATTTAAGACCCTTTTCCTTGCTGTCTTTTAAAAAAACGGATTTTGAGAGAGAGAGGAAAAGAGAAAGAGAAAAAGAGAAACATCGATGTGAGAGAGAAACAACAATTAGTTGTCTCCTGTACGCAGCCTGACCAGGGACTGAGCCCGCAATCTAGGTATGTGCCTCTGGTCATGCTCATGCCAATCTATGTGTGCGAATTTTCCTCCTAATTTGAGATGATAAGTTCTTCAAGAAGAGAGGAAAATTCCACTCTCTTGACTGCCCTCCTCTTATGGAACTTAGGTCTAAAGGGATATCAGTTTCCAATCCAGGCCAGATGCATCTGTGAAATGGATTTGGTCTAGTCTAAAGAAGCGTTTGTGCAATATCCCTGAGCCAGCATCTCGAGATAGGACTCTTCGGCCAAGAGGGGAACAGAGCCAGGAGTCAGATCAGAGCTCATGGACTTGTTCCACCTTGCCTTAGATAACCCCAGACAGAGCTATGAGAGATGAGGCTGTGGGAGGCTCATCCCCAGAGCTGGCCAGAGAGAAGTGAGGGGATTCTATCATTGGCACCCTTTCTTTGGCACCCTTGTCAAAAGTCAGCAGAACCATAGATGTATATAGGTTTACTGCTGGACTTGCGAGTCTGTGCCCTTGGTCTCAATGCCCCTCATAGTATCCTGAGCATACTAGTTCTGCATAGGTGGAAACTGTTCTAGGAATATAAGCAGAAGATGCTGTGAACGCTGAAAGGGCCTTCAGGGCTCAAGTCAGTCCTCGCCCCACAGGTGGGATCCCACCACAGCTTCTTCTACAAAAGATCCCCAGCCTCTGGTCAAGTACTTCCTGAGACGATCCGCTATCACACAGCAAACCGGTTCCTAGGAAGTGCCTCCTCGTTTGGAGGCCAGGTCTGCCTCTGTGTAGCTTCTGCCTCCCTCTCTCCTTTGGGCTCGTCAAGAGTAAACGACTCTTTCACGTGAAGGTCGTGTGATGTGACGGAAAGAACACCATCTCGGTCCTGAGCTTAAATCCCACCTTGTCGCTGATGAGTCAGGAAATCCTAGGTAAGCAATCTTCCTAAGAGCTAGTCTCCTTATGTGAAAAATAAGTGGTTGTGCTCATGCCCCGCAAGGGCTGTTGGACAGATTCAGTGAGATCATGACTTTAAAGGACAGCCCATTTCCTAGCTCATCCCAAACCCCCTTGTCTCCAGTCTAAGCAGCTACGTCGTCTTAGTGGTTCTGTACTTCATGTTATTTACAGACCCTAGGGTTCTGTTCTCCGTCTTCTAGATGTGCTTCAGCTTGTTGATACTGTTTTGAAAATGAGGTGTTCGGGTCTGAACACAGGGCCACAGCTGTGCTCTGAGAATCCCAGAGGGACCAGGGTGCTCACCCCCTGTGAGGAACAGCGTGCCAGCCTGCCTCGGCTCTCCGCACGCACGGCACAAATCCATCCTTCAGTCGTTAAGGAAGTTCGTGATCTCTCCCAGTCTCCCTCATCCCGTATTCGAGCAGGTAATTTCTGAGCCTGAGGGGATTAGTACACATTTAGTCACAAGCCATAAAAGTCATTTTCCTTACCAAGGTCCCATGCAGTCTGGTCCCCGCTTATGTCTCATTTCCTGCCGCTCTTCTCGCTTCTCTCACTCCAGTCCCTCTGGTCTCTAGTTCCTGCAGCTCACCAAGGCCATCCCATCTCGGGAACCTGGCACAAGGCACTGCCTCGGCCAGGAAAACACCCTCCCCCCTGTCACAGTTGGTCATCATCCGAATGGTGCACTTGCTTACGGTTGGTCTCCTGAACTCGGCCGTGTGCTCCGCAGGGCAACCGGAGATGCCTCGTCTCCCCTGCTCATCCCTGAGGGTCCCGGCAGCTGGCACAGTGCCCGGCACAGGGCAGGCAACCAGTGAGCACGTTTTCAGCGAAAGAACACGCACCGGCATGAGCGAGTCTAACCCTGTTGCTTGTGGTCTGACTGGGTTCGGTCACTTGGATGGAGCCTCTGGACCGGAGGTTTTGGATCACTCTTATCTAGTTTTTGGCACAATGTCACCTGCACAAAAACTCAGTGTGCTGCACCTTCACCCAAATTATTGATGAAAATATTGACGAGGTCGGGTCCCAGGATGAGCCCACAACAAGCCACTGAAGAAGACCCCCCGATGTTTCAGAGCGCGCTCCGGGCACCGGGGGGACTGCTGCAGGGCGGGAGCGTGGCCCGGGCAGATCCGGCCCCGTGGACGGAGGAAGAACCACTGTCCCTGCCTCGCTTCGGGTGGGCTCCCGCGAGCTCAGAAATCGACAGTGCGCATCGACAGCAACAAGAATAACAATAACCCCATCATTTTCCCGTCTGTAAGACGGGACTCGTCAGGTTCAGCGGCACAGTGTTGGCAGTTTCACACACGGGCCCTCTCATTGGTCCGTGGGCGTGGGGTGTCTCTTCTGGTCCCGCTGTCCCCTTGCCTGTGGAGGGACGGAATTCGTGCAGCGCTCCTCGCCCCTCGCCTTCCACATTTTTGTCTCTGGAAGTTGTGCCTGTCCTGTGGTGACTCGGGAAGGAGGAAGGGCCCTGAGTAACTCAGTCTCCTCTCTCCCTCGCCTTGAGAGGAGGGGGCCTTCCGGTGCACCTGTGGCGTCTGCTCCCCGGAGCCGTGGTCCTCGGCGCAGCGCCCTGGCCATGGCCACCCTGTTTCAGAGAACATGTCCCCACTGAGCTTATCTTGTTTCGTTTTTCCCCATAGCACTCATTCCTTAAGATTTTATGTATTTGTTCCTTAAAACTCCCTAGTGGGCCCCCATATCGTCATGAGCTCTGTGTGTGTGTGTGTGTGTGTGTGTGTGTGTGTGTGTTATCCTGCATCGTCAGAGCCTAGAAAGGGCTCTGAAAGATAATAGGGGCTTTATAAATGTGCAGAATAAATGTGGCTGTTCCCACCTGTCGTCTGTCTCAACTCAAGTAAAGAAGCCAACAGAGCAAAACTAAATGAATGAATGTCCTCACCTGAAAGCGTCACACCCCCATGGGCCTGCCCCGGCCCCGGCCCCGGCCCCGGGCAGCCCCCCCATCACACCGCAGCTGAGCTCAGCCCAGGGTGGCTGCTGCCCCCACGGCCACAGCCATAGGCAGCCCCTCCTCGTATCACATCTGAGCCAAGCCCAGCGAGGCTGCCGCCCCCACGGCCATGGCCACGGCCACAGCCACGGGCTTTGGACACTGATGGGGAGGTGACGTTAGGAACTGCGGACAGACGGCACCTGACACAGTCCCAGATGAGTGAGAGGGAGAGACACACAGCCCAGAAGGAAGAGTAGGAGGCCCTGAGTCCTCTCCTTTTCGGAAATGTCGTTGCCACGTGTTTGCTCCCAGGGCTTATAGGTTAGGTCAAGGGGGGGAACAGCCATTCAGAGTGTACCGTGTTAATGTATATTCCACTGTAATTGGGATGCCACCTAACTGGTGATCTGCTCCTACATCTACGCTTTTTAAATCTTTTTTTAAAATTAAATTTATCGGGGTGACAATGGTTAATAGGATCCTATAGGTTCCAGGTGTGGGTTTCTGTGTTATAAGGTCTGAATATTGCACTGCGTCCCCACCGCCCCAAGTCAAATCTCCTTCATTTATTTTTTACCCATTCATCTAGAAAATTTTTATTGAGAAACTGTTATTGCCAGCGTTCTGCGAGGCATCAGTGACTGGCGACGGGAAGAAGCCGCCCAGCCTCGGGGAGCGCCCACCCCTCCGCCCCGCCTCAAGTGCCCTTCCCACCTCCCCACTCTTTCCTCCTTGCGCACAGCCGTGCCCACGCTCTTCGGAGCCACTTTACTGCCTTCCCCCAGGTCCCCCAAGCTCTCCCTCCCTAGCCCCACGAGCCACATCGCCCCCAGATTCACTGGGAATGCGTGTGTATTCCAGCCCGATGCTGCGGGCACGCAAATGGCATAATTACCGACTGCAGACACTCTGACTCCGATGGCAGAGACAGGGCAAAGGGCTCTTCAGTGTCGCTGTACTCGCTGTGTGTCCTGGTTTTATATTATTAAAAGAGGTATACTTTTAATGTGGATGGTGTTTACTTTGGTTTTTATTACATCGGTTTGAATGTGGATGTTTGCTGGTCCCTCTATCCAGGGCACCTCTTTCAGGGTTTCAATGAGGGGGAGGGAGCGCTGGAGAGCCGAGGCTGGGGTGCTGGGGTGCTGGGTCCAGTGGCCGCAATTCAACCCAAGTCCAATCCTCATTGCCACACACGTTGAATGATTATGTTGGGGGGCAGGATGGCCCTGGAATTACCGGTGGAGGGAACATCGATAGGTGAGCTCTTTTGCTTTAATTTCTAAAGAGAGAAGAAATTATTTGGCACTGTGGGATGGGAGTGGGGTTTTTGTAGCTCAGGGAAGAGATTCTATCACTCGCTCTGCACCTTGCCTCTGACTTAGGGAACTCTCCTTCCCCCCAAACAGCAGAAAACGATGCCTTTTGTTTGCGTTTAAACTTTTCACATTGCTTCCAGTATGTCTCATTGAATCACTGAGGCAGGCATTATTATGTTTATTCTGCGGATGTGGGGCCTGGGGTTCAGAGACTGGATTGCCCAAGGTCCCCAAGCTCCGAAAGCAGCAGGAAGGCCTTTTCACCAGCATAGGCTTTCCTGTTGCCAAACCACGAGCTCTTCCCAGGGCTCCACCCTCAACGTTCCCGCTCCACCCACTGCCTTTGGCAGCTCCCGCTCCGACGTCCCCAGGCAGAAACTCCTTGCAGCTTCCAGCCTTGCGCGGCCTGTTAGGGACAAGTGCGGGCCATCGGGGACTGGGAGCGTTCCCACCCACCAGCTACACAGCTGGAGTCCAGGAGCCGTCCCACCCGTTTAACTAGATGGGCTCATAACATACAATTGCTAATTCACCTCCAGAGTCCCCTAACAGCCCGTTTAGTGCAACCCAGGGGCTGCCTTCCCTTTATCTTTTCAATTTTTATAAAGCAAACTGCGTCAACAAGAGGGAGAACCAAACTCCGGTTGCTTCGGAAATGCCTCCAGGTGCTCTCTGGCTCGTTTCCTCCTGGCAACGCTGGGCCCAGGCGCAGATCCACGTCTCACTGCAGATGGCCGAGTACAATTGAAACCCGAGGAAAGTCAAAGACTCGGTGTTGGACCTGAGTGTCATAAAGCTGAGGCCGCGACACATTGCCCTCCAGCCTCTGCCATCAAGTTCCCAGACAGACGCCGCCTAGACTTTACTTTCTGGCCCTCAGATCCCTGCGGGCTACGCATCCCTGTCCCATTTCCCTCCTCCTGTGACAGATGGTTAGCAAAGTGGCCACAAATCCTCACTCCTCCCTGCGCTTTCCGGCCTTCCCCATTGAAAGTGGCATCTGTACCCCTCCCCTTGAATCTGGGCTGTCCCCAGCCTCTTTTTTTTTTTTTTTGATGAATAAAGTATGGCAAAAGTCACCTGGTGCCAATTCTGAGGCCAGGACTAAAGTCCTGTACACGTCTGATCACTCCCTTGGCCGTGCTGAGCCACTGTGTCAGCCACCACAGGCTGTACAGCTGGATGATGAAGGACACGTGGCCCCATCTCCCTGGCACCCTCGCCGAGCCCTGAACCCCGAGTGCGGAGCCACTCACTGACTGGCAGATTCAGGATTGCACCCGGCCAAGAGCACACACACCAGCCCACTGGGCCAAGACCAGTTGTCGACCTGCAGAATTTGGAGCTAACTAAATGGTGTTATCTTAAGCTACTGAGTTTGGGGGTTGTTTTTACGCAGCAATAGATAACTCGATAGGCCTCCCTTTCATACTTTTCCAAATCCCCCTCTAGAGCCGTTTCTCGCCGAGGCAAACTGGCTGCCTCTCCAGCCCCACTCGCCCCAGCAGCCGAGGCTGCGGCAGGCAGGGGACTGCTCGTCCACCTAGTCCTCTCTAGCCACACGGTCCAAAGAAAGAGCTGCTGCTCTCTCACGGACGCCCCCTCCCTCTCAGGCCAGCGAGGAGTATCTGGTCCAATTTGGACAAAATCGCAGCACTTCGCTCCCAAACAGCAGTGACTATTCCAACGTGGGGAAGGCGCCTGGACCAAACCAGGGCAATCAGCGTCCCTCCCGGAACTTCCCAACTGCAGAACTAAAGCAGACTAAGAAGTTTCTTTCCCAACTAGAAAGCGGACTATAAAGATGTTGGCCTGAAGCTACCATTGCTCAGCTCCCTTGTCAAATGAAGAAGCTGATCTTGGAGAATGAAGCTATAGCCCAGAAGTTCGAATCACGAGAGGGGCAACGCTGCTGGTGAATGTAGGGTCCTGGGTGTCAGGCTCCCCTGACTGGTGCGGGCTGGCGTGAGAACCTCTGTCCTTTATCTGCCTAAGCGAGCTCGAGTTGAGCCTTTGGGACTTGCAACCGAGGAGTCCTGAGTGCAACCTGCTCCACGAGAAGCAATCTTCCCTGAGCTGCGAGACCCAGGGAACGTCTTGCCCCTTGAGTTGCTTCTGGCCTCAGCCCATCTACCTCAATTTGAATGAAGTTGGCACCTGGAAGCACTTATGATGTCACACGTTTCTTTCCACGCTCCCTTTCTTCTTATCATTCTAAATATTGGCCCTGGTGGGCAAGAGCTGTGCTGTGTGTCTGAGATGTAAAGACAAACCCCCTGGGCTCCACCCTTAGCAAGTTCAAGATCGGGTGGGATGAGAAGTGAGTGGCTGTCCAGTTCCCTCTGGCATGAGAAATACTGTGGCCCGGGGATACGTAAGGTGCTGTGATGACTCGGGAAAGTGTGATCCAGCCGCAAGGGTGGGAGAGACGGGCCACTGTGGAAGGTCTCCTGCCGGAATTAGCGTGCTGGGCATGACAGCCAACAGGAACTAGCCAGGCGAGGGCGAGGGAAGGGAAGACTCTGCCCTGCAGGGGGTGCTTTGGGGAAATGTGTGGAGGAAGCAGGCTGAGGTGACAGATCGCAGGAGTAGGGGGATGAAAGCAGAAGGAAGCCAGAAAGGTTTGCAGGGGCCAAGTAGATTTTGGAATCATGCTAACAAGGTTGGGCTTCTTTTTCCTTCTGAGAGCAGTGGGGAGTTGTGAAGCGTTTTCAATCACGGCGTCAGCTGCCTGGATATGTGCGCTAGGAAGATAGGCTTAGCATCTGTGCAAAGAACAAATTAGAGCAGGGAGAGGCCGGGCAGGGAGATTGGTGAGTAATCCAGGAGGGGGACTGTGATGATCTGAGCAATTCAAGGCGGCGGCTTTGGGCTTTGGGGATGGAAAAGAAGGGTAGAGCTGAGAGATGTTAAAGAGGCAACAGGAAGTGGAGATTGATGGGATGCTGGAGAGTTGGGGAGGGGTGGGGAGGGGTGGGGAGGGGTGAGGAGGGGAGGGCAGGGAGACCTCTCCCCCAGGTTGCTTTCATCAATGACAAATTGGCCCTGAGCTGGAAGCACAGGGGGCAGTGCTGAGGCCTTTGGGTCCAAATTCAACCAAACCCCTGATATAAGAAATCATTGAACAGGAATGGTCAGAGGATCTTGGTCCCTCCAGCCCTGGCTGATTTAGCAGCCATGAACTCCAGCATTTGTCTCCCAGCAGCTTCTGACTGCTGAAAGCTTTGCCCATTGTGACCCATGGCAAACAAATCTACAAGCTCCTTGTCTCACGCCTCCTCTTCTGTCCTGGCTGCCTTGGCCGCTCTCCAGGCCCTCAGACAGCTGTTTCTGTATCATCGCTGCTGTTGTGGATTCGGCTTTTATAGTTGTCCTTGGCAAGAGGGTTGGGCTGATCCAAGCTGCTCCAACTTGGATGAAAATGGGAGTTCCAGCCTCAATTGCATTTAATTCAGCAAACGTCCACTTCAGCGTTATGGACATTTCTGTGGGGAATAGAAGTGGAAATATTAAATGAGCACCTAATGTTGCCAGGCAGTTTACTAGGTGCTTTACTTAAAATATAAGTGGTATCTTTCAGAAGTTGAGTCCTGTGTCTCTCAAGAGAGCCTGCCTGGGTTTAAATTCAGACTCTATTACTTAAACTTGGGCAACATATTTAACTGCATTATGCCTCGGGGTCCTCATCTGTAAAATGGAAGTGAGAGACCCTTCTCTTCTGGGGCTACTGGGAGAGACAGATGGCCTGATATGGCAAATGCATGGTGCAGTCTCACTGATACTACACCTAATACGTGACAGTGCTTGTTAACATTGTCTTGTTTACCCGGCACCATAACCCTGAGACTTAGTTATCACTGACCCCATTTCACACGTGGTGAGACAGGGCCAAGAGAATACAGTGTGAGTGTGTGTGAACACGTGTGAGTGTGTCAGAGGGTGTATATGAGTGTGGGGAGAGAGGGGTATGACTGGAAAAATAACAACTTTAGTGCTAGACTGAGCAAATCAAGGTAAGAGAAAGAGACAAGGGGATGACACCATGTTGTCGCTGTGACAGATGGGGAGGAAGGGAGTGAGGGCTCGAAATGGGTTAATGGCACCAGACAGAGGAAAGAGCAAGTGCGTAGAGAGGTGCTATGGAGGGAAAAGCAAGAGGGTCGAATGACAGCTCGGCTGTTGTGCTAAAGGCGACCCTAAGATTTCACGTGCAGACAACAGAGAGGAGGAAGGCGTTGGCGGTTACCAGGTTTCTCCTTGTGGAGGCTGGATTACTGGAGACAGGAGAGAATGGGAGGCAGGACAGAGGGGTTTCTACGAGAAACAAGTGCCCAGCAAAGACGCAGAATGCAGGCAGAAGGTGGAGAGAGCAGGCCCGGGCGGTGTGGCCTAGCGGGAAGTTTCCTAACATCTGTAGACGTAGGAGGGTGTAAGCTCCATGAGAGATACCTACTGACCAGGGAAACGTCGTCAGAAAATTCATTCAAGTTTACAATTTTCTCAAGTTCAGCTCTAGGCACTGCCTAGCACCTTGAAAACACTAGAGTAACTCCAAAGGCAAATCACATTTTGAGAAAGAGGTAAGATGGAGAAAGCTTCTGCCTGAATTCACCCATCCATTTATGGATTCATCCATCAGTCGATCAGTTGATGGATCCATCCACCCATCCATCCACTCGTCTACCCACTCATTTATTGCTCACTCAGTTCCTATCACATGCCAAGTATTAAAATGCAAGGATTAAAACGACTTCAATGACCTCCAGAAATTCTCCTCCTAATAGGACACTTATATGATTTAAAATTTAAATGATTTATAATTCTACAATATAGATAAGCACCACGGCTTCATATATAGATACCCTCTGGTAGGGACTAGTGGTATCTACTTAGGATTTAAGCCTCGGCTCTCATACTGTCTTGCTAGGTGACCTTGAGCAAGGTCATAGGAAAATCTCTTCTCGCTGACCCTCAACTTCCACATCTGTAAATGGAGGGTTGGGAGCAGTTGACCTTGGAGGCCTCTTCTAGCCGCTTGACTGTAAGACTTGCTCTAAGGGAGACCCTTCAGCTGTACCTCATGGAGCCCGCCCCAGTGATTCCACTTCCCCCACCCTCCTCTACCTACTCAGAGCACTCACCGAGCTCGCGGTCCCAGGATCACAAAGACACTTAGGGGAGCAGTGCTGTGAATAAATCTCAGAAAGTGGCTGACATGTCTGCACAAACTCACCCTGTAGCAGGCCCCGGGCAGACGCTCTCTGGCAGCCCAAATGGCTCAAGCTTCATGATTTACTGGAGCTTAAGGGTTGCTGTTCAGCTTCCTGACTCAACCTCTACAGCCCGATAAATCTCCTGGCTCCTTTCTTAACACACAGAATGAGGAGAGGAGGACGTGGAGAAGAGATTTCATGAGGAAAGAGGGTGGTGTACCTGCTGTCGCTGTCTCCTCTCCGGGGTCTCCATGCACCCTCGCCTTTTCTCAGCATCCTGATTTGGCCTCCAGTGTTTTATGGAAGCAGCCAAAGTCTAACCTGGTGGGATTCCCTGGGGACGGTCTTTGCAACTAATTTCTGGTAATGTGGGCAGCTACCACAGTCTCTACTCCAGGGCGAGCTCTGGGCCAGACTCCAAGCATTCAAACTCCAGCGCTACCACTTACAATCAATAACATGCTTGAGGTTAGTTCATCTCTTTGTGTCTTAGTTTTCTCAGCTGTCAAATGGGGGTGACAAGGCTACCTGCCACTTAAGGCTGTTGCGAGGATTGAACAAGATAATATGTGTCACCTGTTCAGGGTGGAGAAACCTGCTCAGTCAGCGTTAACCATCTCTTCCCTGGGCTCTGCCTCCTTATTTGCTTTGTACGTTCACCTCTGACCCCTACCCCTTGCTCTCCAGACTTCCCACCCCCACCCTGATAAAACTCTCCAATGACTTACAGTGGCTCTTTGGTTAAAAGCCATGATCCTTACAAGCCTAGGAGATGAACGTGTGGGAGGCCCAGGCTCTTGTCTAGTTTCTGTCATGCTCCACTCTTCAGCTGCACTGGCTTTCTCCGAATTCCAGTCACTGGGCGTAGAGCCCGTCCTCAGTCTCTGAATGACCTTGAGAAAGGACGGAAATGAATGAACTTCAGAAAAGTCAAGTGGATCAACTTGGGCTGACATACATGGGTGGGCAAAAGTAGATTTACAGTTGTTCATAATAAATAATACAAGAATTAATAACTGTTTCGTGGACTCACAACTGTAAACCTACTTTTGCACACCCCTGTATATGCAGAAATGGGCTTGCCTGTCACTGAGCAAATTTAAGCCAAATGATCTTTCCTATGTGACTCACACTTTAGGATAAATGATATGAAGGAAGAAAGTGTTGATTCAGATGAAAGAGAAGACAGAGAGAAGCAGAAATTGTCTAAGCTAGTCATTCCACACCACGTGGCGTGGGGGGCCGAGTCTCACGGTTGACGGGAGGGCTTAGGGGGCCGTGCATGCTGCTCTCTCACATCAGGAAGGACAAAGTAAGACTTTGATTCCACATCTAGACGCAGCCGGAGCAGGGTCTGGAGCTGTCCCGGCCAGCAGACATTTCTGGGGGGGCTGGAGAAGAGCGTGGCGGGTGCCTTGAGATGCAGAGAAACGTCCATGAGCACACAGGAGGTAACACGGAGGGACGCTCCGGGTCTTTTCAGCTTGGGGGAGGGGCAGGGAAGCAGCCTGTGCAGCCAAGATGATTACAACTTGCCTAACAGTCTGGTGTGATTATGGGGACAGTGGCCTTTCACTCGAAGCGGGGTTTCTCCACCTTGGCACTATTGACATTTTAGGCTGGATAATTTTCTGCTGTGGGTGTTGTCCTGTGCAGAGTAGAATATTAGGAGCATCCCTACCCACTAGATGCTAGTGGTACCCTCTCCCCATTTTTGTGACAATAAAAAAATCTCTCCAGACATTGCCAAACATCCCCTGGGGCACAGCTGCCCGCTTGGAGAAGGAACTCTGACTCAGAGGCTTATTGTGAGAAGTTAGGGCGCTGTATGTGAAACGCCAGCCCGGAGGCCGGCACCTGGTATGGGCTCTACAATATTCGTTTCCTGCCT
Source organism: Miniopterus schreibersii (assembly GCF_964146895.1). Lineage (NCBI taxonomy): Eukaryota > Metazoa > Chordata > Mammalia > Chiroptera > Miniopteridae > Miniopterus > Miniopterus schreibersii. The sequence continues at coordinate 178,539,542 of NC_138102.1, forward strand.
CCCCCGTGTCACTGGCACCAGGCCTCCTGCTGTGGATCAGAAGTAGCTCTAACGGCCCTTTGATGCGTGACCTTGGGCAGTCTCTCTGGCAACCCGAGCTTCCCTAACAGCAAAATGAGAGACTTGGGCTGGGTGACTTTTAAGTGCCATTTCAGGGATGACATTTCACAATTATGAGCATGCACAGGCCGGGACTGGGAGAAGGAAGGCTGTAAAGAGAACCTTATGAGGAAAAATGAAAGGTCCTGGCTTTGGGAGATGAAGCCAAATGATGACTGAGGGGGGGTGCGCTGGTTACTGCCAAATATGTGAGGGCTGCGAGTCTGGAGGAAAGTGCTCTCTCAGGCCTCAGCGCGGTGATTAGTTAAGAATGGAATGAGGCCAGGAGCTCACAGCAAAGTGGCATGGAGGTGTCTGGCTGTGTAAGGGCCATGGGAGTGATGAGTGCGGGTGGTTAGTGGGCGATGACATGGGGGGGACAGAGGAAGATGTGACTGTGCAGTGTGTAGGCTGTATATGTGGGGTATTTGCAGCAGAAGGGTCTCAGGTGTAATGTACACGAGTGGTACGGGGGTGAGTTCATGGATCCTGCTCAGTGATTCTCTGTCCCTATGACAGTACCTTCCTTAAATTTCCCCTTTGCATTTATGACTGTCTAAATATATATTTTTAGCCCCGCCAGGGCATGGCTCAGCGGTTGAGCGTTGACCTGGGATCCAGGCGATCGGGGTTCGACTCCCGGTCAGGGCATATGCCCGGGTTGCAGGCTCAATCAATGACTCTCATCATTGATGTTTCTATCTCTCTCTCTCCCTCTCCTTTCCTCTCTCTGAAATCAATAAAGATATATTTAAAAAAATAAACATATATATTTTATATAATTCTTATTAGTTTATCTGTCCACTGGCATGTAAGCTTCATGAGAGCACAGCCCACGTCTATCTTATTGGCTGCTGGAACATCCATATTTCAGAACAGTGCATGGCTTACCAATAAGCAAATGGATGTGAGGTGACCTGAGAGTGGGGTGTCTGCATGTGCGTGTATGTAAGGTGCCAGAAGGGGTTTACTATGATGGTGGGAATGAGGTTAGGTAGCTCTTTACCTGCGACTGAGTGCAGGGGTGAATCAGGTTGGGTGGAGGTGAGAGGCTTCATGTGTGATTGTGCACTGCGTGTGCATGCGTATGTGCCGATTGCATGCGTGTGTGCCTGAGGGGTCTGGTCTGTGGAAATGTGTGGAGGGAGAAAGGGGAGAGGGTGTATTTATGTTTTGGGAAATGTCATTTACACTCTCCACTGAGTCACTGGGGTGTGTATTTCCAGGCCCCAACTCCCCCAGTGTCCAGCGCCCGAAGCTTGCGTCTTCCTAACGAGAAGCCTGTCTACCAGCTGGGTCTCAGGGGCCATAATTGCCCAACAAGGCGCAGGTGGCATTCAGGGCCGAGAGGATTCTGTCTTCTTAAGTGGTCCCTTAAATGAGAAACAGGTCTTCTTGGATGCCTGAAAGATGGGCTATATACACCCTACATCAGAGCCTGATGTCCAGGTAGCATGGTTTGTTTGCACAAGTCGTGTTGTGGCGTGTGTGTGTGTGCGTGTGTGTGCTTTTAAAGGGCCAAGGCTCTTCCAAGTTCAGCTCCTGTTTCTTCAGCTAGAGGGGCTCGGCTTTTCTCATTGTGTTGAAAGAGTCATTCCTTTGCTTATCTTTCTAGGTTTGCTGATCAGCTCCGGGGGCTGCTTTTGGCTTTGGAATCAGAGCACCTGGGCACCTTCCTCGTTGTCTGAACGACCCCAAATCCCTCCATCCCAACTCCTGTTGAGTTCTGTCTGTTTTCACTGTTGGAAAAAGTGCTCTGGGCATTTCTGAGCATCTAGGTTGAGGATTCGCCTTGCTTTTTTCCTCTCCTGTGTCTATGATATAGCTGGAAGGTGCTTGATTAGCCACAGAGAACTACTTCATTTCAATGGTAGTGTAATGCTGAAATGTAATGTGAAAAAAAAAATGCTTTTCTGGAAACCTTCCTAGATGGTTTGATGTAAAAGTTACCTAGGTTGCAGCCACTGTAAAAGGCACCCTCCCTGTCCTCATTTTTGTCACCTAATATGCAGCAGGCATTGTCTTATAACCTGAAAGTGCTATAGGAGGTGACAGAGAAAAATTCTAAAGAAAAATAGGTAAAAAAAAAAAAAGCCTAGTTTAGGGGAAAGGGTTCTTGGAAGAGATGCATCCAGAAGACAAAATTGAACCACTAGCATCACTATGACCTTCATCCTGTCCTCACTGATAGCCTTGTGAGATGTGAACCATCAGCCTCTCTCCTTCTGGTCTCAAATCCATATTAAAAGGGCAAAAGATCATTGACCCACCCTGAGTCTTGGCCCCTTCAATGTGAGTTTTATAGAACAGAAACTTCATGGGTTCACTCCTCTGCCCAAGGTCATTCAACTCCCCAGCCAGCTTCAGATCAAACCCTAACTCTTCTGCTGGCCAGTCAGTGCTCACCATGCCCCTTTATCTCAGGTACGATTCCTCCTCTAGTGCAGACCACCCGGTGCCAGGCTCCGTGAGCTGGGGATGCAGAGATGGGTAAGATACAGAGCCTTATGTCCGACCACAGTAGCTCACAGGCCAGCAGGAGAGGTGAGCACAGCCAGTGTGGGTGAGGGGTGGCCACGGGAGGGCTGGTAAAGGAGAGGTGCTGGAGCTGAGCCTTGGCGGGCAGTGCAGGAGTGTCGCAAGAGAACAGAGGGTGACAGGTAGGGATGGTGCTCTCGTTTGTGCTCTCTGGCTTAGACACTACAGGCCTTCTAACCTCCAGGCCTTCGCAGATGAGCTTCTATTAGAGATTTCTGCCTCCTCTCCCCTTACCCAGCCAAGTCCCGCCTACCCTGCAGGGACCAGGCCTAATCTCAGCTTTGCCATGAAGCCTTCTCAGACCACTCAAACTCATCTCCTTTTTTAAAATATGTTTTTACTGATTTTTTTAGAGACAGGAAGGGAGAGGGGGAGGGAGAGGGAGAGAGAGAGAGAGAGAGAGAGAAACATCAATGATGAGAGAGTCATTGATCGGCTGCCTCCTGCATGCCCCCTGCTGGGGATCGAGCCCAAAACCTGGGCATGTGCCCTGACCGGGAATCGAACAGCAATCTCCTGGATCCTAGGGCGATGTTCAACCACTGAGCCACACTAGCCAGGCTCAGAGCACATTCTTAACAGCCAGATGGTGAGAGTTGAGACTATGGGGACTCTGTGCTTAACACGTGCAGCTTTCAGAAAGTTATTTAAATTTTCTTCATCTCACTGTGCTCATCTGTAAAATGGGGACGATGAAGTAGGTTTATGGCCAGAATTAAGTAAGTTCATAAGTATAAGGCCTTTAAAACAGCACCTGAGAAGCGATCAGCACTAAATAAATGCTGCTTATTTACCAACCCCTTCAACCTTTTATAGATGAAGAGGCACAGAAAGAGGGTGTGACCTTTCCAAGGTCACACAGCGAGTGAGCAGCAGAGCTGGGACCAGAACTTTAGTGTCCCAACTCCTAGCCAGGGCTCTTGGCAGGATCAGGCCACTTCTTGGTCTTCCCATAGATGCCAGCCCACACCGTTACTGACAGCTTTATATGTGATTGACCACTGAACCCAGACAGAAGTATCCAGAAGGCCTGGCTGGGTATGAAAAGAGAATTGCTAAACTGATCCAAATCCTGGCAGTCTGAGCTGTTCACCTGTAGAGCCACTAACCCACACTCCCAAGAAGACATTGCCGCTGGGCTGGGAGAGAGGGAGAGCCAAGGTGGTTGAAAATTAATGCTCTTGGGTTGGGCTTAAAAGCTCCACCTTACTCTCTCTCCATCTTCTATTGCAACCTGGAGGCAGCTTGGCTTGTGCCAGCTTAAGGAGCAGCTCCATTTAAAAGCCATTAGCTTTTTAATTGCAGAGAGATTGCTCTCCTGCTGCCTGGCTGCAGACTCTCAGTCCCAGGTAGCTGGGAACTGATGTTTCAGGCAGCAGCCAGCCATGCCCCACGCCCCGTAGAGCAGAGCTGGCCTGCTGCTCTCCCCAACCCGGCCCGGGTCCTCTTCTTACCTGAAGCTTCTCCTCCTGACTTGGTTACACAGATTGGAGGCTGGAGAGGCAGGAGCTATCCTGCATTCTATCCCTGCCCCTACCACACACTTGCTGTGTGACCTCGGACAAGTTCATGTGATTCTCTGGGCTTATGTCCCTTCATGGTAGTAAGTACCATTTACTGAATGTCTTTCGTGCATTTAATTCAGGCCCCTCCTAATTCATCTAACAACCCAGTAGAGAAGATTTTATTGTCTAGTTCATATGCAAGCAGGCTCAGAGAGGGGAAGTGACTTGCCCAAGGCCAAGTAGTTCATACGCAGTGGAGCCGGGACTCAGAGCAGCATGGCAAAACCGGAAGCACTTGAAATATCCTGAATTGGTCCAGATTCTGCCAGTACCTGTGGGGCATCCTTGAACAAGTTCCTCGTGCCAAGTAACAAAGCCTTGTATGTGAAAAACAGCTTTATATTTAATATTCTATGATGTAGTCATTTCCAGACATGCCTATTTGCCATCAGAAAGAAGCTTGATTGAAAACATTCCTAAACCTTCATCCAAGCACAGAGCATCTCTGGTCTCTGAGGATGGGACCCGAGAGTCAAGTTGAGCAAACTCACGTCTCACACTTGGAAAATGTGCTGGTTCACTGGCTCTCACATTCCACGAGACAGTGCCTGTGTTAGCCACGTGCGGCAGGTCAGGGCAGTGATAGACAAATCCCAAGTTGTGCTCTGGGACCTAACACAACAGAAGTGTATTTTCTGCTCCTCTGACATCTGTCATCAGTGTGGGTGACATCTGGTTTCCTTCGACAACCGGTTTCACTCATATATAATTGTTGATCATGTCCCGCCTGCCTCACTTACACACAGCCATTGATCAAATCCTGCCTTGCCTTCCGAGCCTTTATATTTCAGAAATGGCAGGCACAACGCGGGCAGTTCTGCCAAGTACAGCTGCTTCTGAGCCCATCAGATGAAGATGCAGGAAATAACCTGTCTACCTGTTAGGAGGTTTTGGTCAGCCTGGCCTTTGAAAAAGCTAGATTAGAAGAGCAGTGCGTGGCCGCGACTGCAGCGGGGACCATCACAGTCAGTTTGCTGCTAGGAAAGGTGACTCAGAAGTCTATTGACGACTGACCAGACACTCAGAGGAACGGGTTATTTAGGCATGGCAGCTGCTGACAGAGCCTGGTGAAGATCAGGCCTCATATCTACTTTTCAAATGACGGTGCCCAAAGAATCCAGCCCTTGTGAGGAGCAGTGAATGGCCCATCAAGGGCCTGAGATTCCCGAATTTTCCAGTCGCCGGTAGATGATGTAGTCTCTTTGCTTAGGGTCCAGGTTTGAATTTCTGCTCCCCCCTTTACTAACTGAGTGTCCAGGGTCAAATTTCCCTCCTCTGGAAACCCTAATTTAAGGAGTTTATATGAACGTTAAACAAGGTACGTTACTAGCAGTGTGCCTCGGACACATTAATCCTTAATGTGTATTAAGTGTCATCACTATAGAGTTATCACCCCTAATGCCGCCGATGGAAATTGTGTTCTTTCACGGGATTGTGAGGAAAGCATCCCGCGGACCCACGCATGGGAGACTGGTGCGGCAGGATTTATTTGGGTGGAAATAGACAGCTGCCTCTGGGTTTCCAATTTTCCACCTCACCCGACCCGCCTCGGAAAAAGTCGAATCTTGTCTTCTCACAGTCAAAACAAAGGCCAGTGTCCAGAGTGTCTGTTTCGTATTAAAGCTTAGTCCCTCGGAGCCCGAGTGGTCTGCAGGGAGCCCACAGGCTGCAGGGCCCGCTTGATTGCATGTGTTCCTGGGCAAGAGAAAGAGGAAGAGAGAGACAGACAGACAGAAAACGCTCTTCTTTGTCCCCCAGCATTTATATTATCTTGGGCTTGGTAAAGACCAGGAGGTTTTTCAAAATAACCAATCAACTTTCCAGGCTTTCTTGGGCTTCTAACGGTTCTGCCCTCTGATCAATGATTCCCCTTCCCAGGTTGGACTGACCGGCCTCTCTGGTCAAGCGCCTCCCCCTGCACGATTTTGACTCCTATGGCCCATGGGTTTACCTCCCTGCTCTTCCCACAATCCTGTAGGGAGGGGGGAGGGAGGGGGTTAATCCTCGGTGGGCAATCCTGTGACCCCCTGGGGTAGCTTCCTGCTGAAGCAGACAGGCCCATGCTCCCCGGTTGATTATGGTTAATAATGTCGTATTACCTTTGCTCCCATCTTTTATTACTAACTAGCTGACTCCCTACACTAACGCTAACATGGTAACTGGGAGCCCAAGAGTCAAACTACCTGGGTTTGGATCACGCTCTGCAACTAACTTACCAGCTACGTGTTGGCCTTGTCCATAAAATGTAGTATAATAAAGTCTGTCCCATAGGGTTGTAGAAAGTACTAACCAAAGTTAATAAATGTAAAGCACATAGAAAAATACGTAGGACCTAGAGGACTCCCAGCAGCTGTTAGCTGTTACTGTTGTTATTGTGGCCTCCCTGTGCTCTTTTCCCCAGGAATTCCGTAGGCTGGGAATACGCTCTGTCCAGTCATGGAAGGAATGCTTCATTTCTTCTCTCTCCCAGCATTTCGCTAAAACAGATCAAAGACATTCATGGTTGCAAACTGGGATTTCTGAAGAGAAGGGGCCGGGGGCAGTGGGTGAGGAACCCAGCAGTGTTATCAGACTAATTCCAATCAAAGCAAAACCTTTTGGCAATTTTGGTAACCAATGAAGCATTACTCTTTAATTGCCTTTTGAAAACTTTTGAAACAACCCTAAACTTAAGAAAAAAATTTTGCAAAACCCAGTACAGACACCTTTTCCCTAACCATTAAAGAGCAAATAGGTAACCTGATGTCCAGTTACCCCGGAGCACTTTAACGTGAGTTTCCCACCAGCTGTGATAGCCTCCTACACAACCACAACACGGCCCTCAAATCAGGGAGTTAGTGTTAATATATTACCGCCATCTACTCACAGACCCATATATTTCTTCAGTTGTCTCATAATTTCCCGTATGGCTAAAGGACTCAGTCATAGATCATGCATTGGACCTAGTTTTATGTGAATTTTGTCTCTTTCAGTCATTTCTCAGTCTTCCTTTGACTTTCATGACCTTGACTCTTAAAGAACACAGGCCATTTATTTTGTAGAATGTCTCTCAATTTGGTTTTTATTTCCTCATGATTAGATTCAAGTTCTGCATCCTTGGCAGACGTATTGCCGAGGTGCTGCCGTGTTCTCCCCATAGCGCCCCATCGGGGGGTGGACGATCCTGCTTCTTTACTTTGATCTTTTGACGAAGGTGTGTCCGCCACACTTAGTAGAGCTCAACTCTAACGTAAGCTGCCTGCCCTGCTTTTCTCTCTGTGTATATAGCTCTTCTAAGACTGATAGGAAGGACATGTGGCTGGTCCAAGCTAGGGTGTGGCTACTTGGATTCACTCAAGAACTACTTACTGAGCTCTGATGTGCTAGGCCCTTTTTAAAGATACTAATATATATAGGGGTGAGCATATGAGATATGGTTCTTCTCTAAAACTTGGAGTCAGATGATAGAGATAGACCTTAAACTAGAAAACAACACGGATAGTGGATAGTGACAAATTACATCACTTGAAGCTACGGCACTTAAACTAAGTAGAGAGTAGGCAGGTAGAGTTCAAAGAAACATGTATCAGACAGAAGCAACAGCAGGTGTAAAGGCTCTGGGGCGAGAGAAATGTGATAGAGCCAAGGGACTAAAGGAAGGGTGTGGTGGTTAGAGAGCAGCCGGCAAGGGGGTGCGGAAGCGAGAAACAGGACTGGAGACAGGTGGCTGCCAGGTCACGCTGGTCTTGCAGGCTGGTAATAATTTCTGGCTTTATCCTAAGGACATGAGAACCATTGAAAAATCTTAAGCAGAGAAATAGCATAATTTATTTTAAAAACGTTCTTGCTCCTTTATAGAAAATGAGTTGGAAAGGAGCAAGATGAAAAGGGAATAGGCCATTAAGAAGCTATTGCCAAGCACCTGGGTGGCGGATGATGGCAGCTTGTTCCCCGACCCCGGTGGCCCCAGGCCAGGCTGAAGGTCGCAGACCCACAATGGGTCTGAAGACGTGACTTTAGCCTCATTAGATCCATCTCCTAACTCCTGGCCAAACCAGCCATAGTAAAATACGATTTTTCCCTCTCACTTGAGAATCAAACCCATTATCCTGTGTAAAGCTGGAGATAGTCACCAGTTCCTCATTCGACACATTACAGAAGGCATCTGAGTGTGTGGCCTCCTAGGTGGCCCACCGTGAGCCATGCCCGTTGGTGCAGATGCCCCACGTCAGCCCACCCAACACCCGACTTGGAGCTGGACACCCTCATTCTCTGCTAATGAACAGGATACGGGAGAAGGCTCAGATGCCACTACAGACGTTAGAAGCCATGAGGACTGTGGCTTCCTCACTTTGAGGGAGGCCAGCAGTCCTTTTGTGAGCAGGTCTATGAAAAGGCCACATGGGGACACGAAGTCCACCAGCAGCCACATGAGTGAGCTGAGAAACAGCTCTCCCCCCAGGCAAGTCTTGACTGTGGTCCTGCCTAACACCCCGATCGCAGCCCTGCGAGTGACCCTGAGCCCGTGGCACCCAGATAACATGTGCTCAGAGTCCCACCCATGGGAACTGTGAGATAACAGATGTTTCTGGTCTTAAACTGCAAGTTGGGGGCTCAGCGGCAGCAGTGTTTTAGGCAGCAATGAGTGATGCAGCAACATTGTGAAATGTCTCACATATTTATGAATTTTCTATGAAAATGGTCTTGGTGTTTGTACCCTCGACAGCCACATGAGTAGGTCAGGACAGTAGTCACCAGCCACAGAGCAGAACATCCCTGGAGACGCCGCTTACAGACCCGGGAGAACCCCGGAGACCAGCGTCCAGCCCCCTCCGCTGAGAAGTGGCGGCTCCGAGAGGAGGGAGGCCTTCCTCGCCCGCTGCTTGCGGTCGGGGGTATTGCCTTTGGTCTCGTCACTTCCAGATTGATTCAGCCTCTCGGGGTCCCAGCTTTCAGGACGCTGAGCCAGAATCCCGGGGCAGAGGCTTCTCGGGGATATCGGAGTGTTGGCACTGTATTACTTTCTTATTGTTTTTGTCACAAATAACCACAAACATGGTGGTTTAAAGCAGCACAAATTTACAATATTCTAGTTCTGCATGTCGAAATCTAACGAGAGTCTCACTGGGCTAAAATCAAGGTGTCTGGAGGCTCTAGGGGGAGGTTAATTTACTCGCCTTTTCCAGCTTCTACAGCCGCCCCTGCTGCTTAGCTCTTGCCCCAGTCCCGTCTCCAAGGCCAACAGTGCAAGCTGAGCCTTCCTCACCCAGCGTCGCTGTGTCCTTTCCTCTGTCCCCTCTTCCCCACTGAAAAGCTCTTGTGGTTACGTCAGTCTCACCTGGATAATCCAGGATAATCGACCCATCTCAAGGTCAGCTGATGGGCAAATGCAATTCTATTTGCAGCCGCCACTGTTTGCCATATATGGTACCATGGCAGGGGTGTGGATATGGACACCTTTGGGGTGAGGGCATTACTCTACCTACCACAGGCACCTTTACCTCCCTTGGAAACCTGTGGATCGCTCTAGAAACACAGCATCACTATTTACCAAACATATAACCCCTTCCCTCTCCGCCTTCGAGTTACACCTTCAACCTGCCTCTTCAGGGCCCATTACCTTGTGGATAAGCCATTGACCGAGCGTGTAACTGGGTTTTCACTACAGGCCTTTCCAGCCTCGGGTACTGAGTCCGTAGGTGGTAAATGGCACAATGGGACTTTTATGAAGACTGAGGTCAACACTTGGAAATTGGAGGGTGTACTGGCACGAGCATCAGCCCAGGCTCTGAGGGCAGCGGGTGACGCCTGGTGTGGAGGGATGGCCACATGCTAGGTCATCCCAAGGACACGTCTTGTCTTTATTTTCTGTGAGGTCTTTGTTACTGGCTGAAGCTCACTGGGCTTGTGAGACGAAGTATGAGATAGGAGAGGTAGAAGAAAAATTTCCTGTTTCAGGTGCATAATTCATGAAGCCTGAATATTAATATTAATGATCCTGTCCACCAGAGTCAGGCAAATGAAATATGCAAAGGAAGATAAACTTGGAAGCTCGGAAACTTGAGGTCTTTCAGGCTTAGCTCCCCTGAGGGTGTAGCTATGAACGTTGGCCAGATTCGTGTAGCAAATTATAGCTTGCTAAGGACCCTGACGTTTATCCATTTGTGTTTTGCTCCCAATAACCCCGTGAAGTAGGGGAGACAGGGAGAAGCCTCCATTTCATGGGTGGGGAAAGTGAGGCCTCCACAAAAGCCCCATAGTTTGACAGGCAGAGCTTGGGCTAGAATCCAGGTGACCCGGTTCCAGATCTCACATTCCCTCCTCGGCCTCACTCTGCTATGTTAGTTGTTCCACGATATAATTAGGATAACACACAAAACCCACTTAACATTAAATAAAGGAACAAACACGTAAAAAGCCTCTGTGCCAAGACCGTTTCCTAACCTCCCTGTCTTGTAAAATTTCTGCATCTATAAAATGAGATATAACTAGGGCTCATTGCCTAAGTTTCTTGGATGATTAAATGAAATAATGTACAAAGAAAAGTCAACGCGGTGCCCGGAAATAGCAGGCATTCAGTGAATGGCAATTATGACACGAACTAAGTAGCTATAGAAGGCGTCGTTTCAGGCAAAATAACCTTCATTTACTTATTTATTCACTCGAGTATTTATTGAACTTTTTAACAGCTTTATTGAGGTGGAATTGATATACACAATGCTGCACACATTTAATGTGTGCAATTTGATGAGCTTGGACATATGCATGCAGCCATCACCACAATCAAAGTAATAGAGACATTCATTATCTCAAAAATTTCCTTGAGTTTCCTCCACCCCTTTTCTGTGGTAAGAACACTTAACGTGAGTATTAACTACAGAGCTGCTGCCACGGGCCACATACCTGCTCCAAACGCTGGGGTTACCACAGTGAACAAAAGAGACAAAGGCCCTTCTCGCCCACCTTTCAGTGCAGGGGGCTGACCGTGAACTAGCAAGAGTGGTAGTCAATGGGTAATGCAATGGGGGTGGGCAAGGCTGGATGGGGTGCCCCCGGAGTACCGAGAGGGTCGTAATGCCCTCCGGGAAGGTGACTCTGGTCCACATGAAGTAAGGAGTGAGCCAGGAGGCTGTGTTGGAGAAGGGGGTCTAGGCACGGGCAAGGAGAGGCGTTTAGCACTCAGAACCTGGCTTGCATCTTGGGGGCCTTCAGTAAGGCTCAGCCTCGGGGTACCACGTGCCGCCGTCCCCCCCCCCCCCCCCCCAGCCTGCCGCGCTCGCTTCCCACGTCCCTGCAAGGAGGCTCCCTGTCGCAGGCCGAATCGCACCGCTCACCTCGTGCCTTGTCCCGGGGCCCTGCCTTTTCACCGAGGCGGGTAACTGAGGCCTCTGCCAGACCCACATCCTGTCTCTGCTTCGGCTCAACGGAAAAAGCTCCCCTGCATCCTTATGGCCTCGTCGCACCCGAACTACCTGTTTATTTAATTCAGCATGTGTTTATCGAGCATCTACTACGTACTGGCACAGCTCCAAGCGTGGGTATACGATCATTTGTCCGTCTCTTTTTAGTGGCTGGAGGGCAAAGATTGTGACTTCTCACCGTCTCCCCAGAACCTAGGATTTCATTGATAAAAAGCATGAATTACTCCAACTAAGATTCAATGCCTTTCTTATACTCGTCTTTTCCTACCTTTTCGTAAAAGTAACGATGTCTCTTATAGTTTACCTCACTGAGGTTCATAAGGCTCTTTTGTGTAAATTATCCCATTAGGGATCAGATGACTTCGAAATATTCATACACTTCCATTCGGTAATTGTAGTTTGGGGGAATTACTCCAGGTAAATAAAAAGAATGTAGTCAATTATTTGAGCGTGAAGGTACTCTTTTCGGCATCATTGATATTAACCGAAACGGACTGCAGCCTGTATGCCCGGGAGTATAGTGGCAGCCGGTAAATTAATTTCCCTCTGCGCAGCTCCGCCTCCCTCCTCCCCCTCAGTCTCGTTCCCTTTCTCTCTCTTACCTTCTGTCCTAGTTTCTTCTTTTAAAGAAAACTGTATAATCCAGGACTCCAGTGAGAGCTTGCCATTTGAAGGGTGACACTGCAGGGTCGGGGAGAGAGCTAGGTCTAACCTATGAAAAAGCTGCATAAAGTTAGTGTTTTACTTTACTGAGATATGCATATTTTCCTTGAAAACTTACCTGTTGAAATAATTGGAGTTGGGTTCTTCCAGAGAGAAGATGTACCTATAATTTCTGCCAACTGCCTGGGGACTGGGTATACCAGACTAGGACCATTTTATTTTATTTTTTATTTTATTTTTAAATATATGTATCTTTATTGATTTCAGAGAGAGGAAAGGAGAGGGAGAGAGAGAGATAGAAACATCAATGATGAGAGTCATTGATCGGCTGCCTCCTGCAGGCCCCCGACTGGGCATCAAGCCTGAAGCCCAGGCATGTGCCCTGACCAGGAATCGAACCTCCATCTCCTGGATCCCAGGTTGATGCTCATCTGCTGAGCCACGACAGCCGGGCGACTAGGACCATTTTAAATGAAATCCTCAGCTAGACATTTAAAGGATAGAGCGAATTTTGACTGTAACCTGAATGATGGCCGGTTTGTGTTTATAACTTCTTGCAGGACATTTTCCTTTCCATTCATTGCCAGGGTTTCTTGGGCGAACTTTTATTGTGGCAGATTCCTTTGCGCCCCCCCCCCCGTCCCCCGGGATGTCTATTTCTAATTCTTCTGCCCCGTAAGGGCACTAAAGCTCTACAGGGTTTGGCTTTATTGGGGAGGTTCTCTGCTAGACATCCCTTGTCCTGGGTGGACTCTGGGCTCTGTCTTCTGTCCCTAAGACATGTACGGCTGCAGGAACTTTAAATGAAGTTTCACGGAGATCAGAAGATGCCCTCCAGGCATGAGGCTGCTTCAGGGCTATGCTTGCATCTCTAGATCCATGTCACCAGCATCACTCTACTTCCTGCAAGCTCGCAGGAGCATTCAAAAAGATTTTCTTTAAAAAGTTTTATCCGACATTGACAGTTGTTTTCAGCAGGAGGACTGGGGGCTGCTGGGAGCAGGCACCCAGTGTACCCTGGTGCCAGAAACAGAAGTCCCTCGCTCACCAAGGGAAAGAATTTGGACACAGACTCAAGTGCGCCTCCTCTAAGGACCCTTAACCGTTCCATCGCATAGCTTCTGGGCCATATGACATGTAGTACCAGGTAGTCACGGTTTCCTGCATTCCAGTCGGGCTGAATGGGGGCTACATTGGCTTCTAAGAACTTACCTGACTTTTCTTCATGACTTACCCCCAGGATACATCTTGTTCTGCTCATTCCAAAGCAGAGAAAGCTGGGCCTGGTGGCAGGAGAGCAGCGAGAGTGGGTTGGAGGGAGGGGGTTAGAGGGAGCAGGTTGGAGGGAGCGGGTTGGAGAGAGGGGGCTGGAGGGAGCGGTTTGGAGTGGGTGGGCTGGAGGGGGCAGGCAGGATCTGTGGGTTGGAGTCCTTTCGCCCCGTGAGAGAGAGTAAGTGGCTCAGCCGTCCCTCTTCCTTCTCCAGTCACCTCCAGCCTCTCTCTTCCCTCCCTAGTCCATGCGGCGGCATTGCCCTCAGAATCCGAGACTAACAGGCTGTCACAGGTTTATATGAAACCTGACTTTCCTTTTCCTCTTCAGTGAGGGGCTCAGACAATCACGACGTGTAACACGCAGGCTGCAGCAGGTAAACATCTCACCAGCATTTCCCCAGACTCCATGTGAAGGCATCGACTTTGTCCTGATGTCTTCTAAGAATTACCCTGGAAAGTAAAGCTAAGGAGACTTGTTCCAGCTGCACGTTTTCTTTATACAAGAGCGAACTGACCTCCTATACATGCCTGAAAGGAAAGGCTGTCCTTCAAATGCAGAGGTGGAGTCGTGCTCATTTATCAGTTCACCTGTATACCCACCGATTCAGTAAATCGGTGGATGCCCCCCTCAGCCTATCACCCCTGCAGTGATTCCCCTCCATCCCTTATTTGCATCCATGCATCCTTCACCCACTCATCCAACCACAGTTCTGTCGATACACTGCTCATCCATCCATTTTTCCTGTCCACCCACTTATTCAGCTACCAGTCTATCCATTCATCTATATTTTTACATTACCTCTACTAATTTACCCATGTACCTACCCATCCATGTCTCGACCCATCCATCAAGTTGTGAAGCAGAAGGAGCTCTTACCTTTCGCCACAGCGCGGATGGACCTGGGGATTACTTTGCTAAGCGAGATAAGCCAGACAGAGAAAGACAAACACCATATGATCTCACTTATTCGTGGAATCTAATGAACAAAAGAAACTGATGAACAGAATCAAACCAGAGGCCTGGATGCATGGGACAGACTGACAGAGTCGGGGGGGGGGGGAAGAAGGTGAAGAGATTAGCCAAATAATATATGTGCATAGCCCCTGGACTCAAGCAGGAGTGTGGTGATGGCCGGGAGGGGGGGAGGGGGGAGGGGGAGAGCGGGGGGAGGGGAGGGGGGACATCTGTAATAGTGTCAGCAATAGGTTTTTAAATATATATTTTAAAGTAGCTGATATGTACAAGAGGCTGAATGGGTCTGTGTGCGAATACAAAGATAAGCACCACTAGAGTAAATAGCAGAATGCAGCAAGTGCTTTTATGTGAACAAAGCATCCAAGGGAATCAGAATGTAGCCGTTACTGTTTCATGGAAAGGAAAGATACAGATAAAGAGAAATGGCAGCCTGGCCGGCGTGGCTCAGCGGCTGAGCGTCCACCTAGGATCCAGGTTTGACTCCCGGTCAGGGCACATGCCCGGGCTGCGGGCTCGATCCCCAGCAGGGGGCGTGCAGGAGGCAGCCGGTCAATGATTCTCATCACTGATGTTTCTCTCTCTCTCCCTCTCCCGTTTTCTCTCTGAAATCAATAAAAATATATTTTTTAAAAAAAGAGAGAAACAGCACTTGATTTGGTACCCAAATAATATGCAAATTTAGCAGGTGGAAACTGGGTGCGTAGTCCGCTCTCCTGGAGGACATAGGGTTCTAGGGGTCATTTCAGTTCTCAGGGGGGCCCTACACTCTCCCCAGCCGCGGGAACCCTAAATTCCCCTTTGGTTTGCGCTGCGTCGAACTTCCTTTCTGTACATGGACTAACTGCCTTGATTCTCAAAAACCTGATTCCCCCGTCCGGTGAGTGGCAACACCCTGTTATGTCAAGGAACTCAAATTCTAAGTCAGACAGAGCTTTTGTTGAGGGTAATTATTATTGTCTCATAAGGCTATCAGATATTATTTGACATATTTGCACATGGGGGTACTCACTAAATGGCATTATTATTACTCGATTTTCATGTAAGTTCATGTAGCCTCTGAACAAGCCCAAATTAACTGATTCAATCCATTGGGTATCCCTCGCCCTGACCCCCGTTACCCCAATTTATTAGTTTATCAATAAATATTTAAAGAATACCTACAATATGCCCTATGTTCCTGTGCTCTGCATTTTACGTGGGATATCTTTTAATCCCAAACCCTGTCAGAGAAGCATTGCTGTCCCTGTTCTAAAAATAAAGCTACTAAGTCTCAAGGACACATTTAAAGTCAAATGATTAGTACATGGTGGATCTGGGACTCAAACTCATGTTTATTTGACAGCAAGGGAAATAACACCTTCTCCTGTGCGCTAGACACTGCCTTAAAGCTTTTCCTCTCCATCTGATCTTGGCGCCCGCAGCGCCTGCGGTGCAGGCGTTGGTCCCTCCACGTCGGAGGTGGAGGGGCCGGGAGCCGCAGGGTTTGCGGAGCTTGCCTGAGGTCACAGAGCCTGTGAGTGGGACAGCAAGCATATGGTCCCACGTCTCTGCGCTTACCATCCCTGTAATTACCACGGCACCTGTGTCTCCTGGGAACCTTGGGGGAGAGACGAGAAGCATGCGGCCCAGTGTGATCCGAGGTCGCAGGGGCTAATTGGGCAGCAAAGGACAGGAGCAGGGAGAGAGCATCTGGCTCGGCAGGGTCAGGAAAGACTTCAGACAGGAGGGAGCATTTAAGTCGGGCCTTAGAGATGAAGTGGGCCTTAGATAGCATATACCAGAGGAGGTGGCACCGGCCCTCCAGGCTTCGGGACAAACGATGAGAGGTCCAACCAGCAAGAACAGGCCACGCAGGACGAAGGGTGAGCAGGCGGTTAGGTGGGAGGTGGGCGCTCAGGGTGCAGGAGCCCCCGCTTCTGCTCATTCATTTCACCGATTGCTCTGTACAGTAGACAAAATCCTGAACATAGAGGTGGGATATCAACTAATAAAAAAAGTAAAAGGCCAGACAGTAGATCTGTTACCAAAGCTGCCTCCCTCCTGATCCCGTACTTTTCCTTCCTGTGAAGGGTGGAGCCCGGAGCTTCTTGGACTCAGTGGGGCTGAAGGTGCTCAGATGAACAGCCAGAGGCGGCTCTGGCGGAATGGGAACTAGGGAGATGGAGTTAGCATGGAATTAGCTCGGGCACTGGAATCGGACTGCCTGCGCTCGGAGTCTCAGTTTTGCTGCTTACGGGCTGCGCGACCTCGAGCAGATGCCTTCAGCTTTCTGAGCCTTAGTGTCGCGTCTGTCAAATGGGGACAATAGTACCTGCGTCACGGGAAAGTTGTGACGATCACAGGCATGCACCTAGCACACCGCAGCTATTCAATAAGTATTAGCTTTGCTCCCCTGACACCGGGGGAGGCAAAAAGCAAAGGCAGGGAGGTGGTGATGGAAAGGGAGGGAGGAAAAGCAGGCGCCTGTGTGGACTGTGAGGGCAGCCGGTGCCTTTCGGGGTGGCGGCCTCTGCGCTGTCTGCTGCGTTTTTCCTAATCCTGCCCACGCCATTTCCTGCAGTCTGATTCTGTCTGGAGCTGGAATACCACACATTTGGAGCCTTTATGGCAGCAACTAAAGGCTCATAAAGCCATTCTATGAGTATAAAATAAACAGCCACATTCGGGGTTGCCCGAGTGAGAGTGTCATGTGGGGAACTCAGGCCTAACCGCTGGAAAGGTGACACTGAAGGCAGCAGATGTGGAAAATGCTGTGGCCACAGCTCTCTCCAGCTGGCGCGAGGGGCACAGACAGGATGCTGGGGGGGCGGTGTCAGGGAGCCCCACGGTGGCCAGGGGCCTGGCTCCAGCCTCATCGGCTCCAGCCGTGAGTGCTTTATTTCTCCAGCTCTCAACATCTTCTCACATAAATGCTCATTGCTGTCCTAACGCTGTGTGACCTGATCTATAAATTCAGCTGAAACCCAGGGATTCCTCCACTACCCTTCATACTGCTCATCTGTGGAGGTGGGGTGAGAACACGCTGGCCTGTCCCCGTATCCCAACTCAGTACCAGCCCCCCAAGAAGACACATGGGGTCCGCCTTCAGCTCCCGCCGTGACTCTCTCCTTCCCTCTCTGCATTCGCCCACATAGCCTGTTTCTGCCGGATACTCCGTCAGTGTTTGCTAGAAAGAAGGGATGGGGGGAGGGTTCAAAGTAAGAAGGGAAGGAGGGAGGGGGGAAGGAGGGGGAGACCTGGGGGGGGAGAAAGGGAGGGAAGAGAATGTCTGGTCCTTCCTCTTAGATGGAATGGACTCTCCCTCATGTCCACATGGTGAAAGTGAGGGCTTCTGAGTATGGGGCCACATGATGCAAGGAAGCCGGAGACCTGAGCAAACACTGGCTGAGGAGCCACCCACTGAGCCGTCCGACATTTAAGGGTCTGCGAGGGAGTGAGAAAGAAACTTCTGTTGTGTTGAACCACTGAGATTTATTTTGGGGTTGGTTGTTTCAGCAACTAGTGTGAAAGATCCTGACTAATTAAGGCACTTATGCCAGCTTGCGCCCGGCATGTTTTGGAGAATCACAAGGTAAGAGGTGGCTTCCACACTGCCAGCGATGAGCTGGGAGGCCCTCCCCTCCCTCTCCCCCCTCACTCCCTCACCTTTGGGAACATGGACTTTGTTGACTCTTTTAAGTCAGTAGCCCCGAAACCGGTGTTTACAAGAATGCTTTCCCTCTGCAGCCTGGTTATTGTACCTCGTGGTCATTTGGTTATAATGACATGCGTGTCTCCCCATTAGTCCTCAAGCTCCCCAAGTGCAGGGTGGGTGCCTTGCAAATCAGAGCCTCATCGCAGTATCTGTTGCATTGCTGGGTATATTCCGGGTACCTGAAAGCACCTGTCAGGGTGTAGAAGCACCCCGCTTCTCTCTGTGGCCGATCTGTGCTTGAACCTCACAAGTGCAGGGGGCTCATAGCTCACACATTCCTCACCCCCATCTCCCAACACCCCAGTGAGGCAAACCTGGCTAAGAGTATTGTCTCCATGTTACAGAGGAGGAAACTGAGGCACGGTGAAGGGAAGGGGCTTTTCTCGGATTACTCAGGGGGTAATTGCCAGAGCAGGTGTCACCCTCCAGGCTCTCTCACTGGCGCCGTCTCCCTGTGGTCACCTACCCTCGGTATGTGTACAAGCTGACCCCAATCAACCCTCCATTGTAGGATCTTCATTGGTGAGAGATGAAACTGGGTAATCTCTAAGGCAACAGTCCTGACTGCTGTCAGGATGCGTTAACAAGGTGGAGCAGATACCCTGAGGGTGAAGAGCATATGGTAGAAGTCCTGGGTGTTCAGCCTCCTTTCTAAGCAATCCTTAAGGTTTGTCGGTGTCATTTTGAGCCAAAGATCAAAAATGTAAGCCAACTGTGGTCCACTGCAGACCTCCGCTCCTGTCTTGGAATGACCACCTGAATCAGCTGTCGTCCAAAGGGTCCTGCTCTGGGAAGCTGGCACAGAGAGAGCAGGGTGGGGACAATGGCAGGGACAGTTCTCACCAACGCCACGTGCTTCCCTGTGTTGCCGCCCCTCCATGGTGGTTGTCCTGGAGCCGTGCAATGGGCCTGGCTACTGGGCTGAGCAGAAGTGACTCTTTAGTCCGTTGCAATGTGACTTCCAGAACCTCCCTGTGGAGCAGTTGATCTCTCGACCCCAGTGATGTCAGCCTTGGCCAATGGCATGTGAGCAGGAGAGATTAATGTGCCACCTTCAAGCAGGAGGCCCTTACACCATCCAGCTACTTCTCTCTCCTCTTTACGGGTAACGACATCCCCCACTCGGGCTGCTCCTCTGGCCTGAGGCCCAGGATGAAGGAGACCTGTGGAGCAGAGTTCGGGTCCACTGCAGCCTGGACTGACCCTTGCAGTGCTAGTGAGAAGTATGACTCTGTTCTTAGGTGTGTCTGAGACCCAGGGTTACCACAGTGCAGCCTGGCAAATACTGAGCATGCACCAGCAAACTGGAGAAGGCCCTGCACAGCTCATTGCGACTTCTCCCCAGGAGGCCTCCCTGATCCCATCTCCACAGAGCCTTCTGAAGTCATCAATGACTGGTGTGGGGGTTCCTTATGGAGGAAACCCCCGATGGGGCACTTCCACGTGCTGGTTGATGGTAGGGGGTTGAGAAAACCAGGGCCCAGGAGACCCTGGGGGCTGAAGAACAAAGCTCCTACCTGCCCACCTGCACAGCAGGAATCCAGATGTTGGTGGACCACAGGATCTGAAGTCATCAAGGCAGCATTAATTCAAATCTCAGCAGCTGGGGAGACGCCTCCCTGATACCTGACCACATGAGGAATTCGCTCTTAAACAGAAATGCATGGTATTGAATAATTCACATTTCTGAAACATTAGGTAATTTCAGTGTAGTTTCTGTGACAATGCAACTCTCACTCTCTTGCCGTCCAATATGCTTCCTCGGGTGAGACGGGCAGGCTCTGGTCGGGGAGGTTGTGCACAACCCCAGCCAGTGTTGTCTGGGCCGCAGCCTAAGGCAGGAGGCGGGATTCGGGGAAGCCTTTAGACCAGCACAGGCAATGTGAGCTAGACCTGTAATTTCACATTTTCCAGTAGCCACATGAGTGAAACACAAACAGGAGAAATTAATTTTAATACTATATGTTATTTAACCGAGTCTATCCAAAATATCGTCATTTCGACATGGAATCAACGTAAAATATTACTGACGAGGTATTCGACATTCCTTTATCACATCCAGCCCGTGAAATCTGTGTTTTTACACTTGCAGCAAGCACATCTCAGTTCAGCTGCATTGCAAGTGCCCAGTAGCTCCATGTGGACAGTGTGACTGAACTGGACATTGCAGCTCTGAGCTCTGCCTCCGTGAGACACAGCCAGCATGAGGCAGCGCGAACCTCTCCGGTGGGCTCCATGGCGCCCTGGTTAGAGCCTGACCTCTGACCTCTCTGCTGGCCCCTGATGAGGGCATCATCTTTGCACAGATCTCACCAGATGTGCCTGACCAGGCCCCGTCTGACAGCTGCTGATGGGAGGTGCCAGGTGCGCATTCCACCTGTCACCTGCTGAGACTGCAGGTCATCTGAGAGCCGGTTCGCAGCACTGCTTCCCCACCTGCCCACCCACTCCTGCCCACCCACTCCTGCACACCCACCCCTGCACACCCACCCCTGCACATCCAGCCCTGCACACCCACCCCTGCACACCCACTCCTGCCCACCCACCCCTGCACACCCACCCCTGCACACCCACCCCTGCACATCCAGCCCTGCACACCCACCCCTGCACACCCACTCCTGCCCACCCACTCCTGCACACACACACTCCTGCCCACCCACCCCTGCACACCCACCCCTGCACATCCAGCCCTGCACACCCACCCCTGCACACCCACTCCTGCCCACCCACTCCTGCACACACACACTCCTGCCCACCCACCCCTGCACACCCACCCCTGCACATCCAGCCCTGCACACCCACCCCTGCACACCCACCCCTGCACACCCACTCCTGCACACGATCGCTCGCAGCCCTGCCCTGCAAGCTCCCTTGGAAGCTGACGTTCCCTTCGCCTCCCCGCTGTGGTCATCCGGCTTTGAGCAGAAGCCAGAGGAAGGAGGACCCTTGTTATTTCCAGTGGGGCTCGGCGCAGCTTCACAAAGAGCATAAAATCAAACCAGTTCCACAGGCCGTCTCACCCCGGCAGCTGAAACAAACAGAACTCAGTTGCAGCCCATCACTGTCAGACCGCTGCCCGCGTCTCCCGCGTCCCTTGGCTTCTGGGAAAGGGGGTGGGAAGGGGCAGAGGGCACCACTCCTGTAGTCTGTTAACATGCTGGGCCCCCTGAAAAGGCCTTGATTTTGCCCATCGGTCCTAGTGGGAAAGACCAGTGAACGATTCTGCTGCTCTTTAAACAGCTGGGAAGTAAATGACAATGTTGACAAGCTCTAAGCAAAGATCCTTCCAACACTTGATTAGCTGGATGCACCAGACAGTGTATCTGCAGTGAGTGTCTGTGCGTGTCTGTGCGCGTGTGTGTATGCGTGTGTGTGTGTCTGTGTTTTCCCTTCCTCACACCCATGTAGATATCAGGCTGAATGGCAGCGAGAGTCAGTGCAAATAAATTCAATTCCACACGGGCACCGTGAACATATCCAATCAGCGCCTCTTCTGTAAGGTGGGGACACTAATGCCATCTGTCAATAGGTTGTCTATAAAGACCAAACACAGCGAGCCTTATCCAAGTTGCTCTCTGGTTATTTATTTGCTTATAAACGGAGGGAGTGTGGCGTGAACCAGAGGGGCCTGGTTCATGGAATGGTAGAAAGAGCAATGAAGATCCCGCTGGGGCCATTTGAGGATGTGAGCATGTTCGGAAACCTCTCTCTCTGATCCAGTTGCATAGATAGTATAGATAAAATTTTCATTATAATAACAAGAAGAACATGGCTGTGTTCAAAAGCATTAAAAACACGAAATTGACCATGGAGAACCCAGAGTGGGAAGCCTGAAGGTAAACTAATGTGAACTGTGGGGCTTTGGATCAGATACAGGTAACTGGAGTCAGGAACTCCTTTCCCAGGTAGGGATGGGACCAAGTGCACCCCTGCGTGGGAAGGACTGTCTGTTCCCGTTCCCATGTGAAGCCAGGGCCTGCATGGCCCATGGGCTGAGCCCTTAATAGCTCCGCCTTCCCGCCTTGAGGCCAAGACCACGCCAGCAAGATGTGGCTGGTGGAAAGTAGGTCCCATCTGGAGCCTGGCGCCTCATTTTGCAAGTGGACCCAGGACTACAGCACAGGGGAAGGAGGAGCCCTGCTGCGAGGTTGATTTGTGCATTTCTAGGCAGCATGCTCCTCACGCTGGAACACTTCCCCGTTTAAGGAAAAGCTGGAGTGGCTTCTCCATCTCTGCAGCATCCCCATGGTGAAACAGTGATGATATTGAAACCCATTCATTCATTCATTCATTCATTCATCCATCTTAGGTCTTCTATTGTTAGGCAGATACTGTGTCAGGGAAACACAGTCACATGATAACAACAGCACAACCAACCCTTTACAGGCACAGCCTGTCCGAGGCCCACGTTAACCCCGTGACGAGTGGTCGGCCCCCATCTGTTAAACAAGTGAGGAAGCTGAGCCTCTGCCGGGCCAAGCGGCCCTGGAGCAGCCGGTTAGCATGCTGTGGGGAGAGGCTGAGGCTTGGGCCTTCAGATGCCCTGTAAGAATCCAGAAGGCGTCCCTGCCAAATGAGGGGGCTCGTCTGGAGTGAGTGAGGATGCTGGGGTTTCTAGAGATGGCAAGTCTTATGTTAGCATAAAAGAGGCAAAATTCTGAAGACTAAGCCCTTTGTAACAGGAGAAAAGTAGGAAGTGGCGTGTGGGGGGAA
This sequence comes from Miniopterus schreibersii, assembly GCF_964146895.1. NCBI lineage: Eukaryota > Metazoa > Chordata > Mammalia > Chiroptera > Miniopteridae > Miniopterus > Miniopterus schreibersii. The sequence goes on from NC_138102.1 coordinate 178,562,462, forward strand.
TGAGGGGTAAGGGGTCAGGCCTTACTTTAAGGCTGCTGGGGTCACTATAATAATTATTATTATTATCAAAAGGAAAATAGCTAGTGTTGGTGGGGACGTGCGGAAAGTGGAACCCCCCCCATCCCAGACATCCTGGTGTGAACATAAAACAGTACAGCCACTGTGGGAAATAGCTTGGTGGTTCCTCACATAGAATTACCCTACGACCAGGAATTCCTCTCCCTGGTGTATGCGCCAAAGAATTAAGCAGTGCTCATTGGTAGTTACAAAATAGTCACAGGGGTGCGAGGTGAGACATGGGGAATTTAGTCAACAATATGGTAATAACTATGTATGATGCCAGGTGGGTACTTAAATTATCAGGGGGACCACTTTGTAAATTATATGAATGTCTCTCCGCTGTGCTACACCTGAAAGTAATACAAAATCATGTAGAATAGAAAGTAGTAGAAAATAATAACAAAGGAAAAGAATTAATAATAGGCAGTCAAACAAATACATGTACATACATGTCCATAGCAATGTAATTCGCAATCACCACAAGGTGGAAACAACTCAGATCCATCAAGGGATGAATGGATAAACAAATCGTAATATATATAAGGTGTCCCAAAAAGTGTATTCACACACTTTGAGTAATTAGAAAGGCAGTGTTTGTTAAAATACATTTCATTCTCAAAATTGAACTATCAGCTGTTAGAGTGTGTATACATTTTTGGGACACCCTGTATACGTACAATTTGTTTACCATTCAGCCATAAAGAGGAAGGCAGTGCTGACTTACACCTACGTACAATGTATATGAATGAACCTCACAAACATTGTGCTGAATGAAAGGAGCCAGAAACACAAGGTTACATGTTATACGATTTCTTTTCTATGAACTAACCCAGAATCAAAAGGGCCACAGGGACAGGAAGCAGACTGGTGGTTGCCAGGGCGCTGGGCAGGGAACTGGGGAGCCACTGACTAACGAATGGGTAGTGGTGTCCTTTTTGAGGGATGCGAATGTTTCGGAGCCTGTCAGGGGCGGTGGCCGCACAGACTGGGAGCCTGCTAACTGACCCTGAACGGTTCACACGGAAATGGTTCGCTCTGTGCCATGCGGATTTCACGTCGATAGGAAGAAAAAAGACCAAGAAAACCCCAGCGCCTCTGGCCCCGGTGCTTGCCGGCATCTCGCTTGGGCATGACTGCGAAGCTTCTCTCGCACGGTTCTGATGGTGGAGCCAGCGCCGAAACGGGGCTGTCCGCGCCGGGAGAACAGACGTTAAAGGCAACTGCCCTCGAGAGCGACCTTGAAGCAACCACAATAACAACATTCTTTAAAAACATATTTTAGCTCCCAAACCCTGCCTGATAACTTCGTTTCGAAGTGTAGCCGAGGACTAGAACTTCAGGATGGTTTAGGGAGGAGAAGCAGCTGGAGGAACACAGGGGAGGAAGGGGTGGTCGGGAGACAGCAGGGAGGGAAACAGATGTGTACCCGGCTGCGCCCCCGGGTGGAGGGTAAACTTCTCTCAGGCCCAGGAGCACGCCTTGTTCATCACCAACAAAACCTATTATAGAACCTAATTTATAGTCGGCACTCCGTAAATATTTGTCTTATAAATAAACGATAAAGGAAAACACATCTGTGTTCTGCCCTGCTGGCCTAATTCACGAATCTTCACACTTAGGAAAAGGCGATGCTTTTTATTTCATAACTAATTGAATTCTTTTGCTCACTTAATTCATCCATCCATCCATCCATCCATCCATCCATCCATCCATCCATCCATCCATCCACTCTCCTTCCTGAGCTCTGCAAGCTGGTATTGACTGCTTACCCTGCGCCAGCCAGGACTCTGGAAGCGGTGGCTACAGGCGTGAGCAGGACACTGTCCCTGCCCTCCAGGGGGGTTAAGAGCAAATAAGGTGGAGCTGGAGAGAGAGGCCGGGCAGCGAAGGTCTTAGGAGTACCAGGAGGGACCGGGCAGGTGGCGAGGTTTCCTGGACTGGCCAACCACAGCAGGAGCCTTGTTACGGCAGGTGATGGGGGTGAAAACCAGGGAGGCTCAGTTCTCTCTCTTTTTAAAAAAAATCCATGCTTAATAAATGGGTGTGTGTGTGTGTGTGTGTGTGTAATGAAATGGTTAAAATGCAATGCTGCAATCAGACTGCCTACGCGCAAACCCACGCTTTGCCCCGCACACCGGTTCTGCAAACTTTGCAAGTTCAGTCATCTCCCTGTCCCTCCTTTCCTTTGTGGAGATGGCAACAGTGCCGACCTCACAGGATTGTTAGGAGGGTTTACGAAGAAGCTCTTAGAATGGCGCTGGGCACATAGGAAACAATTGCTAAGTGTTGCTGTTACTAAATTTTAGTTGAACTGAATTAAACTACCCCATTGTCTACACCAATCACGGCCGGTTTTGCCTGAGAAGGGGGTTGAATAATCCAGCCTGCCCCCCCCATTTGTGTGTTGAAGACCTAACCCCCAGTGCCTCAGAATGTGACTTAACTTGGCAATCCAGTCTTTAAAGACGTGATCAAGCTAAAATGAGGTCATCAGGAGAGGAGCTAATCCCATATGGTAGAAACCTTCATAAAAGGGGAGATTTGGACACAGAGAGGCGCATGGAGGGAAGACACAGGGGAGAGACAGTCACCTGAAGGCCAGGGAGAGAGGCCTGGCTCGGACCCTTCCCCACAGCCCTCAGAGGAAACCAACCCTGCTGACCCATTGATCTTGGACATCTCGTCTCCAGAATGGTGAGACAATAAATTTCCGTTGTTTAAGCTCCCAGTTACAGCAGCCCTAACTAACTGATACAGGGTGTATCCCCATCAGCAAACGCATCGTCTCCCATTTACCCTGGCATCTAGCCACCTGCGGAGCTCCTTCCAAATCTTTATTATCTGAGGGAGAAGCTGAGTATTTGAGTCACGGAGATATCACCAAATCTGGACTAACTGGTTTCCTGTTAGCTTCCTTACTTCGCACTATAAGTAGAACGTGAATTCTCTCGAGAGCAAGGCCCAGCACACAGTAGGCGTTCAATAAGCATCTGCCTGTCTGAATGAATGAATGAAGGAATCGTGAACACGCACGATGCTTCCCACACGGTCAAACCAACTTTCCCTGTCTGTGCGGCCCTCCCAGCTCGGCCTCTGTATGCCACTCCAGCCCCAGCCCTTGCCCCTGGAAAGCTGATATTTATTCCTTGCCAGGTGCCCTGACTCATTAGCGGTTTCCATTAGAGCCATGGTTGAAAAGATGCTTTCACTGGAGACCCTCAAGCGTGGTGTTTGGGTGGCTGGCTTCTCCCGCTCTGGAATAATTACTTTTTTTGAGGTGCTGAACTTTCTCATGTCTGTCTCTCCTCCCTGACAGCCTTTCTCTGACCCTTTCTGGAAGGACTTGCCCAGGCCCATTGAGTCATGCCAGGGCATCTTAAAGCAAAATCAGTCACTGGCTGTTGCGACTGAAAAAGACCCGGGGAGATGCCTTTGTCCAAACTCTCCGCTTCCCCACAAGGTCAGTTCTCAAAACTGTGAGCCACGTGAGTGGGAGTAGTAGCCACAATAAAAATAATAATGAAAGCGTTTGTCAGAGGCTTTACTGTTTGCAAATAGCTCTCATTCATATGATTTCATTTCATTCAGTACCTTAAACAGAGTGCGGTAACTTAGAGGGTAAAACGACCATGGGCTCTGGTGTCCGGCCCCAGTTAGAATCCTGACATTGCCCCTTCTGTTCTGCTGGGACTCTGGGCAAGTCGCTTCACCTGTATGAGCCTCAGTTTCCCCAACTGTAAAATGGGGATGAACTAGGCTCTTCCACTCAAAAGGTTGCCGAGAGACCAAGAATGTAAAAGATCTTGGAAAACTATAAAGTTCTATAAAAACATGAAATAGGGTATGAAATAGGGTGATTTTTTAGCTGCAGCTCTTCTTAGTTGAATTTTAAAAAATTGGTGTTATCAGCAAAACAGGGACAGCTTTTTCAAGGGATTTTATTATCTAATCTAATTATTACCACAGCTTAGGTCTCTCTGACCTCTGTTCCAGATCATCTCAGTTTCTCCCATCAATAAAAACTACACCCATGCCTCTGGAAGAGTAGTTTTATGGTTTCACCATTACTAGAGTTCACAGCATGCCTGACCCCTCTTAAAATACATAAATATGCCTCAAACTTCCAGCCTGAGACTTTTAGATACAGATGACTCAGACCTTCATAGCGTAATGGCCGATTTCATGCACGAAGCGCCTCTGGGGCCTTCTGTGGGGTCCCCTGGCCTTGCGGCCATGTGCTCAGCCCAGATTCAACAAACAATCCCTCTGCTCGCTCCACAGCAGGCCCCAGGCCGGACAGACGTTCCAGAGTGTGCGGAGATTAGAAAGCAAGCAAAGCGCTCCGCTCTAGGAGGACTCGAGCTGTAACGGGCGGCCGGCCCCGTTCCTGAGCAGCTCCAGCAGGCGCTCCTTCCTAAAGAGGGTGCAGAAAGTCAGCGGGCTGCAGCTTTGTCATTGGTCCTTCTGTCGTCTGATGCATCTAGCAAGTGCCAGATGGAAAGGTTCAGGCAAGGGGGACGGCTTCTTTCCCCTCCCACCCCTGCCAGTCCTCTGCAAGGACAGGGGAGTTGCCGATCTGACGGGTCACCGTTCACACTACACATTGCACACATCGCGGCGCATCACAACACCGCGCAAGTGCGCTGGGCCTTCCCTCCGAGCTCCCTCGGTGCGGCCGGGCGGACGCCGGGCTGGAGCGCCTGCCCAGCTGCTGCGAGCCCCTTTCCCTCTTTCCCGGCGCATCCCACAAGCGTGTTGTCCCGCTTCCTCGGCCAGGGCAGCGAGCCAGAGAACCTGTGATGCTAACACCCGCTGGGGCTTCAGAAGTGGACGGTCTAACGGGCGTGGAGGTGAGGCCTGTGCTGCAGTCTCCTGATACCAGGTTCTTTCGTTCTGGATTGAAAGAAAAAATCTTTGGGGCCCAGTCCGTCATAAAAGGTTCGTTTGTCTCTCCTGTGCACGCTCCCTGTAAGTAGCTTCCTCAAGGAGGCCAGTTACTGCTTCTCCGTAACTGACTTTTCTGCTTAGGGCTCGGCTCAGGCGGCCCCCGGGGGTCTGCTGACCCGAGACCTCCTCTGGGTACAGCCACGGGGAGTGCCTCAGCGAGGGTACAGGGTGGTGATGGCTGTGGGTGAAAGGCCTGGCTCCGTGTCGTTTGTCACGAAATAACCCGTCCTCCGGCCTCAAAGGAGACCTGCCTTTGACACCCAGTGATCCTAACTGGCCGAGTGTGGAGCCTTCATGCCAATGACACCCTCCTTCGGGTGCCAGTTGGGTGAGCGGTCCTTGGTGTATCTGGGGCGTCGTCTTAGACACACAAAGACAGTGTTTATGCGTCACAGTGAGCAGCCTTGACACTCATCTACGGGTGCGAGCGTGGTGAACCCACAAGAGCGGCCGCCGCGGGACCAGATAGGCCTGGTTCAAGTCCTGCCTCCGCCGCTTACTGTCTTTTGCGCGGTCGGGTCAGCTACTCTGTCTTCCTGGACTCCGTTTTTCTCTTCTGTTTGCAAACCGGAGAAGCAATATCCTCCCTCAGTGTTGTTGCTGGGATAGAACAGGCGAAGGTCTAACACAGTACTTGAAACGTGCAAGAGGCTCAGAGATGGGTTACCTTCCGTTTTTCAGCTTACAAGGCGGTTTTTTTAACGTGTCGTCTAATGATACCTGGGAGTCATCTGCTCCGATGCGCAGCCTTCAGGCAGGGCCACTTCCTGTGTAAGCACACTCGACTCCAGAGAGAAAGAAAAACTTCAGGAGGAGCTGTGCAGCCGCATCCTTGAAAAGTTCTCCGTTCGACCCAACTTTCATTATTCATGCTTCCGTCTCCCCAGCTACAAAATACTGAGGCTGAGCTCGATGATCGCTGAGGTCTTACGCTCCATTCCGATTCCCATCCATTATTCTTAGAGATGTCTACAGCTATTTTTATTCTGTTCTTGAGGGAGAGAGGAGGGGAGAACTTCCAGTTTTTGAAATCCTCCTCGCTTCCAGGGGCCTCTGTTGTACACGCTTCTTCGTAGCGTTTAAGGCTTACTGCCACTCTAGGAGCGACCTGGCACTCCTTTCTCAGAGATGGGAAAGGTCACAGGAATTAATAAATTGGCCAAATCACTCTTGGTAAGTGGCAGGGCTTCTTAATTTAGATGAGGGCATGGACTCAGGGAAGGGGATGTTTCTACAACTCAGAGATATAAGAGCCCCTTATGCCCCCAGAGTTAGCTTCCATTCTGCCTCTAGCTTGCATCCTGAATCATTCTTTCCAGAGGAACTGGAAAATGTAGCTGCTATACCACCGTTACCTTCATGGTCACCTTGAAAGGAGCAGGAGAGGGGGGAATTAAAGACAGGGTCCACGGACCTGCAGGCCTGGGCTGCGAGGTTCCATTAGTTGCTGTGTGACCTTGGAAGGGTTGCTTGAGTCTCTGAGCCTCAGCTTCTTCACCTGTCAAATAAAAGGGTTGGACCAGGTTCTTCAACTGTGGTCCCCAGACCAGCAGCATCAGCCTTATCTGGGAACTTGTTAGAAATTCAAATCTCATTCCCCACCCCAGACCCGGGGAATCAGATGCTCTGATGAGGGAGCCCAATAATCCGTGTTTTAATAAGCCCTCCCGGAGGCTCTGACCATGGCCAGACTGGAGCACCACTGGGCGAGGCAAATGCTGAGGACCCTGCATCTGGCAGAAATGCCGGCAGGTGTGACTGTCAGGCTGACGCCAGCCCTGGAGACATGAGCGAGGCTGACACTGCGGGAATAACCGAGGCGGAGGCCTGTCAGCGAGTCGGTGTCCTGGGCGGGGCGTCCTGCCTCTGAGGTCAGCCTCTAGCGCACGCTTGTTATCACATCTTCCTGCACCTCTCTTAACCTCTCGCTCTCAGTTCTCATCAGCAAAGGCTGGGGGAAGTAACCGTATTACCCGCCTAAGTTTTCTAGGAATCGAATGGTGCGGCCTGTGGGAAGTGCCTGGCACACACAGTGGGCCCTCAGTAAGTGGTTACTTATCCTCTCTGGGCCTCCATCCTTATGGTAAAATGTAAAAAGAAAAAAAAAAGAAAACTGTCCCTTTATCTGGGTGACATGGGGTTTTCAGACCTAAGGAAGCCCAGTGGTCACAGGCGCCGTGACCCACAGGACAGATTCGAGCCTGTTTTCAGTGTTTGGGTTTGTGTCTCGGGGAAGCTCTGTCTCCTCACAGTTGCCTGGACCTTCCTCAGGGTGCGAGAACAGGAAGGGCATTTTTTAAATAGCAGGAGCCTACTTACGCTTTAAGCAAAAAGCAAGTAGAAAGTATTCTGATACAGGACGTGGTCCAGGGTCCCAGGGCAGGAAGGCCGTCTAGTCCTGGGGGCCACTGCTACTGGCAGAGACCACTTACCGCCCTGGCTTTCCGGCTCTGGTGTCTCCACTCCCCGGGCTGCAGGGTGGGAAATAGTCCCCGCAGCTCTGCAGCTTGTGGCCACCTGGTTCAGGGCCCTCTGCCTCTCTTTTTTCCCCCCTCACCTCAGCAGCCTCTTCCTCTCCCGTTCACAAATCCCTGGGGAGGGGAGTCAGGGACGCCCCATCCCGGTGTGACCATCCGTGGCTGGAGACGGGATCACCCCTGCGGGCCAGGGGGCAGTTTAGAAGCTCTTAGTCACTGAGCGGATGTTCATTTCGACAAAGAGGGGAGAGAAAGCTGTTGGATCGTCCTGGAGAGCTAGGGCTGCTGCTTGCAGACAGGTGCGGGGCGTGATCAAAACCCTCCCGTCTCGTGTCCCCGGTAAACGGTTACCGTTTATAATGCTAGATGCGCTTTTAAATTGCACTGACGGGAAAGGCCGACTCAACAGGCACGGGATGTGGAAAGGGAACCTCTGATTCTGTAAACACGGCGCACTCCCGCGTCAGCAGGGTGAGGGCCTCCCTGACTCGCTGTCATCTCCTGTGCGCCGCATGCTTAATCGCAGCTTGTTGAAGCTCCATGTTATGTGAGGGAGCTCTGCTGTAACACAGTTTTGCGTTCGGTTTTACAAGAGGTAATCAAATACAGAAAAAACATTATTTTTACTGGCGGCAAACAGATGGGCATAACACTGTGGAAAGCCTTCTCTCGTCCAGCCGCAGCTTAGCGGCGATGTGGGCTTCGCTTCCCACAACTGCAGAATGACAGACCCAGTGATGTCCCCGGCCCTCACCGCTGACAGCATCTAGGTTCTCTCTGATCTCCTGTAGGTAGAGGTTCTGAGCAAAGCCCTCGGGACGCTGGGTCCGTCCTGGTCCTGCACGGAATGAAGGGCATGCCCAGAGGGTTGGCTGAGGAAGTTCAATGAAAAGGTCATTTACAGAGGGCTGGGTAGAGTGGAGAGGACCTGTAAGGGGCGGTGAAGCAGCCAGGAACTAGCCACTGTGGGACGCTATTGCCCTGTGACCTCAGGCAAGGAGGCCGCCTGAGGCTGGCCGTCCGGAGAGAGCAGGGGACACATGCGTTACCTATGTCTCTCCCACACCCTGGGACTCCCGTGGCTGCCTCCCATAGCTGAACCCCAGGAAGCCAGGTTAGAAGGTTGCCCAGGAGGACAGTCTGCCTGCTGGGCAGAGAAGGGCCGATCTGGACCTGGAAGGACAAACAGGAACCAAAGGAAATAGGAAGGGCTGCAGTGGCTCTCTCTCCACCTCTGTGCTCTCAGTTACATACTTCATCTCTAACAGAATCGGCATCTCCTCTCTGGCTTTGAAGGGCAAATGGGAATGTGGTTGTCTGTAGTGTGACCCCTGCTGGATACACTTGAAGCCCCCCAGGCTGCACAGGAGAGCTCTGGTTGCAGACACCCAGTTCCTGGAGGGAAGAGGGGGGCTGGGCATCCACAGCACCCCCAGGCTGCACAGGAGAGCTCTGGTTGCAGACATCCAGTTCCTGGAGGGAAGAGGGGGGCTGGGCATCCACAGCACCCCTCCCCTCAGGAGGTACTGGGGTCTGGGCTGGTCTTCTTATGGTCTCCCCAGCCTTTCCATTCCAAGCTACCAGGAACGTAAGGGATCCAGCCTCGCCATCGCCTGCAAGCCTTGGAAAGGGCCTTCCCAGCTCTGACCTGCTCTGCCTGCCTCAGGCTCCTGCAGTGAGTCGCCAGCCTTCCTAACGGGCCTTTCTCCAAGAACTCTCACCCAATTTGCCTGCAAGCGCAGGCGGTTTCCTACTACACCTTCTCCTGATGTTTCCTTCTGGGGTGTGCTTCCCTCCATCTCCCTGAAAAAAACATGCTTAATCATAGGCGCTCAGTCAAACCCGACGGCTCAGAACTACCTCACATGGAGGCGAGCCTCCTTCCTTTGCCAAGCGGCTTTCCTTTACACCTCCGAGTGCTCAGGCGTCGTGTCAGTGGAACCTTCTTTAAGCTCTCTTTCTGTTCCATTAGCTGCCCTTCGGCTTGCTTGTTGTCAAACATCCACTCCAAGGTCATCTGCCGAGCTCCTCGCCATGGGAAGTACGCCTCCCAGGGACCTCTGCTCTTTGGCTCCCAAGTGGTTTCGGCCAACGGGAGGCCCTGGCAGAAGACTGGCCAGGAGAGCAGCTGGGGTATTTCTCTCCCGCTTTCTTTGGGCTCCTGGAAGCATATCCAGCTCCAGCACCATCTCTTCTGGGAGTCACCTCCTGCGGGGAAGTCCCCGCATGGTTCCCACTGGAGGGTCTCCTCTTCTGGGCTCTGTAGCACCATCATTTTTCCGTGACGCTAAAGCTCTAGGAGGTGGTTGCTCTTCACTGCTGGAGCCTCTGAGTTGCCTGGGGATTTTTGCTGTTGGGATCCTGTTTGGTCTTTCAGCTCTTCCGTCACCTGTGAGCTGAGTCCCTGTATTCTATTTCCTCTCCTTGAAATACCTGGAATAGCTTCTGTCTTCCTGACTGCGCCAGGCGGATGCCCCAGCTCACCTTCAGAGAGAGACGCAGCACGAGATTGTGGAACAAGGTTTCAATCACCTTAGTCAGAAAAGAGACCCGGGGTCAGATTCAAGCTCTGCCTTTATGATCAGAGTGACTTTGGACAAAGTCTGCAACCTCTCTGGCCAGTGACAATCCTGTTTCCCAGGATTTCCAGGAAGATTTTAAGTGAGTTCAGATACATGAAAATGCTATAAAAATGACCTGGCACAGGGCAAATACTCAATAACCTATTTCTTGATATCAGCAAGCACTAGATTCATCTCTCTTCCTGGCCTGAGCTGTGAGTTGCTGGGACTTTGACTATTTGTAGATAAGCTCTAAAGCCCTTATAGCAATCAAAGAATTATAAATGGACTGAAGAAAACCAAAGGAAGGCAAATGAGAGAAAACATGTCTATCGCCCCATTCCGGGAATAGAGCTGGGTCCCTTAACTGTATCTCCTGATTTAATTTCCCCCGGAAGAGAGGATTTCCAGAAGAGGAAGCTGGGCCTCTGAGAGGTCAGGTAGCTTGACTTGTCTGAAGTCACACAACTAATACAGTGGTTCGAATCCAGAACTTTCCATTCCCAGCATCTAAGGTCACCATCAGGATGGAAGTTAGGCAAAAGGAGCTGAGCTTCCTCGAAAAGAAAGAAGGGACCTAAATGCGACATCAGGTCTTAAGGCAGGAAACTCACTTCCTTTTATTCTTGCAAAGCAAGCCCCAGAGATGTGCATGAGGGAGGGGAAAAATGAAAGAAATTAAGAGAGATGTGATGAGCTGGAGACCTGGAAGAGCCAGGGAGTGATAAGAAAGGAGGCGGCTGTCGTGGTGACAGTGTGGAGATAGGGAGCTGCATCTCTGTGATAGAGATTCTTCCCCGGCTCTCAGAAAATTCTGTCAAGGGAGATGGAATCCACTTCCCAGGGACCGATGGGGCAGATAAAATAAATGGGAGTGGGGGTGGTGGGCAGAAGGGTGCTGGTATCTCAAGGGCATCCTCAGCCTTGGAGGTCACCTTGCCCCTGACCTCCATGTGCCCCCCTTTTCACAGGTACTGTTAAAAGCAGAGAGTGATGTAGCAGGCTCAGTACTGTACCCCTCAAGGAAAATACTTCTGTATCCAGCGAAGAAGACAGTCACAGGCCGTTGGTTTCTAATACTGCTACTTCCTCTCCAAAAGCCCTCAGGTGAAGCTGGCCCTGGCCGACCCTTCCCAGAGGGTAACGAAGACATCATCTGTCTTTGGGGAATTTCAGGCTCAGCTGGACTTTGCCACACACGTGCCAGGGGACAGGCCTTGGTGCTTTCCCATCTCATCTAATCTCAACCACACCCAGGGATGGATTTTGCTCTCTTTATTTAATAAAGGAGGAAACTGAGCCCCAGAATAGAGAAGTGATGGGCCAGGGTCAGACAGCAAATGGCCGGCATCTGAGTCTGCTGGTTCAAGGTCAGGTATTAGTTCCCGAAGTCGGGGTGGGGCATGTGCGTTGCTGATATACAAGATGACTGTAGGTGCCACAGGCATAAACCTCTAAAAACATTTACGACTTATGGCTTTTTTAAATTACAAATTAGAATAGATTAGAAAGAAGCTCATCTATAACTAGCACATAGATAGTATTGCTTTGCAAGGAGTTAGGATACATGTTTTATTTAATTAAAAAATAACAAGTTTAAAACAATAAAGGGTGTACCAGTACAATGAAAGCAAACATTTTTATAGTGCAGAGAGGCCGGAGCAGCCGCAGCTGAAGAGGTCGGGACTCAGCCACGTTGCCTCCAGGAAAGTCCTTTCCCTGCCCGTGTTCTGTGCCCCACCGACTGGGGCTCCATGAGAGTCAGGGGGGAGAAGGGAACAGCACGGAGAAGCCAGGAGATGATTAACAAGTAAATCAAAGGGCATTTGAGCCGGCTGGAGGTGGGAAGCCAAATTCAGACAACGCATGTTCTGCAGGGCTCAGGGGCTCCGGGGAGAAGGGTCAGGCACCCCTGCACCTGGGCAGCTTTGGGCCCTCGCCTCTTCTGGTTCTGGTCGTGTATTTAATTTAATTTATTAATTATTATTTTTTACATTATTTTTGTCATTGACACTATTACAGATGTCCCATTCCACCACCACCCATTTGCCCACCTCCACCCAGCACCCTCCCTTTCCCCTCTGGCCATCACCACATGTGGTCTGTGTCCGTGGGTTATGCATGTATGTTCCTTGGCTGATCCCTTCACCTTCTTTCCTCCAGTCCCCCCTGCCCTCCCCTCTGACAGCTGTCAGTCTGTTCCATGCATCCGGGCCTGTTTCTATTTTGTCCTCGTCATGGACTTTAAAACTCAGTCATTTATTTAGCACCTTACACAGCAAAGTGTTGGAGAAGCAAGACTCGGTGAGTGGACTAAAAGGGGAAAGAAAACTGAATCTCAGTTTCTGCCCATGGGCTAGCTGCAGGGGTGGGGGTGGGGGGGCCGCAGGCAGGTCAGGAAATGAGGCCCCAGAGGCGAGGTCAAATCATTGGGTACTTTTTATGTCATGTTAATGACTTTGAATTTCTTTTTAAAGACAAAGGGCATCACTGATGATTTTCAGGGAGTAAACATGACTGAAGGGCAGCTTTCCTGCTCTGGCCGCCTTAGGGCTCCTGCCACCATCGGTTGGGGTGAGGCATCTCCAGAGCCCACCAGCCAGCGCGCTGCGCCCCTTAAACCTGCTCCAGTCGGCCTGCCATCTCCACCTCTGTGCGGAAACTGTTCAAGTCAAAGCCACTAATAACGTCCACATCGCCAAATCCAGGGGCCAAAGCCCCGGCTTCATCTAGATGGTTTATCAGCACGTTGGGCACACGGGGGTTCTTCTCTTCACTGGAATGCCCGCTTTACCTGGGTCCTGGCGCAGCAGAATCTAGTGATTTTCCTGCTGCCTTCCTGATGCACTTCTCGGTTTCCTTTGTGGAATCTTCTGTCGCTTCCTGAGCTCTGCATGTGGGGGCACCTCCCGAGGAGCCTGCTCCAGCGCCTTCCAGAGGAAGAAACTGCTCCCTCAGCCACTCGGCCCCCTCCAGTTGCGCCCCTCTTTCATCCCCAGAGCCAAGTTGCTCCAAAGAGTCACCTGCTCCTGCGGCCCCCACCTCTTCACGTGTCACCATTCCATCCCTGCAGGCAGGACCCCCTTCCTCTTTGGACTGTCACTGCCCTGGCAAGGTCACCGTTGACCCCTCTGTGGGCAGATGCGACGGAGAGGCTGCTTCTGCCCTTAGGGACCCAATCGGTTAGCAACTCCTTGAGGTTCCACATGCTCTGCATCTCTCACATCCGTTTTCATTACCTCCTTTCCCATCAAAAAAAAAATCCAAAAGCATGTTTAAATCTCCCACCTGCCCGTTTAAATCATCTTGGACCTGACCTTCCTGGTCATGCTACTGGTCATCCTAAAACCCTTCCTTAGTTTCTTTAGCCCACAGGGTGATTTTTGTATCCAGGTAAAAACTCTCGATTTGCCCTTTGACCTTCTGGCCCCTCCCCCTGACCCTGCAGGTCCTTGCTTCTGTCCTGTGGCTATCCCGAGTTTCTCTCATAGCTCCGGGTGTGTGCGCCCTCACCAGTCAGTCCACGCTGCCCTGAATGCCCTTGTCCCCACGGCCCCTCCGTGGTTTCACCTGGCATGGGGTCAACTACTCGTCTTTAAAGATTCAACAGTTTCTGCTTCTTGAGGCCTTTAAACTGACCATTGTCACCCCTCTTGCCTTTGTTCCTCTACTTGATTTTAAACGGGCTTCTGTCACTGCCGCTATAACATTTGAGTACCTTAGTGTACCGAGGAGGGAGCACCGAGGAGGGAGTGACTAACGCTGACCCCAGAGGCACCCAAAGCAGTGCTGCGTGTTCTCAGCCTGTGGGCTGAGTCCAGCAGAAGCACGTTTTGGTGGGAACATACCGCGTTTGTGAGAAAACCGGTCAATTCCTACTTTATTATAGGCCTGCTACTCCCTCCCTTTCATTTCATCTAATACCTCCACATATGTTTGTTGCCTGCTTGGTCCCTGAGTGCATTTAACTCATTACCCCTAATTTACACAAAGGGAAGATTTGGGGTAAAAAATACAAAATAGGAAAGGGCCCTTCTCTACTGTTAAAAGGGGAGATATTTCAGAATCAAATGGCCTGTTAGGGATCCCGTTAGGACACTATGAGGTGACCCAGGAGAAGGGTAACGGTGGTAACGGTAAAGCAGGGGAAAGAGGCTCAGGTGGGCCAGGAGGTTGGGGGGGGGGGCAGGTAGTTTTATTAAATAGGGTGGCAGGGCCCGGTCACTGTGGCTCAGTGGTTGAGCGTTGACCTAGGATCCAGGAGATTATGGTTCGATTCCTGGTCAGGGCACATGCCTGGATTGAAGGCTTGATCCCCAGCAGGGGGCATGCAGGAGGCAGCCGATCAATGGCTCTCTCATCACTGATGTTTCTCTCTCCCTCTCTCTTCCTCTCTCTGAAATCAATAGAATTATATTTTAAAAAATAATAATAAATAGGGTGGCAGGTGTAGGCTGCATTGAGAAGGAAAAAATATGTGTGTGTGTGTGTGTGTGTGTGTGTGTGTGTGTGTATTAACCCTCACCTGAGGATATACTCCAGAGAGATAGGAAGGAGGGGAGAGGGAAACATGGATCAGTTGCTTCCTGTATGCGCCCCAAGCGGGGATCAAACCTGCAATCTAGGTATGTGCCCTAACCCAGAATTTAACCTGCAACCTTTTTGGTGCACTGGGCCACCCTCCAACCAACTGAGCGTCCTGGCATCTTCTACGGACAAATTTTATTCCAAATTTCAAACCAAACACCTTCAAGTATCCTAAGATCATACTATTTATTTAATCATTTCCTGAAATAATTGCAGTCTTTAACTTCTTAATGTAATTATTAAAGGCATGGAAAATTGCTTAAAGTACCTTTAACGAGGTAAATTAACAAAACCAATTTAATCGTATACATTCCAGCTTTTAGCTACTCTTAATTTGTTTATTTAATCATAATATGCATTCAGGCAGTGCTACAACCTAGATGGTTCCAATAAAAAATGGATTTTCTGAACTGGAATTAACATTCTTCAGCTCTGAAGGATTTAGAAAGAAATGGTGGGCAAGAGGGTTGGTGGTGATGGTGGTGGTGATGGAGGTAGTGATGGAGGTGATGATGGAGGTGGTGATGGAGGTGGTGATGGAGGTGATGATGGAGGTAGTGATAGTGGTGGTGATGGAGGTGATGATGGAGGTAGTGATAGTGATGGAGGTGATGATGGAGGTGGTGATGGAGGTGGTGATGGAGGTGATGATGGAGGTAGTGATAGTGATGGTGATGGTGATGGAGGTGGTGATGGAGGTGGTGATGGAGGTGATGATGGAGGTGGTGATGGAGGTGATGATGGAGATGGTGATGGAGGTGGTGATGGGGGTAGTGATGGAGATGGTGATGGGGGTGGTGATGGAGGTGGTGATGGAGGTGGTGATGGAGATGGTGATGGAGGTGATGATAGAGGTGGTGATAGTGATGGTGATGGAGGTGGTGATGGAGGTGGTGATGGAGGTGGTGATGGAGGTGGTGATGGAGGTGGTGATGGAGGTGATGATGGGGGTGGTGATGGAGATGGTGATGGAGGTGGTGATGGAGGTGATGATGGGGGTGGTGATGGAGGTGGTGATGGAGGTGGTGATAGTGATGGTGATGGGGGTGGTGATGGAGGTGGTGATGGAGGTGGTGATGGAGATGGTGATGGAGGTGATGATAGAGGTGGTGATAGTGATGGTGATGGAGGTGGTGATGGAGGTGGTGATGGAGGTGGTGATGGAGGTGGTGATGGAGGTGATGATGGGGGTGGTGATGGAGATGGTGATGGAGGTGGTGATGGAGGTGGTGATAGTGATGGTGATGGAGGTGGTGATGGGGGTGGTGATGGAGATGGTGATGGAGGTGGTGATGGAGGTGGTGACGGAGGTGATGCTGCGTGTGTACCTGTGTGTGTCTATGTATGTATGAGTGTTAGGGCTTCCCAGCCTCAGAACTATTGACAGTTGGAGCCAGATAACTCCTTGTTGGGGAGGGGGGACAGTCCCGTGCCTGTAGGATGTTTAGCAGCATCCCTGGCCTCCACTCACTATGTATAGTACCCCCCTCCTCAGTTGTGACAACTACACATGCCTTCAGTTATTGACAAACATCCCCTGGGCGAGCACCATCCATCCCGGCTGAGAACCGCTGCCCCGTCTCATGACCCTGCTCAGCAATACCCACTGCTTCACTTTGTTACCTATTTATTTCTGTGGTTTGTCTTCTAGACAATAAGCTGTATGTTCTGTGAGTCCCTGGGCTCTGGAATGAAGCTCCACGAAGGTAGACACTGCCTTGTCCCGAGTACCTGGCACAAAACCGAAAACCAATCAGTATTTGTTGCCTCCATGAAAAAAATCTTTCAAAACAGGCAAATCTGAAATGTCACCAATCAGAGAGGCTTTTTGTGTCACTGGTTAAGTGACCTACTCTCCATACTCAGTTTCATCTGCGGAATGGAGATGATAATAGTACTTACCTCGTGGGGTTTTATGGGGATTAAATGTAGGGTGACCATATACTCTAACTTGCTTGAAACAATTCCGCTTGTGGCCCCAGTATAGTTATTAATAATGCTGTTTTCACTCACAGAAGTGTCCTGGTTTGGCCGATAAATCATAAGGCAGCTGTTTGCTGCCAGTCCTCGGGCTGCTGATGTCCATTGATGTGGCTGGACGGTCCCTGCGGTTCTGATTGTGATTGCAACGTGCCCTCAGCAATAACCATCAGGAAACTATGGGGGGAAAGGGTTATTACTTACAGGTCCTGGAAATTACACAGCACACCTGGGGCCATGCAGCGAGGTCAGGAGTCAGCTGAGAGAGAGCCTGGGCCTGGGATTTCGGTTTTATTGGGGTCCAGGATGAGACCCTAGGGTTTCTCTGGCTCCCTCTTTATTTGCTGAATTTCTTACTTAAGAGCAGGAATTTAAGCATGGGAAGAGAAAAGGCAAGTGGCCCAAAAGGCTAGTTGTGGACATCGCCCAAATCTCTGAGATAAAGGAGCCCGGGGTGGGGGCCCGCTCTTGATCTAGTCGCTGGCTGTCAATGAGTCTGAGAGCCCTCCCTTAGGCGGGCGCCTCTTTGAAGGGGCATCAAAGCTTAGGTCAGGCCCTTGCCTTGCAAGGAGGAAAACCAGCTGTCTGGGCTCACACTCCAGCCACCAGCACTAAAGTGCCTGAGTCCAGGCACCGCTTAGAAAAGGCCTGGTGCATGGCAAGTAGGCCACGGATCTCGGTTATTATCCAGGCTGTGTTCTTTTTGGTAATATTTTATTTTTTTAAATAGATCTTAGCGAGGAAGAGAGAGAGAGAGAGAGATACATTAATTGTTGCCTCCCGCATGCGCCCTGACCAGGGATCGAACCTGCAACCTAGGCATGGGCCCTAACCTGGAGTTGACCCCTCAGCCTTCTGGTGCACTTGGATAATGCTCTGGTCAACTGAGCAACACCAGCCAGGGCCAGGTGTACTCTTGATGGGAATGTCTCAGTGGCTTTCCGTGTGGTTAGCATGGTGCCCAGTGGCTGACAAGTTTCTTGATGAGCTTCCAGCCTTGACTCTCGAAACCCTCTCTCTCAACTCTCCCCCTGCTCCTTTTGAGAACTGTTTCTCCAAGCCAAGGTCTTCCTTACCTCCAGGACTTGGAGGTAACTGTTCTTCTGTCTGAAAAACTCCTTCCCCAACTCTCATCTGTCTAACCCCAACTTGCTCTACAGATCTTGGCTTACATGTCACCTCTTCCAAGAAGCCCACCCTTCACCCACGGGTTAATTCCCTTGGTTCTATGTTGCCAGACTATCTAGCACCCCAGTTTATTATAATGAATGCTTTATCGTGCATCTTTTCATATCGGGCTGGAGGTTGTGTAATTCTGTGACTTAGGACTATATTTTCCTCACTGTTCTATCCCTGGGATCAAACTTACATTGGACTGTCAACAATTATGTATTTATTGGATGGATAAATTAATTAACTAATGTCAGATCCTGGCTCTGGCACTGCCTGTGAGTGTCTACCATTTACTTATGCTCTTTGAGAGTCGCTTTTCTCGTTATAATAGTAACTACCCCATCAGGTCAAGAATAAAGGTAATAACGTATGTAAAATCTCCTGCACATGGTAGGAGCTCAATCTACCAAATCCTTACCCCCCTCAGAGTCCTCCGTTTATTCCTCCTGGTCGAACCAAGGAGGGGGCAACGACCTCAAACTCTCCCTTCTCACACCTGAAGGGTGAGGCCCTGAGAACGGATGAAAGGATGCCGTCATAAAGGGGTTTCATTTTCATAACGCTGGATTTGAAAGCAATTTAAAGTGGAAAAAAAAAATGCCGTGTGTCCTAAATGGTTAATGATCCTCGGCAAGCAATCTGTCCAGCACGAGCAGGATTTCTTCTGCAACCTGACAGCTGGTCTATAATCGAGTTCTGCTTGGCTGCTGCCCGGAGCCCCTCCCCAGAGCTCTCCATGGGGATCCGTGAACACCCTGTGGAAGAAAAAAGCCCAAACCTTTTATTACACGCACTTCTGATTTCCCAGAAGCCTCTCAGAGGAGGGGGTGTGCAGATGCCCGCCAGATGTTGCTTTACCTTGTGGGACAGGAAGGCCTCCTCCAAGTGTTTGGAGGTTTAAGCTTGGCAAACGTGTAAAGCTGGTGTAGTCTTCCCCCCATTTCTTTCCTTTATTCATTCAATGAAAGTTAATTTAGCAGCTACTATCTCAGGGACAGCGGTTGCAAAGATAAACAACATAGTTTCCGCCACTTAAACTCTCGATTTAATCAGGGATATTGAGCAATGAAGCAGACTATTGCAATAAAGAGCGGCTGCTGCTCTGAATGAAAGTGCGCAGGGTGACGTGGGAACAGAGGATGGGCGCCCAGTGCCTTCTGTTCTGGGGTCCGGAGGGCTTCCTGGAAGAGGTGTCAGGAAGGACAAGCACAAATTAGACAGAGGGGGAGTAGAGGGTGTTTTAGGAAGAGGGAGGTGATTGTGGGAAGCACAGGGAGTGAAGTAGCCCAGCATGCAGAGAAAACGGTAAATTATCCGGGAGAGGAGGTTTCCGAACCAGAGGGTAACGGAAGTGAGGACATTGAGGGAGACAGGATCAGGTCATGAACGCTCTAGACGTCTTATTTCAGAAATTCAGCTTATTTTAAGGCGATGGGGACCACAGAAAGTTTTAAGCAAGGATGAATTTCAGTCCGAGAAGATCAATATTTTATATATGTGTGTATATATATTAATATATCTTTATTATAAATCTAACATATATGTTAGATTTATCCTGTTAGATTTATCCCTAAGTATTATATATATATATGGGATAAATTTATATGTGTGTATATATATTAATATATCTTTATTGATTTCAGAGAGAAGAAGGGAGAGGGAGAGAGAGAGATAGAAACATCAGTGATGAGAGAGTCATTGATCGGCTGCCTCCTGCACACCCCCTGCTGGGGATGGAGCCCGCAACCCGGGCCTGTGCCCTGACCGGGAATCGAGCCGCTATCTCCTGGATCCTAGGTCGATGCTCAACCTCTGAGCCACGCCCAGCCGGGCAAGTATTTTATATTTTTGATGCCATTGCAAATGGTACTGTGTCTGTAGTTTCACTTCTTGATTGTTTATTGCTGCTGTATAGGAATAGAGATTTTGTATATTGATGTTGTATCCTGCAACGTCGCTAAGTCCACCTATTTGTTCTGGTGGGTTTTTTGTACAGTCCGTGTGATTTTAATGTAGATGATTGTGTCATCTGCAGATTCAGGTCATTTTACTTCTTTCTCTTTGGGGTTCTTTTATTTCCTTTTCTTGCCGTATTACGCTGACTAGAATTTTCAATACGATGTTGAGTAGAAGCGTTGAGAGTACACAACTTCATCTTGTTTTAGATATTGGAGGGAAATCATTTATTCTTTCATTATGAAATGTTTCCCAAAGATAACCTTTATCAGGTTAAAAAGTTCCTTTTTATCCCTATTTGCTGAGAGTTTTGATCGGGAGTGAATGCTGAATTTCGCAATGCTTTTCTTTCTTTTTTGAGAGAACCATACGATTTTCAAAATTTTTAGCCTGTTCTTACGGTGAATTACATTGATGTTCAGATGTTCAAGGCCAGCTGATCAGCAATTTTGATTTCATCTGTAACCTTAATTGCCCGTTGCCTTATGTACGAGTTTCCTACTACTACTGTAACAAAGTACCCAAACTTAGTGGCTCTAAACAACAAAACTTAATCTCATACAGTTACGGGTGTCAAAGGTCCTAAATAAATCTTCAAGGGCTCAAATGAAGGTGTCAAAGGGCTGGTTCCTTCTGGAGGCTTCAGGGGAGAATTTGTCCCAAGTTCCTTTCAGCGTCTGGAGGCTGCCGTGCGGCGCCCCCGGGCTCCCGGCTGCGTTATGTGGGTCTCAGCATCGCTTTCCCCTTCGCCCTGCCCTCCTGGTCCCTGATACAAGGGTCACTGTCAGCAGAGCAGGCCCCGCTGAACAACCCGGGCCCACCTCCCGTCTTGAGGGCCTGGTCTTAATCACACCTGCAAAGTCCCTTTTGCCTGTAAGCGAACATTTGCAGGTTCGGAGAATTAGAATGTGGAAATATTTGGGGAGCCACTGGGGGGTCACATTTTGTTACGTGACCATATTGCGTCACGTAACATAGTCACGGATGTTGGAGGCCAGGATATCAGCATCTCAGGGACCATCATTCCTCTCCTGCACCCCTGTTACCTATGATTTTCCTTCTGAGTATATTAACCAACAAGTATGGGAAATTCTGTACCTCACCCCTTTGTCTTACTCTTCTCTATTCCTAGCTAGTTACACGGTTCAGTCTTTCTAGCTCCTAATGGGCTCTTCGGCTATTTACATTCTGCCATTTATCTATTAATACATTTTTTCTAATTATTCTATTTCTGAGTTCCAGAACTGTGGTTCTGTTTCATAGCAGATGGTTTTTTAATCTCCCCGAGGACATTAACTATATTTTCCTGAAGTATTTTCTGGATGTCCTCAGTTATATTTGTTTGGATGGGCGATAATTTTTCCGGCTACTCAGTCTGACACCTTTTCCAAGGTGCACGTTCGTTCAGACACTGATGGCTCTCGACTCTTCTATGTGTAGTTAAAGGCAAGGCTGAATAATAGTGGAAGCTGGAACTCGGTTTATTAGATCAAAGACCTATCTAGTTAATCTCAGCAAAACATAGGGTGTCCCAAAAATATATACACACACTTGGAATAATTATAAAGGCGGAGTTTATTAAAATACATTTCAAAATGGAGCTATCAGCTGGTAAAGTGTGTAAAGTGTGTATACATTGGGGGGGGGGAGCACCTATTTTATGGCCTATACCTCTGCTTACCTGCCAGTGACTAAATTCTGGGCATTAATAACCAGAGCATTTCGATACTGATTTGCTTTTGTGCTTTGTCATCTGGGTGTCGAGTCTTGTTCCTGGACGTGGGACATAGCAAGTCTCCCAGGTTAAACCTGCACTTCTGACTACTTTGTCGGAGACTTTAATGGAAACCAACTCTTTCAAAAATAGAAATTTCTATAGGCACGTGCGTATCTTCTGACGCTCTGCCTCCGACCGTGCCCCGCTTATCCTCCAGCGCCCACGCCCACGCCAAGGTCCCTTCCAGGAAGGCCGCTCGCTTTGCTTACGTGCTGGCTCTCGGGGCTTGTCCCCAAGGCGAAGCCGCTGCCACCGGATGTCGCGTGTGGAGGGGCCAGGTCAGTGTGAGCAGCTGCTCCAAATTTAGTCCCTGAGCTCATTTCCCAGGCGACTGCCCCACCCTCCCTCCGATCCTTGCGCTTGTCGGCCCTTCGCTTGGCACAACCCGGAGGGTCTGCGGGAAAAGTGGTTTCAGGTCAGCAGCTGCTTCTCCCCGAAGCCGGGTTTTCCTGGCCTGGCTCGTCCTATAGAGCGGCCCAACGTGCTTTATTTTTCTTTCCCGTCGACCCTTTGTCTGTCTGTGATTTATAACCGAAGTGGAATCGCTGAGTCCTCGAGCATGTTCATTTTCAGCTGTAAATAGATATTCTCACGGCGTCCACCGCGTGTTTGAAACCATGTCCCTTCCCACGGCCGCACCTACGGGCCCCGGTTTGTCCAGTTGGTTCCCACTACTCAGCACCGTCAGACTTTCTAAATTTTGCTTAACGGGCAGGTTACGAAAGGGTCTCTTGCCGTTTTCATTTTCAGTTTTTCTGAACATTGGGGAGATAGAGTATCTTTTCATATTTTATTGGGCATTTTGTAATCTCTTCTGTGAATTAACCTTTTATTGGTTAATATACCTTGATATTTTTTTTTAATCCTTACCAAAGTTACGTTTATTGATTTTAGAGAGAGAGAGGCAGGAAGAGAGAGAAAGAGAGAAACGTTTGCCAGCTGCCTCTCTTACCCGCCCCTACCAGGGATCGAACCCACAGCCTTTCTGGGGCACCGGAGGGCACCCCAACCACCTGAGCCACCCCGCAGGGCAACGTGCCTGGTTATTGATAAGGAGTTTCTTCCCTATTCTAGTTAGTAATTCTTATTGATCCCATGGAATTGCAGATATTTTCTGCCAATTTATGATCTGTCTTTGTGCTTTAATTATATTAGCTCTGATCTGTAAAAGTTATTGATTTTAACGTAGTATTTAAATGTAACTTTTCTTTATGCTCTGTGCTTTTGTGTTTTAGTAAAATAAAACGTCTCTACCATGAGTTTGTATAGACAGCATTCTTAACTTTCAAAAAAAAGTTGTTCTTTATATTTACATCTTGAGTTCACTTGGAATATATTTTTATTTTTATATGAGTTAGAGGACCCATTTTATCATCTATGCATAATCAAACACCCCCCACCTTTTATTCAGTAAACAGTCCTTTCCCCACTGTCTGCAGTGCGTGTGTTCATTTGTTACGTTTCTAATTATTTAATTTTAGTTTTGGGCTCTTTGTCCTGTTCAGTTGCTTGATTTATTGATTCCTCTTAAAATGCCATATTTTGTTAAATGCTATGTGTTTATAGAAATTGTTCTTGATCTCTGACAGGGCATGCCCCCTCACCATGTTCTTCTATTTCAAAAGGAATTGGTTGTTTTGCGACCATTCATTGCCCAAATAAATTTTAGGATCAGCTTGTTAACATCCACAGGTAACCTGTCGAGATTTTAACTACAGTTATTTTAATATTTAGATATATTTGGGGATAAGTGATGGTTTACAGTCTTCCTTCTATCAATGTGCACATACTGTGTGTCATTCATAATAGTGCTTTGTAATACTTACTATAAAAATAGATATTTTTCCATATAATTCTTTAGACATTTTTCCATTATGAAACTAATCATCCTTCTGCCTTAACAAATAATCAATATCTAATTAATTTTCATTGCTAGTGTAGAGAAAAGCAGCTATCTTTTGTAGGATTATATTATGTCCAGACTCCTTGCCGTGTGCTCTTATTAATTCTAATAATTTGCTTATAGATGCTCCTGGATTTTCTAAATAATTGATCGTAGCCTCGGGGAATCAGGACAATCTTCAACCCTAACTCTGTGTATCATCAACATGTGAATAATGCCTGTTGGGCCCTGGCCGGGGCCTCCAGGAAAACCAGAGCCCGTGGGCAGCTTTTACCCGTGAGCTCAGCCCAAGACTGAGAAGCGGTGGGGACTA